>NW_022681462.1:101099452-103571327 GCF_009764315.1 Trachypithecus francoisi | reverse complement strand
CATAAAGTTTGAAAATTTAAAAAGATAGCTAAGAAGTATAGAGCAAAGAAAGGAAGAGTACCTATTTGACTATCAAAAAAATAGATTTAATTTTAAGACAAAAAAATGACAATGAATAGAAAGTGACGTTTCATATCAGCAAGAGAAAAAAATGCATCAAGAAGAAATAATATTGATGAACATGTGAATTTTTAACATAACCAACACCAAATAATAAAACAACAGATAAAATTACCATGTAAAATATGTCAACTAACAAATATAGTTGGGAATTTTTTTAACATAACTTTCCTAAATAGGTAGATCAAGAAAGTCAAAAATAAGCAAAGACATAGAAGATATGAATAACAATAAGGTTTAATATAGATATGTGTGCATGAACTTTACACAAAACAGAGACTTTGTTTTTAAAATAATATATGAATTATTCATGAAATTTTACTGGGCATTAGCGTACACACACACACATTAATTTCCAAGGATCAACTTTATACCCACTTTATTGAATGCAATAAAATGAGAAAATGTTAACAAAATGAAAGCAAAAAGAAATTTCTGGTATCTGAAAATTATATAGCATTATAAAATAATTTGAGTTGAGGAAAAACAACATTGAGGAAATTGGAAAATAATTATAAATCAACAATGTAAATGCTATGTGTCAGAATTTGGAGCACATACTAATATCAGATCATGAAAATAATTTTATACCTTTACATTCATCAGAATACATGAATGAGCTAGGGTTTCAAAAGAAATTGTTGGAAGATGAACAAATTAAAATGCTGACAAAAGTAGAAAAGACAGATATAATAAATGCAAGGCAGAAATCAGTTTAACAGAAAGTAATGCCTGAAAAAAAGTAATAAAGGAGTTTTACAAGCCCGGGTCATCAAATAATGTCAAAAACAAAGCAATTAAGAAGTTTAACAACCCCAGTTGTTGGATGTAACAAGCTCATGCACCACACATTGCAAAAAAAAAGAAAAGAAAAACAGAAGAAAATACAACACTAAATTAAGAAATTGGGAAACAGCCAAGCAGATAACAGAGATTACAGACAAAATAAATAAAATAAGTATATATGAATAACTTTGGTGGTCCAAGTGTAATAGATGAGTTGCTAGAAAATACAGAATGTTAACAATGGGTTGAAAATAAAGAAAATTCCTGAGTAGACTAACAACCTTAAATGGATTTGAAACAGTCATCAAAGATCTTATAAACACTTTTTCCTCTCCCCACCCTTGCTTTTTAATACAATAAACATTTTATTATGTTAATACAAGTTTGATTATGAAAATGAAGGAGGAAAATGAAAAACTTCAGAACTAATTTCATTTATGATTATAAATGCAAAACTTTAAATATGTATTAGATAAACAAATAAATGTATTAAAACGTATACCTTAATTAACTTGTATTTATTTCAGTAATGCAAGAAACATGTTCAACATCAGAAATACCACTGAAATTTACTACAATGAGCAAAATTATAAATAAATGGAACGGAATGGATAGTGTAGAAATAAATCCTAGAAAGTAGCAAGACAAAAAAGACATGTATCTGCAAAAGAGCCAGAGTTACGTTGATGAGTTTTTTTTGTTGAGGAGCAGGGGCGGTAGGTAGAGACAGGGTCTTGCTATGTCGCCCAGACTTATCTTGGACTCCTGAGCTCAAGTGATCCGTCTACCTTGGCCACTCAAAGAGCAAGAATTATAGGTGTGAGCCATCATGTCTGGCCAATAAGATTTTTATTATCATGAATGGAAACAAGATTTCAGTGAGGTACCTTCAATGTGCTGAGAAAAGACATTTCTTAACCTGTAATTATATGACCTAATTTAAGAATGAGGACAGGGAAAAAAAATTCAGACAAACAAAAAATAAGAGAATGAACCACCAGAAGATCTGCTTTAAAAGAAATATTAAAGGTTGTATTTCAGGTCGAAAGAAAGTAATCCAGGATGAAAGTTTTGAAGGAGGAATAAAGAGGGAAGAATGATAAGTATGCAATTAATATAAACAAGCTTGACTTAGAATAATACCAGCATTTCATCAGGTTAAAATACAACGTAGCTAAAACACTCAAAACTATTACATATAACCAAGACAGGAAGAGAGGAATTAAAATATTTTAGGGCCTTTCTGCTTCTGGACGGAGGGTAACTATATTCACGATTTCCAGACTCCAGCCAACTGAGAACCAAGTGTGGTAGTCCAGGCCTTGGAGAGGTGGGAGGTTGGGGGACTGGTGCCCCAGGAGCAGGCACTCCTGAGTGAGGACTCACTGAGTCTCCGGGGACCCAGGCACTGTGCTGTCAGCCTACACCTGACTTTCAGAAGGCAACGAAATGTCCACGGCCTTCCTCAGTGCCTTTATGTCCATCACCTTCACCCCCTAAATCTTCCAGATGTGAACGGGGTTCTGAGTCCTTTCTCTCGTCTGTGGAGTTTTTCACTTCCTTAGAGGACTCGGACAGGTTATAATTCTGTAACTATATTAACGTTTTCTTGTCAGTTGTGTGAAAGTGAGACTTTCTGACCACTTTCTGCCTCCTCAGTGGATGGAATTCTTCTTCCGTGTTTTTTGAATGAAACTTTTCAAGCATGATGTCCCTCATTCCTCATTCATAAATTCATTTTATTAAACAAATCTATATATCAAGATTTGTGCTGAAATGAGCTGATTCTTGAGAAAGTTATCAACTTTCCTCAGATGTTCTATGCCCCTTAGAAGGGAGGAGGATGCCTGGATCCCCGGGGACATGGAGCATCCTGTCTCCCTCCAGGGAACCACCTTTGCTCCTCTGCTGACCAGTGCATCTGGGTGGCACAGCGTCTTTTGACTCAAGAGACAGGGTGGGTGTGCAATCTGCTAGGGTTTATGCTGGGTCAAAAGTCACTTCATTTATAACGAGTAATCATCAACAGTTCACCTCTGTGTGTTAGGCAATTGGCTAACATTTTCTCAGTTGGGAGAAAGTTGGAACCATGTTTGTCCTCTGTAGCAGGAAAGTCGGGATCTGGATGCAGGGCGTCTCACGAAGTCCTGAGCTCTGGTCATGCCACTCTCATTCTACTGCCTGTCTCTGTGGGGCAGGAGCCCAGGCTCAGTGCTGCACATGCCAGGGGCCGGGCTGATGTCCAGCAAGGGGTCCATCCACTGTAGTGAAAGCTCACACCGCAGTAAAGACACTGCTGCTTAAAAGACACTGCCTTTCATGAAATTGTCATGAAAGAAAATGAAGCAAGTTGTAGTTTTTAAAAGATATATAAAAATAAATAAATGGCCACAGATAAAAGGCTTCAAGCTCTGCACTTATCTTAAGAGCTAAGGGGAGAGAAAGGTTATATTTTTTCACACTCGGGTGTCCCCATGGTAACATGAAAAATCCTTTCTACTCTGCAAGCCACACTTGTGCTATCAACGCTCCCAGGAAATGTTTGCCTGTTTGTAATCTAAGACGAAAGAAAAATAGACACAGATGTATAATGCTTTGGAATGTTGACTTTTGAGAGCTTTTACCCTAGGAAAATCTACTCTATTATCTCACTCCCTGCAATCTTTCTCTCAAGGGTAGATAGAGGAGCTGCTACAAACCAGCTCTCTCCCAGATGATTACCATCTGGGAGGTCCCAGGTTGTGGTAGAGCCCAGTGGCCACAGAGCTGGTGGTGTCAGCTGTACGTGCTCCTGGTGGCAAAGGTCCTAAGCCCTGCAACATCCCCAGCATGGAAAATGGAAGCACAAGTTTCCATGATACACAGAAAATGACATTGCAATAGCATATGGTCAGAATAATGGGAAATATCACTTAAAAAGTACATTTGACAGAGATCTTATTTTATGTATTCAGTAAGTGTCAGCAATTTTGGGCAGCCCAGACTCATTATTTAAAAGTCTTAACAATCAGATTGTCTACAAATAGCTACTATCAATTAATATAGTTAACAAGGAATGGCAAAATACATTTACTTTTTACTTATTTAACACAGTAGATCCAGATATTTTTATACGCTTTATAAACCTATAAACCAACAATATATTTTAAAAAAGCAAGATTCAGAGGAGGGTCTTTTGATGGATTGCATTGCCCCTGATAACTATATCTTATCAATATCTATTAGGGCTACGTGCTAAGTAACTAACAGCATAAGGCAATAAAATGGAGAAGAAAAGGTGTTAACATCAGGACCACACTCTTTCCCTAGGACTTGCATGTATAATTGCTTATTTATTCTTTGTGACCTCCCAGACCTTATCTCACATGGCTATTGTGGAGCTTAACACACAGAGCTGTTTCTGTGTACTTTGCACTCCACTTAGGAAGACCCCTGGAGTCAGAGTCTATTCCCCATTTATATTAATACTCCTGTAGCTAGAATCCAGAAGGTAGTCATGGGTCTTCAATGATCCTAAACACCAGCATGATTGAAACAACAATAAACACAGAAATAAGCACAATCCCTTGAGCAAATTTTCATAACAAGGAGGCACAAAATGGAGACGAAATTAAATTTCTTGCACCGAGCAATCTACAGACATGATTACATTTAACCTTCAGAAGGACCCTATGCAATGCGAATTATTACTCTACTCCTTTTATTTTTTATTTTTTTAATGAGTAAACTGGGACTCAGCTTGTTTAGGTGACAGAGGACCCAAGAAAGGTTAGTGTGATAAAAGCAAAGGGTAAGAGATGAAGGAGTTGAAGACATGCAGTTGTGCTTCTGGCTAGTGTAGACAGGCAACATCCTCCTTCCACCCCCAAACACAAGTATACACATAAGGCGGAAGCATCTGGGCTTTGACAGCAGCAGTGTTTGAATCATGGCTTTTTCACTTACTAACTGGTATTTCTAAACATGTTCTCAATAAACAGTAAGGACTAGACCGGGCACCATGGCTCACACCTGTAATTTGGGAGGTTAAGGCAGGCAGGTGGATCGCTTGCGCTCAGGAGTTCAAGACCAGTATGGGCAACACTGCAAAATCTTGATGCTACAAAAAATACAAAAATTGGCTGGGAGTGGTGGTGCATGCCTGTAGTCCCAGGTAATTCAAGGCTGAGAAGTGGGGAGATCGTTTGAGCCTGGGAGAAGGTGGTTGCTGTGAGCTGAGATTGCCACAGCTCTCCAACTTGGGCGACAGAGCAAGACCCTGTCTAAAAAAAAAAAAAGTAAAAATAAAGGATTAGTATATTTCTGCAAGTCATTATTATCATAGGAAGATGTCATTTAACCCACCAGTTAACCAATCTATGGTACATCTTGGTATAGTAACTGGCTTTAGTGCGTTCTTCCTGAGAAAGACATTCTCTGTTGTATAATCCTTTTAACGAGCATTATAAAATATCTCCCGAAATTCTAAATGTAATAAAACCTCTGCAAATCTACTACAGGAAAGAACACATAGGTAATGAACCAAATGAAGTGAGACGATGTTCCTTGTTTCATGCTATGAGTGCACGCTCATCAGGAAACTACACGTTTCTGCAAGGACATTTTATTGCCAATGACACCAGGCAGCAATTCAAGTGACACTGTACAGCATAATGCCTACCAAAGGATCTCAAAGGCTGTTTCCAGTAATCAGGGCTTGCTGATTCCTGTCTCTTCAGTGTGGCCTGCATGCATTTATTTTCTCACCAACCTGGCCAGTGTTACAAACCAATAATTCAACATTGATGTTCAGATAAAATCTTGCAGGTCTGGATACTCAGGTGTGAAGTTCATTTCCTTAACGATAATTACAGTAAAGGTGTTCGTTCCTGGAACAAATCCGTTTAATACAATTACAGAAAATATCAGGACAGGGCTAGGAGAGAAGAGAACAGCAGGCACTTTATCACTGAAAATAAGATAACACCGTTTGCTTCAAGGACTGTATCTACACAGAGAACTACTTACGTAGTTCATAGAGGAGTTGGTTTCTTGGAGGGCATCTACACCCAGTATCCAAGGAAACGTTCAGAAAGGTGTCTTGGAATAAGTGTTTGTTGGATGCATGGGATCCTCCTTCAAGCATGTGGTTAAAAAAAAATGTACCTCTTGATCAATTCTAGAAATTGGACCACTGATTCATTCAAAAAACGCAGCAGAGCAGACGCAAGGTGCCACCTTTGAATGGCTCTAAACTTCCTAGTTCCTGAAAGGCCCTCCATTGCCTGCCTTTCAATACTCACACTCACTCTTCAAAACCAGCTTCAATTTTATTTTTAGTTACAAGAATTTCTTGACCCTTTGGAAAAAATAAATGATACTACCTGTATTATTTTAGTACCAAGTAAATACTCTTTTTGTTGCATTTATTACCCAACACTGACAAGTATCTGTTTAGAAGTCCGTGTTGAGTATAGATTAAGTACTCAGTAGAAATTTGTTGAATCAAGTATTACCTTCTATCTCAGATGGTGGTGTGATAAGAAGCCATGAATAAATGAATTCTTAGAAATTGAGACTCAACTCATGAACAGTGAGGGTTTTTTCCTGTATTCATTCATTCAATCATCCAATTCACAGATTTAGTGAGCATCTATTATAGCTACACATTATGCAAATCTCTGGAGAAGAAAGGAATGAATAAGCTTTTTATTTTATTCATAAGCTTAATGAAAAAGACATGTTTCTTATTTTTTGCAAAATTATTATATAAAATTTTATAGATTTTTTATAATTTAGATTAGCATATTGTAAATGTAATTACTCTTCAGAATAATGCTGTACTTTTTCTTTTCTCTGAAAAAGGCACTGTGAGTGTGCGCTTCCTCAAAAATGTGAAAACAAATAGCCTGAAGCCTGAGAAGAGAATTAAATCCTCACCTTTGTGAACTTTAGCTTTGCCATCTATTGTTATCAAGACGCCTGCATTCAGGCTGACTGGCACTCTTTGCTGAGTGTTCCCTGGTTTTGTTGAGTGTCCCCTGGGTGAATAGCATTGTTTTCCAGCACTAATAGAATAGAAAACAGAATTTCCTTGCTGGTTGTCTGAGGCACTCCAAAGAGTTAGTAAAATCCAGTTGAGCAAGAGGGGTCTCTCTGAGCCTTGGTTTTCTCTTCACTAAAATAAATGGGTTGGGAAAGCTTGCCTACCTTTACCTAAGAGATTCTTTAATCTTCATATTCATCTCACATGTGCTGACAAAACAACCATCAGCTTGGAGGGGTGTGAGGAGAATGAAGCACTATGGGAGACTGGAGAGAGAGAAGAGAAGGAAGCGAACAACCTTCGTTCCAATTCTGCTCCATAGCAATCCAAGTCTATTTCCATTCTGTCTTGGGTTCTCTTCTCTGTGATTAATCACTAACTTGGGGCTGAAATACAGGTCTACACTTCTCTGTATCCACTGTCTATATCTACATCTGTGTCTGTCTGGTTAGCTAGCTATTTATATTAAAATTCAAAAATAAGGCACAAATAGTAAACAAGGATATTCATAGAGCAACTCAGGTAGCGTCCTGGGCTAGCAGCACCCTCCAGTCCTGAGGTTGTGTGGTGTAAATGTGAGGATGGTCACTCATATTTTAATGTGTCAAGTGTATATATCAGTGGTTCTCAAACTTGAATGTATATCAGAACCATCCAGAGGGACCATTCAAATGCAGATTGATGGGCCTGACCTTAAGATTTTCAGCTCTAGTCAGTTTTAGATGGGTCCAAGAATTTGGATTTCTCACAAATTCCCAGGGGAGACTGATGCAAATAGTCCAGAGATCACCCTTTGAGAGAGAACGGTGGGGCCAAGTGATGTGAGAAATGCCAATCCCTCTTCCTAATGGGAAAAATGTACCATAGCAAGGACATGTCTTCATTTGCATATTTCATGTTATCTTTTGCAAATACTGTTTTCTCTTTTGGAGTTCAGGCATTTGGAGGACACCTGTTCATTAGCCTCTGTCTATTGTTGGGTAAAGGAGGCAAATGCAAAAAATTTCTTACAACAAAGAAATTGTAAAAACTCAGATATGCTCAATATTACTTTATAAACGACCCTTGCTGCCCTTACAGTGTATAAACTGTGTATTTGCTCTACCTGAGCACCTTTTAGGTCCTAAGATTTTTCCTGGTTCTTTGGCTATTTATCTCCGTATTTCAGCTCATGAACCACTTGACAGGCTTTGCTTTTAAAAAATGAAGAAATTGATAAGGGTTTTACCATAACATTTTACAACAATAATATAGGAAGCAGTAAATCTTAAGAAAACATATTAAGAAAAGAAAATGTGTATCACTTGTCTGCTTTTCTTTTGTATCTTTCCCTAGCAATTACTGTGGGGCTATCCCCCTCAATGATTTATTTATTTATTCCTTTTTATAAAAACTGTATTCACTCTTGGAAGCTCTTGGATTGTTGTCTTGGGCTAACTTTTCAATGTTTTAAAATGGCATGTTTTTCTTAATGAAATAAGCTTGGTAATAGTTTGATTCTTGCTCAATTATAATTAGGGGAATAGTTCAAAATCAACATTCATTACCTCATATGAGGCTGACAACTATTCTGATAGTTGATATGCTTACACCCATTTTACAGAGGAGGAAACTGAGGCATAGACAGGAGAAGTAACTTCATCAGTTATCTGGGCACAGATAATAGCTCAGAGATTCAATCTGAGTGTGTCGTGTTCCAATGATTCCACTATGCATTATTATGTACAGAGTTACATATACTATAAGATAAATTGTATTCAAGATACTTAGTTATATTTTTTATTTTGATCCAGAAAAATTATCACCCTGCCCACAAATGCACTTTACAATCTCTTCTGTTGCATTTGAAGATACTCTATCAGTAAAGCAAAAAGACGAATGACAAAGAGCCATCTACATCCCCTAAATGTTACACAGGAGTTCTGGATAAAAATATGACTCCTGGCCCAGGGTTTTTCTCTGCACTGAAAACCACAATTGTCCTCTTGTTTCCTTGTCTTAGTCATGTCATGCTCCATGGAGTCTCAAGGTCGCCTATCCTATCTTGTCCTGTACACATTGGAAGGTTGAGATGAGGTAGAATATTTACTCATTCTTTTATTGGCATTTATAAAGAACCCTCATGGCATACAGTTCACAGGTGCTAGGATGATGCGAACATGAATAGGAGAAGATTTCTGATCTTCAGTGGCCACCAGATCATTGGAAGATATGAAGCGAACACCTGTTGATTAGCAAGTATTACATATTAGCTGTTATTTCCTGAAATTAAAGTGGTTGTCACAAACCAGAGCCAGTAAAAGACCATGAGGTATTAGAAGAAGTCAGGATTTCAGGATGGCAAGATTAGGAACATCTTAGTGGAAGAAAGTGGCATTTGGCTGTACTTTAATGTTCTGTTTTTAAACATATGTGCACATGCTTCTGAGATGTGCAAGGTGACCAACTGTGTTATAAGAAGAAACCATGAAATTTGGAAATATAATAATTTTTATCTAAATTATTTCTAAAACTATATTAATACTTGATTTACTACTGAGACTGGTACTTTCACCCATAACCAAGTGTCATGTCTGACACATGAGTTGTGTCCAGGGAAGGGTGGAGCTCCATGATAGATGGAGGAGCTGATACTTTGCCTCTACTGACTCCTTTTACTTGCTAACATAAAAAAAAAAAAAAAAAAGATCCACCTCTGAGGGCAGGGAAGAACAAGTGCCCCTGAAGACAGCAGCTTACTACCAAGAGTTTTGAAGGGAGGCGGCCTGGGCAGTGCAGCCCCTTTTTCTTCTTCCCAGCTCACCAATTAGATAAGCTCCTCCTGTGACAGAAAAGGATTGAGTGTATAGGATTTACAGAGTCTATTATTTGGCTTTAATTAAGTTACACAGAGAAATGTACAAGTGGTTTGAAAATGTCTACCTAGAAGACATGGATTAAAGATGATCTTACAAAGTCATCAATAAGAACATGGCAGAACTTTCTTTCAAATGCTTCGTACAAGTTCACTTTCAATCACATTGTAGACACTTAGAACCCCCAAACCAAAATAATCAGTAAGACTATTTTAATTGTGGATTTACAGCCACAATTATTCATTATCTACCTCATCCAACATGTATATTTTACCCTTATATACTGAATTTATTAAGAAATGTGCAAGTGTTATATTGGTGGACAGATGAATGAATACCTAAAATCTAGAAATTATGCTTTTCTTTAGAATGTAAGTAAAACCAAGCATTAAATGACTCAGATCCATAGATGAAAATATGTTAGCGATAAAGACATGGGTCTTGATGTTTTTCTATGCATTCATCAACTTGCAAATTTGGGAATGTCAAAGCCTAATCTCACACAAAAATTGACTTTAACATTTCTGCTTATAGTAATAAAACATGCATTTATTATAGGAAGACATGTACATGTATTATAGAGTATGTATCAATGATTTTTTGTACCAGATAAAGTCATATGATCTAAAGTTTACACATTATTGCCTACTAGATGGGCAAGATTCTATACTCCAGTGATCCGAGTAATACCCTGATAAATTTGCAAATTGTGTGGATCACTCCAAGCCCTGGTCAACTTGGCATCCCCAGCACCTGGCATCACACTTGGTAATAATAGTCACTTAAAAATTCACCGTCGAATAAAGGTTAAAATAAAATACACACAAGTTACATGATAGATGGATTGAAATAATTTATATTTTCTTTTTAAAAGAGGCTAGAGAAGAGCAAAAATTACAATTCTAGATTGTACATTTCAGTGAGATGAAAACTGATGACTCGTCCAAAAGGAAATAGGTATTACAGCCTTCCAAAGCATATGTCTACATTTACATAAACAACATGAAATATTGTTATTTGGTTCAACATTTGAAATTATATCAAGCATATTTTTATGTCATCTCCTTCCCTTTTCTCTCATAGCTATTATTTAACATCAGAATTACAATGTTTAAATAATTACTTATTCTAATTACTTTAGGCAATGAGAGATATTTATACCTTTTTAACAGCAAATGTTTAATTAGCATATTAATCAAAAAATGAATAATTTACAAGTTGACTAACAGATATGAATTATTCTAAAAGAGGCTTTGCCCATGAGGAGCTCAGAGAGTCTATCAGTTTTTTGAGATGTTCGCAGGCATGTAACCAAAAGTGTCACTACCTATTTAATCAACTATTCAGAAAAGTAAGATTAAGAATCTCAATGAATTAATGACATTGAAATTATCTCTCAGGTTCGTCCTCTGCCTTAAAGTCCTGATCTCTCATTTGGTCCTGTCTGAACCACAAAGCAAGAATGAGAAGCAATTAACTGCAGATTGCCCTTGACGCCATGGCCTCAACAGCACCCAGACATGGTGAGAGAGTCAGGCTTCTTGCTTAACCTCGTGGAAACTGGGTTTGAGGCCTGAGTTGCACTCAAAATAAAGTTAGTTTGCTTAGTGCCTATGAAGACACACTCACACCCACAGGGTCTTGAGGACAGAGGTAACTGAGCATTAAATAGAATGCTTTCCTTCTGGATCAATGCCAAAAACTACAGGCTCTTTTCAGACCAACAGGACTGCTTGTCATCTCAAGACCTGTTTTTCTATCCTTAACACAATAGCTTATACCAAACAATTTACAAATAGATAACCAAGGTGAATAGGTCACTGTCTTGGGGCTAGGGAAGACTCTATCTCTTCTGTTCTCTGATTTATTTATTTAAATACCTCATTTGTCCTTTCAACTCTGCCTTTGATACCAATACTTTTTAACAGTTACTGTAACTGCAGCTATATTACACCAAGGCACTGGTTATAGAGTGAAACTCAACCGAATGGTCATTTTGTGATTTGCAGTGCATTATGTTTAATAATACAAAGTGACTCCATGTCAGGTAGCTCTGGGGAGAGTGTTGCTCTAACCCTAGAATAACAGGGCTCTCCCAAGCACTCCCTCTATATGCTGACAGTCATGGTGAGGCCACTGGGTGTGGTCTCAGGAGGATGGTGGAGCAATGCCTGCTAACCGATTTTTCTGCCAATGTCGAACAGGCTCCAGAGCTGTGAATGGCACCCCCAGGGAATCCAGGCAGGATGACAGAAGAAAGAAGAGATAAGAAATGTAACACGGGGTAGTTGTGAATACTCTTTCACTGGACATTTCCTTACTTTGTCATACATTTTGATCCCCTAATTTAATTAGAAACAGGAATGAATGAATTCCCAGTACAATTTTCCCCTTTTTTATCCAGTGAGATTTTTTTAGCCCATATTTCTATTTTCAACTAAAGTGTTTTAGAGTATGAAAACTGGCAATGAAAATCCCTTTGGGGTTTCCGCAGAACAACCCACCAGCATTTCTTCCTGATAAGAGACCACGGCCACCGAGACCACTGACAAGTCTGGGTGGGCGCACGGTCAGGTCTTCATGCTCTCTGCTGTACCTTTGGACATCACCCTCTGATCATGATAAGTAAGGCCACCATTTGTTGAGCTTGGGTCCCCTGAGGAGTCATGAAACTGAAAGGGGCAGACACCAACACACATCTAAATTGTCTTTGCCTGTACTTAATATAAGTGCAATATATTGATAGGACTTTGAAATAAGTGATAATTTTTATTAGTCAGTGGGTTCTTATCCAGGTACTAAAAAGAACTTGAATATCTATGAGACGGTTTACTATGATGCCTATTAATCAATGTGTCAACAGATACCCAGTAGAAGATGTTTAATAGCAGTACATGTTTGAGAAGGAAATAGTGGATGAGGTAAATAAATATTGAATAAAATCACAGACTTAAATTACAAATAAATGAATGGCTATAAATGTTAGAGACAGGAGAGCTGCGAGACAGGATAGCTGCGAATCTTGTTTTTCTTCGGCTCCCTTAACTTTGTGGATACTGGGAAGCTGAAGACGCCTTATCTCAGGGGTAGGCCTCTGGGTAACACTTCCTGCAGGTTTGTATCTGTTGTAATCAAAACACAATTACTATGGAGCTGAAAACAAGGCTTTCAAAGCTGAGAGGGGAAACAAAGTGTGTTCATGTATTCATGCTTTCATTCTACAAATCTATGAGGAGAATGTAAACATGATAAAATGTTGAGGACCACCACAAATGGGGTCACCAATGACCGTAGGAGTGTGAGAAGGTCAATGGGGCCTGTGCTGGGTGCAGTGGCTGGATGTGGAGAGATGACAGCAAGGGAGTCAGGAGGACTTGCCCCAGGAATTTGTTAAGTGGTTCAACCTGTCAGTCTTGTCTTTGACCTTCAGACCTCATGATACCTTGAAAAATAGTTCTAAATTATAACACGGGGTTAATCAAGTAGGCTGTGTGGGACTTCATTTTAAACATATGAAAACATGAGTGAGTGCGTGTGGATGTGCTTCAAGGAGTGACTTTCTACAAAATTACGATTATATTTAGAAATATTTAACAAAGCTTTCTCAAGGCATGCAAGTAATTAGCATAGGCTAATTTTGAATTAAAGTAAGGGTCTACCCTTATTTTCACCTAGTGTGCCCAAGAGATGATGTTAAAATCAAGGCTCCATATAAGTTGAGATAAACCATGCCTTTGCCTCACAGAAGTGCATGGCAGCATCTAGTGTTCACCTTCCTCCTGGTTCTAGTCCCAGCACAGGCGCTCAGAATGGACACCTAGCTAACTCCAGGTGCCTGGTCCTAGAACCAATGCCATTAAGACCTGTAAGCTAACAATAATATCCTAAGACCAAACTCTTTGAATGGAGCCCCTCTTGGCCAAGGGGACTCAAGAGTAATCTTGGAGACTGAATTTCTGGCTGTGATGGGATGAGAGGTCAGACACGCCTGGTTCTACCCTCTCCCTTGCTAACCATGACTAGGCTTTCTCCCTAACACCAAATAGAAACCAGCCCTTTCAAAAGACTCCACCACTGACATCAACCAACCACCTGATGCTGACCCTCCCTTTTGAGGTATGTGCAGAACAACCCACCAGCATTTCTTCCTGATAAGAGCCCATGGCCACTGAGTGGCTCTGACATGTCTGGGTGGATGCACAGTAAGGGTCTTCGTGTCCTCTGCTGCACCTTTTGACATCAGAGGGCCAAGAACTCCACCCTCTGATCTTGCTAAGGCCACCATTTGTTGAACATGGGTCCCCCGAAGAGGCCTGAAGCTCAGGGGCACAAACCTGTGGTTTTCCTCATAAATAGTCATGACTTTATCCATAGCCTATTGAATATGTATATTTGACCTTCTGGCTCAGCATGAATTCCTGTGCCCTTTGCTCCTCCCTCCAAGTGCCCCTTCCTGGCCTCTGACTGGAGGCTATGCTTCCCAGGCAGTCAAAATGGCCACCCCATAGCCTGTAGCCCTTTATGAGAATAAGGCTCCCTTTTCCAAATTTAGGAACCTCATCATACCTCAGTTGACAGAACCAACAAAGTCCCACTGAATGGGAAGTTCTGTGCTGAAACGGCAAGAACTCCTGAGTCACATCTGTGCTTAGGGCAAAGGCACCGCTATGGACTGAATGTGTGTGTCCTCGAAAATAAATCCTCACTCCCAAGGTGATGGTGTCAGGAGGTGATGAGGTCAGAGGGTGGAGTCCCGGTGAATGGGATTGGTACCCTTGTAAAAGGGACCCAGAGAGCTGCCTTGCCATTCCCACACGTGAGGACACAGCCATAAGGTGCCGTCCCTCAACCAGAACAGAACCTCACCAGACACCGATCTGCTGGTGCTGTGCCGTGATCTTCCATTCTCCAGCCTCCAGGGCTGTGAGAAATAAGACAGATTTGTTCATAAGCTTCGTTGTCCACGATACTTTGTGAAGGCAGCCTGCACTCATGAGGTGCTTAGGCGATTCCTCCAGCCATCACCTGCTGCCTTCTGCCACAGACACCCCAGCCTTCTCATGAGGACGTGATCCTGCCTGGCTCAGTGGGTGTCCAGCCAGTCCCAGTTTCCACAGAGCCAATAGTCCCAGTACTGTGAGGTCTGGCCCTGTCCTCTGTAGGACACCTGAGGCTGGCAGCCGGTCTTGACATTGCTTCGCTCAAAGGCCCAGGTTTGCTTAGTCCTGGCCTGGACTGCTTCTCTCTCCTTACCTTGTGAGTTAATTTTGCTGCTTTCTTTTCCGGTGGACTCCGGAAGGACAGGCTTCCTCCCACTGTGCTTTAAACCCTGTGGCTGATGGTGGCCGGTCTTCAGTGTTTCTGGCCCTGAGGGTGCAGAGCTATGCTTGTCTCCCAGGCCGCACTCCTGAGAATAGGGGAGGCAGGTCCCCGTGCACTGTGCTTCACGACGGGAGGGACACGGAGTCCCAGAGGAAGGGAAGAAGGGAGGCTCCACAATCCTGCCAAGAGTGGGCCCTGGGGTAAAATAACGTGATGCTTATACTCAGACCTGAGACACAAAGACACACACAAACACACCACCGTACCACACACACCACCACACCACACACACACCACACCATACACACCACTACACCACACACACACTACACACACACTACACACACACACCATACCCACACACACCACACCACCATACCACACACACTGCACACACCTTACCACACACACCACACCACCATACCACACACATCACACACCACACACACCACACCACCATACCACACACATCACACACCACACACACCACACCATGATACCACACACCACCATACCAGACACACCACACCAGCATACCACACCACCATACCAAACACACCACACCACCATACCACACACCACACACACCACACACACCTTACACACCACACACACACACCAAACACATCACATCACCATACCACACCACCATGCCACACACACACACCACACAACCATACCACACACACCACACCAACATACCACACACATCACACACACCACACACACCACACCATGATACCACACACCACCATACCACACACACCACACCACCATACCACATAAATCACCCATACCACACACACAGACACACACACCACCACCATACCATACACATCACACACACCATACCACACATACCACACACACCACACAAACTGCACACACCACACGCACACCACCATACCACACACACCACACACACCACACTACCATATCACATAAATCACCCACACCATACACCACTCACCACATATCACACCAAACACCCACCATACTACACAGACACCATACCACACAGACACTCTACTACACCACACACACACCACAAACACACACATTACATACCACATATACCTCAAATCACACCACAGAGACCACACACATTACACACCACACACCACACTGTACGTGCTGCACACAAATTACCATTCACACCACATACAACACATACCACACTGTACATACTACACACAACACTACCACACACATATACCACACACAACATACCACACCACTATACCACATGCACCACCCACATCACACACACACCTCACTCCACACACACACCACCATCCACAGCACACCATTATACTACATACATCACCCATATCACACCACTCACCACATACTACACCACACTATACCACACAGATCACACGCACCATCCTACACCACACCACACACACTTCACAAACACACACACTACATACCACACACAGCTCACATCACACTCACCACAGAGACCACACACACCACACCACACCGCCACCCACACTACACCACACCACACACCACACCACCATTCATACCACAAACACACCACACCATACATGCCACACACCATACCACACACAATATATATACCACACATATCTCACATCACACTCACCACAGAGACCACACACTACACTCACCACACACCACTCACCACACACCACAGCGCCACCCCCACATGTATACCACACACACACACACAAAATACCACCCACTACACATGTGCACTAACTTGAATACTAGAGATATTTAGCCTTATGCTAAATTTTTCATGCAACTAATGTAAAATATTTATTCAGTAAGCTGTATTTGCCATGCATTGAGCCAGCCTGGGAACGCACAGTGGAAACAGCAGAGCTGCTGTCCTTAGAAGCTCACAGGGCTCTGCACAGCACACACAGGCCAACTGCTGGTTACGGTGCATGATGAGAACGCTCAGCACACGGGGAACCTGGAGCCATATTCACTTGGGTTCCCATTATCCCTTGGAAATTGATTTCACAGGGGAAGTTCTTACCTTGTCCATGAATGAAAACTCTGACAGGCTCAATAGTTTTCTAATTATTCTCAGATAATTTGAAAGGTTAGAGTCATTTTAAGGGACGAAACACCATCTTGAGTCAGAAATTAGAAAGCACATTTCCATATATTCATCAATAAATGCACCCTGTTCTTTCCATGGTGAGGCATCTCCAGAAGCCCGGGGAGCAGCCAGGGCCCGCAGCAGGAGGAGTTGGGGCTCCTGCCTCCTCTCACCTCCTTTCCTGCTCCACTCCTCCACTGCCTTTTCTGACTTTGTTGCAGGGAAGAGTAGCTGTGAGGAGAGAGAGGTTTTAACCAACTGGTATTGCTATAAAATGACTTCACACCCTTCTGTCTGGCCCGCATTAAAATCTGGATCTTGTGAATCCTCAGTGGGTTCTTCAGAAGCCCCATGTACCTTGACATGGAAGAGCCCGTTTATTCCGGGGCTACCTACCAGCTCAGTTCCTCCTTTGCTGAGGGCTCTTCTACACTCTGGGCAGTCCGCCCATAGGCAAGGACCTGAGAGGACTCCACACCAGATGGCTGGTACGTGGCTTACGTGGGGTCCATTAGGAACACTCACTCATTCCTTGAAGAGACTCTTGACACAAGAGCTAATCTAGCCTGCCAGTTTCTCTCCCCATCTGAAGGCTTAGCTAGCACAATTCAGGGACAGCTCACTGTGTCCCACAAAGCCCAGAGGGCACACTTTCATCTCCGCAGGTGGTCCTGTGAAAGAAAGCCCATCTCATTAGGTGCAAGGCGAGAATTAAGAACCTCCGACCCTTGTCCTTGGAGGTGAGATTCACAGGATTCCAGCAGCTCTTATTGAAGAATCTTCAACAACTCCTCTCCTCAGCTTTTCCTATGCCCTTTGGGTGTTTTAGGGAGCATCCTATTTTAAATGTTTGAAAGTACTATCAATGGTCTATTTCGAAATTCATTTTGATGGTTTTACCTAACTGTTATTGGTGCCTCAATTTTTTTATTTGGTTCCTCGGTAAAAATTGCTAATATAATATCCTGCTATAAATAGAATGTGAGTGAATATACAAGATGTAATGGAAGGCCAGAGGAAGGGTTAGTGCTGGAGAGTTCATTTCCTGCCTCCAAAACTCTTTCCAGGTGCTAAAAAAAAAAAACATCCTCAGGACATTTCTTCCTAGATATGCAACGTAACAGGAATAAATTCACCCACATTTCTATCACGTGAAACTTTTGTTTTCAAGGAATGTTTATTAACTGCACATTGTCGAGTCAAAAGTAAAGATGATCCTCATATTTTGGAATTTTGATAAAATATAGGAGTAGGCAAAGGGAAACTCAATTAGTTCAGTACGATTTTAATATAAATTAGATTTCATTATTTTTGAATTATCAGCAAATACACGGACAGTGTAAGTCAGTTAAACTAAATCTCTTTAGTTACAAAAAGAGATTCAAGCTATTTTAGTATAAAATAAATAAATAAGTAAATCATTTAGTGGCCCAAGGCAAAAAGTTTTGTGTATCTTCTCTATAGGAAAGGAATAATTTATAACATGAAGAAAGCCTGATTTTGGCACTCTGCTACAGAATTACATCTGTTTGACATGCATTATGTTTTTGGACAGAATAGACAAAGTATAATATATGGCAATTTAACCAAACTTGTAAAGCAGAATAAATCATTCTCTTTTACTAGCAAAACTCAAGCCAGAATGGAATACCGCCAGATTTGCCTGCCACTTTTTTTAACCAACGCATTTGGGAGAACATGACTTTCATTGTAAGATGTCTTTAATTTCTATTCTGTAATTTGGATCACATAATATTATCCTCCATCATTGATTACTTAACAACACGCTATCTCTACAATTAATTTTAGGCAAAAAGTAAAGTTAAAAGCTATATTCTAAAATCCAGCGGGTGGAGGGGATGAATCAAATATGTATATATTTAATTCTGAGGAATTCAAAAATATTGTGTCATTTAGAATATATTTAAATGTCTTTGCAATATGACCAGGTTGTCTATAACTGTAATAACAAACGTTGTAAATCCTGCCCCTTCTGATCTTCAATTCTTGTTTGTTTTAAGAGAAATAATTATTCAGGCTAGGTGTGGTGGTGCACATATGCAATCTCAGGTATTGGAGAGTCTGAGGTGGGAGGATTGCTTGAGCCCAGGAGCTGGAGGCTGCAGTGAGCACCACTATACTCTATTCTAGATGACAGTGAGACCTGTTTCTAAAAGAGAGAGAGAGAAATAGTGTGCTTGCTACCTTGCAAATGGTATCTTGTCATCTTGGACATACGTGGATCTCTCTGGCTCATTCTGCTCTTCTGCCTCCTTGCTGATCCCTCATGGAGGACAGGACTCCGAGAAGATCTGATGGCTTCCCCTGACCAGAGAAAGTTGCTCCTCTCAGGATCAACTTGTCTTTAAAGCACCTTTTCCTCCTGGGCTCTGCTCACACTTCCTTCTCTCTGCCCTTTGGCTGCAGGGTACTCTACTATCCCTTCTGGGTTTCGTTGTTGTTGTTGCTGTTTATCCTACCAAGACATATACACATGGTCTCTTTATTAAATGCTCCTCAGATTATCTCAATTTGAAAGTTCCATTTGTCTGTTGCTGGGAGTCCATTTGAAACCACAAATTTCTAAATCTCTGTGTATTTATGTAGATATACATGTGCCCATACACCCTGGAATGGTTTAAACTGTGTTCTCCCCAAAGATATGCCCTTGTCCCAACCCTGGGGACCTGTGAACATGGTATGATGCAGCCACAAGCCATGGAGCCCCTGAAGCCACTAGAAGCTGCAAGAGGCATGGAAGGGCCCTCTCCTACAACTTCTATGGGGAGCACAGCTTTGTTGAAGCCCTAACCTTAGACTTTTGGCTTTGAGAACAATGAGAGAATACATTTCTGGTCTCTTAAGCCACCTAGTTTAATGCTCACCTGTTTATATAAACCACAGGAAGTAAATACATGTCTATATCTGCATCAACATCTATACATTTGTTTACACAAGCATAGAAAATTTCTATAAATACATAGTAAAATCTTGTATAGTTATTTCTGAGAATGGGACAGGTGCACTTCATGTATTATTTCTGCAAATGTACGTGTGTGTTTAGAATGTATTTACGTTGATAATTTAGGAAAAGAAATTATGAAAAAAGGAATTAGAGCATAAAATTTCCTTTAAAGAGTATTTCAGTTGGACAATGATCACAGAACTCAACAAACTGAGTTTTCTCATGGCAATAAGAATGACCCCAGGCTGGGCATGGTGGTTCACGCTTATAATTCCACCATTTTGGGGAGCCAAGGCAGGAGGATCACTTGAGATCAGGAGTTTAAGACAAGCTTGGGCCATGTAGCAAGACCTCATTTCTTTTTTTTTTTTGAGACGGAGTCTCACTCTGTCACCCAGGCTGGAGTGCAGTGGCCAGATCTCAGCTCACTGCAAGCTCCGCCTCCCGGGTTCACGCCATTCTCCTGCCTCAGCCTCCCGAGTAGCTGGGACTACAGGCGCCCGCCACCTCGCCCGGCTAGTTTTTTGTATTTTCTTTTTTAGTAGAGACGAGGTTTCACAGTGTTAGCCAGGATGGTCTCGATCTCCTGACCTCGTGATCCGCCCGTCTCGGCCTCCCAAAGTGCTGGGATTACAGGCTTGAGCCACCGCGCCCGGCCAAGACCTCATTTCTAAGAACATAATAATAAATTAGCCAAGCGTGGTGACACACGCCTGTAGTCCCAGCTACTCAGGGGACTGAGGCTGGAGGATCACTTGAGCCCAGGAATTCAAGACTATAGTGAGCTGTGATCCCACCACTGCACTCCAACCTGGGTGACGGAGTGAGACTCTGTCTCTAAAAAAGAAAAGAATGCCCCCTTTTGTAGTCCACAGTGAGTGGAGTACATGCACAAGTCATTTTATTGCACTATGCTTTATTGTGCTTTACAGATACCATATATTTTTCATAAAATGAAGATTTGTGGCAACCCTGCATCAAACAGTTATTGGCACCATTTTTCCAAGCACTACCTGTGCTTACATCTTATCTGTTTCACATTTTGGTAATTTTCAAAATATTGCCAGCGTTTTCATTATTATTATATCTGATATAGTCATCTCTGAGCAGTGACATTTGATGGAACTATTGTAATTGTTGTGGGACTCCATGACAACAGCCATAAAGATGGCAAACCTAATCAATACATGTGTGCGTTCTGACTGCTCCACTGACCAGCCTTTCCCCATCGCCCTCTCTCTCTCTCCTGTTCCACCTATTTCTTAAGACACAACAACATTAAAATTACACCAGTTAACAAATGAGCAATGGCCTCTATCTATTCAAGTGAAAGTAAGAATCTTACATCTCTCATTTTAAATTAAAAGGCAGAAAAGGTTGGTGAAGCTTAGTAAGGAAAGCAGTAAAAAAGCTGAGATGGCCCAGAAGCTAGGCCCTTTGTGTCATGCAGTTAGGCAAGTTGAGAATGCAAAGGGGAAGTTATTGAAAGAAACTAGATGTGCTGCTCCAGTGAACAAAAGATGAGAGGAAAAACAGTCTTACTTTTGACTGGAGAAAGTTTTCAGGGTCTGCATAGATCAAACAGCTACAACATTTGCTCAAGCCAAAGACCAGACCAGAGCAAGTCTCTAACTCTCTTCAATTCTAGCAGAGGTTGGTTCACAAGGTTTAGGAAAAGAGCCATCTTCATAAAATAAACGTGCAAGTTGATGCAGCAAGTGCTGATACAGAAGCTGCAACAAATTATTCAGAAGATCTAGCTAAGATCATTGATGAAGGTGACTATGCTAAATGACAGATTTTCAACTTAGATAAAACAGCCTTCTGTTAAAGAAAACGTCATCCAGAACTTTCATAGCTAGAGATAAGTCAATGTCTATCTTCGAAGCGTCAAAGGACAGGGTGACTCTCTTGTGAGGGGCTAATGCAGCTGGTGACTTCAAGTTGAAGCCAAGGTCATTTACCACTCTTAAAATCCTAAAACCCTTTAGAATTATGCTAAATCGACTCTCCCTATACACTAAACATGAACAACAAAGTTTGGATGACAGCACATCTGTTTACAGCATGGTTTACTGAATATTTCAAGCCCACTGTTGAAATATACAGCTCAGGAAAAAAAAATTCCTTTCAAAATATCACTGTTCATTGACAATGCATCCAGTCACCCAAGAGCTCTGATGGAAATGTACAAGGAGATTAATGTTTTCATGCCTACTCATGCAGCATTCATCCTGCAGACATGGATCAAGGAGTAACTTTTAACTTTGCTATTGAAAAATACATTTTGTAAAGCAATACCTGCTGTAGATGGTGATTGCAATTAAGATCATTGGTGATTCATGGGAAGAAGTCAAAATGTCGACATTAAGAGAGACTGGAAAAAGTTAATTTTAATCCCCACAGATGACTTTGAGGAGTTCAGGACTTTGGTGGAGGAATTAACTTCAGATGTGTGGGAGAGAGCAAAAACAAAACAAAACAAAGTTAAAGAAAAAACTAGAATTAGAAGGAAGCCTGAAGATGGGACTGAATTGCTGCAATTTCAAGACAAAACTTGAAGGGATGAGGAGTCGCTTCTTATGGATGATAAAGGAAAGTGATTTCTTAAGCAAACACCGCATGTTCTTACAAGTGGGAGCTGAATGATGAAAATGCATGGGCACATGATGGGGGAACAGCACACACTGGGGCCTGTTGGAAGGGGAGTTGGGGAGGGAGAACATCAGGAAGAATACCTAAGGGATGCTGGGCTTAATACATAGGCATTGGGATGATCTGGGCAGCAAAGCACCGTGACATACGTTTACCTATGGAACAAATCTGCACACGTACCCTTGAACTTAAAATAAAAGTTGAAGATTTCCTGTTCCCTCTGTTGTTGTCTTGGAGTCTGGAATGATGAAGACCTTGTGCTCTTAGGCAGGTCCTTCCTCTATACTGTTTTAGAATTCTTCTGGACTCAACTATTGTTGAAACTCAACAATAGTTTCCATGTGTTCTGATGATTGGTTGTTATAATGAAAATAAGGCCCTTTGATAACAACACGGAAATTAGAATTGGTGACATAGACCTGGAAGATAACTGTCCTTTAACATGATTGCTCTCATTTAACTACGAGTTTTATTTTCCTGTCAATTCTTGTGGGATCAAGAGAATGATGTTCCAAATAAATGACATTGTCACATTATTGGAGATCAGTTACAGACCAATGTTGGATACTACCAGTGAATTTTCAGTGGTTTGCTTTGTAAAGAAGCTCAAATTCCCATCTGTGATACATTTTGGAATGAGTGGGTTTGATGCCAACACATTGAAAGATATCCCCCAAAAAACAAAAGGATAAGAGTCATCAGCTCCCACACAAAGTAACAAATGTGAACCTAATTTTAGCAGTGTTAATAAGGAGCAACTATCCATGAGTCTTTGCATCAGCAATGCCTGTGTTAGAACATCCTCTCTTACCTAAGGCACAGGGTCGAGTGGTACACGATACCTCCTTGTCTGGGACCAGTTTAATTAATACTGTTGTTAGTTGTAGGTGTCCATAGATGAGTAGCAGCATCTGTTACCAGTTTCACTACCCTTTGGAGTTTTGGATAACATATCTATGCTGTGATATTTACACGTTATAATGAATTATTTTTAAGTAAAATTGCTATTCTAACTTTGTATGTGAAATAAAGTTCATACATCATAAAGCTTGCCTATAAAAAATAAAAATAAGATACAAGTTTTTAAAAAAAGAAAGTGGTTTCTTGAGATGGAGTCTATGGAATCTACACCTGGTGAAGCTGCCATGAGCATTGTTGAAATGACAATAAATGATTTAGAATAGTCCATAAACTTAGTTGATAAGCAGTTATCAGTGTTTGAGAGGACTGACTCCAATTTTGAAAGAAATTCTACTGTGGGTAAAAATGCTACCAAACAGCATGACATGCTACAGAGAAATATTTTGTGAAAAGAAGAGTCAATGGATGCAGCAAACTTCATTGTTTCATTTCAGAAACTGCCACAGCCACCCCAGCCTTCAGTAAGCACCACCCTGGCCAGCTAGCAGCCATCAACATCGAGGCAAGATCCTCGACCAGCAAAAATAGTAGATTAGAATGTATTATAGGCTCAGGTGATCATTAACAGTTTTTAGCAATAACGTATTTTAAATTAAGGTATGTACTGTTTTTAGACGTGTCATTGCACACTTAAAGTACAACATAGCATAAGCATAAATTGTATATACACTCAGAAGCCAAAATACATCCAGTGATGTGACGCTTTTCACTGTAATATCCACTTTATGGCAGTAGTCTGGAACAGACCTGTAATAGCTTCGAAGGATGCCTGTAGATGGGAATTGAACAGGAAATGTATATTGTTTTTCTTTTCTTTCTCATATGTATTATTTTTAGGACCGCCCTTCTCTGACCTTCACAAATATGGTTCAGGTCCTGAAGTAAGAAGTCCTACAAAGTTACATTCTTAGAAACATCTGCATTTCAAACAAAACAAACCAATAAACAGAAAGATATTTTAGTATCATGGCATACCAAAGAAATTCATGTAAATTATTATCCATTAGCCATATTAAACACAATGATGTGGTTGTACTTCTCTATTATTCTTCCCAATTTTTATTCTAAATCAGTGCAAGCATCTGAATTATTGAAGAGTCAGTATTCTTTGCCTTGTGGTTTTACATGTATTATGGGCCTTCCTCACAAAAATTGTCTTGTTCAATTTTGCAGCAGACTATAATTTAGGGAGCATTAGAAGCAAGTCCAACATTTATATAAAAAATGAACACCATTTTGTTCAGTAGGAAATAGCCCAGCATATTGTAGACACTTCTGTTTACTTATATGTAACGGCCAATTCTAAGCAGAAAGTAAATTGTTGTACAGAAAGAGAATTGCACAACAAGAGTGTTTTTCTGTCCACTTACCTGAAAACCATGCTAACATTTCAAGACACTTAATCTTCCCCATGCATCCTCTTTCTTCCAAACAATATGTTTTACATTTTTGTTTTACATTATTTTAAATGGAAAGACTCTGATTTCAGTCTGTGTTGAGAGAAAATTTACTTTGTGCTAATGGTGCAAGGTGGAGAATATTGGTGGTATAAGTTTAAATGCATTTGTTATTGGAGATTTTTTTTACAAGATTGTTAACACGTTAGGAAAACATAGTTCTTATCAGTAAGCAGCTAAATGTGGGGCTGAGGGGAAAATCAATTTTCTGGGTGTGTTTCCCAACATTACATTAAACACTATCTTTTTAAAAAATTGGGTTGCTTTTCTTTTGGTAGTTATTTCATATTGTTTTAATTTTTTAGCTGGATTTACATTATTTTAACTTATTCACTCTTTCCTCTTTTGTTGTTATGGGTTTTTTTTTTTTTTTCTTTTTTTTTTGAGATGGAGCCTTACCCTGTCATCCAGGTTGGAGTGCAATGGCGTGATCTAGGCTCACTGCAACCTCCACCTCCCAGGTTCAAGTGATTCTCCTGCCTCAGCCTCCTGAGTAGCTGGGATTACAGGCCTGCCACCATGCCTGGCTGATTTTTTGTATCTTTAGTAGAGACGGGGTTTTGCCATGTTGGTCAGGCTGGTCTCAAACTCCTGACCTTGTGATCCTCCCCCCTCCGCCTCCCAAAGTGCTGGGATTACAGGCGTGAGCCACCGCGCCCAGCCCTCATTCATCGTTTTTTAAATGATGGCTGATGTGCAGTGTCTCTGTCGGATACTGAGGGGAACATAGTGAGAATGAGATGACACAGGGCGTTGTCATCACCAAATGCATTTCTGAGTCTTTGGTGCCCAGCACACAGGCCGAGAAGCTGCGTTAGCCCTGGCACCTCACGAGCCATCATGTGGATCTTTTGCTATCAGCGAGCACTCTACCTGGTTTCAGGCCCAAGGATTTTAATGTTTCCAGCAAATTAAACATTACTTTTTTTTTTCTCCACATAAGATTGTAGATTCCACAGCCAAACTAAAACTCCAGGCAGTGATAGATAGGATCTGTTCCTACTATAAGCCTGCTTTTTAAAATAAACTTTTCATTTTGACACAATCTTAGATTCGTAGAAAAATAATGGGAACAGAACAGAGTTCCCCTATGCTCTGTACCCAGTGGTTCCTAATTTCCGTGAATATGGTGCATGTGACAAAATAAATAAGCCAATATTGGTCCATTGTCATTAGTTAAAATCCATGGTTTACTTGTATTTCTTGTTTGTTTGTTTTGTGTTTTACTTGCTTTTCTTTTTTCTATTCCAGGTCCCATCCAGGACGCCATCCTGTATTTTGTTGTCATGTCTCCTTTGGCTCCTCAAGGCGATGGCAATTTCTCAGGCATTCTTGCTTTTGAAGAACCTGACAGTTTTATGTGCTACTGGCTGAGTATTTTGTAGGATGTTTCGTAGTTGAGATTTGTCTGATGTTTTTGTCATAGATTGGACTGTGGGTTTTGGGGAGGAAGCCTACAGACGCAAGGGGCCATGCTCACTGTAGGTACTCGCGGTCTTCACCTGGTGGAGGAGGAAGGTCCTCTTTCTTCTCTGTAAACTCACTCTTTTGTTCCCCTTTCCACGTTGTAGTCTTTGGAAAGAAGTCACTATGAGAGTCAACCTGGGCTTTAATCTCAGTTCCGGAATCTGTCAGCTGTCAAATATTTTAAACTCTTGGAGCCCATACTTTCCACCTGTAAAACGGGGATGAAATGCCTGCCTCAAAGAGTGGTTGTGATGATGAGAAATTACTTATTCTGAATAGTTTCATAAACAGTAATTCTCCCTGTTGATCTTCTATGTAATAATGTGTGCTAAGGAAATAAGTCCCTTTCTCATTTCCTACAAACAAGTCGTAACATCCAATATTAAATGTTGTACTAAGTAATAGATATTTCTTGATAGTTGCCTATTCCTTAATACAATGTTATGTATCTTTTTAAAGATGATTCATTAGGACCTGATTACATGCTTTGGTTTTCACTTCACTAAGTCTGTCATATTTTACATGGGGATAACAACTCACCGGTTTTTCTTCCTACTTACTGCCCTCCTTAGATAATCTTATTAAGTTCCAATTATATTACAGGTGCTAAATATCGTCTTTGTTCCTCAAAACAAACTGTGTTATAAGGAGTTACTTTCATGTATTCATACTGAACTTAGATTCAGAGAGCAAAACACTTGTTCAAAATTCTAGAAATAGCAAGTAAGAGACATTTCAGAGTTGGATTTAATGCTTGAACTCATTCTTGTTGGATTGAATGTTTGAACTCATTCTTGCTGGATTTAATGTTTGAACTCATTCTTGCTGGATTTAATGTTTGAACTCATTCTTGCTGGATTTAATGTTTGAATTCATTTCGCAGAGCATCACACCACATCAGCAGCCTGTGATCTGGTGTTAGTTCAGGTTATCACCTTTATACCTCCTTCATCCTGTACGTCTGTGGTGTCTTTCCCTATGTGAGATGTGCAGTATTTATTGTGAAGACAGCCACCTTCCACCAGAGAAGGTGATGATTTTTTTTTTTTTTTTTTTTTTTGAGGCGGAGTTTCACTCTTGTTGCCCAGGCTGGAGTGCAATGGCATGATATTGGCTCACCGCAACCTCTGCCTCCTCGGTTCAAGTGATTCTCCTGCCTCAGCTTCCCAAGTAGCTGGGATTACGGGCATGCGCCACCATGCCCTGACTACTTTTGTGTTTTTATTGGAGACAGGGTTTCTTCACGTTGGTCTGGCTGGTCTCGAACTCTGGACCTCAAAGAACACTGGCCTCGGCCTCCCAAAGTCCTGGGATTACAGGTGTGAGCCGCTGCGCCCATCCTGGTGATTATTTTTCTGCAGAGAAAAAAATTATTTTACTATTCTTTTGTTCACTTTGGCTGCCGTGAAAAAATACTCCCTGAAGGCTCTCTTAAACTTTATATTTGAATATCCCCTGAAATATTATATTGAGAATAAACAAAAAGAAAAAAAAACAACCCTAGTTTAATCTGCTTTTCTTTCAGATCAGTAACAGCACAAAAGGAAACCTACAGAGGTTACAGAAATGTTCGCTTAGATAACATTTAGGCTTATTATGGAAAGTTGGTCTTTCAATGTACACTGTTTTACACTTACTATAAATTTTATATCAAGAGAAAATTAGTTTTACACATTAAAATAGTATATAATGAAAGATTTATATAAGTAGAATCTGAAAAAATAATACAATACATTTTGGCCAAAGTGTATTTAATTTATTTGGTTAACATAGAAATTAATTTGACCAAACACCTACTTCTATAAATAAGAGCAAGAAGTAGGAAACCTCATCGCTGAATTAAGTTGCTGTCACGTTGCATGCAGCCATAATCACATTGGGATGTAGTGTGCTCTGTAGCAAATACATATCACAAATAAGTTTTGGTTGCATACCAAACTTTATATATATATATAGTATCATCTATTTAAGTGAACTTTCTTTTTTTAATGGTTTACTCTGCTTTGAAAAGTACATTATAATGTTTGTATTATGCTTTTCCATACTTATTGGTAATGGGACTATTGTAATAAAGTATCTTGAAGAAAAATATATCTCAGAAATGTAAGCTACTCAGAGATATACAAGAGAAAGTCACTGTATCAATTAAATCATTCCATTAAGATTAAGAGTGGCAAAGGTGAATATTTAAAACTAGGTTACTAATTTACTTAGACCCACATTTGACACTGAGACAGGAGTTTGAAGCACCATTGTATCACTCGTTAGGGATTGCTACTAGCCCTATTCACCAGATCTAAGATTCCCCTCTATTCTCCACAAACATACTCAGAAATTGGGTGTCAGTGTGTCCCACAGGCAGATTGAGAAGGCCGAACCAGGGAGCTAGCAGGACCCTCACAGGAGCAAGAACATGTCCACGGAGATAGGTGAGGCCAGGGCAGGGCAGAAGAGCCCATTGTTAAAGCGAATCTGGGAGTCTGGAATTAGGGCATCAATTTATGCTGACAGCATATTCAGGAACAGAAGGTTATGAGTCAGAGTCACGCTATCGAAAAGGTATCCAGGCATACATAAAGAGCAAAAGCACGGAAAAAGGTCAAAGATTACTCAGAAAACCAGAAACCAGAGGGGTATAAATCCCAAAAGCCACAACGCAAGCATTTGATATAATATTCTCATTCCTGCAATGGCCTCATTCAGCATCATCTGTGTGATGCCAGTATCCATTCCTCTGATGCCACCCTCATCCCCAGGCTTCTCGGGACCAAAATCTCTGGAGTCTAACTCCACAGAGACACCATTATTCCCTGGGCCTCATCAGAGCTTTTCACTAGTAAAATTATGAACTCAACCCTTGCTCTCTGGCCTCCACTTCCTGTCCTTGTCCTCGTCTTTGGGAGTTGCTACATCACTCTTCTCTAACCCATCAAGGCAATGACAATTCCAGTTTCTGTCTATAGGTGCCTTCCTGACTTCACATCTTGCTATATATCACTTAGATTTTAAAAGTTGAGTGCTTCATGGCTGGGCCCAGTGGCTCACACCTGTAATCCCAGCACACTGGGAGACCGAAGTGGGTGGATCACCTGAGGTCAGGAGTTCGAGACCATCCTGGCCAACATGGTGAAACCCCATCTCTACTAAAAATAGTAATAAAATAGGCCAGGTGCGGTGGATCACGCCTGTAATCCCAGCACTTCGGGAGGCCGAGACTGGTGGATCACGAGGTCAGGAGATCTAGAGTATCCTGACTAACATGGTGAAACCCTGTCTCTACTAAAAATACAAAAAATTAGGTGGGTGTGGTGGTGGGTGCCTGTAATCTCAGCTACTTGGGAGGCTGAGGCAGGAGAATCTAATTGCTTGAACCCAGGAGACGGAGCTTGCAGTGAGCCAAGATCACGCCATTGCACTCCAGCCTGGGTGAAAAGAGTGACACTCCACCTCAAAAATAAAAAATAAAAATAAAAATAAAAAAGTCTATTGCCTCAAACACTCTCTTGCTAATATTCTGAACTCCCTGCATTTATCTGTTTTCAATCTTCCTTCTCTGGGCATTTCATATCTAGGAAACCATACAATAAATGGTCTCCTGCTACTTGCTTGTTTCACCTAGTGTCATGTTCCTGGGATTCATTCATGATTTAGTATGGGTCAGCATTTCATTCATTTTTACTGCTGGAAAGTATTCCATGGTATGGATATACCATATTTTGTTTATCCCTTCACCAGTTGAGGCATATTTGGGTGGTTTCCACTCTTTAGCTATCATGAATAATGTTGCTACAAATATTTGTGCAGAAGTCTTTTGTGGACACATATTTTCATTGAGTAGTTTTTTAAAGTACACTTGCTGTGACATGTTTATGTTTAACTTAATAAACTGTTTCCAAAGAGGCTACACCATTTTACATTCCACCCAAGACAAATCTTTGAGGCTTTCATTTCCTCCCTGCAGCACTTGGCATTGTTTGTCTTTTTATTATAGCTATTCTAGTAGGTGTGCAGTGGTACATATGGTGGTTTAGTGTATCTTTCCCTAATGGCTAATAATGTGGAGCATCTTTTTATTATTTTTCTTTTAGTTTCTTAAGATGGAAGCATAGATTATTATCATTTGTAGCGATCTTTCTTCTTTCCCGGTATATGCATTAAAGTTATACATTTTCTTCTAAGCATAATTTTACCTGTATATCATCCATTTGTATATATTGTGCTGTTGCTTTCACTCAGGTCAAAAATGTCTTAAAATTTTCTTTGTTATATATTTTTTGACTCATGGGTTATTTGGTATTGTGATTTTTAGTATACACATATTTTGAGTTTTTCATTTTTTCTGTTCAATTGTGGATCACTAAATTAAGTTCGTTGTGATCAAGGTACCTATTTTATAGAATTTCAATCTTTTTAAATAGATGTATCCTTTAAAAGAATGTATATTATGCAAATATTTGGTGAGATGTTCTGTAAATGTTAATTAGATCAAGTTGGTTGAAAGCGTTGTTCAAGCCTTCCATCTTTGATGATTTGCCATCTAGTTGTTCTATCAATTACTAAAAGTTTTCTATTGACATCTTCAACTTTTATCATCATTGAATTGTGTTTTCTTTTCCATTCCTACTAGGATTTTCTTTATGTGTTTTGGTACTCCATTGTTAAGTGTACATACATTTTTGTTATATCTTTTTGATATATTGACCATGTGATTATCATGTTACCTCTGTTGTTCTATATTAATATTTATTATATAAATTTTATTTTGTCTGATATTAATATGGTCACTCCAGCTTTATTATGACTATTCTTTTCATGGTATATCTTTTTTCTACAATTTGTCCTTAAACCTATTTGCATCACTAAATCCAAAGTATGTCTCTTATATACATTTCTCTTTATTCAATCTGATAATTTCTGCCTTTTTCATGGTGTATTTAGTCCATTAAAGTTTTAATATTATTATTTGTGTGGTAGAATTTGTAGCAGATACTTCGCTAATTTTTGGTTTGCCCTGTGTCTTCATGTTCCCCTGTTTTCTTTCACTGCCTTATGCTTATGTTAAATAAACAATTTTGGTGTATCTTTTTAATTCCTCTTTTCATTGGCTATAGGTTCAGTTATTTTCCTAGTGGTTGTCCTAGGGATAAAAATATGCAACTAAACATAGTACAATATACTTCGGCATTATGCACACTTAACTCTGATAAAATATAGCAAGTTTTTTCCCAGTACTTTTCCTTCCTCCTGTTCTGGGCTATAATTACTATATATATAATCTTCATATATATTTATGTTGTAAGCCCAGCAATACAGTGTTTTAATTATTACCTTATGCAATCTTAAGTCATATGAAGATTAAAAACAGAAATGAGAAAAACTGATATGTATAACTGATATATAGATAGATACATAAACATGTACATATATTTTTAATAAAAACTCATGTATATATATCCACACACACATACATATGTTTGTGTGTGTGTGTGTGCGTGCATGTGTGAGAGAGAGAGGAGGGGAGAATTTTATATTAGCCCCACACACTTACAAAGTGAAATTTTATATTAACTCACATACTTTTGTATTACCTTTGTTTATTCCTGTGTATGCAGTGCATAGTAGTTTGGTGTCATTTTGTTTTAACCTGAATAACTTTCTTTAATATTTTTTGAAAGTGTAGTAGCATTAATATATCTCAGATTTTGTTAATCTATGAATATCTTTATGTCACCTTCATTTTGAAGAATAGCTTTGTTGGATATTGATTTGCTTTTTTGAGACAGGGTATTGCTTTGTCACCCAGGCTAGAGTGCAGTGGTGAGATCATGACTTATGGCAGCCTCAATCTACTGGGCTCAAGTGATCCTCCCACCTCAGCCTCTCTTGTAATTGGGACAACAGGCAGGCATTACCATGCTTGGCTAATTTAAAAAAAATATTTAGTAGAGACAGGGTCTCACTTTGTTGCCCAGGCTGGTCTTGAATTCCTGGGGTTAAGCAATCCTCCTGCCTTGGCCTCGTAAAGTGCTGGGATTACAGGCATGAGCCATTGCACCTGGCCTGGATATTGAATTTTTGAACCATCACTTTGTGTCTTTCTGTTACTTTCTGACCTACTTCATTTCTGATGAGGTCAGCTATTAGCCATATTGTTGTTCCTCTACACATGATAACTAGTAGTTCTCTTGTTGCTTTCAACATTTTCTCTACGTCCTTAACTATCAAAATCTTGACCAAGATATATTTACGTGTAATTCTCTTTGAATTTTTTCCTGCTTGAGTTTTGTTGGGTTTATTGGATCTGTAAATTAGTATTTTTATCAAATTGGGGACCTTTTGCCATTATTGCTCAAATATTATTCTTCCACTCTGTTTTCTCCTTCTGGTGCTACCATTGCTCATGTATCCCACAACTCTATGCTGCTCTCTTTATTTTTCTTCACCATTTTTAATCTCTGTTCATAAGATTGGATAATTTCTATCAATGCATCCCCAAGTTCACTGATTCTTTTTTCTATCACTTCAAATACATTTCTGAGCCTGTCTAGTGCATTTTTCCCATTTCAATTACTATAGTTTTAAATTTTAGAATTTCCATTTGTTTGTGTTTTATATTTTCTATATTGTCACTGAGTCATTGTCATACTTTTGTATAAGCCTTCCGGCATGACTTCTATTCGTTTTTTTAGGCAACTATAGTTTCTACTATGAAGACTTTGCCTACTAAATTCAACATCTGGGCACATTCTGCAATGCTTTCTATTGGCTAACTTTTTCTCCAGACTATTTCTTTATTATTTATTTGAATATCTTGATTTTTAAAAAATTACTGAATATTTTAACACAACAGTCCTCAACATTTTTGGCACCAGGGACGAGATTTGTGGAAGACAATTTTTGCACAGATAGGGAGGTGGAAAGCGGTATTGGATGATTTCAGGTTGAAACCATTCCACCTCATTAAGGAGCTTGTAACCCAGATCCCTCGTGTGGGCAGTTCGCCTCTAGTGTTTGTGCTCCTGTGAGAATCAGATGCTGCTGCTGGCCTGACAGGAGCGGGAGCTCAGGCGGTTCTGCTTACAGGTCTGCTGCTGACCACCTGCTGTGTGGCCCAGGGCCTAACAGGCCATGGGCCTGCATCAGACCATGGCCAGGGAGCTGGAGATTCTGGTTTTAAAGAACATGTTTTATTCACTTTTTGTGTGTGTGTTAACTTTAGCCTGCTGTGGGTTTTTGTTGTTGTTATTGTTGCAATTTGTAACTTGCCTGGACTCAGCCTTCAAAGTCTATCTCCCACACATTGTAGGCAGCTTTGCATTTGTCATTTTTTTTCTTTTTAAGTTTGGTTTAATGTTGGGGCTACACTTATGTCTGCATAGCTTAGTGTTCAACTAAAGATTGGCCAGAAGTTGTGTTCAAAAACCTCAAGTCAGTGTGGTTTGCACCGTCTGCTGATAGATAGGTGTGTGAACCAGGGAGTACATTGAAACTAGACTTAGTTTCCAGATCTGCCTCAGTTTTATTTTCTGCTGGTCTCTGCCACGTGCCCTCTGTGCATGGGCACAGGCTCTGTTAGCCAGAAGGTGCGGTGGCCTGGGCCTCTGTGATCATGCTGGAATGGTGAGCTTATCAATCCATGTATAGTCATCTCATTTCCCAAAGCTCTCTGCTAACTTACCAGCTAGTGGGCCAGTCTGTTGCTTGACGCAAGACCTGAACCTCAAGCTCCCAGAACTGCTGCCTCCCGTACCCCACCCCCAGCCGGCTTGCACCTAGCTCACCACTTTAACTCATGGGGCTCTCCTTGGAGAGAGCTCACGCTGGCAGCAGCAGGGAAGCTACGGGTTTTCAGGGCTGCACCTCTCCTCTGCCCCCAGTTACATCCCCACACTGACCAAGCTCAGGGAGGAGCGATGGGAGTAGCCCCAGGCAGGAAAACCCTGGGTTCACACGGTCCTTACTCAACTTTCAGTAGTTCTTATGAATAAATGGTTTGTTTTTGTTGTGTGCCGTTGGTCCATTACCAGAGGACCAAACAATTTTTTGTCAGTTTCAGTAGTTTGCTGTGTGAGAGTAGGATTTCTCAGCCTCTTCAATCTGTAATGCCAAAAGTTAGAAGTTCTCACACATTGTTTTTCTGATTCTATATCTACTGCAAACTCTAGGTTTTTGTCTTCCCTTTCTCTTCACACCCAGGCTTCTTATTACCTCTACTTCATGTTTCCATTTTCATACTTCCCATTCACTTTTCGGATTTTAAAATCCGACTTCTAGGTGAATCATGACATACAAGCATCTCTTGTGAATATCTCTGATGACAGTCCTATTGATACTTTCAATAGAACATTTTGATACGTAGTTTTTCTTGACCTCCCACTTTCTAATAGGGCCCAATCCTAGAAACACTCTGTTGTCTGCCACACACCTGGTTTTGCTCCGATTCCTAAAGCTGCCTGTTTCAGACTCTGGTATGGGCCTGAGGAGTCCTCACCTGCTAGTGCTCCCCCAACTGTGCTCCAGCCATGTCATTCCAGTTGCATTACCCCTGCCTCCTCCTGTGGGGCTCCAAAGACCATTTTTACCTCTGATCTAGATCCTTTACCTGAGCCTCAGAATTTATCTTCAGTCGCTTTCTGGATCTCTCCATTTGGTTCCTCATCCCACAGACATGCAAAATTCCTAACGTCCAAAACTGAACCTATGATTTTCCATAACAAATCCATATCTCCCATTGTATCCCCATTTTAGTGAATAACACTTCTGTCAACCAAGTGCTGCTCTGGATCCATGGATGTCATTCTTCACTTCACTTCACTTCACTTCACTTCCCTTCACTTCACTTCACTTCCCTCCATTAAAGTACATTTAAAATTTAATGACCATGAATCGTTTCATTTCCCTACTCCCCAGACACTTCCTCCAGTCCCCACTGCCACATCTCTGGGTGGATCACAGTCAGCACTAGCATGGAAAATCTGCAGAACTCCTACCTGGTCCCTTCACTACTTTCTTCTTTCCTTCCCACCTACCTATCTCTATCCTACTCGTCTTCTACCCTAAGTTAGACGTTTCTAACTTCAGGGTTTCCTCAACCCCAAAGTTCATGTTATGGGCCTCGTAAGACTTTCTAATGTTGTTTTGTAACCTCCTCTTTAGATGTCCTGTTCTAATAATCCTAAATTCCAAGACACAGCAGGGTTCATGTCTGTCATAACTTACAGGCTCATTCTCAGCATCTAATTAAGGGACTGACATGTAGTTCCTTGGATAAGAATGTACAAACCAATCATGCCCATTTATACATAAGTTGGTGGAGTCTCCGAGAGTTGTTTTTTTTTTTTTTTTTTTTTGAGATGGAGTCTCACTCTATCACCCAGGCTGGAGTGCAATGGCATGATCTTGGCTCACTGCAACCTCTACCTCCTGGGTTCAAGCAATTCTTTGCCTCAGCCTCCAGAGTAGCTGATTACAGGCGCTCACAACCAGGACCAGCTAATTTTTGTATTTTCAGTAGACACAGGGTTTCACCATTTTGGTTAGGCTGGTCTCGAACTCCTGACCTCAGGTAATCCACCCTTCTCGACCTCCCAAAGTGCTGGGATTACAGGCATGAGCCACCGCACCTGGCCAAGCCTCTGAGAGATTTTTAAAAGTTAAAAAGGCACGTAGCCACTAACTAATAGAACCTCCATTAAATCTATATTTCTTATATTTCTGGGGTTAGAGGTTATGAAGAGATGAACACACATACATCAACTCCTTCTCACTTAGCTCCCATTAGCCTTCTCCGTGGCACAGAAAAAGTAAATGTCAAATTTGGTCTTGAATGGCGATTAAAAACAAACACTTTGCAATGCTGGGCAAATAGTGATTTCTAAAGGAAAAATAAATGTGGTTTTTGAGACTGGCAATACTGTGAAAGTAAATCAAGCTAGGTAAATACTTTTCTATTAGAGTTGCCAAATTCTTATGTATATGCAGGCACATATGTATATTATATGTAATACATATGCATATGTGTAAATTATATGCATTTGTATCCTCAAGTAATTTATATTCTGCTTAATCCCAAAATAAAAATGCTTTTACATGTTAAAAAATCTACGTTGAAAACATTATAAATTATTTTAAAAGCCTACATTAAAACATGCAGGTATATTTAATACTTCTCCTTTCAGAGTCTAAATAAGAAAACTTTATTTTTCACCCAAATTAACTTTAGATGCTAAACTGTAAAACTGGAATTAAAATAAAAAATTGGAAATATTAATTGTTGGTGTATTCTCATACATGAAGAGTTGATCATAAAAGTAGGCATGTAAATCTCAGTTGTTGCCAAATGGTCTGAAGGTAATGATGTGTGTATATATATGAGAGAGAGAAATGTTCCAGTAATCAAGAATTAAAAAACTCAAGATCTGTAAGTTAACTTCCCAGTTATAAATGGTACTCAGAAGGTAACAAGCAGGACAAGATACTGAGTTTGTAGGTCTGGTACAACATGCTCCGAAATGCAGAGGATTTTAATCCGGCCTGGGATATATTTTCTATTAAAAGTATGCCTTCAGTAAAGCTTGCTTATTCGGTGTTTCTTCTTTTACTTACTGATATTTAGTACATAGGATTAGATATAATTTCATTTTGACACATATCTCTGCCCTAGAAGTAGACTATTTTGCATTTATCCTGTTCTTTAAAAAATCTAATTGCTTAAGAAGATCACAATGGAAAAAAAAAAGGTATATAAAATTAGTCATTTGGAAATACATCTAATAGAGAGAAAAAAATTTTTAAAGAAGAAAATACATGTGTTGCTGATCACATTTATAATAGCAAATGTACACATTCAAATTCTCTTGCATTTTGAAAGTTTTAAAGCCTATTATTTCAACAATTTGAAAGATTCACGAACTTTTTAATTTTAGGTATTGAAAAAAATAAGTGCACTGAAATAAAAGAAAGCAGATTATGCATTTACACTGATACTAAACCTAATTCTTATAAATATAAAACCATTAGTAACTTGCTTATTTCTTCATCTATTTTTGAATACACTAAATGATTTCTGTATACTAATTGTATAATGCTGCAACATATTAATGTTTCATACACTATTTTATTTGCCAACAGAATGCTTGAAGTGCGGAGAACAATCTCTGGAATTAGCATTCTGGGGCCGTGGCCTCCACTGTGGTATGAATGAGTGTTTGTCCACATCATACCAAGTCTATGGAAGATGACCCCTCTTATTCCTTGATTGTTGGAGGATCATTTTCACCTTCAAAAGTCTCCAGCACAAATGCACTTCCTTCTAAGAGCTGCTTACATGTATGACTTGACTGTTTAGTAATCAGTTAATATGTCAAGTGCAAGAAAGAAGTATCTTTGTGAAGATACTGGAAAGACAGAGACAGTGAAGAAGCAAAGTAGGTAAAGCATCTGAATGGCACTGGGGTGTGTTCAGCAAGAGACTGACTGGTCTACAGGGGAGTGAGTATCTCCATCGTGATTATTAATTAAACTTCGGCAAGAGACTGACTGGTCTACAGGGGAGTGAGTATCTCCATCGTGATTATTAATTAAACTTCGCATTCCGATTCTTCTTCTTAGCAATATTTTAGAAATTTGTCTTGGACTGAATTTTAGTCTGCTCATATGTAAAGTAAAACTCCACTAGGCTGGCAAGGACTAACTACTGAGCTGAGGTGGGGAGGGTATGTTATGGTTTTTAAGAGCCAGACCCAGAGACTGTCAAAATCCCAAAGTCATTCAATAGATCCCAGGAGAGCCATGCCTTGAGAATAAAACTAAACTGGCCCTCAAAAAGAGGGTACCTTCTCTAACAGACCTAAAATACAAGATTCAAAGGATTAATCTGATCTGCAAATAACTTCAAAACAAACTTCAAAACCCTTTAAGAGAAGACAATAAAATTTAAACATACAACCATGCAATATTTAAAATCTCAAGAAGACAAAATAATTCAAAAACTTTGGGGAAAAAAGTAAAAATTGACCCAGAAACTGAAGAAAAATCCAAATGTATAACCAAAAGAAAAATCCAAATGCATAAATAAAAGAAATGATGAAATTAACAGTCAATGACTTTAAAATAGGTGCTATAAGTGACATCATGGTTCTTTTTTAATGAATATAATGAGGGAAAAAGAAAGATAATAGAAATTAATGGTACCTATAGGGCTGAAAAATGTAATAGAGATGCAAAATACACCAAATTAAATAAATTGCAAAATAGACATTGCAGAAGAAAGAATCTGTGGACTTGAAAACATAAACATAGCAATGGAAATTAGCTAACCAGAAGAAAAAGATTAAAAAAAGACTGAAATTAATAATAATAAAAAAAAAGAACAAAACCTCAGTGACCGGTGGAATAATATCAAGATGTCTAAAATACATTTAATTGGCAAGGAAAATGAAGAAAAGCAAGAGAGGAAGGGGCAAAAAGTTTGAAACAAACGGCCACCAGCTTTCTAAATTTCACGAAAGTTCTAAACATACAGATCTAAGAAGCACAACAAACTCCAGCAAGATAGAAACAATTAAAACCTTAAGAAGTATATCATGAATACCAGCATTTTGGGAGGTCAAGACGGGCGGATCACGAGGTCAGGAGATCGAGACCATCCTGGCTAACACAGTGAAACACCGTCTCTACTAAAAAATACAAAAAAACTAGCTGGGCATGGTGGCGGGCGCCTGTAATCCCAGCTACTCGGGAGGCTGAGGCAGGAGAACGGCGTAAACCCAGGAGGCGGAGCTTGCAGTGAGCTGAGATAGTGCCACTGCACTCCAATCTGGACAACAGAGTGAGACTCCATCTCCAAAAAAAAAAAAAAAAAAAAAGAGGTATATCATGATCAGATTGTTAACATACACTCATGAAGAGACAATACTTAAAATGTATATACATTATAAAAAGAAAAGCATGGTATTGATTTTCTGTGAGGAGAGAAGTATAAGGATGACATATTTATCATTAGGAGCAAGGAAAGGTATACGAAATTTAAACACCAACTTTTAAAGTGTTAAAACAAGGACTGTCAATTTAGAATTCTTTATCAAGTGATATCTTTCAAAAATTAAAGGTAAAATATATTTTTTCAGGGCTGCCAAAGTTGAGGTAATCTTTTACCAGCAAATTTACATTTCAGAAAATATTAAATAAAGTTTTTTTAGGCTAAAAAAACAAACACTTGGGGGAATTGCAGATCAACATTACAAGAATGAAAGCCACATAAACAAGAAAATATGGGTATAAATATGAATGCAAAAATTTAAAATATGTATACAATTTTCTTTTAGTTTTTAATTAAAAATTACCTGTAAATGCAAAAACTAACCACTTGAATTTTTGAGTTGATGACCTATATACAATTAAAATATTTGAATACAACAGCACAAATTTTGAGAGGAGGGTAATGGAAATTATTGTTAAAAGCTCCTTGACTTTTACATGAAGTGGTATAATAAAATTTTAAAGTAGATTATAATAAGTTCATTGTACATTTGTAAATTTTAAGTCAATGACTAAACACACACACACACACACACACACAGAATTTTATCTATTAACCAACCAATCAGGTAAAATGGAAAGTAAACAACCAAACATCCGAAGTAAAGTTTTTAAAAATAATGCACCAGAGTAAGAGAAAAGAAACAATGAACAAAGAGGATAAATAGATAGTACGTATAATTTAAGCCTGGGACTTAAATCCAAATATGTCAAATTATATTAATTATAAATATTGAAACATTCTAAATCTAAGGCAGAGTTTGTCAGACTGGATAAAAAAGAATGACTCAACTATGTGAAGTCTACAAGAAAAACTCTCTTTAAATAAAAATATTTAGGTAAGTTGAAAGTTAGATGATTAAATTTTAAAAAATGGACCTTACAGAAAGATGATTATACCAAGATTGAACAAATAAATTTCAGAACAAGAAAGATCTCCAAGGATAATAATGGGTAATTCATAATGTAAAATGATCAACAGATGAGAAGCTCACTGAAATTCAAACTGTATGCAACTAATAACAGGGATACAAAATGCATAAAATAAAATCTTACAGAATTAAAAGAGCAAAGAGAAAAAATTCACAATTATAGTTAAAGATTCAATACAGTTTTATCAGTAATTTATAAAAGAAGGAAATCATTAAGGATACAAATATAAAACACTATCTATGTCTATCAAACACTATCAACCAGCTTGACTTAATATTTACAGCACACTAAAAGCAAAAAAGAAAGAATGCATTTTTTTTAATTATACGTTAAGTTCTAGGGTACATGTGTGTAATGTGCAGGTTTGTTACATATGTATCCTTGTACCATGTTGGTGTGCTGCACCCATCAATTCATCAGCACCCATCAATTCGTCATTTACATCAGGTATAACTCCCAATGCAATCCCTCCCCCCTCCCCCCTCCCCACGATAGGCCCCGGTGTGTGATGTTCCCCTTCCCGAGTCCAAGTGATCTCATTGTTCAGTTCCCACCTATGAGTGAGAATATGCGGTGTTTGGTTTTCTCTTCTTGTGATAGTTTGCTAAGAATGATGGTTTCCAGCTGCATCCATGTCCCTACAAAGGACGCAAACTCATCCTTTTTTATGGCTGCATAGTATTCCATGGTGTATATGTGCCACATTTTCTTAATCCAGTCTGTCACAGATGGACATTTGGGTTGATTCCAAGTCTTTGCTATTGTGAATAGTGCCACAATAAACATACGTGTGCATGTGTCTTTATAGCAGCATGATTTATAATCCTTTGGGTATATACACAGTAATGGGATGGATGGGTCATATGGTACATCTAGTTCTAGATCCTTGAGGAATTGCCATACTGTTTTCCATAATGGTTGAACTAGTTTACAATCCCACCAACAGTGTAAAAGTATTCCTATTTCTCCACATCCTCTCCAGCACCTGTTGTTTCCTGACTTTTTAATGATTGCCATTCTAACTGGTGTGAGATGGTATCTCTTTGTGGTTTTGATTTGCATTTCTCTGATGGCGAGTGATGAAGAGCATTTTTTCATGTGTCTGTTGGCTGTATGAATGTCTTCTTTTGAGAAATGTCTGTTCATAGCCTTTGCCCACTTTTTGATGGGGTTGTTTATTTTTTTCTTGTAAATTTGTTTGAGTTCTTTGTAGGTTCTGGATATCAGCCCTTTGTCAGAAGAGTAGATTGCAAAAATTTTCTCCCATTCTGTAGGTTGCCTGTTTACTCTGATGGTAGTTTCTTTTGCTGTGCACAAGCTCTTTAGTTTAATCATATCCCATTTGTCAATTTTGGCTTTTGATGCCGTTGCTTTTGGTGTTTTAGACATGAAGTCCTTGCCCATGCCTATGTCCTGAATGGTACTACCTAGGTTTTCTTCTAGGGTTTTTATGGTATTAGGTCTAACATTTAAGTCTCTAATCCATCTTGAATTAATTTTCGTATAAGGAGTAAGGAAAGGATCCAGTTTCAGCTTTCTACTTATGGCTAGCCAATTTTCCAGGGAATCCTTTCCCCATTTCTTGTTTCTCTCAGGTTTGTCAAAGATCAGATGGCTGTAGATGTGTGGTATTATTTCTGAGGACTCTGTTCTGTTCCATTGGTCTATATCTCTGTTTTGGTACCAGTACCATGCTGTTTTGGTTACTGTAGCCTTGTAGTAGAGCTTGAAGTCAGGTAGTGTGATGCCTCCAGCTTTGTTCTTTTGACTTAGGATTGTCTTGGCAATGTGGGCTCTTTTTTGGTTCCATATGAACTTTAAAGCAGTTTTTTCCAGTTCTGTGAAGAAATTCATTGGTAGCTTGATGGGGATGGCATTGAATCTATAAATAACTTTGGGCAGTATGGCCATTTTCACGATATTGATTCTTCCGATCCATGAGCATGGTATGTTCTTCCATTTGTTTGTGTCCTCTTTGATTTCACTGAGCAGTGGTTTGTAGTTCTCCTTGAAGAGGTCCTTTACATCCCTTCTAAGTTGGATTCCTAGGTATTTTATTCTCTTTGAAGCAATTGTGAATGGAAGTTCATTCATGATTTGGCTCTCTGTATGTCTGTTACTGGTGTATAAGAATGCTTGTGATTTTTGCACATTAATTTTGTATCCTGAGACTTTGCTGAAGTTGCTTATCACTTAAGGAGATTTTGGGCTGAGATAATGGGGTTTTCTAAATATACAATCATGTCATCTGCAAACAGGGACAATTTGACTTCTTCTTTTCCTAACCGAATACCCTTGATTTCTTTCTCTTGCCTGATTGCCCTAGCCAGAACTTCCAACACTATGTTGAATAGGAGCGGTGAGAGAGGGCATCCCTCTCTTGTGCCAGTTTTCAAAGGGAATTTTTCCAGTTTTTGCCCATTCAGTATGATATTGGCTGTGGGTTTGTCATAAATAGCTCTTATTATTTTGAGGTACGTTCCATCAATACCAAATTTATTGAGCGTTTTTAGCATGAAGGGCTGTTGAATTTTGTCAAAAGCCTTTTCTGCATCTATTGAGATAATCATGTGGTTCTTGTCTTCGGTTCTATTTATATGCTGGATTACGTTTATTGATTTGCGAATGTAGAACCAGCCTTGCATCCCAGGGATGAAGCCCACTTGATCATGGTGGATAAGCTTTTTGATGTGCTGCTGAATCTGGTTTGCCAGTATTTTATTGAGGATTTTTGCATCGATGTTCATCAGGGATATTGGTCTAAAATTCTCTTTTTTTGTTGTGTCTATGCCAGGCTTTGGTATCAGGATGATGTTGGCCTCATAAAATGAGTTAGGGAGGATTCCCTCTTTTTCTATTGATTGGAATAGTTTCAGAAGGAATGGTACCAGCTCCTCCTTGTACCTCTGGTAGAATTCAGCTGTGAATCCATCTGGTCCTGGACTTTTTTTGGTGGGTAGGCTATTAATTGTTGCCTCAATTTCAGAGCCTGCTATTGGTCTATTCAGGGATTCAACTTCTTCCTGGTTTAGTCTTGGGAGAGTGTAAGTGTCCAGGAAATTATCCATTTCTTCTAGATTTTCTAGTTGATTTGTGTAGAGGCATTTATAGTATTCTCTGATGGTTGTTTGTATTTCTGTGGGGTCAGTGGTGATATCCCCTTTATCATTTTTTATTGCGACTATTTGATTCCTCTCTCTTTTCTTTTTATTAGTCTTGCTAGCGGTCTGTCAATTTTGTTGATCTTTTCAAAAAACCAACTCCTGGATTCATTGATTTTTTGGAGGGTTTTTTGTGTCTCTATCTCCTTCAGTTCTGCTCTGATCTTAGTTATTTCTTGCCTTCTGCTAGCTTTGGAATGTGTTTGCTCTTGCCTCTCTAGTTCTTTTAATTGTGATGTTAGAGTGTCAATTTTAGATCTCTCCTGCTTTCTCTTGTGGGCATTTAGTGCTATAAATTTCCCTCTACACACTGCTTTAAATGTGTCCCAGAGATTCTGGTATGTTGTATCTTTGTTCTCATTGGTTTCAAAGAACATCTTTATTTCTGCTTTCATTTCGTTATGTACCCAGTAGTCATTCAGGAGCAGGTTGTTCAGTTTCCATGTAGTTGAGCGGTTTTGATTGAGTTTCTTAGTCCTGAGTTCTAGTTTGATTGCACTGTGGTCTGAGAGACAGTTTGTTATAATTTCTGTTCTTGTACATTTGCTGAGGAGTGCTTTACTTCCAATTATGTGGTCAATTTTGGAATAAGTGTGATGTGGTGCTGAGAAGAATGTATATTCTGTTGATTTGGGGTGGAGAGTTCTATAGATGTCTATTAGGTCCGCTTGGTGCAGAGATGAGTTCAATTCCTGGATATCCTTGTTAACTTTCTGTCTCGTTGATCTGTCTAATGTTGACAGTGGAGTGTTGAAGTCTCCCATTATTATTGTATGGGAGTCTAAGTCTCTTTGTAGGTCTCTAAGGACTTGCTTTATGAATCTGGGTGCTCCTGTATTGGGTGCATAGATATTTAGGAGAGTTAGCTCTTCCTGTTGAATTGATCCCTTTACCATTATGTAATGGCCTTCTTTGTCTCTTTTGATCTTTGATGGTTTAAAGTCTGTTTTATCAGAGACTAGGATTGCAACCCCTGCTTTTTTTTGTTCTCCATTTGCTTGGTAGATCTTCCTCCATCCCTTTATTTTGAGCCTATGTATGTCTCTGCATGTGAGATGGGTCTCCTGAATACAGCAGACTGATGGTCTTGACTCTTTATCCAGTTTGCCAGTCTGTGTCTTTTAATTGGAGCATTTAGTCCATTGACATTTAAGGTTAATATTGTTATGTGTGAACTTGATCCTGTCATTATGATATTAACTGGTTATTTTGCTCGTTAGTTGATGCAGTTTCTTCCTAGCCTCGATGGTCTTTACATTTTGGCATGTTTTTGCAATAGCTGGTACCGGTTGTTCCTTTCCATGTTTAGGGCTTCCTTCAGGGTCTCTTGTAAGGCAGGCCTGGTGGTGACAAAATCTCTAAGCATTTGCTTATCTGTAAAGGATTTTATTTCTCCTTCACTTATGAGACTTAGTTTGGCTGGATATGAAATTCTGGGTTGAAAATTCTTTTCTTTAAGAACGTTGAATATTGGCCCCCACTCTCTTCTGGCTTGTAGAGTTTCTGCCGAGAGATCTGCTGTTAGTCTGATGGGCTTCCCTTTGTGGGTAACCCAACTTTTCTCTCTGGCTGCCCTTAAGATTTTTTCCTGCATTTCAACTTTGGTGAATCTGGCAATTATGGGTCTTGGAGTTGCTCTTCTCGAGGAGTATCTTTGTGGTGTTCTCTGTATTTCCTGAATCTGAATGTTGGCCTGCCCTACTAGGTTGGGGAAGTTCTCCTGGATGATATCCTGAAGAGTGTTTTCCAACTTGGTTCCATTTTCCCCCTCACTTTCAGGCACCCCAATCAGACGTAGATTTGGTCTTTTTACATAATCCCATACTTCTTCCAGGCTTTGTTCATTTCTTTTTCTTCTTTTTTCTTTTGGTTTCTCTTCTCGCTTCGTTTCATTCATTTGATCCTCAATCGCTGATACTCTTTCTTCCAGTTGATTGAGTCGGTTACTGAAGCTTGTGCATTTGTCACATATTTCTCGTGTCATGGTTTTCATCTCTGTCATTTCGTTTATGACCTTCTCTGCATTAATTATTCTAGCTGTCAATTCTTCCACTCTTTTTTCAAGATCTTTAGTTTCTTTGCGCTGGGTACATAATTCCTCCTTTAGCTCTGAGAAGTTTGATGGACTGAAGCCTTCTTCTCTCATCTCGTCAAAGTCATTCTCTGACCAGCTTCGGGATCCATTGCTGGCGATGAGCTGCGTTCCTTTGCAGGGGAAGATGCGCTCTTATTTTTTGAATTTCCAGCTTTTCTGCCCTGCTTTTTCCCCATCTTTGTGGTTTTATCTGCCTCTGGTCTTTGATGATGGTGACGTACTGATGGGGTTTTGGTATAGGTGTTCTTCCTGTTTGATAGTTTTCCTTCTAACAGTCAGGACCCTCAGCTGCAGGTCTGTTGGAGATTGCTTGAGGTCCACTCCACACCGTTTGCCTGGGTATCAGCAGCAGAGGTTGCAGAAGATAGAATATTGCTGAACAGCGAGTGTACCTGTCTGATTCTTCCTTTGGAAGCTTCCTCTCAGGGGTGTACTCCACCCTGTGAGGTGTGGGGTGTCAGACTGCCCCTAGTGGGGCATGTCTCCCAGTTAGGCTACTCAGGGGTCAGGGACCCACTTGAGCAGGCAGTCTGTCCCTTCTCAGATCTCAGCCTCTGTGTGGGGAGATCCACTGCTCTCTTCAAAGCTGTCAGACAGAGTCGTTTGCGTCTGCAGAGGTTTCTGTTGCTTTTGTTGTTGTCGTTGTTTAGCTGTGCCCTGTCCCCAGAGGTGGAGTCTACAGAGACAGGCAGGTTTCCTTGAGCTGCTGTGAGCTCCACCCAGTTCGAGCTTCCCAGGGGCTTTGTTTACCTACTTAAGCCTCAGCAATGGCGGGCGCCCCTTCCCCAGCCTTGCTGCTGCCTTGCGGTTAGATTGCAGACTGCTGTGCTAGCAATGAGGGAGGCTCCATGGCCGTGGGACCTTCCCGGCCAGGTGTGGGATATAATCTCCTAGTGTGCCCGTTTGCTTAAAGCACAGTATTGGGGTGGGAGTTACCTGATTTTCCAGGTGTTGTGTGTCTCAGTTCCCCTGGCTAGGAAAAGGGATTCCCTTCCCCCTTGTGCTTCCCAGGTGAGGCGATGCCTCGCCCTGCTTCAGCTCTCGCTGGTCGGGCTGCAGCAGCTGACCAGCACCGATTGTCCGGCATTCCCTAGTGAGATGACCCCAGTACCTCAGTTGAAAATGCAGAAATCACCGGTCTTCTGTGTCACTCGCGCTGGGAGTTGGAGACTGGAGCTGTTCCTATTCGGCCATCTTGCTCTGCCCGGCATCCAAGACAGCCGAGAATGCATTTTTTATGATATACATGGAAGACTTACTAAGACAGACTTTATACTAGGTCTGAAAATATTTCTTCCTAAACATAGTAAACATAGAATCATAAAGAGTGTAAATACACTGATGATAATAGCAAATATATTAAAAATCAATAACAAAAACATCTGGAAAAAAATTTCCAAATATTTAAAAATTAAGTATACACTTCTAAACTATCCATGGAACAAAAAGATATATTTTAAAAATTAGAAAATATTTTTAATTAAATTTGTTAAAAATAATACATAACACTTTGGGGTGCAGCAAATTCTGTTCCTAAAGAAAAAATATAAATACTCATAATAGAAGAGGCTCGAATCAGTGGTATAACATTCCACTTTAAGAAGCTGGAAGAGTGTATTTATTACAAATTAAGTAAAAGAAACAAAATAATAGTGATAAAAGCAGAAATCAATGAAATGGCAAAGGGATAACAAATTGAAAAACATATAAAATCAATAGTTGTCTCATGGAAATATTAATAAAATAATAAAACTCTAGCTATGTTAGCAAAAAAAAAGTAGAGAAAATACAAATTATTAATAGCAGAAGTGAAAGAGGGGTTATTACTATGTAAGCATAAAAACATAAAAGGATATAAAATAAAAATTATAAACATTATGCCAAGTTTCTTGAAAGCTGTATATTAACAAAACAGAAGACATATAAAATTACAGTGTTTGTATATCTATTAAAGAAACAATTTGTAATTAAAGCCTCCCCATAAAGAAAACTTTAGACCGAAATGATTTTACTGACGAGTTGTGTCAAAAATTTGAGGGAAAAGTTACACCAAACCTACACAATTCTCTTTCAGAAGACTACTTTACAACTTACTTAATGATGTCATGATTGCACTAATATTATTATATTACAAGAAAATGAAAGAAACTTCAGATCAATATTCCTCATAAACATACTTGCAAAAATCCACAACAAAATATTAACGAATTAAACCCAACAATATATAAAAATTATAATACACTACGACCAAGTAGAGTTTTCTCTCAGCAATGCAAAGTTGATTTAACATGAAACTAACATCTTTACAGGCTGAAAAACCATTTGGCAAAAATTGCACACTTAGCACAAATTATTGGGTTGTCAATTCAGACTCATATTGATCAGAAATCTATCCACTATCAAGCTTAATAAATAACTTCAAGCATATGAACAATCAAAGCGGGAATAATACTGAAACATGGAGAATAGTTCCACAGATCCTATTTTCTCTTTTCTGACATGTGATGTCAGGACTGAGTTGATGGAGTCACTCTGGAGCATTTATTTTTACTTAGGGGGGAAATATTTCATAGGTAAAACAAGGAAAACATGAATCAAGAAAGAAAAAAATAAATAAATTGGACTTTATAAAAACTGTTTAAATTCTTATTGTTCAAAAGATTATTTCCTCACTGGGTAGAGACAGTTTTTCTTAGGAAACTTTGGTTTTTTTTTTTTTTTTTGTACATTTCTATTTTGTACCGCAGACTTCTGCATAGATTGCAGAGCATCCTTCAGGGACAGGTGCCTCATAACATGCCATTGATTTTGGGTGTGTCTACCATAAGCAGTTCTAAGCCAGGATCATTCTGTGAAGAGTGTTCCACAGCTGTGGATTCTCCTCCAAGCTGATATCATTAATCAATTTATGCAAAGGTCCAGTTATCACAGGGCAGATGTTGGGTTGAGTCTCTTGTCTTCTGTGATTTCTTCAAGTTGGTCCTACAGGGAATCAGGGAAAAAAATAGATCACAGCACAGCTGATAGTTACCTTTGCTCTCTCTAAACTACCATCCGTGATTTAAAAACAAACAAACAAACAAACAAAAAAACTCTCAGGAAACCCTGAGTAGAAGAAAATGTCTTCAGGCTGTGGAGGGATATCCATGAAAAACTTTCAGATGCCAACCTACGTGATGATGAAAGGCTGAATCCTTTACTCTTAAGGTCAGGAACAAAGTACTGGCCTTTCTCACCACTCCTGGTCGACATGTCACTGGGGGTCCTCACCAGGGAAATTGGTCAAGTGAAAGAAATAAAAGGCACATTGATTGGAGAGAAAAAGTAAAACTTTCTGTTTCACAGTCAATATGATAATTACTTTTTTTTTCAACTCTTAGCTAATCCCTACAAAATCTCCCGGAACTAATAAATGAGTTTAACAAGGTTTCAGAATGTTAATATCAATATAAAAGATCAATTATATTTTTATGTACTAACAGTAAACAGAACTTGAAATAAAATATAATACTTGGCATAGTGTCAGAAAAAAATGAACATTTAGAGGATATTTACAAAAATTCATACAAAAGCTTGAAAGGAAAATTAGAAATTATTGCTACAAATTTAAGACAACCACAAAAATTAACTTTGGCCCTTTTCTCACACGTAAAAGTAAATCATAGTGGATCTTAAACCTAAATGTAAAAGTGAAAATCTAAATAACTTCTAGAAGAAAACAGAAGAGCTTTCTATTTTTACTCAGAGGGAACAAATATTTCACAGGTAAAATATGAAAAACATGAATCACGAAAGAAAAAAATAGACAGATTGGACTTTATCAGAAATGTCTGAATACTTCATATTCAAAAAAATCATGTAAAAATAAAAATGCAAGCCACAGAATCAGAAAAAGTATTCCCAATACATATACTTGACAAAGAACTTACAGCCAGAATATAAAGAACCCTTACAACACAATAAGAAGACAAGCAATCCAACTTAAAAATCGGCAAAAAAGGCCAGTCCCGGTGGCTCACACCGGTAATTCCAGCACTTTGGGAGGCCAGGGCGAGCGGATTAGTTGAGGTCAGGAGCTTGAGACCAGCCTGGTCAGCATGGTGATTCACTTTCTCTACTAAAAATACAAAAATTAGCCAGGCAAGGTGGAGTATGCCTGTAATCCCAGCTACTCGGGAGACTGAGGCAGGAGAATCCCTGAACCTGGGAGGCAGACGTTGCAGTGAGCTGAGATCACACCACTGCACCCCAGCCTGGGTGATAGAGTGACACTCTATTTCAAATAATAATAATAATAAATGGACAAAAGACTTGAACAGATGTTCATTAAAGAAGAAAGATTCTCAACCTAATTAGTTAGCAAAGTAATGAAAGAAATCACCAGATTTAGATTCCACTCACTACCTACCATAAAAGGGCTGAAACTATCATTCATTGCTGGTGACAGTGTTAAATGGTGTAACTACTTTGGAAAACACTGTGCCAGTGTCTTCTAAAGAAAACTGTACACTTTCTATAAGATGCTGCAATTTCACTTCTAGATATTTACCCAGAAAAACTGAAAATGCTCCTTTCACAAAGACTTGCACATGAAAGTTCCCAATAACTTTATTCATAATAACAAAAGTAGAAATAATCCAAATGCCCATCACCAGGTGAATGAATACATGAATTGTGTTCTGTCTACAAAATGCACAATTAAGCAATAAGAAGAAACACACATCTGTAACCCCAGCACTTTGGGAGGCCGAGGTGGGTGGATCACTTGAGGTCAGGAGTTCAAGACCAGCCTGGCCAACATGATGAAACCCCATCTCTACTAAAAATGAAAAAATTATCAGGGTGTAGTGGCGCATGCCTTAATCCAAGCTACTGGGGAGGCTGAGGAGGGAGAATCACCTGAACGTGGGAGGCAGAGGTTACAGTGAGGTGAGGTTGAGCCATTGCACTCCATGCACTCCAGCCTGGGTAACAGAGTGAGACTCCATCGCAAAAAAAAAAAAAAAAAAAAAGAAAAGAAAAGAAAAAGGAAAAGAAATGCACCACTGGTACAGGCAACACCATGCATGAGTCTCAAAAGCAGTATTCTGTGCAAAAGGAGTCAGACACAAAAGATTAATGAAGTAATGTTACTCATAGGAAATGTCCAATTTCGCATGGTAATCTACAATGGCAGAGAGCATTTCTCCGGGGTCTTGAATAATTAGGACTTCAGTGGAATCGGAGACTTGCTAGGGTAGAAAAATTAACATGAGCACAGTTAAAGATTCCAGATTCACTTGTTTGAGAATTTTTTTTGTAACTTTGGCTGTGTGCAATACTGCAGTTCGTAAAAACAAAGCTGGAAAGATAATTCTGGATGAGTTGAAAGAGGATCTTGAATTTAACAATGGCACATGTATTTATTCTTGAAGTGATTGGCATTATCAGTTTTAGAAGAAGGGAAACACTGTGGACCTTTGGAACCAATTTTTTTTATATTCACAGGGACTTTTTTTAATTATAACTCATATGAGCAATCCACTTCCATCCTAATGTTTTTTGTATTTAACCAATAACAAATATGTCCATTAATGTCTTTTAGAGCACCCAAATTGTGCTGGTAAAATATCACAGAATAAAACTATAGGAGCGTTTTCAGGAGTGTGGGTAACACAAACATTCTTTGATGCTAGATATAAAGTAAAAGATGTGTTCCACACCTGATCCAGGCTGGTAAGCTAAAATGAAATCAATTGCTTGAGTGAATTTGTGTTAATAATCATATCCCATTTATATTAAAGGGTGTTTGATTAAATGACTGTCATGATATTCTTTCCCATGAATTAATTTAAACACTAACTCAGCACATTCTATCTGCCAAATACTATACTTGGACCTGTTTTAGAAGACTTGACTTTAACTACTTCTTGGAAATAAAGTTTAAACTTCTCAGGATATATTACTATTCTTTTCTGAGATAAAATGTACTCTTTGGGACATGTTCAGTATATGAAAAATACTTAAATGAATATTCCTTTAATTTCCTTGTGTCTACCATGTCATAGAAGACGACTTAAACCTCAGGATGATTATGTTGAAAATTTTTTCAGACTAGGAATGTGCATTATCAAAAGGATAAAATAAATAGAGTAGGCAACATAATCTATTTTTGGAAGTGTAGCAATGGAAAACTCAATTCTTCCCACAACTTTCCACTAAAGATTATAAATATGATTCTCTTTCCTCTTTAAATCAGCAAGGAAGCACTCTGTCACCATGGCTATTCTCTCTCTATTCCATTTAGATGTCATTCAGTTATAAATAGTGAAGGTAAAAATACACAAAAAGAATTGTTCAATGGGGATTTTAACTCTACATTTATGGGTAAGTATAATCACTTGCACATGTAAATGTAAATTTAGAAACATCTCTGCCAATGTAACTTAAATACATATTAAAGCATCTCATTTCTACATTGTCAACATAGTAATACAACTTATGAAAAGGTTTTAAACCTTACTTTGAAACAAATATGAAGCAAACATTATATTCTTAAACTCATTAATTCCAAAAATCATCCTGTCTGTATGGACTGCTGCCATGGTGAAATTCTCCAGCTATTGCCCCTAGGAAGCATATTTGCATAACAAGGTGACACGTAGGGACCCATCACGTAGTGGTAGCAGTATCAGTGCAACCAGAAACATAGCAGCCATTATCTCAGGGTTGGTACATTTTCTGTTGTTGTTCATTCCGTGTAATTTCTCCCTACAGTATAATAGAAAAACTCAGTATTTCAATGAACCTGATCTTCTTGCCAAATTAACTCCTTTCTTTCTCAAACAGTGCTTACTCAGTAGTTAAATTATAGGGAATTCAGTCTCTAACTAGCAGAAAAATAAATCCTGAGAGGATAATTCAAGTTTGACGTTCTCATTGGCCTCACTGCAATTTCTGAGAAGACCTACTCACCCATTGAGGCACTGCATAAAAATGAGTGCCCAGTGAGGGCAGTAAGAACCCCACATGCAGAATAATGGCAGGAGGACCCTCTTATTCCTTATGTGGGATACCCCCTTCTTTCTCATGGAGTTCATCAAAATGCTGCCTTCTCCAAATTGTGGCTCATACTTGACCCATCTCTCCTGGTCAAGGCTCACCATCTGGTGTAGCTCATCTATCTTCCTGTATTGCCTTTAACTCCTTCTTCCTTTACTCTATTTTCCTCTCTGTGGTTATTTTCTACTTAAAACATCATTTTCATTTCTCACTTTGCTGTTGAAATAACTAACTTCAAGTACCAAATTGTCTATAATGTTAGATCTGGCCAATGTAAACCACCCAAAACCCCAGGCTTACTAAATCAGTTCTTAGAAACCACTCCAATTCATCTTCTTCTGGGCCAAAGTGCTTCCTCAAACCATTTAAATCTATTTTCAGTTCCACAGTAAGCTTTCACATGTAGTTTATGTTACTAAATCATATTTGATACTTTAAGAATGTATTAACGTTTTGTGTCACACAGTTCAAATTTCTACTAAATAATAGTCATTCAATGTCAAGAAATATAGCTTCAATAAGTGATCGGATCCTCTGGTTTTTGAGTCTAAGTTTTACTGGCTATCAAAGAGATTGACTTGCTTTTAAGTAAGTCAGGCAGTCACCTGAATGGGCTTCGTGTTTAGACATGTAAAAGTGATGACTCAGTGGATGCCCCATTGTATCTGGTAATTTAGGAAACTGCTAAAATATAAGGCACCCTCTGGTAAAGTCACACACAGTACTCATTTGTACTCCATTATCAGTCATCTAAAGAAGTATCTGTGATCTCCAAAATAAAGAATATAGAAAATATTGTTCATGGCTGCTTGTTTGTGGATAATTTTTGTTGTTCTCCATGCCAAACATAGTGAGATAAAATATATATATACACAATCTTCTGATATATGTGTATTGGCTCTGAATCTGCCAACCTTTGTAAATAACTTTATCAAACAGAGTTCAATGCAGGAATCAGACATACACTGGGTATTCTTAGAAGAAAAAAAAGTGTTTTTAAACATAATTGGGCAGACTTGAGCAACTGAAATTAAAAAGACATCAGTTGAATGATTGTTTTGCAAGGGTGTCCAATCTTTTGGCTTCCCTAGGCCACATTGGAAAAAGAATTGTCTTAGGCCCCACAAGAGTTGATCTAAGGACAATTATCTTCATTTTAAAGATTTAGGGACTTAGAAGAATGATAAAATTTTGAGTTGTAAAGTGTCTGGGCAAACTAAAAAGCATTCTAACTTCAGTGTTGTTTTCACATTAACAAACTTCTAATAGTGTTGTCATTGCTATTGCATATCCACTACTCCATTTGTGTAAATACAGGAATTTATGCCAGAACAAACAAGAACTACTGGAAGTAAGAATGGCATGATCATCAGATTCCATTAAAAGAGCACAGTTATGGTTGTTCCAGTTCACTCAGTATCCTCCTCATGTTCCTCACTCTGGTAACAATCTTCAGCTTCTGGGCCACAGGGCTGGCTAAGTACACACAGAAAACTGAGAATGAACCCCTTCCTTCCACCTGATACAAAAATGACCTCAAGATGGATTAAAGACTTAAATGTAAAACCCAAAACCAAAAATCCCTAGAAGAAAACCTGGGCAATACCATTCAGGACATAAGCATGGGCAAAGACTTTATGACAAAAACGCCAAAAACAATTGTAACAAAAATGAAAATTGACGAATGGCATCTAATTAAACTAAAGAGCTTCTGCACAGCAAAAGAAACTATCATCAGAATGAACAGGCAACTGACAGAATGGGAGAAAATTTTTGCAATCTCCCCATCTGACAAAGGTCTAATATCCAGAATCAACAAGGAAATTAAACAAATTTACAAGAAAAAATAAATAAAAATAACCCCATCACAAAGTGAGCTAAGGATATGAACAGACACTTATCAAAAGAAAACATTTTTGCGGTCAACAAACATGAAAAAAAGCTCAACATTACTGATCATTAGAGAAATGCAAATCAAAACCACCCTGAGACACCAACTTCACACCAGTCAGAATGACGATTATTAAAAAACCAAGAAACAATAGATGCTGGCAGGGATGTGGAGAAACAGGAATGCTTTTACACTGTTGGTGGAAATGCAAATTAGTTCAACCATTGTGGAAGACAGAGTGGTGATTCCTCAAGGATCTAGAACCAGAAATACCATTTGACCCAGCAATCTTATTAATGGGTCAAATTTATATACCCAAGAGGATATAAATCATTCTACTATAAATACCCATGCACACATATATTTACTGTAGCACTATTTACAATAGCAAAGACATGGGATCAACCCAAATGCCCATCAATGATCGACTGGATAAAGAAAATGTGCTACATCCACCATGGAATACAATGCAGCCATAAAAAGGAATGAGATTATGTCATTTGCAGGGACATGGATGAAACTGGAAGCCATCATCCTTAGTAAACTAACACAGGAACAAAAAACCAACCACCACATGTTCTCACTCATAAGTGGGAGTTGAACAATGAGAACACATGGACACAGGATGAGGAACAGCACAAACTGGGGCCAGTTGTGGGGTGGGGAGTGAGAAGAGGGAGAGCATTAGGACAAATAGCTAATGCATGCAGGGCTTAAAACCTAGATGGGTTGGTAGGTATAGCAAACCACCATGGCACACACGTACCTATGTAACAAACCTATGCGTTCTATACTTGTATTCTGGAACTTAAAGTAAAATTAAAAAAAACAAAAAACTACCAGAGATTGGGTAATTTATAAAGAAAAGATATTTAATTGACTTACAGTTCCACAGGCTGTACAAGAGGCATGGCTGGGGAGCCCATGTAAGTCAGGAAACTTAACAATCATGGCAAGAGGATGAAGGAGAAGAAAGCACGTCTTCACATGGTGGCAGAAGAGACAGAGCAAAGGGAGAAGTGCCACACACTTTCAAACAACCGGATTTTCTGAGAACTCACTCACTATCAGGAGAACAGCAAGGGAAAAATCTGCTCCAATGATCCAATCACTTCCAACCAGGTCCCTCTCACAACATTGGGGATTACAATTTCACATGAGATTTGGGTGGGGACAGTGTCAAACAGTATCAGGTCTATAGAGTCTATATTGCTATGTTGTTTCACAAGTGTCAGCATACTGTACCAAACTATTAGAAAATGAGGCTTATGCGAGGCTTTCCTTCTTTTAAGGCTGAATAGTAAGTATCCCATTGTGTCTACATGCCACACTTTCTTTTTATTCATCCATTGATGGGCACTTAGGCCGATTTCATATCTTGGCTGTTGCAATGGCACAATGAACATGGGAGTATAGATATTTCTTTGGCATATTGATTTTGTTTCCTTTGAATATATACCGAAAAGTGGGAATGCTGGATCATATGGTAGTTTTATGCTTTTAATTTCTTGAGGGAGCCCCATACTGTTTCCCATAGTGGCTGTGCTAATTTACATTCCAACCAATAGTGTACAAAGGTTCTCTTTCCTCCACATTCTTGCTAACACTTGTCATCTTCCATCTTTTTGGTAGTAGTCATTCTAACAGCCATGAGTCATTTGCAGCAATATGATAATCCCGAAGGACATTACGTTAAATGAAATAAGTCAGGCACAGAAGACAAATACTGCATAATGTCACTTTCATGTGGTATCTAAGACAGTCAAATTCACACCAGCAGAGTGCATGGTGGATACCTGAGGCTGGGGGCAGTGAAGAGTTGCAGTAGGGGGATATTGATCAGAGAGTATAAAATCTTAGTAAGACAGGAGGAATAAGTTCGGAAGATCTATTGTACCACATGGTGACTAGAGTTAATAACATTGTGTGATATACTTGAAAAATGCTAAGAGAGTGGATTTTATGTGTTTTCATCACAAAATAAGGGTATATAAGAAAATAATGCACACAAGTTCCCTTGATGTAAACATTCCATAAGGTGTGCTAAAGCATCATGTCACATATCACAATACTCAATTTTTATTTGCTGATTAAAATTTTTAAAAAATATTTTTAAAAAGCAAGCTCAATATTTTCTTCTTGACAAACTGGTTGCAAAAGTCTTTCCATGAAGCCATAGTATGGATTGAGGGAGAGGTCCCAGTGTAGCAGAAGCAGGGAAGTAAGTCTGGAAATCAAGAGAAACCAGGATGACTCAAGTCTACTCATCTATTTCAGTTCTAAAAGGTTGCATAAATATCCACACCAAAATCAAACAATTATTCCTTTAGCCTTCTCTCCTTCATAATATCAGTTGGATTTAGTTTAAGGCGGCTGAGGACTTGTTCTCTGAGACTTGTAGGTAACATTGTCCTCTTTGGAATTAGGGAGGCTATTTCAATAGCAATACTGTGAGCGTCTTCTAGGACCTACAGAGGACAAATACTACAGTGCTTCCTAGAGCACTGCTTTTCTACTCATGGATGTGATTCTCACTACCTCTATAGTAAGAAAGAAATGCTGCCTGTATCCTCTCAAGGCCATAGTTACTGGGTGCATGCGGAATCTCGCCTATTTCCTGAAGGCTTTGTGTTTACTACTCCACAATAAAGCAAGGATATCTGACATCTCAACCTCACAAAAATGTGTCACCTTAGAGTCTAGATTTCAACCAAAAAGTGAGAACATGTTTGAACTTGCATACTGAATCTCTAATAAAAACATACTTGTTTATAAATTGACCTAATCTGAAATCATGTTTCTTGTTCACTGGTATAGAACACTTTGAGCCCACTGGTATACATATTCCTCAAGTTCCTGTGTGTGTGTGTGTGTCTGTGTGTGTGTGTCTGTGTGTGTGTCTGTGTGTGTGTATCTGTGTGTGTGTGTCTGCATCTGTGTGTGTATCTGTGTGTGTGTGTGTCTGTGTGTGTCTGCGTGTGTGTGTCTGTGTGTCTGTGTGTGAGTGTCTGTGTCTGTGTGTGTCTGCGTGTGTGTGTCTGTGTGTCTGTGTGTGTGTGTCTGTGTCTGTGTGTGTGTCTGCATGTGTGTGTCTGCGTGTGTGTGTCTGTGTGTCTGCGTGTGTGTATCTGTGTGTGTGTGTCTGTGTTTGTGTGTCTGTGTCTGTGTGTGTCTGCGTGTGTGTGTCTGTGTGTCTGCGTGTGTCTCTGTGTGTGTCTGTGTCTGTGTGTGTGTGTCTGCGTGTGTATCTGTGTCTGTGCGTCTGTGTGTGTCTGCGTGTGCGTGTCTGTGTGTGTATGTGTCTGCGTGTGTGTGTGTCTGTGTCTGCGTGTGTGTGTCTGTGTGTGTGTCTGTGTGTTTGTGTGTCTGTATGTCTGTGTCTGTGTGTGTGTCTGTGTCTGTGTGTGTGTGTCTGTGTGTCTATTTTACATACAAGGAAATGTTGGTATTGGTACCTTATATTTTATGACAGAGGGAGAGAGAGAGAGGAAGAGTTTTGGTGTTAGCTTTCTTCCTTTCTGGGTCAGCAGTTGTATATATGTTCTAGGGTCATGCTGAAATCTGACAGTATTTACAAATGTGGGAGCAAAAGGGAGAAGAAAAATATATTGCAAAAAGAGAATTGTTACTCTTTTTATGAGAATTACCCCGGGTGAGGTATATGTGGCCTCATTATAGGGCCTCTGAGTAATACGTGAGGCTTCATTAGTCAGAGAAAGAGAACTGTCTTCCACTAGCAAGGGATAATCGTTGAGAGTGGATGTTAAGGGTACTCTGAATTATCTAAATTGATTGAATTGAGTCTGTCTAATTCTCAGTCTCCCATTTCTTTTTATTCAATGCCTAGAGTTGCACATGGCATAATGTTGTTTTGAAATCAACTTCTCTTGTCATGCAGCACCCAACTCACTCACCACATTTGTGGAATGAGTGTTGGACAAGTTGATCTCTAAACTCCACAAACACACTATTATATATGCACAAACTAAACCATAAAGGCTCAAAATCATATGACATTTAAACAAAAATCTACTCCTTGGAAGTCTTTGCTGAGGTAAGAGCGTTTCATTTATGTTTTGAAAGTATTTATTTACCACTTATTGCTTATAATGAACTCTATGTAACATGCTATTTTATCCATTATTTTCAGAGGTCTGTAGAACTATACTGTATCTCAGAACACTAGAAAAACATAGAGCAGCAAAATAATTTTAGCAAAAATAATTCAATTTGAAGCAGATGAATAAAACATGAAAGTGTCACACTAGATGCAAATCACCAAGTGTGGCTGATACAGCCTTCAACTGATCATATCCATCAAGAGTGCTCAGAGAAGGTAAAGTAGGATCTAAAATTAATATTTGCTAGATGGCTTTGCTTTATCTTTTTGCAAGTTCCTTTATGTCAAAATGCTATGTTAAGGAAATTCATTTTCTATTACATTTCGGAAATCACCATATAAATGTTTGCCTTTTATTGAAATGCGAAGTGTTATAATATGCTTCTGAAGCTTAGATAAAAATTGCTTTAAGGTATTGGAAAATACAATTTTAAAATTGTTGCACAATAGTTAAAAGTAAAATCTCCTATCACCCTCTTTACCTACCCTCCTTCCTCACTCCACGGCCTTAAGAGACATTCTACTCCACGTGATGAGGTAATTTTCTGTAGGGGAAATATCATTTATCTACAGGAGAATCTCTTGCTTATTTCAAATGTAGCATTAAGAAGCTCAGTATTAAATAATGAGTTGCAAGCTTAGGATCCGAAGACAAACTGGAATTTAGATTTATAAAGAATGATCACTATATTTAGAAAGTCTAATTTCAGCAAAATCAAGGAATATTGTTTAGTTAAAAGATACAGTGCTCCCAGAGACAGGATATAAACAATAAATCTTTCTGAATAAAGACCCCACATGCTATGTAATAGTCACACAATTAATCTTTGAGACCCCTAAAAAACTTTTAGAGATATTTTGAGGATTTAAAAGATATATTTAACTAAGAGTATTATTGTAATTATAGCTTGGCACTTTATGTAATCAGAATATTCTAGGTTAAAATAGATTCCAGGATTAAAAATTTAAAAAGTGAAGTTCCCCACCTTTCTCCTATTGTGTTCCGACATGATTAACAAACCAGCACTTCCTTTCATAGCATCACATGGAGACTATTTGACTTAGAAAAGATTTTCCTCATTATTCCTCATATATTCATTATTTTGAAAATACCATGTTTATATTTTTTAAGAGATCTTCCATTCAATAATGTCTGATGGTTTGGTGACATAAAATATTCCACAATTATATTTTACTCTTTTTTGGTAATGAAAATATAGAAGAAAATCAAGAATAGCATTGCAGTGTTAGAAGGGGTTTCATGTTTGCTAAATCAGTATTATTTTTCTTTTGGAGAAAATGTAGTGCTCTCTGTATTTGGCTAAAAATTAAAATATCAAAACTATAAAATAGGACATCACCAACACCTTAAACAATTATTAGTAAATTTCAGGTGACAACAGTAAATATTTATGATAAAAATTACAAAGAAAGTTAGAGGTAAGAAGGTCTAACAGTAAATGTTTAACCAGATGCACTTCAGGAAGCTGTATGGAATTAATTGGATGGGTCTATTGTATTTATAATTTTAAAAATGACAGTTTTGAAAAGAGAAGGCCAGCATTCTAACAAATACAGCATAATGTTTCCTAAAGTGTTCTGACTTCCTTCTGTGAAGGAATCTGCATGTATGGTATGCCTGCATGTGTGGTACAGCTGCATGTCTGGTATACCTGGATGTGTGCAGTTAAGCTGCATGCGTGATATGGCTGCATGTGTGGTACAGCTGCATGTCTGGTATACCTGGAAGTGTGCAGTTAAGCTGCATGCGTGATATGGCTGCATGTGTGGTACAGCTGCATGTCTGGTATACCTGCATATGTTCAGTTAAGGTGCATGTATGATATGGCTGCATGTGTAGTATAGATGTTGCCACCTCAGGCATTTGTGTCTGCTCATGCTACAAAGCTGAGGAAGCAAAAAGTAAATAGACAAAGCATCATGTTAAAAATAGAAATCAGCACATTTGAGAAATAAATATAATAAAATAAGCTCAAAATGCTCTTATTGTTAAATGAACAAATTCCAATGTCACCGACTTTTCTTCTTGACTTAGTTTTTGTTAAATAAGTCATCTGCAACATAGAAGTTCTGTCATGCCCATTTACAGATATTGCTATGATTTTCTGACAAAAATATACAGAATATATTGAGTACTTAATATGTGTGAAATGCTATTTTAAGCATTTTATAGTGTACTGTCTAATTTAATCCTCTCTCTCTCTCTCTCTCAGAGTTAGATAACAGCATCTTCATGTTACAGAATAGGAAATACTGTTTGGAGATACTATGTTTTTTTTCTCAATTCACAGAGTAAGTAGTAAGCCTGGAAGTCAAAATTTAGGGTCTCTGACTTCAGGTCTTCAGATACCTTATTTTTAGCATTACACTATGATCTCCTTTTCCTAAATGACTCCATTAATCAACAATTCTGCACGAATAAAATTTCTAATGCATTCTTTCAGTTTGTTTTGTGGTATTACAGCAACATACCTGAGACTGGGTAATTTATAATGAACAGAAATCTATTGGCTCACAATTCTGGAGCCTGGAAAGTCCAAAACCAAGTTGCCAGCATCTGGCAAAGGGTAAGAGATGGTAAGAAGGTTCAAGGTCACGCTTTTACAGCTGCACCAATCCCATCCACAGGGCCCACATGGTTTAGCACCTCTGAAAGTTCCCGCCTCTTAATACCGTCACAACGGCAATCAGATTTCATCCTGAGTTTTGGAGGGAACAAACATTCAAACAATAGTACATACATTTTTATTTTTTTAACTGCAGTAAGATACACATAACATGACAGTCCCCCAGTCCAAGCCCTAGCAATTGGGAGTGAGGAAGCTTTCAAGATGACAGCATCCTTGCACCACAGGGTCTGCCTGTATCCTCATGGGAGATCTGAAGCCAGAAATGCATGGCCACGCCCCATCAAATTCCTGGCCTATAGAACATGTCAAAGACAATACATTATTTCTGTCCCATGTGTGGTATAGCTGCATGTGTGGTATAGCTGCATGTCTGCTGCACCTGCATGTGTGCACTTAGCTGCATGTGTGGCACAGCTGCATGGGTGGCACAACTGCATATGTGGCACAGCTGTATGTCAGGTATGGCTGCATGTCTGCTATACCTGAATGTGTGCACTTAAGCTGCTTGTGTGGTATAGCTGCGTATATGGTACAGCTTTCCACCTTCATGGAACGTGACTAACAGACAAGGAGCAGCAAACTCGAAATAAATAATTTCATCCCCGGCTTCCGAGTCCTCAGAAATTCCCTCAATACTTCCTTTCTGTGGTTTGGTAGCATGAACCATAGTCATATCATTTGAAGTCACATAATATTAAAACGATTTGTTATATAGCACCAGATACCTTTAAAAATCCATCATATTGGTTTTTCTATCTTTGTAATAATCATGTGATGTGGTCTAAGGACAATTATCCTCATTTTAAAGATTTAGGGACTTAGAGGAATGAGAAAATTCTGAGTGGGGAAGTAGCTGAGCAAACTAAAAACCATCCTAAGTTCAGCATTGTTTTCACATGAAGGAACTTCTGATAGTGTTATCATTGCTAATGCATATCCTCTTCTCCAATTGTGTAACCCCAGAAGTTTCTGACAGAACAAAGGAGATATTGGAAGAAGAATGGCGTGATCACCAGGTTTCATTGAAAGAGCACAGTGATGATTGCTTGAGTTTACCCGGTATCCTCCTCGTGCTCCTCACTCCGGTACCAGTCTCCAGCTTCTTGGCCACAGGGCTGGAGGTATGATCTGGACCGTTAAATCTTTCAGTGACCAAACATGGTCTAAGACTAAGCATCGTTGGAGGTCTTCTAGAGAGTTTTTCAAACGAGAACTGGTGGAGTAGATCCATTTTTGTCTTCACCCATGAAGCTAGAAGGTGAGAAACCACAGTATCTGTGGCTGTGCTCACAGTCATGGAAGACTGTGAACAAAAACTTTCCCCTTTGACACAGCTTAATCATTGCTTTCACTTTTAATCAAGATTCTGGAATCAAACAAATAGCTTCTGTATGTGGAAATATTCCCACAAATCAGTCATGGTGAGAAGTGCTTCCATAAATGAAATTTTAACCCTAATGACAACTATGCAAAGAAAGTTTCATTGTTATCTATTAATAGTAACAACAATGCAAAAATAAATATTGTTATATTGGCAGGTGCACGTGACTGGCAAGGATTAAGAAACTTTCCACACAGTTGGTAATCAGCTGAGCCAGGTTGTAAACACATATCTCTGACCTCAATACCCATGACTTGAATGTAATAATAGCAATCCTAGTTGAATCTGAAACAGATCTACATGCTTAACATGTTGGAAGTAAAAAAGATGAACTAAATACTAAGCTTTAAAGAATGCTTTGTAAGCAGCGTCCACATGCTTTTTAAAGTAAGTTTTTAAAGAAGATCTGTTCGAGACATTGGTCATGCTTTGTGTTCACCAAACACATAAAACTCTACAGGATACCCAAAGAGATTGCTCCTGCAACTTACCAACCCCAGCATGCAAAGCCATAATAACACCTAGCAAACCGCCTGGTGCTCCGGAAGCCCTCCATGACCCAAGGCAAAAAGAAAACAATGAAAATGAAATTGCTGGAGTTCACATGGATTAACAAAATTCGGTATTTTTACAACGTTCCTCTGCCTTTCAGAATATTTTTATTTTTGTTGTATTTTATTACCATTTATACTTTCTTTTTAAAAATTTTTTAAATTTTATTATTATTATACTTTAAGTTCTAGGGTACATGCGCATAACGTGCAGGTTTGTTACATATGTATACTTGTGCCATGTTGGTGTGCTGCACCCATCAACTCATCAGCACCCATTAACTCGTCATTTACATCAGGTATAACTCCCAATGCAATCCTTCCCCCCTCTCCCCTCCCCATAATAGGCCCTGATGTGCGATGTTCCCCTTCCCGAGTCCAAGTGATCTCATTGTTCAGTTCCCACCTATGAGTGAGAACATGTGGTGTTTGGTTTTCTGTTCTTGTGATAGTTTGCTGAGAATGATGGTTTCCAGCTGCATCCATGTCCCTACAAGGGACACAAACTCATCCTTGTTTATGGCTGCATAATATTCCATGGTGTATATGTGCCACATTTTCTTCATCCAGTTTGTCACTGATGGACATTTGAGTTGATTCCAAGTCTTTGCTATTGTGAATAGTGCCACAATAAACATACGTGTGCATGTGTCTTTATAGCAGCATGATTTATAATCCTTTGGGTATATACCCAGTAATGGGATGGCTGGGTCATATGGTACTTCTAGTTCTAGGTCCTTGAGGAATTGCCATACTGTTTTCCACAATGGTTGAACTAGTTTATAATCCCACCAACAGTGTAAAAGTGTTCCTATTTCTCCACATCTTCTCCAGCACCTGTTGTTTCCTGACTTTTTAATGATTGCCATTCTAACTGGTGTGAGATGGTATCTCATTGTGGTTTTGATTTGCATTTCTCAGATGGCCAGTGATGATGAGCATTTTTTCATGTGTCTGTTGGCTGTATGAATGTCTTCTTTTGAGAAATGTCTGTTCATAGCCTTTGCTCACTTTTTGATGGGGTTGTTTGTTTTTTTCTTGTAAATTTGTTTGAGTTCTTTGTAGGTTCTGGATATTAGCCCTTTGTCAGATGAGTAGATTGCAAAAATTTTCTCCCATTCTTTAGGTTGCCTGTTCACTCTGATGGTAGTTTCTTTTGCTGTGCAGAAGCTCTTTTGTTTAATTAGATCCCATGTGTCAGTTTTGGCTTTTGTTGTCGTTGCTTTTGGTGTTTTAGACATGAAGTCCTTGCCCATGCCTATGTCCTGAATGGTATTCCCTAGGTTTTCTTCTAGGGTTTTTATGGTATTAAGTCTAACATTTAAGTCTCTAATCCATCTTGAATTAATTTTCATTTAAGGAGTAAGGAAAGGATCCAGTTTCAGCTTTCTACTTATGGCTAGCCAATTTTCCCAGCACCATTTATTAAATAGGGAATCCTTTCCCCGTTTCTTGTTTCTCTCAGGTTTGTCAAAGATCAGATGGCTGTAGATGTGTGGTATTATTTCTGAGGACTCTGTTCTGTTCCATTGGTCTATATCTCTGTTTTGGTACCAGTACCATGCTGTTTTGGTTACTGTAGCCTTGTACTTTCTTGAAAGGTTTTATGACCACAGCTCTGTATTCAAAGACATGAAATTGCCATATTTTCCCTTCTTTTACTTCTTTTCTTTTTTCAAATATCTACAATGCTGGTGTATTACTAAACCTTCATTTCAGAAAATGTTGGTCAAAAGCCAGAATATTGATTGCCATAACTACTAGTTAGACCACATTAAATCAGGCAATGGTAGTCAGTTTGGGAAATAAAGCAACATGACGTGGGAGTAGTCGTTAAGAAAATGATGTAGATTCGTCACGGTTCTTTCAGTGAACGAGCTCTTCCTACCCTTCTTTTTAGAGAAATGAAATAAACTCAATCACTACATTTTACCAAATGGGACCAAGCTCTCTGTGAGGTTGGAATTGCCTTCTCCTTTACTCTCTCCCAGCCTGTAGGTTTTCTTTTCCTTTTCATCCTTTTCTTTCTTAACAAATCAGATATGCCAAAATTTTGTTATAATTTATTATTACTGAATTTGAAAAAATTAACTATTTAGCAAGTGCTGAAAATGGCTTTCAAAGGATGTCAAGCATTTTGCAAAACTTCTGCTTCCGTAATTCAGAAATCTGTATTTTAAGGAACATTTTATGTTTCTGTTTGATTTACATTTAAAATATTAACCAAAATTTTTGTGAGGCCTGCTTGATATATTGAGTTGTATATTTATTTTCTTTGCAAGATTGTTTCATCTTTAAGCATTATTTGCTGAATCAAAAGAACAGGAAAGAATACTACGCCTTTTGTCAGAAAGACCAAGCCTGAACATTTTGAATTAGTTATAGACTAGTCCAACTCTGCTTTAAACCTTAATAGACTGATAAACAGCAAGGGAAAGCAGGAGATCTAGCATAAAAACTTTAGAAAACTGGCAAGTATTTTAATAACAAGAAGTTTCTACTGTTTAAAACTTTACGTTAGCAGGAATCTGTCTATATGAGTCACCATCTTTATTTAGCCAAGGTTACAACTGAGAGTAATTCGAAAAGCGACTTTTGAAGTCACTTACGGAGCATGAAGTAATCTGCATCTCCACACCTACTCAGCATGCACGATTGTCCTGCTAGTCTGATAAAATATTCTTATGCTACCAAGCAGCGAAGCTTATACAAATGTTTTCTCGTTCCTCATCTCCAGCCAGTCATTCATCTTTTAAAATTTGAAGAACATTTTCTGTTATTGTTTCCTAGGATAAGCAGAAAATATTCCATCTCAGGTAGGAGTGTAAGTGGAGGTCTCTAAATCTCAAACAAACAAACAAACAAAACAAAACCACACAAAAAAACAAAAAATTCCAACCAGGCAAACAACAACAATGAAAATACTTTTCTATCTCTGAGCAATTCTCTCTTTTTTTTTTTCCTCGTTTATTTGCTTGATATATATTTCTTTTTTTATATGTATAGATACTTTAAGTTCTAGGGTACATGTGCACAACGTGCAGGTTTGTTACATATGTATACAGGTGCCATGTTGATGTGCTGCACCCATTAACTCGTCATTTACATTAGGTATATCTCCTAATACTACCCCTCCCCCCTCCCCCCACCCCACCACAGGCCTCGGTGTGTGATGTGATCTCCTGGGCAATTCTCATTCACCTGTGCACCCAGCAGATGTCGATCCATGAGTGGATTCCAATATTGATCCTGATTCTAAGCATCTGTGTATTAATTTTAAGAAAATTAAATTAATACACATAAAAACTACTCTGAAACCTAAATATTCTAAATCTATTATTTATAATATTGTTATTCTAAATAATAGTGAAGAAAAACAAATTACAAGAGGATTCCATGGACCCTCTGAAAGCTAAGGCAGGAGGTGAGGGGTAAATGCCTACCTGCGCAGGCCGGGGGAAGTAAAGAGAGTGGCTGGGAGGTGGCACCACGCACAATGCTCAACATGAGTCCCCCACAGCCACCCCTCACTCCTGGTCCTGGCCCATCTAATACTAGTGCACATGACTAGTTAAGGACTAGTGTAACCTGGTAGTTAACAGTCAGGTTTTGCCAGAACCCCATTTTTCTGATTCTAAGTCTGGTTAATTGTCCACTACCTACTTCATTCCAAGTTTTCAAATGGAATGTCACCATGTTGAAATTTATTTTAAGCTTGTCAGATAGAAAGCCTCCCATTAATGGTTAAACAAAGTTATCTTAGACTCTATTATGATGTTTTGCAGAGTTCAGAAGCATGTGAAGACGTTTAAAAAAATTAAAAAGCTTCTTTCAAAAAGAATTGATTAAACAGTAATTTCTAAGTTTCATGCAAATCATCTGAACTGCCTAAACCAATAACACTGGTTATTATACTGCTTTTAGAACACAAATGAAACATAATGACCTCAAAATATTGCAGATAAGAAGATGTAAAGGTTATATGAGACACTAATTATTAAAAGGAGATATAATTAACGTAATAGATGAGTAGACTTTAAGGCAAGAGGCAATTCATAATGGTGAAAATATATTCTATAAGAAATATATAATAAATCTAAATTTATAGGCAACTAATAATATAGCTCCAAAATATATAAAGCAAAATTTAAATAAGTAAAATTGATGTAAACATATTCACAAGTCAAAGAGTATATCATACTGTCTTAGGGGCTAATTTAATAAGTATTCAAAGTAATCATTAAGAATATAGAAAATGTAAATGATATGATTCATGAAGTTGATCCAACTGACATGTAAAGAACACTGCAAACAGGAGCCTTATCAGTAATTACATCATTAATTATTATTAATAATTTAATAATTATTGAGGTATCAAACTATTAGAAAACATAGAGATTAGTCTTCATATTCTCAGATTCAGCAATTAAGTATTATATTTGACACCAAAAGTACTAACAACAAAAGAAAAAAATTGATAAATTGGAATTTATATAAATTAAAGATGTTTATATTTAAAGGACACTATCAAGAAATTCAAGACTCCCCCACAGAATGGATAAAAATATTTACAAATCTTATATCTGATAATTGAATTGCATCCAGGACATACAAAGACCGTATACAACTCAGTAATCAACCCAATTTAACAGTGAGCAAGACTTTTGATAGGCATTTCACCAAAAACATGAATCAGCTAATAAGCATATGAAAAGATGCTCAACATCTTCAGTCATCAGAGCAATGCAAATCAAGAGAACCATGACATTCCACCTCATATGATCTAGCAAGCCTGTAATAAAAAAAACACAGACCAAAACCAAGTGTTGGTCAGGGCGTAAGGAAACTGAAACCCTCATGCACTGCTAAATGGTGCACTTAGAAAAACACCATGGTAGTTCCTCAAAATCCTTAACACAGTTACTGTATTACCCAGTAGTTCCACTGCTAGATCAAGAGATATGTAAATATTTGTCCACACAAAAACTTGCACACAACTAGTGTTAGCATCATTATTCATAAAGTCCAGAAGTGAAAACAATCCAAATATCTACTCATAAGTGAATAAGCAAAATACGGTAAATCTTTACAATAGAGCATTATTTGACAATGAAAAGGAATTAAGCGCTGATGCATGCAGCAGCCTACAGGAACCTTGAAAACATTCTGTTAAGTGAAAGAAGCCAGACATAAAACCCTACATTTCATACGATTCCATTTATATGAAGTATCAAAAATAGACAAATATTTAGGGATACATACTTGATTAATGGCTAACTAGTTTTGCTGGGGGAACAAATGGAAAGTGATTGCCCAAAGTTTTAGAGCTGATGAAATTGTTTTAAATGATATTATTGTAATGGTTACATAATTGTCTATGTTAAACTATTGTATTGTAAACTGTAAATAGGCTAATCTCATAATATGAAAATTACATCTCAACATAATTGTTTTTTAAAAGAAAAGTAAAAACCCATATAATAATGAGCCTTCAAAATATGTGAGATAAAACATGACAGGTAAAAAGGAGAAATTAGAAAATCCATCAAATTAGAGGTTTTTATTCATTCTCTCAATTGATAGAATGGATGGAGAGAAAAACATTCAGATACAGTAAGATTGAAACAACACAATTAACTTCTTGGTACAATAAATATATACTACACATCTAAAGATTGGAAGGTGATATTCTTCAGAAGCACACAAAGGACATTTAGAAAAAGGGGCTACTTATCAAGATATAAAACGACTTTTTAGAGTCACTATTATTCAGTGCGTACTCTCTGCTTTCAAGTATCTATCTTTAAAACAATCTGATTCTTTACTGTACATCAAACTCCAATGAATGGCTTTTTGAAACACATTTTTTGGACCCAACCAAATTTCTGCCTTAGGAAGTGTAAGGTGAGGCCCATATGCATTTCTAGCAAGTTCTCAGGTGATGCTTATGTTGCTAATCAAGGGAGCACGTTTTAAGAACCATAGCTCTTAAATACACATTCACAAATTTAAAAATATGCTTCCAAATATCATATATTATATGTGAAGCACTTGAAATAAAAAATACTTTAAAATACATAATAATAAAAGTTCTACACACCAAAAAAGTGGGGATACAACCAAAGAGTGTCTTAAGCGTATATTTAAAGCAAACATAGCTATACGGGTAAATAGGAATGACTGAAAATTAGTGAGTCAGGCATCCGGTACAGGAAGTAAGCAAAGGAGCTGCAGAATGCACTCAAAGATGCAGGAAAAAGGAAGTAATAAGTATGAAAGCAGAGATTCATGAAATAGAAAACAAAGATACAATTGAGATCATTCACGGTGCCAGATTCTTTGTTTTGAAAGTGTAATAAGATGGACAAACCTCTGGCAATGACGGTCAAAGTAAAAATAAAGAGAAAATGTGCAAATAACCAATACTAGAAATGAAAATGGGAATTATCACTGCATGTAATAAAGACTAAAACGATAACAGACTATTATGAAAAAATGTGCCAGCGCATTTTAAAACCTAGGAAACACAGAACATTTTCTTGAAAAGTATGAATCTCCAAAACTGATTCAAGTATTAGAAGACAACCCATAATAAAAATACTTTTAGAAAACTCCAAGCACAGCACTTCAATAATGTGTAGAAGGAATTACCGAAAGGGTATGAAATAATAAAACAAAACAAAATTATTAATATAGTCAGAAACAATACCAGTTTCCAAGTTTCACCACACCTGTTAAAAACATATAAGGGCCTTCTGGTAAGGAAAGGAAAAAAAATACACAAAATGTGTCAGAATCAAAAAGGGAAAATACACAATGGTCATTATTCACATGTAATATGATTGTTTAGGTAGCAGTCACAAAAACTTCTGCAGACAAATCTCTAGAATATTGGAAATTATGCTAGGTTACACACTATAAGATTAATACTTAAAGTAATAGGATTTTTATACTGAAATAGAAAACGTATCACAAGTTTGTCATTTGTAATAGAAAAACCTATTTGTAACTAACAATGTATTTTAAAAATGCATGTGTAAATATACTATGGAGAAGAATGAAACTTTATATTGTGCACGTTAAAGGAAGTCCATATAAATTAAAAGACAAAACATGCTTATGCATAAAGAGACATAATGTGAGAAAGATACCAGCTTTTCCCAAATTGACCTGTGTATTCAACGGCATTCCACAAGTACTCTGACTGTTTTTCGTTTGTTTTTCGGAGGGGGTTTTGTTTGTTTTTGATGGTATCAAGTAAGCTGACTCTAAAACAAAGCAACAGAAGTTAACAACAGGCAAGATACTTCTCTGGATTTTAAACTCCTTATCCTGGGGTTCAGGAGTTCATGCCTTACAAACCCAAATTGTCTTCTTCAGAGGTTTTGCTCGGGGGATGGTGCGTAGCTTTCTACTTACTCTGTGTTCTCTCTCAATGACTTCACAACATCCACTATGCAATCTCTTGTATGATGGTTGTTTTTGTATCTTTCTTGCCATTTCTACTTGATTATAAATGTTTCATGAAAAAAGACCAAATGTAATTATCTCTGAGTCTTTTATAGAAAACTCACACTCACTCATCCTCTGTTCCGGAAATGCTTCCTGCATGCTTGGCCTCGTTCTGAGTCCTAGGGACACAAAAGTCAACAAGACATGCAAAACTGCTCTCTCGCGAACTTATATTCTAGAGGGGCTACTTATGTAAACATTTAATGAACGAAGGGATACAGATTTAAATGCCAAAGAGTAAAAATTATTTTGCTCTAGAATATATCAGACAAGTAAATGTAACAAAACATATAAACACTATGCTTCCTAAAACTATTAGTATTACATATAATTAGAATAATAGAATGTTAAAGCTAGAAATTAGCTCAGATATTATTTAATCAGGTAACTTCCATTTTCAGATGAGGGAAAAAAGGGCTCAGAGAGTGTAAGAGGATTTGTTTTGTTTTAGGGCATTTGACTCTGGATATTTTTTCATTTGGACTAAAATGTATTTTTTGGAGGAAAGAACTTAAATGATGAATACAATTAGATAATGAAATCTTGCATGAAGGGTTGAATTTCATTATCGGTGTGCGTAGGATGGTTGATCTGATTCCCACATGAGGCCGCAGTGTCTCTCGCGTGCCTGACTGAAAGAAGACCGTCAAATGTGCTTATCAAGAGGTGCTAACAAAAGGCTCTTCCTTTATGTTGGAGCAATTATATCAGAAAAACAAGACTGCTACAATCTCTTTGAAATAAGTCAAGAAACAGCAAAAGTTAAGTTTTTCGATAAGCTATATCTAGCCAGGCATGGCGATGTGCACCTGTGGTCCCAGCTACTCAGGAGGCTGAGGCAGGAAGATCAGTTGAGCACAGAAATTGGAGGCTCTATGAACGTGCCTGTGAACAGCCACTGCACTCCAGTCTGGACTGCATAGGGAGATCTATCTCTTAAAAATCACTTTTTAAAAGGATTTGTGGTTGGAGAGAAGGTGTGAGAACCAAGTTACATAAAAATGACCCAATTCAAAGGCAATCTACATGACCTTCTCAGGTCCCAGCAGGACAGGGACAGCCTTCATTGTGTTACTCACTAGAACAGAACCTGAGGCCTTCACAGATGCATAGTTACCACTTAGTCACCACTTAGAGAACTGCATAATTCACTAAGAGGGTGAAACCCGTTCTCACTGGTTTGTGAAATTTATCCTATATGCATTTATTTTCCTAAAAAATCCTGGAATATTTGCTCAGGTTCTTAAAGCAGATGAAAAAACCAAGCCAAATCATTATTTGTGCAAAAAAAATCATATTTACTATTAAATTTTATTTATTATGGCAGGCACTTTTAAGTACAGACATATTTTCTGAATTGTTGAAACGCCTTATGGTATCCTAAATATGAAGTTCTTTGCTTTGTAATATTATATGAGAACAGTTAAAGTGTTATTCAAGCGGTTTAGAAGTATAGAGCTATAACTAGAATTTCTCATCATTTCTAAAATCAGGTATAATAGTCCTTAGTCCTTATTTAAATTGTTACTACAATGCCTATCTAAAAGTTTTTCATAATGAGCTCAATCCTATTCAAGATTATAATTTATCTCTGAGCATCATATATTAAAACAAGATCCTCAATACCAAATGTGACTAAGCTTAATTTTAAAATATCTCAGTTTGCAGTAATGAGATGTAATGAATATTTATGGAAGGTTTTATCTGTACCTATTAATTTGCCATGATGTGTCACTGATAAACTAGTCCTCTAAGCTGAAGCCAAGGGATGTCGAAATGAAAAGTATATAAAATAATGTTCAATAACTACCACTTGAGATTCCAATATTTGGTGTTAAAGGTAGTATGTTTTCTGCAAATGAAAGTTTACTATATAATACACTGAATACACCACAGGGAGCGAAGTTATTTTCTCTGCACACACAGTTTATTACTTTTAAATATCATTGCTCTCTTTCTCTCCCACTTCACCAACAAGGCAGAACAACAGTGTTTATCCTTCAGCAGAAACCAGTTGTCTTCACTTCTTATTAGATCAAAGGTCATTTGGATGCCAACGAAAGGAAGTGGCGTATCTGCAAACCACCAGCATGTTTTGTTCAAGGGTTTGAAGATGTGTTAGGCCTGGCTCCACACTGGTCCGATGTTTTGGCTGAGTGCATTCTGTGGGACCTGGGCTGTGCTGTCCTGGTTGTCATTGTACCACTAACAGTCACTGAGAACATATCCTTGCAGCTACCAACGGTATCTTCATGTGCCTCAAAGCAGCAAACTATAATGAATTATTTAGTGTTTTTCTACAAAAAGACCAATTTAAACATATGGTCATCCGTAAATTTTCCTGATTGATGAATCTTGAAGAAACTTCTTCCTAAATACTGAGGTCTTAATTCTGGTTATTACCAGTTTAAAACAGACTGGCCTTCAGCTTAAGTCAAGTTAATCACAACCCAAATGCAATTTTTATGCCCTAACCAATAATTGTGTCCAGAATCAGAACACTCAAAAATTTGTAACAAGAAGCTATAAAACTATGGTCTTCTTGACATAAACCTTTTGTGATAATGAGGGACATTTTCACATAAGTCATAAAGACCTGAATTACTGACTGTGAAGCAGGGTTATTTGAAATCATCAATTTTGCAAATTAAGAGATCTATATAGAAATATATTTTTACTTTGGCTCAAGAATAATCTATTAGAAGGAACTTGGTATTAATTTTGAAATTATAATATAGTAGAGTAAAAGCTTTTTAATTTTGTAGTACAAATGACCAAAAGCTCCTTTTATTTTCAAATAAAAAGACAAAACTATTGATTTAATTTAGATTTTGACAAGTTAAGTAGAAATGTGTAAGATTAGTTTAATAGCCAACAGAAAGACAAAATTAGGGCACAGAGCACAGAAACCAATAAAGAAAATGGAATGAAGGGAACAAAAGTCATTCTAAGAGAAGGTGAGACATAAAACAGGAAGATAAACAGGATAAAAAGAAAGTTAAAGAATGAGATAAGAGAAACTCATTAAGTAATTATGATGGATACGAATAGACTAAATCATCCTATTAAAGGAAAATTTTGAGGCAGGGCATGGTGGCTCAGGTCTGTAATTCCAGCACTTTGGGAGGCCGAGGCAGTCAGCTAACCTGAGGTCAGGAGTGCAAGACCAGCCTGGCCAACATAGTGAAAACCTGTCTCTACTAAAATTACAAAAATTAGCTGGGAATTGTGGCATGTGCCTGTAATCCCAGCTACTCGGGAGGCTGAGGAAGGAGAATTGCTTGAACCTGGGAGGCAGAGGTTGCACTGAGTCAAGACCACACCACTGCACTCCAGCCTGGGAGACAAGACAAGACTCTGTCTCAAAAAAATAAATAAAAGATAAATAAATGATAAATAAATATAGGAAAATTTTGGTAGACATACTGAAATCTAAAGAAAGAAGCAATTAAATTTATGATGGGCAAATGCCAACCATAACAAACAGACAAACAATCAAAATAAAGCAGGTGTTTTATACCAGGCAGCAGAAAATATCAATGGGGTTAAACAGGAATATTTTCTAACGATAATAGTTTCAACAACACAAGAAGATGTAATACTAAGCTTGTCTGCACTCTTAAAATAACACAAGGTAGAAACTATAAGAAAATAGATCATTTATAGTAACAATGAAACAAAATTTGAAATAAGAATAAACATAGATTTGTAAAATTGCTATGATGGAAACATTGGAATATTCCTGAAAAAAAAAGACAAAATTATGTTAAAACAAATGATAAGGTTTCTCATATAACATATAAGAATATATGTTAAAGTTATATAAGAAACTGAGATTTCCAGTGTCAGAAAGAAAAACAGATACAGATATATAACAGCACATAAGAAGTTAAGAAAATACCCTGAAATGTTAAATTTAAATTGGAAATGTGACTATGAGGTAAGGATCTTTTATTAAAAATAACTCCTAGCTCTCTTTGCTGAAAGAACCTAAAAGAAATACACATTAAAAGTAATCAGAACCACTAGTATCTAAATCATTGTTTCTAAATACCATTTTCCAGTAAATGAACTAAAAAACACTTGGAGAAATTCTAAGACAGAGGACAGAGTTATCCTGGAATGTCTTGTTCCAGAAAACAGCAAGATACAAAAAACCAAGGAGGGTATGTTTAAAGGACAAAAGAGTTAGATTAAAGTTGCCTCTATTGGCCAAATGTGGGATAAATCAACATCAAAAGTGAATACTCACTGTATTTTATCATGCCACATTGAATCAATAAAAAGCCACGTGTTTGTGGCGATGTGAGGTTGGGGTAGGGTGGAGAATGCACAGCATTTGACATCGTTACTGGTGACAACTAGATGTTTTTCTTGCATTTCAGGTAGAACTATCGTAGTTCATCCCAGTTCATGAAGAAAAAAATTTCTCTTTGCAGAAAAAGACTAGTCCATAAACGTGGAAGAAGCTAGAAAACATCCTCTTTCAACTTGAAAAAAAAAAAAAAACAATTGATTCAGTCAAGAATTATCAATTACTAACGGACACTAAAGTCATTTTCTGAACACTTGTTGGGAAGGCTATTTCCACAGTTCCAAAGGTTAGTTCTACTTGTTAATTGGAAAGGAAAACAAAACAAAACATAGCATTATAATTAAGCTTCTCAATCTTCACCAAGTTATCAGACTTAGCACCATAAATAATGAGGCATGTGGCGCCATGCGCCTCCAACGCAGTTTAGCGCCACGTACACAGCATTGCCTACCTTCCTGGTGATGAAAGAAAAACTTCAACTGAATTCAATTTACAGGAGTTTAATTGAGCAGTGACTGAATCGCGAATCAGGCTGACCCCAGAATCACAGCAGATTCACAGAGACTCCAGGGATGCCCCATGGTCAGAACAAATTTATAGACAAAAAAGGCAAAGTGTTGTACAGGAATCAGAAGTGGGGCACAGAAACAGTGGGATTGGTTACAAGCTGGTCTTTGCCCTATTTGAATGCATTTTGAACATTCAGCAGTCTACGAGTGGTTGAAGTATGGCCGCTGGATTGGCCAACACTCAGCTATTGTGACAGGTGCACACTACTAAGTTAGGTTTTCAGTTTTGTCTGACAATTAAGAGAGGTTACAGTCCATCTGCAAGGCCTCAAATACAGAAGTACGCAGTCCTTCTCAGGTCATGTTTAGTTTGCTTCGACACTAGTTTTCTAGGCTGCCTTAACCAAGGGCAGTCACAGACTGCGTTGCTTCAAGCACGTCAGGAATCAAGACATCAGCCAGCACCATGCTTCCACCGAAACCTGTAGGGCAGGTCTTCCTTGTCTCCCCAGGTTTTGGAGGGGTGCTGGCAATCCTTGTCAGCCCCTGATTTGCAGCTGCTTACCCCTCATCTCTGCCTTTGTCATCAGGTTGTTCTCCCTGAGCAGATTCGTCTTCACATTTTCTTACAGGGGCCATCGTACTCCCATATGACCTTATTGTCACTAATTACATCTACAGTGACCCTATTTCCAAATAAGATCATAATCTAAGAAGGTGAGTGCATCTTTTTTGAAGAGGCACAATTCAATCAATAACACGGTTTCTCACCGAACTGGTTCAACCTGATTCTAACCAAATAAACTAACGTCTAGTTTACAGGACATTCTTGAGTTACAGAATTATCTGCCAGAACGACTTAGACCCACTCAGCCTTTAGATGTTCTTCAGGACAATACTCCTGTGTTCTTCAAATTTCAATGTTTTGCCAAACAATAGTAAGTATAAATTAAAAATGTAGGGAATTTTCTAGATTAAAAGAGGCAAAAGAGAAATGAAATCCAAATGAATTGAATAAAATTTGATCAGATTCTTATCCAATACAAAAGCCATCAAAAACAATATTTTTGGATAATTGGAAAATTTAAATATGGGCTTGGTATTATAAATTATGAAGGAATTACTGTTATTATTCAAAGCATAAAAATGGTATTGGGTTGCTCTAGGGGACTATTTTATTTTTATGCATGGATTGTCATCGTGTATATAATTTGCTTTCAATAAATGAGTAGAAAAAAACATACATATAAAAATAGATCAATGGATAAATATAGCAAAGAGCTAAAAGATACTGAGCCTGAGAAACAGGCTACTTTGTGTTCATTGTAGTCTTTCCCCAGCTTTCTCTTTGTTTAAACATTTCAAAATAAAATGTTGGGGAAAAAAGAATCACTAAAAATTTTAATGCCTGTGAAAATGATTTATGCTACAAGTAGGGTAACTGTTATCATAACCCCAAATAGCATGTGAGGGAAACATTTCTTTTCTTTAATTAGCTTTTCTGAGTGTTATTCTTCCAGGAAGACAGTCTGCAGGTATCCAGAGCTTCTCTCCTGTGCTGCTCTGAGTAGTGAGCTGACCTGGTGGCTCCCAAGAATTTTTGACCCCAGAATCAGAGATTATAATTGCAAATGTAGAAATACATTGCTGGAGGGTTTCTTTCTCTCTTTAAGGAATACAAAATATATTTATTTTTTAAAAAATCATTTAAAATGTGTTTATATACCAAAAGTTAAGGAAAGTAGATGTATTTTAACCTCCTGCTAGGTGAGAGATCCTGTCTTGAGTCTATTGTCTATTGAATTCTAACAATTTTAAACAAGATTGATGTAAATTTTTATGTAAGAAAAGCCTGAAACAGAATTTAAGAAACGTGCCAACGTTCACCTGTCTGGACATGGCAGATGTGGCTTTGAAACCCTGTCCAAATCTCTCTCTCTGTCCAAATCCTGTGATTTTTCCAGTGTTCTTCTCTACTGGGAGCTGTTCTCCCAGCCTTTATCTTTACTGTCACCACTTGCTATTTCTATCCTTCTTTCTACCTCTTTTGTCACTCAGATAATAGGACACTGTCCCCAAGTCTTTCCTCATTAGTTTTCAAGATGAGGGTCATTTGTATATACTTTCATCTACTGATACCTCCACAGACATATATGTAACTTCCCCTAAGCACTGCAAAGGCAAACATTAAGGATTATACGTGCAGGAGACACTATCTATTTCTCAAATAATTAGATTTTTAATTTATTATATACAAATTATTTTGATGGGAATAAATAATGCCTTAAACATATGGATGTAGGGTGGCTTTTACAACTCAATCACTCTGGTTTATTCTATAGACACTTTCCTAACCAAGACTGTCAACTCATAAGAATGTGGTCAAGGTATATGTAACCAGCCTTAGATAGAAAGTGGGGGCTGATCTCTGACATCCCAAAGATTAGAGAAATTATGTGTTGATGATAGTCCAAGGAAAGATGAAAACTTGTGCCATAATTCGGTACTTCTAACTCTGAGAAGCAGAAACTGTGGCCATGAATAAGTGGGTTTTGCTTCTCTTAGCACATGACATTCAAATTTGTTATATCAACAGATGCTTTGCAATTTTGTCTCTCTATGTGGCATGTTAATAAGTATTGTGGAGGATAATGGAAGGACCCTCCTCTTAAAAAGTGTTAATTGCTATTACTGGGGTTCTGTGACAATCTGCTCAGAGTTCTAGAGTCAGCCAGACTACAGGTATGAATCGCAGCATAAACCTTAGCATGTTTCTAATCTCCGAAAGCCTTTGCATGCTGCACAGGAATATGTAGTATCACTGATGTCATAGGGATTACATGGAGATTACATAACACAATACATACAAAGCAAATATAGCACTGATGAATGACAAATAAGAAGATAGTGAAGAAGACTGACAATGAAGGTGTACATGATGAGTAGGAGGTGAAGGCTAAGATGATAGTAAAGCCTACACTCTCGGCCAGTTTCAGCATCCCTTTCTGTGCTGTGTTCACAATGCAATGACCATGATGATAGCCTGGTGATGAAAAATTAATGAGATGAAAGAAGAGAAGGCTATGAAACCAAGTGTAAAAAGGGTGTCCAAATCAAATGTGGAGTCAGCAAAGGCTTTCTGAATGAAGTGATGCTGGAGCTCAACTTCAAGGATGGGTATGATATATGTTCAGAGAAGGTGTGCCAGGACAGTGGAGGAAGGAACTCATTCATATGCCTGGAGGAGAGACATTGGAAAACACAGTCTACAAGTGACCTAAGGAGACACTATGTGGTCGATACCCTTGAGATCTGGAGCAGTGCCCTCTTGTTAAGCTACGTAGCCCAACTCTTCTGAGCTCTATGAGACAGTAAAAGAAAGACACATATCAAGAATTAGAATTACAGAATGGTTTACTTTTATTTTGACTTATTTTTATAGTCTAAGGAAATTTGTGTCAAGCATCGTGGTTCTATCGTATTTGAACATCACTCTAACATTGTTGATATTGATGCATATTTTTCGTGCCTCATATTAGTTGATTATCCGGATAAATAGATACAGAGTAGTAGGCTACCATGAATATTGTTTCAAAACATACAGCAAAACTGGCCTTGAAAATAATGACCTCGTTGTCCCCTAGCAGCAGCCATAAAGGCAGCAGCCTGTCTTGCAGATGGCATTGCGACACAGGAATGGTTTAGAGTGAGTGATAAGGTGAGGAACTGCAGGCTGTGGGACTTCTCAAATAGGCATCACCCTTTGCTTCGGCAGAAAATAGCTAAAGTAAAGCATCAGAAAGAGAATGTTTACAGTTGAGCAGTTCTGTAACAAGAACACGGTGACTTTTCAATTCATTTTATAATCAAGGGTCCTAAGTGCAGTAGCCTCTTTTGTTTTCAACATATGAAGCTCTCCTTCAGCTGACAAACTACCTAGAGCATCATAATCAAATAAGAAACCCTTTCAGGCTAGAGAGAGGCTCAAAAAGAGAAGTGAGGTGGGCATTTTAATAAGTTATCCTTTTACAACAGCTGGAGAAGCATGTCATCTCCAGACAAGTCTCAACCACATGCGGCTAGGAATTCTATTGAGATCTTATGTAAAAATAGCTACACTCCTCAAAGTAAAACTGACAGCAACTTCTTTGTAAAAGTATCATATGTTTAAACAGCAGGTTTACTTTTAAAGTTTCCACACCACAAATAGCCTTGGTAGGTATTGGGTACCATGGTTCTTAAAGATGTAAACATTTGATTTAGTGACATTTCAATCCTTACATTTTGTGCATTTCAATGTTCAATTTGAAGCCAACGTTTTATATCACACACCTTTTTTGCTTGCCTAAAAAAAGGAATATAAGAAATTACATGGGTGAATGGATGGATTATTATTTTATTGCTAAGATAAAAACATTCAAAAAGCAGATGTTTTGAGATTAGCTCCATTTTACCTGTGAACACCTGGCTGTCTGAGGATTTGGCTCACATTCTATATAGGATGAGTTTATTTGCCCAGAAACTCTCTTAATCTTTGCAAGGCTCATCGTGGACAGGTAAAGATGGTGTATCCCTGCTTTGTGACAGCAAAAACATGGCTCAAAAGACCTGTTGTGCTCAATGGATCTGGGACTTTAAAAAATGATGAAAGTCTTCACTTAAATGTAGGCTAAGCCACATGTGATGGTTACTTTTCTGTGTCAACTTAACTGGGCCATGATACCCAGATATTTGGTCAAACATTATTCTAAATGTTTCTGGAGGGTGTTTTCAGATGGAATTACCATTTAAACCAGTGGAATTTTAGTAAGCAGACTGCCCTCCACAGTGTGGGTGGGCCTCCTTCAATCAATTGAAGGTCTTATTAGAACTAGGAGTGATTTTCTGCCAAGGAGGAAATTCGACCAAGCAGACGGCTTTTGGGCTCAAACTGCAACTTCTCCTTCCTGGAACTCCAGCTTGTGTTCTTACCCTGACTTGCCAGCCCCCGCCATCCTGTGAGCCATTTCCTTAAAATCTCTCTCAATAGGCAGATGATAGACAGATGAGCTACACATCCTACTGGAGAGTACTCAGGCACCACACACCATAGTTAGCTAAAGGAATAGAAAGAGAAGTATTTTTTTACAAATGTATTTAGAAGGCACTCTCTCCTGCTGAATATTAGTGGCTGCTCTTCCATTGACACAGACAACATTACTGTTTTGCTCCCTCATCTCTGCTGTCCTCAGAGGCTAAAGCATTTGGTGCCTGAGCATCAGAGAAAACACAAACCATGCAGGAGCGGCAGCTGCAGCTGGAGACACACCGGCATTTCTCTGGGAAACCCTTTGAAGTAGGTGCTGCTTGCTCGAACCAAGCTCCCACAGCCTGCAGTTACCAAGAGTTTCTTTTAAAAGTAAATTCTCTTAATTCTCCTGCACACAGCCCAGTGAATCAGGCCCTGAGGATAATACAAAGTATTTTGTTTTCAAAACACCCAGCCTCCCTTCCTTCAGCCACATCCCCTCATACATGAAAGGCGCCAGGCTCAAGGCAGCAGGAATGCCCCAGGACATAGCTAATTCCAGAAATTCCAGCAAAATTCTACAATCCTGTATTTCCCCAACCTCTTCGCCTGGGAGACTGTCTTATTCATTTCAAATAAATAAAAAGGAAAGCCAATTTTTAAAAGTTCATTTTGAAAATAAACTTAAAAGCTCAGTCTTCTTATTCTAAGCCCTTATTAAAGACTACATGGCCCTATGTTAGAGAGATGGCTCCTGAGAGCCCTGGACTGTGAGAGAAAAGAACGGAACAATCAATGTTTGAACGGACCACACTGTCTCTGCCTCTTCAGGTTTGACTCATTTGGCCCATACAGTCCTATCTAATAAACAGCGCATATGGAGGAGAGAGCATCTGCTTGGGTTCCAGTGGCCACGGGTGCAAATCCTTTCCCACAACTCATAAGCTATAGGTTGGGGTCAATTAGATCAAGGACTTTAGAGTCTTTGGGTCACAGACTTCTAATTTGTTAAGTGGGAATAATAACTCCTTCCTCCGGGGTTGTGTGTAAGAATTCAATGAGAGAGTGTGTGTAACACTTGCGAATTAAATAGATAGTCACAGAAGATTAGAATCCTCCCACTTTATTAGCTGGGACTGATGGCCTTTGATAATAGACAAAGCAATCAATAGTGTAATTTCCTGTTTATCAGGGAAAATTTATGTGCACAGTGACCTAGAGAAGGATATAAGGCAGATGTATTATCATCAATAAAAAGAAACACTGATTTCCTAAGTGATGGAAGTCAGAAAGCCGATTAGTTACAAAGGCAGACCTTGAAAATACCTAAGAATGGGTTATGTGCCTGCAATTCTTCCTGCATAATGCACTGTCTCTTAAACCAACCCTAAAAGCACTTAGTGCTATATAAGGTAGACTGTAGGTGCTCCAAAAGGGCTGATTATTAATAATTAATGTTTGCCTAGGGTTCACATGCATTACCCTCTCAACAACTCTCGAAGAAGGCATGATTGCTGTAATTCCCTTGCTTTCCTACCCCGTGGCCATGATCTTCCACTCCCCGCCACTTTCGGTTAGTATCAGAAGCCGTGTTCTTCCAAGAGGGCTGGAAGTAACGCCAGCCACCAAGGTGAATCTTAATTAGCATCAATCTCTGTTGGTAATTCCACTCTCTTGCCTGTGGTTGTTTAAGAAATGAGCATATGGTACAATTCTGGTCAAAAGCAAACAAGAGAATATTTTTCTGACAGTGGAGGAGGAAGTGAGGGTCTGGAAACATTTTGCTGCTGCTGAAGGAAGCACACAAGAAGGAAACAGTCCTCTCTTCATGTCCTTTGTGTGTGGCTGTGGGAGAATTTATTACCAATTACAGCCATTTTGTAGCAATGACGGGACAAACTGGAGGGGAAAAAGCCCAAACATTGAGGATGGCAGAGTAGCAAGACAGGGAGAACTCTGAAAATGTTGTTATTCAGCCACTGAACTCACCCACCCCAGAATCAAATTGAGAATTTTAGTTATATAACGCAATATGTCACAACATTCTTACACTTTTAAGCCACTTCTAGTTTCTGCCTTGGTTAAAGCATTTCGCTTCTATCACCTATACTATTCAGCATTTATTCCACAAACATTAATTAAGACCAACTGTGTATCAGATATTGGAGCAGACATCATCTGATATGAAGTAGAAAAATAAATATGAAGTAGAATGTGATCCATATCCTAAAAAAATGCCTGTCGGCTTTTTGTTTCTTTGTTTGTTTATTTTATGGTGTAACTACTGTGTATCAGAGGACATTGCAATAGATTTTTGATGGGTTCCCTATCTCTAACTACCATCTCCAATTAGACTCCCAGGCCCCACTGCCCTTGATGAATTATCTTTCAACAATTTAGATTCGATCACATCACTCACCTGATTTAAAATTCAGTCTCAACGGTAGTGATTCTTAAATCACATGGAAACCTTGTTAACACACACCTTAGCGGACCCACCTCCCGACTCTGAGGTTCAGTAGATCTAGGGTCGAGTCTGAGAATGTGCATTTTGAGTATATTCACAAGTGCTGCTGCTGGTGTGGGAATCACGTTTGCAGACCACTGATCTATAGGATCCAGTCCATATCATTTGGAAAATATACTTGTCCCTGTGCTATTGGTCAAGGTTTTGCATCTTTTCAAATATTTATCCTTCTGACTAGAATATGTTTTCCCATCTTAGTCAAAATCTGAACTCTTTCTCTATCTAGGATATATTATTTAGTGTTGATATTCCCCCATATACATATATGCGTATTTGGCATTGATAGACACTTCTCTATATTTTCTCTGTATTTTCTTGTGACTTTTTACATGCTTTCCATTTTACGTACTTTCACATTAATGATATATTGCTGTTGGGAGTCCACAGCCTGAGTTTCTGGTAACAAAGAATCTGGCTTACTTACTAGGTTAAAATATGGACGTTTCTTTAGGATATGTAGCATATAGAATCTACTTTTTCAGGTTGGTATGTAGGCACAATATATGACACTCACTCCAGTTCTGTGTAAAAAGATTGGTGAATGTAACGTACGTGAGACAGCAGAGTGCCTTCACTTTAAATTCCATCTGAAGTTGTAAGTGAAATGATGAAACAAAATTTAATGATATATTTTTACATTCAAAATGGGCCACCAAATTGTTGACTCTAGAGTAAATCAAATCATTGACCAAAAACCAAAAGGATTTATACTAAGTGGTATTGCTTTTACTTAATCCATAATATGTTTCCTAGCAAAGAGTTTTTAGTTTTAAAGGTCACCTGAAAGAATTTCATTTTCTCATTTTGAATCAGTCATTTCACTTTATTATGCTGGCACTGTTTAATAAGAATGTAGAATTTCTTAACAAATAACATCATTTTTATTCACAGTTCTTTTTTTCTTCAAGATATTAAGAGTCTCTGAAAGCTAATGAAGTTGATGAATCCTATTAACATAAATTTCACGAGGTGTGGTGACTCATGCCTGTAATCCCAGCACTTTCGGAGGCCGAGGCGGGCGGATAATGAGGTTAGGAGTTCAAAACCAGCCTGGCCAATATGGTGAAACCCTGTCTCTACTAAAAATACCAAAATTAGCTGGGCATGGTGGTGCACACTTGTAATCCCAGCTACTTGGGACGCTGTGGCAGGAGAATCGCTTGAACCCGGGAGGTGGAGGTTGCAGTGAGCTGAGACTGCAACACTGCACTCCAGCCTGGATGACATAGTAAGACTCTGTCTCAAAAATAAATACATAAATAAAATCAAAATTTAAAAAATTAAAATTAAAATTAGAAAAATAAATGCATATGTTCATCTAAAATGTTATAATTAAATTACTTATTGATTTTAACTTCTGGGATAATATCATTATATAAACTTTTCTAATGTACAAAAGCTCCTATAATAAAGAATTAACACTGTGGCCCTTCCCTCCAAACAAAGAAAACAAAAGGAAAAGCAAACATAAAACAGCCAGTACAATTCCATTCCTAGTCCACTTTCTCTTCCTTGTGTTTCTCTTATTATTTGCTTCATTCTAGGGCTTCCCTCACCCATGTATTATAAAAAAGTTTAAACTCTCTGTGCCACAATTTTCTTATACAGTAAAAAAAGAAACAAACATATTTTATGTGATTATTCTGAAGATTAAATGATGCAATCAACTAAAGTCATGAACTTACGTTAGGCCACATTCAAAGCCGTTCTGGGTTGCATTCACCTGGTGGGCAATGGGTTTGGATAAGCTTGTCTTACAGTTTAAAGAAACACGGAATTAAAACCCATAGCAACAATAACATGAAAGGTGAGAGAAAGTGAAATAGGATTAAAGGCTCTGAGGTCCTAGCATTACTGGGCATGAAGCGTAAGAAGTAATATGTGTTAAATTGTAATAAGATAATGATTAATATTGTAATCTGTTAAGCAGCAACTAAACAGTAAAATAATTTATTTAAGGTCTGATCCTGCATATGAAGTCATTAGATTATATTAAGTTTGAAATCATGTTCTCAACATTGTTTATTATTATTATTTCAATAGGTACTTATACAGTCAAAGTACCTTGCTTGTTATTTTGATACGTACTTACACAAAGTATAGGCAGTCTTTCACATTGCTTGTTATTTTGATACATACCTGCACAAAGTATAGGCAGTCTTCACTTTCCATGATATTGAAATAACTTTACAATCTCTGGAAAACAATCTTAACAACAGATGATAATAATGAGAATTGTCCTTTGACCTTTAAAATTTTGTCTTACTATAAATTATAAACAAATAGGAGTATAAAAACATAGCAAACCTAATATTTGGTTTGTACACTATACTATAAAGAATGAGAACCATTAAAGGGTTTTATTTCTTTTTAAAAATGTATTAAGTAGTTTGAAAAATGCTGACTCTTCATCGTTGCATAGCATTTTAACTTTTATACTTTTAATATTGTGAAATATCTCCAAGAAGTCCTCTTTGAAAAATATACTGATTTAATTAACACATAAAAATTGTATGTGGGCATACTTCGCTGTATTGCAACTTGCTTTATTGCTCCTCACAGATAGTGTGCTTTTTACAAATTGAAAGTCTGTGACAATCCTGCATCTAGCAAGTTTATTGACACCATTTTTCCAACAGCATGTGCTCCCTTTGTGTCTCCGTGTCTTGTAATATTTCGAATTTTTTTATGATTGTTAAGTCTGTTGTAGTGATCTGTGATCAGTGGTCTTTGATATTACTACTATAATTGTTTAGGGTCATCATGAACCATGCCCACATAAAACAGAAAACTTAATTCATAGATGTTGTGTGTGTTCTGACTGCTGTATTCACTGACTGTTCTCCAGCTGATACGATTTGGCTTTGTGTCCCCACCCAAATCTCATGTTGAGTTGTAATCCCCAGCGTTGGAGGAGGGACCTGGTGGGAGGTGATTGGATCATGGGGGCGGATTTTCCCCTTGATATTCTTTTTTTTTTTTTTTTTTTTTTGAGACGGAGTCTCACGCTGTCTCCCAGGCTGGAGTGCAGTGGCCGGATCTTGGCTCTCACTGCAAGCTCCGCCTCCCGGGTTCCCGCCATTCTCCTGCCTCAGTCTCCCGAGTAGCTGGGACTACAGGCGCCGCCACCTCGCCTGGCTAGTTTTTTGTATATTTTTAGTAGAGACGGGGTTTCACCGTGTTAGCCAGGATGGCCTCGATCTTCTGACCTCGTGATCCGCCCGCCTCGGCCTCCCAAAGTGCTGGGATTACAGGCTTGAGCCACCGCGCCCTGCCGTTCCCCTTGATATTCTTATAATAATGAGTGAGTTCTCAGGAGATCTGAATGTTTAAAAGTATGTAGCACTTCTGTCTTCACATTCTCTTCTGCTCTGCCATGTGAAGACATGCCTGCTTCCCGTTTGTCTTCCACCATGATTGTAAGTTGCCTGAGGCCTCCCTAGCCATGCTTCCTGTACAGCCTGCAGAACAGTGAGCCATTTAAAACCCTTTTCTTTATAAATTACCCAGTCTCAGGTATTTTTTTACAGCAGTGTGAGAACAGAAAAATACATCATCTCTCTCCCTTTCCTCAGGCCTCCCTATCCCTGAAGCACAACAATATTGAAAGCAGGCCAATTAATAACCCTAAAATGGACTCTGAGTGTAGAAATGAAAGGAAGAGTTGCATGCCTCTTGCTTTAAATCAAAAGCTAGAAGTGGGTAAGTTTGTTGAGGAAGGCATGTAGAAAGCTGAGATGTGATGAAAGCTAGGTTTCTTGTGCCAAATAGCCCAGTTGCAAATGCAAAGGAAAAGTTTTTGAAGGAAATTTAAAGTGGTATTTCAGTGAACACACAAAAAACACAAAAGCAAAGCAGTCTTATTGCTGACCTGGAGAAGTGTAATAGTCTGGACAGAAAATCAAAGCAGCCACCTCATTCCCTTGAGCACGGCCCTAACTCTCTCCAATTCTATGAAGACTGAGAGGCGTAAAGCTGCAGAAAAAAGTTTGAAGCTAGCAGAGATTTGTTCATGAGATTTAAGAAGTCATCTCTATAAAAGAAACATGCAAGGTGAAGCAGTAAGTGCTGATGGAGAAGCTGTAGGAAATTATCCAGAAGATCTGCCTAAGACCAACAATGAATGTGGCTATGGTATACGACAGATTTTCAATGTAGATGAAACAGCTTTCTATTGAAATAAGACGCAACATCAGAATTCATAGCTAGAGAGGAGAAGCAAATGTCTGGCTTCAAAGCTTCAAGTAGCAGGCTTACTCTCTTATTATTAGCTAATGCAGGCTAGTGACTTCAAGTTGAAGCCAATGCTCATTTATCATTCTGAAATTGCTAGAACCCTTAAGAATTATGATACTTCTAGTCTTCCTGTTCTCTAAAGTGGAGAAACAAAGACTAGATAATAACACATGTGTTTACAGCATGCTTTACTGAATGTTTTAAGCCCACTTTTGGGACCTACTGCTCAGAAAAAAAAATCTTTTTGAAATATTACTGCTCATTGGCAATGCACCTGGTCACCCAAGAGTTCTGATGGAGATGTGTGAGGAGATCTTGTTTTCACACCTGCTAACACAACTTCCATTATGCAGCTCATCAATCAAGGAGGAATTTCAACTTTCAAGTCTTATTATAAAAGAAATCCCTTTTGTAAGACTGTAACTGCCATAGATTAGTGATCCCTCTGATGGATCTTGGCAAAGACAATTGAAAACCTTCTTGAATGGATTCAATATTCTAGAGGTCATTAAACAGATTTGTCATTCATATGGGAGGAAGTCAAGATATTAACTTCCATTAACTCCACTAACAGGAGTTTGGAAGAAGTTGATTCCAACCATTATGGATGACTTTGAGGAGTTCAAGACTTCACTGGAGGAGGGAGCTTCATATTTGATAGCTAGAGAATTAGAATCAGAAGTAGAGTCTAAAGATGTGACTGAATTGCTGCAATCTCGTGATAAAATGTGAATGGATAAGGATGTATTTCTTATGGATGAGCAAAGAGTTTCTTGAAACCTACTTCTGGTGAAGATGCTGTGAATATCATTGAAATGACAATGAAGGATTTAAAATATGACATAGACTTTGCTGATAAAGCAGGGTTTAAGAGGTCCAACTCCAACTTTGAAAGAAGTTCTATTGTGGTAAAAGGTTGTCAAACAGCATTGTGTGCTACAGAGAAGTCCTTCATAAAAGGAAGAGCCAACCGATGCAGCAAACTTCATTGTTGTCTTATTTTTAGAAATTCTCACAGCCATTTCAAACTTTAGCCACCACCACCATCAATCAGTCAGCAACCATCAACATCAAAGCAAGACTCTCTACCAGCAACTTGATTATGATTCACTGAAGGCTCAGAAGACCATAGAATATTTTTAACAGTAAATTATTTTCTAATTAAGATATGTACCTTGTTTTTAACAACATAATGCTATCTCATGCTTAATAGAGGACATATTAATATAGTATACTTAATAGAGTATAATGTAAACATAACTTTTATATGTATTGGGAAATAAAAAAAAATGTGTGACTTTCTATATTGAGATATCTGCTTTATTGCTGTGGTCTGGAATTGAACCTACAATATCTCAACATAGAATGGCTAAAATTAGCTAATTAACATATGCATTACCTCATATACTTACTATTTTTTGTGAGAATACTTAAAATTTACATTTATTTTCAAGAATATGATATATTGTTATTGATTCTAGTCTTTATGTTGTATAATATTTATCTCTTGAACTTATTCCTTCTGACAAACTGAGATTTTATATCCTTTGCCAGTCGGTCCCCATGGGAGCCTCTCTGTGGACAGAGTGGAGGTATCAGGGGATGGAGCATCCTCGCAGGGGATGGAGCACCCTCACAGGGGATGGAGCACCCTCACAGGGGACGGAGCACCCTCGCAGGGGATGGAGCACCCTCACAGGGGATGGAGCACCCTCACAGGGGATGGAGCATCTGCATAGGAGATGGAGCACCCTTGCAGGGGATGGAGCACCCTCACAGGGGATGGAGCACCCTCGCAGGGGATGGAGCACCCTCACAGGGGACAAAGCACCCTCGCAGGGGATGGAGCACCCTCGCAGGGGATGGAGCACCCTCACAGGGGACAGAGCACCCTCACACGGGATGGAGCACCCTCGCAGGGGACGGAGCACCCTCGCAGGGGATGGAGCATCTGCACAGGAGATGGAGCACCCTCACAGGGGATGGAGCACCCTCACAGGGGATGGAGCATCCTCACAGGAGATGGAGCACCCTCGCAGGGGATGGAGAACCCTCGCAGGGGATAGAGCATCCTCACAGGGAATGGAGGACCCTTGCAGGGGTTGGAGCACCCTTGCAGGGGATGGAGCACCCTCGCAGGGCATAGAGCACACAGGCGGGGATGGAGCACCCTTGCAAGGGTTGGAGCACCCTCACAGGAGATGGAGGACCCTCACAGGGCATGGAACACCCTCGCAGGGGATGGAGCACGCTCACAGGGAAGAACCCAGAGTCAAGGTGTGAGGAAGCCAAAGACCAGATGATAAGTAGGGGAGGAGGATCCAGGGATAAGCAGAGACAACCTGAGAAGGGAGGCAGGTGGATTCCCCAGATCCTCCAGTGTGTTCATGAAGAACAAGAGACAACCCCCTCGTAGCAAAATCAAAGGCCAGGGTTGCCTGAGCAACATGCCCACATCTGCCCGCCGGGCCCGGCCACTCCGCTCACAGACAGCATCCTGTTACTTGCTTCTCTTCATACACCAAGCCCCATTATTTGTGAAAACTTGAGTATGTCTTTGTATTTCTAAGCTAAGCCAGACAATGTAATCCAGATTTATCAGTCAAAATCATCACAAAAAATAAAGTCTATGAATGGGGAAATTATGAGTCTTCTGTTTCATCCAGTATCTAGAATGGTCTTAAAAGAAAACAGCCATTATAATGTAACTAAAATAAATGCACCTGTGTAGTACCTTGCTTCTGGACAGGAGACATGATCAAAAATAACAAATTTCTACAGGGAAGTGCATGGCTAATTTTGAGGAATGGCAACAGAGCTAGTAATGGTGAAATGAGGCGGATGTCAGACAGGTGGTAAAAATGACAGCATGTGGGATTTGGAACTGACCCTGGTTAGACACTGGTATATATTTTAAAGAAATAGTCCAGAAATTAATAGGAAGATGTATGCACAATAATGCATATTCTAATGTTATAAATACCGTCTCCATGCTGGAAATGAAGAGCTAAAATAGCTGTAATAATAATAACTCACACCCGTGAGCTATGAGGTCAGTTAGATATTTTCTAAGCACATTAAAGGCATGATGCATCTTGTTCTCGTATCAACTCCGTGAGGTAAATAGATTCATTATTTCTATTTTATAGATTAACAAATTAGGCAAAAAATGTTTAACTAGTTACTTGAAGTCCACAGCTGTATTAACCAGGTTTCTCCAGTAAAAAAGAATAGATGATAGATGGGTAGATAGGTAGATAGACAGATAGATGATAGATAGATAGATAATGCTTCCGTGGGTTTGTGTGTATAGAGAGAAAAGAAAGTGACAGACAAAGAGAAAGGCAGAGACAGACAGACAGTGAGACACAGACATAAAGATTTATTTTAAGAAGTTGGCTCACATGATTGTGGGTGCTGGCAACCCCAAAGTGGGCAGAGCAGACCCGCAGGATGGAGCCCCCAAGGCAGTATCCCCTCTTACCTGGGCAGACAGTCTATTTCTCGCAAGGCCTTTAGCTCATTGGCTGAGGCTCACTGACATTAAGGAGGGTCGTCTGCTTTACTCGTAGTCTACTCGTTGAAAATATTAACTGCATCTAAGACATACCTTCACAACAACATTTAGTCTGGAATTTTACCAAAAAACTGGACACCATAATCCAGCCAAGGTGACACATATTAAATTTAACCATCGCAATAGCCAGGAAGTGTTGTCTTCAGAATACAGGTCAGCAGACTCAGAGGCTGTGAGCTGTCACCACGTGGTCCTGCCTCCCAGAACATGCGTCAGCAGGGCAGCTCGCTGAATGTAGCTGATCCCAAGTAAGCAATACTTTGCCTCCTCACAGAATTATGCATAATATTTAACTACATGGAAAAAAAACTTTAAGAAAAATGTTAAATAAAAATACCAGGAATGAAATTAATTTTTAAAATCTCAAAATTATTAAGCCATCTATAATTTATAAAAATTCTAGTCCAAGTGTGGTGACTCGGGTCTGCAATCCCAGCACTTTGGAAGGCCAAGGTAGGCAGAGCACTTGAGGCCAGGAGTTCAGGACAGCCTAGGCAATGTAGTGAAAATCCGTTTCTACAGAAAATACAAAAATTAACTGGGCATGGTGACATGCACCTATAGTTTCACCTACTCGTGAGGCTGAGGTGGAAAGATAGCTTGAGTCTGAGACATCAAGGCTGCAGTGATCCAAGATCATGCCACTGCATTCCAGCCTGGGCACCAGAGCAAGATTTCATCTCAAAAACAAAGCATCTATCTATCTATCTACCTATCTATCTATCTATCTATCTATCTATCTAATTTCTAGAAGAAACCACCTAATGTACAGGTTGGAACCTGTACATAATCCAAAATGCTTGGGACCAGTTGTGCAGTTCAGATTTTTTAAGATTTGTGAATATTTGCATCATACCAGTTAAGCATCCCAAATCTGAACATCTAAAATCTGAAAGACTTCAGTGAGCAGCATCTCCTTTAAAGGGTCGTATTTAGGCTCAAAAAGTGTTGAGTTTTAGAGCATTTCAGATTTTGGCTTTTCGACTCTGGGATGCTCAATTTGTGCTAACAGTGACTAGATAGAATAAAATGTTGAGAGTATAGATTTTGCTTTTATTTTCCCAATTTTATGTGCAAGTATATATGACTTGTATTATCAAATTAGACACACACATGAGTTATGCATGCACAGACACACACAGATGTACATTCACACACAAAGACTACTTCTTCTTGTTATTTGGGGTTTTAAACTTTTATTTTGAGGCCGGACATGGTGGCTCAGACCTGTAATCCCAGCACATTGGGAGGTTGAGGCAGGTGGATCACTGGAGGTCAGGAGTTCAAGACAAGCCCGACCAACATGGTGAAACCTTGTCTCTACTAAAAATATAAAAATTAGCCAAGTGTGGCAGTGCATGCGTTTAATTCCAGCTACTTGGGAGGCTGAAGCAAGAGAATCACTTGAACCTGGGAGAAAGAGGTTGCAGTAAGCCAAGATTTCATTACTGCGTTCCAGCCTGGGCGACAAGAGCAAAAGCCATCTCAAAACAAACAAACAAACAAACAAAAAACTTTTGTTTTGATATAATTTCAAACTTACAGAAAAGGTACAAGAATAGAACAAGGAACTCCTAAACATGTTTTATGCATATTCACCAATGTTCGATATTTGTTTTCATTAGTTTCCATCTCCTCTCTATCTCATTATATATATCTATATATCTATGCACATAAACACATATGCACACATACAGATGCATGTATATACACACACACAGAGCTACACGTTATGTACATTGTATTTCTGAACTGTTCGAGGCTAACTTTAAGCCACTCTCACCCTGCGTCTCTAATTCCCTCTTATAACACAGTGTGTATTTTCTAACAAGGGTTTTCCTCCTCATTCATAACCACAACTTTATCACAAAAACCAGGAATTTAATATTAATGCAATAATAGGATACAATCTGTAGTCTGTCTTTAAATGTCATCAATTTTCCCAGCACTGTCCTTTTAACATCTTTTTCCTGGTCCAGGGTTCACCGGCTCTTCCTTCTTATTTCCTCCTTAATCTAAAGCCGCTCCTGCAGAGACGTTTTCAGGTAAACACAGCAGCATGTGTGCATCACGAGAACCCCTTCCAAGAGACCACCCGCAGAAATCATAGCTGTGTCCTGATGACGCTGCTTTGTATTTTTAAGTTTCTGGAATTTTTCCTTGAAATGTCAGTTGCAGTCATCTTATTAGCTACATATGATGATCCTTTATCATGGCTTTGAAAATCCACCCCATGTTCTTCAGCTGGCTGTCATCAGAAACCTTCTCAGCAGAATTTGTTTGATGACTGTCACTATTTTCAGAAATTACGACCACACTCAATGGTGAAAATAATTTTAATATGTGACCTCCTTAAAAAGCAAAAATCATGCATTCTAATTAGACATACAGAAGAGGAGAAAACTATTCCCCAAATCAGACCAGACGTACCTTCCTAGGAGACAATTCCGGAGGTGATTCCTTCCCGTACTGAGCTATGACAGCCTGCAACTCTGTTTTTAACAGTCTCACGTGAATCTCTGTAGAAGAGATTACAGAAAATGTAACAACCAAACTATAGAAACTTAAGAATTATCAGAAAAATAATCTAAGACTAATTCTTATAATTTCAAATAATATTCAAAGTGCTACTAACTTTATCTAAAACTTTTCCAGTAATCCATAAATTACACTTATTTTTTTTTAACTTTTAGAGATTATTTTCCTGTCTTTATTTTCTTTTGCTTTATCTTCTTATTTATTGTCAACTAATGTTCTCTTGTGTGAAGTGTTATGATGCTTTGTAAGATAACAAAATGATTTTGCACCAAAATATCCTATAGATAAATTATTAAATTAATTACATTACAAGAGACAACTCTGATTTTGCAGTTGGCTCATTGAATGCATTCAATATTTCTTGAGTGTTCACATCTGCACTGGGTACTCTTGGCTGGTTGCAGACATTGTTCTGAACGACTCTCCCGGCATACACTATCTAGTTGTCCCATGACATGAGGCTTTTCTAAATACCTGAACATATCTACAGCATGTTATACAAATAAATATGATGTTGGAGTAACAGTTTCCTGTGACTTTACCAGGAAATACTTGTGCCTATATTCTTTGTGTATCGTGTAGGTTAGAATCCTCCTAATTTTCCAGACACAGAAAAAATAATTTAAGCCATATGTTCGACAAATGTTTTCTGGACTCCTAATCCATGACCCTAGTCTACATTTTGTTGCTTCTGCAAACTGTCCAGGGGATATGACAGGTGATGGCAAAACATGTGAAAAATAGGACGAGTGCTTGGCAAATCCAAGAACAAATCCGAGGAGGTAAAGAAATGCAAACTCCGGGCATGGTACAGCTGCCATTTGTTTTCCCTCTGTCAAGTTAGTGGTTCCAGAAGTCATTTCAAACCAATAAACTTTTTGGCATGTTGCAAATAAATTTGCTTTTATCTACCACAGTGGTCATTCATGGTCTATTATTCCTTTCAGTAACAGTACATCATCTTTTCTAGATTGAATCAATCCAGCATGACCTAAAAGGTGTTCTTTCTTCTTCATGCTTATCTGTTATTCTGATGAGGACAACAAAAGACCCAGTGTTTCCGCCAGCAGAGAGCAATGCTTACAGTGTGGAGGAAGAAAAGACTTGCCCCTCTTCTTCTTTCTCCTCCTCTTTTTTTTTTATCCTTTGTTTCTTCCTTATTTTAGCTCTCACTTCCTCTCTCCCTTTTTGTCTTTTTCCTCTTCTTGTAGAAAGATCTGGCACATGCCAAGTGCTTATTTGATATTTTTGATTATAAATTTCAAGCAAGGTCAATTGAAATGATTTTGAGAGCTTTTTTTTCAACAATGTTCAGCTGTTTGTTGTAAGAAGATAATTAAGTGGACTCTGCATTGGAAGGTGAATACAATAATCAAATGAGTAAGGACGTTAAAAATGCTTTCACAGGAGTGGTTTATGTCCAAACCATGAGCTCTCAACTTGGGGCAAGAAGACAATGCAAATGTAAAGACGGCAAAAAGTGAGAGAATGAGTGGTTTGGAGACTGATGAATAGCTGGAGAAACCCAGCTGGAAGAGCAGGAAATGAGACTGAGAAGGCAGGATTCTTCTCTTATTTAATTTTTTTTAAGTTCAGGAGTACATGGGCAGGTTTGTTCCATAGGTAAACGTATGCCATGATGGCTTGCTGCACAGGTCATCTCGTCACCAAGGTATTAAGCCCAGTGTCCATTAGCGGTTCTTCCTGCTGTTCCGCCTCCTCCCCTCTCCAACAGGCCCCAGTGTGTATTTTTCCCCATCATGTGTCTATGTGTTCTCATTGACAATGCAGGATTCTTCAAGTGAACATTTAGAAATGGCCCAGCTACTGGTCACTCTCAACACTACTGAAAGTGGGTGGCTGAGGTTGAATAGAGGTTGACTATGAGAACACCAAGAACCACAGAAGCTTTGGTGTTGAGTGATTCATGATATAAATACAGAAGTCACCAAGTGAATTTGATTTAGTCTGCGTCCCATATGGTTGCAGTTTGTCCATTACATAAAGCTGCCAGGACTTTCCAGCTTATCAAGTGCTACACTTGCTTCCTACCCACAGGAAGAAGCTCCATCTTCTAAACCTCCTGACCATAGAGGTGTTCTTATTTGCACACAGTTGATGTATGGGTGAGTGATTTTTGTTTGCCTGGTCATGTTTAAGTTTTATACACTTGTCCTTTGCACAAATGTTCAAAAGAACATTATGTGCAAAATCAGAAACATGGCTAAATTCATGCATGCCCTTCCAGTCATAAAGTTGTGTATTTCACATTAGCAAATCAAATTCATGATTGCAATGCTGTTTTTAGTCTGTTGTATTTAGATACACCTTGCCATTTTTTAAATCATTTTTTGAAAGATTTTATTTTTAGAGCAGTTTCTGGCTCATAAGAAAATTGGGTAGGTAGTACAGAGTTTCCATATGCTCTGATATACTTTGTCTGTGTCCCTACCCAAATCTCATCTTGAGCTGTGGCTCTCACAATTCCCACATCCCTTGGGAGGGACCTGTTTGGGAGGTGATTGAATCATGCGGGTGGATCTTTCCCATGCTGTTCTCGTGATAGTGAGTATGTCTCATGAGATCTGATGGTTTTATAAAGGGGAGTTTCCCTGCACACGCTCTCCCTTGCTTGATGATAAGATGCCCCTTGCACTTCTGCCATGATTGTGAGGCCTCCTCAGCCATGTGAAACTGTGAGTTAATTAAACCTTTTTTCCTTAATGAATAACCCAGTCTCAAGTATGTCTTTATCGACAGAGTGAGAACAGACTAATAAATGCTCCCTGAATACTCAAAACCTAAACAAACTCTCCCCCACTATCAACATCCTGCGGTACATCTGTTACAATGGCTAAGCCAATATTGATATCTTATTGTTCACTACAGTCCATAGTTTACATTAGAGTTCATTCTTGGTGTTGTACATCCTATGGATTTTGGAAAATATATAATGTCATGTATCCATCGTTATAATACTATGCAGAATAGTTTCACTGCCCTAAAAATCCTCTATGTTCTACCTACTCATTACTGCTTCACTAATTATATTATGACATAAAGAAAATAGCAAATGTTTATTGAGAGAGCAAAAAAAGTCTTACATTCAAAGTGCCGAGTACTTTCACAATAGGACCTCACTTTCTTTGTGGCAGACATGGAGCTGTTCCACCATTCCTCTCAGATCCCCCATCAAAGATGCACCTTCCCAGCTGTCTGCTCCATCAGGCTTGGCCTCAGCTGACAAGAGCATCCTCACACAATAACATGCAGTTCTCAGGGGCCACTCGCATCCAATGACTGGTTGCAGAATTCCATAATGGTCAAAACTGTTCGGGACAACTGTGGCAAATAATTTCCACTCCAGAAACTCCATGGGAGGTTAGCTAATGTTTTGTCTTGTTCGAAGGGACATTTAACTTATCTCTCTGCTCAGTCTTGCCTTCTCTGCCCAGTGATAACTCCAATAAAAATCCAAAACACCAATATCCCCCTCAAAGTCGGCTTCTAGAGGGTCCAACCTGTGATATATCTCAAGGCAGAAAAAATTTTGTCTTACTTTTCAGAACTAGTACAAGAAAAAAACAGGTTTCAGAAAATTCAAATCAAAGATCGAGATACCCGCATTAGTGGAAGCAGGAATCTGAGCTTCTTAAAACATTTTCTAAGGAAGCCTACCTAGAGATCTCAGAGGTGAAGAGTCATCACCAACAGGTGATCTTACAACTCTCTTGCTTCTGCAGGAATTAATAGAGCTTGGGAATGCTACAGAAGGTGAAAGAGAAAAGAAAAGGAGCAATGAAGGAGGGTGAAGATTATGCTCATGGCCACACTGAGCCCCAAACACTGAAAAGCTGATCTGCGCTCGTCTTCTTGTGTGTCCCATAACTTTTACATTCTTGAGTTTTCAAAATATTCCATGAGAAGAAACGGCAGCACATTCAATATCTGAATTCTTGCTGTTTATTATTTATTTCTCTTTCAGCGGTAGGGTCTCACTCGGTCTATTATTTATTTCTCTTTCAGCGGTAGGGTCTCACTCGGTCACCCAGACTGAAGTGCAATGGCATGATCATAGCTCATTGCAGCCTGGAACTCCTGGATTTCAATGATATTCTAGCCTTAGCCTTCCAAGCAGCTGGGATTATGAGCATGTGTCACCATGCATCAGGAACTGAATTATTGCTATTTCTAAGACTGATAACTAATCCAAGAAAGAAAAAAAAGGTTGTTTTCTAGATTAAAAGTATTGTGTCCAAGGACTTGGAATACAATGATTTATAACTGACTGGTACTTACCAGAAAGAGACATTGAATATACAGTTAGTGAGGAAAAGCAAATCAGCCAGCATGGTACATCCTGTGGTTTTCTGCCATGTGACTTACCAAAGGTGACCATGCCAGGGCCATAAATTCAAGCAGGCTTTCTGTGCAGGTACCACAGGCAACGGTGAGTTTTAGGGAGTATTTCAGGATCCAGGTAATTCACAGCAACACCTGCTTTAATTATCATGGTTAAAAACCTACTGCTGAGATTTAAGGATGTGTAGATTCCAGAAGAGCATCATTAGGCTAGCACTGTTTCATTGAAATAAGTAATACAGATCCATGAATTGTCACATGAGTGGTAAATATGCAAAGTCAAGAGCCATTTGTATGTTCACAAGACTTTATAGTCTGCAAAACAGTTGCAATGATAATAGTTTAAGCCCAGGTGAGAACAAAAGCCTATAAAAATAGACCACATAGACTGGCCTGTTAGATGGGCACGTGCCCAAATAAATGACTTACATCACACCAAGCTATTCAACCTGAAAATCCAAATTCCAGAATTACCGGGCTTTGAAAAGTTAAAGCATTTTCAATATTCCAGGATTCCCTATTGAAAAATGCAAGTATTCCTCAATGAATCAAGACCCTAAGTCACTATATTCACTTGTATGGATAGCGTATCACTGTGGAATATACTGAAGCCATGCACATGTGTGTGTACACAAACATAGAGCAATTCAGTAAATAAGACAGAAAGAAAATGCTCCAGAATTGGGAAAAATTCAACACCCATTGAACAATGTTGCCGGAAATGTAGGTCACGAAGACTCGGTATCAGGAACTTGGAATTTACATCAGGAACATGATCAGATAAAGGTTGGTACTTGAGATGCAAAACGATGCAAGTGGATAGAAGCAGAAGAGCAAGGGGAAATCCAGGCAGAGGCACAAACAACACGTGGAATGGCTCATGGTCACAATAAGGATTTTTACTTCCTTAGATGTTGCAAATATGTTGGTAAATCTATAAAGAATGATTAGCAAAAGTTGCAAATTATTCCCATGGGCTCATCTCAACCACGGGACGTGCAGTGAATACTAATAGTGTGCTAGTCCAGCCAGCCTGCTCTTAGTGCCCCTCTTACAAAAAGGAACACAGCAAAGATGAATGTAATTCTGGTCCATGGTTAATTGGCAAGAAGCTCTGATCATTTTCCTAGTATGAGGTGTTTATCATTTTTGTGTTTCAGTAAATGTCAAAGAAAAAGAGCTCAACTTCATGTATGTACAAACTATATTTATACCATATACACACTACGTATATATATACAGAGCTAGTGTATATACATACATGTGTGTATATATTATATATATACATATAATAGATGTATAATTATATATGTGTACATTCTGGCCTTACCAGTTATGCACTTCCAGCCCAATCCCCACCCTACCCCAAGGAGTTCTTTGTCAATCTGTTCTAAGGAGCAGTGCCTGTATGCTTATTTTTCTTCGAATGTATATGTGAGAGGGGGATCAGATGAAAGAGTGACTTTGGTTAACCCAAGATGGCCAAGGTGTGGTCTGTTTTCCACATACCCATACACTATTCATTTGTGGTTTTCTCTCAATGTCTAATACTAGTTGGAAGCATCCTAAGGATGAAGATGATGATGAGCGTAGAAGATGAGACATTCCTTCTGGTCATTCTTTTGCAGGTTTTATCATGTCATTTGCCCTCCCCTTTGCAGTGGGGGTATATTATGTGAGGGATCTATAGTGACATGTTTCATAAGAGATGAGCCTGCAACCTTCTCACATGTGAACTGTTTTCATAACCTCTTCTTTTACGTTGGTCACATTATTCTTAAGGGGATGCTTGTTAGAAAGAGGGAAATGTGAAAGACACTTGATGCATACATTAAAGGCACGCTTTTCTCTGGATGATTGCAATTGTGTCTGCAGGAAGCACAATCTCATATGTACAATAGAAAATGACATTGAATTCAGAGGTAGGCAGAGAGAGGTCAGAGCCCTTTGTATTTACAAGAACTGACAGTTTTAATGTGCACTGATTTCAGACCAGACAAGAAAAGTGGACATCATGATTCACACACCAGTTTTCCTGATCTGTGCTTGTGGTGTTGGCTGTGGGGGCTGCAGTCAAGGCTCCTGAGTCCACAAAGATCCAGGTCGTTCTCTTTTCACTGTTGCTTTAAATAGCATGACCTACCATGGCTGCATGAGTGACTTTTAACCTCTTTGAGGTAGGAGAAATGATAAGCACATTCAGGAAGCTCTAGATAAGCAGGTTACAGAAAGTATTGTTTTCTCTCTTAGAAGGAATGACTTGCTCACCAATCCAGAAGCAAAGTTCCAATAACAGCTGTTTACATGAATAGTTTGTGGTGCAGAAGTGACACCTGTGCCCAGGTGCAAGTCACAGGAAAGCAGAAATGCTCTCTGTGGCTCACAGGTAACTGATGGCTGTATATTCAGGAGAAAACTCCCTCTTCGCTCCTTCTGGTTGTTTCTGTTTTCACAGTAGGAAAAAAAATCGCCGGAATGTAGGGATTTTGAAAGCAGGGAATTAAAATCAGAAAGAATGAGAAACCTTGGCATTGTGATACAGAAGAGGATGAACTAGGTTACATCTTAACATTTTTTGTAAGAAAAAAATTATATGTTTTCAGATCAAAGTAAGCCTTTGGCAATGAGACAAACATGAAAGAGTAATAGACGTATTGACACATTCAGTGTGAGATTGTGTGTTTACAGCTTCTCCAGGAGACCCGAGCAAGCCCACTGGTATGATCAGGTTGGCTGACCTTCAGGGCAGGGGAGGCACATTCTCCTCAGTTAATACGTGAGGCCATTCTGAGTTCTGCACACCACTGTCTTTTTTTTTTTTTTTTTTTTTTGAGACAGAGTTTCACTCTGTCACCCAGGCTGGAGTGCAGTGCAGTGACTGGATCTCAGCTCACTGCAAGCTCCACCTCCTGGGTTCACACCGTTCTCCTGCCTCAGCCTCCTGAAGAGCTGGGCCTATAGGCGCCCATCACCACGCCTGGCTAATTTTTTGTATTTTGAGTAGAAATGGGGTTTCACCATGTTAGCCAGGATGGTCTCGATCCCCTGACCTTGTGATCCGCCCTCCTCGGCCTCCCAAAGTGCTGGGATTACAGGCGTGAGCCACTGCGCTGGGCCTGCACACCATTGTCTTAAAAACAAATGGTTAAATATGCTGTGGTTACCCAGGTTTCAGAACAGCATGTTCACATTTCTCAGGATTAGAAAACTCGTGCAAAATGTTAAACTAGTGGTAGTTTCTTTTCATCTTTGGAAGTTCATCTTCAGTGGAAGCTGCTTCCTCATCATTTCACATTAAGCTACTGAGGAAGATTTATTGGAGGTCGAGGTGAAATAGCATCTGATGATCTTGTTCTTTAAACGATCCATTACTCCTTATGGAACAAGTAATAAGAAACCTTTAAGGATGGACTATGCCTTCAGATAGCTCAGCTCCACAGGACTCTTAATATAGCTTTGGAAACCAAGGTTTGAAAAAGTTAAGCAGCTTTCCCAGGGTTGTGCAGTGAGCAGCAGGGACAGTCTCCTGAGACCTCACCCAACGCACTGCTTCTTCCCAGTGTGCCTGCAGAATGCCATATGGGGGCCATTCCCAACACCAGAACATAAATGCTGTCGCTGCCACTGGCAGGTAACTGCTTATTCATGATAAGAAAGTGTTATGGATAATCTAATAAATTAACTGATGATTAATGTTTAATATAAATTTAATGTACTTTTTAATTTGAAAAAGTTGACATATTAATGAATAAATGAATGTAAGCTTTCTTAATTAAAGTGTCAGTTTAAGATCCTAGATATATTTTTAATCTGGTTAAGAAAACTGAGCTATCAAGCCGGACACAGTGGCTTACGTATGTAACCCCACCACTCTGGGAGGCTGAGATGGGAATATCACTCAAGCCTAGGAGCTGCAGCTCAACCTGGGCAACATGGCAAAAACCCATCTCTACCAAAAAAATAATAATAATAATACAAAAATTAGCCAGGCATGGTGGCAGGCACCTGTGGTCCCAGCTACTTGAGAGGCTGAGATGGGAAGATCACTCTTGCCTGGGTAGAGGTTATGGTGAGCTGTGATCGTGTCACTGGACTCCACCTGGGAGACAGAGTGAGACACTGTCTAGGAAAAGGAAAGAAAGAAAGAAAGAAAGAAAGAAAGAAAGAAAGAAAGAGAGAAAGGAAGGAAAGAAAAGAAGGAAAGAAGGAAAGAAAGGAAGAAAGGAAGAAAGAAAGGAAGGAAGGAAGGAAGACAAAACTAAGCTATCATGACTTTTAGTAAGTAGACTCATATAAGGAAGAAATTAGAAATTGAAACACATGATTACCCGCTCAGTGTTTACCTGTTACTGAATGAAATAGCACTGTCATGGAGTGATTGATAGGAATAAAAAAGAATGGCAAGAAGAGCAGGTACACATTCAATGTTTGCGTTGGATATTGCAGTATTAGGAAAAAATATAAGAAAATAGAGAAAAGATCAAATATTACAGCCTTTCAAAGAACAAATATGTGAAAAAGTAAAACAAGAAATAAAAATAATGCATTTAATAATAGATATCAGCATTATGGAAAATTTAAAACATAATTTTAAATGTGTACCAATATATTAACTTAGGATAATGTATTAGTCCATTCTCATGCTGCTGTAAGGACATACTTGAGACTGGGTAACTTAGAAATGAGAGAGGTATAATTGACTCATAGTACCACATGGCTGGGGAGGCCTCACAATCATGGGTCAAGCCAAATGAGGAGCAAAGTCAAGTCTTACATGGTGGCAGGCAAGAGAGCTTGTGCACAGTAGGGGAACTTCCATTTATAAAACTATCAGATCTCATGAGACTTATTCACTCTCAGGAGAACAGTATGGTGGAAACCACTCTCATGATTCAATTATCTCCACCTGGCCCCACCCTGGACACTTGGAGATTATTATAATTCAAGGTGAGATTTTGGTGGGGACACAGCCAAACCATACCAGATAACTATTACTTAGGTAAAAGGTTAAAGTGTTCATAAAATATGATGCATTTATTCCCAGCTCCCTATCCAACCCAATGCCCTTGTAATTTTTTCTAAAATCAAAATCTGTTAGTTTGGGGTGCATAATGAATTTAGTTACTTAATAAAATAAATCTTAAAGTTTTCACTTTTAGGCACTATTTGCACTTCAAATAATGTCAACACCTAAAGTCTAGGGGCTGAATTTATAGTAATGCATTTCTAAGTCTCCTTGCACTAGGCAATGGAGAAAACTGGGGGTAGGGGAAGATTTCAAGCAGAAGTAACACACATGGCTACCACAGACAATGTTCTATTCGTTCCTAAGGCCGTGCTCTGGTTCTAAGATAATATGCTAATATTTTCATAAATGGGGAAGAAAGAATATTTTCAAATATTTGCGTTTTTCATCACTGATCTCCAGAACACCAGATCACCACATCCTAGACCTAACAAGGTGCCCACCGTCCCATCATTCTCAAAATAGTTTTTCTATGGAGCTGTCCACACTGATACTGAGGATACACCAACTATCGTTTATCATTGCTTGTTACGTTTGTCTCTAAGTATTCTGGCTGTGATATCCTAGATGTGGTTTTCTGCATATTTGCTTTGTTTCAGGTATTCTGAGCTTCATGGATATCTGTATTAGGGCCTCTCATCACAGAAAAATAAAATTCTCATTATTTACAGTTGGCAAAATGTGTATTTAGAAAGTTGAAGGGAATCTACAAAAAACATCACTACGTAATTGTTTAATCTTTAATCTTTTCCTTTTTTTTATTTTCTTTTTTTTGGAAACGGAGTCTTGCTCTGTCACCTAGGCTGGAGTACAGTGGCGCGATCTGGGCTCACTGCAACTTCTGCCTCCCAGGATCAAGTGATTCTCCTGCCTTAGCCTCCTGAGTAGCTGGGATTATAGGTGGGTGCCAACACTCAGCACTCCTGGATAATTTTTGTATTTTTTTAGTAGAGATAAGGTTTCACCATATTGGTCAGCCTGGTCTTAAATCTTTCAGTCAGCAAAGTAATGTGAGTAAATGTGAGCTGAAACACTCTGATGAGTAATGCTAGAACATGGCAGAGACAATTGAAAAATGGAAAATGGCTGTGGACAAGGCAAGCTGGCTGAAATTTCATTCTAATTTCATGCTTTAGTTTTCTTGCTTTTCAGAATTTATTATGGAAATTTAAGACTTCTTACATCATTTTTTAAGATATTTCAGGGAAAAATCATTCTTTCTGAGATATAGAGCTTTCTATAACTAACTTTAATTGGTTCATTCTGATTTTTCCATGTCTGATACATGTATCACTAGTATCATCTAAGATGAATTTAAGTAGTATACAAATAGATACTCTATTTCATTTTAGTACATAAGGAACGGTAAATGGTAGAAAAAACGTTTATCACCTCAAACTTAACTATTTTTCTGATGACATAAAATTTCAATTCAGAGTAAAAACTTTAAAGTGAAAAATATTAGGCCGGGCGCGGTGGCTCAAGCCTGTAATCCCAGCACTTTGGGAGGCCGAGACGGGCGGATCACGAGGTCAGGAGATCGAGACCATCCTGGCTAACACGGTGAAACCCCGTCTCTACTAAAATATACAAAAAATTAGCCGGGCGAGATGGCGGGCGCCTGTAGTCCCAGCTACTCGGGAGGCTGAGGCAGGAGAATGGCGTAAACCCGGGAGGCGGAGCTTGCAGTGAGCTGAGAACTGGCCACTGCACTCCAGCCTGGGCGACAGAGCGAGACTCCGTCTCAAAAAAAAAAAAAAAAAAAAAAAAGAAAAATATTAGGTTTAATTAAAGTAAGTATTCTGTGCTTCTAGCATGTTTCCCTGAGCCACATGTGCTCAGTGAATACTTGCAGTGTGGCCAAAGACATGGTGAAATAATAGTATTTTCAGTACACCGGATTAAATCAACATCCTAAAAAATGTAATCATTTATCTGTTTGACTTTTGAATGGAGCTACTAGGAAGCTTAAAATTACATTACTGGCTTCTATTACATTTCCATTGGCAGGCACTACTCTATACAATTTCAATAGAGTATGCATCACGAAGATGGCACCTGAAAATCCGATGTTCAGGAACCACTGGTCTAAGTTCAATAATGTTGCAACACAAGTCATAAAAGCTCTGTCACCAGACGCCAAGCTGTGCAATGGAAAATGGATTCCTGGGGCTGTCCCAGTCATTCACTAACCCGGGATCACACAGGAAGCAGCCAGCAGTCCGGAAATCAGGTGTAATTGATCACTATTGATTGATTTGGATGACTGTCAGAGAGCCATTTACTTGATTCCGCTCCCAGCCCTGCTGAGATCTGTTCCAGTGACCAAGGCTTGCCCAGCCTGCCTCCAGCCCATTATTTTCAGGAGCTAATTTTCCCACCACCAGAAAGTACCAAGACAGTCCATACGGTCTGAGTCCTGACTCAGGAACTCTTCAGCCGAATGCTTTCAGTTTCCCTTGGATATTTTTTCTTATTGGCTCCCTCTAGCCCTTGACTAGGATGACTTCAGATCTTTAGCCCCACCTACTTGGGTTTTGAGCTGTGGTTTATGGTTTTCTAACCCAGCTGGCTCATTCTGATTCTTAGTTCTCTGAGACGCAGAAATGAGTAGGAGTAGATGACAGCGCCAGTGTCATTAAACTTCAATAAATAAATAAATAAATAAATAAATAAATAGGGCCAGCGACAGTGGCTCATGTCTGTAGTTCCAGGTACTGGAGAGGCTGAGGTGGGAGGATGGTTTGAAGCTGGGAGTAAGCCAGGAGATTGCACCACTGCACTCCACCCTGGGAAACAGAGTGAGAGTGAGACACTTTCTCAAATAAAGAAAAAAAGGATTTGGAAATGTCCGAGTGAGCAGTTCCATAGTGGGACGGCGATAGAGAAGAACATGTTTAAAGAGATCAAGCAAACTTCTGTAAAGAATCAGATTGAGAAGGTTTTCTTCAGTGCACTCAATGGATGATCACGCTTTGCCTTTTTTTTTTCAAATTATTGACATCTAGAAAATAATTTCATAGACTCCTTCACTGAAATAATGACCTAATAACATTTGTACTCTAAATTGGTGGTGATATAGCTTGATTGATTTGAAAGGAATTTGAAGAGTTAGAGAGAAGGATAATTGTGAACGTCATGTTTTTTCTGCTGTACAAAATCCAACATGGCAAGTCACATTTCTATCAGTTAGAGTTCATCAACTCCTTAATAGACATATTCCACTTTCCATCCCCACACAGGAAAGGTCACCTTCAGAACCAAACACCAGGTTCGGAATCTCCAGCAAAATGCTGAGGATGATCTCATCCAAGTAACTCATTTCTCTCATGCCTTACAGAGAAGACTCTATAAATTATTAAAAAGAGCACTTTCCATTAAATAATAGTAAAATAAGCAGCTTGGCAGAAAAATTAGTGTAGATAAACAAATTAGTGCTTTTAATGAAAGAATTACAAGCTAGGCATAAAAGAAAATGGAAATACCTGTTTTCACTTTCCTCATTTATAGGAAAAGCACCATTTACACTAGGAATAGCATTCTTAATTTTATGTCAAATTAACCAACTTGCAATACAGGTCTTAATCACTGTCAAATGCAAGTTCTAAAAATTAAATGATTTTATCCTCAACTATACTGTTGTTTTTAGACACAACAGTATTGATTGTGTCTGAACTTAGGCAAAGAGAGTTGAGAAATGTTATTATTTGCCTTTACTGCTGTACAATTGCAAATCCTAGCTGTCTTTAATTTTGCAAAAACAAAAAAAATGATTTTTCTTTAAACCTATCCTAATCTTATCAAACAAATGTTAGCGAATACATCATACAATGTTACTATGGGAGGAAATACGGCCATTACCGAAAATTAATAAATAAAAACTGCTTAGTGCTGTGTTTAGTACTATTAAAAATACACTTCAAATTTGACCGAACGTCTTACATGATCTCTTAAAATGTTATTTTATTATGAATAACAATAATCTTAGTTACTTTTCTCGCTGAAAATAGTTACTTTTCTGACTGGAAATGTGTTTCTCCCCTTTTCTCAGGCATATGAAAAGAACTATTAACATTTCCTTTCAGTTTAGAAGCATTTGATATTTTTCCCAAATAAAATACTTTAACATTTTTTTCAATAATTCTGGGCAAATGTTTATAATATTTAGTTCCCAATTTTCATTGATTTTTGGATTCTTATAGTACAAGCTCCTATTTTGTATCATAAATGTGTGAATGGATCCTTCAGCCCTGTTTCTGGGGTTTGAACCACCTTATTCATTAGAGTAAGCCAGAATGATTTAATGATGTTTTATGGTTTTTGCAGTTTCAGCAGCCTTATCTGCTGACCCTTCTGTAAACAGAAAGCCAACTTCAGCATGTACACACAATAGCATTAAGTCACTCAGCTTTTATTTTTTTCTTCCTGTAGCTCTTATTCTGTGCATTTTAACCAGCTTCACATGAATAATTGCAATTAAAACACACACACAGTAAACACCACATTACAATGATTGCCCATACCCTGAAAGCTGAAGAGAAAGTCTTTTGATGAAATTCAGAAGTAAGGGTCACAGACCTTGCATCTTCCCATTGTTTGGATTGATCAACTCCATTCTTTACGCTGTCTTTCAGTTTGCATGGCCAGAGAAGACATATGCCTCTCCCCAGGATGTACCTGTCCCTGAAACCAGAGAACTTGCCTGGAGCCATACCCACATATCTGATCCAAGCACAAAGAGGCATGACGATGCCAATATGGAAGCCTGCCTGTGTCAGGGACTGATAGGCATTTCACCTGTTAACGCCCAGGGGCCGTCCTGCATCTCTGGATTCATGTAGTATTTATTGTTAGTATTTGTTGTAGGTGCTCGCATTTCTCTTCTGCGATCTTCACACCATATGTACAATGAGAAACATACTCCCTGCAAGAAAAAGCTCCCCATGCAGTTTTAAATATAAGTCAGAAGTGAACTAGGAGGGGAAGGGATAGGAGGAGCTCCGGGAAGTGTTTTCCTGGGAGTCCAGAGACTAGAAGACACCAGCAGAGCAGAGGCTCTAACCCCTCCTTCAAATGAGAGCTGTCAAAACGAATGCAGTCTTGTCTTTGCCCCACAGAGCCCTGGGTTTTGCTTAATATGGTTCTCCTCCATCTGCCTGCTCAGGGTTAGCATAAAGGTGGTTGCATGTGACACTCCCAGGATCATCTTGGTATATGTGCTCAGGAGATTTCTCTGGGGTCTAGACTGGGGAAGTCAAATTGCATAAAAGTAATATCTCAAGGGTGTTTGGTCTTTAAATTGGTGAAGGGGATGTATCAACAATAAGCTCTAGAAATTTTCAAAATTTGTCTTGTGATACCAGAACAATGTACATTTACTCACATCCCAGCTACCTTTAAGGGCAGAACCTGTGTATGATTTTTGCTGCTATTAGATGTTCAATATATCACCTGTAACATTTTTCCCTCTCTAGTATCTTAACTATTGCAAATGCACAACAGTAGCATCTTTCCTGTCAGGGGTGACAAGGGAATTGGCTCATTAGCCGGGAATACAGGTTCGTCTTCAATAAAGGATCCCTTTCTCTCAACATCTTTATCAATTAAAGGGGAGCAGGGGAAATAAAGCAATGCTTCAGTTAGACTTCAGGTGTTTCTAATAACTGTGGCACTGAAGCATAAATATGAAATTGTAGAAGGAACTGATTCTAAAATACTCCCAGAAAAATCATAGAACGCCAAGTGGAATTGTACAGCATAGTGAAAGCAGGTGTTTGGCTGTCCCATCCCTGTTGCGTACACACTATTCACACAGGCATGTGTAGGTATTTATAAACACAGACACACAGTGTCTTAAGGCATTTGGATGTCACATTTTATAAATTTCAGCATTGAGCATTCAATGCTGGGACTGGCTGGAAGGGAATGAAGTCAGGGCCAATGTCATCTTTGAATTCAGATGCCAGGTGCATCACAGCTGCCTGCGATGCAGTTCCTTGCTGCCCTCAGGCCCCTGTGCAAAGGGAAGACCACCTGAAGATTGGGACGGGCCAGCCTTTTACTCTCGGCCTCATGTGAATACTGATTTCCCCTGCTGCCTCTTGAACTTTCTGCATCAGGAATTACAACTGAGCAGCTCACTCAAAACCCAACTTTGAAATTCAGCGCCCTAACCAGGAAAAACTATCTTCCATTATCTTTGGTTTTCCTCAAAATTAAAATCAGTGCCAAAGCTTTACTTGAGCTCAAGTTCACCCCTACATTCAAAATAACAGCTTTCCTTTTCCCCTCGTGTGAATCACTGCAACAGAAGCGCAGGCTCTTGTATGAATATTTCAGCAGCTAAAGTGTCGCTGGCAGCAAAACATGCAATTCACTAGCAGGAGACTGTGAGTCCCTCTTGCACCAGAGAAGGAAGGATGCATTTCATCTCAGTCCAAAAATAAAGGAAATACAATCTCTTACTCTAGAAAGTTGACTCGAATATTGAATATCATAGGATGTTGTGACTGTAAGTGGATGTTATTTCAAAACGCGGGTTCTCTGTGATATGAGTCATTCTCCAACATAAATGAAAAAAAAATTTCTTTAGAATAAAAATAATTTAAGCAAATTTTCAATTATCGCTTAGTCTAAAAGAACCCTGCCATGTATCTAAAGCAATAATAGTATGACATAGTCCCCCAAATGCATGCTTGGAATTTCTGTTATAGAAAATGTATGTACGGTCTAGGCAGAAGGCCCTAATTTTCTTAGTAATTAGAAGCAGAGACATCTAATTATTTGTCAGCCAGTGGATATAATTCCGTTAGTCAGGGACAATATGGAGATAACAAGAAAAATATAGGTCTTTAAGACTTATCTTGTGAATTTAATTAATTTTTCCCTCCTAATTTGGTTTATGATGGATTTGTCTACTGAAAAAGTAAAAAAACAGGTTAGATATTTTTAAGTTCCCACACTTTCTATTGAAAGTGATGTGTTTCCAGAGTTAAATAATTTTTAAGAATTTAAGTGTAAGGATAATAAGATAAAACTTTTATTTATTTATTTATTTATTTATTTGAGACGGAGTTTCGCTGTGTCGCCCAGGCTGGAGTGCAGTGGCGCGATCTCGGCTCACTGCAAGCTCCGCCTCCGGGTTCCCGCCATTCTCCCGCCTCAGCCTCCCGAGTAGCTGGGACTACAGGCGCCCGCCACCTCGCCCGGCTAGTTTTTTGTATTTTTAGTAGAGAGGGGTTTCACCGTGTTAGCCAGGAGGGTCTCGATCTCCTGACCTCGTGATCCACCCGCCTCGGCCTCCCAAAGTGCTGGGATTACAGGCTTGAGCCACCGCGCCCGGCCGATAAAACTTTTAAATATCAGATTCCTGCTATGTACTAGATCCTGAATAATGCTTTCTCACATGTATTACTTCCTGAACCATTGACAACAGCAGAGATTTTATAGAGGTCTGTCTCCAACTGCAGGTTTATTAGGAAAATTACTTCTTATTCTTTCTGCAAATACATTATTGTGTCTCTCCTAGATACTACTTGGTAATATTGGGAACAACATTGAATAAGATGAATAGTTTCTTATTCTTGAACAAAAATTTCAGGAACTTCAGACAGTCTGTTAAAAATGCCTAATCTTTATCAATTTATAGCCATAAAATACCAGAACTAGAAGGAACTTTGTGATCAATACAAAAGTATATCGTGTATGATGGTGTGGTTCGGCACATGCCTCACCAGATATGTAAAAAAAAATACTCTTCAAGTAATAATTTAGTACTAGTATATGGAAAGAAAAACAGAGCAATGGACCGGCAGAAAGTTTGGACACAATCCCACATAAGTATTAGGATTTAGTAAGCATTTCAATCAGAAGGCAAAAATATTAGTTAAGAATTGATATTAGGGCCGGGCGCGGTGGCTCAAGCCTGTAATCCCAGCACTTTGGGAGGCCGAGACGGGCGGATCACGAGGTCAGGAGATCGAGACCATCCTGGCTAACACGGTGAAACCCCGTCTCTACTAAAAAAATACAAAAAACTAGCCGGGCGACGTGGCGGCGCCTGTAGTCCCAGCTACTCGGGAGGCTGAGGCAGGAGAATGGCGGGAACCCCGGGAGGCGGAGCTTGCAGTGAGCTGAGATCCGGCCACTGCACTCCAGCCTGGGTGACAGAGCGAGACTCCTTCTCAAAAAAAAAAAAAAAAAAAAAAAAAGAATTGATATTAGAAGAACATCTAAGCAACCTAAGAGAAAAGCTGATTTTTTTTTTTTTTTTTTTTTTTATAAGACAGTTTCACTCTGTCACCCAGGCTGGAGTGCAGTGGTGAGATCTCAGCTCCCTGCAACCTCCACCTCCCAGGTTCAAGCAATTCTCCTGCCTCAGCCTCCTAAGTAGCTGGGATTACAGGCGCATGCCACCATGCCTGGCTAATTTTTGTGCTTTTACTAGAGACGGGATTGCACCGTGTTGGCCGGACTGATCTTGAACTCCTGACCTAAAGGTCTGAGACACCACAACCAGCCCAAGAAGAGGTTATAAATCTTAATTGCTATCTCACTGCTTATATAAAAACAAAAGGTAGCTAGATCAATTATTTTCACAGTAAAACATTAAAACTCTAAAAGCACTTCAGAAAAATAATGGATTTGTATATACTCTTATTGAAGAAAGTTCAAGTAAGACCAAAACAACCCATAAAAATAATGATAAATTTGGCATATAAAAATTGTACCAACTAAAAACATTATGAAGGGAAAGCTTAATTTTCATAATGTGGAGAGAAAATGCGGAAGTAAGAGAAAAGATCTAAAGGTTCACAACTCAAAAAAAAAAAAAAGGTAAAGCACTGAAGTATGTATTTCATACAAATAAGGAAAAATAAATGTCTTATAAATACCTGGAAAGTTGTAAAACATCACTCATGCTTATGAAAATGTAAATAAAAGTAATAATTTTTCCACAGAAAATCAGAATTGGTAAGACATCACTTTCATATATTGTAGGTGGGTTTGTATTTGGTGTAGAGGCTTTGAAAAAAAAACAGTGTTATCTATTAAAAATAAAGTGCATATGATTTTTAAAGTTTGTCTTTTATTTTTAAGGGTTTTTAAAATCAATTTTAGAGTAGGAAGTAAATGCAAACCCTGCAAAATTCAGAAGAGATTAAAGTGACCTTCATCTTGTAGTTTTTGTTTTCTTCCAGCCTTATAGGTAATCTCTGCTCATATAAGCACATACACTTGAATTAGATCTTCTACACAAGTGAGAATATTCTTTTTGTAACTTGTCATGAAGATATTTCCATATCTGTTTCTTTTAATCTGTGTATTTTCTTGTTTGTTTATTTTAAAGGCTACATTAGTTTTAAATCTGTAGATAAATTAACCTCATCTAATTTAATGCATGGTTAAGTTGTTTCTAGTCTTTCTTATTACAAACTAACTCTACAGCATTTTGTAATGTGTTAGTATATTTGTAGGGTCAATTATTAGTCATAGAACTGGTGATCCAAAAATATGTATATTTTACTTTTGATAAATGTTGCTGAATCTATTTTGACTGCCATATGTGCACATAAAATATTTGTACCAAAATGTCCACTGCAGCATTATTGTGTTAAATCAAATGAATGCTATGAATAATTAACCAATAAATTTTATAACATAAAAAATTATTGACAAAAACACAACTCACTTGAACTGACTCAAGAAGAAATAAAAATTCTAAGTAACCATTTCTTAAAAAAATAATTTGGATTTGTAATTTTTTTAAGTTTCCAAAAATAAAACTCCAGGTGCAATTTCCTTAATGTTTAGTGCTAACATAAATTTAAGAAAACATAATCTTTCTACTACAAATATTTATTCAGAAAGCAGAGGAAGAACAGATGCTTCCATTTTTTAGGACAACATAAAGATAACACCAAACCTGAGAAATCTACTATAAAAAATGAACAGTTATCATAAACATAGAAACAAAAATCATAATCTGAACTGTGTAATACAACATGACCAAGGAGATTAAATTTGCATTAATAGTTAAAAATCATTGAGGTCAGGTGCTCTGACTCACGCCTGTAATCCCAGCACTTTGGGAGGCCGAGGCGGGCAGACCACGAGGTCAGGAGTATGAGACCAGCCTGATGAATGTGGTGAAACCCCGTCTCTACTAAAAATACAAAAATTAGCCTGGTGTGGTGGCATGTACCTGTAATCTCAACTACTCAAGAGGCTGAGGCAGGAGATTCACTTAAATCCAGGAGGTAGAGGTTGCAGTGAGCCAAGATTGTCGCACTGCACTGCACCCAGGCCTGGGTGACAGAGCAAGACTCCGTCTCAAAAGATTAAATAAATAAATAAACATTATTGCAATAATTAACTATGCTATCAAAGTCAATAAAATGATGATTTCAACAGATGCAAAACAGCAATAACATTTGAAAACACTTAATACTTCTCAAAGATTAAAAACTTTCCAAAGGCTGGGGATAGAAAGATACTACTTTTACTCTGATGAAGCGTATCTAGGGAAAGAACACATTTATTTGCAATGTACTAAATACTTTCCCATTAAGATGAAGAATAAGCCTTCACTCTTTCTATTCAACTTGTCCTGTCTATTCCTGCCAGTATAGTAAGGCATGAGAAGAAACAAAAGGCATAAAGTTTGGAAAAGAGAAAGAAAAATTAGAGTTTTTCACAGACCACATGATATACAGGAAAACCTACTGCATTCATGAAGTGACTACTTGAAAAGCTATAGAATACAAAATCAATATAAAAATATATTATACAGAATAGAAAAATAAGATAACTTATATAAGCACTGAGGATACAAAAATAGTTTATAAGAATAACTTTAATAAAAAATTGTAATATCTTTATAAACTATAAAGCATTACTGAAAGATATTATAGAAGACCCATAAAATGATTCCACATTAATGGATTAGAACACTCAATTTTGTTAAAATGTCTACTTAAATTGAATACATAGATGTAATGCAATTCCCATAAAAATATAGTAGTCTTTTTCTGAAGAAAATAAATTAAATTGAGTTTAAAATGTACACGGAAATGCAGAGAATAAAGAGGATTTATAATACTTGAAATGATCTTGAAAAATAACAAATTTGCAGGACAATCTTATTTCAGGAATTATTACATTGTAATTAAGTTTAGGAATTAAGACAGAGTAGACAACAATATAATAAACAAATATATAAAAATAAGTAATACCACCTAATAGAAAACATTTTTTAAAGTTTTCTTATTGTGGTAAAACACACCTAACATAAAATCTACCATCATAACTGCTTTTAAGTATACAGTTTAGTGATATTAAGTACATTCGTATCACTCTGCAACCACCACCACCATCCATCCCCATGACTCTTTCCATCTCACAAAACTGAAACTCTGTTCCTATGAAGCAATAATTCCCAAATTTCCCTTTCTCCAGCTCCTGTTCCTTCCACCATTCTGCATTCACTATCCTCTCTAAACTTGATTATTCTAAGTACCTCATGTAAGGGAAATAATAAAGTATGTTTCTTTATTTGATTGGTTTATTTCACTTAGCATAAAGTCTTCAAGTTGCATTCATGTTGTAGAGTATGTTGCCATGTCCTTATTTTTAGGCTGGAATAATATTCCATTGCCTGCATATACCACATTGTGCTTCTCCATTCAGCTGTCAAGGGGCATTTGGGTTGCTCCCACCTCTTGGTTATGGTGAGTACTACTGCTGTGAACATGGGTATGCAAATATCTCTTTGAGATCCCGCTTTCTATTCTCTTGGATATAAACCCAGAAGGGGAATTGCTGCATCATGTGGTAATTCTATTTATAATTTTTTGAGGAACCAACATACTATTTTCCATAGTGGCTGCACCATTTTATATTCTCATCCACAGGGCCTAAGCGTTCCAATTTCTTCACTTCTTCAACAACATTTGTCATTTTCTGGGGGTTTGTTGTTGTTGTTGTTAATAGTAGCCATGCTAATGAGTGTGAGATGGTATCTGGTAGTTTTGATTTTTATTTCCTAATATTTAGTGATGTTGGGCATATTTTCATGTGCCATTTATGTAACTTCTTTGGAGAAATATCCGAGTCCTTTGCCCAATTTTACTTGGATTGTTTTGTTGTTAATTTCAGGAATGCTCTGTATATTCTGGATATTAGTCCCTTATCAGATATACAATTTGTAAATGTTTTCTCCAATTTTTGTTCACTTGCCTTTTTACTTTGTGAATAGGGTTTTGATAACGGCTCTTTAAATTATTTTTCATTAAGTCCTATTTGTTTCCTTGTTGTCACTGCTGTCTCTGCATTTGCTGTCATATCAAAAAATGTCAGATCTAATGTCATGAAGCTTTTTCTGTATGTATTCTTCTGAGAGTTTTATAGTTTTGGTCTTTATTGTTTGTAATTTATGTCTTTGATCCATTTTGAGTTAATTGTTATATATGGCTTTTGAATGTGGATACACAGCACAGGTTTTGGAAGAGACTGTCCTTTCTGCATTGAATAGTCTTTTCCCCTTGTCAAGAATCATTTGACCATGAATGCAAGTGTGTATTTCTGTGCTCTCTATTCTATTCCATTGGTCTATGTGTCTGTCTTTTTTTTGTTTGTTTTTGAGATGGAGTCTTGCTCTGCCACCCAGGCTGGAGTGCAGTGGCTGGATCTCAGCTCACTGCAAGCTCCGCCTCCCGGGTTTACGCCATTCTCCTGCCTCAGCCTCCTGAGTAGCTGGGACTACAGGCGCCCGCCTCATTGCCGGGCTAGTTTTTTTTTGTATTTTTTAGTAGAGATGGGGTTTCACCGTATTAGCCAGGATGGTCTCGATCTCCTGACCTCGTGATCCGCCCGTCTCGGCCTCCCAAAGTGCTGGGATTACAGGCTTGAGCCACCGCGCCCGGCTATGTGTTTGTCTTTATGCCAGCACCATACTGTTTTGATTACTGTTGCTTTGTAGAAATTTTGAAATCAGAAAATGAGTCCTCTAGCATTGCTTTTCTTTTTCAAGATTTAGGATCCCTTGAGAGTCCCTATAAATTTTAGAAATTTTTTTTATATTTCTTCAAGAAATATTACTGGGATTTTGGTAAGGGTTGCACTGGGTAGTATTGACATCTTAACCTGAAGTCTTCCAAACATGAACAGGGGATATCTTTCTATTTATTTGTGTCTTCTTTAATATTTTTGGCAGTGTTTTGTAGTTTTTATTGTGCAGGTCTTTCATCTTCTTGGCTAAGTTAGTTACTAAGTATTTTATTTAATTGGTATTATCACAAATACCATGGTTTTCTTAATTTCCTTTCTGTATTGTTTATTGTTAGTGTATTAAAATGGCATTGATTTTTGTGTGTTGAATTTCTATCTTACTACTTTGCTGAATTCACTTATTGGCTGCAGGATTTCTTTTTGTTTGCACAACCTTTAGCATATTTTACAAAAGATTATACTATTTAAAAACAGATAATTTTACCTCCTTTTTTGAATCTGTATGACCTGTATTTCTTCTTACTTAATTGCTCTGGCTAAGACTTCCAGTTCTATGTTAAATAGAAATGATGAGAATGGGCTTTTTTGCCTTGTCTTTCAACATTGGGTATGATGCTCAATGTGGGCTTTTAATGTATGACTTTTACTATGTTGAGGTAGTTTTGTTCTATTCCTGCTTCACTGAATGTTCTTATCATAAGAGTATGTTGAATTTTGTTATATGCTTTTTCTGCATCTATAGAGATGATAATGTTTGTCTTTTCCTTGTTATTCCATTAATGTGATGCATTACATAGATTGGTTTTTGCATTTCTGGCTTTCCAGGAATAGATTCCACTTGGTTATGGTATATAATCATTTTAATATTCTGCTGAATGTGGCATACTAGTATTTTGATGAGAATTCTGGGATTAGCGTTCATAAGCAATATTTGTTTCTAATTTGTTTTTTTTTTCTTTTGGTTTTGGCTTTTTAAATGTCATTTTCTGGCTTTGGTATCAGAGTAATGCTGGTCTCATAGGAGTTACTCATAGTTAGGGAGTGTCCCCCTCCACTTTGATTTCTAGAAAAGTTAGAGAAGGATTGGCAAAATTTCTTCTTTAAATATTTGGTAGAATTAACCAGTCGATCCAACAATTCCAGGGCTATTCTTTATTGGGAGATTTTTGGTTACTTAATTCAATCTCCATATTAGTTATATTTCTATTCAGATTTTATGTTTCTTTGTAATTTAGTCTTGGTAGGTTTTCATGTTCCTAGGAATTTGTCCATTTATCGAGGTTAACCAAATTGTTAGTGTATAATTGTTTATAGTGCTCTCTTACACTACTTTTTCTTTCTGAAGAATTAGTAGTAATGCCCCCACTTTCATTTCTGATTTTAACAATGTGAGCCTTTTTTTTTCTTTTTTTCTTAATAAGTCTAGCAAAATATTTGTCAATTTTATTGATCTTTTTGGAAACCAGTGTTTGGTTTCATTTATTTTCCCTATTGTCTTTTTTATTCTTTCATTTATTTATTTCTACTATAATGTTTATTATTTCCATCCTTCTGCTAGCATTGAGTATAGTTAGTTCTTAGTTTCTGAGTTCCTTAATTTGTGAAGTTATGTTGTAGATTTGAGAGCTTCCTCCTTTTTTTAATGTAAGCATTTTGAGCTATGAATTTTCTCCTTTACTACTGCTTTTGCTGTGTGTCATAAGCTTTGGTATGTTGTGTAAAATTATTTTCACCTATTTCTAAGTATTTTCTAATTTCTTTGCAATTTTTTTGATCCATTGGTTACTTAGGAATGTGTTAATTTCCAAACATTTATGAAATTTCCAGTCTTCCTTATTACTAATGTCTAACGTCCCCACATTGTACTCACAGTGGATACTTTGTATGATATCTATCTTTTAAAATATATTCAGAGTTAGCTTGTGACCTAACGTATAGTCTATCATTGAAAATGTTCCATGTACACTTGAGAATAATATATATTCTGTTGGTGTTGGGTAGAATGTTCTGTAAATGTCTTGAAGATCTCACTGCTTTATTGTGTTGCTCTAGACCTCTGTTTCCTTACTTATTTCATGTCAGGTTGTTCTCTGTTGAACATTACTATTCATTATTAAAAACCTCCAACTACCGTTGTAGATCCATATACTCTTCCCTTATTCAATATTAAAAGCCTCCAACTACCATTGTAGACCTATATACTCTTCCCCTCAAAGTAATGTTTTGCTTCATGTATTTTGATGGTCTGTTGTTAGTTATTAGTTTTATTAAGTGTGTACATGTATTTAGTTTTTAGTTTTTGTTTGTTTATTTGTTTTGGAGAGAGAGGGGTCTCATTCTGTCACCCAGGCTGAAGTGCAGTGACAGGATTATAGCTCACCACAGCCTTGAACTTCCTGGGCTCAAGCGGTCCTCCTGACTCAGCCTCCCAAGTAGCTGGGACTACAGGCATGCACCACCATGCCTGGCTAATTTAAATGTTTGTAACTGTTACATCTTGCTGTATTGAACTTTTGTTAACATATAATATTCTTCTGTATCTCTTTAATCTTTTCTGATTTTGAGTCTATTTTGTCTGATACTAGAATAATCACTTTGCTCATTTTGGTTAATATTTGTATGACATATCTTTTCCATCCTTACATGTTTTTAACCTGCTCTATCCTTGGGTATAATCCAGGTCTCTTGCAGACAGCATATAATTCGATCACATTTTCGTTTGGCAATTGTCTGAAGGTGCACAGTAGTGCCTGGCATCCCCTGTCCTGGGCAGGCAGTGGCTGCAGCAGCATCAGCTTGAGCTTGGCCCAGGGGCAGAGTGCAGTCCAGCATTAAACTCTCAAAATGATGTCAGATAGGGGTCTGCAACCAGAGAGGGTTGTGTATCTATTCTTCTATATCTGTCTTTAGATTGGAAATTTTAATCTATTTACATTTAAAACAATTACTAATAGGAAAGGCTTTCTTCTGTCATTTTGCTTTATTTTTCTATATGCCTTGTATATTTTTGGTCCCTCATTTTCTACATTACCATCTCCTTTTATGTTAAGTTGATTTTTTTGTACTTAAATATTTTACTTATCGTTTTTTCTCCTTTTTGCATATGCTATAGCTATTTTGATTCATTTTGTATGTGAATTATGCTATACAAATACATATATATATAACTTTATGTATATATAATTTCTGAATGTTGAAATATTAATCTTACTTCAAGTTGTGTTGTTGTTGTTGAAGTATGCTGGGGATATAATTCTTAATTTTTTTAAAGTTGTTTTTACTATAATAGAATTCCACTGTAGATTTTTTGGAAAAATATAGAAACATACAATTAAATAAATAATATTACTAAAACATACTAATTCTTACCATGTCACTTACAATTTTATGCACTTTTTATATAAATATACTTAATTCTCACAACACTCAGTGACATAATAGCTATTTTTTTTGTCTCCACTTACTTAAAGATGAGAAAACTAAAACACAGGATGGCCAATGACTTGTCCATCTAGTCTCTGACCCATCACATTCTTGTGGGTGCCAGGGACAGCCTGAATATGGATTCTGTTTTCTACTCAACCACCACTAAATATCTGTGCTTTAAAGAAATGAATAAAAATAAATCACCTCTAGTTTTCTCATACTAACAAAAATCATTTGTAACTTTCTGCTAGGACAAAAATGAGAACCATTTAAATATTTATCAGTGAATACTTTGTTAAATAATTTTATTAATGAAACCTATAAATCTATATATCAAGATAGTTTTATTAATGAAACCTTCAAATCCATGAAATCATGTGAAGATGAATCACATTGATACGTATTTTATAGAAATACTGTAAAGTTATAGTAAGTGAAAAAAATTGCAGAAGAGCTCAGAGTGAGAGTAAGGAAAAGGCTGCCCACCTGCCAAATTCAACCTGAAGCCCACTTTGCTATGACTCTCAATCTAAGAAGGACTTTTCCACTTTTAAAACCTTGTTTAAAAAAGAATTGAAACGAAAATGTGACAGGGACTTACTATGACCACCAAAGCCTAAAATAATTGCTAACTTTAGAGGAAAAGTTTGTTGACTTGTGGTTTCATGTGTTGAATTAACTTCCACTTGCGTTTAAGCAAAACAGGGCATGTATGTGCATGCACATACACACAGAGAGACACCCATTAATTCAACAATCTGAAATTTAGACAGAGTACAGTGAGGACCGTTTCCCGTTCACCAACTGTAACCACAGCTGGTCAAGTCTTCTTCTTCCTTGGGTAGAGCCTATGGTTTTTCAGTGTTAAAACATCCCATCCTGGGTAGCTCTTTCCATCCTTTGGGTTCACAAATAACTTTTTGGACTAAGGGGTACATATGGGAAGGGGCCATCATCTGCTCATTTTCTTCCACCCTCTTAGTCCAATAATAAAACAAAACAAAAACTCTTTATACATATACTCTTTGATCCTTCCTTTTGTGAGTCTAGTCCTCTGGAGCTGGGATTTGGATATGACTTAAGAGAGATGACAAAAATTATTCCTCATAACCAAGTAATATGACCCAATGAGTGCCCTAATGAACCTCCACATGCTATCTTTGCAGAAACCACACATAGAAGTACTTGGCCTGCCTCTGACTGCCTTTGCTGCAGCTGGCCTCCTTGGAAACACTGATTTTACATAAATGGTACATGTGGTTTGGGGGAGGGGAAGGCGTTCAATTTCAACCCTGCTCTTTTTGTCACCAAGGACCCCTTCCTTGTCACCAAGGACTCCTTGAAGAGGAGTCATACTCTTTTTGATTCCTGCCTAGGAACCCAACCCCCACCCCCAATCCCTGAGGTAGCCCAAGGTTTCTCTCACTTGGTTTTTCCTCCGTGATCCATGCATTTTAGTGAAAAATGGAAACAAGGGTGGGTGCATTGACATTCCAATACAATGTAGGATCAAAGACAAGAGAAAGTAGATACTGAAGGGTGGGGATGGAAATGGTTTGGAAGACTGAAAGGTAACTTCTGCCTAATAAATGCTAGAAGAAATGTTTGTTGGAAAATACGTAAATATGTTGGAAAATGCAAAGAAAATCTCATGATTTTGACTGTAAATGTTGATTAAATATTTTTAAATAACCTTAAACTTATTAGAAATGAATCTTTTTGAAAAAAACATCTTTGCCTCATTTGAAACTGTATTCAGCACTAAGACGTTGGTCACAAGTAGAGCGATTAGGTGTCTTGATATGCCTGGGTTAGTCCCAGTTGAAACACGGTACGCCAGTATCTTCCAGTATCTTATCAACTTTAGAATTTAATATTCAGAAAAATTTTAAAAATTGTTTTCTGGCTACATATATATGGTCACCTAATTCTAGGCAAAATAAAGACATGATATCCCTACAACATTTTGATAAAGTCAGGATGAGAGCTAGGTAGGAAGTTTTGGCAATGAAAAATTCACAAGATGAGTTCTGAAAGTAATCTGAGTTGGAGATAGTGCACAGAAACGGAGATTTTTTTTAGTAGAAAATATTACAAGACTAGAGTCAATGTGGACAGCGGAAGCTCAAGCATGAGAATATACATATCCTGTTGTGATAAATTACTGAGGCATTTTCTTCTAGACGAGTGGAGTTGAAAATAAATCATGAAAGAAATATGGATGCCTATACTTCTGGGGGGATGTTTTCCATTTCAATGTGGTGACTACTTGTATCAAAATCATCTGATGTGTTTGCGTAAAATGAATGAGTCCAAGAGCAGAGTCATTAAATCAGAATCATCTTTAAGTGAATAGACCCAGAAATCTACAGTTTTAACAAGCTACCTAAGTGACTCTTCTGGGCAGTGAATATTGACATCTGCTATGCCATAGGGATGCTTTAAAATTTTAGAGAGGGTAGAAATATCAACTAGCTATTATGATCAGAACTTTCTGAAATTGCTCAAAGTTCTATATTGGGAAAAAAAATATTTGAACAGGGGATCGAGTTTCCAAGGAGGGAGAGGAATAAATTTTAGTAACTCATCTTTTTAGTACCATTATCAAGAACTTCAAAACATGCCAAAAATTAAGTGTTCTGAGTCAATTTATTGATGTTAATATATATTTTGAAAACATAAATCTATTTATATTTGTCAATTAGTTAGTATCTTGCTTCCAATATTAAATAAGAGAACTCTCAAAGTAGTTTTTTTGTCTATAACATGCTTATCTTTTAACATGCCTACAAAGAAGAAAAAACACCAACATTTTTTACTCCCTACCAGCATTGATCACCAGAGATTTTAGGGAAAGATAAAAACTGCTAAATATAGTCTCATATTTTCTGTAATACCTATTTATATTTTCAGAGAAAGAAAACACTGTATATTTTATAACAATACAAATATAGCTTTTCAAATCTCAAATATGATACGATGGGTATCTATTACAAATGTGTGATAGTGTAGTCAAGATAAGCCTCTGGAAAATTTAAGATCTAAGAATACTTATATTTAAAGACATATGTCTAGGTTTCTCAAAGAGTTAAACAGCAATTTCACCTCTGGATATATACCCCAAAGAAATGAAAGCAGGTATTTAAACAGATATTTGCCTCACTGTTTGTAATAACATTATTCATAACAACCAAAACATGGAAACAACCCAAATATCTATGGATGGATAAAAGGATAAAGAAAATGTGGTATACACATGCCATGTAATATTACATAGTCTTAGAAAAGAAGGCCAATCTGATACATGCCTCAATATACATGAACCTTCAAGATACTATGCTAAGTGAAATTAGGTAGAGAGAAAAGGGCAAATACTTTATCATTCCATTTTTAGGAGATACCTGGAGTGTCAGATTCGTGGAGGCAGAAAGTAGAATGGTGGCTGTCAGGATCTAGGAAGAGGTGAGAGTGGGAATCATTTTTTAAAGGGTACAGAGTTTCAGCTGGGAAAAATAAAAAAGCTTGGGGATGGATGGTGAGGGTGACTGCATAACAATGTGAATGTACTTTATTCCAATAAACTGTACACATAAAAATGATTAAAACGGTAAATGTTACGTTATGTATATTTTACCACGATAAAAATAATATTATTCTCCCCAAAATATATCTCAATATCAGTGATATGTTTACAAATCTCTTTCAACATGTTATTGAGACTGTCTTGCTCCTCAGGACTGTGAAAACCTGTCTCAGCCTCCAATTGTCCGCACTGAAGAAGTCCTCATTACTCCCCTCGCCCCAGAGCTCAGCAATCTCCCCTGAAGAGTAGCTGCTGGTGGAGCGTGTGTCTCTAGGACTCATGCTTTCCCTTGTTGATGCAAATGTGTGACCCTATCTCTTCTTCAACATATTTTATCTCACCAAAAAAAAAACAACTTTTATTTTAGGTTCATGGGTACGCCTGTAGGTTTGTTATACAGGTGAACTCTGTCACGTGGGTTTGATATACAGATTATTTTGTCACCCAGGCACTAAGCCTCATACCCAATCCTTCATCCAAAGTCTTTCTAAGTGTGGGAGATCTTTCTTATGATTTTCAGAAGGGAATTGCAGTACACAAAGGTGAAAGAGGACAGGAAGTTACATCAGAGCATTTAAATCAAACACCCAATTGTGTGTTAGGCACTCTGATTCTTTCTGGCCCTTTCTGGCCACATCAATGACATAGATTCCTCTCTTTTAGACCCTGCCCACATGCAGAGGGGCCTCCTTTCTTCCTCTCACATTCTCGCTCTTCTCCTCTTCCCTTTCAGGACAAAACTCAACAAATTGTTCTTCTTGCCTCTGCGTCTAATCTTTTCTGCCAGCATCCCTACCTGTCAGGGCCTCCACACAAAGCAGCTCTAAGTGGACTCACCAAGGTGTGTAATCAACCAGAAAGGTGTTAATGTCATCACATTTTCTATACAAATTTATATATCAGTTATTATTAGTGTCACAGGGGACACAAACTCGCATATAAAAATGATAATGTAAAAATTATTATTATTGGCTTTTGAATATGGAAGAACATATTTAGATGTAGGCACGTTTTTTCTTTAAATATTTTCAATATTTCTATCAGAAAAATTAATCCACACTGCTAAAACTTGACTGTGGAAAATTTTAAAAAAAGTTTTTGATTTCTACCTGTTGCTTTCTTGTATGGAACTTTACCTCACCCTACAATATACTCTAAAGATTTGCAGCCTCGCTTGTCAAATTGTGTGGGGCTTAGAAGTTCCCTGAGGAAAAGTAATGATGTCTGTTCTAAGGTTACCAGAACAAAATTCCACAAACTGAGTGGTTCAAAACAACATCAGTGTATCCTTTCCCAGTTCTGGATGCCAGAAGTCCAACATCAAGGTGTGGCCAGGGCCATGCTCCCTCCAAAGCCCCTGAGGGAAGATTTTTCCTACCTCTTAGGTGCGTGGAGCCCTGGGTGTTTCTTGTCTCTTGGCAGCATCACGCCAATCAATCCCAGTCTCTGTCTTCACACGGCCTCTTCTTCTTTGTGTGTCTCTGTGTATATCTGTGTCTTTTCTCTTCTTACAAAGACATTGGTCACCATAGTTTAAGGACCCACCCTACTCCATTATGATGTCATCTTAACTAGTTATATTTCCAATGGCCTTATGTCTAAAGAAGGTCACATTCTGAGTTACTGGGAGTTAGAACATATCTTTTTTGGGGGACACAATTCAAGCCATAACAGTATCCATAGCTAGGCTTCTGATATAAAGACATGCCCAGAAGACTAGGGTGCCAGACCAGGGAAAAAAGGCAAGGCTGGAAGAAGAGGCCAACCCTGTGAATCATGCTCTAAGACAGTCCCTGTGCTTGAGGAGAGCGTGGGCTATGTCTGCTCATTCGGAGAAATAGGTACCCACATTCATTTTAAGCTGCATATTCTGCGAGGAGTAGAAATCCAGAGATGAGAAAGCAGTGTTTGGGGAAAACTCTTGAATTTAAAATTTCTTCTAGTACTTATTATTTTTTAATATAAAAGAAAGGAAATAATGAATCAGATAAACTAATGAATATAATTTGCCAGCACACATAATTTTCTAGGATGATAATAATAAGTTAAAATTGTGTTTTACAGTTGATAAGTAACTTTAACATATGCTGTCTCACTGATCTTTGGAAATAGAAAGGGCAAAAATTATCACCACATGCATGTATATTGTAATAGGTAGTGTTTGTTGAGTATGAAATAGAAGACACTTCTATAAGCATTTTACATGCATTAATTCATTTAATCCTCACAATACTTTTATGAGGTAGATACTGTGTTTTTCTTAAATCATCATGATCGTTCTTATCAAATATAAGAGAAAACCAAAGCCCAGAGATAGTAAATACTTGCCCAAGATCACACATCTGGTCAGATATTCTTATTCAGAGCAGTATTCTGCCTGGCTGATGAGAACACCTGTTCAGAGAGGAGAACTGACCCATAGCGGCCCCAACTTGCACAGACTTCTCCTCACTCCACTAGAAAGCCTGTGCAATAACTTTGGCAAGACTTTAAAAGCTTGAGCTTATAAAAATTAACATATGTAAGTTCACCAAGTGTGCAAAAACAAAACCATACTAACTTGCAAGCACTTAGGATAGCATGGAATAGATAGTAAGCACTAGTTAATACAGTTACCTGTACATCTAACACAAATGCTGTAATAGATATATGTCTCAGGAGCCATGATCTGATAATAGATATACAACTAATTCATTGTGTTGTAATGACTGAACCATAATTAACTCAATAACTGTCACTAATAAATAGGCATGTTGTTTTGGGCCAGTAGAAACAGTGTTGTAGGTTACATCACTTGACTTCATGCAGACGTGTCAGCATTTTGTTTTTTTAACTCTGTGGGATTGCTGAGACAAAGATAAGGTTTCTTTTTAATAGCTTCTAGCAGATTTAATTCCAAAAAACAAAAAAAAATAGCAGTTTACTACCTCACACCAGCCATGCATAAACGAGTGCCCTTTTCCAGACCATGCCCAGCACTGAATGTTATTGATATTTTTAATTGTTGCATCTATTACATAATAAAAAGGTATCTCATTATTTTAACTATTGTTTTCCTGACATGAGATACTTTGAACACATTTTAAATATGCATTGGCAATTCTTATTTCTCATGTGAATTGAATTTTATAACCTAAGCTTATATGTGTGTGTGTGTAATATATATATATACACACACACACACATAGGTTTGATTTTATTTTGTTAAGCAATTTGTGGAAAATTGCTTCAAATTTAAGATTATAAGAATGATGTTTTAATACTTCTTAGATTAGGAAAGATTAAGGTAAATAATTGAATAATGCTAAATCTCTGTGTACAATCTTAATTGTATCTCTATTTTTGTGTTTTTCTTTATTGTTATGTACACATGGTAAGATATATTAACTCACTGCTTCTCAATTAAATGCCCACATCAATTATTTGGGTATTTTGTTAAATTGCAAATGTTAATCTAGTAGTGTTTTAGCCCGTTTTATGTTGCCATAATAGAATCCCTGAAATTGAGTAATTGAGTAAGGAAGAAATATTTCTTACAGGTCTGGAGGTGGGAAAGTCCGAGATCGAGGCCTGGCAGGTGTGATGTTTGGGGAGGGCCTGGGCTCTGCTTCCAAGAAGATGCCTTGTCATCCCTCTTCCCTTGGACTCTCCCAACTCATTAGAATCAAGTATGCTCACAATCTTTGTTTTAAATTACAAACTCTGGAGCACATACATTACCTCTCATTCACCCAAATAAGAGCTCAGAACTGTGGGGAAATCGTACAGTGTGGCCCACAGATCCCTCCTGGTTTTAAGCACCATGGAGGCCAGCCTTCCTTATCCACATCTGCATCAAGTCTTTCCATGCTGCTCCCCAGTGTACCTGCCCTGCGCCACTCAACTTCAGGGATTTGCATGGCATCTGATTGCATAAAATAATTTCAGTTCAAATATAAAGTTGGCAACAAAAGACCAATGTGGCATAGCTTTTTTCATCAGAGTTTCTGTCAAGCCAAATGTGTGACTTAGTTATTACTCTGGCACATTGTTCTAAGGGATAGCGTTTCCCTTTGCATTTACTTTGTGTTTACTAAGAGGTCTTCTGGTGTGGAAAAGAACAGACATGTCTAATGGAATGCAGAAGCCCAATGGTGGTAGTCAGCTGTAGGACATCTGAGAGAGAACTCTGCACAGAGGTGAAAATCCAGGTAAACTGAGCTTGGTTTAGCTGAAGAGCCTATGGGCTGAGGCAGGGATTGTTTCTGGGGTTAGAGTCAGGGATGTTACTGGAGCCATTCTAGTAGAGTTACTCTAAATGTGGAGATCAGATCCTTGTGCATCAGTTAAAAGAGTTGTTTTGCCAATTTGTGCCGTATCAGGAGGTCCAGTTTAACTTGTTGGGAGCTACCCTTACAAAGCACATCGAAAATCCAAGAAAGTCATCCTCCTTTTCTCTTCAATGCAACTGCAGAATTGCCAAGACCTGAGTCGCAGGCAGATGCCTCGGCAGGGGCCTCAGAGCAGATACAGGCTCCAGTGTGGAGGGTGGCGTGTCCATCAAAGCTGAGCTGGCTGAAGCACAGCAAACTGAATGCTATTTTTTATGTGACAAAAATGATCTCTATGGATGGTACAGAGTCAATAAGTGGTAGATGGGGGCGACCAAACCGGTCTGTCATATCCCTTCCAGGTTAGTGTTCTTGCCTTGGAAACAGGGTTGCATCAAGCAGTTTCCGGACCTTTACCTGGAGGGGCTGCCAGGTGAGTGCTGAAGAGATGGTAAGGCACGCAAGCATTGCCCCACCTGGGCACTTTTCATCAACTGCTTCCCTAGCATCACCCTAAGCCACAAAACGACACTGAACAAAATAGTTTCACTTCACAAAGAAAACTCGTTGTCTCTCTGTTTTTCCTTTGGTAACCAAGCTGTTGTTATTGCACACTCTACTAAAGGGAGGTGTCCCATGTCCTTAGCACGGCACACTAGTTTGTTAGCAGTGGACTCTTCACAGAATGTGGAGGAGTCTGTGAGTTTAGGTGTGGGCAGCTCTCCCACCTGCATATCAGCAGTGACCATCATGATTATCACCGAGGGCACAGCTTCCCCCTTCTGGGTCCTGCAGGACAACAAGCACGTCTCTCCTTTCCCAGAGGTGGGGCCCGTGTCCCTCAAGGAAAGTTGCTGTTCCACCTCTGCCGATAAGGTGGTGACCCAGAGTGGAGACTCAATACACCTAAAACAGCTGTCTCGCACACAGCGGTGCAGGCTCCGAGAGGTGCACTTGGCTTCGACCCAGTCCTCCGCGGCCCAGTGTCTGTGTGTCTCTGAAAGCTGTCCCGGCCCACCAGTGGACTCATCCTAAAACAGAGCAGATTTCTGTCTGTTCTTTCCTCTGCTGGGAATGCCCACGGAACATTCTGGGAAATGTCTTAAACAAATGCGCACATCATAGACTTTTAAATTGGAATCTTTTTTGTTCTTCTTCTCCTTTTTTTTTTTTTTACTTTTTGTGGGTTCTATTTTTTTTTCTAGTTTGCAAAAGCACTATATTTGTTTTAAGTAAAAATGTAAAGGGCTGTGGAAGACGCTCCTGGTTGCCTTCCCTGCAGTCTTCCCCTCCCTCCACCCTCGTTTCCCCACTGCCAAGTTCTGCTTCCCACGGCAGACTGCAAAAATCCATCCTCATTTTCTCAGCCTTTCTTGGACGAAGTGGTCTGCAAGCTGAAAGGAATACAGAGGAGGGTTTTTTGGCTTTTGTCAAAGCCTTGAGAGGGAGAAAGAGAAAGACAAGCAGAGAAAGAGAGTGAGAGCGCCCTCTCTGCCTTTGAGCATCATTACATAGGATGATGTATTAGGATTCTCCAAAGAAATAGGACCAACAGGATACATAGATATATAAGAGGAGATTTAGTATGGAAATTGGTTCCTATGATTATGGAAGCTAAGAAATCCCACAATCTGTCATCTGCAACCTAGGGAACCATGAAAGCTGGTGATGTAGTTCCCTCTGCGTCTGAAAATAGGGAGGGAAGGTGTAAGTCTTAGAATCTGAAGGCCAGAGAACCACATGCTCTAATCTCCAAAGGCAGGAAAACATGGATATCGGAGCTCAACCGGAGAGAGCAAATTCACCCTTCCTTTCCTTTTTGTTCGATTTGGCACATCAACAGATTGGATGATGTCCAGCTGCTTTGGTGAGGGTGATTTCATTCAGTCTACTGACGCAGTGCTGACCTCTTTCTGAAGCGTTCGCACAGACACACCCACAAATTATGTTTTACCAAACACTTGGGCATTCCTTAGACCACTCAACCTGACACAGGCTATTAACCATCACAGATGGGACGTCTGGAGAGGGTGGTTACTTTGAAACCACGAGAATAGTGAGGAAACAACATGATGATGAAAGTCAACAGGCAGAAAAGGTCAGAACAAAGTTCTTTGGAGTTAATCATTTTGCTAGAGTTAAGCTTTTTCTATTTAGGTAATCTATTGCATGCAACTGAAAGCATTCTAATTGATGTATGGCTTCGCTGTAACTAATGACGTATTGCAAAGATTTAAAAAAAGAAAAGGTAAAAAAAAGAAAAAACTCTCCCCAAGCCTCCAATCCTATTTCCTTAAGAAGGCTGATCTTACCTCCTACTGCATAGAATTCAATAGTTGTCTCTATTTTATTTCAAACATATATATCCATATATACATGAATATATGGATTCGTCTCACTTGTTCTTACGAAACAGTACTATTCTGTACACATTATTCTGTAATTTGCTTTCTCAGTTTATATGGCCCTACCTCAAGGTCAAGTATTTCCCCACCGACAGACAGTAACGTTGCTGTAGGTTAGACTTCTACAAATATTGCTGTAACAAATATTGTTATGCAGATACCTTATATCCAATAATATCTACAGGAAAGGTTCCCGAGAACGGTATTGCAGAAACAAAAACATGTATTTTCAATTTTAATAGTTACTGACTTTAAGGAGACAATACTCGACAAAATGGAACCTCATCATCGTCCTGGATTATGTAGATATATTTGGGAGTACCAAGGGCAGAATCAATCTCTTCCTTATATTATTTTCACTGTCTCCTTGCAAACACTAGCATATAATAACTATTACAATGACTACACCTATTGCTATTAGTCATCATCATTTATTAGCTTTTTTGAATAACCTTATTAATAGCTCTACATTTTAAAATGTCCAACGTCACACAGCTAATAAGAAGTAAACCCAACACTTCAGACCAATTCTATCCCGTGTCAGCGTTCACTCTTCCTTGATGATCTGCGTGTGCTCATATGCAAATGAAACACTATGGATATGAAGCCATCACTTTCCCGTCCCTTAAGAAAGGCCACCTCCCACACCAAATACTAAAGATAGATCAATGTCTTCAGAGGGATGGACTAAAAACTGAAAGAAATGTAGTTTAGCATAATGAAAGTACATTGGATTCAAAGATAGGAATCAAACTTTAATTCCAGGCTCACAAGCAAGTAGTTATTGAAAACTGCCAATCTTCCCTTTCATATACATGTGTAATTATATACATACAGAAATGTACATAATTATTTCCTTATTTGGAAAATGTAGTGTAATTTGGGAAATGTACATAATTATCCTTTTCTGACAACCTCCTGAGGTTGCTATGAGAAAAATTGAGATAACACATTTAGAAGTACATTGTAAATCATAGTGCCAAATTAAAAGAAGATATATTACTTCTGTTATGCTCTCTTAAATTAATTTAATTTTAAACTTAGTACACAGAAATATCTTCCAAACAAATTATCTGATATATTAATGTGATGCTATTGAGCTATCATGTTATTGTGTTATTATATATGTTGGTTTTCAATCAATCACAACTCTCTTACTCCGAATTTCTCTGAAAATAATTTTTTCATTGAACTTCCTAGAAGTATTTCAGAGGGATATGTTGGACTCCGTCCACAGCAATACTATTTCATAGAATGCAATAGTGAATTCTACCTGGCCATTTATTAAAACAATCTTCTGAAATGAAATTCAGTGAAGGTATTTCTGAAGGACTGGACTAATAACATCAAAGTATACAAAATTTTAGTGAATTGGCCTGATGCAAGAACAATATAAATACTTGGAAGCACAGAATAAGTCATCTCCTGTGCATAGAAGTAATGCAGATTAATATATTTCAGAAAATATATATTTATCTTCTTCAGTGTGACACAGGCAAACAATATTCTATGAGACCAGCTCTCTCAGCAAATACTTGGTGAAAGGATAGATGGAAGGCAATTTTGAAATCATCCCAAACCTCAATGTTCTTATTAGAATTATATGATAAAATGGCTACTTCAATCTGGTAGAAAGGATTAGTAAAAGATGATGTACTTTTATTATTATTATTTCAGCTGCTGTCACAGAACAGGTATTTAGCAAATAGTATCCTTATGCTCTTATTTCCTCTATGTAATGTGCAACTCATAAATCGTTATGTACTACTTGTTATTATCAGCATGATATACTTACAATCTATAATCTAGGAAAGCATTATAAGACTTTGAACACCATGTTTTTTATTTAGATGGAAGTTGTGAACAAATTTTCTCTGTTTAATATTTAATTTTTGACTTCTGAGAAGCCCAACAATAACAGACTTAGGCAATGAAATAAGATGAAAAATCTTACATTTAACTCTAGTGTTCTTGTATTTATTAAATATTACAATATTTGATATAGGAGATTCAACATTAAAAACTATAAACCCTTTGAAAGAGTTAGCTGTTTAGATTGCCAGATGTATTGATTTTTGTTTGTTTGCTTTTTCCAAGAGTTTTCAATGGTTTATTTTTTATTTTATTTTTTTTGAGATGGAGTCTCACTCTGTCTCCCAGGCCGGGGTGCAGTGGCAGAATCTCGGCTCACTGCAACCTCCACTTCCCGAGTTCAAGCGATTCTCCTGCCTCAGCCTCCCAAGTAGCTGGGACTACAGGCACATGCCACCACGTCCAGCTAATTTGTGTATTTTTAGTAGAGATAGGGTTTCACCATATTGGCCAGGATGGTCTCGAACCCCTGACCTCGTGATCCCCCGCCTTGGTTTCTCAAAGTGCTGGGATTACAGGCGTGAGCCACCGCACCCGGCCTTAACGGTTTATTCTTGTTTACCACATTGAGTATTGTGCTTTCCCGTGAACAGCGATCAAAACAGCTTGATTTGCATGCTTTCAAAACTACCTGGACAAAACTAATGTGATTTAAATTTACTAACAGTTTAAATTCTTCTATATGAAATACACTTTTTAAAAAACAAATACAAAGGACAAAGAGTTGAAAGCAGTCAGCTGGCCATGATGACCATGCAAGCCTCACCCTCCAAACTTCTCCAGATGCCAATTTGCCTAAATACCACTTCTTCCCTGTGTTCCTCACCTCTATACTCTTTCTCTCACAGATGCTAAAAACCTTATGAAGTTTATGAAAAGTTGATACTACATCTTTGCAGCCCTGGGTTAGATATGGACAAAATTAAGTTAAATATGTTTTGATTTATAAATGATTATAGATGACTGAAAGAATCAAATTAATTTTTTTAGTTAAATTATTCCTTTTGAAGAAGTTAATGCTAAACCTTGTAAAACAAGGCTTGCAGAACAGACAAAAGAATAAGTATCTCCACAGATTGCCTGAAGTAGAATGACCAGGTCATGTTTCTGTGTGACTTTCTTACAACATCCTGAAAGCTCTTAAGTTTTTATTTCCTGTGATTGAAATGATCAGCACTTGATAAAGGAAACACACTTCGAGTCTAATGGTGCTGATGCTGCTATTCCTGGAGTTAACTATAAAAGCCGACCACTAAGAAGCCACAGACTGAAACTTGCCCTCAATAAAAAAAAAAACAATAAAAGCGACAAAAATTAAACTTTCTTCAAGAGCCCTCGAAACCTTTTTAAAAATACTGAAATGGAGCAACTGGGGCACCAGAGATTATTTTGGAAGTCTCCTGCCCTCTTTTTTATTTATTTTTATTTTTTATGGAACTTTGTATCCTTCCCTGTTCTTCCAGTTATGGAACAATAAATTGAAATGTTCCCCTCGTTAAAAATTTAATCAGATTGTAATTCACTGATATGATTTCTGTTTTTACTGTATTTCACGAATAACAATAAAGATATCCTTGAAGTTAAAAATCGAGAAACTATTTTGCTTATTTAAATTTGTAAGATTACTGATTGAAAAGTTTTTGTTTATTTCTTGAGACAGAGTCTTGCACTGTCTCCCAGCCTGGAGTACAGTGGCATGATCTTGGCTCACTGCAAACTCTGCCTCCTGGGTTCAAGTGATTCTACCAGCTCAGCCTTCCTAGTAGCTGAGATTACAGGCACCCGCCAACACACTCAGCTAATTTTTGTGTTTTTAGGAGAGACAGAGTTTCACCATGTTGACAAGGCTGGTCTCAAACTCCTAGCCTCACATGATCCAACTGCCTTGGCCTCCCAAAGTGCTGGGATTATAGGCATGAGCTACCACACTTGGCAAAAGTTTTGAATCAGAGCTTACTTTCTGTTTAATAGCTGTTTCTAATAATTTGATGGTAGCTATGTAGAAAAAAGAGAATTAACTTTCCTTTCAGTAATTTGATATTTTCAACAAAGATTATTATGATTTATCATTGACATAACTTCACATGGAAGCCCAGTGCTTCTCCCTTTTCCATTTTTGGAGGACAGATTGTTGCCTTTGGTTTTACACAGTGGCACACCTGTGTCTACTACCTGTCCTCATCATGGCTCTGTGAATTAGGGATGGCAAAGTCATCCACATTTGAATTGATGAGATGGAGATGCAGATGATTTGCTAATTCACTAAGTAGCTAATTAGCAATAGTGATGGGATGAAAACTGAGCATTGTGCCTTCATTGCGTTAATGATCTTCCTACTCAGAAGCCCATTATGCTTTGGCTTCTCAGAGGATACAACAGCTCTGGGGTGAGGGAGATACCTGTTTGCTAGCAAAACAAATATTCACTGTAATAGCAAAATAAATAGTAAAATAACTTTACATTTTACGGTGTGGGCATTTATTTGAAAGGTAAGAATACTTAAATAAAACAAAACAACACTTTCATTGCATTAAAAGTAGTATATGTGGATAGGATTGATCACTATAAATATGATCAAATTTAGTATTTGACACAGAAATGAAGACAACAGGGTTAAATTTCCAGAATACTAGTCAGAGCAGTGTTCAGATGGAGGTAGAGCTGGTGAGTGCTTGAGTAGAGGGATTCTGTAAAGAGGCTCAGGAAGCTCCTCTGTCTGAAATCTTAGCCAGTTCCTTTTGATCACACACCTAACACATAATGATGCAGACATCCTGAAAAACTCCATAACCTGAGAAAGTCACAAAGCTACTGGAAGACAAACTCAGGATCACAAATATGAGAAGTAATGTAATATGTATTTTAACCATGCTTATTTAACTTAGACCAATAATATAAGGTAGCTTTATGTGAATCGGCGTGATCTCTTATTTGATTTTGCTTAAGTGTCTAAAAAGATCATTACTCAAATTGAGAAGATTTTTATTCTTTACTATTATTTCAGATAATAATTCAAAATTATTCTTCAATTTATAGGTCATGAATCTTCCCCTGTAGTTATCCGTAACCTGTAAACCATATGACTACATCCTAAATGATGTCATGGATTTTTTTTTTTTTTTTTTTACTTCTGACTTGGAAGATCTTTTTTTCTTTTTCTTTTTTTTCCACACTCTGTGTTCAGGCATTTCTAAAACGACGATGTTTGAACATTTTTAAAATATATATATTACATACTTCTTAAAGGGCTTCTTAACTATCAAACAATGCAACACTGCTAAAGACAATGCATGTGAAATCCTGAGACATTTTTCTCCTTGTACATTTAGTTTCCATGTTTTCAGTCTATCACAGCAGTGTTCACTGAATGCTCATTATGTGAAAGGCAGTCTAGGAGCTGTGGGAGAATACAATGATACATCAGGGAAAATTCCTGTCCTCAAAGAGCTCTCGCTTGACATGAAAATTCCGTGAGTGCTATTGTGTAAATTGACGTGCAAGTCTAGAAGAGGAAGAGATGAGTTTTTGAGTCTGGTGACCTGTGAAGTCTTCATCAAGGAAGAAACATTTAAATTAGGAATGGAAAAGTTTTAAGTCCCCCACTAAGAGGTGACAGTGAAGAGTCTTCATCATGTTACACTCTCTGTACTTAGCACAATATTTCACAATATAGCACATACTGAACAATTGTTTCTGAAATGAGTGAAAGAATGAATAAATGAATCAACATAAAAGTGTATATTGAAAAAAGAGGAAGTAACGGAGCTCAAAAGGATTCTGGTTTTCTAAAGCATTGGTATTTTCACTGTTTCCTAAAAAAAAAAAAAAAAATTATAAAATAAAACAACTATATGCTACATAGACTCTGACTTTTGTATGTTTTTCTCGCAGAGAATACTGTACTTTTTGTGTTTTATTTTTTCAGTGAGTCAAAAAGGATTAAAACTTGTTTTCCATTCTTAATGGAATTTTCAGTGATAAAGAAAGAAAGAAATATTTTCAGTGATAAAGAGTCCTCCTTAAGTTCATCCATTACTAAAAACTTAGAGAACTGAAATCATAGTGTGATACTTTCATTTGTTCATTGTTTAGTAAGTAATAACTAATTAGCCGGCACTAGCTTTGTCTCTGGTTATATAATATACAGATTATACACAGCTGCTTACTTCTTAGAGCTTGAGTCTAGTAGAGAAGACAGACAAATACAACCAAAGCATAACAATTATGACAATGGCACAACTTAATCCTAGACACTCTGGAAAAAAAATGAAAGGAAAACTACACAATACTTGGAAATATTAGAAATAGTTTTTAAGAAGTGTAAAATGTACAGAGATTCAAATTATAAGTGGCTATTAAATTGTTAAAAGTCAATAAAGGGAATTCTAAGCAGAAAGGTATTATGTACGAAGTCTCAGTTATAACACAGAGTAAAGGAATTGAAGACAGGATGAGGAGTTTAGGAAGATGGCATTAGGGAAAAATGAGGTTTTGTGAATCATGTTATCCTCAGCAATTCTACTTGAAATTGAAAGTTGAATAAAACTTCATATTAATAACATTAAGTATATATTATTTTGCTTTCAGGCAGAAATTAGCAGAATTTTTGTAAAGATCCAGATAGTAAATATTTTAGGCTTTCCTGCTCAACTATGATCTGAATTGCATTTCTTCTTTATCATATTATTGCTGTGTGTATGTTTTACAACCCTTAAAAACATGAAAACCATCTTATTTCCCAGAGAAAACAGGCTAAGAGCCGATTTGGTTTGCAGAAAGCAGAGTTGTGAATCCTGCGTTAGAGGATCATAGCTATATGATGTTTCTAAAATGCTGGGGTTTTCACCAAGTATTTCTAGACCTTGCCTCCCTCCCTCCTTTCTCTTCCTCCATCCATTCCTGCCCCTTAGTCTTGGAACATTCACTGTTCCTCAAGCCACATGTGATCATTGCTTTGCCTGAGCTACTACAACTAATGACCATAATATTTTCTCCTTGTTTATACATTCAAGCATACTTAATTTTTATATAAATATTTTTTTCCAAAACTAACAATGTTCATCTTGATACTTTGTGATTTAACTCCGCAAATCATGAAGAGGTCCTGGAAATTCTCTGTTGCCTTCTGCGATGCTGTCCCCATCTTCCTGGTTTCAATTTTGCCCTAAGGAAGGAGCTTGGCCAGTTTCTATCTTCCATTGCTCCTCTGTCACCTGGATACCTAATCTCATAAAGCCAATGAACACATCTTTGCATTCCTCAATTTTTTGTAGTCCTTCCCACTTTCTCAAGTGTTAGCTTATGACTAAATAAATGAGTGACGGAAGTTGTTAACCATATAAGCTTGGGATTCTTACAGATCCCCAATATTATCTTCTAGTGACGTGACATGAATAAGCTGCTAAATCTTCTCTGGCCTCCATCATTCCATGTACAAAATTGGAATAGTCATAGTGGACTTCTGGATAAGTGATGGACTGCATTTCAGCTCCAAGGTGGAAGCACAGAGCTACAACAGGAAAGAAAGATGAAAAAAGTAAGTCTGTGGGTAGAAGCTAAATAATTTTTTTTATCTTTAGTGTTACACTATAATGTAAAATCATAATGTCTGATTAGGCTAAACACTCACCCACATTAAATGCATATGAGCATATAAGTCGGGAAGAAATTAGACTAAGTGGGGTTAAAGTGTTTTAATATCAAGAAATTATCTGGCAGAGGTAAAATACCAGCTTTCAATAACATTTAACAACATTAATATTAGATGTGATAAATTGAAAATGAAATCTTTAGAGTGATCACTAAAAAAAGTGCATAAATAGTATGCTAGGAGAGGCAAAGTAAACATATTAAGAAACACTAGAGCAATCAAAAAAAGTAGAAGAGAAAAGGAGAAACAAAATATTTGTGACAAAGTTCTACTCAAATATATCAGTAATTGCATAAAGCATAAACAAACTAGATAATTTATTTAAAAGACAATTTTAGTTTAGTCAAAAAGAGCAACTCCACCCCCAAAGAAGCTCCTAACATTCAGAATGCTTAAGCTAGAGGAATGAATTAAGAGATGACGTGAAATTATGCAATTTATAAGAGAAATACTTAAATGTAAAGACATGGATTAAAAGTAAAGGAGTACAGAAAGTATATCTTGCTACACTAACCAAAGAAAGTGGAAGTGATGTTAATGTCAGGCAAAGCAGATTTTAGAACAAAAGAAATTACCGGGGAACATGAGAAGCATTGTTTAATTATTTAGGAGTTAATTCTCTAAAAATGCACAGTAACAGAACATTAAAATATGCGAGGAAAAAAACAGAGAACTCCAAGGAGAAATAGACTAATCCATTGTTATAGTTGATGACTTCAGCATTTCTCTATCAATAATTGATAAATTCAGCACGCAGAAAATCAGCACGAATATGATTGACCTGAACAGCAATTATCGAAATAATGGGAGAATACATAATTTTCCCAGGCCATCATGGGACATCCATATTCTGAGCCTTAAAATACATGTTAACAAATTTAAAGGAATAAAAATCATACAAACTAATCATACAAACTATGCTGTCAGCCCACATGTGGAACTAAACTAGAAATCAGAATGAAAACATTTACAAATACTCAAATGTTGGAAGCACTGATGGAATACTTTTAAATAAGACATGGATTGAATAACAGCTCTCAAAAAAATTAAATACATATTTATATGTATACAATGAATTAAAATGAAAATGTGACATCAAATTTTATGGAATACGATGAAAGCAGTGCTTAGAGGAAAATGTATAGCTTAAAGTTTGAGTTCATATATTATTTTTAAAAATTTAAAATCTATAAGCTTCTATCTTTGGAAACCAGAGAAAGAAAAGCAATGCAAGCCTAATGCACAGAGAAAAATGTTAAAATAAAAATAAAAAATAAAGCAGAAATTAATGAAATTGAAATAAAAAATTAATCAATAAAATCAATGAAACCAAAAGCTGATTTTTGAAGGTCAATAACACTGATGAACATTCAAGGAAATAATAAGAAAAATATAAAAATTAATAATATCAGTAATAAAAGAGGGTTATTGCTACATCACTACCAGTGTTCCAAAAACATTAAAAGTGTAATAATACATTATTATGAAAAACTGTATGAACACCAGTTTGATAATGTAAATCAAATGGACCAATGATTGAAATACACAAAATATCAAAATTCACATCTAGAGCAACAGAAAATTAGAATATGGCTATATTTACTAATGAAATTAAATCAATAAATAATAGCCTTCCAAAACAGAAAGCATCATGCCCAGATGATTTCACTGGTGAATTCTACCCATTGAAAAGAAATGATATCAATTCTCTACAATGTCTTTCAAAAAAATTGAAGCACAGGGAATCCTTTTCAATTCATTTTATGAGGCCAGTATTACCCTACTACCAAAACAAAAAGTAAAAATATTACAAGAAAGAAAAACTACAAATGCATATCTATTATGAACATAGATACAAAAATCCTCAAATAATACTAACAAATAGAAAAAAATAATATATAAAAATGATATAACCTAGTGGGATTTATTCCAGATATTCTAAGTTGGTTCAACATTCAAAAATTAAATAATATAGTACATCAGATAAACAAGCTAATGGAGAAAAATCATCTGATCATATCAACAGAGGCAAATAAAGCATTTGGTAAGTCCTACACCCATTCACAATAAAAATCAGCCAATTTAGAAAATAGCACCACATTGATAAAGAACATCTAAAAAACCTGCAGCTAATAGCACACTTAAGATTTAAAAAAAAAAAAAAAAAGCTCTGTTTTCCTCTTTAGATTGCAAACAAGGCAAGGATGCCCCATCTCACCACTTCTATGCAGCATCATGCTGAAAATCCTAGTTAATGCATGAAGACATGAAAAGGAAATGACAGGTACGAAGACTGGGAAGAAAGAGACGAAAAGTCACTGTAGTGTCTACGATTGCTTATGTGGTAAGGCCTTAAAGGAAAGGAAATAATCTCCGTAATGGTGTGGCTCCGTTCATTGAGGAGAGAGGGAAGGAAGAGTGACGGAGGGGAGCATGGGAGAGCTTTTGGGCTGCTAGCAATGCCATCTAATTTTAAATGGTATGTGGTTATACAATATAACCACAGTAAAATGATCTTTGTTCACAAGTATCAAATCCCAAAGAATCAATACAAACTTGAGGAACTAACAAGTGATCATAGCAATGTTGCAGGATACAAGTTTAATATGCAAAACTCAATTACTTTTCTATTGAACAGTAATTAACAATTGGAACTGGAAATTAAAACAAAATAGCATTAGGGTTATCACCAAACAAGTTGAAGTAGGTAAATTCTAACAAAATATATACAGGAACAATATGAGGAAAACTACAAAATTCTGATGAAATAAATCAAAGATCTAAATAAATGAGAGATACTTTGTGTCCATGGAGTTGGAAGACAATATTGTTAAGAGGATAATTCTGCCCAACTTGATTTATAGATTCAGTGCAATTCCAATCAAAATCCCACCACATCCTTTTATGGTTATTAACAAACTGATTATAAAGTTTATGTAGAAAAGCAGGAAAATCAGAACAGCCAATATAATACTGAAGAAGAACAAAGTTGGAGGACTGACACAGCCTAGCTTTAAGACTTAAAGCTACAGTAATAAACACAGAAGAAAAAACAAATACCAATGGAACCAAATAGAGAACCCAGAAGTAGACCCTGACAAATACAGCTAAATCATACTTGCACAAAAGCAAGAATCAAAGGCACTTCAATGGAGAAAGGATAGTTTTTTTAATAAAAGGTACTGGAACAATTAGATATATATATGCCTCCTCCCCCCCCAAAAAAAGAAAAGAAAAAAACTCTAGACAGACTTTCACCTTTCACAAAATCATACTTAAAATGAATCAGAGACTTAAAATGCAAGATTCTAAAACATATAGTTTTAAATATTAAGTTATATTCATACATGGGACAATGGTATTTAAACATCAATGAAATCAACAAGCCATAGGTATGTGAAACAACATGAATAAATTTCCCAAATAAATTGTTTATTTAAAAAAGCAATACAAGACCTGGCATGGTGGCACATGCCTGTAATGCCAGCACTTTGAGAGGCCAAGGCGGGAAGATTGCTTGAGCTCAGGAGTTCAGGAACAGCCTGGGCAAAATAGCCCACCTTTACAAAAAGTGCAAAAATTAGCCCAGCATAGTGGCACTTGCCTGTGTTCCCAGCTACTCGAGACTGAGGTGGGAGGATCTCTTGAACCTGGGAGGTCCAGGCTGCAGTGAGTCAAAATCACACCATTGCACTCTGGCCGGGTTGACAGAGTGAGGCCTGTTTCCAAAAAAAAGCAAAAACACGAAAGTAATACACAAAATATGTTTTATGATTGTATGTACATCATGGTTTCATATATCATGATATCAAATACAGAGACAAATAGGATTTACAAAACATGAAAAAATAAACTGTAGTGTCTATGGTTGCATGTTTATGTGATAAAGTCTAAAGGAAAGGAAAAAAATTTCCGTAGCAGTGTGGCTCCTTACACTGAGGAGACGGGAAGTCATAGTGACTAAGAGGAGCAAATGAGAGCTTCTGGGCTTCGGGCAGTATCATCTCGTTTTCCACTGCATGTGGTTATATCAATATTTACCTTAGGATGATACTTGTACCAACTTTCCATCTTTATTTTATGCACTATTTCTGTGTAGATATAATTTATAATAAAAATTCTTTTTTTTTTTTTTTTTTTGTGTGACGGAGTCTCGCTCTGTCGCCTGGACTGGAGTGCAGTGGCCAGATCTCAGCTCACTGCAAGCTCCTCCTCCCGGGTTTACGCCATTCTCCTGCCTCAGCCTCCCGAGTAGCTGGGACTACAGGCGCCCGCCACGTCGCCCGGCTAGTTTTTTGTATTTTTAGTAGAGACGGGGTTTCACCGTGTTAGCCAGGATGGTCTCGATCTCCTGACCTCGTGATCCACCCGTCTCGGCCTCCCAGAGTGCTGGGATTACAGGCTTGAGCCACTGCGCCCGGTCTAATTTATAATAAAAATTCTAAAGTGAAAATTAACAAATCTAAATAAGATTGTGGGTGTCCGTGAGTACGGAGGGAATTTAACGAGTTCCAAAGCCCTTGTCTTATTAGAAAAAAAGATTAAAAACTATGAACTTCAGATACTAAGAGCAAAATATAAAATACGCATTTTAAAAATTAAAATAAAACTTCTAACTGCAAAACAATGGGAAACAAAAGGTAAGAAAGAGAATGTGATCAAACAGACACTAGGAACGAGATTACAACAGTAACTCAGAAAGATTGTAGAAGGATTAAATGGAAGCATTCACATGTGGCAGAAGCTGCTAAATTTCTCCCAAAGTCCTTTTTCCCCAGGGACAGGATTTTTACATGACTTCTCAGCACCCATAATAAAGACATGTTTCAGCCTGTCATGAAGCTAAGTGTGGCCATGAGACTAACTTCTTGTCAGTTGGATATAATTAGAAGTTTTGAATTGCCGCTTCTGAGATTCTTTTTTAGTAGGGAGCTTCCAGAGTGCTTCTATCGAAACGTTTAATGACAGTCCAATCTTGCCCCAGGAAGGCAGGCTGTGTTAGAAATCAGGCACAGAGTTTGATTATAAAAGCAGCATTAAATACAAAAGAGGTTGACTCATGGCTTCATCAAGACCCTAATCAAAAGCCTTCTTCCCTTTTCTTTAAGTCTTCCTGTGTTGCACCGCTTGCAAAAAAACATGAGATCCTGTATCTCAATCGTGGAGATGGTGAGGCTGAAGACCATCACCAGAGGAACATGTAAATGAAAGCTAATGAAAGCCAAAAGGTCTAAGTCCCAGAGGCTCTCCTGAATAATGACCACCATAGCAGGCCTTGACTGAATGCCTCTGAACTTCTATTCTATTCTATTCGATTCTTTCTATTCTATTCTATATTAATATTATACATTAATATATATGATTAATATTTTAGGTCTCTGTCATCTAGAGAAAAACTTAATATACTAAATTAAAAACTGCAAGAAAAGTTTATTATTTTTGAAATTGCCTGTGCTAGTTTCACATACGTCTTACGTCCCACTTCTAATCTCTTTATTTTATTTATTTATTTATTTATTTATTTTTGAGACGGAGTCTCGCTCTATCCCCCAGGCTGGAGTGCAGTGGCCGGATCTCAGCTCACTGCAAGCTCCGCCTCCCAGGTTTACGCCATTCTCCTGCCTCAGCCTCCCGAGTAGCTGGGACTACAGGCGCCCGCCACCTCGCCTGGCTTTTTTTTATAATTTATTTTATTTTATTTTATTTATTTTTTATTTTTTTATTTTTATTTTTTCCCACTTCTAATCTCTTAATTCCATCTCGAATTACTCCCAAAGCTTCAACTGCAGACCTTCACTGTCTTTGCACAGAATGTAACCAGAGAGTGTCTAAGTCTGAGAGCCCTTGGTGCACAGTGATAACTGCCTGCCTGGTCTTCCCTGATCTTGCAACACGATCTGCAACTCAGAAACAGTCGTCTTTACCCAACGGGGGTGGGAGCCACTAGATACTGTTTCTTATCTTTCTTTGCGTGGAGAGTTCTGAGATATTTCATGAAATTTATCCAAAGCTTGCACAAATCGGAGCCCCGTTTCCCTAAGGTGATAGCACACTCCGCATGCATCCTGGTATTATCTTTCTCTTCTTCCCTGAGTGACTCCAGTGTCCCTCTTCCCTGCTGGATGGGATCACTTCTCAAATAATCTGACTCCACAGATGTCTTTGACATGATTTCCGCCCATTTCAGCGCCATACTGTGCTCCTCTCTCTTCCTGCCTCAGGGCTTCCAATGCCTTGAGGAAGATGCCTCATTCAGGAAAACCCACCAAGGCTGCTGGATAATAAAAGAGGCAGGACCTGGAAGTGCAGGGGAGTTAATGCCTTGTACCACCCTTGACCAAGGGGAATGGAAGATACGGAATAGATGTTTTCACCTCTTTTCCTTTGAACCATTCTGAGGTTTATTTCCTAAATCTGCTACAACTGTCCCACAGAATTGAGGGTCATTGCCTGTAATATGGACTGACTTGATAACACATCCTTGTATTGTTTTTCCTTCTTCCATCTTTCACTCTCTGTCCATCTCTCATCTCCTGGGACCACTCTCTCAACAAACCACCTGCCTGCATGTACTATTATACATCGAGTTCTGTTTACAGGAGAACCTGCAGAAAGTCAGTGTTCCGTACGTGTGGGCTTGTTATTATTATTATTAATACATATATATACACTTGAGTATTCCATCATCAATAATTTTTATGAAATTGAAAATGATATTTATCGACATTTTACATAGTGCCAACTCCTAGTCCTACCGTTGTGGGGTATGAATGATCCCAAATTTTAAAAAATTATCTATGCTTACAACTTGGAAGCCACTTTTGAAATATCTCTGAACTCATCTTAGCATGTCCAATTACTCGATCTCATCAGTTTTTTACTTATGTGGCATAATCAATCTTTTCCTTGCTAGTCAGGTTGCCACCACTGTCAAATTACTCACAGATGGCGAGATTCCTAAATGCAGTGATGGTTCCCGGACAGTCCACCCTAGTCCTCTTCAATGCAGTCTTCCTTCATCGAACAAGTATTTCAGAACATGAAGTGTGCCAGATGCTGTTGTTTATATTAACTTGTTTAATTCCTGTGAAATGAAGATAGATATTATTATCCTTGCTTAATAATTGAAGTGTCTGAGCCCCTAATTCAGTCACCAAATGATGTGGCTAGAAGCAATTAGAACTGGATTTAAAACCAAGATCAGCTGACTTCAGTTCTCATGATGGTTCCTCTACATGTCACTCTCTTCAGAGTTCACTTTTGGTTTCCTCCTTCATCACATCTGAGACACGTGGTTATTTCTCACTGACTCCAATAAGACCAATCAGGCAAAGCTCCATGTCACGCAGCTTTTCCACCATCTGCTTGATACGTGTGGTCCATGTGCTCTCCTTGTGGCTTTCCTTTTTTGCTTGTTTTCTCTTCCATTTCTTCTCTATTCTTCCCCTAGGCTTTCTTCTTTCTCCCAAAAAGGGTTACTTTTTGGCGATGCTGCTTACTCTTAGACTCTTGGAATTTTGAGGAGTTTTTTTAACTTGCATTTTAGGTTTGGGGGTACATATTGAGGTTTGTTATATAGGTAAACTTGTGTCATGGAGAACTGTTGTACAAATTATTTCATCACCCAGGTATTAAGCCCAGTACCCGATAGTTATCTTTCTTGCTCATCTCTCTCCTTCCACCCTCCACCCTCAAGTAGACCCCACTGTCTGTTTCCATCTTTGTGTTCATATGTTTTCATAACTTAGCTCCAACTTATAAGTGAAAACATACAGTATTTGGTTTTTCTGTTCCCACAGTTGTTTGCTAAGGATAATTAGCTTCCAGCTTTATCCATGTTCCCGCAAAACACATGATCTCGTTCTTTTTTATGGCTGCATAGTATTCCATGGTGCATTTTTCATCCCGGCTCCTCCTTCCACTGTTGAATAAACTCAGACCCAAAAAGCTTAAGTGACTTCCTCAGAATGCACAGTTAACTTAGATAGAGAATGGAGCTCTTCTCCTTTCTTCTAGTCAAGAGTTTATAACATAGGACCTGTATTTCTCATGCTTATCTTAATTTCATATTTTTCTCTAATTTGTCAACTCTTGAACCTACCTTCTTGGATTACTCACAATTTGGTGAATATATAATGATATTAATCTATCATTTAAAAATTTTTCTTCTATCTTCCTCCGACATGCCTGCCTTTTTTCCCACTCTTCTTTCCTTTCTTCTTTTCATCTATTCACTCCTCAACTGCAGGAATATGGCAGTGAAGAGCATACAATCCTTGCCCTTGGGAACATAGAATCTTGCACAATGAACAGATTTAGTGCAGTTAAACTGTACTTGTATTACATGCTGCATGTACTAAGTGGAGATAGAAGCTAATCTGAGGGACCTAGCAAGGTTTCCCTGAAAAATGATGGGAAAAGAATTCCTGATGCACAGAATGACAGACAGAGAATTGTGGGCAGAAAAAGCAGAAGGGAGAGCCCTGAGGTGGACGGAGGCTGCTCCTTCTAGGGCAGAGGCCCTGTGAGGGCAGAGCTGGGAGGGAGTGGGGAGCCAAGTGAGGAAGCTGAGAGGGAACCTGGGATTCAACTGAGCAGGATTCTGCAGATGCTGTAAAGATTTTAAAAATTAATCTCAAAGGAAATGAAAGCCACTGAAACTTTTAGGCAGCAGGGTAGCATGACTCGATCTGAATTTATATCCTGGGGTTGTTTGAAGAATGAGTTTGAGGAGGTGAAGAAGAGAGTTCAAGAGGCTTTTGTTTCAGACCAAGCGAGCCCAGGAGACCTCCCATGGATGGGGAGCAACAGCTGGAGGCAGGTGTACCCCAGAAGAGGGTCCGGGTGGGGGACGAACCTGGGCATCACCAACATGAACCTCATGTCCACAGGCTTCTCTATAGTTGAGACTGTCCAGGACAGGGCTAGAGAGTGAGGAAAATTGCTTATTTCAGCACTTTCAACCCTTAATTAGGATTAAAAGACAAGATTAGTATAGGCGATAGGAAAAGAAGAAAAAAGGACGAAGAAGAAAATCAAACTAAATTTCCAATCTTAAATCAGGAAATGAGCAGCCGGCTGGAGCTGGTCTCACGCTAGTGTGTCTGACTAGAATGCATTTTACCACTCTGTCTTTCCGACAAGCTTTAATTCATCTTTCAAGGAATGAATCAGTTCATGTCCCATGAATCAGTTCTGAGAATACCTCCCTAAGTTAACTGAAAGCAAGCTATTCTTTCCACTGCGTTTGTACATCTACTGCAGCAGGCTCCTTGGCTGGACAGCCTCGGCCGCACTAAAGTCAAAGCAGCGAGATGACAAGGATGATACTTGATTCCTCTGGGTCCACGAAGTGAGCAAAAGAATGAAGTGTATGTGTGCACGAGACATGATGAGGATTGAAGAGGATGGAAATCGACGCCCGATTTACCAAAAGAAAAGCAAAAGTTACTCTCATTTCTTTAATAGAATTCCCTACTTAAAACAACAATGGCAAAAACAAAACAAAACAACTCAATTCATTGGTTTTAAGGTGGGAATTGTAAAGGGTGAAAGTGGACAGATTGCAAAATACCACCAGAACCCACAACTTGACAGACGTCCACTATCTGACGGAGTCATAGTGCCCAAATTATCTTCGGATTCCGCGGCACGTCACAGGTCATAAAGCAGAGTAATGACTCCAGCTCCGTTATTTATTCATCTTACGCAGAGTCTGAAAAGCCATAAAACCCAACACTGATGGACGTAAATCGTCTCAGGCAATTAGTTCCAATTGTCTGATAGCAAATTTGAACTCTCTGCAGCTTAATAATCAGAAAGTCTTGGAACCAGATTGAAGTCAAGTCGAGGGAAGAAATCCTGATGTGGCTTTGCAGACAGATGTGTCATGACTACACCATGCCAGTAGAAGAGTGGTAGGAATCCATTTAAATCTGCAGCCCAGGACATCGTACCACAAACAAATGTTACAAATCAAATATAAATGTGCAACTCTTACGTGTACTATTGGATGGTAATAAAATTCGTGCTTTAAGTAAGCAAAAGTGCTATTTTATTCCTGAGTGTCTCACCCAGAATTCTTTTAATAAGTAAAAGATGCTGCTTGGAGAAAAAACTAGTGGCAAGAGTCTGTAAAAAGAAAATGCAAAAATAAAGGTATGTGTCTACATATGAAGTACCCTCATCTGGGAAGGCTTCGTTATCCTCCTAAGTGCAGATAATTTTCCCCCTGTTTTTGCACTGGCCAAAACTAATAAATGTATAAAATGTATATAGACTCATTTATGAGTAGCCTGTATAGTCATAGAATTTTAAATAAGAAAAAAATAGATCAGACTTGTCGTAAGATTGTATTTTATTAATGTGGTAAATTATGTCTTACAGAAAGTTTAGTTGCCCAGGGTGACACCACTAGTAGGTGGTAACGCTAATTTAGGAGATGTTAAATCTATATCTCCTAAATTCCTGGTTACTGTCCTTCCATCTATCAGCACTCACTGGTTGTTAAAAAAAGTAAAATAAAATCCACGAGCCCTGGATTTGATTTACTATACGTAGTAAAAAAAAAAAAAAAAAAGAAAGAAAGAAAAAGAAAAGAGAAAAGAAATAGAACATGGTTAAAGAATCCCTACTCATAAAAAATACAGCATCCTAGGGCTACAAAGGCCCTAAGAGGTCATGCATTCAACCCTGTTTTCTGTGCATGTAAGTTTACATATCTGTATACATACTCATCTGTGTCTCACACACAGATCCAGACATTCTCAAACAAATACATGAGCCTAAAGCACCCCTTGCTCCTTTCCATCCTCCATGAACTCTTTATTCTGAGTATCCTAAACGACAAGAAATTCATTTCTTCCTGTGACAGCCTGGTTCCATTCTGGAAGCTCTGACCATTACGAAACTCATTTCACCAGGACGTGATCTACTTCCCACTGGTTCAGGCACCAACCGTTAGGGCCTATGGGAAGATGACCATCCCTTGTGACAGCCTTCACAAAAGTGAAACCTGCTCTCAGGAATTCCTGAAGATTCTGTTCTCCAGGGCAGACTTCTCCAATGGCCCAGCCATTCTTGTAGCATGCCCATTCTTCTCTGACCACACCCCTGCTTCTCTGTATTCTGATACTGTGGCATCCAGGAAGGAGAGCAAAAGTCCAGGGGAGTGTGACTGTTGGAAAGTAGAGGAAACAATTCTTTTTATCAATGAAGTTACTAGATTGTGGAGTTAGAGAGTTACAATAGTCATATAGAGTGTTTTTTTTTAAATGCCTATGTGAACTCTGCGAGGACTCTGGTGTTTTAGAAAGACACACACACACACATACACATACACCCCTCTCTACTGTTTATCTGAGCTTACCATTTTTTCAGTCCATTCACTTTCACAACAACAACTGCTATGACCATTATCATCACTGCTGCCACTGGCGTTGTGCAATCACTACCCCAGTCAGGGAGTGGCTACGCTTTGGCAGGCATGGTAATAAGGACTTTTCTCTCATTGTCTTATTAAATTAATCAAAAAAAAAAATTCAGCCTCTGCAGGCTTAATGACATCTCAAAATGAAAATCTGACTTCTGTATTCTTCTAACTCATAATAAGTGAGCACAGGTCAAAGCCTTTCTAACTTTCTCTATAAAAATTTATGCTAAGTTCATAGGGATGCATTAAAAGCCTAGTTTATAATCCTGCAGGCATTTTTACTCCCATGTATATTATATTTAATAAATTATATATAATAATAAATTGTTGCAAGATCCCATTTTTTTTCCTTTTGGCAACTGATGCACTGTGAGGGGCTACAGTTGCTGAGATGTTTTCCTGTGCCTTTCTAAAGAAAGTGCATGGCCGCAAACATACTTCTGATGTTGTATCTTACTTGTAGCTGGGAAGTACATGGCAGGAAACTTTAGGAGGAGGAAAACAGGACAACCATAGCAAGAGGTCCTCACCGCCACTCCATCCACATTTCCCCAGCAGAGAGTTTGCTTTCCCTGCCTCTATGGCGAGCACAGGCAGCCATGTGGAGCCAGAGCAGGCAAAATGAGGAGCTGGGCCTCTCACACTCAAGTCAGGGCAGCCGATAGCAGTTGGGATGATGTAAAGAGAACGTGGTCACCAAGACTAGGATGGGACTCTTAGAGGATTACTTGGTTTAAGAGGAAACTCCAAGACCATCATCAGGAGGAGAGCACTTGAGAAAACGAGCACAGAGTTCATGCACCATGAGCAGGAACCATGTAGCAATCAAGGAGCATACTGTGTATGCTTCACGAAGTTCTCATGTGTTTTTCAGCTCCATCAGGTCATTTATGTTCTTCTCTAAACTGGTCATCCTAGTTAGCAATTCCTTTAACTTTTTTGAAGGTTCTTAGCTTCTTTGCATTGGGTTAGAACTTGCCTCTTTGGCTCAGAGGAGTTTGTTATTACCCACTTTCTGAAGCCTACTTCTGTTAATTCATCAAACTCATTCTCTGTCCTGTTTTGCTTCCTTGGTGGTGAGGAGTTGTGATTCTTTGGAGGAGGAGTTCTGGTTTTTGGAATTTTCAGCCTTTTTGCATTGGTTTATTCTCATCTTTGTGGATTTATCTACCTTTGGTCTTTGATGTTGGTGACCTTCGGATGGGGTTTTGGTGTGGACGTCCTTTTTGCTGATGTTGATGCTATTCCTTTCTGTTTGTTAGTTTTCCTTCTAACAGTCAGGACTCTCTGCTACAAGTATGCTGGAGTTTGCTGGAGGTCCACTGCAGACCCTGTTTGTCTGGGTATCACCAGTGGAGGCTGCAGAACAGCACAGATTGCTGCCTGTTCCTTCCTCTGGAAGCTTCATCCCAGAGGGGCACCTGCCACATGCAGACAGGAGCTCTCCTGTCTGAGTTGTTTGTCGACCTCTGTTGGGAGGTGTCTCCCAGTCAGGAGGCATGGGTGTCAGGGATCCACTTGAGGAGGCTGTCTGTCCCTTAGCAGAGCTTGAGTGCTGTGCTGGGAGATCTGCTGCTCTCTTCAGAGCTGGCAGTCAGGAACATTTAAGTCTGCTGAAGCTGTGCCCACAGCCACCTCTTCTGCCAGGTGCTCTGTCCCAGGGAATTTTATCTGTAAGCCCCTGACCAGGGCTGCTGCCTTTTTTTCAGAGATGCCATGCCCAGAAAGGAGGAATCTAGACAGACTGTCTGGCTATGGTGGCTTTGCTGAGCTGCAGTGGGCTCTGCCCAGTTCAAAATTCCCAGCAGCTTTGTTTACACTGTGAGGGGAAAACTTCCTACTCAAGTCTCAGTAATGGTAGACATCCCTCCCCTCACCAAGCCCAAGTAACCCAGATTGACTTCAGACTGAGATATTTTGTCACCACCAGGCCTGCCTTACAAGAGCTCCTAAAGGAAGCACTAAATATGGAAAGGAAAAATCAGTATCAGTCACTGCAAAAACATACCACATTGTAAAGACCATGGACACTGTGAAGATACAGCATTGACTAATGGGCAAGATAATCAGTTAGCATCATAATGACAGGATCAAATTCACACATAACAATATTAACCTTAAATCTAAATAAGCTAAATGCCCCAATTAAAAGACACAAACTGGCCAATTGGATAAAGAGTCAAGACCCATTGGTGTGCTGTATTCAGGAGACCCATCTCTCATGCAAAGACACACATAGGCTCAAAATAAAGGTATGGAGGAATATTTACCAAGCAAATAGAAAGCAAAAAAAAGCAGGGGTTGCAATTCTAGTCTCTGACAAAACAGATTTTAAACCAACAAAGATCAAAAAAGACAAAGGGCATTACATATTGGTAAAGGGATCAATGCAACAAGAAGAGCTAACTATTCTAAATATATATGCACCCATTACAGGAGCACTCAAATTCATAAAGCACATTCTTAGAGACCTACAAAGAGACTTAGACTTGGGAGACTTTAATGCCCCACTGTCAATATTAGACAGATCAACATGACAGAAGATTAACAAGGATATTCAAGACTTGAACCTAGCTCTGGACCAAGCAGACCTAATAGACATCTACAGAACTCTCTATCTCAGATCAACAGAATATACATTCTTCTCAGCACCACATCTCACCTATTCTAAAATTGACCACATAATTGGAAGTAAAAACACTTCTCAGCAAATGCAAAAGAATGGAAATCATAACAAACTGTCTCTCAGACCACAGTGCAACCAAATTACACCTCAGGATAAAGAAAGTCACTCAAAACCACACAACTACATGGAAACTGAACTACTGGCTCCTGAATGACTACGGGTAAATAATGAAATTAAGGCAGAAATTAGTAAGTTCTTTGAAGCCAATGAGAACAAAGACACAACATACCAGAATTGCTGGGACACAGCTAAAGCAGTGTTTAGAGGGAAATTTATAGCACTAACTGCCCACAGGAGAAAGCGGAAAAGATCTAAAATTGACACCCTATCATCACAATTAAAAGAACTAGAAAGCAGCAGCAAACAAACCTAAAAGTTAGCCAAGGATAAGAAATAACTAAGATCAGAACAGAAGTGAAGGAGGTAGAGACATGAAAAACCTTCCCAAAAATCAAAGAATCCAGGAGCTGGATTTTGAAAATATTAATGAAATAGATAGAACACTAGCAAGACTATTAAAGAAGGAAAGAGAGAAGAATCAAGTAGACACAAAAAAAAAAATGAGAAAGGGGATATCATCATCGATCCCACAGAAATACAAACTATCATCAGAGAATACTATAAACACCTCTATGCAAATAAACTACAAAATCTAAAAGAAATGGATAAATTCCTGGACACATACACCCTCCCAAGACTAAACCAGGAAGAAGTCAAATCCCCGAATAAACCAGTAACAAGTTCTGAAATTGAGGCAGTAGTTAACAGCCTACCAACCAAAGAAAGCCAACGACCAGACAGATCCTTGTACCAAATTCTACCAGAGGAACAAAGAGAAGCTGGTACCATTCCTTCTGAAACTATTCCAAACAATAGAAAAAGAGGGACTCCTCCCTAACTCATTTTATGAGGCCAGCATCATCCTGATACTAAGACCTGGCAGAGACACAACAAAAAAAGAAAATTTCAGGCTAGTATCCCTGATGAACATCAATGCAAAAATCCTCAATAAAGTACAGGCAAACTGAATCCAGCAGCACATCAAAAACTTATCCATCACGATCAAGTTGGCTTCATCCCTGGGATGCAAAGCTGGTTCAACACACGCAGATCAAACAATGTAATCCATCACATAAACAGAACAAATGACAAAAACCACATGATTATCTCAATAGATGCAGAAAAGGCCTTTGATAAAATCCAACACTACTTCATGCTAAAAACTCCTAATAAACTATGTATTGATGGAACATATCTCAAAGTAATAAGAGCTATTTATGACAAACCCACAGCCAATATCATACTGAATGGACAAAAGCTCAGCATTCCCTTTGAAAATCAGCACAAGACGGGGATGCCCTCTCTCACCACTGCTCTTCAACATAGTATTGGAAATTCTGGCCAGGGAAATCAGGCAAGAGAAAGAAATAAAAGGTATTCAAACAAGAAGAGAGGAAGTCAAATTGTCTCTGTTTGCAGATGACATGATTGTATATTTAGAAAACCCCATCATCTCAGCCCAAAATCTCCTTAAGCTGATAAGCAACTTCAGCAAAGTCTCAGGATACAAAATCAATGTGCAACTATCACAAGCATTCCTATACACCAATAATAGACAAACAGAGAGCCAAATCATGAGTGAACTCCCATTCAAAACAGCTACAAAGTGAATAAAATACCTAGAAATGCAACTTGCAAGGGATGTGACGGACCTCTTTAAGGAGAACTACAAGTCACTGCTCAAGAAAATAAGACAGGACACAAACAAATGGAAAAACATTCCATGCTCATGGATAGGAAGAATCAATATAGTAAAAATGGCCATATTACCCAAAGTAATTTATGGATTCAACACTATCCTCATCAAGCTACCATTGACTTTTTCACAGAATTAGAAAAAACTACTTTAAATTTCATATGGAACCAAAAAAGAGCCCGTATAGCCAAGACAATACTAAGTAAAAAGAACAAAGCTGGAGGCAACACGCTACCTGACTTCAAACAATACTACAAGGCTTCAGGAACCAAAACAGCACAGTACTGGTACCAAAACAGATATATAGACCAATGGAACAGAACAGAGACCTCAGAAATAACACCACACATCTACAACCATCTGATCTTTGATAAACCTGACAAAAACAGGCAATGGGGAAGCGATTCCCTATTTAATAAATGGGGTTGGGAAAACTGGCTACCCATATGCAGAAAACTAAAACTGGACCCATTCCTTACATCTTATACAAAAATTAACTCAAGATGGATTAAAAACTTAAATGTAAGATCTAAAACCATAAAAAACCCTAAAAGAAAACCTAGGCAATACCATTCAGGACATAGGCATAGGCAAAGACTTCATGAATAAAACACCAAATGGCAACAAAAGCCAAAATTGGCATATGGGATCTAATTAAACGAAAGAGCTTCTGCACAGCAAAAGAAGCTATCATCAGAGTGAACAGGCAACCTACAGAATGGGAGAAAAGTTTTGTAATCTATCCATCTGACAAAAGGCTAATATCCAGAATCTACAAAGAACTTAAACAAATTTACAAGAAAAAAACCAACAAGCCCATCAAAAAGTGGGCAAGGATTTGAACAGACACTTCTCAAAAGAAGACACTTATGTGACCAACAAACATATGAAAAAAAGCTTATCGTTATTGGTCATTAGAGAAATGCAAATCAAAACCAGAATGAGAGACCATCTCATGCCAGTTACAATGGCAATCATTTAAAGTCAGGAAACAACATATGCTGGAGAGGATTTGAAGAAACAGGAATGCTTTTACACTGCTGGTGGGAGTGTAAATTAGTTTAACCATTGTTGAAGACAGTGTGGCAATTCCTCAAGAATCTAGAACCAGAAATACTATTTAAGCCAGCAATTCCATTACTGGATATAAACCCAAATAATTATAAATCATTCTACTATAAAGAAACATGCACACGTATGTTTACTGCAGCACTGTTCACAATAGGAAAGACTTGGAAACAACCCAAATGCCCATCAATGATAGACTGCATAAAGAAAATGTGGCACATATACACCATGGAATACTATGTAGCCATAAAAAGGATGAGTTCATGTCCTTTGAAAGAACATGGACGAAGCTGGAAACCATCATTCTCAGCAAAGTAACAACAGAAAACCAAACACTGCATGTTCTCACCCATAAGTGGCGGTTGAACTATGAGAACACATGGACACAGGGAAGGGAACATCACACACTGGAGCCTGTTGGGGTGTGAGGGGCTAGGGGAGGGATACCAGTAGGAGAAATATCGAATGTAGATGGCGTGTTGATGAGTGCAGCAAACCACCATGGCACATGTATACCTATGTAACAAACCTGAGTATTCTGCACATGCATCCCAGAACTTAAAATATAATTTAAAAAATATGTATTTAAAAAATATAATTTTAAATGAGCAAATAAAAGAAATGTTTTAATTTTTCTCAATAAGTTTAACCATATACTTCTCCATATTGAATAGTAATTGTCTCCTTTATTTTCTGACTTGTATGAGAAGACAAGAGTACCTGTTTACAAATCCAGAGAGCTGGGAAGATAATACAAGAGTAAGTGACTTTAGACTTCTCTACTGCCAAATAGAGTCTATGTTGTGATGCAGAGAGGCCTGAATTTAAGCTCAACAGGCACAAAGGTATATAACCTCTGGCCTGTATCTATATCCACATTTGTTGATCTCATTTATACGTTAGGCACAATAAGACTTCATCCACAATGTTTTGAGGCATAAGAAAATGACACGATTACAGTAAAAATGCTATGTAAATAGGTAAAATATAAATAAGAAATTGGCACTGGATTTCCATACCACCAAAGACTATGCAGGAGGCAAAACTCAATTTCAAGTCCTTCTTGCTAACTTGACCTTCATCATAAATGTCCCCTCTTCTTGTAAAGAGCAATTTTTAAAGACCCCATCCCCTACAGGTTTTCAAAGCAGGCCCCACCATGTGACACAGATGTGGATTAATAGCATCTTATCTAGAGAACTCATAGTGAATACTATTTGGTGTCAAAGTAGTAATTAAATACAGCAAAAAAAGCAAATCAGGTCCTCTGAATGTTAATCTCATTATCGCCCTCTCAGAGCTACTTGCCAAAAAGTTAACAGCCGTTAAAGCTCTGCCGCTCAGCCAATCAGAATATTAAATTAATCAGTGTGGCCCTGACACAAATATTGCCAATGAAGCTAATCCTTTGGTTTGCACATATCAACAAGGATACAAGAAGGCTCTGGGGAAAATTGCAATATATTTTTTACCATTTAATTTTTTGTGTCTTTTTAGAAGTAAGATAACATGCCTCCATTTTTACTCCTTACTTTACTTTTTGACTCAAAAATAATTGACAAGTTCCTTTTTTAAAATATTCTATTTTTATTCATAAAAGGAGATATTATTACACATAATTTGATATCAAGTGAAAAAAATAAGGGTTAAAATCTTAAAGCGAAACAAGTGTCCACCTTCAGGAAATGTCCCATTCTTGCAAATAGGATTCATGGTGGATAAACATAATCTTTGAAAATAATGAATGCTAACCAAATTTCCTCTCCTTTCCAACTTCTGTATTTGTTTTTTGAAGCCATCAATAACTATATTGTGTACCTGAACAAGATGGAGGTAATGATGCCATCTTCTAGCGCTTTGCTAATGAAACTCATTGTATTCTTGGAAAGAAAAAGAATGCCCGAGTGAACAAAATATTCTCCGGCAGAGTCCCTTGTCCCACCTCTGCTATGATAGTCACAGCTGTTTCATGATCTTGCCAACATGAATCACACCTGAAGGATAAGACCTGGATGCTCACTCTGCATCACACCCATGTGCTTAGTTCCATTTATTTAACCTACATTGATGCAATGTTGATTAGAATAGAATAATTTACAGTTTAGCAAGCTATGGAACCCTAACATGAATGAATATTTTGTCTTCACAGAATCTTTTTTTCTATGAGCCTTGTACATGACTGCCCACAAGCTAGCATTTTAAGAATACCATATGGACAAATAATTGCTGCTTCCAGTCTGTAGTAAAAACCTGGAAAAAAAAAAAATACTGAAATAAAACCAGACTCATAACTCTTTGAGTTTATTACTATTCGTTGGCTAAATGTGCACATTTCTGTTAATTGTGATTCTGATGATAGAGAGGGCTTCTTTGAGGTGACAGACAAACAGCAGGGTATCATGAATATGTATGGTGCATCTGAGAAAATAAATTAACAGGGGCCAGCTACTCTGGTGACCCACTTAGATTGTCAGCGATGAGTGTGACAGTGAGGGTCTGTATTGCATGAATTTGCATGACAGAATTTCCTACCTATCAACTCATTTACTTCATGCATTTGGATTATTTTAAGTACTAAACTGTAGTGAAATAATTAATCACTAATTCACCAATACTGACATTAAAGAAAAAGCAATACGTTATTGCTGATTACCACTTAAAACTAAAGCTCACAAGGTTACATCTTAGAAGGTGCGAAAGGAGTGTGTTTAACACATGAATTTGCTTAGTTCCCATTGATCTGGGTGTTTTTCTGAAAATGACGAGTTGCTGCAATGTCTTTCCTCAGCCTTCACTATTTTGCTTTGGTCCAGAACCTTATTTAATTTTTTAAAAATGTCTGTTCATTTATAAATGAGACATATTAACTAAGTTTGAACCAACAGATAGAAGTTGTCCTGATGACTAAGATAAAAACATAGTTGGTAATTACCTAGTTATTTTAATTACGTAGTTATTTTGGGTTAACATGGTTTTGGGCCTGAAGCATCTGCTTAATTTGTGTATATATTTCCAAATATAGTGTTTGTAGGGTTTAGTAATGCAAATTATTTTGTCACTAGATTTCTAGAACAGTAATAATGGATATCTTATTTATTACTACATTTTCTATTTATAACTTTTTCTTTGACTATGAGCAGTTGTTGATCTGTGGGCTACTGAGGACAAAAGCTGTGTGTTTTCTGCATTTCTCTAGCTGGCATCTGGCACAACTCCTGGAATATAGTAAGCATTCAACAAATACTGGTTCTTTCAACCGTATAAAGTCAAGAGAATTGGAATACAGTACACTATTCAAACCAAACACCATCTATTTGTCTACAAAGAGTATAGATACAGGAGTAAAAACTTGCACAGGTATTGACTTTAGACAGTTTTATGATCACAGCCCCCAAGCAAATTACTTAATTTCTTGAAGTTTAATTTTTCTCATCTTCCAAATCTCTGAGATCTCTTCTCATCTAGAGCATAATGAGACTAATATTTGCCCCAAAGGACAAATAGTATATTAATAGTAAAATGCTGGCATACTGATTGGCACACATTAAGTAATGACTACATAGTAGCTATTATTAGTAGATCAATAGGTATTGAAAAAACAAAAGAATTTGAAAAACATATATCAGAGACAAATGCTTATTTATGAAATATAAGGAATGCAAGACAGGACAGGATCAACAATGACTTGATATCAAAGGTCCAGGTTGACACCAGAAAAATAGTGACTTTGCCAACCAAGATAATGAGGAAGGGAAGAAGTTGTTGTAAAAGATGACGATATTTAGTTTGAGGTGGGTATAATTTGGGGTGTCTAGAAAGAATGTAGTTGACAATGCCCATTAGACCATTGCATGTGTATCAGTAGTGTGAGAAAGAGTTCTAACCTGAAGCTACATATTTGAGAGACAGAAAGTGAGAGCAGCCAGTTTAAAATGTCAAATGAGAAGACTGGTGAGAAACATGAGTCAGATTGAGGGAAAGCAGCAAGGACTTACAGGTGCCACCTTTGTGAACAGAATTGTATAGATTTTCTTTGGCTTCAGAGCAAGCCAGAGCAAAGAGAGGCAAGGAACTGAGTTTCTGTCTTTGAAAACCATTTTATATCTATTTTAGCTAAGGCTACATTTTTAGCTAAAACATAATGAAACATGACATAGGGCATATGTCACAGCAATAAATATATGAGAATCAGAGGCTATATCATATGGCTTAATAAATGTAATTCTTATGGAAGTGGTTTATAGCTGCAGCAAAGAAAATCCATGAAAACCTGTGCAGATACTATTTTTGGTAGATTGGATTAGTGTTCTCAGTCATCACTCCTTCTCTGCTCTGTGACCTTGTATTACACTACATTGGTGAAGTCTATTTCTCCATGCCATTCATGTTGGTTTGTGGCTTATGCAGTATTAGCAGACGTTTTCTTGAATAGAGGCTTTAAAGATGCTTAATTGATTTGGCTTGACCTCCCTAACACCTGTGGCCAGCCATTGGATGAGCATGCCCACGTAATGCTGGACCAAGAAAAACATAGGCATATGTAGCAGACATGAACCCAACACATAGCCTGGGACCAAGACGAGCCCACCTCAGGCAAGACCAGAAAAGCAAGAGTAGGACCACAGAACCGGAGCAAGACAATGAATATTTGTTATGGTAAATCACAAAGATTTTGAGGTTTGATACTATGCTGCAAAAATAAGTAATATAATGTTAATTACATCAAGATAAAATAGGCAGTGTAATGATTGACTACATGCTATGGAGAGGAGATATCTAAATTGCACTTCCATAAGTGACTTGGCAAATCAGGTTGTGACAACAAAATTACTGATGGGAAATACAAATTGTGCTGCTCCATTTTTAAATGCAAGACATAATTTTTATGTTATCTTAAAGAAAGTAAGAGACAATAACTTATATGCACAAATATTCTTCCTTTTCTTGACTGTTTATGTGTTTTTTACATAAAAATCAAATATCATGAAATATTTCCAGTGAAGGTATCAGTTCTGTAGCTTACTTAGCCCATTTTGGGTTTTTGCCCCAAACTTTTCACAGTGCTCGTTTTTTCAATATTGTTATTTGATTTTTCAGATGTTTTGCAAATTTCCTTTATCCAGAAAACTTTCCCACTTAGGTGTTCTTTCTGTGATAAAAAAGGAGACGAAAGAAGAAAGAGTTTTTAATTGTTATTATTATTTATTTTTAAAGAGATTCTCATGTTAGTTTTCTTTTATCTCCTATAGATAAAATTTATTTTCTGAAAGTTGTTTGTTGCACCACACTCTAGTTGTGTGATGCAGTGACATTCATTTAGATCTAGTCAAATGGATCAAATATATTTCATGCCATTCTTCTTTCATTATAATAATCAAAGAAAAAATTCCATGCAAACATTGAAGGTAAAAAGAGAAAAACCTTGCACTTAAATGCTGAAGATTAATTCTGTTTAAATTTAAAAGTGATGTTAAAAGTGTTTATCATGCTCTGATTCCTTTGCTAGAAATATCTTTCTTCCTTCCTGTCCCACCCCAACACACACACACACACACCACACACACACAGTGACTCACTAATTGGCTGTCTGGTTAAATCTTATTCTTTAAAATTCCAGCTAATGAGTGCTCCTGGACTACCTCCCACTCATACCTCTACTAAGCTGTATCTGTCCTGATCTTTCCCTAGGAAAGCGTACATGCTTCCACTTCATACTAATCATAATATATTAAAATGATGACTTATTCACATTTTTTTTGTAAGGAGCATTAAGTCAAAATTCGGAGATTACCCATCTTCAGGACATTGTGTCTAGAGTGTGCTTGAGTCCTGAAAATATCCAACTCAACCCAATATTTAGGAATAAGGTAGCAGGCATATTGGTCTTGGCTCTACCATCAGCTCACCGCAGGATACAGCAAATCCCTCACTCCCATCTCTAAACGTTATTTTTTCTAATTTATCCTGTGAAACTTTAGAGGTCACCTTTTTGAGCCATGGGATTCAGCATTCCAGTACAACATTCTGAGGCTGGCTAATCTAACCAAAAAAATTGTATTTTTATTAAACAAACATAAAAACAAGACTTTCTTCTAAAGTAAAGTATTGGGAAGAACCCCAGCATTAAAAAACAAAAACAAAAACAAAAACCAAAAAAAAAAGAAAGAAAGAAAATTAAAACCAGAGTAGAACAGAAAAGCTTAAATAAAAACCAAGACAGAAGATCCACATCCCTTCTAACTTGCCAATGAGTGGTACCTCCATCGACAACCAAGTCTTTTAGTTTTTTGTTTTGTTTTGTTGTTGAGACGGAGTCTCACTCTGTCGCCCAGGCTGGAGTGCAGTGGCCGGATCTCAGCTCACTGCAAGCTCCGCCTCCCGGGTTCCCGCCATTCTCCTGCCTCAGCCTCCCGAGTAGCTGGGACTACAGGCGCCGCCACCTCGCCCGGCTAATTTTTTGTCTTTTTAGTAGAGACGGGGTTTCACCGTGTTAGCCAGGATGGTCTTGATCTCCTGACCTCGTGATCCGCCCGCTTCCGGCTCCCAAAGTGCTGGGATTACAGGCGTGAGCCACCGCGCCCGGCCAACTAGCCAGGCTTTTGGAAGTGCAGTTTAAACGTGCCGTGATAAACTGCTGTTTACCTTCCGAATGCATTATCCCTCCCATGCTACTTGTTTGTATACTGATACAGTCCTTCCAGAGAGAAAACGTTTTAACACAAAGAAATGACAAGATACCAAAGTTAGTTTACGGAGGTAACATAGGCAAAAATAACGGGCCATAAACAAACCTAAGACGACGCCATGACAGAGAAGGATTAAAGGGAACTTTGGTGTGAACTTACCAAAGACAGTGAGAGAAGAGGACAGTTCTATGAGGATGCCCAGTGATCACTTTTACCTGGAATGAGATGTGTGGCAGATTTAAACTAATAGGGGCCAGGCACAGTGGCTCATGCCTGTAATCCCAGCACTTTGGGAGGCCGAGGGAGGCAGATCACTTTAGGTCAGGAGTTCAAAATCAGGTTGGCCAACATGGTGAAACTCCGTCTCTGTTAAAAATACAAAAAAATTAGCTGGGCCAGGTGGCACACCTGTCATCCCAACTACTAGGGAGGCTGAGGCAGGAGAATCGTTTGGACCCAGGGAGGCAGAGGTTGCAATGAGCTGAGATGGTTCCACTGCACTCCAGCCTGGGCAACAGAGCAAGACTCCATCAGAATAAACAAACAAACAAACAAACAAACAAATAAACTAATAGAGTAAGAACAGTATCTATCGGAATGCCTACTTCACAATATCTGGGCAGCTATTCACACAGAAAGCTGCTCCATTTAATATTCCCCCCTTTTAGCTAAATTCTGGTCACAATGATGTCATACTTAACCTGAAAGACAAAACTCACCAAACTAAACTCTCCTCTCTGTGCAATACTGTGGGGTTGGAGAAGAAGTCAACTGGTTTAGGAAGGGTCCCTTGTTATTGTCTTATGATTCCATATGCTTCTAATTTGTTAAAGTAAAATATCTGGTAACACTTGGAAAGCCATTGCAGGATCCACTGAGCCCCAGTGGCATGAAGGCTTTCTAAAGAGATGAAAGCATCCATTGGTATATCTCCATTTCATTAACTATGACTGCGGGTGGTCTTGGAATGTTTTCATGCTCAAGAAAACTGGCCAAGTTCAGGAACAGTCCAGGAAGAGTCATCAGAACAGAGAGTGTATGAGCTCTCCTCCTGTTCCTGACCCAGCAACTTCTTCCTTTGGGAATACAAGCCACAGATGGCCATGAGTCCACACATCCACGTGGAGGAGCACAGGCGAGTGCCTCACTCCCATTTACAAATGGTGCTTTAAAAATCCTACATGCTGTTTTAAAAATTTATTTCAATTTTTGGTGGGCATGTGTGGTTTTTGGTTACATGGTAAAGTTCTTTAGTGGTGATATCTGAGATTTTGAAGCACTTAATCACCACAGCCGTGTACACTGAACCCAATATGTAGTCTTTTATCCCTCACCTCCCTCCCACACGTCCCCCCAAGTCCCCAAAGTCCGTTGTATCACTTTTATGCCTTTGCATCCTCATAACTTAGCTCCCACTTATAAGTGAGAACATACTATATTTGGTTTTCCATTCCTGAGAGACTTCACTTAGAATAATGACTTCCAGCTCCGTCGAATCCATCCAAGTTGCTGCAAAGGCAATTATTTCATTTCATTTCATGGCTGAGTAGTATTCCATTGAGTGCGCGTGTGTGTGTGTGTGTACAACATATGTGTGTGTATGATAGATACGTATCATACCATTTTATATATATATATAATCACGTATTATTTATCCACTCGTTGGTTGATGGGCATTTAGGTTGGTTCCATATTTTTCCAATTATGAATTTTGCTACAATAAAGATGTGTGCGCATGTGTCTTTATTCTAACAATGCTTGAGTAGAGTATTTCTGTGGTGTGGAGTTTGAGGCAGGAGCTCTGTGAGGCTGGCTCTTCCACACTGTGAGGCTGGCTCTTGCACACTGTGAGGCTGGCTCTTGCACACTGTGAGGCTGGCTCTTGCTTAGGGCACACTCCCCCTCCCCGAGGGCTGTCATGGCACATGGGCTTCCCTCCCCCACTGGCTGGTGATGAAAACTGCCCCTCGGGTCAAAGGCAGCTATAAAGCAAGTAATTAAGGTCATCTGCTCAAATCTCACCCACAATCTGTGTTCGCAGAGAAATAAAAACTTCCTACCTAATATCAGCGAATTCATTTATGTGTTTGATGACTAACAACATTATGAAACATTAGAATTGGTAAGGTGGCTAAGAAGCCATTCAGCGTAGCCTCCTCTCATGTAAATACCCAAATCCTTCCTGCAATATCCCCAAATGTTTTCCAGTCTCTGCCAGAATGCTTGCCACCTTCCAACGAAGTTCCGGAAAAGCCCAACCTTATGTTTAAACACAAACATTTCCCGGTGTTCGTGACCATTTCCACAGTCCTTAGGCTCATTCACAACAATTACTTAAAGAAGATAATTATGCATTCTGGGGTCTACTTTTCCTTAAGCTGAACATTCTCAAAGTTCTATATTGTTTGTACGGCATGTTAATTTTTCAAGGCACGTGATTTTTAATCCCTATTTTAGTGTCATGTAATACTTTTTCAGATCTTCAACTTCTTATACCATCTATATCTGCGTGGGGGTGATTCAAGAGTTCACCATATGTTCTGAGGAACTTAAATAAACTATTCAGTCTATTGAATGTGGGTGTTTCTGTTAAGTTAAAGGGGAGGAAGTTGCAGCTGTTTCTACTCTGTACACTATTCCTTGCTTTGAATTAGGATTTTAGAAACAAAAGTAGTATTATATCCTCTAATTTTTAGGTTTGGTTTTCCCCACCCCGTGATGTACAGAATTATTTTTAAGACTCTTTATGCGTAAGTTTAGGGCTTCTTTTTGTCTGGACCCAGTAACCCACTCCTCTCCAGGTGACGGTTATGGTATTACAGGCTTGGAAGAGATCTTAAGAGCTGGTCCAGCTGCCTTTCTCCAGACGAAATGGGTGCGAATCACATACCTTAGATGCTTTTAGAGTAGCCACAGCAAAATGGCTTCAAAAACTAGTTTCATGGCATGTTATCTGTAGACTCAATCAACAAATTTCTCAAAACATGTATGGTGCACTGGAGGTAGGTCCTGTCCATTTGGGAGACCAGCTTGTCAATGCTAATTTTTGGCTACTAGGAAATTTTGTAAGCCAGTTCATAAATAGTTGGTAGGTTGAAATCAGTCATGATGGGAGCATTTATACCACAGAAAGCAGCAGATGCAACCACTCAGGGCCTTTTTTCCCTCTACTGGGGAGTCAGGCTACCAACTCACCACTGGTCCTTGACATATCTTTCAATAATTATAAACATCATCTCTCTCCACTAAAGAATTCATTCACCTACCCTGAGATATCCTTTTTAAGTAATGAGTTCACATATTTCCAGGTACTAGATATTCTTTTTCTATATACCATCTTTGGGAAAATTAAGACAGTGATCATTTAAGTTGTGTTTTATACGGTTCAATTCTTTTCCAGAACCCTAGTTAAGAAAAGCTGATGGGTAGGTAGAACAGAGACAAGAAGCCAGTAGTGCTCAACATTGGTGCACATGAAACCATCTGGGGAACTAAAACAAACAAATAAACAAACAAAAAACACATATTTATAAACTGAAAAAATTATTATTTCTGGCGGTGGTTGTGGACATCCAAATTCCCTGGTAATTTGGAGGATGTCTGCCAAAAGCACTTTGGAAGTGATGGCAAGCCTCGGTATTTCCCCAAAAGATAAAGTGGGTGGGAAAGCACTTGCCATGTAATCAGCGTTAGTGATCAGTTTCTGCCATGATTCTTTGCAGGCGATATGTCACTACTCCTGCTTTATAGATGAGAAGCATGAGATTTGTGGTAGTTAAATGATTTCTATAAGGAAACACAATAAATAGTAGATCCTAGATGTGATATCAAGCTGGGGCTTAAAAAACTCTAAGGTCGCTCTGGCATTTATTATTTGTGGTCTCAATAGGATTGAAACTTCTTCCAAGATTTTGGTGATTTCATATAGGTTTGGTCTTCCCAAGTGAGAAACCAGATTCCCTTAAGTATAGGGTGTAACCGAATCACACAGAAGTTATCACCCATGCCCTCCTGCATGAGTTCAGAGCATACACAAGCCGCACAAGAAAAAAACTGGTCCTTCTGCAAAGTTCTGGCAGAGGCTGTCAGTTTTCCAGGGGCGCCATGCTGAGCTTATGACATCCAATCCTAACTGGCGTATGTGCCAAGAAGCTGGGACAGGGGTGTTTCCAGGAGAGGAACCCCTCTGGTGTAGTGGACATTATTTGTGAATTCAGATTCTGGCTCTCCTGGAGATTCCAAGTACTAACTTATGTTGTTTAATAAACTTTGTGTTTTTTTTTTTTTTTTTGCTTTAACTAGCTGAAATGAATCATGTTCTTTCCAATTGAGTATTCTAAATAAAACATCAATAGTAATTCCTAAATATCATATTTTTCCTCTCCATCAACAATTTCTGAATAACTCATTTCTTTTTAATTATGGAGCACAACCTCCACTTCCCAGGTTCAAGCAATTCTCCTACCTCAGCCTCCTGAGTAGGTGGGGTTACAGGCATGCGCCACCATGCCTGGGTAAATTTCTGTATTTTCAGTAGAGACAGGGTTTCTCCATGTTGGTCAGATTGGTCTGAAACTTCTGACAGGTGATCCATCTGGCTCAACCTCACAGGCATGAGCCACCGTGCCCTGCCAGAAAAGAAAATTTTTAACTGTATATGGAATTACAAAATAACCAAAGAAATCCTGAGAAAGTAAAACAAAGTTGGAGACCTCCCACTTTCTAATTTCAAATTATATTTAAAAGCTATACTAACCAAAACAGTATGGTACTGAAATAAAAACAAACACATAGACCTATGGAACAGAGTAGAGAGCCCAGAAATAAACCCAAGAATATATAGTCAACTAATTTTTGACAAACCTACTAAGAAGACAACAGTGAAAAGGCAGCCTCTTCAATAAACGCTATTGGGAAAACTGGAAACTGGCTATCCATATGGAAAAGAATAAAATTGGACCCTTATTTTACACCATACACAAAAATCAACTCAAAGTGGAATAAAGACCTAAGCATAAGACCTGAAATCATAAAACTCCTAGAATAAAACATAAGGGAAAATGTCCTTAATTATGATTTTTGGGGTATATCACCAAAAACTCAGGCAGCAAAAATGGAAATAAATAAGTGGAACCATATCAAACTAAAAAACTTCTCCAAAGCAAAGGAAAAAAATTGTAAACAAAAAGGCAGCCTATGGATTGAGAGAAAAATTTTGCAAATGGTATGTCTGATAAAGGACTAATAACCAAAATATAAAAGGAATTCCCACCACTTAATAGGAAAAAAAAAACAACCTGATTAAAAAATGAACAAAGGATACAAATAGGCATTTTTCTAAAGAAGACATTAAAATGACCAACAGATACATGCAAATGTGCTTAGCATCACTGATCATCAGAGAAATACAAATCAAAACCAGGACGAGATACTAGCTCATATGTATTCAGATGATGGTTATCAAAAAACTGAAAGCTAACAGGTTTTGGAGAGGGTGTAGAGAAAAGGGAGTCCTTTTACACTGTTGGTGGGAACATAAATTGGTGCAGCCTCTATGGAAAACAGGATGGAGACATCCCAAAAAACTAAAAATAGAACTCTCATAAGGTCCAGCCGTTCGTTTTCTGGGCATACACTCAAAGGAAATAAAATCGGCACCTCATAGAGATATCTGCACCCCCACATTCACTGCAGCATTACTCACAATAGCCAAGATATGGAAACAACCTAAGTGTACATGTATAGGTGAATACATAAATCATGGTGTATATATATATACCATGGAATATTATACAACCTTAAAAAGTAGATCCTGTCATTACTACAGCATTGACAGGACATTGTGCTAAGTGAAATAAGCCAGTGATATACAAGAAAGCACTGTGTCATCTCAAGCATACACGATTTTTTTAAAAAAAGTTGAACACAAAAAGTGGAGAAAAGAATAGTGATTACCAGGTGTGAGGAGGGGGAGAAAATGGATGACGTAAGTCATTGGGTGCAGACTTGCAGCTATATGGGATGAATAGGTCTAGAGATCTGCTGTGGGGTATGTGAATTATAATTAAGAATATCATTATATTGTGTGCTGAAAACTTGCTAAGGGAGTGAGATAATGGATACATTAATTTGCTTGACAGTAGTAATCATTTAACTCTTAGCGTGTGTATCAAAATATCATACTATACACCTTAAATACATACAATAAAAATGAGCTAGATAGGCAAAGATTATTTTAGAAATAAAACAAAATATTTTATATACTTATAAATGTATAAAAATCTAATTACTATGTTAAATTGTGTGTGTGCGTGTGCGTGTGTGTGTGTGTGTGTGACAGCTTTATTTAGCAGCACTTTAGATATTTTGAGGTCATCAAAGACCAGGAGCATCATTAATAACTTGGCTTCCAGAATCAGTAGTCTTTGGTAATAAAAGCACATTGTCTGCTCATCGAGGGACATAATATTCCTGGTGGACTCTGCGGGACCCCACACTCTGGCCTCAGATGGGGCATGGTACCCATGTGGTTTCCCATTATAGGAGGGGCATGGCCAGAAGAGAGCTTCATGAGGAGGAAATGAGGCTGGATAAAGGAGCGACTGTCTGACTCTAAGACTCAATAGAGACAATAGGAGTGATCAGCCTGGACTTCAACTATGTGCAGAAGATGGAAGGGATGGTAGATATTCTGTGGGATTTCAAGGTCACAACTGGAATTAATAATATCAGTGACCACGGGGTTGTGATGAAACATGAGGGGACAGAGAAAGGGATATTTCAGATCTATATGCTCAAGCTTCAAGACCCTGGAAAAATTACTTAGTCTGAGCCTCTGTTTCCTCCTCTTACTAAAAGAAAAATGACTTCTTATTTTGAAGGTTTGTTTGGAGACTTGCATGAGATTATCTATAAAGTACTTAGCACATACACTGGCACAGAGCAATGTCCAATGTATCCTCCCTGAATCTCAATAAGAACAACTTTATTAATTTAGTTTCTACCTGTACAATAGTGAAATCAACTCTTTGAAAGCTGGTAAGATTACTGTTAAATAACCAGGCTCAAAATGCCTTTACATACAGGCTGTTCTTAAAAGACTTTGTAACCTTGTAAAAAATTCATTTATATGCCCATATTTTATAGCAAGACCACATGGTAAAAAATATTCAAACAAGAAAGATCTGTACTCATCTCTTAAAATTTACTTTCTCCTTGGGGATCCCTTACTAACTACTGCTGTCATCAACGAAAAACAAGCTGAATTCAGCAAATAACGCTCTTTTGTTCAGCACTCTAGACTGGGGTTCTCACCCTTGGTGTTATTGACATTTGAGGCTGGATAATTCTTTGTTGTTCAACCCACTATATACCACCCATCCTCCTCTTCTGGACAGGACAAGCAAAAATGTCTCTAGACCTTACTAATGTCTCTTCTTCCCCAGTGGAGAACCACTGCTCTAGTTTGGCAGAAACGCATACCTTTTCCCTTAATTCCCATCCAAGACTAAGTTGAAAATGTGAGATTTTACTAAAGATTTATTTAAAATGATAAAAGTCAAAAAGAGCAACGTGAGATTGAGTCAATGCATTTTAAAATGCATACAGTCGATTCAATCTCATTTTGAATTCTCCTACAAGTTCTGGGAAGGAGTCAATCTCAGCCTGCTCCCTGGAGTGGAGGCCATGTGTCTTCCATGCAGAGCAGGCTCATGGACCTCAGACCCACTCCCAAACACCTGAGCAGGTACCAGAATGACAGAGTGTTTCCTAATCCACTTGTTATCACTTTCAAATTTTCATCTCTTGATGAAGAGGCTGACTGATCCCTGATGGTCAACATCAGAAACTTCTACCTTCTTCATAGAAATTCCACTTTATTCACCTTTTACTCCAGATTTTAGTGGGACAAATACTTGCAGACACAATGGGAGAGGCCAACATACCTTTAAGAAATACCAAGTGTTGCCTAAACAAGGACAAGGCAAGGAGGAAGATTCTTTCCCTAGAGAAACTCAAACCCTATGCTGCTATCTTGGAAAAAATAATACTAATAATAAAATATAATTTAATTTAAATTTTAAAAATAGTGCCTCATCTTTTTTGTCTTTCCAAAAGAGAATATAAAGACATTTTAAGTTATATAGAGCACTCCAGCTATACAAACAAAGCAAATGCATCATGTCAAATGCCTTTTCTTTAATATAAAAGTTTCACTATCTATCTAGAGGAAAGCATTTTACCATTACTATATATGCTAGCAATATGGTTTAGCACTTAAATTATTATAAAATGTCTTGAGTCCTGCTGAGATAGTTAAAGTTCGTGAATGTAACCCTATCACAATATTGATCATTTGGAAATCTCACAAGGCCCTTCATTATTTCTATTCACCACCTGGGAAAGATTACACTAATAAGTGGAGACTGATTTACTTCCTACAGAAAATACAAATTCTGTCTTTTCACTACTGTTGTTTCTCAAATGGTTAATCATTTTAGAGACTCTGTTGCACTGTATTGCAAGTTGTATCTTTTAATTTCATTTCTCATACTATGCAGGAAATGGCCATTTTTTTAATGAAAGAACAAAATGTATTTATCTTTTTATTATCCTTTTATTTCATTTTAAAAATATAACATATTTAAGTTTGTGATAGCAAACATATTGAAGCCATTAGAAGCTAAATTACCCAAATGCCTTTCAAATAAACTGCTCAGAAGACTTTGATCTTGTTAGATGACTGCTCAGTGACAGCAAGGGGGCTTACTCTTCTGATTGCTTTGAGGAAGTCGGTGCCATTCCCTCACATGCTCAGTTGCCTGGGAGCCAGATTGGGAGCAGAAGACAATTAAGAAGCCAGTAAGAAATACTCAGGCTACTTTATAAACCCAACATTCAGTGAGACCAAAAAAAAAAAAAAAAAGGTAGCCTTTCTACCATTTGGATGGAGGCTTTAGTTTAGTGTGCTGAATCAGACAACTTCTCTTGATTATTGCCAAATCACTGTATTCCAAAAATAAAAAAAAATCAGAAAAGCATCATGAATAACCTTAAAACCCAGACCACGAAAATGTTTCTGGGGAAGGCAAGTCTAAAGCACTCACTGATCTTCCCTTCCTGGTGTACCCTTTCTCCTGCACTCCCTCAGGTCCTAAATGCTGGCCCTAAAATGCCCAGGGCTCCCATACCCATCTCCCAGAAACCTCATCCTAGGCAGCCTCTGAATCTTTCACTCCATTTCATCTTCCTGCTTCTCATCCCCACCAAAAAATAATAGTCCTTTTCTTTCCACCTCTCAGAGTCCTCCAAGAATATCTGGAACTACGCCAACATATCGTGTCAAACCCAAAGTTAACGACAATAACATATTAATCTGTAGGCTAAATTCATGGTGAGGATTGCAAATCCTGAGGCAGGAGGGTAGAAAGAGATCACACGGAAGGGGCTCCATAAAGAACACCAGGTGGTAAACCCACACCTGCCTCTGGGTAGCATATGGACATGGACGGTCTGCAGAGTCCACAACTAAAGCATGCAGAATGCCTGTGAGAGAGCTACGAATCAACACAGCCTCACACGGCTGTAGTCAGTGCTGCAGCTTATCATTTGTCTGCAATATCATGTCATGAGATGCTCACTAACATTCTACAGAGAGTCGGAACAATGCTCCTCATAACGGAACGCACTTCCAATGGGCATCGCGTCACACAAGGATATTCGGTTGCTTGTCTTTTATGAAGCCAATGTAAACTGCGTTGCGGGAGAGTGACAGCAATGCTATAATTCAGCCGTCTGCTGTTTTATCACAGCTCTCAGTAGCTCTCTAATGAATATTTCTGTATGCATGTTTCTGACTGATAATCAAACTCAGAACAAGTCCTAATTGGGTTTTCCAGTGCATGGAAAAGTGCCTGTATTAGCTTGGCAGATGTCCCACTAATGTTAAATTAAAAGTACAAACATAGAAAGCTAAAAAAAAAAAAAAGTCTACTTTGATTGGGCCTTAAACATATACAGAGAACAGAATTTTATGGACGTTCACATCTCCAGACAGCATTTAAATGTGGCCTGTCCAAAAAAGGAAAAGTCAGCAAAATGCCTGGCATGAGGGCCTCGTAGTTGACGACTAGGAAGTTCCTTGCTGGAGCATTTCAACGTGTACATAGAGAGCTGGGAAGATGAAAGATAATCAGAAATTTGAAGGGAAAAAATCACTAGTTACATTTAACTGAAATATTGTGTAGCTGCATTAGTTGCTACTTTTAAAATCACTAATATTATCTGTCAACTTCTTAGTAGCAGCCTCTACCTTCTACAGCAGGACTTGAAAGGTGTTTAGAAAACCTTAAATATTAAGGAAGAGAAAGGTAAAAATTATCATCTCTCCTTGGCCTTTATTATAGCTTATGTAAATTCGTGGTAATACCTATCATGCTTTTAATACATTTGTTTGCTGCTTATCTTCTGTGGAAGAAAAGCAGGAAATAGTTTCATTGTTTTTATATTTCATTCTTAACACATTGTCTGGCCAATAGCACATCCTCAAAAAATGTTTGCTAAAAATTGAGTCAACAATTAAATTAAAATATAGTTAAATTTATTTTTTATTTGTTAAGTTTTGTTAAATTTTTTAAAGTCTGGCCGGGCGCGGTGGCTCAAGCCTGTAATCCCAGCACTTTGGGAGGCCGAGACGGGTGGATCACGAGGTCAGGAGATCGAGACCATCCTGGCTAACACGGTGAAACCCCGTCTCTACTAAAAATACAAAAACTAGCTGGGCGAGGTGGCGGGCGCCTGTAGTCCCAGCTACTCGGAGGCTGAGGCAGGAGAATGGCGTAAACCCGGGAGGCGGAGCTTGCAGTGAGCTGAGATCCGGCCACTGCACTCCAGTCCGGGCGACAGAGCGAGACTCCGCCTCAAAAAAAAAAAAAAAAAAAAAAAAAAAAAAAATTTTTTAAAGTCTGATAACACTGACATGTGTAACTTTTTTTATTAACATTTTCAATTCTCAGCCTAAGAGAAGCTTCAATGACGTGTTTCATGCTCTTATTAATGAATGTGGAATTTGAAGTCCAGTGAACATGGAACTTTTATGAACAGCCACACAGCATGGAACTAGAATTCCACATTTCTCCCTGACCGCCCAGTGCCTATGAGGAGGATGAACCATATATCTGGTTCATTCTCTAGTTGGCAAATCCATCAAAGCTGTAAGATGGGTCTATTAGGTGGACATATCCCAATATCTGCAGACACCAGGATTATAAGCTCATGCTTCCCTTTCTAGCTGAGGTCAGTCACAACAAGCCTGAAAAGTGGGGGTGGTCAGTATAGCAAACATACATACTTTTATTGTTAACTCAAAAAAAGTATTAACTTTTGTTTACTGGAAGACATTTCATTTGCTCTCTAAACCTTCCATTAACAAGAATCTTTATTTCACTATCTTAGTCTGTTTTGTGCTGCCACAACAGAATGTCACAGACTGAGTAATGAACAGAGAACAGAAATCTATTCCTCATGGTCCTGCAGGCTGGGCAGTGCAAGATCAAGGTGCTGGCACCTGGCAGGGGCCTTCTGCTGCATCACCTCATGGTAGAGGACAAATGGGCAAACAAGCACTCTGAGAGCAAGTGCAGGCAAGAGGCAGCCAAACTCACTTTTATCAGGAATTGGCTCCTGCAATAACATTGGTCCATTGATGAGGCACAGCCCTCGAAGCCTCATCTCCGCTTAAGGGCCCCACCTCTCAGCACTGTTGCACTGGAGATTAAGTTTCCCACAAATGAACTGTGGCCGACACATTCAAACCATAGCATTCATCTTTACCCCAAACACTTGAAAAGCAAACAGCCCTCAAGCAGACATCCAAGGCTCTCCTGTTCCAACTTCCCCGGTTGCCCTCTCATTTTATCCTTAGATATTTGCAGGTCTTGAGTCAAACCAGAGGCAGAGACACTGTGTTTGTGGAACTCCTCCCCAGCCTCCCTGTCCTCTGAGCCTCTGCTCACATGGTGTCTGCTCTGAAAAGCCTCTGACCATGGCCACAGCACCCTCTCAGGAGGCTGTGTCCATTCCTTCCCACCAGTGCCTCCTCAATCCAAAAAGGTGTTCTGGAACCTTAAGCTGAGCATAACCTTGCTTGCTTCTGAGTATTTTTGTTGTGGTGGTGGTTTTGAATCATTCTTAGGATGTTTTTCCTCTGGGATACTTGCATTTTTTTTAATTTGGGAATTTGTCTTCATCTCTGACAATAAATTATAAAATCTTTACAGACAGGAAGAGTGTTATACATTTATTTATGCAGGAGTGATTACTTGAATTACGTAAAAAAAAATGTTTTTACAAGGACACTGATCCATGTAAGACAGCTCCTGGCCAAACAACAAATGATGAGACCACAGAACTGAGTCTTGCTGGCTGACCCCAAACCTGCCCCTCAGCCTCAGAGGGTCTAGCACGGTGTACTTCCACAGCAAATCATAGACTACATACAGGTATTTGTCACCAACTATATACAAGGCAATCTAATGTGGCTTGATATGGCTGGCAAAGACAAAAGATTTTATGGAACTTGTTCTGGTCTTCAACTGTGTCCTGATTTTATATTTTATAATTTATATCAGCACAGGAGCTGGTGCCTGCTCTTCTATTTTTAAAAAATTCCCTTAATGAAACAATGCCTTCTAATGTGCTTAAGGCCAGTGGAGGACAGGCAGGTCATGAGAGGATGATAAGCTAATGGAGACACTGTTCAGAAGGTGCGGGCTCTGGGTCCACTCTGAGGGACCCTCCGATCACGTGGATGCCTCCTCAGAGGCAAGGGCAGAGCTCCAAGGTGCACTTCCTCCTCACCTTCTCCACATAGTCAGGGAGATCGCTGGTACCAACCTCCTTGGAGTGGAGCTGAAGACTTTTTGAAGCTGTTCATGCCAGCTCATGGAGCTCTTCATGCCACACTGGCTGTTCATGCCAAGTGTGAGTCAGGCATTACTTGAGCTGCATCATCCAGGCCAGAGACATGTGGCTGAGATGGGTCCAACCTATTCTCATTCAATGTGAAGATGTCAGCTTGCATTGCTCCTCCATGTGCACACACATAGCTAGGCCTCTGTTCAACACAGCACAAAAAGAGTCTAGAGCTCTTTCGATAGGAACACATTTCTTCACAAATAAACATAGTATTTTTTCTTGAACGTCAGATGAGGAAGGCAATAATAGGGCAGTAAATAAGACACAGGAGAGTTGTGAGGGCAGTGGCTTGGTGGAAGGATTCCCTGGACACCATGTAGCAGTTTGCCTTCCTGCTGAAGCTTGGGGAGTGACTTGGGTGGCAAGGGCCCTATGATGGTCAGCTCTGTGTGTCAACTTGACTGGACCATGGGATGCCCAGATAGCTGGTAAGACATTATTCCTGAAGATGCCTGTGACAGTGTTTCTGGAAGAGACTGGTATTTTTATGAGTGAATGGAATAAAGACCATTGACCTTGCCAATACAAGTAGGCATCATAAAATACATCAAGGGCTGGAATAGAATAAAAATCTGTAGAAGAGTAAATTCTCGCCCTGAGCTGGGACATCCATCTTCTCTTGTTCTTGGGCTTCGGCGTTGCTGGTTCTCAGAACTCTGGGTTTAGACAAGAACTCCACCACTGGCTTTCCCGGGCCTCCGGTTTGCAGACGGCAGACCACGGACTTCTCAGCCTCCATAAGTGCACAAGTCCATCCCATACAATAGATTTCTTTCTCTATAGCTCCATGTATTTGTACATCCTGTTGGTTTGCTTTCTCTGGAGAGCTCTAATACAGACCCCTCTTAGCACTGTTTTCTTTAATTTGGGCAATGTACATTATGCCCAAGTCCTAAGTTTCTATAACTGGAAATAGTTATCATATCTGGGTATCTTATAAAGCTTTCTGAATTATAAATTTAAATTTGAACACTTTTTATTATTGCTTCTGACAGAAACAGAAAAATGCCTTGTCTTCATATCACATAGTTTTAAAATGCTTTAAAAGGATATCTATATATCATATGCCAGCCTTTATTAAATTTCTCCCTGTACTTTGTTGAATAGCAAGAATTTTAGAATCAAATAGCATATATGAAAGTTAATTAAAACATCTTTTCTATTACATAGAATAGATGTCCTTATCCAGAATATTCATAAAATTTCTCCCTAAGAGGGACATATTATATTCCAAATCACCCCCACTTTGATCATGGTTAGTTATTAGTAATTCATAGAACCTCTTTAATTCTTGTCAGCTTCAAGAGTGACTCCATAATGCATCCCAGTGTGAGGTGCAGATTAAAAGACGAAACCAACTTCTCATTGATTTCTCTGTACTTAGAAGATGTATTTGCAGTTGCTTCATCAATGTCCTCAGTATCAAGATCTAACTATTCACTTCCAGCATTAATTTTAGATATAGATCACATCCTATATGCTGCTGTGTTCCTGAATATACATGTCTTTTTCTGAAATCAGAGGTGTTGGTCCCAGCTATCGTGTGGGCAAGAGCTTGGGTTACTGGAGTAAATTGGTTTGGAAGCTTTTTAACAGCCACGTTTCCCCCAGCTGAGAGCATTTTCTTATCAGCTTCTCCCACCCACATCTAATTCATACTGATCCATTTCAGGAGATAAACCTTGCATACATAGATCTACCCTGTGAATGAGACTCTTTGATGAAAGCATATTCAAATTTGCTAACATTACACGCAGGAAAGAAAACCTGCAGAAAAGTTAGCTCAAAGAGGAACATAAGCCTCTAGAATGGCAGAGAGAAAATAACATATTGTCAGCAAAACATGGAGAAGGAGTTCATTTTCTGCCTGATGGATAGATTATACGGCATTCTGTCTCTGATGAGAGCCTTGAGTATTGAAGGCACAAATCTATTCAGTCTTGGCAAGTGCCAGGATTCTTAGCTTTCTCGGTCCCATGACCACAAACTGCATACCCATCAGTGGCCAGTATTTCTCAATGCCTGCCCTTGCTGGTCGTGAAAGACATGATTTCCCAAACTTACCACACCCTGGTGCACATAAACAAATTGTAGTATTTTTATTGAGCACCAGGTCAGCAGAGGGAGCTAGCTGTCTCCAAGGACAGAGAAGTCAATACTTCAGGCCTTACTTAATCTTTCTTTCTACACTTTACACCCATGTGTGGAGACACACCAAATTATGAACTTTAGGGAGTATTACTTAATGAATTTGTGTAAAGCCAATATAGCTTCTAAGAAAATAACTTAAATCAAGTACCTGGGTTTCAGGAGTGCTTAAAGGTTTCTTGAGGTAGGAGGAATGGTAATTGTCCATCCTTAGCTTTTTCATTAAATTGCCCAAACTCACCTGATTCCATCAATGTGAAAGCTACTGCTGAACAACAAGTGCCAGCTGAAGACAGCCCTGCCGATACTTTGGGCAATCCCCCTTTCCCATTATATCTCCTTGAGCAATGGACCACGCCATGGTGCCTACTTTAGGTCTTTATCTTGCAACTGCCACAGACTGAGGCTCATCTGTTCTAGGCAATGCACCGTAAGAGAGAGCAAATTAATGGAGGGCTTGAAATCTATTTGTTCTCCAGGCTGTGACCATCATGTGTTCAACCTTTACTGTCTGCCTACCTTGCCTTGTTTGGTCAGCTTCGTGGCAAGAGGTTCTCTTCACCACTGGCTGTGATTCCTTCCACCTTCCCTCCAATCAACATCCTCTTCTGATCTCACAGGTAAGAGGGAAGGTAAAGTGCCTCAGGCAAGAAAAAGATTCTGTCCGCTTACTGCTGGAGGCATTTACATTTCATGAAAAGAGAACTGATAGGCAATACTTTTGCTGTTTGTGGTTTAGAGAAAGATGATCAGTGACATTAGAAAATGAGAAATTGCAGCCGAGCTCTCACTTACGAGTGAGAATATGCGATGTTTGGTTTTCCATTCCTAAGTTACTTCACTTAGGACAGGACCCACAAATGTCCTCTTGTATAGAAATGCAAGCGATCCTGCTGCTTAACTTTGAAAAATTCTCAAGTTTCATTGAAAAGATATGTCACTACATCTCCCCAGTTCTTGGTGCTTCTTACCTTGACCCAAAGTTCTGTCTTTTTGTTCTGGTTTCACCTTCAGGCCCAGAGTCCTCCTGAGCTTGCACAGTGATAATTCAGCTTTTCTTCTGTTCCACTTTAAATCACTATGTTTAAGCTACATTTTTGTTTCCCTGCAGAAAGGGTTTATATTTCAAAACTGATCTTTGGTATGGGTTGGTTGTGTCCCCACCCAAATCTCATCTTGACTTCCTATGTGTTGTGGGAGGGAACTGGTGGGACATAATTGAATCATGGGGGCGGGTCTTTCCCTTGCTGTTCTCGTGATAGTGAATAAGTCTCACGAGATCTGATGGTTTTGAAAATGGGAGTGTCCTTGAACAAGCCCTCTTCTCTTGTCTGCCGCCAAATGAGACATGTCTTTTATCTTCTGACATGATTCTGAGGCATCCCCAGCCACGTGGACCTGTGACTGCATTAAACCTCTTTCTTTGGTAAATTGCCCAGTCTAGGGTATGTCTTTATCAGCAGCATGAGAACAGATAGAATCCTGCAAAGTGTTATTTGGGGTTCAGAAGGAAAATACTAACACTTAAAACACAAATTCATTTCTGTGTTTTGGAAACTCTCTAGTTGTAGACTCCGAATGGCAACACAAAAATTAATGACCCTTCACGGTTGACACCTGAACAATTTCCACTCTAGATGTGCACCCCAGGGTTGTGTCTGGCTGCCTTATTCGCGCTGGCTCTTAGCCTGTTCCAGCAGTGTCCTGTACCCTGCACTGGATGGTCTCTACCATTAGAATGATTTCCAGTTCCAAGCCATGGAAAACAGAGCTTACAAATTCAAGGTGATTCACTGAATACAAGAAAATCCTCACCCTTTTGCACTCCCCCACCCTTAGGAGTAAGAATTGGCAACTTTTATGTATTTTAATCACTTTTTTTTTTTTTTGAAACAGAGTCTCACTCTGTCGCCCAGGCTGGAGTGCAGTGGCGGGATCTCAGCTCACTGCAAGCTCCATCTCCTGGGTTCAGGCCATTCTCCTGCCTCAGCCTCCCGCATAGCTGGGACTACAGGTGCTCGCCACCATGCCCGGCTAATTTTTTTGTATTTTTTAGTAGAGACGGGGTTTCACCATGTTAGCCAGGATGGTCTCGATCTCCTGACTTCATGATCCACCCGCCTCAGTTTCCAAAGTGCTGGGATTACAGACGTGAGCCACCGCACCCAGCCTAATCACATTTTTGAAGTGTCATCTTCTCAAGGAAGTCTGAGAAGGAAATCTGAGTTCTCTGAACCTCAGTTTCAATCCATACTGTTACTGAAGTTAAAGGTACATCAAAGTAAGACAAACTAAATTTAACTTCAGCATAACTTGACACATCCCTGAATCGGTAAATTCAAGGTACCAACACCTCAACATTAAACTCTGGTACGGCTTAGCCTTCATCAGCATCAGTGGCGTCAATGACTTGTTTTTTCTTTTGAAAAAAAAAAACTGCTTGATGAGAGACAAAATTTACTTTGCTGGAAAAAGTAGTGTACTTAATGTATTCGAATATGTATTCCCTGGTTATGCCATCATTTGTCACTTAAATTAGCAACTTCCAAAGCATCACAGCCTCGAAGTAGAATCCCAGGGGAAAAGACAGCAAAGGAAATCAGAATGTATTGGAATGGAGGGAAAACTCCATGCTTGGCTGACTTTGACCAGAATCATGGAATTCTGGAATCTCAGAGCCAGACATGAAGATAATGAATCTTAGAAATCATTCAGTTTGGATGATGTGATCTTATCAGCCCAAGAATCCGTTATCCTCTCATGCTCCCGAACCCTCATGGCACGACAGTGTTTACTTATGAAGCAAACAGAACTTATTAAGTAATAATTTGTATTTATAATTCTTTTTAAAAAGGAGAGAGCTGCCAACTTGAGCTTCTTCTGAGCCTAAGATGTATGCGGTGATAAGCTTGGGAGACTCAGTCCAGGGGCCAGATTCAGGAAATCTCAGCTCCTGCCCACTCCCCAGATGGCCCTGTATCCTCCATCAGTAACCCTGTGCCCCCAGAACAGGCAGGAGCTGTGCCAGGCACCGGTCTTCAGTGAGTCACTTCACCTCTCTTGGCCTCAAACTCCCTATTTGTAAAATGGTGATTCTCATGAGAATTCTACTTCATTTACATATAAAGTGCTTAATATATAGTAGGGGACCACCAGATATAGTGTTTCTCTCATTGAGCTACAAACATTCTAGGCAAAAGCAAAGATAACATGCTGTTTACTTCTCTTTGCAATCTTATTCCATTTCAGCTATTTCTCAGGCCTCTTGAAATATTGAAAATAGCATGAGAATGAACTTTATTTCACCTGCAAGCCCTTAGATTGCAAGGCTGGGAACAGATCTGATCTAATCTGATTCATCAGATAAGGAATATGAAACTCAAAGAAGGCAAATGAACCTCGGAAGCTACAAACTCCAGGATGCAGCCAGTGGGACCATAACCTGGGTGTGCTGGCTCCCGACCCGCAGCCCCGTCAGGAGCAATACAACAGCAGCCATTATATTCCCTGTTTGTTTTTCAAACCAGGACTCATGCATCCCCAGCGTTCTTAAGGATAACCAGAAAGAGGAAAGAAGGAAATGTTCACTACAAGAAAATATATTAAGCAATTTTGGCATTTAGTATGCAGCTTGGCACATTATGTCTGGAAACAGAAGTCATGCATGGCCCTGGAAATATTACGCATTCAAGGGAGATTGTTTTAATATTACTTTCTTCTTTTTCGTCAGCCTTCTGAAGACTGGAGTGGGCAAAGGGTGGTTTACCCCAATTAGACTCCACTCACCCAGGCTTTCTGGCAGATTTCATTCCAGCTGCCGCTCTGACTTCAGGCCCTAGGAATACGTGTACAGCCCGGCACCAGCCGTCCCACCAAACAGACGCATTCATCTTTGGTCTCTTCTGATTCATGAGCTTCAGGCTGCTTTAATTTCCTGCGATTTCTTCATAAAACATTGAATACTCAGTGCTTATCAACAGTTGACGTTGGGGTTTTGAGGGTTTTCGGGGTGAGGGTTTAGTTTGCTTTTCCTGGAGCTAATTTCTCCATTTGATGTGAGATTAATGGTCCTGTGGATGCTTGTGAGTAATCAGAGTTTACTAGACAGAAGCACAGAGCTTTACAAGCCAGAAGGGCTTTCTTTGCCTCTATTTACTGTTTCCTGAGAAATCAACAACACCATATTGTGGAAAGCCAGTTACCACCCTGTACAAGGTTAAGGTTTTCATCCAGGACAGCTTAATTGTTGAGGTAAATATATCATTGAGAACTTCTATCTTACAAGACCAAAGCATTTCAGAGCACCTCATATAGCATCAGAGACAAAAGACCTCAATAAAACTTTAATGAATCAATGAATGAATGAGATTTACCAAATAAAGTAGTTTCATTCTTTCTTTACTACCTAATTCAAAAAGAAAATGATTTGAAGCAATGAGAAATGTATTGCCTTTAAAAAGGTGGAAAGAGAAACACAAAAAACAGATGAAGTATCAAGCTCTAGTCGCCTTCCTGAAAATAAAGTGCTGAATGAGGCACCCTGCTGTCTGTAGCATGGAGGGAAACTCTTCCCATCTCTGCCTGATCCGGGGTAGAAGCAGCAGGCTGCAGGTCCCCGAGATTAGCCTCAGAGCCACAGGATTTGGAGCTCTGCTAGACCTTGCCTCCCTGGTGGGGTGATTCCCATGGCGAGCTTCTCAATGCCATGTTTCTGTATTGATAGATCTACCTTAATGAGAAACATCATCTTCAGAGTTGAAATGAATCCATTTCAGCAAATGGATTTCTTTTCCTCAGAAGGGGAAATACTAAAGTCCAGAATGCTGTTTTGTCCACATGTTGACACTGAACCCAAAAATTGTCTCTCACCATCATATAGGTTACTTTGGAGGAACTGTTTGCTGTTAAATTAATCAAATTGTGGATTCAACTGTAGTTGGGAGATCACAACCTGATAGAAAAAGAAAAATTACAAAGTAGGCTGGCCATGGTGGCTTATGCCTGCAGTCCCAGCACTTTGGGAGGCTGAGAGGGGAAGATTGCTTGAGTATAGGAGTTCAAGACCAGCCTGGGCAACACAGAGAAACACTGTCTCTACGAAATATTTAAAAACTAGCCAGGTGTGCTGGCATACACCTGTAGTCCCAGCTACCCATGAGACTGAGGTTGGAAGATCACTTGAGACCGGCAGATCCACCCTGGGTGACAGAGTCAGATCCTGTCATAAACAATTTTTTAAAAATTAAAGAAAAAGGAAGTCTTTAGAAAAACCTGCATTTCTAAAGCACATTACAACTTTCATGTAATGTGTGTTACATTGAGCTCTCTACACATTAAATGGATAATATTGGGGAGATATTATTTTCTGACTTGGCAGCTGGGAACCCAAGCCACAGAGGAGGAATTGCTAACTCAACACTTTACAACTTGGAGGCAACACAGTATTGCTCCGTGCGCACAGACTCTGGAGTCCTGGAGAACTAGCTTGTGAGTCCAGTTCTCTCTTTAGCTAACTACATATTCCACATACCCTGACACAGGTTACCCAGTCTCTGAGATTCAGTTTCATCATAGTAGTCATTGTAATAATATCTAACTTGTGAGGCTGATTTGAGAATTAAGACAATGTATATAAAGCACCTTCCACAACATGCACATTTGATAAACATATTTTATTATTGTTCTGCCCAAACTAGAATGACAATGCGAATCTCTATGTTCCTAACTTTATCTGTCTCCAAATCAGCAGGTTGTCTACCTGTTAAATCGGACCTTCTCTTGGTTACCAATTCTAATTAGACATACTCGCATAGTTGGCTATGAAAGTACAGCAAAAGCCGCAATTATATACGTGTGTGTATGGGAATGGTGAGGGTTATGTTTCATAGAGTTCCTTTTTACACCAGGCATTTTGCACACGTTAGATAGCTTAATCCCCACACAATCTTACATGATAAATATCATCATCTCTATACATAATTAAACTGAAGCTAGGGCATTGCCAAACACCGGCAAGCCAGTAAGAACCAAAGTTCATTAGTTAGGGACAATGTCTATCTTGTTCACAGATTCTGTCTCAGTCACGCATTTAGTCTGGTACTTACTGTGTGCTCCATAGTTATGGAAAAAAAATTGATAAACTAAGATTCAAGTGTTTATTTGACTGACTCATCTTGCTGTCGTTATTAAAGACTGCCTCTTTCAGTAAACACTGGCTTCCGCAGTTCTCAGCCTGCTTGTAATTCATAATTACTGGGAGGTTTTCTATGGGGCTGGCAGGGGCGCTCCCCAGGTCGTTGGAATGAGAACCTCTATGGAGTCAGCCCTCATGCGTTTTCTCCTACAAGAGATGTTGATGACCCACCAGACCTTTATGAAGAAGGAAACTTCCTTTGGGGGACTATCCAAAAGGACCAGTAGAAGATTCAATGTATCCAACTAGTAGTAAGCAGTTGGAAGTTTTATTATCCTTTTATTTTCAATCATGAGAACCAGGCCTCTTAGTGTCACTTGAATGTCGATAAAGCTATTATCTTACACAGACTTTCTGCAACATTATAATTCTTCTTAAGTTTCATCATAAGTAAGAATTATTATTTGTCTTCCTGGGAGGCGATGCCTTTCTTTTTCACCTCTGCTGCTCTTTGGTTTTAATTGAACAGAGTCATAAGTTACATTAATCATGAGTTTCTCCCCTTTGGAATCACTGAATAAACAAGCAAAAACAAGGACATGTTTGTCCTTGATTAATTAAAAACAATAAAATTTCTCCAAATCCAGAGCTGGGCAGCATTTGCCTGGGGAAGGCTGACAACATCAGAGAAGCAGAAATCAGCTCCAGGGCAAGTGCTTTGAAAGGGGATAAGTCTCTATAGAGTTTTAAGATGGGCATCTACCACAGGTTCCCAAATGCAGGTGCCAAACCTCTGCCCTGGTGTTCTCACCTCTAAGCAGCTGTCTGGATTCCAGAATCTCCTGAGGAAAGAGGTACTACCTGTCCTGAAATTTAAGGGCACTTCTAAAGTCATGTAAGATTTCACCTGGGCAAGGGACAAAGAAAACAAGAACATGATTTTAGCTCAAACACTGTGGACCTACAAAGATGTGACTCTTTGGAAATATTAAATATTTGGAAACATTAAAACCTATAGTAAGAGATTACAAACTCAGAAGGGTTACAAATATAGTCATGTTTTCTCAAATTCTAAAATCTGCTACTGTTAGCTCAAGTATTTTTATGTAATAAGAATCATATTGCATGCATAAAGATAATGATAACAAATTAGCTCCATCAAGTTCTACGTTTAGATATTAAAAATCAGATGCTAGTTCTCACTCTGCTAATAAGTTATGTGATCTTGAGAAAAAAATCACCATTTCTGTATCTCATATATAAAATTGCTCTATATTTCCAATGATTTATTCTACCACTAGTAAAGCACAATTCTGTAAGTTCTATAAAATAAGTTACTCTAATTAGTCTGGAAAAAGGAAAAGAAATCCCTACTGCTATGGGAAAATCAGATATCAGAGCCATAAGAACATATACAAATACACGCGTGCGCGCACACACACACACATTAAAAGTAAACAAATCTAGCTCAATATGAAAGCAAAAGTTACTTTCCAAACCAGGCTTCATTCCAGTAATTCTTCATTTAACTCCAAGGAGACCACAAGTTGCCCTTTTGTGCATATGTACATTATTCACAGCACATATGACAGCTTAAGAAAGATGTTTTTTTCTCCCCTTCAGCAATCTATTTTAAAAGATATCTTATTATTGCAAATGCACATTTAGTTATTACTATAGCTTTGTAAAAATCAGATTCTTTATGTAGGCAACAAAGCAAAAATATAGCTCTATTCCAGTAGCAGTGCAAAGATATTTTAAAATCTATAAAAGCAATGAGAAAAATAGGGGGAAAAGTCAATATCAAGTTTTTTAGATGTGTGGAATTTAACAAAAGAGTGACCAAAAACCAAAGGGTCTTTATTCAAGAAAAATCCTGTGTTTCTTCAAATACTTTTCTGGTTTTTGTTTGTTTGTTTGTTTGTTTTGGTTTGTTTTTTTTTTTTCTGTTCCCTCTTTCTGAGACTCTCATTACTTGTGCTGTTGTTCTGTATAGAATTTTAGGTTGACAGGATTTTCCTTCCCCTCACTTTACAGGTGCTGCGCCACCGTTTTTCCTCGTACCTTGTTTCTAATGAGAAACCTGCTGTCATCTTGACTTTGTTTTTTGTTTCTACTGCAACTTTGTTTCTCTCACTTTTTAAAAAATATTAACTTTTATTCCCTATTACACATACTATTTTTTGAATTATTATACTTTAAGTTGTGGGTTACATGTGCAGAATGCGCAGTTTTGTTACATCGGTATACACGTGCTACGGTGGTTTGCTGTGCCCATCAACCCATCACCTACATTAGGTATTTCTGCTAATGCTGTCCCTCCCCCAGCATGACACATGCACATGTATGTTTACTGCAGCACTATTCACAACAGCAAAGATTTGATACCAACCCAAATGTCCATCACTGATAAATTGGATAAAGAAAATGTGGCACATATACACCATGGAATACTATGCAGCCATAAAAAAGGATGAGTTCATATCCTTTGCAGGGACATGAATGAAGCTGGAAACCATCATTCTCAGCAAACTCTCACAAGAACAGAAAACCAAACACTGCATGTTCCTCTCATTTTTTAAGATGATGTTTTTCTCACTGATTTTGAGCAATTTGATGATAATGTGCCCCAGTGTGGTTTTCTTTCTAAGTCTTATCCTAAGGTAACTTGAATTACTTAGTTCTGCGGGTAGACAATTGTCATACATTTGGAAATATTCTGTCACCAATTATTCAAATATATTTTTCCGTCTTTCTCCTCTCACCTCTCCTTCAGCGGCACCAGTTATGTATCTATTATGCTACTTGGAGTTTGCCCAAAGCTTACAGGTACAAATTTCATTCTTTTAAGTCTCCTTTCATTTCATTTTAGATAATGTCTTTATCCATTTCTTCACATTCTCTAGCTTTTTTGTCTGAAATGTCTAATCTACCAGTAATCTCAGCCAATGTATTTTTTGTTTCATTGTAGCTGTTCTCTCTAGGTATTCAATTTTGTTCTTTTTATGTCTCCTATTTCAACTTTTTAAAAGTGTGGAATACAATTGTAATAACTCTAGTGTCTCTGTCACCTAATTTTAACATTTCTGTCAGTCCTGGGTCCTGCTTCATTTATTTCTTCATTATGTGTCATACTTCCCCATTCCTTTGCATGCCTGATAATTTTTGATTAAATATCAAAGGTTAAGTAACTTTCGTGTACACCATTTATGTGTAACAGAGCTAGAATCTGTGCCAGAATGTAATGTACTTGGTCTTTCTCTTAAGCCATTACTGCCTCTGACTTGGGGTGGAGTGAAGTGAGGTCAGGGAGGAATGTGTAATAACTTCTTTCAAGCTAGAATATTTTGTTAACTGGCTTCAGTAACAAAAACAGTATTTTATTGTAGCGTTATATCATTTATTCTCTTTTTCAGGGTGAAGCAAGGGTCTCTGGTGCAGCAATTAGCTATGTTTTCTAAATGTTTATCATAATTTGAAACATGGGAAAAGCACTAGGGAGTAATAGTGTTAATGTCTGACTTTTCAGAATACCATGAATAAAAATTTGAAAGCATGGGAGACAACAGATGGATCCACATCACTATAAAAGATATATTTTTTACATTTACCAGACAAAGTAAAATGTATCTTAATAGTAAGAAAAGGAATGGCCATTAAGATTATAGATTCTGGGCAGTTTCTCAGAATTTTCATTATCTGATTTATTCCTGTATGAAAGTGATGAGTGATAATTACTGGGATACAGCCAAAACATTCATCACCTATAAAATTTTGGCTTTAAGTTTTGTTTCTTATCAGAAATGGGACTCTAAAAAATCTCAACCACTTTTTCTAAAAATTCTTCCTGCGAAGTGTATGCCCTTCATGAAGAATTATATTGCAGAGCTCAGTACTGCAATTCAGTTACACTGCCCTGAATTTGAGGTAGCAAAATGCTAATAGGACAGCTGTGGAATTCTTCACCTTTCTCCTAAATTTGTTTCCAGTTGAAAAAGTAATAGTTATTTCAATAGGCAGTGGAAGAAACATGGGTTTAGGAGCTGAAAAAAACGCTTTGCAATCTCAGCTTTGTCACTGTTTGATTTTGTGCAAATTACTTCTATTATGAGTATTTCCTTCTCTATACAATGAAGGAAATCATACTGTAACAGAATGGTTTCAGCTCCTCCGCCCCACCACCACCATCTGTGTGTTTGTTTTCCCTGAGTTTAGATTCCCTTGACATGGCAAACTTTCTATGACACATCTATCCTCCACAGCTGCATACTATAACAAGACTATTTCTTCGTGTGTCTTTCATTTACTAATAAAAAAAATATTTCCTGGAAAGTGTTAAGAAACCAACCATCACATCTCCTTGTCCAGAAATCGATCACTTGCTCTTCTCTGAACCAATTATGGTAGATATGGGATGGCACACCATTTGCTAAACAGCAGATCCCTGAGGATATGAGCTATGGGTAGAGTGCTCTTCCTCTGAAGCACATGGGCTGTGTGACAAAAGCAAGAATTAGAAATTGGGTAATCTAAACATAAGGTACTCTTTTAAATTCTTCCTTGAAGAAACATTATAGCATTTAAATAAAATATAAATAAAATACCTATACAGAACCTGGAACATGAAAGGGGCTCAAGGATTTCTAGAGATCTACTAGACAGCATCATGCCTATAGCTGACCATATTGTATTTTCTCCTTCAAATTTCTAAGAGGACAGATCTTATGTTTAGTGTTTTTACCAGTGTAATAATAATAACGGGAAGAATATAGTACTCCTCCTTGTTCTGCAGTTTCACTTTCTGCAGTTTCAGCTACCCATGGTCAACTGTGATATGAAAATATTAAAGAAGAATTCCAAAAATGAACCATTTGTAAGTTTTAAATTACATGCTGTTCTGAGTAGTGTGATGAAATCTTGTTCCATCCCCCTCTGTTCCACCTGGGACATGAGTCGTCCCTTTGTCCAGCGTACCCATGCTGCATATGCTATCCACCGTTAGTCATTGGTATTGTCTGCTCCTGACACCCAGCCATCAACATCGCCGTGGTTCAATGATCCAGGACCGCCCAAAGCAGATGATCCTCCTTCTGATATATGGTCAGAAGGTCTGTCATAGCCTAATGCTGCATCACAATGCCTACATCATTCACTTCGCTTCATCTCCTCACGTAGGTACCCTAACAGCTCACATCATCACAAGAAGGGCAAGTGCAGTACAATAAGACACTTCAAAAGAGAGACAGGGAAAAAGAGAGATCACATTCACATAACTTTTATATCAGTTTATTGTTATGATTGTTCTATTTTATTTTTATTATTAGCTATTTTTGTTAAGATCTTACTGTGCCTAATCAATAAACTAAACTTCATTATAGAAATGTGTGTATTTGAAATAAAAGGCATATATAAGGCTATGGTACTATCCATAGTTTCAGGCATCCACTGAAGGTCTTGGAACGTATTCCCCATGGATAAGGGGAAACTACTGTAATTGTGGGCATGAGCAGAAACTGTGAGAAATGATGGATAGTTTTATGGCATTGATGGTGGTGATGGTGTCACAATTTTATACTTATGCTCAACCTCATTGAGCTGTATCAATTAAATAGGTACAGCTTTTTATATATCAATCATACCTCCATAAAGTGGTTGAAAATAGGTAAATAGAAGTTATCATTATCATGATATCAATATCAGTACACATTTTCTGAAGCAATATGTGACTATGGGAAAGACCATTTGTTTTTGAAATCTGGATCAGCTCCAAAAGGCTACTAACTGGTGGAATCATAAATTAGAAGAGCTATGCAAAATTAAATTTAAAAATCTATTTGGCCAGGTGTGGTGGCTGACACTTATAATCCCAGCACTTTGGGAGGCTGAGGCAGGTGGATCACTTGAGGTCAGGAGTTCAAGACCAACCTGGCCAACATTATGTAGTCCCATCTCTACTAAAACTACAAAATTATCCAGGCCTAGTGGTGGCACATGCCTGTAATCCCAGCTAATTGGGAGGCTGAGGCAGGAAAATGGTTTGAACCTGGGAGGCGGAGGTTGCAGTGAGCCAAAATCACAGCATTGTACTCCAGCCTGGGCAAGAGAGCAAAACTCCATCTCAAAAAAAAAAAAAAAAAAAAAAATTATTAAACATGGAACGTATGTGTAAGAGAGAGAGAGTGTGTGTGTATCTCCCTATTTGATGTGGAGAGAAGGCAAACTTAGACTAAAAGAGCTTTGGGAATGATGGTGCAGAGCCAGGAAGGTCAGCCCAGCAAAGGACATACCCAAAAGCAATTTAATAAGAAGGTATTGTACATCAACCATGTGCCACCCTTATGCTATGTCCCGTGAAGAACACAGAAGTAAACATGATAGGTAGGAGTTAAATGGATAAGCAGAAGAAAAAACACACACACACACACAAACCGAATTTTGTGTTATTATAAGGCGGTTAAAGGCTGCAAAATGGAAACTAAAAGGTTCTCTGGAAATATATAGCTGCAACTGCATTTAATATTTTGGGGCACAATAGGAAAATACTTTCGTATGAAATGGAATTTCAGTAAGACCTGTGGATAGAAGTAGTATTTCTGATAGGATAAAGAGCCTTCCAAGAAGAGGGAATAACATATGCAAAGGCCCAGAGTTAAGGGAGATGAAACATGTTTACAAAATAAGCGCACACTGCCAGGAGACAGACACAAGATCACTTGGAAGAAGAGGTAAAGACCATAATCTGGAGAACTGCTGGAGAGCTGTGGAGAGCTATGCTGAAGATTTAGACTTTCCTCAAAGGGCAGTGGAAAGCCATGATAGGACTTCAAGCAGAAAATGATACGTTTATATATCAAAATGCGAAAGTGCTTACTCACATTATAAACACAAAACATGGGTAGAAGTGGGGCAAAGGATACTGAGGAAACAGGTAGGTGTGTTTAGTAAAATGTAGGTATGATTGATTATGGGATTATATTTTTGAAACTGAAATGGCAATCAGGAGGGAGTAAAGACGTTGGGCTGAATTAAAAGGTAGAAATGAAAGTACTTTGTTATTTATTGAATATTAAAGTGAGGGAGGTATAAAAGACAAATATGACTCTCTGGTTTCTTGCATCTATAATTGGGAGAAAGGTGCACCATTTACTTATATAGATAGAAATGTCAAAGAAAAGTTTGGAAAAGTGGAGATCAATATAAGACATCATCTATTCATATGAGTCAGTCATTTTGTTTTACACTTTGTATTAATTATTTCAATTACTTTTGTCACACCATATTAAGATAAAACCAGTGAGCTTTCTAATTCTATAGGTTTTAATCTATAACCTGAAGCTTAGATTCTAAAACCTTGTTTAAGGTTTCTAAATCTCTCTGAATTCAGAGAGATTTACCAGAGTTCTTGTTCGTAACCACTGCAGTGCACCTCTTCTTCTTTCAAGTGTATTATGTAAATAAAATTGTACATACATACAGTCCTTCTGGAGATTAGCTTTATTTACTCAATACTATGTCAAGAAAATACATGCAAGTTATCAGAAGTATCAGTAGTCTGTTTCTTTTTATGTTGAGTAGTATTCCATCGTATGGACATACCACAGTTTGTTTAAACATTCACCCATTGAAGGACATCTAAGTTGTTTCCAATTTCTATTTTGATAAAGCTGCCAGAAACATCCATGTCCAGGTTTTTATGTGAACAAAGGTTTTCATTTTTGCGATAAATGTCCAGGAGTGCTATTGCTGAACTCTACAGTAGTTTTATGTTTAGTTTTGTTTAAAAAAAAAAAACAAACACAAACAAATAAAACTTCTCTCATATCCACATAATGATGCCTCATTGTTGTTTTAATTTGCATTTCTGTAATGACTAAGAAGACGACATATCTTATGTACTTATTATGATATATAGATCCTCTTCAGTGAAATGGCCCTTGTTTGTCTTTTTCCCTTTTTCTAATTAGATTGTACTTTTATTTTAGGGTTGAATTTTGAGTTTTTTATGTGTTGTAGATTCTAGCCCTTTGTCAGCCATGGAGTTTGCAAATATTTTCTGCCAAACTGTAGCATGTCATTAAAAACTTCTAATAGGCCTGGTGTGGTGGTTCACCTCTGTAATCTTAGCAGTTTGGGAGGCTGAGGCAGGAGAGTCACTTGAATCCAGAATGTGGAGCTTGCAATGAGCTGAGATCTCACCAGTGCACTCCAGCCTGGGCAACAGAGCATGACTCTGTTTCAAAAAAAAAAAAGAGGAAGAAGAAGAAGAAGGAAAAAAAGAAAAGAAAGAAGAAAGAAAGACAGAGAAAGAAAGAAAGAGAAAGAAAGAAATAGGGAGAAGAGAAGAGGAGAGAAAAGAGAATAGAAAAGAAGAAAGGGGAAGGGAAAGAGAAGGGAAAGGAGTGGAGGAAGAAGGAAAGGGAGAAAAAAGAAAAAAAACTTTTAACAGAGTATGTTGTAGAAGGTAAGTTCTTAATTTGAATGAAGTTTAGTATATCAAATTTTTTCTTGTAGGGATTGTCCTTCCACTGTCAAGTCAATATATATAATACTGCCACTCCTTATTTGTTGTTTAATATTTTCATGACATATACATCTCCAACCTTTATATCTGAAATATTTGAAATGTTAGGTATTACATTGTATACACATTAGAGTCTACTGATATCATCATCTTACCAGTTTGAGTTGAGTGCGGAATAATTACTGCATTTTCCATCTCTTTATTCTTTCCTATTTATAAAATAATTTTCTTAAATGTTTTCTCAACATACATTTAAAAATATATCAGTGTTATAATTTTTTCTTCAATCATTAAACACCATTCAGAAAATAAAAGAGGGGAAGAAAACTTATTGTATTTAACCTATGTTTGCTTACCATGTTCTTTTGATGTTTCTATATTCCTTTTTAAAATAATTTCTTTTTAAAGAACTTTTATTAGCCTTTGTTTTAAGGTAGGTTTGTTGTCAAAAAAGATTCTCTTAGTTTTGCTTTATCTACTAATGTATTAATTTCTCCTTCATTTCTAGAGGATACCTCTACTGTGTATAGGACTCTAGGTTGACTATTTTTTTCTTTCAGTGTTTGCATAATGTTCTGTCACTTCATTCTGACTTTCATGGTTTTTTAGTAGAATTTCACTGTCATTCAAATTGTTTTTCCTTTTATAGGTAGTATTATTTTTGTCATAATGTTTTCAAGACTTTAGTTTTTTACTTTCTTTTAGATTTCAAATGTTTGACTATGATATGTCTTGATGTGTATTTCTTTGGTTTTCCCTATTTGGGATTCCCTCACCTGCCTGTATCTATAGGTCTATATCGTTGAGGAATTTGACAATTTGCAGCTGTTACTTTTACCAAGTATGTTTTCAGCCCTGCTATCTTTCTTTTCTTTCCTCAGGACTCTGACAAAATGAAGGCTGTATTTTTGTATAGTTCTACACATCTTTGAGGCTCCGTTTAATTTTTTCTTAGTCTCTTTTATCCCTGTTTCAGATTTGGTAATTTCAGTTAATTTACCTTAAATTTCATTGATTTGTTCCTCTCTTCAGTCCATTGTATTATTGGGCCCATATATTGAGGTGTTTTTGCTTTGTTTGATTTTTACAACAGTAATTGTGATTTTTGGAGTCACTAATTCCCATTTACTCCTTCTTTATATCTTCTATTGCTTTTATGACACTTTCTCTTTTTTTCACGTTTCAAGTGTGTTTTTCCCTGCTTATTAAAACAAGGTTATGCCAGCTACTTCACTGCTTGTTAAAATATTTTTATGCCAGCTCCTTCAAAATGTTTGTCAGATAATTCTAGTATCTCTGTTTTATTTTTGTCTTGCTAGGCTACCTTATATCTAGTTCGTTAGGAGAAAGCTCTTCTTGTGGCTTTTTTCTGTACCTGTTGGTATTTTCAGGTTATTGACTTCTTCAGATTTCGGTCTCAGATGTATAAAGCAAATTGATAACCCGATGAATGGACCACCATGTTGGCATTTGAGCCCCTAGTTTTCTAACCAGTGAGTTTGCTTCTCTTCACCTTTCAGATTCTCCTAATGTTTTATTTATATGTATATATAAAATATATATATTTCATATATATGGAATATCATAATTGATTATATTTATATATAATAAATGATGATATATAATCAATAATCAATAAGCATTGATTATATGTCAATTATATATACTATATATACAATATATGTGTGTATAGATACCATTATATACACAATCTATATGTGTGTGTATATATATAAATATTTGTATATATATACACACACATACATACACATGCTAGGAGTGTGTGTGTGTATACCTATGTATAGGTACATATGTATGTATAATTTCCAGAAGAGATTTTTAAGAGTTTTTTTCAGTTGAATTTTTTTTTTTTATCTAAACATGTTTTTATTTTGCCTTCGTTGACAAAGGTTATTTTTGCTTCAGAGTAACATTACAATTTGGCAGTTAATTTTAGCCTACTGAAGATATTATTTAACTATTTTCTGGTTTTCACTCTTTAGAAAATTGTTTTTTGGTCTAACTCTCACTGCCTGGAAGGTAATCTGTCTTTCCCTCTGACTACTTTTAAACTTTTCTCATTATCTTTGGTTTCCTGCCATTTTACTATGGTAATTCTAAGAGTGGATTTTTTAAAATTCATTTTAGTAGGGATTTGGGAGTCTTATTTAATAAGTAATTTTCAGTCTTTTACTTTTTAAAAAGTGATTAGCCAATATTTCTTTCAATATTACCTCTGGCACTTTATGTCTACTATCATTTGAGGTTTCAATTAAATCTGTGTTTGATCTTCTCACTTATCCTGTATATTCTTTACTCTGTCTTCTATATTTTTGGTATTTTTGTGCCACTATGATTTATTCTCAAAATTGCCTGTCACCTGCATTGCTGACATCATCTTTAACCATGTCTGAACTGGTGTTAAATTGCTTGTTGAGTCCTTAACTTTGTGTATTATATATTTTTTAATAATTCTAGGGGTATTTTCAAATTCTTTATAAAATGTTCCCTAACCTTTAAAAACATTTATTTTTGCCTGTGAATATTTTCAAGTGTGTCTTTTATTTACTTAAGCACAGTGAATGCACTTGTTTTGTACCCTGTAGCCCATCATTACTACACCAAATCCTGATGGGATGTTTCTTTTGTCTTTTGTTTTCCTAATGCTTTGTCATAGTGTGTTGTTTCCTTGCGTACTAGTTACCTTTGATTTGTACTGTAACTGCATTTTCAAAATTATGTGCAGGCATAATTTGCAAGTTAGAATAATTTCACTTTTCTCCAGAGAGGATATCTAGTTGCATCTAGCAGGTAACTGAGTGTACTTCTGATCTGGAATCATCTTAATTTGAGTTCAGACTTAAACTCCTCTGGACATTTATCTCTGTCTGGTTGATGATTTGACTCAGGTGTGGTTCCTCTCACCTGTAAAGTGAATTGAGCTTATCAGAGAAGAGGTATTTGGATATCCATGATTTTCACTCTTGATCTACTTGCTTTTCTACTTTTCCAAAAATGCAGCTCATTTTCACAGCTCTTTCTTCCAGCTCTCCAAACGCCCTCAAGACCTAAGTACGTTTGAGTTATAAGCTTGTATTTCTGGATTCTTGGCCTTTTCTCACTTTTTGGCCCTATAAATCCTTACTATTTGATTAACCCTTAGATATATAGTTACATTTTTTTTTAAATTTTAATTTCATCCTCTTGTAGGAGTATCAGTTTGAACAATCGATCCCACTATTTTCAGACACAGATGTCTTGATGGCTCTGTAATTCCTACTCCACTCTGAAGTTCCAATTCAGGTCTTCATAATTTTCCCACCAGATATATTAAAATGGCTTTATAATTTATTCCCTTTCAGCCAATCTGTCCTTTTATTAAGCATGCGTTATGTGTTAGGGACTATATTACAATTGTTGACCATCTCACTGCTACACTGAGGTAGGAACCACCTTCATTTCAAAAATGAAAAAGCTCATTCTTGGACATGCTATTAATTTTCTGAAGTAACATCAGTGGATCAGGGGCTAGAATCCTTGATTGTCTGACCCTGTATCCCTGTTCCTGTCTTCATGGTTCAATGACTTTGGTTGCCACTCTGCTGTGAACAAGTTTATCCATCTGCTTCATGTGGTGAGAGCTGGGAGACAGGACCTGTGCCTTTCTTCTCTCTGTCTGGGTCACCAGTGCTGATCCTCACACAGAATAAGAGATTAGAAAAGATGCAGTGGGTAATCATGAGAATATGTGGCACATAGATACCTACAGGTCCTCGTGTTCACACTCATTACTCTGCTCTGCATCTGAATTCTGGATCTAACCCTGACTCCTAGTCAGACAGAGTAGGAAGAACTGTGGCTGCCAGTTCTAGACAAGAAGAAACTTTGGGTCACAGGGAACACACCACTCTCAGATGCCTCGGTGTACACAGTGTGCAGTGTAGACATCTTTACTATTCAGATAGTGGCATAGATGCTCTCTTTTCCCAACAAGTTTCAGTCACTTCAAGGTCATGAGACCTTGACCTTGTCATGAGAAATAGCACATTTGGGATTATAAACTGTCATGAGAAATAGCACATTTGGAGTTAACCATCAAAAAACAACAAACCTATCACTTTTATTGAGGCTTATTTCATTTCAGAGACCTTTTCCCAAATTTGATTATATAAACCTACATTCTCTTCTGCTTCCTGTGTAGGTCAAGTTGATGTTTTCTTTCAATGCATAGGGAAATAATTATAATACGTGAGGGCAATAAAGGAAAAAATAGTCCTACATTTATGTGTTACAAAGCAGCTAAAAACGTTCACTACTAGTACAGGGAAGACAGCACCTGATATGGTGTGGCTGTGTTCCCACCTAAATCTCATCTTGAATTGTAGTTCCCATAATCCCCATGTGTCGCAAGAGGGACCTGGTGGGAGGTAATTGATTATGGGGGTGGGGGCTCTCATGGTATTCTCAAGATAGTGAGTGAGTTCTCATGAGATCTGATAGTTTTATAAGGGGCTTTTCCCCTCTTTGCTTGGCACTTCTCCTTCCTGTCACTATGTGAAGAAGGACAGGTTTGCTTCCCCTTCTGCCTTGATTGTGTTTCCTGAGCCCTCTCCAGCCATGCTGAACTGTGAGTCAATTAAGTGTCTTTCCTCTGTAAGCTACCCACCCTCCAGTATGCTTTTATTAGCAGTGTGAGAATGAACTAATACACCACCTCAGCTCTCCTGGGTGGTCTGATGGCCTGGTGAGTGTCCTCTAAATGGGTCTGGGCGTCTTTCTTCATGGCACCTCTCTTGTTCTCAGTGCCTCTCTTCACAGTCTTGACCATGTATGTGTTTGTTACATAATGTGAAAAATGAACTCAACTTTCTGACGTTGGCACTGGTGTAGTTCCTCTTTTCTGTTAACATCTCATACAGAAATACCAGGAATAAGAAAATCTGGAAGGTTTTGGACTCTTGAATGTGGACTTGATCTCCAAAAGTACAGATAGGCATTCAATAGCTCCAGGGATAATCAAGTTCACAGAGAGTTGTTTTCTGGACCATGAATGTTTGTGAAGGGTGAGTTTTATAGTTACAAAGGCGTTAAGCTATTGATGAAGGACTGATTCTCAAGGGAATCATTAATGTTTAAGGAAATCCATTCCTTAAAGCATATCATGTCTGCACATTCTTTTACCCTAGGAAGTCTTGGAATTCCATCCGTCAAGGCCGACTAATGGATGAAAGTGAATTTCTTTGCTAGTTTACCTAGGATCAGCTTTCTATGAATATGATTAGAGATTTGTCAGCACCAGAAGAAGGTGCCTTCAGCAATGGAACATTTGATGGAAAGGTGTTAATTTTAAAAATCCAGCGATTTAGTTGGGGAACTTGCCCACTGAATTACAAATGGGATCCAGTAAGTTGGGGAGCTGTCTCTCTTTCCCTATTACACAATGTGTGTGTAACATTAAGAGGTATCAGATGATATTAATTCTGTATTCACAAGAAGGGAGGTGAGCGATGAAGTTAAAAGTCTCTTAGTATTGTCCAGGTTTATGAGAACAATTGGACCATTCTTTTCACACGTTTTTCAGGAGCATTTGTTAAGCACTGCACTGGACAGAACACTTGACATTTTAAACCCCACTCCCACCCATCTTTAACAAAATCTATTTTAAAAAGAACTATGAAATTTCTATATTAAAACATTGCTAGAAGAAAATATCAATGACTTAAACTTGTACTAATATTTTAGTTTCAGACATAGAGGTCTATGCCCATGATGGGCACCAGTAAATTTTAGGATTTTGCTGTAATTCTTTACTTATCTCTGCTGATAAATGTGTCCATCTACCAGTGTGGTAAGTATTTGCCAGGTGTGATCTTGCATAAGTTTCTTGACTACAAAATGAAGAAAGGCCCTTGAAGGTAGAGGCTATGACTTTGTCAGTTTTGTATCTCATTGTCTAGAACATTTGAAAGTAGACATTTTAAAAAATTATTATCCAGAGAATAAATGGTTGGCTAATTGAATGACTGGCTCACTAAGTAAATAAAAAGCAACTATTTATCCAAATGCATTATATTATAAAGTCCCATGCTGTGCCTTCTCATTCATTCTCATTATTAATCAACATTGGAAAAGGCAGCCTTATTTACAGATGAATAAACAAGCCCGCTACAGATTACAGGTGAATGTGATTGTCAAGAGCTCTCTCTCCTGGCCATATGCCATTATTAGAGATAAGTGGGGACAGGTAGACACCTACAACATCACAGCTGCCCTTATGGAGTTCTGAGGTCATATGGTTAAGGGCCTCATCTCTCATGTTTATTGGGTTTGAAAATCCTTTTCTCCACTTCCTCTCAAATTCTCAATCTCTTACTGCCATTTATTTTTTCCCTGTAAAATAGGGAAAATAATGTTGGCAGTTTAAGTGAGATACTGCATGTGATGTGTTTAGTATAATGTCCCCTAAACTTTAACTATCCATGTAACATTTGCAAGGAACAATAAGGCATGCAGAGCAGGAGTGCAGAATTGAGCCTGGGTGAGAAGAAGGAGGTAATATTCATTTTTTGTCTGCTATACAACCAGCTCCTAGAGCAAAGAGATGTTCATCTGTTAGATCTCTAGTGAATCACACACAGAGAGGCACACAGATATGAAACCAAGTCAAGGGTCGGTAACAGGACCCCAGAGAGAAAGATTCAGTAAGCAGCCTATCAGAGCATGCAGGGAAGGGAAAAAAGAAGATGATGGAATAAAAGGGAGAAAATTCACCATCAGGGTGTGTCCCCCCATCTCAAATCTTCACTGGGAACCTCTGCTGAAGGAGTAACCTGAGAAACTTCACCCAGCCAATGATGGCACAATCCACTGGGAGCCAGAATCCAGGCTGCCTGCCCAGGAGCAATGCAAGGACGGGGACCAGCACAGCCCAGGATGGATGGTCTGAGTGGCAGATACTAAAGCAGAGACAGGCAGCGCTGGGACCAGGGCTTCTGCTGGGGAAGCGATTCCCTGATCCAGTCCCCTAGAGGCAATAATTAAGATACTGAGTCAGAGAAAAACTGCTAGACTTATTAATAGACAGGGTTTAGAGCATCAAGATTCCAGAGTGCTTCTGCAAAATTGTCAATTTTCTATGTTTAGCAAATCACATAAACACAAAGACACACCTATATGAAGAAATCACATATATTTGTGAAAAACTAGATGTGACCTATGATTGGGTGACAATGAAGAGACATTAGAATATGAGGCACCACTACGTATGTCTCTACAAAGAATCTTCAGAATGTGGGAAAATTGTTGTATAATATTAAGTGAATAAAAATAGAACAATTATGTGCATAAAATCTCATATATACACATATATACTCAAGTGTATACATACACACACACACACACATATATATATAATACGTATGTATATACTTGATTATTTTTCCACTATGCATTGGACACAGACCCCTTTCATAAAATAATACTGTGAATAATTGAAAAATCTTCAAAAGATATCTGAGCCCAGACACTGAGGCGCATGGCGGGGACACTTGTCCAGGGTTCCTTCTGCACTATATACGTGTGTGCACACTTTCATATCAAGCCACACTAATAGTTAGAAGAAACAACACACCTTCTAAGAGCAGGGCAGAAATCGGGTTGAATTAACCCGTGAGCTACACAGTCACAGCTCCTGCTGACAGCTCATGTCCTTGTTTCTTGTGACAGAATGGAAGGCCATGCTTTTTGGGCACCCCAGGCCCTCCCTTTGCCCTGTCCACCCTCTCTTTCCATCTTCCCCAGCTAAGTCCTAAGGCCCCAGGTCCTGGTTAGAAATGGTTTCAGTGCAGTTGGGCAGGGAGGGGACTGCAAGGCCTCCAGCCTGTGCAACCTTAGTCATTGCGACTGATGGCAAGGTGTCTCCATCATTTGATTGTTTTTCCTTTGACTTTTTTTTTTTGGTAGAAATTTGTTTTCTAGTTACTCTAATGAAGTTATGGAAGTCTTTGCTGATAGTGAGACGCAGGGCCTTGGCACCGATTTCAAAGTACAGAGTGCAGGATATTGTGTCTGAGGGCTTTTTTTCCTTGTTTTTTGGTTATTTTTCCCAAGTGTATCCAATCAAGTTGAATTGACTTCATGTCAGAAATGAGTCCCTGCCTTCACTGCCATGGATGAGCTGGCAGAAGCAGTCCACATACAGCAAGCTGGCCTCGTCAGTGACCGAATATGTGGAAGCAGTGACCCATCCTCACGTCTTGCACCACGTGTCACGGAACTCCTGCCTGGCGATGTTCAGAGCTGGCACAGAAGCTATGGGGACTTGACCTGGTAAGAACGCCCCAGTGACAGCCCCAAGGAGTTGCTGGAAGCCGAGTGTGGGTGCACCTGCAGGAGAGTGGGAATCCACAAGGACTGAAGGGGTTGGGCACCCCTTTCCAGGCTGCCTTCCCAAGAATCCCTCCAGGCTCTTCTGGTAACGAGCTGAGAAAGAGTTACATATTTTATTTTAAATTAGAAATATTTTTCACAGTGTGTGTCTGATGCTGTGTGAGTGTGAAGATATTTTTCTTACTTCATTTTTTCTGTATTCTCCAAACTTTCCATAATGGTAAAAATTCAACAATAGAAAAAACATAAGTTTATGATATGTGGAATAAGACTCACATGTTACCATTTCTTCACTCAAAGCCCATAGGTTTACTACAATTTCCCTAAATAGAAAAAAAAAAGATGGTTTTACCTCAAAATTGGCTTATTTGGAATTGAAATTCATTGTTTGTTATTTCTTGTCTTTAAGTCACCTATGATGTCTTTATTTCCAACCAACTCTCATCCTGAACTTTTTAAAGTAGTGCTATCAGTGTATGTGAAATGTGACCATTACGTGAAAGCCGTTGTTCGTGTCATGTATGTGGTGGAGAAGTGGAGCCTGCGTGAAGAAAAAAAAGGCAGTCCCACGGAGACAGGCTCATGGTAAGCAGGGCTTTCCCTCCATACAACCGGAGCCAAGGGTCATCAACGAATGATCACTACAGAAAGCAAAGAGCTTCCTGATGTTTATCTCCAAAAGTCCCTTTTCTGTAGGAAGAGCAGTCACTGGCTCAATGTGAACTAGTGTTTGCCACCTGGCCAACCAATTCCCACGAAGCCTTTGGACCAGGCTGTGTCCCTCGCACAGACCAAGGCCATGTTCCTGCCATACCATGCAGGCTGCTTGTTGGACGCAGCACCCCTGCCTACATAGTGCTTGCTCATACCCTCATTAGGTCTTAAAATGTGGTCGTTTGCAAGGATTGTTTTATTGATGCCCCTTAGCCAGGTTCTCTGGGCTGTATTTTATTTCAAATAAATCTCTGTGTGCAGAAGCAGCCCTTACTTGTTTTGCCCTGTGTACTGTGTATATAAGAGAATGGCCCACAGATTTCAGCCAGGAAAAAAAAAAAAGTTGGCCAATTAAAATGCTTATCACTTGATTGAAATGGTTCAATTATGAGAAAACCATATTGTAAGTTCACATGGAAAAAGGTTCCATATAAAATGCCCTCTGGTTGAACATTCCACTAAAACATGTTTGAAGCAAGTAATAAATAAACAGAATCTCTACTTCAAAAAACTAGAAATAGGGATTAGAAGGAAACAGATAAATGACGCCTTTGTAGAAATGACGCTTTCTCCCCTTTTACATTGACTAATTGACAACTCTAAGGATCTCTTTTTCCCCCTTTCCAGAGGGAAGAAAAGATTTGAGTTGGCTCCGATCCCATTAGCACAACTAGCTGGAGATAAGCCATCTGTCACCGCTGCTGCTGGCTTCAACTGCCGCTCTAATTGACAATGAACCCAGAGACCTGTAATAATTGTGGCTGCTCAGTGACTTCGACAGGTAATGCCTTCCTTTTAGAATCCATCAAGCCCCATCTGTGCCTGCTTGGTGCCTCTCTCCTGGGATGCTGCTCTCTGGGAGCCTGCAGAGCTCTGCCCAGACCAAGGGCTCGCCTCGTTAGGGAGGCTTTGCTGGGGCCTGGGGATGGCAGGCCCACAGTGAAACTGAAAACCTCCTAGAACTTGTTGTAAGATTTTAATCCTATCGTCAGCCATTGGCAACATCTGTCATTCAGCCCAAGCTGCTTTGGGGAGATTTGCACCAACTGCTTTTGCTTGTTGGTGCAAAAAACCTTATTTCCATGATTTTGTTGTTGTTGTTGTTTGTTTGGGCCAGTGTGTTTTGGTAAATTTACTTTAGGGTTTTTTGTTTGTTTTGTTTTTTGGTTTTTTCTTTTTAACATCTGTCTTCCTTTAAGGCAAAGAACAGCATGCACATCTGAGATTGCCTGGAAATAATGCCGAGGTCAGTAAAGATGGTGTAGGCTACAGTGTATTTCCTCAGCTGGAATTGCATGCTGACTTGCAGTGTGGGCAAATATTGCAGAACGCAACCTGAATCTCACACAATGGGCTTCATTCCAAGAGCTATTTCTTTTACAATTGATTTTACAGCTTGAAAACAGTCCCATTTTCTCGGGAAGTGGCACTGTTGTACCCAGGGCTCAATGATTATGGTCCTGCTGACATTTCCTTCCAAGCTTCTTGGTGAGACAGGAGTGACATGGTGTGAAGGTCCGTGCCAGGACGCCCATCCTCTGTGACAATGGTGAGCATCCCTGCTGGCCGAAGGACTGCTGTAGTTGGCCTGTGACTTCTGGATCCTGGTGGGAGAGCTCACCGCCATGCCTTCATTCATCCCAGCTGCCTTCATTTGAAAGAAAAAACAAAATCAAAAACCAACAAAATCTGATCGCCTGTAATGTCTCTTAAGACTACACTTGGTTCTGCGTGCCTGAAACATTTATTAACAGAGATCCCAAGCTACAGGTTCTCTACTTGTGTCACTGCAGAGAAAATTTAAGAGAAGGATGTCTCAGGGAGCTCTCAGGCTGGCCAGCTCCCCAGGTGAGTGTACGAAAACAAAGAAACTAAAAGTCAACCATGGGTTTTGGGCCATGGTTCTCTAGTAGTGCTCATGATAACATACCTGGGAAGTCTGTAGGAGGCAGAGTGTCAGCCTCATCTGGACCTATTCAGAGACCCTGGGAGCAGGCACAACGGAACTGTGCTCTTCATAAGCTCCCTGGGTAAGCTAAGACCTGCAAAAGAGGTTTTGGAATCAGGGCTATAAGACATCCAGGTTAGAGGTTCAAAAGAAGAAAAAAGCCCGAGGGAGCCTGGGAGGAGAGCAGAGAGGCCGGTGGACAGGGTCCCACCTGGTCTGCACACAGAGGAAGGGGAATTGTAGCTGAGCACTGGTGCGAGATATGACTTACATGAGGTTAGGTATGCCATGGTGTTCTAGTCTAAGCCAATTGACCAGGTGGAAACCAGCCTGGTGGACAGAGAAAAATTAAGGAAGACAGTGTTCTTACAGCCAAATAAATGAGCAGGGGAGAAACAGGGAATCAGCTCTTAGGATGTGGAGGAGCAGATTCCATAAGGCGCATTGTAGACCTTTACAAAGATTTAGACATTTTTCTGAATTCAACCTGGGGGGATATATCAAGTTCCTACATTATTACAAAGGAGTCTTTTTGAAGACCTCGAAATTTAGCAAAACAAGCAAACAGAAAATGGAAAACAGCTGTCATAAAAGCTGATTCGATGTGTTAGGTCCAGCTTAATGTGAACATGAGAAAAACATAGCTCATGTCTGACTAAAGGAAAGGTTTTGGTTTGGCTATTTTTATTTTTAAAAAATAATAGGAAGGAGAAATAAAATTTTAAACTTAGAAAAACCCCTTGAGGTTATATGGGAAGCTTTGTATTTCTTATTGATTTGTTTGTTGTTTGTTTGTAATCAATATTCAGGAAAGTGACATGATTCATTTAAGGTCAAACATCAAATTGAGCTTGGCCAGAAACCAGGGCTCCTGGTTAGGGAAGTCTCTTTCCAGGAAAGCTGGCTCTGCTCTTTGTTTATTTTTTTTCTGTTCCAAATAATCTGTAAATTAAACTCACAATCAATATTCGCACCAGTGAATGTTCTCCATCTACTTTCATCTTGCCCTTTTGCAGCGCTACATCCAGATGCCAAGCTCTGGCCTTAAAGGCTGGATTCCAGCATTTAGGATGGAGAGAGACAACCCTGATGACCTCCTCTTTCCACGAGAACACTATTCCTCAAAATTGTCTTTTCTAAGTCTTTGGTAAGTTAACTGCCAAAATCTTGGAGCTGAAACACCATCTCTGACCATTTGGGGATGATTTCCTCTTTATTACTCTTCTTTTAGGTTGTACTCCCTTATTTCATGCTACTTAGTTCTCACTCCAGGGTATTCCCACTCTTGGGGTATGTTTAAGTTACAACCCTCATCCGCAGGCAGAGGTAGAGTCAAGATGAGAGTTTCTCTGGTCCTGACAATGTGTTTTCTCTCCTTTAAGCCAATCCTTCCATCTCCTTAATCATTAACTTTATAGTTTGAACCTTTTCCAATTTGTCCACATTTTCAGAAAAGCAAAAGCAATCTAATACTCTAAAAATAAACCAAGCTTTCCATCTCTTAAACTTTGTGTGATCTACACAATTAAATATTGATTTGTTTGTAGTTTTATTGTCTTCTGCTCCCTCTGGTGCCTACTTTCCTTAGACCCTTTTACCTTTTCACTTGTATGCATGCAAACATTTAAATTATTTATTCATGTAACAGAAATGCCTGAACACAGCTTATGTAAACAACTCTTTCTTAGGACACTCCATCAGGGGATGAAAGCAAAACACATTTTTCTACTGGCTCCAGCCTCTCACTGGTCAAACGTTTGCCTCGTGGGTGTTCATGCTTCACGATGGACGTGTGAAGCGGACATAGTCCAGTTGTATGACATTGGTCTGAGGAAGAGTTGGGACCAGTGGCTACAGCTCGCAGATGGATAAGCCTGAGGGGATACGAACAATCTCTTGCAGGTGTAGTGCAGCCTGAGGGAGGAAACAGAGACAAAACACACAGTACATTAAGTAATTCCACAGATACGTGCACGAAGTAGTATGAGAAAACCCTAAGGAGACACCAAATTCAGTCTTGAGGGGTCAAGGAGGAGTTCCCTGTTGAGGCCAAATCTAGATAGTGATGTTTATGAGCTTGCACAGGTAAAGAGGAGACAAGGATGGGAAGAAACATGAGGGAGGTCAGGAGAGACAACAGGATTCTGCAAGGAAAGGGTTCCTTGTTCAACGGCCCAAGGCACCAGAGGCTATGCAATGTTTAGTATTTTTTTTACGGCTTGAAAATCTTCATGATATCAATAAAAGATTGCCAGATGGATCAAGTCAATTGTCCTTTCTAGTTCCCAAGTTTTCCTTGAGCTCATTAAGCATGCCAATTCTTATTTAACTTGTAAGTATCACTGTAGTGAACATTTTTCTTAACGTGTTTAGACCCTGAGATCAAAAGTATAATGAATGGTTCTTTCCTGTTTCTCTGCCTTCTAATCTATAAAATGAAAAATAACCCGACTCTAAAAGGTAGAACTGGTTCTCCAGCTGACAAACTGACCTCTTTTCAACCTCCCAGTTCCCCCTTGCAGAGCATATAACCTGGCCATGTCTCAGCTTCAGGTGGGAGAAAGTCGGGAAGACCCTTGCTTGTCTTTTCCCGGGCTTGCTCCGGCTGGTGCATTTTCCATGCTGCTTCTTATACCCAGTGCCTTCACGCACCTGTCCTTCCGTCACTTGTCCATACCTCTCAGGTAACAAGTTCAATAATTTCAGCCGTCATTACATCTTAAGGTGAAGGCATTCAAACTCAAATTTGTTTCTCTTTCCAGCAATTTCAAGCACCAGTAACAAGAAGCAGTGTCACCCAGGTGAAAGTTTGAATCACCCCACCTCAGGCTGACCATGGGAAAACAGAGAATGGCACTGGATCTATTTTGGGTGCTTCCTGAATTAAGTATATGAGCCAGCTGTAAGCTTTCTCTTAATTGAATTAGCATTTTCTGCACACATTCATTTGCAAACTCTTCTTTTAAACCCAACTCTCCTTTGTTTCTCAGCACTGGTTGACTTTTTAAAACTGATGTCTTTGAAATGCACTAATGTCCAAAGATAAATGTGTTGGCTCAAGCACCACTTCAGGGTTGTCAGCCCCAGGTGCAGTTTGCCCTTTCACTCAATAATCAATGACCACTTACATTTGTTGCCATTTTAAATTTGTGTGCGAATCTGTATAAATATGGCTTCAGGTTGTGTTGTTACCTATTTTCATAAGATAAAAATATTGTGAATATATTCCCATTGTTTTAATATTCTTTATTATAATATTAATGATTATATAATATTCCATATTCTATTACATGCCTACATTATAATTTATTTAAATAATTCCTTATTGTGCTTCATCCCATTCAGTTTGTTTTCAATGCTTCATGGGTGCAACTGAACATTTTAGCATATAAATCTTTGCCTTTATATCTGAAAAACTGTTTACAAAATAATTTTAAGAATTAATGTTGTGATACAAATTTCCTAGGATGAGTCATCGGGAAGATCATTAAGGAAGATTTTAATATAAGAAGACTTTATTGGATATCTGTGATTTGCAGAACACTGCTGAGAAACAGCAAACAGAATGCAAGCTTGCCTTTCAGAATGTATATCCTAATTAGGGAAATACATACATTTCCATATATATCGTATGTACACACATATACACATATGTATACATGATTCATCTTATGTATGTCATATATGTGTAATTGTGTGTATAGATATACGTATTTTTTTGTTAGAAGAACTACATCAATGTGAACCAAAAAACTCACAATGGCAGAAGAGGCCGTCTGAGCCTGTTTCTTGTCTATTTCTGAACATCACTAGGCACCTCTTTCCTGTATAATTCATATGACAACAATGTACACTATCACATGTGTTTATTTTACCAAATGTTGTTCTTTCATTCATCTTGAATGCGCTGAATTCCCCTACTCACCAGAACATCTGTATGCATCTCCCAAAAGCTATCTCTTGATTCTGGGTAAAGATTTTGCTTACCGAATCACTTCAAGTTAAGTCAGGGGTGTCCAATCTTTTGGATTCTGATATGGTGTGGGTGTGTCCCCACCCAAATCTCATCTTGAATGGTAGCTCCCATGATTCCCATGTGTTGTGGGAGGGACTTGGTGGAAGATAATCAAATCTTGGGGTGGGTCTTTCCCATATGGTCCTTGTGACAGTGAACAAGACTCACAAGATCTGATGGTTTTATAAAAGGTAGTTCCCCTGCACATGCTCTCTTGCCTGCCACCATGTAAATTGTGCCCTTGTTCCTCCTTCATTTCCTGCCATGATTGTGAGGCCTCCCCAGCCACGTGGAACTGTGAGTCCAATTAAGTCTCTTTCCTTTATAAATTGCCCAGCTAAGGTATGTCTTTATTAGCAGCATGAGAACAGACTAACACAGCTTCCCTCAGCCACACTGGAAGAAGAAGTGTCTTGGGCCACACATAAAATACACTAACAAGGCCAGGAGTGGTGACTCATATCTGTAATCCTAGCACTTTGGGAAGCCGAGGCAGGTGGATCACTTGAGGTCAGGAGTTCGAGACTGGCCTGGCCAACATGGTGAAACTTCTGTCTCTACTAAAAATACAAAAATTAACCAGGCATGGTGGTATGTGCCTGTAATTCCAGCTACTCGGGAGGCTGAAGCAGGAGAATCATTTGAATCCAGGAGGCAGAGGTTGCAGTGAGCTGAGATTGCACCACTGCACTCCAACCTGGGCTACAGAGTGAGTCTCTGTCTCAAAAAGTAAATAAATAAATAAAATATGCTAACACTAATGATAGCTGATGAGAAAAAAAAAAAAGTGCCTGCATAAATCTCATGACATTATAAGAAAGTGTACGAATTTATGTTGGGCCACATTCAAAGCTGTCCTGGGCCACATGTGGCCAAGGACCTCAGATTGGACGAGCTTTAAGGGATTTTAATGTCAATGAGTCTGTGGATAAATTCAGCAAGGATCAATGAATTTCAATGGAAAAGAATACTTTTTTATGTTAACTAGCCTCCAAAGTGAAATTTAACAGTGATTATAGCCAACAGAACACAGGAGTGTACAGGTTCTGGAGACACGGTCCACAGTATGGATAAGAGATATTTTTATACCATGTTACAACTGTTACCCATATCTAAAACAGTGTTACCATCTTCAAAATGTTTGTGGTTATTTAAGCCACTACTAAATTTCATTCATGAATTATGTAATTCCTTACTTTAAAATCCCATGTTATTAATTTCTTTTATAAATGTTTTGATACCAGTAGTTTAATATAATACAATTGGTTTCCTTGGAGATCCTATTATGTGTGTGTGGTGTGTGTGTGTGTGTGTGTGTGTGTGTCTATCCTAAGAAACTTAAGTTTCCCAATTGCCTTGGCAAATCCAAGGCACACAACGCTACAAGCACCTGGACCCTAATTAGCCTTGCTTATGTCGCCTCCTGTGTCCCTTTCTCATGGTGACAGGCCTGTAGTGCTACCCAGAGTGAGCTTTGGCTTTACTGTGGCTGTGACTGTCTTCCCTGTCAGACTGTAATATTCTTAAGGGCAGAGACACATCTCCATTTTATATCTCTGGCTCACAGTTCAGAGTGAAACATGAATTAATCATTTAATAAATGTTTATTGAACTAAGCCAAATGGAAGCAAATCTTCAGGAAAGGCTTTGAAGTGAGATGGGATTTATCATGGGCCTTGAAAACAGGCAGGATTTGCATTGGCATGGAGCACAGAAAGCAAGCTGGAAATCGCTCTGTGAAGACTCTAGTGATGGCATGAATGAGGTTGAGGGGGATGGGCTGGGCTAACAACGTGCATCCTCCAATCCTGTAATTTTGGCCAAGGATGATAAAAGGAAATTGGCCTGTTGTGAATGCCCGTCGGTGTGGATGGGCACCTCAGTCCCCACATTAGCAGCTCACTTTAAAATCCTTTTCAGCTTTGTATATTTTTGAAAATACAAATAAGTAATGTCAGTAATATATTTTTAAAAATCAGAAAATCGCCCATAATTTTCACCTACAAAAGCACTACTGAAATAGGCTGTATGAATAATGGTTGTCATGAAAATTGTTAGTCTTAAGCAATTATTGGTAAAAGCTGAGTTAAGATGTTGAAACAAGATTATGTATACTGAAAGTCTCTAAGTCTTTACACTAAGGTTCATTGCACTGTGAGAGGGAAAATGTGCAGGGTCTCACTCAAATTTACTTGGATTTCGGGAACATTTTTATCCCTGGGCACCTCTCCAGGCTAGTGTTTCTTAGAATATACTTTAGGCAATGTCTGCCTATACCTACCTTTTCCCTATTTCAACATGCAAAATACAGAAGTGTGTATTTATAGAATGGTGATCATTGTGGAGCCTCGGAAAATGAGAACGGGTTAAAAGCACTCTGAGCTGTCTCTACTCAATTTACATCATGTGAGTATAGTTTCTCACTAAGGTCTCCTATCAATGCTTTCTAATGTGTCTTATAGAATTTTTCAAATAAAACTTTGTAAATGAAATGGCTAATCATTAGGAAAATACAGTAGCTATTGCTTGCAGTAGAGTGTCTGAGTTCTGGTTCTTCTTAGGTTATTAGTGAGGAAGGACTGCAGCTCACCTCATCAGTGGAGGCAGTAGCAAGGTTTTGTTGGAAGCCTCCCACCAGGACTACTTGATCTTTAAAGAGATGCAGATGGGAAGGAAAAGGTGAGCTCTGAGTACCCAGCACAGAGATCAGATTGCTGGTGATTAAGATGATCTTCTAACTCCCCCTTTTCCTGGAATATAATTATAAGTTACTTACCAAATAATTGTTGTTGTTGTTTTAACATGGCAATCACGTTATTTGCCATGTGTGAAAAAGAATATTTAAAATAGTTTTAAAACTATGTATGTAAAAGAATATTTAAATTACTTTTAAAATACGTTGTATCTACCATGGCACCATCCTTGCTGTTGAGAAATGACTTTTACCTTCTTACTTAGAAGGAAACATCAGAAGTAGAAGTACATTTGAATATGATTATTTGAAAACTTCATCCATTTTTCAAAGAATGGATACGCTAAATAGAATAAGAAGCATAGCTTATCAACTCTTCACTAAGAACAGTCTAGCAAGTAATATCGGAGTGATTGTGGTTCCAGTTGGACTAATGTAATCATTTATGAAAAGGTAATAGTAAGCTGGGACCAAGAGCACCCAAGAGGAAATAGATTTAAGAGATTTTAATAGTTTTCATTTAAAAAAAGAAATCCAAATTAGCCTTCAGGTCAGTGGAAAATGTTTTCCTTACCCCTGTATTTCTATTAACAAAAACAGAAACAAAATCAAGACAAGCAGGAGAGGCATACCCTAGCCGATACCCGAATGGCTCATACTTTGATTCCTCCCGCAACCCCCGCCCAGCCCCCCAACACACACATGCAGATGCCGAGAGGCCTGGGATTTACACATTTTACCCCAACTCTCTTAGACTTATTCACTCTACACCTTACTCTCTTCCACCTTCTTCCTCAGTACTCTTTCTACCATTTATGCTTTCCCCTAACTCTGTCTGAATGAATATATAATTCTGTTTCCTCCAGGATATGCTCCATGCTCCATTCTGATCTAAGGCTCAGCATTGCAGAGAGACCTCCAATGGATCTGGGGTTTGATTCTGGCTTCTCTGCTAAGCAGCCATGGGACTTCAAACAATACTCGCCAACTCTCTGAATTTCACTTTCATGACCCCTAAAGTTGCGTCAATAATTACCTTTGAGGATTGTTGTGGAATTCAATGAAATGATTTCTAGTTGCTTGATAAATGGGATCTATTCTATTATTCCCCCTCCCCCACCTCTGACTTTTTCATTTCCCCCTCAAAGTGTCCATCACCTTCCTGCCTGTGAATACGGCCCTATCTTCTGGAGTCTTCAACCAGCCACCTCCACCCAGTCACTCCCTACCATGTCATCAGCTCCCAGCTTACTCACCACGCACTAAGGGGAGCCTTCTCTGACCCCCTGACAATTTACATCCTTCGTTATCCTCTTAGACCTCTGTGCACCTCTTGTCAATTTTTTTAGGGAAGTCCTTTCTCGTTTAATCCCACTATGCTGCAAATTCCATGACCGACGGCTTTACTTACTCTCTCTCTCCCTCTCTCTTTCTCTCATCCCCATTGCCAAGCAATGCCTTGTAGATGGTAAACACACACAATTGGTTAAATAAAGGAATATTTCATAGATCTGTGGTTCCATGAACAACCCTCTGAGGAACGTCCTTCCCAACCCAACTCCAGGAAAGAAATCTGCCTAGTCTCCCTGAGCCATCCCTTCCACTAGGTGGTCTTGAAACAGGAAAAGCTCCTATGTCCCCCTCGTAGGGCATGCGATGGGGGTGTGACTCACTTCTTCGGTGCCTCACTGCTCAAACCCGTACCCATAAGGGGAGCAGGCAGACGGGCAGGTGGTGGGGAGCATGGGCTCCGATCCCATGGCAGCGTCTAGAGGTGAATGTTTACAGCTCCTGGAGCCCCAGTGGGCATGTCACAGTGTGCTCTTTTCGTTTTGCTGTCTGTAGGCGGCTTGTATCAATCAGCTCAGTCAGACCCTCCGGCTCAGGACAGAGGGTTTTCTGTATCCCGGGGTTCTTGGCTTGCTGTACTGGAAAAATCGATCACACGTGGACTTGGAGAACAGGTGCGAAGTTTTATTGAATGGCGAAAGCAGCTCTCTCAGCAGATGGATGGGAACCAGAAGAGGGGTGGTCTCCCCTGGAGACGGTTTCCACTGAGCAGCCCGACTCTTCTCTCCCCGTTGTCCCGCCACAGATGGCCTGCCAGCATCTGCTGGTGTGTGTCGGTGTGTTCCTCCACCTCTCTGTGTCTCTTGACGGCCAGTCACTTGCCTGTCTGCCCCTTGGGCTCTCAGAGTGCCTACAGGTATAGGATGGGGGCATGGCAGGCCAAGGTGGTCTTGGAAAATGCAACATTTGGGCATGAAAACAGAAATGTGTGTTCTCACCTAGGTCCGTGGACACAGGCCTGGGGTGGAGCTCTTGCCAGGGACGGCCCACCCTTCTCCTCCCAGCACTTCCCTGCCCCCTTCCCATATCAGTCAGGAGCTGCGGTGTTCTGTTAGGATCCAGTGTTAAGTGAAGTTATTCATACGGAAAAAAACAAAAAAAAACCCCAAAAATAGGAGTATTTACAGGACATATTATCAGTCTTCTAGTGGATGAACTACATATAGAAACAAGGTTAGAAAAGTGGCGCAAATCAGATTTTCTTTTAGTAGCTGTATTAGTCAGTGTTCTCCAGAGGATATATGTATATATGCATACATGGTGCATATCCCCCAATAGGATCTATGTATATATGACAGGGAATTTGTTAGGGATAACTGGCACACATGATTACACAGTGAAGTCCCATGATGGGCCCTCTGTAAGCTGGGGAAGAGAGAAGCTGGTGGTGGCTCAGCCCGAGTCTGAAAGCCTCAACAGTGCAGCCTTCACTCTGTGGCCAAAAGCTCAAGAGGCCAACAAGCCACGGGTGCAAGTCGTGGGTCCAAAGGCCGAAGAACCTGGAGTCTGATGCCCAGGGACAGGAGGATCAGCAGAAGCATCCAGCCTGGGAGAAAGATGAAAGCTAGAAGACTCAGACCAAGCTGCTCATCTCACCTTCCTCTGCCTGCTTTGTTCCAGCCACACTGGCAGCCAATTGGATGGTGCCCACCCACATTGAGGGTGGGGCTTCCTCTCCCAGTCCACTGACTCAGACGTCCATCTCCTCTGGAAATACCCTCCCAGACACACTGATCTAGGCATCCTTCAATCCAATCAAGTTGACACCTAATACTAACCATCATAGTAGCTATGGTGGCAAACTGGGCTTTTTATAACAGTGGATCAAGGTGGAGCTGTCTAAAACTCAGGAAAGAAATGGATTAGTTATGGAATGACCAAAGGCCACACGTTTTAAGATAGGCTTCTGTCAGAATAGGGTAGAGAAGCAAAGCTGGCCAGACATCAACAGAAGCCAAAGGAGTTGAAAGTCAAATAATAACACTCACTTAGGCCAGAAAGCCCAGACACACACACCTGAGAGGAAAATAGTAGCTTTGAAACTCACACAGAGGATGTCACAGCAAAGGTTTCCTCTTGTCTTCTGGCCAGGACCACATATATCCTTTCCCTGCTTGGCGTCTCATAAGCCTGGACACTTGAGCTTGGCAATGAAGTTGCAAATTCCTACTTAAATGAGTTTCTGATGGCTACAGCACAATTTTTTCTGCAGTGTCTCAAATCATTTTCTTTGCTTAGATTCAACATTTTTCATGGATAAGAATACAGAAACTCAGAGAGGTTAAATGATTTACTTTAAACACTGTTTATAACTTCAACACATATAGTATTTATTGAGTGCATGCTAGATATGTCAGGTATGATTCTAGATCCTGGAGATGCAGTGATAAACACAACAAACTCAATTGTAGATCTCCTGCATTTAAACTACCAATTTATCTCAGAGCTGTTGAGTGGCAGAGTGAAATTCAGCTGAGGCCTCTGGCGTCAGACCACCTGGACATTTTCTACATACATCATCCCCCAGCTTCACTGTATATCTTTCTATAATTCCTTAAACAGGTAATTTTCTTAGTATTTGTTTTTGTAAATCTTTATTTCTACAGGTATTTTGGAGGATTCAAGTGGAAAAGTATTTTTTTCTCTCTATATGAAATTATCAAGATCAATATTTAGAAGGTTGATAGATTCTGAGTTTGCTCTCTGTTCCCCCAACCGCAGGCACAGTTTCACTTGTATATTTAAAATGCACATTAACTGTAATGTGACTCAAATTGTGTTTCTCAGAGCAAAAGAACTTTCAGGAAGGTGTTGTCTAAAGGCTGTAATAGCAAGAGTGTATCTCAATATTTTCAGAAAGCCCTATTAATGGAAAATAATAATTTGTCTCTGTAATGGATGTCTAAGCTAGCTGAAATTTATATTAAGAAGTCCCTCATGGGAGGCCGAGGCGGGTGGATCACGAGGTCAGGAGATCGAGACCCTCCTGGCTAACACGGTGAAACCCCGTCTCTACTAAAAATACAAAAAACTAGCCGGGCGAGGTGGCGGCGCCTGTAGTCCCAGCTACTCGGAGGCTGAGGCGGGAGAATGGCGGGAACCCGGGAGGCGGAGCTTGCAGTGAGCCGAGATCGCGCCACTGCACTCCAGCCTGGGCGACACAGCGAAACTCCGTCTCAAAAAAAAAAAAAAAAAAAAAAGTCCCTCAGTCCTGCTGAAAAAATATCCAATTAATTCTTCTGGATATTAAGAAAAATTGAGAAAAAATTAATTTTTTGAATTGCCAACCAATGATAATTACCTGTTGTTCCCAGCACCCAAATGCTGACTCAAGGGCTAGGTCACTCTCTTGTTGAGATTAGCTGTACATTTGAAAGAATATTGATTGAATGCGTGAACCAAGCCTTAGGTAAAAACGGGTCTTTGAAAATGTAGCTTGAAAATTGAATCCAGGCCATCAATTAAAGAACTCACTAGAAATAAAATTAAGGTTCTGCTTGGTCTGCTGATTTTTGACCAGACCTATGTGAAGCTCTGATATGTCTGTCCTAAGATTTCACCAGAGAAAAAAGATACTCTTGAGTATAGTCTGCCCTGTTTATATAAACGCTTATATTAAATTGACTCTTTTTCTATAGCAGAACTGGGGATAATTCTCAAGTGTCTATGCAATAATATTACAGATATCTAATGTGTAACTAGGTAAAGTTAGTCAAAACCAGCACATTTAAGTGAGTAAATCTGATTTCAGGCTATTTATTGATAAAAACTAACTACAAGTGGTCGACAAAATCAATATTATGTCTGAAATATCCTTAAGGTTGAAATTGGCATCAAAAAATATGTAGCATTTATATAACTTAGGTAGCCTTGACTGTTACCAAATTATAGAAATTAAAATAAACTCACATTCCAGAAATTTGGTAGTAACTTATTTTGTATAGAGCAGTGTCCATTGTGTCTGTTGCTGTGTAGGATAAACCATTAGCAAAATCCATTTCTTAAGATTTCTTTGACCCAAGAACATTAATTATTTAACAAATATTTCAATCCGTGGAAGCTTGGATTTATTCATTTGCCTAGCCTGAGAAATAATAATTTTTACTGGATGTATTCATTGCATAATATATTAGACATTTTTTTCACATTAAAAATGTTTCATAACTTAGAATTGACTTTGACCCCAATTTAACCTAATTGATTTAATATAATTGCCTCAGATGAGAGTGAAGTTATTTACTTTCTGGAACACCAGTAGCAAATGATAGAACTGAGTCTAAGAACACAGACTGAGCATGACATCACAGGGTAAGGTGAGCCAGAGGGTGACAAGATGTTTCCTCGTCCTCTCGTATCCCATTGGTTGGGAGGAGCGGGGACGACAGGGAAGTCAGGGGACAGCAGAGACCGCAGAAGCATTCTCCCTGTGGCTGCTCCAGTGACTGGCACAAGATGGTGAAATCCAAGGTCAGGGGCAGCGTTCTGGATGTTTCCCAGAGGAAAAGACCTGAAATCACTCAATCTGGAAGCTGATGACTGTGTTTAATTTTTGTCATAGGCCATTGATCCCAGTCAGGAAGAGGAATGGCGATGGCAACTGGGAATGAATGGTCAGAGGCAAACGGACTAGAGACAATCTCCTCCTGTGTCTACTTCAAAAATCATGTTGTTTTCTCTCAAAAATGCCCCTAAAGCAGCCCAAACTGCCCGCTTCTTTGTAACAGGTCTATGTGTATGTGTGTGGGTATGTGTGTGTGTAGGGCAGGAGTAATAGTAGCTTAATAAAAGCCGACAGTTACAAAAAGGCAGGGTAAAAATTCATTTCTTTCAGAGAAAGATATTTTCTTTTAAGTGTTAAATATGTATTTTCTATTCCCATCTCTGGACTGCATATTGTCTATGAAGTTATTAGACTCAGTAATGTGATGTGTTGCCAGGAGTGGGTCTCAGGGTGAATCTATATTTTATGATACAGAAAGATATGCCATTTTAATTATCTTTATATCGGTTTTGAGAGTTGTGACATTTGTCTGAAATAATAATATATTTACATACATTCTTTATAGCTGGAAGAGATTCTAGTTTTCTCAGAGACCAAGAATGCATGCCTAATACAACATAAAAGCAAAGAGAATCCTTCTAAGATGAACCAATATATTAACATAATGTATTTCTATGCAAATGCATTGCCAAAAATAGAGCAATTACTTTTAAATAATGCTTCCAAGTAACCAAATCTAATTACGGGTGCTCAGTGAATGATGAAATCCACAAAGGGTCCTTGGTCCTGCTGATGTGCTGTGATCCTCCCAGCCTCTGTTGTCACCCAAACAGCTGCCAATGAAATTGTGGAGATTCTGCATCTCCCAGCACCTGAGTTCACTCCAGAGCTAATGCAAGTGACGGACTGTATCCTCCTCCTTCTGAGTCAGTAAGCAGCCGATGACAATGTGCAAGGAGCAAAGGCATTGAGGCCAATTCAAGGGGAGACCCAGCATCCTGAGTGGAGCAGGGCGGGATCTGGGGATGGGGGTCCCAGGACATCCTGGATGTGAGGAGAGGTTTCTCCACTCTGTTCCCTCAGGTACCTTCCAAGTTGGCAAGGATGGCACTGGCCTCAACCAGGGTGGGACAAGGTTGTATTTTCTAAGTTGAGTGCCCAGAGCAATTCTAGCAAATGTGGCCTTCCTGAACCACCTTTTTGAAGCTCCATCAAGATGGCTCCTGTTCTTGCTACAGGCACGGGCGCCATGGAATCATTGCCCATTAGAACCCAGTGACCACCGGGGTTCTCTAAGCTTGACTGCTGTTTAAGATGTGAGAACACTCAGGCTCAGAGGGGATATGACGTCTTCACGAGGCCATGGAAGACCAGACACAGCCACTATCTCTACCCTGGCCTCTTTCCACTGTCCATGTCATCCCCAATGTGGACACTTTTGTGCAAAAACAATGGTGATTGCCCACACTTACAAAGTCTTATAAAGGTGGCCTCCTTGGCAGTTCTGAGGGCATGAGGTCAATGTACTCATGGAAACCCTCAGCTGTCCATGATGCTTTGACAATGCTGCCCCCACATTACAGAGCAGCCTTGGCTACTGCATGCTGAAAATAAGCAGGGATAAGGGTTAAGCTCTGCCCAAGTCTTCTCTATTAGGATGTATTATTCTTTGCCTTGCCCTGCTAGTCATGAGAGGATCGAGGCCATGCCCTGCTCAGCTTTGAGGGGCTTCTGAAGCACAGCCCACTGCACCACTGCCCAGTCGGCTTCTGTTGTAGCCCACAACATGCTCACATTGTGATGAGATGATAACGTGAAGACACATGAAAATCAGAGGCAAAAACGAAAAAAATAAGAAAGGTTAAGAGCAAGGAAGGGTAAAAGAGAATCCAGATACGCATAGAGCCTGCACAGGGATGAAAATCTCACTTCAAATGTGCCTCTCAGTTACTTTAAAGCCCAATATGTGGTGGTTAATCTCATTGATCATTGACTATAACTTTATTAGTCACCACAGAGGCAGGATCTTCCTGTGTAACAAGGTTACAACACAGACGTATGCATCCACTCTTCCTCACAGGATTTCTCACGGTTTCTTCACCAGCATTATTCCTTATTGTTATCACCACTGTTATTAATATTATTGTTGTAAGTACATCTTTTGTGACATTTCCATTGGCTATATTAATTAATTTGCTCAACGAATGTTTATCGAGCTTTTACTATGTTCCAGGATGGATGTACACAGAAATCAATAGGACACAGTCCCTGCCCTGAGAAATCTATTGGACAAAATAGCTACATAAACCAAACACGTGTAAAATAGCATGGATGGACAATGATGGAAGTATGTATTCTATAACTCCTGGAGAGGCAGGGTGTGTAGGGAAACACTTCATAGAAGTCAAAACTGAATCTAGATTTTGTTTTTGTTTGTTTGTTTGTTTACTGAGATAGAGACTCACTCTGTCACCTAGGCTGGAGTGCAGTGGCACGATCTTGGTTCAATGCAACCTCCACCTCCTGGGTTCAAGCGATTCTCCTGCCTCAGCTTCCCTAGTAGCTGGGACTAGTGGCATGTGCCACCATGCCCAGCTAATTTCTGTATTTTTAGTAGAAATGGGGACTTGCCATGTTGGCCAGCCTGGTCTCGAACTCCTGAGCTCAAATAATCCTTCCACCTCAACCTCCCAAAGTGCTGGGATTACAAGTGTGAGCCACTGTGCCCAGCCTGAATCTAGTTTTAAAGGCTTATTATAAGTGGGTTGTTGACCAAGCGTGGTGGCTCATGCCTGTAATCCCAGCACTTAGGGAGACCAAGGCAGATGGATCAGTTGAGGCCAAGAGTCAAGATCAGCCTGGCCAACATGGCAAAACCCCAACTCCACCAAAAAAAAAAAAAATACAAAAATTAGCTGGGCGTGGTCATGCACCTGTAGTCCCAGCTACTCAGGAGGCCGAGTCATGGGAATCACTTGAACCCGGGGGCAGCGGAGGTTGTAGTGAGCTGAGATCATGCCAATGCACCCCAGGCTGAGGGACAGAGTGAGACTCTATCTTAAAAAACAAAACAAAACAAAAGGAGTGGACTGTTTTGTAAAGGAAATGGGAAAACATCCAGGAAGCAAGGACTTAGAACTGAGAAATAGCAGAATGTGTGAGAAGAATTACATAGTCCCTAGCTCAGTGTTTCCAGACCATGAAAATGAGGCAGAGGAGTACCTGTTGTCACTGTGGTGACACACACAGGACCGGATCGTGGAGAGTCTCTCATTCCATGCTAACTTTGACTTAATCTTTTGATAATGAGGTGCTAGTGAAGACCTTAAGGTTTTGTGGTACTTGTTTTCAGATGTACCTGCCCATTTTGCTAACATGGAGCCCCCGGTCACTGAACACGGAGGCACCATGCAGCGTGAGACCTTGATGTGGCCTGCACCCTCTTGTGTGATGTGAGACAGCCTAGGCTGGGTCTGACATCCCCACCAGCAAAGAGCCTCTGTGTCCAGCCTGCAGATCTTTGGCCTAAGCAAATGTTGCCATCATGGGAGTAACTCCCGGATTTCCAAAAGCTCTATCGTTCACTGCGCGGGAGCCAATTCTGCCCGGAGATGCTGCCTCCAGGAGGCATGTTATTACACGCAAGCCAGATATGAATATTTAACCTAGCTGATGCTAAATGATTTAACAGGTGCCTCTGCAGTGTCTGAGGAAATGTGTTCCTTCAGGGCCTAATAAAAACAGGCATTGTTTCCACGTTAGTACGCAATCATAGAAATAAGGACTTCTATTCAAATTGTGTTAGTGTCACTTGCACCAGGGATAAGACTCGGCAGAATCTGGAAAGGAATGGAAAATTTCATCAAAATAAACCCAAACAAGAACAAGAACAACCTCCCCCCCGCCACCCACCCCACGCAGCCAGTTAGCACTCAAAGTGTTAACACTCGCGCTGAGGTGGTGAAATCACCTATTACGGTAGAGTTCATGGCCCAGATGTTCCTGAAGAGGACCATTTACAGGATTCCTTTTAGTGCGTTGTATATTAGCATCCCATTTTAATGAATTCCATAAATAAAAGATGATGAAACGCCAGTGTTTTGCAAACTATGTAAGGTTAGCTTTATCTTACCATCTGGCTGCAAGATTCTCATAGCCAACTTGCTCTTCCTTCCTTGGGTTTATGCTCTGAAATAATGTACTTGCATTTAGTCATATAAGAACCATGTGCTCTTTCATTACAAGAATGATAGTATTTAATCTATTTTTTTTCACGTGTCCTAAGTTTCATCTGTCATGCCAGAGAAATCGATAGGCTCAGGTAATGGAAGCTGCCTCAGGTTTGTAAGATATAATGCACTATATCCTTACTTTAGTTAGTCGTACTGCAGGTAACTGATCACAGGAAACTGACATCAGAATAATCGACTGTATGAAAAAAAAGTATCTTTGTACCTTTCTAGGGAAGCATTCAGTTAACTGATTTTTATTATAGATGCATACGTATTCACATTAACTTGAATATTTGGAAATTCTTTACAAATAGAAAGAAGTTTAATTATACAAAGGATTGGAGAATGACATGGTACCTTAGCAGCTCATAGCTTTAGGAATTTCATAAATCTGGACCACAAGTGATCACTGTCCTCAGGACAGGGCCTCACGTTAAACTGCCCTAAGAATAGGTAGATCCTGTAGTAAGCAACTTCTGAAAATGTCCCCAGAGACTCTACACTATGCAGGATTCCCTCCCATTTGAGGGTGGGCTGGACCTGGTGACTCCTTTCTAGTGGTGAGAATATAGGTTCTGGGAAGTCACATCTGAGGTGGAACTGGCACCTGGCTTGCCCTCTCTCCTTCCAGCTATCATACTGTGAGCTGCAATTATGCAGAGACCCATCTGTCACGGAGCAGAGGCCTCAGTCCAAAAGTCCAAGAGCACCTGGATGTGGCCAAAAACCCATGAGAGAGCTTAGAAGCAGAGCTGACCCTAGTCGGACCTGCAGAGGCCTGCAGCCCCAGCTGACACTGATTCCAGCCCAAGAGACCCAGCCACAATGTACCACATTATCTGACCACAGAAACCGTGAGATAAAAAATGTGCTTTGTTTTAAGCCACTGATTTGATAAGTTGCAATCGATAATTTAGTCATTAAAAATTGCTCTGAAGATCTTCCAAACACACTGTTTGAAGGTCATCCTGAAAAATACATTTCATTAGCAATACACATAATGAGGATGGAAAAAGCTTATTGCAAGGAAGGTTCAAGAGGTTGGCTCAGAAGCAGAGAGTAGAAGGGTTGTTCCCAGGGGTTGAGCTGGGTTGGGATAGATACTCGTCAAACCATCAGTTGGATGGAATAAGTTCAGGGGGTCTACTGTATAGCACTGTGACCATAGTTAATAACAATATATTGTATTCTTGAAAATAGCTAAAAGAGTAGATTTTGTATTTCTACCACAAAATAATGGTAAGTATGCAAGGTTACACATGTATTACTTAGCTTAACTTAGCCATTCCACAACGTATACCCATTTTAAAACATCATTTGCTGGGCGTGGTGGTGCATGTCTGTAATCCCAGCTACTTGGGAGGCTGAGGCAGGAGAATCACTCGAACCCCGGAGAGGGAGGTCGCGGTAAGTCAAGATTGCACCACTGCACTCCAGTCTGGGCAACAGGGTGAAACTGTATCAGAAGGAAAGAAAGAAAAAAGAAAGAAAAAAAGAAAAGAAAGAAAGAAGGAAGGAAGGAAGGAAGGAAGGAAGGAAGGAAGGAAGGAAAGAAAGAAAGAAAGAAAGAAAGAAAGAAAGAAAGAAAGAAAGAAAGAAAGAAAGAAAGAAAGAAAAGAAGGGAAGGAAGGAAGGAAGGAAGGAGAAAGAAAAAGAAAGAAAGTAAGGAAAGAAAGTAAGGAAAGAAAAAAGAAAGGAAGAAAGAAAGGAAAGAAAGAAAAGAAAGAAAGGTGGGAGGAAGGGAGGGAGGGAGGAGAGAAGGAAGGAAGGAGAAGCGAAGGGAAGGGAAAGGAAAAGAAGGGAAGAAAGAAAACAAAACAGCATGTTGTACATGATACACACAATTATTTGTCAAGTAAAAATAAAGTAATTAACTATATAAAGCTATATTAGAGGACTTTATGTGTTCAATAAAATAGACATGCTAAAATAGAATTGAAAAGTTTATTCTAAGATCCTAGACTGTAGATTAGGGAGTCTGCAAATTATGTCCCTTGGTCCAAATATGGTCCATCACTCTGTTTTTATAAATATAATTGCATTGAAACACAGCCATGACCATTTATTCACATATTTTCCACGGACACTTTTGCTCAAAATCTGCAGAGATGAGTATTTGCAACAGAGGTTGTATGTACTGCAAAGCATAAAATATTTACTATACTGCTATCTTATTCTCAAAAAAAAAATCCACAAACCTTGCTGAGCTCTGCTTGCTCTAGTTTAAACAAACTTAAAAGGAACTTCATATATTCAAAATGACTAATATCATCAAATGTGCAAGGAAGACTCAAAGAATTTCAAGCCCTGGGAACATACATCATGAAACATTTGAGTGTGAAGTGCTGTTAGTGTTTACACATCCTCATTGTGATTTGACTGTGGGAGCCATGAGACCATTTTGTTTAAAATAAATGGTGCCCCTCCAGCTGCTGAAACCAGCTCTCTTCTGGTTGTGTCTTTTTTCAAGAATTCTAAATGTTTTAATAAAGTACTGCTTTGTTTTATCTTAGATTTCCAATTAAATTGCCACTTCCTAGGAATAAGACTTTTGAAGCCAAAGTGGACCCGACAGTTCATTCAGTCTGTCGTCTTGCCTTTATGGAGGAGAAAACTGGAATCTGGAGGCATCGTATGACCTGCCTAACACGTGCACTCTTTATAGTCAGAGGCTGACATAGGAGTTCTTTCTTTCCCCCTTTTAATTTTCTGCCTTGCTCCTGTTAGAATCTGGTCTGGTATACTACAGTTTGCAATGTGTATGCTTAATAAGTCTTCTGAAGGGAATTTGGCAATACCTACAGTGGTAGTTGCTGTTAGTGCTCACTAAATCATCATGGGCTCTTTGCTTCCCAGCACCCCTTCAGTTTAGGTTGAGCCCTTAAACCAGAGTCAGGCCATTGTGAAGCAAAAGTGACAAAAGCCACTTTCAGGTTTAGCCTTCCTCAGTGCACTGGTTCCAGATGGTCTAACTGCAAAAGGAAGCTTTGTGGGACTCTTCTGCTGAAAAAGAGTCCAGAGGAGAAGCACTGCCCTTCATCAGACTGTGATACAAATGAGAAATAAAGCTGTGGTCTATTGAGCCACTGATGTTTCACAGTTTGTTTGTTATTGTTAACATGCCGGCTATTCCTGTGATTATCTAGGGATCAGTAACTTGACAACGATTTTCATCTAGAATAAAAAAGAGCAAAAACTCTCAGCAGTAAAAATAAATGCTACGAAATTACTCAAGGTCATTAACTTTATCCACAGAATAATTTGTCTGCTCTGTCTCCAAAGACAAGTTCCACATACTTTATGCTCAAGTGTAATGGGTCCACACAAGTGCCACAAAGAGATTTATTTTAATATATTGTGTTTATGCAGTTATCCTCAATAGCACATAGTAGCCAACAAAGGAATATTTGTAACCAAACTTGATGATTTGATTTTCCATCCAGTATCATATTAAAAGATACAGGGCTGCAAAAAAATATATAGGTATCAGAATGACAGGGAGCAGAAAATAAAATTAAATAAGAGCTCCACCTGTGACAACACCCTATGTATGGCGTTTCCCCCTAGACTGATAGAATGGTCAATGCTATAGAAATCACTCTTTTGAGTCTTTTGTTCAACAACCCACTCAATTATTTGCATCCTTGTGTCTGTGTCTGGATGTGTGTCTACTGGATCACAGGAAATATGCTCATTTTAGGGAGAAAAAGGAAAAAAAATCCTTAGTCTTTGCCATGAAGGAAAGATAAGGTTTAAGAGATAAAACTTGGGGCTTATTCTTTCTCCACCCTCTACCACCCTGTCTCCAGAAAAGGGTCTCTGCAGGAGCAGAGGGTACAACAAAATCAAGGACAAGTTGATGATCTTCTCTAATCAACTCTACAGAAAAATGTGTGGGAGAAAGGCAGGTGGAAATATCTCCTGTGATCCCGAAATTATAGGCTGTGCCTTGGAGCACTAACTGCAGCTGAGCCTAGAGCAATCCTCCTGCTCTAGTATGTATAAGACCTTCAACTCTGGCATCAAGGAAGAAAGCAGGTATGAGTGTTAGCTGATTTATTTCCAAGAATGAATGGCAATTATGTTTAAGTGATTTCTCTGCTCTCATTCCTCTTTAGACACTGAGGCTTTGCAAGCTGAGGCATTCTAAATCCTGAGCCAGTTCTGAATTCATTTATTTTTTCATTCAACAAATGTTTGTTGATTACCTACTATACATCAAGCACTACTCTGCATGTTAGGAATCTAGTTAAAAACAGCGTAGTTGATGTGGGGCTTCTATTTTCAATGTGAAGACATGCAAAATAATAAGAAAAGAAAAAATCAAGATAGTTTCAGCTGAGGTCTTGAAAAGAAAGGTAAGGTGCCTTGAATTGGAGGGGTGGATTGATGGAGACAAGCTAACCTAGGGGTTGTGGTCAGGGAAAGAGAAGAAACTGGAAAGGTAGAAAGCAATAAACTCCTGCAGGTTCCTGAAGCCCTAGGAAGGGGTCTGGGTGTTGTCTGAAGTCAAAGGGGAGTCACTGGAGGAAGGAGAGAGAGGCAGCCAACGGGAAATAATGTGATTATGTTTGTGTATTTTATTTCTCTGTTCCCACACTCCTCTGATGAACTACCTGAGACTGGGTAATTTATGAAGAAAAGAGGTTTAACTGGCTCACAGTTCACAAGTTTAACAGGAGGCATAACTGGGAGGCCTCAGGAAACTTACAATCATGGTAGAAGGGGAAGGGGGGCAAGGGCCTTCTTCACATGGTGGCAGGAGAGAGAGAGAGCAATGGAAGAAGTGCCACACACTTTTAAAACAAACGGATCTCATGAGATTGCTATCACAAGAAAAGCAAGGGGGAAATCAACATTCATGAGCCAACCACTTCCCACCAGGTCCCTCCCCTGACATGTGAAAATTACAACTTGAGATGAGATTTGGATGGGGACACAGAGCTAAACCATATCCTATATTAAGAAGGTAATTCTGATTTGCAGTCAGCAAATGAGAAACAGGAAGACAAGTTGGAAGGTTACTGCAGTCATTCAGGCTAGAAACCATAGCACTTTGGACTTAAATATTGCAGGAAAGATGGTGAGAAATATGTGAAGGGAGCTTGCGTTTGAAGGTAGAGACAGCATGTCTGCAGAGGATTTGGGTATAGATATTGAAGAAATAGAGGAAAAAAGAACGATTTCTAAGTTTAACATAGCAATAATAAGCAAGGGTAATGTTGGTGTGCATATACATATTTTTTCTCTTACTTTTGATTTTCTATTTCTCTGTTTACTAATGTGTTTGCAAATTTTATTCCAAATCCCTGTTCTTTCTTCAAGGTTAATTCACCAAAATATGGAAACGAATCATATCAAACTCACATATCCCTCTCTATCACCTCCACCATCCAATAATGTAAATGTGTGTCCATTTATTCATGGCTATTTTTCCATTTTATTTTTCCATAAATAAATGGACCTCTGAAAATGACTAATTGTTAGTTTTCCCTTCAGAATAACTTTGGTGTGGTTATGTGATGATGTTTTAGGAAGATCATGGGGTCAGACAAATACGGAAAAATAACTGAGCAAAGACGTGGTCAACACAAAACAGTGTCCCAGAGAACATATTCACTGTAGACTACGGAAAGTTTTTCCAAAATACTTCAAAAGTCTTTTGCCTTTCAAGCACCAGTCTTCATACTTCTGGAAAAGAAGAGCCAAGTGCTTGTCATTAGCCCAATTCCAAAGGATTCTTGAACCCTTAAAGTACACCCCAGAATGTTTTGGGAAGCTATGCAGTTGATACTTTTTACTGTGTGTAAGCAGAGGTTTGATCAAAATGTCATGAGCCTGTGAAAACAGGCTCTCTGGAAAGTTTACAGAGAGCTCAAAGCTGTTCAGATTGAACATTCCCCCGTGGAAGGGATGTCCTACACACTGTTACCCTCTCACCCGCAGACCCAGATCTGCTGGAAAGACGGAAGGTCAGAATGAGCAGAATAGCTTGTGTTTCATAGATCAACATGGGAAGATATGCACAATTTGATTATCCAAATAAATCATATCCGACACCTTTCAGCATGGAGGTTTATGACTATTTTTTATTCCATGCAAGGACGAAAAAGGCTAAAATATTCCATCTTCTCAGTGGGTTTATGAAAGTAAGACTAAATGTCTACCCAGTGGCAATCCCCTCATTAAAATGAGCAGTCTGGAGCCATTATCCTCACAGCAATGTATTAATACAACTCCATTAAATATACTGGGTATTTTTTGTAAATGGTTGATGAGGTTCATTTTGGATTATGAATATCATATTTATTGCTGTTTTATGTGTAATACTCAAATTGATGGCTAATTCTTCCAGCAGCACCTCATTGTGAGGACCATTAAAAAGGGTTTTCTTGTTTTCCCTCTAAAATAGGTGAAATGTGACCTAATTTTTATGAGTATTGCAAATGAAATATTTATTTAATAAGCACTGAAACCTTAGTGAGTATGTAGAAAAATCTGCTCTGTGTCTGACGTAATTGGAGTCATTGTGATTGAAAGGTCAATGTTATTTCCATATATATCCTGTTCGGGACTTTTAGTCCTGATCTAGCTGTCAGATTAAATAGCAGGGCTGGTGGTTGCATAGGAGGTTTATTCAATGCACTAAAGCAATGGCTCTTATCAGGTGACAGGTCCAGAGATAGTTCCCATCAAAGGGAATAGGAATTTACTGAGCTGCTTCTGGAAAACCAAGATGAGAGCCAATGAGCCAGGAAGTAGTAGCACTGGAGAGGCTGAGCGGAGAGGAGAACTGAAGAACCAGTGAGATCAGAGACAGACAAGACAGAGATGAATCAGAAGAACAAGCCAAGGGTTGTTATCCTTAGTATATAAATAGTCTTTAAAAATCCATGAAAGTCAAGGCCATAATAAGATACCACTTCCTACCCATTAGGATGGCTATTACTAAAAACAAACAAATTAATGAAAACAGAAAATAAGTGTTGGCAAGAATATGTAGAAAACCGGAAATGTCTGCATTACTGGTGTGAGTGTAAAGTGATACATCTACCGTGGCATACAGTAGGTGGCTCTTGGAAAAATTAAACAAATTTACCATATAATTCATTCAGCAATTTCATATCTGGGTAGGTACCCAGGGGATTGAATACAAGGAATGAAACAGTTTTTTTTTTTTTTGAGACATAGTCTTACTCTGTCACCCAGCCTGGAGTGCAGTGGTGCCATCTCGGCTCACTGCAAGCTCTGCCTCCTGGGTTCACGCCATCCTCCTGCCTCAGCCTCCCAAGTAGCTAGGACTACAGGCACCCGCCACCACAACCAGCTAATTTTTTGTGTGTTTTTAGGAGAGATGGGGTTTCACTGTGTTAGCCAGGATGGTCTTGATCTCCTGACCTCATGATCCGCCTGCCTCGGCCTCCCAAAGTGCTAGGATTACAGGCGTGAACCACTGCGCCTGGTGGGAATCAAACAGATATTTTTATATTAACGTTCCTAACAATATTATTCATAGCAACCAAAAGTTGAAAGTAACCCAAACGGATAAATGGATGGATGGATGAACAGATGAACAAAGTGAATTCTGGCACATCCTACAACAAGGATGAACCTTGAAGACACTGTGCTAAGTGAGATAAGCTTACTTAGCACTGTCACAAAAGGACAAATATTAGAAGCCCACTTATATGAGGTACCTATAGTAGTCAAATTCATAGAGACAGAAAGTCAATAATAGCTGCTGGGGGCTAGGGGTGTGAAGAGAAATGGAGAATTATTGTTAAAATACATGGAGTTTCAGGTGGGGATGATGGCAAAGCTTTGGGGATGGTGATGGCTGCCTAACAGCATGAATGTTCTTAACACCACAGAACTGCATACTTAAAAATGGTTATGATGGAAAATTTTATATAAAAATTGTGAAAAAGAAAAAGGAATAAATATCCTCATAAGAAGATGGGAAGCTGATATGGAGAGGCAAATCAAATGCCTGAAACACTCTTAGTCCTCCCCAAAGCTCAGTCCTCTCCAAAGCTCAGTCCTCCTCAAACCTCTGTCTTCTAGGATGTGCTAGTTCATTTGTATAACTTTTAACCAATTTCTGAATCTCATCAAATCATAAAGTATGTATCTGTACGATGGTGGTTATGCGTCTTCCATTCCAGCACCACAGGGAGAATTAAGTGTGATAAAACACAGCAGAATGTTGACTTCTGACACTGACAGGGCTGTTTTCAGCTGTTTCTCTCCCTCTCTCAGCTCTGGTGACAGGGAATTCTCCTGTTTTTGTTCCTGTCTTACAAGTGTCCCTGACTTCCTGTGTTTCTGCTCCCCTCCTTCCCCTGGCTGCATTGCTTTTGGGCCACTCTGCACTTTATGCAAGGGCTGTCTGTGCTTAAGTCCATGTCCTCTATGTTGGATTTTCTGTGGATTCGCTAAGCATCATCTTATCTGTGTACCTTCCAAAAAGACTAAGTCATGTTTTCACACAGAGGTGCGTGTATTTAACACTTGTTTACTGACTAGAGTCCGTCTCAGTCCTCAGATTGTGTTTCTGTCTCAGCGCATCATCTACTCTTTAGTAGACTTTGTTATTCTTTATTCACATTTTTTAATATTCTTTAATCTTTAACATGAGAGTGATAACTTTTAAAGTATGTCCTGGCTATTAAGAAAAGCATTAAAAATCCAATTTTAAAAGAAGCAAAACTTAGAAAATAGAAATATTCAGCATGATTCGTTCTCGTTTTCACCATTCTAGAAATAATTAGTAACTTATCAAGTTTTAAGTTTAAAAAGAAACTTCCAGGCACTTCACCAATGTTTCTCAAGAGGAAGGCCATTGACATTCAGGGCAATCAGTTCATCCAGTGAAGGATTATGCATACGTTGCGACATGTGACATTCTGGCCCCGAAAACAAAATCTCCTCATCAGTATCATCAGAGTTTATATGGGGTAGAGCCTTGTGGCAGAATTCCCTCTTTTTCTGTCTCAAAGTTTTGACCGGGAAATACATATTTATAAATATAAAGCATAAGTAAATTCAATTTTAAAGGAAATAAAACTTGGGAAAATACAAATATTCAGCATGATTCTTTCTCATTTTACCATTTGAGAAATAATCAGTAATTTACAATCCTAGAGTTTTAGGTTTAAAAAGAAGCTATATATTTATATATACTTTTTATAAATACACACAAAATATGAATATAAATATACATCTATATTTTACATATATTTATATATGTACATATATGTATATTATATTATATAATAATATAAATATAGCTATATACACATATATTTATACAGATACAAAATATATTTTATATATTTATATTTATTTACTATAATTGTTATTATATTTGTTTATATTTTATATTAATATATTCTGTTAATATATAAATATATATTTTATGCATTTAACATATATTTATATATGTGTATATATATGTATTTATATATAGATACATGAACACATATATTAAAGATAATATAAAAATATAAATACTAGGTAAATAATATGTAAATATATATTGTTATTTAAATTTGTTATATAATACATATTTTTTCAGAATCATATTATACTATAGCTTCCAAACAAATGAATCAAGGGCATTAGCGTCATTGGAAAAGCAGAACAAGAAGTTATTCTACAAACTTCTACATTAAACTTGATCTGTTGTGAGTCCACTTGTATGAGTGTGATGGTTAACACTGAGTGTCAACTTTATTGGATTGAGGGATGCAAAGTATTGATCCTGGGCGTTTCTGTGAGGGTGTTGCCAAAGAAGATTTACATTTGAGTCAATGGGTTGAGAAAGGCAGACCCACCCTTAATCTGGTTGGGCACAGTGTAATCAGCTGCCAGCAGAACGAGAATGAAAGCAGGCAGGAGAGCATGGAGAGAGCAGACCAGCTTAGCCTCCCAGCCCACATCTTTCTTCTGTGCTGGATGCTTCCTGTCCTCGAACATCAGACTCCAAGTTCTTCAGCTTTGGGACTCGGACTGGCTTCCTTGCTCCTCAGCTTGCAGACGGCCTACTGTGGAACCTTGTGGTCGTGTGAGTTAATACTCCTTAATAAACTCACTTTTTATATACATCTATCCTATTAGTTCTGTCACTCTAGAGAATCCTGACTAATACAATGAGGTACCATTGACAGCCGTAAGCACCCTGATTTGAGAACCATCAGCAAAAGCAATGAGAACTAGTGCCTCCCCAAGAGCATGGGCTCCTGAGAATAGAGTTGGGCTCGGCTCCAGGGCCTGATTCCCCACCTACCTGGCCATTCCTACATGATGCTTACCTGGCTGTTACCAAGGGAAATGAGATGTTTGAGTGTAAGAGGAAATATTCCTTCTTTTGTGATTATGCTAAAGTACCCATCTGTGGATACCATACTGGTAACAACTTTGAACTCTATCCCAGTCAGAATCTACATTCCTAAGAGCCAGGAACCATGTCCATTTTATTTTCAATGGTTCATCAGCCCAGCAAGTGGAATGGGTAGTAGAACCGATGATGTATTGGTTGCTTTCACCACATCTGCAAGTAAATAGAGAGCTCAGAAGTTCCGTGCATAAGTCAGGGGCATTTCTGTCTGAGTGTTCGATGTTTGTTTATGACCATCTTGGAGTCACTGAAGGTAGGAGTGGGGGACAATCAGAGAAGGAACTGTTGACCCAAGGCAGTGAGAATGAGGAAATAGAGAAGGAGCAAGGGGCTAGGGAGGCGTCAGGGGGAGAGAGGAGTGCCCAGGAAACACAAACACAGTTGACAGGGTGGCAACAGCTAGAGAGGAGGAGGAGAAGGAGCAACTGACCTAAATTCATCCCTTGGAACCCTTCTAACTCTAAGACTCCAAAAACCCATGTGCCAAATCCAAATTTACCTCACCAGCCAATGTGAGGATAAGTAAAACTTAAAAAGAACGCTTATCCCTAAGATATCACTGCTGTTAACATTTTGTCTATCTACAGCTTTTAAACATGGGCTTATAGGTTTTTAACTGAGGAAGAAACGCAATAGGCGAAACTTAAAAAGAGAATAAAATATTAGGAGCCATGCCTCCTACAGCCTGGATATAAATAAATGTTTATCTTGATAACAGGGATTATTACATATGCTTCTGCTCATTGAGTATGAAGTAATAGAAGCAGAGTGAAAAAAAATCTGTGACTTCAGCTCAAAGAATGGTTAACTACCTATCGCCTCACTGTTTTAGTTAATTAGAAAGGCCAAATAGCACATCTCATTCTTAGAAAAGAGAGACTTGTTTGAAAGCACTCTCTATACTACAAAGTACAATACAGATGAAAGTAGCTGTTATTGTTATTTTATTCCCTTCAGGCCAGTGACTTCAGCTACGATGCAGTGAACAGGGCTGCTAAGGGAGACATAAGCTAACATAGATGGAGCGTTTCTTAAAAGCTGAATGTTTTTTATAAACACCACTTGACCAGTTATCCGAGGTTCTTACTGAAACATCATGAATGGTTACATTTCTCAGAGCGGTCCCAAAGCAGAGCCACATCACAGAACATCTGTATTGGAAGACATTAGCTATGAAGCTATGTGTTATTACATTCAGATGACCACGGATAAGGGAGTTTGCGATTGAGATTGTGTGAATCAGATTTAAACCAGCAAATCGCAGCCTTTATCTCAAATAGTCATCAACATGAAAGCTGTTAAAGCAAACTACTTTCCATAAAAATGTGTTAAGAAAAAAAGCTTGGAGCCACAAAGCAATAGGAAGAAGAAAATTTATCACCATGCCTAAAATGGAATTTGGAATCCAGTTGCTTGAAGAAAGGAACAATTGTGTTATATTATGCTGAGGTAGGAGGAGAAAAATCAAGGGCTACCAATCCTCAGGGGAAGTAGCAAAGAAGATGTTTCCAATACGGCTCAGCAACCCCGGTCGGAGAGACTAGGCAGTGTTGTCCATGGGAAATTGCTGCAGCGATAGGTCTGTTATCCTCCAGTGCAGCAGCTAACCAAAACATTTGACCACTGAGCCCCTGAAATGTCACTGGTGTGACCAAGGGACTGGTCATAATATAATTTTATTTCAATGCAATTAATTTTAATTCCAACAGCTACATGTGGCTTGTGGAGTCCATATTGGACAGCACAGGATAGCAGTTTCAATAGCATGAAGAGACAGAAAATAACTCCATTGAGCAGAATATCCATTCAGTCATTCAACTAAGCAAAATTCACTGGGCATGCCTGTTACTGTGTTAGGTACTAGGATGCAGAGATTAAAAAAAAAAAAACAGTCTCTGTCTTCAGAAGTTTAAAGTTTAGTAGGGAAGAAAAGTATATACAATAAAAATGTTTCCATAATAAAATGGCGTGTGTCCAAGATGTGTCCAAGTCTCTATAGTAATAAAGAAGAGCTGAGCGGGTAGTAGGGTGTTGGAGGAGGCCATGCAGGTAAAGTGGTTACCGTCTAGGTTGTGAAGAATTAGCAGTTTTTGGCAAAAGGCAAAGTACAACATTATAGAGTAAATGCATGGAGGTGTAAAGATGCATAACCTGCAAACCTTAGGTACAGTAAACGTCTTCACCTGAACTACATCCTCCTGACCTGCCACTTACCTGTGGGTCTCTGGTGCCTGTGAGGTCCTGAGGCAGGTTGCATGCAGACCTCAGCCAGTAGGCTACTTGAGGGCACTCACACTGCTCTCACCAGTTCAGATACTGTCTTCACAAAGAGGCAGTAGATAAGGTGGCAGTAGTGAGAGAGTTCCTTGTGTTCACAAGACTGCTTATGCCAGGGGTTCTTATTATTCTGAAAGGTAATTACATATTAAGGAAATCAATTAAGTATGAAAATTTTAAAAAAGATGGATGCAAATTAAGTATAAGCAAAACCACTGTGAAAGTCTGAAGAAAGTTCCATAAAACCTGAAGGATTATGTGGTTAAATTGCTTTGCGTTACACTTTAAAGCAAAATATCTGGAAATTATATGTAAGGCATTGTTTGTGGCTTTATGTAAGAAAAACGATGCACAACTCCAGCTGACCCATCTATGCTCAAAGAAACGTTCCTGGCCTTATGTCAGAACTTTGGCAAATGACTGTATATCTATACTTTTACGTTATAATAAAATATATGAGACATCATGGACTAGAAGAATCTGTGGAATGATATGCTTCATAGCCTTTCATGGGACAGGAGTTCTTTGTTTCCATCTCATGAGATGTAGAGATGATGGCGTTTAACTTATAATTGCAATGAAAACCCTGAATAACCCTATAAGAAGCAGGGAGTAATCATGGCTGACAACCAGTTGTTATGGATGAAGGTGAAAATTTGAAGAAATGGAAAGATGGCAAGACCTGTTGATTGACTAATTATGGAGCCTGAATTAAAGGGATGAGTCAGGGATGTTTAGGTCATGTCAGGCTTTATAAATCATTGAAGTGTTAAATGCATTTCAAATGTTGACATTAATGGTATTTATTATTTGTTACCTTATGTAAGGATAAGAGCCGGGTCATTTGAACATAAAAATAAATATTTTATATTTATGTAGGGTAGGCAACTCTTATGGCAGGATTTCCTCTTTTTCTGTCTCAAAGTGTTTAACTCAATGTTATGACAGGATAAATATATAATAATATATTATATATCATATATAATATATACATAATATGTAAATATATACGATATACATTATGTATAAATATATATATTATCCTATATAACATTGAGTTTAGGATATATACATATATCCTAAAATAACATTGAGTTTAAACCTTTGAGACAGAAAAAGATAAATATATATGATATATGTTTATATTTATTTCATATGTATTATACATAATATATACATACTGCATAAATAACATAAAAACATATTGATATTTAAATGTTATAAAATATATTTTTTCCAAAATCATGTTACACTACAGTTTCCTAAACAAATGGATTGGGGCCTCTGTGTCATTAGAAAAGGATATAAATGTTCTAGAGCAAAGAAGTTATTATACAACTTTGTATATTAAATTTGATCTACTAAGTCTATAGTGGACAATAGGCTGAAAGTCAAATCTTGCTGAACAAAAAAATCTTAGTTTCTTCTGAATTTTTAATGCTTCTTTTAAAATAGTAAGGATCTACATTTGGAGAATCAAATAACAAGAATATTATGATACAAGCTAAGTTTCCACAACAGAAAAGTAGAAATATTGAGAACAATATACATTTACATTCACTTTCCGAAGTTCTGAGGTCAGTGGCTTGAGTAATGGAAAAGGAGAAGACAGGGAAGGAGACGGCGAAAGTGAAGGATGCGTCATTGACAGGAGTGCCCGGGTTCTGCCATCCCACTCACCCCTCTATACACTGATAAACACCTGAAAGGCAGGATTGGAAGTGATCAGAAAAGTAGGGAAATCCTAGAGTGAGGGAAGGGAACTGACTCCACACCCCCCAGGGGAGAGGTCATGCACCTGTCAAGGCCATGGAGAATCAATCTTGGGGCAATAAAGTGGGCACAGAGGAGTAAAAACGCAGCACAGGTGTCAGGTTCTAACTGTAGTCTGGTGGAAGTCAGTGGTGAATGGCAGGTAGCTGGAAAAACACTCAAGGAATCAGAGACAGTTTCAACATGACTTTACTCTCTCTCTGAGCACAAGCAAGGCTGAGTGCAAGCGAGCCTGGGTACAAGCCATGTGTACAGCATTAAGGTAATTATATTTTATAGAAAATAGTGGCTCCCAGCCAAGCACAAGCTCACATGGGTGACCACTTAATTTGCCTCACATGGCGTGAGGCATATTACATAATGAGCAGAGTGTGCGCCTGTGCCCCAAACTTGCTGAGTCATGCTGGACTGGATTTCTGCCTTGGTCTATTCTTGTTGGCAGCATATCCATTTTTCTTACAGCAGGTAGGCAGGGGTCCTGGGTGTCCCATCTCTGCTGCTGCCTTCAAGGGAGAAAATCCTGGCTGACCCAGTGAGTGACAAGAAGAGCAAAGGGAGATTGAAAGTTCTATAAGGGGAGGGACAGTCAGAGGAACACTCCTGAGGTCCAAGCTAGGATCAGGATGTAGTTGACCACTGCATCTCAAGGCCCAGGAGCATGAGCAGGTGTGGAGGGAAGAACCATCACCTGGCCATGGGGGAGGGCCTCAGTCAGCACCAGCCTTGGACACTTCAGATGCAGGGGCCAGGAGCATATTCCAGTGCCCAGAAGCCAGGCAGCATGAGCTGCAGTTTGCAAAACACAGTGCAGGTCCAAAGAGGAGGACATAAGGCTTGCTGCCCTCCATTGCTGCAGAGAGGGTGCAACCACTTCTGGGTGCCCCATGTGCCATCTTCAAAAGGAGAAGATGAGGGAGGAGAAAACACAAAAGGACAGGATGGCCTGTGTGAATCTTCCTTCATCTTTCCATCAAGTTGAGGTTTTGAAATCCAAAAGGATGCAATTAGACCTGGCATTATTTCAGGTGAGTTTGAAGCACAGCATTCTCAGCTACTGTGGGGCAGCAGAAAACATGTTTCAGAGGGTAACTGGGGAGAGAGGTAAACAAATCAAGCTAAGACGAAGGAAACACTCCCTCCAGATGAGGCTCCACTTCATTATTTCTAGAAAAATAGTAAGTTACTTCGGTAATGGATTCTTGCTCCTTTCATGTCCTGATGTTGAAAGGAGAATGACTGGAATGGCAGCTCTGTCTCCATGGTTGCTCATAAGGTTCGAAGGCTGCCCCTCAAAATTCCCACAATCTCACAATTCAGGAGTGACCACGAGGGGCATGGGAGCCTGAAAAAACCCTGTCCTCTTCCCTCAGGAGCCTGGGGAGGGTGTGGACTGGGGGAAGAGCGGCTCTGTGAGGACTCTGGGCTGAGAGACGTGGATAGGGCACTGCATGGGAAGAAGCAGAGAAGGCTGGAGAAGAGGATGGAGGGGTCAGGAGGGACCTTGTTGTGAGTGAATCTCCCCAGGGCGGGACAGCACGACTCCCTGATGAAGCAGATGCTTCAGCAGGGCCCTTAGTGGGGAAGGAATGGAGTGGAATTCAGAGTGGGGAGAGAAGGATGGGGTGAACGTGGTGCAGTTGCTGCTCCCTATGGCACCTCAGAACTGGAGGGAACCGGAGAAAACGAGCCGAAGTGTGGAAACGTAATTTCCAGTGGCCAGGCCGGTGTATTTCAATGGATAATTTGGCCTTTAAAATGAAGGTCACCTTCTTTTGTAATCACAGGCTGGTGAGCGCTGTGATATCTGGGGACATCTGGATGGACTCTGCCTTAGTAAAGAAGGATTCTCAGCATACTGAAGGCCCCAGCTGAATGCCGGACAGAGAAGGGACTGATCTGCCTGGAGATCTCCTCTGAGGTCTGAATGCAGGTCGAAAACCCACTCACCAAGAAGAGCTTCCTGTCTTCGTCCCTAAGGAAGTCCACAGGCAATTATGTAATCAAAGAAAGAATTTCTTATTCATATGCTGAGCACATTCTAGGTAAGCCTAGTGTCTTTGGGTCAGAAGTTAATTATAGTTAATCTATTTTTATACAATACAGTAGTAAATTTTTAAACATCTCTATGCCATTTTTATATAAACAGCAGCAAAATGAATCCACATAGCCTGTCTAAATGTGACATGTATTTTCCCAATAAATATTTTATACTGAAACATATATTATGGAAGAGGATAAAATAAAGCAATAATATAGCTCTACGGAAATAACCAAAATAGGGAGTCAGCATGTGAAGATGGGTCATAGCATCAGTGCATGTATCAGCACGCCTCCCTCTATTGATTAATCCAACAGAGATGCCTGACGGGGCTGGGCACAGTAGCTCACGCCTGTAATCCCAGCACTTCAGGAGGCCACGGTGGGAGGATCACTTGTGCCCAGGAGTTCAAGATGAGTCTGGGCAAGACGGCAAAACCCTGTCACTACACTACAAAAGAATTGGCTGGGTGTGGTGGCATGTCCCTATATTCCCATCTACTCAGGAGACTGAGGTGGGAGGAACACCCTAGCCTGGGAGATTGAGGCTCCAATGAGCCATGATTGCGAGTGTACTCTTCAACTTGGATGACACAGTGAGACCCTGTCTCAAAAAAAAAAAAAAGAAAAAAGAAAAGAAAAAGACACCTGGTGTGTGAGTCAGGCATGGTGTTTATGAGCACGGCACTCACAGCCAGCATCGCCCCGTATCATTTTCTATCACGATTATGGTAACTTGCAATGACTTTACTTAACATTTAATAATGTGATTTATTATACGATTACATAAGAAGAAAGATGCTGTTCATTCATATCAAATCCTCCATTGGGTGGTGGTGATTTCAGACAGAACTGGGTTCAAATTGCAGCTCTTCCGCTTGTTTTACAGCCTTAGGAATACCTGTAATACTTTTCTGAAATAATGTCCTTCTTGGCCACTTGGAGATAATAAAAGCATCGACCACATAGGGTTTGGGGAGAATAAAAAGCAACGTCATGTAACCATTTAGGTAAATGACTGGTGCATAGTAAGAGGCTAATAAACATTAATCCTCATCATGATGGCTCTTATTATGTTGAATCAAATAATAATGTCTAAGATAATTAAGAAGAATAAAAACACACACTGGGCCAGGCATGGTGGCTCACGCCTGTAATCCCAGCACTTTGGGAGGCCGAGTTGGGCAGATCACCTGAGGTCAGGAGTTCAAGACTAGCCTGACCAACATGGCAAAACCCCGTCTCTACTAAAAATACAAAAACTACAAAAGTTAGCCTGGTATAGTGGAGGATGCCTGTAATCCCAACTACTCGGGAGGTTGAGGCAGGAGAATCACTTGAACCCAGAAGGCAGAGGTTGCAGTGAGCCGAGATTGCTGCCTCCCAGGTTCAAGTGATTCTCCTGACTCAGCCTCCCAAGTAGCTGGGATTACAGGCACCCTCCACCACAGCAGCCTGGGCGAAAGAATAAGACTCTGTCTCAAAAAAAAAAAAAAAAAAAAAAAAAAAGTAAAGGTAACAGTGAAAGTCAAATCAATCTGAATACTAGCTTCCAAATATTTGACATGTCAAAGAAAACCACGATGATCTAATTTTTGTCAGGGTCTGAAATACCGTATTATCTATGTAAATAATTATTATTATTAATAGTTTTTTATATTGTATTATTATATACATTTGGAGTGGTCAGCTGAGCTTTCAGGATATTCATTAAGTAAGAAAAGAGTTGTCCAGTCACCAAGCCACTGGTAGAGCATGTTCTGGAAAAGCAAGGAATTGCCATTAGGAAATGCAGAATTAAAGGATTTCTCTACTGCCTCCCTCTAAACCAGGGTGCATGGTGGTGAGGGAGACACTCACTGCAGCATTGGCTGGAATCCCTCAAACGTGCTGGGACCCCAGGGTTTGAGGAATGTACGATGTTTCTCAACAAAAGGGAGAACATTTTGTGAAAGCAAGACTTATGTTCTGAGAGTCTCCCAGAGCTAAGATCACTGAAACCCAGGCTATCTAAGATTGGCTTTAGGAATTATGACCACTTGATGACAGGGGTCATAACTTGCAAAGCTTTTATTAAACATTTTATAACCTGATTTATTATATGATTAGATATCACTTGGTGACACAGAAAGAAACAGAGACTGGGCAACAGTCAGTCGTAAGCAGCAGGGGAGAATGGCAGCTGCCGAGGGGTGGACAGGAAGCAGCTGCAAGGTGACATATGAGTGACAAGGAACCCAGAAGGAGAAAGGGCCCTCGGAGGGGCAAGCCCTAATGATAACTCAGACCGGGGCCCAGGAAGCCCATGCTGATGGCTTATAGGACCTTGTTTGCTATCAATCAGGTTAAGAAGAACTTTCAGGCAATGAAGGGTATCTCTCTGTATTCAAAAATTGGTTAAATATAAGAGGGCCTTTTATCTGGAACATACAAACTGATTTGGACATAGAGAACTGAAAATCTAAATGAAGATCTCTTTCTTGTTATAGAACATATTTCACTGCCATTGAGTAACATGCTGTGGTTCCACCTTACACATTGCTTTACAATAAGGCTTCTCAGTCTTGTCACTATCGGTATTGTAGTCCAGAGCATTCTTAGATGTGGGGGACTGGTCTGAGCATTGTATGATATTCAACAACATCCCTGGCCTCTACCCGCTAGATGCCAGTAGCATCCCCCCCCTGTCTAAATATGACCAGCAAAAATGTCTCCAGACGTTCTGATGTGTCTTTGATCACAGGTACAGTTTGGCCCCAGTTGAAAACCACTGCTTTACAGCAATGATATTCAGTCTTTGTGGAGGAGAGTTTACAAGAGAGCTTATGGAGTTTGGAAAAGCTCCAAGAACAGTTTAACTCTCCTCATTCCAAGAGAATCACTCTTCTAAATACTATGGAAACTGGTGAAGGCAACCACTCATACCCAAACTCAGGCAACACACATATATGGGAACTTACTGATTTATTTACTAACTAATGCTTCTGTTCAAATAATATATCACTACATGAAGCCTATGCACTGTGATCATTCACCTATTTGTCTCCACTAAACTGTGGGGTCTGCAAAGACAGGACTATGCCTCATGTGTATTTAAGTCCCTGAATCCCAAGCCAAGTACTTGGCAAAATCTGTTCTCTCAATAAACACTTGTTGGTTGATTAACTAAAATAGTGAATGAATGAAACAAAAGAACACAAGAAAATATATACTTTCTACCCAATATGAGAGAATTCACACTAAAGGCAAAGATCGACTACCACCTCTATCACACAGAAAATTGAGCTAGAAGCAACAAGTTTAGCACAGTAAAATAATGAGGCCAATATCTACTGAAGCTGAAAGGAGAAGCTAAGAGATGAGAAGCAGAAACTTTTTCCAGTATAGAAGTCAATGTCTCACTCCGTGAAGCACAGGGGTGGAGTGCCCAGGAGTAACAAAGCCGAGCATCCACATTCATTACTTTGGTGCATTTATTTGCATGTTTTATGTGCTCTCAGTAGCCGGGACAGAGCTCATCTTTGTGCTCCCGGTGCCAAGCAATATGTTACTCTGCAGTACATGTCATTCTGATGGATGCTGCTTTCTCCTTGCAGCTGGATAGCACTTGAGCCAAAAGGTTACTATCCCTTTGAAAAATGAATGGGACATTCATGTGCATTTTTGTAGATTATCAAATCAATCTGCACATGCTATCAAAATAGACTGAATTCCAAGAAGGGTGTCATCTCCCCAGATCCAAATGCTAGCCTCCTGCAGAAGTCTTCCAATGTGTCTTGGCCACCACACACAGTAAGGAGACCTTTTAAAGTACTCTGAACTTTTTAGCCAAGATTAGCAAAGTCAGGCATCAATAAATGATATGTCAACAAAATATAAACAAGGTGGACATAGACCAAGACTGCTTATACCTTATACTCTAAGGAAGGTCATTAAGTTATCACACCAGTTTGAGTCAGGCACCTAGCTTCCTATTTTATTAGCAAATGCTGGTATGCACTCTAATTCCACAATGAATATCATTCCTGATAGCTTAAAACTTCCTTCAATTAAGCTGACATTTATGCACTTTATTTTTACACACTGCCAACATGAAAATGCAATGTCACTCCATTGCCTAAAGTTTTTTTTACTGGTATTCTTCATAATGAAATCTGCTATTTGCAAATCATATTGGAATATTCATGATCTGGCTCTGGGGTCTCTGTTTATACTAATTCCATGACTCTATGATCCAAAAGGACTCGACTCCAATCCTCTGACCTTATCAAGCTCTTGTGCAACCTTTCCTTTGCCTTTGCGATTGGCTGCCTGGAATGTTGCTCACCTGCTTAGCTCCTGGAAAAACTCCTATAGTTCTTCCAGTTTTGTCCAAGCTTCCTGTTATCCCTTTCCTGATGCCACCAACGAATGCTTCTGTTTCTCCCGTTTATGTCACTCTACCTTGAACTCATCTCCATTCCAGCTGAAATGATAGGTTATTATAATTTTCTGATTTTTTTCTGTTTTCTAACATTCAGGAAGTCCTTTGAAAGTTAAGAAACATGTCCTTCAGAATGGGTGGATACCTGGCTCAGTATCTGACCAAAAAAAGACACTCAGATATGTGGGGAAGAAATGAATACACACCACATCCTTTAAAAAAAAAAGTAGAAGAGCACATTTAGTAAATCAATACAATTTGAGCAAACAAGGATAGAAAGGGAGAGCGGGGAAAAGAAACACTCAGAAACACAGACCAGGAGGGCTGCTGCAGTTGGCACCTACGCTTAATGATAATCCTGCTTGTTGCCAAAGTAAAGTTTTTAATTTATAATTCATACTTGTCAGAGACTGAGATAAAGGTTTGTTTCTTGGAACAAGCGGGGCCTTTTCTAGCCCCAAGTTCTGAAGGAAATTTCTACCATGTGACTCCCTGGGGGTGCAGCAAAGAGTGCCCTTCACTGGGAGACACCAGTTTCCTGTCTCATACACATCACAGTGCTGGAAACTGCAGAGGAGGACAAAGGACTCACCACTGGTAAGGTCCTCCTTTCCTGTATAATTATAGACTGGTGGGAAGTTTTTGTTAAACAAGAAACAGAGATGCCAACTGAAGACTGCCCTGGAAAAGAGATGTGCTCAGAAGTCTAAACTTCCTCCTAGGAAGAAGACCAACGTGTTAAAGACAGAAATATCTAAGAAACTAGAAGCAGATAAAGTTCTTGCAAAAGATACAAAGAAGGAGGGCCGGGCGTGGTGGCTCACGCCTCTAATCCCAGTACTCTGGGAAGCTGAGGCAGGTGGATCACTTGAGGTGAGGAGTTCAAGACCAGCCCCGCCAACATGGTGAAACCCCATCTCCACTAAAAACACAAAAAGTAGCCGGGCGTGACGGCAGGCGCCTGTAGTCCCAGCTACTCAGGAGGCTGAGGCAGGAGAATCGCTTGAACTCAAGCGGAGTTCAAGGGGCGGAGGTTGCTGTGAGCTGAGATCCCACCACGGCACTCCAGCCTGGGTGACAGATTGAAACTCCATCTCAAAAAAAAAAAAAAAAAAAGAAGAAGAAGAAGAAGGAGAAGACGAAGTCCTCAGAGAGTTGGAGGAGAACCAGGAAAGAAAAGCAACTTCACGTAAACCCAGGAAGGAGGCAAGAGAGTCAAGAACTGGGCGGCAGGCCATAAGGCCCAGTGCTACCTGAGCTCAAACAAAAAAAGACACAAAACGTTCTTGGAGTTAGTCATGGAATTGTGAGCATTGACCTTTGGGGAGACAATGTCAGTAGTGGTGTGAGTGAGGCTAGATCACGTGGGTTTCACGACGACGAATAGGAAAAAAGAAGTGCAGATGAGATGAAGTCCATCAGGCAGAACAGCCAAAAGGCTTTGCAACTCTATTGGGTAACATGACCTGAACATTATCCATGCCAAAATGTCCCCTCAGTGTGGAGACTTTGGGTGAACAGATGACAAAAAACGTAAAAGAAAGTTACTCCTTTAGGATGTGATTGTAATTAGAGGGAGTGGATGAGAAAAGTCAGAAGAGAGTGAGCATGGACTCACATGTTCTTAACCCCTATGACATGAAACATGTCAGTTAACTTCAGTTAACAATTAACTTTAGCAAGTAATTCAAATTTCCTTTACTACTGGAAATTATTGGAAAGACTTATTACAACTATTATAAGATTAATATATTTATCAACAACGAGAAAGAAACAACAAGACATTTTAAGTACGGCCTTTGGAATCCTTATGGGAAATGTTAGGGTTGAAACCTGGCTTGTCCTTTTTGTTGCTATAACAAAATACCTTAGACTAGGTAACTTATAAACAACATAAATTGATTGCTCACAATTTTGGAGGCTAGATAGTCCAAGCTTAATGTGCCAGCTAATCAGCTAATTATTGCCTGGTGAGGGTTTGCTTTGTGCTTCAAAGATGGCATCGTCTTGCTGTGTAGTAAACATGGCCCTTTCAATCTCTTTTGTAAGAGCGCTAATCTCTCATGACTTAATAACGTCCCAAAAGACCCTGCCTCTTAATACTATCGTATTAGGATTAAGTTTCAAGACATGAATTTGGGGGGGCGGGGACACTAACATTCAGACCGTGGTATAACCCTGAGAAGGAAATATGAGTCATTATCCCTGATTCAATATGTTTTATATACCTAAAATATGCCATGGGATGGGCTGTAGACCAAGGGCTGATTTGGAGCTACCATGCAGGGTGTTTATGATGTCATGTGTACCTAGATTGGTCTCTGCCATCATTCACAATCATATTACTTTTTAATTTTTAATTTTTAAAATTTGTATTATTTTATTTTTTTATGATTATTTTTTGAGGTAGGGTCTTGCCATGTCGCTCAGGGTTGTCTCAAACTCCTGAGCTCAAGCCATCCTCTTGCCTCAGCTTCCCAAAATGCTGGGATTACAGGTGTGAGTCACTGTGCCCACCCGACATCCATATAGTCATGGAAAATAGAGGGAGGGGAGCTTATATGTTTAAAACTTTCTACCAAAGTCTTTGATACACATTACTATAGCTAATCATCACAATGACATTGAAAGAGAGGCAATATGTACATAACTTGGTTTTTTTCCTTATTTTTTTTTTTAACGGAGGTCATCGAGTGAAATATATAACCCAGTTTTGAAGCTAGAAAAATTGAAGCCAGGCGATTGATGTGTCCGTATCACATAGAAGAGCTGGACATAGAGCCGGGGAATTTAACCCATGTTATTTATCGCTGCATAACCATTACCTCAAAACTTAGTTGGTAGTGACAACAAATATTATTACCTGACAGTTTCTTTGGGTAAGGAATTCAGAAGAAGCTTGGTCACGTGGTTCTGACTTAGAGTCTCTTAAGAAGCCGCAGACACAGTGTCAGCCAGAGCTGCAGATGTTTGAAGGCTTGGAGAGCCGGAGAAAGTGCTTCCACAGTGGTGCATGCACAGGGCTGGAGAGACTGGCTGTTAGGCAGGGCGGCTGACTCCCTCCAGGCGCATGATCTGAGAGCGAGCAAGGGGAAGCAGAAGTAACTTTCCGATCTTGTCTCATAAGTCACACACTTTTTCTTTCTCCCACAGGTAAGGTGGAAGGAATTAATCTCCAGCTCAAGAAAGGCAGTGTTACAAACAATGGTGGACATGTTTTTAAACTGCCACACACCCCAACTGCCTGGTTCTTGCTTCTATGACAGTAGAAAACCCTGGACCAATCTCAGGTACAAGGGGGAGGCAGGTCTAGTTTATTGAAACTGTTGTTCCCTGGCCTTAATTCTTATTTTTCCTCTGAGGATCATTTCACCGCCTCTGTTACCCTATAACGTCCTGCCTTCCCCTGCAAAAACCTGTTTTCAGTCCATCCAAACACGCTATCCCCATCTATCACATGGAATGTTGGCCAGAAGTCCAAGCTTGTGCCAACCCCCATGTAAGCATGGTATGCCCAGGCATACCTTGAGTTTCAGGGCACTCCTTAAACAGTGACACTAAGTCACAGGGACAGTCACCTGTCCTGTCTATGTGCAAGGCCATCTAGGAAGCCATAAAGAGTGAACAAACCTGTGGTAGGTCTTTAGGTAACAAAAAGGTCCATCTCCAAAACATTTTTTTTTAATTCAAGGTCTATTGAATAATACTTTTTAGAGTACATTTAGAATCTAGAACAGGAAAGTCTTAGCTCACGTGCAATGCAAACCCAACTTAATTTCAACCCACATAATCTCATGTTCCCCAAATAATCAAATTTGATATGGAATCATCTAATCCCTTTCTTTAAAAGATACCACCATTTAACTAAAAGGTTGTTTTAACAATGACGTGCAAAAGTATTTGATGACGCATTCAGCAGTCCACACTTCTTAACATGTCTCGTATTCAGATGGACAGTGATGGCCAATGTCCCCAGCTTTATGAAGGAGAAGGAAAAGGAGAAGGAGGAAGAAGAAAAGAAGAAGAAGTAGGAGGGAGAGAAGGATGAGGAAGGGTGGAGGTGGGGAGGAAAAGGAGGTGGTGGAGGAACAGAAGGAAAAGATGAAACATTTTGAAAAAGGGGAAGTAGGAGAGAAGAGGAGGAAAAATCTAGGGAAAGCAGTCACTGGACAGAGATTATTTTAAATCATTCTATTCAATGGCTGAAAAGCCATCAGAGACATCTTATCTCTGGTAAGCCCTCAAGCTGTCCTCGGAATTAATGCCAAATTGGCAAAGAACTTTTCAATTCTACTTCTATTTGCAATGAAGCTGTTCCACTGTCGAGTGGATTCTGATTATGATTGCAAACGCAGAGAAAATGAGTGGACTGGTGTACAGTGCAATTTCATTGTCCCTGTGATGAAGGTAGCTTGCAATATAACACAAAAAAGAAAACTATGCATAATAACCCAGCACATGCAGAGTGTTCATTAAAGCAGCAAAAGAATAGATTTGTTAAATTATAATTGTTTTTATATTTACAATTTCTCCAATAAATTAAAGTTTAGTACACTAATTAGATTGTATATTACGGTACCTGCACGTGCTATTTTTCCTCACATCACAGCTAGCAGATGGTGTGAGCAGATGATTCTGCTATTAGGAGCCACGAAATTTTAAAGAGACAAGCATAATTGTGTGCATCACTCCTTTGCTATTCTCCTAGCCATGTTTGTGAATCTGGCCCACTTAAATGCAATACAGCCTCAATATTACTGCCACATCCTTATTTTGAAAACTGCTTATGCTTTTTAATATAAAACCTACATTACTTGTCATTTTAAAATGTTTAGTACAAATTACATTGCGTAGACAAATGCAATCATGCAATAATCCAGCTGCAGGTGTTTCCTACTAAATGATAAACTATGTGTTTCTCTTGTCTCTAGTGGGTTACCTGATTTAACAAAAGTCTCAGGATGCTGAAACTTACTGGAAGACCAACTTTCCAGTTTACCAAATATTTGTTGAATGACTGAATGCCAGACTTCAGAACAGAATAAAATGACTGAACAGATCATGTGGAAGGATATGTGGTTGAGCTGATTGTCACTGATGCAAGGAGGAAAAAAATCATTAAAAACAGAGAGGTGAAGGGTGGTTTAACATGAGCGACAGTGAGTTGTTCCCCGAGCTGTTAGCAATGTTGATTGCAAGTGCGAATCCTCCTCAGGGAAAATACGTCCTCTTGTAGATGGAGTCATGTACCAGCGTCTTACCAGACGTGTGCACCTCTCCCAAGGGCAAAGTAGCCCCACAGTGAAGAGAAAGCCACGCTCCACCCTCATGTCCCCCAAGCAGCCCCAGATGGTCTAAAGGCTCTTAAAAGGTAGGTTGAGCAACTTGGGTTCCCAAGGTATTCAATGTCATCCTTGACCAAATCTCCCCACTCCATCCTGCTTTTCACCAAGGAATCCAGCAGTACTGACAGAGTGAGCTCAAGGTGGCTATGCTGTGTGTTTGCTTGTCCAACCCCCGGTTGAAATTCCTATGATCACCCCTTGTTTGTCAAAACCTCTTGCACAGTTTTAGAGGTTGGGGAGCAGGGCATGGGCTTTGCTTTGCTAGCAGGCTGTGCTGGCCCCTCTGCGCTAGTACATATGAACAATGTCAAAGAGTTCCCATTCGGAAAAACTATTTAAAATAATCGGTAGTGTATGCCAAAAAATTTAAAACAATTTTGTTTAAATATGACTTTTTCAAACAATGTTCTACCTTGTAGTTTATGTTTATTAAAAAAATTTTAATAAAAGATTTTATTTTTTGAAAGCTTCAACTCAGACATTCTTAACGTGGTCTCTACCAAGGTTAATTTGTTTAAAAATACATATTTTAACTAATTAATTATTAGTTGTATAAACATATTATATGGTGGGTTTTTCTATTGCAAACTAAAATCCAATATTTACTTATGAATATTATTAGGCTACCTCAATGGCAATTGAAATGAAGAAGTTAAGCATTAATACAAAATGTATCTTCACTGTAGCTCCAGAAGGAGTCAGAAGATGGGATGGGCTCACGGGGCAGATGGAAGGTCTCTCCAGATTGCATCTGAATGTACCATGGAATCAGATTACCAGATAGAAATGAGTGAGAGGGAGGAGGTATCTACAGCTCTAGATGGCTGCCCTGGGATAGCAAGGCAGGTCTGCAGATCCGTGGGGTGCCTGAGACTTCCACAAGATATCTGTGAAGTCAAAACTACTTTTATAAGAAAATTAAGATGTTATTTGCTTGTTTCATCATGTTGATGTTTACACTAACAGTGCAAAAACAACGGTGAGTAAAATGGCTGGCCCAAGCGGAATTGAGGCAGTGGAATCGAATTGTACTAATGGCCATTGTGTTCTTCCTGCCATGCATTTGCAGTTAAAAAACATGTAAATACATAGACACACACACATATTCCAGTTTCCCTTAATACCCACGATGAAGCTATAAAGACTGTAAATATGATTGAATGTCAACGCTTATGTACATATCTTTTTGCTCTTCTGTGTGATAAGTGTGAGGTGTGTTTTGAGCACTTCCGCTGCATGCCAAAGCATGGTGATTATCACGCTCATGTCAAGGAAAAGATCTTGACAAGTATTTGAGCTTCCAGGTGAATTGGCTGCTCTTTTCATGGGACACTTTTTATTTGAAAGGAAGACTGACAGACAAACCGGCTACTCCAACCTGGGGATGTGGCAGATATTTTCTTGAAAATGAATGAAGCGAACCTGTCATTTCAAGGAAAGACAACTGGCTGTGTTTCTTGCCAATGATAATATTTCAACTTTCAAGTGAAAATCAGAAACATGGAAAACTTGTATCCACTCATCGGAGCCTGAGAGTGTCTCCACATTTGAAGATACTTCTGATGAGATGGGCTGTGATAATAACCAGTGTGTAATATTTTTGCCATTGGATAATGAAATATGTGGACATGTGGAAAATCTGGCTAACTCGGTGAACCAATGTTTTCAAGGGGCCAATGCATGATGTTACGAAATCTCACATAGATGAAAGACTCCTTCAAAGTCCATGACAGATGAGTCCAACAGAAGACAAAAAGTTCGCTGATAAAGTTCCAGATTTCCTCACTGCAACTCACCTTTCAGAAATTTATATTCTTCAAATTTCTTTGCAATATCAGAGAAGGATATACACGAATATCATAAAAGGTTATTAAAATTCTCCTTACATCTTTCTGGATCTACTTCAACCTAACCACTTGTTGCAACAAATCAATGGAGGAGATGGGATCCAGCTATACTGCATTCAGCCTGACAACAAGGAGAGTGGCAAACCTCGATGCTGTTCTTCTCACTAAATTTTCATAAAAATGTGTTGTGTTAATATGTCATGGGTTTATAATAAATACATATTCCAATAGTTCTCAGTCTTAATTCTTAATACAGTTAATTCCAATAGAAATTAACCATGGAAATGAAAACTCTTAAGGGTGCAAAGAGGTTCTTGATAGTGGAGAATTGCTGGGTCATGGAACTGCCATGATTGCTGGGCACTGAGGATTCATTTGAGGTTATGGATTATGGATTAAAACTGAGCTCAGTGAGGGGGGCTAACATGTTGTTCTCCAGAAACATCCATGTGTGCAGTGTTGGTGGAGTACATAAAGCAAATTTGTTTCTCTAATAGACGTCATTGTCTTTCTTTACAAGCCACAAAATGACCCAGAAACCTGCAGACCCAGGCCGTGATGGACAAGACAGAAAGGAGGCGAGGCTTTCAGGAGCCTAGGTAGGAGACTCTGGCCTGGAAAGGACAGGAGATGTCACGAAGCCCCTACCACTGCCTCAGGCTGTCGCTGCCGGGGCCCTTGCCAAAGCTTCCCTGGACGCCGAAAAATGGGCCTTCTCTTTTTTTCTTCTGTGATGGGACATGCCATCTGCCTCCTTCTTAGAATCATACACAGTTGTAGGAACTCCCCAATATAGAAAATGGATTCCTATTGTAGACCAAAAAAAAAATCCTCATATCCTGCAAATCCCTTTCTCTGTTATATTCACCTCTTCCCCAAACCCTCTAAGTTTCCCTAAGGTCTTGGGGTTTTGAGAATATTCACACCAAAAAGTTTTACAGTATTTCTGCTATTTGCTCTGAAGTAATAGAATCCAAAACCAGCTTCCTGGTTAAACAAAGTAAAAAAAAGAAAAAAAGAAAAGAAAAACAAACAAAAAAGAAGAAGAAGAAGGCAGAAAGTCAAGAAGAGTGAAATAAACAGTGGTGTCTAAAAAATTAACAGCCTAGGTTAGCAATCATTATTAATATATATTCAGCTCTTATACCCACACTGCAGGGTAGCCAACCTTGTGACTATTATCTCAGACATTGGCATTTGGGTTTAGTGCACCTGGAATAGTTATTTGGTTTACTTTAATTACCAAGTTCCAAAAGAACAGAACAATTTGTGTGCTTGTTTGTTTTGTAATATATGGTTAGGCTGCATGAGAGATCAGGAATAAGGATTCTGAGGCCAGATTCTGCTCTATTCTCAATCTAGATGGAAAAATACCAAAGACAGGTCTGTGCATTTTGTTTTTGTTGCTTTTGTTTTTTTGAGATGGAGTCTCACTTTGTCACCCAGGCTGGAGTGCAGTGGCGTGATCTCGGCTCACTGCAACCTCCGCCTCCTAGGTTCAAATGATTCTCCCGCCTCAGCCTCCTGAGTAGCTGAAATTACAGGCATGCACCACCACAACTGGCTATTTTTTTTCTTTTTGTATTTATAGTACAGACAGGGTCTCACCATGTTGGCCAGCCTGGTCTTGAACTCCTGACCTCAGGTGATCTGCCCACCTTGGCTTCCTGAAGTGCTGAGATTACAATTGTGAGGCAATGCACCCGGCCCCTGTGCATTTTTTTAAATGGCCAAATTTTGTAAAGTCTATTTCTTAAATAGATGGGGCAAGAATGATTCTGAATGGGATTAAAATCCCTCTTTAGGTATGGTATGCGTTGTATATTTCAAATTATTTAAAAATTCTGTCCCAGGGCATGACAAATTAATAAGTAACAATTTAGCATGTGATGTTCATGCAGGTTCTTAGTTACTAGGTGTTCTCTGCACAGAAACAATTTGACAGGGTCTCCTCATCTCTACGATCACACTTGCTTTTTCTTTTTATTATTTAAATATGTATTTTTAAGGAAATTAGGAAAATGGCTAGGAACAAATGACCTAGAAAAATGTCTTCTTTTCCAGCAGCAAATCTCTACTGAAAGATGGAGTCTCTATTGTCAGGTGTGTGTTGCTGTGGAGGGTCAGCACTGTTGATATAGTGTATTTGGGAAATTCGAGGCCTCCAGACTTACACAGGTTCACACAGTCACATCTGTGTTTATCTGACACCTCTCTTGACTCTCAATCTATTCACTAACCCATGCTAACCTTCTTTTCAGGATCTACCAGAACAAAATCTTGATTTTAGTGTATACATATTTTACATTTTTAGAAAAATATGGTGGTGGAAAGCAAGAATTATTGAAGTTTAAGAGCACCTGTGCAACAGAGGCAACAAGGGAAGAGCATTGATATTTTGAAACATGATTTAATGTAGGCAGGAGAGAGAGAGAGATAAGGACTGCCCCAGGCAATAATAATATTAGAGCTTAGAGACCCAATGATGGTGATTCATTCAACAAACAGATACTTACTACGCAACTTCTATGTTCCAGAGCTAACGTACTGCTGGTACCACATGCTACCATATCTCTAGGAAGCAAGAGAGTGGTCACGCAATTATACAACATTAATTTTCATAGATCCAATGAGTTTGAGTTTTGGAAGGAATATTGCAGACCACTGGGTCTAATTCTTTTATATTAGGAAAATAAAGATCCAGGTTTTAAGCCAATGCCAGAAATAAATCCAAGTCTACTTTTTCTTTGCTATGTGATCTTTTCCTTATACATCTCCACACACACACACACACACACACACACACACACACACAAATATAAGCACCCAGGGTGAGTAAAAGACCAGAAGAAAGGGATCTCGGGTAACTGTGCAGGATGCCAAAGGTAATATGTCTGGGTCACAGAAGTTGGGGAACAAAAGAAAGATAGACAGCCTATATTTTTCATGATGCTTATTTTTAATACTTTCAAAAACAGTACTTGGTTTTATATTAATTGGACACTAAAATTAAAAACAAACTTCTACGTGTCCACACTTTCTAAAATAAGTTCTTTGTGGTATCCTAATAAGCCAAAGTTTAGATTTTCTATTAAATTCTTTTAAGTTAAACATGCGCCCAGCTTAAGTCATTTGGCATGAGAAAGAAGTACAGAGTACACCTGAAAAAACTTGCATTTCAAAGTAACAAACAAATTAGCTTTCTTTGGATAGTACTTAGATATTTATTTTAACTGTCTATAAGATTTTCCAAAAGGGAAATCATGCTTTTGATACTGTTTAAGGTCAGAAGAAGTTGGAGTGTAAGGAATATATTGCTCATTTGTATGCTTTTGAAAATGGTCTTCTCTTCCAGCCTTTTCATATCCGGATGTTCTTAATCTTCCAACCCACAAGCCATGTAGATTATTCCTGTTTTTCTTTGTATCATGTAAATGTTTTGTCATCCATTAAAATTATGCGAAATTGTGGTATTTTTATGATTTCAAACTTAGAATCTGCAGGCTTGAGAATGGCATTAAATCTAGCTGTGTTCTCTCTCACAGACACGACCAAATGTCATCATTAAGATTAAAAAAGCCAGGATTCCTATGCACTGTCCACCGGCCTCTGTTACTTTTGATGGACTTTACTGGGGAAAGAAATGACAGAAAACTTTCAAGATGGACACCTTTGTTTTAGGCAGAGATTTCCCTATTTTCCAGAATTCTTTTTTAACTTGATAAAACTGGATATATATTAGAATGCTATTATGATGGATTTGCTATAATTTGCTATTACTATAGCTATGAAAAGTGTATATTCATAGACAATCATTTTCAAATCAAAATGTTGTATTTGCAGTTTTCAAAAGTGTAATTCTCCTGACATAGCCAACAGGACGCCCCTGGAGAAAGCTCTGGTGGCCTGGGGCCCGCGCCTTCCATGGGGCTGGAGTCAGTCAAGTGATGGGAGCCGCACCGCCCTCCCCGTTCAGTGAGGCAGCGCCCCCTGGTGGACTGACAAGGGCAGTTTTGGACGTGGGCGTTGAGAGTAAGATGGAAGTGATTTCCTACCCTGCACTTGGTAGACACGTTTCACTCGCCTCACTTTCATACTTATCTCTGTAGATGCAAAGTACACGACAGGACCAGATAGGAATTCTCCTAAATCTGACATTTTTGGTCTCCGAAATGAAAACTACAAACTATTAATTGAAACTCTATGCAATGTAAAGCTCACTGGCATGAAAACCAGCAAACTCTGTGGGCTTTTTGACACAGAGATTGAGGGAGGAGGAAGAGAGATCATCCTACAGTTCTACCGATTGCACAGAACCGCCCCCGAGGCACCCCTGCACTAGCTCTTTGGTTCAGAGACGCTGCATCACATCCCGCTGAGGGCATGATAGAATTCAGTTCTTCGTCGTCATCCTCCAGGAAAGGGGGGGCTGTGTGATATTTTTACAGACCCATTCCATTTGCACACCACAAAATGGTGTAGGAATTTCTCCCTTACCTGGCCTAGTCTATAGGTGAAAACACCAAGGCCCAGACAGGATATGAGGCATTCCCTGAGGTCACACAGTAAGATAGAGCGTGGACGAAGTGTTTGCACCCCTGAAACAATAACACGTGGGTTCCCTGCTGGATCTATCCTGATTGTATTTTCTTTTTTAAAAATTCGCATAAGTTCCTTTGAGAATCTACAACCCGCATTTTTTCATTTATCTCTGTGAAGGATGCTGCAGAATCCTCCTCCTCCAGGACAGAGAAGAGAATGTGCCGTGGCCTTGGCACTGAGAGAAGAGCAGCTCAAACATGGCCATTTAAAGAAACTCACTGAAATGATAGGGTCTTTTTCTCACAAAGATGGCCTTTTCTAGACACAAGATCTAGGCACAGAAGGTGCCAGCAGAGCACTAGGAACCCAAAGGGCCTTGTGAAATTTGAAAGTCACTTCAACCCCAGCACCTGCAGCCGTCAGGCACTGTCAGGAGGCATCTCGCTGGGGCAAGAGGGAGCCTGCTCTTAGGCAGAGGGAGTCTTTGTGACTTGAGCCACCTGAGAAAGGATTAAAAGGGAGAGTCCAAAAGCTTCAGGAGGAATGTGGAGGGTTCCTCCTCCCCAAAGAAACAATCAACTGAATTCTAAGAAACCCCGGGGCTAGGATTTGAGAGAGGGAAAGAGCCCCGTCTGCAGCTTACCGTGAAATGTGTTTCCAAGTTAGTTTGCTTTGACTCTGCTAAGCTTTGGACAGGTTTTATTTTACTCTAAGAGAACAAGTAAAGAGTACAACCAGAAGTTTGTGCTAAGGGGAGCATGCACTTTGCTATTAGAGTATATATCCCATATTCTCAAAAAAGTTAATGATCTAAAATGCAATGGAATATTTCCTTTAAAAAATGAATGTGGGATACAGCAAGCCGGATTCAATTGAATAGGATGCTGAAGATTTTCTTTAAATCTGTAATTTTATTATATTTTTTGATAAAGTATCTTTTTGTTAATATGAACATATGAGAATGTGGTAGTGTTCAAGGAATAGGTGTTTGACAGCATTTTTTAATTAAGAGCTCAGATATATAATGGAAGACATCACTAAAAAATACTTTTGAGGAAATTAAATATCTGGATTATTTCAAAATATTAGGAGCATTTCATGAAGGAATATAATGAAGGTGGGAAGGAAAAGAGTAAAAACAAAAGAGGCCCACATTAAAGACTCTGCAGTGCTCAATCCAGGCCCTCAGTGCAGGAGACTCTTGAAGCCCTGAGGAGGCTTCGAAGAGGGAGCTGTGGGCGTCCACTGCACCCGTCCTGGGACAGGAATCAGAATCGCCCAGTAAACGCATTAAGCACACTTGCCCTTCTTCAGTTGGTACGGTGATTGGTGCGCTATTTAACTTTTCCTTTTCCCTCACAGGCCTTCTGGAGACTTCTGAGCAACCTGTGATACATGCCCTGTCCTTGGTGATGTTTGCCTGTCTCCATGTGATCTGCAAACCCCTCTGCTAAAAAAAAATCCGATCCGCATTCTTCCCTCTGGGGCTGCACCTGCTCCACCTGTCTACCTTGGGCGCACAGTGTTTGGGGAAGATGCTTTTTCTGAAACTTTCTGAATGGAAAGGCATCATAAGAAGGACATATTTGTGAAGTGCTTGAAAGCCCTCTCATACTTTCCAATGCAGAAGGACTAAAGTCTTCGTTAAAGTTAAGGTAAAACACATCACAGTCACTGGATCCCAGGCTGCATAAAATCTGCCATTGTCTCACAAAAAAATATGTAGGCCTCTATACCAGCCCAGCAAACAGTTTGTAAGGAGGTCATTCTGCTTACTAAGCCTGATAGGGCTTTTTTTTTTTCTGCCCTTCACAAAAGACCTCAGATTAAGGTTGAACTAAAAATGTATTACTAAAGTTCTCTTTTCCTTTCCTTTCCTTTTCTGTTTCTCTGTCTCTCTTTTTCTTTCTTCCTTGTGTGAAAAGCATAGGGACAACTAGCTAAGGTTGTGAAATTCAAATCTTTCTTTCTTTCTTTCTTTCTTTCCTTATTCTTTCTCCTTCCTTCCCTCCCTCCCTCCCTCCCTCCCTCCTTTCCTTCCTTCCTTCCTTCCTTCCTTCCTTCTTTCCTTTTCCTTTTCTGTTTTTTTCTTTCTCTCATTCTGTGGAATTCAAATCTCTCTCTCTCAACATGTAACCAGCTTGCACATATGACATAGTAGAGACAGTCTGACTAGGGTCCTGTGCTGGTGACACTCGGGTTACATTGATGAGGGAGACACACACTGTGCTTCACAAAATGTTACACAGTGAGAATCAAAGAAATCATGCCAGAAGGCATTTGCCTTCTCAGAATGAGACATGAAGGTACTGCTGAAAGTTGGTTCTCTCAGGCCCCTGGAGAGGTGGACACAGCAGCAGTCTGAGAAGTGCAGGGACTGAGGCAGGTTCCTTGGGGATGTCCGGGAGGACCAGGAGGGCAGAGAAAGGAAGGACAACCAGTGGGAGTGGGCAGACGAGAAGGGAAAGGAGACATGGGGAAGAAGGAGAAGGCAAAGGAGGCACAGAAAGAAAATGTAAAGAGATTGTGAAATGAATGTATAAGTGTTTAGGCCTTCTGGTTCTGAAACAAACAATTTAATAGAGGTCAGTGGCCCTCCCAGAACCTGTCATCTGTCACTGATGAAAATGTGAAGCAGGCGAGCTTAAACCGAGATCAGTACTGTGGTCTCCAAGCAACACCACACGTCTTACTGCCTGGACCCTTAGAGATAAAGTTCCTCTGAGTCTCCATCCATCTCCATCCATCTCCAGCCCTTCATGAGGCCAGTGGGAGGCAGGTCATCCATCATTCCCGGCCAGTGGGTGGGTGTGCAGATGCTCAGGTGTGAAAGGGCCTGGCTACCTTCCTTCGATTATTTCACCCTGAAGAGCTCCAACGGAGTGACTGTGTAGCTTTTTCTTACGCCATTTCCCCATTCTTCGGGTGTTAAAATAATATAATATGATAATATTATAACATGATAAGACATGACCATGTGTAATATAATAGCATAATATAAGTAATATAAAGTAAAATACTATATTATCATAGTATGTAGTATAAATAGACTATAAAATAACACGACGTGAAATAGTGAGAGGAGGACAAGGTCCTCTCTTAGTACACACTGGTCTTGTTGATCACTAACAAAGGGCCACTGGGCAATGGGTGCTCACAGCTCCTACACTGTCAGCATGGTTCAGACCTGGGGTCTAGACGATGGAACAGTTATGGTGATGGTAATGATGGTATTCATTGGAATGACTGCTGTGGGGGTTATGATTACTATGGCACAGTGCCAAGCTCAGTAGGAAGAATTTTAAGACTCCGGGAATTCAAATGTCGGCTCACATGGTAGCCTGAAGAACATATATTTGAAATCCTTCCAATTCTCACTCTGTCCACGGGACCATGTTTGGAGCCCATCTGCGTGTGCCAGGCAGGCCCCTTTTGATCCACTGCCACTGAGCTTGTCACCCTGGAGCTGGGAGGAATGTTGATGAGCGGGACCTCTCTGCTTGCTGGATAGCCAACTTTGACGGTAAGCAGGCTGCAGCAGCCTTTCTCCTTCTCCTTGACCCCACAGGTGCATGCTGTGTGGGCTGGGCATGGGGCCTGTTTTGCTGTGTTGGGACAGGGACCCAGGAAGCAGCTGTAGCAAGGCTATCAGGCAGAGCCCCCACCCAAGGCAGAGCACTCGTCTTAGAAAACATCTCCAATGCAAAGGCTTTCTTTGCCTCTTAAAACCTTAATGATGGCCAATTCATGAATTCACAAAGAAGCTCACTTTTTTTAAATAAAATTCTAAATTTTGAAAAAGTTTTCCTTATGTTAAACCAAAATTCACCTCTCTATACCTTGTACCCAGAGCTGCAGGCTATGCAAAGTTAGCTTTCTAAATTATAGCCCTTCAAATATTTGTGAACACCTGAGCGAGGTGGCTCATGCCTGTAATCCCTACACTTTGGGAGTCCGGGGCAGGAGGATCACTTGAGGCCAGGAGTTCAAAACCAGCCAGGTCAACATAACGAGACCCCATCTCTATTGTTTGTAATAAAAACAAAATTTAAAAAGAAAGAACAATATTTGGGAACAATGTAGATCAAATTCACTGTGCATGAGGCCTCCCTCAAAAGTGTATGCATATCACAGAGACACACAGGGCCATGTCTCCAGCTAGTCCATCCCAGCCCAGGGTAGAAAGAGCTCGACTAGCCTTCTGCTGGATGTGGACTTTCTATGCCACTCCAGACAGGAGTTGATGATCACTGGGAGAAAGTAGTTGCCTCGACTTTCTTCTAGAAAGGGCAGTCACAGTGTCATATACACATGTGCATACACCTTCATGGAGGCTCACACACAGACACACCACACACACGCCCACACACCTGCACACACACACACACACACAGAGCTTCTATCACCACATAGGAAATCGCACCATTGCCATTTCTTAGGGCTGAATACAAAATTAGAGAGTGTTGTCTCCTGAACACTAGATAAAATGTGCATATCTAGAATGGCAAGGAGGCTCTTAAAAACAACAAACAAACAAACAAAAACAAAAACAGCAATTTGTTTCTAAACAAATTTTAGAAACAAAACAATTTCTAAAATCTAACCATCCACCATCTTACTGGTTTATAATTCTAGAATCTAGGGGTTCCCATCTGTCAACTCCAAAGCTTTCTGTTGAACAAAATCCCAAGGGAAAAATGTATACAATAGAAATAGTATTGATTAAGACAAGTCAGTGATTAATAAAAAGAAACATAATGAAAAACACACTGGTGTTGCCAATGATTTACACTGTAAACCTCAAAAGCCACTTAATTCTCAGAGCCTCAGTTTCCTCTTAATGAAATCAGAGTATTGAACCCAGTGAAGCTGACATTTCCTTGAAGTGCTTAAATGCTCAGTGGTTATTATTACAGCCTACAGTTCAGTGGGGGGAGATAGGGATTCACAAAAAAGAAAAAGTAACCATGTATTAATATAAGTGCTTCAAAAATATTTGCTGTCTAAATAAATAAAGAACACTATATACTTCAAAGTTTTTTTGTAAATGAGCCTTTCTTTAATTACAAGCTGAAGTAATCCAAGTACTCCTGTGAAGAATTGTATGCATGCCTAAAATGCTTTTCTTTAAGTACTAATTGCCAGTTGTTTAATCACTTTTAAGATTTTCTTTTATGTCTCGGTGATATTTTTATAAATGCCCTCTGTGACAGAAAACTGTCATCCCATGTGGATTTGATTGCACTGTAAGGAAAAACCATTCAAAGAAAGATAATGGAGGTAAGTTACTCTTTTCTTATTTGACTCCCTCTCGTTAATGGAGTCTAAACCAGAATTTTTGAAGTTGTTTGTAGCAGTGAGGACAGAGTGGAAACTCTCCAGGTACTCCTCGCTGAAGCAGCAGCCCTCAAATGCCCTGGAGCTTAATCTCACACCCTGGAGAGGCTAAAAACGTGTCTGTGGAACGGAACTGGAGATTCTGCATTGTAACTGACATTTTAATAACTGTATTGCTCATATTAAGAAAAACTCCATTGATATGCAGATTGTGTCAATACCTGTTTTGCTAAACGTTGTGAACACTTTGGCAATCACAAACGAAAGCATTAAGACAGAGAAGATGTGAAGCAGGAACTCTTCCGATTATATGTTTATGTCATTCTGTTTCTAACATCTGTAAGTAGCTTATATACTGAGCATTATGAATGCCTTTGAAGGCTCTGCAAATAATTTTCTAAACTCCATGAGAAGGGAGAGTGTCAAAGAGAGGGTTTGAGGCTGGAGTCCAGAGCTTCTGCCTGTCTCTGACAGCAGTACAACTTATTAACACATATGAACCAAACAACAAATTATTTAGCTTAGGGTGAAAAAGTATAAGAGACTACTTTATGAATAACAATGTATGGAGTAGTTAATAAAATTTCAAATAATGTTTACCGCATACTGTTGTGGAATAGCCATTCAGATCAAGTTAACATTGAAACACAAAAACAAACCAGAGAGAGAGAGAGAGACAGGAAAACCCCATCCATTGAATCTCCAGCATTCCTGCGATGGAGTTTAGTCAGGAAAGAGCACGTGTCTCAAAGCAAAGACATTGCAGTTCCAACAACAAAAGTAAAGCATCTTGTTTACAAAAGACCCCTTTCCGGCTGTTGTGAGGGAATCTGTGTTTGTGAGAAGCGGAGAAGAAGCTCTAAAGCCCACACTTTTCTCCCCTCGAACGGCCATCAAAGCATTGAAGTTTTCTCCAAAAGGGGACACCTATCACAGGCCTCGAATGATTATTTTTTTAAGTGCACTTTACACGTCCTCCCACAGCCTTAGCGCTGCGCTGGAAAGATGACCCTTTTCCTGCCTGTCAGCCACAGGTACAGAATGTCCCTTGTCCAGACCCAGGAGAAACAACAGCAGCTGCTGCACTCTTTGCCTAGAGTCTTCCCTGGGAGAAGGCACCAGGCTTTGTCTTCCCTGGGACAGAGCCCCTCTCTCCCAGGGGGGCCGGGGTGCCAGCAAACCACGGCACGGATTTAGACTCCATGGAATTGGAGTTCATTCTGAAAATTGGTTTTAGGAGCCTTATCTAACATTTCCAAGCACGAACCCCAAAGGTCAGCCCGTCCTTCTGTAGCGAGCCCAAGTTGTAGAAACAATCCCAGAGCAGAAACATTTTTTCTAACTTCTGTGACTACATTGTGGGAGGCACTGCTCACTGTACACCTGGCACATGAGGATAATTAGGCCATCCTTTTACTTGTCACCCAATGAAGAGAGTAAATGAATGAATAATACACACACAGTGTTCCCTTTGTCTGAAATGTGCTTTTACGAAGAGGATAGCGTTCACACAGATTTACAGAAACTACCTATGGGATTTTAAAGATAAGTTATGTATTACTTCCCAAACGTGGGAAATTTTGGATGGAATTAAGACCTCAAAACTGTTGGTGCAATGTAATGTGTCACCTCTCAGTAGAAGAAACATGTGAGTGGAAATAAGGCTTTCTCAGTAATTTTTAAAAAGTGCATTTTCTTTAGTATCCTCACAAGATTCCTAACTTTTCAAGACCGTATTCTTTCTTCAGGTATTCATCCTGCAGATATTTGCATGTTTTAACGTAGGTGTCTCCGCCTATTAAAATAATAGGACGTATTTTTTCTTAAGCTTTGCCGTGATTAAATGCAAGGCCACCTATTTTAAATCAGGTTTAAAAACCAAGAGTAGGAGTCCTCAGAAATCACAAATTCTGAGGTATAATGAAATTGAAGTTTTAACAGTGCCTCCTAAGGTGGGATTTCCAAAGCATTTCTCCTGCAAATGCTTTCTGTCATAGGCCTTTCTTTGAGGAGTAAGGGAAGTGTTCTCACCCATGCCTCTGGAAAGGAACGCTGAAACTCCTGAAAGGTTCTCTGATGCTTCCTTTCATTTTTCTCTCAGTAAGCATTGACTTGAGCACCTCCTCTGTTTATGCCACTGTTCTATTCATACTTGCTACAAAGACACAGATGAAATGGGTAGCTCTCCAAATACAGAGAAAAACATGCAAAGAAGCGTTTATGGGTTTATTTTAGCAACTTTCCAGACACTTTTAAGCATGTTTTCTTTTTTATTCTTCAAGGTGGCCCTGTAGAACAGGCTGGAAAATTGTTTTTCAGGTCTCTTGACAGATGAAGAAACTAAGGGAAAGCCATTAGATGCCTAAGGATCACAGAATCCATTCTGCAAAGCTTGGAATCCAGATGGGCTACAGTTGCAGGTTCTTTCCAGACAGTAGCCTGCCTCGAGGTAAAAAAAAAAAAATAGAAAAGAAAAGAAACCCGCCTGACTTCTTGAGCCATTAATTAATCCCTTTCCTTAGCAAGGTGGTCCTTCTGTGGTCTCCAGCAGTTCAAATGCTTCCCGGAAGAGGCAGGCGCTTATCTTTCCTACGGTGCTACAAAGTTCTCACAGCAGTGCAAAGTCCAATTCTCCCATAAAAGCACCAATGTAGAAAGCAAACCTTTAAACAGCTTCCAACCCAACGTGAAAGAAAAAATAACCGTATTCTTACTCCTCCCCCCCATTTCCTCTCCAACTGAGCTTCTCACTGCAAGCCTGTTAGGTTCTCATTCTATTTCTCCTCTTCATTGTTTTCCCCGGTGCTTGTGCGTGTGCGCACGTGTGTGTGTACATATACATTAGTATCCTCCCACATCCCAAATACCAAGCCCTTCCTTCCCCTCATTGAAGGACTTTTTTGAATTCTGATTCAAGCAGGAAGCTTACCCAGAACAGGCCGCCCGACGAGACTTTCTATTTTTACTCCAACTTTTTTATACCATTAGACCCTATGATCTATTTCAACTTTCAAAACCTATTTCAAAATAAATAGGATCCCTCATGCCCCATTATAAAGGTTGTGAGAATTCATAAAATACAGGTAATGGGATCAGAGTAACAAGTTAACATGTAAGATCAATTAACATTTCAGATGCTGTGTGTATGTTTTTGTGTGTGTGTGTATAAAATGCATGGGTGTATTTATAGTGGGCGTATATGTAATTTGATAATACACATATAAAATACCATCACATGCTACATAAGTATGAGCTGTGTCAACTGCGTCAGGCAAGAGTCCCCTCCGATAGTGCACAGCTTACAGGGCAGTCAGTAGATGTGGCTTTGTCATTCTTTGTGGTTTACTGTGGGGTGAATTGAAAATAACCTTGAAGGCCGGGTGAGGTGGCTCATGTCTGTAATCCCAGCACTTTGGGAAGTCGAGGTGGGCAGATCTCCTGAGGTCTGGAGTTGGAGACCAGCCTGACCAACATGGAGAAACCCCATCTCTACTAAAAATACAAAATTAACCGGGCATCGTGGCGCATGCCTGTAATCCCAGCTACTTGGGAGGCTGATGCAGGAGAACCACTTGAGGCGGAAGTTGCGATGAGCGGAGATCATGCCATTGCACTCCAACCTGGGCGACAATAGAGCAAAACTCTGCAAAAATAAAAAACCCTTGAAATACAAGAAATTGGCTTAAAAAAAAAAAAAAGGACAACTATGTATCAATAACACTAGAGAAGAAACCAACCTACTTAAGGTAATCTATGCAATTTTGGAAGGAAACTTGTATGCAGAAAATCTCAGGGCGACTGACCCACAGCCCTGGGCCACTCACTCAGCCGTGAACTTTTCATGCACAGAGAAGAAACTGTCTTACTTAAGCCACAGTATTTCTGGATCTCTTTATGACAATAGCTCAGCCAGTATCTTAACTAACATAGAAATTGGTCCCTGGATGGAAGGTGATGCTATAACAAAAATGAAACTAAAATAAGTGGCGTCAGTGTACTAGTTACATGGAAGGCAGTATAAACATGAACATTGCACATGGTGAATCAGTGTTGCCTAAATACGACAAAATATTATCAAATTAATAGAATATCAAAAAAAGCAAACTGGCCTCTCAAGTAACTCAAAATACTGAAAATGCATCCCTAAGAAAGAATTGGGGAAATTGAGAATATAGGTATGCTCCTTACTTTTCTTAGTAATAATGGTCCAACAGAGAGATACGTGTTCAGGTTAAAACACATTAATCTTCAAGCAGAGATGAATAAAGCGAATAGAGCTCTCTTCATTGATATTCTTCTGCCCAGCAGCCTAAGTGGATTGAGAGTTCAGAAATCAGAGTTTCTAGAGGGTATAAGAGTAGCACATTGGCATTTGTCAAGACCAACTGTGTCTCGGGTGTTGTTCCAGGATGTGTGGATACATAGTTAATTTTGCAATTAATCTTTACTTCCATTTTCTTCACCTTGATAGTAAGGATGATAGTGTTTATTTTATAAATCAGTGTCAACTTTCGATCATGTAAAGAATACTGCACCGCCCTTGGAATAGGTAGAATCCCCCCAAAAAAGTAACTGATTTGTTCCCGTATTCTGCTTTCCCAGGCCCTGTATTGCTCCTGTCCTTCTAGCACATGTGTCTGCCCCTGAGACCCGACGCATTTGCACAATCCATGCCTCTGCTTCTAGACAGACCTAACTGGAACCACGTACCCCTTTGCGTTCAATGGCACATCGCATACGGCTGCCAGTCACTTATCCCTAGAATCCTTGTTCTAGCTCCTCTCTGTCCTCACCATGTACTTTGTCTTCCCACTTTGCAGAATCTCCCAGTCCTGTTGCTGTCCTTGTCATCTTCCATACGTGACCCTGTTCTCTGCACTATGTACCCGGCCTGGAGGACTGTGCATCCCCCTCCCCTGACCATTTATAGAAAGAAACACCTGTTCCTCCCAATAGGACCTGCCCAATTTCAGTTCCTTGGGCTCTCCTGGTTGGGCTGATCTGCATTTCCACAAAGTGTTTTTCTGAGACATGGGCCTCAGCTCATGTGAAGAGTTTTCAGCATAAAGAATACTGGTCAGGTCCATCTGGTAACATTGCATATTCAAGGTTCTGCATGATTTGAATGAAACATGAAACAATAAATTCATCCACTGCCTAGAAACATCTGGTCTCTTTTAATAAAATCCTACCACTTGGCTGTCTGGAAACAAGACTATTTGTATCCAACATATATCCTGATAGTTATTTTATTTTTTTCTCTCTCTCCAGCTGCAAAGCCACATGAGAAGTAAACATGTTCTTTCATGTTATTCTCCATTGAATAGGATCTGAAAGTACTTCCCAACTTTCTGAATAGACTCAGAATGTTCAAGGAACTTCTCACAGATTTGTATCAAAAACCTATAATACACGAAACATGAGACTTCCCCCAAAATATTGCCTTTTGACAAGTGGTAAAGAGAACATGAATCCTATAGATTGTGACCTTGAATTGTCATTAAATTTGTGTTTACTGCCTGGTTTCCTCAGTTTCCAAGTTGAGTATGCTCAGGTCAAAGGCATTGAAAGCGCTAAGTCTTCTTCCAACTGACAGCATTTTAAGTATTTGAAGATAGATGCAAATTATTGCTTAGGACTTCAAATGCTCCATTTTCATATTTTTATTAAATGTGATAGTTTTCAAAGCGTGTTCAGATACTTTATCTCATTTTGTTCTCTTGATAAACCTCTAAAATAGGAAGGGAAGGCACTATGCTCTCTGCTTTGGAGAAGAGAACATTGAAGTGCAAAAGATGAAATAACCGTGACTTCAAGCTGAGATGGCAACAGGAGTCCACCTCTTGACCAGTACCTCTGCTTGAAGAGATTCAATAAGAATTGAATTCCAATAAGGCACAGCTTTACTCTACAGTCATGCTTCCTGCTTTCTCATGAGCAATATAGAAAATTCAACAAAAGACCCATGGAGCTGAAACTGGACGGCCACTGAGTGGGGAAGCACATCAGCCTCAGGATGTGAACCCCTGGGCTTTCCCTTCCATGCCCATGCCTTAATGTCAGATGCTGGGAGAAGTTTTTCTTCATCTTAAAAGGAACCTAAAAACCAAAATGACTGGCAACTGCACCTTTACCCACGGCTTTTAAAAATGTGTCTGGGCATATACCAATGGAATAGAGAACTCAGAAATAAGAACACGCACCTACAACTATCTGATCTTCAACAAACCTCACAACAAGAAGCAAGGGGAAAAGGATTCCCTATTCAATAATGGTGCTGGGATAACTGAATAGCCGTATGCGGAGGATTGAAACTGGACCCCGTCGTGACACCATCTACAAAAATTAACTCAAGAAGGATGAAAGACTTAAATGTAAAACCCAAAAGTATTAAAACCCTAAAAGGCAACCTAGGCAATACCATTCGGGACACAGGCACAGGCAAAGATTTCATGATGAAGACACCAAAAGCAATTGCAGCAGAAGCAAAAATTGACGAATAGGAGCTGATTAAACTAAAGAGCTTCTGCACAGCAAAACAAACAGAGGAAACAGACAACCTACAGAATAGGAGAAAATTTTTGCAAACTATGTATCCCACACAGGTTTAATATCCAGCATCCATAAGAAACTTAAACACACTCACAAAAAAAAGAAACAAACAATCCCATTAAAAAGTGGGCAAAGGACATGAAGACACAAGTTTCAAAAGAAGACACACATGTGGCCAACAATCATATGAAAAAAGCTCAGCATCACTCATCATTGAAGAAATGCAAATCAAAGCCACAAGGCAATACCATCTAACACCAGACAAGAATGGCTATTACTAAAAAGTCAAAAAACAACAGATGCTGGCAAGGTTGTGGAGAAAAGAGAATCCTTTTTAGTGTTGCTAGGAGTGTAAATTAGTTCAGCCATGTGGATGAGAGAGTGGCAATTTCTCAAAGACCTAAAGACAGAAATATTAATAACATTCAATGCAGCAGTCCCCATTACTCAGGACACACCCAAAGGAGTAGAAACTGTTCTACTATAAAGATACATGCATGCATATGTTCATTGCAGCACTACTCACAATAGCAAAGACACAGAATCAATGGAAATGCCTATCAGTGATAGACTGAATAAAAAAATGGATACATATACACCATAAAATGCTATGCAACCATAAAAAAAAACACAAGATTATGTCCTTTGCAGGTACATGGATGGATTTGGAGGCCATTACACTTAACAAACTAACATAGGAACAGAAAACCAAATATCGTACATTCTTACTTATAAGTGGGAGCTAAATGATGAGAACACATGGACACATTGAGGGGACAACACATATTGGAGACTTTTGGAGGGTGAAAGGTCGGAGGAGGGAGAGGATCAGAAAAACTAACCAATGGGTATTAGGCTGAATACCTAGGTGACGAAATAATCTCTACAACAAACCTCCATGACACACGTTTGCCTGTGTAACAAACTATACTTGTACGCCTGAACTTAAAACAAAAGTTTAAAAAAAAAATGTGTCTGGGAGTAAGGAGGACATAGGAGATTCCAACGACAAGGAGCTGAGCCAAGACTCCCACCAGCTTAATGTTATGGGTCAATCATGTGCCAATAGCGCTCCAAAGCACATTCCCAAACCACGATGTAAGATGTGGTTCTGGACGGGGAGATACGGAAGGCCAGATGGAGGCAGTGCAAACTTTGTAGACAGGAAAGCATAATCATAAAGAGATGGATAAAGAGACAAGTAAAATCTACTCTAAGTGAGCCTGCAGACCAAATTATCAAAACAAAATGAAAATGATTGAGTGTGGAGAAATATGAAGCAAATCAGATAAGAATTTTATTTTCCATGAAGTCCGTGTTATAAGAAGACTATGACCTCAATGTAAATATGGAGAGGATGTTCAAAATGATGCTCAACTTTCAGGCCAGGCCCAGTGGCTCACGCCTGTAATCGTACCACTTTGGGAGGCCGAGGCAGGCAGGTCACCTGAGCCCAGGACTTTGAGACCAGACTGGGCAACATGGCAAAACTTAGTCTCTACAAATAATACAAAAATGAGCCAGGCATGGTGGCACATGCCTGCAGTCCCAGCTACTTGGGGGGCTGAGGCAGGAGGATTGCTTGAACCCGGGAGTTTGAGGCTGCAGTGAGCTGACATTGTGCCACTGCACTCCAGACTGGATGACAAAGTAAGACCCGGTTTCAAAAAACAAACAAACAAAAAAAAAGATAATCAACTTTTGCTTCAAAAATAAAGATATTGTTAAACAAAACAGGCCCAACTTAGTAGATTATCAGTGACTATGTTTAAAAAAAATGCCAATTACAATTTGGGAAAGAAAAATGTAGATATTAAAAGTTTTTTTAAAAAAGTATTAGGTGACGCTGGGTGTGGTGGCTCACGCCTGTAATCCCAGCACTTTGGGAGACCAAGGCAGGTGGATCACCCGAGGTTGGGAGCTCCAGACCAGCCTGACCAACATGGAGAAACCCCGTCTCAACTAAGAATACAAAATTAGCTGGGCATGGTGGCACAGGCCTGTAATCCCAGCTACTCAGTAGGCTGAGGCAGGCGAATCGCTTGCAGCCAGGTGACAGAGGTTGCCCTGTCAAGCCTGGGCAACAAGAGCAAAATTCCATCTCAAAAAGAAAAAAAAAAGTATTAGGTGATGTCTTAGAAGAAATAGACATGTTGTATACATCACCTGCTGAGCTCCAGCCAGAAGTGGGGAGGCTCTCGGGTTCTCTGCTTAGTTATCACAAGAGGAAGGTGATGTGTGTGCTGGGCCCCATGCTAGAAGAAGGCTCTGGGGAAGAATTCACTTCCAGGCATACTCAGGTTGTTGGTGGCATTCAGTTTCTTGTTGCCAATGGTCTGAGGTCCTTATTTCCACACTGGCTGTCAGCCAGGGCTCCTCTCTCCTCACAGAGGGTGCTGCACCCACCACGCCCTACGCATGGCCTGCTCCATCTTCAAAGCCCACGGAGGTCCACCAAATTCACTTCACACTTTGATATGGTTTGGATCTGTGTCCCTGCACAAATCTCATGTCAAAATGTAATCCCAGTGTTGGAGGTGGGGCCTGGAGGGGGGAATTGGGTACTGGGGACAGTTTCTCATGGTTTAGCACCATCCCCTTGGCGTTGTTGTCAGGATAATGTGTTCTCATGACGTCTGAGACGTTGTTTAGAAGTGTGTGGCACATTTCCTCTCTCTCTCTGGCCCCTGCTCCTGCCGTGTGAGATGAAGTGTGTGGCACATTTCCTCTCTCTCTCTGGCCCCTGCTCCTGCCGTGTGAGACGGGACTGCTTTCCTCTGCTTTCCCCCATGGTTGTAAGTTTCCTGAGGCCTCCCCAGAAGCAGAAGCCGCCATGGTTCCTGAAGAACCTGCAGAACCATAAGCCAATTAAACATCTTTTCTCTATAAATTACCCAGTCTCAGGTATTTCTTTATAGCAATGTGAGAATGGACTACTATACCCTTCAACTCCCTCTGACCTCTTTTTCACTAAGAACCAGAGTAACTACCTTTAAAGGGTTTGTGTGATTAGATGAGGCCCCCTTAGATGCTCTCCCTTCGGCAGTATAATGTATGCCATAACCACAACGTCTCATCATAGCCACAGCCCTCACTCACACGCACAGGAGAGAGGATTGTACAAGGGCCAGGGGTCAGTGTGGGGCATTCTCAGAATCCTGCCCACACCACAGGAGCCACGCAAAAGTCCTGAGAGAGTTAGAGAATTTGCCAAATAGAATATGGGTCCAATGCGTCACCTGAGAAAGTAGCACAGAGAAACTAAGAGTTTATTTTTTTAATAAGTGCTTTTGAAAGAAACTGAAGAACAAGTCTTCAATTTATTCTTCCAACAATTGAAGAATGTCTCCAACACTCATAAAATAGAAATCCCAGAAAAGAATGAAAGGAATATCAGAAGGTGATAAAGAAATAATTACACGTTTTAGGCCGGGCGCGGTGGCTCAAGCCTGTAATCCCAGCACTTTGGGAGGCCGAGACGGGCGGATCACGAGGTCAGGAGATCGAGACCATCCTGGCTAACACTGTGAAACCCCGTCTCTACTAAAAAATAGAAAAAAATAGCCGGGCGAGGTGGCGGGCGCCTGTAGTCCCAGCTACTCGGGAGGCTGAGGCAGGAGAATGGCGTGAACCCGGGAGGCGGAGCTTGCAGTGAGCTGAGATCCGGCCACTGCACTCCAGGCCGGGCAACAGAGCGAGACTCTGTCTCAAAAAAAAAAAAAAAAAAGAAATAATTACACGTTTTAAAGAATTCAAGAAAGATATATATTAAGTGCACACAAGTACGATAAAAAAAAAATTACCTCCAAAGGAATACAATTAGACAGAGAGCAGACTTTCCATTAGGAATACTAGATATCAGTACAAAATGGAGAAATGTTCTTATTGAGCTGAAAAAGCTGCTGGCCTAGAATTGCGTATGCAATTAAACTATCACACAAAAATAGTGGCATTCGGAAATGTCTCATTAAGGTGAAAGCTAAGCGACCAACAAAGGAATAAATGTAACACAGTAAAGGAGAACTTGTGATCAAATAACTTCTGGCGAAGAGTCACAAAACTACTTAAATATAAAACTAAAACTATTTATATTAGCGCTAGAGAAGATCATTTGATATTATAAACTTTGAAAATGTAAAAGTAATGTAACTAACGGCAAGTGTGAGGAATGGAGTTTGGAATTACTAATCGGATCATTAGCTCTTTCCCATCAGCTCTAAAATTCTAACATGAAGTTTAAAAGTGTAAATACAAAGTAAAGATATTTTCAATATATACCAGCTATGGAGTTTACCATCTTTTCTCTCTCCTCCCCACACTCACATCCTCACCAAAGGAACTGATGAAGAATATATTTACATTTTCATATAGAAAATAAGTCACTACAAAGGTAGGGCAATAAAAAAACAATAGTGGACACATAAATTAGATATGCAAGTGTTCATTCATTTTTCAAAGGAAATGATTTCTTATTACAAAAGGCCGAAAATAAAATTACACAATAATGTAGTGAAAAGAGATTTTCAATGAGTATTCAAGGCAAGGTCATGAGAAAGGTAGAAATACAGACTAACTTTAACCATGAGCAAAAAAATACAGTGAATTATGTATGTCAGTAATATAAGGGTCACTCTAAAAGAATAGAAGAGTTGGTAAAGCAGGATAAAGGTACTATAAAAACCATCAATACAGCAGAAATTGCTTTAAAAAATAAAAAACAAAAAATAAGAAAGTAGAAATAATCCAAATATATCAGTCAATAGTAACAATAAATGTAATTGTCCAAAACTATCGAAAGACAGGTTATCAGGTTAAACTTACAAATGTCCAGCTATAAGCTAGACAAAATTAAAACGCACACAAAAATGGTACATTATGCCTTATAACTAGGCAAATGTAAACTGGTGTAAAACTATCAATGATAGAAAAATTTGAATAAAAATGAATACTATGTAATAATAAATATTGTACCATCAAGAATATATAAAATCACAATTTTTATGTCCCGATCATATAATGTCAAATATATAAAGCAAAAAAGAGACAAACTTAAACGTTAATTCTAATCACAGAAAAGAAGTTTAACAGATCTATATTTGAAACTGAAAAGCACACTGGCCAACAAAAATTTGTCATGCCCAAAATTTAACTCACGTATTCTTTTCTGGTAGACCCAGAACTGCATGTTTGAAACTATGAGAAAGTAGATTATTTAACATAAAGATGCCAACATAAATACATAAAGGATGAAAAGAGTCTGAAATGAAGGGTGATTTAGAGACGGAAAGACAAGAGTTGGCCAAAGTACTCAGCTTTACAGAGAGAAAGTGCCCCAGGTCTCCCACAGGCACTGATGGAGCTACACTCTTAGGGAAAGCAGTCACGTAGAGTGAGGATCTTGCCAGGTACCAGAAATGGAGTTGATTTCCCCTCAATCTTAACTTTCATATTACATAAATTTTTATAAATGTATTTCCCCCATTGCAAATATTTTATATTAGATAACCTTCTTTCTTTATGTCTCCCCTTTAATCAATTACTATCTGGTAGTGATAAAAGTTACAAAAATTGACCATAGACGAGGAATTCCCTATGAATCTCAAATAGTCCGTATCATACAGACCCACCAAGTTCTTGGACCACAGGATAATTTAATCAGAAATGATTGTAAAATCACAGACAATGATAAGACCAACGTTAAGGACAGACAGTTACATGGAACTTCACAACAATCTGGCCACTCAGTCCTCACAGCGTCTCTACGAGGCAGGTGCTGTTGCTCTTCCCATTTTACAGAGGATTAAACTGAAGCCCAGGGCTCAGCTTGCCTGGTGTGCCACAGCCAAGAGGGGTTGGTGCCGCAGTTTTCCTTGGCATTCTGGCTCCGCAAGGCACGCTCATACCCACAAGTGCAGCTCCAGCCCACCACATGAGACCTGTGTCAGTCACTGCATGAGGCCCAGAGTGCAGATGGGCTCAGTGCTTGGGGTTTAATGCTTACTGCTGCGGCCTCCTAATTTTTGCTAATTTTGCCTGTGAATTTGTCTTGTAAGTGAATTAAGCTGGGACCACAGAGCTTACACTGGGGACTTGGGGCCTCAGTCTATCTGTTCCTGCTTCCTGCCGCCTCTCTGGAAGAAGTTCTTGGCTTCCTCATCCTGGCCCATCTCCCTGACTCACTGGACCCTGCCAGTCCCCTCTCTGCCCCTGCTCAGCCATCATTGCTGTGCTCTGCCCCTGGCTGGGACCTGGGCACTGGCCTCACAGTGGCCTCCTCTCCCTGGGCTGGCAGTCACGGTAAGGCAGCGTGTTAGGGCAGCAGCGGACCACCCTGCTCCAAGTCCTGAGTCTATTCTAGCACAGAGGCTGCAATATCTTGAAGATCCCTCATCTGCTGTGGTGGAGGCAGTGGACCCGTGGGGAGGGAGAGACCCAGCTCAATTCTTCAAACTTGACGAGGCACAGAGCATGAGTTCCCGGCAGAAGGGAAACCAGCAGGCCACCTGCTACCCCATGTGAACCCCAACTGTCAAGGTGGAGCCCTCTGGACCTCTGAGAGTCTGCATGTGCCCCAAAAGGTTTTCTTCTGAGGGAGTACAACAGTAAACAGCAGATAAAAAACTCCAAGACAGGTCAAGAAAAATAATAGATAAAAAGATTTTATATGTATGTAATACCTATAAATATATGTGTGTATATATATGTTATAATATATGTATTAGTACTTCTATTTGCAATTTTTCCTGGTTTTTAAGCAAGTCACACCCATTTTCATTTCACACTGATATTTACAAGTTGTATAACTCCTCCTCACTATGTTACACTACAAAGGGCCTTAAAAGGCGCTGAAGTTTTTGCTTTTATGTTTTGAGGACAGCTCTTTCATTAAGAGCCACATTGAATGAGTCAAATTCCTCTATCATGTATCAGCCCTTGAAATATTTGAAGACAAAGAGCTCTCTTTCTTGGAGTCCTCTCCTCTCCAGATGACACATTCACCTGCATTTCTTAAAATCGTGTCATCTTTAGCCTGCTGTAGACCACTCATGAACAAACTCTCTACAGACATGGTTTTTCAATCAGTTTGAGTCACACCCAGGTATTTTAAGACCTATCAACAAAAGAGCCCAAGGTGTACGAAGACCCATGCAAAATATGGAGGAGCACACCGGCAAATCTTAGGAATGGTGTTCACAGACACCAAGATTTAAACCAGAACTAACAAGGAGTGTTTTCATGGCCGGATGTGGTGGCTCACGCCTGTAATCCCAGCACTTTGTGAGGCTGAGGTGGGTGGATCATCTGAGGTCAGGAGTTCGAAACTAGCCTCACCCACATGATGAAACTCCATCTGTACTAAAAATACAAAAATTAGTCAGGCATGGTGGTGTGCTCCTGTTATCCCAGCTACTTGGGAGGCTGAGGCAGAAGAATCACTTGAACCCGGGAGGTGGAAGACGCAGTGAGCTGAGATCGCACCACTGCACTCCAGCCTGGGCAACTATCTCAAAAAACAAAAAAAGGGAAGAAAAGAAAAAAAGAGTGTTTTCACAATATATTCCATCTCCAGATGGAATGGACCATGGCACAAGGTGATGCTTAGGTACCACAGCTGCTTATCAGGGATGCTCTGGGCAAGAACCACCCATGAGATCTGAACTCAGTGGCCTTGAACAGTCCTTCCAGCTCTGAGGTCTAGAAATGTATGAAATTACTGTTAGATTACATCTTGATGAGTGGAGAGCATTAAACTAGAGCAAATTACATCAACCTGCCTTTAAGCAGCTGTCGTATCTGATGCTTGAAGTCTGCTGTCTGTATTTCCTTCTGATGGTAAAAAAAGCAGTTCAAAAACATTGACGAGCAACAGAAAAAAGGTATTATTAAAATTTCTGCAGGTCTCAGTTAAGGAGAGACATGTTTAGTTATGAGCACTCACCTGGTTCACATGACTAAGGAGTTCGAGGAAGACATTTTGTAACCATTAAATTGCATTAAATACCAACATTGATATCTTTGTCCCTAACTGGTAAATGCTGGAAATAAATACTTCTTTTCTGACCCTCCCCAAAAAACAGAAATCTTCATTTCGTCCTCAGACTGATAGTTCTTAATAGGAAACCAAGACTACACTATACAACAAGAATGATGGTTTTTCTGGCAATGTGAGTTTATAATAAAAGAAAGCTTAGAAAAAAACTCAGGCCTGCATGCTTCAGATCACAAAATCTGGTTAACATTGGTTAACACAGAGAAATTATCTAACAAGGGATATTTGTAATACAGCCATGGTAAGTGAGATCTTTTCAGGACTGACTAGATACCAAATACACAAATTAAAATTATTATAGGATTCTGTAATGCTAGGAACCTTTTTTTTTTTTTTAAGTGCTTGAAGAAGGTTTGGTGGGAGAAAAGTATACAAAATTTGGTAACTGGGGGCTACTTCCTCAAGAGTCACAGTTCATATGGCATTTCATTACCTTAATATATCCTGGTGTATATTCCAAGTTTTGATCCGATAATGACTTTGCATCAATTATCAGCAAATTCCATGAACTGAAATGTACAAAGCACTAGTAGACGCTGCACAAAGCTGGCTGTGTCAAATGGTTTGCATAGATGCTTAGTGTCATTAGCAGGGTCTCTCCCTCTTCCCGATCCATTCCCAGAACCCTTATTCCTTTTAAATCTTCCTTTAAAGTGATCTCATCCTGATCTAATGATGCTGATTCACAGACACGATGAGGTAATGCACTTAAGATAATGCATCATCGTGGTGGCTCACACGAGTGTAAATATTAAGTAGGATTTCAGTACAGCATTTACTTTTACTGTAACAAGAAACTGCAAACTAATATTACAGTGCAGTAGCCAGCACAATGCCACACTGATAAAGTTGGGCACAGCATGAAGAAATATAAGATACGATGTCGTTTCCTCTTCCATGCTACAGGATGTAACCTAGCTTTACAGCTTTCTCATCAAGAAAAAAAGGAAAATCACATTTTTAGGTAGTAACTTAAACTTCTTTAGATGTAAAAAACAATGTGTCAATCTGCATGATCCAGGTCACTGACCAGACAATTTTGTTGTTAGTCGTTCATCCTTATAAGCAAAAATGGTTTGAGTTTGTGAATGAATATGTATTAGAAGTACTTTTGAAACATGTGACTATAGAATGAATTGTTAAACTAAACTCGGCAATAGAAGCTAGACAGAGAAGCCAAATGGTGGTCTTTACACTTGCTTTAAGACTGCACTGTGTATATTCATCTAGCAAACCTCTATTATCACTACAATTTTATGTACACATATGTGTGTATATATACACACACACATGCATATACATATACACATGCATGTAAATATATATGTGTATATGTGTAAATACATATACATGTATATATGCACACACATATATATCCATTCTACTCAATGTGCTTTCTTAAAGTATATAAATATGGATTGTAATGGAAAGAAGAGAAAGTCCAGGCAAATGGACAAGATCATGAACTTGTAGACATTAGAGCTGGAAGGTGCCTGAGAAGTTACCTTCTCTAGCATCCTTGTTTCATGGGTGATGGCATTTTGACATAGAAATGATAAATGAAGAGCAGATTCATTCATCTGTTCCATGCACCTACAGATAGATATTAACTGTAGTGGCACCATTAGTGATAGGGTTATGGTGATGCATTAATATGGCAGAGTTCTTCCCTTCAAATAGCTTTCATCATAGTACGAAACACAAGTATGTAAACAACCAATTATACAAGAGACAAAAGGAATAAGTGAAATCAGTAAAGTGCCATGGGACAACAGGGAAAAGAGCAATTAACTTCAAATGGGAAAGAGGCAGAAGGTGGCAGTCAAGGTCAGCTGTAACTTAGAACCTGAGTGGAATGCCAATAAAAGAAGGTATGAAAGAAAACAAGTATAGACAGAGGTGACAACATTAGCACACAGAGAGAGAAGTGATGGAGTTGGCACATCTCCAAGTAGGCGTATTGTACACAGATAGGTAAAGTGACCAAGTCTGATAGGTGAGGACACAGCGGATCATGAAGCTCTTGCCAATGAGTTGGATGAAGAAGATTTTTAGGAGCACAGCAACACAGTCTACCATACATTTGGAAGCTACTTAATAGCCGAGTGATAATTAAAACAGAGATCTCATTCCAAAGTCTTCCTTTACCCTGTCATGCTAAATAAAAGCTGGGTAGATTGAAATAGATGCTATGGATACATTTTTTTCTTTTCCATGAATTTTTGCTTAATAAAATAGTTTTCTTCCTAAGACAAACAAAAAGCAGTTTGTATCGAGCTCACTATTGTTACAAAAAGAAACAAATTGATAAGGATACTTGGTATATTATGGCACCTTCTAGTTTGCAAAGCTGGTTCGCATCTTCCATTTTATTTGACCTTCACATTTTCTCTGGGAGTAAAACAAGTATTATTATCTCAATTTTGCAGGTGAAAATATTCAGCCTCAAAGACTTTTCTGTTGCATTAAGTAGTAGATCTGGGACCTGTACCCAGGTTTTCTAATATCCAAGGATTAATGCCCTTGTCTTCTAAGACCCAGGGAATAATGCCCAAGTTTTCTAATACCCAGAGACTGATGCCCAGGTATTCTAGAGCAAGTCTGGTGATTTTATAGTGCTTCTTAAAATTTATCTTTTTTTTTTTTTGCATAATGATGCTTCAAAAAGACTACATTGAAGTTGGAAAATAAAACTACACATTCAGAGCCCAGAGTCTTTACACTAGACCATGGATCTGATAAGATCCTACCTCCCTGAGTAAACAGATTGATTCACTGCCTCCCGTCCCTGCACCCTGGCAGCCCGGCTTTCAGCCTGTGCTGTAATTGCTCTTTCAACAGCAAAAAGCTTCTTGAGTAGTCAGATTTGGTGGCCTGTTCCCTGTTCTCATCCCCTTTGGTCTCTGAAGGGGACAGGAACCATTCATATCCTCCTTCTTAAGGCTGGCTCCCCTTCTTGGCTCCCAAATCACGGAGTTGCCTGCTCCTGTTCCCAATTCTGACTTCTTTCCATGACCTGTGGTTGCCCTTGGAGGTAACACCAACTTCTGATGGGGGCGTGCCAGTAAGTTTGACCTCACTTAAGGAAGACTCTCTCTCTTAGTGTGAAAAATCTCCCTAACTTGTCATTTCATTCATTCATTCATGCATTCATTTATACAATGCCTACTAATTTCCACATAAATAGCTTCTCTGTGAATTTCTGTGTTGACCAGGAATGAACACAGAAATACAACATTGTTTTTTTAGGAACAGACAAAGCTTCCCTTGACAACTTCTAAAAACAAACAAACTAGAAAACAAATGAACGAAAACCTCCATGGTTATATTTGAAAGCTTGTAAAATATATTAAAACTAAGCATTTAAACATATTTATAAAATCCTTATTTATTCTATATCATCTAAGAAATCCTGTACAAAACTGACAGTGATCCTCCTACGCCTCACAGTCTTACTCTTTTCTTCCATAGCCATTCCCGACATTTAACAGGGTGTGCATTACTTGTTTCTATAGTTGTGCTGTTTGTCCCCCTTGACTGGAATATAAACTTCAGGAGGAGAGGGATTTTCATCTGTTTCATGCATTGTTATATTAGCAGGGTACCTAGAATATGCCTAGCACATTAAGTATTCTCAAAAAACATTTGCTGGATGGAAGAGGACGTCATCTTTGGGAGTATCCATCCAGTGGAATTTTCCACTCTCATGAAGATTGATCAGTTTCATGAAATAATCCTCACTGACCTCACCTATTATTTAAGGAGCCTGATGCAACAGAAGTTTATGAGAATAGATCTTGGCTTAAGCACCAGCTTGTGGTTAGGGATCTCTGTAATGTTGAGAGCAGAAATGGTACAATGGGATCTGGGAATCCTTGACATCTTCATAATCTTTCTTTGAAATGATAACAGCAAACCGAACCCAAATTGTGTTTGCTTTTCCCCTAAGTCAAATCCACATCAAGACATATTGTGATGATTTCTCACAATAAATGCCTCACAAGACTCTATGGCTGATAAAATGTCAGGCAGTATTTCCTTCTCTTCTGCAGTTTCTGGTGTTGGGTTGGGTCTTTAAATAATCATTCAAGGGTAACACTACATTGACTGTTTTTCTCTCTTGTGAAATATTACTCTGTGTGTGTGTGTGTGTGTGCGTTTAAAAAGAACCTATTTGTACACAGTTTCCTCAAGGAGTAGCTGAGTTGTGGGAATAAAACGCTACAAGGGAGTTCACATGGCTTTGGAAGCAGAATCATAAAAATAAAGTACTGGAAGCTATTTCCTCAGATGGGCATATATACATTAAGCAGAGTAGCGTTGTCTGTATAGATATAATACCTTTGTAAGAGAATTCCAAATGATCACCATTTGATGTAGGGGTACATAAACATGGAAGTCTGATTCAATCATAGAGTTATACAAAAATACCATTCCTGATGAACTGTTGCTTTTTGAAAAAGCGGTCTACAAATCAGAGATGATGGTACCTTTTTCACAAGAACTCTCAGTGTTCAACAGCTGGTCTTCTGCTGCTACTGTCCTGGTGCCAACAAACTGTCAGAAGCGTAGTGAATGGTGGCCAAGGTCCCCGGATCAGGGAGAGGGAGAGCAGCATGGGCTGCTGGCAGCTGGCCAGCCTCAATACTCACTGGCTCACCAAAGGAGGAGCCCTGCTTGATTTATGAAGGTGTTGCTGTAACCTGAGGACCTGAAGACACCAGCAAACTTCTCCTCCACGTCAACTCCACAGTTACTGTGGAAAAGAACGCCCTAGGAGAATGGTCAACCTTTTCTATGACATTACAGAGATGTAATGTCTGGGTCCTCCATGAGTAGTAATGCATTCTTAACTTTATTGGAAAGCAAGAATGAATGAGCTGACTACAACACTGTAGGCAGGTTTAGGAAAAGCACTGGCTGAGGGAGGAAGCATATCTCCATGTAGATACAGAAAAAGAGAATAATGGTATAAAACTTTAGAAGAAGTCAAAGAGATGACTGTAGCACCACTAAAAATAAAATATTGTACTCATTAATTTTCATAATTCAATATATATGTTTTTCTTAAACTCCACTTCAGAGATACTATGAATTAAATCACAAATGCTCACAATAGGAAAAAATAACATTTTAAAGAAACTGTTCTCCCGTGGTTTTCTTAATAGACATACCAGTGTGGAAGAATTCAGACTCCTGAATTTTGGCTGGAAAGACCCATGCTTCCATTGTCGTTGTCCCACTATCCACTGAAAACAAGAAAATGAAAGTTCTCCTGAGGCGTGAACCGGGACCCAAACCACAATCCTTTTGTCCGTGTATTTATATATTTTTATCTTTTTGCACAAAGAGGAAAAGTTTAAAGAGATAAATGGAGAAGAAATGAGAGAACTGTAAGATAAGAAAGCTGGTTCATTCCCTTCAGTTAGAGGCCAGGGCTGAGCCTCTCTCTGGGCACTATTGTGAGAGTGGCAGGGCCAAGGATCACGAGTGTCTGAACCCAGCCCTCCCCTCACCAGTTCTCTCTGAGCGACACATAAGAAATGAGAATACCCCTTCCCAGTGTTGGATGACAGTGCTTGGCTCAGAGCTAGAGTTGCAAATGAGAACTTGGTCGTCTCTAACCATGAGTCTAAGGAAGCCATGGACATAGAAGACCTTAGTCCATCTTAGCAACCTATTTGCAGTAAAAATCTGACAGAATAGTTCTCACCCAACTCGGTCTTCAGGCAAAATATTCAATTTTCTAGCATGTGTGCATTGAACTGGAACAGAAAGGGGGTCGTGAGGTCGGAGCTGAGTGAATAAGGCAGGAGAGCCTTTTGGAGATGATGTCAAAAAGGTCAGGGTAGGAGGTGGTGAGATCATGCAGAATTTTGTAGCTTTTGTCATGACTGTGAGTCAGAAGTCACTGGAGGAAGAGGAATGATGTAATCTGAGTCAGATTTTGAACGGACCCCTCCAGCTTCCATGTTGAGGCTTGACATAAAGCAGATAAGGACAGAAGTGTGGAGGCATTTAGGAGGCTGTTCCAATGACCCAGGTGAGAAAAAGTGATGGCATGGAGCACTAGTTCTATTTCCATTCTTTTTCAGCTTGTCTACAGCGATTTCTGTGGCTTCCTATGTTTTGCCTTTCATAGTTTTTGCCCTTCTCTCCTTTATTTTTCTAACAACCACTCTTTTTATCTATCCCTTTGGCTACCCTAGCCAGTCTTGATCCAAGATAGAACTTTTCCTCTTGTACTTCTTATCTATATATTCTCTGTTAATTATACAGCGTATTTGCTTACAAAAACCAGCCTCCATTCATTTCCAGTAAGTATCAATATTTGGCAGACCACATATGCACATCATTACTTGCTAGAGATGAGACTGCCTCTAAAAGGTGAAATATATAAATAAACAGAAATTCTAATTTGATATAGGAATTTATACATAAATGTAGACAGATCAGCCTTAAAGATTCATCTTTTTAATATCAAAAGCACAGTTAAAGTTCTTGTAAGTATGAAAATTGTATTTCTTGTGCTTACATACATTTCCTCCTCCAAGCCACTCAACTTATTCTGGGTCTTTCTTTATTCATTTATTCATTCACTTATTTAATATGCATATTTAGCATGGATTATGTCCCAGACACTATGCTAAATTTAAAAGATCAAAGATGAATAGATTCATCCCATGCCCTCAAGGAGTTTTCAGATAAATGAGGGAGAAGAACACATTTTAAAATTGCAAAACTTTGGAGAAGTGCAGAAAAGGAGAAATGCGTATGGTGTGTTTGAACAGGTGTATTCAGGAAATTCCTCAGATAAAACAGAAATGGCCAAGAGACGAAGAGGAAGGATTATGTATTATGTGTTGTGTGTAGCCCAAACTAGGCTGTTTATTGAATGCCTTTAAACTTCTGAAAATTGACTTTAAAGTTACCAAATTGTGTCTATCACAGTCTTGACGAAATATAGCCAAAATTGTTCGCTGAAGCCTTTAGATGAATTTCTTTCTAAACAGAGAATTTCTGAACCTCCTGAAGCTGAACATATCCTGGCTAACATTACCAAATAAGCAACATAGGTGGAAACAATGTTTTCCATTTAATCATAAAATATTTACTACCTTTACCTCTTCTCAATATTACTTCTAAACCTTCTCTGTTCCTGCCAAAAGGAAAAAGAATACAAATCTGTTTGCATTCCAAACAAGCTCATGACTAACTCTCAAATTGTAAACCTGGTTTCTCTCAAGACCTGCCACTTCCATCAGGTAAAGAAACAAAAATCCTTCGTATTATAACGGATTGTAAAGTAAAACATGAGAAGGGCATACAGTTAGTCCAGGTTGCAAATGTAACTTGATACTCTGTTCTAATAACCAATAATTCACTGGAGTCCCAAGCTAATGAAATTACAGCTCTATCACTCGAAGTCAGCCACTCACTTAACATTCGAGCCAACAACAACATTCTTGGCAAAGACAGAGTAAAGACCTTAGCTCCAGTTTCAGAGTTAACAGGACTGCCAATCCGGGAGTATCTCACCTAGTCCACTCTCTCTTTAAGAAGAAGATCCTACACAGAAGCATTGGCCTTATTTTCAAAAGACCCCACCTTTTGAGTCTTTTGAAAACAGAAAACCGAACACCACATGTTCTCACTCGTAAGTGGGAGTTGAACAATGAGAACTCGCGAACACAAGGAGGGGAACATCACACATCAGGGCCTGTTTGGGGTGTGGGAGGCAGAAGAGAGATAGTAGGTGATGGGTTGATGGGTGCAGCAAACCACTATGGCATGTGTATACCTATGTAACAAAACTGCACATTCTGCACATGGACCCCCGAACTTAAAGTATAATTAAAAAAGAAAATATGCTTTTATTCTAGCTGCTGACCTCTTGTTTACAAGGTAGCCCAACTGTCCCCAAACTCCTGAGTTTATGGATCCTGAATAATGACAATTTACCTGTTTATACCTGACATCCCTGAAAAGAGAACATTCACCCACCCAATGGTGATATTTCAGTCCTTCTTCTGTCCCCTGGTTTCCAGCCCTAGAGCTGAAGGTGGCTGCAGAGTCTCACATGCAGTGTGACTTGATTCCAACTTCTCTGCCATCCCCTAGTTCCAGTCGTTGATACTAACCTGTCTTATCTTTTGAGTGGCATGTTGCACATTTCACCCTAATTAGGCTGCCTGACTTAACATCCTGTCTATGGCATCCTGGGGGTCATCTCAACCTTCAGCCTTGGCCACCAATCACCAATGCATTCACCCTCCCGACACCCCCTTTCAGTGTATTTAGGATCACCGGTATTGCAGAGCCTACATTTGGATTACGTATAAGATGTCACCAAAGCTGCTTTGGTGGGTGAGGAGCTCCATAATCACCTGCTGTAGAAGCACCTGTGCTAGGGTCAAAGGTGGAGGTGGAGGAAGGAGTTTCACCGTCATGTTGTTTGCAACCCCATGAAACGGTTTTTCCAGCCAGCCTATCTTAAGGCAGTTTCCTGGTTGCAGAGCCTGAGACAGAGATTCTTGTATAAATGACTTATTCAAGAAGCACTCCCAGGAGAAGAGAGCAGTATTACGTACATAGACCCCAAACTAGGCTGTTTGTAAGATGCATTTAAATTTCTGAAAATTGACTTTGAAATTAACAAATTATCTTTATCACAGTCTTGATAAAAATCAAGCTAAAATTGTTCATGAGGTCTTTAGATGAATTTCTTTCTGTACATAGAATTTCTGAGCCTCCTGTAGCAGCAAAGGAGCCTAACAAAGATGTAGTCTCTGATGAGTTTAGATTCATTTGGACCCCAGGGAGCTCTGGAGCATGAAGGAAACAGGGTTTTTCTATCTTTAGGCAAGAGAGCCTGGATTCGTGCTCAGGTTTCAATCAGTGATGGTCTCTGGGCTGGTCATTCTGTCACTTCCCAGGCCTCTGTAGGCTAGGATATCAGCAGTCTCACCTGCTGAGATGAGGGCACATTTGGTAGAAGAGATCTGGGTAGAGCACCAGCAGTTCCTATTACACCTGCTTTCTGCTGTCCAGAATCTCTGTGGGTTTGGATGGGGGTAAATTTATGCACAATTGTCACTCCAATATGCATAAATACATTTACTTTCTACTTTAATTGGGCAACTAAGTTAGAATCATTTTCATTTTTTCTTGGAAGCTTCATTTTATATGTGTGAAATAAATATATTTATGCTTCCCACAGTATATTAGACCTGTCCACTTTTGATTAACAGCCATTTTCAGACTGGTTTCAATCTCTGTCCTGTGGAAGAGCCACAGTCCAGAATCCTTCCATACGCATCAAGGGCTCTGTGAACCCTCCTGACTTGGCATGAGAAGAGCATGAAATCCAGGAGAAGCCACAGGTGTTTAGAGGCCTCATCCTCCTCACAGATGTAGAAAAGCCTCACTTCCAATATGACTTCTATTCCTGCACTAAGTGGCTAATTACATGATGAGAACTAGGTGCAGTGGCTGGACACTCAGGATCTGTGGTCTGACATCCTGGGGCCATCCTTCTAAACTGACTTAGATCCCTGCTATACTTGATTCACTAATAGAAACCAGTCAGAAGTAGCCAATTGCTTCCAACTTAATAGTCAGTGCCAGTGGAGTTAGTCACCAAAATCTACCTCCTCGTCTTCCTGAGCACACAGTTAGATTCCATTTCCAAGCTCCTTTCTCAGTCAGGTGAGGCCGGGTGGCTGAGTCCTAGGCAACAGAATGGAAGTGCTCAGTGTGGCCTTCCAGTCCCAGCTAACAGAAGACATCTGCACGCATTGCTTCATGCTCTATTTCCCCTTCCAGCTGACTAAGATCGCAACACCCTGGATTACAGAAAGGCAGGAGCACCTACCTTGAACTCTTTCGTGAGTGACAAATAAACTTCAATAGTGGTTTATTCAGCATCTGCCCATCGGTCAGCAAACCAATAGAAGTCACTGAGCACACTCAAATGAGGCCATTTTCAGGAGAGTTTGGTTGCAAAGGGACTTACTACATAGGAGTGGGCAGGATGGAGGGGACCCAGGAAGGATGGAGCAGGAACCTAGCACTACCAGGGGTTGGAAGGACAGGGGCAGGAGAGCCTACTGGAAACCAAAAAGAGTTGTACGGAGCAGCCTCCCCCAGAGGGGAAGGGATCCGCTGTCAAGATCACAGCCAGCCCACAATGACCTCTCAGGGAGAAGTCAGGGAATCACACCTTGTCCACGTTCTTCTCTCTGAGCTCCTGCAGGGACTCCTGTGGCAGCAAAGGAAGCCACAGAGCATGAGGCTGACAGAACCCATGCAGGCAGCCTCCTGAGTCCAAGTGCAGAGCTGGACAGGGGATCTAGCAGGCAAATGGACTAGATCAACAGGACACACTTTGGGATCTATTTGTTATATCAATTTGATCTGTCCTAACTAATACAGTCCCTAAGTAATGGGGTGAGGGAGCCATGTAGCACATTCTGGATGCTGAACAGTACCAGCTCACATGAATATTCAATGAGAGGAAGTGAATCATCTCATGGACATTTTTTATTGTTAGAAATTCTGTCTAATACTGTGTCAAATCTAATTTCTTACATCTTCCATCCACTGGGCATCTATCTTCTCTGCAAGCTTACACAGAATAAATTTAAACCCTCTGGCACATTAGAGTCCTGAAAATACTTGAAAGCACTTATCATTTTCCTGCCTAGTAGTCTTTTTTCCCTCTCTCTGTACAAGAATTCCAGATCCCTCAGTAACATGTCCCACATGGTCTTTGAACCCTTCAGAATTTTGCTTACCCTTCCTCTGTGTGCTCACTACCTGGAGGGTGCCTCTCATCCCCTGAAGAGCTAGGAGGCAAACAAAGAACTCCAGGGTGACCCACCTATTCTACACATATGGGATCTTTACAACTATGTTTTAGTTAAAAAAAGGAAAACCTACTGGAGTTTTTAAAGTTATCATATCATAGAGTGGATTGTATGACTTTCATAACTACCATATTCTCTAGGTCAGAGGTCAGCAATCTTTTTCTGTTTCCAGATAGTGATTATGTCAGGCTTTGTGGCCCGATGGTCTCCAAGGCAACTACTCAATGCTGAGTTCTACGAGGGAAGCAGCCAGGACAACATGCAAAGAAATGGGCACGGCCGACTCCCAGTAATAACTTATTTGCAAAAACAGGCCCCTGAACAGATTCGACCCAGGGCCCAAAGTTTTCTGACTCCTGTTCTAGGTCCCTGGTTCTCAATATTTGCTTCGCACTGGAACCCCTGGGGAAGATTTACAAATCTTGATCCCAGGTCCCCACCTCACAACAATTCAATCATAGTGTCTGGGTAAGGGGATGACCCCCTCCCTGCAGGTTCCTGGGGCAGCTTTTGAAAACTCTTTGTCATTTGGCACTTCCAGGTTGCTGACTTTTTTCCTCTCTAAGCCTGGGATATATGAGACAAAAAGAAAACCCAGGAGCTGGGCATGGTGGCTAAGGCCTATCATCCCAGCACTTTGGGAGACTGAGGCAGGAAGATTACTTGAGACTAGGGGTTCAAGACCAGCCTGGGCAACATAGTAAGACCTGATCTCTACTAAAAATCAAAACAATTAGCCAGGTGTGGTGGCCTGCAACTATAGTTCCGGCTACTCAGCAGGCTGAGATGAGAAGATCACTGGAGCCCAGGAGCTAGAGGCTACAGTGAGGGGTGATGACGCCACTGATCTCCAGTCTGGGCAATAGAAGGAGGCTCTTTCTCAAAAAGAAAAAGAAAAAAGGAAGAAAACACAGATAAGTCACCATTATATTGTTTCCTAGCTGGTCCGCCTTCTTCTCCCCACCTTTCAGAGTCTCTTTGTGTTTGTTTTCTATATAATGTCCAGGGTTTTCATTTTCCTTAGTTGGAGAAATAGGAGAAATACTCCATCTTTCTGCTAGTGACGTCCCACTAAGTCTTTTTCAACTTTAAGTGACATTGGGTTGATTTATTTCCATCTTCCACCTGAGCCCTGCAATGTTTAGGTAAGTGTAAGGCAGCATGCCCCTTAGATAGGCAAATTACCCTTGGAAGCAGTTCAGGAAACACATTGGATGTGGTTCTTTCCACGGGAGACTAGGGAAAGAATTGAGTAAATTTGCTCAGCTCTTGCCTGGACATTCAGCTTTTCTGCGGAGCATCAGTATTAAAATTCTAAATTCATCCTACCTATGAAGGCTTTCAAGCTTGTCACATGTATTCTGGGCATCCCTTAGCCCAATCAAGTTGATGTGTAAACTTAACCATAGCAGAGCACGCCCTGCATTATAATCAGTTAATAAGTGAGTGACTCTGATGTGATTTTGATTGACCACATCTAGGAGGTCCAGGACCCTGCATTTTTACAATAATTCTAAGTCATCTGTTGCAGAGACCTCTGTTTGAACAACACTGACTTGAAATTTTTGCCTTAATTCCAGAAGTATTTAAAACAGAAATACCTCTGTAGAGAGAAAATCATTCACTTTATGCTTTTCACAGGAGAAGTTTCTAAAGAATCTAGAGAGGCTGGGACATGGGCTCCTTTGCCACACCCTCTTGGGACCTCCCTTGCAACTTTCTGCTGAAACTGCTGGCCTTGTTTTCAGGGCCTGTTTACCATGACACTCCTGGATGCAAGAGATTTTCTGAAAATAAACCTTTAAGTCAACCTGGATACTTTCTGACTGTTCTCTTGGTAATGTCTGGTGATCCCCTGGGAGTTAGTAATTACACCCCGGCCTGTGTTGGGGTGGTGGGAGTGGGGAGGGACAGCACTAGGAGATATACCTAATGTAAATGGCTAGTTAATGGGTGCAGCACACCAGCATGGCACATGTATACATATGTAACAAACCTGCACGTTGTACACATGTACCCTAGAACTTAAAGTATAATATAAATAAAAAATAAATAAATAAATAATAAAAAAAGAATTAATTTGAACTTGCTTCACGTCAAAACCCACTATCCTCTACCAACACTGTATGTCATTTGCCTTACCCCCACTTCCCCACAGCCTGTCTCATGGGCTATGCCTATAGCAAGATAACACTTTAAAAACATATCTGTATACCTAAATAAATCCCAGATGAATTAAGGAGGAGAACGTTAAAAAACAAGAAACCAAAACATATAAGCCTTGGAAATAAGTCCTTAATCTTGAGGTCAGATGATCTGGCAAAGCTCCAGTACCAATATCTGTATAATCTGCATGTTTTTCTTTGAGCTGGTCTGCTCCTCGAGAAGACTCTGCCTGCGCCTGCCAGGAGCCAGTGGAGCAGAGAGGCCGGGCTGCAGGCGTCCAGGGAAGGTCCCCTGTCGTCAGGGCTGGCACCAGGCTGGGAGACAGCACCTTGGAGCCCACCTGAGAGTGGAGCTCAGGCTTCTGCCTGTGGGGAGGACCAGTGGTCCACATGCCCAGAGAAGGGGGACACCTACAGATCTCACTGCATCCTAAACACACTGTTGCCCAGTCTGCTTTATTTCTGGCTACGTTCACTTCCAATTCAAGAGTCCTTGGTGCTGCCAGCTCCCAGGGCTGCTGCAGGGATCCCACGGGGTAAGGAGATGCTCACAGGGAGTCTTCACTGCTGACTCGGGACTCCATGTTCCAGGCCAAGCGTCTTCCCGCATCTGTGTACTTGCAGCTACTGAGGACTGTCACTGCTTGTGTCCCTCCTTGTGTCAACATTGTTGATGGGCCTTGGACATTAACAAGCCCATTTCCAGGCAGTGTCCATGGGGCTTGAAGAGGGAGCCAAAGGAGGTGCATGCATTCCAGCCATCACTTGTACCTGGGGAAGATGATGATCTATTTTCTTTAAATGGATTAAAATAGCATATAATACAGCTGCTCTGTGAAACTCATCAAGAGAAAACATTTAAAAGAGAAAAGAAAAGAAAGACAAGAGAAGAAAAGAAAAAAGAAAATACAAACTTCTAAGTAACCTTCAAGGAGTATGGGCACCAAAAAGAAGCTACCCTCGATAACCATCCAGCTCCATGCATGGACTTGGCCAGCACTGCCAGCGGGCTCACAGGGACACAGGGAAAGTCAGGGCGCATCTGCTGGCCAGGTGCCTGCGTCCCACAGAAAGACTCACCAGAACCAGAGAATAAGTGGGTCCCCTCTTTCCCCTGTCCCCAGCACCCCGCACAAAAAAAAAAAGCAAAAATAAAATCCTCTTGGGAAGAAAACTTCAGATTCCCTCAGTCACAACCTAGTAATTTAACATCTATCTTGGGAGAAAAGCACCCCTCTCGGCTTAAATAAAAGTCTCCATGCATACACACAAGTCCAGTTTTGCCCATGTTTTCTTCCTCAGTGGATCCAGTTTCCTCTCTCACTGCCTGTTGGTTAAAGTCTATTATCAGATCTCTCTACATTTTTCTCTGATAAGTAAAAAGGATGTAATCCTTAGCACTTAGTTCTTATTTTCAAGTTTTGCTTCATCACAATTTTTCCTTTCTGGTCTTCCCCCAAGTTCTCCTGGCGCACTTTTGAAGTTGATAATGCCTTCACTATGCTAAGATCCTTGGAATCATCTGACCAACACTGGCTACTGATTATTCACCTCACATGAACACTTGTAGTTATTTTTGCTTCTTACATATTGTTCCTCTACTATATTGCTAGTGTTTCTCTTCTAGCTCACTATGACCTTTAGACCTTCTGTACCACTTCCACTCACCATTCACCTTATGGCTGGCTTCTGCCCTTTGTTTTTCTACGCTAGTTGCATTTTAGCAATATCAGATGGCCTTAGCTTTCTTTTCAAAGTGGCATTGATCATGGCAACACTTGCATTGGTGGAATCAAAAGTAAGTAAATATACTATGATGCAAAGTATTTTTACTGAAAATTTTATTTGTATACTTATTTTCTAGTTATTTTAGAATATATTTTATTTTTATTTAAAATATTTTGTTTAATTAGTTTATAATAAGACTGAAATTGCATTTGTTTAGTGTCACCAAATCAGCATTTGGTGCGGATATGTATTAGTGAAGGGATGATTCCTCTCATTCTCCCTCTCTCTCTCTCTCTCTCTCTCTCATTGTCTTTCTTATTAAACTCCGGTTGGCATTTTACAGTAAACTACTTGCCGAATACTGGGCCCTTAACACATTACCATGTGCCACCTTAATGATAATCTGGTATTGCTTTATTGTAAGAAAAATTACTGTTGTTCTGTAAAGAAATCAGTATACACTCTGCTTAACAAACATGCTGCTGCCTTCAAATTCTGCAGCTGTGGCATCCTGTTTGTTCTCTCTTCTTGTGAACCATAGCTTAGAGCATTTCTGTTCTGGGTCTTAGATGATAGAGAAAAAAAAAGAACACACCCAGCACCATGACTTCAGGGAGTACCAAGGGGAGTGTGAAGCAGGCCAGGTTGGAGAACAGCTGAGCATGGTGACATCAGAATTTTATGTCACTGCTGCTTAGACATCAACCTTGAAACATGTGACTTAACAGCATGAGCCACCCAGCAGCATGGTCATTGCTGAAGTGTCTTAAAAGATTGAGGGTTGTTTCTGCTTCATTGAAGAAGTGTTGAAAGGCAGAGGCTGTTTTTGTGTAACCCTAATAAAAAATGTTAGAACTAATTTAGGCACTGATAAGTAATAATTTAAATTCAGATAAAGAAGCTCTTATATATACTTATTAATATAGTTACTTCAACTTTGTTTTAGCTTGAATCTTGACTTATAATAGTAATATTAATTACAATATGTAATAATGTTAATGAAAAGGTTGACCACAATATTGATTATTCAACTTTGCACCTTTGGGAGTGAATGAAAATGTTCTTAATAGTTATGTGAGGTCAACAGGAAAAAACCAGGACCATCGCAGGAAAACAACAACATCTGGCCACCTTTCTTGTGAAGAATTGTATCATTAAAGAAAGCACAATTGACTGACTTGTGTTCTAAATGCCCTGGACTGACTTGGCCACAGCTAAGGGAAACCAAATAAGCTTTCCTTTACTGTATCAGTCCATTTTCATACTGCTGTGAAGAAATCCCTGAGACTGGGTAATTTACAAAGAAAAACAGGTTTAATAGACTCATAGTTCCATGGCTAGGGAGAGCTCACAATCGTGGTGGAAGGCATAGGAGAAAAGTCACGTCTTACATGGTGGCAGGCAGGAGAGCATGTGCAGGGGAACTGGCCTTTATAAAACCATCAGATCTCATGAGACTTATCCATTATCAAGAGAACAACACAGAAAAAACTCACCCCCATTATTCAATTACCTCCCACTGGGTACCTCCCATGACACATGGGGCTTTGGTAGCTACTATTCAAGATGAGATTTGGGTGGGGACACACAGCCAAACTATATCACTTACTTCATATCTAGTATCTGTTCCTCCACTCCTATGGTGTCATGGAGTGAGAGGGATGCTGAGCCAAGGGGCTGCTCTGCAGTCGCGAGGGCACAGACTTGGAGGGTGGGAGGTCACTTTACAGATGATTCAGGCTCCTGCATCCATCAGGGTCTAGTGAGGAGATGTGACTCACAAAGTCTGAGCAAAGTCCCTGACATTAGCCGGGTCTCCTCTGCCATTGCGGGACAGTGTTCTCAGCAAATCCAATTCTACCAAGCAAAGAGCAAGTTCATGTCAGAGATGAAAATTAAACAAGAATTTTTCGATTTGATGAGAAATTAGTTTTGAACCTGAATGAACGACTTTTCTTCATAAAACTATGCACACACATATATACGCATAGACATCAATTTCCTATTATAACTTACTCTACAGTTTATATTTTGTCTATTTGACGTTTTTAATTAAGCTGATTGATACTGACTAAATAAAATTTATACATAAACTAATGAAGATATACTTGTGGTTCAATCTCACTTTGGCACAAAATAGTGACTTGAGACTCTTTCCAATGTATTTTTATTGGGGTATGTATTTCAATTGGGGTGTGGGGGTGTAAGTAGGAAGTATATGAACATACTGATGGGTGCATTTCCTAAATATGTTATCATTTATTTTGTTCCCAACATTTCCTAGAGATTGTCTGTGATTATTCAGAGTATAACTCCACACCCTTTTTTTCTAAGCAGATTTTCAGGAAATCAGGCAACATCACGTGGATTGTTCACCATTGTCTTACATTCTGTGTTCTTCAGTGTTGAATTTCTTTAGCTCAAGAAGTCTTTCACACGGGTGGATGATTTCCTCATGTTACAGGTAAGGTGACGGAAATGCGAAGAGGGTTTTTCAAGATTTCATAGAATTTGGTGGTGTTGCACTCATTTTCCCACTTTCTTCTAGACCAGTGGTTTTTCACATTCTGTTCCTGAACAGAAGGGATTCTTCATACCCTGCCAGGAACTATGGGGATTCTGTGAGAGGAAGGACTGACCGGGGGGAGAGCAGGCCACAATGCCACTTCATCCCACATTTCCTTAAATCTGTACTATAGACCAGAGTTCTTAGAATTTCACTTGAAAATTGCTCTGCAGCCTAAAAGTTATTTAAAAACAAGTGCCTTAAACGATGTTGTTCCCACATTGTATGCACAAACACACAGACATAGGCACATATGCATACACACAGGCTGCACAGGAAGGAGGGCGGGAGGATGTCGCGGGAAGAACCCAGGAGCAATGCTTCTCTCATGCTTTGCATCTTCCTGGGGAACCTCACCTATTCATCACATCCTGATGCTTCTGCCTCTCTGGCCTCCATCTGGCTCTTCCAGGGTACAATTGTACCCTGTGGCTGATGAAATACATTCTTGCGAATAAGGAAGCAGGAGGTATAGGGCAAGTTTCCCCTCTTCCGGACTGTAGTTCACACCTCACAACCTAAGTATAGGCCCCTGCTCTCAGGTGGGTCAAGTGGAGGTATTTCCAGAACACATGTTAAATTTCCCCTTGGCAACTGCAAAAGCTTGAGAACAGGTTAGGTCAGGAGAGAATACAGGGTCAGAATAGGCTGTGGTAAAGCAGAAAACGAGAGAAGGAAATGATTGAAGGCCTGGTTGACCTGACTTTGACCAAGTGAAGCTGTGGGCCATCTCAGCTCTCAGCCCTATCATCTGCCCCTCTCAGTCCCAGCCTGGCTTCCTAAGCTGTAGGAGTCTGCATCTGGGTGAGGGTGTTGACTTCTCCTTGAAGAGGCTGCATTGCTTCAGGAGCAGGTTCATTCATTCTTCAAGCTGACACTCATACCTGAGGGATTCTGAAGGAGGGAGTAGCCTGTTTGTATTTGGATGCTTAGGTTGACCTTCCTTTTCAGGAAGGGAGCCACAGCCTCAGCAGGCTAAAGGCAGCCAAGACATAGGTCAACGGTGTTCGCTCTGTTTTTCACAGCAAAGTAGTACACTGCTCTCCTAGAATGCATGCTTCTGAAACTATGCTGCTTCATTTATGACAGAGAGAGGATCCAACCACCCTGGTACGTGGGCACCAATAAACAATAAGCGCCACACAGAGGGCTGGAGGTGAAGGACAGGGTGCTGGCGCAGCTTAAGCTCTGAGATTGCAGCCTTATGTTTCTTCCACGGCCAACGGGCGGGCAGTAAGAGCCATGATGCACCAGGGCACTCGGTGAAGCCGAGCTGGAAATCGCTGGCTGCTGTTTGCCTTTCCCAGTGGGAATCTCTCTGGAGTGGAAGCCTGGGGAGTGGGGCACAGACACTGGCAGCTGTGAGCGCATTTTTGTTTCCCAGTTTCACCACCATAGAGCAAGAAACCAGCACATCGCGGGAAGGCCAGTTTTCACATTTCTCAATATCCAGTCTAAATTCCAAGACCCCTAAGGACAGGAAAACACATTTTCATATATTATCCTTTAAGAATTCTTTATCTTCTCACCGTGCCATTCCCAACCTGTATGGAATTTTAATACATATCTAATAAATATAAATACATAAAATGAAAATTTAGTATTACACATCCTCAAGTTCTAGCAACTTATTTAACAAGAGGGATGGTAATAGTGGTTCCATGTCTGAGAGACAGTGAAATCACACACAAAAAATAGAAATTATACAAGTATGTTAAAAAAGCATTTTTTATCTGTAGATCTGTTTTCATGAGCATTTTCAAATGATAACCCACTCAGAAAAATTTTAGATAAACTAAAAAGAATGCTGTGAGATAGTTCTTATCTTGCTAGGATTGGTTGAGGATATAACCAAATAAGGTAAGAGTTCAGTGAAGAGGCTCCTTTTGCCCTAAGGGATGGTCCAACTTCCATGATTCAGCCTCTGCAATTGACAATATGCTTTCGATTTTAAACACTGGAGTAATACTTAAGTTCCAGGCAATAAATTTTGGCTTTTGAAATGTATCTTTTGGATCTGTTTCTATATTTATTACATGTTTAATTAATTAATATCTAGATATTTAATGTATGTTGAAAACTTGCAAAGAAAGTTTAAAAATAAGACATTTTCATAAAATGTGAGTAATTTTCTTGTTTAGAAAAAAATTTTCTGTTGGCTAAGATAACATCTATATAATTACTTTTAAAGAAAATAAGCAAAATGACTTAATTGTGAACATTTTAAATATATCTGCCTAGAGCGTATTTATATATGAGAAGTATTGAAGAATTAATGGAAAAATACATTATCTTTTATTTGATTTTTGTTCAAAAATTTAAAATATGTAATTAGAGCTGAAAGTACCATGTGGGTATAGGCTTTCAGTATGGCCAGTTATAACACTTTTATTGGAAGAATAAAACCATCCATTAAGTGTTGTTACCCAGGAAAAATGAGAAGTGGAGTAAAATAGTTTTGGTGATTCTATATTTAAGCTGTTGCTTATGCATGGACACAAATACGAAGAATTCAAATTAAATGTTGTCTTTTTATATTTGACATAAACTACTTCCTCCACCCAAACATAAGACATATTCATATAAGACAGATGCTTAGAAATATATTTAGGTGGTTGCAGATTTTATCCCTACATTTTTCATTTAGTTATTTAATTTTATGGCAAATATTACAGTTTATTTTTAATATAATATTATCATTTTAATGACAGTTTTACATGCTTAAATAAAATCTAGATTGTCTTTATGTCCAGGTATAGATAGCTCAGAATAGCACTCAGAAATAACAAAAACTTTTCCATTCTTAAAATTTTCAATGCATACAATTCCCTAGGTGTCAAGAATACATCCCAAGAAGCTTTTAAATGTGTAATGTTGACCTGATTTCAAGATATATAAAAAGCCACCTTCTTACTGGTCGCAGGTATGGATAGCATGGACTACAGAGATTTTTCTGTCTCCTAGACCTTATCAGAATACCCCCATAGGTTGTTAGGCATTTACCTAAGAGAGTGTGATGGCTTTTTCAGAGCAGTTATAATCTATTGGGTCAAAGCATCTTCCGTTGATACAACATTTTCACTTATTCTGCAGTCAGAAAGGTCTAGCAGATCGGGCCAGAGGCACGAAGCCTCATGAAATATTTAAGAAAGGCCTTCCTCCATGCACACACAAATAAGTCTCCCAAATCACGTGGCCAAGGCAGTTTTAAATTTTGACGTTGGGAAGGAAAGAAGACAATAATTTTAAAAAATAACAAAATTAAGCAAACAGAAAATTTCACATGAAAGCAATCGGCAGGTAGAATGCCACCGGTGGCATTTTGAAGGTCCTGGAAAGCGTGGGGTTTATGGAGTGATTAATGACCACAATGTTATCAACGACCCTGGGATGCGGTGGGGAGAGAGGAAGGGGGCAGGTGTACTGCAAGCTTAATTATACATCTTCATTCCTTGGTTAAGAAACATTCTTGTGGAACCTGAGAGCTCCGTGAGGAGCTTGATGTTCTGTTCACAAGCAGCTGCCTTTCTAAAGCATTGCATTAATTCAATAATTTCTGACAGACAGAAAGATTGTTTAAAAAGTCTATCTGTGTGAAAATTATTTCCAATCGGGAAGTACCCATGACTGTTTCTCCACTGGTTTATCCTCAGCATATTCAGGAAAGAGGGTAACCACATGAAGTCAGAGTTCTCATCTCTGTTGAGATGCTGACCTGACATCCAACCTGTTCCTTTTGACCTTAAGTTGCTGCTATTTTGTCTCTGTAACAGGCGAAGAGATAACAAAGATATCTATTACCTATGGGGGAAGAGGAAGCTTCAACTATATCCGAGGATAGGCTCTGCCTGTGATTTCTGGCCTTCGAAAAAGCAGCAAACTAGATTTCTCCAACGCAAAGATTACCATCCTAACATTGTCTGTCTTTCTTCATGTAAAATGGCAATGGGAGATATTCCAAAGCCAGGCTCTGGGCGTTCCAAAGCTTGCACTCCTGTCCGCCCTCCCCCACCCATCTCGTCTACCCTCACTCTGCCTTCCTTCTAGCCCAGCGTCTTAAGATAAAAGGAGGATGCCATGCAGTGTAAAGGCAGTCAGTTGTCAATGTATCCACGCACATTCTCAGTCTCTGTTCAATGTTCCATGACAACAAGGTGAGACGGCAGAGGTTACCCGAACAGCTGCTGCCTAAGCTGGAAATTCCAGGCATTGAGCACCATCTGTCTATACATTCACAAATGTATATAAGGGCCATCTATCAGGCTGGAGCACTGCAGCTGCCTCCCCGGCAGGCCTGCTTCCTTTCTCGGCACTGAACAATAAGAGCTAGTTCTTCACTTTGTGTCACACAGAATGGCTGATTTGATTAAGTCCCCAACCCTCATTATGCTAGGTAGGAGTGTAGAATTTCAATGATAATCCATAATGCATGACCAGTTTGTCACCATGGCAACATAAATTCAAGGTTACTAGCTCAGACGCATAATTGGGTGTGCATTGAGTGCTGAGGAAGGCTGTTAAAATTCTTGTCATAGAAAAGTAGCATCCATCATACTGTCTGAAATTGCAAAGTACTCATAATCAGACAGAAAAATCCTTGGAGAAAAATGTTAATAAAATAACTATTACAGTCTAATAAAATTATTAAGTTTAACCACTTTAGTTTTTAAAGTATTTCAGTTAATAAGAATGAAATAGACACCTCATTAAACATTGGAGACTTGGATTTAACCTTCCCCATCGATATTTGCATTGAAATATGGACCTAAAGAATTTTTGGTCTGTTTGATTGATTGATCAAAACAAACCCATATAATAAAATACATCTTTGTGCGTTTTTGTTCCATTTTTGTATTTCAGATTGGATTTTTCTTAGCTGTAAGAATATTTCCTTAATAAAATGCTCTGGGGAAAAACTAAATCTACTTCTTTGCTTTAAAAAGCTCAAAATTAAATTATGCATGTTATTTGCTGTACCTCCCAAAGTAGAGAGAGATGGAAACTAAGGTGGTGATGAACACATGCAAGAATGAAGAGTCGAAAGTAGATAAGAATATTTTAAATTATCAGCCCATCCAACTACGACTGGGGACAAATATTTTGGTATTCATAAATAGGTGTAATAGAAATTGTATTCAGATGTATATGACTATTAAAAATCCAATACAAAAACAAATGTGTACCCTCCAAAAGGATTTAATTTTGGACCAAAATAATTATGGTAATTACTTGTTTTGGTGTCTGCCTTTGCCAATGAAGTAGAACCAGGCAGAGAGTTATAAATGAGCTCTTGGCAAATGGCTTAGAATTCAGCTCCGAGTGTTATTGGAGGAGCATATCATGGCTCATGGTGGATTTTCCCCCAATTCCTTTGATTGAGTAAAACCAATGTTTCTCTGGATTTTAAGTATAAAATGCTTTACTCTGGAATATTATTTATTATAATTTTTCACCAATCGCGAAAACATTTAGCTGTATTTCCTTTAGCTACAGGACACAGGAGTGCATATGTTTTTAAGAGACAAGTCTGCCTTTGTTACTGAGATTCAGCTTTTATTTAATTCTGTTGGAGAAAATTAAGACTCATTGACTTAAAAGATAAGAGAATTCCTGCCAAATAAAGGCAGACTTGGCCACATGACCATGGAAATAATTTTGTGCTTTTGCATAGACCTTGTAGGAAGTGAGATTTAATTGCTTCTTCATTCTTTTCACACTTAGCCCTCTCATCCTGTCTCAACCCTGCTTTCCTCTCCAGCTACGATGCAGGATATACACAAAAGCGGTTATTTGTCTTGTATCACATCTACTGTCATCACAAAACAATGAAAACAGCGGGTAAAGGTACAAATAAATTTAATTTTAGGCAGCTGACATCACTTCGTATATATTTTTACCTTATAGAGTGTTTAATACTGTCCTCAGTTTTCTACAAAGCCAAACAGGATTAGATGATTTTTTACAGTGAATAACACAGATTTAGTCTTTCAGTTAAGATCACATCCCCAGGATCTGTGCAGTTTTTAAAGTGGAACAGAAGAGAAAATCAAGAATCAAAATCAGATGACCTAATTCAGAATGTAGATGTAATTTAATATTTTTTTAATGTTGTGTTTAATCATACTAATGGCTGTGTCCTTTAGATTTTTTTTAAAAATTGAAGATATCTTGTGTGGTACAATTTTATTTGAAATATGAAAGGGCTCAGTCTGAAAGAACTTGCTTACAAAAGTCACATCTGGAAGTATATTCAGTTCCAAGTGCACACATGTAACTCCAATTAACATTACACATGCTAAGGAAAATCTACCCGGGCGGGTGGCAGAGGGGGAGGAGTACAGGAACCAAGGAAAGGGGTTTGTGTCTGATTTAAATACAAGTGACTTTGTGGAGAACACCAGCGTGTGCTCAGATGAACTCCTGTTGTGGAAATGCAGTGGCTCTGCAGACAGAATAACATTCCTGATTTGAGTTTAGTGAAGTACAGCCATGATCAGACACAAATGCGGAGCTGGTATAGATACCTAGACTAAAATGAAACTGCTACAAGCTGTTTAGGGGATGAGTATGATTCCATTTGGGGAACCTTAAAGGTAATTTAAAATTTTGTTATTTGAGGAGTTTGGCTTTAGTAGACTGAAATATACATATTTGTACTGATCACTACTGTTATGTACCAAATCAAAACATACTGTTGGATATTTCTAATCATTCTTCATGCTATGTAACACATAAGAACCAAAAAAATGCAATTAAGCCAAAAGCATATAGATCAATACCATGAGTCTCAGAGTAACCAATATTGCAATGTTTTCCAGTATTCTTGAAAACAATGAAGGACAATCTGTAATATTTTCCCTTTATCAAATCTAAAATAATGAAGATATTACAATATGAGTAATATGTAAAATTGTAGACTTATGTCCACTGTGTCTCAAAATTTTCATTAATTTTTGCATGAAACCTACACTTGCCGTTTGAAAATATACTGTAAATAATTTTCATTTTTAACAAGCTATGATTTGCTATTAGTCAATTATTTTAAGATTGAAATAATTATGAAATAAGCACCTGATAAATATCTATGAAAAATGATGTATCATACCTCCAAATAAATTGTGCAACAGTGAGATAGAACTTATGTGTTGAAATGGGAAGGGATTCTAATTATCTCAGTATTGGTTATGTAAAAGATATATATCAGCTGAAAAGAGTAAACAAAGGAATTATTGTTTCTGCAATCAGCTTTATTTACACTTGAGTCGGCCCTGTATTTTCCTCATTATTTTCCCTCTGCATGATAATTTTTGTTTCTTAAGCACTTCATATTCTGATGCCTTTCTCTGCATTGGCTGTGCCGGGGATCACAACACCATACCCTCAATATGGCACTTCTTCATTCTGAGTATTTTAAGCTGAATGACATTGAGAAAACCTCAGAAGCAGGAAGGTCACTCTCTGATCTTCTCCCTCACTCCTTCCCTGAAGAAGCTCATGTGACAGGTGTCCTGCCCTGTACCCTCTATACCTGGAGAGGAACTGTCACAGAGAGGCCAAGGAGAATCCGAGCAACCAGGATTTGCCAAGTTCGCTCCAGGTGGTTACCATGGGACCACACCTTATTGTCCAAGATCTTACCTTTGCATGACTGTCCACAGAAATGGACAGTTTTCCCAGAAGCTTTTTGAGTCAAAATATTTTTTTAGAGACAGAGTCTGAAATTCCTGCCTGCAAGCAATCCTCTTTCCTCAGCCTCACAAGTCAAGTAATCACAAGAGATTATAGGGGTGAGCCACCATGCCCAGCTCTTTCCCTGGGTCTTTGTGACGCTTTTCTATTATTATTTTTAAGACAGCATTTTGCTCTGTTGCCCAGGCTGGAGTGCAGTGATGCGATCACAGCTCACTGCAACCTCAACCTCCTAGGCTCAACTGATTCTCCCTCCTCTCGGGAGGATTCTCAGCCTCCTGAGTAGCTGAGACCACAGTTGTGTACCACTATGCCCAGCTAATATTTTTGTATTTTTGTAGACATGGGGTCTCACCATGTTGCCCCATGCCGGCCTTGAACACCTGGGCTTATGCATTCCTCCCACCTTGGCCTCTCAAAATGCTGGGATTATAGGTGTGAGCCCCCACAGCCAGAGCCAGCCTCCTTTATTTTGCTGTGCAATCTCTGCAGCATGGTCATCCATCTTGATGCATTAGGACAATGCATGGGGCAATCATGCCACGCCACCCTCCACAGAGGAGCTGCTGTGATAAACCCTAAGTTAATGTTTCCCCAGGTAGCTCATAAAACACACTTATCCATCATCTTAGAACATTGTAATGGACACTTGTGAAGATGAGCACCAGGCAAAAATATGATATTCAAGTCACTTTTTAAAACTCACCTATATAACTCCAAATATAGGTGAACCTCCTACTAGACCACGTCATGGAAATGTATTGAAATTTCTAATCAGTATATATCCAACAAGAGCCAATTCGATCTATGAAAGCATAGTAAACTTGTGACCAAAAGGAAATGGGCAATTGAGTGAAGTGCCTATTTCAGACTTTCAAACAGTTAACATACAATAAAATTAACATTTTAAGTCACACTGAACATAGCTTAATCTTCATTGTTAAAAGGCATTAAGTGTTTTGGAGAGCACTTGACTTACAGAACTCATAGTCTAGAAGGGACCCTAAAAGGTCATCTGTACCTATCTCCCATATAATGCTTCAACCTACTCTTTAAAACCCTCCAAAATTGATTCTCTGATCAGTAAACAAATCTTTCTAGTGATGAACAACTTACCATTAGTATTAATCAGAGCTCTCCAAAGAGACAGAAGCAATGGGATATATATGTAGAGAGATAGAGATGAGAGGGGATTAAGGGAATTCGCTCATGCAATTATGGAGGCTGACAAGCCCCATGTTGCTCATGCAATTATGGAGGCTGACAAGCCCCATGTCAGGTGTTATGCAAGGTGGAGACCCCGGGATGCTGGTAGAAAGGTCTTAGAAACGGAAAATGATGGTGTAACTCAGCAGAGACTGAGGCATGAGAAGCCTGGAGGCCTCTGGTACAAGCCTGAGATTTCAAAGCCTGGATAAGCTGGAGTTCTATCCAAGAGTAGGAAAAGAAGGTCTCCCAGCTCCAGCAGATAGAGCAGCAATTCACCTTTTTTAGCCTTTTCATTCTACCTGGGCCCCCAGTTGATCGGATGGTACCTACCCACATTTAGGACAGGTCTTTCCACACAGTCCACTGACCCACAGCAGTGTTTCCCGGAAACACCGTCACAGACACACCCAGAAACAGTGAGTGCTCTGCTGTTTCTCCAGGTGCACCTTCACCCAGACAACTTGGCACCTAAATTAACCATTTGGGCCGGGCGCGGTGGCTCAAGCCTGTAATCCCAGGACTTTGGGAGGCCGAGGCGGGCGGATCACGAGGTCAGGAGATCGAGACCCTCCTGGCTAACACGGTGAAACCCCGTCTCTACTAAAAAATACAAAAAACTAGCCGGGCGAGGTGGCGGGCGCCTGTAGTCCCAGCTACTCGGGAGGCTGAGGCAGGAGAATGGCGTAAACCCGGGAGGCGGAGCTTGCAGTGAGCTGAGATCCGGCCACTGCACTCCAGCCTGGGCGACAGAGCGAGACTCCGTCTCAAAAAAAAAATAATAATAATAATAAATTAACCATTTGAAGTCCACCCTTTGGCTGGGCACAGTGGCTCATGCCTGCAATCCCAGGACTTTGGGAGGCCGATATGGGAGGACCACTTGAGCCCAGGAGTTCAAGACGAGCATGGGCAACACTGTCACTACGATGCAAAAGTATTAGCTGGGGGTGGTGGAATGCCTCTATAGTCCTAGCTACTCGAGAGACTGAGGTGGGAAGATTGCTTGAGTCCAGAAAGCCTAGGGTGCAGTGAGCTGTGATCATACCACTGCACTCTAGCCTGGGTGACAGAATAAGACCCCGTCTCAAAGAAAAAGAAAAAAAAAGGCTCACCTTTTGTTGACTTGACACCCATACACTACTCTTTAAGCCGTACTTAATCTCCAAATAATGACAATAACAAACTAATATTTCTGCCTAATGTAATAAAACTATAGTTTTAGTTTGGGTGTACAATCAAAATGCATGAATCCCTTCCACCGAAGAGGGAGTAAAGTCTTTGGGTGATGTTCAGTCTTCTCCTGATATCCCATGACCTAACACTGTAATGTAAAATAAACAGTACTTAAATACTAATGTAAGCCAATAATTCTTATATTGTATGATAAAGATATAATACACTAATAAAAAAGACATTTGCTTGATACGCACACACACACACACACACACACATATATATATACTTACAACATATTCACAACAGAGTAGAGAGGAATACTACTGACAATTTCCATCCTTGTTTCTGTAATTGGTCCTGTGGTCATAGCTGGTATTTATAACTACCTTCTACTCCATTCCGTATTTTCTTTGCCTTCAGAAAGCATCTCAGCTGACCATGTTTCTTTACATGGCAGGGTGACCCAGACCTTCATTTCTAAAGGGTCTGGGCCGTTTGAAGTCCTGTCTGGATTGGTTTGTTGTAATTTCCGTTGACCTTAATCACAGAGCATGGTCATTCTAAGAGATGCCCAAAGATATCTTCTGTATTCCAGGCATACTCTTCTTACCTCCATTGTGGGAAAAATGGTCCAATTTTCCCTTGGTAATCTGAGTTAATCACTCCAGCCAATACCATAACTCCTTCCTTAGTCTTTTGACTCAGAGACATGAGGAGTCCAAAATAACAAAGTGGTAATCTTAACTTCAATTCAATGGAATCATTGTTATATCTTCTGGTAAAAACATCTCTCTCTCTAGAACTGAGAACTGTAGTCCAGCAGAGCCTAAAGCCGTGGAACCAGGAAGTCAATTGTCCCCATGGATCACTAGGGGTAATGATGAGGGTGCGAATCCCATTTCCACCCCTTGATACCTGGATCCGTCAATCTTGGCTATCAGAGAAAAAAAAAAACCTTATATTGGCTGCTGATTCTAACATACACAGCCTTCTAGAAAACCTACACAGCCTCAGCCCTACAAAAGACTGCGAACCCTGGGAACTTGTTACCTAGTTGACACTAGAACTGCATCTTCAAAAGTCCATCCCACCACTCTACAAAGAAATCTGTTCCAGATTGATGAGGAACATGATAAGACCAGTGGATTCCATGAGCATGAACACATTGTCACACCTCTTTGCCTGTGAAGTAATTTCCTTGGTCAGAAGAAATGCTGTATGGAATGTCATGACAGTGAATATGATGAGCCATTCTGTGGATACCAGTCAGCCTATTTCTCCAGCCTTGCCTGTCATTGCCCAGTGGGCTCATGAATAAAGTGACTATGGTGGCAGCGATGGAGGTTATACATGGACTCAGCAATATGGACCTCCACTCATCAAGGCCAACCTAGCTACAGCCACCACGGAGAGTCCAATCTATCAGTAGCAAAGACCAAAACTGAACCCCTGATATTGTGCCATTTTCCAGGGTGATTAGTCAGTTATGTGATGGCAGGCTGATTCCGTTGGACAGCATCCATAGTGGAAGAGGCAACACTTTGTCCTTACTGGAATGGACATTTACTCTGCATACGGATTGGCCTTTTTTGCATGCAACAGTTTTGCCAAAACTACTACCAGTTCAGTTATAGAATTCACAATTACACCTCAACATCTTAATGCATTCTTAATGCATCAGCTCAACCTCCAAAATCCAGAGTCTCATCTAAATTAGACCTGGGGCAGGGATTGGGCCCCCAAGGCCTCAGGCAGCCCCACTCCCATGGTTTTGCTGGGCTCAAGCCATGCCATGGCTCTCCCAGGATAGAGTTACACACTGGTAGCTCTATAGTTCTGGGGTCTCTACGGTGGCCTTTACCCCAGTTCTGCTGGGCATTGCCCTAATAGGGGCTCTCTGCAGCAGCTCCACCCCACCAAAAGTCTCTTGCTGGGCCCCAAGGCTGTCCAAGACATCTTTTGAAATCCAGATGGAGGAGGCCATGCCCCCACAGCTTATTCACTCTGGGCATCTCAGACTTAGCAGTATATGGACACACCATTTACTGCCTGCATCTTCTGAAGCGGCAGCCTGAGTTGTGCTAGGATGGCTCGAGCCGGCTTGAGATTTATGTCTTACAGTTCTGGAGGCTGGAAAGTCCAAGATCAAGGGGCCCACTTCTGGTTAGGCCCTTTGTGCTACGGCATTCCATGGTAAAAGGCAGAAGGGCAAGAGATGGTGTGTGTGCATGCAAAACAGAGAGAGAGGCCACACTTATCCTTTTACCAGAAACTCATTCTCACAATCACTAACCTACTCCCTTGATGATCTCATTAATCCATGCAAGTGGGCAGAACCCTCATGGCCTAATCACCCCAAATAAAAATTCACCTCCTTCGAATATTCTTCATCCAACTTGATAGTCACAAAAATGTGTTTTTAGGGGCCAGCACAGTCAAAACAGCAATCAGTGTCCAGAACTGCATATGGAGTTGCTTAGAATGTCAGATCCAATCTGTTTTAACCCTATCACACACCAAAATTGGTTCCACTACAAAATAAATACCTGATATTAGCTGTTTACTTTTTAGTCACATAAAAGCAGAAATTGTAGACCAACTAAGCAAAGGTGCATTTTGATTAATGTAACATTAACTGTATCACATAATATATTTTTATCCTTCTATCTGTCCTCGCTGCTCACCCTACCTGTCACCTATCAACCAGACACATCATCCCTTCTTCAACTCTCCGATGACCTTAGACGTAACTGCGGCCACTCTTATTGATTACTGTCTCTTGAAAAAAAAGAGAGGAATTTCTACAAATGGATTTATCTGGACATTTCTTCATGAGTTTATCCATCACCTCTCCTTTATAGAATTATCTGACAGCAGCTATGATTTTTTTGAACAATGATTGAAGCAAAGATTACAAGCAGTATTCGTAATAGTGTGGACTATAAATAAGATGTGATCTTTATAATCAGAGAAAACAGTTAACATGTTTTATCAGGTATATGACATTTTCCAGAAAGATTTAATATGTTATCATGAATTAAAACATGATATAGATCATACACAGATCCTGTGAAAACAAGCTGCACCTAATTTCTATCTGCAAGTAGAGTTTCTGCAATTCCTGAAAAGCAAAACCAAGACCTACACTTACATTTACAGGCACTTGAACCCCTTATGCCACTTGAGGCATCAAATCATTCACTTCTTTCTCCTATCAAGGTGTTTCACACTCCACTGGAATTCTGTTCCATTTTTCTGCTTTGCCGACTCATTGAGTGTGAGGATGATGTCTGCTTTACTATGGGTTACTTAGCACCCATTGCAGAACCTGACATATACTAGCATGCAGTAAATGTTAATAAATGAATGTAAAACAATTGAAAGTTATGAGTTTTTATAGCACCACAAATCCATAATCAAAAGTGTTTCCAAAATAGGTCTTTACTATTTTACCCTGTGTGTGTGTGTGTCTTTTTTTTTTTTTCCTTTATAGGGTATCCTTGCAGCCTTGCTGTGAGTAAACTGACCCCAGGGGATTCCTGCAATAGCACTTTCTGCAATGCTTTCTGCCTTCCACTAGCACTCTGATACCACGTGATGCTAGAATCTGCCAAGGCTGAAATGGAACAATAGAACCTTTAGCCTTTTCGGGGATCAGGTAGAGAACAGGACAGCAAGGTCACAGCAAGGCAGGATGGCTTGCCTGCAAGGGCGTTGTGGAGTTCCTGCCAGTTTCCTGTCGGTGAAAAAGCAATAGCAATTCCTCTTTAGATCAAAAAGAATCGTCTAATACACCGGTGCTCATGTGCTTTACCTGAACGACTCCTTTCTGCTGGGTAGCAGAGATGGAAAGTATGAAGCAATGAAAATCCAGGATACCTTCCAAGTCTTCCCCTGAACCAGGTCACACCCGGTGTCAACCACGGTTCAGATCCTATGCTAAGTGATGGATGAACACAGAGGTCCTGGCACTCTAGGAAGCCATGGTGGAAAGAGTAATTACAAGATAAAGTGTCTAAATTCTACACTGGAAGTAGCAGAGAGGAAGAATCAAAGAACCAAGCAATTAGACTGGGCAGGGAGGAAGGCACACTAGCAATGATGGGGACCATGTGGAGAGGGAAAGTGTGCAAGAACAAGTACAAAAATATGGAAGTGCAGAGGTCGCCTTCTTTTTGGGGTTCTTAGCAATGAGTTCATTGAGACTGGAAAGCAGGGCGGTAGGCAGGGTGGTGGAGAGCATGTGACTGGACTGGAAAGATTGGTCGGAGCTGAGACTGGGAGAAGTATCAGGACAGCAGGCTCTACAGTGGGGAGCTGGGAGTCCTGACGGAGGGCGGTGGGTGCTGGGACTGAACAGTTATCCATTATACTTCCAGCAGGGCTCCAGAGCCATGCGCATGGATCAACCGTCACATGTCTACATTAACCCATACATGCAGGATCATCTGTCTTCTTAAGAGATGTAGTGGCAAGCTATATTTTTTTCAAAAACCCTTATGCAAACATTTTTCACCAAGTAAATTCTGACGTGTTTAAAAAAATGGTATTGACTAAGGTGGCCTCTACATTTCCTTCAAATTTCAACAATCCCAAAGTTTTGGTGCCTGCCAATAAATTGAAGAGTAATGATTTCCCTGGCATGTTTCACAACAGTTTTGTCTGTCTCTCTGGTCCTTGATCTTACATTTGTTTTATTATGTTGCATATTTGAATCTAAGAGCATTATTCTCACAACTGCATATGTTGGCATTATTCTCTGTGATCAAGAAAATGTATTTAAATAAAATATTTTCCTCTTCTTTTTCTGCTGAAATATGTACAGCTAACCTTTAGTTGTAATACAAAGTATGTTTACTACTACAGTCTGTTAATTAAAGGATTTGAGGCTACCAGATATATTGTGTTAATAGTTTTCTAAAGCTAAATATATATATGTACCCTCTATATTCTGATACCCAGTTGCTAGTTCTCAGTTCATGGTACAGTTAGTACATGTAGAGTGACATTCAGATTTTTTATAGGTTATTAATAATAGCCTACAAAATTAATTACCATACCTTGTACTAATCTAACACCTTTTAAAACATATCACATCCATTTTATTATCTCATTTATTCTCACAACATCTCAGTGAGATGAGGAGAAGTGGATATTACTGATTAGAAACCTGAAGAGCAAGAAAGAGAGTCACATTACCAAGCTGGTCAGCATCAAAGCTGAGACTGGGGCCTGATACAGTGGCTCAAGCCTGTAATCCCAGCACTTTGGGAGGCCGAGGCGGGTGGATCACAAGGTCAAGAGATTGAGACCATCCTGGCCAATATGGTGAAACCCCGTCCCTACTAAAAATACAAGAAAATAATTAGCAGGGTGTGGTGGCGCACAACTGTAGTCCCAGCTACTCAGGAGGCTGAGGCAGGAGAATCACTTGAATCCAGGAGGCAGAGGTTACAGTGAGCCAAGATCACGACACTGTACTCCAGCCTGGTGACAGAGTGAGACTCTGTCTCAAAAAAAAAAAAAAAAAAAAAGCTGAGACTGACCTTAAATGCCAGTCCTGCCAAACGTTTCTCTCCACTGAAGACAATGCTACACAAGAAAGATGAATTTAATTTACACTGTTCACATTTCTGGAAACATTTTGGCCTCAGTGAATGGTTTTACAGTTCTAAGGTGGCTTTTCCCAAGAAGACCTCCTCGGGTTCCTATGAGCCCCATATGAACCACGTATAGCAGAAATCACTCTATTGACATACTCAAGCCTTAGTTAATCAGTGAGTGCCTGCTGCCTTTTCCTATAGAAATACAGTCATCTCTTATGGGATACCCGATGTTTACATGTTGTAACTAGACATCAATTACTGTCAGTAGTCACTGTGTACCTATGAAGCCTACACATGGGGAAGCTTCCTGCAGCCTCTGATGTGTAAAGACTTGTGCTTTTCCAGTCTGTGTTCTCTGAGCTTCTGAATCTTGACCACAATGGTCAGCAATTTGTTGTTCCTTTCTGTAACAATTCGTGAAGTGATTCCACTCTTAACTAGATTTATAATGTGCATAAAAATGGTTAGATGAAAATGATACTTAACCATGACCAAATAACTGAAGCATAAATGTACAAACTGTAATGAGAAATACGCAGCTAGAAGTGGAGTGTAATTCATGCATAGGTATAAACAAAGAGTTGTTGCTTCTAAGCATAGGGTCTGAGGCCTGTATTTCTAGCCCATTTTGGCCTCGGTCTTTTCTATTCTCCCATTAAACAGTTCTGAGTAGTTAAGTGATTTTCTACATAATAACCTGGTTTCTATTTGCTGGCAGCTTACTTGTGTGAGGGCAAGTAGCAATTGCACATACATCTTAATTTCTTTCTAAGCAATTCTTACAAGAATAGATGTTAAAGTGCAGAGTCTTTGTGTTTTGATGAATTTACTAGTATGCCTAGTATTTTTTTACTAGTATGTACGTTTGTAAGGATGTCTAATACATTTATTATAAAAACAAATTTACTAGTATGCCTACTAGGCATTTTAGATTTGCCTACTAGGCATTTAGATTACTAGTAAATTTTAGATTTGCAGGCAGATCTAGTGAATTGAGGGGTGTGATTTTCCTCCAGTTTAGTAGATATCCTAATCAGAAATGCCGCTGACCTCTCAGATTTTTTTTTTCCTTTTCCAAAGCAGGAGAAGGTGTTTTATATGCTTGATATGATTTAGTTCTGTATCCACACCCAAATCTCATCTAGAATTGTAATCCCCGTGAATTAGGGAGAGACCTAGTGGGAGGTGACTGGGTCATGGGGGTGGTTTCCTCCATGCAGTTCTCAAGATACCGAAGGAGTTCTCACAAGACCTGATGCTTTAAAAGTGGCACTTCCCCCTTGCTCTCTCTCTTTGCTCTTCATCTTCCTGCCACGACTGTAAGTTTCCTGAGGTCGCCCCAGCCATATGAAATTGTGAGCCAATTAAATCCCTTTTCTTTATAAATTACGCAGTCTCAAGTAGTTCTTTGCAGCAGTGTGAGAATGGACTCATACAATGCTGTTTGGGGGAAATAGAAAAAAGATTCCAGGTTGATGTCTCACTCAAAAGCTAAGAAGTGAATTAAAGGGCTGAATACGTTTCTGTAAAATATAATATAATAGTAGGCTTAAATTTTCGAAAGGGTGAAACTTCTTAAACAAGAAACAAAATTGAGGACCTGTACAGAAAGAAGTTGGACTAGTTGACTACTAAGCTAAAAAATAATAACAAGCTTGGAGATAATAATTTACAACATACAGAACAGATGACACTTTATATGTAACATGTGTAAAGAGGTTCTACATATAAGCAAATAAAAGCCAGAAAAGTTGAGCAAAGAGTACAAATGGGAAATTTATCAAAGATACAACTTATTTTCTCATCATACTTGCCAAAATTTAACATCTTCATGAAAAATCTATACTGGAAAGCATTTGAGAAGTAGATGCTTCTGGGAAAGCTAATTTAGAGCAGCCTTCTTGGAGGGCAGCTTGGGGTCATTGACTAAAAATATAAATACCTATCTTTTTGATCCAGAATTCCTTTTTTAGCATCTAACAGAAATACTTGTAGTTATATTCAAAGGAGCACATTTGTAACGATGTCTAATACATTTATTATAAAAGCAAAAATTTGTGAACACTAAATTTCCTGAGTGTCAAAAATACAGAATATTTGCTTTGAATTACCATTAAAAAGGTTTAGATTTAAATGTGCTGACAAGAAAAAATTCTCTAGGATATACATTTATGGAAATAGAAACACATTGTGAAATCTTATATAGGGTATCACCAACTTGATATTTTATACAATAGATAGAAGGAAATAATAAGGTATAAATCTATATGCATATATAAAAGCCAAAGGGTATGCTTATAAGACACACAAAATTGTTAAAAGCTAAAACCTCTGAGGAGGAAAGTAGGCTGGGGGTTGTAGGAATAGTGGCAGGAGGACAACGAGGAAATTGAGGCAACACTTTCCATCCTTACTTTATGTATTTCTGCATTATTTTACAACTATGAGACCAATGGTAGCATTCTCTCTTGGTAATTATGTGATTTGTTCTTTTTTCTGTAGCCCACTGGTTCAGAATATTCACAAAATCCAGCAGGGGTAACAGAAACTCAGACCCACAGAAACAAGCTCCCAGAAACTGAGTGACTGAGATCATCAGCACTGTCTTCTGAAATGCATTTTGAGAGAAACAAACACTATCCTGGACACGGAGAACAGGCTAAATCCAAGCTATGCAGATAATCCACCAACAACCACGCCACTTGAGTAGATATCCTTGGTTAAAGAATAAGTTGTAGATCTGAGTGAACAGGAATATCAAGAGAGCTCAACAAAAAGAACTAAAACCTCAGGAAAACTTACCTCAGGAAAATAGTTTTTAAAAGAGTTACACATCATAAAAGCTTTCTGAAATCTGGTCTTCCTTGGTTGAGTTCAATAAATTAATGGTACATGTTTAACAGAAGCAGAAATCGACAATAATTACATGGCAACAAAATGTTAGGGAGGAGGAATCGGTGTGATAAGGAGGTGTATTAGTCTGTTCTCATGCTGTTAATAGAGAAATATCCAAGACTGGATAATTTTTTTTTTTTTTTTTTTTTTTTTTTTTTTTTTTTTTTGAGACGGAGTCTCGCTCTGTCACCCAGGCTGGAGTGCAGTGGCCGGATCTCAGCTCACTGCAAGCTCCACCTCCCGGGTTCACGCCATTCTCCTGCCTCAGCCTCCCGAGTAGCTGGGACTACAGGCGCTGCCACCTCGCCCGGCTAGTGTTTTATATTTTTAGTAGAGACGGGGTTTCACCATGTTAGCCAGGATGGTCTCGATCTCCTGACCTTGTGATCCGCCCGTCTCGGCCTCCCAAAGTGCTGGGATTACAGGCTTGAGCCACCGCGCCCGGCCGAGACTGGATAATTTATAAAGGAAAGAGGTTTAATGCACTCACAGTTCAGCATGGCTGTGGAGGCCTCCCAATCCTGGCGGAAAGTAAAGGTGAAGCAAAGGCAGGCCTCACGTGGTGGCAGGCAAGAGAGCTTATGTAGGGGAACTGCTCTTCATAAAACCATCAGATCTCATGAGACTTATTAACTACCAGGAGAACAGCATGGGAAAGACCCGCCTCCATGACTCATTTACCTCCTACCTGGTCCCTCCCATGCCACCTGGGGATTATGGGAGCTACCATGCAAGATGAAATTTGGGTGGGGACACAGCCAAACCATATCAAGAGGGTTACAACGAAACAAAAAGTATGACAGAAGTTAACAGGATTCACATAGAAAGCAATCAAAAGACACATTTATAATCTCCAGTTTTGAAAACTGTTTCAGCATTTCAAAGCAAGCTTAGAAACAGAAATTAGCTTAAAGATTTTGTATTTGGCAGAGAGGAACCTTATTTTTATAATGAAGCTTTGAATCAACCAATTATTAAAAAGAAAGGCAAATTTAAAATCATTTTTCTTCATAGTAAAGATATAGCGAGAGAATACATAGGCATTTTAAATTGCACAAAAATCATGGAGCTTTTTTCAGTACAACTTCACCAAGTTAAAAGAAAGTTTAGAAGAAACAATGAAATGTCATTGTACACGTTTATATTTAATATTAAAGTCACACTTACATGAGGCTGGTTTGTATGGAGAGTTAAATCATTTTAGAAATTTTTTTCACAAGAATCAGCTCTGTCTACCAAAATTTATATTTTGAAATAGTTTATTGAAAATTTATCACAATCTTGTCACATCTTATAAAATACTCTTAACAGCTCCAGTAACAGTAACATTGGCAGAAAGATCATTTTCAGTATTAAAAAGTATTGAAAATTGTTTAAGATCTTGCAATTGAATGATTTCACTTTTGATTACATCAGGTGAAAATGAAGTTGTTTAAAGTATAAATTTTAATGGCCTAAAAAATAAATTTGGAGAAACCTGAACCATAAAAATCTTATAGTCACATGATCTGATTAATGAAGCATTATTATTTACTGTATTACATGCATATAATTATGAGACCAAAACTATCAGTGTCTGCAACTTACATGTTTTTGATGTGCATATATGCTTGTTATTTCTATAACTTTTTTAAAGTAATAATGTACTTTAAAAGAAAAAAGGCTTTATATTGAAATACCTTTAATATCTCTTCCCTTTGCTTTTTGAACAAAGGTCTGTACATCTCATTTTGTACTGAACCCTACAAATTATGTTTCTGATCCTGGGAAATGTTTTTATAACAGTCAAAGAGAAGCATTAATAGTCTTCATTTGAGTCCATTCAGGCTGCTATAAGGACAAGATATCACAAACTGGGTGGCTTCAACAAGAGACAATGATTTCTCACAGTTCTGGAGGCTGGAAGTCAAAAATTAAGGCACCAGCCAGGGTAGTGTCTGGTGAGGGCCTGCTTCCTGGTTTGCAGACAGCTCTCTCCACTCCCTGTATTCTCCCATTGTAGGGAGAACTAGCTCTCTTCTTCTTCTAAGGGCACTAATCCTATTGTGGGTACTCCACTCTTAGGATCTAACTGCCTCCTAAAGTCCCCACCTCCCAATAGCACCACACTAGGGTGTCAACATATGAATTTGGTAGGACATAAACATTCACTCCATAGCATTTTTTATAAGTTAGATACAACCAGCACAGTGATAAATTTTAAAAATGATACAGACTATACAGTAAAAACACTCAAATGAAGCAATTGTGGAACTTGAAATGCATTTATTAAAAGGTAAAATCTCCATGATTGAGTCAGTCTTTACCTCCACAATCTAATTAAAAGCTGTTTGAAGGAGACATACCTAAAACTGAGAGGCAACGACTTCGTTGAAAGTTTCATGAGAGGCTGTGCCTCTCTGCATCCTTACTTAACCAGGAAATGGGTGGCTGAAGAAGACTCTGTGTCTGCTCAGTAAGGTGTGCATCCCTGGCTTCTCTCACACATTCAGATACATTTCCTTACCAGAACATCACAGTAACTCTGTCATTCTTCTATTGAATTTAGAGAAGATAACCTTAAAGTCAAACAGCCAGCACATCACCTAGGGGGGCCCTAAACCAGGTTTTGTGACTTCTCAAATCTAGAGCATAGCCAATTGTGTCGAACAACAAAATGAATGACGCCGTTTCTGTCATCTTCCTCAACACTCACTAGACTTGGTATCACATCTGAGATATAAGATGAATTCAAAGTCAATATTCTTTCTATATCATTTAAAATGACATTGGACCACATTCTTAAAAGTTTGTAGGCGCGGTGGCTCACGCCTGTAATCCCAGCACTTCGGGAGGCAGAGGCGGGTGGATCAAGGGTCAGGAGATCGAGACCATCCTGGCCAACATGGTGAAAACCCGTCTCTACTAAAAAGATAAAAAAATTAGCTGGGCGTGGTGGCGGCACCTGTAGTCCCAGCAACTCAGGAGGCTGAGGCAGGAGAATGGCGGGAACCCGGGAGGCAGAGCTTGCAGTGAGCCGAGATCGCACCACTGCACTCCAGCCTGGGCGGCAGAGCAAGACTCCCTCTCAACAACAATTAAAAACCTTTGTGGATTTTTATTATACAGGCTAGTGTGTGTGTTAGTCCGTTTTCAAACTGTTACAAAGACATACCTGAGACTGGGTAACTTATAAAGGAAAGAGGTTTAATTGACTTACAGTTCTGCATGGCTGGAGAAACCTCAGGAAACTTATAATCATGGCAGAAGGTGAAGCAGGCACCTTCTTCACAAGGCAGCAGGAGACAGAAGAGAGCAGGGGAACCACCGCTTATAAAACCATCAGGCCTCATGAGAACTTATTCACTATCAGGAGAACAGCATGGGGTAAACTGCCCCCATGATCTAATCACCTTGCACCAAGTCCCTCCCTCAACATGTGGGGATTACAATTCCATATGAGATTTGGGTTGGGACACAGAGCCAGACCATATCAATGGGGAATGCTGTGTACATTTAGGAGGGAGTTGCTTACACACCATTTCTCTTTTTAACAAAATTACTAAGCAGGCAAAATGGAAAAAAAAGTATATCCTAGCACAGTTGATATTTTCCCTTGTGAAGTAGGCTCCTTTTGCAAGATTCACTTTTACATGTTTAGAAAGATTCCTTTCAAAACATGGGAAGTCATTTACTTTCAAGCGACAGACACAGTACAGGTGCCTCTTATTACCGGGCAGGAACAAACCTTCTTTCCTTCATAACCAATTACGGTGTTTCTACCAAAATATAGAGAGCTTTAAATTTAATTACTTTCACTTGCGTTGGGAGGACAATTTCCTTAATGGCAAAAAATGTAGCTTCTGCCGCTTTCTGTATTTAAACATGATTTCTATTATTTTCACAGGATTTAATGCAGTCAGTACAGCCAGCAACTCAACACTAAAGGGCAAGCTTTTGTTTCTATTTTTTAAAATGATTCCTCACAAATAAAATAATTGATAATCTCAAAAGGAACCATAAAGTCTGATGATTGGCATATTAAAACTGTAAACTCTCATCCCATTGTTTTAACACAATTTGCTTCTATGCAATAGAAAACAACTACTGCAAACAACCTAACTATGATTTCGCGGGGGCCATGTCATTCAATGTCAAGGCAAATTGGCAGCTCTTATATGTTAACGGAGTGTGTCACATCCTGAAGCCTATAGCCGTGGAAACTGAAGATGCTGCAAAGTCCAAATGTCCTCAGTTCCCAGATTCATTTCCACGCTGTCTAGAGGAAGATATCTTTGAATTTCCATGGAAAATAGTCCTGTTATTTTGAACTGTTCCCTATAGATATCTCTTGGTGAATGGTAAAACATTGCCAAAGAACTGTGCATATTTAGGAATAAGCTTCTAAAAAATACGAGGGTGCCACATCAATAAACTTCCTATCTGCCTCATGCAAACATCACTGTGCAAATGCATTCAAAGAACCTTTGCAGAGCTTTCAATAAGCAAATATTCAAACATTAGAAGGATGTTAAAATATGTTTTCTTTCATGGGAAATGCAGTAACAACTCAGCTTCAGATACTGTTGCACTGTGAAAACGCAAGTTTATTAATTTTACCTGATGTCAGAAAAACTCAGATTGAATCACTTCAGATTTACAAATAATATAAATGTAGTAGCACAATGCTACAGCTATCCTCACTCTGTCTACATCTGAATCTATATTTACACCTATGTCTATAGATGTAGATAGAAATGTGGTATATATCACACTGTGTGTATGTGACAAGTACAATTGGCATTTTTAAGTGTCATGAAACATAACTAAGTCTTCACAGTTCCTCCCATTAAGTACTAGGATCAGGAAGAATTTCTATTTAGAATGTACAATTTTTAATTTACAAATTATTATTATAGAGTTTTAAAACTTTTTTGTGAGATATACATCCAGGAAAGTACATAAAACAAAATATATTGTTTAACAAACCATTGTAAACACCCATATAAACATTACCCGTAGCAAAAGTTAGGACACTGCCAGAACCCCTGGTCCCCCTGAACATCCCTTCTTGATGTCACCTTTCCATTCACAGAGTCACTATCCTGACTTAGACGACAGTCACTTCCTTTCTTTGCTTATATTCTTATTACTCATGTCTGTGTCGCTAAATATTCTATTTTAGTTGTGCTTAATTTTGAACTTTATGTACATGGAAGTGTACAACATGAATTTCTTCATTCCTTGCTTCTTTCACTCAACAATATTTTTAATTACCCATGTTTCCTAGGACGTAGTCCTTGCACTGCTGTATAGTGTTCCATTGTCTGAGTATTTTGCAAGGTATTTGCCCATTAGACTGATAATGGTTATTTGGATTATTTCCGGTTTTAGCTATTCATGGCCATTGCTGCAAGAAGCATTCTTGTACATTTATCTGGTTGCACATATGCTTAATTGTCCATGATCAGAAATGGAATGGCCTATTAATAATATGATCCAAAAGTTTTTCTGAAAGCATGGTATGTTACCATCACTCTATGTGCTCAGCAATACTTGCTTTTGTCGGTTGTTGTAATTTTTGTGAGTTCAGTGAATCTGTGCTATATCCTTCTGATTTTAATTTGCTTTTTCTCAATTTCTAATACCATAAAGCATTTTTCCACAGGTTTTTCGAACATGTATATACCCCTTTGAGAGGTAACTGTTAAAGTCTCTGCTAATTTTTCTTCTGAATTGCTTGTCTTTTAATAATAATAATGACTTGTGGAAATCTCATTAGATATGAAGTGTTTTGCCAGATAAATTAGATCCAAATGTAAACTCCCATTTGTGGTTTATCCTACTCCTTTTAAGTCCCTTTAACAAATAAAATCGCTTGCTATTAATTTAGCCCAATCTATCAGACTTTCCCTTTAACCTGTGTTTTATTGTGTCTTTCTATGAATGCCTTTATCTAACCTAATAATAATAGTAATAAAATTTTTCTATATTTGTATATCAAATTTTATTTTATTTCATTTTGCCTTCTATATTTAGATTAACAATATCTGTAGTAAATTTGTGTATGAAACAAAGACTCAAATTTCTTTATGTTGCTGTATGGATCCCTGATCAACTAGGTTCCATTTAATGAAGACTGCAAATTAACACTGATTTTCAAAGCTGTTACCATCATAAATCCTGTCAGGTACGCATGGCTCCATTTCTGGGCTACCTACTCTTACCAGTTTGTCTATTTGTCTATCTTCAGGTCAGTTGACACATTGTACCTATTGCTATACCAATTTTTTTTTTCTTTTTTTGAGATGGAGTCTCGTCCTGTCACCCAAGCTGGAGTGCAGTGGCCTAGTCTCAGCTCACTGCAACCTTCGCCTCTCTGGTTCAAGCTATTCTCCTGCCTCCGCCTCCGGAGTAGCTGGAACTACAGGCGCCCACCATCACGTTCGGCTAATTTTTGTATTTTTAGTAGAGACAGGGTTTCACCATATTGGCCAGGTTGGTCTCGAACTCCTGACCTTGTGATCCACCTGCCTCAGCCTCCCAAAGTGCTGGGATTACAGGTGTGAGCCACCACATCTGGCCCCTATTGCTATACCTTTATAAAAAGCTTTGATAGTGATATATCAAGACATCCCAGCTTATTCTTCATTTAAAATATGAAAACTATTTTGGTTGTATTAATGGTCATAACTGAATCATATAAAAGTCATATAAGAAACTTTTAGAATCATATAAAAAAATTCCTTTTGGGGTTTTGCTTGCTATTGCACTGAATACATGCCTTTCAGTGTCAGAAGAATTGACACCTTTAAATTATACTCTTGTGTTTTCCAATAAAGCAGCATAGTGAATTTCTCCATGAGTGTTCTTTAATGTCATCAACAAAGGCTGATATTTTTACACAGATGTCTGACATTTTTTGTTAAGTTTGTCTCTAATCTCATGGATTTTTGCATCTTTATTAGACGTATTAGAAGTGGGTTTTTTTTTAACCTTTATTTTATTTGTTATTGGTGTAGAGAAATAGAGTTTTTAAAATTGATTTAGATTGATTTATTTTCATCCACTTTGGCAAAGTCTCACTAATTCTTTTTTTTTTTTTTATAGATCTTTTTGGAGAGTTTCCATCACAGCATGTACACATAATTATAGTTTTGTTTGTTCTTTTCAACTTATTTCTTCCCTTTCAATTCTTACACTTATTTTTTTTAAACTTAATACACTAGATAACTTATAAGTTTTAGTATCTGGTTTAGGAACTCCATACAATACTGACAAGAAATACATGATGGAGGGATTCTCTCCCTAAATTAGAACCTAGGAGAAGCCCTTCAACATTTTGTCATTAAGTTGTTTGTTGTTGTTTTGGTGAGTATCTTTTATCAGTATAGGAAGTTATTTTCCATTCTTAATTTAAGTGCTTTCATTAAGAATTGATTTTTAATTGTCTCAAATATGATTATGCATATATTAAAATTATTGTATTATTAATCTCCCTTAATAACCATTTTTAGTTCAAATTCGCTGGTTTTCTTAAGAGAAATTATTCTCGCATTCAGGTTTAAAATCAATGAGGAAGGTCATGATTTCTATCATTTGAATCTGGCTAATATTTTGTTTCAGGTGTTTTATCTCTGTGAGAGAGTAGTTTATAATTTTATCTAACTTCTCTAAAAGATTAGCTAGTAAAATCAAGTCAGGAAAATTATTTATAATTCGAAATTTATTCTGTTAAATATTTAGAAAAATCTTGGGGTTAAATTATATGGATCTAACATTTTCTTAGTGAAGTTTTTTTGCTTCTTTTAGACATTTAGTTCCTTACATTAAGGATTAATCACATTATCTGTGAAAGGGAAGGACAACTTTGGTGAGTTTTACTTTTCTGTAATATTTTGTCCTCTTCAAGTAAATGTTCTGTTCTCTTGGCTTAAAGTTGCTCATAATATTACTTTATGAACTGTTTGATATTTGCTTGGTCTATAAGGACTGATCCATTTTATCCATGAAATTGATTACCTGCACGTTCTTTCTTTGACCAGTCTAATCAAAGGTCTATCAATTTATTCATTTTGAAAAAAACACCATTTGGATTTGCTGATCCTTTCTGTTTGTTTTTTATTGTATTCACTTCTATCATGATTTCTATTAACTTTTTTCTTTGATTTTTAAATTTATTTTTGGCTTTATTTTGTCAGTATCCTTTTTTTTTAATTTTGTGAGATAGATGTTTGGTTTATTAATTTGTGGGCTTCAGTATGCATTTATATAAATGTATTTTTTCTTTACATACCACTTTATTAATATCCCAATAATTCTGATATATGGTATTTTCACTATGATTTACTTCAAAATATTTGATTTCCATCTTAATTTTTGCTTTGGTTTGTGGGTGTCATAGATGTGTATTTCTCGATTTCCAAACATGAGGGTATTTTGTAGCATTTTTTTTTTTTTTTTTGCTCTTTATTTCCACCTTACCTGCGTAGTTGTCAAAAAGTATACTCTGTGTAACTGTTACCTTTTGGAATGTGTTGAGAGTTATTTTATGGACAAGAGTATGTTAAAATTTAGAAAAATGTTTCAAGTATGCTTGCAAAAAGTATATATTCTGCAATGGAGTTCAATTCTTTTCTCCTTCTTCACTCCTCCCTTCCTCTCATCCTCTCACTCTTTCATCCTTCCTTTCTCTTCCTTCTTTCTTCCTTTTTTATTTTTTTTCTTTGTCTTTCTTTCTCTCTTTTTCTTCATTAGGTGAGCTTTGCCAATCTCTTTCTTTAAATTTCTCTATCCTTAATGAGCTTTTATCTGCTGGCTCTTTTAATTATTGAGGGTGGAATTGCAAAATTTCCCACAATAACTGTAGGTTATTCCATTTTATCTTATAATTGTGTAAATTTTATCTTTTCATATTTGAGGCCATAAAATTGCATGAAATCTATAAATTGTTACATCTTCCTAGTAAATTGAACCTTTTGTCATCTGAACCTTTCATTATTGCCTCTTTATCTCTAGTAATGCTTTGCCTTACCGTCAATTTTATCTGGTAATAACATAGTTATATAGATTTCGTTTGGTTGGTATTTCCTTTATATCTCTTCTATTTCTTCCTTTTTTAACCTTATGCTTTGGATACGTTTCTCATAATTGACATATAGTTGGAATTTTTAAATTCTGTCAGTTAATTTTTGCTTTTGACTAGAACCTTTCATTATTAGTTCTTTTAACTGAAACTTTGTGTTCATTAGTCTATATACATATGTATTTATTATATGTTAGATATGGTTTATATCAAGAAAGGACAAAAGTAATAAGATATTCTGAATTGAGCATTAATATAGTTTTGTATAGCATTTTCATAATATTCATTCACTGTTGACTTTCTGTTTGATTAGTCTACAAAGACAAATTGAGACGAATTGAAGAATATGGAATCTCTACTGAGAAACTGCTGTCAATACGAATTGATTTAGGTGTGTATATCCGCTTATGAAAACCACCTCCGCAGAACTGAAAAAATCAGTGCTTTAACCTACTCGAGTTTTTACATTTATGAGATAATAAAGAAATAAAGTTGAGTAAACATATCCTAGAATGTGGCAACTAAATTATATTAAAAACAGTAAATATTTTCATCAAAACATCAACAATTAAATAGCATGGTTATAAAGAAGGTAAGAATAGCTATTTCTAGTGATGTATTATAGCATTGAGTAAAATTTCAAAAATGAACACAACATACATTTAAAATTGTTTCTACCAAACATTTCATTGCTTTGTAGCAAAGGGGGACTGTTTTGAGAATGGGAAATAATTCAGCACAGATTCCATATCTTTATGGCAACATCACAAGTGTGCAATTTATATATATATGTGTGTGTGTATATATATATAGAGAGAGAGAGAAAAAGAGAGGCAGGGAGTCTTGCTCTATCACTCAAGCTGGACTACAGTGGCACAATCTTGGCTCACTGGAACCTCTGCTTACCAGGCTCAAGCAATCCTCCCACCTCGGCCTCCTGAGTAGCTAGGACCACAGACACACCTCACCACACCCAGCTAATTTTTTTGTATTTTTGGTATAAACGGGGTTTTGCTATGTTGCCCAGGCTGGTCTCAAACTTCTGAGCTCAGGCAATCTAACCGCCTTGGCCTCCCAAAGTGTTGGAACTACAGGCATGAGCCACTGTGCTGGTCTCACAATTGACCATGGACAGTTTTACTTAAGGCTTCCAAGTTGTTGAATGATCCAGCATTTAGAATTCATGCTTAGATAAATATCCACTCCAGCTGCAAAAATTTAAAATAAAAATAAAATATTTTAAGGTTTGTAAAGTAAGTTCTAGAAGCTGGTAGAGATTGAGCAGTTTCACTCTTTGTGTGATCAATTTTCACATTGAAAATACATTAAGGTACAGTAATAGTAATGGTGTAGGTAAAGTATGCAGCATGTCCTAAAATTTTCATAAACGTGTTCAAGTATTTTTAAAAACGAATATGGCAGACTCTGAGATGAACAGCAGACAAGAGAATGCCAGGTTGTCTTCTCATTTTGTTTCATGCTGGTTATGGCATTTCTTTTCTTCTTGAGGCAGCCAACCTCTATTCACAGAGTTACCTTTCTGTACTGATATCACTACGGGAGTTTTATAAACAGCTTCGTTATGCCACAGGAGAAGCTAAGTGGATGTGATATTGGATACTCCCCAATTGATAAATACTGCAGATAACTCAATACACAATGTTCTTTTATGACCTTTTGCAGACCGGTATTTCAGGCTCTCTGTTAATGCTTCCTTCCCACCTGAAGTTTAACCAAACCACAAAAGAAAAAGAATTTTTTTGAAAAACCCAAGATATACCCCCTTAGAAAATATAAACAAGGCTTAACTTTTCAGCAGTTAATTTTTAATTCAATATTTTTGCATACTCTAAATGGATGTATTTAGTTGTATTTTCTCAATATTACACAAGATTAACACAACACATTTGTCTAAGCAGCATTCAACTCACCCTTTTAAAGTCTCAAAAAGCATGCATATGTTTTAGGGTGAGAAGTAATGACATACAACTTTATAATTACATAAATTAAATGATATTATTACCAAAGTTTTGTATTTTTAACCATGTAAGTATAGCTTCATTTAGGGGAAAGTGGTAAGATTAAGTTGACTTTATGCTGCCTTCAGCTGAATTTTTGCAGGTGTTAATCAATGTGAATTTTTATTTTGGTCAATACCTGTAAGAAGAGACCTTCTAAGGGCATATTCTCACTCAGGATTTTTGAGATGCCATTTTCAAATTTAAAAATTATACTTATTTGAAAGCGCATGTCTGTGTGTGTGTGTGTGTGTGTGTGCACATGTGCACTCATGCCTACACATGGGCCTGCCTGCACACATACACACTCATATATGTTTAAATTCTCCCAATCCCCCTAAAGAAGTTGGAAACATTCATGATACAGTACAAATGCCAGATTCACATCTTAAAATATACGTTGAATTTAAAGATAATAAATAAAAGCTCCAAGAAGAATTCAAGCCAGATTTGTTTAATTTTATGCCGCATAAATATGGAAAATATAATAGCACTCTCTCCTTCCTAGTCGTGTGTAACATAATTTGGTCTAGTGTTTCAAATTCTTTCACTAGAAGCACTAATCAGTTACCTATGCTTTGAGCCAGGCATTATAAAAAGCAACAGGCATTATAAAAAGTGCTTTGCAGACTTTTCATTATCATCATATATCTCTCATTTTGCCAAGAATATTGCAATCATTTGGATTAAATGTTTGATGATGCTGTCACTAGCAAATTTAACTCTAATGAGTTTAATAAAAACAAGCTAAAATAAGAACTCCTGAGGTAGGACCTGACCCACATCTCAAACAGGGTTAACAGGACAAGGACTTTCTTAGGCTCTCAGCTCTGCTGCCTTGGGACCAAACCTCTTCTAGGCACCATTTGCTTGTAAGGCAACTGTAGCAGTGCTAGCATGCTGGTCCTCCCTGTGCACTGTGGGACAACAGTTCATTTTGTAGGGAGCACAGACTCAATTCAGATGCTGAATGTCGTTGGCCCTGATGGGCTTGATTTGCATCATGTGTTTCTGTCTGAACCTTATGCTTGATTACAGAGTCAAAATGGCTAATTAGCCAGTCTGGATCAAATGCTATGTCTTCACAACTTTATATTTATATTTACTGAACATAAGAGAGAGGTAGTTTCCCCCAAGACACTACAATGTAGGTATTTGAAGGGGAAATGGTTAAAGCTGTAAGGCAAAAATAACAGCCACTGATGACATGTTGCCTGTTTTTGCAATTACTTCTTTGCATCCATATGTCTATAAGAATGTCCGTGCCCTCCTGGAACATACAACTTCCTAAATTCATCAGAATAATCCACTCAACTCAAGGTCAAGGTTAAGGATCTCTCATCCACATGCAGTTCTTTCAGTCAGGCATGATCTAGCTCCTCATGGTTGGGTGGTCTACAGACAAGTGATAAGTTAAACCATTCCCCATGCACCCAATATGCAAAAAACAGAGAGAACGTGACTTGTTTTGGAGGCAGGGGGAACAACTTCCTTTTGAAGCATCTCCCTGGTGAATGTCCCATAACTGAAAGGACAGCAAGGCTTCTCTAGCTGGCTGTGAAGTTTCTTAATCAGTTATCCTGGCTGCCCTGGTTTTAGGAGAATCATCTTTGTCTATGGTTCTCCAGGACCACAGGGGAGATCACTTTGGGAGCCACTTTGAAAGAAGTAAAAAGAAATACGTGGAGTCAATTGTAATACATTTTCAATTTTACCCAATACATCCAAAATTTTATCATTTCATCATATACATAATATAAAAGTTACCAATGAGCTATTCTACATTCTTATTTTTCTATTAAGTGTTTGAAATCTGCTGCATATTTTTCAATTACAGTATATCTCAATTTGGGCTAACTCATTTCAAATGCTCAATAGTTACACCTGGCTAGTGTAACTACCCTGTTGGGCAGTACAAACATAGAGAAAAGAGAGCTATAAAGAATTTTAAGAAAAAACATGTGGTAGGATTCAATTTTAGCTACATTTTCCTGGTGGCTGTGGGGAGCATGGATTTGAGCTTGGTACACATCTTATTGGATTATTGGAATGAATACAGTGATGTAAGTTTGAAAATCCTTTGACAGGTGGAGGTGGGTGGCTAAAACCAGCTGATAATTTTTAATTACAACCTTTAAGAGTGGAGGGTCTCTTCCTTTGCAACATTTTCTTTTCTACTCGCTAAGATGTATTCCACCAAAAAATGTGATTTTATTTCTTAATTCCTTTGTTCGATGGCTAAGCCGGTAGTGGAAAGGACCCCAAGAATGAATCTGTGCAATGAGGAATTGAACCATCTCAGTCCAGAGCCAGTCAGGAGAGTATGGTGTGCAGAAGCATTGCAGTGTGTGGACAAGGCCACAGGCAGTAGGAGCTGCCTCCAAAGCAGACACTGAGAACACTGCTCAGTGCTTACGGGACAGTGGCCGGTTCAAGCCTCACCTCGTCACTTTGCCTCTACTAGTGCCCAGCAATCCTTTTGCCTTGAAGACCTTTCCATTTCAAGAGTTCTTGGAGCATTCTAGGTCTAACACTTAGTAACTGTGTAACATTAAACAGGTTAGTTACTCTCTCTTATACTTAGTTTCCAAATCTGTAATACAATGTAGTAAAGTTGGCCATATGCCAACCTTGCAGGGGTTGTTAGGAGTAATAAATTAGGCATATACATTTCTGAATATGTTGCCTGGCATATAGTAGGTGCTCAATATTAGTAGTACTAGTATTAATAGTAGTAGTAGTAGTAACAGAAAGTATAAGGAATTAGAAATGTGCGTAGAATTTTTTCAGAAGATAATCTCTGAATGAAAAGTAATTGCAATTCAAAGCTCAACATTTATTAGGAGAGGAGAAGAAATAGAGAAGTTCAAAACATGTAAATGATAGTACATAATGCAAAAAGAATAGTAGTGAATGTTGCTTTATAGTATCAAGTCATGCACGAAAATGTCACGCAGTTGGCGACCTGGTTTTATAAAGAAATTAGAAGTCACACAAATGAAAATACAAAACATAACACTATACAGAAAATTACAAACCTAGTATTACTTCCCCTCCAACCAGATGACACCATCTTGCTTTCCCCATTCCTCAGACACCCTCCCTTCCTTTTAAACATCTTTATGATGTCACTACCCCATAAGAGCCTGCATGTCACTTATCTACTGATGGTAAAATAGCCTGTCACAACACAGCATGATGTCACATAGATCAAAGAAACACACTCTGGCCCTTTTCTTTAAATAGGCATGATGTTTGTGAAAATATATATATATATGTGTATATCTTTCTTGTATTTGCTACTGAGAAAGCTGTTGTGAACGCTGGCATGCTGGCAGATTTTAAGAAACACCTTTCACACTGCTGCACAACATCTACTGAGGCAGACATGCATCCAGGACCCTAGCTTGCTACAGGCACTGTGTCGCTACTTGCCAGGCTTCCAATGGGGCGTCTGCATCCTGGCTGTAACTATAATTTTTAAAATTAAGTTAAGATGACCACTCTAAAAATATGGATGTTTTAAAACATGAAGTGATGGGAAGACTTAGTTAAGCATTGTATTGGGGCAGAAAGGCCCTGATGAGGACTTCTGGTCTCTCTGCCAGGTGGGAACACATAAGCAGACTCTTAGAAAAATGCCCAAGTCCTGTCTCCCTGCATATGGTTATAAATATTAAGGTGCTGTATGGTCAGGAACAGATGACTTGAGTAATAGAATTGTGCTCTCTCTCTTTCTCTCTCTCTCCTTGTCTCTCTCACTCTCTCTCCTCTTTTTAAACACTGCCTGCAATAACTTCTTCCTTCTTCCCCAACGAGATTTGAAGGTAACAGATGTAAAGTCTTACACATTCTCATGAAAATGTCTCAACGTGGCATGTCAGCGCACTGCGGCATAAAAGCAGCCACGCCGCGTGACACATGGTGTCCCCACGGGCTGTACTGTTTCTGTGATTCCCTCTCTCTGAATGTAGGGGATCTGTGAATGAGGTGCACAGGCGGAAAAGGCTTTCAAAACAAATGAGAAGATTCATCATTTTAGTGAAAATGGTTTGCTTCGAGTCCATCCCTGCAGTCCCGTAGACACACATGGGCTGATTCTTTCCTTGGAATTTTTCTAAGCCAGTACTCTGTAGTTTGCATGAACAGCAGGCAAGACAACACACAACCTCAAACATCAGTGGTTCAAAGATAGGAATATTGAAAAATGTAGTCTCATTTTTAAGGAGAATTTTCTGAGGTCTATAATGACCTAAATTCTAATATAAAAATACATAAGATTGGCCGGGCACAGTGGCTCGAGCCTGTAATCCCAGTACTTTGGGAGGCCCAGGCGGGTGAATCACGAGAACAGGAGATCAAGATCATCTTGGCTAACACGGTGAAACCCCGTCTCTACTAAAAATACACAAAATTAGCCGGTGTGGTGGTAGGTACCTGTAGTCTCAGCTACTTGGGAGGCTGAAGCAGGAGGATGGCATGAACCCGGGAGGCAGAGCTTGCAGTGAGCCAAGATTGCGCCGCTGTACTCCAGCCTGGGTGACAGAGTGAGACTCAGTCTCAAAAAATAAAAATGCATAAGATTTTCACATTTACTTACCATGACTATTAAGATAAGGAGCATAAACAGCATAGACACAAAAAATGTGTGTCTACTATGGAAAAACATTGCATAAGATGAATCTAATTAACCTATCTCTGGATTCACAGTAGAAAGATCAGGTGCTTTGGAACGAGAGAAACATAAGACTTTTGGCAATTTACTTAAACTCTCTTGGTCTCTGCATCTGTAAAATGGAGTTAATATGTTCAGTCTTCCAAGACTGTGAAAATGAGTGATGGGTAAGAAGACAGATCTAGGTTTCCTAAGGTGCGGTGTAATACACACTGCTTTAATAGAGCTGATGATTGGCGTGGCACGCAGATGAACTTTCTCAATTTTACACATGTAGCTAGTGGTGCGTGCATTTCTTCACCTCACGTTTTTGACAAGTGGTACTGGTTTCCCTGTTTTGTTTCAGTGTGATAAGATGTCCTTTTTAATTTGCTCATTTAAATGAAAAAAAAAAGTGAGTCTATCACACAACAGTACAGAGGTGTGCAGATAAGGCAAACACCCTTATCAAGGCCATGTGTGATGCACTGAAATTTGATAACTGTGGATACTTGTGATACACATACCTCAGGCCCTAATGCCAGGCATATGGCAACTGGCTTGATCATTATTATGATTGGTACCGAGGAAGTACCCACAGTCTGCCTTTCATGGTTGACATGCTGCACGATTCATCCCTCTCACAAATGCTATGTGAGGACATGGCTGAGAGTCACCCTGGCGTCTGCCCCAGTCCAGGGGTCCCATGAGTAGTCAGCAGGCTCCTGCCCTCAAATCCTTTCTGTCCTAGGTCACAATTTCTCCCTGAGATCAGAGAAGACACACAATTTGAAAGAGAATTTGCCATACCAATGAAGCAGAGTATTTGTCTCACTGCGGAGGAAGGCAGGAGATTGGGAAGAGTATGCCACAATATTAAACCTTGAGCTGTCTACAGACTGGGCTTCAAAATTATAGTTTGGATTGTTTCTTTCATTTTCTGTCTGTGAGGCAAGATTTTACATCCCTAAGCCTCAGTTTTCTCTTCTGTAGTCTCAGGCTGAAGGCGCCCATCTTATTGGGTTATTACAAGAATTAAATGAAAAGGTGCACGTAGGGTGCTTAAAATGTGGTAGAGTTAGCTCAGCAAATGATGACTCAAATCAGGCTCTTTAACATCTTAAAGGGTAACTCTCATTGACAATTCAAATACATGGACCAAACTGTAAATCACAGCTCCCAAAAAGCAGTGACTGTGTGAATGCAGACTTGGCCTCTAGTGGCACATGGCTTAGCTTGACTGCACATGCATGCAGGATACGCACATACTATGTGAGTGCACAACACGAGGACACAACATCTGTATACCGTGCACATACCAAATATGCATACAGAATGTGTGTGCATGTTATGCATGGGCAGTCAATGCATGCACACCAGCCTCATGTCTTTCAAGACCTGGTAAATCACCTTGCTTAAGAGGCCCTCATATTGCATGTAAGGACCCAAGATGTGGAAAAGCCAAGTGATTTCCCAGGGTGCTATTAGCAGCTGATGTTTGACTATAGCCTAATTTCATCTAAATACTTCCACTGTTTGTTCTGGCCTCAAGCTTGCAGAACACTGTGGTCTGCAAGTTATGAAAATGTTAGTTACAGATTTATTAAACTCATGAAGTCCTTTTTTTTTTTTGCAGCTCTTCATCCATAAATACTATTTTTTTAAGCTTAGCGTGCTAGAGAAAAAGAGCTCAGAGACCACACTGGAGAGCTGGACAGCCTCAGATCAAAGATGACTTTGTAAGCTCTTTTAAGGAATTTGACTTATCCTGAGGACTGGAGAAGCCTCTGAAAGGGTTTATATATGAGGTAATGTAGTGATCTTTGTGTTTTGAGAGGACCCACCTGGTTGGAGAGAGGAGGCTTGATTAGAATGGAGCAAGACTGAGGCGGAGGCTAGTTAGGAGCTGCTTTGTAGTTTCCAGATGACCAGTGATGGTGAGTTAGAGAATTGCCATAGAGAAGGAGAGAACCAGACAGATCAGAAATACCTTTGCAAACAGAACAACAGGACCTGGTGGTTAAGTCAGTGTGGGAGTTGAGAGGGTGGGAGAATGCCTCTACCAGGTTTAAGCATCCCGACAGCACTGATTTACCAAATCCTCTCAAAAATCCATCAAGGTGGGCAACATCACCCCCATTTTTAGTGGGTGGTTAGGGTTCTATTAAGTGTAGAAGCGCCGTTCTGTGGATCCAGCTTAAATAAATCTAGGTGTAGAAACACGTTATACTTGTTCAATTTCATTCAGTTTAATTCATGTCAACATTAATGCAAAACAGAGAGAGAAATACTGAGATGAGAAGACATTTATTTTTCATGGAGTTAATGATCTGATAAAGACAACATCACACTTGCAACTCTCAGAAGCTTAATGTCTTAGAGCAGTCATAAACAGTTTCTCCGAACATCCTTCAACTGTCTGTAAAAGTAATTTCAGATCTACATGTGACAATATGCTTCTAGAAACTGGTGTGAAATCATGATCATAATAAGAAAGTTTAAGAAAATTCCTCAAAATATAAAGCTAGAGTCTAAATTTTCTCCATTCCTGTTATTCACAAACATACATGCAAAATACATATGAGCTTTTTACCTCCACATTTTCAAAAACAACCTACCATGCTGTGTACATTAAGAAACTGCAACACAGATATCTCTGTGAGTTCGAAGTCCTAAAACAATTACTTCTTCATTGCTTTTAGGTGACCTAAATTAATTAACTAGCACTTAAAATGTAAGTAGAGCTATCGACAAGCCAATAACTAAACAAACTGTCAAGTGAATGCAAAGTAAGCTTAACTGACAGATTTTTAAGTGAAAAAAAAAATCCCTTATAAGTAGAGAAAACTTTAGCAATTGTTATGTACTTTGTATTATGAAGTAAATTCATATTTACTCACCATGACCCACCATTTTCCTTAATAAACCCCAATATGAGGAGCTGGGGTCGATGTGTATTTGCAGATTTTACCAGTCTCGTTTAGTTATACTGTACTTTTGAGCCTAAATAGGTCTTTTGTACTCCAAGCCCACTTACATGGTACCAAAGTCAACTTAATGGTTAATGATATTGTACTGGCACTCCAGTGTCATTGCTAAGCACCTGTTTTAATTCAAAAGAAGAAGGGATCTTGTATTACACTCACCGTTCTGAAGAGTGGAATGACATTCAGCAACTATTGAAATAGATCAAAATATCATATTTACTATACTCCGACGATACAATGCATTTCTGATCTTTTACGGGTGTTGTATACATAATAGCTCATCCTCACAGTTAGCCACAGAGAGATGACTCTTCAGAGTCACACTTCACATCATTAAGGTATTCACATCAATACCTTACTTTAAATACGATATCATTCAAGTACTTCATTTGAATGTAGAATTGGATAAATATGAGTGATGGACATCACCAGGACAACTTCATACTTTTCCAAATGGGCCTTCGCTTTATCTTTTTTCTTTCTTTTTTTTTTTTTTTGAAGCAGAGTCTCGCTCTGTTGCTCAGGCTGGAGTGCTGTGGCGTAATCTCGACTCACTGCAAGCTCTGCCTCCTGGGTTCATGTCGTTCTCGGGCCTCAGCCTCCCGACTAGCTGGGACTACAGGTGCCCACCACTACTCCCAGCTAATTTTTTGTATTTTTAGAAGAGACAGGTTTTCACCGTGTTAGTCAGGATGGTCTCGATCTCCTGACCTCGTGATCTGTCCACCTCGGCCTCCAAAAGTGCTGGGATTACAGGCGTGAGCCATCGCGCCCGGCCCACTTTATCCTCTTTGTATTGACTTTGTCAACAAATGCGCTCCTGCCATTAGGTCCTAGACTATACAACCCAGGCAAACCTACCCATCCTGTTTGGAAATATCTCAATTCCCTGACATTGTTCACATAATTTTGTTACAGTAGTGATGAAAGTCCCTTAACCCTTAGCTAGTTCTGCCAGGAGGAAGATAGTTATAATCATAACCACACGTTAAAAACCCCATGGTAGAATCCCGTAGCTGGTTTCATTGCCTTCTGCCTTATTTTGATTTAAAATTTAAGGAGATGCACTTTCCCAGCTTGCAATACTTTTGCCCTGGCTTTTTCAGCCTTATGGTCGGCGTTGGAAAATCAGGTGTCTGTGTCAGAGAGAGTGAATTCTTACCGGAATTCTTAGAGTCTGTGTTAGGTTACATTCTTATTTACTATGCTCACTTTTCATCATCATGTTTTCTTTCTGCCTTTTTTTTTAGTTCAAAGTAAAATTATCATGACTTACTATTCAATACCCTTAAAGTCTATGAAAAGTGGTCTTTCTGAACGTAATCTTTATGGATTTTGATAACAATCCTTTCATAAAAGATATTTTTTTCTTGTATCTGCAAGTATTAGCAAATCCAAGTATAGTTTATACTGCTTTTCTCCCAACTTCAGTGTCATAATTGTTAACTTATATCACAATTTAAAAGCCAGAAAATAATAGAGATCTTATTATGCTTAAAAGTTCAGAACTCAAGACAACTCTAAAGGACCAAGAAAATCTACGTTTGGATGATACAGACAGGTAGGGAGACAGAGAGACTAGAGAGATGGATAATTGGTAGACTGATTGATAGATTGATGGGGATAGAGTAGGGATGGAGGTATACATGTGGATGAGGGTGGGCACTACAACGGAGATACAGAGACAGTGTACATAAGTTAACTGAAATCCAGAAGAGAGCCTATTGAAGGCTTCGTAGGAAATTAGTACCTAGAAAGAAATTAGTTCTGAGTTTTTAAAACTATTACAAGATAATAAAAATAAATGGAAAAACTAAATTCTGGTGTGTAGGGAAGCACCACTGGGTGACAAAACTGTAAAGAAAAGTAAGAAGATGACGTCCATACAAGTCAGGAAAGGGTTTTAGTCATGGGGCCCCTGAGGAGGTGGCCTCTGACCTCAGTGGGTGTGACGAGGGCCTTGGCATTCATTACGTTGTACTTACACTTTTGTACATTTCTGTGTTTGTGTCCTATTTAACATAAAATAATTTTTTTTCAAAAACGTGTTACAAGAAGGATCCCACGCTGGCATGGAGAGCCTCCTGTGAGCACGGGGCACGGTCTTGCCGCTTACACAGCACCGTGGCATACCCTGAGCTAGCATAACCCACTCAAGCAGAGACAGAGGTCTTCTCCCCTCGTGTGAGAACTCACGGCACCCACTGCAAGAGAGAAACTCAATGGGTGACAATTTCCACAGGACCCAGGCATGGGAAGGGTGTCTGAACGACCTCCGGGCTGTAAAGACCATTATCATGAGGTAACCAGGCAATGAAAAGCATCACGACATAGGGCTCTAGGAGATCTTAGCTAATTCAACGCCTTTATTGGGTGCTCATTGTGCACAAACCAAATTGCTACATGGTGTAAAGTTGGTAGAATCAGGGACGCTCCTGAAGGAGGATATTTTGAAGAAAAACTCTCAGCCAGGAGAGCGATATGTGGAATCACGAGCCTCTATTAATAAAGACACAATAACATATGTCAAAATTTTAAGAAACGTAAATATTGAGGGACGCAGTAAAGGAAAGATTGGCATGGAATGCACTTCATCTCTGGCTGTGAAAATTGTGTGTGTGTGTGTGTGTATGTGTGTGTATGTATGTGTATATGTGTGTGTATGTGTGTGTACGTGTGTGTGTGTGTACGTGTGTGTGTGTGTGTAGTCTCTGTGTGCGTGTGGTGTGTGTGTATGGAAAGAGACACCAGGAAGGAAGGATGGGGACAAGAATCTGGAATGGGCTCTGGAAGGTCTGCGCTTCCTTGAGAGAGGAATGTGGTGAAGGACATTTGAGGACAAATATTTAGGCCCATGAGCACAGGACAGCAGAGAGGGCAGCAGCCACAGAGTCTGGGATGACAATTGGAAGCTTATTCCCAGGGATTGTGCTAGTATGAAAGAGGAGGGGCCTGGCCATGGCTATAAAAAATTACTAAGGAAATGGTGAGAAATAACTGGAATCAAAGACATTTTTAAGAACATAATTAAATTACTTAGTTACACTGGCTGATACTAATGAATGGGGATGATGGGGTTAGATTTTATAAAGAATATCCAAGGAAATGAAAGGGCCTCCTTTGAAATCACTTCTTGCAAAGCAAAGTACTTGAAGAGCACAGCATTTTGGTTCCTGCTAACAACTGACTCCTTAATTGTCATTGGATTGGTAAGAGTTTTCATTGGTCAGGCCCGTCTCTACTAAAAAGACAAAAATTGGCCAGGCGTGGTGGTGCACTCCTGTAGCCCCAGCTACCTGGGAGGCTAAGGCAGGAGAATTGCTTGAACCCGGGAGGCAGAGGTTACAGTGAGCTGAGATCACTACACTCCAGCCAGGGCCACAGAGCGAAGCTCTGCCTGGAAAAAAAAAAAAAAAAGAGCTTTCATCATTCAATTTTTTGTTTAATGGTTAGGTAAAGTTTACCAAACCATGATATTGTTTAAAATTTCAAACTCTGATGATCAAATAGAAGTAGACTTCTATAAGAAATGAGTAAGAAAAGATACAACATTTCTATACATTTTGTTGTTTTGTTTTGGCAATATGAAGCAATATGCTAGAATCACTTTGTAATTAGAAAAAGTTATGAATGTGAAAACTGACAAAAGTCAGGAGAAGAAAAAAAATCCAGTCCTTGTTTATCTACATGCAGGACCCCAGCTGCATTCAATGTGCCGGGGAAAGGGAAAAATGGACAGATATTGGGTTTCTGCCAGTGAAGTAAATGGAATCTCCATATTCCATTATTTCCATGGCCAGTTTGACTTCCGTTCATAATATATTAGTTAATGCAAATAACGACTTAGCTAGCCCTGGTTGGAATGGGTATGGTATTAATGATCAGATTTTGAGTGTCAAAACTGTCAGCCTCTCCATCTCCAACGCAGATGCTTGGCATTTTAAGTACAACTTCTGAAAGATGTTGGGTTGCTCAAATTCTTTAATTTTAGGGACACCAGTTCCCACCTCTCTCCTATTTCAGTATGTGGCTTGTTTCTCAATAATCCCTATAAAGGAAATACCCAGGGACACATTTTCCTGACTTCCTCCTCCTGCTTTCCAGCTGGAATTTTGAATCCAATTGTAAGTCTATTAAAATGTGTATAAATGACTGAAACCACAGCTTGCCTTTCCAGAGATCAGCCACTTTGCTCTGCTGTGGAACAGTGCCACAGCGGCAGGCTGCGTGGACCAAATGCTTAGACGAATCATTATTTTTAGACCTGGTTTCTACATATTTCATGATTAAAAATATATACATATATCAGTGTACCAAATCTTCCAATTTTATTTCAGATAAAAGTTCTTGGGTTTCAAACTCATGTATTTCCAGCCACATGTGAGACTAGTCAAGCTACTTTCATTTGTAAAATGAGAATCATGTAGTGACAGCTTTGTCAAAACAGATTAGGGCATTAATATAAAGGGGCATTTTCAAATGTAGTGATTCAGGCAGACGCACTAATTTACAGAACATTCCTAAATGTTTCTAGGCCGATAGAAATGTAACTGTTCACAAAATGCTTTGTCCAAGATGAATCCTGTCTCAATTTTTTTTCTAGACTCTTCATTAATATCGATTTTCCTATATTTGTTAAAAATAGTATTTTCGTATCCAGTTTCAGAGCCTCTAGACAAAGACTTTTGAAGGTCTTAAGGCAATTATTTCCTTTTCAAAAACATCGAAAGGCACGATTTTCCTTGTATAACTGTTACTGCTCAAAACAAGAGAAGATCTGATAAGTTTCAGTTTAGAGGTACATGCCTGGAAAGAGAGTAACCACATTAGCTTAGAAGGACAAGGGCAGCCCGCTCAGCAGGGGGGACACAGGAAACCTAGGTGACATCATGAGTTGCACCAAACTAAATGCTCAGCTGATGAACTAGCATGATTGGCTTTGGCCTACCAGATTATCATAGTCTCAATACAAAGAATCATTTTGGTCTAAACCATCAGAGACACATTCTTGTTTGTGGAATGTATTTCAATTTTTCAGCCTGCCGCTGAATGCTTTCCGAAGCTATCTTTAACCAACCTTTCCTGTATTATTCATCCAAATCTCTTTACAGACTGTACTACATTCAGGTTTTCTTCTGATTGGACTGCAGAGATCTCTACAACTATGGACATGCTGATACACTTCCCTTCTGATTACTAATTTCTAATCAGATTTCCAGATGCATTTCCTATTTTCCTAACAGTATGCAATATGCCATTTTTAAGTATCTTGTGACATTAATCACTGGAACTTAGTTATTTTAATAGGTACCCTACTTTACCAATAGATTACAAACTCATTAAAACCTCAGATTTGCAACTTGGTCTTCATTATACTCTATACGCACAGACCCTTTAACATAGTAGATGCCAAATCACTATTTTCTTTATGCTAATGCCTTATCTTAAAACGTCCTTTTATATCCTCATTCCATCTCTGCAATTTGAAATCAACCCATTTTCAATACTGTCTCCTCTATGGATCCCTTTTTTGACTCTCCAAAACTGAAAGTAACCTGGAAATTAGATTCAGGACATTGAAGGCAGTCGTATCTCAGAATTACTATCTTTGGGATTAGGAATCTTTTAGGTCACTAGAGTAGTTGAAGTAAAAGCAAAATTGCAAGGAAAATCAAATATGAGATGAAAACAGAAAGTGTAGACTAATTCACGAAACAGAAAGAAGAAAGGCAAGACAGCATGTTGAAGTGGATTAATGAGTTAAGGAAAGATTTTATTAGATCATATTTACAGAAGGAGTAATGAGGCATACTGAAGAGGCAGACTAGAAGAGAGATTGGTCAATCAAAATATGCTTGAACATTCAAATGAGCTTTGCATTTTAATCCTTCCTGAAAGCTAACAATGTACGAATATTGAATAACTAATGCGTAAGAGGTGGTTGTGCAGCTAGAGCACTGTAAACACAGTTGTGAATCATGCTGTATGAGACGCCCAGCGTAGCATTCACAACTTACACTACAGCAACAGCAGTTGCTAAAACTAAAAGGCTTGATTCAACTCCCATTGACCCGGACACTTCCCTGGATAGTAAACAGCTTCTGAGCATCCAAGGATAGCACAAATACTGACAGAGAGAACCAATCTCCAGACGGAGGTCTCCTTAGAGAGTCTCTCACTCGGGTTCAGGTGAGCCTCGGAATTGAAGAGCACAATCCACTGGAGTCGTTTAGGAATTACAAAACATAACAGGAGAGTTCCACGTACAAGTCAGAACATTATGCTGAACCAAAATGGCTCAAAAGCAGAAGCTAAAAAATAGAAGGTGGCCCTTTTTCCATCTTTTTTTCACCCAGAGATGAGATTGATTAGGTGACATAACAGAAGAATGAGATGTTCCCAGTGAGGTTACTTGTCAAACTCTATAATTAAACAATGTTGAACCTGGGAACAGTTTACTGACTAATAAGGCTGAAACATCAATAACTATAACTAAACAGTTTAGTATCTGTAATTTTTAAGGATGAGTATAGCCGAAGGGATAAAAAAATTGTTTCAAAAAGTCAGTTTCCCACCAGTCTTCAGTGAATCTATATGGAGCATTGATTTCACTAAGTCCGCTTTATTTTCAGCTTTCTGAGAATGCAGGATTTCAAGGGAGGTTGTGCCACCCTCTTTTGAAAACACGTTCTGCCATGTGACTGGCCTCTGGCCAGGGGCACACAGGAAAGTGATAGCAGTGGCTGCTTAGAACATTTTCTGACTCTTTAGCTTCGTTTCCGCTGCTGTGCTGATCTTGGATTCCACATGATTTGATTGCCAGCTACAAGATGAAGGACATGTGGCTGACCTAACAACAGGTGAGTGAGAAATAAACTTTTACTGTGTTTATCCACTGAAATCTCAAGTTTATTTGTCACTGCAACATTGCTGGCCCAGCCAAACTTATACACTATCTTTTTCTTCTATTACTCAGTTTTTGTTGCTGTCCTGGTAGCAATATCAATGTTGATATGGTATTATAATCAATATATAATCAATGAGGACAGTGTGACATTAATGTTCCCTTAATATCACCTTAATGTTCCAGGTGACAACCAATATTATGCATGAGCATATAGCTTTGAGAAGGAGTTACTAAGTGGGCTCTTTTGGATATAATCATAACATTAATCACATTTTCTCTAAATATAATAGAGAAATGTGGTTCTGAAATGAGAAAGGGAACAAGAGAAGCTGACCCTTGGTTAATACAGATAATAGATGTTAACACTCTATAGAACATTTTCAGAAAGGTAGCATGGTCCATAAATAATATTCAAATTGAGATTAGCTACTGACTTCCCAGCTTTGCACAGGGCTTCCCATTTCCTCCAAGGAGCTCCTCACTGGGACTTGGACAACCTCAGGCAAGGTCAGTAAGAGACAAAACAAGCATGACATCTATTCTCAAAACGTCTGTAGTCTAATGGAGGACACAGGCATTGAAGTAAATGTTTATATTAGAAGGGTGTCTGAGTCTTCATTCCGGCTGGTATAACAAAATACCATAAACTGGGTGGCTTATCATTAATAGGCATTTATTTCTCACAGTTCTGGAAACCAAGAAGTTCAAGGTCTTGACACCAGTGAATTCAGTGTCTGGTTAGGGCCCAGCTCCTGGGTCGTCAATGACACCTTCTCACTGTGTCCTCATGGGGTAGAAGGGCCAGGACAGCCCTTTGGGGCCTCCTTGATACGGATACGAATTCCATTCAGGTGGACTTCATCCTCATGACCTCATCACCTCCCAAAGGTCCCAGTCCCACCTCCTCGTACCATAACTTTGGTAATTAGGATTTTAACACAGGAATTTGGAGGAGAATACAAACATACAGCTCGTAGCAAAGGGAATCCGGGCTCTAGCAGAGAGATGGATAAAACACCATGAGATCAGGTAGGAGAGAACAAGGAATGTTTCAGAGGAAGAAATACTTAGAACGAGACGTCAAGGCTGTGGAAGATTCACCAGAGCTAAAAAATGAGCCAATAATTGTTTCAGGCCGAAGCTCCAGCATCTTCAGCGGCTCACGGGAAGCCGACTTGAAGCAGGAGACTTCAGCACCACTTCCTAGGCTCTGTTTTTGTGGATTTCCCGAGAGCCTGTGTCAAAGCAAAGCAGAAGCATATGTCTCAGTATCTCTAACTCATGTCCTCACCTGTAATGGGAACCGATCCTACAACCATAGTCTTTATCGCTGAAGAAATCTAAGGGCAGGCAGCCACCTTCCCTACCCTACCTCCTGAGCCAACTCCAGGGTACTTAAATTGCTCAGTCTAAAAACGAAACTCTATGAGCATTCATTATTTTAAAGAGCTAACAGTATTTTTAAGACGCCCACTCATCCACACAATTAGCACTGGGATAATATAAAGAATAAAGCAAGTGGTTAGTGAAAATAGAGAAAAGGAGTAATATCTCAACATAAGTAAACTTTTGAAATGAATCTTGGGGTTGAGAGGATCGTGCCAATTCTTTGGCTTTACATGAAGCCAGTGTCTGAAGCGATCTGACAGCAGCACACCTAATGGTATAAAAAGTAGTCCTGAAATACAACTTTTCTAAAACATTTAGAACCATGCAATAAACAGAACCCTGGGATTGAAGCAGGAAGAACTTGATGTATTTACGATTGCAAAGTTTTAACCTCTTGGGGTCGATTCTCCCTCTTTGTAAATTGAAAGAAATATTATCCCACATTTTATCACATGGTTTTAAAAATTAAATGAGATAAAGGAAAAGAAGGCCTGCAAAAGTTGAATATGTGTGAATAGTGTCTTAACGGTAAATAGAAGGCAAAAAGGTAAAACCACCATTAAAACAACAAATTGATTCCCAAACCTGTCTTTTATCTCTTCACTGAAGTTATTTGAGTAAAACAAGCAAATTAAAACAAAACCAAAAATGAAATCAAACATACACACACACACACACACACACACAGAAACATTGAACTGGGAATGTAAAACCCTGGATTTTCAAGATAAGCTCTTTACCGTTGTATGTCCTAATCTGTTTAATGGGACTATCACCACTGCGTCTATCTACAACATACAGTTGTTAAGGGAACCAAATGAGATGATTGGCAGGAAAGTTTTACGAACTATAGTAATGTACTCAATGGCATTCTTGGAAAATGCTCCAGTGTGTATGAATGTGTCAATGAACAACCAACCTACATTAGTGATTAACGTAGCGATCCATTTGCTGTAGTGTATTCTCTTATCAGACGACAGGTGCAGTTCTGTTTTTGGAGTAAGAACAAGTGATACTCTCTTTCTTCTATTGGTGGTGCATTTTCTATGTTCCAGTTCTGAAGAAGCTTTTCCAGTTTTTCACCTTTTCTACTTTTCATGCTCTCCATTCTCTCTCTCCCACACAAAACAATAATGACAAATAAGAATGTGTGGAGCATTCCAGAGCAGCGTGTGGCCCAGAGTAGGCCTTCAGTGTCTTTGGAACAATCCTACGAAACTTAATTCTTGGGACTCATTGGATGTAACTATTAGACATCACTTTTTACTTTTGTTCCCTGTTTCTGATGCTATTGCTATCCCAGAATGAAAATATCAAGCCCTTATAATTGAAAATCATCTACATTAAAGGTGTTCATTTGGAGTAGGATATTTCAGTTCTATTTAAATTACGAATCTTCAACTATAAACAACTGCAATTGTATCATTCAAGAGGAGATACCAAGCAATATTTAAGACCAGAAGCAGCTCTCTTTCACAACATCTGCCCCCACTTTTCTTCTCAAATTCTAAAGCATATTGTACGGAACACTGTCAAACCGGTTTTCAGAAGTGCATGCATCTTGTTACTTACTTTTCAACAATTTCTTTCTTCTGGCTTTTAAAGGTTTATATTTTTAAATCAGGCAAATATTTACATTAATCTCTACAGCATTTACCCCTCATCTTTTCTGCAGCGAAATTAAAGCATCTATATAGATCTTTCCATACCCGCAACAGTCATTAGTCATTGAACTGGAACACTTTGTTAAGCTGGAACACTTTGTTAAGCTGATATCCTAAATATTATTAGCTGGAACACTTTGTTAAGCTGATATCCTAAATATTTTATTTACACTCTTTTTTAGCTGATTTCTAACAGAGCAGTGTGGTGTTTAAAGAAAGAATACACACGGAGGGCAGGGTTTTGTTTGTTTGGGGGGTCCAGGTTTTGGAGTGGGGGTGACCTCCCTTTCGCTCCTCCCGTGCCTGGCAGGAGGACAAGGAGGTGATGTTTTGAAGTGGCTGCACAGGCCAGGTGGACCACTCACAGAGGCGTCCTTTGCTTTGCCTGCTCCAGCACTGCCACCCACCTCTCCCTCCCACACCTTCCACCTCACACCCATGAGCAGAAAGCTCGAGGCAAGAGTCCTGCTGCTCACTGAAGATGCTCAGCTGCTCCTGCGCTAACTCAGGCTTCTTTGGGTTTCTGGTTTTCTGTCTTCTTCATGGAGTTCTACTATTCATATTCACATTTAACACTCAGCAATTTTCTGTTCCTGCCTTTCCTAGACCTGGCAATTATTAGCTACATCCTGTCTTTAGGGAACAGGCCTGTGACTGCTGGCAGTAAATTAGAAAAGCATCCGTCAGCCTCTGGGGCTCACTTGATTTTACAAAACTACCACTCACTCTTCACGAAGGGTCCTGTGAGGACCATCAGGGACAGAAACTGCCCCCCAACCCCTTGCGACTTCTTTCCCTTACATGACATTAGTCAGACCACTACCAGCAACAGGCTACAGCTCGTTTACAACAGCAAACACGATTGAGCCTTAATCTGAAGCAGCTTCTGAAATTGTTTCCCATCTATAAATTTCAGAATTCCCAAGCTCATTGGCTGGAACAAAGATGCCAGTGTGAACCAGGAGTACCTTGACTCAAAGGGAAGCCACAGGCTGCCCACAAATGCTTTTTTCCAGGGGATGCAGAGGTGAGGCTGGGATTTAACGCCTGTGCGAGTAATGAAGTTCCTGCCAGAGCTGGCTTTGAGCAGAATGCGATCAAATTTCAGGGTGCGATAGGCTTGACCTCACCGAGCATAAGTGGTTCCAAACCGCTTCTGTGGGCATTTGCATAAGTTGGGTACAGCACCTCGAGGTGAAGCTGGTACTCAGAGGGATGGCAGAGAAGGGCCAAGTTTCCGTAAGAAAAGTTTGGTTATTTGAATCAATACCAGAAGCCAGCTATGCTGGAAACCACACAACTCCACAACCTGAGAAACCGTAGGGTTATTTGAGGTTTCATACACGAAAGATAAAGATCTTCATATTATTAGGCTAAGAACATTAAAAAAAATCATGTTTTTATTTTTCCCAAGCCCATTAAAACAATTTTTTTGAACATTTAAGGCTTTGGGATTAACTTTTGCCAGCCCACATCCTTTTTGTTGAGCTGAGTTTTAATAAAAGTAGTGAGTACTAATAATTATATTTTAAAGATGATCAGTTCATAAAGAAAACTTGTAATGAAAACTAACTTTTATAATGGCATCTCCTGTTGATGAACATTCTTAAGAGTATTAAGTGCTGGTAAAGGTGTGATGAAAAAGGCCCTCTCAGGCTCTCCTGGCAGAAGTGAAAATTGTCACAAAATTCTTTCTGATGGCGTGTTGAAAATATGTTTTAAGAGGCTAAAAGGTATTTTATATCATGCTAATTCAAGGAATCAGTCTTGAAGAAATAATGCAAAAGAGACAGCTCATAGTTTCATGCACAAAGATGTTCACGTGGCAAATAACGGAAGTCTAACTTAATTTTTAATAGTAGAAAGTAGGCTAAATGTACTATTGTACATCCACATGACAAAACTGCATGTAACCATTAAAAGTGGGAGTCAAAATTGTTCACTCAATATACAAATGATCAAAGAAAATATTGCAGACTGATAGAGAAAAACATGGAAATTTAGTATGCGCTAAATGTAGCATTTTCTGTCAGAAAGGAAAGAAAGATGATCTATATTGATAGAATCTGCTATATATATGAAAACAGTAAAGTATTCTCATAGTTTTTCCAGATGGATTGTATACACACACAGGTTTAAATTTGTGTATACATACACACACATATATACACCTGTTCATTAATTAGAAAAAATAGTTTAATAAACTTGATTGGCAGTGGTGGTGATGGCCTTTTAAAGCAAGCAGTAATACCTAATTTTCATAAAGCAATAGATCAGCAATTTGTGCACATAAAATCTAAAACTGTACAGCATATATATACATACAGATAAATGTAGAGAATTTTCTCTTGTATGTTAAGAGATATTAGTAGTAAAGTTAAAAATAACACACTGGGAGACAATATACCTTAACACGGAGACAACATTTTCAAGATAAATAAAAGACAAAAACACAATACAAGTAATAAAAACAGTTTCTACACACCAATAAGATATATATAAATAATCCAATTAAAAAAAAAAAAACCTTCAAGAAACGTAGGCAAAGGTAATATATATGAGAAATACGAACAGCTTTTAAATATGCAAGAAAGAAAAAAGGACCCCACCCCACTTGTAGTAAGTAGTGATTTTTTTTTTTTTTTTTTTCGAGATGGAGTCTCACTCTGTTGCCCAGGTTGGAGTACAGTAGCGCGATCTTGGCTCACTGCAAACTCTGCCTCCCGGGTTCACGCCATTCTCCTGCCTCAGCCTCCTGAGTAGCTGGGACTACAGGTGCCTGCCACCACGCCCGGCCAATTTTTTGTATTTTTAGTAGAGACGGGGTTTCACCGTGTTAGCCACGATGGTCTCGATCTCCTGACCTCGTGATCCACCCTGCTCGGCCTCCCAAAGTGCTGGGATTACAGGCGTGAGCCACCGCGCCCAGCCAAGTAGTCATTTTTTTAAGTTACAGATTTTTTTTCTGTCACATGGCATAAAGTAAAATAATTGGTGATAAACATTTATAGGTATATAAGAGGTATTATCATACATAGTCTGGGGAAGTCTAAACTGGCACAGTTTTTAAAAAATATTGTGTTAATTCCTTTTAAATTAAACAGAAATTTTAAAACCTCAATACTGTGACTGTAAATCTCCATTTGTAAAAATATATTCTTCTAAAGTTTTCTGAAAGCATGCAAAAATATTTGTTCAAGCATATTTATTATAGTGTTATTTATTTATTTATTCATTTATTTTTTAGAGACAGTATTTTACTCTGTCACCCAGCTGGAGTGCAGTGATACGTTCATAGTTTACTGTAACCTCCAACTCCTGGACTCAAGCAATCCTCCCACTTCAGCCTCCTGAGTGGCTGGGATGACAGGTGTGCACTGCCATGTTTGGCTAATATTTATTTTTATTTTTTTGTAGAGATAGAGTCTTGCCGTGTTGCGCAGGCTGGTCTCCAACTCCTGGCCTCAAACAATCCTCCCATCTCAACCTCGCAAAGTGCTGGATTACAGGTGTGAGCCACTGTGCCAAGCACTACAGTGTTATTTCTAATAAGTAAATGCCAATAAACCAAAAGGCCTAAAATAACAGATAGGTTAAATAAACAATGATATGTGTCAGAATAGCTTATCTATGCAGAAATTGAGAGAATGATTTGTTATGGCAATGCTAGCAGCATAACAAATAAACCATGTCACCACAGAGGGTCAACACATGGGTACCTCTTTTCCATGACTGCCCTGGGTGTCCGGCTGTGCTGGGCAGAAGGCTTTGCTCAGGATGACCAAGGCTCCTCCCATCTTGCGTGTCCTTCATCCTTGAGGGTCTCAGAGCCTTTGCATCTGGCCGTGGAAGTGGAAGAAACCAACATCAGCCAGGATGGCCCGACACTCAGTCTCATGTCTAGGTCTAATGAGCAGTGAGATGTCTCTGGCACGGTCTGCAAACTCCCCTGTCCTCTGTGCTCCGTGAGAATGGGAGGAAAAGTGCAGCCCTCCCCTCCAGGCTCCGGTAAGCATTGCCCTGCTTTTGTCCTGCAGGCTTTCTTGTCCCAGGGGAACCATTTCTTTGGGTTTCAGAAGGTTTCTGGAAACACACTGCCAGAGGTATGAGGTTGCACAAGCCTCGGATTTTCACAGGAGCCCAAGGGAGCAGGTAGACGAACCCCTAACTGAGATTGAACTTTAAAGCAAGCCAGGTGGGTGGCAGACAAATCAAATTTAATGTAAAAACAATTCCAAACAGAAAGAAACTCTTATGTTTCTGAAAATTTAGGAAAGATGTCACTGAATTTAACAGTGCAATAGGGAGCAGAGACTTAAGCTCGTATCAGCTTGGGGTAAAAATCTGAAAGAATATGCCAGAAGGAAGCCAGGCAGCAACCAGTGTGTGGACACTGCACTACCTGATGAACCAAACAGGGGCGAGGGGAGAGAGAGACAAAATTCCCCCCCCTAAAAATGTAGCATGTGGTAGCCTTCAAATAAAAATATCTCCCGAAGTCCCCCAGATAAAATGTATCGTCTTTGGCAGAAATGTTTGCTGGACTTTGTTTTCTGGTTTTGGGATTTTATTTCCTCCTAGTCATCTGAGCATGGCAGGAGATGCTGGGCACACATTAAATATTGTTTAATGGTTGGTTTCTGTATGGCTTAGAGAGCAGTAGATTAGGCTCAGAAGAAGTGATCAATGGTCTCTACAGCCAGAGACCTGCAGAGGTAGCAGATGCCTCTCAGTGTGCGCTTAGAGAACATGAAGATTTCACAATGAGATTCTCAGAGACCTGGAAAATGGAGAGAGAATACGCCACACACAGTCATGGAGGGGCACCTCACTTTATTGTCCTACAGGTGTTTACATGAGTAGTGAATCTAAAATTGGATATATTTGGGACACATAGGATCTATACTTACATTTCTCTGATCCTGATATGCATGTCTCACCATTTTTACATCGAGATGAATCTTACAAAGCATCTTATATCAGATAAGTTGGTGGCTGTGTCTTTTCCTTTTCTTTTTTCCAAAAAAAGTTTTATTATAATGATAATGCATCTTATAATCTATGAAATCTTAGAGCTGAGAAAACATGATGTTAAACATATTCAGAGAAAAAGACTGGAAAATAATGCACACCAATATTAATCCTGGTTATCTGCGGGTGAGGGGATTATGAGCAATTCTATGTTTTTCTTTCCCTGTCTCAATTTCATAACATTTCAATAGGGCTAGGAAAAACTAATAAATGTTATTCAAAGTCTGGGGAGTATTCAAAACAAAAGATCTGGCTATTGAATGAGATTACAGATGGCAAATTGCTGACAGTCACTGAACGTATCTACATCATGTCCTAGGCTCTGGCTAGACATTCCCCAGAGGTGGGGGAACAACAAAAAGCGTCACACTAATTGTGCCACCAAGGAACACACCTCTAAGGTCCTGCTCACCCTAGTAGTATCTCAGGCTCTAAGGCAAAGCACCAAAAGCCATGAAAAGCAGTGTGCTGCAGAAACAATAACTGGTGTGGGAATATTTTTTTTTAAATGGCTGGGCACGGTGACTCACGCCTGTAATCCCAGCACTTCGGGAGGCTGAGGTGGGTGGATCGCTTGAGGTCAGGAGTTCCAGACAAACCTGGCCAACATGGCGAAATCCCATCTCTACAAAAAAATTCAAAAATTAGCTGGGCATGTTGATGTGCACCTGTAATCCCAGCTACTCTGGAGGCTGAGGCGGAGAATCGCTGGAGCCCAAGAGGCAGAGGTTGCAGTGAGCTGAGATCGCGCCACTGCACTCCAGCCTGGGTGACAGAGCGAGGCTCTGTCTCAAAAAAAGGAGGGGGGTGGTGCTTGTGGGAGTAAGTTCCTTCTCTTCTCTTCTGCCATGTGAGGACACAGCAGGATGGCTTTCCCCAGATGCCAACACCTTGAAGAGCTTTGAGAAAATACACTTCTATTCTTTACAATTTATTCAGTCTTATTCTGTTATAGAAGCACAAAATGTTTAAGACAGTGAGCAAAAGAGCTGACATTCAACAGAGGCATCAGACTCCAATTCCCAGAGCTTCCTACTGCATTTTACTTTTTCTCAGGCCTCGACTCACCTTCCTGTTCCCTGCTCCACTTCCAGCCCCACAGTCCGTTCCGTCAGAGGGGAGAATTCGACTTCTGAAAGGTCCGTCTCAAGGTGTTCCATCTCCATTCCTCCTGGAGAAGTAAATTTCTTCCCTTTCCTTCCTTATCATCACCCAAGCCCCCTGTGAATTTCCCACTGAAGTCCGTGGGAGCCCCACTTGGGAACCAAGCAGAAGAACACACAGTATCCGCCTACATGGTACATAAAAGGTCCTCTGAGGGAGACAGTCTATGCAGGCATTGCCAATGCTGCAACCAGAAGCCCAGAGAAACATAAAGCTGTCCCGGTTCAAAACCAAGAGGGATGAGGTCAAGAGCAGAGGCAAAGCAGGAGCTCAGATGCAGAGAGAACAGGGAGTGGGAACACCCACGTGGTGTCTGCCAGACCAGGTGACTGTGGAATGATTCATACCTAGCACTGGGAATTTACCTACAGTGGACTCTGGACAGGGAGAAAGGGCTTTCTTTTTAAAAATAAACAAATCTAAAAAGTCTACTAATGGGTTTGTATTTTAAGAAAGTTAGATGTTTTAAAAGGTAAGAATAAGAATTACTTGATTTTCCTAATGGACATTTATCACTAAACACAGCACTTCTGAAATCATAAGATCCTTTCTGGTAGAGTTCTCTAGAGGGTAAAACATTGAAATGCTACAGAAGGCCTGCACATGTCTTTTCCTTGATTAGGAATTAATTCATTTAACCCATGGCATAAAACGCTGTGCAGTCATTTCAAAGCTAAGTCCAGGTACAAAGATGACTGGACTGGAAAAATGCAGTAGAAGAGGAAGGTGGACGGAGGACTCCCTGAGAACAAAGGGAGTCCATGGCTGTCAGGAAGGAGGTTTGAGAGAGCGTGGTGCCTCCCAGGCCCTGGAGACAGCAAGTGTTCTCTGAACCTCGGGAGAAGGAGAGCACAGCACAGCCTTTCGGGGGCACAGTTTAGGCGAAGGCTGCAAGGGGATTGCATCTCATGAGCTCACTTTTATTGATTGCTGGCAGCTGCCTGGACATCATGTCAAGAATTTTGAAGACACAGCTGGCTCAGAAGGAAAGAGTTTCCTGACCACAGGCATTGAGGTGGGGAGTGGCAAATGTATCACCTATTTGCCATCCTTAATTTTGTGCTAAATTCCTGGGGAAATCTAGAAAATGCTTACATCATGTCAGGTGCCAAGATAGCAAATCCACAGTGTGTGTAGAATGGAGAGATAAGGTAGAGAAGAGTAGATCCCCCATGGGACATGTGAGGTGCATTTGGAGAAAACACCTGCTTGGGTGTCTGCTGTCCAAGAGAACAGAGAAGTGCTTGTCAGGATGGCCCAGAGTATCAGCCTAGAGCCTCAGTGAAGGGTTTTTGTTGTTGTTATTGTTGTTTTTGATATAGAGTCTCACTCTGTCGCCCAGGCTGGAGTGCAATGGTTCAGTCTCAGCTCACAGCAACCTCTGCCTCCCAGGTTCAAGTGATTCTCCTGCTTCAACCTCCCAAGTAGCTGGGATTACAGGCATGCACCACCACACCCAGCTAATGTTTTTCGCATTGTTAGTGGAGATGGGGTTTCACCATGTTGGCCAGGCTGGTCTCGATCTCCTGACCTCAAGTGACCCACCTGCCTCAGCGTCTGAAAGTGCTGGGATTACAGGTGTGAGCCACCGTACCTGGCTTCAATGAAGGGTCTTTAATGGCATTCCTACTGATGGATTTTCAGGCAGCCCTCCCAAAGCTTAAGTGGGATCACACTGGGAGATCGCTATCTAGGGCTTTGAAGAAGACAGACATGAGGAGGAAAACTCTAAATGGAGAGATGCACACTATCATCCAGCTGGGGGCAAACAGCAATGTGGAAACCAAGGAGGGTGCGACAGGAGGTGTTATGTGATGAAAGGTCCCCTGTGACCGGGTGGCTGGGGCCAGTCCAGAGCAGAGAGGAACGAGATGAACTGGCGCGGAGTAGCATGATCAGTTGTATTGCACTGTAAGGGACATGGAAATCATCCTAATCAGTAGCAGATACTCAAACACAAATTTGCAAAGCAGCCAATCAGTTAAATCTGTCCATTTTGTGAAGCTATTTTCAATGTCCCAGCTCTGCAGACAGGGTGCTAGGCTTCACACCTGGCACTGATGCCATTTCTGTTTCTGCCACGGGCCTCCTGTGGGAGCCTCTACGCACCTCTGGAACCCCAGTCTCCTCCTGCATGAGCTTCGCCTGGAGCATGGAGAGGGTGGCATAAGACAATAGCTCTGAAGGAGGCTGCATGCTATCAAGTGGTATCTTATCTTTGCTCTTTAAATACCTGGGTATCTGGCTTCTCATTTTGTTTCTGCTTTTTTCCAGCTCCATCCTGTTCTCTTTCCCAGGAGACAAAGATAATCATGTAAATCACATGCTGTGTGCATGTAAACCTAAAGGAGGTGGGAGAAGGACTCTCCAGGAGAAGGGAACTGCTTGAGCCCTGGCAGAGACCCCAAAGGGCCCTGAGGCATGTTCAGGAAAGAGCAGTCCCTGCATATGGAGCTAAGTGGGCAAGGCACAAGGCGGTGGGAAAAGAGACTGAAGGAGCGGCCACCAGTCTGCGAGAGGTGCGGAGGTGAGGGATCCACAAAGCCACCTGGGAACAAGCAAGGAGAGCATGTGGGACTGAGAGTCACCAGGAGGAAAGAAGAACCAACTGTGCCAACCCTTCTTGAAAAACAGTAATTTAAATAGGGAGAACTCACTGTGGAATTTAAAAACCAGGGCTCGCTTCTTGTCTGTGATGAGAACCATTCTGGCAAAGTATGAAGGTCAAATTTCTGATGGAAGTAAATCAAGGATGAATGGGAGCAGAAGTGAAGACAGCAAGTATAGGTGTCACTTTCAAGGAGTTTTGGTGTAAAAAGGAGCAGGAAAGTTGGGTGGTATTTGGGAGGGCTTTGGAGTCAAAATGAATAAGACATCAGGTCTGACCTCTCAGTGGTACAAGAAGAAGAAGAAATTGATAACTATGATACAGTGCCGTTAGAAAACCACAGAGCTATGAAGAGGGATCTTGGACATAGAGAAGGGATCTGTAGCCTGGACTTTCTTGCACCTGGGGAGTGTCAGGAAAATTTCCTGAAAGAGCTGATCCCTAAGATCTGTCTTAGATGAGAAGGAGGCATTCGCTCACAACTAAGAAGGTGCACGAGAACATCCAGGATGAGCTGAAGGTGGGAGGCAACAGGATTTATTTGCAGAGTGGTAAGTCCTTCAGAATTGCTGGAGACAAAGTGAGATTCAGGGAGTGGTGAAGGAAAAGACTGGAAGTATAAGGAGGGGTCTTAAGTGGCATCTGACAGATAGGATAAAGATGGCAGACATCAGCCTCCAACAATGAACAGAGGACTAGGGTCAGTAACAGGAAAAGTTGGGCACTGATAAAGGCATGTACAAGATATGCTTTTGTGTTTGTTTATCCTCGCAGTCATCTCTTCATTCAGCAAATACTGTGAGATGAGTTTGGAAAAGCTCTTTGCTACATGCAAGGAATATAGGAAGTAAATAAAATAGGATCTACTCTCAGCTGAAGGCTGTGGTAGAAGAAGTCAGTATTTGGTGTTCTTTGGGGGCTCATCACTTTTCTTTCCATGACACACCATCCAAGTCTCCTCCAGGCTGGCTGTGCACAGCACTTCAGAACTCCCTGAATCCAAATAGTCTCCTCCTCCTCCCTTGCTACTACTGTTTTACGTGAGTCTCCCCTCCTGGCCTATGAAATCCCAAGGTGCCATCTTATCAGCCTTTGACTTCTTTTCCTCTTCTAATTCCTAGATTCAGCCTGAGAAACGAAAACTGCTAATGGGGCATGGGCCAGACACTTTTTCCCTGCAACATATTTTCTTTTTTTTTTTTTTTTGAGACGGAGTCTCGCTCTGTCGCCCAGGCTGGAGTGCAGTGGCCGGATCTCAGCTCACTGCAAGCTCCGCCTCCCGGGTTCACGCCATTCTCCTGCCTCAGCCTCCCGAGTAGCTGGGACTACAGGCACCCACCACCTCGCCCGGCTAGTTTTTTGTATTTTTTTAGTAGAGACGGGGTTTCACCGTGTTAGCCAGGATGGTCTCGATCTCCTGACCTCGTGATCCGCCCGTCTCGGCCTCCCAAAGTGCTGGGATTACAGGCTTGAGCCACCGCGCCCGGCCCACATATTTTCAATGTAACATGAGGAAGAGACTCCACAGATAGGAATCTCGGGTCTTGTGAGAGTTCACTAAAGAAGATATAACAGGGAAGATATTCTTAGCAAATTAGTTTGTTGATGCTCCCCAAAATACCCGTGCAATCAGCTACTTACAGCAAGATCTAATACACCAAGGCAAATCTGTAGGCGAGGTGATTGTAGCATTAAACTTCTTTTGCTCATGCAATATTTAATATTGTGACCTTTAAGAAAACATTTACATATTTTTTATCTACACATAAAATGTTTCGTTGCTGAGACAACAGTCCAGGCAATTATTCATTTTCTTAATATTAACTTTTGAATCTCAAACATGTTCTTCAAAGTAAAACTATTATCATGAGAATATATTTCATTGAAAGTCTAATCCCCGTCACCAATAATCAAGTAGTTATCGTGTCTAGAGCTTGGACAAATAAATTGCCCCGAACGTTTCTTGTAAGTTTAATTGTATCAGTGGGTAGTTTTGATGTTGGTGACGTACGTTTGTTTTTCTACTGATCTTTCCTTTGTTATAACCCAGCTGAACATTTGACTCCCTGTAAATGCTTTTGTATTTTTGAACAAATGGAATTAAACTAAAGCAGGATTCCTGCTCTTAAGGAGATGATAATTTTACTGTGGAGATAGAAACTGTGCTTAGGAAAAGTAAGTCAAAACTCAAGATAACAGGCACATCACCAATGCCAAAGACATGAGAGGCTGGCAACAGAAACCTGGGTTTGAGGAGGTGAGGGTCCAGGGCAGGAAAGTCTGGGAAAGGGGCAGGGAGCAGGTGGCACGGGATAGGGCTGCTAAAGGTTAGAAAGGCCTTAGAATGATGACCAATCAAAATGTGCCCGTTATTCCTGTTTGAAACTGGCAGAAAACAAGGCAATGTGGTACTCAGGAGGAAACAAAAGTAACAGCTACGTTCAGGGAATACAAACCAGAGGGTTTTTATGGATGATACTTGCAAATAATGTTAGAACCCGGCGTGACTGAGGACCTCAACTTCTAGACAATATAGACTCATTTAAACTTTAAGAATTTAAGGAGGAGACATAAACTATTTTATTTTCAGATTATTCCTTCTGGCTTCAGTGGGTAAAATGTTTCATATACAAATGAGCTCAGAAGAAGGGAGAGAGTCAGGATGTACATCGTAATCTTGGAATAAGAGAATAAAGGCTTGTGAGTAAAAGAAGGAAAGGAAGATAAGTTTCTGGCACATACAGGGGAAAAAAAAACAGCAAAATAAAAACCCAACACGACTTTCAGGCACTATAAAAAGCAGAAACCAAGTACATCTCTACTTTCACTCCCATCCTCTATGTGGTCAAATCTTTTCAAATTCTCTTTATAAGCTGAGTACAGTGGTGCATGCCTGTAGTCCCAGCTACTTGGCAGGCTCAGATGACCGGATCCTTTGAGTCCAGGAGTTCAAGGCTGTAGTGAGCTGTGATTGAGCTGCTGCACTCCAGCCTGGGTGACAGGGTGAGACCCCACTTCTTAAGAGAGAAAATCTCCTTCTGGTGCTTCTTCCTAGTTCCTTTAAACCTGGCGTTCAGGCCTCAGGTCTCCTAGCAGGCACTAGAACATTTAGGATGGTATGAGGATGAAGGGCCTTAGCAGGGTAGAAAAGGCATCTGCAGTCATACATATCATATCAGAAAGTTCGTCTTCATTCAGCAAGGGGAGTGTGCAATCATCTCTAGATAATATTTAAAAGTTAAGGATCTTTCTTTAATTTGTCCTTCATGATAAGTCATTAAGGTGGCCTTTTAGTGAGTGAGATCTCAAACAGGTGAGGCTTTTAAAAAGCACACCTCCCAGGTTTGTCAAAGATCAGATGGCTGTAGATGTGTGGTATTATTTCTGAGGACTCTGTTCTGTTCTGTTGGTCTATATCTCTGTTTTGGTACCAGTACCATGCTGTTTTGGTTACTGTAGTCTTGTAGTCTAGTTTGAAGTCAGGTAGCATGATGCCTCCAGCTTTGTTCTTTTGACTTAGGATTGTCTTGGCAATGCGGGCTCTTTTTTGGTTCCATATGAACTTTAAAGCCGTTTTTTCCAATTCTGTGAAGAAACTCATTGGTAGCTTGATGGGGATGGCATTGAATCTATAAATAACCTTGGGCAGTATGGCCATTTTCACGATATTGATTCTTCCTATCAATGAGCATGGTATGTTCTTCCATTTGTTTGTGTCCTCTTTTATTTCACTGAGCAGTGGTTTGTAGTTCTCCTTGAAGAGGTCCTTCACATCCCTTGTAAGTTGGATTCCTACGTATTTTATTCTCTTTGAAGCAATTGTGAATGGAAGTTCATTCATGATTTGGCTTTCTGTTTGTCTGTTACTGGTGTATAAGAATGCTTGTGATTTTTGCACATTAATTTTGTATCCTGAGACTTTGCTGAAGTTGCTTATCAGCTTAAGGAGATTTTGGGCTGAGACGATGGGATTTTCTAAATATACAATCATGTCATCTGCAAACAGGGACAATTTGACTTCTTCTTTTCCTAACTGGATACCCTTGATTTCTTTCTCTTGCCTGATTGCCCTAGCCAGAACTTCCAACACTATGTTGAATAGGAGTGGTGAGAGAGGGCATCCCTGTCTTGTGCCAGTTTTCAAAGGGAATTTTTCCAGTTTTTGCCCATTCAGTATGATATTGGCTGTGGGTTTGTCATAAATAGCTCTTATTATTTTGAGGTACATTCCATCAATACCGAATTTATTGAGCGTTTTTAGCATGAAGGGCTGTTGAATTTTGTCAAAAGCCTTTTCTGCATCTATTGAGACAATCATGTGGTTCTTGTCTTTGAAGAACCCAAACAAATTTATAAGAAAAAAACAAACAACGCCATCAAAAAGTGGGCAAAGGATATGAATAGACATTTCTCAAAAGAAGACATTCATACAGCCAACAGACACATGAAAAAATGCTCATCATCACTGGCCATCAGAGAAATGCAAACCAAAACCACAATGAGATACCATCTCACACCAGTTAGAATGGCAATCATTAAAAAGTCAGGAAACAACAGGTGCTGGAGAGGATGTGGAGAAATAGGAACACTTTTACACTGTTGGTGGGATTGTAAACTAGTTCAACCATTATGGAAAACAGTATGGAGATTCCTCAAGTATCTAGATCTAGATGTACCATATGACCCAGCCATCCCACTACTGGGTATATACCCAAAGGATTATAAATCATGCTGCTATAAAGACACATGCACACGTATGTTTATTGTGGCACTATTCACAATAGCAAAGACTTGGAATCAACCCAAATGTCCATCTGTGACAGACTGGATTAAGAAAATGTGGCACATATACACCATGGAATATTATGCAGCCATAAAAAAGGATGCGTTTGTGTCCTTTGTAGGGACATGGATGCAGCTGGAAACCATCATTCTTAGCAAACTACCACAAGAACAGAAAACCAAACACCGCATGTTCTCACTCATAGGTGGGAACTGAACAGTGACATCACTTGGACTCAGGAAGGGGAACATCACACATTGGGGCCTATCATGGGGGGGAGGGATTGCATTGGGAGTTATATCTGATATAAATGATGAATTGATGGGTGCTGACGAGTTGATGGGTGCAGCACACCAACATGGCACAAGTATACATATGTAACAAATCTGCACGTTATGCACATGTACCCTAGAACTTAAAGTGTAATAAAAAAAAAAAGCACACCTCCGTGCCCCATCATCACGCTGCTCATCACTGCAGCCACTCCCAAAACAAAAGACCATTTCCGTTACCTTCTCAATGAAGCTAAACAACAATTCTAAAAAAAAAAGTTACTGATTTTATTCTAGTTGTGAACTAGGACATTAATGGTATCACATTCTTACCATTTGGTACAGGGAGGGCTGTTTGCATTTTTTAAATTATTCATATACTTGCAGGCTATAATTTGAAGTATTGTGAAATTTTCTGCATCTCTGTAAACCTTATTGTTGGAAAATGACTATGTCCTTAGTTACACCAAGTACAAAAATGCAGAAAGAAGGAGAAATGCCGGCTCGCTGTGGTCACAAATGGCAAAAGTAAGGGTGTTGTGCTCAATCTTACCGATGCGATGCTGACTTCTCACTGAAAGTCACATTCTTCATTTCAAAAGATTGAACATGATGATCCTTTACAAAGAATCTCTATTAGTTGTATTTTAGAAACTGAGAGAAGTCGAATAGAAGAAAATTCTCTGGGCGAGTAATATGTTGTTTTGACCATCACTCTTCCACATTTCCCTCTGCGGGCATGTTGGAGCATCAGCGGATGAATGGCTCAAAGTTAAAAACCCTGTCTTCTCTGCCTATCTGCTGGGGTTATGAAAAAAGCGCATACACTCTGTTCTTCCCACACTAATGTGATCAAGTTTCACATCTTTGAAACTCTTTTCAAAGGTAAGAAAGGCCTCCTTCCTTAGTTATGTGCCTTTATTTCTCCTAAAACCTCCCTCCCTCAGGGGCTTCCCGGCAATTCCTGAGTTGACTGCCTCTTGTGCTATTGAGTTGTGGGTGATGCTTCTATATCAGAAAGACAAGAATTGTTATTTTAAGAGAAGGTTTCAGTTTAACCCCTCTCTCCGGAAGGTCAGAAGCATTTTACTAGAGAGTGAATTGCTTTTTTACTTTTTTGAAAACACTTCAGTGAGCCAAGACAAGGTGTGATATCATTCTGCATAAGAAAATAAGAGGGTTTTTGTAGCGACCTGGCCAGTTCAAGAAGTAATATTGAGGGTCCCAAAGGAATGTGTGGAAAGTCCTCAGGGGAAAGGTCTGGAAAGAGAGGGGTCCAAGTCTGAAGGCACTTCCCACCTAAAGACAGTGTCTGGGGCAGGGAATGAATGATGTATTTTTAGCATCCAGCTACCTGGTACAACCATATGATTTACAATCTGGATTTCAAATGATACAAAAAGAAAACTGCTTTATTTTTTTCCTACTCCTACCTTCAAATTCTCCCCATAACATCTCTTTTATCCACAATGCTTAACTATATCTAAAAAGATTCTACATCTTTCCAGTCACTTTCAATTATAAGTGTAGTCACATTGTGGGAAACACGGCTTGCTTGAGGTTTTCAAAAAAATAAATACACTTCCGGCTGAATTCCAACTCTTCCTACGCAAGTGGTTCTCCAGCCCTGCCTCAGCCCAGCCTGTGCCTGGCTGGGTCCTTCCTGGAGAGGGCTGGGGGATTGCTTGTTCCTTTACTCATTCTCTCTCCATCCCTTCCCGTCCCTGACTCTCCCACAGCAGGAATTTCATGAAGGGGCTTATTTTTCAGGTGCAAAGTGTTTCCCTCTCAGTGCACTTGCTGTGTGCTCTCTCCTGGCTGCCACTGGCATAGACACCCTCTAAACTTGCCAGAGACAAGGAAAAGGGAAGTGAAATGGGGAAAGAGGCAGAGAGAATGAACAGGATTTTTCCAGTGGATATTCACTTTTGAGTATTACAACATTTGTCTTTCAAATAATCTATGCAGTAAATAGGTTGCTAATGAATTAGGGGTAATTTTTTTTCATTTGACAATTGCTACAGTGAAACTGGAAGTTGAATTCTACTTGTGATAGATTAGAAAGTAACTTTTCCATGTTTATACTAACTCCAGGATTATTTTTTTAAAGTAGTATGTGTTTAAATTTGAATTTAAATATAAAATCTGGCATATAGATATCAGGACAAAGGACCTATAAAATAATTAATTTATTAACTACCCTCTAAAAACCCCTAAGCAAATATAATTTTAAGAAAATGCAATATATAAAAATCTAGTGATCACCTGATCAACTACAAAAAGGACACCTATTCAATGTTCAGGTTACATTCAGTGACGTAAGACAGCACTGTCCAATAGAAATTTGATATGAGCTTTCATGGAACTAAGTTTTCTAGCAACCACACTAAAGAAAGCAAAAGAAACAGGTGTAAATTACTTTAATAATATATTTTATGTAATCAACTTTATCTAAAGTACTATCATTTCTATGCATAAATAACATACAAATACCAATGCAGTATTTTGCTTTTTGTATGTGTACTAAGTCTACAGAATCCCCTGTGTGTTTCATGCACGCACAACTTGCAATCTGGGCCAGCTGCATGTCAAGGGCTCAGTAGCTATGTGTGGCGTGGGGCTGCCCTGCTGAATGGCACAGGTAAGGTTTTCGATTCCATCATGTCCGTATGTCAAAATTTCTAGTTTGAGGTTATTTCTTGCTGAAGTTGGAGTCAGTGAAAATGAAGTCTGCTTAATTTTGTGGGAAAGCCGAGGGTGTTACACAGACATTGTTATTCTCAATAGTCAATCTGGCCTTTAACAAAAGACCATTCCATTCCAGCCCCGTGCACCTGCTTGCACATTTCCATGTGGCTCCTCTGTCTATGTCATCCCTGTAAATAAACCTGCAAATCAGAGAAAAACCCCACCACTGGACTTGAATTCATTATCTTCAACTCACACATATGACAAGCTGTTAAAGCCTGCGCACACCAGATCTTGTTATGAATTCACACCTTCCGCTGGTCAGAAAGCCCTCACATTAACCCACTCGGCAGTGTATGAAGGGGGCTTGTCCTCGCTCACGCACATTTCACTAGACTGAGGGCAAGTGGAAGGCTGTTCAAAGTGCTTACAATGTGTGATGATGGAGCCGCAGTTGCATGCCGTGGATTTACTAGTGCTGAAGCTTAAGGAGCTTAGTTTCAGCAGAGGGAATAACTCTTTAGATATGCAATTCCTGTAATTGTTAATGAGAACGATGTGGTAGAAGGTCAAAGCTCTTGCCCACACAGGTGATGCAGAACTGCACCCCCAGCCACTCACCGGTGAGTCACGTCGTCATCAAAAATTCCCTTCTGGAAGCCACTCTGCTCCTAGCAGCTCCCCATCCTATAGACACAGAAACACAAGGCCCACAGCTTTTGTGAATGTTGTTAATTAATGTTAAAACTTAATGTTAGTCTTTGAAAGCCCCTTGAAGGGGCAGGGAAGCCGATTGTGTAACTCGATTTGTTCATGGAGATGTCCAAAAGGAAGAATGGAAGAGAACAAAAGACAGACAGAGGATGCAAAGTCTGATTGGGCTCCAAGGCTGTCGTGGGCCCCAGAGGCAGAAAGCCTGGCCCATCAGCAGTGGAAGAGCTTCCTGTCTGCAAAAAGGCCCGAATAGATCTCATCACAGTGTTTCATTTGAGGACTCTTAAGACTTCATTACCTACTGCTGGGCTGAGGAAGGGAATGACGACTTCAAGGAAAGCAATCCCAACACTTTGGTTGGCTTGTTTTTATTGGCACTAAGGTTACAGGGTTTTTGACACCAGGGATTTGACTGAAGCAGGAAAACGTGATGAATTGTCACAGCAGATTTACAAGGTTGGAAGCAAATGCTTAAGGTCTAAACCAGAACCTTCCCAAATCACATATTGTACTCTAGCTGGAAGATTCCTGTAGGGCCATGCAGGGGGAAAATATAGCCCACATGGTAATAACCTCATATTAGGTAGAATAACATTGAGCCTGTTCTATGAAAATTTGAGTACCCAAAAGTGCCTTCTAATAGATGTTTGTATAATCTACTTTCGAATTACATGAGTTCCAAAAGTGGAAAATACAACTCAGACAAAAGTTCACCTGGTGAACAAGGTTTCAACTATGACACAAAGTTGTATGCCGTAAAAATCATGTTAATTTCTTTTCAAGATGTGAAACTTCTATTTCAGAAGGAAAGCTCTTCACTCATACATGGTTTCCTACCGATTGGCATCTCTGGGGAAACATTTACTGCTAAACACATCCTTCCCATTGCCCTCCTGACTACCCATAAAAATGTAGTGAGAATAGAAAAGTGAAAAACAGTAAATTAAAACACAATTTAAAAATCTGCCTATGGATACAAAAGTTTTATAACCATTCCCCAATGTTGACATCATGGATTTTTGAAAGCTTTATATGAAGAATGTACCTTATATATAATCTTATGTAATCCCTTCCCTCTTGCTTGCCAGATGAGAAAACTGAGGCCCCCAAAGAAGTGATTTCTCCAAGGTTATAGAAGGCTAAAGACTGACAGAGTAAAGTAGAACCAATTCTCCTGACCATGAAACGTTGCACTTTCTAGTTCAATCCTAGAATTTACAAATAGACATGTGAAATGTCGACCCTGGATTAAGGAGAAGGGCTTTTCATCCCAAATAGCTAAATTGGTGGGCTCTTGCTCTGGCTTTGATCTCAGCCAATTTTCTCTAGACATTTGCTCTCGATCTTGGCAGTGAATAAAAATGATCAAGAGCTTGTTGAAAATACAAATCCCTAGGCTTTACTCTCAGAGATAATTATTTGCTCTGAAGTAGCACAGAGGAATCTGTCTTTTCCATAAGCACTTCTTGTTATTCTGATGTAACCTGCACCCGGGTGAAGTCTGGGGAATCGCTGTTGAAGGTACTGATTTCCAAACTTTAAAATCTGTAGCACAACTGTAAGCTTGCTTGGAAACAGCAGGTGAGGTTCACATTTTTATTCCAGCTTTTTCTGCTCAAAATATATCAAGAGAATTTTTTTTTTAATGATCAGCAACAAGAAATGCTATGATGCCCTCACAACACAACACAGTAGAAATGCTACGATCAGATATAATGGCCATTTTTCTACCCATCTCCCATTTCTGGCAGCCCTTTCTTTTACATTAGATTTCACAGGACAGCACATTTAGGGTGCCATTTATGAGAGTAATATGATTAGTCAATTAGATTGCTTGTAGCCACCAGGAATGATCTTTCTTTCCCCAACTCGATCCCTCACTCAAACTGGCTCTAAAAATAAGATAATGCATTAACTCACATAAAATTCTGTCTACAAGTTGGGTACAGGTCACAGTTGACTCAGTGGCCCAATAATGTCATCACAAACCCAATTTCTTTCCACGGACTCCCTCTCACCAAGGCTGAGCTCATGACTGCTACGGCTAAATGCCCAAATGGCCAGTAGCAGAAAGTGGTGCTAAATCTAGAACACCAGTCCCTGAGACCAGATAACCACTGGGTGGCGGGTAGATGACTTTGGGGCAGACTTGCTGAAGCCATTTTACTGGGAAATGAGTGAAGAGACGAACACAGGTCTTACCACATGCCCTGTTATCAACCACATGGTGTTCCCCCAAAGTTCATATGTTGAAGCCCTAACCCCAAATGTGATAGTATTTGGAGACGGGTCTTTGGCAGGTAATTAAGATTGGGTAAGGTCATGACCATTGAGTCCTTACGTTAGAATTAGTGCCCTTATAACAAGACAAAGAGATACCAGAGCTCTCTTGTCCTTTCTATCGTGTGAGGGCATGGTGAGAAGGAGCCATCTCGAACCAGTAACCAGGTCCTCACCAGACACCAAGTCTTCCGGCACCTTGATCTTGGACTTGCCAGTCTCCAGAACTGTGAGAAATAAATGTCTGCTGTTTAAGCCTCTTAAGTCATTGGTATTTTATTATGGCAGCCAGAACACACTAAGACATATCCCATCACACAGGAGCATGCAGTCTGCTAGAACCATGCCATGGCTGGCTAAAGCCTCAATTTGGTGGTGGAACTCAGGCCATGTTGAGGAACCAGTCCCAGGATGCAGTGCATGGGCAGAATCAGTGAATGAAGCAGAAGTCGTGGGTCCCCAGTAGCTGGAATTCAGAACACGGATTCTGGAAGGTGAAAATACAACTAGCCCCTCTCAACATCGCTCTCACTGCCACATTTGTGAATGTGTGTATCCCTTTACTGTCACCATTGGTTCATCATGGTAGTAGCCCTAATATCCAAACAGGAACTCTTAATGGGACTAATGAGATCCCACTGAATGGGAAGCTCTACCCACCTTCTCTCCACTTTGGCCTCCTCAGGCCTCTGGACCAGTAGATCAGGAAAGATTGATATATATATATATATATTATATATATGTGTGTATAATATATGTATACATGTATATATATGTGTATATATGTATGTGTACATATATATTTCAGATTAGTTTAAAATGTAATTTAGGAAGCTACTTTCTAAATTTCTTGAAGTTATCTTACTCATGTTTGCATCTTCAGAATGTGGCATTAATTAGCTGAGGGTCTAATTGGTAAACATAATGTATTTAACCATATTTTAAAATATTTTCAGAGACGGCAGATAGGAAACTTGCAACCTTTACAAAACAGCCTTTGAGGTTGGACGCAGTGGCTCACACCTATAATCCCAGCACTTTTGGAGGCCCAGGCAGGTAGATCACCTGAGATCAGGAGTTTGAGACCAGTCTGGCTAACATGGCTAAACCCTGTCTCTACTAAAAATGCAAAAAAATAGCTGGATGTGGTGGCACATACCTGTAGTCCCAGCTACTTGGGAGGTTGAGGCAGGAGAATCACTTGAACATCTGGGGCAGAGGTTGCAGTGAGCCAAGATTACGCCACTGCACTCCAGCCTGGGAGACAGAGGGAAATTCCATCTCAAAAACAAAAACAAAAACAAAAAAAGCCTTTGAAAAAGGTTATAACATTCTTCTGAAAAATATTTTTGAACTATTTTAGAGAGCCAGAATGAGTGCGTGCTCATTTATAATTTTGTTTAAAAGAGTTAAAATGGATGTTTTTATCCAGAAGTGTGCTGAACCTCGAGAAGGATGACCAGCCTCTGGAGAGAGGAGGCGTCTGAGGAGCAGAACCTTGTGATGAACACACAAGGGCACACATCCATGGATGAGCCACAATGACACTAGAGCAGTGCACCATCCTACAATGACCTCTAAGATAGACCTGTTGGCTCTGTAACGTGGGAGTGTGTGCCTGCTCCCAAAAGACTCCTAAAAATCAGGCCAGTCTAAAGAGAGACAGGTAAATACCCAATGCCCACAGCAACGGGAGCTTAGCCTGGAGACCACAGACACACAGGGAGGGCTAGAGAACCTCTGCACCCACCATGGCAAGATGAGCTGTCAGGACAGTGTTGGGTTCTGCTTTTGGGAATGAAAATGTGTGTGTGTGTGCGTGTGTGTATTGCATGCATATTGTTCATGTGTATGATATGTGTGTATTTGTATTGCATGCATATTATGGATGTATATGATGTATTGCATGCCTTTTATGTATGTGTATAATGTGTGTGTGTATGTGTGTTTAGGGGTGTGTGTGTGTATGTGTGTTTAGGTGTGTGTGTGTTTAGGTGTGTGTGTGTATGTGTGTTTAGGTGTGTGTCTGTGTGTGTATGTGTGTTTAGGTGTGTGTGTGTGTTTAGGTGTGTGTGTGTATGTGTGTTTAGGAGTGTGCATAATGAAAACACAAAGTGCAGATTCAAAGAGAGGAGTGACATGGGAGTAGGTGCTTCCTTTGGACAAAGGTGAAAGGTTGAGACTGTTGATGAGTTCAAAAGCCCTGGATTCAGTTTCTTCCATGACCAAATGGCTTGTAAGGACCCCTGTAAGGAATAAAAGATAAAGCAACAAAAACAAAAAAAAGAAAGAAAGAAAACAATATATATTACATCTTTATGAAAAGTGAGAAAAATCTGTTTCAAAACAAAGAAATTTTCCATGTATCCACCAAAATAACCAGTCTAGTTTATTGGGAGAAAATACTGGTTTTGAGACCAAGCAGAGCTCCAGACTAAGTTTCCTCATTTGTAATTAATAATATGGCTTGCACAAGTTGCTGCAAGGATTAGAGAAGTGCCCTGGAAGGCACCTCACCCACTGCTGGCCAAAGATAAAAACTATACAAATGTAATTGAACTTCTGCTTGATATCAAATTACATGAGAATGGATTTCACTTGGAGAGGATCTGGGTGACCCTCAGGCCAGCTCAGGCAGTCGTGGAGCTTAGCTTATTGCAGGGTGCAGTGCAAGGCCCTACAGTTGTGTATGAAAAGAAGCAACAAGCCATGCGTATCAAAAACCGGACAGAGAATGCAGATGGTGGCTCATGACCTGAGGCCCAAATAGAGTCAGAGGGTGACATTCTCTCTTTCAGGTGACTTCCAATGTGGGTAAAAAGCAGACTGTGTGGTGTGCTACAGGGGATGGCAGCTGATATGGATTGATCAATGACATTAATTCTGGGGAGTAATGTCTCCAAGCAGCACTAGAAAAGTCAACTAGCATAGAATATTATTCATATGATGTAGGTAACAAGTATAATACGCCTAAATATGCACCTTTACAAATATACTGTTTGTATATTCTAAATGATGCTGTACAGCCCTTTAATGTTATTAGTCATTATTCAACTCTACGTAGCTTGAAAGAAAATACATTTAAATTTCACCAAAAATATGGGTGAGATTATTATGTATTGGAATCCCATTTCCTGGGTCTATGATTATACGATAGAAAGCATGTGTGCTAGCAATGACTAGACTGGGTGTCAGGAGACTGATTCAAATTCTGGCCCAACCATTCACTGTTTGATTCTCTGCAAGTTGCTAAGGCTCTCTCAGTCACTAGCTGCCTCCTCTGTAAAATATGCTAACGTCATCTACCGAAAAGTTTGTTGCTATAATTAAATGAGATAAAATATAAGAAGTGTACAAATGAAGGAGTGTGTGTGTGTAAGGTGAATCTTACTCTAATTAAAAAAAAAAAAAAAAAAGAAAGAGACGTCATCCTCATGCCTGTCCACCATCATTTAAATGCATTTCTGGTGTGGAAATCAGACTTGATACCACACTTGCCACCTCATGAACTTTGTTATCTTGGACAAGTGATGTTTGACCTCTCTAAACTCAAGCTTCTCATGTGCAACTAGGGTAATTGCATCTACCTGAATATTGAAAATGTGCAGTTCTCTGCAGCTCACAGGCAGAACTCACAACCATCAGCCTCATCTCTGATTTCAGCCTTGGCGAGGCATTCTGGCTCTTAGAGAAGGCTGAAGCACGTTGCATTGGAGCTTCTGTTGGGGAGAATTGTCAGCTTTTGGATTAATGAAATTACAGTCAGGGATGGTCGATTGTAATTGGCTTTTGGTTTAGTCATCCAAAAAGCCCCATGTGGTTCATATCAATGGTTTCCTCAGTTTCAGTGTCCAATCACCGTCAATGTGTATTTCTTCTGCACGGAGGCTCTTACTGCAGCATTTGGTTTAAGTGTTAGATTTGTATTTTCTTCATGCATCCAATTGCTCTCAGACCAGTGGAATGCTTTAAGTATATCAAGTAAATAAATCAAATAATTTCCTCACAATGTGTGTCAAGGGCTGAGGGACTATGTGTCTAATTTACTGCAAATCCTGAGGGATTATTTGGATTTGTGAAAAAGCAAAGAATTCCTCTCCTCTGATTCTATGTAAAGGAAGGACCAAGAGCTTCCCGGCATTAGATTTAACTCTTTCTCCAGGATTTTCCATTGTGTTTACCTGAATTCCATTTCTTTCTTTTAAATTTTCTTTTTCAGAATAGTTCTAAGCAATGCTATCCTAGACATTTTTATAAACCCTTACTAAACAGCAGAAACTAAGAAGTATGTGGGACCCTGGAGGCTATGCGGTAGGACTTCCGCGATTCCCAGGTAAGATGCCGAGTTGCAAACGCCACGTCCTCCCGCCTAGTCCTCACGGATGGCAGTGCTGTGGCCGGTTCTCCCGATGCCCACCCAGACCCGTGTTCTCTGGGTGTTAAGACGTGATCTTGGCTTTATAGATAGATGTACCAGTGGATTTCTTCCCCTGTATTTTGTCTTAGGGGAAAGTCACTATCAGTTGCCAGCACAAGTCCAGCTTGGTTTCCTTTTTCAGCATTGGCCCCACTCAGCCTGCAGCCTGAGCTCCAAAACCACAGCCCACCCACACCTACCTGCCAGATTCACACCTGCCCACATCCACCTGCCTCACCCCACCCACCTGCCCCACCCACACATCCCTGCCTCTCCACACCTGCGCACACTCACATGCCCCACCCACATTCACCTGCCCCGCCCGCACATGCCTGCCCTGCCCAGCGCAAGTTTCCGGCCACTTCCCTGAGCCCTCTTATTTTTCAAAATGTATTTTGACCTTGGCATCTCAGATTTCTCTGTCTGCTGGCTTCATCTCCAATCCCAGCTCCACTCAATTCCCACCTGCAGTCTTCTGTCTTATGCAAGATTTAATTTACGATTCCTACTTAGTCATCCAATTCCTAAAATCTTCTCCCTACACTTTCTAAACTGCCAGGGTCTGGAATTCATTCCCAGAGAGACCCCTGGAGGTCCAAGGGAGAAGTCCGGCCCACTTGCAGAGCCTGGCAGGGCCGCAGCTCCTCCTTTCTTGAGAATAAGGTTGCCTCCTTACAGGGTGGGTCCTGGCAGTCACACCCACACTTCACAATCCCATCCCTCAGCCACAGGGGAGCACCTGAGAGTTGGGCTCTGGCCTAGGCCAAGGGGTTCCTTCTCCTGGGAAGGTGAGTGGGGACACAGCAGCACAGGGGCACTGGTGCCTGTTAGGACTTAGGGTGTGGGTGTGGGAGGTGTTGGGTGGTCCTGCCTCCCTGGAGGGAGCACTGGGAGGGAGGAGGTAGGAGGTAGGAGAGAGACGGAGAGGAGAAGGGGCCTGGAAAGAAGGAGAGGGAAGAGAGCGACAGGAAGACATAGGCAGGCAGTTGCTCCACGGTTCACTGTGGGCTCCACATCCTGCTTCCCTGAGATCCCCCAATACTCTTGATAATTAAATATTATTTTATTAATTGCTTAATCATGTTTGAGTCCAAGTAAAATAATGTTGATTAAGATACCTATCATTCTCCTTGTGACCTCCTTCCGTTATTTTTCCTGCCACTCAACAATGTTTCCTCCCCAGATAAGTTGTTTGAGCTCCTCTCTTTCCATCCTCTCCCCACCTTCCCTCAAAGGTGAGGGAGTGTCAGAACCCCCTGCAGGGCTGGGTGGAAACACAGCTGCCAGGCTGCATCCTCAGAGCTTCTGATTCAGTAGATTGGGGCAGAGCAGGAGAACTGGCCCTTTTAATAAGATCGCAGGTGTTATGCATTGAATTGAGTCCCATCAAAAGACACATTGAAGTCCTAAACCCTGAAACCTGGGAGTATGAACTCATGTGGAAATCAGTTCTTAGCACATACAATCAAATGAAGATGGGATCACACAAGAGTGGAGTGGGCGCTATAATTCAGCAACCAGCGTGTTTATGAGAAGGAAGGATTTGGGGCACAGACACTTGAGGGCATCCAATGATGAAAGAGACAGAGGTTGGAGGGGTGTATCCAGAAGCCAAACAGCACCTAGGGCGACCAGGAACCATCAGCAGCCAGGAAGCCTCAGGAGGAACCAGCCTACTGACACCTTGATTTTGGATTTCTGGCCTCCAGAACTGTAAGAGAAAAGAATTATGTTGTTTGAAGACACTCAGTTTGTGGGACTTTGCTATGACAGCCCCCAGAACTAAAACGCCATTCTGCTGCTGATGATTCGGGGACCCCCCCTTTTTGACGGAGGCTACAGAATATCCCCTAGTGGATTCTCCTTGCCCCACCTCACACCCTTCCAGCGGATCTGTGTGCTGCTGCTGGCACTGGCGATTTGAAATACAGATCAGTAATGCCATTTTGTTACAGAAGGTAGCAGTGGGGCAGCAGAGGACTCCCCCAAACCCACCAGGAAAGTCAGGTGACCATCAGGTCAGGCAGTTGTCACACTGCCTCTCTCAAATTATAATTGGTTGCAGCCATAGGGAAAGGCAGTTTTCCAATAGATAAAAACACCTGTAACTGGTGCTCAGCAGCTTCCAAATAAGATCCAGAAATTGGGCGAGTGGGCTCAGGCCTGTGACTCAAGGGGCAAAATAGCAAACTTTAACTGGTATATGACCTTCTGGGGGATTCCACCAGAAGTGGGATGCAAGACACTGAAAGTAGGCCACCATATAAATCCCTAAGTCCACAGTCAAAGGAGGCACTTGACCTCCAAGATGGCTACTTGGCACTCTTCCAAGTATACTTCTCTGAAGGCTTTTTTTTTTTTTTTTTTCTGAGTCTCCCTCTGTCTCCCAGGCTGGAGTACAGTGGTGTGATCTCGGCTCACTGCAACCTCTGCTTCCCCGGTCAAGCGATTCTCCCACCTCAACCTCCTGAGTAGCTGGAATTACAGGCACACGCCACCATGCTCAGCTTAATTTTTGTATTTTTAGTAGAGAGGGGATTTCACCACGCTGGCCAGGTTGGTCTGGGAATCCTGACCTCAAGTAATCCGCCCACCCACCTTGGCCTCCCAAAGTGCTGGGATTACAAGCGTGAGCCACTGTGCCCTGCCTAAAACTTTTTAATAAACTTTCACTCCTGCTGTAAAATTTGCCTTGGTCTCTTCTTCTGCCTTATGCCCCTTCGTCAAATTCTTTCTTCTGAGGAGACAAGAATTGAGGTTGCTGCAGACCCGTATGGATTCACCACCAGTAATAGTTTCTTCGGTCAAAAATAAGCTGAGCCCCTTAGCAGGCACTGGAGGATGTGAGTGATGTTGTTTCATTTTATACTAGAGTGTGTGTGCACGCGTGTGTGCGCGTGTGTGTGCACGTGGGCCTTTGTCTCTGACCTTCCATTTGGACACACATCTGCCGCCTCTGGGTCTCCTGTTGAGCTTCACAGGACTGTACAAGCTCTTAGCCGAACTCAGCTTAAAACATCCACCCTGAAAATTCTCCTCGTCCTTCAATGCTGGACTGAAGTTCTACTTTCTCTAGGCGTATGTGTGTGGAAGTACCTTGCATAAAGTTTTATCTTTTTATCCAGTGTTTTGACAGCTTTAATCATTTGATTTTCATGTTATTCCTGTGGAAAATAGCACAAATGTCTTTCCTTGTATTTCATGGAAGAAAATTCAATTCCCTAATATCACATAGATAGATAACAGCAGAGATAGGATTTGAACACAGAACATCTGATTCCAAATCCCATACAATGCTATCACTTTTTTCCTGCCATCACCTAAAAATGTGTGTGCGTCTCCCCAAGATTTTCTTTCTCGTTCTTTGTTTTCTTGTTAGTTGTTTACACAGTAAGCTCCAGGAGAACAGTTAGTTTTAGATCACTTAACATATCTGGAGCCATATCTAGCATATATTAGAAAATTAGTGTTTGAGTGAGAAAGAAAGGGAAGCAGAAGAAAAAAATAAATATTAAAAAGAAAGAAAAAATGGAAAGAATACATTTTAATATTATATCAGATTGGATTCAGTGGTAATTTAGCTGGCACAATCCATTGATTTTACAAACTTATGTACTTTGCTAAGTAAAATGTGCATGTATTTATATGTATAGATTTGAACATTACATATGCCCGTGAATGCATATATGTGCTTATCATGTATGTATGCTTATACCCCACCAACTAAGTTCTTCGTTTATCCCATGAAGGTGTTTGTTTTGAATACTGTCCTTATATCAACATTTTTGTGAATAAAGGATGAATTATACAGACATGGGCCTTTGTAATGCATTGTATACACTGTTATTCGTATGTTTTTACATTGATGTTTAGTCTATTTTTTTGAATATCTTGCAGCCATATGCTGCTCTTGATCTGCATAAGAAACTCTCCCAATGGGAATTACAAAGATCTAGACTAGTAGAGTAGTAATCAGCACTTGTTTCATGATTTGTTCTATTTTTGAGAAATCGACAAAATTATACATTATATCCTTCTACTAAAAATGGAAAGTTTTGTTTTCCCAAAGCTTGATTCTTTATAGAGCCAGTGATTAGACACTCTTTTATAGGTAGAACTCGAGAGTTGTCTTGGTTGCTCTCAAAAGGAATCCTGGAGGAAGAACTGGATGCACCTTGGTCCTCTGTGAGAAACATAAATAAAGGGTTCAACGTCATGAACTGAGACTTGCACATCCTCTGAGAATTCACCGCGTTCCTCCCTGCATGCTTCCTTGCTTGGCAAATGCATTTCCCTGGGACTTTTTAGTCCATTTCTTAAGTCCTGGTGTTAGGTTTTACCCAATAATGTTTGGACAAGCAGTCAGAAAGAGCCACCACTAGGCAGGGTTTTCTCTACAAAGCTAGCTTCCTGCTGGAAGAACTTGGAGGCCGGAATAGCCAAAAACAAATCCCAGGGGCCTGGCTCCAGGCAGCAGTGTCTTTCACCCAAGTGTGTTCAGCCACTCCCAGAACCATTGTTCCTCTGAGTAGGAAATGAAGGAGGGGCTCCTCCACTTCAGCCAAAGAGGAAATGGGGAGCCTTGCCCGTGCATATTGCATGAGACCACCACCCCCAAATTATGCAGATAAGAGTGGTTGAATCCAGCAATCAGGCACAGAAAGGGAAAACCCAGCTAAGTACAGTAATTATAAATCCAAGAGACCTGCCTGTGACGGGTGTCATCTGGAGAAGCTTGTGGGCTCATTTCCCTTTAAGGGCTGAGTTGCCGGACTGTTGTTGACTGTGATTTGAAACTCCCTCCCCTGTGGGCTGGTTGTCATCATTGTTCTCTCAACACATGCACCAGGCTTGGCTTAATTAGTGGTGTGTTGTTGGGGTGGGCCAAATTTTATATCCTGGCATTGGGGGAGGTGTAAAGTTGCAGCCACAATTGTCTGGAGATGTTGATCAAATCCAGATTACGTGAGCCTGGGGCACAGTTGGCGCAGCTTTCCTTACCAAAACAGGCTAATAAACAAGTAAATAAGAGGGGAAATGCTCTCCCACTTATTAGGGAGTCGGATTCCCTCTATCTTTTTTTATTTTAAGTAAAACTAGATCGTTTCTGAAATTTTTAGGCTTGATTTTGCAGCATGCTTTTTTTTTTCTTGTTTCCTTTCCATTTGCATATTTCCTAGGAGACGGGCTCCCATCTCATCATGGATTAGGATTTGAAAAATCAGTAAATTTTATGCTTTTAGAATGTCATTTTCTCTGTGAAAATGGAAGCACTGGTGGCTACTCCTTGTTGTAACTACTGTGTTTTCCACATTCCACGTAAATTAAAGTGTATATAAACACTAACATTAGGAAGTTGCTTGATGAAAATACATATTGGATTCTGAAATGCACAGAGACTTTTAAAAAAATGTTCGTCAAAAAATACACTGCTTACAATGCATTTTCTCCCAATATCTCTGAATCAAAATTCCTTAGAGTAGGATAGATTAAGTGGTTAAAATATTAAAATATGCATACAAATATACATGGATTGTATATATATTTGTATATACGGTAGAGTAAAAAACTAAGCATAAAACTACCTATTTCTTTTTTCTATGTCTAATAATTATAATTTTATTATACTTTAATACAATTTAAATATATTATATATACATAATATATTTAAATAAATACATATTTTAAATATAATTGCATATGTGTGTATGTATATTGGCAGAGCAAAGGTTTCTAAATACTTGTTCAAAGACATTTTGTGTAGAAAATGACAAAACCACACAACTCCTTCTGTAATAACCCAGGAAAAGAATAGAGCCTAGTGTGTCTAGTCCTCTTGGGCATCTAAGTACATGAATTACATTAGGCAAATCTGGTTCCTCCTCTATAAAAGGAGGGGACTGGACTAAGTCCTTTAGCAGGTCCTCCCCACCCAGTTGTTCCGGGACGCTAAACCTTCACAAATTGAGGATCTCCTCCATCTACCTTCAATCTGTTGTTTACAAGTAGAATTATCCATTTCAATCAAGATAAAATTGCTGGATACAGTAAAAAAAAAAAAAAAAAAAAAAAAAAAAAAAACAGATCATCAGATGCCAAGTCATTTTAAAACATCTGTTTAATTTCCCCCACGTGTAACGCTATGATGCTGCATGAAACCGCTTTCTTCTTTCACGCAATTTGAAATCAGGATCCATCAGCCCCAGTTAATTTGTTCATGAATCAAGAATGAACAAGATCTAGATCTTCATTGTGGCCTAATTGGGGTTTAATTAACTTGGGTGCTCTTTGGTGAAGAGAAAAACAAATGTGGAGGAAGAAAACACACAGTCTCCATGTCACAAAGGGCTTTGGGGATTTCCCGAGGTTTTTAAAGCCAGGCGGTTGCAACTTCTCACACAGCTCAGGCAAACACCCCAGGACAAGCAGGCTGTAGGACATTTGCCAACTGTTTACTTGTGTTCATAGTATCTACTTGTATGGGCCGATGGTGTCACTATGAGGATGCCTCTACCTTCAGGTGCAGCAAGAGAAAGGCAAGGTGGCTCGGATGCCATGCGGCTCAGCTTTGGTACCACATCGAGGGTCCTCTAGGCGCCAGCCTTTGAGGGTCAACAAGTGCATGGGCTGCGGTTCAGATATCCCTTCGAGGGGTGCTTCTCAGCTGGCTGCCGGGTCTGGCTTCTTTGGTCTCTGACCTCAGGGTGTCGTCCTGCCATCTCTACTGCGAAGCTAATCAGGGCCTGTCATTGAGGTCTCTGTGGAGGATCCCACTTTTCGAAGCCAGCCAAATGCTCTGTCTTTAGTAAGCACATCTAGGGGAAGGCTGCTGAAGTAACAGCGAAACAAAAGGGATCCACTTTTCAGCTATGATGTAATCCTTGCAGGAGTCCAGAACTCAATTGGCAGGGTTAGAATTACATTTTGGAGACAGACAAGAACATGAAAACACAGTGGAGATGTAAGCGCGACACTGGAAACTGGAGGGCATCAGAGAGGCATTGGAGCAGCGTGCATGGTCCTGCAGGTGACACACTGAAGACCTCAGCCAGTGGAAAACACAAGTGAGGTCGTCAAAAGACTCTGGTTTGGTCAGTTGGAAAACTATACGTTTTGAATTAACATATCTAGACATTTCCAAAAGCATTTCCTTATTAAGAAAAACTTGTTTTTTTCTTTCAGGACAGCAATCTGATATCCTCTCCTCTCTGGGGGCACATTATGGTAGGATTTGGATGCTCACACATTACCTACTCCCTTCTCCTTCACACTCTTTCTCTCTGAGACTCACTTGGCTTCTGGTTCCTCAGCCTTGCAGATACTGCTTACGGCCACTAGAGCCAGCAAACTGTACCTCACTTAAGATAGTAACATCTGGGGAAAGTTTTACAAAGATGCACTGCCAGGTCACTGCCATGGGAGCTATGTCAGGAAACTGTCCCTTGAGAATGAGGTTTTAACAAGGTCCTTCTGGCCCCTTAGCATCCAATCCCCTTGCAAAATGGAAGGTCAAGGCAGGTCCCTCTGTTCTACTCCCTCAGGTTACAAGAGCAGTCCTGTTGGCAAGAAGCTGGTGGGTGATAATGACACATACAGAGAGAGATGGTTGGATAGATGCATTAGCTAGATGCATAGACACTAGGTAGGTAGATGTAAGATAGATCACAGATAAATAGGTAGATAAGAGACAGAGATTTATATAGCTGAATATAAATATTAGATATAGATATCCTAAAAATAAAAATGAATTTTAACAATCCAGAAAATGCAGACTGTACAAGTATCGACAGAATCCACTGCCTAAGGCTGGAAGGAATGTATACAGCTCAGGCCCCTGCTGGCTGCCCAGTAGGTACTTGACAGTGGCTGTGGGACCTGGCTTGAGACACACCAGGAAACACCGGTGCGACTAAACCCAAAAGCCTTGCCGAGTCGGAAGCACATTCTAGTTGGGTTGAAACGAATTGTGCCGTCGCTTCAGAACTGGGCCTTAAAATAAGCCCCAAGCTAAGATGTAACTGGCCTGGCTAAGGAAGCAGTTTGGCAGCCAAGCAATACAGACTCTGAACTCCGCCTGTGAATTCACAAGTGTGAAACCTGACCCTGAAGGGGAGGCAAGGGTGAGGGTGTGCAGGGTTGCTGCATTTGGAAGCTGTGCCGCGGCGTTTTCCCCGTGCCAGAAAAAGATCTTTAAATCACTTTATTTCAGCACATGGCAGGCTCCATTCAACCGGCCAGACAAGCATCTGTGGTAACTCTTGGGAAATAAAAACCTTGCAACTTGCAGTCAAAGTCAGCTCTGCATTTCCTGTGAGGCTGAGAGCGAGGGAGGGGCAAGGCGATGAGAAGAGGCCATTTGTTTCTGCTTCCTCAGAGATGAAAGGCGGCTGCTTAGGAAACTTCTCTCTGGGTCTGCGCTCCCCATTCTTCACCCCACCCTGCAAATCCCGGCATAGGTCAGTACAGAGGGGCTAGGGCACTGCCGGAAATGGAGTAATACGACCACCACGCTGAAATCATAGCATCGAAATGCCCAGTATAACATGCAATCGTGTTCGGAGTGTTACAGGATGACATACCTTGGGAAAAAATTCATGCTTCTTTCTTGGCAATATAGAAGTGTGGTGGGTGTGTGTGTGTGTGTATTCCATTCCACTGGTAGGTTTTTAGGATATTTAAAAAAGGCTTTCTGGATCTGCAAGGGAATACATTTTCCCAATGTATGCTATGTTCAAAATACTAAAATATACCTCCTGGTTGAGATAGATCATTAGGAGACAGATAGATGACAGAGATAGATAGGTAGAGATGTAAAGAGTTTACAAAATTCTAGTGTCACCATTGTTTCACAATACAGAAGTTAAAGGTTAGGGGCATATCAAATAAGCACCAATGTAAGTATCAGGCTATGTGAATTCTAACAGAACTCTTTCCCCCAGATACCTGCGTCCCTTCTCTTGGGGCCTGAGTTTTCAGTCTGTAAGTAACAATGGTGGATTATATAATCACTAAACTTTCCCACCCAAAAATTCCATGGTAATTTTTTGAATTACTGAGAAAGGAATTTAAGAAAAAACAGGAGTTCAGAGAAACAGAAGGTCAGAAAGATTTCTTTAGTGCACATTAGAGTTGGAAACAAAGGTCACATGGGAGGCTGCAATAGGTCATCAAAGGTTGATTAAATATAAAGCAGAAGAATCTCTCCATGCTGAATAAAAATTTAAATAAAAGGAAAATCACCTAGACACACAAAGGAGTGTTTAACTGTGTCTAACTGATTATAGAGCTGGAAGTACTGGTGGCAGAGTGGGTTGAACTTCATGGGTGGAAGAGAGAGGATTTTTCTGGAAGGGCCAAAGGGATATTTCTAGGCTCACATGTTCTTAAAGAACTTTGTGGTGCCTCATCAAGAGAGTCTATTTTCCTACCTACTGAAATTGGCAGGCCTTTGTGACCCCTCAACAGATAAAACCTGGCAGCAATGAGGCACCTTTGACTTCTGAGGCCAGGTGATAGAAGGCAACCAGCTTCTATTCATCTCTCTCTCCATGCCCACCCTGGGAAGCTGACCACCATGTTGTAGGGAGCTGAGGCCACACAGCAAGGCTGCATGAAACTGTTCCAGCCTAAGGCCAGCTAAGGTGTCAGCAAGGGCCAGCATTGACCCCTGGCATGGGAGTGTGTGGCCTGCAGATGACTGTGACCTTTGAGCCTCCCCAGCTGACACCAAGTAGAGCCGAAATGAACCATCCCTGCAGAGCACTTCCACACAGTACTGAAGCCTGAAGGTGTGAGCTATTGAGGAGATTTGTCATGTGGCCACAGTAACCGGATTAAGGGGTTAATGCTTGAAACCTAGAGAAGAAAGAGTTTTCATCTCTTGGGGTGAAAAAAACAGATCTTTAAATGTTTAACTATTATGTCAAAACTAAGTTAAACTGAAGCCAACGGATCCAGTTTGGAACTCTGTGTCTTATTTCAGGCATGGGATAAATGGAGCAATATTTTCTCCCCAGCAAACGTGCTTAGAATAGTATCCACCTAGCACATAGGCGATGCTATATGAGTATTTGTTAAACAACATTAAAACAAACATTTCTCTTATGCATAGCTGTGTGAAAAAGGCAAACAAGAACATCTCCAAAAGCAAAGGAAATGTGAAAGGTACTGCCCAGGAGATACTGCTAAGAGGTTTATGAAAGTCATCTTCTGGATTTCTGCCCCACAGGCCCAGGATAGCAAAAGCCAGGGTTCCTAACCTGACAGCACTGTTGTTAAATAGGCTCCAAATCCTGTGACCCATGGTGCTTTTGTTGCCCAAATTATACCTCCAGATGTTCTAGGTGCATGACAAAGACAGATCTCAGGGATGACTCACAATCCAAGGACTTCCAAGGAAACAGATTTCCCAGTAAATATCCAGAATAAATATTTTCATAATTTGCACTAATTCTGTAAATATGTCATTTTCCCTTTTCATTTTCTCACTCTAGTCACCTCAAAGAAACAGCAGCACTGTTAAATGGGTGTGAACCACTCTTGACCCCCCAGTTAGGGTAAAATACTTAGAAATCTCTGAGGATCTACTAAAAAATTTCCCACATCAGCAAACTATGTTTGTGGTGGAGTATTATTAATGGGAAGTTGGTAATGTCATTTTCTGCTCAATATAGTACTAAGTAAAAGATTCCAGGTACATACTTTTTTCTCTATCTGAAATCATTCACAAAATCTATCTAAATTGAATATATATCTATATATATATACACACACACACACACACACACACATATATACACACACACACATTGAGGGAAATAATTAAAGATATATATGAATGTATCTCAACCTGTATCAGCTCTATGAGTCTGCATACCATAAGTAATCTTTTAAAAAATATAGGCCGGGCGCAGTGGCTCAAGCCTGTAATCCCAGCACTTTGGGAGGCCGAGACGGGCGGATCACGAGGTCAGGAGATCAAGACCATCCTGGCTAACACGGTGAAACCCCGTCTCTACTAAAAAAAATACAAAAAAACTAGCCGGGCGAGGTGGCGGGTGCCTGTAGTCCCAGCTACTCAGGAGGCTGAGGCAGGAGAATGGCATAAAACCCCGGAGGTGGAGCTTGCAGTGAGCTGAGATCCGGCCACTGCACTCCAGCCTGGGCGACAGAGCGAGACTCCGTCTCAAAAAAAAAAAAAAAAAAAAAAAATATATATATATATATATATATATAGCATGTAGTTATGGGTCAAATTGTGTCCCCTCACTCCTAAAAGATATATTGATGTCCTAGCCTCCAGTACTTCCGAATGTTGCAGATGTCATTATTTAGGAGTATATGACACAGAGAAGAGATAGAGCAGGATAGTCAATAGAAGCCTCCAGCAAGCATTCTTCCTGCAGGAACATGAAATTGAACTAAAAGCACACAAAATACACACAGAACAGCACCTTTACAGGAACCAAAAAATGGTGAGCAATTACAGTACCTAGTTTTAACATCATATCAAGGAAAGAGACACTGAAGAGGGTAAGAAAGTCTTGAATTGTCTACACCATCCCTCGCCCATTTCCTGGCAGCAGCCACATTGTGTGGAGAGAGAATCTGTATGCTTGGGGGAGAGAGAGTGCAGTGACTGTGGGACAACTGGGGCAGCCAAAGGAGTGCTTGTGTCACTGCCACCCCAATCACAAGCAGTGAAGGTAACACCTCCAGGAGAGCCTCGTCCCCTCTGCTTAAAAAGAAGAGAAAAGTCAAGAGGACGTTGTCTCATAACTTGGATAAAAACTCATCCATAGAAGAATAGGGCACCAGGCAGACCTAAGGCCCACCCCCCACCCATTGCAGGCACTAGCTCCTGGATGACTTTTCTAGACAAACCCTGGGCCAGAAGAGAATCTGGTGCCTTGAAGGGAAGAACCTACTCCTGGAAGAATTCATCACCTGTTGACTAAAGGGCACATGAGCCCTGAATAATCAGCAGTGGTAACCGGGCAGTACCCACCACAGGCCTTGGATGAGACTCAGATGTGCTCACTTCAGGTGTGATCCAGCATATCCCCAGCTGTAGCAGCTATGGAGACAGACCCCTTCTGCTTGAGGAAAGGAGAGGAAAAAACAAAGGGCACTTTGTCTTGCAGCTTGAGTATTAGCTTGGCCACAGTGGTATTACAGCACCAAATGGGCTCCTGGAGTCCCCAGTTTCAGGCCTTAGCTTCTGGGTGGCATTCCTGGACCTTCCCTGGGCCAGAGAAAACCCCACTGCCCTGGAGGGAGAGACTTGGGATGGGCAGCAGTCACCACAAGCTTACTGAAGAGCCCTTGGGTCTTGAGTGAACATTGGTGGTAGCCAGGCAATATTTGCCACGGTCTTGGAGCGGTGGTGGCCACGCAGACAGACTTCTTTGAGGAAAGGGCAAGGAAGAGTGGGAAGCGCTTTTTCATGAGGCTTTGGTGTTAGCTCAGTCACAGTAGATTAGAACACCAGGTACATTCCTAAGGTTCTCAACTCCAGGCCCTGGCTCCCAGATGACGTTTTTGGGCCTGTCTCAGGCTAGGGGAAATTTGCTACCCTGAAGGGAAGAATACAAGCCTGGTTGGATTAGCCACTTGCTGATTGTAGAGCCCTTGTGCTTTCAGTGAACATAGATGGTAGCCAGGCTGTGGTCACTGCAGGCCTTGGGTGAAACCCACTGCTGTGCTGACGTTGGGTCAGTCCCATTGGTGGTGGCCACAGGGGTGTTTATGTCACCCCTCTCCAGCTCTAGGCAGTTTAGCCCAGAGAGGGAGAGAGACAGAGAGAGAGAGAGAGAGAGAGAGAGAGAGACTTCATTTGTTTGGGAGAAAGCAAAGAATGAGAACAAGAGTTTCTGCCTGGTAATCCAGGAAATTCTTTCAGATCTGATCCATGACCACCAAGGGGGTCCCTCTATGAGTCAGCAAGAGACATAACACTACTGGGCTTGGGATGCTTCCTAAAGCAGATATGGTTGCAGTGACCAATACCCAAGTCTCCTCAAATAACTGGAAAGACTCCTCAAATAGGATGGGCACCAACAAGCCCAGACTGCAAAGACTACAATAACTGCCCAACTCTTCAATGCTCACACACTGATAAACACCCACAAGCATTAGTACCATCCAGTAAAACATGAACTCACCAAACAAACTTAATAAGGCACAAGGGACCAATTCTAGAGAGACAGAAATGTGTGATCTTTCAGAGAATTCAAAATGGATGCTTTCTCAAAGTATCCATTACTTTGATAACCAAGTATCAAAGGTTATTAGTAACTTGGTTATTAGTAACTCTAATAACCAAGTTAAAGTTATTAGATAACTTTAACAAAGAGATTGAAATTTTTTTAAAAAATCAAGCAGTAATCCTGGAGCTGAGAAATGCTATTTACATACTGAAGAATGCATCAAAGTCTCTTAAAAGCACAGTTGATCACGAAGAAGAAAGAATTGGTGAGCTTGAGACAAGCTATCTGAAAACACACAACAGTCAGAGGAGACAGACAATAGAATAAAAACGAATAAAAGAAGCCTACAAGTTCTAGAAAGTAGCCTCAAAAGAGCAAATCTAAGAGTTATTGGCCTTAAAGAGGGGCTAGAGAGAGAGATTGGGGTAGAAAGTTTATTAAAGGGAAAATATCAAAGAACTTCTTAAATCTAGAGAAATGTATCAACACTCAAGCACAAGAAGGTTATAGAATGAACATCAAGCAGATTTAATCTAAAGAAGACTACCTCTAGATATTTCATTATCAAACTCTCAAAGGTCAAGAATAAAGAAAGGATCCTAAAAGCAGCAAGAGAAAAGAAACAAATCACATACAAAGGAGCTCCAGTACATCTGGCAGCAGACTTCTCAGAGGAAACCTCACAGGGCAGGAGAGAGTGGCATGGCATAATTTAAAGTGCTGAAGGAAAAAATCAAAAAACAAAAAATTTTTATCCTGGAATAGCATACCCATCAAAAACATCCTTCAAACATGAAGAGAAATAAAGATATTCCCAGACAAACAAAAGCTGAGGGATTTTATCAATACCACGCCTCTCCTACCTACAAGAAATACTAAAGGGAGTTCTTTATTCTGAAAGAGGAGGATGTGAATGAGCAAGAAGCAGTCATCCAAAGGTACAAAACTCACTGGTAATAGTAAGCACACAGGAAAACAGAATAGTACAGTAGTGCAGTTGTGTTTGTAGACTACTCTTAAGTAGAAAGATTATATGATGAATCTATCAAAAATAATAACTACAACAACTTTTCAAGACATAGTACAATAAGATAAAGAGAGAGAAAACAAAATGTTAAAAAGCAGGGGGATGAAATTAAAATGTAGAGTTTTCATTAGTTTTCTTTTTGCATGTTTGTTCATTTATGTAATCAGTTTTTACATTACATCAGTTTAAAATGAAGAGTTATAAGACAGTATCTGCAAGCTTAAATCCAAAATCATGCAATACATGTACAAAAATGAAAAGCAAAAACTTAAATCAACTGACCAGAGAAAATCACCTTCACTAAAAGGTAGAAAGGAAGAAAGGAAAGAAGGAAGAAAAGGCCACGAAACAACCAGAAAACAACTAACAAAATGATAGAAGTAAGTATTTGCTCACCAATGGTAACATTTAATGCAAATGGACTAAACTCTCCGATTAAAAGACAGAGTGGCTGAATGGATGAAAAAACAAGACCTAATAATCTGTTCTCTACAAGAAACACGTAGACTAAAAATAAAGAGATGGAAAAAGACATTCCATGCCAATGGAAACCAAAAAAATGAGCGGGGGTAGCTATACTTATATCAGCCAAAACAGATTTCAAGAGAAAAACTGTAAGAAGAGACAAAGAAGGTCACTATATAATGACTAAGGAATCAATTCAGCAAAAAGATACAATGATGGTAAATATATATGCAACCAACATTGGAACATCCAGATACATAAAGTAAATATTATTCAAGTTAAAAGAGATAGATAGACCCCAACATAATAATATATGGAGACTTCAACACCCCACTTGCAGCATTGGACAGATCTTCCAGACAGAGAATCAACAAATAAATATTGGATTTAACTGCACTGTTAACCAAATGGACCTAGTAGATATTTACAGAACGATTCGTCCAACAGCTGCAGAGTACAAGTTCTTCTCCTTAGCACACAGATTATTCTCAAGTATAGAGCCTATGTTAGGGTACAAAACAAACCCTGAAACATTTTAAAAAATTGAAATCATATAAGTATCTTCTCTGATCACAATGAAATAAAATTGGAAATCAGTAGCAACAGGAATTTTGGAAAGTATACAAACACATGGAAATTAAACAAGATGCTCCTGAATGACCAGTGGGTCAATGAAGAAATTAAAAAGGAAGTTAAAAAATTTTTTGAAACAAATAAAACTGTAAACAGGACAAACCAAAAATCTACGGGATACAGTGAAAGTACTAAGAGGTAAGTTTATAGATATAAGCACCTATCTCAAAAAAGTAGAAAAAATTCAAATAAATGACCTAGCTATGCATCTTAAAGAATTAAAAAAGCAAGAGCAAACCAAACCCAAAATTAGTAGAAGAAAAAATAATAAAAATACGAGAAAAAATAAATGAAATTGAAACTAAACAATGAAAAAAGATCAACGAAAGATAAACTGTTTTTTTTAAGATGAACAAAATTGATGAACCTTTAGCATAACTAATAAAAAAGAGAAGAGATTCAAAGAAATAAAGCCAGACATTACAGTCAACAGCACAGAAATTTAAAGGATCACTAGAGACTAACTATGAGCAACTATATGGCAATAAATTGGAAAAATCTAGAAGAAGTTGATAAATTCTTAGATACATACAACCTACCAAGATTGGACCATGAAGAAATCCGAAACTTGAACAGACCTGTAACAAGTAATGAGATTGGAGCCATAATAAAAATAAAAAGTCTTTCAGCAAAGAAAAGCCTAGGACCCAAAGGCTTCACTTCTGAATTTTATAAAACCATTTCAATATAAATTCTTACCAATCGTACTCAAACTATTCCAAAAATAGGAAGAGGGAGCACTTCCAGACTCTAGAAGGCTGATATGGTTTGGTTCTGTGTCCACACCTAAATCTCATCTCAAATTGCAATTCCCATAATCCCCATGTGTCAAAGGAGACACCTGGTGGGAGGTGATTGGATCCTGGGGGCAGTTTCCCCCATGCTGTTCTTGTGATAGTGAGTGAGTTCTCATGAGAGCTGATGGTTTTCTAAGTGTTTGACAGTTCCTTCTTCACACCTGCTTCTCCCTCTTGCCTACTGCCACATAAGACATGCTTGCTTCCTCTTCCACCGTGATTCTAAATTTCCTGAGGCCTCCCCAGCCATGCAGAACTGTGAATCAATTAAACCTCTTTTCCTTATAAATCAGTCAGTCTCAGGTTTTTTTTTATAGTAATGTGAGAACAGACTAATACAGAGGCCAGTATTACCCTAATACCAAAACCAGACAAAGACACATCAAAAAAAGAAAACCACAGGCCAATATAGCTAATGAACATTGATGCAAAAATCCTCAACAAAATACTAGCAAACTAAATTCATAACACATTTAAAAGATTATTCATCATAACTAAGTGGGGTTTATCCCAGAGATGCAAGAATGGTTCAACATACGCAAATCAATCGACATGATACATTTTATCAACAGAACAAATGACAAAACCCACATGATCATTTCAAACGATGCTGAAATTTAATAAAATTCAACATATCTTGATGATAAAAACCTTCAAAGAAACTAGATGTAGATGATACATACTTCAACGTAATCAAAACCATATATGACAGACCCACAGCTAGTGTGTACTCAAATAGAAAAAAAGACAGCCTTTCCTTAAGATATGGAATATGAAAAGGATGCCCACTTTCACCACTGTTATTTAAAATAGCATTGGAATTCCTAGTTATAACAATCAGACAAGAGAGATAAATAAAGGACATCCAAATTGGAAAGGAAGACTTCAAATTATCCTTGTTTGCAGATGATATAATTTTATATTTGGAAAAACCTAAAGACCCTCCCAAAAAGCCAGTAGAACTGATAAACAAATTCAGCAAAGGTGCACAATACAAAATCCACATACAAAAATCAGTAGCATTTCTGTATTCTAACAGTGAACAATCTGAAAAAGAAATCAAGAAAGTAATCCCATTTACAATAGCTACAAATAAAATAAAATGCCTAGGAATACACCTAACCAAAGAAGTGAAAGACCTCTACAATGCAAACTATAAAACATGGATGCAAGAAATTGAAGAAGACACACAAAAATGAAAAATATTCCATGTTCATGGATTAAAAAAAATATTGTTAAAATGCCCATACTACACAAAACAATCTACAGATTCAATGCAATCCCTATAAAAATATCAGTGACATTCTTCACAGAAATAGAAAAAATTCTAAAATTTCTAGGGACCCACAAAACACCCAGAATAGCCAAAACTATCCTCCTGCCTCATCCTCCCACAGTGCTGGGATTACATTCCAAAAGAGAGGCAACAAAAAATACCGGCAAGTTGTGGAGAAAAGGGAACTTTTGTACAGTGTTAGTTGGAATGCAAATTAATACAAACACTTTGGAGAACAGTTTGGAAGTTCCTCAAGAAACTCAACATAGAACTACCATATGATCCAGCAATCCCACTGCTAGGTATGTACCCAAAAGCAAATAAATCAGTATGTCAAGGAGATATCTGTACTTCCATGTTTATTGCACAGCCAATATTTGGAAGTGACCTAGTGTCCATCAACAGACGAATAAACACAGAGATTGTATTATGTACACACAATAGAGTACTATTCAGCCATTAAAAAATGAAGGTCATTATGTTAAGTGAAACAAGCCAGTATGACAAATTTCAGATGTTCTTTTTTGTGGGAGCTAAACAAATTAAAACAATTGAACTCATAGAGATAGAGAGTAAAATGATGGTTACCAGAGGCTAGGAAGGTCAGTGGGGTGTGAGGGGAAACTGAGGATGGTAAATGGGTACAAAAATATAGTTACATAGAAAGGGTAAGATCCAGTACGTGATAGCACAACAGGGTGACTACAGTCAACAATAGCTTATTGTACATTTTTCAAAAATCAGGTATAATTGAATTGTTTATAACATAAAGAAAGGATAAATGCTTGAGGTGGTGGACACTCATTTACTCTGATGTGATTATTATGCATTGCATGCCTGTATCAAAATATCTCACGTACCTGGTAAATATATACATCTACTATGTATCCAAAATTTTATTTTTTTAAAAAAGAGAGAGTATACGGTCGGGCGCGGTGGTTCACGCCTGTAATCCCAGCACTTTGGGAGGCCAAGGTGGGTGGATCACAAGGACAGGAGTTCAAGACCAGCCTGGTCAAGATGGTGAAACCCCATCTCTACTAAAAATACAAAAAAATTAGCCAGGCTTGGTGGTGGGCACTTGCAATCCCAGCTACTATGGAGGCTGAGGCAGAGAACTGCTTGAACCTGGGAGGCAGAGGTTGCAGTGAGCTGAGATTGCGCCATTGCACTCCAGCTTGGGCAACAGTATGAGACTCCATCTCAAACAAACAAACAAACAAACAAAACCAAAACAAACAAAAAAAAAGTATAAAACACTGTGGTAGAGTGGGCCCCAACACAGTAAGACTAGTGTCTTTCTAAGAAGACAGCCACACGAATTCAGATACACAGGAAGATGGCACGTGAAGCCAAAGGCAGAGACTGGACCATGCAGCTGAAAGCCAAGGAATGCCGAGTGTTGCCAGCAACACCCAGAGCCAGGAAGAAGCAAGGAAGGAAGGACTCCCCCAAAGCCTGCAGAGGGAGCAGGTTCCTGTGGACACCTTGATGTCAGACTTCTGACCTCTAGAACAGCGAGAGAACACATTTCTGTTGCTTGAAGCCACCCAGTGTGTGGTCCTTTGGGATGGCAATTGTTTGGGAGGGCATTAACACACACACACACAAAGGGACAGAACGCAGTGCTGAGATGCACAGTTTCTGGAATCAGAGTGCCCAGGTCCAAGAATCTCTAGACCTCCTTTGTGTTAGTTCTCTAACAGTGAGCAAATTACTCAACCTCTCCTTACCTTCTTTTCCCATCTATAGCAGGCATTGGAGGTAACGATAGTAGTTAGCCTCTAGGTGATTTTGAAGAAGTAAGTGTTTTGTGTGATGAGCTCTTGCTCAGGACCAGGCACATAGCCAGCTAGTAGTAGTAGTAATCTCAGTTTTCTCTGCCCATCCTCACTTTAACTGTCCCCCTCAGTTCTTCTCTACTAGCTTATAAACAATGTTGGGAGCGGCAACCAGAACACAGTCCTGTATCCTCTATGTAAGAACACAGCAAGGTTTATGCAAGAGCAGAATAACATTTTTCTTTCTCCTTTGATACACAAGGTCATGCAAATTTTTTGCCTCTTATCACTGGCAAAAACAAGTTCTGCCACTCAAGACCTTTGCTATTTATAAGAAATGTTGTAAATCTTGGACTCTGGAGTAGGGCAGAGCTGGGATCTCATCTTCCCCCAAAATCATCACATGCTGAGCACATTTGGATGATGTTTCTCCTTGGGAAGATGGAGTTTCCATTGTTTTGCTAAAGTACAGTAAGAAATAAATGATGTAAGGCCAGAGGAGGTGCCGAACACCGGGTCGGGCCTGTAGAGGCGTTCCTACAGGATGTTTGGTTTGTGTGATGTTTTTAATACAGTAAATGGGGATCCTTACTCTTCATCTTTCCAGCATTTCAAAATTTAGTAAGTGATTTCACATCATCTCATTTGCTTATATAAGGACAGCAGGGCAAACAATATATCCCCAATTGATGGACAAGAAAAGAGGGGTTTCCAAAGAATGACAGGACAGATTCCCACAGTTGTAGGTGGTGGAATCACAAGGCAAACTTCAGTCTTCAGAGGCCAAGTTCAATGCTAGTATTGTTGCATTCCTCTTTTCTTGTGGAAACATTTCATGTCTGTGGTCCTTTTTTTTTTTCAAATGGTTCAGCAAAACTAAATCATGTCGCTGGACAGCTGCATAAAAAGATAGAAAACAAGTTGCCATCTTCAAAATCAGTTGCCTCCTGGGCTGATGATTGACTTCATGTGTGATTTACAATGGCAGGGGATGGTATTGATTGTTAATTACAGTCGCTGGGGCGGTCCTGGATTGGTGCAAACCTTTTCAAATTCAAACACCATGATTCAATAAGGATGAAGATTTTAACTTAAAAATTGCAAATATTATTTTAAAACATATTTATTCTTCAGTGCCAAAAAATAAAAAATAATAAAATACAGAATTTTTAACGATGCGTTCAACTTTCAACAGCCACTGTTCTGCAGACATTTCCTGCTGCTTTGTATTTGTTCATGTTTTTGCTTCCTTGAAAAATCCTCCTACCCTTCCTGTTTGCTTGTCAAAAGTCATAGGAATCCATCGGAGCACTTCTGAAGCCCTTCTCCGGGCTGCGGTTGCTCCTGGATCTATGACCCTCCCCCACAGGTGGGCCCTTTCTGCTGCGGACCCCATCATACATTTCCGTGGTACTCAGCACATTCTTCCCATAGCACAGGTTTGCCAGCTTTGTTGAAGAACAAGCTGGGCAAGGTTGACTATTTCAGGCACGTGTTAAAAATGTAGTAATTTCTGAATTTGCCTTGCCGCTTCCTGGACAGTGTGAGCTGCTTAGAGAACAGACTTCTGCCCCCACTCATGTTTTGCCTTCTCCGCGAGTCCTCCCGTGGTGCCTCCAGTTATAGCACTAAGCATGCACCACGAGCTTGTGTGTACTCCATGCCACGTCGCCAGTAAGTTCTAAGGGACTCAGGTTGGGGGTCCTCGGCAGATGAGGACCCAGATGAGTGAAAGACGCCAGCAAGCGATAGCAGCCGGCAGGGAGCACAGGGTGGCACAGCCAGGGACCGACCGCCCCAGAGGAGCTTTCTCCCACCTCCAGCGTTTCCTTCAGGTCTCAGTCGAAGAGTCCTTTTGACTCTCAAACGAAGTAGCAGAATTGGATGTAGGCCAGAGGCCAGGCGCACGTCGCGTGCCCTGTCAGCCTGGGTGGAGGCAGAGGGTCCCTGAGAGACAGCGCTGGGGGCTGCAGGCTTGGCTGTGCTCCGGATCCCCTTCTCCCTCACTTGCCTCGGCCTCCGTCCTCCCTTTAAAATGACATTTTCTCTCCGGGGACCTGGAGGCTCGCCTGGGCGATGGTTTTGATCAGATGCTGCCAGCATTTAAACTTGAAGGGAGTTTCCAGTGGATGACGTGCGGGCTGCAGACAGAAACAGGAGAGCAAAGAGAACTCCGAGGGAGGCCTAGAGAGCCCTCGGGGCACCTTGTGCACCCCAAGAACCTCCCCAGGAGGTCTGAGTGGGTAGTCTCTGAAAACCCACCCCAAGTGGCTGTTCAGTAAAGCAGACCCACACCACCTGCCCTAATGCTGAGCTTTAGCAGATTTATGGAAGGAGCTCTTCACAGGCTTGAGCTCACGACAGCATCAGCTTGATGATGTTTTGCTAAGGAGCGCTGTGAGGTCCCCAGCCACTTTGCTGGTTGCCCCCTCCCTCCTGCCTGGCATGGACTCCTCGGGTTTCTGGTCTGTCCTGGATTTCAGTCGTTCTGCTTATGGCTGCATTGCCCTGCAGTGTGGGCCTGGCCTCGACCACCGCCTGTCCTGAAATGGTGGCCATGACTGAGGTTTTAGTCCATCAGCCCCTGCCAGGATCACGGACAAGCCCCCCGCTCCCAGTACCTGTGGTGGGAAAAAGGTGCCCCCTCCTGCTCATTCCACACCCCTAGCTTCCAAGTGCTTCTGCTTGCTGTATCTTCACTCCACTCACAATCCAATTTTACAGATGTGAAAACTGAGACTCAGGCCAATTAGGCTGTGCAGAGAGACAATTTCAAGCTGAGATTCCAGTTGAAGCCCAAATTAAATTGGAGCCCATTCAGAACAGCGGCGTGGCGATGGGGGGAAAGGGAAGCCAGAGAGGAAGAAGAATCAGACTGCAGCCAGGCAGGGTTCCGCAGCGGCTTGGAGAGCCTCCCAGTGTATCAGCACCCACCTCACCTGCTAGCTGGCCATGTCAGGGACGCAAGAAATCTGCCTCTCTGTGAATGTGAAAGGAATTAAATCAGCTAATACAACTGTGGCCTGAAGGGAACACAAATTCAAACGCTCCAGTTAGTAATAGCGCCATGACCCTTTTAATTCTCTGCCATGTCCTGTCTTTCTTTCTTCCCCCAACATCCATATCCCTTCCACAATTTTACTCTTACACCTCCTCAGACACACACATTATTTACTTAGTGATAAGACAGGTCGAGACCGTCTGCTAGGAAAAACCGCACAGATATTATTTGCAAAGGCTAAAAAAGCAGGTGTTCTCAAGCTTATCTGAATATTTTGAGTAAATCCCTGTTTTGAAATGTAAATGCTTCTGCAGTCTGTTTAGTTTGAGATAAAGCAGTGAACAATGAGTTAATCCTTGTTTTATGCAGTTCATTATCAGAAGGCTGTGACCCTGCCAGCCACCTTTTTAAACACAAGGGAGGTCACTCACAGGTAGATAGCCCCCTGCCCTCCACCCCCCACCCCCAAATCACATATATTCTATAGATTGTATTGGACATAAACAGACCAGGGTATAAATATTCTGTATATGTTTACATATGCCATATAGAAAGAGGATTATTTAAAATATTTATTCAATATTAAACACTTCAGGACTTTATAAAATTGTTTTGTTATCATTCAAGCAAAAAGCAGAATGTTTTTTCATCCCAGGGTGAAATTGGATGTATTCATCTCTGAGAAACATGATTTAATCTTTCAGAGTGGCAGTGGAAAGGAATGCGGAATCTCTTTGATTTTTTTTCCATAAACAATTTCAAAGAAAAAAATTAAAATGCAATAATCTGCCCAAGTTTATTAAATTAAATCCTATCAACATTCCTCTTTCTTCTCTAATGTCTTTCCAAAAACAAATAAACAAACAAGCAAGCAAACAATTATACCTCCAAAATACCAATATTATCTCAAAAGAAAAAGGTGTCCCAGGCTCTGGCATTAGAGGACTTCATTTCAGAGGGCATTCCTATTCTTGTTGCCATAGCACACAGTTTGTAGCTAAAGCAATTATTAACAATTACTCAATTATTAATTCTGTCATTTTGCCATGATTCCAGGATAAACCCTTTGGGAAAAGGCATTTTTATAATTGATTTCTCCCCCATTTTATCTACTCATAACTTGTTCAGGCTTCGTTTCTTTAGAACCTGTTTTCTCTGCATTCTCTCTACTAGCTTCTTTTTCTGTCTCTGTTTCTCCATTTGATCAATAAACACGGCAGCTCCGTTGGCTGTGGCTTTCTGCACCAATGGCTCTCCTGGGCACTGTACTTTTCCTTCTCCAGTGCAGAGGCATGTGGAGTCTCCTTCTCTATTCATTATGCTTCTGGGTTCCTAGGGCTCTTCCCTGCGCTGCCTGGGTCTCCAGCATTCCTTAGCTCAGTGTTGAAACTCCGGCTCAGGAGCTTTCTTCTTTTATACACTCTTCTACGGAAATATAATACTTAAAGCAAAACTTTCGGGAAAAAAAAGTGTACCTGCTATGTGGATTTGTAGGGTTGTTACCAAAGAACATTTTTTTGAGTAAAATCCAAACAAAGCATCTTTTTCTGCTATGTTCCTAATGGCTGCCCCCGGCAGCAGCTCACTGTCTTGTTTATTGAAGACAAGGGCTGGGCAGAAGGAGATAAGAGTTGATTCGTGTCTCTAGAATATTGACTGTGAAGTATATATTTGCGTAACTTATTACTGAGGAGTTTTGTAGGTCTTTCAGATGCTGCTTAAGAGGTATGTCAATTTGTTTTTTATTTAAATATTTAATTCTATTTTTAATTAGGCCTGATGCAAGACAGGCATTATGTATCAGCTTCTGTCGGCTGCTTCCTGATGGCGTTAAGTGTTTCCAGAAAATGTACAAATCCATATTTATTTAGTGCGACCAAAGCAGTCGCACTGAAATTGAAACGGGACTCCAGGATCCCATGTCTCAGACACATGCCTGTCATGAATGGATGTCTAAACGGACACTGAGTCCTGATACCTTCTTGCTTACAGCTCTTAAAACAAATCCCTCTGAAGATATCTGATGAGAATCAAGGTCGCAGCCAGCAGGAGAAAACAAATGCATGCAGACAACAGGTTGTATTTTCTTTCTTTCTCTCTCTCTCTCTCTCTTTTTTTTTTTTGAGATGGAGTCTTGCTCTGTCACCCAGGCTGGAGTGCAGTGGCCGGATCTCAGCTCACTGCAAGCTCCGCCTCCGGGGTTTACGCCATTCTCCTGCCTCAGCCTCCCGAGTAGCTGGGACTACAGGCGCCGCCACCTCGCCCGGCTAGCTTTTTGTATTTTTTTAGTAGAGACGGGGTTTCACCGTGTTAGCCAGGATGGTCTCAAACTCCTGACCTCGTGATCCGCCCGTCTCGGCCTCCCAAAGTGCTGGGATTACAGGCTTGAGCCACCGCGCCCGGCCCTCTTTTTTTTTTTTTTAAGACAAAGTCTCACACTGTCACCCAGGCTGAAGTGCAGTGGCGCGATCTCAACTCACTGCAACCTCCGTTTCCCGGGTTCAAGAGATTCTCCTGCCTCAGCCTCCTGAGTAGCTGTTATTACAGGCATGCGCCACCACACCCTGCTAATTTTTTTTGTATTTTCAGTAGAGACGGTGTTCCACCATGTTGACCAGGCTGGTCGCAAACTCCTGACCTCGTGATTCGCCTGCGTCAGCCTCCCAGAGTGCTGGGATTACAGGCATGAGCCAGCGCACCGGGTTCAGGATGTATTTTCTAAGACGGATGTTGTCTCTATGCAAAACCAGCACAATCTTTGGGACTAGATGGACTCTTTATTTCCAGAAAACGTTGATGGATTTTTAGGTTGCATTGACTACTTTGACTTATTAGGTCATTTCACTGTAAATGGTTAAACCATCTGTTTCACCAGATCTCAAGAACTCTGGCTGGCCCACTGCCTACTCAGTAGGGGGATTTCTTAGCAGAAGAGGACAAACTGTGGTCCCTTGAATGTCACCGTAGCAAAGATTTTGGTCAGTTTCAAAAGCAAGTCAACAGAAAGTAATATTTATTGGATACTTCGAATGTGCTGGGCATCATGGCGGGTACTTTTTACAAAGATGCATTTACAGTGAAGCCAACAGTCTAAACTTCAGGGCCTTTCCTGGAAATGGCTTCTCCCAGGATCCTAGGAGGGGCACCAGCAATTTTCTATTCAAACCATTTTATCCATTTCCTTAAATAAGGCCTCCAAAATTAAATTCACTTCAGACCTTGCAAAAGCTGGATGCACCCTTATTTCTATACTTCACAACAAACTTATAATTGCTTTGTGAATTTAACAATGAAGCCTGTCACAGCAAAAATCAAAAGAATAAATTGAGCAACAAGTGAATCATCAAAACATGTTATTTCTACTAAACCCCACCTTGGCACTATTATTTCAGGAAAAAAAATCACTTTTAATTAAGTTAGTCCATTTGAACACTGGTTTATTGCTTTATTATATTGAATATATAAAAGTTTTATAGTTACGTAAGTGTTATAATCATAAAGGGTATACAGATGATCTTAATTTTGGTACTACATAAACCACATTCTAAGAAAATGTATTTACTTTAGCAAGAGAGTTCATGAGAATTTCTCTCACCAAGAAGAAACTTTTATAGTACTTAAGTTTGAAATACACTGCAGTAGCCTAAAAACCCAGTCAGTGCTCAAGGGAAGGAACTGGAACAAGGTAGATGTGATCAGCTTTGTATTGGAGTGAAGGACTCAGCTCCTACAATAAAGAACCTACTCCTGTTTACAGGCGTCATTTACTAATCATTACTACCTAGCAGCTCCCCACCTTTATCTTCTTGACTGATTGGTTGGTTGGCTGTAGCTGACTCCTGTGGCCAGTGCTCTAGCTGCTGCATGAGTCACAGCATGACCTTGATAAAGTAGGGCTGGACCAAGATCTGTAGATCTCTACACCCTCAGTGCTTCCCGATTGCTTGCAAGATAAGGTTCAGATCCTTTGGCGGGAGATAGGCAGTCCTCCAAGATTTCTCCTCTGCCTTCTTTTGCTGTGACTCTAACTGGGTCAGGGTTAATCATAAATTTATTCATTTTTCTCAGACAGAGTCTTGCTCTGTCACCCAGGCTGTAGTGCAATGGCGTGATCTTGGCTCACTGCAACCTCTGCCTCCCGGGTTCAAGCAATTCTCCTGCCTCAGCCTCCCAAGTAGCTGGGACTACAGGCACCCACCACCACACCCAGCTAATTTTCATATTTTTAGTAGAGATGGGGTTTCACCATCTCAGCCAGGCTGGTCTTGAACTCCTGACCTGGTGATCCGCCCACCTCCCAAAGTGCTGGGATTACAGGGGTGAGCCACCATGCTCGGCTGGGCCACTGTTATTCTACAACAGAGGCCTCCTTCTCAACACTGAGTGCTGTGCTCTGGAAAAATCAAATTCCTGGGCATTGTCTCCATGCATCTTACTGTCATGGGTTTCCTGCCACCATGACATGGCTGTCATCCTGTCCCAGTTTCGGCCACCCAGGGAGTACCCGCTCTTCTTTCCAAGCACCATCGCTAGAGGACACCTTTCCTGTCCTTCCTGGCATGGCCTGAATGACACAAATCCGCTTGCAAGGCTGTGCCAACGGGTCTCTCCCTAAGATCCCCAGTTTCTAGAATATGTATGGCACTAACTTGAATACAGGACTGTGATGATTAATTGTATGTGTCAACTTGCCTGGGCTAAGGGGTGCCCAGATAGCAGGTAAAACATTGTTTCTGGTTGTGTCTGTGAGGGTGTTCCCAGAAGAGACGAGCACTGGAATCTGGAGACTGAGTAAAGAAGGAAACAGCAGGCATTCTCAGTCCTTTGCTCTTGGGCTGAATTACAATCATGGAAATCCTGATTCTCCATCCTGCCGACAGAACCTTTGAAGACTTCTTAGCCTCCATCATCGCATGAGCCAGTTCCCGTAATACATCTTCCCTTTGATATCTATTTCAATTCTATGGGTTCTGCTTTTTCTGGAGAACTCTGACTAATAGGAGGGCCGTCTCTGTGATTTAGTTCTCCACTCCTGTAGTGAACTCATCAGCATTAAAACAGTGTTTTGGTTTTGTGTCATGAGTTAAGTTGTTATTGCTCTGATTATAAAATAACAGAGCATCTTGCAAGTTTTGCTTATGAAGCTGATGCTGTGAATTTCTTGAACTTCTAAAGTGTTTTGAAATGTGGATTCCTAGAGATGAAAGTCCTCAGAGAGAGGGTCCCACGATGCGGTAGGACTTCAAAAGTTACTCACTGAATAAATGAGACGATAAGTTTCCTTGTATTTCTCTAGTACAGACTATTATAGACTCACAGAAAACAGTACAACATTTTTAAATGATGTACTTATTTCCAAATCTATCTGATGTAATACCTTTTTCCCCCTATGAGCCAACGCAAATGCAAAAGTGTACTTTTCTCTCTCTAGGGAGAAATAGATTTCTAGACCTTGATTTTTGTAAGAGTTCATTTTCCATTGAAACCAAGTGTCTTCAAAAGTCAAATTTTGCTTCATTTTCTTCTTCCTCCTTTTTTCTAAGTTAAATGGTTAAGTCTTGACTACAGAGGAACGTGATTCAGTCAGTGCATTGCTGATGTCCCAGAATTCCGCAAATGTTTCCATATGGGATTCCCATGTTGACAAAACAAAGTGATCAATCTGTAGTATTTTGTAACCAGGGCCAGGGCAAACACAAAGAAAAGTGCATTAGGGAGTTTTTATATAATTCAAGGACTTATTAATTCATTATGCTCCCGATATTCTTTTCTGTTTAACCCTCACCCAGGAGGGAGTGTAGAATAGTGATTACCAGCCAGACTGCCTTCTTGTGAATTATAACTTCAATTTTTACTGCTGCTTAGCCTTGCTGTGTCTCATATGCTCATCTGTAAAGTTAAGGTTAAAATATGTCTCAAACACGAGGCTGTTGTGAGGATTTAATGTAGCAACACACACTGTGAGTGCTCATAAATGTTAGTTCCAGTTGAGAGGAGTTGCTCTTACACCAGCCCTTTCCCCATTCAGCTGTTCTCCGATTTAGAATGCATGAAAATCACCTGGGAAGCTTACTGCAGGTGCAGAGTCCTGGGCCTCCCCAAGGTGAGTCCACTTTGGGAACCTCCATGTGTAGCAGGTACCCACAGTGATTCTGCTGGAGAGCCTGCTGTCTGAGCATTGAGAAACACAGACCAGTCATGTCAATTTTAAGCCAACTTTGAAAACTCGATGCATACAGCATCTTCATTTCCACTTCCTGGTTATTCACTAAGTAAATGCTGTAAACCAGTGCACAGAATTTCTGCTCTCTGGGAGCCCATGGTGTTGGAAGTGGCAGAGTGTGGACAGGGCTTCTTAAGCTTCCTTGGTGGTATAAATATTCCTCCTTGTGTCCTCAAGCTCCTACCAGACCTGGGACCTGATCTCATAACCTCAGGAAGGTGCTACAAGGACGCCTAACACAGTGAAGAAAAGACCACTAGCTCTGTGGTCAGGCAAATGTAGGTTTGCCTCTGCTTCTGTCATTACCTCTCTGTGCGTAACAAAAGCAAAAAGGAAGGGAGAGAGAAGGGAGAGGAGGAAGGAACCATGGAAGGAAGAGAGAAAAGGAAGACAGCACTCTCAGCGTCCATCCCTCTTTAAACTAAAGGTAGCAGCTCATACCTCAAAGGTGTATTATGAGGTTTAAATGAGATGCATAAAGCGTGCAACACCCTCATTTGGTGGCGGTGCTTTCCTGTGGCTCTCTGAGCCCAGGACACCACCCATCTTTAACTGAGCATTGCTGTTCTTTGACCCCCACTTACCACTCGATAATATATATGGTCATTTATTGCTATTTAATTGTTGTGCATACTGCAGTTTTATCTTTCCACTAAACTAGTAGCATCCTGGGATCAAGGACTATGTGTCAACCTGGTTCTGTCTCCCACTACTTATTCATAGACTTGTCCATGGCCCCAGAGCCCTAACCGGTAACCTTCACTTCCTGTCCTTGCTAATCCTCAGATGTCCAAAGTGATCAAAGAGGAAGCAATAAACAGGCCACAGATTCATTTCTGACCTAAGAGGCAGGCTTGCTGGGGATGCTAGAGCCTAGTCATTCAGGTTCACTGGGAAATAGCTTGCAGTAACCATGAGGGAGTTGCCAGGAAATGCAAAGAATCTTCCAGTAATGGTAAGGGCTGCAGGGTACACAGGGGTGTAGCTCAGCACTCTTTGCACGTGGTGCCTGAGCCTCATCCTGTTTATGGATTGTGTTGACCACGATCCCCACTTAACACCACATCCAATACTGCAATCTAAATCCTCACGTTACTGGAGGGCTGCTCCCAGGTGAGGAACATTGAATGTATGGGACATTGGAGGCCGATATGATTTTATTGTATCCCCACCCAGATTTTATCTTGAATTGCAGCTCCCATAATTCCCACAGGTCATGGGAGGGACCCAGTGGGAGGTAATTGAATCATGGTGGCAGGCTTTTCCTATGCTGTTCTCGAGAGAGTGAATAAGTCTCATGAAATCTGGTGGTTTTATAAAGGGGAGTTCCCCTGCACACACTCTCTTTGCTTGTCACCATGTAAGATGTGACTTTGCTCCTCATTCACCCTCCACCATGATTGTGAGGCCTCCCCAGCCAAGTGGAACTATAAGTCAATTAAACCTCTTTCCTTTATAAATTACCCAGTCTTGGGTGTGTTTTTATTAGCAGTGTGAAAATGGACTAATACAGAGGCTTACTATAAGGGTTCATGATTTGGAAGAGTGAGACCATGACACACATGGTCATATGCATTGAGGGCACTTGAATGGTCAATGAAGAACATGCAGCCTACTATTAGGCATGTGTATCTTTGCAGGGCATACCTTAAAATGAATGAAATACCAGCAACATATGCCTTAGTATGAATGAGGTATACCCTTCCTCTCTAGAGTGTACCTTTATAGGTTATACCTTCAAATAAATAAGGTATATATGTCAGAGGCATTTGAACCAGAACAACTCAATCTTGAATAGGCACTGAGTAAAATGAGGCTGGGACCTACTGGGCTGCATTCCCAGGAGGTTGGGCATTCTAAGTCAGAAGATGAGATAGGCTGGCACAAGATACAGGTCCCAAAGATCTTGCTGATAAAACAGGTTGCAGTAAAGGAGCCCAGCAAAACCAAGATGGCAATGAAAGTGACCTCTGGCCATTCTACTGCTCATTATATGCTAATTATAATGCATTAGCCTGCTGAGAGACACTCTCACCAGTGCCATGACAGTCTACAAATGCCATGGCAACATCTGGAAGTTGCTCTATATTGTCTAAAGAGGGGAGGAATCCTCAGTTCTGGGAATTGCCCAGCCCTTTCCTGCAAAACTCATGAATAATCCGCCCCTTGTTTAGCATATAGTCAAGTAATAACCATAAAAATAGCCAAGCAGCAACCCTTGGGGCTGTTTTATGTATGGGGTAGCCATTCTTCTATTCCCTTACTTTCTTAATAAACTTGCTTTCAGTTTACTTTGTGGACTCACCCCAAGTTCTTTCTTGAGGAAGGTCCCAGAACCCTCTCTTGAGGTGTGGATAGGGACTCCTTTCCAGTAACATATATATTAGGAATTAGAGCATTTTCTTGGAAAAAAAAATCATGCAAAAGTGAGAGAAAGGTTTACAAAACATTATTTGTTAACCTAAGAGCTGTGCATTTAAGGCAAATATCAGACCATACTTCATACGCTTTGCTTTACTGCAAGCTTCTGGCGCTTTCTGGGGACATGGCTCCAGTGCTAATCTGTCTGCTCAAGGCTCTTTCTTACCTTCCAGATAGGAAGGAAAGCCGGGAGCTGTACTTCCCTTGTCATCACCCCCAGCCTCCTCCATTTGTATCACCTACCTACAGTAAGGTAGGGTTGCTTGGGATTTTTCCCTACTTCTCTCCCAGAATTCCTCACCCTGCCCATAAGCTAACGTCTTGAAGAAACTATCTGTTCATAAACTAAAGGAAGGTGCTCTTACAGGACAGTCCAGAAACTCACTCTTCTCCATTAAGCCCCATTTTCTTCCTCCACCCCCTGAATATTTGATTTACATTAGCCAAAACAGATTATTGACAGGGTTTAGGGCACACTACCCAAAATATGGCACCTTGGCATTTGAGAAAACAGCAGAAGTGGGAAGACCACTCTCCCCTCCCTTTCCCCTTCTTCCCCGAAGCAGGACATAAGACTTAGAAAAGTCATCCTCTGAGCTCCCTCCCTTTCTCCTTGAAGACCCTCATGTGGCAGGTGTACTGCCCTATACACAGACACTAGGAAGAAACTGAATAAACAATCCTTATTAACCTTCCCCCAACCCAGTTTATTGCCATCAAATCACACCATTTAGTTCTCCAATCACACTTCTGCTTGACAGCCCATAAAAATACACAGATGTCCTCACTGTCTTGGTGTTCATATTTGCAGGCTCTCCTGTCATATACAGCTCCTATTAAATAAAGGTGTTACGCATTTCCCTTATTAATCTGTCTTTTGTTATGGGGCCTTAGCCAGGAATCTTGTGATGGTAAGGAAAGGAAGTTACTTTGTCTTTACTACATTATCTTTACAAAATAGAGAAAGGGAGTTTTTCATAGTCAGCATTCTATGTGCCTGAAATTTAACTCATTTTTTTAGAGTTCCCCAAAGACATCATAATCATTTACACATATCACTTTAGCTTTGGGTACAATCCTATATATGTAAAGTGTAGCATTTGTGACTTTAACTTTACTAGCTTATGTTAGATGCCAAATCTCTACTAAAAAAAGAAAAAAATTACTTTGCATTATCACAGGACATGTTCTATGAAATCATTCCATTTTCCCACCTTCAGGTGCGCTAAAATAAACCAACTCCCAAGGCCTCCAGGAAAGGTCACTTGAAAGCCTTTATAATTGTATCCTAATTTGTAGTAGTTATAGTATGCATAACAATAACAATATTGACAGAGTACAGTGATCGTATTTTCACGTACATGGCCCATAAGGAAAGCAAGAAAAGCAGCTTTTACCAGTTAGATTTATGAAAAATACAAATTTTTAAAAGTGTCTTTCAATTCAGAACTTTTTTTTTCTGACTATATTTTGGCCACTTAAGTCAGCTTCTATCACTTCTCAAGTTTTCTGTAAGTCAGGAATAATTATTTTTAAAATTATATTACCCTGTGTTGACTCCTGAAATCCACTTAGGGAGTGACTCCATCCTTGGACGTTAGAGATCATCTGAGCCAGCCCTATCTTCAGATGAGGTATCTTCATCCAGATGTTACAAAGGCAGTAGATGCGGCCCGGAGGCTGAGACAAGCCCAAGATCCTTAGTATCTATCTCAACATTTCTAATATCTGACTTTTTATCCTAGGTTTCCTGGACTTTCACTGAATGAAACTTTTCTTCTTTAGGGCCAATATTTTTTTCTAGGCTATGTAATATAGAAAAGCTTATGCTGGATAGACAAAGTATGGCAAGAGGAGGAGAGTCCACAGTGCTGGAACAATTGCTAAAGCAGGGTCCACCGTGAAAACTGTTAACACTGCAGGCTGATTCAAAGACGACTTGATTGGAAGCCACATTCTACTAACAGGGATCCGTTTGCAAATGGCAGCGGGTGTAAAGTTTGCACAATTCTGCCCTGTTTCTACTTCCCACTGTTAGTCATTGCTTAGTCACTTCACTAAGCTTGGTCTGAGTTTCTATAGTACACCTCCTCCCCGTAAAACAAAACAACAAAACAAAACAAAAGATGTCCCTTCAAATCTAAGAATCTATGAAATTCCCTGAATCTAAGCAGAAATGAGAATGAACGTGAAATACAAATTTATTCTCCTTTTTAGTGTGATAAGTGTATTTCCTCTTGAGTCTGAATCTAGTGTTTTAATGCAGGCCTCAATGTGACAGTTATTACACAGGCAAGAGTGCATTCAGGGCCCAATAAATCTCTCAAGCAGAAGCTGAAAGACAACAGCCCAGAGAATATGAAAGCCGTGAAACAGGTATAAATCGAAAAAAATTCAAAAGCAAAGACTTGTTAGACTGAATTTAAAGTTATAGATGGAGAAGAGGAGGGTGAGGAGGAGAAGGAGGAAAAAGGGGTGAGGAAGAGGAGGAAAAGGAGGAAGAGGAGGAGGAGGAGGAAGAGGAGGAATAGAGGAAATCTTTAATTGTAGGTGATCTCAGCCGAACTGTGAACAAAGCTTATAGGAGATACATTTTTTAACCACATGATTTTCTCTGGGTTTTCATATGGTAATTTCACCCTGATCTAGGGAGCTGAGGCATTTTTCGTAACTGATTTTTGAAAAGCATCAAATGTAAACTTAATAAGTTTAGAGGCCTTGGTCACCACAGTTTCTAGCATTATAATTGAGCCATTGTTTTCCACTCAGAACTGGATAATGACTACGGTTTGCCCTCATAGCTCTCAGTTTATGAAGACACAGCTGCCAATATCTTTAAGAACCTTTTTTTTTTTTTCACATGACAATGAATGTTTAGGGTGTGGAGTATAACTGAATAAAGCCCCAAGTCAAAGGTAAGCAAGACTACTAAAGCATGATATAGCTTTAAATACTCTATGTATAATAATTTATGTATTATCTATTAAAGAAGATATACCTAATATACATAAACATACATCAATATATTTATATCCATATTTATATATGTCATAAAGATTAAATAATTTCATGAGGTATGATATCAGATCGCTTTGACTCACTGGAATGAAAAAACACTTCACCTAAAGGAGAATCTCCTCCACAGAGCCCTATGCCTACTCTAAATGAAGCCAACAGCCTGAAATGACACACTGAACTCATGCAACTGATCACTGAGTGCGTATTTGGGGGGCTTGTAGACGTTCACTACATTAAATTGCAATTATAAATCAGTCCTTCACTTTCTTTATGGTTCCACTGAGATTTTTCCAGATAGGAGGAAGAGAAAAAGACATCAGTAAAGAAATAGAAAAAGGCTTCATCATATCCATCCAAAATTCATTCATTTTGAAAATTTAGAATATGTTAATGTCCGTTTATAATGTGAATGAGTGTTAACTGAGATTCAGTCTCAAGACTGTGTTCTTTTAATTATTTTTTTGTTGAGGTGGGCAGATGTGCTCTGCATGTGTTACTTGGTTTAAGATCAGGGATCTAAGAGATCCCTTTTTTCTCTCTTTCCCCAGAAGGCTTCATTGTAATTCTAATGATAAAAGCTTCCCTGGAAGCAAAAGTTCAGGTTTCTTTACCTGGAGCCTTATGTTATCAGTCCTAATTCTTAATTCTGAATGGTATTTTAAGCTGTAAGTCCAATCTACTTAAGGATTGAAGGCAATTTCTTCACCTTTTTCTTCCAAGAGTGTCAGAACAAAACCTAACGTTAGTAAATTGTACTATGCCCTTCCATTATATACACACACCCATTGTTGAAAGCTCAGGGAAAGAAATACATATATTATGTATGTACCTACTACGTACCACCCAGAACACGACTGCTAACATGTTACTGTATTTCTGTATTGTCATTCATTTCCCTTCTTTCCAGAAATACAATTTTATATGCTATTTATTGAAAAATAAACTAAAAAAGAGACGCTTCAATATAAGCAGAAGGTTTTCAACACTGGCTAAGGCGTGGAAGTTAAATCACCGCATGGCCCATCTGGCCGTTTGCTAACATCCCCTGCAGTCCTCCCTGGAGCTCCTCCACGCGCATCATTGGCATCATCTCCACACATGTGCCTGTGCATGTTTATCTTGCAAAGCACTTAATAAAATAAGATCAATTATGTTCCCCTCTTTGTTTACTCAACAGTCGCAGACGCTTCTAAGGGGTGAGTGGACTGGAAATCTAAGGGGGAAATTGCCGTTAGGGTTGGGGGCTGCTGTTTTCTGCCACCTTTGCCTTCCTGCAACAAGGACCAGGAGTCCTTTTGAGGGTTCCTCTTCCTCCCTAGCAGCTGAGCTTTCCAGAGGGGCTTCTGCAGCGTGGACCCAGTTCTGGCTGTCCTGTGCACACACAGGCAGGTGCACTCCACTGAGAAGCTTTCTGAAGAAAGCCAGCGCTTCAGACATCCTAAACCAAAAATAAGACCACTGTCACCGTTCCTCGGGCTCTAAAACACCACTTGATTTTAGGGACAGCACTTCCAGATCCTAGCAAAGGGAGGGCAGGGAGAGAGCCAGAGAGCAGGAGAGAGGGAAAGGGGAGCCACGAGAGTTGAAGACTTGATGTCCAATACAGCCCGAGGCCCAGCAGCTCCAGAGGCCTGATGAGAAGGCTCGCTCCCTGGGCCTTCCCGCTCCCCTCAACAATGCACACCTCATGTGTTTGTTTGCTTTTCCAGGCCTGTGCTGAAAGCCTGAAATCTGAACCCCGAGAGGCCACAGCCTTATCAGCACCCAGGGATCAATATTTGGGCTGACTTCTCTCAGGCCACGCATCCACAGCAGAGGCAGAGGGAGTAGCACCTTTGACAGTGGTCCCTTCAGGGCAGGAACACCCAGCAGGGAGGCATGCCTTCCATGAGATGCCCCAGGGGAGTGCCTTCAAGGGGGTGTCCAGGGAGGAGTGCCTTCCAGTGGGTGCCCAGAAAGGAGCCCTGCTTCCTGCGCAGAATCTGGAGAGGCCACAGAGGAGGTGGAGGAGCCGGAGAGAATTCCATCTCTGTCTTCCCTGCTGCACCTGCCCTGCTCTGGAAGTGGTATTCTGACGTGGCTGGTAGAGTCATGTTCATCTCTAAAACTTCCTCGGACAGCCATGCAACAACTGCTTCAAGACAGCAGCGTCATCCCTGCCCTGGCTTTCTCTGGACATAACTGTGCACTTCTGTGTGCTCAGGACAAAGAATACGGCTCATGGGTCGTCACTCATTTTAAATTTCGGACTGTGTTGTTTTCTTTCTGATCTGTAGGATCACCTTCACCGAAGTGTCTCTAAGATGCAAGCTATAGAATGGCAAAACGAAACAACTCAGCTCTTCTGTATAAAACAGTAAAAGTATGAAGAAGTTTAGAATATTCAGATATCTGTCAATGTGTTGTTACACATTTTTTCGGTGCTTGAAGCCAGTTTATACGATGTCAACATTACTATGCGTAGTACACTTTAAAAGTCCCCTAGTAATACTAATCTTCTGATGCACAAAGCATCATAGAAAGTATTGTAATACCAAATGCTATACATTTGTTTAATAAAGACTCAGTTTTAAAGGATGCATCATAAGAACTACATTGCTATTATTTTTTCTTGTTACTTTGTTAAAGATAGCTGCTTTGACTTACATGAGGAAAAGAGCATTTAAAATTATTAAATGCTAATATTTAAATAAATCAACAGTTTTCACCTTTATTATTCTAGCTTACATTTGACTTTTAAAAATTTACCAAAAAGGACTTTCTATTTTAAAGGGAAAAGTGATCTCTACATCAAAGTAATCCAGAAAAGCAATTATGTCTGGTACCATTTTATTTAAACTATAACATGAGTTCATGTATTCAGGCATATGACACTATTGTAGACGGATGGATGGATGGATGGATAGATAGATGATAGATAATGTCAATACATATACATACAGGTATGTGTGATGTAGAATGTGTTATGGCAGCAGTCCCCAACACCCCAGCCACACACCAGTACTGGTCCGTGGCCTCTTAGGAACTGGGCCTCACAGCAGGGCGTGATTGGCTGGGGTGGGGAGGGCGCAAGCATTGCCGCCTGAGCTCCGCCTCCTGTCAGCTCAGCAGCAGCATTAGATCCTCACAGGAGCGGAACCCTACTGCGAACTGCACTTACAGGGAATCGAGGTTGCGCGCTCCTTATGAGAATTGAACTGATGCCTGATGATCTGAGGTGGAACAATTCCATCCCAAACCATCCCCCTCACTTCCTGTCCATGGAAAAATTACGTTCCACGAAACTGGTCCCTTGTGTCAAAAAGGCTGGGGACCGGCTGTGCGCGATGGCTCATGCCTATCATCCCAGCACTTTGGAGGCCAAGGCGGGCCGATCACGAGGTCGGGAGATCGAGACCATCCTGGCTAACGCCGTGAAACCCCATCTCTACTAAAAAGACAAAAATTCGCCGGGCGAGGTGGCAGCGCCTATAGTCCCAGCTACTCGGGAGGCTGAGGCAGGAGAATGGTGTGAACCCGGGAGGCGGAGCTTGCAGTGAGCTGAGATCGCGTCACTGCACTCCAGCCTGGGCGACAGAGAGACTCTGTCACACACACAAAAAAAGGTTGGCGACTGCTGTGTTACAGATTTTGCATGTGAGGCAGTCATGGGTAGTGATGTGGCATGTGTTACGTGTGTGAAGCACTGTGCATGATATAGTGTGCGTGATGTAGTATGTGTTATAATATATGTGAGGCAGCGTGTGTGATGTAATGTTTGTGTGGGGCAGCATGTGTCATCTCATATGTGCAATCAAGTGTGTGTGTTTTCATGTCCACGTGATGCAGTGTGTATGTTCTATAGAATGTGTGATGCAGTGTGTGTTATGGTGTGATGTAGTATGTGTGATGTCATGTGTGTGTAATGCAGTGTGTTTGTGCAGTACTATGTGTGATGGAGTGTGTGCATGTGTTATAGTGTGTGTGATGCAGTGAATGTGTGTTATAGTGTGTGATGCAGTGGATATAGTGTGTGATGCAGTGTATATGAAGGTGTGTGATGCAGTGTTTTACAGTGTTGATACAGTGAATGTGTGTTGTAGTGTGTGATGCAGTGAGTGTGTGTTACAGTGTGTGATGCAGTGAGTGTGTGTGCTGCAGTGTGGGTTGTAGTGTGTGATGCAGTGCATGTTGTGTGTGATGCAGTGAGTGTGTGTTACAGTGTGTGATGCAGTGTGTGCTGTAGTGTGTGTGATGCAGTGAGTGTGTGTTGTAGTGTGTGTGAAGTTGTGTGATGCAGCGTGTGTTGTGTGTGTGATGCAGTGAGTGTGTGTTGTAGTGTGTGTGAAGTTGTGTGATGCAGCGTGTGTTGTGTGTGTGATGCAGTGAGTGTGTGTTATAGTGTGTGATGCAGTGAGTGTGTGTGATGCAGTGTGGGTTGTAATGTGTGATGCAGTGCATGTTGTGTGTGATGCAGTGTGTGTGTGTTACAGTGTGTGATGCAGTGTGTGCTGTAGTGTGTGTGACGCACTGAGTGTGTGATGCAGTGTGTGTGAAGTTGTGTGATGCAGCGTGTGTTGTAGTGTGTGTGATGCAGTGAGTGTGTGTTATAGTGTGTGATGCAGTGAGTGTGTGTGATGCGGTGTGGGTTGTAGTGTGTGATGCAGTGAGTGTGTGTTATAGTGTGTGATGCAGTGAGTGTGTGTTATAGTGTGTGATGCAGTGAGTGTGTGTGATGCAGTGTGGGTTGTAGTGTGTGATGCAGTGCATGTTGTGTGTGATGCAGTGAGTGTGTGTACAGTGTCTGATGCAGTGTGTGCTGTAGTGTGTGTGATGCAGTGAGTGTGTGATGCAGTGTGTGTGAAGTTGTGTGATGCAGCGTGTGTTGTGTGTGTGATGCAGTGAGTGTGTGTTATAGTGTGTGTGATGCAGTGAGTGTGTGTTATAGTGTGTGATGCAGTGAGTGTGTGTGATGCAGTGTGGGTTGTAGTGTGTGATGCAGTGAGTGTGTGTTATAGTGTGTGATGCAGTGTGTGCTGTAGTGTGTGTGATGCAGTGAGTGTGTGTTGTAGTGAGTGATGCAGTGTGTGTGAAGTTGTGTGATGCAGCGTGTGTTGTGTGTGATGCAGTGTGTGTGTGTTGTAGTGTGTGTGATGCAGTGTGTGTGAAGGTGTGTGATGCAGTGAGTGTGTTATACTGTGTGATGCAGTGAGTGTATGCTGTAGTGTGTGTGATGCAGTGTGTGTGTTGTAGTGTGTGTGATGCAGTGAGTGTATGTTATAGTGTGTGATGCAGTGAGTGTGTGATGCAGCGTGATATAGTGTGTGATGCAGTGTGTATGAAGGTGTGTGTGATGCAGTTTTATAGTGTTGATGCAGTGAGTGTGTGTTGTAGTGTGTGTGATGCAGTGTGTGTGTTGTAGTGTGTGATGCAGTGTGTGTGTTGCAGTGTCTGTGATGCAGTGTGTGTGTGTTGCAGTGTGTGATGCAGTGTGTGTGTGTTGTAGTGTGTGATGCAGTGTGTGTGTTGTAGTGTGTGTGATGCAGTGTGTGTGTGTTGTAGTGTGTGATGCAGTGTGTGTGTTGTAGTGTGTGTGATGCAGTGTGTGTGTTGTAGTGTGTGATGCAGTGTGTGTGTGTTGTAGTCTGTGATGCAGTGAGTGTGTGCTATAGTGTGTGCGATGGAGTCAGTGTCTTCTATAGAGTGTGTAATGCAGCGTCTGTGACAGAAGAGGAAGAGAGGCCTCCATCCTGCACATCTATCCAGTCACAGGTGCTCGGATACTAGGATGCCCTCTGAGATGCTCCCATCGTTGCCCTCAGAGGGTGGAACCTCATACATCAGCCAGCACATTTCTCTCCACCTACACAATCTCACACTGCAGAGGAGCCCTGTCCTCCGGCATTGTGAGATAACCACACCAAAGCGGCTGAATATTGTACTAATAAGTGTTCTGATGCAGAAGGAAGTGTTCCTAGCCTGTCAACCAAGAAGTGCTGAATTTATAAACATGACGTATGCGCATCTTTATCTAGGCCAAAAGTATTCCCAGATGGTATTGTTTGACTCCGAACCCCCCTCCCCTCTCAGAAGCACAGATACTTAGAAATGAGGGTCTCGAGTTGGTCCCATCATCACACCACATGGATTCTAATTTACCCTAATCTGCGCCATCCCGATCACACTGAAGGCGCCAGGCTAACACTGCTTTTGAAAGTCTCATCCACCTGAAGCTGCTTTGATGGGTCCCTCTCCAGCTTAGAAAAGTTCCATGTCAATTGCTCTACACAGGATGAAGTCTAAATGTGTCAGCCAGCAACTTAAATCCTTTCAAAATGTTCTAAATAAATAATGTTTCAAGTGTCATATCTACTGCATTCCAGCCAGACTGAAGTGAAAACCCTGAAAAACACCTCCTCTTCTAATTCCCTCTATTCCTTACCTCTAACATGTGCCACCAGCCTTCCAACCCAGCTTCTCCAACCCATATCAAAGCAGTTTTCTGCAGGCTTCTCTTGAATCTGGCCCACAGCACCTTCCTGCGTGCCTCGATCCGCCATGTGTGCTAACGTTCACGTACACGGCCACAACCTTCACCCATGTCCTTGCTGTGACTTCCTCTAGTCCACCCCTTATCTAGTGTCTACGCTCATAACCACCTTATTTCATCCTCACAATATCCTCAACACCAGATTAAGATGCCCAGATTTCAGGGATGGTAAAACCGAATCTGAAAAATATTAAATAGTTTGCTCAAAACTATGATGCCAAAGGCCATGTTCTTCCTTCTGAGCAAAGATCTGTGCTCGAGTCTGAGGGTTCTTCCAAAAAGACTGAACTGTGTGATACCTGCACTAAGTGGTTCATAATGTTGCTGACTTAATAAGATAACTCTTTTATCTGGCAGGGAATGGGCTTCACAGTTGAGCACCAGCCCGGATTGTTCCCAAATACAGGCAATGCAGTTGTTTTGGCTTTGAAAATGGGAAGACAGCAGTCTGGCAGGTGAGAACTCTTCTCAATGATCTACCAGGTAAAGCAAAGTTATAAAATTGAACTTGCATTGCCTGATGTGTCCATTTCAAGATCACTAGAGGGATTAAATGACAACAATAAATACAAAATGAACATGAAAACTATAAAGGTTTCTGTATTTAAACATATTGTATGTAAATATCCATTAAACATATTGTACCATTAAATAATGGTACAATATTGTCCCACACCTGAGAATAAAAGTAAAATAAATAAACACGGAAATAAGCAAGTGGTGCAGATAACTCTACTTACCTGGTGGTGCAGAAATGCCCTGTCATATCTCCGATCATCCCCTCCTGCCCACTCTTCAATCCTACAACATATGTCCTTTTTGCAGGCCTCAATTTCTTCTGTTCCTCACTTGGCAGGTCTCGTCCTTGGTGCAGGCTTTGCCCCATGGCTATCCTCTTAGTGTATCTCACTTTCACCAGCCCCTCAGCTCCGATGCTGGCCCTGAATCATTCTGCTTTTCCCATCCCTGGGATTGTCACCACTGACTTGTCTCCTCCTTCTCCCAGGCCACTGTGCGCTGTAGACAAAGTCCCCAGAGCAAGCTGCTAGTGTCACCGTGGAGTCTGATGTGTGTTGCAGCAGCCTCATGCTCGTCAGTCCATTCTGTTCCCCACGGCTGGTGCTTTGCATCTTGTCTTTCTATGCTTTTCCATGTGCTGCAAGCCTGGACTCGCATTCTCTCTATAACCTGAACAGAAGCCTCCAGCTTCAACTTTCTGGAAGCCCTGCATGTAACCTCCAGGAGCTCCTTCAGTTTCACCATTTTCCTCCTCAGTATTGCTCCATAACCCCGCCCAGAGTCTGCTTCGCTCCCCAGGAGGACCTTTCCCAGGCACCTTTCCCAGGCAATGCCAAGGCCTTCTCCTACACCTCTCACCGCTCTGGGTCGAATTTAACAATCCATGAATATCTTTTCTTTTTTCTTTTTTGAGACAGAGTTTTACTCTTGTCACCCAGGCTGGAGTGCAATCGTGTGATCTCAGCTCACTGCAACCTCCACCAGCCGGGTTCAAGTGATTCTCCCGCCTCAGCCTCCTGAGTAGCTGGGATTACAGGCACCCGCCACCACACCCGGCTAATTATTGTATTTTAGTAAAGGGTTTTGTCATGTTGGCCAGGCTGGTCTCGAACTCCTGAACACAGGTGATCCGCCTGCTTCGACCTCTCAGAGTGCTGGAATTATAGGCGTGAGCCACCTTGCCTGGCCCAATCCATGGATTTCTCTCCTATAAGTTTCTATCCATAGCCACTGTCTCTCACTATTTTGGTTTTTGTCTGTTGGTCTCACTTTGTTCTAAGAAATAAAAATAAAATAGTTTCCAAATGGCAGTATTATCCCTCCAAGTACCATATCGTATTTCATCTTCCTTTTATTTCAACACCTCTGGACACAGTTTCTCAGTGTCTTTAAGCAGCTTTCCTTTTTTTTTTTTTCTAATATCTCATTGGCCAGGATCTTGGTGCTAGAGATGTACTAGCGTAGTCTTTTATTCTGAGTAGCAATGAGCTCAGCTTTTCCTGAGGAAGAAGGGGAAAGTGGACATTAGGAAACTACCAGATATTTCTATCATACTCTAGCTGCTGATGATATCTCCTCTGTCTCCAGATCTGTGACACATTTTCCTCTTCTGTCTTTCGGGGATGTAGTTTAATAGTAGACACACTAAATATGCAGAAATTACATTGATGCAAGGCAGAAAACTAAAATGTATTAAACACAAGTTCTAAGTGCTGTGAAAACACGGGCAGACCAGTGAGTTCCAGTGCATGCCTGGGTAGGCTGGATGAAAGGACGATCCATCCATATCTTCTGACTTGGCTCTTCCAGAAGAAAACACAAACAGTGAATGATCATAATTGTGTGGCACCCTGTGAGTAAGTGGACAAGGTTCTTCATGACCAGAGACACCGAGCACAGGGACTCTGGTTTCACCAAGGCCTGAAGGTGTTGAGGTCTTGACAAATCTGTAGCCTGTACAGCACAAAGATTAGAAAACGACTCTAAACTTCCCCTAATGTAACACAACAAAACCTCCTAGGTACTATTAAGAACTTGGAAGCGGTCCATCTGTTTTCAGACTAGGAATTAATTCTATCTAAGAAGTCTCTTCCGATGACATCCAGAAGGATAGAGACTCGTGTAACAGTGGCTTACGATTTGAGGGAACAAGATTTTAAATCATTATTATCATTTTAGACATGATGACTGAAGATACATGCTGTTAGTCAGGAATCTTACAGTTACCCAGTGTGATGTATGATCTGAGGATTAGAGATCATAAATAAGTTGACCAAGACAAAAGCTTTGTGATGGAGTAAGCATCGAAACTCAGATGCTCGTGTGTTAAGTGGATGTTTTTCTACTCTGTCGCTAGGCTAGGTACATGAAATGGCTGGGTGCGTGGGCTTTCAGATGGCATTTTTGGTCCTACCTCTACCAAAAAGCAAATCCAGAACTGCAGCAGGGGTCAGATCTTACAGGCCATGTAATGACATTGGCTTTAGCTGTGGTTGCTCTCTTGAGAGTAGCCTGTAAGCAGGGTGAGGATATGGAGGGAGATCAGTTAAGAGGCAAACAAAATAATCCAGGAGAAAGATGATACTGCCTTGAACAATGGAGATAGTAGTGAAATTTTAAGAAATTATCAGACTCCAGTTATATTTGAAGATAGAACCACTGGAATTTTCTGAATGACTGGATATATGGTGAGAGAGAAAAAAAAAAAGACAGCAAGGGTAATCCCAAGGTTTTTGGCCTGAATAACTGCAGAAATGTTGTCTTTTACTGAGAATGGACAATGGTGAAGGAAAAAAAAATAGTTTTGGAAGTGTCATCTTTAAGATTCCTAATACAGACAAATGGAAAGATCCAGTTAGAAATTGTATATACAAGCCTTGAGGTCAGGAAAGAAGTCTGACCTAGAGATGTGAATTTGAGTCATCACAACCTGAAAGGTATTTATCTGTTTATTTATTTTAGTTATTATTATTATTATTATTGACGGAGTCTCGCTCTGTCACCAGGCTGGAGTACAGTGGTGTGAACTTGGTTCACTGCAATCTCCAACTCCCGGGTTCAAGTGATTCTCCTTCCCCAGCCTCCCAAGTAGCTGGAATTTCAGGCATGTGCCACCACGCCGGGCTAATTTCTGTCTTTTTAGTAGAGTCAGGGTTTGACCATGTTGGCCAGGATGGTCTTGATCTTCTGACCTCATGATCCACCTGCCTCAGTCTCCCAAAGTGCTGAGATTACAGATGTGAGCCACCATGCCTGGCCACAACATGGAAGATATTTAAAGCTTTAAGGCTCAATGAGATTTCCTAGAGATAAATGTAGAAAGAAGCAAGAGAAAAATATAAGGCCTATGTCCTATCTTTTTAGACAGTTAGACATAGAGGAAGATCATAAGAAGTGGGCACAGCAGACTGGGGGGATATAGCCAGTGACCACAAGGAAAACCAGGAGTGTGGGGTGTTCAGAAAGCCAGGGGAAGAAAGCATCTCAGATAGGAGCAAACAACAGACTGTGTTAAATGCTGCTGGAAGATCAAATAAGATAAAGATGGGAAAATGGCCACCAGATTTAGCAGTAAAGAGGACATTGATGACTTCAAGAAAAACTACTTCCTTAGAGTGGTAAGAACAGGAGCCTGATTTCAGAGATGTAAGATGGAATGGGATGAGAGGCAGTACACACAGAGACGTAAACAGAAGGTAAGGGTTTTGGTGTTAAGAGTGAAGGAAGAAATGGAGTGGTAGCTGGAAGGGATGTGGAGTCAAGGTGTATAGAGAGAAATTTTTTTTTAGATGAGAGAAATTACAGCATATTTTCACATGGATGGGATGATAATAGGAGAGAGAAAAATTGGTGATTTTGTAAAAATATAGTGATGCCCACGATTAGACCAAAAGAGAAGGGATCTAATCTGAAGAAGATCGCCCTAGACAGCAACATGGGGAGGTCATTTATAGCAGTAGGAGTTGAGGCAATTACGTGGTTTCATTGATGTGTATTGTAAAGATAGGAAACTCTCCTCTGACTACTTCTATTTTTCTCAAGGATGTAGAAGGCAAGGCCATTATCTGAGATTGAGGATAAAGGAGGTGGTACTGGTGGTTTGATGTGAAAGAGAAATAAGCTACTTATCCAGGAAAAGCAAAACTTAAGGAATCAGAAATATGCAAGGGTTGCTAGATAGCACTGACAGCCTCAACCTGATGGTCATAATTGTTTTTTAATTTTTGAGACAGGGTCTCCTTCTGTCACCCAGTCTGGAGTGCAGTGGCTCCATCAGGGCCCACTGCAACATCAATCTCCTGTGCTCAAGCAATTCTCCCACCTCTCTCTGCCAAATAGTTTGGGACTACAGTTGCGTGCTAGTATGCCCATATTATATCCAGTTTTTTTTTTTTTTTTTTAGAAAAAGGGTCTCCCTATGTTGCCCAGGCTGAGCTCAAATGATCTGTCCACCTCAATTTCTTAAAATGCTGGGACTACAGGTGTGAGCCACCATGCCCAGTCCATACATTTAGAAAGATCAGTCAGTATGCTTATTCAGCTTCCTGGGCATAAAGATAGAACAGGTAGAAACTTAGACTAGAGTTTTCATGAGCACGTCAGATGGCAAGAGAGAAGCAAGAGAGGGCTTATGTTGACTATAGACTCTAATATGGAATCAGGAGGAAGTGAGAACCTGAGGAACATGAGGGTCAGATAAAATGTAGTAAGAACAGCTGATTCTGTTCATGTTAAATAATGACTGGATTGCAGGAACTTGAGTAAGTGTGCAGAAGATATAGGAAATTATGGGCATAGAGTGGAATGCTTGAAACTGTGATTATGGAGGGACATAGTCAATGGTAATGACAAGATCCAAATTTGATCTTGAGAATGGGAGTCTGAAGTGGAAAGGAGCACAAGATAATTGGAGCAGAGGAGACCAAAGAACTTAGACAGGGTATTAAAAAGGTCATCTCTGTAGTTAGTGCAGTTTCCAAGAATTACGGCAGAAGTAGTCCTGGAGGGAAAAGTAGGGAGCCAGGAGCCACAACTAGGTAAAGAGAATCTTTTGAGTGTTGGTAGATACTGCAAAAAGCAGAGGTAGTTGTGGTGGGTGTAATCTGACAGCATAAGTATCAGAGGTGGAAGGGGTTAGAGTGGAGAACTGGATACTCTGGAAATGGCAGTAAAAAGCAATGAACACATTGATCTCACCCCAAGGTCCAGCTGTGCAAAAATGTTGGAGAGAAAACAACCACCTTGAGATGACTGTGGGGGTTGGGGAAAGGTAGTTTTAGCCAAAGAAAGAAGGTGAAGACAATATTCATGGGAGAGTTTGAAGGTGTGGGTATTCTGCTCATGACAGACTTTAGTCTCAGGAGGTAGAGGAGGAATAAGGGAAGGATTTGATAGCTGAGGAAGCATGAGGGATGAAGTCACTTTAGAGGTGCACAGAGCTGTACAGCCCATGTATTTTGACCTTATGTTCATTTTTAAATTTTTTATTTTTATTTTTATTTTTTGAGACAGAGTCTCACTTTGTCATTCAGGCTGGAGTACAGTGGCGCCATCTTGGCCCACTGCACCCTCTGCCTCCTGGGTTCAAGTGATTCTTTTGCCTCAGCCTCCCAAGTAGCTGGGACTATAGGCATGGGCCACCATGGCTGGCCAATTTTTGTCTTTTTAGTAGATACAGAGTTTCACCATATCGGCCTGGCTGGTCTTGAACTCCTGACCTTGTGATTCACCCACCTTGGCCTCCCAAAGTGCTGGGATTACAGGTGTGAGCCACCACGCCTGGACTTACGTTCATTTTTTACTTTTGGAGGCAACTAATATAAATAGATGAAGGGTACAATGGGATTAGTCCTGATGGTGTCTGAGACTTGCGGTCTTTCCTGCTCTGGTGATACGGAAACAGACCAATCTCTAGGGCCCACTGCTCTCTCTTGACAATGGAGGTTTTCAATCACAGGGTTACCAGAGAACATGGTGAGTGAAAAACATCCATTGATTACTGAGAATAATAATATTGAGACCAAAATAAATGCTACTCAGCTCAAAGAGTAAGTATTCCTTTACCAAAGAGGAAAAGAAAAAGATATTTAAAAATAAGTCAAAAAATTAGATGGTATATTGCCCATGAGATGAGAACTAGATGTAGGTGAGCACTAAAAATCTCTGCCATTGTAGATCTATAGAAAATTTAAAGAATCGGCTAGGCATGGTGGCTCACACCTATAATCCTAGCACTTTGAGAGGCCAAGGTGGGTGGATCAACTGAGGCCAGGAGTTCGAGACTAGCCTGGCTAACGTGATGAAACCCTGTTTCCACTAAAAATACAAAACTTAGCCAGGCATGGTGGCGTGCGCCTGTAATCCCAGCTACTCAGGAGGCTGAGGCAAGAGAATCGCTTGATTTCAGGAGCTAGATGTTGCAGTGAGCCGAGATCGTGCCATTGCACTCCAGCCTGGGCAAAAAGGGAGAAACTCCGTCTCAAAAAAAGAAAAAAATAAAAAAGGACAGGAGGAAAAATAATAATCAAGCTTAATATTATAAAAAAATAGAAAAAGTAAGTTTGAATGTTAATAAATTCTTTATTCCTTATAAAGAATAATAAAACAGATAAATTCCCTTAGTCTGAGTAGGATAAAAAAGAGCAAAAGGAGAGAGAGATTAGGAATAAAAAGGAAACATACATAAATCCTAGAATAGATTAATAGAATTGTAAGAGAACACAGCATGCAACTCTATGGCAATAAATGTGTAACTCTAGAGAAAAGGTATACATTTCCAGGAAAATATAAATTAATAATACTGAATTAAGAAGTGGAAATGCTGAACAGACCAATTTCCATAGAAAGATTGGGAAGATGATAAAAATATGCATTGACAAGATCATCATAGAAATTAAACCACGTGTACATAAATCATTAGAGAGTTTTAAGAATAGTAGTGATAGTTTGTAGAAACAGGGTTTTGCCATGTTGCCCAGGTTGGTCTTGAACTCCTGGGTTCAAGTGATCTGCCTGCCGCAGCCTCCCAAAGTGCTGGGATTACAGGCGTGAGCCAATGCGCCTGGCCTTGCACATCTTTTATCAGATTTTTCCCCTAAGTATTTCAAATCTTTTGAAGCTATAATAAATGAGTTTTAAAAATTCCAAAAAAAAAAAAAAAGAATAGTAGTGATGTGATCTAACACATTTCAAAAGGTGTTGTTAGGGAAGTCACTGCAGAGGAACAAGAGAAAGAGCAGGTAGACTGGCTAAGAGGTGACTTCATGACTGCAGGCTAGATGGTGTGGGAGTCCTGCCAGGAGGAGGGAGGTGGGTGAGATGTGATCCAGTTTTGCAGATAGATTGATTGAAGTTGCAGGAATGGAAGAGGGTCTAGGTTTTGGGCCATAGCAAATGGAAGAATGGCATTATTATCATTTGTGTTGTTTGCCAGGGCTGCCATGACAAAGTCCTGCCTACTGGGTAGCTTAAAAGGCAGAAATGCATTGCCCTGCACTTCTGGAGGTGGAAAGTCAGAGATCAAGGCACCAGCAGCATTGACTATTTCTGAGGAGTGAGTGGGACTGTTCTCTAGTTCCTGGTTGTTTTCTGGCAATCTCTGGGGCGTTCCCCGACTTACAGAAGTATCACCTGGATCTCTACCTTCACCTTCTCATGGCATCTCCCTTTGTGCATGCCTCTGCATCCAAGTTTCCCCTTTTAATAAGATCATCAGTCATATCGGATTAGGAGCCACCCTACTCCTATATGACCTTATTTTGACTTAACTAATTATGCAACAACCCTATATTCATTCTGAGGGACTAGAGATTAGCACTTTCTTTTCTTTTTTTTTTTTTTTTTTTTGAGACAGAGTCTTGCTCTGTCACCCAGGCTGGAGTGCAATGGCATGATCTCGGCTCACTGCAACCTCCACCTCCTGGGTTCACGCCATTCTCCCATTCTCCTGCCTCAGCCTCCCGAGTAGCTGGGACTACAGGCACCCGCCACCACGCCCGCCTAATTTTTTGTATTTTTAGTAGAGACGGGGTTTCACCATATTAGCCAGGTTGGTCTCGATCTCCTGACCTCGTGATCTGCCCACCTCGGCCTCCCAAGGTGCTGGGATTATGGCTTCAGCCACCGTGCCAGGCCGAGATTAGCACTTTCATGTATGAAAGTTTGGAGAGGACATAATTCAACTTATAATACCATTTACAGGGCTGAAAAAAATACTGGAGCAGCAGGTTTGGGCACATGCCTACTTGAGTTCCAGGTGGACGCATAAGATGGGCAATGGAGTTCGAAGGAGACATGTAGCTAGAAATATGAATTCAGCCATTTGATATACTTGTATTGAAAGTCATGATCTGGGATTATTAACTCTGAAGGGATTATTTATAGAAAAGGGAAGAGATCTGAGAACCAAGCTTTAGGGCTCTCTAACATTTAGAAATATTTCTGATTTCTAAATCCATACACTTATTTCTAATCCAATGCATGCACTTCAGGACACTTGTTCTTTCCTCTGCCTAGACCCCTCTTTCTCCAGCCACCTGCATCAGATGTTCCCCCGGCCCCTAAATATCTGCGTCACTGGATGCATCTCTTCCTTCAAGCACTTGCTCCACGGCCCATCTACAGTGACACACACAGCAGCTCCCGCCCTCTGTCCTCCCTCCGTCTCTTGCCCTGCGTTTATCTGTGTTTCCTTCCTTGCCTGCCATGCTGCAGCCTGACTGCTCATTTCCTCCTTCCCCACAGAAAGCTCAGCTCCATGAGGCAAGGAAGGCTCCTTGCTTTGCTCACTGCTGCTTTCTCACAGTCAAGGTCCTTGCTGGGCATGCAGTAGTGCTCAATGCATTTTTGTTGAAAGAATGAATGAACGGTTAGGGACTGCTGAAGCTCACTTCCCTCTACATGCTTCAGGGTTTGTGTACTAAGCATTAATCATCCCCATCCACGGCCTAACCCATGAGTGTACCAGTCCCTTCCAACTGCCATCATTTTAAGCTCTCTTTGCTACTATTTCTGACAGTCCCTGAGGAGAAGTCAAATAGTGAACAGTCTTGAAATCAGGCCTGTTCTGTGATTGTTTCCAGCACAGCAGCACGGCCCCCTCAGAGAACTCCTGACACTGGCAATAAAGAGCGGCCGACCTCAGAGTAGCTGTGACTCATGCTTCCAAATGGAAGATGCTTTATGTGCTGCAAAGGCAGTTTTTATGAATATGATCTATTAGAGATCATTAACCATTCTGAAACATTCTTCACGTTGAAAGTCAGTATGGTTTTCAAAGCCATTTATTTAATTATTTTCTCATGTTTGTTGGAGCCCGAATCATAAAATTTGGACTTTTGCAGGAAACTAGCCATGTTTCTATTTCTGAAAGAAAGAGAGAAAGAAAGAAAGAAAGAAAGAAAGACAGACAGACAGAAAGAAAGAAAGAAAGAAAGAAAGAAAGAAAGAAAGAAAGAAAGAATAGTGAAGATAGGAACATTTTGGATTCTGGAAGTTGTAGGATAATTTTATAAAGGTGATTATATCACAATCCACCTTAGCAGGACATTTTCTGTTGTGATTTTTCAAACTAGTTTGATTTTCTTCCCTGTTTACTTTTTTGTTTGTTTTTGTTGTTATTGTTTTTGTTTGATGTATCCAACATTTGATGGCGTCCCAGTAGATCATGCCATGATCTACATAGATATCTATATTTTTTTTCTTTGAAGGTGGGGGATTGTTTGCACTGAAAAAAAACTAAGATTTTTGCTATGGTTGTTGTTTTAAGGTGTATTAATGAAAACAAGCTTTGACTTACCATTCTTGAAAAGGGGAGAGAGACTAGGGGATTTGATGAGGAAGGGGCTGAAATTTCTCTTACTGAGGCTTTGCCTCGTCACAGTGTGAAGGTGATAGTCTCAATCTCAATCACACAGGGGCCAACTCATTACTGCTCACTTAGAGCAGCTGCTGGTCTCAGTTCGAGCAGCGAGGGAGGCCGCCAATGCTCCTGAGTGACAACAGCCAGCGGGCTCAGCCACGGGACAGTCTCACGGAAACCTCGCTGCCTCCTGGACAGTCCCGTTTCATGACCCTAATCGGGAAACGTGAAGCCCCCAAGTCTGTTCTTTCATGGCTACAGTGGCTCCTGAAGACCCCAGCTTCACACCATTTCATTAATTTCCATCTTTTTCCCAAAATGAACAACTGTGGAACCGAGCTTCAGTTATTTACATTTAAGGCAGCATAAGAAATCAGGCTGAAATGTCAGCAACAAAAAGGAAAGAGTACTACAAAGTGGATTAATATTTATTATCTTGGCGGGGCGTGGTGGCACATGCCTGTAATCCCAGCACTTTGGGAGGCCGAGGTGGGTAAATCACCTGAGGTCAGGAGTTTGAGACCAACCTGGCCAACATGGTGAAACCCCGTCTCTACTAAAAATACAAGAATTAGCTGAGTGTGGTGGTGCATGCCTGTAATCCCAGCTACTCAGGAGGCTGAGACAGGAAAATTGCTTGAATCTGGGAGTTGGAGGTTGCAGTGAGCCAAGATCGCACTACTGCACTCCAGCCTAAGCAACAGAGTGAGACTCCATCTCAAATATATGTGTGTGTGTGTATATATATAATCTTTATTTTTATTTCATCAGCATCTCATTAAAGGTCATTCATAAGAGTAGGTAATTTGTCTTCATTCATACCTTAAAACAACAGGGCTAGGAGCTGGAGTTGATGTAGGTCTTAAATATTCACTCAACTCATTTCTGTCCACCAATGCTGCAAATATGCCCTGATTAAATCCAATGAATCACATGTATAATAATTAATAAAACATGCATATTACATCACCAAAATTAGTACTTAATATTAAAATATGCAGGCAACTATCTTGACTTTTGACTTTTGGCAAGATAATGAATATCTTAGTCTAATTTCACAGATGTATTTCTTTGGCCTCCATTAAATGCCAAATAGTAAATTCTAATTTAAAGTAGACATAAAGCTTTGATGCATACAATATGAGTTTTACAGTATGAAATATAAAATTAGCAACACAAATTCTCATACCTAGGAGTTCTTAAATCCAAAGTGCTTCACTTTCGAAATGAAAGGAGCCATGAGTATGGAATGAAAGGAAAGGAACCACCAGTATAGTCAGAGAACTGGTAAGACAGACATCCACTGAATGCTCCCTGCTACCAAAGTTAATCAAAGTTATTCTCCATTTTGTATTTATTTCAGGCCAGTTGAGCGTATTCCTTTGCTCTGTTCCTGGAGAAGAACCATTAATTATACTACTTTTTACTTGTTGAGATGGAAAAAAAGATCTTTATAACTGGGCCTAAGCAAAACCAGAATCAACAGCTTATGGTATAAGAGAAAATAAGAAGTATGTCCCAAAAATACATACGGATAATTACATTGTTTCCATAACTTTGGTAAGGCAGCAAGATTTTCATCAAAAAAAAAAAAAAAAAAACCCACAAGATTTCTCAAATCTTTACAGAGATCCAAGTTTATATGACAGAGAAAAGAGAGAAGTAGGAAGGGAAAAGAGAAGGGAGACGTTTTCCTATTAAAATTGAATTTACACTATGTATCCTTGAAATTTTAACTGATCAATTAATTGGAATATGTTAAGAGTGGCATATTGATTAATTTAATATTCTGCATGATCAGGAAATTAATCAAAACTTCATTGATGAAGGCCGGGTAAGGTTGCTAACACCTGCAATCCCAGCACTTTGGGAGGCGAAGGCAGGGGGATCACTTAAGCCCAGGAGGTCGAGACCAGCCTGGACAACATGGTGAAGCCCCGTCTCTACTAAAAACACAAAAATAAGCCAGGCATGGTAGTTCGCATCTGTAATCCCAGCTACTCGGGAGGCTGCGGCGACCGAATCACTTGAACCCAGGAAGTGGAGGTTGCAGTGAGCCAGGATTGTTCCACTGCACTCCAGCCTGCGTGACAGAGTGAAACTCCATCTCATTAAAAAAAAAAAAAAACTTTATTGATGTAAAATTTTTGATACTAGTAATTGGTGTACTTTCCATGTTAACTAAAAGAGTACAGATTCTGAACATCACCAAACATTTCTCCAAAGACTGAAGGTTATATGGACCTTTAGGTTTCCCACTCTTACCCTCAGAAGTCATCGTCCAAGACTAGATATTCATGGTAGAAAGTGTACGGGACTCAATGAAATAACTTTACTGTTGGATCTAATGACACACACACGAGTAATACACGTTTCTCTTTAAAAAATCTAAAACAAAAGTTGAAATAATAAAATAAAACCATTCAAACATTTTGTCACCTGAGTTAATCAATATAAATAACCTGGAGCATACCTGAACACAATTTTTAGCCTTCTTCCCCGTACATACTGGCTCATGATCCCAATTTTTTAAGTCCAAATTATGTTTTCATGTTTTTCTTGCTTCTACAATTGTTTGTTTTTATTTGTTGTTACTATTGCTTTTAATTAGTTGCTACATGATCTTGTGTTTTGGATTTTGGTTTTCGCCCCATTTAATTTGAGAAAATAGTCTGTTTTTATTTATACTAGTGATAAACCAACATTAAGCAGAGGAATATTTATTCTTTTTTATGAAAGCAAATTACATTAGGGTATCTACATATCTCCCACTTCATAACCCAAGTTTGGCAGTTAAGTTTTTGAATCTTTTTCCTAGTCTACTACAGGTAAATAATTTTTCAGAACTATATTTTATGAGGGATTTGATTTCAAACATCATGGAAAAGATAAAAAGCATGTATAGTCAAAATTACTCTTGAAAATTCCTAAGGAGACACACTACTGAAGTCTGATAAAGCCTTTCAATAAGATTAACAAGTTCAGCTTTTGCTATGAAATGTTGAAAAAAATAGCTGTTTCTATGGTTCAGTATCAGATGCAGTAAATGTGCTGCTATTAGGGACCCCAGTGTAAACAAGTGGAGACCTGTAAGCCCTTGAACCACAATGCAGAGAGTTGCTCCCACTCTGGGAAGTGCATGGGACCTGAGCCCCTCTGAGGGGACAACAGAAGTGCCTTTCGTCTCATGGTTGCTAGGACATATGCCTTGAGTAGAATGGCAGGCTAAATTAATGGCACTGTTTAAGTTCTGCTCCATCACTTCTTTAGGGAGCCCAAGCATATATAACTACATCCAATTAATGCACACTTAAGTGGCATTCACCTTACTGTAGTTTTCTTTCATGAAGGATAATATTGACATATTTAGAAAACATTGTAATTGGTTATTTGCATTTAATTTCATTTATTTTTAACCTTATTGCCTGGTCTTATACCAAAGCCTTCCCATATATGGGTTATTTATTCCAATTATGTCCTCATATAACTTCCAGGGAAGAAAGGGAGAGAGAACATGAGCCACCTGAGACTGCATATTTGTAAATTTGTTTTTATTGACGTCACATGCCACTAATAACTCAGGTGATTTTAAATTCTCACTTACTGCTGCAATATTACCTTTCTCCTTTATTACCTTGGTATTTCAGAATTTGTCAGCAAATAATTTTTTATTTCGGATAATTTGTTTTACGTTCTTGAAGATGTGCTGTTTTGATAAAATAGTTGTTGCCTGACGTAAATCTTCCAAAACATTCCATGAACATATTCTGCTTGTTATGTTTATTTTCCTCTCTTTCTGTTCCTAGTGGTTTATTTATCTTTGAAAGGAGGCAATTCATTTTCCACCACCAACTGGCCCCAAAGCAATGTAGGTGAAATGGTCTCTGAGACCTCCTGTCTGCACCTGCCTGGACGTCATGTGTACCTTCCCCTTGCCATCGCCTAGAGCTCTGAGTGGCCATGTCTAAGTTGCCTGCCCAGGAACGCAGGTGCTTTAGGGAGGTGGAATGGGTGCCAGGCTCTGGGAGAAGATTTGGGGGTCTCCTCTCTCCTATTCCGAGTTCTCGTCACGCCCTCTGCACTGGAGAGGCACAGCCCAGCCTGTCGTGGGTGTTCCCCATAGATTTTGCCTATTCCCTCAACTTAGGCTCACAGGCTGTGGGAGGAGTAGAAGTTTTAAGGGCTCTTTGATGCCACAGCGTGAGTTTCCTTTTGCTTCAGTTACCACTGGTTTTTAGTTTTGAAGAAAAAGGGTTTTGGAAAATGCTTCATTTTTCCCAACACAAGCCCTTCAGCCTTCAACATCCCCTCTCCTTGGGTTGGATGTATCTTTCTTCTTTAATTTAATTTTTTTTTTTGAGAAAATCTTGCTCTGTGCCCAGGTTAGAGTACAGTGACGTGGTTTCAGGTCACTGCAGCCTCTGCCTCCTGGGTTCAAGTGACTCTCCTGCCTCAGATTCCCTAGTAGCTGGGATTACCTGTGTGCGCCACCACGCCTCGCAAATTTTTGTGTTTTCACTATAGACGGGATTTCATCATGTTGGCCAGGCTGGTCTCAAACTCCTGACCTCAAGCGATCCACCCGCCTCGTTCTCCCAAAGTGCTGGGATTACGGGCGTGAGCCACAGCACCCGGCAGATACATTTCTCAGATATCAGAATGGATCCACTCTGCCATCAGCCAACAGAGCTCTGCCTTGTGGCCTCACAGTACCCTCCAGTCTGCTACTGCTGCTATACCAGGTGCTGTCATCCACAAGAGAAAAAGGAGCTCCACGCAGGATCCCCCGGCCCGACCCTGGGCCCCTGCATTGCCAGGCTTTGTCCCTGAAAGAGACTTTTTCAGAATTTCATTCACCTGTGTCTTATTTTATACAATTACTCTCTTGAGGAATGGACTTGTGCCTGTATTTCTTCCTCTGATTGCTTTTGGTGAACACTCCTCAGTGTCTGTGTTATGACAGTAGCCTTCCCTAGTCCTGCGTCCCTAATATTTCTTTGCCATTTTTACATTTTTGTGGTTGTCGCTGTTGTTTAGTCAGTTTTGGTGAGAGACGTATTAAAATTCATACAGAAAATTCCAATGTTCCTGGAATTTTACCAATTCTTCTTTCTTTTTTTTTTTTTTTTGAAATAGAGTCTCGCTCTGTCACCCAGGCTGGAGTGCAGTGGCACCATCTCAGCTCACTGCAAGCTCTGCCTCCCGGGTTCACATGATTCTCCTGCCTCAGCCTCCCGAGTAGCTGGGACTACAGGCGCCCACCACCATGCCCAGCTAATTTTTTTGCATTTTTAATAGAGATGGAGTTTCACTGTGTTAGCCAGGATGGTCTTGATCTCCTGACCTTGTGATCTACCTGCCTCGGCCTCCCAAAGTGCTAGGATTACAGGCGGGAGCCACCGTGCCTGGCCTATCATTTCTTCTTAATAGTCTGTTCAATTATCTGCATTTCTAGAGGGGTTGTTTGTCCTGAATCCACAGGGCCTGTGTGGTGCGTGCCTTGAAAACTCTGGAGTGGAAGCCCTCACCTGCTGCTCTGCCTGCCCTACGCCCTATGGGAGTCCCCCACCCAGAATACCCACCTTCGTGTCTCTCCAGGTTGGAGTAGGCAATTAATATTTCTGTTCCCAGATTCTGGACACGTCAGGTTCGCCTGAGAATTTTGTGCTCAAGTCTGGAGGATCTGTAAGTTTCTATAGCTCAGCAACCATCGAGGCAAGGAGTGGGTTGGGTGTGAGAACATGGAGAGATCAGTTTCACCTTCTGGCCGACGATCCCAACCTTAACAGACGGATGTTATGGCATGCCTTCAGTTCTCCCGACAAGAGGAGACCATGCACAACATAATGCTTTATACCCATACGTGTCAAACATTTTTTTTCTGATGAGTTTTTAAAATTCTCTTAAGTAGACTAAAGGTGGGGGTAATTCGGCTGGCTGCTCTGAACACCTGTTGGCAAGCTCTGTAGGGATGTGCGGAGCTTTATTACCTGTCCACCTCAACGTGAAGTCCTCAGCAGAAATTCCAGACACCAAGACATTCCAGTGAATGTCTGAGCACTGGGGACGCACTGGCTCTCCCTGATGTGGGTGCTGAATTTTACCTGAGTGCCTCTCATGCTGTGTTGCCATTTCTCCAAATACCAAGTTCTCCCTGCCCAGAAGGATACACCTGGAACCGAAGCAATGTCACAGTATATACTTGTCATCTGATCATGGTGCAGTTAAAAGAAGACGGACTATAAGCCTAAGGGATTGTGTAAGGTACAGGAAAAGATGCACTGCCCTACAGGGCTAGCGTGTCAAAGCTGCTCTGCTGAGCCAAGCCTCATGTCCACTGGTTCACATTGACAGCTTCCATTGCTGAAGGAGTGAGGGACGGCCAGCTACTTCCTCACTCTCCCATCCTCACTTTGGCTGCAGGCCATGTGGAGGAGGATGGAGATAAGTTAAGAAAACTCTGGGAACTCCTTTTAGATCAGAAGAGCTGCAAGAGAGACCCTCGGATGGCCAGAGAGGGAAGCCCACCCAATGTCAGCGATAAAGTGTGTTGCTCACGACACACTGTCTAGCATGCGTTCACTGAAGGACCCTTACGTATTTTACTTTCATTTTGAATATTCTGTTGCCCACTTAAGATTTCTTGTCCTTGTGTCTTGTAAATTCATTTTTCCCCTTATATTCAAATAATCACAGGGCTCTCCACTCACTCTACATAAGAACGCTTTCCAAAACTAGCAGCAACCCGGTGCTATTAAGCTCATTATACTTCACTCGGGTGCTTCTGAAATAAAACTACCTACTAAAACCCACTGTGTGTTCCAAAATATCCCAAGATTAGAATCCCTTATGGATCTAAGCTTGGAACAAAATTATCATTCATGTAATTCAAGAGCCAATTTGGAATCAGAACAGAGCTACCAAAAGATGCTGGAAATTCCAGTATTTCAAGGCTTTTGATCAGAGAAAGTAATCCATTAAGAGGTTTGGAAATTTTCCAGCCCCTGGCCTGAGAGACCTTGCTGGGTGAGAAAGGGCCAAGCCCGACCTGGCCCACGGTTCTAAGGTGTGGGACCCTCATAAATTAGCAGGGCTGCACTTCCTGCCGCGATGTCTTCTGGCAGCGAGATCCTCCCGCTAATGTCTTTTCAACATGGGCCAGATGGAAACCACCTTCTGCGGGGAGACACATCTTCTCAGTTCCTTTTCAGCTAGAAATCTGGGTTATGAAGAAGTGTCTTACACGTACTCACCTTCCGAAGAGCGTTCTGCTTGCCGCGGAGCCTGCCAGGCGTGGATTTGCATCTGCACGCCTGTGATATCACCCTGAGAAACGGACCCTTCTTCAGGTGTTCACTTTAATCCCGTGCGCCCTTGGCTTCTTTCCAGGACACGGTTTCATAACTCATGCCAAGCAGTGACAGGAAGAAAAGACAATGACAGCTCTTTTCTTTACATCAAAACGTGGGAACTGCCATTTTTAATAGACAGACTTTTGTTTGCAGGTCAGTGACCTGTGCCCATTTTGCAAAACCGTTTATGGTCTCAGAGGATCATAAGAGACTGTACAACTTCCATGTCTGTTTTGGAGAATGGGCTTCTGGCATTAAGGTAACAGTGCTTCTACTGTAAATATTAAAGACACAAGGCTGTTCAGGGTTCCCTACCACCCCAGAAACATGATATTCACAGGCCATCACCAGGGAGGCTGTCCTTCAGTGAACGCATGCTAGACAGTACCTTGTGAGCAGCACGTTTTGTTACTAACATTGGGTGGGCTTCCCTCTCTGGCCATCCGAGGGTCTCTCTTGCAGCCCTTCTGACCAAAAAGGAGTTCCCAGAGTTTTCTTTACTTATCTTCATCCTCTTCCACATAGCCTGCAGCCAAAGTGGGGATGGGAGAGTGAGGAAGTGGCTGGCTGTCCCTCACTCCTTCAGCAATGGAAGCTGTAAATATGAGCCAGTGGACATGAGGCTTGGCTCAGCAGAGCAGCTTTGACGTGCTAGCCCTGTAGGGCAGTGGATCTTTTCCTGTACTTTATGCAACCCCTTAGGTTTAACATCCATCTTCTTTAAACTGCACCAGGATCAGATGAGGATTGTTTCTGATGGTCATTTCTCCTCAACTTTCCATTATAATTATGAGGGATCATAGCTGGATGTTTCACAATTAATTCTGAGATGTGCTGTTAGAGAAAGGATTATCCAAATCATACTGGGAAAAAAATAGAATGGTGATTTGTGTGACAACACAGAGTTTGACCACAGCCTGGCTGGCTTAAGAATGGATGTGCCATGTACTGCCTCATGAGCACATAGAGAGGGTCTTAAACTTTGAGTTACACATTCAGAAAATCCCACCCCCTTAGTTAGCTTTATAAACAAGACTTTAGTGTCCTGCCCCAGAATCGCAGGCTCAGGACCAGCTTTGCTCAAAGCTACCCTGGAGTTTGAGCTGAACATTTTCTCATATCTGATACCAGCTGGCTGGCTCGGCTTCATTAGCTTGAACTCTCTATCCAACTGCTACCAGATGGCAGGCAATACTCTGGCCGGCTGGGATTGCAGCAATTCACCCATGAGTCTGCGACATCAGATGACGCTGTGGCTTCCCAGAAACCACCACTAGGCCCTCCTTCCTCTACCCTGCTCACCGGCCTTAGCCTAAGTCCCAAATGGACTATTCATTTCTCATTCTCTTTACCTGAAGCAAGACATGGACAAAAAAATTTTCCTCTTGCGGAAACCAGTTTTCAGAAGCACTATATTGAAAAGCAGTAGTTGTCTTATGTCTAGATCACCGAGCACAGTGGAGCGTGTTGTGTCCACACCAGGACGTGCCCCTGGGTCCCTGTTGCTGTGTGCAGGTGGTGGATGCACAGTCTGTGGTTAGAGTCCTGTGTACGTGTTGATTTAGGAGGAAGTAATAGCAAGCAGCATATACTGAGTGGATATTAGGAATTAGTCCTAATATCTATTTAATTAAACATTTTTAGGTGATTTTGACTAAGTGGGGATCTTAATAATTTTAAAGTTGCAGTTTACAATATATAGCTACTAGCCACATGGGATTATTACAATTAAAACTTAAACCAAAGTAAAAATTTAGATACTCAGTAGCATCAGCTGCATTTGAAGTAGTCAAGAACCACATGTTCAATAGCTGCATTGTCTATACAGGTATAGGACATTTTCATTCCAGAAAGTTCTTTTTTTTTTTTTTTTTTTGAGACAGAGTCTCGCTCTGTTGCCCAGGCTGGAGTGCAGTGGCGGATCTTGGCTCACTGCAACCTCCGCCTCCCGGGCTTACACCATTCTCCTGCCTCAGCCTCCCGAGCAGCTAGGACTACAGGCGCCTGCCACCACGCTCGGCTAATTTTTTTTTGTATTTTTAGTAGAGACGGGGTTTCACTGTGTTGGCCAGGATGGTCTCAATCTCCTGACCTCATGATCCGCCCGCCTTGGCCTCCCAAAGTGCTGGATTACAGGCATGAGCCACCACGCCCGGCCCAGAAAGTTCTTTTGGAAAGTAATTATCTAGGCAGTAGCAGTAACTTCAAATTGTCCAATGTGACTAAAGAAGAAAAAAAGGCTAATAAATATACGCAATAAATTTCAGCAATAACATTTATAACATAAAAGATGTATGCACAGGAGGAGCCCATTTAACTTCAAAATACAGAATGCAGACACCCTGGGAAAATACAGTTAGAGTAGAGAAGGATTTCCTCAACTATGAGATGCATGGGCCAGCAGTTCAGAAAGACTGGAGAAAAAGGCAATGTTCTCTTGGGAAGGATTAAAAGAATACAACGTTGCCTGTATTCCTAGCACTTTGGGAGGCCCAAGCGGGCAGATCACTGGAGGTCGGGAGTTTGAGATCAACCTGGCCAACACAGAGAAACCCCATCTCTACTAAAAATACAAAAATTAGCCAGAGTGGTGGTGTGCACCTGTAATCCCAGCTACTTGGGAGACCGAGAATCCCTTGAACCTTGGAGGTGGAGGTTATAGTGAGCCAAGATGGTGCCACTCCACTCCAGCCTAGGCGACAGAGTGAGATTGTGTTTCAGAAAAAAGAATATGACATTGAGTGGGGAATAAACGAAAGTATTTAATATTTATTGCATGTCTGTTTTGTGTTGGTCACTGTGTCAGTTACTTAATTTAGGGGGATGTGACACGATCTCTGACCACAAGCCAGGCTTTAGTTGCTTTAGCTTTTTAAGTATCATCTCATTTTATCCTGAGAACAACTTTATGAATAAGATAAGTACTAATGCTCCCGTTTTATGGATGAGGAAACCAAGGATCAGTTGGCCCTCAGTTATATGGCCAGAAGTGAAACTTAAAGGATGATGCTTTCCCTGTCCTAACACAGAGACAATGTAAGCTCCTGCAGATATCAGCCTGGTCTGCTCATCTTTGGGTTCCCAGCACCTAGGAAATAGTTAGTGCCTAATAACATTATTCAATGAATGCATAAATGAAACAAAATCCTACGTGTTTAAACCACAAAATAAAGCCAGACATAAACTTCAATATGACTGCCAAAAGTCTGGAGTGCCATATCCACAGATAAATAAGACCTTATTTATTAATGTCTTATTAGCCAACAAAAATTAGCAACTCAGGGGTAACAATGCCCTACTGTTCTTGTGTTCACCATCCTAACACATAGTTTAATAAAGATTACTAATTTGGCTTTTTGTTGTTGTTGTTGTTGTTTGTGGGGTTTTTTTATTTTGTTTTATGGTTTGTTTGTTTGTTTGGATTTTTTCTTTTTAATGGACTCTCCCTCTGTCACCCAGGCTGGTTGCAGTGGTGGGATCTCCGTTCACTGCAACCTCCATCTCCTGGATTCAAGCAATTCTCATGCCTCAGATTCTCCCCGCAACCCCCACGACCCTGAATCCTGAATAACTGGGACTGCAGGCATGAGTCACCATGCCTGGTTAATTTTTGTATTTTTAGTAGAGACGGGGTTTCACCATGTTGGTCAGGCTGGTCTAGGACTCCTGACCTCAAATGATTCTTCTACCTTGGCCTCCCAAAGTGCTGGGATTACAGGCATGAGCCACTGTGCCTGAACTGTTTATGTGTTGTTGTTGCTGTTGTTGTTTGTTTTTGTTTGTTTGTTTTTTGTTTTTTGAGACAGGGACTTGCTCTGTCTTGTCTTCTAGGCTGGAGTGCAGTGGTGCAATCATGGCTCAATGCAATCTCCACCTCCCAGGCTCAAGTGATTCTCCCACCTCAACCTCTCGAGTTTCTAGAACTAGAGGCACCACATCTGGCTAATTTTTAAATTTTTTTGTAGAGGTAGGATCTTACTATGTTGTTCAGGCTGGTCTCCAACTCCTGGGCTCAAGGAATCCTCTTACCTTAGCGTCCCAGAGTGCTGGGAGCCACTACATCCAGCTTTTGGTGATTACTTTGAACCAACTCCCCTGACCAGTCCAGCTTCTTAGGTCTGTTGGCCTTCCTAGGTCACCTAGGTCACATATGATGAAGATGATAACAATGAGAAGTTCATGCTTTTCAGAATTTTGCTCACTGCAACTGCCTAACCCAAATGATTTCCTGCATTTCATGACATGAGGGTAACTCACCCTGGTGCTTCTCTCCACTTCACAAAACTCTGTTCTTCTCCTGAACGTGAGGAAGTCTCAAATCCTGCAAAATGCCCTTATTCCCACTCTGTGCATGACCAGTGAAGGGTCTGCCGTGGCTCTTGCTGAGGACGGAAGGATTCAGAAGGATGTGGTGCTTGTCCGACATCAGGACACTGTGGAAAGACCACTGGCAGGGATGTCCAAACCTTTTAGCTTCCCTGGGTCACATTGAAAGAATTGCCTTGGGCCACACATAAAATACTGATGATTTTAAGATAGATGTTCATAAAACAGCTGATGAGAAAAATAAATCACAAAAAACTCATTATGTTTTAAGAAAGTTTATAAATTTGTGTTGAGCCTTATTCAAAGCCATCCTGGGCTGCAAGCAGCCTGTGTGCTGTGGGTTGGACAAGACTGGTAGAGCCTGACAAGCTCTGGAACCATAAGCCACTCTTTAAAACTGGAACTTTATGTTTTCCTCTGCAAAACAACCACACCATCCTCCTGAAAGTACTGACATGAAAAGCTAACAAGGTAAACCATGAGAAAGTGAGACACTGGAAAAAAATTTTACATTAAGAATTAGGTCTATTTATTGATTTACCATAATTTGTTTATTTATTTGAGACGGAGTCTCCCTCCGTCATCCAGGTCAGAGTGCAACGGCGTGATCTCAGCTCACTGCAACATTTGCCTCCCAGGTTCAAGTGCTTCTCCAGCTTCAGCATTCTGAGTAGCTGGGATTACAGGCATGCGTCACCACACCTGGCTAATTTTGAGTTTTTAGTAGAGATGGGGTTTCACCATATTGGTCAGGTTGGTCTTGAACTCCTGACCTCAGGTGATCGACCGGCCTCGGCCTCTCAAAGTGCTAATATTATAGGCGTGAGTCCCCACACCTGGCCAGTTTACTATTACTTATTATTAATTACTTATAGGCATGCTTTCGTTCCTCCCCCAATACAACGTTAATTTCCAAAATATCAAGGGCTAATTTACAGTTAGTTTTCACAACAACTTAACATAGTACCTAAAACCCTGTTGGTATGAAACTGATGATGTTGTAGACATATTTGAATGTAGTGATAACAGCCAGCATTTATTTCGCTTTTTACTGCTTGCTGTTGTGCCAATGATGCCAATCATAACCTATTATCCCACACTCCCCTGGAGAACATCTGCTTTGTTCATAATCTCTGCTGCTCCCAAAAGTCATTTTTAAAGTATCAAATTTCTCCATCCAACCCCAGTCACAACGGACTAGACTGGAGTGGGCTGGCGGGACCTGAGATCTGATGGTGTCTCATGGTCTAACATGGAAAGAAAAATAGGCAGAGCAGCTCTTTGGAACATGGTGTGAAAAAAAAGAACAAAGTGATTGGTTACTGGTTGGGTACTGCAGCTGGAATGTCACATCAAATGAGGGCTGGAGAGAAAATGACTCCCATATGTTTGCCTCAATTATAAGGAAGAATAAACAAGGAGCAAATAAGGAAGGATCTTTGCTAAAAAGAAGATAACAGAGCTGATGTGCAGAAAGGACCAAGACGCTGTAAAATGGACTCCATGCTGTCCCCTTAATTCAGGTTTCAATTCTAAACGCCAAGAAGCTTCCCGCCTTCTCTACCCTGAGCACAGGCCTGGTCCCACTTAGCTTTTCTAGGGTAGTGACCCTCTTCCAAGCAGGAGAAATTCCAGAAAAGAGAGAGAGAAAAGAGTCAAGGTTCACAAGAAAAAGGAACAATCTACAATGGAGATATTTTGTGAAAAAGAGAATCAAAGCATGCCTATTTTTCACACCACAAATTCCATCCTTAGCTCTGTGAACACATTGTGCTCCCTCTGAACTGAAACGAACATCAGCTCCCACTTTAGAGTGAAAGGTGGGGAAAGTGAGATCTTAAACTCCTTGCCCACATTTGCCACATTTGAGGAACCACTAACATTTATCACGTACGAAGAATTTTCATACACATTATCATATTTGATCTTCACAAAGACATCAAGAAATAGGCATATCATCACCATCTAATAGAAAACCAAATTACATCTCAAAGAGATAAAAGGACTTGCTGGAATTTACATTCCTGGGTAAAATGGGAATTGAAATGTAGGTCTTCACGATGAAGGGGACAGCAGACACCCGGGCATGCTTGAGGGTGAAGGTGGTGAGGAGGGAGAGGATGAAAAAACGACCCATCGGGTGCCATGCTTATTACCTGGATGACAAAATAATCTGTACACCAAACCTCCATGACATGCAATTTACCTATAGAACAAACCTGCACATGTAACCCTGAAACTAAAATGAAAGTTTCTAAAATATCAATGTAAGTTTTCTTATTCTAAATCAGGTGCTCTTTCTACCAACTCATGCTGATGAGAGGTTTGACAAACATCTTCATTGAGCCTCTCTTAAAATACCAGCCATTCGGCCGGGCGCGGTGGCTCAAGCCTGTAATCCCAGCACTTTGGGAGGCCGAGACGGGCGGATCACGAGGTCAGGAGATCGAGACCATCCTGGCTAACACGGTGAAACCCCGTCTCTACTAAAAACTACAAAAAACTAGCCGGGCGAGGTGGCGGGCGCCTGTAGTCCCAGCTACTCGGGAGGCTGAGGCAGGAGAATGGCGGGAACCCGGGAGACGGAGCTTGCAGTGAGCTGAGATCCGGCCACTGCACTCCAGCCTGGGCGACAGAGCGAGACTCCGTCTCAACAAAAAAAAAAACAAAAAACAAACAAAAAAAAAACGCTGTTCTATGTGATCTTCAATCTCTTACACCATTTTGGAAACAAGAATGTGGAAAAAACTGTAATAATAACAACAATAAAGTGAGGAAATGTAAACTCAACACCAATCTCTTCTACAAATAAAAGCTTTCTCTCTGAGCTCTGGCTTCTCTTACCTCTGTCTTCACATATTCTGCAAATTAAAGGCGTTGTTCAGCTAACCATATTTTCTTGCTTTCAAAAGGTAGAGGCGGTAGAAATTGATTCAACATCAAGCCTGCTGATTCAGCAAAAGAAAAATTAAAAAAAAGCCATCAACCACAGCAGACAGCAGTCCCTTTGAAAGTTTCCTTTAATGAGGTAACCAGCCCCAGAGAGACACAAGATGAACTGGGAGGGGGAGCGCTATGTAAATGAGGACTCTTTCCCCAAGGATGAAAACACCTGATGTGGCAAAATTTCCATCCTGCCTTGTCAGTGGCCCATCTAATTTGCACATAGCCGGAGTGTGAGGACTCACTGCTAGTTTCGTAATCGTTGGGGCCTGTAATGTACTGTGGATTGCTCAGAAATACATTCAATTCCATTCCATTTCTTTCAAAGTCCCACCGTAATTTGCCTGATTTTTTTTTTTTTTTGCCTGTGCTTAGAAAATAAGGGATCACGTGAGTAGTTTTCAGGAAATGATCGGACCAAATAGGGCATTAAACAAAATGCATTATTGAAGGCTAGTCTCCTGCTTAACGTATATCCTCTCTCAAATGTGCATTCGCCTATAAAACTGGAGGAGAAGAAAATGCAAGCCATAAAAAGCTGTCCAGATGCATTCTGCTTTTTGAAGCTGGGAGATATGCAGAGAAAGTTCAGCTTTTAATATTTCAAAATAGAGCACAACCACCCCAGGGTGATTTTATTGCATGCTTTTTCATTTGGGTAGCATATGCCTTAGATGGGTAATACCTTTGTTTTTTAAAAATGTATCTTTTTCTCCAAGACACCTCTCAATTTGAGAGAAGGACCTAATTCTTGTAGATTCCTTTAGCACGTATGTTTTTTAATTAGAGTTAACCACAATCTCGCCATCATCAAAAAGGTCTTTACATTTACAAGTTTTCTTGAGTTGTTGTTTTCCTTTTGATTCAATGAGACAGTGAGGCCTGCGTTGCTTCTAGTAGACATTAAAATGTAACAGGACCTCAAATAAGAAAATATTTTTCCTATTTTTAATTTATTTCTCACATGTTTAAAAATTAACAAATTTTTCTTGATCTGGATTTTTTTTTTAAAAAAACTCTTTTGATTATTTTTTTGTTGCTGTTGCTTTTGGTTTCTTCCCTTAAGGCTTACTATAGGGCTGATTGGTGTTTTCCTTCCCTCAAACAGGAATCCTTGAGCAAACACACGTGGCATCACGGCTAAGGTGTGCTCACTCAGACAGTGTGGGAAAGCCTGGTGCTTGAGTGATTAACTGGGGTTCCAAGATAGGTCTTGGGACATGATCATTCTTTATGGGAAATGGGATTAAAATTGGACACTTCTACAATTTTCCTTCTTTATAGTGAAAATTTCATTTTTCATTGGTTGGCCAAATCATTCCATGTGCAGTCATCCCTAAATTAATCTTAAATTAATTTTTAAATCTCGTGTCTTCTAATATAGAATTTGCCATAAGAAAATGCAGCACAGTTCATCTTTCATTAGACACGGGGCGAGGGGTCAGCAGACACCCCTGCCGCACTGAGAACGTAGGCCCCACATCTGGCGCAGGCTGGCGTCTGGAAGGGAAATGCACAGCCACGGCCTCGCTCATCCTGCAGAAAACGTCGGCTTCAGAATGGCTGCAGGCTGAAACATGAACCAGGGCATCTGAGTGCCGGAATAGGCTATTTGTGTATGGAGGTGGTTTATTAGCCAGTGTGCATGCCTGGAGCCCACAAGAAGTCTACTCTCCAGCTGATCTGTCACACACTTAACAAGCTGTGTGTAATATAGCCCATCGCACGCAGAAGCAGGGACTCATTCCCTCAGGTATCAGAAAGACCTAATACTTTTAGCATGGGGCATGTTCTGGTTTTGAGGGTTTGCCTCGTTACAAGCTGCAGGCTCTTTGAAATCAGAGGAAGAAAGCACACAGATCCATTACATTTTACTCCTGAGCTCTGCTGGGGGAAGGACTTGCTGCCCTTTGTGCATTTCTTTGTCCATGTCTGGACATAGCCTCATGCGTTTCTTTTCTCATGCTTCGCCTAACAATGAGCATTCAACAGAAATTCTGAGGCTACCCAAATCACAGTAGAAGAGGGTGTGGGAGTGAACTTGAGGTGTGCGGTGGGGTCTGGCCCTCAGCAATTTAAACAGAGCAGCTTTCAAAACTCAGCAGAGCACACATCAGAGTGTGTTTAGTTCATCTGGGCTGGTGAGTTCCAGTGATGAAAGCCTGGTGCTAATGGAGGCGAGGTCACCGGTTCAATCCTCATAGGACCCAGTTCACTTACAAGAGAAAAAAAACTACTCAAGAACCAGAGACACCTCCTGACCCCAGTCACTGACCACAAGAAGGATGGGGTGAAAACGATGGCTGACCCAGGGCAAAACCATCTGATAAACAACTCAGACAGCACACCCCCCAACCCCCAGCAGGAGAAGCCAGCACTTTCTAGTTAAGGATTTTATAAAACCGCTTTTACAAACAGCCCTGCGGACAAGTTCACAGTGTCTGACTCCCCAAGATCAGACGTGCAGCTTTAGGTAACCTTGGGTCCTTTCTGCTTGGGAAATTCCTTTGTCCCCTTTAGTTCAGCTCAGAAGGGCTCCAGTGTGTTGCACCGGGAGGAGATGTAGCCTCCCGGGGGCCAGGGTCAGGGGAGGGAGCTGTGGGACACAGGACCTGCCTGCTCTGCAGGGCTGAAGGAGAGACTGCTGAACTTCACGGTCTTCCGGAAAAACAGGCAGTGAGGGAGGTGGAGAGGAGGCGAGGAGGGGCCGCTGTGTTTATTCAAGTGCTCTGGCTGCTGCGGGAGTTTTCTGCTTGTGTTTATATTTTCAGAAGGGGGCTGAAGAGCTATCCCCGGACTGGAGCACAAACTCCTCTGCTTGCTGGTGTATGTTTCTCAGTCCAGTTTGATTTTTAAAGGTACCCTCCATGGGATAGAACTCTCCTTACAAACTTTAAAACTGGATGGTGCAAAAATTACCCGCACAGCAGAGGAGTGCAATGAACCATAACAAGTTTAAGAGATGGATTCTTTAATGTATCATTAATTTGTACGGATAAGTCAAAGAAAGTTGATAGCAGATAACAGAGCCCTCGCCATGCATGCAGCACTTGACATACTTTGTCATTTAGTCCCCACAGTAGACCTAGTGCTGCCATTTTGCAGGTGAGAAAACTGAAGTACCATATATGGTAGAGATGGGATTTGAAACTCCTATTTCCTTTTGATAAATCCAGGATTCTTGCCTCAGTAAAGTGGACAGTTTTTTTTTTATTGCTGTTTTTTGCTTGTTTGTTTTGCCTTAAAAGACGATATAAACATATAGAGTTAGCTCTCCATTGTTACTTCTTTATAATTGAGATCAATAAGTACATTATTATAAAAATTAGGAGAAACAATACGCTGATATAAACAACTACAATGTCTCTGTTGTTTTTAAATAAACAAAACTGATTTTGTTTGTATCCATAACAGAAAAGGTAAGTTTGTGGGCTGGCTTCTTAGCAAAGACTCAGAATGGTTTACATAAATGTGTCCTTTGAAATACATAAGTGCAATAATCAAAGAAAATAGAAAATTAAAATTCCCATATGAAAACTGACCCAGTCAACTGAAATTACTGCAAAGCTAAGGCATTCATCATTACTTTGAGCAAAGGGCTAATGCCCCCAATACCACGTATTATTTTATACACCCATGGCTCCATATTCAGGGATTTGGCTCAGCTGGTGGGTACACGTGGCAATAAAGAGGCCAGCCAACTCCACAGAGAGCTGCCAGGTTAACCCTGGGCTGTGGGCAGAGCTAATAAAAAACAGGCACACCAGGCCAAACCCCAGACACACACAAAACCCAGCCTCAATTATTTTAATGTTTTCTTTCTTCCATTTATTTTTCTTGTTTTTTTTCCTTTCTCCTTGTGAGAGTCCTCAGAAATATTTTTCCAGCTCCATTCCAGAGGAAAAGAAGACATTAGAAAAATTAAAAAGGACAGTTGAGGTTTAGAGACAAATTTATCTCTGAGCTAAGAGTCTGAGGATGTGAACCTAGCAAACAATTGTCATCATATTTATTGTTTACAATAATCAGAAGAGAAGGAATGGGAAATGCCTGCTTCTAACATCTCTTTTCTACCTAAGTAATGACTGTATATTGTCTCCCTCTTTATCATAAACTGATATATGTTTTAATATATATGTATTTTTTCTAGTTACATATTTTTAAAAAGAAACAAAAGACAAAAACAAAACAAAGGCAAAAATACTGGCTCTCCAGCAAAAAAAAAAATTTAAAAGGCTATAAAAGGCATGGAGTAGAAGAAAAAAAAAGGTAACCAAAGTAAGAGTGAAATCTATCAACTTCATGCTTTTCCTTCTAAGTCTGCAGAAGTAGGCAAGAGGCAGTGACGCCAACAGGGCTTGTGATCCCACACACCTAATATCATTCACGCAGAGTTTAGAGAGGTAGTATAGTACTGTAAAAAAAGCATGACTTTGAAATAAAAAACTCCCAAGCTCAAATCCAAGCTCCCCTGTTTATGAGCTCTGTGGTCTCAGGCAAGTTACATTTCTCTCACCCCTTTCTGTACGAAAAAGAGTATTCCTTACTTTTAGGATGATTGTGGCAATTAATAGAAGTTTTAAATGTTAAGATTCTAGATGGTATTTTGCACATAATATGATATGAGCTAATATAATATGCAGCCCTCATAAAAGGGGTTAGTGTCTTTATAATAAGATAGAAGAGAGCTTGCTTCACCCTGGTGTACACCATATGATGATACAGCAAGAAGGTGGCCTCCTGCCAACCAAGAAGAGAGTCCTCACAAGAACTCAACCATGCTGGCACCCTGATCTCAGACTTTCAGGCTCCAGAGCTGTGAGAGCACAAACTTCTTCTGTTTAAACCACCTAGCATTCTAGTAGCCACCAGTCTCTAGTATCCTTCAGAGCAGCCCAAATGGACTAAGACATAATAGGTACATAATAAACAATAACTATCATTATGGTTGTTTTGGGGTATTTGGTAATCTGGTAAATAAATAGCAGAAAGTAAGACTCTCATTAACTGGTAAACTCATTTTGAGTTATCAAGATGAGAAATTGGTTAATGGGTATAATGCATGTTATTCAGATGATGGATACCCTAAAAGCCCTGACTTCACCATTACTTAGTCCTATGCATGTAACACAATTGAACAGGTACCCCATCCATTTGTACAAATAAAAAAAAAGATTATAACAAATCCAACAAGCAGGTGCAATATTACATACTTTTAAAATTTTTGTGCAAAGTTTCTGAACCTTGTCACTATCTGGAAAAAATAACTGATTAGATGGCCCAGAGGGAACGGCACTGGGCTATGAGAAGGTGCCAGGCCTGGGTTCTGGTCTCACCACTGCTATCCCGTGCAAGTCACTTAACTGTCTGAATGGCAGCACCTCCTCTATAAACAAAATATAGCATAATAGGTCCTTCCCACTCAGGGCTGGTGGATGAAGCTGGGGATTCCACAAAGACTTCAAACCTCTACAGTCTTAGGAATGCATGGATCTACTATTAAGTACTCTCCTGCCAATACCATCTAACATTAGAAACAGGTTCGTTTTTCATTAATTCAATAAATATTTGAATACTACCCTTCTTATGCACTGAATAGTTCTGCCTCTCCATATTCGTGTGTTGAAGCCCTTACCCTCAGGTACTTGGAGGTAGTTCCTTTGGGAGATCATTAGGTTTAAATGAGGTCATGAGAGCAGAGCCCCCATGATGGGTGATATGGTTTGGTTCTGTGTCTCCACCCAAATCTCATCTTGAATTGTAATCTCCACGTATCAAGGGAGGGACCTGGTGGGAGGTGATTGGATAATAGGGGCAATTTCCCCCAAGCTCTTCTCATGACAAAGAAGGAGTTCTCATGAGATCTGATGGTGTAAAAGTGGCAGTTTCCCCTGCACTTGCCCTGTCTCCTGCTGCTTTTTGAAGAAGGTATTGCTTCTCCTTCATATTCCGCCATGATTGTAAGTTTCCTGAGGCCTCTCCAGCCATGTGGAACTGTGAGTCAATTAAACATCTCTTATTTGTAAATCATCCAGTCTCAGGCGGTTCTTTATAGCAGTGTAAAAATGAACTAACAGGAAATTGACACTAGGAGTTTGAGACACTGCTATAAAGGTATCTGAAAATGTGAAAGTGACTTTGGAACTGGGTAATGGGCTGGAACAGTTTTGGGGGCTCAGAAGAAGACAGAAAGATGTGAGAAAATTTGGAGCTTCCTTGAGACTTATTGAATGGTTTTGACCAAAACCCTGATAGTGATATGGACAATGAAGTCCAGGCTGAAGTGGTCTCAGATTGAGATGAGGAACTTATTGGGGACTGGCACAAAGGTCATTCTTGCTATGTTTTAGTAAAGACACTGGTGGCATTTTGAACTTGAACTTAATAGAAATGACTTAGGGTGTCTGGTGGAAGAAATTTCTAAGCAGCAAAACATTCAAAAGCTGGATGATTCTGAAAGCATTCAATCATATACATTCACAAAAAGATGATCTGAAGATGGTTCTTTTATTTAATTAGGAAGCAGAGCATAAAAGTTTGTAAAATTTGTGGCCTGACCTGTGCAATAGAAAGGAAAAACCCATTTTCTGGGGGAGAAATTCAAGCCAGCTTCAGAAATTTGCACAAGTAATGAGGAGCCCAATGTTAATCACCAAGACAATGGGAAAAATGTCTCCAGGGCATTTAAGAGATCTTCATGGCAACCCATCCCATCACAGGCACAGAGGCCTAAGAAAGAAAAATGGTTTAACGGGCCAGGCTCAGGGACCTGCTGGTCTATGTAGCTTCAGGACATGGCATCCAGCATCTCAGCTGCTTCAGCTCCAGCTGTGGATAAAAGGGGCCAATATACAGCTCAAGTCATTGCTTCAGAGGGTGCAAGCCCCAAGCTTGGGTGGCGTTCATGTGGTGCTGGGACTGTGGATGCACAGAAAACAAGAACTGAGCTTTGGAAATCTCCACCTAGATTTCAGAGGATGCATGGAAACACCTGAATGTCCAGGCAGAAGTCTCTTTCAGGGGTGGAGCCCTCACGAAAAACCTCTACTAGTGCAATACATAGAGGAAATGTGGGTTGGAACCCCCACAGAGTCTCCACTGGGGCACTGTTTGGTGGAGCCATGAGAAGAAGGCTGCTGTCCTCCAGAGTTCAGAATGGTAGATGGACTGACCGCTTGCACCATGCACCTAGAAAAGTCACAAACACTCAACACCAGCTCATGAAAGCAACCAGGAATGCTGTACTCTGAAAAACCACAGGGGCAGAGCTGCCCAATACCGTGGGAACCCACCCCTTGCATCAGCATCCCTGGATGTGAGACATGAAGTCAAAGTACAGTGTTTGGGAGCTTTAAGATTTAATGAGTGCCCTGCTGGGTTTTGGACTTGCAGGTGGCCTGTGGCCCTGTTGTTTTGGCCAATTTATCCTATTTGGAATGGGAATATTTACCAAATGCCTGTACACCTATTGTATCTTGGAAGTAAGTAGCTTATTTTTGATTTCACAGGCTCATGTGTGGAAGAGACTTGCCTTGTCTGAGATGAGACTTTTGACTGTGGGCTTTTGAGTTAATGTTGGAATGAGTTAAGACTTTGGGGGAATGTTGGGAAGGCATGTTTGATTTTGCAATGTGAGAAGGACTTGAAATTTTAGAGGGGCCAGTGATAGAATAATATGGTTTGGTTCTGGGCCCCCATTGAAATCTCATCTTGAATTGTAATCCCCATGTGTTGAGGGAGGGATCTGGTGGGAGGTGATTGGATCATTAGGGCAGTTTTCCCATGCTGTTCTCATAATAGTGAGGGAGAGCTCATGGGATCTGATGGTTTAAAAGTGGCAGTCTCCCCTGTGCTTGCTGTCTCTCCTGTCACCTAGTGAAGAAAGTACTGCTTCTCTTTCACCTTCTGCCATGATTATAAGCTTTTTGAGACCTCCAGACATGTAGAACTGTGAATCAATTAAACCTCTTTTATTTATAAATTACCCAGTCTCAGGTAGTTCTTTCTAGCAGTGTGAAAATGGACTAATACAATGGGGTTAGTGTCCTTATAAGAAAAACAATAGACTCCAGAATCGTCTCTCTCTTCCCCCACAGTGTGAGGACACATATTGCAGGCAGCCAGGAACTGGTCCTCACCAGAATCAAATCTGTGAGTGCCTTGATCTTGGACATCCCAGTTTCCAGAATTGTGAGAAGGAAATGTCTGTTATGTAATCCACCTAGCCTCTGATATTCTGTTATAGCAGCCAGAGCTTACAAAGACAATTATGCTCTTGGAACTGACCAAGACTCTGTTGTGGGCCTAATGTGACACAGTTGTCTTTATCTTGAAGAGTTTATAATATGACAAGAAACATGTACATACTAACTATAATATTTCATAAAACGGTAAGTTTTACAAGTGCTAAATTTAAAATATCAATATCAAAATTCTGGGATAGGAGAGATATTTTCCCAGTGAAGATAATCGCAAAAGTCTTTAAGTAAAAGAGGATATTTGAGCAGGACCTCGAGGGATGTCTTGATTTCTGATAGACAGAGAGAGATGGAATGGAGGGCGGGAGACCTAGAGAGTGATAAGGAAAAAATAAGTCATGGCTAAAAATGGTATCTTAGGAACGACTAATAAAGTTTTGAAATTTTTTAAAAATGAGTTTGTAAAAAATTCTAAAATTAGCTTTAATTTTGACCACACAACTTTGCACTTCTTTAATTTGCAATAAGGGGAATTTGAGTTTTTTAAATTACCCTATTTTATACACCAAGAAAAACATTAGTTTTAAAGAAGTAAATGTAACCAGTGCTTAGGCACCAAGGGGAACTACATTTATTGATGCTGTAATAAAATTAATAAGAAAGTGCACCATAAAAGCTGAATTGATATTGCTCACCAACCTGCTCAAAGAAATGACTCAAGAGCCTATGACTAAACTCTGGAGAAGTCACCTCCATTTTGTGCCATTTACCACAAGTCTGAATATACAAGAGACAAATGTATATCCTGGAATTCATCTTCTGATTTCATCTAGATGATTTATTCAAAGGTGGCCAGTACCTATTTTACACAATGATGAGTATTACAGGACAATAAAGAAATACTGACTTCCAATCGTGATGTCATTAAATCTCCTGAGAATAAGTTTCCTTGAAAACAATGAGGTATTGAGACCTCATTGGAGGTCTCAAGAAGCTCTCTCTCTCTCTCTCTCTCTCTCTATATATATATATATATAGTCTGGTTGAAAATGTATCAGTCAGTGAAGAATCATGCCCACTGTGATTTATTTAAAAAATTTTCCCTTTTATGTTGCCCTCTTCCTTAAGAGTTCTATTACAATCACATAATACTTCACTCACAAAAAGAATATGATTTTCATTTTGTCTGTATTATTGTCCTTCATCTAAAACAGAAAATTTAGTGGAGAACTCTGGGAATCTTTTTCGTTTTTATACAACATCAGTGTGGGTCTGAGTGTGGCCTTGGCACACTGTACAGAAGTGAGCTGACAGAGAGCACTTGCTAATTGACCACAGACTTGTTAGAGGCCCTCAGACCAGTTAGTTACCCTCCCAGTCTCAGTATATATATATATATATATATATATATATATATATATATATTTGAGCAGGACCTTGAGGGATGTATTGATTTCTGATAGATAGAGAGAGATGGAATGGAGGGCTGGAGACCTAGAGAGTGAGAAGGAAAAAATAAGTCTTTCTCTCTCTCTCTATATATATATGCCATGGTCAAATAGACTTGGTAGTCTATATATATATAGAGAGAGAGAGAATGAGAGTAAATAAATTTGTATTTGCAAAGTGTATTTCTGGAAACATTGAGGGACAGTGTGGGGATAAAATATTCCCCAGGTCGAGAATGTTTGAGATGCTGCATACCCCATGGCCAACCTGAACCTTCATGACACAGTAGCAGGCTAAAGGTTGCAGAGAACCCACAGTGAGGAAACCTGCTCCTTCTCCTACCAAGTCTATTTGACCATGGCATCTTTATTTGTATCAATACCGTGAAGATCACAGAAGAAGGAGTAAAAAATATTTGAGCAGATAATCTTGACGATCATTAGATTCCAATTAAAATAAACTACCCAGGCCAATTTTCATCAAAAAATTCAATAAAGGGTTTCCTGATCATTTGAGGAAGTTCTGTGAAATGCTGATTTGTGGGTTCTATTACTGACTCAGTGTTCCTTAGAAGGGGGCTCAAGATCTGCATATTCAACAGGCTTCCCAAGGGATTCTGATGGATTCAAAACCACCCTGTACGAACCCCTTCTAACCACAACAAAATGGTAAGTTATAAGCTCCACAATGGACTTTATCAATTATTGATTCCAATGTTTTCTGCTTCATGGAAATGAAGACCTGTGAATTGGATTTACTAAAGAGATGTGGACAGTATATCCATGGCAGAAGCCCAGCTGAAACTGACCCACGTGGGTGATTCTCATCTGTTGATCTTGCTATTTCACTGTCCCCTCCAAAATGCACAAAAGAGACAAATCATTTTCCTTGCCTTAGCATTGCCAGGGAGTGTGGGCACAGCACAGGTGACAAAGTGGAAGGGGGATGGAATCTCCTTTCCAACCATGCCCTTTGGGAAGGTGTGTTTAAACTAAAGCATCTTCTACCAACGTGTAAATTTTTAAAAATCTCTGAAAGGGGCAAAGAGAGCCAAAGCACTTGATGAGTCAAAACTCTTCCTATTTCAGGATGGATTGAGTGTTCATATTGCCTCACCTTTCATCAAAGCACCATCTGGCAACCAGAACTTGGTATTTGAGAAAAATCAGAGATGACTAAGAATAAGAATAATCTCATCAGGAGAAGAGCCATTGATCTCCTGTTCCTCTTTTAGAAGTTGGTACCAGTTCAAACTAAATGAGGGTGTGCATGAACTATGGCAGAGCCAGAATATTCTGTTTCATTTTCAGTTGACCTGATGCATACATACGGCCCTGTGCCCAGTGGGCAGGCAAGCCTGGATCTCTCTCCACTTGGTGCCAGTCAATGGTTAAATCCAAAAGTATTAATGTCAGCCAAATCATATCAAAGATCCTGCCTTATCTAGATGAGACTTCCACCACAGATCTTACGGATGATCTTATACAACATATATGTCCATTTTCAGTTGAGAAAACTGAGGCTGGGAGGGTAACTAACTGGTCTGAGGGCCTCTAACAAGTCTGTGGTCAATTAGCAACAGCTCTGTCAGCTCACCTCTGTACAGTGTGCCAAGGCCACACTCAGACCCACACTGATGTATAAAAACGAAAAAGATTCCCAGAGTTCTCCAACTAAATTTTCTGCTTTAGATGAAGGACAGTAATACAGACACAATGAAAATCACATTCTTTTTGTGAGTAAAGTATTATGTAATTGTAATAGAACGCTTAAGGAAGAGGACAACATAAAAGGGAAAATTTAAAAAATAAATCACAGTGCACACGATTCTTCATTGACTGATACATTTTCAACCAGACAATTATCAAAAACAATGCTTATCTTAACTTCTTTGTAATTCACAAAATTCTGGGCCATGCCATGGAATAGTCAGAAATGACCTAAACCATCTAAAAAATCCCATCCCCCAGCAATCAGTCTAGAGGCTCCCAAGTGAAAATGGATTGTAAATTAAAAATATTCCCCAAAAGTGGTATGCATTTCTTGTCAGAAAAGCAAGCTACAGACTCACAAATGACATTTACAGAAGTGCTTATGTGGGGCTGGGGCAAGGGACATCTGATTTCCGTTAGGATTGCTAAAGAGCATTTTCTAAATATTTGAGTGTAAATCACTGCAGTTATTACCTATATTTAACATTCAAATGGCCAGAACCAATGGCAATCTGGAAGATTTCATGTTCTGCAGCAGAATATCAATATAGTTATGCACTGTGGAAGCTGGATAGTCCTGGTACAATTCACAGTGGCTGCATTTGCTGTATAGTTGAAAGGATCAAATTACAACCCCAAACCCCACTCCTAGCACAAGAAGAATTTGTGTTCAGGTTGGCCCTCAGACCACAGTGAGAGGGAGCTGGTCATAAACATTCCAACTGGCTTTCACATTGCTTGACTTTACCCAGACAACACTTCCTATCTCTTGATTTTTCACCTTCTTAAAAATAGAGCTTTTGAAAGCCCATTCTTAATTAGTTTACCTTAAAATATGTCCTCTACAGCTCTTCAGACAAAAGGAATGTGATACTTGGCTTGTTTAAACAGTATTCAACTCATGTGAAACAAATTATTCACATAAAGCAGGGGATTACAGGCAAAACCTTTATAGTCGGGGAAAAAAGCACAAGTTGACCTTGATTTTTTTCTCTCCATAAATTTAATACAGCTCAAGGAACCACTGATGCATGTGTGTACCAAGCACGTGCTCCGGGCTGAGGCCCTGCTCTTTGAAGGCCTCACAGACAGATTTGAAGAAAATCCAGTGTCTCTAATCCTTCGGTAAAATCCACAACTGCTCATTTTCCTCATACAAAGACATTTCTTGGGTTTCTTTGATAGTCTCTGATGAATAGATCATATTTTCTGGTGAATAAATCTGTCATTTTTCCTGTTTTTTATCTTACCCAGTTGTTTGCGTCAATGTAAACAACTTTATAATGTAAATAGTAAAGATGCAACTATTTTTATTGTTTATTTGTATTACAGGAATTAAGAACAGAAAGCATCATTAAACATCACCTATTCCAAATGCATTCGTTTCCAGAACTCCACAAGCGAGGGCAGAGCCCAGGTGTCTGAGGATCTTTTCTCTAGAAGCAGCAGAACCTTCAGTGTATGTTAGAAACTTCTGGGAGGGCTTGGCCAAGATGCAAGCTCTGGATCCCACCACAGAGATTCTGCTTCTGCAGGCTGAGGTCTGTCCAGGAAACAGCATTTTAATAAGCTCAGATTCTAATTTGGATGATCTTTGAAATAAATCAAAGCCCAATACACACGCTGCTTCCCAATCACTTGCAGTTATTTTTCACAAACGTTTTCTTATTTTTATTATTAATCTAGAAAAAAGCAAGATGTATTTTCTAAGCACTTCTTTGTAGAAATTATTTTTATTATGGTTATATATATGAAAAAATGATAAAAATTGCCATTTAAACTACTTTTAAGTGTACAAATCAGTGGCATTAATTCTGTTCACAATGTCGTACTATCACATTATAGTAGGTAGTTACAGTTGTAACTATTACCACTATCTATTTCTTTCTCTTTTTCTTTTTTTCTTTCTTTCTTTCTTTTTTTTTTTTTTGAGGCAGAGTCTCGCTCTGTCACCTAGGCTAGAGTGCAGTAGTGTGATCTCAGTTCACTGGAACCTCTGCCTCTCAGGTTCAAGTAATTCTCTGTCTTAGCCTCCCGAGTAGCTGGGATTACAGGCGCCCACCACCATGCCTGGCTAAGTGTTGTATTTTTAGTAGAGACAGGATTTCACCATCTTGGCCAGGCTGGTCTTGAACTCCTGACCTCGTGATCCACCAACCTCAGCCTCCCAAAGTGCTAGGATTACAGGCGTGAGTCACCATGCCTGGCCACCATTATCTATTTCTAATATTTTTTCATTACCCACAAATAGGAAGTTTTTACCCATCAAGAAATAATTTCTCATTCTCCCTTCATGTAGCCCCAATAATCTCTGATCTCCTTCCTATCTCTACAACTGTACCCAATGTAGATATTTCATACTAGTAGAATCATACAAATTTGTCCTTTTGTGTCTGAATTATTTCATTTAGCATAATGCTTCCAAAATTCATTCATGTTGTAGCAAGTAGTGGAACTTCATTTCTTTCTATGGCTGAATAATATTCCATTGTATGGATATATCACAATTTATGTATTTATTCATCAGTTAATGGACACATGTTCCCACCCTTTGACTATTGGGAATAGTGCCGCTATGAACACTTGTCCGTAAGTAGCTGCTTGAACCCCTGTTTTCAATTCTTTTGTATATATACATAGGAATGGAGTTGCTAGGTTATATGATCAGTCCTTGAGTGACATTTTGAGGAACCACAAACCACCAACCTATTTCCCCCTAAGCATTTCTTTTGTAGGCCTAACAGAGCCTGTACCAGGGTTTGACAACAGACCAATACATGCATATATGGTATGACAACAGCGCAACAGTGAAATACACATTCATTTTATTTAACCTCCAAAGTCATTCTCTGAATATGTGAACTGGCTTCTAAAATAATGTAAAATAAAGTAGACAAACATGAATAACTACAAAGCATATGCTATACTGACGTAAATTAAATTATTGTGAAAGATAAAATTCATTTTTGCCAGCCATAGGAGATGACACAATGAGATTCTGAGTCCTCTGACAACCAATGCAAAAAGGGAAGTAGAAATAGTCTCCACCAGTGGTTCTCTAAAAAGCTACTTAACTCTTTCATGTAACTGAAAGCGAAAAATGACATGAGATCCACTTAGAACAACTTTGTTTAAAGTGCAGTCGAGATTTGCTTCTGAGTCCAACTTCAAAGAGCCACCCAGAGGGCCTCACAGCTGGAAATTACTGAACTATAAAAGTCTCTTTCTCCATCAGGGAAATCCCCCTAGCATGGCTCTTTTCTCCAATAAAGAAGCTTTTCTTGGCATTTAGGAATGGTATTAACCCCTCGAGCCAAGCTCTCAAGCTCAGTGGAAGTGGTAGAGGTGGTGAGATGGTAGACAAAGTGGAGAGGGTGAAAGTGGTGGAGGTGATGAATGGTAGAGAGGTTGGAGAGGGTAGAGGTGATGGAGGTGGTAGAAATGGTGTAAGTGGTGAAGATGTCAGATAGGCTGGAGAGGGTGAGGGAGCAGGGAGCACAAGGGTGGCCCTCCCTGATTCCTGCAAAGGACAGGCTACTTGATCAGAGCCCCACAGCTATCTGGTCACTGGTGTGCAGGGCTAATTCTCAAGTCCTTTTATTTCAACTAACTGCATGTCACTGAAGTCCAAATCAGAGTCCTGCTGTAGGATTTCAAGATGATGTGGATGAGTGCTACCATGTTTGTTGGCTTGGCCTGATTTGGACCAACAAATAATATGGATTGCTCAGATGTACCTACCATGAGGATGTCACATAAATTTCCATTTGGGTGTCATAGGGACTAGGGGAAGGGAACAACAAAATTACTGGCTTATCTCAGTGCAAAACCCTTACTATGTTGGAAAAATACAATTCTGTTCTAACCCACTCTCACATATTTACTAGAATAAGTATGGAGGTTAAGGAAGGACTCTGAATGTTTAAATAGAGTTTTGAAATGAATGTTTGCAGATGTGGCAGTGATCATGATTTGAAATTGCTTTAAAGTGCTGCCAAAATTTGATGATATAGATTTTATACATATATATATTTCTGTCTTCTTTTGAAAAATTGGAAGATATGGTAATGCTGCTGCATTCTTTGTAATAGTACTGCTGGTGAGAGGGGTGACAGATCTCATCCTGCACTCCTACACACTCTCCATCATCTCCACTCTCTCCACCAGCTCCCGATCTCCTGCAACTTCACTCTCTCCACTCTTTCCACCACTTCCGCCACCTTCCCCATCTCTTGCACCTTCATCCTCTCCACTTTTTTCACCATCTTCACTACCTCTACCTATGCCGTCTCAACCACTTCTACCACCTCTACCTAACTCCTCCACCTTCACGCTCTTCACCCTTTACAATGTCTCCACCATTGATTCCATCTCCACCATGTTTCTATCTACACTATCTCCACCATCTTCACCCTCTCCACCCTCTTCACCACTTCCATCATCTCCATCTTCTCTAGCATTACCATAATCTCTACCACTTTCACCGCCTCCACTCTCCCCAACCTCTCCATCAGTTACCAACTCTACTATCTCCACCACCTCTATTTTCTCTACCATCTCATTATCTCTTCCACCTCCACACCTCCACACTCTCCACCCTCTCCAACCTCTCCAACATCTCCACTGTCTCCAGCACCTCCACTCTCTCCACCCTCTTCACCATCTTTTCCACCTGCACCCTTTCCACCTCTTTACCATTATACCACCTCCACCATCTCCACCAGCTCCACCTTCTTTACCCTCTTCAACATCTCTGCCTTCTCTATCAACTCTACTCATTGGCTCTCTGCATTTCCCAATGGAAAGGGATTGTGTGGCCTCTGTCCATTGTTCTAGGGAGGACCACCGTTATTCTTTGTTCAGATGGAAGTCTAAAGGAGAAATATATTGTTCCAAGGGAAGAGCATTTTAAATTTTTATTTGTTCAATCAATATCCCAGAACAAGTGAAGACTCAGGACATTGGACTCTGGGCTTCTCCTGGAGGGGATCTGGTTTCTCCTGGAGGGGATCTGGAAGCTTAATGTCTGAGGACCTCAGGGAAGAAACCACCATCAAGGCATGTAGCAGCCAAGCCCCAGTCCAGTCTAGAGTTCAGTCCAAGGAGGTGGGGAAGATGAGGTGAAATCAGTCAAGGGACAATGAGGAAGACTCAGAAACAACCACTTACAAATATGATGATATTTGTAGAAGAACTTGGGAAGATCAGTGTAGAAAATTCCCTTATGCCAGAAAATGCATCTATGGCACCTTTTCAAGCAGAAAGAGGAGGAGATTGTTAAGGCAACACAGCCTAGAATTTGCATGTAATTAAATTACAACCAAAGAAGTAGTGTGCGTACACACACACACGCACATCAGGAAGATGAAAACATGTGGGGATGAGACTATTAAGACAAAAAGCTCAGTGAGAGCAGGGACTGGGTCTCACATTTTCAAACCTCAGCCTAGGGCGTGGCGAAAGAACTCTTTGTGGACTTGAGCTGAATCATAACTATGGAAACTACAATTAAATAAGAATATGAATGTTCTGTAAAGTCAGAGGGAAAGTTCAATAAAAAGAGGAGAGAGAATGAGGCTTCACAGGGCACATAGTAGCAAAAATGCAACTTAGAAAGCTGTTCTAAGTTTCCTATGATATATTGTTAATCACAGAGGTGGAATTTGAGCCCAGCTCAGTGTGGCCGCAAATTCATGTTAGATACACTGTGCTAAGCCTTTCCTTTAAACCAAAGGATTTTTTTAAATACAAGAATTACTGTACAATAAAACATTGCCATTTTTTCAGATAGTTACTGAACCCAAAATGTGAATTTCTGCCAGGAATTTATAGTGACTAGAAGGAACTTAAGAGTAAAATTAATAGACTGTCGAATAAAAACGTTACAGCATGAACTATATGAGTTCAGGGACATTTACTCAGCAGACGAATGCACATCCCTTCATGAACAATGGGGACACGTGAGCATGCCAGCCTCATCCTATGTTGGTAAATGTCTACGGAAACATGAACATTGAGACATGCACAGGTGTTAGCTACTAAAATATTCTCTCAGATACCTTATGGAAAGGCACTGTCCTGAAAATTCTCTAAATGAGATTAGTCATGGGCAATTTTGTTTAATGTGAATTATTTTCATACACAATCAGATATTTTAAGTCCCCGTCTTTCAAGTAATACATTTGTCTTTTTTCTAAAGCATCACAAATACTCTTCTTGAACCTCTCAGAGACAGGTTCTTATAAAAGTGAGTCTAGATAGAATTCCCAAAAAAATTGTCAAATCAAAATTAATTACCGAATCATCTCCATCCTGATCCTTTATGTTGGCCAAATGTTAGATGAGAGGATGAGGATGAGGTAGAAAGAAAGATTTTTTTTTTTTTTTCAGATGGAGTCTTGCTCTGTCGTCCAGGCTGGAGTGCAGTGGCGTGATCTCAGCTCACTGCAATCTCTGCCTTCCAGGTTCACGTCATTCTCCTGCCTCAGCCTCCCAAGTAGCTGAGACTACAGGCGCCCGCCACCACGCCCAGCTAATTTTTTGTATTTTTAGTAGAGATGGGGTTTCACAGTGTTAGCCAGGATGGTCTTGATCTCCTGACCTTGTGATCTGCCCACCTCAGCCTCCCAAAGTGCTGGGATTACAGGTGCGAACCACCGTGCCCTGCCCAGAAGGAATATTTTAGCTGAGGCTGTGAACCATGCTTTGGTCACATTCTGTCCTCACAAGTCTGTTATGTGTTGGTAATGCACAAAATTAAAGTCCCCCTGGGGAGCTGAAACCACTCTTACAAGGCACCTATGCCTTTTGAGGAGAATAATGCGTTCCTGTGCTAGCCTTCTGAGAGTAAGGAGTTTTGCAGATTCACTTCTCAAAGGAAGGGAGTTTAACACTGAGCTGCCTTCCAGGGAACTGCCCCCACAGCCTGGGCTGGGAAGAGCTCAACGATCTCTGGGGAGACCTGGGGGACAGAGGGTAGAAAGCAGGGGACATGGAGCCACACCAAAGGATGTCCGGCCAGACAGGCAGCTGTGACAGGCTCTTTCTGTCAGGCCCGCAGCTTCACACAGCACCCACGTTGCCTTTTGGCTCCAGAAAAATGTGAAACACAGATAGGTCAGTTATTTTCCCGGGTGTCTTTGTTTAAGACAGATTTGGAAAAGAGTCCAGAGAAAGTTGGGGCTTGGGAATGATGCCCTCTGAGCAGTTCCACTTTTGGGAGATAAGGAGAGGAGCTCCTGAGGCTGTATTGAGTGAGTTGTCCAAGGTCATGTGTCAAGGTCAATGGCAGTCAGAGCCAGGGGCTCTTGGTCCCGGGGGAAGAGCTGCCAACCCCAGGTGCCCTGCTTCTCAGGCGCCTCCCGCAGGCCTCTGTAGCACTGGGATCGCCCTATGAGAGATCCTTTTGGAAAGGTTTGATTTCCTTGACTTTCCCATCAGTTCAAACAATACCCCTTTCCATTTGGTAGATTGCTAACATGTAACTGATAGCATTAACCTCAGCTATGGGGTGCATGAAGGGTGCATTCACTCAGAGCAAGACCCTGTGCTGCTGTCCCTTGCTCTCCTTTTCATTCTGCACTGGTGGAAAGGCAGAAAATAGGCTCCTTTCGTTTCAGAAATTCATTGGGGAAGGCGGCAGAAGCCAGAGCGAGTAGAGGAAGGAGCATGAGGGAGGAACTCAGTCCTCTCAGCATGGCTGCCCCGATGGGAGAAGGGAAAACACAGGAATGGGAACTGGGACACGCAGCACATCTCCCAAAGGGACAAGCAGCAGCATATGCAAAGTGGCCACACTGCTCATGACTTTGCTGTTATTATTTCTGTTGGCTGAGGATGCTCGTTTTCAATTGCATATGCAAGCATTGCACGGCCACCTCGTTTGGAACTGTTGAAAATATCTCTTATGCCCACCTGGCACATACTTCAGAAGCAACGTCCTTAAAGAACAAAGTAAAAGAAAAAAAACTGAACTATTAATTGCTATGTGGAGAAATGCAAATACAATTCATTTTTCTTCTTATCTTGGACCAACAGTGGTTTTTATATCCTTTGGGGTCCACCTCTGTGTGAGTTTTGGAGTGTGTGTGTGTATACATATACACACTTTTAAGTGAAGAAACCAAAAAATAATTTTTTTTGTTTGTTTGATTTTTTTTTGAGACGGAGTTTCACTCTTGTTGCCCAGGCTGGAGTGCAATGGTGCAATCTCAGCTCACTGCAACCTCCACCTCCTGGGTTCCAGTGATTCTCCTGCCTCAGCCTCCTGAGTACCTGGGATTACAGGCGTTTGTCACCATGCCTGTCTAATTTTGTATTTTTAGTAGAGATGGGGTTTCACCATGTTGATTAGACTGGTCTCAAACTCCTGACCTCAGGTGATCCACCCGCCTTGGCCTCCCAAAGTGCTGGGATTACAGGAGTAAGCCACCACACCTGGCCAAAAATAAATATTTTTAAATGTTGAAAACATGTATGGAAATTGCCTGTCTATTCACGGTTACGCACACATGCTGCTATATCTTGCTACATTTCTCTCAGGCACATAGGTTGGGTAGAGCAATCTGTCTAATGATGGAAGCTGAATCCCTGTCAGAGGTCACCATTTAAGATGAGTTTAGCTCAGTGATGTAAGATTCTTAAGACCTCCAAATTTCAACCATGGGTTAAAAAAATTGGGCTCTAAAAACAAAACAAAAAAACCCTTTACTATGAGGTTTTAAGTTTGGAACCTGAAAATGCATAATGTTTGCAATGAAAAAAAAAAAAAACTTGAACTCTCAAACTTAAAAAATAGGTTATGTGTATAGGTGTGTGTAAGGAGTCCATATTCAAGTTAAGTATATCTTTCCTGTCTACAAGCATGTGTTTGAGTTAAAACACAGTGTATTAAATTTAAAGGCTGTTTGATTTCAACAATGAAGAATGTGTACAATTACTAGAAAAGCAGGAGTTTAAAGAACAAAACAACATCTATAAAAATCTAATTGGGTACAATACCTTGATATATTTTACTCCAAAAACTCACTTTTCAGTGGTAAATAAACTAAATATCCCCCTTGTATTAGTACGTTTTCATGCTGTTGATAAAGACATACCCAATATTGGGCAATTTACAAAAGAAAGCAGTTTAGTTGGACTTACAGTTCCATGTGGCTGGGGAGGCCTCACAATCATGGCAGAAGGCAAGGAAGAGCAAGTCAGGTCTTACATGGATGGCAGCAGGCAAAGACAGAGAGAGCCCGTGCAGGAAAACCCCACCTTAAAATAACCATCAGATTTCATGAGACTTAGTCACTATCATGAAAGCAACATAGGAAAGACCTGCCCCTATAATTCAGTTACCTCCCACCAGATTCCTCCCACAACATGTTGTAATTCAAGATTAGTTTTAGGTGGAGACACAGCCAAACCATATCATTGTGCCCTGGTACCTACTAAACCTCATGTCCCCACATTTCAGAACTAATCATGCCTTCCCAACAACCCCCCAAAGTCTTAATTCACTTCAGCATTAACTCAAAAGTCCACAGTTCAAAGTTTCACCTTAGACAAGGCAAGTCCCTTCCATCTATGAGCCTGTAAAATCAAAAGCAAGTGACTTACTTCTTAGACACAATGGGAATACAGGCATTGGATAAATATAGTCATTCCAAATGGGAGACATCGGCCAAAACAAAGGGGCTATGGGCCCCATGCAGGTCTGAAATCCAGCAGGGAAGTCAAATCTTAAAAAAGTTCCAGAATGGTCTCCTTTGACTCCATGTTTCACATCCAGGTCATGCTGTTGCAGAGGTAGTTTCCTATGGTCTTGGGCAACTCTACCCCTGTGGCTTTGCGGGGTACAGCCTCCCTCCTTGCTGCTTTCATGGGCTGCCATTGAGTGTCTGTGGCTTTTCCAGGCACACTATGTAAGCTGTCAATGGATCTACCCTTCTGGGGTCTGAAAGACAGTGGCCCTCTCTTATAGTTCCACTAGGTAGTACCCTAGTAGGGACCCTGTGTGGTGTCTTTGACCCCACATTTCCCTTCACACTGCCCTAGCAGAGGTTCTCCATGAGAGCTGCATCCCTGCAGAAAACTTCTGCCTGGACAGCCAGGTGTTTCCATACATCCTCTGAAATCTAGGCAGAGGTTCCCAAAGCCCAGTTCTCAACTTCTATGCACTGGCAGGCTCAACACCATGTGGAAACTTGAGGCCTGCACCCTCTGCAGTCATGGCCTGAGCTCTCTGTTGGCCTCTTTCAGCCACAGCTGGAGTGGCTAGGATGCAGGCCACCAAGTCCTTAGGCTGCACACAGCACAAGGACCCTGGGTCCAGCCTACAAAACCACTTTTTCCTCCTAGTCCTCCAGGCCTGTGATGGGAGGAGCTGCTGTGAAGATCCCTGGCATGCTCTGGAGACATTTACCACATTGTCTTGAGTATTAACATTTGGCTCTTTGTTACTTACGCAGATTTCTGCAACTGGCTTGGATTTCTCCTCAGAAAATGGGATTTTCTTTTCTAACATATTGTCAGGATGCACATTTTCCAAATTTGTATGCTCTGCTTCCCATATAAAACTGAATGCCTTTTACAACACCCAAGTCACCTCTTGACTGTGTTGCTGCTTAGAAATTTCTTCCGTCAGATACCCTAAATCATCTCTCTTAAGTTCAAAAGTCCACAAATCTCTAGGGCAGGGACAAAATGCCACCAGTCTCTCTGCTAACACATAAAAAGATTCACCTTTTGCTCCAGTTCCCAACAAGTTCCTCGTCTCCATCTGAGACCACCTCAGACTGGATTTCATTGTCCGTATCGTTATCCTTATCAGCATTTTGGTTAAAGCCATTGAACAAGTCTCTACGGAGTTCGGAACTTTCCCACATTTTCCTGTCTTCTTTTGAGCCCTCTAAACTGTTCCAACCTCTGCTGTTACCAATTCCAAAGTCGCTTCCACATTTTCAGGTATCTTTTCAGCAGTACCTTATTCTACTGGTACCAATTTACTGTATTAGTCTGTTTTCACACTGCTTATAAAGACATAACCAAGACTGGGCAATTTACAGAAGAAAAAGAGGTTTAACTTACTTACAATTCCACATGGCTGGGGAAGCCTCACAATCATGGCGGGGGGCAAGGAGGAGCAAGTCACATCTTACATGGATGGCAGCAAGCAAAGAGAGATTGTGCAAGGAAGCTCCTCCTTAAAATAACCATCAGATCTTGTGAGACTTATCATGAAAACAGCATGAGAGATACCTGACCCCAAGACTCAGTTACCTCCCATGAGGTCCCTCCCACAATATGTGGGAATTCAAGATGAGATTTGGTTGGGGACACAGCCAAACCATATCACCTCTTTAGGAAAGTCTGACACTGAAGCAGCAAATGACTTTGCCGTTTAATTTTATTTAACAGTACAAAAGACTGAATTCATGAAATCCAACAACTTGACTTTCAGATTTCATTCCAACATGATGATAAAGAGATTAAAAATTCATTTAGAGGACGAGAGAAATCTACTTTTCTTATACATTAAATAAATGAAGGTTGTAAGTGCCTATCAAATTAGGTTGTAAGTACCTGTTGCTTTTCTGCAAGCACACTACCACATCTTTATTTCATTAGAGACTGGTCACTTAAAATAAATGCATGTCTGCAGAATGTTTACATGTCTACTTTCCCTATTATAAAATTCACCCTTTTCAGTCAGTGATAACAAAAAACCCCGAGAAAAGTATGTAAGTAAACAGATTTTAGCTTAACTCTAAACAGTCTCAAATTTCAGAATAAATTGCTTTAATTAATTGCTCAGAAGTAGGATTAAATCTGCACAAAACAGAACAACACAACACACTGATAAGACCCTCTCTCAAGTAAAAAAACTTTTGGTTGTATGTTTAATTGAAATTTGAAAGGTGAAATCAAAGCACCTTATGTATGAATTGCTCTCAATAACAACTCAATTTATCTCTGGATTTTTCTAATGATGACGTAGCTTCAGTGTCATTCTTGGCTATGACTTATCATTGGCAAAAATTCTAAAAATCTATACTTGTAGCTTTATTTTTGAAAGTCAGTTTTATATATATGTGACAACATTAATATTCAGAAATTGAAACTCCTTGGTGAATGTACTAAACTCTACATAGGAGTTCCAGCCAGCGTATCATGTATGGTATTACTGGATTGATTGTTTTAACACATATGATTTTAGACACCCTATTTATTGAGCACGACTTTTTCTCATTATGATGGTTACATCCTGAAAAAAAGAATTCCCTACTATAATTAAATCTCAGCTGTCGTTTTTACTTCCACCTCCTTTCCACAAATTTGGCATTAGGAAAGTAATGGCACATCTGACATCTTCAAACAAATGACGAGGGCTGAAACCTCTCTCACTGCTCCGAGGCTCTTGGGTGAGCAGCTTCCTCTCATGTATGGACAGTCACAGGGAGGAAGGCATTTCCAGGAGCAGACTCACAAACACATCTACACAACTCCAGGTCTTCCAGCACAGCACTCAGCCCTGGACGCCGGCACTCATGTTGCTGCTCTAGTTTGATGGTAGCCTTGTCGGTGTCTTTGCCAAGCAGATGACTGGGCTTCTGCATGTGTTTTGTTTAGTGAGAGCTGCTGCTGGCTGCGGGGGTGTTGTTGTTGGATGGTTCCCCACGCGTGCTCCACAGAGTGGGGAGTGGCTGAAGCAGCCAAGGAGGACAGAGCCAGTGGACATGCTCTATGAATCATGACCCACATCCAGCCAGCAGAATAAATAAATAATAGAAAGTAAATAAATAAATGAAGGGCAGAAGGTGGGAGAAAAGCTGGTGAGCATGCCACATGGGGAAAGGGAGGGACTGTGGCATCCCCAACCAACTGGAAGCCTCAGAGTGCTGGGGCAAAGGCCCAGCTCAACCTCACCTTACAGTCACCACTGCCCTCAAAGGGCCCATCAGAAGTCAGCTATCTCTATTTATTGTATGTATACAAATATGTGTGTGGACATACACACATATGCATACATACGTAGACTTATATACACATAACCAATAGAGAATACTTGTCACTTTTTTTTTTTTTCGAGACACAGTCTTGCTCTACTCCCAGGCTGAAGTGCAGTAGCACAATCTCGGCTTACTACAACCTCCACCTCCCAGGATCAAGCGATTCTCCTGCCTCAGCCTCCTGAGTAGATGGATCTACAGGGATGCACCACTACACTTGGCTAATTTCTTTTGTATTTTTAGTAGAAACGGTGTTTCACCATGTTGGCCAGGTTAATCTTGAACTCCTGACCTCAAATGATCTGTCTGTCTCGGCCTCCCAAAATGCCAGGATTACAGGTGTGAACCACTGCACCCAACCTGTCATATATTTCTATGTGCTAAATATACATACATATATATATATATATACTTGTTTCAGGGAAGCATATTATTTAGTGCTGACATTCACTATTTGTGATCTATGGTGGACTAGAGTACACCTAGTAAAACTTCACTATTTATATTAGTAACAGGAAGATGCAACCATCAGGTAAATTTTGCTGTCCAGTAAATTAAGGAGTTTAAGATAAAACTACACGGAGATTTCATTACCAAGTGCAATTTCTTTATTGCCCTTGGACAAATGAAATTTAATTTTAATTATTTATGACACTTTCTAACATGCTTGTAAAGATACCATGTATCTCTTTGCAAAAATGATGGTGCTTTAGAAATATAAGACCTCTCTGTGTCATTCATCGTATCTTTTATCAACAAACTGAGGTAATCATGCAGTTTCCCTAACGTAACCCCACAAATTTAAACACAAGTTTTGAGGCCGCTCCCACTGCGGTACTTGGAACAATCGCCTTGTTATGACATTAGCCATCCAGAGGATTGTTCCCACTAGGAGATTTCAAGTTGAAGTAATCGTCTCACCGTGAGAAACAATTATATCCAGGGAAGCGATTGCACTGGGTCTCTGTCCGCTGGGGGAAGTTCACCTGACTCCCGAAGTTCGTCCTACAAGACAGATCTGCAGAGCACTTCTTTTCCGCAGAGTTTGTTCCGGATTCGAGAGTATGTGTTCACACAGATTTTTTTCTTTCTTTCTAGAGTTGGCTGGGAACCATCAGAGCGTGTGCCGGGTGTGATGAGTGCTTCAGGCGGTATTCTCCCTTTCGTCAGACTAAGTCTGTGCTGGAAGAAAAAATGCAGGCAAATCAGAAACAAATTTCACAGGAAGGATACGCGAGGGAGGTGGGCAGCCAGGCAGGCAGAAAGCGCGCCTGTCAGACTCAGGCTGGGAGTGAAGGAGAGGCTCTGTCAGTGCATCCATGGGGCGGAGGCGGGGGGTTTGCATTTTGTTTCTGTAACTCTCCTGCTCCACAAAGCATGCACCATTTCCTAGAGAACATAATTCTTCTGAACTGGGGTGCCCAGAATGTCTGAAGCAAACCCTTCAGACAAACTGTAATGTGTGTGTGTGAATGTGTGCCTGTGTGTGTGAACGTGGGGATGTGAGTGTGTGTGACTGTGCGTGTGTGAGTGAATATATGCGTGTGTGTGTGGCGCGTGTGGTATGTGTGTACGATGTAGGGAGTGTCTCTGTGTGTTTGTGTGTGGCATGCATGATGTGTGTATGGTGTATGTAGTGTGTGAGTTGTGCACGGTGTGTGTGTGTGGTGAAGTAGATGTAATGTGTTGGGGGTGTTGTGAGAGGAGTTTTGTGTGTGAGGTGTGTGGGATATGTGTGTTGTGGGGGATGTTTGGTGTGTGGGGGGCCTGTGTAGTGTGTGTGGGCTGTATGTCTATGTGAGATGTGATATGTGCAGTGTGTGTGTGATATTTTGCATGCAGTGGTGTGTGTGTGGTATGGGTGTGTGTGTGTGGTATGGGTGTGTGTGTGCGTGTATGTGTGGTGTGTATGCATGTCTGTGTAAGACAGCAGGAAAATGACCTCACAAGGACACCAGGAGATGTGGGTGTTGCCCGGGAGAGACTGACACAGGGGTCCACCTGGGAGAAAGAGCCATAGCATCATCACATTTTTTGCCACATCTAGGTGGGAAACGTAGAAGGATGCAGTGGGAATTTCTTCCTGGGACAAAGGGGGCTGTGCTCTTGCAATCACAGGATCAGAAGCCCTCTCACGGTGACAGTGCAGGCAGTGCAGCCCTGGGCTGGGGGATTCGTGACGGGTGCAGAGACGCTGTCCCAGCGTGGAGACCCACAGCACAGCACTGGTGCCCAGGCTCTTCCAAAGGCTGCTGCAGAAGCCCTTTAGTCGGGAGCTGGCTCCAGGTGAATCTGAGCCACTCAGGGAGTGGCTGTCTTTCCTACATTCTCCGGGAAAATTAAGTTTTTTCATAATGAGTTTTACATTTAAGTTGTTCTTTTTATGAATTGTTTTTACAGTTTTGTTAATTGTTTCCATCTGGATACAACAGGTTATACTGCATTAGTTGTGCCTGATTCAATGTCAAAATATGTCTAGCAATGATATAACACTCTAGTATTGCCAGGAGAAGGCACCAGGGAGGGCCTGAGTGGCCTGCTCGGGTGCACGAGGTGGTCTGTTTCTGGGTACAGGACTGGTGTCCTCTGCGGAAAGCCCATGGCTATGGCTTGTTTGCTTTTCTTTAATCTCTTTTATGCTTTAATTAAAAGTTTTCTAAAAAGCAACAAAAAAATCAACTATAATGTCACACACAAAAAGCACCCTGATATCCAGATATTCCACCACCTGTGCGACACCCAGGCACTCCACCACCTGTGCCACACCTGGGTATTCCACCACCTGTGAGACACCTGGACACTTCACCACCTGTGCCACACCCAGCTATTCCACCACCTGTGCCACACCCGGCTATTCCACCATCTGTGCCACACCCGGCTATTCCACCACTGGTGCCACACCTGGCTATTCCACCACCTGTGCCACACCTGGCTATTCCACCACCGGTGCCACACCCGGCTATTCCACCACCTGTGCCATACCCGGGTATTCCACCACCTGTACCACACCCAGGTATTTCACCACCTGTGCAATGTGAGTTCTCCTTCTTCACCATGAGAGGCTTCTCTGGGGAAGAATCTAGAACACTTCTCAGTCTGCAGAGTGAACTAGAGGAAGGAGAAAGAGTAAAGGTGGCTGTGGTCAGTGTGCTGGAATAGGAATGCGGAGTGAAAGCAAGGAAGGCATTCAGATTTCTTGTATGTTTATGACAAGAGAACACAGTGCAAAAAACCAGTAGGTGGTGTTCATTCTGCCCAAGTTAAGGGCCTCACTCTGTCATTTGCTGCCCCTGAGCTTCTTAAAGTCTCAGTTTCTTTGTCCACAACGTGGGGTTGATGGGACATTGACGCAGGCATTGTGAGGACTAAATGTGATCACATGTAGAGATGGAGTTATATGTATGTTATTTGCATTTTCAGATCCATTATTTATCTTCCTTTTGTAAAAGCTATTATTCGTTTTAATCTAGGAGTCAGGGAACAGATCCTTAGGCTTTGAGATTTTTAAACAATAAAGCCTTGGGGCTAATGAGCTGCTAAGAAAGGTGAGCTGATGAATGAAGACAGAAATGTGCCTCCCAGTAGGGCCTCTGAGATGCTCGGGAGAAGAGCTTGAGCAAAAGTCTAGCAGGAAAAGGCAAGTGAGGACAGTGTGAGGAAGTGCAGATGGACAGTGGAAAAACCAACTCGATCTGCATTATATATTGGTTATTAGCACTTTCTCAATACGGTCCTGTCATTCTACAGCTGTAAGTCCCCTGATGGCTCTTCTTGCTCTCAGGAAAGTCAACTCCTACATAGCCTTCAAAATATGAGTAAGATTGATGATGGCGATGATCATAATAATGATGCTGGTGACAATGATGACGTTGATGGTGGCTAACATTTATTCAGTGTCAGTCAATTTGCTACGTTAAAAACTAATTTAGTGCCTGTAATTCCAGCACTTTGTGAGGCTGAGGTGGGCAGATCACTTGAGGCCAGGAGTTTGAGACTAGCCTGGCCAACACGGCAAAACCCCATCCCTGCTAAAAACACAAAAATTAGCTGGGCGTGATGGTGCGCACCTGAAATCCCAGTTACTCTCAGGGCTGAGGCACGGGAATCACTTGAATCCTGGAGGTGGAAGTTGTCATGAGCCGAGATCACACCACTACACTCCAGCTTGGGTGACAGAGTGAGGAGTGAGACACTGTCTCAAAAAACAAACAAACAAACAAACAAAACCCCAGCATATCAAATCTAATCCTCGCTACAATCCTAATGAAGCAGATATTATTACCTTCATTTTACAGGATAAGAAGTTACAATTAAGTAATTTGCTCCATGGTACCCATCCAGGAAGTAATTCAAGGCTAGGTGTACCTGATTTAGCCCTGTTCTCCTAACCGCATACACTGCCTCTCAGAAGTCGTGCCTAAACCCCTTCTCTGAACTACTCTAGAGCTTTCTCTTCATGAGTCGCAGATTCCATTATTACTTCCTATTTTTGGTGTGTTTCCCTCACTAGCTGGAAGTACCTTAGGACAAAAATGCAGTCTCATCCAACTTTTTGCCATTGTGTAAACTCACATTTCTTTTCTCCTCGTCATACATATGCCAGTATTTGGGCAGTGGCTAGCATGTAGTTGACACTCAAGAAGTTTTAATAAAATGTGAATTTTAAGGTTTAACTTCTAAATAAATTCGTCTTTATTTTATTTTATTTAGCACCCTCAAATGAACAGACACTTGAGTGGCATGGCATGAGTATGTTTTTTTAAACAGCCTCTGGTTTAAAAAGACTGACAAATGGTGATTCACTAGATGGTAAAGTGAATGGAAGCAGAAACCTGATCAGTTTTGCTTATTTCCATGTCTCCAGATCTCTAGCAAATACTGCAACAATAATAAATTATGTTATCAAATGAATGAAAGAAAGAGCAAAACTAACTAGCATTGGTAATTCAGGTTATTTGTTTTAACCTGAACGATTTCTGTGACATTCCTTAAGTCAAATACACATTCAAATAAGCTTCCAGGATCAAAAATTTTACTCATATTTGGTATTTCTACTTATTATTGGGCTAAATAAGAACTTAAACGTCAAACAGACATTGCACTTGAATCAAAAGACTATTCTCAAGACAACATACTCTAATACCTTTAGAATGTTATCAATGAGTATCAAAACAGGGTTTTATTTACATCTGAATTCAGTGGACATTTCAAGAAGTAGAATTAAAACTTTCATTATCGAAACTTTAATTAATGGAGATTTTAGTGAATACACAATATCGTATAGATGTGTGATTTATCTCAAAATTTTAAAACACAAATTCCAGTGCCTTTTATTTATTTTGTGAAGAGGGAATTGAAGAACTCTTTGGGGTGGTCTTTATAGAACAATACTGTCAAAAATAACACAGAAATTATAACTAGAGACCACAAAGGTCAAAACTCGACATCTTGTTCTCTTGTCAATCATTCAGCATTATCATCATTAAAATAAACCGATTTGATTTTAAACTCTAGGAAATGAAGAAATGGCCAAAAGATAATCACAATGAGTGAAAGATCTTAGTTACACAGAGAGAAATTTTGTTAAAATTTATTATTCATAGTTTTAGAAATATACGGTTATTGTAATCCTGATATTTAACTTTTTAAATTTTTTGAGCAAGGCCAATTTGGCAAGAAAAAATAACGTAATTACAGTTATTGTAAAATATACTATTTTTACAACAATGTTCCTGTAGCCCTTGGCTTGTTTTCGTTTGTTTTTAATACCAAGAAACAAGTTACTTTCTTCACTATGGAAACAACTAGAAAGGCAAGATATGGCCCAAGAGTATTCATTATGACCCTAATGATCCACAATGCCTTTTTAATTGTTTTATTTTAGAAAATGATTGGGAAGAGAAATAGAGCAAAGTTTCTCTTACCAAGTATTTTCTGAAAGATAGCAAAGTGTTTCTAAGGCCACTGGATGAAAGGAAACAGTTTAACCAAATACAACATAATCTTCAAATAATGTTAAAGTTATAATAAAGTGAGAAAAATATTCATTTCTGAAATGAAATGCAATGGGAGTCAGGTATGTCCCTTATTTTTAAAATGAGTTGAGGTCAATGCATGGCTGAGATAAATCACAGAAAATTGGTAAAAGGGACGAAATTGATGAAACATCTGATATTAATTAATTTATTTGTAATGTAGCATCCACAATTTTTTAAGAGGAAAAATAAAAGAAGTGAGAGATTTCTAACAATGCCCTCTGGATATTCAACTACAATTTGAATAACAGAGGCCGTATACGCATAAGCTAAACACGGGTCATTACTATGTAAAGACCCAGGCTGCCGAGGGCTCCAGAGCTCTAGATGGGGCTACAAAAATAAGAAAAGTCATTATAATGGAGCTTTCATCATGACATAAATGCCCTAAATGTGATCTAACGAAATCAATGAGAAATTAAAATTAATCTACAATTAGATTTTGAAAACTCTTGATTGAAATGGAAATGTTATCCATGTGGTTTAGGACTCCATTATCTTCTGCTACTATTTTACATAAAAAAGCAGATTTCTATTTAGGGTCTACCTGAAATACCATTGTGAAAGCCTAAAAGAATAAGCAGAAGAAGCAGAAATAGTGTATATACAAACAGGCTCATCGTCAGTCAGGGAAACCCATGAAACATACTGCAAGCAGCACTCAGGCAAACCAAATGTCTCCACAACCCTGCCAGTGTGAGGAGTCTTGTTAAGGTCGTTTTAAGAGTTTGCATCCAAGTCCATTGGTCCAGTAGCCACTCAAGTCCCAGCCTCTAGCTGCCTGGCAAATTGCAGAATATCAGTTTTGCTTTCGTCTTTCTTATGACGCCATGGGAGTACCCTAATGATGATACTGTCTCACCCCTACCTCACAGTGCAGTCCGCATGCTTGCTGTGGTGGCCACGCTTGCCTTTCTCCGGCATCACTTTCTGATGTGGGTGTTACTGGAGCGTATCTCATGACCCACCTGTGCTCTGCCCCATCCACTCATGTGGTGGCATTTGTCCACTCTTGACTTTCATGCTTGCCTCTTCTCTGTCCTGTGGGAAAACAGCCTTCTGGTCTTGAGTCCTGGCCTGTGGAGAAGAAAGAAGAGGAGAGGCCGGGCGCGGTGGCTCAAGCCTGTAATCCCAGCACTTTGGGAGGCCGAGACGGGCGGATCACGAGGTCAGGAGATCGAGACCATCCTGGCTAACACGGTGAAACCCCGTCTCTACTAAAAATACAAAAAACTAGCTGGGCGAGGTGGCGGGCGCCTGTAGTCCCAGCTGCTCGGGAGGCTGAGGCAGGAGAATGGCGTGAACCCGGGAGGCGGAGCTTGCAGTGAGCTAAGATCCGGCCACTGCACTCCAGTCCGGGCGACAGAGCGAGACACCGCCTCAAAAAAAAAAAAAAAAAAAAAAAAAAAAAGAAAGAAGAGGAGAAAGGGAAGCTCCCACAAAGGAATTGCTTGGACCTCAGTGTGGTATTTCCTTCAGTTTACTGCATCTATGTCCCCACTGGGTGTTAGAGGTACCTTCAGGAGGATTAAGGGGAGAGTGAATTCAAGAAGTAGGTGTCATACTAGAGTAGAACTCCATTTCCATTTTTTCCCCCTGGACCTCTTGCTTAGTATTAAAACTGGCTAAATTCCAGCCATGCTTAAAGTGGGATAAATGGAATTTAATTTTTCCACTTAGAAATCCTCTTGTTCCTTTCACAGCCCATTGCAAAATCCTTCCTGCAATTCCATCCGCTCTAACATACCGGAATCTGAAGACACAGTTCTCCTTCTCTCCCATGGGTTCCATGTGCCACTTGGCAGTAACACGATGTAACAGTTAGCAATGGCTCCCTCCACGCCCCACTACTGCAGAGGCCCAGGGCCATCAGCCGCAGTGCTGCTCTGCTTCCATGCAAGAAGAGTCTACCTCTTTTGGTTAGTTTCTCTCTGGGAAGATCATTCTTTTCCACTGAGATTTGGTGGATGCACATGTGGGACAGTAACAGGCTGTCCTTAAGTAAACAGATCTTTGAAATGAGTTCTGGTCAACAATGGGGCTAGACTGTATCCTCTACCATCAAAACTAGCAAAATTTCAATAAGTTCTGTAATAGAGGTACAAGTGAGAGGAAAGACATGATGCATCCTGACTACAGGGAACAAAATAGTTATTATGGTAGAGATGTCATTCACCCTGGAGCTTGAAACAGAGAAATTTATGATGGGCAGAAAATGATATTGTGTTATTCTGTGCTGAGAAAAGAGCTTAAAAAAAAAGAAAAAAAGCACAGGGGGCTGAAAGCAACTGCTGCGCCTGGAAAATTGGCAGCCGTCCACTATAGCCAGAGTGCAATGTGCATTGCTGTGGAAACTGGACATGTTGGTAGACGCAGATTTCAGAAGTTTTCAATGCCATGATAAGGAGTTTGAAACCTCTTTCAGAAAAATAATTGGTGACATGCTATAACCTGTGCCAAATTATATTGATGTGTCTTGTATAATACTTTGATGACACTTTGAGGGTCAGCTACATGATCAGTCAACGAGAGATGTACTGCGGACTTGACAATAGCCTTGAGCTAATGAGCACATGTTCTCCACCACAGACATTCGCAGCCAACAAGCCCTCTCCTGAGATGTGAAAGTGCTTGGTAAGATGTGCTGTCATGCCCTAGCTTATTTTCCTTTTGGCATTTACATTGGATTCTGGAAATAGTTTTGATCCTCCTGGTTGACTGATATTGTGAAAATCACAGTGCTGGTCCTGCTACAAGAAACAGGGGTAGACTATCATGTTCATTACAAAAATGTACATTTAGAAAGTACTCAAGTTTCCTTTAAGAAGACAGTTGAGTCAGAAGAGGTGGGGAGCAGTATGTAGTTGGGGAGGTACATGAGAAACTTTGACACCATCATAAACCGCTCTGTATCCTGCAGTGATTACCTGGCAATTATAGGAAAGGCCAATGGCACACACGATGTTAGGGATTTTTCAGAGAGAGGAAGAGTGAATGTCAATAGATAACGCTAGTGACACCTCTCCAAGCTATATAATGCTCCATTTCTAAAAGCACATGGTCCCATGTTAAATTCAGCATTCATGTCCCAACCTTACCGTGTTGTTAGGAACAAGTCTTAAATTCTTTCCTTCTTACCAACTGCCTTGCAGTCGCATGTCCTCATGCATCTGAGTCTTCAGAAATGCTCTTTACTCAGTCTGGTTCCCTAGCATAGCTGTTTTCTTTTTCTGGTAGGTGTCTTCCCCATGTTATTTCAAAACCGTTAAAAAATCTCCTCTAATGCCCATTATGTGAGATATCTGACTTAACGGCCTTTCTAGGATTCCCTGCGTGCCATTGCTGCACGGGTCATATTTTAATGGGTGGCTTATTTGTTTGTATCTCACTCTCAACCACAGGGCCACTTGGTTGCATCTCGTAGGCAGAGGAAACATTTTATTTTCCCAGGACAAGACATTACTATTTTCTGCAGCATTCATTACGTTTCATTGAATGAATAGTCTATGTGAATGTGCTTTAAAAGCTTGAAGGTCTCCTAGAAATATAAGCTCCAGAGGCTGGGAGTCAGAGTCTTAATGGGAACCGTGTTCTTATGTGGATTTGGCTTATCCTGACATGAGGCAGAGGGCCTCGTTCCTGACCTGTTTTTATTCTGCCTGTTGGGCTGTTTCTGGTCACCTCCTTCCTCTTTCCCTCACTTAGGTGCTAGCCCTGGATATCCTCCTAGATTAACAGCCATACCTACAGATCTAGGGCCAGAAACAATCTGTGGGAAAACAGGAAGTACATTGAGGCGGCAGAGATATCAGTTCTCTCATTGCAGTATTTGGAAGCCTAGCTATGCCTGTTCAATAACAAAGCCCACTTCTTAGCCCCATCCTTACTCTACCATGCAGAAGTTTAGTCCCAGCTAGGCACTGCCATTTTTCCTGAAACCAGCAGCATCAACTGCAATCTGGTCCATATCGTCAACGTCACTTTGTGTGGTGGTCATTAGAGTTTTACCCAATCTTCTCATAGTATCCCCTTCCTTGCTTCTAAGGAATGTAATTCTCTACCCCGTCAATATTAGGTGGCAATATTCATTGATTTGGCCAACATAATGTAAGCAACAGTGAAATGTGTCACTTCCAAGGAGAAGAATTAAGATCTAGTGTGCATACACTATATTTCCATCCTACTGAGGGAGTGATCACAAAAGCACGTGTTGCCACGAAGGAGCCCCCACCAGCCTGGGATCCTGGGGGACTACCGTGAGTGGAGCTCAGCTGTCACCCACGCTGGATACATTAGGTAAGCAAGAAAAATGTCTAGTGTTGCACTAAGGAATTGAAAAGGTCAGATTGTTTTTAACTGTAGCATTGTTACTGCAGTTTGTTGCTTTCTCCTAATTAACATTAAGGAGTCATTTTTCTCTTTGGTTGTGTATGACATAGCAAAACTTTCCAATTCAGGAAAACTGAGTGTGAGAAAATGTGATCAAACTATAAGAATATTTTGAAAGACCTTAACAATCTGCCATGGAAGAAATTAAAAAGAAATCAGGAATCCTCTTTAGTCTTTTAACTGTTTCCCATTAAGAGATATTGAATTTCTATCTATTTGGTTTAGTTCCTACATTTTGTAGTTTCTAGAGACTAAACCAAATAGTTAGAAACTCAATATCTCTTATTGGGAAACAGTTAAAAGACTGAGGAGTAAAACTGACATATTGAACATATACAAATGCTAAAGGAAGGTAGGCAGCTTTTTTATTTTAAAGTGAAGGCTATGAAACATATGGAAAAGGTTACCAGACTAGGCTGTTGAAGGCAACAGGATAAATGACTTCAATAACCACCTCAGTCCTTTTCTGGACAAGGAAGGGATTAAAGAGCAGAGTGAAAATGCAGGCGGGTAAAATTAAACTAGAACAGAGAGTGGAGGCTGATGGGCCAGATGGCCACTTCCTCTTCCTAGAACTTCTTAGAGAGTCTTCCTAACATGCCTACATTGTAAACCATAATACAGATACAGTGTTTTTAGGAAAGGCCCATATTCCATTCCTGAACTTGAACATCTCACAAGTAAACCGTTTTCAGATGTTTCCAAATTAGGAACATCTACAGTTGAAGGGAAGATTTGCTCTGTTCTCTGACATGTGTTTGATCTTTTCCATTTTATCAATTAGCAGTCCATGTTTTTCTGTTTCCTCATTGCTTGGTTAGACAATCTATACAAAGAAAATGAATTCATGTCTGTGTGGAGATCACGTTATGTTCTGAACGAGCTCCCAGACAGCCCAGTCTAGCCATTTGGATCAGTTGGTACTTGTTCTCGGAAGAGGAGGTGAGGAGTGATAACAGGAAGGCACAGGCTGTAAGTCCTGCAGAGTTCTCTTTCCTGCAGGAGACCAAGCCATTGTGAATATGGAATTCTGCACAGGAGCTAAGTAATGCAAATACGGGTGGAAAACTGAGTGTATGTATATATATGTGTGTGTGTGTATATATATATAAACTTCAAGTAAACCTAAAGTAAATGCACATCTTATATTATTTTATTTTATTTTATTTTTAATTCCTGGAGATGGAATCTTGCTCTGTCACCCAGGCTGGAGTGCAATGACATGATCTCGGCTCACTGAAACCTCCACCTCCCAGGTTCAAGCAATTCTTCTGCCTCAGCCTCTGGAGTAGCTGGGATTACAGGTGCGTGCCACCATGCCCAGCTAATTTTTTTTTTTTTTTGTATTTTTGGTAGAGACAGGGTTTCACCATGTTGGCCAGGCTGGTCTTGAACTCCTGACCTTGTGATTCGACCCCCTCGGCCTCTGAAAGTGCTGGGATTACAAGTGTGAGCCACCGCGCCTGGCCCTGATCTTAATTTTAACTAAATTTTAACTGCAAATACCTGTATATATACCTGTGTAACCATCACCCCAATTCACATCTAGAAAGCTTCCAAGTCTTCTACCAGTCCATTTCCTCACTTCTCACTGTTCTGACTTCTATAATCACAGATTAGTTTTGTCTGTTCTTGAATTATACATATATGTAATCTTATGGGTGTACGTTTTGTACCTGGCCTTGTTCACAAGACAGAGTTTTTGAGATTCATCCATATTGGTGCAAATACCAGCAATTCTTTTTTTTTTTTATTGTTGAGTAGTATTTCATTGTATACATGTATTAATAATTGTTTATCAGTCTTTCTGTTTGTAGACATTTTGGTTTTTCTGAATTTAAGGTTATAATAAAGATGCTATTAATATGTTTATTTCAATTTTTTTGTGTTTACATTCCTTCTGGATAAATGCCTAGGAGTGGAATTGATGGATTATAAATTAAGTGCCACACAATTTTCCAAAGTTGTTTTTAACATTTTAATCTTTCATTATAGATTATTTTCAAGTATCTATCAGCAATGTTTTGTGGTTTTCAGTATAGTGTGGTTGCATATCTTTTATTGACTTTATTATCATAAACTTGATGTTTTTGATGTTATAAATGGGATATTTTAAATTTATTTTCTAATTTCTTTGTTTTTTATAGATAAAAGTACAATTCAGTGAAGAAGAAGAGCTTTCATATGAAATTGAAGTTGGGTTCGGGTTAGTAAAAATGTAAAGTGCCAGGCGCTCATGATCTTATTGTCAATCTCTGTAGTTTTAGTTGTTCTAGAATATGTGAGATGGTATCTCATTTTTAAGATACATTTCTCTCTGTTCGTTCCTATATTTTGACTTGATGTTTTGGCCATGTAGGTTTGACCATGTAGAAAGTGTGAGTCTTATGTGCTCTTACTGTGGTTTTAGTTGGCATTTCCTTGAGGGCTAAGAGTAGCAAGCCCCTCTTCTCCTGTGTCTGTTGTCCGTTTACATACATCTCCATGAGAAGTATCTGTTCACACAGCTTAACCAGTTTTAATTGGGCTTGCTTGTTTATTTTATTTTATTTTTATTTTTGATTTGCAGAAATTCTATAGATATTCTGGATACAAGTCCTATGTCAGTTATATTTTTTTATTCTGTGACTAATTTTCATCTTCCCAATAGTTTTTTTGTTTTGTTTTGTTTTGTTTTGTTGACTGAGTCTAAAAAACTCCAGCCAAAATACAGTGGCACAATCTCCGCTCACTGCAACCTCCACCTCCCAGGTTCAAGCCATCCTCATGCCTCAGCCTTCCTATAGCTGGGATTACAGGTGTACATCACTATGCCAAACTAAGTTTTTGTATTTTTAGTAGAGATGGGTTTTCACTATGCTGGCCTGGCTGGTCTTGACCTCAAGTGATTAGCCCACCTCGGCCTCCCAAAGTGCTGGGATTACAGGTGTGAGCCACCATGCCCTGCCCCTAATAGTCTTTTGATAAGCCAAGGTTTTTAATTTTTATGAAGTCTAAGTTATCCTTTCTTATTTCTCTTTTGTGGCTAATGCTCTTATGCTCTGTCTAGGAAATCTTTGCTTCCCTGAAAGGTTACAAAGATTCTTTTTTTAAAAAATTTTTTTTTCTAGAAACTTCATATACTATGTCATTACATAATTATATAGAATGGTTATATAATCGTTATATAATTATATAGAATGATTATATAATCATCATATAATCATAATTGGTGTGAGACATAAGTCAAGTTAATTTTTTACCTAATTATTTATCCCAGCACCATTTGACAAAAATACTTTAGTATCCTTCACTGAATTGCCTAGTTACTTTTGTTGAAAATCTATGTAGTACACATGTGAGGGTCAATTTCTTGACTTGACTTTGAGAAATTCATTTATCCTTAACTCATTGTTTTGATTACTAAAGCTATCTAGCAAATAATACTGATATCAGATAGTGTACATCCTCCAAGTTTGCTCTTCATTTTAAGATTGTTTTGGCTTCTTAAAGTACTTTGCATTTACATATAAATTGAATCAGCTTGTCAATTTCTATGAAACGGCTTACTAAGATTTTGGCTGGGAACATGTTGAGTAATAGATAAAACTCAGGAGTCAGTATAACTACATAGCAATCCATAAGTATGAAATATTTCTCTCTCAATATTGATCATTTTAAAGTATCTCTCAGTCATGTTTTATAGCTTTTAGTATAGAGTGATTACATGTATTTTATTAAGTTTATTACTATAAACTTTTGTTCTTATGATATTATACATTGAATATTTTAAATTTTATTTTCTATTTGTTTTTTGTAGATAAAAGTACAATTGAGTAAAGAAGTTGAGTTTTCATATGCAATTGAAGTTAGGTTGTTATCAGTTTAAAATAGCATGATACAATTTCAATGGTAACCACAAAAAGCCTATAGAATATATACAAAAGGAAATTAGAAGGGAATCAAGCATATCACTCAAAAATATCAATGAAATGCAAAGGAAAGCAGTATGAGAGGAAAGGAGGGGCAAGAAAGGTACAAAATGTACAGAAAAGAATTAACAACATGGCAATAGCAAATCTTTTCCAGTCAACAATTACTTTAAATGTAAATGAATTAAACTCCCTGAAGAAAAGACACAGATTAGTTAGCTGAATGGAAAACAACAAAGCTAAGCAAAACACCATCCAACTATATGTTCTTTACAAAAAACTCACACACTGAAGGATACACATCAGGTGAAAGTTAAAGGATGGAAACAGATATTGTAAAAGTAACCAAACAAAGGCAGAAGTGACTATACTAATATCAGAGAAAACAGACTTTAAATCAGAAACTGCTACAAGGGATGTCAAAAGGCTGGGTGTAGTGGCTCATGCCTGCAATCCCAGCACTTTGGTAGGCTGAGGCTGGCAGATCACCTGAGGTCAGGAGTTCAAGACTAGCCTGCCCAACATGGTGAAACCCCATTTACACTAAAAATATAAAAATTAGCTGAGCGTGGTAGTGGGTGCCTGTAATCCCAGCTACTCAGGAGGCTGAGGCAGGAGAGAATCACTTCAACCCAGGAGGCAGAGGTTGCAATGAGCCGACATTGTGCCATTGCACTCCAGGCTGGGTGACAAGAGCCAAACTCCATCTCAAAAATAAAAAATAAAAAAGAGATGACAAAAGACGTTATACAATAATAAAAGGGTCAATTCACCAAGAAGATACAACCATTATAATTAGTTATGCAACACCCTCGAGCTCCTAGATATATGAAGCAAACTTTTTCAGAATCAAAGGGAGAAATAGACAAGAATACAATAATAGTAGAGACTTCAATACTTAACTTTAAACAATGGATAGGAGAAGCAGATAGAAGATTAATAAGGGAATAGAGACCTTTCAATTGGACTGTGAAAGACCACCACAAGCAGCAGAATAGTCATTCTCCCTGAGCATACATGGACCAATTCTTTGGGGTAGACCACATATTAGGCCCCTAAACAAATCTTTTTTTTTTTTTTTGAGACGGAGTCTCGCTCTGTCGCCCAGGCTGGAGTGCAGTGGCCGGATCTCAGCTCACTGCAAGCTCCGCCTCCCGGGTTCCCGCCATTCTCCTGCCTCAGCCTCCCAAGTAGCTGGGACTACAGGCGCCTGCCACCTTCCCCGGCTAGTTTTTTTGTACTTTTTAGTAGAGACGGGGTTTCACCGTGTTAGCCAGGATGGTCTCGATTCCTGACCTTGTGATCCGCCTGCCTCGGGATTACAGGCTTGAGCCACCGCGCCCGGCCTAAACAAATCTTAAAATTCAAGAAGATTCAATTTACATGAAGAATCTTTTCTGATCACGATGGAATGAAACCAAATCACTAGCACAAGGAAAACTACAAAATCCATAATATGTAAACAATTCATTCTTAAATACACAATGGGTCAATGAGAAGTTACATGGGAATTTTTGAAATACTTTTAGATAAATAAAAACACAATATACTAAAACTTGTGGCTTCCAGTGAAAGTAGTGGTAAGAAAGAAGTTTATAGCTATAATGCATACATTAAAAAAGAAAAAGAATCTTTAATCAGCAGTCTAAATTTACACCTCAAGAAACTAGAAATAGGACAAACAAAATCCAAAGCTAACAGAAGGAAGAAAATCATAAAAATTAGACCAGAGAAAAATGGAACAGAGAAGAGAAATGCAATGTAAAAAATAAACAAAGAGTTGGTTTTTGAAAAAGATCAACAAAATTGATATATCCTTAGCTAGAGTAAGAAAAACAGAAAGAAAACTCAAATAACTAAAATCATAAATGAAAGGAGGCCATCATAACCAACACCCTATAAATAAAAAGAACTATAACAGGATACTGTGAACAGTTTGGAAAACCTAGAAGAAATAGATAAATTCCTAGAGACACAATCTACCAAAATTGAATCACAAAGAAATAAAAAATCTGAATAGACCAAGAAAAAGTAAGGAGATTGAACCAGTAATAAATACTCCCAGCAAAGAACAGGTCAAGACAAGATAGCTTCACTGAAGAAGTCTACCAAACATTTAAAGAACTAACATTAATTCTCCTGAAGCGCTTTCAAAAAATTGAAGACAAGGAACAGTTCTAATCTCATTCTATGAGGTGAACATGACCCTGATACCAAAGCCAGATAAAACCACTACAAGAAAAGAAAACTACAGACCAATGTCCCTTATACATATTGATGAAAATATCCTCAGGAAAATACTAACAAACCAAATTCAGCAGTACATTAAAAGGACGTTATGACATGACCAAGTAGGATTTATTTCTGGAATGCAAGGATGTTTCAATATATAAAAATCAGTCAGTATAATATACCACATTAATAGAATGCAGGACAAAAACTACATAATCATTTCAATTGATGCAAAACTAGTGTGACAAGATTCAACACCTTTGCATGATTAAAAATCCTGAACAAAGTAGGAATAGAAAGAATCTACTTCAACATAATAAAGTCATGTATGAAAAGTCAACAGCTAACATCATACTCAATGGTGAAAGATGGAAAATGTGCCCTCTCAGATCAAGTACAAGGCAAGGAGGCTCATTTTCACCACTCCTAGCCAGAGCAGTTAGGCAAGACAAAGAAATAAAGTGCATCTGAATTGGAAAGGAAGAAGTAAAATTGTTTCTGTTTATCAGTATATGTAGAAAACTCTAAAGATTCCACAAAAGCCTGTTAGAACTAATAAATAAACTTAGCAAGGTTGCAGGATACAAAATTAACACACAATAGTAAGTTGTGTTTCTACACACTAACAGTGAAAAATCCTACATGCAAATTAAGAAAACAATTCCATGTACAATAGAATCAAAAATAATAAAATACTTGGGAATAAACCTTACTTAGGAGGTGAAGGACTTATACAATAAAAACCTCAAAACATGGCTGAAAGAAGTTACAGACACAAGTAAATGGAAATCTATCTTATGGTCATAAGATGGAAGATTTCATATTGTTAAGATGTTCACACTACCTAAAGCAATCTACAGACTCAATTCAATCCTTATAAAAATCCCAATGACATTTTTTTGCTGCAATAGAAAAATGTTCATCTTGAATTTTATATGGAATCTCAAGGAATCCTAAATAGCAAAAATACTTTTGAAAAAGAACAAACTAGAGGACTCATACCTCTTGATTGCAAAAGACATAAAGCTACAGTAATCAAACAGTGTGGCACAGGCATGTAGACAGACAGACCAACAGACTAGAATAGTGAGCCCAGAAATAAACCATAGTGTATATGGTCAAATGATCTTCAACAAAGATGCCAAGATCATTCAATATGGAAAGGAAAATCACTTGAAGAAATAGTTTTGCAAAAATTTAATATCCAAGTGCAAAAGAATGAAGTTGAACCTATATCTTTTAGCATATATTAAAAGTAACAAAATGGATTGAAGACTGGAATTGACACCTAATACTATAACACTCCTAGAAAAACGTATAGGGGAAAAACTTCATGACACTGAATTTGACAATAATTTCTTGGCTGTGACACCAAAAGCACAGACAACAAAAACAGAATGGTACTACATCAAACTGAAAAACTTTTGTGCATAAAAGAGCACAATTAATAGAGTAAAAAGGTAACCTACAGAATGGGAGAAAATATTTGTGAATAGTACATCTGATAAAAGATTAGTATCTGGGGTACATAAATAACTCTTATAACTCACAAACAAAAGTCAAATAGCCCAATTAAAAATGGATAAAAGGCTTGAATAGACATTTATCTAAAGTTGGCATATAAATGTCCAGTAAGTATATGAAAATATATTTAACTTCATCAATCATCAGAGAAATATAAATTAAAACCACAATGAAATACCACCTTACATTCAATAAGGTGGCAGCTATCAAAAAAGCAAAATAACTGTTGGCAAGGATATGGAAAAAATCGGAATCCTTCTGCAGTTTGGTGAGGTAAAATGGTGCAGGCTGCTGTGGAAAACATGATGGAGATTCTTCAAAAAATTAAAAATATAATTCCCATATGATCCAGTAATCCATATTCTGGGTGTATATCTCAAAGAATTGAAAACAGGATCTCAAATAGATAATTGCACATTCATGTTCACAGCAGTATTATTTCCAATAACTAAAAGATGGAAGCAATCCAAATGTCTATAATAGATGAATAATAAAAAAATGTGGTATACGCATGCAATAAAATATTTTTCAGCCTTAAAAAGGGTGGAAATTCTATCACATGCCATGACATGGATTATCCTCGATGATATTATGCTCAGTGAAATAAGCCAGCCACAAAAAGACAGATACTGTCTTTTTGCATCTGTTTTTACAATGTGATTTTTTTTCTCATAGTGTTATTGTAATTTTTTGGTATCAGGTTCACGATGGCCTCAAAAAATGACTTGGTGAATGTTAGAATATCAATTCTTAGACAGTTTTTAAAACATTTTATTATTTATTCTCTATATGTTTGATAGAATTTACTAGTAAGAATATCTGGATCTACAGTATTCCTTGTCAGAGGGTATTTGATTATAAATACAACTTATGCTATGTATATAAATTATTCAAATTTTCCATTTCTTCTGGTGTCAATTTTAGTAAATCATGTTTTCAAGAAATTTATCCATTATACATTTATTGGTATAACATTATTCAGGAATAGGGCTTTACAATGTTTTCATATTTGTGTAATCTATAGTATCCTCTTGCTTATTCAGGATATTGGTATTTGTGTTTTCTCTCTTTCACTTCTGACCAGTTTACCTGGAGTTTTACTTAATTTATTAAGTTATTTAAAGAACAACATTTTGGCTTTGATAATTTGCTATATTGTTGCTTAGTATTTCATTAATGTCTAGTTTTCATTTTTTAAAATTTTCCCCATTTCTCTTTTTCTAGTTTTTTTTCTTTTCCCCCCTGTGGAATCTTAGACCTTTGATTTAAAATTCTCATTTCAATAGAAACATATAGAATATAAATTTCCCTCTAAGCTCTACTTTAGGCACATCCCCATATTTTATATGTTTTGTTTTTATTTTTATTTTGAAATATTTTAAAAATATATTTTGGATTATTTTCTCATTTGTCTTATAATTTATTTTTCTTTGACCTAGGAGTTATTTTGAAGTGTTGTTTGTTTTCTCAATGTTTGTGTTTTTCTCTATATATGAAATTGCTGTTGATTTCGAATTCAAATGTTATAGTAAAATAACATAATTTGTAAGACTTCAGACTTTCGAAATTTATTAAGACTGATTTCATGGCCCAACATATGATCTATTTTGGTAAATAATTAATGAGCACTTGAAAAGAATGTATACTGCTATTTTTAGATGTAGTGTTCTATAATGTTAATTAGATCAATTTGGTTAATTTTTTTTTTTTTTTTTTTGAGACAGAGTCTCGCTCTGTCGCCCAGGCTGGAGTGCAGTGGCCAGATCTCAGCTCACTGCAAGCTCCGCCTCTCGGGTTTACACCATTCTCCTGCCTCAGCCTCCCCAGTAGCTGGGACTACAGGCGCCGCCACCTCGCCCGGCTAGTTTTTTGTATTTTTTCAGTAGAGACGGGGTTTCACCGTGTTAGCCAGGATGGTCTCGATCTCCTGACCTCGTGATTCGTCCGTCTCGGCCTCCCAAAGTGCTGGGATTACAGGCTTGAGCCACCGCGCCCGCCCAATTTGGTTAATAATTTTATTGAAATCTTCTCTATCTCTATTCACATTTGGTCTACTTGTTGTACACAATACTGAGAAAGATATTGTGAAACTTCTCCCTATGATTGTGTATTTGCATATTTCTCCTTTAACTGCTATCAGTTTTATTCTCATGTGTTTTCAAGGTCTTCTGTTAAGTACATATACCTTTAGGATTTTTATGCCTTTCAGATAATTGATCTTTTTATTCATGACAGTGACTTTTAGTTGGAAGTGTAAAAAACATGCCTAGAGAATGAGCTAGTCTTGTATTACTGAAGATCCTTGACTTCCATAAGAAGCTCTAAACATTCTCGTGAGAAGATCGGCTGATGAACGCCCACTTATTCTGCCACTCTGCTTGGATGAGCTAGACAGAAGTATGAGAAGAATGGCTACCACTCCTTTAAAATAGAAACTTTCCATCAGAGCTTAGGAAGGCAAGACCAGAATACTGCTCACTGAAATGCTAGCCTCATTAATAAGGGGTCTTTTAAATTTACTTTTCCTCTTCTAAGAAAGTAGTCAGATTTTGGGTGAACGGGACCTTGAGACCTAAAGCATAGCTCTCAACCATAAAATCTGTGTAAAGGTGAGTGAATATAAAATAATGTTTTACTAATAATGGATTTTTCATACTCCAAATGAATATTTAAATATTTACAGCATAATTGAATATCCACATCACAACATTATCTTCAGTCCTTTGTATGTCATTTATTTTCTTCAATTGCAGTGAATGGAGTAGAATTATACTGAGGTCGCTGGACATAGTTCAAGTCTCTTGGCTTAATTCAACTTTTCCAGAGCCTTTGATGGATCTGGAATTGTTGAAGAGGAGGGAAGTAAGAGAAATAGTCACATCAGTGAATGTGAAAAAAATCTTTCAAGAAGTTGAGAAGAGAAAAGGTGTACGAGTACATTTTAACTTCAGCTTTGTCACTAACTTAATCAACAAGAAGTAACTTCTCTTTTGGCTTCGGTTTCTGTTCCCAAAATTAAGATGTATTAGTGATCAACTTTCAGATTTCATCTATCTCTGACATTATGTCCATTCTGTGATTCCTTCTTTTCTTGCAATAGTGTTATATATTTACTCAAATGTTAATTATTTAGTTTACTGGCCTGTTTTCTAGGTATTTTTTTTAAAAATTCAAATGTTGTTCATATAACTAGAGCTACTCGACTTTTTATTAAGTCCATGTATAGTTTTAATCATATCGTACATGTAACTTTACAGTGTGCTTTTGTCATTCAACATGTCATCAAGAAGTACTAATAAATCCCTTATAATCCTCATGTTAATAATTGTATAATATCCATCATATGTTGAAATTATAATTTATAATTTATTCAAATATTCCATTACTATAACATTGGGGTAATGTTCATTTTTTCACTATGATAAATAATACTGAAATGAACACTTTATGCAGATAGTTCTGTCTGCGTTTTAGCTCTCGCTAGCAGATTTTTCCAGAAGGAATGTTCAGAAGCATGTCTCCCTGGACCTGGACCACTTACCATATCACGATGGTTGACACTCCACCTCTTTCCTGCTCAGGTTGATGTATGAGTGCTCCCATTCTGCATTGGCACCTGTCACGTGGGCACCAAGAATCTGTACAGCCTGAATGTCCCTCCATCTCAGGTTCATGAGGAAGACTTCTTTTTTTTTTTTTTTTTTTTGAGATGGAGTCTCGCTCTGTCACCCAAGCTGGAGTGCAGTGGCCAGATCTCAGCTCACTGCAAGCTCCGCCTCCCGGGTTCACGCCATTCTCCTGCCTCAGCCTCCCGAGTAGCTGGGACTACAGGCGCCCGCCACCTCGCCCGGCTAGTTTTTTGTATTTTTTAGTAGAGACGGGGTTTCACCGTGTTAGCCAGGATGGTCTCGATCTCCTGACCTTGTGATCCGCCCGCCTCGGCCTCCCAAAGTGCTGGGATTACAGGCTTGAGCCACCGTGCCCGGCCGAGGAAGACTTCTAACAGTTGACACTCCTATTGTCTTTTCCATGGCTGGGGCTTTTGCAACAGTTGCAAATCTTTAGCAACCTATCTGGATCATAATAACCACTCAATGAATTCCAGCAATTATTGTATTTTCTTCTCCAAATCTATCTAAATTCCCACCCTACAAGAAATGACTAATTTAATAGAGACACATCTAGGTTGAGTCTCATAGTGTTTCAACTCCTCCTTTGGTAGATATTTAAGCTGAAATGATTAAAGAAGAAAATGTTTTAAAAAGCATAAATTTTAACTATGTGCCAAACCCTGTGGCAGCAACTTTCTCATTTGAAAGATTCTATCTTCACATATGACTGTGAATATTGAAAAATCTGCTTGATCTACCAAGTCAGATTATAGCAGAACAATAATTTGTTTCTTCAGACTTTGGAGTTCCACATGCACTCAATGCCTGAACATTCGCAGGACCATTGCCAATACAGGGTGTCCCAAACTTCATTAAAGATCAGAAGGATTTCTTCAGTGTATCATAACTAAAAGGCTGTCCAATCCCCTCTCACAAGAGACAGAGAAACTCTAAAGAGGAAGATAAGGTCTTGAAGGGGAGAGAGTGAAGACTTGGCTAGTTTGAGACGTTATCAAGATATTCCAGGCTGATATATGAGAAGAAAGTTTTTAAAATTCATCTAAGAATTAAAGGAAGAATAGTAATTGTAACAAATGGTGCTGTGAAACCTTAATATACACATGCAAAAGAATCAAAATGGACACCAAATTCACACATGTTATACCATAAACAAGTATTACTTCCAAGTTAAAAATAGACCTAAAGGTAAGAGCTAAAACAATACAACTTTTAGAAGGAATCATTGGAGTAAGTTTCTGTACACTTGGGTTAGGCAGTGGTTTCTTAGACAGAGGCAGTAAAAGAAAAAAATAGATGAGTTGGACTTGGTGGAAAGTTGAAGACATTTATGTTTCAAAGGACAGCATCAAGAAGATGAAACGACAACCTACAAAATGGAAGAAAATATTTACATATTATGTATCTGACAAGATATTTAAAAGGCAAAGGATCTAGTAGATATTTTCTTCATGGAAGATATGCAAATGACCGATAAGCACATAAGATTATGGTCAAAATCAGTCATCACTCTGCAAATGCTAGTGAAAGCCACAATGAGTTACCACTCCACACTCACTAAGATGTCTGTGATCACCCGGATAGACAATAATAGAGTAAGGAAAAATCAGAACCTTCATTCACTGCTTGTAGGAATGTAAAATGATGCAATCACCTCGGAAAACAGTTTTTTCAGTTCCTTAAAATGTTAGAGTCACCATATGACCCAGCAATTCCACTTGTAGATATAGACCCAAAAGAAAATGAAAGCATATAAGCATATGTTTACCCAGAAACTTGTACATAAATGTTCATATGCTCATAACAGCATTATTATTAATAACCCTAAAGTGGAAACAACTCATATGTTCATCTATTGATGAGCAGAAAACCAAATGTGGTATATCATTGGACGTATATTATTCTTTCCTAAAAAGGAGTGAGGTACTGATACATACTACAAGGTAGATGAACCTTGACAACATTACATTAAGTGAAAGAAGCCAGGCACAAAAGTTCAGAACAAGCAAATCCATAGAGAAGGAAAGTAGATTAGTGATGGCCATGGGCTGGAGGAAGGGGAATGCAGAATGAATGCTGGTGGGCACAGAGTGTTTTGGGGAGCAATGGACACGTCTTAAAAATACACAGTGATAATGGTTACACAACTCCATGAATACACTATGGTATCTCAATAAAGCCAGTAATAGAAATTCATCTGTGAGACTGAGGTCAACACCGTAGAAGTCAAACCTTAAATCATGGATAAGAAGAGGTAAGAATAGCAAATGAAACTAAAAAGTGATGGGCTGGATACACCCTGACATTGTTGGGGAGATGAGCAGCCAGGATAGAAATAAGGCATGAGGGGAGGGCCATGACATGCGCCTGGAATGCCACTGCACTGCCTGCAGCTCCAATCCTGTTGGGGCTGGCCCTGGTGTATGTGGGTGCCTTAGTCTACATCAGTGGTTCTCAGAGCAAAATCCAGCAACCCTTGAGAATCTCCAAGGCCCTTTTAATTGGTCCATGAGGACAAAACTTTTACCATAATAAAACTAAAGTGTTGCTTTTCCCTTTTAGTCCAGCTTTTTAATAAGTGTGCAGTGGAATTTTCCAGAAGCTCCCTGACATGATGACATTATTTTTCTGACAATAAATGGGATGTGTGCTTGTGTATTCTTCTGTTTTAAACATTTGTCAATTTTCATTTCTTATATAATAAATTTGGATGGGTATAAACTATGGACACTGAAAATCTTGGGACTCTCCAGTAATTTTTAAGAATATAATGGAGGCCGGGCGCGGTGGCTCAAGCCTGTAATCCCAGCACTTTGGGAGGCCGAGACGGGCGGATCACGAGGTCAGGAGATCGAGACTACCCTGGCTAACATGGTGAAACCCCGTCTCTAAAAGACACAAAAAACTAGCCGGGCGAGGTGGCGGGCGCCTGTAGTCCCAGCTACTCGGGAGGCTGAGGCAGGAGAATGGCGTGAACCTGGGAGGCGGAGCTTGCAATGAGCTGAGATCCGGCCACTGCACTCAGCCCGGGTGACAGAGCAAGACTCTGTCTCAAAAAAAAAAAAAAAAAAGAATATAATGGAGCCCCGAATTGAAAAAGTTTGAGAACCACTAGCCTATAATCAAAACCAAATCATAGGCTTGAGCTGGATACAGTATCCTTCAAGTGATGCCCTTGTGGGGATCTATGTGAGGACATCAATGGCCTGTGTGTGACAGTGGAGGACAGTGGGCTATCTAGATCCTTGGGGCTCGTGACACCATTGAATCTCCAAACAGTTCAATTTCACAAATATTGGAGCCCTATAATTAATGAGGCTAATGGACGATTGAGGTTAGATGCTGGAGATGCAGTGAGGAAGAGAACCAGACATAGGCAACCTCTGCCTTTCTAGGGCTGACACTCATACCATAATCCTGTCTTTCTGGCTTCTCTATTCCTCCTCTCAGGGAAAGTCTGGAGTTCTCTATGGCCATGGCTAGTTAACTTGTGCTCTTTCTCATAGCTAGCCTCCTGAAGAAGCCTGTAGGCATTCAAGGGTTAGGTGGCCCTCAGTGGTGCAGGTGGGAAGCCACGTGCTTAAGGACTCCTTGCAGTTAGCACACCTATCATACCCATGAGTCCCCACCCCCACGACACTAACACATCAAGGGCAGATACTGCTTCCTGCTCAGAGCTGTGTTCCGGATGCCAAGTGGTCTGCTCCAGAGTGAATGCTCAAGAAAGGTTTTGATTGAATACATGAAGGAGTCAATTTCTCTCCCACAGAACACAATTATTCAGCTTTTAGACGTTATAAATGAGTGTGAAAAGGCTTTGATTTCTGCTGCCAACTGGCCAGATACTGAATAATGAATCATCAGCAATCAATTCAGACTCACCCACCACAAAGATCAAACAAATCCCATGGCCAGAATGACAATAGATTGAGAGCTTGATGAAAGAATGGCACCATGCAAAGTTCCAATATTTCGCCAACATCATTGACTGGGCTCACCACAGTCTTCTGCAGCCACCGCCATGTGGCAGCCTCCTGTCAGCTGCACAAAGGCAAGGGCCAGGCTCCGCGCCTGCGCTTTGGGATGAAAGCAAGGATTTTATGTGTGACTCACAGTGAGTGTCAGAAAAATTCTCTCTGGCCCTGGAAAATACCACCTGGAAAATGAAGATGGCATCCCAGGCTGCATCCAGAAAGGGAAGCTGGAAGCACCAGGCTTTTCTGTTACTTGCTGAGCTTGGTGCTGGATGGCTGGCAGCCCCATGCTGGAGGATGGTAAGGGATCTGCTTCTTGGAGGGAGGAATAGTTATGTTCCTACTTAAGAAATCCCTGCATGATAAGTATTTCCACTAAGTTTTCTCATATTTCAAAAGATTCCCCAACAGAAAGGGGAGCGGAGGAAATTATGGCAAAGCCACTGCCAAACAGTTTCAAATTTCCCACTTCTCTCTGTTCTTTGTAAAGATGTCCTACCAAAGCAGATGGAAAGGGGTGGGCTTAGAATCCTGGTGAAGACATTAAATATAGATGGGTCCCAAATTTTCAGGGAGAAACCCATTCCCATCTTGTCATTGATTAGGGGACTTTGTAGGTAGCTACACAGCAGGTTCAGCAGTCGTTGTGATTTCTTGCTGGTGTGAGTTAAGAACCGCTGAAAATTGTTTTTCCTTCCCAAGATCTCTTCCATTTCTCCCAGTAGTCTTCTCCCAGAGCTGAAATTCCAGGGATTTCTCATTCTTTCTGATTAAGACCTTGAAAGTTATGGTTATAAACTAATTCAAGTCAACAAGCACACTTAGATCGTGCCAGACTCTGGCCAGACTCAGACTAAATTAACCTCAAAGTAGATACGAAGTTGGGGGGGTAGGAATGAAGGACATTAATGTACATAACAAATTATAGTAAATGTAAAAGAATGCACACACAGAATGCATCTGGAGCACAGGGGTTTAAGTCGCCTTTTGTGCTAATAATTCTATAATAGATATTATGCTAAGCTGCCTTTGGTATCACATAGTTTCTGCTCCTCAGAACAAACTTACAAGACAGGTCCACAGTACAGACTCCATCTTTGTGGTGAGGCCCTGAAAGAGAATCCTCAGAAGGTTTAAGTGACCAGTTGTTGGCGCAGTAAGTGCCAGCATGAGGCTTTGAAGCCACATGGCTCTATAGCAACAGGCCTTCTTCTCTATACCCTCTTACTACCCACCACTGGGCATTCGGAAGGTGCCCTCAAGGAAGTGTTTCTAACAAAGCTCAGAGGGTAGAATTTTAGTAAAGGTTAGGAATATAAATACTCCAGGATATTCAAATCAAAGGTACAAAATTTAGTGGGGAAAATACAGCTTAAGAATTACCTATTTCAGCACCTGAGAAGTATAAATATTATCCAGAAAGTTGTGAGTTGTGTTGATTTACATACATGTCATTGCTAACTCGTCTAATTCTTGAAAATGATAGGATGGATTCCTTAGATAGGGATGTTCCTGTCCCAGGATTCCGGCTACAGGGCAGATCTGGCTGATGCTGAGAGCATGGCAGACACTGGTGGAGTTCAGGTGAGGACAAGTTTTACAAAATGGAAGTCGACAGGAGTGCTGCCCACTCAGGAAAATAAAAACTGGCCATCCCCAGACGGCCACCCTAGAAACCCTAAATCACACCATGAAGCAAGAACTACCTCGAAGGTCCTTGAAACATGTGATGACAACAGGACCTCTATCCCTGTTCAAGCAGGTGGGTAGTAGGCTGAGGCAGGGATGCGGAGAAGAGAAGGCAATACTGAGAATGGGCGAGGCACTGTTATCAGGACAGGGATTGCCTGCAGGGGGTGGGGAGTGAGGCGGGTGTGTTTTTCATTCCTGGACAGGAATTCCGCCCTGTTTTGTTTTGTTTTTAATCATCTCTCAGCACCTGAGTGCCCTCCACAAAGCAGCTCCAGAATGAGGCAAGGGCCCCAGGCTTGCCCACATGGATCATGTTCTTAACCATGTTCTGCCTTGCCCCAGGGATATCTTATAGCCATCTCCTTCCCATGGAATCAGCTGTCATGATTTGGGACATTCTCACCAGATAGAAAATTGTTTTGTTCTCTGTGCATTTGAGGATTTAAAATCTATGAGGAGCAGGGACGACAAAGCCGTTCATTGCACTGGTTGCTAACCTGCCAAACCATAATATAGCCTGTGGCAAAATATCTCATCATTTTCAAATTTGAAGCTCATTTTAAAAAATTCAATCCATCTCCGGAACTCTGGTTTTCTTGTCATTTAAGCAGAGATAAGACTGTGCTTACCTTTGTTGTTGTTGAATGAGAAAAGGGACAGAAAAGTAAGCAAGCAAAACAATGTGACTTACACTTGCAGGAGTGGAGGCAGGTGTAAGGGTCCAAACTCTGCTCATGGAATCAGAAAAGCGTGTGTGGAAGAAGCATTTTTCCTCAGGAATGCTGGCTGCACAGATAAGCCCCAGACGGAGCTCCAGACAGAGGCAGTGACAGGGGCAAGAGAGAGCCTCGAGTGCTCGGAGAACCACAGATGAGTTCGAAGGTGAGAGCACCAAGTGCAAAAGTAGGTGCTCAGGGGTTCTGCAGGACAGGGAGGCAGAGGCCAAACTCCATGCTGTATTTTGTACTCATGCATTTCCATTTTGGACTCCACTGAAGAATATCTGAACCCAAAAATGACGATGTTATTTCATCTTAACAAAAATTCTAATGTGGCAGAATGGAGAATGGATTGGAATTATTCTGAGTGTTCGAGAAGCAGCTAGAAGGATAAAGGTTAAGTTCAGCTTGAAACAGGGTCCTGAGAGTGGGAGTGAAAAGAAAGCGGCAGCTTCAGGAAATAGAGAAGGGCTGCCAGACTTAATAAAGACATGCAGGATACTTGGTGAAACCTGAACTTCAGATAAACAACACAGAAGTGTTTCTGGCTTACGTGTGTTCTATGCAATATTTGCAACACGAATTAGAGAGTCAGAGAAAGAGAGGGGAAAGCTGATGCTGAAGTAGGTCTCCTTCCATTCCAGCCTAGTGTTTTTTCCATGACACTTTTATTTCACTACAAACATAAACCGATCTGCCCATCCTTGGTTCTGATGAAATTCGTGCTGTAGATGAGAAGAAGCAAGCTGTGTGTTCTCCATGCCAGGTAACAGTCCTCATTGCCTCCAAATAACACTTCCTGGGCACCCGTACCCTGCGGCTCTGCCCTGGATGATGTGCAAAGTCAGGGGCCCCCACATGGCCCACCCTCCAGCAGCTTACACTCAGAATCAGCCGGGCAGCTACCACAGGGCCGCAGGCACAGTGCAGAGCAGCAGGCATACACGGGCAGTGGCCGTCGAGGGGAAGGTAAGGGAGGAAGACAGCCTGCATCCCATATGGCCACCAAAGGTGCCGTGCCAGCCGCTGCAGGAAACCTGGGCACACCCACACCAGCAGCTGTTCCCAGCCTTCGGATGATGCAAGGGCAGGGAGGCCTTGCTCTTTATCTGTGGGAAATTCTCAGACTGCCTGGGCCAAAGCAAGGGTTCCACTTGGGGCTGTTTCTGAAGACCACCCAGAAGTGTGCACAGAAAGCAGCACAACATCTGGCAGGACCCGGGAGCGCATTTGCCAAGCACAGGCTGAGCGCGGGAGGTGAGGCAGAAAGAGTGAGGGCCAAGAGCTGTTCCCTTAGATGTGCACGGGACTCTCTGTTGCTAGAATCACCCATCCTGTGACCATTTCGCAATGGCATCATCAGAAACAGGAATATATTTTCATTGCCATTAGTAGTAACAAAGTATGATGAGAGTTCATCCTGGGAATACTTCATCCCAGCAAGTACTACAGGGGAGGCTTCCAGCTGCGAGCTCAGCCAGATGGAGTTTGGTGCTGGTTCTGTCACCAACTACTTACGTGATCTTGGATTAGTCCCTCAATCTTCCCGAACTTCACTTCCTCCAACATAAAGTGTGGGACGTTTTCTTATGTCAGTGGATTTTCATACTGGGTTCCATGGGGCCAGAGGGCTCCTCTAAGAAGAGAGCAGCCGGTGAGGCTGGGGTCTCCCGTCGTGCCCCTCCTGCCAGAGGAGCAACAGTTAGCAGTTGCACAAGGAGGGGTTTTCTGTAGAGTTTTTTGGTGTGTGTGTTGGGGGGGATGGTTGTATTGCCAAGAAATAGGTAGAAATGCTAGTCTAAGATATGCATATACTTCCAACGTTCTATGATTCTGAGACTGAATTTATTATCCATCCTGCTTTTCATCTTGTCTACTGCAGCTTTCACAACTTTTGATTAGACATTAAGGAATGAAATAGGGGCAAAGAGGTAAAGAGGTTTTGGGGGGCTTACAACATTGAAGGCCATGAATTGCATGCCATTGTCATGTGTGGGAGTTGATGGAAATAAGATTTTGAGGCACTTTTAAGCTACGTGTTGGGTTTAAGCACTGAAGATTGAGTATGAGCATCAAAGGGTCCGGCCAGAGGGGAAAAGATGTTTTGCTGGAATCACCCTGAGAGGAAGATTGGGGCATAGGCAGCCCTGGAGGAGTGAGGCTTGGCTAGGAAGAGAAGAGAGGCAAGTTTTATAAAAATGGAAGGTGGTGTTCAGAGCAGAATGATCTGTGAATATAGACCACAAGCTGAAAGGCAAATTAGCCACCAACAGCACAGCCAATGGAAGCTACAACCCATGTTTGCTTGCAAGGTGCAGGTAAGAAAACGTTTCCACATCCAGCAGTTCATGGCCTTACAAAGAGGTCAAAAGGTAGAAATGTGGGCATCAATACTCTCATGCTTTACGGTATTTTATTGGCTTATTGTTGGGTTGTTTCAAAACTCTCTTACTCTCTCTTTTACCACGCAGAAGACACACTGCGATGTTGTCTCTCAGCACCGTAGTCTCAGGGTGCTGGCGTTAGCATCCATAAGGGTCATTTTGAGATGTGGTCTGTCCTTTGCTAATGTTGTCCCTATGGACACAGTAGACCTAGTTTCTCTTTCTATCAGCTTCCTCATACCATAGTGAAATTGGGTAATGACATAGGCATTAATATTATGATTATTGTTTTTTAGTTGGGAGGAAATAATGGACACAAATATGCTTTGTAAAATGATGAGAACTAAATGATTCGTATATCAACATATGTCGGCTAACACTTACATTCTGCAGTAGGTTAATTCTACAGGTGTCAGGTCCCATGGCCTGTGGAGAAGCTAAACACTCAGGAATCGCTCTACTCTACTCTTTTTTTAAAATAACTGACTCAGGAGGAACTAAACTGTTTGTCACATTGAAGAAGGAGTTTGGCTTGGAGGCCTGAGGCTTGCTCTGTTTTGGGCAGCAGTCAATGAAAGAGTTTGCTGAAGATTTTACATGAAATGATTCTATGTGCTTTCAAACCAAAATGTTTCTGTTTTTATAATATTTTAACTAATGACTTTAAAATGAATGACACAAGCTCAGGGACTAATAAAGATTAACCGCAGAAAAGGAATGAAAAAAAAATAATAAAAGAGCTCAAAACTTACATTCTGCTGGAATTCATTTAAGCATAGAATGAAAAATGTCCAGGGGCAAACCACCAAGTAAAACAAACAAAGATTCTCCTGCACATTAAAAGACAACTAAAAGCAGAAGCATTCCGTTACAGAAAGAAAAATCTTTTGGGTGGGATGAGCATTCAAAGCATCTGTTTCATTAGGAGCAAAATCATTTCAAAATACTATCAAAAGACCCCTCCCCCGAACTAATAAAACAAAGCCATTGAGCGTTGCGCATCTGTTGTACTGGGTCTTCTGGAGGGCAGAACTGGAAACACGTCACTATGCAGAACATTCTCGTCTTGGCTAATGTTTTCTTCTTGGCCTGGCTCTGCCTCCCTGCTCAGAATTCTAGCTAGGATGAACCAAATGCATTTTCCAGGAATGTTGTTGAATGAATGAATGAACAAAGAGCAACCAAGCATGGCTCTTCCCATTAGTAATCCTTAGTGTTGCTCCTGGAGAGGAGAAATATCTTCTGAACTCCTAGATGATTTGTTTCTGCTTTCACAATCTGAGACCAAATCACTGTCATTGCAACAGCATGACTACAAATGCTCTTGGTCACAGGGTTTTCGATCGTTGAAAGAAGAACGGGACACGTCTCCTCAAGGCACAGCTCCACATTTTCCAAATTTTATTTGTTTACACATCCAGATGCATGGGGTGACAGGTGAAGTGGGTGAGTGGATACATCCTTGAAAGTGGTCACTCTGCTTTAGCCGCATGCCTTAGGACACCTGTGTGGACACGCTGGGTGTGCTTGCTCCATGGAGCAACTGGGTTCCTCTAGGATTCACATTTTGTCTTTTCCTTAGGGAGACTTACCAAGCTCAACTTCAGCTCATACATAGATAAGGTCAGGCCAGCTACAAGCCTCCATCCTCTGCAACACTTTGAAGTCAACAATCTGAATATACGTTATTTCATCATACACACACACTCATACACACACACACAGACACACACACGAGTTTGCATCTCAGAATGTAAACACGGTCTGAAGAAATGAAGAAATTACATTGCCCTCACTCTTAAAAAAACCTGAGGGAAAGTTTATGAACACAGATAATGTGAATACCAGGTACATAATAAGGAAGCACTAAGAGAATATGTTTTCTTGCTAGGATTGCTCTTATTGCCTGAGAGAAATATTTGTCACAAAATAATTTGTCACAATCTCAGCCTGAAACCCTTGTGTACTGGGCTCTTAATCACCATACTCAAAAATATGTTTGTTCAGAGATGAAGAAGACAAAGCACATAGACATTGTCTAATGAATTAGTCTATATTGTAGTGGATTTGGGTTACACAATCCCAAGTAATTGCTTTTCAACTATTCACATTTCAAATTGAAATACTTTTGCCCATGGATCATTGCATAAACTCTTCATAATCCCTTTATACCTCCACTGCAAATATCAAGTTTATTCAGTCTAGAACAAGAGCTCTCACACTCATTTGGTTAGTAGTGCACTTGAAAAGTCCTAGTACTCTTTGTAGTACACCATGGAGTGTTCATTCATATTTAATCCTATTATATGGATGTGAAGAATGTTGCTACAGAAATATGTCTCTCTTCCATGCTTGCCACATGATATTTCAGTCATGAGAATTCTCAGCCAAAAATAACAGCTAAACCAAGTACAATCATCCAGTTTGGAGTATTTCAATTAATGTTTCTAGAATCCTTAAAAATGGTGTTATACATCAGGACTTACTACAACAATACCTTCAAAATGGAGTGAGCCTTAAAATAGAGAAAAAGCTCTTAACCAAATAATCAATACACAAAAATAAGTGTGTGTGTGCGTGTGCGTGCGCGCACGCACATGTTGAGAGAGCGGGAAATAGAGTTAGGAAAATTCTCTTGTAAACTGAGAAAATATAATTTTTTGTGCACCTGTAGGTTTAGCTGATAGAATATGAATGTTTCACAAAATAATATTTAGAGAAACACTTCTTAAAAGGGAAAAAACTTTGCATGATTATAGCTTTCAAAGTTGTAAAAGATAGGATAAGTTCTGAGTATAGGCACAGGGCACACCTTTGAACAAATGCTTTTTTGTGCAGCCACTCTAGGAATGGCACCAAGTCTCTTTCATGGGAGGTGTACACTCACCACCCAAAAGGTGACCATGCGAGCTGAGCCCTGAAGTTTTAATGTGACTGGGGAGAACAGATACTTACAGGAGAGGTAGTTTTATAACGATGCCTGAATTCCATGTGGAAATGCAGTCCTGAAGAGAGATGACTAAAGCATAAATGTTTTAGTAGTAAAGGGGAGGTGATGAGGGAAACTGTAGATTTAATGTATTATCAGGAGACTCCCCTTGACCAAGCTCTGAAAGAGAAGCCATTGATTAAACTTTAAAGGGTTGTTGCATTTTGTGGGGGCAGAAGAGAGTCAGTAGAGATGGAGAAGACAAGAGCATTAGGCAAAGGCTAAAATCAAAGTTGGACATAGCTTGCTTCTGATTCAATGAGTGATCCTTTCTTGCTGCCCTTTCTGTCCGTGGGTCACAGAAGGACAGAGGAAACCTGCTCTCATGGTACGACTTCATGAGCAAATGAACCTGGAAGAAGTGTTCACCAATAAGGAATGTACAATTCTTAATTCAGTATCATGTAGACACAGAATTGAATATCCTCAGACATTAATGCCATCATCAACAATTTTCACAGGTTTTTGGGGTGTGTGTCAATTAGGATTGGGGTTTGGGAGAGAGGCAGTGATAGAAAATCTAATCAGTGGCTTAGGCAAAACAGGGGATGTATCTTGGAGTAAGGTTTAATCCAGAGGCTAAACAGATCGTCAGCGTCCAGTCTGCTTCATCTCTCAGCTTTCTCTTGTGTTGATTTTACCCTCAGTTTCTATGCAAAGGCAGGACAGTCTGCCTGCCTAACTGTTCTGGGGTATGGGAAGAATAGATAGAGAAGGCATGTCTTTGCAGTAGCTCCCAAGCAAGTCTTGGAATTCATTCGTTTTGAATGTTCTTAAATCACATGCTCATTCCTGAATAAACATTGTTGTCCATGAGAGAATTTCTACCCTGATTGGTCAGGTCTGGGACTCATGTGAGCTACTGTCTGAGAATGAGAGAGTCGTGATACCCCCAAAGGAAATCTAGGGTTCTAGCCAGAAAAAAAAGAGGGTGAATACTGGGTGGGAGAAAAACAAATTCCCACGCACATGTTGCTTCCTTTCAGATCCTGTCTCCTCACTGGATCCCAGTCTCCCTCCCACTTCTTCATGCTTGTGCTCATGGCACTGTCTTGGTTTGGCTTCTCAGCAAAAGGTTGTCTTTGTCAGCTCAGCTCCATGTTCTGTGGCTGTAATTGCTCCTGTAAAATCCAGTGGTGTGGTGCATGATCACCGCATGGCTCCTGGCAAACTTAGGTTTCATCAGTCCACATCACTGGAGACCAAGTGTGGGGCTGTGACCTTCCTCACTGAGGCTGTGGAAGCCTGTGCTACATTGGGTAAAAGTGACGTTCTAGGGTGATGCTGGCAGCAGAAGTGTGAAGATGAGTTGGGACAGAGAGAGCCACAGTCAATGGAAACCACTGGATTTGAGGATGAGTGGATCTGCCACTTACTAAATGGAAAATCCTGGAAGAAAGAGCCGTAAAAGCCAAATTTATTCTAAAAGAAAGATGAAAAATGTGGAAAAGGAATATCAGAGGAAAAATCTGTTTGGGAAGAAGTAAATAAATTTGATATTTATTTGACATGTTGAGTTTATAGGGATAACGGGCTGTCTCACCAGATATCTCTAAAAGGCATAGAGGCATCTGTAATTTATTGAACACAGATTCTGTGCCAAGAATTTTACAAGACTTATTGCTAAGCCTCACAATAATCCTGTTAAGTGGATGGTTTTTGCTTTCGTTTTATATAAAAATGGAAACAGAAAGATAAGTTGTCTTGATCATCTTGTGAGGGGCAGAGTTGGAATTTGAGCAAAAGGTCTGTCTCACTTCAAAGTCTAAATTAGACCCAAGTGATCAAATTGCATGGAAGTTGCAAGAGACTAAAATCTACCCAAATCAAACCAAATAAGCTCTAAGTCCAAATCCCTTTCAGCTGCTATTCACTGCTTCTGGTGGTTACTGACTAGGTCTGTGCTGATTACTTGATTCATGCCTTAGCAAGATGAACTTGGATGGTGCTTGTGAGCTGCTGGAGAGGTGCAGGAAGCCAGGGCATCGCCTGCCACTGGGAACCTGGTTAGAGAACTGAGGGCCACTTGACCTCTGTCTGCATCAAGGTCATTCTTCCATGCCCGTGTGTCCCCAGTATCACTCCCAGTTCCTAAAATGGAGGCTAACAAGCCAGCATTGACTGAACTGTAGCCCAGTCTCTGTCCAAATTAAATTCATCAGTATCTCCTGTCTTTGTGGACCTATGAGATGTTTTGGTCAGTTCTGAAGCAGCACCAAATATTCTTCAAAAATCGTTGCCCCAAACAAGAGTCAAAGGCAGGAGTTTTATGCAGTTGCTCAACGTAAGACATAGCTTTTGTTATGAAGAAACTTAAAAAACCAAAAGCAAGACAGCCTTATAATTTTGTTACTGTTCAGAATAAGCAAGTGTTCTCCAACAACTTCAAAGTTCAGGTAGATGGGTAGAACCCAGTGTTCTTTCTCAGAGAGTTCTAGAATAGAATCCAGAGATAGGGCAAAATTCTGTAAAAACTTAACCCCAAACAGATAAAACAGATTTCAGTAAAATGTTACTTTACATGTATATAACATCTCTAATCAATAGAGAACAACTGTAATCATTTCACTATTTAATAAAATTTATAAAATATCACCAATTTCACAGTTTCGTTAGTAAATGGAGACTCAGAGATGTCAAAGATTTGCCTAAGACCACATAACGTTGCAGATTGAATTCAAAGCCAGTGTAGGTACCCCTCTATCAGCAACCCCGGAATACTCCATCAAGAGCCAGCCAACTTCTAATTACTAGAGCCTGCGTTTTCTGTCTGCTGGCTTTCTCTGTCCACCAAAGCCCCCTCTGTCTGCCCACAAGCATACCGGAAGTAACAGGATTCTTATCTCCTGGACAGGTCGGTGCTCATCTGAAGGCTGCCTTGTATACACCCCAGTTCCCTTCCCCCCCACTATATAAATGCTAAGACTTCTACATCAGTGTTCAGATTTCTCCAGCAGGGTCAAGCTGAGTTAACCACACTCATAACTTGTTTGATAACAAATCTTTTACTGGCTGTCTTCCCATCCCTGTCTCATTCCTAGAATCACTTTCTAAATAAACTTTTCACTCATATCTTTTTTTGGGGGTTTGCTTCTACAGGAGTCTAAAGGAACAGAGCCCAGTATGTCTGATTCAAAAGCCCAGACAAATTTGTTTTCCTACATGCTATTGAAGAGGGGACGGCTGCATGTGCTGCTCATGTCCCCAAATAAGAAGAGAAAGGTGGGAAACTTGGGTAGGAAGCCCAAGTAGACACATTAAGTCTGAGGACACAGAATATGGTTGCATGGCCAAGAACACGGCAATCAAGAGGGATGTGTCTATTGGACAACACTTTATTGTGAGGATTTCAGGGCACTATCCAATATTTTCAACCAAGACACCAGTGGTTTCTAGGATCCTGCACCTCTCCAGTCGGTAGCTGAGAGACGACAGAGCCCGATACAGGTGAACAGCATGAGCGTTTAAAGAATTCTTGAAAGATGGAGGATGGAACTGCAGGGAGCTCCTGCAGGGACCCTCACGTAGGGTTTAGGCGGGACCATATGAATTGCTGCTTTTGTTGGGGAGACAAGGCGGAATGCCAGAAGTTTTATATGATCAAACGTATAGACTGGAATTCAAAACATCTCATTTCTAATCTTTCTAGGACTTTTCAAATCCATTCCTTTTCAAAGCAGTTTTCCATCATAGAAAATACTTTGAAAGGACTTGTGTTGAAATCTCAACTAGCTGTATGGTGTTGAACGTTCCACTTAACCTCTCTGAGTCTGATAACCTTCTCTATAAAATGGGTGTATCGGCCGGGTGTGGTGGCTCAGGCCTGTAATCCCAGCACTTTGGGAGGCCGAGGCCGGCGGATCACGAGGTCAGCAGATCGAGACCATCCTGGTTAACACCGTGAAACCCCATCTCTGCTAAAAAATAAAGAAATTAGCCAGGGTGCTGGTGGGTGCCTGTAGTCTCAGCTACTCAGGAGGCTGAGGCAGGAGAATGGCATGAACCCGGGAGGTGGAGCTTGCAGTGAGCCAAGATCATGCCACTGCATTCCAGCATGAGCAACAGAGTGAGACTCCGTCTCAAAAAAAAAAAAAAAAAAGTGTGTATCAAGGCCCTTCTTAAGGAGTTGTTGAAATAATCAATGGGATAATCAAAGTGAAACTCTAGGTCCCAGCCCTCCACACAGAATGAGTGCTCAATAATCATGACTCATCCTGTTACAGAGGCACCTTCCAACTCGAACTTGCATCTGTAAGAAAGTGGCAACCCAGATACAGGGGATTTGGAACACCAAAAAGAATAATTAACAATGATAAAGGTTTGCTGTTGATTTGTGATTTTTATATATTAAACAGTTACATTAAGGTAAAAGTAAATTATTTGACACAATTTGGAAACTCACTAGGAGAATTTTTGCTCTAACATAAGGGAGAAAAAAATTTCTGAATGGCTTAAGCTTCACTTAAAAACTGCAATTGTAAGATTTCTGGCATAAATAGTCAAGGAAGTTATTTGGAGTGAGGCAAGAGTTTCATTTCATCACTCTTAAATTCAAAATGCCAAGTAGACTAAATATTTACAATAGAAAGTTATAGGAATTTCAGAATTCTTTTGAACTAGACTTGTGCACAAAATTTAGATCGGAGATTCTACCACGTAAGACATAATTTATGGAAGATGGGTTTTAAATTTAGAGTCCTACTTTTGACACCTCTTTACAGTCATGTGTCACTTAACAACTGAGATACATTCTGAGAAATGTGTCCTTAGGCTATTTCATCGTTGTGAGGACATCATAGAACGTACCTACACACAAGATGGTAGCGCCTACTACACACCTGGACTGTATGGTGTGGCCTATTTCTCCTAGGGTACAAACAGGCAGGTTAGTGTACTGAATACTGTAGGCAATGGTGAGTACTTGTGTATTTAAACACATCTAAATATAGAAAAGGTACAATGCGGCTGGGCACAGTGGCTCACTTCTGTAATCCCAGCACTTTGGGAGGCCAAGGTGGGCGGATCACTTGTCGTCAGGAGTTTGAGACCAGCCTGGCAAACATGGTGAAACCCCGTCTCTCTTAAAAATACAAAAATTAGTCAGGTGCAACGGTGGGCACCTGTAATCCCAGCTACTCGTGAGGCTGAGGCAGGAGAATCGCTTGGACCCAGGAGGTGGAGGTTGCAGTGAGCCTAGATTGCGCCACTGCACTCCAGCCTGGGCGAAAGAGTGAAACTCCGTCTCAAAGAAAAGGACAGGAGAGGAGAGGAGAGGAAAGGAGAGGAAAGGGCACAATGCAATATGGTATAAAAGGTAAAAAATGCTACACCTGTATAGGACACTTGCCATGAATGGAGCTTCCAGGACTGCAGGTTGTCCTAGGTGCATCACTGAGTGAGTGGTGAGTACATGTGAAGGCCTAGGACATCACTGTATACTACTGTACACTTTATAAACACTCCATCTAAAAAAAATTCTTCTTTCAATAATAGATTAACTCTAGCTTGCTGTAACTTTCTTACTTTGTAAACTGTAATTTTTAACTTTATAACTTTCTAATACCTAGCTTAAAACACAAACACACTGTACAACTACACAAAAGTATTATTTCTTTATATTCTTATTCTGTAAACTTTTTTCTAATTTAAAATTCATTCTTTTTTTAAACTTTATTTTGGCTAAAAACCAAGACCTAATTACATACATTAGCCTATGCTTACACAGGGTCAGGATCATGAATATAATTGTCTTCCACCTCCACATCTTGTCCCACTGGAAGGTCTTCACGGGAATAACACCCATGGAGCTGTAACCTCCTCTGATAACAATGCCTTCCTCTTGAGTGTCTCCTGAAGATCATGCCTGGGGCTACTTTATAGTTAACTTTTTAAAAAGTAGGAATATATGCTAAAATAATAATTAAATGTGTAGTACAGTAAATCATAAACCAGTCATATAGTCCTTTATTTTTATTATCAAACATTATGTACTATACATAATTGTATGTGCTAGAATTTTATACGATTGGCAACGCAGTAAGTTTGTTTACACCATCATCACCACAAACCCATGAGGAATGTGTTGCTCTATGATATTATGATGGCTGTGCTCTGATCATGCCATAGGAATTTTTCAGCTCCATTATAATCTTATGCTACCACCATCATATATGTCCATCATTAACCAAAATATCATTATATGATGCATGACTGTACATGATTTTGGACAGAGCAATGCACTTTCCTGATTTTCAATTTTGAATCTATAACAGAAATATACCTACATCATATAATTATTGGGAGGTTAAATAAGAAGAATGTCTGAAAATATCACTATTTTAGAAACTGAACAGCATTCATTATTTGATGAACTGATCAGTTGTACAGCTAAAAGATGATGACTGTCTCCTATCTACTCCACTAGATGAAGCTGCAGCAGATGCTGTTTGGATGAAGAGCAATGTAAGGTGACATTGCCCAGAGGAATAAGCACACATCAGTTGCATGAGCAGGGAAAACATGATAAAATCAAAAAGGCATGTTTAGGAAACTTATTTCATTTATTATCTCCAAAGTAAATCACATTATTTTATGTTTGCAAAAACATCAAGCATTTTGGGCTTCAATATGGTAGATTACATTTACTTTTTACATATCTGGGTACTAGACATCACAGTTTTTCTTTTACAGATAAGACAAATAAGAAGCATGGAAATGAACTGACTTCACTCATCCATTATTAAAGAAATAGTTCTCAAGTATTTAATGTAGTTTGGATGTAACATGCCCAAATTGAATTAATAATCTTCCTCCTAAACCTGTACCTTTTCCAGAGGCCACCATCTTTCTCTGAAAAAGACAATTCTAGGTATACAGTGGACTAACTATGGTATCACACCGAAGATTTCCTTTTGCTGCATACATTATACCAATTTGCATGCCTCACGACTGTCTATAAAATGCATATTAAAGTTGTCCTCTTTTCTTTATCTCCACTGGTGCCAACTAGGCTGAGTCTCTGTTATTTTTATCAACTGAACCACTGAATTGGCATATGATTTGTTTTCTTATGTCTCAGACTGGGTTTCCTGAAAGCAGTAGATTGGGCAAACACTTGGCTTCAGGTAGCTTATTTGGGAGTCGATCCCAGGAAGCTAAAGTAAGGAAACATACAGAGAAAAATGGGGAAAGAAAGAAAAACAGTGAAGGATGCATCACTGAACTAGTTACAGCTAGAGCCAACTGCAGGTCCATGCCTTGGTGATGTGCTGAAGAACCAGAGAAGATGAATCTCAAAATTTTTCATCACAAGTTTGGGGGGCTGCAGCATTTATCTGCTGATTTCAGAATCCCATAGTGGAGGGTTTCCCCTAGGGTTAATAACAACCCTACTACCTACCTCCTTCATCTTCACATTTCTAGGCTGCATCTGGGCTAGAACTCTCAAGGGTTTGTATTAAGCCCCAAGGAAGTCATGTGAAAGATACGTGTAATCCTCTGTCTTAGTCCAATTGTGTTGCTATAACAGAATACTTGAGACTGGGTAATTTATAAACAATAGAAATTTGTTTGACTCATGGTTCTGGAGGTTGGGAAGTCCAAGAGCATTGCACCAGCATCTGAGGGGGGCCTTCATGCTGCATCACACTGTGGCAGATTGTGGGAAGACAAAAGAGCAAGAGAACAAAAGAGTAAGAAAGTAGTAAGTTTGCTTTTATAACAAGCCCACTATTGTGATAACTTAACCCACTCCCACAATAACCATGTAAATTCATTCATTAGGTCAGAGCCTTCTTATTAGGCCACACCTCCCAACACTGTTGCACTAGGAATTAAGTTTCCAATACATTAACTTTTGTGAACACATTCAAACTAAAGCACCCTTGAAGTGTGAAGCCATCAGTCTTCTAAACATGTGGCTCAGGAGTCGTTTTACCACACCATGAGGGGATCTAGCACAAGACTACTGCCATTACCATAAGCTTTAAGGAAGTCAAACCTATTTTCTATGATAGAAAACTTAAAAAGCAACTGAGACTTAATGGGAGTGAATTTGAATTTATTTATTGCTGATGGCGCTTAGGAGAACAGTGACCTCGTTCCAAATAACACCAGGGAGAATAAATAAAATTTTACTAAGCTACACTGTGTCAGAAACATTTGAAATGAATTCTTCAGTGTCTAATACACTAACAGCTAACCACATGTGGCTATTTAAGTTTAAATTAATTATAATTGAATACAATTAACATTAAAATAGCCACATGTGGCTAACTCCACCATCCTGGACAGACAACACAGATATAGAGCATTTCCATCCTTGTAGAATGTCTCTTGGTTAGTGCTGGTATACATTATTTATGGTTGACTGCAAAAGCAGTCTGGAATTCTTGCGTCCCTATTCAGGCCCCTTTAAAAATGTAATTTTACAGAACTCCATCAAAAGCTGATGCCTGTTTCTCTACCCCTTAAATCTGAGCTTGCCATGTGACTTGCTTCAACGCAGAGGAATATGGTGAAATTCATAAAAGCACTGACAAACATCTGTGCATGGCTGCTCACTCTTGCTCTTGGTTACCATACTTCCTGATGTGTGTCTTTCAGGTTCTAGGCATCCAAGCTGTTCCCTCATCTCTTCAAGCCTCATATGGCTGTGCTAGCAGCTCTCTCTCTGCCTGAAAAGTACTTTCCCCCTGCCCAACCATCTGATATCTTCTCAGATAGGAAGACTCAGCTCAAGTCTCTCTCTCTGTACAGCATCCCTGGATTGCTTTTATGTCTTCTTCTCACCCCTAACATTTTGCACAGGCTTTCAGATGGGAAGTAAGCAGATTATAATGTAACTCCTTCTCTCAGCTCTTCCATCCTTCTAGATTGAGTATCTCAGTGGGAAAAACTTGATCTTATCCATGTCTATATTCCTTGCCTCTTTCATGATTCTTGGCACTGTGAATAAGTACCTCATAAATCCACAATAGACAATTGAAAATACTTTACAAATTCATTCTGCACTTCATTTGACTTCCTGTAAGTTCCTTAAATGGATGCAATCCCTACAGTAACAAACATCTGCTATCCAGTTTCCCTCTCCAATTTGTAAATATTGCTCTGTGCTCCAAAATCTATCTAAAGTACCATGGATTTTTTACCTACTATACTGTCCAGTCTTCTTTATTCTGACATTCCAATAATTTCAGTCCACAAAGCTTAAAAACTGTGGCCTAGTGGGCATAGCTTCCCAAACTCTGTTACTCGATTCCTGCTTGTGCTATGCCCTTCCCTACCCCCAGCATCGTCCTTCAGAATTATAACTTAAGATCCTTCTATAGAATATCCCCACATCGAAAAAACTCCTAGGAGTGAACACATGAACTTTGGAATAGCCTGTCCTCTAACTCCAGTGCCCAGATTCAGTTTGTAAAATGTTGAAAGAACATGGTTCTAGAAGTTGGGAAGTCCAAGAACATTGCATCATCATCTGAGGGGGACCTTAATGCTGCATCATCCTGTGATGGAAGGTGGAAGAGCAAGAGAGCAAGAGGACAAGAGAGTGAGAAGTTACTACATTCAACTCGAGAAGCTTGAGTTTAGCCCAGGATTATCTACTCTATATACTCATAACGTTTTACCCTTCCTTGAAGAAGGAGCTTAACCTCTCTGTCTTGATTTACCCATCTCCTATTGATAGCCTTTCCGAGTTATGTTGACAACTGCAGACTGTGCATGCATACGTTCAGCAGTGTTGTCTACTCCAGTGCCTGGCACTTTGGAAGGGCTTACAAAGGGCTTGCATGTAGCCACCAAAGAATATCTAGAATCCAAAATCTATTGCCTGTTAGGATACTTCCTAGGCATGTGACTTCTCCTGTCAGAAGTCCCCCAGGGCCCAGAGAAGTACATCTTCATGCCTTCAGAATCTTCTGACTTTATAGTAGGTAATGGATCTGGACAATATAGTAGATTAAAAATCCATGGTACTTTAGATAGATTTTGGAGCACAGAGCAATATTTACAAATTGGAGAAGGAAACTGGGTTTGGAAAATCCCTGTGGTCTAAATCAACAGAGAATGGGAAGCCTTTAATTTTTGCATGACAAGTGTTTTCCAAAATTTTTTCTAGGTATTACAGCTGAGATCATACCAAATAGTACCCATAAGGGGATGGTCTAGCCGTAATATAAGAGATGTTCCAGGGAAACTGGAGGGAAAATCTAAGAGACAATGAAAATGGCAAATCTACCAATTTCAGTCAACATTCTGGGTATAGAAACCTTCCAATCAAATTTTATTGCTTCAAAAGAAAGCATTTGTGACATTTAGTCAATATCATTTAGAAAGCTGATAGGAGACAGGTGTAGAGAAAATTAAAATCTTGCTTCCGTGGACTTACACAAATAATAATAATAGCAAAATAATAATCCCAAAGCAGTTGCACAGATAGAAGAGAGTGATAGAATTTAATGGGTCTGCCCAGAAAGCAAAGAAAATATTTAGAAGTCATTGACCTCTTGGCTTCAGGGATGATTTTCATACTCTGTAGCATATGTGGCACCATCTGAATGATGCTTGGAAACATCTGTCCCCACCTCCCACTCAGGACATTGTCTCCACCATCCTGCTTGGTGATGGAGCTCAATCATCCCTCAGAAACAAACATTTTCTGGATACGTCCTCTTTAGGCCAGCCTGACTTTTAGAGAGGATTATTTCCCTTCCAGATCCTTGTTAAAATACAGTGAATGATTATTAGCACTGACGAATACTGTTAATGTGTTACAATTATTAAATGTCCTTATTTACTGATATTTAAGGCTGTATGCAAATATGCAATCTGTCTGGCAGTTGTGACATATTGATACTGAGAGTGCGAAAATCAAGAAGCCTGAATCTACCATGGGCTCTGCCAGTACTGAGCTCTGCGGTCAAACCACATCCTCTTTCTTGAATTCAATTCCCAGTGGTAAAGTGAAGGGCTCTGATTAGGCAATATTTCATATCTTCTTCTGCCCTGAAATTCCCTGACTCTATATAGTTTCCTGGTGATATCTCAAGAGAAGAAAAGACAGCCCTGGTTAGTGTGAATTTTGGAGACAAGAGAAAGGAAATGAAAAGAATGAAAGTGTCTGGAATTGGGGAGAGCAGTGGCTGCAGGGCAGAGGCTCCCTTAGCAGTTTGATGTCCTTGGGATGGAGGTACCAGAAGCTAAGGGAGCTACAAGAGGCATCCAGCCTCAGGGAAAGTATTAAGAGGAGGGACACCCGAGAGACAATCGCTGTCTCCTTTCCAGGTTGGCCTCAGGCTGGCTCTGCCCCAGATGCATCTTGCCAATATTTATAGGAAGTAGAATTTGTGAGGTTTGTAAATTCCAATACTTTTTAAAATGACTTGAGAGAAGTAGTCGGGCTTATGATTATATTAAGGAAAGTATTGTAGACATCAAACTGCGAAAGAGCTCAGAACTCCTCCCTAGCGGTCATATTGTCTAGAGGGGAAACCCAAGCCCAGAGAGGTGGATCTGCCTGCTGAGGGGCACACAGCTGATGAGCAGGAGATGCAAACTGCAAATAAATTTCAAATAGGAAAGAACAAAAACAAAAAGATCATCCAAAGATTTAATTCTCCACTTCAAAATGCTGAATCAGAATATACAATTTTCCTCATGCATCTCAACTGCAACCTTTGTTGTAAAGCAACATTTAGGGGAAGTGTAATATGTGGAATTAACTTAGTCTTACTTAACTGACTGGTTGACATGCATAAGCTTTCGAATGCCTAACATCACTGACCTGCAGATACTGAGTGTCCGACCCCAGGGCATGCCCTCCACTGGAATGCGCTGCCAAAGCCACGGCTTGCTTAATCCCACATGCAAACCAGGCAAACCGCTTCACATTCTGATGCTGGCCATGTGCAAAGCTTTTCCCTTAAAACCGGAAATAACAGTGTTTTTAGGTTATTGGGTTCAGCATAGGAAAAGCCAATGAAGGAAAAGAAAGAAAGGAGGGTGAGGGAGAGGAGGAAAACTAGGGATAGAGGAAGAAGAGGAAAGTGAGGGTTGGTGGGAGAGGTAAAGCTTTAGAAACCTGAAGTAGCCATAACATATTTCTGAACATAATTAGAAAAATGTTGTTATTTCCCCAAAGAAAAACACAGATTTCTTCAAGGAAAGAACTCCTGTTAGTAGAGGGAGGTCTTCTGTTTTCCAGAGACACACAGATCCAATCTGCCTCACTTTGGGCTACTTTAACCTGAAGATGAATTGCTTTAATTCATCATTTCCAGGATAAAAACAGCAAAGCTCTCCAGTTTCAGAATCAGAAGCCGTAAGAACCAGAGGAAGTCCGTGATAGCACTGCAGACCCTCAGTGGACCCTTCGGAGCCAGGGACTGCCAGCTGCTCTTTTCAGAACCCTACCTGAGGGCTCCCCTGCACCTCCCAGCCCTGCTGACCATGACCTCAGACGCCTCCTGGAATTCACTGGAACTTGCAGCCTCTTAACCTCAGCCTTGACCCATTGCCTTTGGTTTATGGCTCTGATCTGTTACCTGTCATGGACTTCACCACTTTATATCTGCCCCAACAGTAATATAAAGATAAAAATTTCAAAAGCACTCTGCTCTGCAAAGGACTTTTGGCTAAGAAAATGCCCTTTTCCTTCTGCAGTGTGAAGGAGAGACCCTGGGTGGATGGGAGGGAGTCTGCCGGGGCCAGGCTGAGTGTGTGTGGGCGGCAGTTAGGACAGGAAGGGAAAGAGGCCAAAACGCTGGGCCCTCGTGGTGGGAAGAGGAAGGCTCTGCACAAGCGTGAGGGAAGAAGACTATAAACAGAATCCAGAATAGCAGTCGCTGTTTCAGGGGCAATCCTGTTAATCGGATGCATCCTGCAAGGAGAACGCTCTCCAAAGGCCGCTAATGTTCGTGGAGCTTTTGTATGTCAGGTGCCGGATTCCATGAATGTCCCACATATTGACTTGTTAAACAGATTTCTTATAGACCTGAAATTACTGGTATAACTCAGGGCCAGGATTTTGTCAACTTTAACTACTTAGCAATGCGATATGGTCAGGAGACGGACAACAAACCCGTATTCAAACTCAGACACGTGCACACGTCATCCAAGCTATTTGAGCCATCTTTACAAAATACAGGTGATGCTGAGGGGCTCGCCAGTGCCTCCTCCTCCAGCCCATCTCCATCATGTAGCCCGCATGCATCCCAGCCGGGTGAAGCTGCTATTTTAAAAGCCGACTCAGCCCCTCAAGATCTGAGCTTCAGAGAGACAATATTGGAAAATCACCTTACATTTCTAGGCCTCAGTTTACTTTACCTGTTATGTGAAAATGACAATATCTACCTTATAGAATTATTTAATGATGAAATTACCTGCTAACGCCCATAAACCATCAACAAAAACTAGGAGTGGTCCCCAGCATGTCTCCCCAACTATGACTCTTGCAAAAGTGATCATATTCCCAGTGCATCACCTCCTTAATCTGGATGACAGGAAAAGGAAGTTTGTGAAAGCCCACAGGGCTGGTGATGTGGATTTCAATTGAGTGATATATTATTTTAAAATTTTTGCATTACAAAGAAAAGGGAAATAACTACTTTTCATTAGGTGGACTAATTTAGCAACCAAAAGTAAGTTATTTTCCTAAAACAAAACAAAACAAATCTCATTTAGCTGAAATCTCCAGGTGGAGATTCTCTCCCTCTGAGTCTTGCATCCAGCCTCATTCCCCCACCACTGCCTGAGCCCCTCCCCTTCCTCCACCACCATCTCTGCCCCTCCCCACCCTCTCTCACTGAGGCTCCCGGGAGGCCAGGTCTGTTCCTAGTTAAGGACAGGAAAAGAATGAGGTGAAGTCGTTGCTATTTGCTATAGATGTCAATTCCATGAAAGATCACAGGCAGCGCGTCTACATTTTTACAATGTGGTTCTGTATTTTCAGGGTTTTCTGTCTCCTCTAGTTCCTGCTCCAAGCTCCCTGGTTGCAGACTGCTTTCAACCTAATGAGGCCTCTTCCTACCTCTCAGAGCAAACGCTGGCGTCTCATGCCCACCTTAACATACACAACCTAGTGACTTGTTCTGAACTCTCCTTTTCAGTTAAAAATAATCATGGTCTAGACGTGCTTCTGTAACTTAGACAATAAGAGGATCTGGTGTCTAAGAAAGCACTTTTAAAAATGAAATATAAGGCCCTGTACATTCAAAACTTAAAACAGCTTCTAAATTCTAACAAGTAGAAATTAGATATGAACTATACTTTCAAAGGCATGCTCATGTGGGGAGGGGGAGCCCTCACAGTGTGACTTTTCTAAGTCATAGACAGGAGAGCAGAAATATGAGAAAGGTGTGTTGTCTCCCAGAGAGCAGGTATTTCTTTTAATTTTTCATTTTGATTCCACTAAGATCTTCCCAAAAGTGTTTTTGGTGAAGTGATTTGAACATTTAAGGTTTCTCATTTTGAAAGACTAACCAATCATCATTTTTTTAAATTAAAAAACGTTGTGGGACAGTTGAAATAGAGGAGGTATATTTCAAGAATCTTCCAACTCTACTTTCTGGGGTGCTCCCTCCCCCTTACCCTGCACTGGTGACAGAAGTGATTGGATTTGGTCATTGGTGGGGCTGGAGGCAGGGAGGAGAGGAAGACTCTAGAGTTACAATTGACTTTCCGAGTTTTAATCTAAAAATTAAAAAAAAAAAATGGTAGTGCCATTTTCTAAATATCCTCCACTGGAAGAACAGGTTTGGGGAGAGTGGGGGATTCTGAGTTCACTTTGGACATGCTAGTTTTGAGACACCTGTGGGGCACATCACTGGAGATGCTGAAGTGGCTGTTACAGATTCAGGGCAGAGCTGGGAAGAATCTAGCTCAGAGGCTCATGCTGGAGGGCACCAGAAGGCAGCAGGTCAGTGAGGCCATTGGCATGGGTGATGGTACTCAGGGACCCAAGTTATTGTAAAAATCAAGGTACTCCCGAGGATTCCAGCATTTAAAGGAAAGCACAGAGAAGACAATGTTTCAAGGAGAGAATGGTCTAGCAAGTAACCCATGCTGAGGCTTTGTCTTAGTCACTCTGGGTTGCTATAACAAAGCTGCCGTAGACTGGGTAGCATAAACAACACACTGATTTCTAACAGTTCTGAGGGCTGGAAAACGTAAGATGAAAGTGACTTCCAACTGGGTTCCTGGGGAGAATTCTTCTTCTGGTTTACGGAGGGTAATTACCTTATTACCTTCTCCCCTTCTTGCTGTGTCCTTACATGTCAGAGAGAGAGAAAAATTACCTCTCTCTTGCTGTTTCTTAAAAGGGCACTAATCCCATTCACAAATGTACCCTTATGACCTAATCACCTCCCAGAGTCCCTGTATTAGTCAGGGTTAACCAGCAGGACAGAACCAAGAAGATATGTGTCTATATAAAAAGAATTTTATGGCTGGGCACGGTGGCTCACGCCTGTAATCCCAGCACTTTGGGAGGCCGAGGCAGGTGGATCACAGGTCAGGAGATCGAGGCCATCCTGGCTAACATGGTGAAACCCCGTCTCTACTAAAAATACAAAAAATTAGCCGGGCGTGGTGGCAGGCGCCTGTAGTCCCAGCTACTCAGGAGGCTGAGGCAGGAGAATGGCGTGAACCCAGGAGGCGGAGCTTGCAGTGAGCGGAGATCACGCCTCTGCACTCCAGCCTGGGTGACAGAGCGAGACTCCATTTCAAGAAAAAAAAAAAAAAAGAATTTTATTAGGCTCACACAATTACAAGGTAAAGTCCCATGATAGGCCTTCTGCAAGCTGTGGAGAGAAGCTGGAGGCACGGCTCAGTCCAAGTCCAAAAGCCTCAAAACCAGGAAGCTGAAAGTGCAGCTCCCAGTCCAGGTCCCAGGAGGCTGCTGGTTCAAGTTCCAGAGTCCAAAGGCCAAGGAACTCGGAGTCTGATGTCCAAGGGCAGAAGAAGTGGAAGCAAACATTTGGCATAGGAAGGAAAAAAGAGAGACAGGAGACTCGGCGGGCTGTGTCTTTTTCCCCTTCTCCCACCTGCTTTGTTCTAGCCTCAGTGGCAGCCGATTGGATGGTACTCACTCACCCTGAGGGTGGGTCTTCCTCTTCCAGTCCACTGACTCAAACAGCAATCTCCTCTGGCAACACCCTCCCAGACACACCCAGAAACAATACTTCACCAGCCATGTAGCCATCCTTCAATCGAGCCAAGCCGACTCCTAATATTAACCATCACAGTCCCCACTGCCTAATACCATCACATTGGACATCAGGGTTCAGTATATGGATTTGCAGGAAGGGGCACAAGCTTTCAGTCCATAGCAGGGATTCAGGAGATGATGGTGCCAAAGTGTTCCTGAAACTCAGTGCCATGGAAGTCCTTGACAATGCGAGAGAAAACAGTGTGGTGGTATGACTGGGGTGGGCACAGCCAGCCGAGGTGAGGATGTGTGTGGGCCATGAAGGATGGAGAAGACAGAATTCATTTCAGGCTGCTCAACTGACAGGCACAGGAAAGATTGGTTGAAAGCCAGAAGGGGACATTGGATATAGAGATATAACAACATGATGTTAAAGACAGGAAATATTTAAGCATATATGAGTGCTCACGCAGAGGAAAAGAGAAGGTTATCAAAGTAGAGAATAAAGACAATGATGAAGAGAATAAAAATTCTGGGAGATCCAAAAGAAGAAGTTGGATTAGGCAGGAGATGGGTCCAAGATTGCAGAGGACACCTGCAGTCTTGTGGGGAAGAACTAGGGACGGGGTGTCATAGACACACAGTGGCTTCACATTCAAGTTCTCACTCTGCCACTTTCTGGCAGCAATTGTCAGGAGCTGAGTTGGGCTCTCCAAAAGATGTTGAAGTCTTAACCCAGAGTATCTCAGCATGTGACCTTATTTGGAAATAGGGTCTCTGCAGATGATCAAGTTAAGATGAGGTTATTAGGATGGGCCCTTAGCAGATATGAGCACGTCCTTATAAGAAGGAGAAATTTAGACACAGATACACGTGGATGGAAGACTTTAGGAAGACACAGCAGGGAGCCAGTCATCTATAGGCCAAGGAACACCTGAGGGACCAGAAGCTCGGAGAGAAGCAAGGAACAGACCCCTCAGAGCCTGCAGAAGGAATTGATCCGGCCAACACCATCATCCCAGACTTCGGCTTCTGGAACTGGGAGACAATACGTTTCTATCTCTTTTTTTTTTTTTTTTTTGAGACGGAGTCTCGCTCTGTCGCCCAGGCTGGAGTGCAGTGGCACCATCTCGGCTCACTGCAAGCTCCGCCTCCTGGGTTCACGCCATTCTCCTGCCTCAGCCTCCTGAGTAGCTGGGACTACAGGCGCCCGCCACCGCGCCCGGCTAATTTTTTGTATTTTTAGTAGAGACGGGGTTTCACCATGGTCTCGATCTCCTGACCTTGTGATCAGCCCGTCTCGGCCTCCCAAAGTGCTGGGATTACAGGCGTGAGCCACCGCGCCCAGCACGTTTCTATCTTTCAAGCTACTAGTGTGTGATACTTTGTAATGTCAGCCCCAGAAAACTATACTAATCTTGGTTCTTTGTTTAAAATTAAGTCATTCCTAAATCTGAAGGATTTCTGTAGAGGTTAAATAAGGTACTATATGAAAAGTATTTAGTAGGCACTCAATAAAAGTTTCCCATGAATCTCGTTCAGGTTTGGATGAGAATTATAAATGCCTCCCATTAAACATCTATAATTAAAGCCTTTATTGTTAATTATATTAATTATCCTAATAGGAACAGCTGGGGAAACAATCACAACACTCATTTAGCAAAACAGTTCTGGGTCACACTTCGATTGGCAGGAGCAGGGCTATTTCAGCTTTGTGCTGTTACTGCAGTACTCCCTGCCACGGAGCTTGCTGGATCTTGGCTGAAACAACAGCAAGGGGAAGCGAGGTGAAGTCCAGCCCAGCTGCAGAAGTGGCTTCCTGAGAAAAGGGGCTTAAATCACTTCATGCCAGAGTATCCATGAGATATGAGGAACATGGAGGTCTTGTCTTTGGGGGCCCAGATTCGGCAATGATAAATCCCCAAATATTAAGAGACTGTGTTTTTCTTAAGAGACAGGGTCTTGCTCTGTTGCCTAGGCTGGAGTGCAGTGGTGTGATTATAGCTCACTGCACCCTTGACCTCCCAGGCTCAAGTGATCCTCTTGCCTCAGCCTCCCAAGTAGACGGAACCACAGGTTCATGCCACCATGTCAGCTAATTATTTTATTTTTGTAGAGATAGGGTCTCACTATGTTGCCCAGGCAGGTTTCAAATTCCTGGTCTCAAATGATTCTCCTGCCTCATTCTTCCAAAACTGTCAAATTAAAGGCATGGTCACAGCCAAGTAGCTGTATTTTTATCAGAAAGAAGTAGCAATAGTAGATGTTCTCACAAAGTGAAACTTGCCAACATAAGAAGCATATTATGTATGTTTGGCTTGTAAAATTTTCTGGTTCTCGTTGAGCAAAATGGTATCTACTAGCCTACTTGGCATAGAGTAGGAATAATGAATTATATTGGCTAACATTTGTAAAGTGTTGGCTACGTGCCAGGCATCGTTCTGACACACACACACACACACACTCACACACACTCACACACATGTTTATGTGCTTTGTTAATCCTCACAACACTATGAAAAAATCATTTTTATTATCCCCATGATATGGTTTGGCTGTGTCCCCACCCAAATCTCACCTTGAGTTACAATTCCCATAATTCCCACGTATCGTGGGAGGGACCCAGGGAGCTAATTGAATCATGGGGTGGTCACCCTCATGCTGTTCTTGTGATAGTGAATGAGTTCTCACGAGACCTGATGGTTTTATGAGGGGCTTTTCCTCCTTTGGCTCAGCATGTCTCCTTGCTGCCGTCATGTGAAGATCGACCTATTTGCTTCCCCTTCTGCTGTGACTGTAAGTTTCCTGAGGCCTCCCAGCCATGCTGAACTGCGAGTCAATTAAACCTCTTTTCTTTATAAATTACCCAGCCTCTGGTATGTCTTTCTTAGCAGTGTGAGAAGAGACTAACACACCCCATTTTACAGATGAGAAAAGACAGGCACAGAGTTACTTACATAACTGCCCATGCTCCATGGTCAAATAGATAATAAGCAGCATTTGGTAGTTTAATTCTTCTTTACCCTTTCCTGTGAAAATTGAATCTGGAAAACCACCAACTGATAGAGGAAATAGGGGAGGGAAGATAGATTTGGATTCCTTGGGTTTGAGGTGTCTGCAGGATTTTAGTGAAGATAGCCAGCCAGAAGGTGATTACATAAGTCTGCCATGGAGAAAAGATGCCAAGAACCCAGCCTGGATATACAGATTTGTTTAGCCATTAGGAAAGTTGACAAGCACATAAAAAGACAAAAAGGGATGGAAACAGACACTCTTTAGGACCTTTAAACACATCCTTAAGATCTGGAAGTAGAGGGCTACAAAGGGAGAGAGAGAATAAATTAATTAAAACACACGCACAACGCTGAGATGCTGGAACAGTAATTGATCCATATGTGAAATAACTTTTAGGAGCCCTGATTTTAAAGTTTGAAAGGCAAAGCATTAGAGCATTTTAAAGAAAATCTAGGAGAATATTTTTATGATTCTTGGGATATGGAAGTCTTTTTTAAACAAGACTTTAAAAATCCAATCTATAAATTAAATAAATGGTAAGTTTGGCTCTATTAAAATAGAAATGAATATCATAAACAAAGTTATAAGACAAGCCACAGACAGAATGAAGATATTTGGAACTCAGAAAGCATGAAAGACGTTAATAACCAAAACGTATGAAGAACTACTATAAACCCATCAGATAAGCAACCAAAATAGAAAAATACAAATAGAAAGGAGAATTTGACTAGCTAAAAGATATGGTGAAATTCTCAGCCTCTTAAGAAAACAGAGAAATACAGAGTAAAACAATGGCCTTTCAAAACTATAAAATGAGGAAAAATGTAAAGGTTTTATAATTTCAAAAGTTTAAGAAAATATGTAGCAAAGGGAACTCTCATACATTACTATTAGGAAGGTAAATTGGTAGAACTAATTTGAAAAATAAGTTTGCTTTTTCTAATAAAGCAAAAGTGTATGGATACAATGACCTAAAAAAGGTTCCACTGCATGTATAAAACTTAGAAAGGGCGATATATTGGGCTAAGGAGACACATAAAGACTGTGTATGGTGTCTGAAATAGCAAAACACTAGGAGCAACCTAATATCCAGCAAACTAACAATTAATAAATATAAACATGAACTCTTTATACAATGTTATGCTATATAGCAGTTAAAATTCATTGACTAGAACTCCATGTGGTACCAAAGATGCCCCACAAAAACATAATGCTGAATTAAGGAGCAAGATGAGATGCCTGTGTACACTATGAATTCACAATATAAAGTCATAATTGTATTAATTAATACCTGTTCTTTATAAATACACTCATGATTAGTTCACGTTTAAAAACATGTATGGGAGAAGGAACAAAAATTCAGAAAAATAGTCAACTCTGAGCGGGATGAAAATGGGATTGAGAGGAGGAACACTCCAGGGATGCCAATGATCTTTTTCAAATATTTCTGAAATTAGGTGTTTATGATAACATGGTCCATGTTTTTGGGAGCCTGAAATAGTTTTCTTTTTCAAAAACAGTGGAAGCAGTACTTCTCAGTCGTTGCCTGGTGAAATTTCTCTGGACTTCTGCCGGTGCCCATTCCCATCTCCTTCACTCCTTGATGTGGTTTAATCACTTGCTCCCATAATCTGACTCTGGATCTAAATGGGTCCCTTGGAATTTTGATACTGCGTTAGTCAAGGTTCTTCATAGAAACAGAACCAATAGTGTGTGTGTGTATGTGTGTGTGTGTCTGATTTATGATAAGGTATTGGCTCACACAATCATGAAGTCTGAGAAGTCTCACAACCTGACGACAGCAAGCTGGGGAACAGGCAAGCCCAGGTGAATTTCCAGCTCAAGCCTGAGGCCTGAGCACCAGGGGAGCGAACAGCATACGTCCTGATCTGAGTCTGAAGGCCCCAAAACCAGCATCAGCCATGTCTGAAGGCAGGAGAGGATGGATGTCACAGCTCAAGCAAAGACAGCAAATTCATCCTTTCTCCATCTTTCTGCTCACTTCCAGCCTTCCACAGGTTGGCTGATGTCATCTGCATTGGCAAAGGTGAATCTGCTTGACTCAGTCTACTCTATCACACACCAAGGTCTTCCAGAAACACCTCACAGACACACCCAGGAACAATGTCTTATCAGCCATCTGGGTATCCCTTGGCCAGTCAGGTTAGCACATAAAATGACCCCTCACAGGTGTTGTCTTGATGAATTCATCTAATGTCAGCTCTTTCTCTGGCACTGCTTCCTGCCAAGAGACCTCAGCCCCATTTCTGCCAGGCTCTGGTGCTGCTCTGCTTGAGACAAGCACACCAGGATGGGGAATTTTGACCAATCATGCCCTGGCCACGAATTTCTTTTTTTCATGCAAATGTTAATGGAATCCTGATAGCATTCCCATTTTAGGAGAGCAAAAGGAAGAAGAGCTATTCTCAAGCATTGGAAATAACATTAAGGGAAACTAGAGAAATAGAAGAGTGGTGTCTTAGAATCTAAGGAGGGGAAGAGAGGATTAAAGACATGGCAAAAGTCACACCATAATAGGTCATAAAAGACATTCATTTTGACAAACGGAATGGGGCCACAGCTTGAAAGGGAAAGGAAATAGCGAAAAGTCAGCTCTTCCAAGGGAAAGAGCGGCTCCTCTTCTCACCAGTATGGAGGCTCTAAGCATGACAGGAATAGTCACCTCTTCCTCAAGAAATGCTACTGCCTTTTGCCAGAACACTACCAAAATATCTGTACAAATGTATGATGTCTCTAAAGTGATTTGTAACACATGGGGAGGCGAATGTATATGGGATGAGGAGAAGACAGTGAGGAGAAAACAACTGAATATCCATGAATATCCAACATAGGAATATCCCAGTTGGATACTGCACGGAGGAAGATTCCAAAGGGGAGGGAAATAAGAAATGGAGTCAAATAACACACAGGAATGGCATCGGTTTGCCCTGAAATAAGCAGGAAGGAAGCAGAGAGGTGGTGAGTTATTATGAAATATTGAGGCGGAGGAAGAAAAGAGTTGAAGGGAGGGAAGGAATTCACCTTTAGTAACTTCTACGATCCGTTAAATAAGTTAAGGATTACATTGAGAGTGTGAAGGTCAGGGATTCAGTTAATGTCAAGAGAAGTCTCAAAAAAAAAAAAAAAAAAAGGTGCAGCCAGTTTGGGGAATAGGAAACTAACAAGGAATCCACCACCGAAGGCCAAATTGAGTTTGAAAGTTTAAAAATCAGTCATGGAGCTCATGCACACATCTGTGCTGGGCTTGGCAGTTGAGCAGCAGGGCTGGCTTGATCTAAAGACAGAGTTTGGCAATACTGTGTAGACGGGCATGGGGAAGCACAGAAGATGGTGGGTACCATCCCTGTGATTCCATTATCCCACTTTCCCGTGAATTTCCAGATGTACTGGCTGATAATGAAATTATTGAGCCCTTTCTCAGAATCTAGCTATTCACTGGGCTCAGTGACCTTGTTAGGCAGCTGGTGGAGAAAGCTGGCTAGGTGGTCTCTTGAAAGGAGTCTCCTGTTTATGCTTTGGAATACTGGATTCTCCTCTTTTTTCCCCTCATCTGTTCTGGTTTTGCCATCGTATTGCATTCTAAACTGCTGGACTGGATCTGCTGTGGATTCACTCTGCACAACTCTGCCTGCCTTGGCTGATACTCTTCCTTGTACCACTTCTCCTTGAGTCACAGAAAAAATGTTTTTGCAGATCATTCATATTTAGGATTACAAATGGAGGTAGCTCTGAGATGAGGCATAGCAAAGTTTCATGCGCTTGGAAACATCGTTAACAGCTGCAAGCTTCAATTTCCAGGCAAATTTCCAGGCAAAACATCCAGCGTAAAAAGTTGCTGGGCAGAACTCTTTTAGAGAAAAAGGAGAGACAGAGTAGGGAGGATAAACTTTATTTGTTTGTTGGTAATGAGGGAAAGAAAGTACCCAGAGCCATCAGAAAGGGCCATGACTATTCAGCCATCAAAGCTCATGGATCCCCGCAGCGTCGCGTGTCTGATTTGAAACATAAATACACCAAGGATGAGTATCATGCTAATTATAATTTTACTGAGTCTCAGTCAGGCAGTTCATACTTAAAAGACAGAAGGAGGACCTGCGTCTCAGAGATGATATGCTTTATTAAGAGGGGGAGACAAATTTTTACAGGCAAGCTCCTGTTCTTATATCTGCTCCATAAGACCAAATTCCATCCATTCTAACAGGGCTTGGAGTCCACAAACTTGCCTTGTGGACTGCTGTGCGTCAGGCATGGACTTATTTGTGTTGTTCTGTCAGTCTGCTGGAATTCCTCCAGCTTTGCTAGAATAGCTTCTTCTAGAACAAACCAGCAATTGTTTACCCATTCAAAATGTTCTGAGACTGATAACTTGCATCGGGAAACAAGGCTTCTGATACACAAATTAAATATCTCATGTGGCTTTACTGAAATTCTGAAAAGAATAACTGACTAATCTCAAATTAGTTCTTCTACCTTTATCAATGATGGGAACCTGATTCAATTGCTTTGCTGGCAAACAATATAGCTTTCCTTCATGGATTATTTTCCAAGAGCTCATAGCATTAAGAAACTCATTTGCTACTTTATCGAGGCCCCTATGGAGTCAATTTATACAATGCACTTGAATAGCTTCCCATTTCATGAGAAATGTTAGACTCAATTTTTAATAAATATCTTTTATTATCACAACAGATATTTGTGCTGCATTTGTGTTGGTGTATTTATGCTTATAAAATGTGAATCTGCTCGGTGAGGTTGAAACAAAACCATTATGTTGTATGGATTATAATTATTTTATCATAAACCCAGTTCTATAAATGCATGGATTTGAACATTATTGGACTGATTAATTGGCAGTTATTTCAAAATTTGGGCTCGATTTATTCAGAGTTGTTTGATTTCCATCCATTTTTGTGCTTGTCTTTCTAAAATTAAGTGCCTTAACATTTTCTTGGCCTCTTTTTAAATTTAATTTGAAGTCTTATATATTTTACTGCCTTGATGCATCTAGTGAATATTCACCCAAGATTTCAACCTCATTTCTCACTTCATGACAAAAAAAAAGATGATGTCAACAGGGGGGCACAATAGAGCATAACAGTAATCCCAGCCACTCCAGAGGCTGAGGCAGGTGTATCACTTTAGCCCAGAAGTTCGGGGCTGTAATGAGCTATGATTTTTGCTACTGTATTATAACCTGGGCAACACAGCAAGACCTTGTCTCCAATTTTTTTTTTTTTTTTTTTTTTTTTTTGTGGCCGAGTCTTGCTCTGCCACCAGGCTGGAGTGCAGTGGTGCAATCTCGGCTCATTGCAACCTCTGCCTCCTGGGTTCAAGCAATTCTCCTACCTCAGCCTCCAGAGTAGCTGGGACTACAAGTGCATGCCACCATGCTCAGTTAATTTTTTGGTATTTTTAGTAGAGATGGGCTTTCACCATGTTAGCCAGGATGGGCTGGACCTCCTGACCTTGTGATCCACCCACCTTGGCCTTCCAAAGTGCTGGGATTACAGGCATGAGCCACCACACCCTGCCTATTTTTTTTTTAATTAGAAAATAATTAGATAACATAAAATATTAAAAATTTAAAGATGTTATAATCTTTCATAAGAAGTATAACATGTTGGACCTAAGGGAAAAAAAACTGTGTCATTTAATTCTCATAGTAGAAACAGACCGGATGTCTGGGAAACATTTTCAAAGCCCTAGTCTTAAATAGTCACAGAGCAAATGTTAGACCCTAAAATGATTCCCCTGGTGTGGTGGTCTTTCTATTAGGCTCATAAGGATCATTTACTTTTTTAAATACTCTTGCTTTGTATGCAGAGTATTTAATCTCTTCTACATTTGATGATGAACTCAGTTTTTCTGTTGAAATACTGTAAGTTAGGTATTTCAAGGTCTCTCTCAGTTCCCTCCGCTTATCTGCATCCTTTACTCTTTTCTCCTTCCATGCCCACTTGCTCCACCGGAGTCTTTCTCAACCTCACCCCAGCTAAAGGAGTTCACCTGTGGCCCAGGTTGTGCCATCACCACAGATGATGGGGGCAGCGAAGGTAGGGTGGAGGCAGGTAATTGACATTGTTATAAAATTGACAATTTCCTTACGTACCTCTAAGAATGCACCTTCTTAGCGAGAGCAAGCCCCGTGCTATTCCCCATTAGATATTCAGTGTCCAGTAGAGTATGAATATGAATCCTTGTAGAATAAATTCATTAAGTGCTTGCTGATATCATGCAATTTATTGTATTTTCTTTCAGTAATTTTGTGATATTTAAAAGAATATTCACTTGAGTGTGGACTTTGAGAGGTTAAGTGATTTACTAAAGGCTCCATGGAACAGCCCTGTATTAGACAAAGCCTATGCTCTCTTCAATGCCCCAAACAACCTCCTAACATAACATGTAGATGTCGATCCTTTTTCCAAGGCCCATTTAAGATCTTAGCTCATTACCATTCTTTGGCAAAGTCTGTCAGTCTGTCTTCATATTTACTACACAGAACAACAATTCACTTTTTGTGTAAGAGCATTGCCTTAGTGCAAATGTTAACAAAAATAACAAGAAAGAATGAGTGTAGAAGCTATCAGTTCAAGAATCAACTTCTTAAAAATACTGTTTCAGGTCCAGTTCAGAATTGGAGAATAAATACACACATTTGTTCTCCACCTTTCAAAAACCTCCACTGAAATAAAAGCTTAGGATTCCTCAAAGAGTGGATTGGAGGGGTGGGGTTTACAGTAAACAACAGTTAAGAGATTTCTGCCAATTTCTGGAAGGAAATGGGAGAAGATAGTAAGCTGAAATAAGCAAAGCAGCTCAGAAGCTTTAAAAGGAAGGAAAGCAATCTAGCCATTGGAATTCAGGGAGGCTCTGGGTTCAGAATTAGAAAGTAGGAGAGAGGTTGGTATTTAGAAGTAGGACTGAAAATAAGAGATTAGTTGATAGTGTACAAATGACTCAACCACTGGACACACTCATCCTACCTCAGTAGCCCAAGTACATTCAGGAGGTCGGCAGAATTCAGTTCCTTGCAGTTATAGGACCAATATCCTCATTTCCTCTTTGGCTGCATGGTGAGAGCAGCTCTGTGCTTGCAAAGGTAGCCTACAGGAGACAGGATGATATCATGGAGCCACATACACACAAAAATGCTCTTGGAGAGTAAATATATGAGGACTAATGTATAATTCACAATGAAAGTTTTCAAAAATAAAATTTTTAAAAATCTTCCAAACTTTAAAATGAGATTAAAAATACAAAAGAAAACTCAGACAAAATCAGCATAAGAGATAGATATAAAACTGATAAAGATCCTAGAAAAAAGTAAAGAAAATAAAACAGAGAGCAGGAAATAGCAGAAGAAATAGTAGAAGGACAAAAATAACAGAAGAAACTTCCTCCAGGCTGAAGAATGACCAGAATCTTCAAATGAAAATTTCCACCAAAAGCTAAAGACACTGAATTTAATAGCAACAAAGATACACAAGGATTAAAAAGAAAAGTTCTAAAACTTGGGCAGGGCACAGTGGCTCACGCCTGTAATCCCAGCACTTTGGAAGGTCGAGGTGGGCAAATCACAAGGTCAGGAGTTACAGACCAGCCTGACTAACATGGTGAAAGCTCATCTCTACTAAAAATGCAAAAATTAGCTGGGTGTGGCGGTGCATGCCTGTAATCCCAGCTACTCAGGAGGCTGAGGCAGGAGAATCACTTGAACCCAGGAGGCAGAGGTTGCAGTGAGCCGAGATAGTGCCATTGCACTCCAGTCTGGCAACAGAGCAAGACTGAGACTCGGTCTCAAAAAAAAAAAAAAAGAAAGAAAGAAATATTCTAAAAATTTCCAGAAAGAAATAATCAAGTCACCTGCAGACAGAAATAAGACTGATATCAAATTTATTATTATTATTATTATTTTTTTTTTTTTTTGAGGCGGAGTCTCGCTCTGTCGCCCGGACTGGAGTGCAGTGGCCGGATCTCAGCTCACTGCAAGCTCCGCCTCCCGGGTTTACGCCATTCTCCTGCCTCAGCCTCCCCAGTAGCTGGGACTACAGGCGCCCGCCACCTCGCCCCGCTAGTTTTCTGTATTTTTAGTAGAGACGGGGTTTCACCGTGTTAGCCAGGATGGTCTCGATCTCCTGACCTCGTGATCCGCCCGTCTCGGCCTCCCAAAGTGCTGGGATTACAGGCTTGAGCCACCGCGCCCGGCCTAAATTTATTATTAACAATATTTGATAATAAAGGACAAAGATATAATGCCTCTAAAATATTGTAGGAAAATGATTTTCAACATAGAATTTATAACCACTGAGGTATCAATTACATATGAGGACAAAACCAAAATATTTACAGATATGCAAAGACTTAGAAAATGTACCTTCCATGCAGCATTTATTTTTTAGGGAGTTGCATTAAAAAATACACTTCAGTAAAACAATAGAGAAGCCCAACAAAGATGATAAAAAGCCCAAGGAGATGATAAAAATAGTTGACTCTGCTCAGGAAATTAAAGAGAAGTCCCAGATGACTGCCAGGATGCTGCCTGGGAGCAGCAAGATAATAAAAGACAAGAAGGAGGTCTGGAGGTAGAAAGGTAACTTGCTAAAATAAGAAGTGTGTTCAAGAGTTTGAAAAATGTGTAGGGTAGAATAATAAACAACATTGCAAGAAAAAAAGAAAAACAAAATTCTGTATAAAATGAATGGTTCCATTATGTAGAAAACTGATAGGATGATTTCATGCAATGCCAATGGATAACAATTTATTGGGTGGCTTAGAGCGTCTTGAGAGTATGTCTGTAAAGAAAATGTGAGCCTAGCATCGTCCTTCACCTGGCATTGAACAGTGTTTACATGGTCATTTAATGCTGATGTCGTTTATTGGTTTTCAAAATTTAGAGTTGGCAGATAAGCAGAAGTGAGTGTCACTAGGAGAAATGTCAAAAATTTGAATGTGAAACTGAGAGACAATAGAACCCAGACTGGCAGGAGGGTTGGGGAAGCCTAGATTCGATAAACATTTTCTAAAGTAGGGAGAAAAGAGATATTGTCAAATATTGATAGGGCATCAAAAAGAAATCTAAATATATGTTCTAAAGTCAAAAGACAACCAATGAAAATGTTGTATGAAAGTATTGACAGGTGATAGGGAAGACCAAGTAGTGTTGGTAAAGTAAGTCCTCATCTTTCATGTCCAAAAACAAAGCAATAGAAGTATAATAATATCACTGGAATGAGAGAGAAATTCACCACAGAGCCAAAAGCAGAAACTCCTAGTACTAGAGCTACACATGGTGGGGGATAGTGGGGTAGCCAGAGGCATGTCCTGATTCTTCAACTTTATTGTGCTTTTGCAATTCACAGTTGCAAAAATATGGAACCAGCCCAAATGCCCATCAATCAATAAAGGCATGAGGAAATTACGGTACACACACACACACACACACACACACACACAATGGAATACCACTCATCCATAAAATGAAACAAAATAAAGGTATTCACAACAACCTGGATGGAACTGGAGACCATTATTCTAAGTGAAGTAACTCAGGAATGGAAAATCAAGTATCGTATGTTCTCACTCATAAGTGGGAACTAAGCTATGAGGATGCAAAGGCGTAAGAATGATACAATGGACTTTGGGAACTTGAGGAAAGGATGGGGGAAGGGGAGGGATAAAAGACTACATGTTGGGTACAATGTACACTGTCCAGGTGATGGGTACACCAAAATATCAGAAATCATCACTAAATAATTTATTCATGTAACCAAATACCACCTGTTCCCCAAAAACCTATTGAAATTAAATAAAAATAAAAGGTAAAGCGTCAGCCCCACCAAAAAAAAAAAACCACTTTTTGTGCTTTTGATATGTAATTATAGATTCTTGTTTTGACAAAAAAGTTGAAAAGAGACTAATCTGAGCGATCAGTTGGTGTCCCTAAATGAATCTATTGAGCCTTGGTGAAACCAGGGTCGTTGCTGTGTAGCAGAAAGGAAGGTTGCATTTCAGTTTTTTTCTGAGAGTAACAAGGAGTGTGACCTTAAGAAAGTCCCTTAAACTATCTTGCTGAGAATTTTGTTAGCTGTGAAATTCATTGCTTATAATATATTGACGGTCTGTACATGACAACTTAAAAGGCATTTGGGAAATTGGCACACAGCAGAAAATGACCTCCCAGTCAAGTTATTTATTTATTTATTTTGAGACAGTTTCCAACTTTTTGCTCGGGCTGGACTGCAATGGTGCAATCTTGGCTCACTGCAACCTACGCCTCCTGGGTTCAAGTGATTCTCCTGTCTCAGCCTCCCAAGTAGCTGGGATTACAGGCACACACCACCACGCCTGGCTAATTTTTGTATTTTTAGTAGAGACAGTGTTTCACCATGTTGGCCAGGCTGATCTCAAACTCCTGACCTCAGATGATCCACCCGCCTTAGCATCCCAAAGCGCTGGAATTACAGGCATAGCCATTGCGCGCACCCAAGTCAAGTTATTTAAATAACACTAGTCTCATTCAGAAGGCCTACAGTGGGTTTTCATGTCACCTCTTCTCCCTTGTCAGAAAAAAATGAAAGAGCACGTGGATGTTTTGAGATGAGAACAGATGCGTTCACCTCCTTCACCTCCATGTAGGCCTGTTATTAAGGGAAAGGGAACAAAGGAGTCTCATTTATGTAAGATGGCCTTACATGAGAGAAGAATAAATTCGAGTTGGTGAAAAACAAGGAATTCAATTTCTGCAGGGCGCGGTGGCTCACGCCTGTAATCCCAGCACTTTGGGAGGCTGAGGTGGGTGGATCACGAGGTCAGGAGATCGAGACCATCCTGGCTAACACAGTGAAACCCCATCCTTACTAAAAAATACAAAAAAAATTAGTCAGGTGTGGTGGCGGGCGCCTGTAGTCCCAGCTACTCGGGAGGCTGAGGCAGAGGAATGGCGTGAATCTCGGAGGCGGAGCTTGCAATGAGCTGAGATCTCGCCACTGCACTCCAGCCTGGGGGACCCAGCGAGACTTCATCTCAAAAAAAAAAAAAAAAGGAATTCAATTTCATCAGTCTAATATCCTGGAATGGAAGAGAGAAATTCTAAGACTGTCTCGACTGTAGAGATGTTCAGGGGAAAAAATAATAGATGATTATTTCTTCTGGTTCATTCTTTGACTTGTAGAGTTTGTCAGATGCCACATCAGGTGCCTTACAATGTGTTCATAACCTCAAGATATAAAAGGGAAGGAATTTTAGAATGATTCAATGATATCGCTGTTTTGCCTAATAAGCAAATAATTCAGTAAGAGACACTTATTAACAAATCTAAGAATAAAACTTCCTTTTTAATAAAAAAATTGTCTTTCTTCACATTATCTTTCTTTACATTCTTTGACAAAGTACCTCAACCCATCAATATTGTCTGTCTTATCCAAATTGAAGGATTATAATCCAGATTTAAGAAAATATCTATCAAAATAATGACAACATTGACCATTTACTCAGTATCTGCTGGGTATAGGGCACAACAAATATCTCTCGAGTTAGTACCAGGCCCTGTGCTGAGGCCTCCACTCCTCTTTAGCTCACGTACGCTGAGCAGCGAGTGCCACTGGCTCCCTGAAAGCTGCTCAGGCACCACGGTTTTTAATTCCCAGGAGAGGTGCTGTGTGCACCCCAGTGGACAGATGAGGGAATGGAGCGCAGGTGCATACCCTCGGGTAGAGAGCCACACACTGGTGGATCTAGCTCTAGAAGGACTGACTCCTTCTCTACCCGACTCGAGAAAGCCCACTGTTCAGTGATCTCGACCTCCACTTTATGTCTCTTGTTTCTGGATCAGAAATGATCTCGTGTATATTTCAAATTCTCCAGCTTTTCCTTGCCTTTCCTCCATCTTGTCACTACTCAAATAGGAAAATGATATATACATATATGTTAATCATGTACACCTAATTTCCTAGATGTAATTGAGTATAAATTTCAGGCAAAATGCTAACTTGAATATATTTTTATGTTAAACCTTTTCCATATTTCATTCACTTATCATTAAGAAAGCAAAACCTTTGCACAAAATATTGTGCTAGCCTTTGCCAGGAGACAGAAATGAGGAGTCATGTGCTGTGTTCTTTGGGAGCATTGAGTTCTCCTGAAAGTGGGAGAATACATATGTAAGTCCAATAGAAAGCAGAAGTCAGGGCCGGGTGTGGTGGCTCATGCCTGTAATCCCAACACTTTAGGAGGCCAAGGTGGGGCAGATAACTTGAGGTCAGGAGTTCGAGGCCAGCCTGGCCAACATGGTGAAATCCCATCTCTACTTAAAAAAAAAAAAAAAAAAATACAAAAATTAGCTGGGCGTGGTGGCATACGCCTATAATTCCAGCTACTTGGGAAGCTGAGGGAGGAGAATCACTTGAACCCAGGAGGCAAGGGTTGCAGGAGGCTGTGATTGTGCCACCGCGCTCCAGCCTGGGTGACAGAGCAAGACTCTTGTCTCAAAAACAAACACACAAACAAAAAGTAAAAATCAGATGACTAAGGCAGTGATGACTGCCACATCCTGTGCAGGGCAGCCTCTGGGATTTGGCTCAAAACACACTTGATCTAGTTCTTGACACCCATTGAGATAGTTGCTAGGCTATAGGCAGTTACATGAGAACTTCGAGCCTCAGTTTCCTTATCTCTGAAGTGAGAACAGGAATATTGATATTGCTAAAAAGGCATGAGCTTCAGATATAAGTAAAATACTGGGCATAGTACCTGCTTAGTCTTCATGAGTGAGTCAAAGAAAGCAAGTAGAATTAGGCAGGGTTGTGGGGAAGGGGAGAGGCAAGCTGTGCTAAAGACAGGCGGAATGGGCAGATAGAATGAAGGACTGACCACGGATACCTACAACTTGCAGCAGACGCAACTTCCTGAGCTGAACCTAGAGAATGCAAGTCACTGTAAAATGTACAGCTCTACGTTACCTCTCACCCCACAGGAAAATCAGCCCTTACCTAGAAAAAGGTAAAGATAAAAATGAAAGAAAAGAGTGTGGGGGGCGGGGAAGTAACATACATGTGTCTGTACACATTCAGACATTTGGGATGCTTACAACAGAGAAAGAACACTTTTGCAAGTTTTCTTGGCACAATGGAATGGTATTACTTTTTTAAGTCTATTGTGTCTGTCATCTATTCACATATTCTGAAACTGCTGACCTCTCATTGACAACAGTATGCCTCTTTTTCTAAGATTAGAAATTTTAAAATGTAGTTGCTGATAATAAACAAAGGACATTATGCTAAGTGAAGTGAGCGAGTCAAAAAACAAACAAACAAACAAACAAACAGATACTACATGATTCAACTCATTTTAGGTTGGTGCAAAGTTATTGCAGTGTTTGCCATTAAAAGTAATATAAAGGACCTGGAATAGTCCAATTTGTAGCAAGAGAAAATAGAATGGTGCCTGCCAGGGGCTGGAGGTAAGGAGAAATGGGGAGTTGTTGTTCAGTGGGTGCGGGGTTTGAATTTTACAAGATGAAAGTGTTCTGTGTTGGATGGTGGTGATGACTGCATAGCACTGTGAAGGTGCATGACGCCACTGACCTGCGCACATCTTAAGTAGTTAATGATAAATTTTATGTTATCTGTATTTTTCCATAGTTAAAAACACTTCTAAAAACCATTCTTGTTGGTATTTAAAGAAATGTAAAATAGAAAAGAGACGTTTTTAAAGTGTGAACTGGTGTGTGCACAGTTTCATCGTCTAGGTGTGTACTCATGAAAACAAATCTCTTTTGTTGTACATAGCGCTCGTTAACGTTGATTTTTGCATAGCAGTGAGAGTTCAATCATCTTACATTCAACATAAATATGACAGCTTTACAAACATCCCCCCTTTCATCCACTGAGTGAGTTTATCGGGAAAATCTAACAAAATCCTTCTAGGCCTCCCAGGTGGAAGGTACACAGTCCCCTGCTCTGGAAGAGGACATGGAAGCTCACACTGGTTAAGGGACTTTTCCAAAGTCACCATCAGCAGGTAAACTTCCGAAACTGCTGCCAAGTCCATGCTTATCCCATGTCCACATACATTATCTAGGCAAGACCCACTTCGGAAACTACTTCTTCAAGGAATGATGGGGACTAGGTTCAGGATGGTAGAGCAGGGCTGTTTTTGAAACGCAGTCTCTTTCTCTTTGCACCAAGCTTTCCTTAAGTGTGTGGGCGACCCTCCCAACTTCCTCCTCTCTCCCACAACCACCACTCTTGATGCTTCTCTCAGCTGCTCTCCTCGACACCTGGACGACTCCTCTTGGCTACCTGAGGGCTGGCATTGTGGGAGGCAGCCGAAGCCAGTGGGTGCTGCTGGGATTCCCGCCCACACCCAGCAGTTGCCTGGAGATGGAGGTATGCCAGGTATGCGGGCCAACAGCTGCAGAGCTGCCACTGACAGGCTGGAGGAGGATTCTTTGTCAGTGACCACACCAGCCCGAGCCCCTGCCAGCTGTCCCACTCAGTATGCCCTGGCTTCCAGGGCCCCAGCCAGGGAAGGGTGTGGACATATGATACAGCGGTGGCCACACTGCAGGGGTCAAGGGGAAGGCAGGCCGATACTAGCAGCAGAGGAAATGACACTTCAGAAGTGTCCTCTCTTACAAACAAGAGCAACTGTGTGTCCCAGTGAGTATGGGACGCTCAGTCTCCTAACACCATTCAAGGGTCTCCAAGTGACTGTGCATACAATTTCAAAAATACCACAAACTCGTTATTCTTACCCCAGCCATTTTTTATAACTATACCTAGGGAATGTGTTAGTTAATTCTAAAGAGCCAGGAACTAAAAAAAAAGATAAACATGGAAACTTCAGGTGTTCCAGAATCTTTCCTCCTGTTTCCCTATTCTAATTTACATTTAAAATGGAGAGAGACAGAGTTTAAGCCAAATGTTTTAAATTGTGAAAACAAGTGAACTTCTTTTGCCTATTCATGACAAACCTTCACATTTTGTGACTTCTTTCCACCAAGGCAAGATAGCTTTCACTGGGGGGAACTGAACCGGTGTGGTGTTTTCTGCCTTCAGCCATCTGTGTGTACTCTGTGACAATATGCTTCTGAGCTGGACAAGACGCCTACTATTTTTTCATTTCACTAAAGAGCTTCAAGTTGCTCAGCTACAACCTGGGGGAAGTGTTTGAAAGCTGATTTTCTGAGGCTCAGCCCCAGGCCTCCTTTTCCACCACAAAATATCAGACCTGCTTTTCTCTAAATCAGAATTAGGCACGCCACTCCAGATGAAAGAGCCCTGTCGTTGAAATGCCTTTCTTTGGCCCACACTAAGTATAATTTCTGCTCCCGTTTGAACTCAAATATCACATTTATATTTTAACAGCTGCTGCTCTCTAAGCAAACTTATTCACATAGAAAATCCAGGATTGTGACTACTTATTTTTTCCTCTCTACACATAAAACAGATTCCCTGGAAACACAGCTATCTTAAGTAGCTGGAATTGTCTAACTTTGATTATTTTATTATTTACAAATCAGACAGGTGAGAACAAGAAAGTGAAAAGCAGGAAACAAGACAGGCAGAGAAATAAAGGGCTTGATCGGAAGAGGAGCAGGATGCCTGAGCAGGTCCACTGGGTTCTCAGGGCTGTAGCAAAAATCAAAGAACAGCCGTGGTCTCAGGACATGCCATAGATCAGACCACAGCTTCCAACCATGCCACATGCTGTCTGTGTGTTCCCTTCACACCATTCATTTTTTCCTGCTGTTTTAATGATCTCAAACCAAGTCTGGGCCATGTGCAGACAAGCCAGTCAGAGGAGGCTTCCAGAAGGAGGGTGCATCTGAGATTAGCTGTAAAAGATGAGCAGGATTTCCACAATCGCTCAAAGGAAAAGGGCATTTCAGAAAGAGAGAAGAGCACATTCATGTGAGTCCAGGTAGGAGCACGGGGGACACGCATGAAACCTACTGATGGCAGAGTTCATGCGCACGGTGGACGCAGGCTTGGCAGCCCTCAAGGCAGAAGAGGAGACAGTGCAGGAACTGTGACTGCTCCAGGAAACTTGAGCTCCATTCTGCAGGCTCAAGGTTGAGATGGAGTAAGAGGAAGGATGCCCTGGGTGCATTGCTCATGGGAGGACAGATTAGAAAGGGTTTATCTCATGGCAAGAAGCCACTTCCAAGTAGGGAAGTTGGAGAACTTGTTGTCAGGTGGCAGAAAAGAGAAGACCCTTGAAAAGCTATCCAGGAACGGGTGTGGGCACACATGGAGCGTGTCCATCATGCTGTAATTCTGATCCAGGTCCTTGACTTAACTGCATTGCCATTAAGCTTGTGAAAGGAGGGCAAAGCCGGTACCAGACATTGGTTATATGTTCAATATGTGTTTGAATATTTATTAGAGGTATTACCTATGTTATTTTATAATACTCTAAAAGCAATTCCATGAAGCCCATTGCTATTTTATAGAAATGAAATCTGAAAACACAGAAGGTCAAGTGAACTAAGAAATCTACAAATAACTAAGAAGTAGGGCTGCCTGACCCCAATCCTGCACTCTTGGCTCTTTATGACTTCACTTGTGGGCATACTGAGCTAAAAGTATGGACGTCTCCAGGTAGAGGGCACTAGGATGCAGATGAGTACCTGAGTCTGGAACTTAGGAGAGTTCCAAGCAGGGCTGTGGGTACGGGATGGGTGCATGGGAAGGAGGTAGTCAAAGCAAAGCGATTGGCAGCTGCTTGGGGAGGGGGCACAGGAGAGTGGCCTGGCCCTTCTTAGATCATTGTCAACTCAGCTTGTCTAAATGGCTTTTATGACCTCAGTTATCACCTGTATTATTGCTGGCCTATGGTATTTTGCAGCTTTTCGGGAAACAGTGATGCTTTGCTTCTGACAAAATTCATCTTAAAGGGTTTATTGTCTTACTTACTAGGAATCACCAGGGAATAGAGTGTTACACAATGTAATTTTTTCCCTAATAAATAAAGCTTATTTTTATAAATTCCAGGGCTTTTAATCTGAATTATGCTTAACTATTTTTCTATATTTTATTACATTGTTTGATTCCTCCCTAAAGACAGTATATTTTAGTATTTTCACAGAAAAATGAGAAGCCCTCATTATGAACATACCTGATTAAGTTGAGCATTTCCAAGTGATGTCCACATCATTGCTCAAGTGATATGAGGCCAGAGGATGAACTACTGCCCCCTGAATGAGGCTAGAATGCTGCGCCTTTATTTATTTCATTGGACAACTCATTCATTTTTATTCAACAAATATTTATCAAGTGACTCCTATAAGAGTGACTAAAATAGAATTTCCTGCTTTTGTAGACCTTACGCTATAGTGATTCCATAGTGTCTAGTGTTTCATGAAATTATACAAAATTCCACTAATCTAAAATACTATTGATAATAACATATACTTTTAATGCATTAATATTAAATAATGTTGAAATTAAGTTATGCTTATCTAATGTAAGATACATTGCCATTTCAGATACTAAAATTTGAACAAGTAAACAAATGTTTCTCTTGAAATCATTGAAAGCCATATCTAAATCCCTTAGAATAGCGTTAGCACATAGTATTTTAGGAAAGCAAAGTTCTAACTATTATTGTTGGATTGCACCCAGATTATGTTACTATTTAAATTTCTACTTTATGTAAAACACTTTTTCATATGGATATTCTTTATCCCAACAGTAGTCCATTTGTTACACCAGAAGTAACACCAGATATTTCTGAATAATAAAGGCAGTAAAATCGGTGGTTTTGTGGAATTTTGCTTATATACGTCACTGTTGATTCAAACAATATAGTAGCTCTACGAACATCTGTGCTTCCAGCCTCTCTGTTTCAACCATGAGAGCATCATTTCTCTCCATGCTGCTTAAATTAAAAATCTAAATATTTGGTAAATTTTATGCTTTTCTGGAATATGTTTTATTAATATTATATTCTAGTAAAAAAAGTAAATGTTCTTAGCCTGAGAAAGATTTTATAGAAAGGCTTTAGTAAACATTATACTTTATAATGTACCTGTACTACACTAAATGTATAATGTACTTATACTAAAGAGTAAACTATGTTGTCTTTGAGTTTAGGGATAAGATGAGTAAGTATGTAAACATAATAATGAGAAACTATTAAAATGCAGTAGTTTCAATATGATTATTTAGATAGAAAATCCAAAAATTTGTACATGAATTACTTAAATTAATAAAACTAATTCAATGAGTTTACTAGATACAAAATTCATTGTCCAAAGGAATTGTATTTCTTTACACCAGCAATGATGTTAAAAATAATAATTTAAAAAATTAACTTCATATTTCATGAAAAGTATAAAATTTAAGAATAAGTTTTAAAAGTGTACAATGTCTTTATGTATAATAATATAAAACTTTTGTACAATAATAACATCAAAATGAGGGGTGATATGTACTATGTTCATAGGCTAAATGTCTCACTTTTTTAATAATGTTAATTCTCCTCAAACATATTGATATTATCTTTGAGTTTGACAAAATTATACAGGTTTGACAAAATTCCAGTAAATTCCCAATACATTTTGTGGAACTTATAAACTATATAATAAAGGCCAAAACAGTCCTTAAGAAAAACAAGATGAGAAGACTTGACATATCATGAGTGATTTGAAATATATAAATTTCAGAAATTTTCCCTTTGTAATATAAGCATGTAATGCTATCACATTTGCCCAAATGGCTACTTTATGTGCATCCTACAAATTGTGATATATTCTGCTTTTGTTTTCATCTTTGTTCTCTTTGAAATACTTTCTAAGTTCATCTGTGACTTCCTCCTTGACTCAGGAATTTTTAGAAGTATGTCGTTTCATTTCAGAACATTTGGAAATAATTTATTTCTAGTTTCATTTAGTTGTGCTTAGAGATCATACTGTGTATGATTTCTGTCCCTTTCAATGTATTGAGACTTGTTTTTATAGCCCAGATTATCATCAGTTTTAGTGAATGTTTTAAATGTGCAGTTGATAACAATGTTTTTTATATTGCTGTTTGGTGGACTGTTTTAGAAAAGTCAACAAAGTAAATCTAATTAAGAGTATTGCTTGTCTTCTACCCTTTGGCTGGTTTCTTATCTCATTCTATTAGTTTCTGAATAAAATGGGTTAGAATCTACAATCTCCAACAAAAACGGGATTTATCCATTTCTTTTTTCTGTTGTCTATTTTTTCTTACATATATTTAAAGTTCTATTGTTAGGCAATATTTAGTATTGTTGTGTCCTCTTGTTGAATTGACCCTTCTAACATCATTAAATGTTATGCAATTCTGGTAATATTTCTTATTGTAAAACTTACTATTTCTGTCCAAATCTATGCCCTGTCCCTTTATAAAATAATGATGATAACAAAGACTACATAATATTTATTGTTTTTTAATCTCCCACTTTTAAAAATTCTGGGGGTTTAGATTATTTAAATTTGTATAATTATTGATAAAACTAAAATCAAATCCACTATCTTTCTATTTGTTTTCTACTTTTCCATCTTACTTCTTTTTTTTTTTTTTTTTTTTCTGAGACGGAGTCTCGCTCTGTCGCCCAGGCTGGAGTGCAGTGGCCGGATCTCAGCTCACTGCAAGCTCCGCCTCCCGGGTTTACGCCATTCTCCTGCCTCAGCCTCCGAGTAGCTGGGACTACAGGCGCCCGCCACCTCGCCCGGCTAGTTTTCTGTATTTTTAGTAGAGACGGGGTTTCACCGTGTTCGCCAGGATGGTCTCGATCTCCTGACCTCGTGATCCACCCGTCTCGGCCTCCCAAAGTGCTGGGATTACAGGCCTTACTTCTTAATTTTTTTTATTTTTTACATTTTTATTTCATTTGGAGTTTACAATACACGTCTTTAACTTATCACAGCTCTATGTAGAGTATAAAGAATGTACAGCAGCAGAAGTCAGTTTTTCTCTTCTGTCTTTGCACTACTGTTATCATACATTTTACTTCAAATGCATACATTTAACATGTGCCACAAATCCTATAACACTTTTTGTTTTTGCTTTAAACAATCAATTATCTTTTAAGGAGATAAAACAATAAAAAATTTTTACATAATTTTTATATATTTCTGGGGCTCTTAATATCTTTTCTTTTATAGATCAAATTTTCCTTCTGGTATTATAATTCTTTTACTAAAGAAATTTTCTTTAACACTTATGTAGTGCAAGTGTACTAAACATGAATTAGCTCAGTATTTGTTCTGAAAAGGCTGTTTGTTTTTGGAAGACATTTTTGCTGGTTAAAGACTTCTAGGTTGGCAAAAAATGTTTTTAAGTACCTTAAAGAACAGCTCTATAGTTCCTGGCCATTTTTCTCTTACATACATTTCGATGAGGAATCTGCAGTATTCTTTCTTTGTATATAGTGGATTTTCCCCTCATGAGCTGTTCTGCCCCTCTCTCTCAGTTATCTTCTTCTGGCACTCCAATTACACGTACATTTAACTCCTTGACATTTTCCCAAGTGCAGTGCTAGAGACTGAAGATTTAACTGCAGTGAGCTTGGACTGTGAGAATTGAAGCAGAGCCAAAAACTGATAGACAGTAATCATTGCAGATGTTTGCTGAACAATTGCAATGTAGCAGGCACTCTTCTACTTTTCACTTGTATAATTTTGACTTATCCTTAAGATTTATCTTGAAATTTTCCAGAAATCCTTCCTATACCATTCTTTCTCACCCTAACCTCTACCTCACCTGTCATACTAGGTTAGGTATCCCTCTTTTTCAGTTTTACCGCACGCTGGGTTTCCAGTGTTTTTAAATCTATTATTCTTTATTCTATTATATCTTTTTATTTTTAATTTCCATGGCTAGGCTGTGAACTCTGTGAGGGCAAAGACTATGACTATTATCTTGTGTCATAGTCAAATGACTGCTCCTTTGCCCAGGGTGCGTTACATTCTCAATGGGTGTTTGATGAAAGAACGGATGAATAAATGGTGTCTCCCACTAGACTGTGAGGTCCTCAGAGGCAGAAATTATACTTTTTCCATTTTTTGGTAATCCTGGCCCAATATATAACGATTGATGAAAAAGAGCGTTTCAGCAATTGCAGTTTCTGTTTTTTGTTTTTTGTTTTTTTTGCGACAGGGTCTCACTCTGTCTCCCAGGCTGGAGTGTAGTGGCATGGTCTCAGCTCACTGCAACCTCTGCCTCCTGGGTTCAAGCGATTCTTGTGTCTCAGCCTCCCAAGTAGCTAGGATTACAGACGCAAGTCACCATGCCTGGCTTATTTTTGTATTTTCAGTAAAGACGGGATTTCACCATGTTGGCCAGGCTGGTCTCTGACTCCCAACCTCAAGTGATCTGCCCGCCTTGGCCTCCCAAAGTTCCAGGATTACAGGCATGAGCCATTACACCTGGTCCAATTGTGTTTTAAAGGCACCATTGAAACCTTGTGTGAACAAAAAACTTCACCACCACTCTTGATATTTCCTCCTTAACGTTAAAGGAATGATGGTAAACCCCAGAAAAAGAGAAAAGCATATCTTTTATAATAATCTGGTTCCTCTTTTAGAAAGATTCCTGCATGAAAATCTGACATATTTGCCTTTAGTTTTCAAACTATCCCTGGCCTATGGCCTTCTTGTTAGGTGAGAAATATTCTTCACAGGTTAGCCATAAAACAAGAAATGAAGGAATTACTTGCTTCATTTCTTGATTCACAGCACTATTTCTGTCAACATTTATGCCCTATTCCCCTACAAATAACAAGGATTAAAAAAAAAAAAAAGTCATAACATGTATTTAGTGCCAATGGTGCCAGACACCACTATAGGAATTGTACAAAGATTATTCTTATCATTTCACAGGCTGGGAAACTGAGACTTGGAGAGATTGTTTGACTTGTCCAAGGAAACATTAGCAGGTAGAGTAGCAGAATTTGAGTCCTCATTAGTTTGTCAATAAAGTCCATATTCTTTCCACTAAATAAAATGCATTCTACCAATTCGTCTTATAATATAAAAAGTAAGAACAGCTCTACAGTTACTGGTCAATGCTATATTAGATGCATAAAACCTGAAGTAAGACCATACAGCTTCATATTCAGGCTCTTCCCTGCTTTGGAAAAATTCTTGAATGCTCCAATCTTCAATGTCATCATCTGGAAAATTGAGATAATAAAAACGTATGTATTATAAGTTTTTATAAGACAAAATGAGATTATATGCATAAAAGATATTTTGTCCATTGGAAAACACTATATACATGCCAGTCATGATCCCAAATGTGAAGTAATTTTAGAAGCAGCAAGAAGAGTCCCACTTTTATCCCAAAATATGTCTAATGGAAAAGTAATAATTTTTAACGTGTAAATACGCCTTGAAAGTGAAAATACCTTATTGGAATCTGTTTGTCAAGTGCCTAGCCATCATTCATAAGCTGGAATGAATTATTTCTGTTCAATTGAAATCCTGACTACTAAATAAAATGAGTTTCATCTAATGTTTGGGACATTTTCAAGTAAAGAAGAAGGCAGTTGTTGAGCACCGCCTATTACAGGTCTCCTGACCATGTCGGGAGAAAGGGTGGCTAAGATGGAGAGGCCCTGCTGTGCTGGCGCTGGGGCCAGGCAGCCCTAAGATACTAAACTCATGGCAGGCAGAGAAGCAACAGCTGACAGAAGTGGGGAGGAGGCACTCTAACAATTACATTGAGGGCCATCTTTGTTTAACATCAGAAGATTACAAGATACAATTATTTGTGATGTAGTGAGCCAGGGGTAGAAATCTTGTTTTAAAACTGGTTATCTGTGGTGTCAGCAAATCACAGAATTGTCAGAGCAGGTACCCAAAGCTCCAGTGGAAAGGAAGAGTCAGTTGTGTTTGCACACTTGTCTGGCCCGGATTTTTTCATGGTCTTTCTGCCACCATGTTGCTGAAGAAATCTTCACTCCCTTTGCCTGTGTGTTTGGGATGGGATTACTGAAGTCCTTCCTGAATTCTGCTTATGTGAAATGTTACTCCATGTGGTTTTAATTCCATGAAGATATTTCCTCCAGTGTATGTGAATTATATAGGTTGGGAATAATTAGAGAAAGAGATGACTAGGTTAGAAACAGGAAAGAAAAGGAAATAAAATACAACAAAACAAAGCACAAACCAGGCAGAACAGGCAGAGGTCCTGCAAAAGGGCTTTGGGCAATGGAAGGGAGTGCTGAGAGCCGGGCAATGCCATCTCAGGAGGGAGCCTGGACATGCATTAGACAGGGTGAGTGCATGTCTTTGGGGAATCTTCCTCTGTCCCTGTAGTAACACTGTCCATCAAAGGTGGCAGACAGGCCAGGCGTGGTGGCTCATGCCTGTAATCCCAGCACTTTGGGAGCCCAAGGCAGGTGGATCACCTAAGGTCAGGAGTTCAAGACCAGTCTGGCCAACATGGTGAAACCCCGTCTCTACTAAAAATGTAAAAATTAGCCAGGCATGGTGGTGCATGCCTGTAATCCCAGCTACTAGGGAGGCTGAGGCATGAGAATTGCTTGAACCCAAGAGCAGGAGGTTGCAGTGAGCCAAGACGGCACCAGTGCACTCTAGCCTGTGGGAAAGAATGAGACTCTGTCTCCAAAAAAATAAAATTGGGGGACAGACAGACCTTCACTCCATCAATTAAACCAGGAATCTTGTGGAGAAACCTTCTCAGAAGAAAGAAAAGCAAAGGAACGTGTCTCTCAGTGGGTATATGACCCATGAGGAACCAAAATGAATGTACGAGTGTCTGGTTGGAACAGACAGGAGAGGAGATCCTGAGAAGATTCTTCTAGCAAAAGATATTAACAGGAAAAGGGCTTCAGAGAACCCAGGACATGAAGATGTGTAAAATGCCTTGTATAGCCTTTTTTAGCTTGCCTTTATTGTTGTATTGTAATAGATATTAAAATTGATATTTGTGAGTGTCTTCAGGGTGAGTCCCAGCTCTTGTTTCCCAGCCCTCCCTTTCTCAAGTCTTCCATTCCTCCACTGCAAGTTCTCCAGCACAGATATTTTCAGAAGCCGGATTCCTGTGTTGGGGAAGTTGTTCTGCACTTTAATCACCGACTTGTCCCTACACAAGGGGAGAAGTTGTAATTGGGGGAGCTAATGTAACGAGAAGCTGTACCATTCAAGATGTGTATATGAATGTTGTCATTTTTACTTTACATGCATTTACTTGCTTACAGAAAATTGCACAGAGCACCAAATCTATAAAAAGTCAAGCCTTATTGTCAAGAAGCTTAGAGTGACCAAGGACAAAGGGAAACCCATAATATGCTCATTACTGCTTACACTTTTAACTCGAGCTAATCATATTCTTATGTTCCCCACATGTACACATTAAAGAAAATGTCAGTAATTAGTGAAGAATTTAACATAATGAATCCATGTAAAAGTAAGGTTTTAATTACAGCATTTACACAGGTTACAAACTCTAACTTGCCTTTGTATAAGAGACAATCAGATCCATACTTTTTTGTTTTCTAAGCCGTTTTGGGTAGGAAAAAAAAAACAGCCTTTGATATTTGAGTCATGCTAATACACTCGGGTTTCAAGATAGTATTCTGGCATTTTTCAACAAGGTCTTTTTCCTCGCTATGGAGAAAGGGTCAGTCTCACAGTTCACAGTGTGTAGTCACATCACTGAGAAATGTGCATGCATCTGACCTCACACTGGGATACTTCTCCCTGTGTGACACCAGTTCCGAAGACCTCTTCTCAGTTTAGTTCCAGGACAAGCTACATGTGAAATGCTGACTTTCAGTTTCATCAACTGCTGATGTTGACCACGCTCCAACAACAGAAAGAATTTGAGTTCATCAGTAGTTACTGGGCCATGGAGCCTATTTTCCTCAGGAACCCTAAGAGAATCAAGCCCTCAGTATGGACCAAGAAGCAATATGGACTTATCTGATCTATAAGATCAAAAGTATTCAAAATGGGATCTATAAAATAGTCAACTTGGTTCCGAAAATAAATTGTGAGAATTTCTCTATCAATTTCTATTCTCTCAAAAAGTAGGCAAATATCTAAGTGTTACTAATATTGAACACTTAGGCTGACTGTGGACTCCCCACTCAGGCTGCATGTCTGAGATTTGCATAGGAAGTGAGGTCATTGGTTTCCTGAGAAATGTGGGCTCTGCAGAGGACAAAGGAGTTCCCACAGCCCCACTCACAGGTTCTCTTGCAGCTATTGTTAAGTGGCACAGTCACTTAACCATGGCAAGTGAATTCAAGGATGAAATTGTCTAATTTTAACTAAACTGACTTCACAAAAGGTTAAGTGGGTTAAAAAGTTTCCTACAAAGAAGTGCCAAATTTAGATAATATGATAATTCAAGAACAATAAAATACCAGAGTTACACTTCTTCAATTAGTTGTATAGACTCTTGTCAACCACATAACAAAGTTTAAAACAATGCAAGGAGTCAGCCAGAAATCTACATTATCATCAGGAAAGCATTTTGAAACATAGGTTATATCCACTGTCATCAATGCCAGCTCACTCTAAGTGCATAGTCTGACTCAAGATTTGAAGTTGATGATAGTATTCAGGAAGCATGTACGATTTGATTACTCATGCTCAAAGCCGTGTGATATTGAACCAGCTACTTTACAAAATTTAATTGAACTTAATGATGAAAATTAAAGTCTCTTTGAAAGATCTTATCAAAGAGCAAAAGACAAAAGCCACTTCCTATTGGGGGAAATGTCTTCCTCATAGTATGCGAGCTTATTTTTCCCATCATTTTGATCAAAACAGAAGAAAAAATATATGAAAACATGTAATAACAAGCTTAATAAATAAAACATGCAAAATATGGTGTGTTACTTATTTTAATATGAATTTCTATGTATTTATACTTATCTGAAACAAATACAAAATAGTTTGGATCCTTGTGATTGGTCACAAACTTAGAAAGCCTGCCCTTTACATGCAGAAAACTTTCAAAATTCTTGCATATAACAAGCTCTTAACTGATTAAAGAAATGGCACTCTATTTATGAAATATGTCAAAAAGTAGATGGTATTTTATGTGGATTGCTAGATTTATCATTTATAAATGCGTTTTTTATACTATTCATTTTGTCCATAAAGTGCAAAGACTCTAAATCATATACAAACTTTGCCAGGTACTTGATCCAAGTGAGCTGATTTTTGTTTTCTAACTATGTAGAAAGTTAAATTTATCGGTTGCTTTTCTAGATGGACCCATTCTGGGTCCCTTGACTACCATCGCTTATGTGATTAGATGGATTCAGGGGATCCTTGGTGGACTGGTGAAGAATGAAGCATGTGTACCCACTTTACTTCTACACTTTGACAGCTGTAGAACAGAGACAATGGTGGTGCATGATACATCCGTGTGTCTGGGAGTTAATTCCTTTCTGAGGTGTATACTACTTAGCTTTGTGACTAAAATCTACTGTCTTCAGTTTCCTAATCTTGCTAAATGGGAAAGATGTTAATATCTATGATTGTAGCACATCACAAGTAAAGATAAATGAGAAAATGTATGCTTTGGCTGGGCGCGGTGGCTCATGCCTGTAATCTCAGCACTTCGGGAGGGCGAGGGAGGTGGACGATCAGGTCAAGAGATCAAGACCATTCTGGCCAACATGGTGAAACCCCGTCTCTACTAAAAGTACGAAAATTAGCTGGGCGTGGTGGTGCACACCTGTAGTCCCAGCTACTCAGGAGGCTGAGGCAAGATAATCACTTGAACCTGGGAGGTGGAGGTTGCAGTGAGCCAAGATCGCACCACTGCACTCCAGCCTGGTGACAGAGTGAGACTCCATCTCAAAAAACAAAGGACAATGTATGCTTTGTAAACTTTAAGCCTGTGAGATGGCTAAAATTACGGGGCAAGACTTGGCCAGGACAGCCCAGAAACCACAGGGTGAAAATACCACCCAGAACAGAAGGTCCACCATGAAGATAAGGACATAATCTATCAGGAAGGATTAAATGTAACCGTCAAGAACAGGCTTGATGGAGGAGGGTGACTCTGAATGGAGCTTTGAGCTACAGTGGGGTTTACAGCACAGGCAAATCCTGGTGACTGCATGCTAGATAAAAGGAATTGGACAAATGAAATAACTGAGGCAAGAGAGGTTGGGCATGTTCAAATTCATATCTGTATTACATAGATAACTTAAGAATGAAGTACAGCCAGAAAAAGCATACTAGACTCAGATTATGGAACATGTTTAATGCTAGGCTAAGAACTGTATTCTATTATATATGCAAAAAAGGATCCCATGAGTGCTTTTTGAGCAGAAAAATAACCCAACTTATGTGATGTTTTAGGAAGATACTTGGGTAGCAATGTGGAAGAGGCACTGAAGCAAGCAGATTGAAGGCAGATGCTAAGTATAAGACCATAAAGCTTTTGCACTGGATTTGATCAGTTGCAGTGAAGGCTTGAGTTTGGATGGTGGTCTTGGGAAAGTTTAAAATAAAAAGGAGAGGAGGGGTCATAACTGACTTATCATGCCTAAGAAGTCACACATGTTAATAACCTCAAGAGATATTGGAACAAACAGAAAAAAATCCTCTTTTGTGCATCCATTCTTTTATTAAGAAAAGCTTAACTGAGCTTCAGATATGTACAGAAAAGGCAAATACCATGAGGAAGGAGATGTGTTCATAAAACACATGTTTAAAATGATAATGTTCTTTAATTTTAAAATATGATGGAGGTAGTTTTTGCAAAGTTACTAAAGTTTCCAAATTCTAAAACCACATGGTAGTGTGCCCACTACACATGGAGCAAATAACCTGCCCTGATTCTCCCCACTTGTAATCCAGCCAGCAAGCTCTGTCTCTCCATTCCCAAGGCTGTGTTCACAGACAGCACTGACCAAAACCGGCCAGTTCCCCCCAAACCCCTGCTGCACAGTATCTCACAGATATCAGTGATGGCTTATCTTCACTTACCTTTCAACCCCTCTTTCTTCTCTACCCCTCTCTATGCACCCCAAAACCGCCAATATCTCTATAAATAGCATGACTCGGACCCCTCTCTATGCACCCCAAAACCGCCAATACCTCTATAAATAGCATGACTAGGACTTTCCTGGGCTTGGACTTCCATGTGGGTTTGGCTGAGGAAGATCAATGTAAGGTGATGGGATGCCCAGAGGACAGAGAGTTGGGGGGTAATTCTCTCCCACTCCTTTTCTGCCTTAGTGCAGTAATGGCGACAGTATTCTCTCCATGAAAACACTCCTTGCCTCCTGCTATGGTTTCAATATTAGTGTCCCTCTAAAATTCATGTTGCAACTTCATCCTCAGTGTGACAGGATTAAGATGTGAGGCCTTGAGGAGGTGATTATATACCCTTATAACAGCACTCTGGGGGACTAGTTAGATCCTGTTTGCTTTTATACTCCTGCAATATGAGGACACAGCAAGAGTTGCCATCTTGGAAGCAGAAAGCAACCCTCTCCAGACACCAAATCTGCTGGCACCTTGAACTCGGACCCCTCAGCCTCCACAACTGTGAGAAATATTTTTTTTTTTTTTTTTTTTCCAGTAGATTACATAGGCTCCATGTCCACCTTCTGTGAATGCAGAGCAAACAGATTAAGACATCCCACAGTTCGGGCATTGGCTAGTGCCCTCTTTGCCCACCTTTGCTGCTGGTAGCCTGTCTTGCAGATACCCACTGACTTTACAGAAGGGGAGGTGGCTTCTTGGAGGTTCTAGCACAGTGCAAGCTGAGAGATGGCACCCTGCAGGCTTGAAGCACTCCTCTCCAGCATGCAGAATGGCTTTGGAGCAATGACCAATGTATGACTCTGTCTCTTGTGTGACCATGTGCCCCAGTTTTCCCAGGACATAATAATAATAATTTCTAACGTAATTATTAACAACAACCCCTTTCACTGTCCAAAGTGACCTGACTTGGATAAGAGAATTGTAAGTTCATTCTACCTTTTCCACAAAGCCAGAATACCAGAACACATGGTCAGAAAACAAAAGGGTGAAATTGGGTATGACCTCCCTCAGTCTCCCACTGATGGGATCTGTATTTTTCATTCTTACTTCCTTATGCTCAGTGTGTTGTGAAGCCCTTGGGCCAAGGGAAGAATTTTGCATCAAGAAATATAGTTCTGGTTTTATTCAATGATAATCTGAGACTGTTCTATAATCGTATTGGGCTTTTCATGTTACCAGATAGAGAATTCCTGTTTTGAACTGGCATTTTACAGTGCCCAGAGGATGTTGGAGTGTTTGTACACAATGGGAGCAAAGAAGATTACATCTAACACATGGGCAATTTACTAGGGTTCCTTAATTCAGTAGTGTCCAAAGATAATGGTTAGTGGAAACTGTAGCTGTAAAGGATTTGCATTCTATTGGAATGAAAATTTTGGTCATACTACCAGTTTAAAATTTCTGATAGGGCAAGGTGTTGGGAGAAGGTAAAGGGAGCATCAATAGGTGATTTGAAAACAATAAAAAAGAGGAGCTATCAACATAGAACATAGACTAACAGCAGAGAGAGAAACCATATCAGCGATTGTATGCTTGTGCTGATTAATGTCTTCCTTCCCTTTATCATGCTGCTTGATCTGAAGAGTACTGGTGGAACTAACATTACAACCTAGGTTCCAGGTAAGGGTATGACTGAGTTGATACCACCCCATCACCATACAGTGGCAGGTGCCCTTTGTAAGTAAGGAGGATAGTAAAAGTTATCCTCCTTACTTTACCATTGCACTGCTAAGGAGGCTTTTATTTCTTTTGCTAGATTTGCCACCTTTAAAATTTATCCTTCACATCATAGTCACAGTGAGGTAATTAATGAGGCTTTCTTACCTTCACTATCTTTCTTCATCTTTGACATTGTAAAATGTATTATTTCTACATTATTGGGGCAAATGACATTTCCAGTCTATTCTGTAACCCTCATCCACATTTGGTTTTAGTCTACAGCAAAATGCATTCAATACTCACAACTTTTTTTTTTTTTTTTTGCTGTATTCTGCCAAGGCATCTTCCTTTAATCGGCTGTTATTGTTTTCCTTCCTTCTGTAACCAAACGTGTTGCCCTTTTTCTACACGTAGCCATGTTTTTGTTCTCTCAACAACACTAATGAAAATATTATTTCCTGAATTCCTGCTTGATAAAAACTGCAACAAATTGTAATATATCATGTCTACATAGTAAGACTACCTTGGCTGCACATAAAAATCCTTGGTGGGCATTGAGAATCTTGTTGGTCTTCCCTCATTACCATCCAGTGTCACTACTACTGGGGGAGCCAGGAGGATCAGGACACCTTTCTTCATTTCTCCCATGAGTGACTTATTCTGTTTTTCTGGCTGCCCAGTAGATATTTTATTTTGTTAAGTCTAATACTTTTATTAAGATGTGGTTCACTCTTTGCCTATCATGAATGGATATGCCTTGCTTCTGATGTGCCCTTTTGAAAGGTAGATTCAAGTCTTCATGCATTGCACAGAAGAGTTTTGTATTATAATTTTGCAGTATTGGTTCTGTCTCTTTTGGTTTCTTTTTTGGATGTTCCAGTTATGTATGTGTTCAATCCATTTGTCAGTGTTCCATAATTCTCATTGTCTCTCTAATACTTAAGTTTTGCTTTTCAAATACTTCCTTAGATAATTTTTGTGTAAATGGGTACCTATTTCCTTTAATTTTTGTAATATATTACTAAATGGTTTGGGTTTTCCTGGATAAGCTCTTTATAGGAACTACAGAGGTTCAGAGACAGAATCAAGACAACCTTCTGGGCCTCACACCACAGTGGCTCTTGCCTACTTGGCTGTCACAGGGACCGACTGTTTCCTGCAACTACGGCTCCTCTGGTGATTCTCTGTGTGGTTGAATGTCCTTGGTCCTCCCTTGAACAAAATTGGGTCCAGGAGGGGACTTTTTCTGGTAGCCTATGTGCACTTGTTTCCACTCCTGTGGTTAAAAAAAGGGGGTATAGGTTTTGAACATGGAGGTGAATTTCCCACATTTTCAGGGAGTACCTTTTTGTTGGTGTCTTCTGAGATTATTGGCTATTGGCCTCACCATCTCCATACTTCATTTACTCCCGTGTGGCTCGTGCCTGATTCCAACTAGATTTAGATTTAGTCATCTCTACATACATTTTGAAATATTCAGATTCTAACTGTTTCTAGCTTCACTGAGGATATGTTTGGTTCTTCCCCCCACTCCCCCAATTTTCCTTGTTGCTTTTTTACGTGTTCTGGAATAATATGAGGAAAAAATGCTGACTTTTACAGCCTGTGTATACAACTATCTCTACAGAAAATTTTAAGATATATATTAGTTCTTTATATTCACATAATAACTTTGCAAATAGTCCTAGTGTAAAAAACTTATTCTGATATCTTCCTGTGTTTTTATACAAATATATGTATATTTATATACACACACACACACACACACACACATGCTGGGATAGTTAATATTGAGTGTCAACTTGATTGGATTGAAGGATGCAATGTATTGATCCTGTGTGTATCTGTGAGGGTGTTGCCAAAGGAGATTAACATTTAAGTCTGTGGGCTGGGGGAGGCAGACCCACCCTCTATCTGGGTGGGCACCATCTAATCATCTGCCAGCATGGCTAGGACAAAGCAGGCAGAAGAAGATGGAAGAACAGACTTGCTGAGTCTTCCAGTCTTCATCTTTTTCCTGTGCTGGAAGCATCCTGGTCTCAGACATCAGACTCCAAGTTCTTCAGCTTTTGGACACTTGGACTTCCACCAGTGATTTGCCAGGGGCTCTTGGGCCTTTGACCACAGACTGAAGACTGCATTGTTGACTTCCCAACTTTTGAGGTTTTGGGACTTGGACTGATCCGACTGGCTTTCTTGCTCCTCAGTGTGCAGATGGTCTATGGTGGGACTTTATCTTGTAATCATGTGAGTTGATTCTCCTTAGTAAACTCCCCCCCTTTCTTTTTTTTTTTTGAGACGGAGTCTTGCTCTGTCGCCCAGGCTGGAGTTCAGTGGCCGGATCTTGGCTCACTCTAATACACATGCATACACATATGTGGTCATGCAGACATGTATACATGTATGCACACATATGTGACCACACAAACATGTATACATACATGCATACACATATGTGATCTTTGCCATTGTGGATGCTAGGATGACTTTTCTCAGGAAAGATATCTGTGTTATTAGAAAAATAGCCCTGGTTCTCATCCTAAAGTCATAAAAATCAAGAGGTAACTCAGTGAAAGGAGACACACACACACACACACACACACACGATGCTATATGCATAAGGGATTTAATATTTTATGTATATAATCAAATCCTTGAAATTGCCCTTTGTATTAATCAGGGTTCTTCAAAGAAACAGAATCAATAGTATGTGTGTGTGTGTGTGTGTAAATATACACACATATATATATATATAATACGTGTGTGTGTATATATAGAGAGAGAGAGGGGGAGAGGGAGTTTATTATAAGAAATTGGCTCACATGATTATGGGGGCTGAAAGTCTCGTGATCTGCCATCTGCAACTGGAGACCCAGGAAAGGCAGTGATGTAGCTGCGAAAACCAAAGGGTCGGTGGTTTAAGACCCAGTCAAAAACAGCACAGGAGGCTGACATGTCAGCTCAAGCAGTGAGGCAGAGGGTGAAGTCACTCTCTCTCTGCTTTCTGTTCTATTCTGGTCTCAATGAATCGGATGACGCCCACTCACACGGTGGAGGGCCACCTGCTTTGCTCAGTCTGCTGATTCAAATGCTAATCTCCTACAGAAACAGCCTCACAGGTACAGCCAGGACCCATGTTTAGTTTGGGCACCTCATGTCTAAGTGAATTTGACACAAAAGTTATCCATCACACCCAGAGTTCTTAATCAGAGTTTTGACGACTGAGGCCAATCCTGGGCCGCTAATGTTCATCCAATATGGCATCTAGTTTTACCATCCCTTCTGTTTGCCAGAAATAGAAACAGAAAATGTTTTACATGTTTGCACCACCAAATCATGAATAAGTAATCAAATGCCATTTTGATTATTGACCTTATAGCTTTTACAAAACACAAAACTTCACAACTAAGGATACTACTGGAAGCCAAGGAACCTAGAGACACACGCAAATTCTCACTAGAGCACCAGCCTCGGTGTCATCTTTTGCTCGCTGCAATCTGGAGTTGGAATGCTGGACCCACAGAAACTGATGTAGAGGCAGGAGACCTCTGTGGTGCAACAAGTCCATGACCATGATCAGGACTTTACCTCTGCTTGATGCATAAAGTATTCCTATTTAAGAGTAAATTTCCTCTTGTTTCAGGGAAAGATATTGGCAACTGATATTTTTACCTTCAGCCAACACATAAACAGTGAAAGTTATCCCAAACATTGCCATTTTCAATGTCCAAAGGAGCTTCCGCTAATTTCAGAGGCATCTCTATGGTTTATGTGTGTATTTAATATAGAAGGCAGGTCCTAATATCTCCAATTTACAGAAGAAGAAACTGAAGTTCAAAAGATCAACAAGCTTACCTGAAGTCACAGGGCGGGAGAGTAAAGGAGCAGAATTTTCAGCCTAAGTTTATATGATTCTGAAGTTTTTGACTACCTTGATGCTAAAAGAAATTAATCAACTAGTTCTTCCTGTTCAGGTAAGTCAGTTCAGACTTTGATAATTCTGAATAAAGAAGACAGAAGTGATGATGCTGTAACGATTTGACAGGGACTGTGTTAGATTAGAGATGAGAGGCAAAAATCTGACCCTAGTATATTTGTTTTCATTAATCTCAATGTCATCTTTAGGTTTTTGTATATTTCCTTCTGATTTTAACGTCTAATATGATCCTTTTATTTATTTTCTTCTTACTTTCCTCTCCTTCCGCCTTTCTCTGTCAAATTGTTTTCCTCTTCCTCCCCTTTTTAAAAATTCTCAAAATTTGACTATAAATTGCTTTTTCTTCTTTGCTCCCTTTCACAACTCTTTCGTTGCCACAGGCATTCAGGTAGGAAAAAAGGCCAAGGTTGTCTGCAGTGTGCTAGCTGTTTATCCAGTTGACCCACCAGATCTTTTATCTAAACAAATAAATTAACAAGTTATGTAAATAATTTATATTCAAATATTCGGAAGTGTCTTAGACATGTTTAATATGCTACCAGTAAAATCCTTTTAGGAGGAGACCACATGCAGCTTTAGAATAGAAAATAGAAGAAAGGAAAAAAATAAACAAATGAAGGTTTTTCTCTGCTCTCTTTATGACATATTTCTTAAATTCTTCCCTTTGTGGCTATCACTCAAAGAGAATAAAGAAGAAAAGCTACTGACTTTCTAGTTTAAATCACAGTCTCATTATTCTGTGGGTGAGTGGGGAGGGGATTGAAATTGTAGATCTGAGTGGGCAGTAACTTGAAGTCAATGGAGATACATACAAAACAGAAGCACAGTCATGATCCAGCAGTTCTGGAGCTGCTTTTTCTGCCTTTTTCTAAATGTCCAATAATAAGGTTCTAATGGAGACTGAAGATCCATCACCTGCTCCACATCTCCAGGAGGCCCATGTGTGGATCACAGTGCCAGTCATACATGCTTCCGTCCCCTCCCATGGCAAAGGTGACATTGAATGACGACAACGCACGTGTGTAACCCAAAGGTTTTGCTACAGTTTACTGAGGGCTAGTGCACAATACATTCTTTGAGTGTTGTAATAACATTAAGTCAATGCATGAATTATAATCCCTATTTCACAAGTAGAAAAAACATACTCAAAGAAATTAAATTCCTTGCTCACCAAATAATTATTGACAAAAAATACAATATTTGTGTTTCTTTTGAAAAATACTATAAAGATTCTCAAATTGTCTAACCAATCATATTATCTCTATGTGTCTCTTCCCAAGCTGCTCTTAAAGACATATCCAATACTGGGAAATTTATAAAGGAAAAAGGTTTAATTGACTCACAGTTCGGCATGGCTGTGAGGCCTCAGGAAACTTACAATCATGGCAGAAGGCGAAGAAAATATGTCCTTCTTCAAGTGGCGGCAGCAAAGAGAGGTGGAAAAAAGGAGGGAAATGCTCGTTATAAAGCCATCAGATCTCACGAAAACTCACTATCACAAGAACAGCATGGAGGTAACTGCTGCCATGATAAAATCACCTTCCACCAGGTCCCTCCCATGTCAGGTGGGGATTACGGGAACTACTGTTCAAGACGAGATTTGTGTGGAGACATAGCCAAACCATATCATTATCTTGATAAGATATTGCTTTGGACTGAATTGAGTCCCTGCAAAAATCTTATGTATAAAAGTTCTGATCCCTGATGTGGCTGTTTTTGAAGACAGGCAGGGCCTTTATTAGGCATTTAAGGTCAAATTAGGTCATAAGGGTGGAACCTCAGTCTACTAGGACCGGTGACTTTATCAGGAAAGAAAGAGATGTGCCCCCCCTTGACCTCACAGGTACAAAGGCCACATGAGGGAAAAGCAGCCCAAGCCAGTAAGAGGACCGCAACAAACACCAAACCCTTCCCACCCCATGATCTTGGACTTCCCTGCCCCCAAAACTATAACAAAATGAAATTCTGCTGTTGATGCCATCCAGTCTGTGGCATTTTGCTATGCCAGCCTGCACTGGCTGATGCAGATGTTCAGAATCAAATGAGTCACCCCAAGCAATTTCTCAGTATACACAGCACAGATCTCACCTTCTAAACTCACCCTTGTATTTGCCATGTTTTTTTTTTGTTTCTTTTTTCTTTTTTTTTTTTTTTTTTGAGATGGAGTCTCGCCCTGTCGCCCAGGTTGGAGTGCAGTGGTGCAGTCTCGGCTCACTGCAGACTCTGCCTCCCAGGTTCACGCCATTCTCCTGCCTCAGCCTCCCGAGTAGCTGGCAGTACAGGCGCCCACCACCATGCCTGACTAGTTGCTTTTTTTTTTTTTTGGTATTTTTAGTAGAGATGGGATTTCACCGTGTTAACCAGGATGCTCTTGGTCTCCTGACCTTGTGATCTGCCCGCCTCGGCCTCCCAAAGTGCTGCTGGGATTACAGCGTGAGCCACCTCACCCTGCCAGTTTTTCTTAATTATTAAATAATCTTTCATTGATTTAAGAAATATTTTCATGAGGTTCCTATTCAGGCCCAGGCACCACTGTGTGTGTGTGTGTGTGTGTGTGTGTGTGTGTGTGCTGGAGATAATGTGTTGATAAAAGCTGCCCAGCCTTATTTGTACACCATGATATTTATATTTGACAAATCCTCTACTTATGTATGTATCACCTCCATAATTTTTTGGAACACACAAATTTTTTGAACTAAGTGGAATCGACAAAGAGCTAGATATATACATGTAATGAATATATTTGAAACTTTGTACTTTGTTTCACAATTTACAGAAGAACATCATATACAGTGCTCTATTTGAGTCTCCCTTAATCCCTATTAAGAAGAAATTTTTCTGTTTCTGTTGTTCAATGAAGAAAATGGGCAACAAAAATGTGCAGCAACTTCCCAATATCCCATATTTACTAACATAAAGGAGCAGGACTTTAATGTAGATGCTTGGTGTCCAAGTTTGTGCTCTTTATGCTTCATGGCACCAGGTAAAGTGCAGTGAGCACAGCAAATGTGCCCCCTCAGGAGCAGCTAAGACTTTCCTGGGGGCTTCTCCTGGAAGTAGAGAGCCTGAGACCCCCATCCTAAATACACAAGCATTGGCATCACTGACTCACAGTAAAAAAACAAAACAAAACAAAAAACAAACAAACAAAAAACTAAAAACAAACAAACAAAAATAAAAACAAAGGGGGGGCAAAAAACAAATCAAATCTGTTCAACAGAGTAATTTTACATAACACAAAAGACCTTCTGGGAAAATTACAGAATGCATATTGAAATCAGAGGCTCAGTCATGTGAAAATAAAAGGTCTTGTTGGGCGCCTAAGTCTTGTCATTGCTAACAGTTGTTTTTGTGCAATACCAGTAAACCCAACCAAAGGCATTCTAGTGAGCGACTACAGGAAGACTCCCATACACTTCAATTTTCCAGCAATTCATAAAATTGAAACATAAAAATAGGATTCTATTTCCCTTGTTCATTCTATATCTTACCAGTTCTTATAATATATTTGCATCAGTATAGAAACTCAAGGTTTACAAAGCATATTCATGGTCTTTGTTTTATTTGATGCTCCACAAAATGTTGCGTGGGACTCTGATGAAGTCCTGTTTGTACTATGTTACAGGTGAGAATGTTGACATGTAGAGGGGCAAGTACTTACCTGATCACTTTGTCTTGGCATGATGAAGCCTCAGTTAAACCCATGATCTCATGTCTTCCCTTAAACTGATGCTCTGAAATACAGTCAGGTAAACTAAAGAGTTAGGGGCACATTTTAAAATGCATTTAAGACGCATCAAGTATTTAACTCAATCATGTGTGACATCTCTATTTGTCAAACTCATTGGTGATCATTGGCATTAGAGGGACCCAGGACAATTGCAAGATTCTAAATAATTTTTGAGCCATAGTAGAGGATACTTTGTTTACTGTTATTTATGTAGTAAATCTCTTTTAATATACTATAGCTTTATAAGAGCAGATAATCCATGTTTGGAAAAAATTTGTGTTTTAATTGGCCAAAGAGTTAAATCCATTTTTCTAGATCCTGCGGATAATTAGGAATTGGTAGTAAAAAGCAATTGCACTTTTCCAATAAAACAATATGCTCAGTTGTTCAAATCCACATTCTTGATAAAAACAACCAGAAACTCTGGATAAGATAGAAGAAAAAGAAGATTTTTAAGCAACAAAGAGGATACAAGATGGTAAGGAATTACAAGACCAAAATCTAAGTCATGTCTTGATCCCAGAAAAGTAAGCTAAATGTTGAATTCCCTTTGGCCCTTGGAGAGTACATGAAAGCAGTGAATTTGAGCTTCAGTTTTTCAGGCTCTGTGGAGTGATATGGGAGAAGGAAAATCTCAAGTCCCCACCAACATGAATATGATAATAGAAGACTTTCCCCTATAAAATAAGACCTCCAAAGAGCTATAATTTCACAGTAAGCATAAACCAAAAGTAAACCCACACTACCCCACTCCTGTTTCCATGTGTCAACAAGGAAGTGTTCACTGGTGCTGAACAAAGCATGGGGAAAATGCTGCTGTTTTATAAATTACAATCTCAAAAGCTCAAGTTATAAATTTAGTTGAAAACAGCTCACAGTACTGATAGAAACAAATGTGCAGTTCTTCCTCATCCTGAAAGAATTCTCACAATAATATTCCAAAGAAAATAATGCAGTCACATTATATGTATGTATCACCTATATGTATATAGCTGATACTTATGTATATATCTCACCATTACAGAGAACTAGAAGAAATAGTGGAGAAAGAAACAGTTCTACAATGAGCCTAGATTTAAAAATAATCAGAGAAAAATTTTGTAAAACAACTCTTCTCATAATACACACAGCTAGACTAAACTTGAAACAATCTCAGCAAAAGAAAGCTGTTAAAAATGACCAGCATGGAATCTCTCTTCCCCACTGTCAGACAACATTTCAGTGGTCACTGTAACTATTGCTCTGATCCTGAATAAAATATTTCTCACCATGCTTGAAAAAAAAAGAATTGCAAAATATGCCTCCAACAAAGGACTAATATCAAGAATCTACAAGGACCTCAAATAATTCAAGAAGAAGAAAACAAACAACCCCATTAAAAACTCGGCAAAGGACATGAACAGACATTTTAAAAAAATGCAAGCAGCCAACAAACACATGAAAAAATGCTCAGAATCACTAATAATTAGAGAAATGCCCATTAAAACCACAATGAGATATCATCTTATATCAGTCAGAATGGCTGTTATTAAAAAGTCAAAAAACAAAAAACAAAACAAAAAAAAAAAACATTGACTTGGATGCAGAGTGTGCAGAGCAGAGAGAACGCTTATACACTTTTGGCGGGAACGTAAATTAGTTCAACCTCTATGGAAAATAGTATGAAGATTTCTCAAAGAACTGAAAACAGAACTACCATTTGCCCAGAAATATTCATAACTGGACACCTACCCAAAGGAAAACAAATCATTATACGACAATACCATGACAATAGCAAAGTCATGGAACCAACCTAAGTCCAACCTATGTGTCCATCAATAATTGATTGGATAAAGAAAATATGATATGTATACACACCATGTAATACTACACCACTATAAAAAAGAATGAAATCATGTTCGTTGAAGCAACATGGATGGAGGTGGAGACCATTATTCTAAGTGAATTAACTCAAACAGAAAATAAAATACTGCAAGTTCTCACCTACAAGTGGGAGATAAATAATTGGTACCCATGGGCATAAAAATGGAAATAATAGACACTGAGGTTCCCCAAAGGGGAGAGGATGTGAGGGTTGAAAAACTATCTATTAGGTACCATATTCATTATTTGGGTAATGGGTGAACCAGGAGCCCAGTCCTCACCAGTATGCAGTATACCCATGTAACAAACATTCACATGTACCCTTGAATCTAAAATAAAATAAATATTTTTTAAATGACTGGAATGTATGAAAAAGGAAACAAAGAACATTTCTAAAGAAAGATGCAAAAAATAAATTTTTAAATGCTATGGCTGTTCACTGTTTTGAAATAGCTAAAGTAGGTATTAGTGAATCCAAAGATCAGTCAGAAGAAATTATGCAGAATGCATCACAGCGAAACACAGAGGTAGTGAGACATTTTACCATATTTTTACTTGGATTCCTAAACAAAGAGGAGAAAAAACGTAGAACAGAGACGATATTTGTAAGTAATATTTTAAGATAATGACTGATTCCCTACATCAAGGGAAAGCCAGTGGGAAGTTCCTAAATCTACAGAGGTTAAACAAACATAAAACTACACTTGAACATGTCATGGTGAGTTGGATGAACCAAAAATAAAGGTAAAACGAAAGAAACAACCACACACATGCATAAATCCACAAGGTAGTGAATAAAACAGCTTACTTTCAAGGTGGCAGAATGGCATTGACCACCAGGTACTCAACAGAAATGATGAAAGACGGATGCCAGAAGAATGAGATCTCCAAAGTGCTAATAAAAAATAATTGCCAACCTAGCATTTCTAGGACCCACTTTTTAAGGGTAGGATGAAATGGAGACATTCTTGGGCAAACAAAAAAAGAGAGTTTATCTGCAGCATAACTTCAGAAAAAATGTAATTAAATCAGAGAAAAAGATGAGGATCAAGAAGGTAGGAAACATGCAAAAATCATGACAAATAGCTTTTGCCATTAAGAAAAAGATGAAACTAATCAATTCCACAAAGCAAGTCAAGAATAACTCGTGAATTAGAGGGAGCAGAAAAGGAGTCGCCATCTTCAAAGGTACTCGTTTTCAGGAGATGTATACAATTTTTGGAAAAACTTGTATTTGAAAAGTTAAGTATGCATTTCGCAATTTTCAGAGAATAAAAGAACAGCAGCAAAATACTTATAAACTAGGGAAGGAAGAATATTGAATAAGAAAATAATCTGTACCAAAAATGCCACATTTAAGTACTATGTTTATTTTGTTAAATTAATTTAAATTTAAAAAATTTATCTTCAGTCTATGCAATAATATTTGTGAAATTTTGACTCTGGTGTGTAAATTAAATTGTTTACTCCATTGAATGCTTTGTCATTTTTGTAATACTTTGATTATCTTCATCTAAATATTCAAACATCACCTCTTAACACAACCGGTGGTACACTCTCCATGATTTAGATACGGTGATGTGACTGGGGTTGAAACTTGAGAGAAACTAGCCTCAATAACAGGACCCAGGGATAACCATCTAGTTCTTCAAAGAAGAGCCTTAAGCCCTCTGGGGGTCCACACTGTTGGTTGCTCACTAATCAAAGATGTGCCCTGCCCCTAGTTTTCTCCTCCCTGACTCAAGTTCATGTCATTCAACTCACTGCCGGGTTCACGGACTCAAGGTGTTCTGCCCTGCTTGTGCTGATTGGCTGTCCACCAGTTACCAAAAGCTGAAGTTGATTCAACCACGTGAAATTTCTACAAGACCCTACCCCTCTTTGGGTTCCCATCACATTGTCACTACCGCCAGATGTCATCAGCTTGAGAGAATCAGTGGTGGTCCACAGGAGCATCTTGTTGTCCCTTCCTAAATGACACCAAGACCACTCTTCTCCCTAAATCAGTGCTCCCAACCACAATACCCGCCTTGGCTTCACTTGTGTTCCTAGCAAGCCATCAAAACTAGCACCAAGGCTCTCTCGAGGAAGCTATAAATATATATGTTTTCCTTTTTTTCTGTCTTTAAAGGATGAGTTCACACAAACAGACCTGTGTACACCCGACCCCAAGGTATCAATCTGGATCCCTTCCCAGGATCCTTTGAAATTTTCCATTCGTAGTACTAAGGAAAAAAAAGCAAACTCTGAAGCCCGGCCCTTCCCTCTTCTATTCTGGAGCAGGCAGTTGATGGGCTGCAAATGGGGCTGCTGAGCTTCAGGGTGGAAATGAAAGCCAGTGCCTTGTGCTCCTTGTGATGTGAAACCTGTTGAAGTTGCACAGGGAAATGAGAGTTTTCATTGGACACAGGGCAAAAAGCAAGCAGGATGCTTTTCATGGACAGAAGCTGCATCTGTCTAAACTTCAGCCATTCAATTAACAAACATTTCATGATCATCAGTTATTGCTATGAAAGGTAGATTCTGAGGGTAAAACAAGGAACAGAATGAGAATGCCCCACTCCCATATGGCACATATAAAAGCATGAAAGTCCATATGAATCGTTTTTGAAACAGAAGGCCCATGACATTGTCTGCTGAGTCCACATTGGCCCTCGTTTGTGGATACCAGCACATCTTAAAATTATCTGAAATGTTCAGTTGTGAGCCCCCTCCCCCGATGTGGTTAGGCTTTGTGTCCCCACCCGAATCTCATCTTGAATTGTAATCCCTATAATCCCTATAATCCCTATTTGTCAAAGGAGAGACCAGGTGGAGGTAGTTGAATCATGGGGGTGGTTTCCCCCATGCTGTTCTCATGATAGTGAGTGAGTTCTCACAAGATCTGATGGTTTTATAAGGAGCTCTTTCCCCTTTGCTGGGCACTTCTCCTTCCTGCCGCCTTGTGAAGAAGGTGCCTTGCTTCCCCTTCACCTTCCACCATGATTGTAAGTTTCCTGAGGCCTCCCCAGCCATGCTGAACTGTGAGTCAATTGAAACTCTCTCTCTTATAAATTATCCTGTCTCAGGCAGCTCTTTATTGCAGTATGAAAATGGACTAATACAGTGAGAAAAAATAGCTCTGGAGGGCTGGGTTACATTCAGGACATGTACTAAATATTTTAATGCATTTTTTTAGCAAGCATGTAAAATGCCTCCCCCAAGGCTTTAAACTGTCTTTCTACTTCCCTAGAAGTTTCCCCATCAAAAGAGGAAATAAATATTGAAGCTAGAAAAGGGTTGTCCCCTTCAAAGTAAGTAAGGGCATGCTTCATGACAGGCATATCTTTCTTTAGACAGTGGGGGAGGACACATAATTCTTTCACCTAAAAAAAATGTTACAAAACAGCAACCTATGGAACAAAAACATGGAATTAATGCATCTCCTGAAATAACTTCTCTGTAGTCCTGAGGGTGGTGTTTTGTTTGGCTTGTTGTCCTTCGCACCTTTTTATACCCTCCAAGGATCCTCCTCATTCTGTCACAGCCAGGGCTCCTGGAGAAGGCTGTCAACATTGAAGGGCCCAGATCCCTTCTACCACTTTTTCTTGTGCTTCCCATGTGTTTGTAACTGTGAATCTTCTGCTTTTCAAACAACTCTTCTGCCTTTTGTATGGGTATACATCAAAGGGGAAAATCAGGGCCTCTTCACACTACTCTGGCAAAATCAACCTGAACTGCTGGATTATAGGTCTTGACATCTGGAGCTGCCTGCTTGAGCCCTGGCAGATCTGGAGGCTTGGGGCTATTTCTTTGACTCAGGAAGTATTTCTGCTTCCCACGCAGGACCTCTGTTGTCTCCTCCCCACTCCTCCTCCCCTGATCTCAGGACTCTTAGATGTAGCCCAGGTTTGCTTCCACACAACTGACATTGGCAGTGCACGGTCTTCTCCCATCTAAGCCCTCAGATCTCCACGCCTGTGCCTATGACAGGTGCCACCTACACCTATGTTGCCAAGCCTGACTCCTCCTCCATGGCCCCTCCTGCCCCCGCAACCTGTCGGTTCTGCCTCCTTTTTGCCTGCCTCCTGCCTATCTTTACTTCACTGATTTCTTTGGCTGGAAAATATTTCTACAACTTTCCCTCCCACACTCACCTGGGGCTATGACATCAATGTGGGCACTGGTTGGGCCTCGCCCCTGTCCTCCTAACAAGGACAACCTACAGGCCCAGGAGGCCATTATCTGTGGTTTTGAATTTCTAGTGTCTCGCACTGTACTGGCCCAGAGAGGAACTCAAATATGGAAAACTGAAGTGATTGCTTTCTGCATGTGTTATCTATGCACCCATGCATAAGTCAGTCAAACTTACTGAATCTTCATTTACTCTTCTGTAAAAGGGGAAGTAATCAAAGAAATGCACCTTTATTAACAACAAGAGGATAGCATAGTTTGTCTTTTAAGCTGATCAAGATATTCTGAAATAAAAATAATAATCTCTGTTTTCAAGGGTACAGGACTTGAGTAGTTACACCAAGACAGTAAAGATGCATATTTTAGGAACTTAGTGGAGGATAATTTGACAATACACATCTAAATGTTTACATTGTACATACCCTTTGACTGACACTCTACTGTTAGAAATTTGTACTAAGGAAATAATCAGACACACAACATAAGCATTTAGCTATAGGAATACCGGTCAAAGAATTGGTGATCATACTCAAAAATTAGAAACAATCTAAATATGCAATAAGAAAATATTTAAAATAAATTATATTGCATTCATCTGATGTAATATTACACAGACATTTAGAAAACTCTTGTAGTCAAAGGATAAGTAGGTTATCTTTGGCACATTAAATGAGTAAGACTGATACTAAGTTGATATACCGATTGTGATATAATTTTCTTTGGTTTTTAAACATTTTTATATACATAAGGAAAAAGATTGAAAACTTATGAAACCAAAATATTCACAGTTTGGTTATCACAGTCTAGTGTGATTGTGGGTATTTTTTATTGTTTTAATTTTATATTTTTCTGTTCAAAGTTCCATTGCTTATTTAATTAAAAAAAAACCTTTAAAATCATATGACCATCACAGAAAAAAATATCATTAGGCAATATTGCCATGACTATAGACCTTTCTCCCTACAACTGTTGTTTCTAAATGCCATGAAGGAATTTAGACTCTCAAGCTATTTCTGGCCTGGGCAGTGCCGGGCTATATCTTACTCTCTGTGGGAGGACGAGTGTGTGAGTTCCATGGTATTTAGGAACCCAGATATCATTCTTTTGCAGCCTCTCCATCAGCACGAAGGCCACGTTTGTGCTGTGACAGGAATTTGAAATATGAGTTATTTCTTATTACTTGTGTATTGGATTTCAAAAATGCACAAGCTCCACACCGCATGCATTTAAAGAACCTCTTTCAAGATATCTTGCACTCAAAAAACATCGGAGCTCAAAATGTCCATTAAGAAAGAGAAACTATCCACGTCCATGGCATTTTTGGGTTTAAAATACTTTTCACATGAATGTAAAGACAAAATTACAAATTCTTGTCTATTCAAATTGAATGGAGTAACTCTGTCCACAGAAGAAAGTGGTCAGGCCACACTCAGAAGAGGCTGAGTTCTCCTGTGGGATGTGGAGCTGCCAGTCTCAGTGACCCCACAGGCCATGGGCTCCTCTGTGCGGCACACATGTCCCACACCAACTCCCTGTTTTCCTGACAAGGAAGCTAAACTTTTGATGAGTCCAAAATCACGCAGAGAGGAATCAGGAGGATGTCCCTCTATCTCCAAAACCATGCTCACTCTAAAGATGGGGAAATTAAATTACAGCATGCATAAGTAAAATGTATTGAATATTACTGGCAATAATTACAGATTTCCATCCCTCAAAGGAAGCCATGTCCATCCATATGCAAAACTGACACCATTAGGAAAAGAATGTGATTAAGCCAAATTATACTATGGGAAGATTGTCACGATGCATAACCAAGTACCTCTGCATCATCAACGCCAATCTCAGGGCAGGGAGCCGTGAGGCTATACACAGGGCAAATCACACCATGGAAACTCCCTCGATAACCCCTATCATTGAATCCCACCCCGAACTGCTCCTGCAAGACTCTGCTTGCCTCCTGTGCCTCTACCCACCTCCAAACCCTTCCCATTGCCCCGACCAGCACTGAGCTTCTTTGCAGTTCTTCCTCTGCTCTGCACCCTTCAGACAGGATCTTTCCTTCATCTCCTTCTTTCCTGCCTGATGCTCCAAAGAGCCCTTGTTACAATATTAGATACTAATAGCAATGTCTCAGGGAAGTCGCATACATGGCATGCCAAAATAGAGAAAGTAAATTGAGATAATAAAGTCAGGCCGGGCGCGGTGGCTCATGCCTGCAATTCCAGCACTTTGGGAGGCCGAGGCGGGCGGATCACGAGATCGGGAGATCGAGCCCATCCTGGCTAAAACGTGAAACCCCGTCTCTACTAAAAACTGAAAAAATTAGCCGGGCATGGTGGCGGGCGCCTGTAGTCCCAGCTACTCGGGAGGCTGAGGCAGGAGAATGGCGTGAACCCGGGAGGCGGAGCTTGCAATGAACCGAGATCGCGCCACTGCACTCCAGTCTGGGCGACAGAGACGCCATCTCAAAATACTACTACTACTACTACTAATCAAGTTAAAACAACAGAAACCTCTAAATAGCCTTTAAAATATAGTAAAATCAGTGCACGAAGCTTCAAATTTTGCTCTTTAGGAAGCGCCTCAAATCCTTATTCAGAAACTATGTATTTTTACTTTAAATGCAATGTTTTAGGTCCTCATTTTCCCCTTTAATGTTTAACATAATTGCATTGAACCTTATAGTCTTGTGAAAAAAAACAAGCAATTCTTTACCTTTCTTTTGTCTATAATACATTTGATGTGTATATGAATTTTTATAGATAGCTGGATCTGAAATTTTGTGAAGCAATACTATTTAAATATTTGTGCTAAAATCTTTCTACAGATTTCCTTTCTTTATAAATTTTACTTCAGTTAATTCTCATAGTATTTCATACTATATAAGAAATCATATGCATATAGCTCATATTACATATTCAAATACACATATGTATATGCTTTTGAGTAGTGTGTGTAAAATAAAAAATAAAAAAATTACTCCCACTATTATTTCTTATTTAATAGCATGTATAAATGCATTTTTCCGATTTATATTTCTTCTTTATATTTAAATTATATTTTTTGGTGCTGAGATAACTGGCTACCCATATACAGATTAAAACTGAACCCCTTCAGGCCGGGTGTGGTAGCTCAAGCCTATAATCCCAGCACTTTGGGAGGCTGACGTCAGTGGATCATGAGGTCAGGAGATCGAGACCATCCTGGCTAACATGGTAAAACCCTGTCTCTACTAAAAATACAAAAAATTAGCCAGGTGTGGTGGCAAGTGCCTGTAGTCCCAGCTACTCGGGAGGCTGAGGCAGGAGAATGCCATGAACCTGGGACACGGAGCTTGCAGTGAGCTGAGATCGTGCCACTGCACTCTACCCCGGGCAACAGAGTGAGACTCTGTCTCAAAAACAAACAAACAAACAAATAAACCAAAAAAACTGAACCCCTTCCTTACACCATATACAAAAACTAATTCAAGATGAATTAAAGACTTAAATGTAAAACCCAAAACTATGACTAAACTAGAAGACAATCTAGGCAATCCCATTCAGGACACAGGCACAAGTAAAGATTTCATGATGAAGACACCAAAAGCAATTGCAACAAAGGAAAAATTTGACAAATGGGACCTAATTAAACTAAAGAGCTTCTGCACAGCAAAAGAAGCTATCAACAGAGAAACAGACAACCTACAGAATGGGAGAAAATATTTATAAACCATGTATCCAACAAAAATCTATTTTCCAGAATCTATAAAGAACTTAAACAAATTTACAAGAAATCAAACAATCTCAAGACATACATGTGGCCAGCAATCATATGACAAGAAGCTCAACATCACTGATCATTAGAGACCTGCAAGTCAAAACCACAGTGAGATATGCCATCTTACACCAGTCAGAATGGCTATTACTAAAAAGTCAAAAAATAACAGATGCTGGCAAGGTTGTGGAGAAAAACAAATGCTTATATACTGTTGGTAGGAGTGTTAATTAGTTCAACCATTATGGAAGACAATGTGGCAATTCCTCAAAGACCTAAAGACAGAACTACCATTGTACCCAGCAATTCCATTACTGGGTATATACCCAAAGAAATAGAAATCATTTTATTATGAAGACACATGGATGCGTATGTTCATTACAGCACTATTCACAATGACAACGACATGGAATCAACCTAAATGCCCATCAATGATAGCCTGGATAAAGAAAATGTGGCACATACACACCATGGAATAGTATGCAGCCATTAAAAAGAAGGAGATCGTGTCCTTTGCAGGGACATGGATGAAGCTGGAGGCCATCATCCTCAGCAAACTAACACAGGAACCAAAAACCAGACACCATATGTTCTCACTTAGAATGGGGAGCTAAATGATGAGAACACATGGAGACATGGGGGGAAACAACACACACTGGGGCCTGTCGGAGGATGGAGGGTGGGAGGAGGGAGAGAATCACACAAAATAACTAACAAGTAATTGGCTTAATACCTGGGTGACGAAATAATCTGTACAAAAAACCCCCATGACACAAATTTACCTATGTAACAAACCTGCAGATGTACCCCGAATTTAAGTGACACTACATTAAAAAGTTAAATAACAATTAAAAGTTACATGAACTAAAATATTATCAATTATTTCAATGATAGTTTTCTTAAATCCTGTATATATCCCAGGGAGTCAGAGCTATACAGTAGCTACAATAGGGTGGGAAGCATTTCTTTTTCAGACAAAAATAACAAAAATCTCTTTCTTAGTTACTGGTAGTTGCATTTATTATAATTAGGGGAATACTAAGAAGAGTTCATGCACCATCCACACCACCCACTCTTCTTCCTGCACAGATTCTTCAGGGCTCCATGTTTCTGAAATGGGAACAATGCCTTCCATGTACACGAGGGGACAGAGTTCAACGGCAGTAACCACAGTAGCTGAATGCAAGAGGTGCAAATACTGCCAGTGCAAATACTGCCAGCAGCTCTTCTCTCGAAAAGAGTTGTAGTGAAGAAGAGAGAGGAGAAAACAAAAGCCGCCCTGTTGCAAGGACAGAGGAGAAGGACACAGTTATTTCTGCTTTAAAGACTGGTGACTCATGCCTGTAATCTCAGCACTTTGGAGACCAAAGTGGGCAGATCACTTGAGGTCAAGAGTTCAAGACCAGCCTTGGCCAACATGGTGAAACCCTGTCTCTACTAAAAACACAAACATTACCCAGGCATGGTGGTAGGAGTGCAAATTAATTCAATCATTGTGGAAGACAATGTGGCAATTCCTCAAAGACCCAAAGACAGAACTACAAATGGACCTAGCAATCCCATTACTGTGTACACACCCAAAGGAATGGAAATCATTTTATTATGAAGACACATGGATGCGTATGTTCATTACAGCACTATTCACAATGACAACGACATGGAATCAACCTAAATGCCCATCAATGATAGCCTGGATAAAGAAAATGTGGCACATACACACCATGGAATAGTATGCAGCCATTAAAAAGAAGGAGATCGTGTCCTTTGCAGGGACATGGATGAAGCTGGAGGCCATCATCCTCAGCAAACTAACACAGGAACCAAAAACCAGACACCATATGTTCTCACTTAGAATGGGGAGCTAAATGATGAGAACACATGGAGACATGGGGGGAAACAACACACACTGGGGCCTGTCGGAGGATGGAGGGTGGGAGGAGGGAGAGAATCACACAAAATAACTAACAAGTAATTGGCTTAATACCTGGGTGACGAAATAATCTGTACAAAAAACCCCCATGACACAATTTACCTATGTAACAAACCTGCAGATGTACCCCGAATTTAAGTGACACTACATTAAAAAGTTAAATAACAATTTAAAAGTTACATGAACTAAAATATTATCAATTATTTCAATGATAGTTTTCTTAAATCCTGTATATATCCCAGGGAGTCAGAGCTATACAGTAGCTACAATAGGGTGGGAAGCATTTCTTTTTCAGACAAAAATAACAAAAATCTCTTTCTTAGTTACTGGTAGTTGCATTTATTATAATTAGGGGAATACTAAGAAGAGTTCATGCACCATCCACACCACCCACTCTTCTTCCTGCACAGATTCTTCAGGGCTCCATGTTTCTGAAATGGGAACAATGCCTTCCATGTACACGAGGGGACAGAGTTCAACGGCAGTAACCACAGTAGCTGAATGCAAGAGGTGCAAATACTGCCAGTGCAAATACTGCCAGTGCAAATACTGCCAGTGCAAATACTGCCAGTGCAAATACTGCCAGTGCAAATACTGCCAGTGCAAATACTGCCAGTGCAAATACTGCCAGCAGCTCTTCTCTCGAAAAGAGTTGTAGTGAAGAAGAGAGAGGAGAAAACAAAAGCCGCCCTGTTGCAAGGACAGAGGAGAAGGACACAGTTATTTCTGCTTTAAAGACTGGTGACTCATGCCTGTAATCTCAGCACTTTGGAGACCAAAGTGGGCAGATCACTTGAGGTCAAGAGTTCAAGACCAGCCTTGGCCAACATGGTGAAACCCTGTCTCTACTAAAAACACAAACATTACCCAGGCATGGTGGTAGGAGTGCAAATTAATTCAATCATTGTGGAAGACAATGTGGCAATTCCTCAAAGACCCAAAGACAGAACTACAAATGGACCTAGCAATCCCATTACTGTGTACACACCCAAAGGAATGGAAATCATTTTATTATGAAAACACATGGACACGTATGTACATGCCTATAGTCCCAGCTACTCAAAAGGCTGAGGCAGGATAATCACTTGAACCCGAGAGGCAGAGATTGCAGTGAGTCAAGATTGTGTCACTGTACTTCAGCCCAGCTGACAGAGCAATATTCCATCTAAAAAGAGACAGAGAGAAAAAAGAAAGAAGAAATGATGAAATAAAGAAAAAAAAGAAAGAAATTAGTTCCCATTCAGCTGTATTTCCTTACTAGAAAGTCAAGAATTAACTAGAATAAGCATACTGAGGTTGACGTTGCAAAAAGCAAACAACAAAAAAAGAACAGCCTAAATCGACCTTCAGTACACCCTGAGGGTTTCTTTCTAATTAATGAGCGCATTTCTTCACCCTCTTTTTTAGAGACAGAGTCTTGCTTTGTGGCCCAGGCGACAGTGCAGTGGCATAATCTTGGCTCACTGCAACCTCCAGCTCCTGTGTTCAAGGGATCTTCCCACCTCAGCTTCTGGAGTAGCGGGAACCACAGGTATGCACCACCACAGTTGGCTAGTTTTTGTAATTTTTGTTGGGATAGTGTTTTGCCATGTGGCCCAGGGTGGTCTTGAACTCCTGGGCTCAAGTGATTCACCCATCTTGGCCTCCCAAAGTGCTGGGATTACAGGCGTGAGCCACTGTGACCAGCCTCTATTATTGTTAACAATTAAACGTGCAACTGATAGCCTTCTGCTAGACCTGGAAATTTTACCATAGTCTGCTTTTCCACTCCAAACAAAAACCCTCCAAATTTTACATTTCTACAACCATGAAACGCTGGAAGGTTTTTTTTTTTTTTTTTGACATGTAGCCAAACAGGCAGACGGTTATTATGAACATTGCTTTTAAGCTGCTCCTGCTCCCTTATACAAATCATTTATCCTAATTTTATTATAAACCACCATATGATATATAGCTTGTTTGCCACAAAACATGCATTTTTCATACACATACACCTTTTCTGTAAATATAGCCCTACAATTTAAAGCACTCTGTAAGTCCTGGAGTTAATGATTTTAGGGGCCAATTATGTGTCTATTTCTTACTTTGATCCAAAATTCATACCAGTCATGTCTTGCTAAATCCTTCCTAAAAGTTAAAAGAAAATCACCTCTTTCCTCCTCATTTTTATAAGTCACACTACAATCTTCTTGATTGTCAGTAATCAAAACTTTGGGTCCTATGGTCACTCATGTCCTTCCCCTACACACCAGTTTTCTCAAAGTCTGTGCACTTCAGTCTTGCATCTGGTGTCCCATTCCTGGCACAGGTCTTGATCATCTCTCAATGGAAATAGCATGTTGACTTCCTATGTGCCTTACACCGCTTTTTAAATTTTTTATTGAAGCATAATAGTTGTACATCGTTTGGGGGTGCATGCGATAATTTGAACATTGATATAATTTGCAAAGATCAAATCAGTGTACCTGCTATATCCATCACCTTAAATATTTGTCCTTTCTTTATGCTAGATATGTTCAAATTATTCTCTTGTATTTTGAAATGTATGTTTGATTACTGTAAACTCTACTCATCCTAAATCTATCTAATGCTAGGTCTTATTTCTTCTCTCAAACTGTACAGTTTTACCCATTAATCAGCTGATCTTCTTCCTCCTTCCCCTCTACCCTTCCTGGCCTCTGATAACCACCAATCTACTCTCTGTCTTCATGAAATTTACCATTTTAGTTCCTACATATGAGTGAGAACATGAAGTATTTGTCCTTTCGTGTCTAGCTTATCTCACTTAACATGACCTCCTGTTCCATCCAACTTGCTACAAATTATAAAATTTTATTCTTTTTATGGCTGAATAATATTCCATTGTGCATATTTACCACATTTTCTCTATTCATTTGTCCAGTGATGGGCACTTAATTTGGTTTCATGTTTTGGCTGTTGTGAATAGTGCTGTGATAAACATGGGAGTGCAGGCATCTCTGCCACATATTGATTTCCTTTCTTTTGGATATATATTCAGTAACAGAAATGCTGGGTCATATGGTAGTTTTTTTGTTTTAGTTTTTGGATGAACCTCCGTACTGTTCTCCATAGTGGTTTTACTCATTTACGTTTTCACCAGTAGTGCTCAAGCAATCCCCTTTCTCTGCATTCTCACCAGTGTCTGTTATTGCCTGTCTTTTTTGATAAAAGCTATTCTAACTGGGCTGAGATCATATCTCATTGTGGTTTTGATTTGCATTTCTCTGATAACTAGTGATGTTGAACATTACTTCATATACCCTTTGAATATTCGTATGTCTTCTTTGGAAAAATTCTATTCAGATTTTCCCCCATTTTTTAATCTGATTTTCCTATTGAGTTTTGAGTTTTTTATATTAAATATATTCTGGTTATTAATCCCTTGTCAGATGGGTAATTTGCAAATATTTTCTCCCATTCTGAGGGTTGTCTCTTCACCTTATCATTTTCTTTGTTCTGCAAAAGTTTTTCAGCTTAATGTAATCCCATTTGTCTAGTTTTGCTTTGGTTGTCTGTACATTTGAGGTCTTACATAGAAAATCTTTGCCCAGACCAATGTCCTGGAGCATTTCCCCAAAGTTTTATTCTAGTAGTTTCACAGTTTGGGCTTCTAGATGTAAGGGTTAAATACATTTTGATTTTATTTTTGTATATGGTGAGAGATAGGGTTTCATTCTCCTGCATATAGTGATCCAGTTTTCCCAGCACCATTTGGTGAAGACCGTCCTTTCCCATTGTATGTTCTTGGTGGGTTCATCCAAGATGAGTTGGCTGTAAATTCTTGGATTTATATCTGGGTTCAAAGTCATCCACAAAGGTTAGAATTAACTTCTTCCAAATTTCTGTTAGTGTGGATATTTTAACTTACTCTTAAGAATTACTGATGTTTTTAATGGCAATTGGAATGAGGAATCCTTTCCAGAAGGTTTTCAACTGACTTTGCCCAGGTCCATCAGAGGAATCCCTATGAACAGCAGCTATAGCCTTACAAAATGTGTTCCTTAAATAGTAAGACTTCAATGCCAAAATTATGTCTTGTTACCTGGGCCACAGAGTAAATGTTGTGTCAGAGGCAGGAAAACAACATCAGGGACCTTGCACATCTATGTTGTAGACCTTAAGTGACCAGGTGCCCTGCCAATGAGCAGTTATGTTTTGAAAGGAATCTATATCTCAGAGCAGCAGGTCTCAACAGCGGGCTTATAATATTCACTAAACCATACTGTAAAGAGATGTGCTGATATATAGGCCTTTTGTTCCATTTCCAGAGGACAAGAGGGTTGATTTAGCATAATTCTTAAGGAACCCTAAGGTTTTCAGAATGTTAAATGAGCCTCGGTTACAACTTATAGTCACCAGATGCATTAGCCTCTAACAAGAGAGTCAGCCTGTGCTTTGAAGATTTGAAGCCAGGTATTGACTTCTCCTCTCTAGCTACTAAAGTCTTAGATGTTATCTTCTTCCAAAAGGAGGCTGTTTCATCCACACCAAAAATCAGTGATTGATGTAGCCACCTTCACCAATTATCTTAAGTAGATCTCCTGGATAACTTGCCACAGCTTCTACATTAGCACTTGCTGTTTCACCTTGCACTTTTATGTCCTGGAAACAGATTCATTCCTTAAACCTCATGAACCAATCTTGCTAGCTTCAAACGTTTCTTCTGTGGCTTCCTCACCTCTCTCAGCCTTCATAGAATTGAAGAAAGTTAGGGCCTTGCTCTGGATTAGGCTTTGGTTTAAGGGACATGTATTAGGCCATTACTATAAAGAAATACCTAATGATGGGAAATGTACAAAGAAAAGAGATTTAATTGGCTCATGGTTCTGCAGGCTGTACAGGAAGCATAGCACTGGCACCTGCTTCTAGGGAGGCCTCAGGAAGCTTGTCATTATGGCAGAAGGTGAATGGGGAATAGGCTGATCACACAGAACTGAAGCAAGAGCATGGCATGGGAGGTGTCATATACTTTTAAACAACCAGATCTTATAAGAAGTTGCTATCACAAGGAGAGCACCAAGTGGGTGGTGCTGAACCATTCATGAGAAACCTGCTCCCATGATCCAGTCATCTCCTACCAGGCCCCACCTCCAATACCGGGGATTATAATATTCAGCATGAGACTGCATCTTCAACATGAGACTGGGGCAGGGACACATATCCCAACTATAATACGAAGGCTGAGGCTTGTTTGATCTTCCATCCAGGCCACTAGAGCTTGCTTCATGTCAGCAATGAGGCTGTTTCACTTTCTTATCTTTCCTATGTGCACTGGAGTAGCATTTTTAATTTACCTTAAGAATTTTTTTCCTTTGCAGCCAGGTACAGAAGCACGTGCCTGTAGCCCAGGCTACTTGGGAGGCTGAGGGGGGAGGATCACTTGAGCCCAGGAATTTGAGGCCAGCCTGGACAACATAGCAATACTCCATCTCCAAAACAAAGACAAAACAAAAAAACCTTTTTCTTTTTATTCAAAACTTGGCTGTTTGTCACAAGAGGCCTAGCCTTTGCTCTCTCTTGGTTTTCAACATGCCTTCCTTACTAAGCTAATCATTTCTAGCTTTTGATTTAAAATGAGACACATGCAACTCTTCCTTTCACTTGGAGACCTAGAGGCAACTATAGAATAACAATTGGCCTGATTTTAATATCGCTATGTTTCAACAAATAGAGAGGCCCAAGGGAAGGGAGGGAAATGGGGGAGCAGCCTGTAAGTGGACTAGTCACAATGTACAGATGTATCAATTACATTTGCTGAATGATACAGGCACAGTTTGTTGTGCCCCAAAACAATAACAATAATAACATCAAAGATCATTGATCACAGATATGATATGACAGACATGATACTAATAAAAAAGCTTGAAATATTGCAAGAATTACCAAAATGTGACACAGAGACAAGAAGTGAGTCCATGCTTTTAGAAAACTGGTGAGAATAGATTTGCTCAAAACAGGGTTGCCACAAACCTCCAATTTGTAAAAAGAAAAAAATATATAGTATCTGCAATGCACAATAAAGTGAGGCACACTAGAACAAAGTATTCCTGTAAGAACTGAATCTGTAGTTTACATGAGGGTTAACTCTTTTTGTATTACATTCCATGGATTTTGACAAATAGATAATGTCCACCGTTATAGTACCATTGAGATGACTTACTGCCCCACAAACCTGCGCTCCACCTCTTCATCCCTCCTTCTCCACTACTCGCCAGTAACCACACATCTTTTTAGTGTCTCTAGCCTCTTCCAGAACATCATATAGTTGGAATCAGACAGTGGGTAGCCTTTTCAGACTAGTTTCTGTCGCTTAGTACAATGCACTTAAGGTTTCCCATGTCTTTTGGTGGTTTGCTAGTTCATTTATTTTTATCACTGAATACTATTCCATGGTGTGGATGTACCACAGTTTGTCTATCAATTCACCTATTGGAGGGCATCATGGTTGTTTTCAATTTGGGGCAATTATAAATAAAGCTCCTATAAACATTCATGCACAGGTTTTTGTATGAACAAAATAATTCAACTCATTTGGGTAAATACCCAGGAGTGATGAGAAGGTAGAGCATAAGGGATTTTTAGTACAGTGAAACTATTGTATCATATTGTAATGGTGCATGCATGACATTTTGTATTTGTCAAAACCCACAGAAAGTACTGTACAACACAGAGTGAATCCTATCAGAAACTGTGTTACATTAATAATAATGTGTCGACATTGGTTTATCAATTGCAACAAATGTGCCACACCAATGCAAGGAGAAACCATGTCTTGAGAAGGGTATGGAAACTCTCTGTACTACCTATTCCATTTTTCTATAAGTTCTATAAACTTAAAGCTGCTCTAAAAATAAGGTCTATTAATTTTAGAAATGAATATGTGAAGTTGATAGTCCAAGAAACTCAAATATGCGATCTTTTCTTGTAACTGATGCCAGTAATAGATTCTGTCCATCCTCATCATTAATGATTCCCAAAATATGCACCTGCTAGAAGAATCAGGCTCAAGCAAAACCATGAGAAAGCTTTTCTGAGATCTCTCTTCCTTTTGACAGTTCCTTAGTTATGAAAACTTTGGTGACTTTGATAATGTCCCTTCTGTCTTTTACTGCAATTTGATTTAATTGCTAAAAATAAAAAGTTCCAACATTTATAAAAAAACCTACCAAATACCAAAGACTGTTAGGTGGTTTGCGTATGTTATCTCTGACTCTTATGACAACATTTTGAATTCAGTAGCATTACCACCACTTGACAGGTTGAGAAACTGAGCCAAAGAAATTAAGGAACTTGCCCAGGGTTATGCTGCTAGCAGAAGACAATTCAAGAAAGTAAACCCAACTATGATTGCAAAACCTTCCTAATATCTCCACAAAACCTAAGGACCCAATGCCTTTCAACATTATCTCAAATGATATTATTTGATATAAGAGCCAGTGAACATATAAATATGAAAAATACCACAAAGCTAGCATGTCTTGTTCATAAAGTCATAGAAACTAGAGAGCAAACTTCTCATGTTATACTTATGGAAAACCCAGAAATATTAGTTAACTGGATTGTCTAACACTCAGAAGGTGCCTGGAAGGAGAGGCAAGATGGGAGCTCAATTTCATTGATACTAAACCCATTGTTTTTCCCATGAAGTAAGTGGTCTCTCTAGAGACCTCATCATCACCGCAATCATCTTTCAGGTTTACAGTGAGTTACCTAGTCAGGCTTGAACTTTCATTTGTTTCCACATTTAAAAATAATATTTTACATCCCTCTAAAGCAACCATCTCTTCTGAAATAACAGAAAAAGAAAAAGGATTTGCAGACCATTCTTCAGAGACTATAAATTTCCCTTGAAGTATTAACACAATCTATTAGGCCATATTACAGTCAATTGTGCAGAAGAAGAAAACCTATTCAACAACATTATTTAATGGCATTTTGATGTGCTATTTGCTAGACACAATGATGAATGCAGGGGTTGAGCAATAAAGTGGTATGGAAAGCAAACAGCTCTCCTGTGATGTTTACTTCCCAGGCTTAAATGAGCTCAGTGCTCACAAATGATTTGCCTTGACATTGGAATCCAATTGGAGTCTGGAATTACTGTAACTGTTTTCGGCTTGGGTGATTTAATCAGCAAATCTTCAATAGTGTACTATGCATGTACTGAACTGATTCCAGATTGAGCAGCCTGATTTATACACACTACTTGCAGACGACCATTTGTGGGAGGCTCACTAGCATCTGTTCGCCAGCATCTTTATAAGGCAGATGCCCGTGGTAATGTGTCAGAACAATTGAAGTCTATGCTTTGTATCAGTAAACCCAAACAAAGAGGCATACATAGGAGATGCTTCAAGGGACACGATTTTTGTTGATGGTGATGTTTTACGAGTTTTAAATAAATCTAAAATCATTCATTCACTTTAATTTAACTAATAATTCTGTGCACTTGCACTATGATCAAGCATTGTGCTAGACCCAGAGAAGTAAGGGCAGAAGGCAGAGAAAATGAGAGGGAGTTAAGAAGTGGCTCCTCCAAGCATAGAATAAAACTGTCAGGTCATATCAATCAGTTGAACACAATCCAAAAAAGAGAAGCCTCAAAACGCTAGGACCCCTGATCACCATTGGAATGCGGGTTTCTCACATCTGTGTGGTGGAAGGAGCCATTCAAAACACTCTCAGAGATTTATTTTTTTCTGGTCACTGTGTTTTATTTTATTTTACTTTAAATTCTTGGATACGTGTGCAGAATGTGCAGGTTTGTTACACAGGGATACATGTGCCATAGTGGTTTGCTGCACCTATGAGGGTCGCTGTATTTTATAGTCACTACTCCCACCCCTGCTTCTCATGCTATTTGGTGGATGAAATGCCCCCTCCTAGCCTGCTAGAAGAGAGATATCAGGGTCCAAAAAAGGACATAGCCTAGCAGGCTCCTCCTGGCTTTGAGTTCTGAGGTCCTAATGCCTTGGAGAAACATGGGAGACAGGAGACAAAATGTTCAGGAAACGGGGTGTGACAAGAGTGGCTTTCTCTTTTCTCCTGATCATGCCACATCCCCACTGTTAGGAAGATTCTCTAAGGTTTAGAAAGGGAAGAGAAAAGGTGGAAGTGAAGTTGTGGATGATGGAGGATCCTGTGCCCCGATTTCTAGCAGAAACCCCACGGATGCACCAAAGCCAGGACAAGGATTAACTCGAAATTGGATTGAGGGAGACGGGGCTTCAGATAGCGCTGACAAGATGTTTGTGCTTTGGTGTTGCACAGAGAGGCAGGAAGATCCCACTTGTGTGGCAACTGGTATGGGAGAGAGTGACCATCCCTGGGAGCATAAGGGAAAACACAGAGGCAATCTCGGGTGGCTGACAGCAGGACTGAGTGTAGTCATGACGGTCTCAGCAGACATGACTTGTCAGCTTGAGTGACTTCAGGACTAGATACATCTTCCCCCAATGCCTTACAACATTTGTTCATAGACTTCTAGTCCAGCCATAGGGAGAAAGAGGATCCTAAATATCTGAGATTAAGTTTATGCCAGCTTAGTTAAATGAAAACTCAAAAAAAATTTACCTTGAATTATGGAAAAGCAAGAAGAAATTAGTATTTCTTGGAGCATCTCTGTTATGGAGTGAGACAAAGAGCTATTATACCTGATGGGTAAGTTTCAAGGAACTCCAAAAAATTAAAGTTTCAAGTCCTTTTTCCATCTCACCCCCCCCAAAAAAAAGTCATTAAAAAAATTCCTTCTGTAAAAATTTTTGAGAAGTATCCTCCTTATGCCTTTAAACAGCTCAAAAAGAGGAAAACAGCAGTGGAAACAATTTCAGATAGAATTAGTTTTGGAAGAGGATGTCATCCTGAAAAGTGCTTGGCTTTGCAGACTCCAATCGATGGAGCCAGCCCCGGGCCTTTCCCTGACCAGCTGCCCACATAACCCACTGCAGGTGGCTGTGTCCTCACTGTGACGCAGCTGGGCAGTGAGCTCTGCCCTGAAAAGGTCCCTGTGTGGATCCAGACCCCCTCCACGTGCTCCACCCACTCCTCTGAGGACACTTGTGGGCAGAGGTTTACAGGAGTCAGGGGCCTCTCTCTGTGCAGGAACTCCAGCATCACTTAGGATTCTTAGAGAAACAGAACCAGTGGGATAATAGAGACAGACGCAATAGGGAAACTTATTTTTGAAGGAATTGGCTCACATGATTGGAGTCAGCCAGTCTGAAAAGTACAGGGCAGCCTGGAGACCCAGGGAAGAGCTGATGTCATCAAGGGCACCTGAAGGCAGAGTCCCCTCTTCTCCAGGGACCTCAGTCTCTTTTCCTTTCAATGCCTTCAACTGGTGGAAGGCTCATATGCTTTACCCAGAGTTCACTGATTTAAATGTTAATTACATCTGAAAAATGCCTTCCCAGCCACATTTAGTCTGGTGTTTGACCAAGCATCTGGGAACCATGGCCTAGTCAAGTCGAAGCCATGCAATGAGCTACTGTGACGTGGAGACAGAGCTGGAGCCCCTGCTGCTGCTCTTGGTCACAGCCATAGCAACACTCACTATCCTCATGTTCTGTTTCCTCTCTAGCTCCCCCTGCTCAGTCCTGCCTGCTGGCCTCAGTGACTCTCCTCCCTCCTCACACCCTCATCAGCCTCTAGCCATGCACCTTCTTAGACCAGGGTTACTGTCTGTCTGTAGTTAGGATCCCATTCAGCCAAGAAGCATCAAAAGGTGCCCAGGTAGATCCCTGGTGTTCAAGGGTCTCCTCTTGTCCCCATCCTAAAGCTCTGTGAACCACATCTGAAAGACACCCTTCAACCATCAGCCCTGGACTACGGAGGAGAGATTCCCCCACACTTGTAGTGATGCTAGTGCCACTCGCTCCTGGAAACTGATGGGTCCTGGGCCTTCCCATGGAGCAGAAGTATGCACATCCTTCCTGCTATGCAGTCCAGTGTCATGCTCCCAAAGATTAATTCTATATGGTGGTAGTGGTCATAATGATGATAATGGAGGTGATGCAGAATAAAGAAATTAGTTCCCATTCAGCTGAGGCATGGTGACTCATGCCTGTAATACCAGCACTTTAAGAGGCCAAGGAGGAAGATCACTTGAGGTCAGGAGTTGGAGACCAGCCTGACCAAAACGGAGAAACGCCATGTCCACTAAAAATACAAAAATTAGCTGGACATGGTGGTGTGTTCCTGTAGTCCTAGCTACTTGGGAGGCTGAGGCAGGGGAATCACTTAAACCTGGGAAGTGGAGGTTGCAGTGAGCTGAGATTGTACCACTGCATCCAGTTTGGGTGACAGAGTGAGAGTTCATTTCAAGAGAAAGAAGGAAAGAAAGAAAGAGAAAGAGAGGGAGAGAAGAAAGAAAGAAAGAAAGAAAGAAAGAAAGAAAGAAAGAAAGGAAGGAAGGAAGGAAGGAAGGAAGGAAGGAAGAGAGAGGGAGAGAGAGAGAGAGAGGCAGGGAGGGAGGAAGGAAAGGAAGGGAAGGGAAGGGAAGGAAAGGAAGGGAAGGGAGGAAAGGAAGGAGGGAGGGAGGGAGGGAAGGAGGGAGGGAAGGGAGGGAGGGAGGAAGGAAGGAAGGGAGAGAGAGAGAAAGAAAGAGAGAAAGAAAGAAAGAAAGAGAGAAAAAAGAAAGAAAGAAGAAAGAAAGAAAGAAAGAAAGAAAGAAAGAAAGAAAGGAGGTTCCCATTCAGATATATTTGCTCGCTTCTAAAATTCAAGAATTAACTAGAATAAGCATACTGAGGCCTGGCACAGATGGTCACCCTTTCGCTTGGAAGGAAAGTAAGTTATTTTCATTAAATCCAGTTTATCAGATAACCTCAGGTATGTGAAATTTAACTCCAGTTTACTCACCAAAAAAGAGAAGTCAAGTAAATGCAATAGAAACAATCTAAAATGACTGTGACCCCTTTCTGCAAGATTGCATGTTAACATGTAGACAATTTTATCCAACAACTTTGATATTCTTTAAGCCTAAATGTTTCTTTATGAAGAGAGCCTTGACACAGATATGGAGCTATCCGGGGAGCACACAGAACCCTCAAGAACTGACAACAGTCAGCATAAGTTACGCAATGACGTTGTCATAAAACCCATGGTAAATTTTGGTAGCGATGATAAAAGATTACTCCAAATCTTCTACCCTCACGTAGTAATTAGTATTAAAGGGTTTCCTAGGTTGGCAGATTTTTTTCCTGTGGTAGATTTAATTTACAGATGGTTTGCTAAAACGAAAAGCAGACATACATTGAAAATCTATAAATGCATTTGTATGTAATGAATTGAAGCTGCTCCTAATTAGTAGAAGAAGAAACATGCAGAAGGTGGAAGGATTTATTTGGCCTTGGACAAAAGCATCTGAATCCATCTTACTTCCTTTAATATGCATGTGCCATGCTTGCAGAGCTCCATGCAAGGGTTGATATCAGAGCTGTGGATTGGAGGTTTTGCACCTCCCTGGGATGATACCTGTTTGTGTCCTTGACAGCTACTGGAAAATCATACAGTCCTGCAAATCCCATGAAAGAGGAATTTAAACACATGTGCTATTACGAGCAGCCATTTTGTAAGAACACCACCAAGAAAATCTTTTTTGTTTCTTCCTATGTCCCCATTTACAAAGAGGCAAATGATTAAATTTGCTTCACCGAATTAAACTTATCCAGCTTCCTGCTGGGTGCTGGGGAGCATTTCTGGAATGCCACCTGCAGGGCAGCTGCTCTTTTCTACATGGCCTGAATATCATTAAATGGCATCAGACTCCTGACATACTGGTGGAAATTTTGACTTGCCACAGGGCTACTCTGGGTTGTGGGGAAGTGGCAAAGGTGTAACAGCCACTTTCTGGGCAGACACAAACACCCCCAGTGGTTAGGTAGAAAAGCCAGTGAGGAATCCGGTGAAAAACCTGACATGAGGATGACTCTGAAAGGAAAGAGAGAGAGAGTGGGAGGGAGGGAGACGGGAGGAAAGAAGAGAGAGAGGTGAAAGAAGGAAGAAGGAAAAAGGAAAGGAGGGAAAAGGGGAGGGAAAAAGGCTGGAAGGGAGGGACGGAGGGAAGGATGAGAAATAGACCCATCCTTCTCTTGCTCTGAAGGTCACACGAAGTGGTAGTCCCTATTTACATGTGAATACACCTGATTTCATCTTTTTTTTGGTTTGTTTTGTTTTTTTTGAGACGAGTCTTTCTTCGTAGACCAGGCTGGAGTACAGTGGCACGATCTCGGCTCACTGCAACCTCTACCTCCCGGGTTCACGCCATTCTTCTGCCTCAGCCTCCCCAGTAGCTGGGACTACAGGTGCCCGCCACCACGCCCAGCTAATTTTTTTGTATTTTTAGTAGAGACAGGGTTTCACCATGTTAGCCAGGATGGTCTCTGTCTCCTGACCTCGTGATCCGCGGGCCTCAGCCTCCCAAAAGGCTGGGATTACAGGCATGAGCCACTGCCTCCGGCCTTGATTTCATCTTAAGGTAATGCTTCTGGATGCCCTCAGAGTATCCAATGAGTGGAAAATGTGTTGTAAATATCCTATTTATGTTTATCTTCATTCAATATTCAGCTCCCCTATGAGTCCTGTGTGTATTTCAGCATCCCAGCCTCACTGGCGAGCTAGGCCTATGTTTCTATGGGAACGGGGGCCTTGGTTTTACGTCCAAGGCAAATCTCCAGCATGATGGTGGGCCACGAGCTCCCTGCCCACAGAATGCTGTGATTTTAGCTTAGCCTAATGCTGACCACATACATTTACAGCCGAGAGTATGGAAGAAGACCACACATCAGAATCTTAACCAAATCTCATAACATGTTACAATTATCCCCTCTTCGTTGTTTGCTCTCTCATAATCTCAGTTAATGAAGATCCTTGTTACTAAGACCTTCAAATTACCAGGGAGAGAAGTGACTGCACCTGAACTTTAATAGAACAGAAGGGCTATAAATAAGCAGGTGCATGCTAGGACTTGGTAAGAAAAAAAAAAGTAAACCAATGTAAGACAAGAAAATCATCTATGTTCTCCGTACTAAAGTACAACTGCATTCACACTAAAATTGTCGACAGTGTGATTGATGGTTAAAATTCCAGACTCTTGGGATATTAAAATGCACTCAATCATTAAGAACAGAAAAATGTGTACTTACATTCACTGTGCTATAATTATCAACAAAATACACTAAATATGCAATATCTAAAATGTATGTAATAAGAGGATTGTTCAGGTCCTGCTAATTTTTAGTTTTATTAACGTTTATATTTCATTCATTGTGGTAGTCACAAAACCATATTCCATAAATGTGAAATGATCGAGGGATGAGAGGATAATTGCACCAGGAACTAATGCAGGAAAACCAGGGCAAAGTCATTACTGTCCAAGAATTTACTCCAGACCAGGAGACAAATTTAAATATTTACTGATATTTGACAACATGACTCCTTTGATTTTGTAAAATATTAAGTACAGATGATTCTTACCGAGTACTGAATAAAGAGCACCCAGGGGCCTCCTTAAATTGGAAATAATACTCTTCCCACCTTCCCCATCTGTTGAAATCCTACTCATCATTCAAACTCAGGATCAAATATCATTTTCTTTTTGAAGCTTTTCTTGGTTTGCTAGTCAGCACTAATCACTGCCTTCCTTGTCTTCCCCAGCAGGTCATTATGAACCTTCCTATGCAAACACTCCCACCATAGAACAGATACACTTAGCCATCTGTATCCCCGACTCTCCTAGATTGTGAAATCCTTGCAGATGGGAACCAAACTTATTGAAAATGCTGCTGTTCCCTCATCTACTAGACAGCATCCTGAACTTGGTAGATATTCAATAAACCTTTGTTAAAATGAATTTTCATATGGGCTCTAGAGCCAGGAAAATTTGAAATGGAGTCAGGCTCTACCACATGTTAGCTGTGTGACATTAGTAAACTGACTCAACTCCTCCAAGCCTTAGTTTCCTTATCTTTAAAGTAGAATTTCTAATCCTGACTCTATTAGGTTGCCATGAGGACTAAGGGAGGTAAATGAAAAAAGCCTCGTGTGTATTGGGCTTAAGAATTTCTTCCTTTTCCTTTCTCTTTACTCTTGTCCCAAGGTAGTACAGTTTAGGAAGATCTCCATGTCCGTTGACACCTGCTACCATAAAGAAATCAACAGGTTCATCTTCTGAAGGAATTGCAGTCTTTCTCTTTCTCTCTTTCTTTCTCTTCCCTCCTTCCCTCCCTCCCTCCCTCCCTCCCTTCCTTCCTTCATACCTTCCTTTTATGACAGGGTCTCACTCTGTTCCCCAGGCTGGAGTGCAGTGGCGCAATCACAATCCCAGCTGACTGCAGCCTCAATCTCACGAGTTCAAGCAATCTTTCCACCTCAGCCTCTTGAGTAGCTGCAACCACAAGCATTCACACCACCACACAGGGATAATTCTTTTCTTTTCTTTTTTTTGGTAGAAACAGGGTTTCACTATGTCACCCAGGTTAATCTCAGACTTCTGGGCTCAAGCAATATGCTCACCTCAGCTTCCCAAGGTGCTAAGTTGGTAGGTGTGAGCCACTGCACCTGGGCTGTTTTTTGTTTGATTGTTTATTTGTTTTTTAATGGAAGTTTTTCTTTTCTATAAAGTCAGGGAAGTTGAAAAGAGTTTAAATTGCCATGAAAGAAATTTCTCGTCCAGTTTTAAGGAATCACTCATCTTCCATGGCCTCTATGATTCTCACCTGTGACAAAATATAGACAGGCACAGTCGATCTTAAGAATATTGGACTTCTCGGCCGGGCGCGGTGGCTCAAGCCTGTAATCCCAGCACTTTGGGAGGCCGAGACGGGCGGATCACGAGGTCAGGAGATCGAGACCATCCTGGCGAACACGGTGAAACCCCGTCTCTACTAAAAAAATACAAAAAATTAGACGGGCGAGATGGCGGGCGCCTGTAGTCCCAGCTACTCGGGAGGCTGAGGCAGGAGAATGGCGTGAACCCGGGAGGCGGAGCTTGCAGTGAGCTGAGATCCGGCCACTGCACTCCAGCCTGGGCGACAGAGCGAGACTCCGTCTCAACAACAACAACAACAACAACGACAAAAAAAAGAATATTGGACTTCTCAGTAGAGATGCAGTGGTCTAAAACAAAAGTCTAAATAGTCCTGACTGTAACAAAAATGGAAGACTGGATGGGCAAGTGAGGTTTGAAAGGTGATACCTGTTCACACTGAGTAATGAGGCTAACTTTCTCTGCTCTCCACTGACCCAGCAGATTTGCCCAGAATCGCCAATATAGAAACTCTACATTTCTGTTCCTTTCTAGAGAGTTCGACCTAAACTCTGCTTATGTAAAAATAGTGCAAAGGACACTCTCCACCGAGGACTGCCTATAACTTTCGTTCCTCAGACATGGTTCAAACCAGACCACTGAGGAGCAGCACCCTACGTGCCACTGCCTTGACCTCTTGGATTTCCGTTTCTCTGTTGCGCAAGAGAATTATCCCATGGACTCACTCACACTGGAATATTAGGAGAAACAGACACGCTTGACCTTGGATTCATTTTTTCGAGCTAGCATGGCAGCTGCTCTTAGCAAAAGTGTTTTCTCATTAACAGATTTCCCAGGGAAAACAATTCTCCCATGTCAGTAGCAAGAATCACTCTTCCGCAGAAGCGCTGGTTTATTTGATGTTCTGGTTGTGGGGCATCGAGGAGCAGGTAGTGCCCCCCTTTTCTTCTCTGGCTCCTGGCTAATTCTCAGCCACACGTTTGGCCTCCTGCTAATCCTAGGCCTCAGAGAACACGTTTTAGGGACCACACTTAAGTTAGATTGTTTTATGGTCTTCTTCTAACCTTACTTTTTCTTTGCCCAGGATTTCTCGCTTTTTTATTTTCATCTATTATTAATTCCATTTTGATGATACGGAAACGTATCTTTTCCTTTAGCCACCAGTGTTTAGGTGGAGCTCCCGCCAGCAGGCTCGGGGCTCAGCTGGGAGGGTAGCTCTGGAAGCAGCCTGGAAAGGAAGGCCCAGTTCTTCGGGGGCCTGGGTTGAATTGTGTCCTCAATTCTGGGGACAGTGGGAATCTAGGAACGGTGTTGGAGCAGGGCAATGTCTCCCGGGGGATCTTTGGTTTCAGGAAGGGCAGCTTGGGTTGCTCCTCAGTAGTGAACACGCACAGGAGCCCCCGGGGAGCGGTGGGACGCACCTCCTGATTCAGCGGGTGAGACGGAGGCCAGGCCCTCTGCATTTCTGGGAAGCTGCCAGATGGTGTCAACGCTGCGGGGGGCCGAATCCTATTTGAATAGCAAGGGCGCAGCCTGAGTGAGGAAGAGACTGGCGGCAAACAGATTGGACAGAAGCGGCTTCATGACACGGGGCAGCCACAGCTTGATCAGCTGCCCCTGTAGCCGGTGGGGTATCCCCGCCCTCCGCTGCCCTGGAAGGAGCCCTTGGCTAGGTCAGGGCCGTGGGAGCCTTGGCCGGGAGCCACCTCCGCCAGGCGCGGCCCCTCCCAGGGGCTCTTCCTGCGTCTCCAGCGCCCACGCCCCGCCCCGCCCCACCTGGCTGCGCTGCACCTGCAGCCGCCGCGCCGACCCGGGACACCTGCCCCTCCACGGCCGCGCAGGCGGAGGATGGCACTGCAGGTGGCGAGGCTGCTGCACTGGGCGTCCGAGGAGGTCTGGGGAAGGAGGCAGCTGGCAGAAGGAAAGCCAGACGGCGGCGGCAGCAGCTTAATAAAGGGGGTCTCCAGAAAACTGTGGTCCAGGCAGGTGGCTGGGAGCCGGGTGAGCCCTTTCGGAGAAGGGGGAGCGCTGCTGTCTTAAAGAGCAGCTGAGCCAAAAACAGAGGCCGGGGGTGGGGGACAGAGGGGTCACCACTGCCTGGACAGTGCTGCGTCCTGCGCAGGACCGGCAGCCCGAGGCGGAGACGAAGGCGGACAGCAGGGACTCCTGGCCTTGCGTCTTGAGAGAGCGCACTTTGGCCTGCATCTACACACACACAGGTTACAGTTGAACTGAAAAGGAGTCGGCTTTTCTGTACAGAAGATAAAATGACTGTAGTGTGTGTGTTTTTTGAAAGAGCTGTTAGAAAGCTAAGTTTTTCTCATTTCAGTGAGAGTTCCCCCTTGGATTGTTTGTGTGTGTGTTCAGTTCAGCCACTGAAATCTCCGTGATTTTTAAAGCCCATTCGCTCCAAAATGAGTCATCCTGAATGATATGTGGCTTAGCATAAAGATCTGTACTTGAGTAGTAAGTTACAGTAGTAGATCCTTCCTTCCTTTCCTCCCTTCTTTCTTTCTCTTTCTTGTTTTCTTTCTTTCTTTCTTTCTTTCTTTCTTTCTTTCTTTCTGTCTGTCTGTCTGTCTGTCTGTCTGTCTTTCTTTCTTTCTTTCTTTTTCTTTTTTCTTTCCTTCTTTCTTTTTCTTTTTTCTTTCTTTCCTTTTCTTTCTTTCTTCTTCCTTTTTTCTTTGTCTTTCTTTTTTTCTTTCCTTTTTCTTTCTTCCTTCCTTTCAAAAATTTGTTACTAAAATTCTTCTTTCCATTCCTTTTCTGTTTCTCTGTCTCTCCTTTTCTTTCTTTCTTGTGTGAAAGGCATAGGGGCAACTAGCTAAGACTGTGAAATTCAAATCTCTTTCTTTCTCTTCTTTATTTCTTTCCTTCCTTCCTTCCTCCTTCCTTCCTTCCTTCCTTCCTCCCTTCCTCCCTTCCTCCCTTCCTTCTTTTCTTCCTTTTTTATTCCTTTCTTTCTTTCTCAAGTATTGCCCAAACATTAAATGCCAGTTATGTATCCCATGGAGATCTCCTTTGAGATTTAACCTCAACAGCTACTCTCATTTTCCATGAGCTGTTGGGTCATGCAGCCCTAGTTGAAGGACTGCATGAGTCTCATTCCTAGGAAATAATTACCTGGGATTTACTATTACATGAACATCAACACACTAGTAAGTATTAATTCTTTAACGTTTCTATTTAAAGAAAACATTACTCAAATGCCAGAAAAGGAGGTTTAGTTTTATTGATTTGGATTAGACAGCTGGTGAAAACATTGAGATTCCTCTGGACATGCATGTAGTATATGGCCGTGGGAATAGGGCAGATTAATGACACTGCAAAAAAGCAAACAACTGCCAAACTTGGAATGTAGCTACACCAAACATGGGAAAATAAGTGTAACGGTCCTGGACACAGTGTCTACCTAGTAATTTAAATGATCTGCAAAATGTATTCACTTTCCCAGACCTCTCTCCCACCTAATCCTAATTCAATCTATCCTACCTCAGGAAATCTTTAATTTGGGATAACTAGACTGAATCCTACTTAGACATTACTGTTAAAAACATCAAGAAAGAGCAAAAAATCTCCTCACCATGCCTGCCACTGTATCAAAATGAAACAAACTAATTGCCTTACTTATGCAAAAGCTGGCCTGGGGAGGGTTCCTTGAGCCCAGGAGTTCAAAACCAGCCTGCATAATATGGCAAGAGCCTATCTCTACATATATATACACATATATATATAATATATATTTACATATTATATATATTATATATATGTATAAAAATTAGCTTGGCACAGTGGCATACACTTGTGGTCCCAGCTACATAGGAGGCTGAGGCAGTAGGATTGCTTGAGTTCAGGAGGTCAAGGCTGCAAGTGAGGTGTGTCCGTGCCACTGCACTCCAGTCTAAGTGACAGAGTGACACTCTCTCTCAAAAAAGGGAGTCTGGGGGATGTGGGGCAGTGCTGATAGACTCAAATTCATTAAGTTGCTCCGAGAAATTCATCCTGGTTTTTAAAAGCATATGTGTAGGTATGGAATCTGTACACAAACATTTCCCAACCTGGATCGTAAACCCTCTTGTTGCCCATGTAAAAACATGCAGACATATGCATGCTGATCCTATATATTTAAGCATAAATGAAGGTCTTTTGAAAATTAAGGAACAAATAATAATTCCTTGCGTTTTCTATATTATGCTGTACTTTACAATACTCTTACAAGCAGTTTTCACCTAGGTCTTTATGCAAATCTAGAGAAAGACAAGGAAGATTTTATCCCTCCAATTTTATAGCTAAAGAGTCTCAAAGCAATTATATCACCTTCCCAAGTCAACTGCCATAAAAAGCAATGACATGATTGGATGCGACTTTGTGTTGGGTGCACTTTTCTCACTTCATGATTCTTGGACACAGGCTATAAGAAAAGACATTAAGGACAAATAGTGTCTGGAGTCGAGCTGAGGTTTTTTTTTTTTTTTTCGAGGAAGAAAAGGGGGCTGTGCAGGTGCAGCGGTGCATGCCTGTAGCCCAGCTACTTGGGAGGCTGAGGCTGGAGGATGGCTTGAGCTCAGGAGTTTGAGGTCAGCCTGGGCAACATAGTGAGACCCCATCTCTACAAAACCAATTTTTTTAAAGAAAACAAAAAGGTGGAAAAGTAAAAACTATCAAGTATGTTTCCTTTCAAAATAAGCATATCTCTTTGCCCAGCCATAGCAGAAAGTACTGTAAAGTAATTCTTAAATGAAGTTATTATCTAAAATATCCTATAGTGTTTCCTTTTAATATCTATATTCATGTTTAACATGTTCTACATGTATATGTGTTTCACCCAACAGAATTATGAGTTCTGTGAGGCAAGAATTCTGAGTTTTCCCCTCTATGTCCCCAGCATTGAAACCAATGTCTGTCACATAATACGTGCCACAACATATAGGTTGAACTGAAGTAGAAACCATGTTTCTTCATTAATTATCTAAACATGGTGGCTGGGACAGAACACACATTTAATAAGCATTTATTTGACAAATAAGTGAATGAATGATTAAAGGATATTGATACTCCCTGTCAGAAAATACCAAGACACACAATGATCTAAAATAATATACAGATGAAGGTTTCTCTTTTCTTATTTAATATAGAATATAGAATAATCAAAATATCCTAGATTCTTGAACAAATCCAATTGGAATGACATTAGCAAGGATTGAACCCATTCCAAACAAGAATGATTCTTAATGGAATTACAAAAACCAATAGGAACTATATCTCTTCTTAAGCAAAAGCGGTCATTTTGTCCTAGTGGCATGAGCAGGAGTCCTCCACGTGCACAACACCCAGCAGGAAGTCCAAGCCTGCAGTGAGCATCTAATTTTGGATCTACACTGCGGTCTTCTCATCATCACATGTTTTATGGACAGAAACAAGTATTACATCAAATATAGTGACTGAGTCCCTGGAGACAGCAATGCGACAGAACTCCCTTAGCTGGCACGCAGATGAAGGAGGGCATTGTGTTTGAGATGGAAATACTGTGAAGTTTGGAGTCACATTGCCTTTCTTCCAACACCAACTTTAGTTAAAAGTGGAAGTGACCACAGATGCTGAAGGACAAAATTCGTCATCTGTGAGGTATTCTGTATTTACTGTATCATTTACTGATGATCCTGTATTTTCTGTCAGCTCTCCATATAGCTGAAATTGCAGAACTTTACAAATAACATAAACAGGACAGAGAGGAAAACGGGCATGATGTAGGCATCATGTGTAGCGTGGCAGTCCAGCATAGTTAGTCATGCCAAGACTGTTCCCTGCTGGCCTTGCCTTGACCCCTGCCACTCCCTGCATAGCGAGGGGCCCCACTCTTTGCAATTATTGCTACTGGAATTCCATGCTGTTGGAATTTCATGTCTTATTTTCAACTAGGCCTGCAGCCTATCCAGAAAACATTTCCAAAGTGGTAGTAGCATTGAATTTTTTTCTCTTTCCTTTCCACCTCTAGCTTCCAGAAAATTCAAAGATCTCTACATAATAAAAACAAAATACTCATGTCTCTAGAAGAGATAGCTAAAATGCTTTCTTTCCTGGGTTCTACCACAATTAGCAAAGTGTCTTGGTCCATTTTTTTAAATATGGTTTATAATCACACAGAAGCTTCATAAAATATTTTTGTATCCTGTTTTCAACCTCACAGTCTCCTTAGATGTAAGTAGGAAGTATGGAGCCATTTTCTCAATGATAAATGAAGGTTCTGAGCCATAAACTCCTGATGGAAAATTCAGTGTACTAAATACTCTGTAGTATTGCCCATATGTAATACCCACATGTTTCAGAGTGCAGGGTGTGTGAAAATAAGTGTCTATAATTTGGTCAGTATCAAACCCCCCAAAACAGTGTTTATGTTCTCTAATTTTGTCCTACTGGTTAATAAAGAATATTTTAAGAAGATGATGTGGTCCCTTTCATTTTTAAATAAGCAACCTAGTTACCATACATTGTCTTTGGATTTGAGGCAGCTTAGTTCTTTGTATGAAGGCAGTTTGCATCGTTCTCATATTTGCGTGTCGGGAAAGTATGATCAAATGTAGACTTATATCAGTGGAGTAGGAGTGTTTCTACTTATCATAAGCTTGGTCTTCGATATGTAGTAGAGAACAGCTCTCTAACCATTTTTGTATGGGGCATGATATTATTCTACAGAGTTGTGGCAATCAGCATTCACAGAGTCAACAAGCTTCAGCTGAGGTAGTTGTGCAAGTAAATGTATGACCAGGAAATACTATAAATATCTTTCCTTTTATACTTCAGATCCTATTCTTCACAGTTAGAACCAAAAATAGACACACTAGTGTTTTACTCCTGTTCTCATTTATTTACCCAGGTTACTATTAGCTATCCCCTTGCCCTCTGGTTACAAGGGGTGAAATAGAAGCATGCTATACGGTATTAGGACAGGCAGGGATAAACCGCGGGAAGAGCATCAAATATGCATGAACAAATGATACAACTCCTCCAAGAGCTGAAATGAGAGAAATGAAGGAAAAACATGTACCTGGCTTTGGAGAATCCTAAAAGATACTTAAAAACTGAGAAGAAATTGGAACTATTGCCTCTCCAAGGTAAGGAATGCCACCCTGCAGTAGATCAGACGTCTATTCATTCCCTGGCTCTGGGGAGCATATTGAGGTGGAAGGTGGAGGATGTCAGCCTGCCCTACCTCCCTCTGGAGCCTATTCACAGACTCATCCGGGATGCACCTGCCTATCAGAGTCATACTTGCTGTGAGATGTCCTCAAATTGGCCACTATCAAGGTTCCAGAAATTCTTTCGAATTCTGTGATTACATGTTTCAATACATACATTTGTATATATTCTTATGGTTTTAGGGACTCCCAGGAATCTTGTTTCCTAAGTGATGGAGAAACCTCCTTGGAAAACTCATTCTAAGGGAAAGAGATTCAAGGTGCTGAAGCTCAGTTGTTGGAAAATATACTACGACTGGAGTAAACTACTGCATCTAAATACAATACATTTTGTGTTACACTAGATTTTCTTCGGGGCCAACCCCTATAGACCCAAGCAAGAGGGAAAAAAAGCCTGAAAGAGTGAATGTTGATTCACTAAAATGTTGATATGATATTGAAAGCATCACACTGCATTACGTGGGAAAATAACAACTAAATTCCAGGTGAAGAGTAGTATAGAGATATCCAGTACAGTGGCCTGGGTAGTGGGTGCGGTCACCATATAAGGTAGGAACAGAATTGTGAGACAGAGAAAGAGGAGAGCCTATGTTCCTTTCTTTTTCTTAACTCTTCTTTTTCCCTTTTCTTCCCATTCCTCCAAAGTGACTTTAACCTTGAGTTTCCTTCTTCATGTCTTCATGACTTCATTTTTTCATTTAGCCAAGCACTAGTGAATACCTGCACAGTACCCAGCACTTAGCTAACCTCAGGGTAGATGTAGATGAACAAAGCATGCCTTTACCTTTAGGAAAACTCACAGTCGATAGCAAAGGCTTCCTTTCAGCCCTAATATCATTTTATAATTCTGCATATAACACCCACAGTAACGGTGACAGCAATGTTGGTGAAGTAAAACACACATTGTCTTGTGTTTGTCAGCTCTTCCTGCCTGCAAAATACACCAGGGAATGGGCTAGAGGAATTTCACTGTGTCACACCATCTTAACACTAAAGCAAGTCTTGTTTTTGGAACTTTTATTTTAAGTTCAGGACTGCATGTGCAGGTTTGTTGCATAGGTAAACTGTCACGGGGTTTGTTGTACACATTATTTTATCACCCAGGTATTAAACCTAGTACTCATTAATTATTTTTCCTGATTCTCTCCCTCCTTCCATCCCCCATCCTCTAATAGGCCCCACTGTGTGTTGTTCCCCTCTGTGAGTTCATGTGTTCTCCTCATTCAGCTCCCGCTTATGAGTGACAGCATGCAGTATTTGGCTTTTTATTCCTGCATTTGTTTGCTGAAGATGATGGCCTCCAGCTCCATCCATGTCCCTCACATTTTTATGACTGCATAGTGTTCCATGGTGTGTATGTACCACATTCCCTTTATCCAGTCTATCATTGATGCCTTTGAGAACAGTGCTGCAGTGAATATACACATTCATGTATCTTTATAATAGAATGATTTATATTGCTTTGGATATATACACAGTAATGGGATTGATGGGTCAAACAGTATTTCCGTCTTTAGGTCTTTGAGGAATCGCCACACTGTCTTCCACAATGGCTGAACTAATTTACACTCCCATCAACAGTTTATTAGCACTAATTTTTCTCTGCAACCTTGTCAGCATATGTTATTTTTTTGTTTTGACTCTTTAGTGATAGCCATTCTGATTGTTGTGAGATAGTATTTCATTGTGGTTTTGATTTGCATTTCTCTAAGGATCAGTGATGTTGAGCTTTTTTTCATATTGCTGTTGGCCGCATGTATGTCTTCTTTTGAAACATGTCTGTTTGTGTCCTTTGCCCACTTTTTAATGGTTTTTTTTTTCTTGTAAATTTGTGTAAGTTTCCTATAGATGCTGGATACTAGACCTTGTTGGATGCATAGTTTGTGAAATTTTTCTCCCAATCTGTAGGTTGTCTGTTTACTCTGTTGATAGATTCTTTTGCTGTGTAAAGCTCTTTCATTTAATTAGATCCTGTTTGTCAATTTTTTCTTTTGTTGCAATTGCTTTTGTCATCTTTGTCATGAAATCTTTGCCTGTTCCTATGTTCAGGATGGCATTGCTCAGGTAGTCCTCCAGGGTTTTCACAGTTTTGGGTTTTTCATTTGAGTCTTTAATCCATCTTGAGTTAATTTTTGTATAGGGTGTAAGGAAGTGGTCCAGCTTCCATCTTCTGCATATAGCTAGCCAGTTATGCCAACACCATTATTTGAATAGGGAACCCTTTCCCCGTTACCTGTTTTTGTCAGGTTTGTTGAAAATCAGATGGTTGTAGGTTTGCAGCCTTATTTGCGGATTTTCTATTCTGTTCCATTGGTCTATGTGTCTGTTTTTGTACCAGCCCCATGCTGTTTTAGTTATTGTAGCCCTGTAGTATAGTTTGAAGTCAGGTGGCATGATGCCTTCGGTTTTGTTCTTTTTTATAGCAAGTATTTATAAATTACCTGGAGGAATCACTTGCACTGGTTGGGAATGTGCTTTATGATATTCTTCAGTCCCCCTAATGCTTCTGTAGGATCTTCCATAAGGCCTACACATGTCAAAGTGAATAGATTTGGTCCCTGGGGAACATGGGGTATAAATATGATTAATGTTATAATAAAGGCATGCATACAGTGCTACAGGGGTTGAAGTGATGAAGCAACAACTCTGCCTAAAATAGGAGACTTAGTCAGAAAATGTAACTTTAAGAACGTTGTATGTGTGCACTGTACCTCAATGATCTTTCCCTTACTGTAGCACAAAGAGAAGAGAGTGAGACATTATCCCCTCTACCCACACGTTACAGCCCCGCCTTACTTAAGTTAATGAGGTTATTGCCTTCGACTTGAATAAGTTGTTAAATCGTACTCTTCAATTTCTCACAGAACGTTGCCTGAGACCCAAAGCCAAGAGGGACAATGCAGTGTGCCTATGCATTTTGAAGCTGTGACCACTATGCACAGTCATGAAATCCTGCTATGTATGTGGTCCCTGGACCTTCCCTCATCCACATCTATCATTGACTTATTGCCTGTAAAAGAGGGACTATTCATAAGAGCCTATATTTGAAATCAACCTAAGTGTCCATCAACAGATAAATGGGTAAAGAAAATGTGGTACATATACACCATGGAATACTATGCAGCCACAAAAAAGAAAGGAATCATGTCCTTTGCAGCAACATGGGTGGAACTGGAGAACATTACGTTAAGTGAAATAAGCCCAGCACAACCAGCACAAAAAGACCAGTTTCACATGTTCTCACTCATTTGTGGGAGCTAAAAATTAAAACAATTGAACTCATGGAGCTAGAGAATAGACGGTTACCAGAGGCTGAGAAGGGTAGCAGGGGTAGGGGATAGTGGAGATGGTTAATGAGCACAAAAATATAGTTAGATAGAACTAATAAGATCCAGTGTTTGATAGCACAACAGGGTGACTACAGCCAACAATAACTTACTGTACATTTTAAAATAATGAAAAGAGTGGAATTGGAATATTCTTAGCCCAAAGAAATGATCTTTCCTTAGGTGATGGACACTCTATTTACCCTGATGTGATTATTATGCATTGTGTGCCTGTATCAAAACATCTTATGTACCTCATAAATTTTACACCTACGATGTACCCACCAAAATTAAAAAATCAAAAAACATTAAAAAGTATGTAAAAGAAAAAGAGGGGTCTATGGTTTGGGGGCTTCTTTTCTGTATTAGTTTGCTAGGGCTGCAGTAATAAATTAACACGCACTGGGTGGTTTAAGCAAAATAAATGTATTCTTTCACAGTTCTGGAGTATGAGATTGCAGTGTTGCCAGGGTGGGTTCCTCCTGGGGCTGTGAGGGAGGATCCCCACCAGATCTCTCCTGGGCTTATTAATGGCCGTCTTCTATCTCTTTATCTTCCTTCCACGCATGGTTCCCTGTGTCTACATTTCCACTTTTTTTTAAAATTGCAACAGTGTCTTGCTTTGTTGTCCAGGCTGGAGTGCAGTGGTGTGTTCTCAGCTAACTGCAACCCCTATCTCCTGGGTTCCAGCAATCCTCCCATTTCAGCTTCCTGAATAGCTGAGATGACAAGCCCACATCACCACACTTGACTAATGTGTGTGTGTGTGAGTGTGTGTGTGTGTATTTTTAGTAGAAATGGGTTTTTACAATGCTGCCCAGGCTGTTCTCTAACTCCTGAGCTCAAGTGACCCTCCTACCTTGGCCTCCCAAAGTGCTGGGATTACAGGTGTGCACCACTGCACCAGGCCTATTTTCAATTTTTATATTGGGTTTGGACCCACCCCATTGGCCTGGTTTTAAGTTGATCATCTGCAAAGGACCCATCTCCAAATAAAGTCCCACTCTGAGGTACTTAGGGGTTAGTTACACTTCAGAGTATTTATTTTGAGAAACATAATTCAACTCATAGCAGCCCATTCTCTGACACTTAAAGATTCCTGTCCTTCTCATATGAAAAATATATTTACCATATCCCAACATCTCCAAAAGCCCGAATGCAGTCCAGCGTCAAGCCTAAGTCCAAAATCTCATCTAAATATCTCATCAAATATGGGTGCAACTCAGGCTTTGATTCGCCCTTTAGCAAAATTCTCTTTCTGCTATGGATCCATGAAAGCAGACTACATATCTACCTCTAAAATACAATGATGGAACAGGCATAGAATAGACATTTCCATTCCATAAGGGGGAGATCAGAAGAGAAAAAAAAAAAGGTCACAAATCCCAAACAAGTCCCAAACCTATCAGGGAAAATTCTCTTCAATTCCAGACGTCAGAAGAATCTTCTCTGGCTAGATTATCTGCCCTCCGGTCCTCTGACCCTTTCATTGTCCCCTCACCCACTCTTGGGGACTTTGTGTGGGAGTCAAGACTTGTCAGCGCCAAGTTGTGGGTTTTCAACTTTGTGGGGAGTGCAGAGGAGACTGGGGTGCACAGAGACTGGAGTAAAACTCTCACCTGAATACGCAATGCTGGGGCCTGGCTAGAGCTGCCCTGGAAGGAGAGAGAGCAGTGGCCTCTCCCACAGTCAGGTGGTTCAAACCCTCTGGATATATCCCTGATATAGAGGGATATATAGAGGCATGTGGTGGAAGGAGGTGGAACACAGTCACCCTGGAATGACCCTGTCAGAGCAGGCGACGTTGCAAGTGATGATATCAAGGGCGTTTACACCTGGGAAGGGCACCCAAAATGGAATCTCAAGGAGTCATCGAGAGATGCAATTCCCCACAACAGAGAAGGTGGCCCTGCTGCGATGGGTTCATTCTTATAATGACCCACCAAGGGGACCCAGCAGCTGGAATCCTGGCATGTCATGGGGCATTTAGCAGCCAAGTGAGAAGCACACAGCATCAGCTATGTGAAGAAAGACCTTTGCCCCTTTCTCTTCCAAGCCCTTCCCGTCCCTCAGCAGCCAGAAGGCAGGATGGAGAGGCAGGAGTATAAAACATCAGAACTGCCACCTTGCCTCTAACTCACAGTCAGCCAAAGCTAGACCTGAGGGACGATCTCTAGGCTGGTGGGAAGAGAATCACAGAGCTGTGTCCTGATCACACCGCACTTCTTCCAGCCTGTCAAACGCACCATTGACACACCCAAGCACAGATCCAAACGGTGCTTGGGACCAAAGGAAAATCATGTTAATTTCTATTATAACATGGACTATCTGCTGCTGTGGGAGAAAAAAATAATGAGGAATCTGATACTGACCCAGGTTAAAAGAGCATTACTGGGTCTGAAGTAGACTGTGGATATCTGTAGGCAACTTGGATTGCTTTATGTGCTTTTCTTGTATTTCACGTTTCTACAGGAAATATGTGCTGCCTTTAAATGGAGGATGAGAAAACAATAAATATCACGAAGTAGCAAAGTCACAATGAAATAACTCTACTTTAAAATATAATAAACCCACAGACTTAAGAGAATGAAGCCAAAATAATTTTCCCTAGTTTATGAATCTATAGCAGTGACGTTTTTCGTCCTGGAAAAACGACATAAGGTTAAGTGCAGAACTGACCTTGGAAGTCATCTAGTCCAAAATGTTCATGCTACAGGTGAGGATTTTAAGGGCCAAAGTGATCAGCCCCTGTTCCTAAGATCACATGGCTGATTCATGTTAGGATGGGGGCAGGAGACAGAGTCTCCCTGGCTCAGACCCCACTTCTCTCACAGGCGTGTCTCTCTAAGAAGAAGCCTGGGTCCTTTTTTTTTTTTTTTTTTTTTTTGAGGTGGAGTCTCGCTCTGTCGCCCGGACTGGAGTACAGTGGCGCAATCTCAGCTCACTGCCAGCTCCGCCTCCCGGGTTTACGCCATTCTCCTGCCTCAGCCTCCGGAGTAGCTGGGACTACAGGCGCCCGCCACCTCGCCCGGCTAGTTTTTTGTATTTTTTAGTAGAGACGGGGTTTCACCGTGTTAGCCAGGATGGTCTCAATCTCCTGACCTCGTGATCCACCCGTCTTGGCCTCCCAAAGTGCTGGGATTACAGGCTTGAGCCACCGCGCCCGGCCTAAACCTGGGCCCTCTTGCCATCCATCCTCCCCACCTCCCACTTGTCTGTAAATACCCTTCGATTTTGCATGGCAGCTAATAGCTACTCTAATGATGACCACAGGTTGGTAGAATTTTTAGTGAACGTCCTCTCCAAGGAAAGGTCACTCTATTTCTTGTTGATGCTACGATTACTTAGACTTTAATGATTACCTGTGCTTCACACATCTCTGCCTATACCTTATATTATTTGGAATAACACAAGTAATGCACGTGTTTTCAAAGCTGACAGGCAGAGACAGAAAGAGCTATTGATGCCTCGAGGACCAGAAAGAAAAACAACAGCAGATACCTAAGTTCAAGAGTCAATTACGGCAAAATTTAGTTGATTACAGGACTCATGGGTCGCGGGGAGAGGGTAAAGCAACCTGGCCACACAGCTTGGTGATTTAGAAAGAGTCCTGGCCAGGGCTTTCCCTCACCGTGTCAAGGTGGAGGGGAGACGCTGCACCTGACAAAGCCAGTGATTCCCTGTTCCCAGTGAGGCCTATCCACAGCCACCTCCTGCACTTGTACTAATCAAGGGCCAGAAATCTACCGGACACATGTTTGCCTGAATTACCAGCTCTCCCTGTCCCCTCTTGTCTGTATCAATGGAAACAATGACACATTCATAGCTATTCACATGGATGTTTTCTCTAGCTAAGAAGTGATTAAGACAAACAAATCAGGATAATAGCCATGTTTTGAAGAAATCCGATTTGGCAAATTTTAAAACTGTGCTTTCAAAATTGACTATCCATTCTTTTTTATATTACACTTCCAAACACACACGCATACACACTTACAATCACACATTTGGAACCATACATGTCTTCTTTGGTGTATAAGACAAAGATGCTGATACAAAGGAAACAGTGTCTCCAGGAGACACTGGCTCCTCTCCCTTCATGTGTAGACTGCAACTCTAGGACTTGCACTCCAGCACTGGTGTAGGCTCTGCCTCTGTGTTTGATTTAGATGGCAGAGGGCAGGAGCAATCTCCCCACCCCAGGCCCTGAAGCGCCCCGCACTCTTTTTTGGAGCTGAGAAAGTACCACAGCAGCTGAGACAGCAGGCCACACTGGGTGATGGTGCAGCTTGCTCAACAAGAAAAATAACTGTTTGGAGGGAAATTATTTAACTCCATTTAAAAATTCCCTGCATTGTCTAGTTAAATGTCTTTTTTAAGAACATATTCCTCCCACTGAAAAATGGTTGAATAAATATATTTTAATAAAAATAAGGTTTATTTAAACTGTAAAAGATAGGAAGTTCTAGCCAATGCCTGGTGAACAGGAACAGTGTGAACATGTGAAACAGTGTGATCTGAAACCACAGACATCCCTCTTGGAGTTAGCTCCAATGTTGCATGTGTATATTCTGTGTGTGTATGTCTGTGTGTGTGTGTGTGTATTCATTTGCGTGCTGGGTCATGATATAAAAATGCATTTCATGTGTCAGGTCATAGTCAAAATAAGTTTGGAAGCCCCTGCCCTGTGCTATCCTGCCCTACTGATCCTCTGTGTTTTCCTTAATTGTGACAAAGATGAAACTACAGACGCAGAAAGAGAAGAGTCATGCTTGTTTGCATTGCAAAGGGAAGTGGATTTTGTCCTAATGGTGAAGGGCCTCCCGAGCAAACCTGACGTTGGCAAGTCCCATGGTCCCTGTTGCATGTTGGAATGAATAGTCTGTCTGCAGAGTGGAAACAGGGAGATCAGTTTGGTGACCATAACTAAAAAGTGTGTAGAGCATAGAGGAAAGCTGAAACATACACTGAGGGTCAAAACACGCAGGAGGAAGTGAACTTAGGAGTGACTGGAGTGGGAGAATTGCCTGAGCTTACTGGGGTATGTGAGCAAATATGAAAATCCCTTCATACAGTAATAGTGTACACAATAGTGACAGTATGCCAGGAACTCTTTCAGGCACAGAAGAAGAAATATTAAAATAATAAAAGACTCCATTTGTAAACATCCTATTGTGCGTAGCACTGTTCTAAGCACTTCATATGTATTTAATCATTATAGCAATTCTAACAAATCAAGCAGGACCTGGACTGTGTCTCTGCATGCGTGGGGGAGGCGGGGAGAGAGAGTGTGTGCGCGCGTGCACATGATGGAATGATTACTGGTATCCTATTTTACAGACTGGAAAATGAAGTCACAGGAAAAGTTAAATAACTTGTGCAAAAGACACTATCAAGAGAATGAGAAAACAAGCCACAGACTAGGGGAAGTTATTTGCAAAAGACATGTCTGAGAAAGGACTGTTACCCAAAATATACAAAGAAATCTTAAAGCTTCACAATAAGCACATGAAAAACCTGACGAAAAGATGGGCGGAAAACCTGAAGATACATATTACTAAAGAAGATATACAGAGGGCAAGTAAACATTTGAAAAGATAGTCCATCTCATATGCCACTAGGGAAATGTAAATTACAACGACAATGTGATAGCACTTCACACCGAGTAGAATGGCTAAAATCTAAAATAGTGATGACACCAAATTCTGGAATAGATGTAGAACAGTAGAAACTCCCATTCATCGCTGTTGGGAATGCAAATTGGCATAGTCACTTGGGAAGACAGTTTGAAAGTTTGCTATGAAATTATACAACCCCTTACCACACGATAGAGCAGTCTCACTCTTTGGTATTTACCCAAGCAAGTTGAACACTTACATCTACACACAAACCTGCACAAGGATGCTTATAACAGATTTTGTTCATCATTGCCAAAACATGGAAGCAGCCATGATGTCCTTCTGTAGGAGGATGGATAAACTGTGGTATATTCAGACAATAGAATGTTATTTATTGCCAAAAAGAAATTAGCTATGAAGCCATAAAAAGACATGGAAGAACATAAAATGCATATTGTTAAGTTAAGGAAGCCAATCTGAAAAAGCTACATACTGTATGGTTCCATATATTTGACATTCTGGAAAAGGCAAAACTATTGCCATGGCAAAATAATCAGTTGTTACCAAGGGCTGGGAGGGGTGAAGGATGAATAGTGGGGTGGAGCATAGATGATTAGGGCCATGAAAATAATCTGCATGACACTATAATGATGGATATCTGCCATTATACACTTATCCAAATCCACAGAATGTACAACACCAAGAGTGAGCCTAATGTGAACTATGCACATTGGATGATTATGATGTGTCAATGTGGATGCACTGATCATAAGAAATGTACCACTGTAGTGGGGCATATTGACAGTGGGGGTGATTGTGTATGTGTGGGGATAGAGACTATGTGGAAGGCTCTGTACTTTCCATTCATGTTTGCTGTGAACCTCAAACTGCTCTAGAAAATAAAGTCTATTTAAAAAACAGAATATACATCTCATACGAATAGTTTGAAAAGACATGAATTTTGGAGGCAGTACTTTTGTGGAATTCTCTGGGCATTGATAACTAAAAGTCAAGTGCTACATGGTGAGAGCCACCAGGGGAAAAAGAAAAGATATTGGAACCAGAATTTTCAATCCGAGGCAGAATGCTTCAGAGCCATAACTCTGAACACCTAAGCCAGTGTTTTTCAAACTTCAGTGGTGCCTCATTAATAGTGCAATTCAGTGGGTTTTAACTAGCATTTAAAGAAATGGAATGGAATAGAATAGAATAAAAAATAGTGCGAATTGCACATAAAAGAGAGATATCGATTTGTGACACTTTGGTTTCTGCTTTATATGTGTATAGCATGAGCACCGAGTCATGATGTAAAAAGGTGTTTTATAAAATAGGTCACGATCAAAATAAATTTCAAAGCTGCTGCCCTGTGCTGTACTGCCCAACTGCTCTGGCTTTAATGGATCACACTCTCTAGTGGGTAATTCAGAGAATAAATGAGTTAAAAGATTAACAACATTATTTTAGCTATTGAAGCATGTTCTGATGAACCAAACAGGGTAACAGCATCCACTGGTTCATTGTGTGTGTGTGTGTGTGTGTGTGTGTGTGTGTTCAAGGTAGGATTGTTCAATCTATACTAATTACCAGGTCTAAGGAACACTTAAGAAGGAATGTCCAGTAGACAGAAGATACCCAGATCCAAATTCGGGATTTAGGGCTGAAGCTGAGATAAATAGATATAGCTAACAATGAGGAGTGAACTCGTTTCAGGAGACTAGGTAAAGCGAGAAAAAAGGAAAGGATCCTACCTTATAACTTCATTTCAGAGATGGGGAATGCATGTGGTTGGAATGCTTCTAAAAATGGTGTTCAATCAATCAAATAAGTCAAATATTTACCCAGTGATATTTTTAGCATATTATTTGCTTAGAAAAATGCTTCTTACCTAAGAAAAAGGGACAATTCTTACTCTGGCTGTGTTATAATTTTAAGAGATATCATGAAATATCTCTTTATGTAATAGTCCTTTTACATGAAGTTTTCTTTATAAAGATGGAATTATGAAAAGACAAAAATCTCAGTAAAAATAGAGTCATTTGTGACTCTAATCAGATGTGACTCTTAAGACTCTGAATATTATGCATCCAACAATGTTTATGGTTAATAAACAAACTACATATCTTGCTTATAAATAAGTACATAGACAGACAGACACACAACGATGAAGTGAATATTGGCTCTAAAAAGATAACCAATGGTCCTAGTTATGATATACATTCAGTGGTTTAAAAAAACAGTAGACATATTTCCATTTTACTAAATTTGATTTTCAAGAGGTGCATTATTAAAGGCCATATTTTCTATTTGGTAGCCTAAAATTCCTCTAAATAGTTGGTTACTGTTAATGTGGCGAACACTTGTTTTCAGAAGTAACTATTATTTCTGTAAGAAGCATGCATACTCTCAGACATGTTCCCATATTTTTAAAAAATGTTATACTTACTTAAAAATTTTCCCTTAGGGAGCAAAAAGTAACGTATACAGATTATTATTTTTTTCATTACTCGCTCGACTACGTCTAACAACATTAAATATGTGGGGTGAGTCCATGCTACAAAATAGCAATCTAGTTAATCTTTTGTGAAAATTGCCTGGCTTCTCCTACATTACAGGGGGATTCAGCTGTAGTACCCGCCTGTACCGCCTTCAGTGCCTGCTTTAGCAACCCCAATCTTTGCTTTATCTTCTTCAACAAATGGCTCATGTTGCCTTGAACAGAAATTACGTTTCTTGTTCGAAAGAGCAGATTTTAACTTTTATTTCCTCTAAAAAGATCGCAGCACTATGAGAATAAAATCTTTTATTTTCACTCCCACTATATTCAGATCATTCTCATTTTAAAGCTAAGCATGATTTTTGCTATAGCATAAAGATAGCAAATAAATATGGAATTTGCCAAAGATTTTCAAATGCATTCTCTTTCCGAGGCCAAAATGGTAGGTGCTCTCACACTTTGCAAGCAAATAATGAAGCTGAGCTGAAACATTTCAATCCCTTTTACAGAGTGGATTTGCCCTGCAGTTGTGGGGAGGTGGGTGTAGATTCACCTTGTGCTCCACCCCACCCTCCCTCCCGTGGTGTTCCCAATAGCTGAAAAACGTGTGAGGTAAGAGAAAAACAAGACCTAGTGCTCGCCGTGCGGGAGTGAAGATGAATTTTCACACACTGCCTTGGATTTTAGACATCTCCAGACTTTAAGTCACCCAGTATGAATGACTGTAAATTCTTTTGGTTCCTATGGCCCTGAAAAAAATTGCCAGCATTACCAAGATTTAAATTGGTCTGAATATTCCAAGTACTGAATGCAGTGTTTTTCTTTAGGATGAGTAGGGGAAGTGGGTGACGGGGGCGGGAATGGGTTATCGCGATGGCGGTAATTTTTTCAAATAATGAAAAGATGGTATTATTTTATGATATTAGAGTCCTCAGAGAAGATCCAATACTTAAGGAATGTAGTATTATTTGCAGGAGGGCACCTGAAAGGAAGCAGATTTGGATAGTTTTCCCAGTCCTACACGGCTGATCTATCTGGTGAAGGGATCCGGGCAGTGTCTTAAGAACTGCTCAAAGTTCCCAGATACCCAGCGCTGGGGGGTGTGGAGAAGGCGAGGATGGCGACAGACAATACCTAGGAAGCGGTGGTGTTCTTTAATTGCCCCCAGAATATCTGTAGAGGTAGCAGGGACTCAATAAAGAAACACAAAGGAGACGAACACGGCGCGATCGCCGGGGTGCGCGGCTGCTCTGTGGGGCCCAGCGCGCGCCCGGTCGCGGCTCCCCGGCCGCCAGCGCACCTTTCCACCTCCAGGGGAAATATTTAGACTGGAAACTCGAGTGCACCTTATTTTTCTCTTTGGTTTATGAGTGACCCAGAAGGCTTCTAGCTCACACTCGCAGGATTTCAGGACGAGACTGCCGGAGAAGAGCTGGCGACCGAGGATGGGGGAAGGACAAAGAGGAAGAGGAGGCCTGGGAAGGAGAAAGGAGCGGCGGAGGGGCGGGGAGAGGAGGGGAGGAGGGGGCGGGGAGAGGAGGAGCGGGGAGCAGAGGGAGAAGGGAAGGAGGGCGCCGGGCCCCTCGCGGGGACGCCGGGCGGGGCGCGGGCGTGCTGGAGCCTGCGGGACCCAGACCCCGCTCCGGAGCCAGCCCTGGGAGTGGCCAGCTTGAACCCGAGGGCCCCGCAGACCGTTACTCCGGCCCCCGCCCGGGGCGGGGCTCGCGGGGGCGCGGCGCAACCCAACCCGCACAGCCGCGTCCCCAAACACCACCGAGGAGGGAAAACAGACGGAGAAAAAGGACAAAACAGAAAAATGCAAACGGGGGAGGGAGCTCACCGCCTCTCGAGCTTTTAAATTGATTTCTTTGCCTTACAAAAAGGGAGAAAAGGAAAAGGAGAGCAGAACCCACGTGCCGGGAAGGTTGTTGTCTTCAAGCGCCACCTTCCGTCGGCCAGGGCCGCCGCGGGGCTACCGGGCGGGCTCGGGGCCGGGACGCCGGGGAGCGGCCGAGCCCCGCGGGGGACACGCCGGTGAGCAGCTGCGCCCACCCCGGGGCAGGCCGGGCGCGGCGGACTCCGAGCCGGGCAGAGGCCGCAGTCTCAGGCTGGGCGCGTACCCGAGTGTGTGCACAAGGGGAGTGAGCGCGCGCCGTCCGCTGTCGCCGTCGGGCCTCCGGGGACTGGGCACAAAGGTGCGCGGGGCCTCTCCCGGGACCCGGTCCTCGGTTCGCGCCGGCGCCCGGCCCAGCCCGGTTCGCCCTTGGCCGCCCGCTCCCCGTGGTGCCGCGCGCCGCTTCCGAGCATCCCGGGGAGAGGCGCATCTGTGCACACACGCGGATTTTTTAAAAATAACATATTTCTAGACATACCTCCTCTCCCCCCCACCCCCATCTTTGCAAAAGCAGCCCGGAGGGAGGGGTGGAGGGGCGGGGCCTCCGAGTTAATAAAGGGAGATGGGCGGAGCCGGCCCCCAGCCATTGGCTAGCCGGGGGAGTGATGTCACCCATATGACACCGTGATAACTAGTTGAGAGAGAGACCTCAACTTTTTGCAGAAGGAGCGCGCGCGCCTGGGTGAGCTCGGGGTCCGGCTCTTGCGGTGGGAGCCACGAGCCGGAGAGAGGGGTCCCGGGCTGCCTCGACCGCCGTCGCCACCGCCTCTCCTGTCGCGACCGCAGCTCCCAGCGCGCCGGCGGCCGTCGCCGCCGAAGCCACCGCAGCCGCTGTGTGCAGCCTGGAAGGGGGGGCGGGGGGGAGGGGGGGAGCCGAGAAAGCGGGGTGCCGAGGACTTTGCAACTTGCCCAGGAAGGTGGAGGGGTGGGAGGGGGAGGGGGACCTCCGCACGAGACCCAGTGGCCCGGGTTGGAGCGTCCAGCCCCGCAGCGGATCATGGTGCAGCAGGCGGAGAGCTTGGAAGCGGAGAGCAACCTGCCCCGGGAGGCGCTGGACACGGAGGAGGGCGAATTCATGGCTTGCAGCCCGGTGGCCCTGGACGAGAGCGACCCAGACTGGTGCAAGACGGCGTCGGGCCACATCAAGCGGCCGATGAACGCTTTCATGGTGTGGTCCAAGATCGAACGCAGGAAGATCATGGAGCAGTCTCCAGACATGCACAACGCCGAGATCTCCAAGAGGCTGGGCAAGCGCTGGAAAATGCTGAAGGACAGCGAGAAGATCCCGTTCATCCGGGAGGCGGAGCGGCTGCGACTCAAGCACATGGCCGACTACCCCGACTACAAGTACCGGCCCCGGAAAAAGCCCAAAATGGACCCCTCGGCCAAGCCCAGCGCCAGCCAGAGCCCGGAGAAGAGCGCGGCCGGCGGCGGCGGCGGGAGCGCGAGCGGCGGCGCGGGTGGTGCCAAGACCTCCAAGGGCTCCAGCAAGAAATGCGGAAAGCTCAAGGCCCCAGCGGCCGCCGGCGCCAAGGCCGGCGCGGGCAAGGCGGCCCAAGCCGGGGACTACGGGGGCGCGGGCGACGACTACGTGCTGGGCAGCCTGCGCGTGAGCGGCGCGGGCGGCGGCGGCGGGGGCAAGACGGTCAAGTGCGTGTTTCTGGATGAGGACGACGACGACGACGACGACGACGACGAGCTGCAGCTGCAGATCAAGCAGGAGCCGGACGAGGAGGACGAGGAACCGCCGCACCAGCAGCTCCTGCAGCCGCCGGGGCAGCAGCCGTCGCAGCTGCTGAGACGCTACAACGTCGCCAAAGTGCCCGCCAGCCCCACGCTGAGCAGCTCCGCGGAGTCCCCCGAGGGCGCAAGCCTCTACGACGAGGTGCGGGCCGGCGCGACCTCGGGCGCCGGGGGCGGCAGCCGCCTCTACTACAGCTTCAAGAACATCACCAAGCAGCACCCGCCGCCGCTCGCGCAGCCCGCGCTGTCGCCTGGGTCCTCGCGCTCCGTGTCCACCTCCTCGTCCAGCAGCAGCGGCAGCAGCAGCGGTAGCAGCGGCGAGGACGCCGACGACCTGATGTTCGACCTGAGCTTGAATTTCTCCCAAAGCGCGCACAGCGCCAGCGAGCAGCAGCTGGGGGGCGGCGCGGCGGCCGGGAACCTGTCCCTGTCGCTGGTGGATAAGGATTTGGATTCGTTCAGCGAGGGCAGCCTAGGCTCCCACTTCGAGTTCCCCGACTACTGCACGCCGGAGCTGAGCGAGATGATCGCGGGGGACTGGCTGGAGGCGAACTTCTCCGACCTGGTGTTCACGTATTGAAAGGGGCGCCCGCTGCTCGCTCTTTCTCTCGGCGGGTGCAGAGCTGGGTTCCTTGGGAGGAAGTTGTAGTGGTGATGATGATGATGATGATGATGATGATGGTGGTGTTGATGGTGGCGGTGGTAGGGTGGAGGGGAGAGAAGAAGATGCTGATGATATTGATAAGATGTCGTGACGCAAAGAAATTGGAAAACATGATGAAAATTTTGGTGGAGTTAAAGTGAAATGAGTAGTTTTTAAACATTTTTCCTGTCCTTTATTTGTTCCCCCCTCCCTTCCTTTATCGTGTCTCAAGGTAGTTGCATACCTAGTCTGGAGTTGTGATTTTTTTCCCAAAAAATGTGTTTTTGTAATTACTATTTCTTTTTCCTGAAATTCGTGATTACAACAAAGGCAGAGGGGGCGGGGCGGGGGAGGGGAGGTAGGACCCGCTCCGGAAGGCGCTGTTTGAAGCTTGTCGGTCTTTGAAGTCTGGAAGACGTCTGCAGAGGACCCTTTTGGCAGCACAACTGTTACTCTAGGGAGTTGGTGGAGATTTTTTTTTTTTTTTTCTTAAGAGAACTTAAGGAACTGGTGATTTTTTTTTAACAACAACAAAAAAAGGGACCATTGCAACTTTTGTTAATTTAATTTTTTTTTTTTTTTTTGGAGGGAGAAAACTGATGTCTTCTATGCATCCGATTCTTAACAAAACTGCAGGGAGCTTGAAAAAATGCAGACTGTACAAACGCTTACAAAAAAAAAAAAAACTGTGAACTGACTTAAGATCAGAGTTTACTTTTCAGATCAAATTGTTTATGGTTTTACAAATGTGATTTCTACTTGCCAACTTTTTTTTTGTAACTTGTTCCCTTATACCTCCTTGATTGAATACCAGACAGCCTAGACCTCAGTACAAAAGGTATTGAAACATTTTTGATACATAACAGACCTCAGTCTTTTTTAAAAATTAATATATTTTCAGGCGTATTTTTGTACAGTGAAAAGGGAACATTCTTGCTGTGTTTTTTCAGTAAGACTTTCAGGCACTTCTTCCCTTTTGATTTCTTTTTTTTCCTCTGTTTTTTAGCATGCAAGTATGTTGGTACGTTATGTCCTGGTTTAAAAAGGATTAAAATTTTAAAATAATCCTTGCATCTAAAGGCCTTGTGGTTTAAAAAAAAAAAAGCAAACTTTTTTTTGTACAGCTATAGTAGAGATTTGTTCAATATTTGTAGGTAAAGATTTATTGAAAATGGTGATATAGACCTCAGAGCTGTTATCTTAGTTTAAAGATTGTATATGTACTGTACTATAGTAGGACTTTATGTATCTCATACGCTGTGATGTGGATGGGGCCCCAGATGGAAGGTTTGAAACTGGATTCTCGATTTTTAGCAAAAAAGAAAAAAAAGGCACATAGTTTAAAAAGTTTCTCATTTTGTGCAATATAATCTAAATAAAGTACAGACCATCTGCATATTTTGTAGCAAATGGTGGCAAAGCAGACTCAATGCACTGTCGACATCATTGCCTGTTTTTTTTTTTTTTTTTTTTTTTGTGCTGGAAGTCTGTATCTTGACAATTTTAATAAATCAGCTGGAACTGATAGAAACTCGCATCGCCAATAGTCTCTATGGAAGTCAAAGTGGAGGTCCCGTTGTCGCAGAGCATTCGGTGGTGAGGCTGTTGTGTGCGCGGAGGGGGGAGGTGGCCGGAGAGAATTCTACATTTAGGGGGTTAGGCTGAAAAGTGTTCAATTGGCAGGCTGATTTCTTTTACCTCTTCCGCTGGTTGTGAAAGACAGGGGAAGGGTGTTCTTTCTCTCTGCCCTCCCTTTCCATCTCCAGCTCCCCATTTCCTTTCTCACCTCCTCCACTCCCTGCCTCTTCTCCCCACCCACCCTGGCGGGCGGGCAGCGCGGAGGCTCGAGAGCTGGCCGGGGAGGGGCGGACGGAGGGGCCTGGATAGCCAGCTCGCTTGGTCGGGGTCCTGTTAGCTGGGGCTTGTGTGTTCTCTGCGGCGGGCCGCGTCCCCGCTGAACCTCGCGGTGACAGCCGCCCTGGGCAGCGAGCGCTCGGGGCACTTCTATCCCCGCCTCTCAAAGGGTGGGGACAGCCGTTTCCAGATTTGAATTTTTTCTGTTCTTTATTTTTAACGCTGCATCTTCGCGTGTGCTCAGAGCTGGTTGTTGGCGGAGAACGCGGCGCAGTTTTTGACCTCTAGCGGTGAAGGGGGAAGGGGAAGAGAAGTGGTCGGTGTCTGTTTCCTTCTGTCCCCGGGGCCGTGGAGCTGTCGGAGGGAAGAAGGACGGTGCGGGGAGGCAGGGAGCGCGGGGCGCGGCGGGACCCAGGCTGGGAGCGGGAGGGAGGTGGGAGTTGGGGGAGGACGCGGCAGGCTGGCCGAGGGCACCCCGAGCAACATGGCACGGCCTCTGTGCCATCCGAGTCGCGGCCTCCGGGGTGCCGGGGAGGGCCGAACCACTGGTGAGGGCGTGGGGAGCAGGAGGTGGCAGAGGGCGCCTGGGCGGTCGCCCGGGACGCAAAAGGCAGAGCCCTGCCGCTCTGCGTCCCGGTGCCTGGCTCTTCTTGCCTCGCCACCGCGTGCTCCTGGGCGCGCCCCGCCGCGGGCCCTGGAGGGGCGTGGAGATACCAGCGCTGGCGTCCCGGGCCCGCGGGCCGGGGAGGGAAGCCTCGGGGCTGCGGGGTGAGAGGAAGAAAGCAAACCCGGGAAGCAGGCGGCCGCCGCACCCGCGCACCCCGGGCCCTCACCACGCCCTCCCCGCGCGCCGGCTCAGGGGCTGCCCCGGAATCAGCTCCCCGGGGGCCGCCACAACAAAGGTGGATCCCCATCTTGATTGTTCTCCAGGAGCCTCTTGGGGGCTCGGGCGGCGGCGAGGGCGCGACCCATCCCGCTGGCTCTCCCTGCTCGCTGAGCGCCTTTTGCCTGTCCACACCCCCTCGCTCCCCACCATTTTTCCTGACCGGCCTGTGTCCCCAAGCCCTCGCGGCAGGCCAGGGCAGGCGATCGCGGCCGGGCACGCGCGCCCCGGGCTCCCGCCCCCCTTCTGAGCCTCCTCCGCCTCTTTCCGCTGGGGCTGGGAGGAGGGAGGCTGGGAGGCTGCTCGGGGCCCAGCGTGCCAGCCCCGGAGTTCAGCCTCTTGAGCTGCGGCGCCTGCAGCGGAGGAGGTTTGCAGTGGCTAATTGAAACTCGCTGCAAAATCACCACGACTCTTTCACCTACTGAAATGATTGACCGAGGTCTGGCCTTCCATTTTTACTGAGATTTGGCGAGACCGAATGGAAGCGTCCGCACAGTAACTGCAGCTGCTAGGCCAAAGGGGCCCGAGCGCCCTTCCCTCCTCCCCCTCCCGCTTGCTTTTGCCTTACTAGATCTTACCACCACCTCACCCCCGGCCCCGCGACTGCGAACTCGGGCCTCTCACCCGCCCCGCAGCCTCCCGCTCTGGGCGAGCCTCCTCCCCAGCCCCCACCCCTGGGATGCGAAGCCAGCAAGCTTTTGCTGCAGATGGACAGGTTTCTTTTCTGTGGCTTTTTCCTTTCGATAAACCATCAGATTTCAGTAGTACACTTGGGAAAAGAAGGGGCTGATGGCGTTAACCAGGTTCTCAGTATAGAACTGGATTTCTGGAGTTGTTTACCTTACCCCTCACCCCCTCAACATGTAGACTAATGCAGCCATTGGTGGTACATTTATTTTAGCCACGAATAATTAAACCAGCGGTTTACAATTGACACTTGCTCCGTGCTGGTGATTTTATGTGGCAGCCCTCTGCTGCAGTTCCGAAACTTGTTGACAACGTAAACCCATTGATAGGCTGATCTATGTATTTTGAAAACCTGAAAACTTGGCATGTATTTTATGTTTTAATCATAGATGAATCTTGGACATCTTCTGTGGTGAAGTGGAAACTTAAGTAAATTAGTAAAGTAATAATTTGGCCTCAGAATGGGAAGAGATAGTCAAGATTTTTTTTTTTTAAAGCCATGTGGCCTAACTTGATAGAAAAATAAAAGTAATTGGTTGGCAACCTAAATTTAAAACCTGTTAGAACTCAGGACAGGCGCTTCAATGCGCTTTTTAACAATATTTAAGGCTGTTTTGATGAGTGCATTGTGAGAATCATCTTAATGAATTCTTTTTTGAATGTCTAAAACATAATATAATATACAAGGTATTCTTGCCACTGGATAGTCTTCAATAAAAGTTTAATTGATTTTTTTGTTGTTGTTGTTGGTCTCTTAAGTAAGTCTTATTTTTAACTAAGCATTGACAGAATATCTTAAAATGGTAACCTGGGGGTGGGGGGTGGGCGCTGTGTGCACGGCAGCCTAGCCAGTGGGGATCCTGCTGTTTATTATAAGTAGTTCACAGACTCTGATGGCATTTTGGTAAGCTTTCCATCTTTAAGAAATTGAACCAGCATTCTCTTATTAATTCTTTAAACTGTGGAAGTAATTTCCAGTTCTTACACTCTGATATGCATCCCTTTTATTTAAAAAAAAATGCTAATAAAAGGCAGTGTACTTAAACTGTGCTTTGCAAATATTATGTATGTTATGAATGACTACAGACACTGGGCAAATTATTTGTAGAATGATTATCCTTTAGCTAGAGAAAGAAATCATTACAACTCTTTTGGGCAGAGATGTTTCTTTTTAATGTTAATTAAGGGGAAGGGATTTAAATATGCATAAATGTAGCAGTCAGGGTGATTTAGTTGTTTTTTTCTTGAAAGAAAAAGACTCAAAAGACAAGACTTATTTTTCTCTTCTCTGGGAGTTGAAATCATAATCATCTGATACTAGCACAGTACAAGAAATTTACATTTGTTTTTACTTCAGAATTTAAGTGACTTTTGCCCAAGGAATTTGAGAAATAAGGCAAATAAGTTGCTCTATTTTAAAGTAGTCATTCAATATAAATATATTATATCAATCTTAACTTTCTTATTCTCTGATATGATTAATAATATGTATATTCTTACTTTTCTTCTAATGGGCATATGTATCCTTGTGGACACTTTGAGAGAGGTTTTCTTGGACTCTCCCATTTATAGAATCTTTATACTCTTTTACTGTGTGGTTCCCTGCTTTTAACAGATTTCTGAGGCAAATATATTTGTGCTTTTTTCTTATGTAGGAAGACCAGCGAAAATAGTTTACTGAGTTGTCAATTTTATCAGTAGATAGGAAACTTTCTTTATTACAGTTTCAGGGAAGATTTTTTCAGGATATTTCTCAGTTATTCTAAGGGCCAAATTTTATAAAATTTCCATTAGGAATGTCAGTTGCAAATACCCTTTGTATAGCCTAAGCCTGTGAGGATAACAAGAATGAGCCTTACCTATCCTAACACAGGAATTTACAAGTTCCCAAAGTAACCGTCTCCATGTAACTCTTGACATACTTTTCTGAGATTTGGCTTATTTTTATTATTGGTTCTTTCTCACTGTTCATTCTATTTGATTTATTCTATAACATCCCCTTTTATTTGATGATCTGGAAAATTCTGCTCTTTGATAACAACTCAGGATTTTTTTGTTCAGTTTTGTTTTTTGCCCCTTCCTGTGGAGCCTACGTTTTCAACCACAATAAAGATGAAACGAAATTTATGAAACTGAGCTCTCTTCCATTTTACTTACTGCTGGCTTTTTTTTCCCCTTGATTCCTACCATATCTTCATTTTTTTTATTGTATTTATTTAACACTACCTATATCCATTAGCTGCCTAATTAGTTTTATCTGTTCCATGTGGATGCAGTGAGTTTATAAGAGAATTTCACAAACAAGTAGTTTTTTAGTGAACTTAAAATAAACAGAATTTTAAAGGAGACCTATTTTTATACTCAATAAAAGCACAAAAGTGCAGAAAGTATAAAATGGCTTACAAAGGGAGACACAAGTTCATAATGTTCCGTGTATAAAAGTAATAACTTTATTGGGTAGAGATATTCATACAAGATCTAGCACCTCTGCCAGTGCACAGATAGGACTGTTTTAAATGATTTGGGAACTTCTAGTTGCCTGCAGTTGCAAACAGAGAACTTCTCTACAGAGAAACAAACCACTAAAAGCAATATGATCGAGTTGAGATGTGGTTTCCAACGAGCAATTGGTGAATTTAAGCAACCTGGATGTGCATATGTGGAGGCTCCCGTCTCACTGTTTGATCAAACTTCTTTTATGTAGTCACGTAGACTCCATTTTCTCTGCTGTGAAAATGACTAAATAAAGCAATATGACAAAAAGTTTAAAAAGGCATCAAAAATAGGATTTCCTCTAGGCTCCTCGAAGAGATTTCTTTAATACGATACTTGTCTTACTTTCTTCGACACATTACATTTCCCCTTCCAAAAAAAGCAGAACAACTGGAAGTAATTTATCATATAAAGAATTTTGATCAAATAGATATTGACAAAGGGCCCTCTGTCACATTTTTCTTCATCCAGCTTTTGTTCAAAAACAGTATGCCTCCTCCCTTGAATCACATAGGGAGAAACGTTATACGCCATTCTCATTAATTTCCCATTTTGTCTACTTTTACTCTTGTACATATGTTGTGGGTTTAAGAGTCTTTTGCATTTGTTCTGTGACACCTTTTTTTGAATTGACTGTTTTAAAACGGAGGCCTATTTTTTCCGGTTTGGGACTCCTAGTGGTTATGGCATCCCATAATGCTTCGTGACGGCCACCAGGACAGAACCACCTGATGTTTTAGAGCAGTTTTCAGCATGACACTGTTAACAAGTGTGTATTTTCCAAGGCCACATGAAACTTACTTTCTTAGCCACTCCAGGTTTGGGAGCAGAAAAGCTGAAAAACCCTTTTGTGTAGAAGTCTGAGTGGTTTGTGGGGGGGACCTTTTTTAGAGTTTGCATGCCAGCGCACGACCTATTGCTGTGAAACAGAGAGAGGGTAAAGCTACCTGAGGCAGTGCGCTGGAGGATGAAGTGTTTGATAGCACTAGGGGGGAAAGAAAATGCATGGCAAAGTTTCGTCTTCTCGTAGACTATCTAGCATGCAGAGTGTAGTGTGTTGAAACGGTGTATGACATTGCTGTATCAAAGTTGTAAAATTAAGCATTATTTATTGAAAACTATGTATTTTTTTGTAAAAACCTGATCACATAGAGAATATCAGTGGCTTGTGCTTGTGCTTCAATCGAACCAGCTTCTTGACCCACCCCCCCTTGGTATGCAGTGTTAATGCTCAGGGTTGAAAATAGTACACTCCAATGTCTCTTTTGCAAGAGTTTTTCACAGAGGATTACATTTGTTCAAAAGACTCTAATAAAATTGTGTGATCAATCTTCACTTGTGGTTTTTATGTGACTTTTTTCTAGTTTTGCATTTGATAACTGCTGTTTAATTCTGAAAATGTTGTCTCAAACCAGATGTTAGGGACAGGCTTGAAGATTCCTGATGTCTCAGCACCCAGCGCGGCTGTCAGCCTCGGCAGGAGGAAGCCCACGGAAAGTGAGTTTTCTGGGCAGGTTGGAGAGCTACTGACAGTGGGAATGCGTATGGTGATCACATCTCGATATATTAAACTGGCCGATAGAGCCAATAAAACCACAGACAAAGTGTAGAGGGGTAGATTAACATTTTTTGTCAGAAATGTTTGAAGTAGAAAACGAAGGAAAAATATCAGGAGCAATTGCTGCTATTGAATTCAATGCCAGCAAACTCCATTCCTTGGTGTCTTTTTTTTTCCTATAAACAATTTACAGTGTAAATGTATTTTGACATAGAAATCATTCTGTATTGAGATTCTTGATATAAAATGCTTTTATGAAAGCCTGTAAGTGATCCTTGGAATTATTATCAGATTTTTTAAAAGATGTGTTTACATGGTGAGTGTGTGTTGCATATTAAATTTGGTTTTGTAGAAATGTTTGTGTTGTATTCCAAAAAAAACTCTCAAAGTGTGCAATTAACACAACCACTCTTAGGTTCTTGGTTATGTCAATTTCCACTACCAACCAAAGAACAAATATCAGACCTGTCTATGGCAACTGTTTCTAATAGTAATATCATTTATTCAATGTTTTGACCTCATTTCAGAATATTTTTGAATGTCTTTCATCTTGGTAGGATTTTCTTTTTATAGCTTTTGAAGGAAACAAAACATAGACCCTGTAGAATTTTTATCTAGCAAAGAAGGTCCTTGCAGTGAACACTAATAGATCCTCAATATGTGTCAAATTCCCCATTGGGACTCCTTGTACTATTTGCTATACAATTTACCTTTCAGTGATGTGGTGTTTTTCTTAAAGAGATTTTTTTCTAAAATGTAATAAATTTATTGACCCCTTTGGTTAAAATGTCACTGATATAATTTTTAAGAAAACAAAATGTTGAAACATTGATCTTCTCCCAGTAAATCTAGGAGTGAGGGGAAGAGTTGATGGGATCTTTCCTTCAGTGATAGCTCATCTATAAATGTCCTAAATATAGTCTCCTCTCACACAATGTCACGATCCAAATATGGATAGTAATAGCCTTGTCAGAGAATATGCCGGTTCTCCACAAAAGTCACTTCTTTCATAAAATGAATAGCTTGGTGAACTTGAAAAAATTGAATCCTGATTATAACATTGGTCAGAGCACATACTATTTCATTAGAAATGCCGTTCTTTCGGTGTTTTGAGAACATGGAGGTCCTAGCAGAGCAGCTCTTCGTGCCACTTTATATTCAGTCTTTTGATAGCACTGAACTGCAGAGCTACACATTCTGTGACCTATGATCAAACAGACAACTGGATCTAACATGAGATCTCACTTTTTCTAGTTCATGAGAAAAAGTTAGGAGAGAGAAGATTTTTGACCCTTTAAAGATTTCTTTCTGTTAAATCATCACCAAGGTGCATTTAGCTTGTGTTTAAATACCACGGGTGCCAGTCATTTCTGCTATCCTTATTCTGTTCTGAAGGATTTTGCAAACTCACATTTCCAGCTGGATTAAATGACCATGTTCCGCTCAGTGCCCCTTGGCTACTAACCAAAGAGCAGCTCAAGGACTATAGGCTTGCTCAGAACCGGGACTCACTCAGTCTGTCCTAAGATTTGAACTGCACTGATAATCAGGCTTCTCAGCCCCAGATTTGCAGTTAAGAAACACACACACAGGCCTAGTTCTTGGTGAGAGTGGAGTTGGGAGGCCAAGAGGAACTCTGAAGCCTGAGGTAGCCACCACAAGCTGAAACGAGGAGGTTGGAAACAGGAGGAAAACCTAGAAAGCAGAGAAATGGTAAGGGAGAACCACAGGAGCCCTGAGAGGAGGAATCTGGGGTATCTGGGAGAGGCGGGCTTTGGCAGCCCTCTGCCCCAGCTCTGTGGGATTTCCTGCAGCAAATCTGTGGCCAGGCTGCTGGCAGACTGGGAGGTATTTGGCTATTCCTTGTTACTAACAAAAACATAATTTTTTATTTGAATGGCAACAAAGCCAGACAAAAAATTACATTCCCTTTGCTCCCTTGCAGAGAGAGATGACCATGTGACATAGTTCCCATCAATGAGGCTTTAGTGAAAGTTTTTCACTGAGCCCTCCAGGAAAACCCCTCCACAGGTAGGCATACATAGTGGGTATGCACCTTTCTGCATTTTTTCTTCCTTCCATCTGGGGTGTAGGTGTAGTGGCTTGAGATGCAGGTGTGATCTTGTGATCAGGAAAGAGGAAAAAGCAATTTCAGATTCCTCGAGCAGCCACGACAAACTTGAGCCACTGAATCACTGCCAACTGCAGCACTGTGTTTGAGTAAGCTACAGTTACTTGGATCTAAATGTAGCCAAACCAAAACTCTAAAAAGCTTCTATTTTCCTGGGATTATTTGAGTGGATTTGTGTTTCTCTTCCCCCACTGAGTAAAACTACAAAGAGTTTAAATAGCTGACTGGAAAATGTTAATACATAGAGAGACTTTAGTAAAACTCATAAAAGGTGATGAAAATATTTTTAAAACAGGTAAAGAGAAAAAGAAAGAGATGTCCGGGCGCGGTGGCTCAAGCCTGTAATCCCAGCACTTTGGGAGGCCGAGGCGGGCGGATCACAAGGTCAGGAGATCGAGACCATCCTGGCTAACACGGTGAAACCCCGTCTCTACTAAAAAAAAATACAAAAAACTAGCCGGGCGAGGTGGCGGGCGCCTGTAGTCCCAGCTACTCGGGAGGCTGAGGCAGGAGAATGGCGTGAACCCAGGAGGCGGAGCTTGCAGTGAGCTGAGATCTGGCCAGTGCACTCCAGCTTGGGTGACAGAGCGAGACTCCGTCTCAAAAAAAAAAAAAAAGAAAGAGATGTCAAGAATTTTTACAATCACAAACAGGACACCGGGTTTCCACTTACATTTCAGGTTTATTTTATATAAATATTTCCATTAAGATTTGTTTGAGAATTGCCTATACATTTGCAGGGCTTCTCAGCTGGATGACGATACAAGATCACTCTTCGTCTTCACATGTCAAGCATTTCCTGATTCCATTGCTAGCATGTACCTCTTCTGGGTGCATAGTTTCTCATTAATCTAATCCTGCCAGATTAAATTAAGCTTCACTTGATTCGGTAGATGGCACCTTCAAAATGAAGGGGCCCTCAGATACTATTTACTCCCATTTTTTCCTAACAGTTAAAAATTTTGGTTTTCCAACTCATAGAGTATTGCAAGCAATAGACATTGAACACCAGGAAGGATGAGAGGGCAAGAGAGGGGTGAGGGGTGAGAAATTACTTATTGGGCACAATGTACATTATTTGGATGATGGTTACAATAAAAGCCCAGTCTTTACAACTACACAATATTTCTATGTAACAAAACTGCACTGGTACCCCTTAAATTTGTACAAAATAAATAAGAAATGAAAGGCCCATATAAGCACGCTTTCTCGAAAAAAGAAAGAAGTATCACAAGTGATATATTTAGAGTGGTGAATTGAGAACCTGAAGAAACAGCCAGAAAAAAAAAAAAGAAAAAGAAAAAGAAAAAATGATTACCAAGGCGGCTATAAAACGCAAACAAAAAGCTAAAAAGTCTGGGATAATTTAGTTTAGAGATAAACAACTCTACTCAAATGACCCCTGGGTGCATCACTGTGTCAGATAATGTTACAAAGATCAGTGTTTATCATATTGACACTAACTTCTCAGAAGACTCTTGCACCATGTTCATTATGGCTATTTACAGAGGCAGGGAAGTATGAAATCTTGCTTAAGTATTCTACTGGACATTTTAAATGGAACTAAGACGTTTAGGAAGAATCACTTTTGCAAAACCCTCTCACTTGACAGTAGTCTCTAAATGAAAGGATTTTTGGTCCAAGAGCTAGCAGAAGATAACACAGGGAAGAAGCCTATGCTTTGTAGGCACTAAAGAGGTGGAACAGAAGACTCCAGTGAAGTCACCCCATGTGGCTGAGATCCTACAGTTCAGTCCAAGTCTGCACAATCCAGAAGATGGAGCAGAAGCAGATGAGATGGCTACAAAACTGGTGGGAAGGAGTAGTGCCAGCCCAGCCCCAAGAAGGGAGGCCAGGGTGGAGGAGCTGAGAAGGGGTGGAGGAGCTGGGCGGCTGGGGTAGAGGAGCTGGGAGGCCGGGTTGGAGGAGCTGGGAGGCTGGGGTGGTGGAGCCCAGGAGGCCAGGATAGAGGATCCAAGGAGGCTGGGGTGGAGGAACTAGGGAGGCTTGGGTGGAGGAGCTAGGATGCAGGGGTGGAGGAGCTGGGGCGACCGGGGTGGAGGAGCTGAGAAGGGGTGCAGGAGCTGGGATGCAGGGGTGGAGGAACTGGGGAGGCCAGGGTAGAAGAGTTGAGACCTAGGTGGAGGAGCTGGGGAGGCTGGGGTGAAGGAGTTGGGAGGCTGGGATGGAGGAACTGGGGGGCAGAGGTGGAGAAGCAGGAAGGCAGGGGTGGAGGAGCAGGGGAGAAAGGGGTAGAGGAATAGGGGAGGCCAGGGTGGAGAAGTTGAGGAGAATGGGGTGGAGGAGCAGAGGAGGCAAGGGTGGAGGAGCAGGGGAGGCCGGGGTGGAGGAGTTGAAAAGGAGTGGAGTAGGGGAGGCCGGGGTGGAGGAGCTGGGGGGTCTGGGTTGGAGGAGCTGGGGGGTCAGAGTGGACTAATAGGGAAGGTTGGAGTGGAAGACCTGTGGAGACTGGGGTGGAGGAGCAAGGAGGCTGGGGTGGAGGAACTGGGGATGCTAGGTTGGAGGAGTTGGGGGGACTTGGATGGAGGAGCAAGGGAGGCAGGGGTGGAGGAGCAGAGGAGGCTGGGGTGGAGGAGCTGAGAAGGGGTGGAGTTGGGGAGGCTGGGGAGGAGGAGCTAGGAGGCCGGGGTGAAGGAGTTGAATCGGCCAGGGTGGAGGAGTTGAAGAGACTAGGGTGGAGGAACTGGGGTGGCCGGGGTGGAGGAGTTGTGGAGACTAGGGTGGAGGAGCAGGGGAAGAAGGGGTGGAGGAGCAGGGGAGGCAGGGGTGGAGCTGGAGGAAACGGGGTGGAGGAGCCGGGGAGACCAGGGTGGAAGAGTTGAGACCTAGGTGGAGGAGCTGGGGAGGCTGGGATAAAGGAGCTGGGAGGCTGGGGTGGAGGAGCTGGGAAGACTCAGGTGGAGAAGCTGAGAGGACCCGGGTGGAGGAGTGGGGGTGGCAGGGGTGGAGGAGCAGGAAGGCTGGGGTGGAGGAGCAGTGGAGAAAGAGGTGGAGGAATAGGGGAGGCCAGGGTGGAGAAATTCATGAGAATGGGGTGGAGGAGCAGGGGAGGCAGGGGTGGAGGAGCTGAGAAGCGGTGGAGTTGGGGAGGCTGGGGTGGAGGAGCTGGGAGGCCAGGGTGGAGGAGTTGAGGAGGCTAGAGTGGAGGAGTTGGGGAGAAAGGGGTGGAGGAACAGGGGAAGAACGGGTGGAGGAGCAGGGGAGACAGGGGTGGAGCTGGGGGTACCGGAGTAGAGGAGCTGGGGATTCCAGTGTGGAGGACTTGAGGAGACCAGGGTGGAGGAGCAGGGCAGGCAGGGTTGGAGGAGTTGAGGGGACCCGGGTGGAGGAGCTGGGGAGGCCAAGGCGGAGGAATTGGGGAGACCAGGGTGGAGGAGTTGGGGAGTCCAGGATGGAGGAACTGGGGAGGCCGGGGTGGAGGAACTGGGGAGGCCGGTATGGAGGAGCTGAGGAGGCCGGGGTAGAGGAGCTAGGGAGGCTAGGTGGAATAGAGGAGATGGGGGTGGAGGAGTTGGGGGGCTGGGGTAGATAAACAGGGAGGCAGGGGTGGAGGAACAGGGTCAGCCTTTCCTGGGGACGGCAGCTGGGACAGCCACACCAGGTAGGGCACACTGGGTGGAGCTGGTGACGGCAGGATGAATTCAACGTGAGTAAAACATGGAATTTGGTTGCGTTTGGAGTAAGGGAAGAACTGGTGTCTGTGAGTCTGATGGCGAACTGGGCAGGTGTGACCTGGAAGGGTGGGCAGGTGGGGCAGGGCGCCCCGGAGGGAGCCAGGAGCCAGTCGCTGCGCACCGAACGTGCCGGTTGTGCCTGGGACTACCCTGGGCAGCGCCGCTCCCGGCCTGCATGGGTCCCGTGGACGGGGCCCTCCTCTCTCCGTGCGTCCTGTCGGTGCCAGGGCGTTGGCGGTCGTGGGAGGTCTTGGGTGCACATGGGCGGTCCAGGGTGTTCTGACGCGGCAAAGGCCTCTCGTGCCTGGAGGAGCCTGAGCTCTGAGGTCTGAATGACTTGGTTTCCGGAATTCCTTCCACTACTTTCGACCACGGGACTCTGGAGCCTTGCTAACCTGCTCCGTGCTTGGGTCTCCTCTAGGTCAAGGAGAGGGTGTGGACGGGAGGAAATCTAAATCCGTGGAGACGTCGCCCTCTGGCTCTAACCTGTGAGAACGGGGTTCCCTCTGCCTAGTGGACCCTGCTCTCCAGAGCCTGGGACCCCGGCAGGTGCCTCAGATGAAGGAGCCGGGAGGAGCCGACTGGCTTTCCTTCCCGCCGGGATCCGCGGAAACGTGTGGTCAGGACCCCGAGCGGCGAACCCTCAAGGGGAAGAAGAGGCCCCGTGGGGAATGCGCACTGTGTCAGGGCTGGCACCAGTTCCGTTCTGGAAAAGAAACTGCAACGAAAAGAGATGGCAGCCGCGACCTCTGCTTTGCATTTCCTTCCTCTTCAGAGCAGAAAATGGGATTTAATAGTTTATTGAGGGGCGGGAGATCCCGGCTAGGGCAGAGTGTAGCCATCGTTTTCGGCTCTGACACACACGAGGGATGTCATCCACATGTGAAATAGATACGAATTTGGACAGATCCAGTGGAAAGAATACGGCAACAGCTTCTTGCAATCACTTCGATAATTCGCAATTGCTCTGTTAACATTGTATCAGGAATGGTGGGTCACTTTGGACTGTTCAGTAGATAAGATAGGCTAAGGGTTAAAGGGTGTTCAGCCTCCCACCCACCAAGAAACACACAGGCGAAACAGTGAGAGGAAGAGTTAGAAGTGATTTTAAATAGACTGTGATTGCTGAAGTAAGTCAATCATCTCCAAACTGTGGTCTGCTTCAATTATTAGTTAGAAATGGCTTGTGAAAGACCTCATAGAAGCCTGCCCCTACCACGATGCATTGAGAAATTGTTTTCTAGTGCAGTGGTCTTTAAAAGCAATTGCTGCCGGGCGCGGTGGCTCCATCCTGTAATCCCAGCACTTTGGGAGGCCGAGACGGGCGGATCACGAGGTCAGGAGATCGAGACCATCCTGGCTAACATGGTGAAACCCCGTCTCTACTAAAAATACAAAAAACTAGCCGGGTGAGGTGGCGGGCGCCTGTAGTCCCAGCTACTCGGGAGGCTGAGGCAGGAGAATGGCGGGAACCCGGGAGGCGGAGCTTGCAGTGAGCTGAGATCCGGCCACTGCACTCCAGTCTGGGCGACAGAGCAAGACTCCATCTCAAAAAAAAAAAAGCAATTGCTACCATCCTCAGAAACTGTGCAGGATCATGTATAGGGATGAAGAAAAACACAAGTCGGAGTGCTTTATTTGTACTGCTTTTCCAGCTTGCAAAAAAATGAAGAGATTATACTTCGTTAACATTTAATGACTAGATTAACAGTTGTACATGGGTATGATTTTTAAAATAATACATATATTAGGGATACCTGTGTAAAAGACTTAATGGATAGAATTACCAGATGAGACTAGATTCCAAGCTTCTGTTCTAGAATAGAGAACAGATTCTGTACTATACTGGAAGGGACAGTGGATGAAGAATCCAAAGAATGCCTTTCAATTCTGGCGAGCTGCCAGGTCAGCTGTGCAGTATTAGATAACTTGATTTACCTTTCTGATCCTCTGTTTTCTCATGCATAAATTGGTGGCTAAACTAGATCATATTGGTGGTTTCTTTTAGGTCCAAAAAATAATGCATTAGTTGCTGTTTATTTGTACTCAGAGTGCCGGCTTGGAGGCACCAGTATAAACTCTGCTTCCACATCTAGGAGGGAGAGCAAATGAACAGATAGGGCAAGACAGTGAGGGTGGGGTCTGTGGAAACAGGGGAAGGCAAGTTTCAACTAAGGATATTCACATTCAAAACATTTAAAATACCCAGTGGATCAAACTGAACGGTCATTGGCCCCCTTACCTTGTTGTTTTGGGGATGGTCAGTGGTTTTGAAGTCACTGGTTACTCTGCTCTGGGACAGAGCTATTGTGAACTTTACAGTGGGGAGAAGAGAAGCAGTTGTCTTCCAGAACAGCAGATTTTCAAACTCAAGTTTTATGTAATGAAAAAAAAAAATGTTTCTTTTTATATTGTTATTTCAGTTGACAAACTTCTTTAACTGAGAAAGCATACCAATATTACAGCATTAATAAGATACTATAATGTTTCAGAAAACATAAATCTGGTTTCTAAACGTACCAAACAAACATTAAAATCACACAATCAAAAGTACAGATTTCTGGGTCTACTTCCCAGAATACAGATTCCATGTGTTTGAAAAAAGCCTGGAGTCTATATCTTTAATCAATGCATTCAACCAACTCAAAAGCTGTTCAGCCACAGACCAGTGGCTGCCACTCATGCCTCTTAAGTCAGTGAAGGAATGACACACACACAATTCTTTTGTCAAAAATCAGTTTCTTTGATCCAAAAAGAAAGTTTTCTATTAATACCATAATCTGCTTCACCCCCTCGATAGCTTTGGTCACGCCTCTTTCTTCAAAATTTTGTTGTGCGTGAAGCTTTAGGTGTTGTTGAGCACACACAGATGAAAGATGGTTCCTGTCTCCAGGGGCTTGTAGTAGCCCGATGGGTGAGAGCCGAGTTTGAGAGGCACATCTGCAATGCTCACCTGCACACTGAGAGCTGGGACTGAGGTGAACAAGGCCCCAGCCCAGGCAGGCAGCCCTGGCTAGGGAGGCAGGAAAAATGCCTGAGTCTTGAACATACATGGAAGGAAAAGGACAGAGGTAAACTCTCCAGGCAGCAACTGGCAAGGAGTTGGAGACAGTGAATGTGGCCCTGGAGCTGTACAGAGTGGGAGAATAGCAAGGCACAATGCAGATAGCCAGGACATATGTGCTGGCTGCATCCTTGGTCTTGTTCTGACACAGGACACTTGTGTGTAGAGTTGGAGCCTGTTTTTTAAGTCTCTTCTTTTAACTGGCCCCTGCGATTGGACCTGAGACCTATGTTTTACAGATGTGGTCTGAGAGTTGGGGTAAACCAGGTCATATTAAATGCACACCTGGATTTTTCCATTGCTGGCTCACTGACTAACAGTGCTGTAATGGGGGAAAAGTTGAGAAAATAAAGAAAAATGGGAAACCCCAGAGGCCCGTGAATAATCTGAGAAATCCTGAAGATTGAATAAACCTCTGATACAGAAATGGACCTCTCAGTCCATTTTCTCATCTGCAAAGTGGGGCAATCACGCAACACACGCCAGGCACTGACGCCGTAAGGTACAGCCACAAACATGATTGCGGTTTCTTAATAATGGCCAACTATTTATGTCACTCAAGCTTTGTGTGTTTGAAATTTTACCCATCTGTGAAACAGGGATCATCATCCTTGTCTCATAGGGCTGTTCTGTCACTTAATTAATTAACATTTGTAAAGCTTTTTGAGACCTCCTGACTTACATTAACTCTATTAAAACTGGCGAAGCATGATATGAAGCCCTAGAACTAAGGACTAAAAGGAAAGGGGAGAAATGGAGCCATTCATTTTGGGACAGACAACGTGTTTCATGCTTTAACATGCAAAGTGAAGCAGAAGCTGAAGATGGTTCTACAAGAGTTGACAAAGAAGACAATGAAAAGGACATTTGACACACAGTTGTAGGGAGCAGATTAAAAACAAAAAAAAAAACTACACCCTCTATAATTATATTAATTCTGGGGAATTATTTCTTCAGGATCGTTGATGGAAGGCTTCTCAGAATTGGAATGTCAATACAGGCACGTCGAAGAGATAGGAAGAACAGGAGGAGGTGATATTGTTCATCAAAATGATTTATCATGCTAATGAGATACAATTTGTCAGCGACAGTGATGTTTACACACTTCAGACAAAAAGAAGAATGAAAAACACAAGTGCACTTCCCATATGAGACCGTCACCCATTGACTTGGAGTACACTCAAACAAGAACAGAAGGTGGCTTCAGAAGAACCAAAGCCCAGATCATGCATGTTGAATGCCAAGGTCAATGGGAAATTATGTAAAATGGAAAAACATGCAAGGAATTGGCCAAGCACAGAGAACAGAGTTAACCCTGTCACACAGGAACCCAAATGAGTGACGTCATCAAGGCCCTTTCCGTATGGCTCCATTCCCAGGGGTGGTCCCACATGGACACTTGGATGGCAGACATCGCTCAGCTGGTGCAGACAGTAGCTTGGGAGGGTAACAAACAGGACACCACAAAGAAGTACAGGAGGCCACAGAAGTATCTTCTTGCTGATAGGAGCCATCATTCCCCCAATCAAATTCCACTGACACAATTACTCTTTAGGGCAGCTCCATTAGAAGGTGTATTCATCAGGGTTCTCGGAAAAAATAGAATCCATGGGATGTGCATGCATATAGAAAGATATTTATTTTAAGGAATTGGTTCACTTGGTTGTGCAGACTTGGTAAGCAAGTCCAAAATTGGATGGGCGAGAATGCCAGGGTGGAGACAGGAGAAAGAGCAGTGGTTTGAGTCTGAACACCATTTGCTGTGGGACTGGGAGGAGCTGAGCTTGCAGATGAAGTTCAAATACAGGCTGCTCACAGGATCTCCTCTTCCTTAGGGGAGCCAGTCCAATCAGATTTACTCAAAGTCCACCTGTTTAAATGTGGGTTTCATCTCCAACACCATCACAGACACATCCAGAATAATGTTTGACCCGCCAAGGTGATGCATAACATAAACCATCACGGGAGGTGAGATATCTGTTATTAAAAGAAGGATACAGTTCAGGCACACTTTTGGAGGCTGAGATAGGAGAATTGCTTGAGCCCAGGAGTTCAGGACCAGCCTGGGCAACATAACGAGACCTCATCTCTACAAATAATTTAAAAATTAGCTGAGGTTGGTGGCCCATGCCTGTAATCCCAGCTACTCAGGAAGCTGAAGCAGAAGGATTGTTTGAGGCCAGGAGGTTGAGGCTGCAGTGAGCCCTGATCATGCCACTGCACTCCAGCCTGGGTGACAGAGTGAGAATCAAGACCCTATCATAAAGAGAGAGAGAGAGAGAGACTTCACTGAATCTTCCTCTTCAAAACAAGCAAACAAGCAAAAAAAAAAAAAAAAAAAAAAAAGAAAGAAACCAGCCCCGAGTAAAGTCTAAATAAAAAAAAGAAGGATATAAATGTGAAAGGGATCTATCCCTGGAAAATTTGGAATTCTGCCTAAAAGAGGAGGTGATGTGATATAAATATTTCCAAATCTTTTTGGACCTGCTGTAACCACTTAAAGAGTACTATATATGATGCTCCCTAACCTGACATTCAAGCTTCAACTACCTGGTACTAAATAATTTCCCCAAAGTCAACTTGTTTTTACTTTCATTTTGGGGAAGCACTCATTCTGTGACATCTGTCTCTATTTATTGCCCCTTGCAATATAACCCCTGGCTTCTTTTTTTCCCTTTTTCTTTACGCATCTCTTCAGGGCCTGGGCAGGTAGGATGCTGTTGTAGAAATAAGCCTGACAAGGAAACAATCACGATGGCACTTACTGGGTGTCAGGCACCACTCTTTGTGTGTTCACATTAAATAGCTTGTTTAGTCTATGCTACAATCCAGCGAAGAAGGGCTTGTTGTCTTCCAATTTTGCAGAGAAGGACTCAATAATTTGCTGGAGGTCCTACATTGTATAAGTCCATTCTCTCACTGCTATTACTAAATACCTGAGACTGGATAATTTGTAAAGAAGAGAGGTTTAATTGACTCATGATTCTGCAGCTTGTACAGGAAGCATGGCAGCATCAGCTTCTGGGGAGGCCTCAGGGAGCTTTTACTCATGATGGAAGGCAAAGTGGGAACAGGTGTCTTCACATGGCCAAAGCAAGAGGACGAGAGAGAGAGGAGGGGGCACACACCTTTAAAATGACCAGATCTCACGAGCACTCACTTACTATCACAAGAACAGTATCAACAGGGAAATTTGCCTCCATGAGCCAATCACCTCCCACCTGGCCTCACCTCCAACACTGAGGATTATAATGCAACATGCGATTTGGCTGGGGACACAGATCAGACAATATCCCACAGCTAGTCAGTGGCAGAGCTGAGGATTGGACCCAGGCAGTCTGGCTTCTGCACACTTACTCAGAATCCAACTTTCTCCCTAACATGAACTAATGCTATTCCGTGACTTTGGAGAGAATTAATTATGTGATTCTATAGTATGGAGAGTTGGACTGTAGGAGATTCTAAATCCCGTATTTTTCATGAAGCTATCTGTGATGGATATTGTGACCACAAGCTGAACATGTCTCAACTAAGTAATTCCAACCACTGATCTCTCCAACCTCCTTCCACACACCTTTCGAAGCTGTGGTATTTGGCCTTTGCCAGCATTATTAGTATAACACCATCGACTGTCTACAGCATTGGTCAGAGCTAGGCAGGCAGCCTGATTCAGGCCAAGGAGGGAAGCTTGCTCACCCCTTCCGGATGGTAAACTGGGAATTTTTGAAGCCTGGAGTGGCTGCATCCATTTGGCCATCAGAGGGAAAGCCAGATTGAAGTGAATCTAATGCCCTAAATGGCAAAGAAGAAAAACCAGATGTGTTGACATCTTTAGGCCTCCAGGGCAAAGGAACCTAAAGCCACCTACTTCTAAACTTCTTGGGTGAGCCTGTATGTCCCAGTCCTTGGTTCAGCCAGTTTGAGTTGGGCTTGCTATTGAGAGAATTCCAATAAATCCTAATCACTCAACCTGTGGTAATCTGTATTTTTTCTTAGAGCCTTATTAACTATTTAACCCATCACTAATTTAGTATAATTGTATACTGTCATTTGCCATGGATAGTGGTATTTACCACCAGGTGTTTCATATCAGAATTGTGCCTTATTCTGCCATGGAAATTGTAAACTAAGATTCTTTATTTCTTCCAAGAATCTATGATAGTAGTTACTTATTAATTATGGCAAGAGTGAGTTTTGGAGACCATCTAATATAAACAAACCATCTTTTCCTAAATAAATCCAGGGTAGCAGGTAAAAGCAATGGAGTAGGATTGCTTTTAATGTGTACGATTTTAAAATTCAGGTAATTCTATCCAATCTTAAGGACTGGATGGGGATAGAAATGTCATCGGTTGTTAAAACAAAATCTTACAATTAGACAATAGTCTCAAGCTCGGACCTGAGTTATTTGGGCCAGTTATGCCAATAACAATAAAAGCTACAATATAATAAGTATCTTCAATGTACCAAACATATACATATACAAATACGATGTACCAAACGTACGCATATATATGTATATATTATTTCTGTAGCTATTTTTCTACCTTCATAAAACTGGTATTACTTACTTTTATGAACACGTTGCATATCCTGACTTGCCTACAGCAGTACAGATAATTAGATGGCAGAACCAATACCCAAACCTACATCCTCTCAGGTCTACAGCATGTGTTTCATCTACTAGATCTCACCAGCACTGCACATGCCCTAAATGATCATCTGCCTGTTACGATATTACTTCCTTCTTTAAAACTTTCTATGGCTGTGATTTGGGGAGTAAGTTCTTAAGTATTTATGGCATGAATGGATGAGCTGAGGAATACCATATTCTGCCTTTCATGTACATGAAAGTAAATCCCACCAAAAAAGAGATTTTAAGGTTTGTTTTTCTTCAGAAAGAAGCTACTATTGCAAGATTTACCTAACTGCTAAAAGATGCATGCCTTCCAGAATGTGTGTATGATGCTGACAGCTGTCTACTTCAGCACTTCATTTTCCAGGAAGGAACAACCAAGAACTTTTAGAGAAAATATTGGGAAATCCAGATTGGACCCCCATTTCTATTTTCAAGCACTAAATACCTAGAAGACAGCTCCTCCATTTCTAACTGGTCTACCCTTGAAAACCCCAAACAGAAAAAAAGTTTGGCAGCTTTTTTAATAGTAGTTTAAGATTTATATATATTATATATATTTTCCCTTGAAAGGTAAGGTTTCAAATATGCTAAGAAAAGAAAATAATTCTAGCCCTATTGCAGTTATGGATTGTAGTTCTATTAGCTTTGGGGTTTTGTTGGTGGTCATGGTGATTTTTCTTTTAGTTTGTAAAGGCTTCTAATATTATATGTAATGGATTTTAGTGATTATTTTTTTAAAAAATATGCAAAAAACTCATTTATTTTATTTCCTAGATAGATAACTATTAATATATTAATGTAGCTATAAATTTACTGTACCATAGATAGAAAACTAGTATTGAATACACGATGTAGGTAAATAATAAAGTAAGACAATATGATGGCTTACAATAGAAAAGTAAAAATACTAATGGCTATGCACATAATTCTATTTGAACTTCTCTAATTATTCCACAAAGAAGTCATAGGAAACAGCAGACACAGCATTGAGTAATGGCTGGATACTGAATGTGACTCTTGCTACTTTTGAAATATTTGGCTTTCCCATTAGCGATATTCAACAAATGCTAATAAAATATTTATTAGCTATTACTTTTCCTGACCTATTAGTGGAGTTCACTAATGGACTCGGGCTTCCTAATTGGAGAGCTGTATATCTCTCTAGCATCTAAGCCAGTACTGCTCGTGCATGGGGTGTCTGCAATATTTTCTGAACTACAAGTTCATGTGAGTTTCCAGGTCACATTTGGTACTGAACTGAACGCTGTCATGAAGCATACGCACCTCGTCTCTCTAGTGGCAAGAAGTAGAAATCAATTCTGGTTAACGAATGGAAAACAAAACTTATTTGAGACGTGTGGATCACTTGAGGTCAGGAGTTCGAGAACAGCCTGGCCAACATGGTGAAACCCCGTCTCTAGTAAAAATATTTAAAAAGTAGCCGATGTGGTGGCAGATGCCTGTAATCCCAGCTACTTGGGAGGTTGAGGCAGCAGAATCACTGGAACCCAGGTGGCAGAGGTTACACTGAACTGAGATCACACCCTTGCATTCCAGCCTGGGCAACAACGAGACTCCATCTCAAAAAAAAAACACAAAACAAGCAAACGAACAAAAAAGCCAGAAAACAAAGTTATTGAACAATAGAAACTTTAGGAAGGCTGCAGACCCTGGTACGAAAACAAGGAGTCCAGATACAGCCAGCACCACTCCAGAAAATCTTGCCACAAAAGCAATTCTATGGGCCAGCCTGGCTGCTGTGACAGTCACCAGTGCCGCAGCTGGAACCCTCTGTGTCAGGACTAGATACAGACCCTTACCTGGTCCTTGCAGCTGTCACTACCTTGGAAATGTGTCACTGCACCACCCACCATCATGGAATTCCTCCACAGGTCTGATCGACATTCAGAATAAGTGCAACTGATTGGCTGGGAACCTGGTCTTTTTTTCAGCTTCTAATAGTGATAGTCAGGCTTTTCCCTCCTCTTTCAACACTACCCCCGCCCAATACTTACAAGGTAGGGAATTTCCTAAAGATAGGAAGAGGATTTTAATGCTGGGAGAAATAAAAAACAGGTAGACAAATGTTGTATGTTTGTGCCTGTGTGTATGTGCACATATATGAACTCACACATTCACATGATCACACATATATAATTTATGCTATCATAATACATATTATTTATATATAATTTATGCTATCATATATTTTGTATGTTATACATATCATACGTATATTTTATATATATGTAAAATATATATATTGTGTATATATATATATATATATATTTCCCAGGCTTCTGGATCAGTTTTATTCTGTATCTGTAAAAAATCTGGAAGCTCTGCTTTCCGGATGGTCTAGTAAAGTTTAACACAAGAGATCTCTTATGAAACTCTTGTATTTTTTGAGGTACCTTTGAAGGAAGAAAATACAACTAAGAAAATTTATGTTGGCATTTTTTATATATATACATTATAGAGTATTTCAGGATATGCGAAATAATAACACAGAAAATAAAAAGTTCACACAATTACATCCTCAGTATCAATCATGGTTAAAGATTGATTGTAGTTCTTGTTCTCTAAACACACACAAACACACACACCTATGTAAGTAGTATTTTAAAATATTTGTAGCATGCTAAAAATGCTTTGGCATCCCTTGCCTTTAGTCACTCACAGTTATATAGTAGGCTTTTGATATTACTATTTTTCCTTCAGAAATATTCTCAAGGACCAGGCGCGGTGGCTCACACCTATAATCCCTGCACTTTGGAAGGCCGAGGTGGGCGGATCATGAGGTCAGGAGATCGAGACCATCCTGGCTAACACAGTGAAACCCCGTCTCTACTAAAAATACAAAAAAATTAGCCGGGCGTGGTGGCGGGCACCTGTAGTCCCAGCTACGCGGGAGGCTGAGGCGGGAGAATGGCTTGAACCCGGGAGGCGGGGCTTGCAGTGAGCTGAGGTGGCGCCACTGCACTCCAGCCTGGGGGACAGAGCGAGACTCTGTCTCAACAAAAATCTCAAAAGATTAATGTAGTATGTTTACACTATCATGTAATTAATCTTTCCCCTGCTACTAGGCATGTAACATAGCTTTTGCAGATGAGCATTTTTTAATGGAATTCAGCCACAATGTCTTTGTGTTGGTAAGCATAGAAATCTGTACCTACCAGCCCTAGAAAGTACCTGTATTCCCCCCTGTATTTCCAGCCAATGACAGCAGGACTTGCTTCAGCTTTTTTTTTTTTTTTTGGAGAGAGTTCCTCTGTTGCCCATGCTGGAGCGCAATGGCGTGATCTCGGCTCACTGTAACCTCCATCTCCCTGGTTTAAACAATTGTCCTGCCTCAACCTCCCAAATAGCTGGGATTGCAGGTGCCTGCCACCATGTCCAGCTAAACTCTGTATTTTTAGTAGAGATGGGGTTTCATCGTGTTGACCAAGCTGGTCTCAAACTCCTGATCTCAGGTGATCCCCTCACCTTGGCCTTCCAAAGTGCTGGGATTACAGGTGTGAGCCGCCACACTCAGCCTACTTTTGCTAGATCTTATGCTTTTGTGCTTGAACCACAGGCATTTAGGTCAACGTAGATTGATCAAATCATTTTTTCGCCTGTTAACACCATCAGGAGGAATACAGAAATAAAACAAGATGAATACAGTTTATAGTTAATTTGAGGAAGACAAATGTTCACTCTGTGGCTCCAAAAGTAATGTACACATTATGTTTTTCTTCTTCTTCTTCTTCTTCTTCTTCTTCTTCTTCTTCTTCTTCTCCTTCTCCTTCTCCTTCTCCTTCTCCTTCTCCTTCTCCTTCTCTTCTCCTTCTCCTTCTCCTTCTCCTTCTTCTTCTTTTTTTTTGAGATGGAGTCTTGCTCTTTCACCCAGGTTGGAGTGCAGCAGTGTGTTCTCCATTCACTGCAACCTCCATCTCCCGGGTTCATGTGATTCTCCTGCCTCAGCCTCCCGAATAGCTGGGACTACAGGCACGTGCCACTACACTAGGCTAGTTTTTGTATTTTCAGTAGAGACAGGGGCTCGCCATGCTGATCATGCCGGTCTTGAACTCCTGACCTCAGGTGATCCACCTGCCTCCAGTGCTGAGATTACAGGCGTAAGCATTGCATTTATAAGAACGCCGGAGGAATCCCAGCACTTTGGGAGGCCGAGACGGGTGGATCACGAGGTCAGGAGATCGAGACCATCCTGGCTAATCTGGTGAAACTCCGTCTCTACTAAAAAACAGAAAAAACTAGCGGGGCGAGGCGGCGGGCGCCTGTAGTCCCAGCTACTCGGGAGGCTGAGGCAGGAGAATGGCGTGAACCCGGGAGGCGGAGCTTGCAGTGAGCCGAGATCGCGCCACTGCACTCCAGCCTGGGCCACAGAGCCAGACTCCGTCTCAAAAAAAAAAGAAAAGAAAAGAAAAGAAAAGAAAAAACAAAGAACGCCAGAGGAGAGCACGGGTGTGACCCGAGCACACCACAGGAGGGCGAGACTCCACCCAGGGGTCTGGGCAGCGATCCTGAGGCTGGACCCCAAGTTTGTACAAACTTGTTTCCAACCCTAGTTCTGCCCGATAGCCCCCTGATAAGACCCTAGGTGACTCTGAGTCTTTGTGAAAGACTTTAAAAAGCAGGTGCTGAGGAAGACCCCCGTCTCTGGGTCTGTGATTCCCAGGAGCAGAGCCGCTGGGGCAGGAGGGTCACCAGAGCTCCTTCCTGGGAGCCGGCTCGGGCCATTGCCGCCAAGGCCTTCATGCTGCTTTGTCAGGGCACATCAGTGTGTGAGGAGTCACAAACCGTGAATTTGAGCCTTGCAGACACAAGAAATAATTGGCTGGACACCTTTTAGTGGAAAACATGTGTTTTCAGTGTTTCCAGGGAGCGAAGGGCTTACAAGCAGCAAACAAGCTGGAAGGTGAGTTTATATCGACAAGTGCTCCCACCAACCTGGCACTTCTCGGGAAGTTCCTTCTGAGACCTCAACTGTGGAAGCACAACCTAGACCTTGGAAGAGGATGCTGCTTTCCTGCCTTCCTCATTTGCACAAGCCGCTGGCTAGTTGAAACCGATAAAGCAGTCTGCCCCTCACAACCTCATTAACATGACCTGTAGGAGGCCTCCTCCATGTCTCCCAAAAGACATATTTACTCTGATCTTAGAAGAAGCCTCCCCATCCTCCCTGTGTCCTTCAGGCAGCACATTTTTACTGTGCACCTCTTTGTGACAAGATCGTCCCAAGATTCTGGGGAAGCAACAGTAAGCACAAGGGACAAAACCCTTCTTATGGAACTAGCTAAAGAGACACTCAGTGAACAAGGAAATGTGTATCTACTGGTGTAAAAACTGTAAGTTTGGATGGGGTAGAGAGAAGGTTTGTGTGGGAAGGATAAACTCACATAGAACGAGCAGAGAAGATCCCCTTGCCCAGATGTCACGTGGGCAGAGCAGGAGTGAAGGATGGGTCCAAGCCATGGAGATAGTTGCCAGAACCAGGAAGAAGAACAGCAGGTGCAAAGGTCCTGGGGTGGGGGTGCACATGGCACAGATGAGCAGCAGCAAGGGTGATGCTGCCGCATGAACGTAGCAAGACAGGACATGGGATGTGGCTGCTGGGGGAGAAAAAGAACAGTGAAAGAGGAGGTTGAGCAAGGAGCTAGAAAAACAAACGTGGACATGAGGACAAAGCAAAGATAGTCATTTTAGGACACTTGGGTGTAAGCCCGAACTGTCTCTCACCCCTCAGGGCCATCTGAAGGGATTTCACTATACACATGATAGTTGATGCTTATATGATCACCCCAAGCTGTTAGCATGAGTTTATGTTCATATTCAGCATTCCATTTATTTTAATTCCAAACACCTTTACTGAGCCCTTAGTACATGGGAAACCTTATGTCAGACAGTGGGAATGGAAAGATGAGGAATTTAGCATCATCAGCCTTCCAGAGTTCATAATCTAGCTAGAGAGAAATATGCATAGCTATGTACCCTGATTATGAAAACAAGAAAATGCTTCATGTATTTAAAAAGCTCTCTATCTAAAATGATTTCACTTACATTTAAACAACTTAATACTAAAAGGGGAATCTCAAGTTGCTGAAAATTCACTGACATGGAAATCTTCAGACTCAACTACGCCAGGAAAAAAAGAGAGACTTGTATATACATACCTACATTTCTATGCATAAACCGCTAAATGTGACATTAAAATCACATCTGAACAATAGCTCCAAACTGATCAAATTCATGTTGAAATCCTAATCCAAAGTACCTTAGAACATGACCTTATCTGGAAATAGGGTCACTACAGATGTGACTATTTAACATGAGGTCATACAGGAGTAGGATGAGCCCTAACCCAGTATGGAGACATTTAGACATAGAGGCACCACCCAGGAAGAGCACCGTGTGAAGATGAGGCAGAGATGGGCTTGAAGCATCTATCTACAAGCCAGGGAACCCCAAAGGTTGTAAGCCAGGAGTGAAGCCTGGAACAGAGTCTCTGTCACAGTCTCAGAAAGAGTCAATCCTGCCAACACCTTGATCTCAAATTCCTAGCCTCCAGATCTTCAAAACAATACAGTTCTGTTGGTTAAGCCACGCCTTTTGGAGTGCTTATTACAGCAGCCGAAGAGAATGCATACAACATGTTTAACAGCTCACAGTTCATTTGCAGACATAAAGGCACGCTCCCAATTAAGTACCTCCAACTGCACACCTCCTTTTTCTCCAAAATCCGACAGAAATGACAGCACGTATTTAGGATATCCATCCATAAGTGTGGAACACTGAGAGACAAAGCACAGGTAGGTTGGAGACTTTGTCACATTTTTAGACAACCAGAAAGGAACTACTAAGAGCCTAAGTCGCTTAGGGAGAGCTCAGCCCAGAACCTCAGGAAAGAAGGCTGCTGTACAAGTGCTGCCTCATCAAGCACAGCATGGATATTTTCCTGAGAACAGCTTCTCGGCTAGGAAAAGTTTAAAAAGTCTGCTAGGCAGTGATGAGTCATGTGCAAATGATATCAAACAGTTGGGCTTGTCATATCCAGAAACTGGTTTAAGACATAGAGACTGAGCAACAGCTCAAACCAGTGTCAGAAATATACCCTTTCTGCCACTCCCAGTGCAGTTTCCCCCAAGACGATGTCTATTGGCATTGACAGCTGGAGTGTCTGAGGGAGCGATGTATATACACAGTGGAGATGGAAGGCGCAGTGCAGGGAGGTGGAAGTGGCTGGGTGGAGGATCGTGGGGCTGCCTTCACCTCAGCAGCCTGGCACAGGGAGTATGTGAAAAAACTTGACAACATCCACAGCAGAAGCAGGAGCTGCACCATAAAGAAATTATTTCACAAAGTGAAGAAGCGGTCACAGGAGCAGCATGCCTTGTGATACAATATTTACCTTCTTACCTGTATCAACATGCCAGAGTTGCTTCTTCCCTTGTGAAAACCATGACAGCTCCCCTTAAAAAGTAAAAGGTATTCTACAATATTCTAAAGTAAATGTACTTTAAACTTTTTTTTTTTTTTTTATAAAATATTAAGTGAAACAAAAAGCTGTCAGTTTCTTTTGGATGTTAGTTTTCTAATTTGCAGCACAGAGTTTGCAAGAAAAAGTTTCCATGAAGCTGTGGCTTTCTAAATGTCTTCCACACGGGAAAGTTAACCAGTTAGGACGCACTAGGTCGTTCTTGATGATGGAGACGCAAACTCCAAGAAACAAACACCACCCCTGAATTCCCAGTGGCTGAAGACAACAAAGGTTGATTTCTTGCTCATGTGTCCCGTCTGTCATCAGTCGGGGACACGATTCCACACATCTCTCTAAGGCCCAGACTACTCTCTGAAGAGGCAGAGGGAAACAGTTGTAGAAAGTCTGGAATCGGCAACAAGGCTACTGGCTCAGAAATTATGTCATGTCTTCTCACAGCCATGGGCTCAAACCCGTTACATGGCCCTATACAGTCGCAGTTATCGAGGAAGTATGACTTTATGGGCAGAAAGTGAAAAGCTGCATATGTTTACAGAAAAGCATTCAGGATTAATACATTATTTAGGTAATGTCTATTCTATAAAGTGAAAAATTGCAATGAACAAATGCATTATGGCCAGGCGCAGTGGTTCACACCTGTAATCCCAGCACTTTGGGAGGCTGAGGTGGGCAGATCACCTGAGGTCAGGAGTTCGAGACCAGCCTGACCAACATGGAGAAACCCCATCTCTACTAAAAATACAAAATTAGCCAGCTGTGGTGGCGCATGCCTGTAGTCCCAGCTACTTGGGAGGCGGAGGCAGGAGAATTGCTTGAACCTGGGAAGCAGAGGTTGCAGTGAGCTGAGATCATGCCATTACACTCCAGCCTTGGCAACAAGAGTGAAACTCTGTCTCAAACAAATAAACAAACAAACAAAAAACACAAATGCATTATGTAATACTAATAAGCAGGTAAGATTCTATAGGCAAGTTGGTTTTATGCAACATCATAATTTTCTTTGTTTTCTATCGCTGAACACAATTTCTCTATTAAGCTCTTGTTTTGCCTTTTGGTAGCACTTAATATTGGAAATTAGGGTCGGTGTAGTCAAATAGATATTTATTTTGCTCAGGGTTTTATATATACTGCAGTGACGAATTGGATTTAGCAGTAAGGGATACAAATTTCCCAGGAATCATCGTAAGACCGGGAGGGTGTTTCTGAGGTGTTCACTGCACTGTGGACTGAAGGCACCCATCCATCCATCACACTGCTGGCAATCGCTGGAGTGTAGGAGTCCTCATCTCATCCAGATCATGCCTTGTTCTCAGTGCCATTGAAAGGAAAAACAGTTGACTTCATTTTTGATAAACTGAGGATGCTTTCAGAATGCTGGAGATGAGATCAACCCCGCCCAGCATCACTTCTCCTTCACAATGCTCATATCTGGCTGGTGGTCATGAGAGAACGTTGGCCCCTTGCTAGCTTCAGCCTGGTTGATGGGGCTGGGCTGTGGGGCAGAGGGGTGGGACTTGGGGGGGCGGGTGGCAGGGATGGGGATTGGGAATGAGTGGCTTGGGCTCCTGGAAGTGGTTGCACACTCAATCTGCAAGTATTTCTGCAAATCTAGGCATTATGAGAAGCCGAAAATTAACTACTTGTGTTTCTATTTTGACATTTCTTTAGTAACAACTCTACTCTGAAGATAGTAAAAGTCAATGTATAATTTTAATGGAAGAGTTGGCGAGGCCAAAAGATATTATACCACTGCATGGATTAATCCTTGAAAATATTGTCCACACAAACATGTAGACATGTCCCAGGAAATGTGTAATCTCAGTAGGAGTTTTTCCTATGTGACAACTGCAAAATCTTGGGATTCCTATAGGCCTAAGATCCAATTTCTGTTTAGCCATTTAGCAGCTACTTAAGATTGGTCAAAATACTTCACCTGAGACTTATTTTCCTTGAAAATATTCGGTGTAGGCTAGCACTGGCATAGAACGGATATTCACTGAAGAGCAGTGATCCATTTCTGTGGTATGATAGGAAATTTGGTGGTATCAAATCTGTACTTTACAAAGGAAATGTAACAGAAATTAATCATTAAAAATCATTGGCTGAGAAGTTCTTCTGTATTGGTGTAAATATATAAACAGGACAATTTAAAAATCATTGACATGATGTGACATCTGGGGTTTGCGTCAAAATGATCCAGGTGCTGAGCTATTACTGAGACCAGAATGGCTGGGAATTATTGGTTATTGAAGCTGGATGATGGAAACATGGTTTCACTGGACTCTATTTTTGTGTATGTTTGAAAATTTCTATGATAAATGTTTTAAATCCCTGGTCCACATGCCATATTTGAAGCCAAATAGTCAAGGTGTTTTATAGTCATGAGTATATTGAATAGAATTACTTTTGTAAAATATCACCTCTTTAATTCCACCCTCCCCACATGGTCTCTTCTCACAGAATTTACCTAGCATTTGGACAACTTAACAAGAAATATAGATATATTAAAGGTGACTTTGTTAGATAACATTCAGGGCAACATTCATTTTAAAATACATATTTCTTAAGTCTAATGAATACTACACTTATATATATTATTATATTTATTAGATATCTGTTTATTAGAGAGATGACATATAACTCAGTATGAGATATATTAGACATACATAGTTATGATAAAATATCTGACATATTTTGTTAGAACTTAGCTTCAATAGCATTAGAGGCTAGTCATATTGTAAGATTCTTTATGTACATTATCTCATGTCACCCCACCATGCACTTTTGCCATTACAATGGGAATATTCTGATATTCCAGTAAGAGAACCAAGGAACAGAAGAGCTAAGTGAGTAGCTTGAGGACACTCAGTAAATGACGTTGTGCCCAGTTCTCTTTGGCCCAAGCCCTCTTCATTCCGATTTGGCCAATACAGCTGTTCATTAGCCATTTAGAAGACGTCCTTAAATATAAATCTATGAATGAGATCATCCAATTAGGTCGAAGCTGAGAATAACGTCTTAGAATCAGATTTAGGAGCTGTTTGTGATGGGGAAGTGTGCTGTCTGGCTGCTCTGAGTGCTGATTTTTAAGCTGCCAGGCCTGGGTGCAGAAAGAGCTGTGCTGCCCGGGAGTTAATCGGAGCTCCTGGCTGTTCTGCCTGGAGTGTACTGGTATGTGGGCAAGAGGGGTGGCCCACACCTAAAGGCTCTTGGTACTCAGTGCTCCACAGAGGGTTTTCTGCAAGCCACCTAACCACAAGGGGATTCCTTCAGAGACAGCTCGACCCTAAATCAAGAGAACAGCAGGCAGCCTTGCTGCTGACCATCTATGGGCAACCTGGCTACCTTCTGGCAGTCTTAACCCTTAGACTTTGGGCCTCTGCAACTGCATTCATCACTTGTGTTTATGTGTTTGTACAACTGCTTACACTGATTACAGGGTTCATGTCCCTTCTGTTTAAACTATTTTTTTGGAGGCTGTGGCCCTGTCTCATTAATCTCGGTGTCCTTAGCACCTCACATTAGGCCTACTAGACGATTGGCATTCAGCGAATGTTTGCTGCCTGAAGTTGGTGCATCGCACCTTCTGTGTTAGCCTTCTCCAGTCCGCCCATCTACACTGCGTGCAGCCGTAGAGATTCCAGCCCAAAAAGTGAATAACAAACTGCATCAACTATTTTATAAAGTGGTGCAGTGGATCCGGTAAGTCAGAGAAGGGATGGATTGTGTGTGTGCGCAGGTGTGTATGTACAAGCGTGTGTGCCTGTGTGAAATGCATTACCTTGAAGTTTGGAAGGCCTGGGTCCTGCTCTGCGGTCCTTGGCTAATCATTTAAGCTATTCTGGGCCTCAATCTCCTTATGTGCAGTTGTTTTTGGTGGAGTGATTAAGAGCTAAGGCTCTAGGCCTAGAAAGAGAAGTCCAGGTTGGAATCCTGCTGACACTACTTGGCCCTTGGGCAAGTTACTAAGCCTCCCTCTGCCTCGGTTTCCTCATCTGTGAAAAGTGAATAACAGTCTGTCTCCCAGCAGGTTCTTGTGAGGATTAAAGAAGATAAAAAATACAAAGAGCTGAGCCTGATGTCTGGCACAGAGTAAGGATTTCCCAGTGTTGGGCTTCTCACTACTCTAACCTCAGGACATTCTGTGGCACCTGAACAAGATAATATAGGTGTGCGTGATGGGTGTTTTTGAGATAGGGTCTCACTCTGTTGCCCAGGCTGGAGTGTACTGGTGCAAACACAGCTCACTGCAGCTGACCTTCCTGGCTCAAGCAGTCCTCCCCCTCAGCCTCCCTAACAGCTGGAACTACAGGCCCGCACCACCATGCCTGGCTAACTTTTAAAAATCTTTTTGTAGAGATGGGGTTTTACTACATTGCCCAGGCTGGTCTCAAACTCCTAGGCTCAAGTGATCCTCCTGACTCAGCCTCCCAAAATGCTGGAATTGCAGGCGTGAGTCGCTGCGCCCTGCTAGGTGTGAACAATTTTTAAAAGGAGTACTACTAAAGGAAAAGGTATCAATATATGTGTAAAGAATCTTACTCCTGGCCTCCATTTTTGCGTGATCCTACAGTGCTAGAGAGAGTACAAATATTTTCCATACTAAAAGAGTAAAGCCGCCAGTGTGACTTGTCCATCTAGTAATGAGTAACAGAGTATTCCAGTGATTTAAGGAAAAAAACAAATTCTTGGTCACATTTTTACCTCCATCCCCTTTTAAACAATGTCTTTTATGTGGTATTGACTTAAGTCTCTTTCCCCTAGGAGTCCTCAATCCTTTCGTTTTCCCTCCATCAGCATCCGGAGAATTCCCACTTGAGTCTCAGGGAATAATCAAGTCAGTTAGGGAATGTAGACATGTAAAACAACAATTTAGGAGGCGAAAGGGAATATCAAGTTAGCGAAACTGCAAGGGAAACTGGGGGCGGCAGAGCGACCTGCGAACGTCCGGGGGAGGGACCCGGACACCCCGCCCTCCTCCCTGCAGAGCTCTGCTGGCCCTGTGGGATCCCTGGAGACCCTGGCTCCGGTTTCACAGGAAGGGAAGGTATGTGTCACAGCCCCTAATGGATCAGCTACCAGTCATGAGCCAAGTCCTTCTCTTACTTTTCTCCTCAGAGAGACCCAAGCTTAGACAATAGCATGGCTTTCGAGGTGGGAAGGACCTCATGAAGGAGAAAGAAAAGACTGACTGCAGATCTTACATGTAGGATCTGGCGGAGCTCAGCTTAAAGCCGTTGCCACCCAGCCTTGGGCATTTTCTCCACATTTTGCAGGCATCCTACAACTGAAAACTGGGTCGCAGGCATTTGAATTGGCCCAGAGGACCCCTGCACCGCCTAAGCCCTCCTGGCTTTGTCATGGTTTTCAGAATTAGAGGGGAAGCATGCATAAGAAAGCAGAGGGCATGGGCAGGGAGCTAGGGCTGCCTCTTCCCAAACACTGACCGCTCCTGTGGGAGACTTGAGAATTCTGAGCGCTCATGGACATATTAGCATACTACAAATACCTAAAGGGGCTTTGAAATATCACTGAGAAGGTCTGTACATTGATTTTCTATATCTTTCATTGCAAATCAGAAGCAAAGGGAAAAAGCTTTGGCCACTCCAAAGACCAACTCCAATACCATCTCTGAGGTCCTTGGAAAATAAATGTAAGCCGTCCAGCCCCTCACTCATTATATTTCATTATAATGGGAATAATGGCAGGGTGTTTTGTGAATCATATAGAAAATTATATGCTAATTATTCTAAACCTTTAAATAATATATTAACAAATAACATATTCCTTATAGCTAAAGGTCTAATATAATTTGAATGACTCTGTTCTCCTGTAGAAGTGTTGCTTATTAACTACAGTACATTAAGAAACTATCAACAAGCTTACAGAAAAAATGAAAATCACATGTAATTCTGCAATCCAGAGTTAACTGTTGTAAATACATTATTTATCCCCTTTATAGTATTTAAGTGAATTTGAAGTTAGATAGTACTTGTTATTTTTCATTATTTTATTTTATTTTTAATTCAACATTTATTTAAAGTTCAGGGATACATGTGCAAGTTTGAATATAGGTGAACTTGTGTCATGGAGGTTTGTACAGATTATTTTATTACCCAGGTATTAAGCCTAGTACCCTTTAGTTATTCTTCCTGATCCTCTCCTTCCTGCCACCCTCTACCCTTTTTATTATTTTAAATTCGTGGCATTCACAGTTGCCTTAGAACTTTCCATGTGCCAGGCACTGTTCTAAGTACTTTTCATAGAGTAAGTCATGTCATACTCACTGCAACCCTATGATGTAAGTGCTGCTGTTACCATGGCATGAATAAACTGAGGCACAGAAACTTTAAGTAGCTCATCCAAGATTACTAAGCCAGTGGGTAAAGAGGAAAGATTCAAAACCAGGCATTCTGGAGCCAGAATATGTGCTAGGAATCATTAGGCTAGTAACCATTTGGCTTCATTTCTTGGAAGAGGAGGTGGTAAGTTTCTCTTGTATAAATGTTTTCATTAAAGGGAAATTGCAGAGTTGATAATGAGTGTCTATCAACATTTAGATGTTCTCATTGGGCAGGCATCATACTGAATATTTCACACACACCCAACATTGTGCACAAAATACGTGGTTCAGTAAATATTGATTGAGCTGCATTCAAGTTAAATTACACCTCTCACCTAGGAAAGACCCACAACACACTAAGAAGTCTTCCTCATGTACAATCAATTCTCCTTTCCGCAGGCCCAATTTATGCCTTTTGTGCTCTATTTTGTCTTCTCTGATAGTTTTATCTGCCATTAACTCTTTCTCCTCTGAATTCTTAGCATATACCACAGACAGTGCTTCACTCGCAATTTAAAATTTACTTTTGATTTTATTTAAGTGCATGCACATAGTTTAAAAAGGAAGTAATCTAAACTTTCATAGCAGCATCTCTCAGGGACCCATTTGCCACTGTAATATTCTGCAGAGTCTGTGAAAGCAGCTTCCCCTCCAGAATCATGAGTCGAACCTGGTCATGTCCCTTCATCTCTTTTCATCTAGAACGGTTCTTCTCAGGCCACTGATTTGTGGAAGAGAGCAGGCCAGCAGTCCCGTAGAATGTTCCAGATCAGTGTTGCTTACCTTGTTCCTTTGTCCCCCGTATATCCTACAAACTGTAACACCTATAAACTGAAATTGACTTAACTAAAAGCTTGACTAGATTCAAGTTCACCATCTTAGGAAAAAATAAACTATACGTTGTAATTTTATTCTTTTGTAAATGACATTTTTAGGTCTCTTTACATTAATAATTATATAAAACGTCCCTTATAAAATTGCTTGTGGCCTCAAAATGCCATCATAATTATCCTTTTTATAATCTATGCTGTGTAGCAGATGTGAATATTGTCCTCAGCATTATTTATTAAATCAATGAATGGATGATGGATGGACAAAGAATAATGAGATGTTTGATTTTTTTTTTTTTAGGGAAAATGGTATAATTGGTGCATCTAAGCACTCTTTCCTCCCAATATTAGATTATAACCAGCAGTACAATTTGCTTTCAGCTCATTTGAAATGGCACTTAAGAGAATTAGTGATTTGGAAGGTGTCTGCAGAATCTATTAACCTATCCCTGGACCATGTTATAGATTAAAACTTATCAACTATTGAAAACTTACCCTGTTTTTGGACATTTACAAATAAGCTTTCATATGCTCTTTGGAGAGTCACGTCCTATTCTGAGAACCCCTATTATCTGAGCAGCCCATGGGGGGCACAGGCTTCAGCTTCTAAGCTTGGTGCTCTGGGAGGTCCCGGGAAGAGAAGAACTGAGACACGGTCCCAGGAAGAGAAGAACTGATTGTGGCTAGGCTCCATGTGTGCCTGCTCTGCTCTCCTCATATCCCATGGATCCATGTTCCTAATCCTCACAGCTCTAGTCGTGTTCTCCACTTTCTGCAGATGGGATTGAAACCCAGGTCTTCTGGGTCCAGCGTTCTTGCTCTTAATCATCCAGGCCTAAGAACATGGGCTGGAAGTCATTCACTGCGGCCTCCAGAGGTTGAGTTGTTTTAACAAGCTGCGATTTACTAAGTCTTCAGAAATTAGTTGATCCAACTGTAATCTTCTGAGCACATGAGCTTTCTTTTCTTGAAGACTCATTACACTTTCCTTCAACTTGTTCTCTGCAGGCTGAGTGACTGCCTGTTCTGGAAGCCTCCTCAGAAGCCTCATACCTGGCTCTCCGATGGAGCCCATGGGTCTTCTGTTCTTCCTCCCTGTGGTTCCTGGGCCTGGAGTGTGGGCTGGACAGGGCAAGGCCTGAATTGTGTTCATTAAGCAAGAAGATAAACTCACAGTTACCACAGGGATGTTCTGTTTGTGCCCCTGCTAGGGGTTTGCTTGTCTTTGGAAACCTTTCATGTGCCCCGAATGCTACAAACCCTTGTAATAAATGCAAAGTGTATATAGTTTCTGCTACTTATGAGAAGCATTGAGGGAGTTAAGCACGGTGGCTTTTGTGTCTGCAGATTTGAGCTGAAATTCCAGTTCTGCAGCATAGGGCTTAACAGGTTCACTCCCCTTCCCCATCCTCTCATCCCCTAGGGCTCTCTCTTCCTTCCACCTGGATAGATGTCCTTCTTGTCTTCACATGGCAGAACACTGCTTGTTCTGAGAGCTTGCTCTGCTGATTCTTATTCCATGAGTCAGAAAGCCCACTTCGCTTATAGGACGAGCACATGGATTTGAAATCAGACAACATACTGTCCTTTTCCTAGCTAGACAATGGTTGGAGCTTCTCAGTTTCCTTGGGAAAAAAAGGGATAATGATATTCCTACCTTTTAAGGTTATTGCAGACATTAGGAAAAGAGAAACAGAAAGTTATTTGTAGAGATTTGATGAGTAGCAACTGCTCAGTAATAATGAGGCAATTCTTGATTGTGTCTGAGTGAGTCTGTGAGTGCATATGAGTGTGTGAGAGAGAATGTGTGTACGTGAGTGTCATCCATGCTCACACATGTGTCTGGTGAAGGGCAGATATTCATATAGCTGCTCAGGTTGATGGAAATAATTTCTTTTTAGTCTTACTCTATCGTTCCTCCCAGGACTGAGTTTCTGGCCTGTCTCACTTGATGTGCAATATTGCTGTTGGTTAACAGTGCCTTCTCTCTCCTCCACTCTACAGATATTCAGAAGTAACTGTGAAGTAATTGTGAATGGGATCCATGTCTATTTGGTATGTTTCTCTCCTGAGCATCTGTTGCCAGTGTAATTTCATGACAATCATCAATACGTATTGAATAAAACAATGGGTATGTGAGTGGCTGCAGTATCCCCAAGTCATTTTGAACTGTGATTTTTACATGCCAAGGCCACCGTTTGAAAATATTTATGTGTTACCTAATCAGCACAATGCCGGGCAGTGAATGCTCAAAGAAACTGGAAATTCGGGTCCTGCCCTCTAGCTCACCTCTTAAGGGGCTGGCCCACCCAAACTCTGTTATCACTGGAAAGATTAATCAGTCAGGATGCAGCTCCCTTAGGAAAGCTGATGGAAGAGCAGAGCCTTGTGAACCCAACACCACCTAACAAACAGAATCTGCTGTTGATCTGACAATGCTCCATTGACGATCTTTCCTAAGGACCATCCTCTAGTCAGTTACAGATGCACTGAGTGGTAACAGCTCCCAGTTGTGTGGGGCCAGCTCACACCCCAAGGGCTAAGCAGAAGGTTTCAAAGTTTTCTTTCACCTCTGCCCAATGGCCTGTCCATCAGTATCAGGACTTTAAATTTATCAGTCCTAATGAAAATCACATTTTAAAAAAAATAACACAGAATGGGTTTCCTAGAAAATTAAACTCAATTAGTGCCGGGTTTTTATATTTTGTCCTTGTTTACTGAGCATAGCATTAAATATACAAGCTGATCTCTCAAGCTAATCTTCCTCTTTATCCACAGAAACAGAAAGTAGATTAGCAGTTGCCAGGGACAGAGACAGGGAGGGACTGCTAATGGGTTCAGGGCTTCTTTTGGGGAATTAAAATGTTCTAAAGTGTTCTAAAACTGTTCTTGTGCACTGTATTTACTGAAATATACTGAGAATCACTGACTTGTATACTTTAAAAGGGTGAATGTTATGGTCTGAATTATATAGCAATATCGTTTTAATTTAAAAATAACAATTATGGAACCATGTTTCCATTTCCTGGTTCCCTGTTTCCTCCTCTCCTAGGAGGTGTAAGTCCGAGGAGGGATGCCCATTGGATGTGAAAGCCACAGCCATGGTGACCAGGGACCAGGAGTAATAATTTCTTTTTACATTTTTTTTTTGAGATGGAGTTTCACTCTTGTTGCCCAGGCTGTGGTGCAATGGCATGATCTCGGCTTACCACAACCTCCGCCTCCTAGGTTCAAGCAATTCCTCTGCCTCTGCCTCAGCCTCCCAAGTAGCTGGGATTACAGGCATGCAATGGTGAATTTTGTAAATTTTTTTTCTTTAAGTAGAGATGATATTTCTCCTTGTTGGTCAGGCTGGTCTCGAACTCCCAACCTCAGGTGATCCATCAAGCTTGGCCTCCCAAAGTGCTGGAATTACAAGCACGAGCCACTGCCTCCAACTAGGAGTGATTACTTCTAACTAACAATTCCACGTGCATGGCAACAGCAGGAAGTGCCCATTTGTGAAATCTCCCTGGGCCAGATAAAGAAAGCATCTGCTTATGTTGTGTTGTGTCTGTCTCCATTAGAAGATGTAGCCATAGGACAAAGTACAGGATGTTTGTCGTTTCAATCTCAAGCACACCTTGAAACTTGAGATGAAAGGTTGTTGAAAACAGACAACTTACTCATTAAAGCCAGGAAAAGCCTTTTTCTCCCAGAGTCACATGCTCTGTCTTGGAGAGTTGGCCTAAAATTACTTAGTGACACTGGCTACTTCCGTTTAAATGCTAAAAAATGTTTACTGAAGATTCGCTTGAAGGGTCAAGGGATTAGTAAGCCAAATATCGTTAGAAAAATACCTACTCTGTGCTCTTGGATGCAGGGTGCTTCCTGAAAAGTCCCAGAAAGGAAAATTCTATTCTCAGAGGCCAGTAAAGTTTAGGAGAAATCAGGTGAGTTGCTGAGGCTTCTCTGCCTCCTTGCTATGAAAGATGCAGTCATGGTCCTGAAATAATGCACCCTGTTTCCTTGGTAAACTTTGGCAGAAGGAGTGTAAAGGTAGATCCAGCATCCTCTTTGGGTCTGTTTATGGGAAAAATCTTGTTTTCCTGGCTTCCTCCAGTGCCCATGTCTAGCTCAGTACTGTGGGAAATGGGAAAAAAGCCAAGGATGAGGACCCCTCCCTGAAGGCATTTACAGTCCCATAAGGGAGATAACATTGAGTTGAAGATCAGAAGAACTCAAAATAATAGGTGAATTTAACAATTATTTTTTCTTTTGCATGCCTATCTGTAGCCCCTGTGTAGGGCACACATGCCTTGGCTGTTCCAGCCCTCAGAGAGTGCATGGAGAAGTGGGGCAGGAATCACAAAATGAAACAACTCCATGTTCTGTGAGCCTGGAAGCAGCAGAATTAAACATGACAATCTGAGTCACAAGGAGGGAGGACGTGGGGATGCCCGAGTAGGACGAGTGATAGTGCCTGAAATAATAAAAGGTAAACTGACTTCAAACTATACTACTAGGCTACAGTAACCCAAACAGCATGGTACTTATAACAAAACAGATATGTAGACCAATGGAACAGAACAGACGCCTCAGAAATAATGCCACACATCTACAACCATCTGATGTTGGACAAACCTGACAAAAACAAACAATGCAGAAAGGATTCCCTATTTAATAAATGATATTGGGAAAACTGGCTAGCCATATGCAGAAAATGGAAACTGGACCCCTTCCTTACACCTTATACAAAAATTAACTCAAGATGGATTAAAGAGTTAAACATAAGACCTAAAACCATAAAAACACTAGAAGAAAACCTAGGCAATACCATTCAGGATATAGTCATGGGCAAAGTCTTCCTGACTAAAATACTGAAAGCAATTGCAACAAAAGTCAAAATTGACAAATGGGATTTAATTAAACTAAAGAGCTTCTGCAGAGCAAAAGAACAGGCGTGAACAGGCAACCTACAGAATGGGAGAAAAGTTTTGCAGTCTTTCCATCTAACAAAGGGATAATATCCAGAATCTACAAGGAACTTAGACAAATTCACAAAAAAAAAAAAACAAACAACCCCATCAAAAAGTGGACAAAGGATATGAACAGACACTTCTCAAAAGAAGATATTTATGTGACCAACAAACATGAAGAAAAGCTAATCATCACTGGTCATTAGAGAAATGCAAATCAAAACCACAATGAGATACCATCTCTAACCTCGTTAGAATGGCAATCATTAAAAAGTCAGGAAACAACAATTGCTGGAGAGGATGTGGAGAAATAGGAACGCTTTTACACTGTTGGTGGGAGTGTAAATTAGTTCAACCATTGTGGAAGACAGTGTGGCGATTCCTCAAGGATCTAGAACCAGAAATACCATTTGACCTAGCCATCCCATTACTGGGTATATACCCAAAGGATTATAAATCATTCTACTATGAAGATACATGCACACGTATGTTTATTGTACCACTATTCACAATAGCAAAGACTTGGAACCAATCCACATGCCCCTCAATGATAGACTGGATAAAGAAAATGTGGCACATACATACCATGGAATACTATGCAGCCATAAAAAAGGATGAGTTCGTGTCTTTTGCAAGGGCATGGATGAAGTTGGAAACATAATTCTCAGCAAACTAACAGAGGAACAGAAAACCAAACACCACATGATCTCACTCATAAGTGGGAGTTGAACAATGAGAACACATGGACACAGGGAGGGGAACATCACACACTGAGGTCTGTTGGGGGGTGGGGGGCTAAGGGAGGGATAGCATTAGGAGAAATGCCTAATGTAGATGATGGGTTGATGGGTGCAACAAACCACCATGACACATGTATACCTATGTAACAAACCTGCATGTTCTGCACATGTATCCCAGAACTTAAAACATAATTTAAAACAAGAATAAAAGGTAGAATTTATGGGCTGCAATATGTCCCCCTTAAAAGATAAATTCTTACTCTCAGTGAATGCAGACTTACCTGAAAACAGGGGCTTTGAAGTGATCAAGTTAAGATGAAGGCATTAAGATTTAGCTCCTAAACCAATATGACTGGTGTCTTTATGGAAAGAGGAAATCTGGACACAGACACAGGGAGGATGCCATGTGAAGGTGACAGCAGACACCAGGGTGGTCCTTCCACACACCAAAGACCACCAAAGGTCAAACCACCAGAAGGCGGAGGAGAGGCTGGGAACAGAGTCCCCCTCACAGCCTCAGAAGGAATCAACACGGCCAACACCTCTGTCTCGGACTTCCAGCCTCCAGAACTGCTAGACAACAGGTTTCTGTTGTTTAAGCCCCTAGGTCTATGCGACTGTGATGTGGAATCCTAGCAAACTGATACAGGGAGTCTTGGATTCTGTCCAGGGAAGACATACAGAAGGATGGGAGGGAAGGGCCTTCTCCACTGACAGAGGGGCTTCCTTGACCCCTGTGCAGGTGCATGAGGGGTCGGACAGGCTTTGTGAACGTCGCTGGCTCAGCAGCACTCAGACAAGGGAGAGCAGCAGCTAAGTCGGGAAAGGTGGCCAGAAGTGACAGCACATTCTGAGTCAGATGGGTCTAGGAGGCAATGGGGGGCCTGCCTGGGTTTGTAAGCAGGGACTAGAGAAGATGAAGGGGAAAGCTGGATATTTCATCCGGCAAGGATGGAGAACCCTCTGCAAGCTCTTAGAGCAGCCACGAATGTGGAGGGCAAGTGCGGGGGCTTGTATTGTTCAACAATGTGGCGGGCAGGTGTGGGGCAGGTGTGAGTGTTGTAAGCCCAGAAAACAAGCCCTTCCACATTAATGCTGCTTGTGTAATAATCCAAGTGGTTTTATCTTGGACCTTCCCACTCCCAGCTTGAGGCACCTGGCCTGCCCCTGGGTCCTCACAGTGCCCTGCCATTGGCTTGGGGACCCAGCTGGGTCTGTTCTTTCTGCCAGTCATGGGGGTGTCGGGTGGGAGAAGGACCCTGCTGCCACTTGACTGACCCTTACAAAGTCCAGTGTGGCCTGGTGTCTTCTGCAGGTCCCAGGCTGTGTGACTCACTGTTCCCTGTTAGCCAGGGTCTGGCTGGAGGTGATCCAGCCCAGGTTTCACTGGGGATCTGTGGCACCTGCCCTGGAAGTGTCCTTTGTCATGATGGCCTGCACCCCTAGCAGTCCTGGGTGGCTCCATCGCTGTGCTGCTGGCATGGTTTTTCCTCAGGAAGGATACCTGGATCCATGTTGATGCAGTGGCATTTATCAGACTCTGCAATAGTCCCTACTTAGATGTTCGTTTCATTGCAGTCACTTGGCCCAGTTGTAAATACACCCCCGATACTGCCAACACTAGCTTGTAGGTGAACAAGAGAGGGCAGATGAGGAAACTGAGCACTCAGTACCCACAAGGGGCATTCACCAAGCTCCTCAGTGCTCCCACCAAGTGACTGGGAAAGAAAGCGCCTGGGAGCCCATTGGACTGAAAACCTAGAGGCACTTGTCTTACGGCAGTAGATTCTTCTCCTCCTTTCTGTTTAGTGTTAAATTTTTTTTTACCCTTTTTGTTTGTTTGTTTGTTTGTTTTGTTTGTTTTTCCATGTCTTCTCTACTGGCAATTGAGGAGTGCCATAAAACAAGAGACTCTCCATTCAGTGAAAGTCCTAGAGTATTTTGTAACTGGGGTGAATAGTTTAGATATTGATGCTGGGAAAAGAGAGGCGGTTGTCCTCGGAAGTTGGAACAGCTGAAATATTATCAGGTCAATGAGCTCCCTTCCTGGGTATGGCGATAGTCACAGCGGACCCTCCACTTTCTTCATGAAAATCCAGGCCTGTGTCTCAGGAGGTAGGAGACTTACTGGAGAGAGGAATTAAAGTAAGTCAGAGTTCTCCAAAGGCTTCCCTGCGACAACTAGAGGATTCATTTTCTTCGCAGATTTTAGGGCAACATGTAGACTGCTTAGTATGGATCCTTTGAATTTCTGGCATGGTCACATGTGTGTGTGCGCGCGCGTGTGTGTGTGTTTAACAAGGCTACTTAAAAAGCTATCTCCCTTACTCTGCATGATTGCCTTGTGTCTGTGGTGAACTTCTAGGAAATGTAAATTTGCTTTTCTTTTTTTTTTCCTTTTGTGCATGAGAAAGTGGCAACTTTGCAAAAACAAGCCAGGCATCTGTTCACTTTTTGTAGAAACTGAGAAACAATATTGTGATTTTCTTTTTAAAAGAGAGAAACTCCCAGCTCCTATAACAATTTTTGTTGAAGAAATATTCATGTTAGAATGACTAGCCATTATTACGCACTTATAAGGTATAACTGTGTGGTGCTAGACATTAAAAATATAAGAGTTTTCCCTAAAAGGAACATTTATTTCCAGGAGCAGGAAAACCCAGCAGCAGGGTTTTATGGTTCCAGGGCGCATGCACAGTGTACAGTAAGTGCTACAGAAACATTAGTGCGTAAGTGCCCATTAGCCTGGCACAGAAGAATCCAGGGCCCATTACTCAGACTTCTAAAGGCTCAATATTGGATCACTGTTATCAAACTAAGATTAGCTAAAAATTTACCTGGTACTGGCCGGGCACAGTGGCTCACGCCTGTCATCCCAGCACTTTGGGAGGCCAAGGTGGGCGGATCACGAGGTCAGGAGATCGATACCATAAAAATACAAAAAAAAATAGCCGGGCGTGGTGGCGGGTGCCTGTGGTACCAGCTACTCGGGAGGCTGAGGCAGGAGAATGGCGTGAACCTGGAGGCGGAGCTTGCAATGAGCAGAGATGGCACCGCTGCACTCCAGCTTGGGTGACAGAGCAAGATTCCGTCTCAAAAATAAAATAAAATAAAATAAAATGAAATAAATTTGCCTGATACTTCCTTAGAGGTGACCTCATCAGTTTAATACAAATTTGGTAGAATGGGTATTTTGTTATCCCGATTGCCAATTTTGACTTTTGCAGAAAATGCAGACTTTGAAATCTTGTCTTAAATATGGGCATGCCTTTTTTTTTTTTTTTTTTTTTGCCTTCTTTAGATACTTTGGGGGTTTTAAGATTTACTCAAGCTAATGACTCACTTCTACTCACAGCATTCACTTGCATTACACAATTAGGCAACATTCACCAAACATTCATCAAACAATACGGAATCTGGACAAGAGGGGACAGCAACATCTGGATAAAATTATCAGCTGGATTTAGGGATGACAGCCCGGCTCATTGCTTTCTCAGTTTTACATTACAAAACCAGTCAGGCCCCTAAAGTGAACTGCTCAGGATAATCGTAAGCATGGGCTTATTATTGAAGAGGCCACGGTACTTTAGAATTTGCTTGAGGATCCATTTATAAATAAATCACACCCCAAGAGTCCTTTCTCATGGTGCTTTGAAACCATAATTAGGCAAGCTGTTTCTGCAGTGGCCTCTAGTAATTCACTTGTAAAGAAATTTTTCTCAAAATTTTATAGTTATTGAATTATGTGCATTTTATTTCAAAATAAATTATTCATTCATTCATTGTTTTCATCAATCTTTCAGTCTGCAAATGTCCACAAAAGGCTTGCAAGCAGCATGAAGTAGAAGATAGATGGACACAGAAACTAATTAATTTCACCACGGTGTGGATAAAGCCGCAACTGAGGTGGATGCAAAGCAGCTGGGAGAGATTCAATCAGCCTGGGAGGGCAGGAACAATCCAGGAAGGCTTCCAGGGAAGACCGTGATTAAAGCGAATATTAAAGGTTGAGAATGAATGTATTCAGGTCGTCGCTGAAGAAAGAAGGAGAGCTATTCTTAATCGGCAAGCGTGTTTGGAGAAATCAATAATCTGAGGTAAAGGAGACAGCATGCTGTTGCAGAAGAATCGTGGTCAATGCCGTCAAACAAATGTACGTTCTGCAGCAAGGTGCTACGTGGTCTGGCCGAGTGAGTCTGGTCTTCTTATCTGTCAAACAGGGAATAATATCCCCAAATCACAGGGCATGGCAGAGGAGGAAATGGAAATGAGTATAGAAGGGCCTGTTTTGTGCCACATGCAATTATCAAAAGGTAGCAACTGACTTTCTGTGGGACGTACCATGTAAATCCATAGTCTTGCTTTTCTTTTCTTTCCATTCATTTCTCCAATCTTCCTAATACTTCCTGAACTTTGAAAATAAAAAGTTAACTTCTAAACCTCACCTGTTACACTGACTATGCACTTGGATGCCTTTGGGGATGAAAAAAAATGAGTAGAGGTGGGAAGGTAAATACCACAATCACATTAGAGGGAATGGCCATTTGCCAGTGGTGAGGTTCCACCTTTCCCTCAAAACATGCAGCTTTCACGTTCCTTGAAGGGAGAATGCTGAATGTCAGTGCTAGCTACCTTTCAAATATGCATTATTATCACATTTTAAAACATTTTTGACACTCAGGTGTTCTTGAGTAATATTCCAACATAATCTGGTATTCAATATTTAAGGACAAATATTAAGAATTTGTGTTAAATTTTTAAAAACTCAGAAAATCTGTGTTTAAGAGCATATTACATCAGAGTAAAGGATCAATTATGAGTGTTCAGAGCCAATGATACATCACATGGAATTGTTCACAAATTTATTATTTTTTAAAATCTTTTTTTATGAGAGACTCTCACTCTGTTGCCCAGGCTGGAGTGCAGTGGTGTAATCTTGGCTCACTGTAACCTCTGCCTCCTGGATTCAAGTGATTCTCATGCCTCAGCCTCCTGAGTAGCTGGGATTACAGGTGTGCACCACCACACTCAGCTAATTGTTATATTTTTAGTAGAGAAGGGGTTTCACCATGTTGGCCACGCTGGTCTTGAACTCCTGGCCTCAAGTGACTCACCTACCTCATCCTCCCAAAGTGCTGGGATTACATGTGTGAGCCAACATGCCCGTCCCTGTGGTTCACAAATGTAAATAAGAAGAATGTTTTTGGCTGTATTCTTTTAAATGCGTATCTCTTAGTCTATAGTATGTTCTCCCGTGGAAGTTCTCTCTAAGTCTCATGCCCTCAGAGTGTGGCTCAGAGGCCTTGGCAGTTGAAAATCTTTCTGCTGATACAAGCGTCCAACCCTTATTTTGGAATATGGCTTCTCAAGCAAGTGTACCTTTCCCCTCCCAGAAGCACATGCTAGAGCATGATATGGGGGCTGGTACAAATCGGCATTTGTAAACTGTGACTTTCAGAGTCTCCACGTGCCAGAGAATCCTTTCTAGGTCTCAGCACCAAGGGGTGGTGGCTGCTACTGGTGACCTTGTTGCTTGGTTCTCTTCAACAGTGGCCCAGGTGCTTCTCCTTTAGGTTAAGTGTTGAGTTGTGACTTTGTATTCTTGCCTCCCCACTTCTGTCCCACTCCTGTCACCTCAATGCCTAGATGTGATAAATATGTGTTAAGTTAATTAATGCAAAAGGAATGAACCCCGAAGACTTGCAATGTACAGTACATAAAGAGAGTTACCCAGTTGGTGTCTTAGCAGCTAAAGTGATTCAGGGACAGGCTTTTCAATATGTATTATTAAGGGTCTTCCAACATCTCCCTGATGTTTCCTTATAAGACTTGTGAGGTAGTTTAGGCAGTTTCAAAACCTCATGCCACAATTTCTCAAGCATGTAAATGTATTTCTATTCATTAGAAATAAGGGTAGGAGATTGGATCAAGTAGCAAGTTTAAACACATGATTTTATGGTACTATGGAGGGTTTGACTTTTCTTAAATCATCATCTATTATCAAAAGGAAGTGTTTGCAGAATTCCAGATCCCGGGAGCAAGACTCTATCTCCAGTGCAGACTGGTGGCTGGTCCTCACAGGTGCTGGCCATCTCCCGAGAGTCCCTGGATGGCTCTCACTTCTGTGTCCATGGTAACCTTGCAAAACCATCCCTAATTCTGTCCATCTGTAGAGCTGGCCACCTGTCTCCCCATTGTCAACAGATCATTTTGGTTATGTCACAGTACTTGGAAAGCATAATGTGCAATTTCTATCTACCTATTTTCCCAAAGATGGAAAACCTATTTTCCCTTCAGGCTTCCTTTGCTCTTGCAGTGGAGACAGCGTCTCTCCTCCCGGCTGGGGCTAATTCTTCTATCTGGGTCCAAGCTCCACCCTTCCTGACACCTTTCTAGACTCACTTTTATCTTCTTTTTCTAAAATCTTCAACCTTTCCCTGCACACTGGTTCCTTCCTGCCATTAAGCACATATCTCAAGTGTCAGCAAACATGAAAGAAAAAACTGAAACCTCAAAGTCCCCAGAACACATTCCCTTCTAGTCACCACATTCTTTCTCGTCGGCTTCTCAGACGTGTTGACACACTCTGCTCTTCCTTCCCCACCTGACATCTCACGTCTATCCCCGCCCTGAGACACTCTTGCCAAAGTGTTGTAGCTTTCTCTGCGTGTCCAAATCCAAAGGGTACTTCAAAATCCTTATTGTTCTTGGCTGCTGTGAACATTTGGCCGGGTGTTTCGACTCTTCCTTTTGACTATGGCCTGCTTATCTGGGGCCTTCTTCTCAGGTCACTTTATTGCTTTTTTGTTTTCTGCTCAGTCTTTACATGGAGATCTCCTTACCATTCTGCCCCTGGCTTTTCTTCTCCCTCGCAATCCCACTTTACTCCCAGCATGCTTCCCCACCACGTCTTCCCAGCCCGGACCTCTCTTCCTGGGTTCCACGTGCATGGTTCTACTTGCCTGCTCACCTTCTCCTCTCAAAGGCATCCCCAAACTCAACACAGCCCAATTTGAACACATTAGCAACTTCTCTGTCCCCTGAAAAACCTGCCTTTTCTTTATTATCCTCTGTCTCCCTAAATGGCACCACTCCTCCCCTGGTGTCCAAGGCAGAGATGAGACCTAGGTGTCATGAGGACAGCCATGGAAGCCAGCTCACCACTCCCATCTCACTCCCCCGCAGGAGATGACTGCTGCTGGGAGCCGAGTAGCTGCCCGCAGCTGCTGCCGGGCCTCAGGGTGCTGTGGGCTCACACTTCAGCCATCCCCTCCCTGGTTGCTCCCAGCAATGTCCATGCCCCGTAGGATTCCTCTGATGGGCTTCTTTTTGCTCCAGGATGCTGTGCAGCCTGGCCGAGACTGGCTGAGAAATGCTGCTGTTGGAAGCTCTCCAACCCAGCCTCCTTCCATCCTCTGCTTCCGCAGACAGCAGAGCCTCTGGTACCTGTGAAGGCTCTCTTCCTGGCTCCCACTCCTGCTTTCCTTTATTTCTCGACATCTCTGTGCCACCCCTCTTGTTCAGGTTGCAGGCAGATCCTCTCTCCAGACCTTTGGGACCACCTCTTGCTTTGCTACCTACATTGCCTGTGCTGTACAGTGACCTTTCAAATGCAAATCTGACCAAGCCATGCTCCAGCTTCAGACCCTTAAAAACTCTCCACGACCCTCAGTCCAAACTCCTTCATTAGATTTATAGGAGCCTTCAGGCCTTTGCTCTGTGGCTCCCATTCAGCTTCCTGGCTTTGTCTCTGTAGGTCAGGCTTGCTGCCACATGGTGAACTTGTTTTAGTTACTCAGAAGCTGAGGATAGGTATTTGCCATTCTCTTTGTCTACAGACTGGCTAGCATCTACTGCAAACTTGACCCTCAAGTCTTATCTTATTTGTCCATTTCTCCAAAATGCTTCCATCCATGCCATGCACCCTGCCTGCATTCCACTGGGCTTGGTGCTCTTGTTTGGGCTTTCTGTAGAACACTGCACTTGATTTTTTGTCTTTTCACTTCTCAGGTTGAATTACATCACTTACTCAAGTGTTCATCTCCTTTAACAAAATAAGGACTGAGAGGCACTGACCCGATGCTTCCCTTGCTCCTCAGTGTATTTTGTGCATCTCACACAAACCTGGCTCCAAGGATATGTGTTATGCAAATGAACAAATGAGGGAAAAAATAAATGTCTGCTTAAATGGATGGAAAAGTGATTAAAAGACTCATTTCTCTGGAGAACCCACGAAGGAGGACAGATGAAGATTTAAGGACATGGAGAAGCAACATGCTGCAAATCTATTTTTTGGTGGAGTAGATGATTCTGTGGCCAAGTATACTCCAGGCCTAAGAGTAGACAAATAAACAAAAATGTTTCTCCTTCCCCTCCAGACCTCTAAAACACAGAACCTTTCACTCAGGGAGACTCTCATTCACTGGGCTGTGACTTGAAAGCATACATTATCACTGAGATAGCTCTGACACGCATACTTTTTTAAATTTCTCAGGAGTAAACGATCCCAATTGCAGTTTATCTGTGGTTCATCTGGCTTCATCTCACACCACCTCTGTTGACATGGGAGGGCTGCCGGCCCCACATCCAGGAAGTATTATGAAACCACCGGGGTTCCTCCCCTCCTTGCTCCAGGGAAGCCTGAGAGGGACCCTGCAGATTGCATTTGGAATCCATCTGCCAGGTAATGCTTTCTAGTCTTTGCTAAGCAGTAGCTGCAAGGTGGGGAACTTTGTTAGACAGAGCTCCTCGTTTTAGACTGGCTTGTCAGTTATAGTAAATCAAGTGAAGGTGGAGCATAAATACAGGCTTTCTTTCCCAGATCCCAACACTGCCTGGTTGCACAAGCCAAAACAAGATGAGGAATTTTTCTCCTTCCTCTCTGACAGGGCAAAACTCCTTTGGAGGTTAGACCCTTGGTATGTGCCCACACCCAAAGAAGCCCATTCTTTATGTGAATTTATGTGAATTTTCCTGCCTTCTCAAATGTGAGCGATTTTGGCAAAATATTGCGTTTCACCTCTATCACTCTCCTATCATTGTCAGTATAACAGAAAGCGTTGTCTTGTTTCTCTAACAGACTTCTCTATTTTAGTTGTCAAATAGAAAAAAACATACACTCGAATGTAATGGCACATTATTTAAAATAAAACTAATAATAAATACTTTTAAGTTGTATTTGTCATGGTACCTTTCATGAAGCTCTTGATATTTTTGCTTCATTTGATGGAAGTTTATGGAGTTCCTTCTATAATATGTGCCAGGTCTCATGCCAAGGGGTTTCTCTGTGCTCATGGCCAATTTGGAATGGGGATGTTGTTAAGTGCAGGATGCAGATGAGACAATTGGGCCTCCGTGACCTGACTCCCAGTGTAAGCCTCCTAAAACAGCCTCCCAGAATCCTCTCTCATCCCACACCGTGTCTTCCTTATGAGACCTGCCTAAGCAGCTCCGTGCCCTGGGTACCTGTTCAATATACTGGGTCTCTTGGTCTCTTTTGCATCCTCTTCAACTGTCAGGTTATATTTTTTCTCAAAGCTTCATCTTGGCTCAGGCAGAAGCGATCAGGCTTTCTCAGGAAATCTCCCACCGTCTCCAGGAGAGAAGCTGAGGGTGGAGGCCAGAGATTTGTAAGAGGAGGGGACTGAAAGGTAGCAGGCTGTAGGACTGTATTGCCAGTGCATTGGCCATTCTGATTTGCTGCTTGCAGGATTCTTGTGGCCAAGGCCTGAGTGCTTCCAGAAAGTGCAATGTGCCCACTACCTGCATCAGCGTCATCTGGTCTGCTTGTTACAAATCAGATTTCTGGTGCCAAGACCTCTTGGTGAAGACAGGGAGAGGCCTAGGCCTCACCTACAGCCCAGGTGCCTGTCCAGTCCCTGCCCTGTCACCCTAGTAGTAGAGCGTGCAGGCAAGTGAGACAGGCGTGTCCTGGTTTGTGACCTGGGTTAGGATTGTCCTCTACTCCTAGTCCTCTCTTCTCACAAATCTCTGGCCTCCACTCTCAGCCTCTGTCTTAGACGCCGTGGGAGATTTCCTCAGACAGGATTATCACTGCTGCCAGAACCCAAGAAGATGGATGTTTTGGGGAAAGAAGGAAAGAAAGAAAGAAAGAGAAAGAAAGAAAGAGAAAGAAAGAAAGAGAAAGAAAGAAAGAGAAAGAAAGAAAGAAAGAAAGAAAGAAAGAAAGAAAGAAGGAAGGAAGGAAGGAGGAAGGAAGGAGAGAAAGAGAGAGAAAGAAAGAAAGAGAAAGAAAGAAAAAGGAAGGAAGGAAGGAAGGAAGGAAGGAAGGAAGGAAGGAAGGAAGAAGGAAGGGAAGGGAAGGGAAGGGAAGGGAAGGGAAGGGAAGGGAAGAAGAAAACATGATGCTCGAAGAGCAGGATGCAAAAGAAACCATGTGGGCTTGTGAGAGGCAGAGGTGCTCCTCTGAAACCTGTGAGGAAATCTGAGCTGGAGAAAAGAGAAGCCTCAGCCACGGAGGGAGAGGGTACCCCAGGGGTCTCTCATGGTGGCCCCAGGGTGAGGAAGGAGATTCACCCGAGACACCAAATCACCAAGGAGGGCTGTGGCCATCAGAGGCACTGGGAAGGGAAGCCTGAGAGGGACCATGCAGATTGCATTGCATAGCTTCAAGGTAGAGGAGCAGCCTGGATTCTGGGGTTACAGAGCTGTGGGCTTCATGGGCAGGAGCACCTTGGCCTGAAGCCACTTCTGCATGCGCTATCCTCCTATCCTGGGCACTTCCACAGACCTTTCCGAACCTAAGTTTTCACATCCATGATATTCAGATCACATTTGTTCCTACTCTAAGGTTAGAGTGAGGATTAAAACAGGAAATGCTGGTAGGGACTTGGCAGAATGCTGGGCCCTAACACATCATAGGCCATTACAGAACATTGGCTGGGCTGTTTGTTGTCAGCAAGGGGGTTATTTCGGACCCAGAGAGCTGCCTGGAGGACTTGATGGGCTCAGAAACCAGTCTGTAATAGAGGCGGATTAAAGTGATGGCTAAGGAATAAAGCATAGCTTAGGTGCTTACATTATGGTATTTTCAGGCTAATTTGTTTTGTGTGCTGGGTAGTTGGATGACATCTACACGAGCCTTTCATCAGAGAGAGTTTCTGCATTTTGAACGCTGTTCTAGAGTCAGTTAGAGACAATCCCTGCAAAATAGCTTATCTAAAAGCTCTTTCGAACTCCTCCCCGGGGCAGCTTCACTATGCTCTCACCAGAATGCTAGATGTGAATGCGCATTCGCTAAGTACTGGTTGGGCCTGAAACATCCTCTTGTGGGATTCTGGAGACACCAAAATCCATAGGACAATTTAAAGAGAAAAATGCCTTTGCTACCTTCAATGGTTTGAAGTCTTTGCCACCCTCAATGTTCTTGGCAACCCTATTTGCTTCAAGAGGAAAACAAATAACCAAAATAAACCCACATGCTAGGGGAAGGAGACACTGTCAGATAAATGTGTCTAATGGATCATAGGAAAGCCCCTTTGGATGAGTGTGGCTTTGTTTTGTTGGTTTCAAATCTCAGCCATTTGCTGGCTGTGTGATTTTGAGCAAGTGCCCTGCACTTCCTGACCTTCATATGTACAATAAGACTGAACATACCCTCACTTACACTTTCAACCTGCAGATCAAATGGAAGGTTCAGTCCCCCCTCCTTCCCATCTAGTAAACACTCCAGGGCTTGTGGGTTTTCTTTTGCTTTTCTCCTTTCTTCTTCCCTTTCCTTGAAGATTGATCAGGAGAAAGGATTTTGTTTTCCAGAAAGGGTTACAATTGAATTCTGAGCCCACCTCACCTAAGGCTAGCCTTAAAGTTATTTAAATGCAGAAAATTAACATATTTTTTTGATTAACTTAACCAACTTTTATAACATACCTGAAAAAAAAAAAAGACCCAATACAAAGGGCCAGCTTTGAAGGCATCTTCTGAATGCCAGTGAATGTGCTCTTGTTGCATCTGTGAGAGAAGTTCAAAGAAATGAGTATTTTTTATGGAAAGTGACCTGACCTAGCCTATTTAAAGTTCAAAAGCTAAGTGTGTCAGGAGGACAGATTGCAGGGGCTGTCAGAATGCCTAGGCAGCCGCAACTCCTCAGGGAAGCACACCTCAGGTGGTTCAGGGATTGGAAGGGAGGGGGAATTGTGTTTGGGGCAGACAGGTGAGCTGTGTAAATTCCAAAGCTTATCGTGGGCTCTAAGGCACAGGTTCTCAGCCTTGTGGATTTCAGAGCAGAAAAATGTGCCAAAGAAGCTGGAGGACAGACATAAAATTGACAACTCCACCTTTTGCCAAATAAGAGAATTAAGAAACAAGCTGCCACCTTTTCATAAAAGAAAAAACTTTCAATATTGAAAAGCAGAAGGTTATAATCTTTTTTTTCTTTTTCTTTTTTATTATACTTTAAGTTCTAGGGTACATGTGCATAACGTGCAGGTTTGTTACATATGTATACTTGTGCCATGTTGGGGTGCTGCACCCATCAACTCGTCAGCACCCATCAACTCATCATTTACATCAGGTATAACTCCCAATGCAATCCCTCCCCCCTCCCCCTTCCCCGTGATAGGCCCCGGTGTGTGATGTTCCCCTTCCCGAGTCCAAGTGATCTCATTGTTCAGTTCCCACCTATGAGTGAGAACATGCGGTGTTTGGTTTTCTGTTCTTGTGATAGTTTGCTGAGAATGATGGTTTCCAGCTGCATCCACGTCCCTACAAAGGACACAAACTCATCCTTTTTAATGGCTGCATAGTATTCCATGGTGTATATGTGCCACATTTTCTTAATCCAGTCTGTCACAGATGGACATTTGGGTTGATTCCAAGTCTTTGCTGTTGTGAATAGTGCCGCAATAAACATACGTGTGCATATGTCTTTATGGCAGCATGATTTATAATCCTTTGGGTATATACCCAGTAGAACTAGAAGGTTATAATCTTGAAGGACTGGCATTTAAATGGGCCACAATCACTTTGGGAAAAACTCACTCGATTGTTTCTTGCATTTCATTGAACCCCATATCACCTCCACCATAGGTGACAGTGCCTGGAGCCACAGTGAGGAGGCTGCTTTCCTCTGCTTTTCTCGTTAAGCTATTCTTGGAAGGGCAGCCAGGCTTGGCCCAGTGGACCCTAATAACAGCTTCTTGGTTTGGGGATCCCCAGTTCCATCTCCAGTTCATTTCTCTGCTCTGCTTCAATACTCTTGGAGAAGAGAGAATGACTGTCTCAGCATATTCTGGGCTGAAGGTTTCCCCAGAGACTCTCGATGCTAATGCTAGGACAGGGTCACCTTCAAATTTCTCATTTTTATTTTTTTATTTTATTTTTATTTTTATTTATTTATTTTTTTTTTGAGACAGAGTCTCGCTCTGTCGCCCGGGCTGGAGTGCAGTGGCCGGATCTCAGCTCACTGCAAGCTCCGCCTCCCGGGTTTACGCCATTCTCCTGCCTCAGCCTCCCGAGTAGCTGGGACTACAGGCGCCCGCCACCTCGCCCGGCTAGCTTCTTGTATTTTTTAGTAGAGACGGGGTTTCACTGTGTTAGCCAGGATGGTCTCAAACTCCTGACCTCGTGATCTGCCCGTCTCGGCCTCCCAAAGTGCTGGGATTACAGGCTTGAGCCACAGCGCCCGGCTCAAATTTCTCATTTTTAGATAAAGCCCTGAAAATCAGAGGTGGGATAATTTGCTGGAGACAGCACTGCCCTAGATGGCCAGATGTGGAATCAAAAACACAGTCTCCATATACTTGGTTTGATGTTTTGTCCATCCCAGCAGCTGTACTTTCCACGGATGTTTTTCAGTGTCATTTATGAGCCAGCTATCATGAGATGGCCACACGCATCAGCAACTCACTTATTTCTAAAATGAACTCACACTCAAGTTCACATCAACAGTTAAGCCCTACATCCAGATAAATGTTTTTGAAAAGCTTACCCTTCTTCATCTGAGTATATCCTGGTTTTTATTATTAATGTTAGAGGTTTCAAGGCTTTTCTTAGATACCCCATCACCTGGCAGTGGAATGTGCTGGAGTAAAGCAGTATGGTCATTGGAATTGGACCCACTTTTAATGTATTACCTTTAACCTCAAATGGGCACTGATAGTGACTCAGCATTTGCCAGAGCCATTCACTCTGCTCTGCTAGACAGCTATTTCATCCCCCTCCCACAGATTTGAACATCTCCCTCTAACCTCCATATCAGCATCAAACGATTTCATTTCCTAGTTGGCTGGGAAATGTGACACAGCCATGAAACCTTTCACCAGCTCCCATGGCCCATCTCTCTTCCCTGCCAGGGTGTGGATCCCGTTCTTGCGGATGAAAAAGGACACACCTTTTACCTGTCTCAGATGCACCCCTCCTCTGGACCCACCCATCCCTTGGTACCTATCCCAGGACATCACTGCAAACACTTCTCCTATTTTCTGATCATAAACTTTTTCGTCTCCTTTGGGGCATTCTCATCAACCCATAAACATCCTGTTCCTTCTGCTCTCTTCAACAAATAAACAACAATAACAACAATAAAATCATATAAATAACATGATTTACCGTATTTTCCCTTGAACTACCATCCCATTTAGTTTTGCCTTTAAAACAAAACTTCTGAAAAGAGTTGTCTTGATTTACCTTCTCTAGTTCATCTGTCCTGTTTCCTTTTAAACCTGCTCCCATCAGAGCATCATCCTACAACTGCCTGAAGCTCTTCCAAAGTCACAGTGGCCTCTCACTGCTGAGTCTAAGGGTTGGCTCACCAGCTACATCCTGAGCTTCAGCAGCCCTGCCTGGCTCAGTCGGCTACTCCTGCCCCCAGGAAAGCTCTTCACCTGGCTTTCCAGGCACCATGTTCCTCTGGTTTTGCCTCTAAGTCAGTGGTTGCTTTTCTTAGCATCTTGTGTTGGTTTCTCTCATCTTCTCAACCATTCAGCCTTGGAGTGACCTAAAGTTCAACTTTGAACATCTTCTCTTCTACTTCTTGCCTTGTTCTCCTGGTGACTTCATCTGTCTCCACTTATTTAAATACCTTCAATCTGCTGACAACACCCAAATTTCCATCTCCGGCCCCAGTCTCTCCCCCGAAATCCAGTTTTGTATGTTCATTGGCCTAAGTAGATATTCTCCCTTGAATTTCTAAGACACATCTACTTAGCGTGAGCAAAGCTAGATCCCTGCTGTCCCACCCATGGGCCTTCATCTTCTGTGGTCTTCCCCATTTCACTGGTGACAACTCCATCTATCGAGTGAGTCAAGCCAAACAGTAACTTTTGAATCCTCATTTTCTCATACAATATGTGGGCAAGTCCTATGGGCTGTACTTTCAATATATATTTTGAAATTCCAATCGCCGTCATTCTGGTTGAAGTCACCATTATTGGTCCAAGTCACAATGATCAATGATCTCCTGCCTGGATTATCCCAGAAGCCTCAGGAATAGGCCCACCCCGACACATCAGGTAGCTGACGTGATCTGTGAGAACACAAGTCAGATGAAGTCATTCTGCTTTTTCAATCCTTTCCTCTCCCTAAAGCTTGAGCTGTATAATGCCCTGCAACCCCGCTTTCTCTGTACCCTCTGAGCCATGCGATGCCCTGTAGCCCCCGATCTCTCTGGACCTTGTTGCATCTGAGCCATGTGATGTTCTGCAGCCCCGATCTCCCTGTCCTCTGTTACATCCGAGCCATGCGATGCTCTGAAACCCCCAGTCTCTCTATGCCCTGTTGCATCTGAGCCATGCAATGCCCTGAAGCCCTGATCTCTCTGTGTCTCACTGCATCTGAGCCATGCAATGCCCTGCAGCCCCTAGTCTCTCTGTGCTCCTTGCATCTCTCACATCACATCTTAAGATGCCACCCTTTCTCCACCTGCCCTGGATTCTCTGGCCTTTTTGCTGTGTGCTCTTTGTACCTGTTGGCCACAGGATACCTCAGGGCCTTTACTTCTCTGTCCCTTCTGCTTAGGACTCATTCCTCAGGTGCCCTATTGTCCTACCCCTTTCCTTCCAGTCTGATCAAATATTTCCTACCGAGGGAGACCCCACCCACCGTATGAAGCTGCAACACCTCCCAGCCCATCCCCTGCTCCCTTGGCCTGCCTTCTTTTCAGCAGTCCTTTCCAACCCTCCTTTACTATATCTTTTCTTTGCTTATTCTCTTCTCCCCATGAGTGTGTAAACTCATGTCTGTATGTATTTCCATGTGCTCTCTTGAATTCCCTAACCCCAGATCCTAGAACCGGGACTGACACAGAATATTACTCAGTTAATATTTGCTGGATGAATTCATTTCCGAGAAACCTGAAAGCCTACAGTGATGAGACCCTAGGACCAAAGGTCTGAAGCACTGACAAATCCAGGCACTACATTTGCTGAAGGTTTTCCAATAGAATCGCAGCATTAGTCTGGTCTCGGAGAAGGAAAATGGGCTAGAGCTGAACTCCCGGCAGGAGAAAGGTCTTCTTACGGCCTCCTTCCTGCTCTCCAGGAGAAGTCATGGTAACTCATTCGGGTGAGAGGCTGAAGTTTTCTTCTTTGCTGAGTTCAGCCGCAGGCTTCTATAATGAAAAACCCCGCAGTGGCCTGTCCCAGGTCCTGGACGTTTTCTGAGAATAGTCCCATGCTTGGACGATGGAGTCAGGGTAGGGCACATCAGTCCTGCTGAGCTGCCACATTCATAACACAGAGCCTTTGGCTTTCAGCCGGCGGTCGGCACTCGCCCCAGCTTGCTTGTCCGACACTGCTGCCCATCTCTGGCTCAGGGACTTCTTTCCCTCTCTTAATTTCCCAACCCATTTGTCACTTTTTGCCTGGGGCAACCCTGTCCCCCAAACAGAGTTTGAAATTGCTCTATAAATGAAATGTTAGCTTAGGCTCCCAGTGTTGGCTGTCAGGCTTATCACCCAACATTCTGTACGCTTAAGATTTAGAAATTTTTGCCACAAGAAAAGGCCATTTTGAGAAAGTTTTTTTTTTTTTTAACTCCTTGACATTTTAAGATCATTTTTTTTAAGTTGCAGAAAATTTGATAAAAATAGCAGTCATTTTCACAAAGTGACGAAATGGGAACCTAAAATTAATTGAATGGAGAAGCAGTTCTCCCCATCTACTCCCCACACCCACACACACAGTGGAGACGCCAGCACGCCTTTCACAAGAGCTACTGCTAACCTTTGAGTCCAATATTCTCGAACATGCTCACAGGTTCTTCTGCTCAACATTAACTTACCATTTTAAGAAAGTCACTAGGGACGAGGTCAGATAGACATTATTTTATTGGCAGTATGGGAGAGTAGGTAAGGATACAGTGGGGTCACTGGATTCCAACCCTGGCTTTTCCATTTGCTTGTACTTGAACTTTGGGCAAGCTGTGTGACATCCTCAAGCCTTTACCCAGCTGGAGAATGGAAATAACATTACACACTTCATAAAGTGGTTGTGATACTTCAATGAAGTAAAACTTGCCTAGTGTCATTTTGAAGTACTTCCTCAATGGATAATTGTCTTTGACCCTTAGGTCTGGTTTTAAATAGCAGCTACCTTGAGCTCAGGTCTTGGTTTTGTGGAATGGCTTCACTGAGACTGACAATCTTGTTGGGACTCTTGAGGCTACAATAATATCAAAGACATAGCAATTAACTTCTGTTTGTTCAGTTGTTCACTCACCCTTCAAACATCAGGGAACTTCTATGTGCAAAGTCTTATGCTAGGTGCTACAGGGTTAGGACACATAACAGACTTGGGTTTTGCCCTCAAGAAGGATGTAGCAGGTCCAGGAATACGGCATTCAGTAACCCAAGTTAAGAAGGGATTACATTTGCTGGGAAGATCAGGAAAGGTTTACAAAGGTGGTAGCATCTCAGCTGGACCTTGAGGAAGGGCTGAAATTGGGAGATGTGACAGGGAAAGAGATTTCCAGTAGTGAAGATAGTGTTAGTACCTTAGTACATTCAGGTCTGAATTGCTTTAAAGTTTCAACAACATTTTTTTATTATAGTAAAATATACTCAACATGTAATTTACATGTGTTAATCATTTTTAATTGTACTACTTAGTAGCACTAAGTACAAGCACATTGTTGTGGAACTGTCATCATCATTTGTCTCTAAAACTCTTATCAACATCCCCAACTAAAACTCTGGCAACCACTATTCTACTTTCTGTTCTTATGACTTTGACTACTCTAGGTACCTCATGTAAGTGTATTTATACAGTATTTGTCTTTTTGTAACTGACTTATTCTACTTAACATAATGTTTTCAAGGTAATCAGAATTCCTTTCGTTTTCATGGCTGAATAATATGAATAGACCACATTTGGTAAATCATTAATCCATCCACAGGCCCTCATGCTATTTCTATCACCTTTTGGCGATGGAATAATGTCCATCTCAACACAGTTTTTGTGGCAATTCCTTTGTTTGATCTACTAGAACAGAACGTCCAGGAGGGCATGGGTGTTTGACAATTTTGTCCACCACTGTACTCCTAGAGCTCAAAACGGTGGCTGGCACACAGTAGGCACTCAATACATATTTATTGAAGGAACATTTGTTGAATAAATGGATATAGCCCTTAAAATAATCCTGTAAGGCAGTTGGGGGAGGCATTATTATGTCCTTAGTAGAGGAGAAAACACACTCAGCAAAGTTAAGAAGCTTGCTTGGGTCACATGACCAGCAGGTGTCCAAAGGGCCACGAAACCTTTGTGTCTGGGTCTCAGTTCCTCCCCGGTACACAGCAGGGGCTGCGTGGGGCAGCAGAACCAGCGGGGGCTCATTCATAAGCCCAGATGCTCTCCCCTGCTGGTTCTGTGACTTCCAACATGTTGCTTTACTTCTCTGAGATCTAACGTTTGCTCTAGAAAATGCAGATTCTAATATAAATTTCTAGAATGTTTTTTGAAATAGAACAAGGTAAAGAATGTACCAGGTTTGTACGAAGCATTGATAAAATACGTTTACTTAGGGAAGGCAGTTCTTTTTATTTCAGCATGGTGTAATTGAAATAAAACCCAACAACTATTAGACAATCTACTTTTCTCACCAGCTATTTCATTATCCTGTGTGTCTCCTTGAACAGGTGAACTAGACCCTTGGAACCTCAGTTTCCTCCTCTCTGAAACAGGAACAGACACACTTCCCTTGCCTGACTCCTGGAGTCACTGTGGGAATAAAGTCAGAGCATCAGCTACATCGTCTTGTGCCGCATCTAAACATGGAGGCCACTGTTCTTACTCAATTCGTGGAAATGTAACTTATTTCCCATGCGATGGGGAACAAATATTAAAAGAAAGAAGATTCTTCTGTGTTGTCTGCTACTGTCTTCCTGTGATCTGGCAGCTCAGTAACTGGAATAAGAGCTCCAGGGTGAAGAAAAGCTACCAAGCTACCCAGTACCTTTCAAGCCCAGGCAGCTTATGTGTGGCCAGAACAATGTGCTGTTTGAGGAGGGAACACGAGGGCCTCCTTGCAGGCAAAAATTCCCCCGTGAATCCTACCCAGACGGAGTCTTCTTTATTAGGGCTGTTAAATAACAAAACCACCCTATCCCTAAACAGCAGCAACAACACTGCAACCAGGGAAGGTGACAGACAGACTGTGCTGTTTGGCTAGAGGGAAGGAAAGGGACATTAACCGTCTATGTTGCCTCCAGGAAGCCCGGTAGGAACATCCAACAGAGAGCCCCTGGCTGCTCCACAGAGGAAGGGCGGAGGTGGTGGCTGGCGGGGAAGTTAGGGAGTCAGCAGCAAAGCCCGGCTGAGAAGTCACATTTCTTACACTCCAAATTTCACCCTTGTGAAAATTGAATGTGTGGAATTGCTGTTTGCAGTAACGAAACAAAGCATTTTAAAAATACTTTTTATAGATTTAGGGGCTACAGGTGCAGTTGTAGTACATGGATATATTGCATCGTAGTGAAGTTCGGGCTTTCACTGTAAGCATCACTGGAATAGTGTGTGTTGTACCATTCGCTGATTTCTCACCCCTCCACCCTACTGTTGTCCAGCATCTTTTATTTTAAAGTTCATGCGTACACATTCCTCAGCTCCTACTTGTAAGTGAGAACAAGAGGTACTTGACTTTCTGTTCCTGTGTTACTTCACTTAAGATGGTGGCCTCCAGTTCCATCCATGTTGCTGCTAAAGACATGAGGATTTTATTCTTTTTTATGCCTGCATAGTATTCCATGGTCTATGTACACCACATTTGCTTCATCTAATCAGCCCTGATGGATACTTAGGTTAGTTCCATGTTTTTGCCATTGTGAATAGTGCTGTGTTAAATATACAAGTACGAGTGTCTTTTCCATACAATTTATTTCTTTTGGGTAGATACTTGGTAGCGGAATTGCTGGATCGAATGGTAGTTCTAGCTTTAGTTGTCTGAGAAGCCTTCATACTGTTTTCTATAGAGGTTGGACTAATTTTACGTTCCCACCAACAATGCAAAAGTGTTCTCTTTTCTCTGTATTCTTGCCAACATCTGTTGTTTTTTTGACGTTTTAATAAGAGCTATTCTGACTGGTGTAAGATGCTATCTCACTGTGGTTTTAATTCACATTTCTCCAAAAAAAAGATTTATTAACAATTTTGGTTGCATCAGGAGGCCACAGATTTAGTTTCATCAGGTACAAACAAGGAACAAATGGGCGTAAAGACCTGGCTCATACTCTGGTCAGTGCTGAGTGCAAAGCTGTTGGGGAAGTTTGGGCTGGCAGGCATGTTGCTCTCGGGTCCTCACTGGTTTTGTTTAGGCAGTGAGTCTCATGCCACCTATGAAACTTTATTTTTCTTTAACTACCAGGAATCCTGGAGGTACATCTAGGTAAAGGAAGGAAATTGTTCTGTAGGAAGAAATTTGAGTACTCTCCAGAGGATGGGGCATTTGCTAAAGGTTTTGAAGCATGGCCAGGAGTTCACTGGTCAGAGAAAGGAAGACAAGACTGGAAGAGAGACTCACAGATCCATGGAGCTCAGGGAGGGCAGGAGGCCTGCCTTTGGGAGGAGGGTGTTAGAGGAAGTGGCAGGGGTCTAACCCAGACATCTCTACAAAGGACTGGATCATTTCTTGAAGTACCAATTTGCATTCTGTTTTGTTGTCGTAGAATCATGTAACACAATGAGAGCAACTTTTTTCTTCTCCCCCCACGTTGCACTTGTTTCTCATAAAGACAAATAAGTGTTTGAATCAAAAAGGCTTTGGACAAAATAGAATTTTAACTCCAGGGGAGGGACTCTGTGTGTCCAGAATCTTGTCCCCTCACAGCCTCCCAAGGAGGAGGCTGGACTGCAGAGAGGACTGATACTGAGGAAGAGAAATTGAGGGAAACGGGACACTGGAGGTGGAGGGTGAGTTGTCCGGCGTCAGGCAAGCCCATGGGCTGCCTCCAGGCAAAGGGGCAATGGAAAGGACAACCTGGCTCCAGGAGGGCAAGCAGGACTGGCGCTGGAGCACATTCACAGAGCCCACATCCTGGGGCCCACTGTTCCGTGAGGTGCTTAACCCCAGAATCTTCACAAAATCTTGGGTTGTGACCAGGAGCCCCAATAATTAGTGAGATGACCATTTCTGTTAGCCTGGCAGATGGGGACATGGTATAGGTAAGCTTTTCTTTAGTGAGAACTGCTCTGACTGCAGTGGCTGCCCCACAGTGCTAATACGTGGCTGAATACGTGCTGGGCGTATGCTTCTAAGCACTTGAGGTGCATATTGGTGCACTCCATCCTCACAACAGCCCAAGAGGGAAGTACTCTTTACTGTCCCACTCTCAGGAGAGCTCACATTATTTTTCCAAGGCCACATAGCTTCTCGGCAGCAGAACTGAGATTTGAAATCAGGCAGTTTGGCTCAGAGTTCAACCTATAAACTCCAGTCTCAAAAAATAAATAAGGAAAGAAAAATCTGGGCCTTTTCTTTCAATTCATACTCTGCGTATTCTAAAGTGCCTGGTACTCATGTAGGCAACGGGCAGCTACAGAGGGATTTTAAGTAGGAGAGTGACAGGATCAAGTGTGTGATGGACAAAGCAGAGAGAGGAAGAACTTTGCAAACACAGTGCAAGTTGTTGCCAGATTCGATACAGAGAAGATGTCAGCTTGACATTGGCAGAAGGGATGTAGAGGAGAGGAGAAAACATTCACGAGAACTTTCAAAGGTAGAAATCACTACACAGTAGAGGGAGATGTACTGATGTCAAGTAATCGCATTCATTTATATGAGATTTTGAGTGCACTTAAAATATGGCTGAGAAGGGTTTTAATTGGAGGCCTTGCAGAGTGCATAGCGTTCTGTTCCTCACATATGTCCCTACAGAAGAAGAGAAAGAAACCAGAAGTGGTTGCTGCCTTCTAAGAGTCTATCCCCCGCTACAGAGGCACCATGATCAAACCACCCATTCACTTTTATGGCTCCTCACTCCTTGTTTCTGTTTCACTGTGTGTTTAACTGGCTGGTGTGGGAAGGGTTGGGGCTAGGCACCACATACGAAGGAGATACGATTCTGGCTGCCTAGTTTTTTTCAGGTGAACTGTGAGGGAGGAGACAAAAATATTTCAGCTAAAGTCTTATTTTAGTTGAGTGATTTATTTTTAGTGAGTTATAAGATTTTACAAGTTTTAGGACTCCATTTCATTTACATTTATATTGATAATTTATTCATCTACCCATTCATCCATCCACCCAACCATGGATTTATGTGTCAAGCATTTACTGGGTAACTGCTCTGTGCAGGCTATTGTTTGTGGCATGAGTGAGGATATCTAAGACATTGTTGACCACAACACAGGAGAGACAGATGCTTTCCAAAATCAGTGTTGGGATGTGGAGGGGGTGGGGCTAGCTGCCTGCCAAAATCAGGAGTAGGGAGGTTAACTGAGATGGAGTCAGTGTCTGGGCTCAGCTACTGCTTTTCCCCGTTAACTAGCTGTGTGAACTCAGAGCCTTCAACCTCAGACTCAATTTCCTTACCAAGGAAATGAGAATATTGTTTTCAACCTCACTATGAACTTATCAAAGTTCTATGGTTGTCCATATACACAGACACCAGAAATGATAGCTTCCAGCTTTGGCAAAGACCCACCCTGCTCAGAAGTCACCACTGGGTTCTTTTTCTGTCCTATTTTGATTAGTTGTTTAACAACTCTGTAGCTCCTCCCGCACAGCTGTACAGTGGGCTGGGCACTTATCCATGAAACATTTGTTAAACAGTAGCTTGAAGCGTCAACCTTGTGCCTGCCACCTTGGAGCCCTGGTGATCAAAGACAAAGGAGGCAGCGGCCTCCGTGCACAGGACCAGAGTGAACGTCAGTGCTAGCCTGGCAACACGTGCAGACAGAGCCTGTTTAATGTGTTTGGAAAAATGCAGGATCTTCTGGTCTCCGCTTCCCTGAATTACCTGTTTAGGCTTCTCTTGCTACTGGGCTTGGGCCCAGGTCTGCTCTGGGCACCTGCTCCATTGGCGGTGGTGTCGCTGCCATGGGAAGCTGCCCTCAGTGATGACTGTTTGTTCCTTCTTGCCTTGTGGGCTGCCGTCAGTACACCTTGCAGAAAGAGTCATAATTGGCTTGGAGCAGCTTGATGAAAGTAGTCTCACAGTTCTCATCACACACACAGAATCAATCACTGCTCTCTTTGAAGGCGGACTCCACCCGACTTATTAGCGCAGTGTGGGAAAGGCATGGACAGTGCTTCCTGGAAAAGCATGTGAAGTTTATGTGCCTTCAGTGAAAGGGCTCCGTAAAAACACAAGCTTAAGCAGCATGTACCAGAGGATCCTGTCTCCATTCAGCAAGGCCGTAAAATGTGGATACAAGAGAACACAGCTCTGTCAGCCTGAATCTGGCAATCATTTATATTTACAGTACCATATCTCTTCCTTTCTTTCATCCTCGACTTAACTGTGTCTTCTTTTGGCTCTCAGAAGTAACTTTTAAGCCTTGAAATTAGAAGTGGAAAGACCGGGAAAAAGATTGAAGAGACAACTAAAATCTTTTACAGCAAACTATAAAAAGACCATACAAAGCCTATATCCATGACTTTTAAAGAAAATGTATTAACGGGGTTTAGGAGAAGAATCTGATTGAGATGTAACATCTTGTATTTGAAGGTGTTCTAGGATGAGAAAGCTCAGACAGAAAATAAAAATCTTTTCATCCCAATCAATCACTCTAGAAATGAAAACGCTGAATAATTTATATTAAGGACTCTTACTTTTACTTGCTAAAATGATTTAACCTTCCTCCTCCAAAGGATAGAGGCAATTTATGTGAAGTTGGCAAAGGTAAAAATTAACATAATGTTAAGATTTTATTTTTATTAACCTGCCACACATATTCCCTTGGATCTGGCTCTGGTTGTGAGAGAGATTTGGCCAGAGTTGGCAGGGAAAGCTGTCCCAGGTAGGAGGCAGAGTCAGGCACGGAAGGTGCATCCTATTACTGATGGTTTATGGGAGAAATTAAAACATAAACAGAAATGCATCTTAGCAATGTCTATGGCACGCGCTTCCCCAGCCACACATTTTGTGCTACGTATTAGTAATACATGCTATTAAAGATGGTGATAAACGTACAACGGGGGTGCTATCAAAAACGACCCTTTATTTCGAATAATAATTCCTTTTATTTCATGCTTCCTAAGTGTCCTGCTAAAGTGTTTTCTGGAAAATATCCTTTATCCCCAATGGCTTTGGGTTGAGATGCTTTGAATCTTCTTGTGGGGTGCCCTGGAATGAGGAGCCCACACCAGTGTGCCCAGCTAGGCTCCGTAGCTGGGCCATCAATTAGTCAGCTGCATGCATGTGCCAAGTCACTTGGGGCAGGATTGTTGTAACCAAGTGAATCTGGAACAGGATTCAGAAGAGCTGAATTCAAGATGTGGCTTCGCAAAATACTTATCGAGCACTGTGGAACCTGGGCTAAGTTGACGAGCCTTTCTCATTCTCGTGAAGTTGGTGGGGTTAAGACAGCTTCCCTACCTAACAGAGTTCTTATGAGATCCGTGAGACAATGGACTCAAAGGGCCGTTGTGAACTCACCTGTGGGGCACTAGTCCATCTTTACTAGTTAGCAGATTCACTTCACAAATGTCTATTGAGCTTTTGTTGTTCCAAGCACGCTTCTCAGGTCTGGTGATACTGTAGTGAGCAAAGCATTTACAAATCCCTGTCTTTGTGGGGCTTAGCCCTAAGAGGAGGAACATACAATAAAGTAATACATAATTTCTTTTTTGAGACGGAGTTTTGCTCTTGTTGCCCAGGCTAGAGCACGGTGGCACAATCTCGGCTCACTGCAACCTCTGTCTCTTGGGTTCAAGCATTTCTCATGCCTTAGCTACCTGAACAGCTGGGATTATAGGCACCCACCACACCTGCCTAATTTTGTATTTTTGGTAGAGACGGGGTTTTTCCATGTTGGCCATGCTGGTTTCGAACTCCTGACCTCAGGTGATCTGCCCACCTCAACCTCCCAAAGTGCTGGGATTACAGGTATGAGCCACCGCCCCTGGCATACATAATTTAAATGTATAGAGAAATGTTAGTGGGTATTGCATGAAATTAAAAAGCATAAAGTAAGGAGAAAAGAGAGACAGTGCTGAGAAGAGAGAGGTTACAACCTTCCGTGGCAGTCAGTGAATGCCTCGCAGAGGTGTCTGAGCAAAGATCTGCTGGAGTTGCAGCCTGGGCCAAGCAGGTTCAGAATTTGCTTGTTTCGTTGTTGTAGAAGGATGGTGCATGTGAGAAAAAGCTCATTCCACGTGAACAGGAAGCCCAGCGAGTGATCTTTATCTAAGTAGAGGGTCAGTTTTGCTCAGGTCAGCATTGGCCACTGAGCTACCTGCCCTCGTGACTCTTGGCTGAGGTGGGGTAAGAGGCTACAGGTGAAATCAGGCTGAATGGCTTGTCTGCAAAATATCAGAGAATATCTGCACAAATCATCACAGTGGGAGATGCAGGCACGGCGGGAGAGCTGGGGGATTGGGAGCCTGTAGGAGACCAGCCTTGGTGACTCCCAGGAGTCATTCAAAACGACGTTTCCTTTGGAGCCTAGAGATTCCTGGAAGACTGGGGGAGTGATTGGGGCCTGCTTTCCCCAAATCCTGGTCCTGTGTCCCAGAGAACCCGGGTTGTGAAAACTGAGAGTGAGACTACACTTTTAAAGGAACTTCTAAGACTTTAAAACTGACCATATCACCCAGGTATGGTCCGTTGACAACTATGTAGATTATTCTGAAATTTACAGTATTAAAACGTGTGGCACTGAGAAGAATTTGAAATTCAGGATTTTGACTCTTCTCATTCAATGTATTGCCAATGATTTTTTTTTTGAAGACACTTCTTGAGCTGGCATAATGCCACTGTCCAATGAGACTGGGTATTTATAGAGAATGCTCAGTAAATCATTTCACAGCTGTTGCAATTAATCATTAACCTTACTCTATTGATAATCGTAATTACTTATAGTAAATGAACAGAAATGTAAGTTGTAAACCTTTTTTCTTTATTGTCTTAAATTGCAAAGATTGCCCGGTAGCTTGATTTAATCACTAAACCTTTTATCTTAGCTCCAAACCAACTTTTGCTTTCACCATCTCAGTTGATGACACCAACACCCTTCTAACCCATCAAATGAGAAATCCATCATGGCTTCTCAAATCCTGTCTCCTTCATATGCTCCCAATCACCACCAATGTTTTAAATTAAAATCTCTGCCTTCCCCCCTCTGCCATCTCTGTTGATAGATTCATAGGTTTGCCATATCTTGCTTCAACTTTTTCAATGTCAACTTACCCCCCAACTTTGTGTCTTAAAAGCCGTCTTGTCATTCCCTCAAGTCCATCCATTCACCTCTGCGAGGGTATCAGGTATAAATCTCACTTATCTACCTGAAACCTCTGTGCCTCCGGGTTGTCCTCAGGAAACACTGGTTACCAGCCCCTGCCAACCTCACCAGCCTGATTGCTCATGCTCCTTGCCTTTTATTTTGTGCCCCAGTTTCGGAAAACCTTACAGTTCCCTTTGCCCTTTCACTCTTCCTGGAGGAAATGCAGACATGGCCTAGCTCACTCCTCCATATTTTTGGAGACGCTGGGGCTGCTGCTTCCCTAGGAAGCGTTTCCGGAACTCTCAGCTAGGCGCAGCTGCACACAGCCTCTTCTGGGGAGACGTGCAGTGTCCACGTTACCTTCCAGTTCTCACCTCCCCAACTAGACTGTCAAGTCTTCGAGGCCAGAGACTGTATTTTATTTACCTCCAAGTTTAGTACCTGGCAAATAAGAGGTGCCTGCTGAATAATTGAGTCATAGGTCTGAACCTTTGAAAAAACAGCAGAAATATTTCCTTACCACAGGTGCATTCCAGGGGGAATCCTCTCTGTGTCTCAGCACTTTGCAGACATTGCTATTATGGTGCAATCACTTACACCTGAGGTGCGTAGGTTTGTGCTGTGTCTCCCTGGCTAAAACATGTCTTCACCTCATTGGCAACAAACAGAAAGCTGGGAGAAGGTCTGTGCTTGTTGAATGAAAAAATACGTGAATGAATGAAATGATTTCACATCTTATGTTGCTTCTCCGTCCTACTTTGGCTTTCCCATTTTAAAGTTGCTTTTTACTGATTAATGAACTAGTTTAATATTATGTTAATATTACTGGATTATATGAATACTATATAGTGATTTTATGAGTATAACTATGCTCATAAAGGACATGTTTTTTCTTAAACAAGTTTAAGTGCATTTTAAATATATATTTAGTATATTTATGTTATAACTGTGAAATCAATATATTTCACAGTTTATGTTTTACAACTGCAAAATAAAATATGAGCAGATTTTATTCTTCTTCAATGAACTAGAACAACGGCTGAACTCAGGAGCGAGGGTGTCTGGGTTTTATTCTCTCCTCCAGCACTGGCTAGTTCTGTGGCAAGCCAGCTGACTTCATCAGGCCTCAGTTTGTTCATCTGTCAAATGAGGGATTAAGCTACATTTTTAAGATTGTTTTCCACCTTAAAGTGCTTTTTTTTTTTTTTTTGGTTGCAATTTTAACTTGATTTCAGTTTACTTGAAGGTTGTAGATGATCCTTATGCCACATGCGAATGCCTTCAGACCCACTGTACTAGGACACATCATGGAGAACTTTTACTCAATGCCAACAACATCTTAATTACCTGCTGTCTTTTAAAATATTCTTCACAGTGGACACGTGTTGGCAGGGTGCTGCTGGAGGTAAGAAGCCAAAGAGCTGGATGAACAGATAATGTTTCTAAAACCCCACATCTGAGATGCTCCTATTTTCTGTTGGTTCATTTATCTTTATTTCCCAAACCTGTTTCCCTCATTAAACAAAGAAGCCTTTTGGCAAATACAATGAAGAAATGAAAACTAATCAGCATTGTCTAGGGTGTCTCCTAATAGCATATGTCTAGGGTGTCTCCTAATAGCATATGTCTAGGGTATCTCCTAGACATGCTGGCTGTGAGGTCTCGGACACGTCACATCACCCTAGTCAGCATGGCAGCTGAAGAGCTCATTAAGAGACCCGTTTCCCCCCAAACATGGAGAACGACTAAGCATTGAGAATTGCAAAGAATTCAATAAAGTAGTGTAGGGAGCCTTCCTCCAATCGTGGAGTCCAGCTTTGCAGGACGGGTTGGAACTGCCTCTGTGGGAGGCAGCAAACACGTGTGGGGATGTCTTTCTGTCCAAACCGATGGGACACCCGCCACAGCTGGAGCGAGTTCTAGGTAGGTCAATTCGAGTGAGGTCGTTCCACAGACCGATAGGCATTTATATTTTTAGCAAACAAGGGTTCAATTGACTTCATTGCTTTCCTTGGAATGACCAGTGAATCACAGAAAGGCAGGTGTGAGTCAAAATCTGACATAAGGTGGAAGACATTTCATCATACTTTTGTATGCCCAAAGCCATCCTTGACTATTGAAGACATATTTGTCTTTTTTTTTTTTTTTTTTTTTTTTTTGAGACAAGTTCTCACTATGTCACCCAGGTTGGAATGCAGTGGCAAGATCATGGCTGACTATAGCTTCAACCTCTCCAGCACAAATGGTCCTTTCTCCTCAGCCTCCCACGAAGCTGGCCCTATAGGCATGTGCCACCAAGTCTGGCTAGTTTTTTGTATTTATTGTAGAGACAGAGTCTTACCATGTTGCCCAGGCTGGTGTCAAACTCCTGAGCTCAAGTTGTCCTCCTGCCTCCTCCTTTCAACGTGCTGGTATTACAGAAGTGAGCCACCATGCCCAGAGTCATCTTTCTTTTATAAGTAAAATAATTATTTTTTCTAGAAAACCTTGTGAGAGATCACTTGGTCCTCCTCACAATAGTGATTTTCCCTTTATTTTAACCTCTGTCTCATTGTTGGTTTAGTCTTTTTTTCTTAAGCCTCATCTTCCTTCAGAAACCACAGGGGTTCTCATTCTTCCCCCTCTGCTGCCCGCACTACCTGCTCTATCATGAGGTCTACACCGAGTCAACATTCGAGTCTCCTTACAGTGTGACCATGTTCCAAGTATTCTACTCTGCGACCCAGTGGGAGACTGCAGGGCTCTGCAGAGCTGAACATACAGGTTTTGGAGCTAGGGTGTCTCCTAGACATGCTGGCTGTGAGGCCTTGGACACCTTGTATTACCCCAGTCAGCATGGCAGCTAACGAGCTCATTAAGAGACCCCAAACATGGAGAATGGCTGAGCATTGAGAATTGCAAAGAATTTGATTTTCCTCTTTATATTTTTGTGGCTGGCAGGAAAAAGAAAACCAACTAAGTTGGAGTGAGGAAGTTTGACAGCTTTTGGTGGTCATCCTTGGGTGGGCCCTGAGCCTCTGGGCCTCTGGGCTCTGCTGCACACGTATGGGCTACACACTTTCGTTCCAAGCAGGTTCATGACGGTTTGGAATCGAGCGAGCTCAATCCAGATGCAGCTGGGCTATCCCATATCTGGGGTGCTGTATATTCCTGTGTTTAAACAATAGATTTAGATTTAAATCTAGATTCTATCATTGTGATTGGGAAGAGGACAAAACAGAACTTGAGTACCTTCGTTTCTGCCATTCAGTGAGAGCACTGAGGGTTCATATTTGTGTCTAAAATTTCAAATAGTAAGATGGGGTACAAACTGGAAAATGACATATTTCTGTTTGGTAAATGCAGATTCTTGTTTACAACACAAAATCTTTCACTAAATTTGTGTATGTTTAAAATTAAAATTGATTCTTCTATTTGAATCATTGTTTTAAAATAAAAAATGACTCAAAAAATGATTATTACTGACCTTTACATGATAGATACTGAAAATAGCGTTGTCATATTGAGTGGAGGGTGTTAAATGGCGCTTCCTGGGTGTTGAGTAGGCTGGGTTACCCATGCCAAGGTTACCACTTCCTGCTTAGGGGGAGGAAAGAGTCACAGCAACTTTCTTCCCAACAATCTGGAAATTAGAGATTAATCTGTGAAGTGTCTATAGATATGGACTTACTAGAGAACCTTCTTGCAAGATTCAGTAAGTTTTCTCCATTGCCCAGTTTGCTTTGGACTAAAAGCTGGTGCTTTTTCCTTGACCTGGTTGAAAGCTCTTCTTTCCCCTCCTGATTCTGCCATCCTTCAAGAGGCAGAACAGTGAAGGAGAAAAAATGGTGAAGGAGAAAGAGAAGGATGTCTGAATTTGTGGGGAACTGGGTTTTATTTCCAGTTGAGTGCCACTGTGTTGAATTCTCTTTAAGCTTGTTTCCCCACTTATAAAACAAAGCTAGAGAGATGCCTCTTAGGGTTTTTTCTTTTGAGACAGAGTTTCTCTCCTGTCGACCAGGCTGGAGTGCAATGACGCTATCTTGGCTCACTGCAACCTCTGCCTCCCGGGTTCAAGAGATTCTCCTGTCTCAGCCTCCCGAGTAGCTGGGAATACAGGCATGCACCACCACCCCAGCTAATTTTGTATTTTTTTTTAGTGGAGACGGGGTTTCTCCGTGTTGGTCAGGCTGGTCTTGAACACCCGACCTCAGGTGATCCGCCCACCTCAGCCTCCCAAAGTGCTGGGATTACAGGCGTGAGCCACCGTGCCCAGCCTGCTTCTTAGGATTTTCATATGGAATAGGGCTATTACAGTACAGCGGCTGGCAGATGATAAATGGTACAAAGTACTAACTTCTTTGGGTAATCACCTTTGTCCTTGATCCCTTTGAGCTATTGGAAATGCCTGAGACCAGTTGTTGATGCTATCTTCTTTAGGTATATAAAATATCGATAGCTTTCTCTCTCTCTCCTTTCTCTCTATCTCTCTCTCTCTGTGTCTCTCTTTCTGTCTGTCTCACTTTCAATACACACATACATGCCATACATATATACATATCTATTTATTTCTATATCTACAGTTACACATACATGTTTGAATGCTGAATATTTGCACATGTTCCCGTGAATACACGCATACACATATGAAATATATGATTATGTGTAGTTGCATGATCTAATCTTATACTTTTCAAAAATCAGGCCAAACTCTTTTTAGGTAAACATGGCAATATAGGGGCTTCACACATAAAATAGATCAAGATAAATTATTAGTCCACAAACCCAGAGTGAAAACATAGACTCCCAGTCTATTTTTGTTTTCTTTTCAACACATGGTTTTTATCAGGAGATTCTTTCTCGCCAGAGATTCTTATTTTAAACTTGGCTTTTCACAAGGCCAAGCAATTTAAACATTTGGGCAATAGTATCAATGCATATTTTCCACCTTGTAATAAAATAATAGTTCAGTTGAAAACTTTATTAATTCCAAATTTAGAATTTGGAACTCCACAGAGTCTGCTAGTGGAGTTTTTAGCCAACAGTGGCCTTTGCTCTCTGGCGTCTGGCGGGAGAGGAGATGGTGGGAACAGCCGCCTTTGCTTTGCCATGTGGGAAACAGGTAATGATTTTTAAGACATGCCTTGTCAAGAGGGGATGAGATGTAAGACAGAACACCCATCATCTGAAAAGCAAAAAGGACTTTTGTTTGGTTCCTTTATTGCATGTGAAGAAGGCCATTTATTTCCCACGTACACTATTGTAAACTGGTGTAGGATGATCCTACATTCCCCATACCAAGACTTAGACAGTGTTTATCTCTGGATGCAGATGTTATGGTGATTTTTCTTATTTTTATATGCTTTTTTTTTTTAAGTTAATGTTTAGCTGTAGGCCAGTTTTGTTTGGGCAAACAGAAACAAAGACATCAAAAACCCGTTTTAAGAAAGAAAGGTTTGGTGTGTGCAGATCCTGAATTCTAAATTCAGAGTATGTCTTTCAATCATTTGTAAACCGCAGGAGTGACGAAGTAAGTGATTACTCAAGCCCTTTCAGGTTCTGTGATTTTTAAAATTTAAAAATGAAAAGAAAAGTGAACATTGTTGAGTACATGGTATATGTCTGGTTCTGAGCTATGCATTGTCTTTCATCTGTGCATTTTTTTCAGTTAACATATTTTATTAATCAGGGTTTTCCAGAGAAACAAACCAATAGGATAGATGGATGGATACACGGATAGATAGATAGATAGATAGATAGATAGATAAATGTAAATAGAGAGATAGATAGGTAGATAGATATATGATAGAGAGAGAGAGAAAGAGACAGATGATAGATAGATAGGCAGACAGAGAGAGATAGACAGGTAGATAGATAGATAGACTGATAGATCATAGATAGATAGATAGATAGATAGATAGATAGATAGATAGATATAGATCGAAGGGGATATTTTAGGGAAAATGGCTCACATAGGGACTGAGAAGTCCTACTATAGGACATCTATAGGCTGGAAAAGCAGGGGAGCTGGTAGTTTCGCTCTGTCCAAGTTGGAAGACCTCAGAACCTGGGGAGAGGGGGTGTTCTGGTGCAAGTCCCAGAGTCCAAAGGCAGGAGAACCTGGATGTCTGATGTCCAAGGGCAGGAGAAAAAGGAGTATCCCAGCTCCGGGGGAAAGAGAGAGAGTGTTTGCCTTTCTTCTGCTTTTTGTTCTATCAGGGCCCTCAGCTGTTGGGATGGTGCCCACCCACACCGGGTGAGAGTGGTTCTTCCTTACTCAGCTCACTGATTCAAATGCCAGTCTCTTCTGGAAACTCCCTCACAGGCACACCCAGGAATAATGCTTTACCAGCTATTAGGTATTCCTCAGTGCAGTCCAGTTAATATCTCAAATTAACCATCACACATACGTTATCCCAATTTATTCTCACAATGGTCTGGAAAAGGGGTTATCAGTAGTCCTGTTATCTCGGTCAGAGGTCAATGCCCCCATTATGGGCGTAAGGGCACAAAAGATGGAACCAGGTCTGTCTGGGTCCATAGCCCATACATTTTCACTATGATCTTAAATGATCCCTTACATTTGGTGTGAAACATTTTGCAGGAAAGGATAAAAGTGACCCTGTAAATCAGCAAATAAAGTCGAGGAACTATGAATGTGCTTTTCCTGTGTCACTAACTCATCATTCCATTTGGTTTCTCAGCTTAAGGCAGACTTGTTAGGAACGCCTCTGGTTGCTGAGCCTCCATTTGAGGTTCAAAGGGAAATTTCAGTTTGTTGAGTAATCTATTTCTTCCTTTTCTATCCAAACCACTCAATAAACTTGCTCCATTTTTGTCCTTTTAGGAAAAGTAATTGAGAAGAATCCAAGACAAACGAACTTGCAGTTGGCTCACTCACAGCTTAGCTTTCTTTTCGTCTTCTCTCCCATGAACAGCTCACAGCCCGCTTATCCCAAAGGAAAGTTGCATTCCACCAGATTCGCTCAGTGCTGACCTGAGCCCACAGCTACCCAGGGGAGAAGACACATTTACTTTGACTGCAGCCACACAAATTTGTGTGTCCATAGAAACCTGGGTTTTTTGTTTTTCTCCCTATGGCTTAGATCTGTGGTTTATTGTTAACCCGTTTCCTTTCTCTCTCTCTCTTCAAGGTAGATTTATTAGCACAAATATGTCATGCAAATGATGATTTATGAGGGCACCATAGTCCCTGAGAAAACATATTGATTTAGGGGAACTCACATTGCTTGCTACAAAGGCCTGTTTTGGGAGACTTGCATGCTTAAAGTTAAGTTGAATTCATCAACCTGACAAAAATGGTCTTTACTTCTGAAACTTTCTGCTGCTACATTACTTTGCATGAGTTCAAACTTTGGAATCCATACTTTTTATTTCATCACTGCTATTAATGTTCTGATTTCTCACGTTCCTGAATCAGCTCAAAGCATTATGACATTCTCCTTGCAAAGCCTCTGGCATGAGCTAATCAATAGGGAAATGTTTGTAACTAAGAGCGATGAAGAAATGTTGAGGAGGAGGTGCATAAGATTATCTCCTACCTTCTGATCCTGCTCTGATTCCCAGGAGAAATGATTTTTATCCCATCCACTCTGACGTGACTAACCTACAGTCCTGGCCACATATACTCACAATGGAACAGAGGGACAAGGAACAGCTTTCTCAGGTACCCTTTCGTCTTGTGATGGTGGCAGTTATTTCTTCAGCTCCATGAAATCTACTCAAAAGCATTTAGTGACCAGAAGACAGTGAAGGGGAACTGCCTCCATCAAAGAGGGCCAGAGTGAGAGTATCATGCAGGAAGCAAAGAGAATCATGCAATTATATTTAATTGCAAAAGACATGCAAGCCATATGCTTCAGAACATCAGTAAAGGAGCTTGGTTTAGTTTTCTGGGCTTGCCAAAGGGAATAGGGATGGGAATATGATCAGGGGCATTGATCACTCTCTTCATTCTCATAATTTTAGTCTTTCTGATCATTTTACTTTCAAAGTAGGAAACATGGCATTATGTGACCCCCCTGGGCTCGAATCTGCCGTCATATTGACAATTTCCATTAATATTTGAGAATTTCACCCCTTTTTCTACATTGCAGTGGCTTGCTTGGAGTCATGTGGCAATTGGTGGCAAAGTTAATTGCAATCCCAACATTTTTCCTTCTCTGCCCCACTTCTTACAGCCCAAGCCGTCACTGTAAATCTTATCTACTTGGAAAAACGGGCAGCTATGGGCATACTTGGTACACTTGGTAAAAACTAGAATGAGGTTTTGGGGCATTTTGTGTTTTTTGAAGTTCTGATGCTACTTAAAAGATTTTGGTTTTCAAGTTTCAGGCTCGGATATTAACATCACCGTTTTGTCTTTTCAGTGGCTTCCTGTTTACTGATAAAAATTTAAAAATGCATTTACTCAAATTTTAAAGTAATACAAAGCTTATTAAAGAAAATTGTTAAAAATGCACTATGAATAAGGACTAAATTAATCTCACTACTCATGAAGAGCCAATGTTAAAAATGTGTGCCCTGTTTTCTTATTCATTTGTTTTCTGTCATCACATGTAGATACAAAGTAACTCTTTGCATGTTGCTACTACTGCTTTTAAGATCTCACACACCACTATGGCTTCTCCTTGCTTCTTGACTTCTGGTGTAGTCTCTGAGTGAACATCGGGAAGAAAAGCGTATGCTCTTGATGGCATGCATGGGTGTTCTTGGCTTTGTGTTTGGACAATTTAAAAATAGTGTTAATATTCAATTGAGAAATGACTGAAAAATGTTTTCCTTGATTTAAGTGTCTGACCCGGAAAGCGAAATCTGGAGAAGGATATTTTTGCTTATGTTTTTTTTCAGATGGGTAGGGTTGATTTATTTCATGAGACAAGGGTAACACATGTCTTTTTCCCCTCCTCTTTCCAATTCTATTGGTCTTGTAGTTGGAAGAAAGCTCATCCAGCTTACAGGTGTGTTTGCAGAATGTTCAGTATAGTTTTGTGTTTTTGAACTGGTAGTTTTACCTCCTCTTTTCCCTTGCGGTTTTGTATGGAGATTGAAAACAAATTTGGTAGGAGCTTTTCTAAAAGCTCCTAGCGAAATCCTCATGGCTTCTAAATTCAAGACTAGACTTGTCCTTCCTTCTTCCTAAAATATTTCTGCGACTTAAATGTGCCAAGCACTGTGCTGGAGCAAAGGATGCTATGATGAGAAAAAATGCATTTCCTGCCCTTTGAGAGCTCACTAGCCATCCAGCAGAGCAGATCCATAATAAACTGGGCAGGAAAGCGTATGAGATGCTTCAGGCTGCCTTGGGGAGCCATAACAGGGGAAGATTCATGCTGCAGAAGATGGAGTGGGAAGTTGAATTTGTCAGGTTGGCACGGGGACACGGGAGGGAGGCCCTTCCACACATAGGGAGTCTGAGGGGTTGGGGGGTCGCTGTTGAGTGAGCAAGTGGGACTCAGGTGAGTGAAGTTATTGGTGGTCCTGGCATGGCAAAAAATATAAGTATTTAAATGTTGTTGAAGTAAAAAATGTGTGAGATGAGGGTGTAGGACGCAAAGGGAAGCCTGTGGATGGAAACCTTCAAATACTGTATTGAAAATCATGAGAAAGAGAAGGAATGTCAATGTGAGGCTACAGGAAAGTCAGGGGAAGGAGTTCTGGAAGAAGGAAACAGCTGGTGGTGTCAGCAAGGGCAGAGGCCATGGAGCCATGGGACTTGATGGCACTGGTGAGCTCGCATGAGAAGCCCTGAATGTAGAAGGGACAGTGAGGAGGGAGGAGAGGGAGAGAAGACTGCTTCTCTGTGAGTGGGAGGATTTTTGGCAACCAGGGCCTCGGGGACATGAGGAAGTCAAGGAGGGAGGTGTGTGGGGTCAAGAGACACAGATCCGGACACATCCCAGCATGCATCCCTCCCTCCGACAGGGCCTTCACGCAGCTCTGTTTGTTTATCTTGGGAATAGCAATGCCTGTTCTCTTAGAAAAACCTCTGCTAGAATTTGTTTTACAACTCAATTTAACACATAACCATTTAGGTGGAAAATGTGCAAAAAACGAGAAAGTTTTGCAGGAAACTTTCTTCTTTAGAAAACATGTGAGTGAATATGACTGAGTCAGTAATTGCGATAATGAAAACAAGAAAGTTCTGTTTCTCTTTCCCTATTTCACGTCAGCTTCGTTTGGACCAATGTGTCCTCCACATCTTCCCAGAGAAGGAAATGTAGGCACCTACTCTCAACCAGGAAGTCAGAAGGGGACTGGAGATCACTGGAGGCCACAAGCTGTCCTCACAGTGGCACACACTTGAGCCACTACCCTTAAGGCCAGAGAACTGGAATACTATTTCTAGAATAATTAATCAAACAAAACCATAACTGTCACAATGATAACAATAGGAAAAAGTGCATCCATGCAAATTCTCACTTTTTGTGACTATAGCTTTGTAGATAACTAATGCCTTGTGCAATTATTTCAAATAATTGTAGAATCTGGATCATATCTCTGCTTTCATGAATCTCTTCTGCAGCATCCTTGATAAAAAGTTTTCTTTTGCCTCCTTTTATGGTCTCTGTAAACAGGAATTTCATTACTTCTTAAATCAATGCTATCAATTATTGGATACATCTATTGACAGTCTTTACATCAAGCTAACATATCCCTCCCTTTGTCTAATTTTTGACCCTTGATCTACTTTCTACACCCTGGGATGACCCCAAACACATTTAAGTTCCATTTTACATGGTGGTACCACTTCAACTACTATATGATAAAACTGTGATACAACAATAACCCCTTTTTGCTATTACTGATATATTTCACATAAATCCAATGCAGTATTTTCTATGCATATGTTTTTTCTCAAGCCATTTTTAAGGAAGGATGAGTTTGGGTTCCATCTTTCAGGATAGTTCCATCGCTGGGAATTTTTATGGAATATTTTCTCTTGCACAGTACTTTCCCTATAAAAGACAGAGTGCATTACAAGGAGCTTGTTGTGTGTTTCAAACAACCTTTATTTTAATTTGTTTTGTTTCACCTAGGAGTGATGTAGTCTGAGTCAAGACCCCAGACTTTGGATGCCACAGCTATGCTCAGGTTTATCATTGCCACTTGGAGCCTGGAGTGTACTGGATGATGCACCACTGCCATCAATTAGTCAGGGACTTGGTCCCCATGAAACTTTGGAACTCCACAAGGGCATGGGATGCGAGCACTTATAGAGTGCTTGAAATGTAGCAGGTAGTATGTAAGTCTAACTATAAGCTAATACAATTCTAGAAATAGCCCTGTGATGGCTATTCTTAGCTTCATTTTATGTTTTAGGAAAATTAAGACTAGAGATGCAAGGTCTTTGGAGAACTGAGATCCCATTTTAGATTTTTCTGAATCCAATTCCCATGACTCTCCCACAATATCTCCTTCCTCATTGAGCAGCTGGTGAGTCGGACACTGGTACAGGACAGCCTTGGAGTGGAAGAGGGTGACATAAACAATGAAACTGGAATTAACAGGCAGCAAGTCCATTCTTCAGGAGACAAGAGCACACAGTGTGGGCTTAATAATGTCTGTCTGTAATACTGTATACATATATTCATCTGAAGATTAAAGATTTATATTTATGTCCTAATTTGACAGTAGGACACGCCATTTATTTTGCCCTAGAATCTAAGAAAATATCCCTTTCCAAATGAAATGACAGTTGGAAAAGCACATTAAAATGCTAACATGCTATGCAACTGTAAAACGATTCATTTTAACGTTTTCAGTATTGATTATTTCCAAGGGTTGCCAATAGTTCTCAACATGTAGGAATTTGTCATTTTACTTTTCCAAGAACATAGTTGGTGCTTAATAAATGTTTCTTCATTTAATTAATATTGGATATGTCTGATACATAAATTTGGGTCTTGCTCAAAAATCTAGTTCCAGAAAAAACAGTCACTTAGTAGTTGAGTGAGGCTGTCTGCCCGCTGAGCATCTGTACTTGAACGTGCCCAGGAAAACGCTGGTGAAGAGATCCAAACAGCGGAAGAAACTTGAGTACTTGTCTTGATAACAGAAATAAAGGGACAGTGGACAGGGGACCTGAACTATGACAGTTCTTCATTTTAAAAATAGAACGTTTAGATGTATTAAGTGTGGAGTGTCCACAGAGACGATTCTACCATGCCTATACCCTAAATGAGCTCACCATATGCGCTCCATGAAACAAGAATAAGCCATTTTTGAAATTCTTTTTTTGAAATTCTTACATATTCCAATCAGTATAAAAATTGCTTATCTGTGGGAGATAAATCTGTAGTGAACATTGGGAACATGATTAGCTCATGGAGAGAGAAAATTCCTTTGCACGTGTCACTGTAGATAGAAATAAGTTTCAGGAAAAAGCTGGAATCTGGGATACAACCTGGGCAGAAACAAGCACAGGCCCTGAGTTGCTGCGTACCTTGACACAGGTTGGGTGGATAATTATAAGAATTTTGTCTTCAAAAGTGTGAAGTTAGGAGAAGTGACACAAGCTGCTGTCATTGCCATAAACAAATTTTCTCCCCGTTGAGCTGCTGGTTGAGGAGACTGAGGCTGAGGTGGAGCATGTGCTCAGCTCTTTTTTGGGAGGAGACTCTTCTGCAAGCCCACATGCAGGGGGCGATGTGAGGACCAGAGATGTTGGTGGGCTAAGTAGACACATGCCTCTGCCTTACAGTGACGGGTAAGTCCAGGACCCCTGAGCATCATGGCAGCACGAATGAGATACCTGTGTATTTGCAACCTCCTAAAAAGCTTGGGTCCACATGCAAGTCATCTCTCTCTCTCTGTTTGCTAAGATGGGGCCAGTGTTTTTAAGAGAGTATAGTGGAGAGAGGTTACAGATATGACAAAATCTATTACAATAACTTTAAAAATTTCCATCCTACATGTAGAATCATGAAGCACCAACAAGGGCCCTGTGTCTGTGCCTGCTGAACTCCATGGGGTCACCAACTCACAGAGACTTTGCTGTGTTTTTACAGTGGCTTATACTGTTTATCAACGAAGCAACGTTCTGAATTGCTGATATGGAAATCTTCGGAGATCGTTTCAACCGAGATCCCTCCAACAAAATGGAAGGGAGGAAACTTTATTATCGTCCCATTTGGGTAACAGCAAGAAAGTAACTAAATATTACTCACATATTAGTTTGACCAAATACTTTGTCAGGGGAGGCGGGAAGGTTAGGAGAATTAGCTTTAAAGACTTTTTATCCATACATTTTGTATAGCAACTGTGAATTAAATCTACTGTGTATTTCTCATCATTAAAAAGACCCCATTGATTCTTGTAGTTGTGGAACTGTAATAGCAGTGGTAGGATCATGTGTGTGGTCTTGACTGTAATTCTGCAAAAGTTACCATTGGAGGAAACTTGGTAGAGGATACATGTGATGTCCTTGTATTACCTCATAATGGCATGTACATTTATAGTCATCTCAAAATAAAAAGCCTAATAAGAATTCTAAAGAAGTAACTTAATTTTCTTTCTTTCCTCATAGGGTATGACATTTCATAGAAGAAATCATATTTTTAGGTAATGTGCACATATTCAGAAATTTGTGAGGGTTTTTTTGCATGTAGACAATCTATTATAGTAGTTATGTTACCATTATCATATTGAAATAATTTATATTATTTACTCTTTCTTATTTGTATATTAACTTTCCAAATTGACACAAATGTGAAGATAACAAGAACTCTAGAAATTTCACATGTATTCAGAAAACAAGACTTAATGGTGAACATTGGACAAAACCAGCAAGAAAGACTCACAGAGATGAGCCAACATGCTGCAGCTTGCTGGAGTTAGCAGAGGAGAGGAGGGGATGTTTAAACCAAGCCTTGGCTCTAATCAGGCTTCCTTTGGCCAATGGACATTCTCTCATAGTCTGTGCACCCTTTGAAATTGTATGCAGCAATGTTGTATCCAATGTTTTTCCTGAGAATGGGCCCATGGTTTCCTCCTGACTCTCAGAGAATGGAAGAGCCACCCCCAAGTATCCCTTTCAGGGCCGCACCTGCTTAGAAACCGTGGTGGAACCTCTTTGTGTGGCAACGTGAAAAGGTTGTGAGGCTGTGCAGTCCTGTTCCCGGCACCACCTCCTGCACCTTTCCTGAGATCCATGCAGTTGATGCCCAACAGGGATTCTGAGGGGTGATCCATCCAGGCAGAGGAGTCCTGAAATAGGCCTTTCTGTTACAGAACCCACCGCATCCCTCTCACCCAGTCCTGTCCTCTGCTTTCTGGATGAGAACATCTTCTTCACATGAGTGCTGGCTCCACACCTGTCAGGCTAACTCCAGCCAGCCTTGGCCTTGAGTAGCACTGCCTCTCAAACTAATGATCATGCTTAATTCAGGACTTGCTTGGCTTAATGATAGAGGCTATGTCTTCTCATTGGGATCCTGTTTAATTATCTGCTTCTCCTATTAGGGTCTTCTGTGGTGTGGAACTGGATCCCCTTTTCTTTCCTGTCCACTTTTGTATTTTCTAAAATTGTTAATAAAATAGCAACAACTGAACTTTAAGTGCAACTTCACAGTTGGCTGAACTATATATATATATATATATATATTTCTTTATTATCTTACTCTTGTATACATGTTTTTATTTGGTGGTCACTGAAAGAAACAGAGCATGCATTATGCTCTTTTATGAAAGAGGAAACTGAGGCTCAGAAAGGAGATATGATGAGCACAAACTGTGCACTCCTGGGCCAGGACTCAAATCCAGCTTTGCTGGCTCAACTAATACACTCTTCATGATACAACACTGCCGTGATAAAAAAAAAAAAAAAAAATGCACATTTATGTATCCCATAAAGAATGAAAGAACATTCACCCTCATCCTTTCACTTGACCTGTGTGCTGTTCACATAATCCTCCCTTTACTGGAAGGGAAAATTAGCCTCCTGGGGCGATGAGACTCCAAAGTCCCAGCCAGTTGCTGGAAGAGCCTGAATCCAGACTCAGGTCTTGTATATCAGTGCTCTTTCCTGGGCCTTGCAAAACAGGTATTTTAGTTTCCCTTTTGAGCTTATTTTGGGGATGTTCACTCTTTAAAAAGTATCCAGAAGGGAGATCAGAAGGTCTGGGCTCTACTCTTATCTCTGCTATTAGTATGGTTTGATTTAGGGAAAGTTATACAATCTCTCTGATGACTTGTCTTTCTATTTCTGTGCTTCCAGCTCTTTTTAGAGGTTTCTCTTTGTTCCAAAGAAAGTGAAACTGCTCTTCCTCAGGTGGGAGGGGGAAGAAGGCCCCTCCCAAGACCAGGGCACGACCCTCATCCTCCTGCTAGCAGCCTGTCCTGACGCCACCACTCAGGACCCTTGGTATTTTATTTTTATTTATTTTACAACTCAAAGGGTATTCTTTCTTTTTCCTTTTCCTTTTAGTTGACAAGTAATAACCGCACATATTTCTGGGCTGCTGAGTGGTAGTTCTGTACCTGCATACAATGTGTAATGTTCAACTCTGGGCAATTAGCATATATATCACCTGAGACCTTTGTTATTTATTTGTGTTGTGAACATTCGAAATTTTCTCTTCAGTCAGTTGTGGTGACAAATATCTGTAGTCCCAGCTACTCTGGAGGCTGAAGCGGAGGATCACTTGAGCCCAGGAGTTCTAGGATGTGGTGAGCTGAGATCACACCACTGCATTCCAGCCTGGGTGACGCAGGGAGACTCTCATCTCTTAAGGGAAAAAAATCCTCTAGTCTAGCTTTTTGACAATATACAGTAGGTTATTAACTATAGTCACCCTACAAGCCAATAGAACATTAGAACTTATTCTTCCAATCTAGCTGTAACTTTGTATCCATTAACCCACCTCTCATCATCCTTCTTTACCTTTTCCAGCCTTTAATAAACACAGTCTACTCTGTACTTCTATGGGGTCAACATTTTTAAGCTCTCACATATAAATGAGATTGTGTGGTATTTGCATTTCTGTGTCTGGCTTATTTCACTTAACATTATGACTTCCAGTTGGATCCGTGTTGCCTCAAAAGACAGAATTTCTTCTTTTTTATGGCTTAATCGTGTTCCATTGTGCATATAGACTACGTTTTCTCCATCTATTCATCTGTTAATGGCATTTATGTTGATTTCATGTCTTGGCTATTGTGAATAGTGCTTCAGTAAACATGGGAGTGCAGAAAAGCTTCTACACATCAAAGGAAATAGCCAACAGAGTAAAGAGGAAATCTGTAGAATGAGAGAAAATATTTGCAAACTATTCATCTGACAAGAGACTAATATCCATTATATGGAAGAAACTCAAACAACCCAACAGCAAAAACCTAACAATCCAATTAAAAAATGGCAAATGAGCTGGACAGACATTTCGCAAAAGAGGACATACAAATGGCCAACAAATGTATGAAAAAATGCTCCACATAGCTAATTATCAGGGAAATGCAAATCAAAACCACAATGAGAAATCACTTCATTTGAGTTAGAATGGTCATTATCAAAAAGACAAAAAAAAAAAAAATAACAAATGCTGTTGAATGTGCAGAGAAAAGGAAACCATTATGCACTGCTGATGGGAATGCAAAATAGTACACCAATTATGGAAAATAGTATGGAGGTTTCTCAAAAACCTAAAAATAGAACTACCATATGACCCAGTAATCCCACTACTAGGTATTTATCCAAAGGGAAAAAAAGAAAAAAAAAAAAACTTGGATTTATATAGGGCAGGGAACCTTCTGGAAGGCCCACAGATTGCTGGGCTCCACCCCCAAAATTCCGACTCAGCAGGTCTGCAGTGGGATCAGAGATTCTGCATTTTTAAGGAGCGCACAGGGCATGCCCACGCTGCAGTCTGCCCACCTTATTTTGGGTAGCAGTGTTGTGGAGCACAGTTGGAGAATCTTAATTTGAGAACAGTGTCTTCGTCCCTTTCTATGTCTACATTTCATGGTTCCATTTTGCGTCACAGACTTTCAAGTTGTGAGCTTGCAGGTGGGGGTTGCTGCATGTCCCTGCCTGACATTGAAAATAACCTCTTTGCAGGTATGTGTGATGGAGGAGTCAGATGAGCTTGGATGAAGCCTCTTGTCACACCTTGATATTTAAGAGTCTAGTTTTCTGCTAATAATAATTTTCAACATCCATGTGCCATTTACCAATTTATGTTAAAGGAATGTTACTATAACACCATTTTGACTCAAACAATTCTCAGGAATAGATTGGACAGATATTCTTATCCCTATGATTAAGAAAAACGAGGCTCACAGATTCTGCTTTATAGACCCATCTGAGATTTGAATAGGAATCCGTAGTTCACATATTTTTCTCATTTAATCCACGCACCAAATATCAATTCTTAATATACTGACAGAATCTCGCATAGCTCCATAATTAAAACATCATTTCCTTATCACAATTGACATTACTTTGACCTTCATTTCTGCTTACTTTTAATACAAACAGGGATAAAATTAAGGGGCTGGGGAAAGAAGAGGGGTCTGGGACACTGAATTTTCCAGTGAATCAAGAACTCACCGGAAACCATATAATCTTTGACTTGGCAAAAACATTTTCTACAAAGTTTATGTCTGTCTGTCCTCCGCCCATAAGCTAGATCTGAAAATTATAGCTCAATCTTTGCACAGAAACAGAGGATCTCAACAGATTTCAGGGTGTCCTGAGGAAGAGCAGCAGCAGGGTGCAGGCCTGTGCCTGTGGAAGGGGTGGGCAAGGGCCTTTCCTACGACACTAACCCATGAGGCAAGCATCACCTTTTCCTTCTCACCTGCTTCCTCTTTCTGAACTAGAGAGCCTTTCTCTAACAGTTGATTTGGGGTTTCCAATTAGCTACGTTTCTGGTTAAGCAGGATTTTCCTGTTTAATAACTTTTACCTTGCAGGCAAGTGACACACACACACCACACACACACACACACACATTCCAGATTCCAACCTGAGTATTGTAAAACTGCTACAGCTACAATGGATCCTGTCCACACTTTTGTATAATTTTTCTCTATAGGGACAGTCTCAGTTTTCCTTGAGTATTCTTTATTCTCATACGTGACTTCATTTTCTCCCTTTAATCTTTCCAGCCATTAAAAAAAAGTCTGAAATCTGAGTACTTAAGCATTTTTCCTATAGTATGTCAGCCCCTAAGAGGCGTATTATGTTCTGGAAAGTAACGATTTTGTTAGAGAAAAGGAGAGAGTCCTGCAAATACTTTAACAGGAAAGGAATAATCCTCTGAAACAGCACCTGGAAGCCAGCAAATGGATTGAATGACCTCAGAAAGTCCTTTCCATGACTGTGTCAAAAAATAATCAGGAAGGTAACTTGTTCCTTTTTCAGGGCGGGTACCTTCAGTGTGAGAACCATTATATCATTGTGAATTCACTCTGTTCCACACCTGACTCCGTCCTGGAGGGTCAAATGATTCACCAAGCTTGTGCTAAGTTCACATTTAAACATATTTTTGATGGTATTTTCTCCTGGCAGTCTATTGACAAGCTTATTCCTATGGTGGTTTTACTTTGATTTACAGTGTTATTAATGTTAATGAAGGAAACAAATAGATAATCACAACATTTGTAATTGAATGTCTTTCTGGCAGCTGTTTTCTACCTATCAGATAATAGAAGCTACGCTTGGGTAAAAGAAAGATTTCTAATGTTAGCAATAAAAACAGATTCAATATTGACTATTATTTACTGTGATAGAAGAGTCTTTAAAGGGCATCTAATCCAACTTCTTAAATTTGTGTTTTACTTAAGGACAAAAATGTGAAGTCCACAGAGTTTGTGGAAGACCTGGTATAAGAACCCAAATCTACTGATTCTAGTGAGGTTCGTATGTTTCCTGCTCTAACTCCTACCCCTGCAACACATTGAATCTCATCTTAAAAATTTTTGGGAACTAGGAAGAAAAAAGGCACCCATTATTCTGTGTGTTTCATTTCAACCTCCTTTTGTTAATATGTGTATTTTGCATTCTGTTGATTGTGGTATTCATTCATCCCATAACTATTTATTGAAGTTCTATTATAAATCAGGCACAGTGCTAAACACTGAAGAAACAACAGTTAACTCAACCTTGGCCCCAGTGAGACGGTCGAACATCAAACGCAACAAATACATAAGCAACAATCACACAGTTTTGTTTGTTTTGCTTCTTAAGAAGGGCAACAATTGCAGAAAGTGGAGTAGTATGGAAGGTTTAGGAGGAATAGTGAAGCTGCACTAGGAGTATCAGGAAAGAGAAGTGAAAAATAGAATTCATATGCCACGATATTTTCCTCTCTGCAAAGAAATGAAGCACCTTAACTTCTATGCAAAGATCGAATGATCTTCCACTCTTTTCAATGAAGAAAAGAAAAAGAACTTTGTAATGAAACATCTTGATTTCAAATTCTGGTTCTTCCTTTGTGATTTGGACCAAATTAACTAACTTCATGGGCTGCAGTATCTGCTTCTGTAAAATTGGGATGATACCACACTTTCTTGATTAGAGAAAGCCATATATTGTAAGAGACAACATAGATTTAATAAATAGCTTGTCTAAATAAAGGAATACTTTATAATACACGTACACATATATTCAACTAACATATTCATAACACTTCTTGCCACTTTCTTCTGTAGCATCACAATCAACATATGAATCTCAACTTTCTTCTCTTTTACAGTGATAAGATTCGTAAGAATTTTTTTAACACAGGAAGCTGTATATTACATCAATAATAATTTTTTGTAACCCATGATCATGTTTTCTTTAACAACTTGATGTCAACAATTTTGAGTCAAAATGAACATGATGATTTTGTCTACATTTCTTTTGAACTTACACTTTCAACATTCCTTTTAATAAAATTATACATTGCTGACAGTTAAACAGCTTTTTTTAGTTAGCCAATAAAGACTTCTGGTCTCAAAATGAGAATGAACACAAACGGAGCTTTCCCCCTTAAGTACTAAACCCATGGTAACAATATGAGGAAAGCCAACATCATTAACGAGAGAAAACAACACATGAAAGAAGGGAAACAAAAGATAAAGTTTCACAATACTTATACATAAGTAAATCTGGCCAGACACGGTGGCTCATGCCTATAACCCCAGCACTCTGAGAGGCCGAGGCGGGCAGATCATGGGGTCAGGAAATCGAGACCATCCTGGCCTACATGGTGAAACCCTCTTTCTAATAAAAATACAAGAATTAGCTGGTTGTGGTGGCGCCTGCCTGTAATTCCAGCTACTTGGGAGGCTGAGGCAAAAGAATCACTTGAACCAGGGAGTTGGAGGTTGCAATGAGCCGAGATCATGCGACTGAACTCCAGCCTGGTGATAGAGTGAGACATGGTCAAAAAAAAAAAAAAGTAAATCTGAGATCACTGGAGAAATAAAGAGATACCCGTGAAAAAAGAATTGGAGGACATAAAACCAGAATAGGCACTACAAGACAAAACAAAAAATACTATTAGAGAACTAGGAAATAAAAGTAGATGTATTGAAAATAAATTTAAAATTAAACACATAGATTTAGAAAAATGTCAGTTTACATACGTATGGCAAACATTTAACAGTAGTAGCTAGAAAGAAATAGAGGTAGAGGGTATTACATTCAAACATTCTTTTTCCAGAAAGAAAAAAAATGAAAAAATAAACTTCATCAGATCACAGAATATTGAAAAAAGGAAAATAACAAGCATGGATAACAGAAAACACAAACTTGTCAGAAATAAGTCCTAATATGTCAGAACCATAATAAATACGAAAGGATTCAAGTCAGCAACTGAAAGTCAAAGATAAATAAAATAAAATTTCAAAATGTCAGAAAACTAGGGTCTAGGGAAAGAATGCTTCAAATGCTAACAAATATTTATCCAGCGCAGGGAGTGTCACCAAGAACAAAGAAGCATATTTATATAAAATAGATACAAACTTTATATTTTCAACAATGTAGTTTCAAAATACAGAAAGCAAACTGCTAGAGATACAATATAGCTAAGAAACCAACAAAGAAGCTAATAATACGTTTGCAGAAGATTTAACTAACATAATTAAGGAGATTGACTTTTTAAATCCGTAGTGAATCAATATTTTGAATCATGTATATGTATTTATACATATATACTGAATATATACTTTGAAGGTGTATTTATATATGCATATGAATCAAGAAAATAAAAGATGAAGAAATGAACATTCCATAAAATGTATTTATTCTTTTTAAACACAAATGGGACAGGTACAAAAAATTTGCCAATAATAGCCCATTAATGACCTCCTAGGAATTCCAAAACAAAACTGATCAAGAACTACAATGAAAAACATACTCATTTTTGAGATAAATAACGTCCACACTCTCTCCAGTCCGAAGATTTCATTGTTACTTTTTCAGACATGGGTTATCTGGTGCCTGAGAGTTGACTTAAGTTCTCCTAGCACGGAAAATTCCACGATTTATTCGCAGATATTTGGCAGTTGCTACATTTAATTGCATTGTTTAGCATGTGACATGCAACCTTCTGTGTATACTATGCCTTTTTAATGGCAGCACTAGAACAAGTTGTAATATTTTAATGACATTTTAGGTGGCATTTTTTTTTTTCTTTTTGAGACAGAGGCTTGCTCCACTGCCCAGACGGGAGTGCAGTGGCGCGATCTCGGCTCACTGCAAGCTCCGCCTCCCGGGTTCACGCCATTCTCCTGCCTCAGCCTCCCGAGTAGCTGGGACTACGGGCACCGCCACCACGCCTGGCTAATATTTTGTATTTTTAGTAGAGACGGGGTTTCACCATGTTAGCCAGGATAGTCTTGAACTCCTGACCTCGTGATCCACCCACCTTGGCTTCCCAAAGTGCTGGGATTACAGGCGTGAGCCACCGCGCCTGGCCAAGATGCGCAACTATTTTAAAGTTGCTACCTGAAGACATGAGCCACAGGGACCACCAAGCCTCCTACCCAAGGGAGTCATGCAGTCCTTACGGCTGCCACAAAACAAGGCACGACCTGCTGCACAGGGCTCTTCACCCCCAACCCCAGATCTCCACAGCCGTCGCCCCACCCCCTTTCCTCACTGCTACAAATGTAGAAGTAATAAAATTGCTTAGGTTTGAGGTTGATGCCAAACAGTTCTAATTGATTCCTTTTTATTTTTAGTCTTGAATTCCACTCACTTGTCAAGTTCACCAGGAGGAGAAAAAGTCATCGGAAATTGGGGGAAATTGCTGTAAACAAAGTACTAATGGGAGGTAAATTAACCTTTTCAGCAAGACTTCTCCTGGGCTGTGGCTGTGCAGGCTCCAGCAGGAAACAGCACACTCAGGGGCTACTGAGGAAGCTCCGAGGATCCATTTCGGAGAGAGCGGGCGATCAAGGCCTGGCAAAGCACCCGTCCAGCAACACTGAAGAAAGGGGAGGCTGGGTCTGGAGCCCAGAGATGGCTGCGGGGAGGGCTGCCCACGAGGGCGTGTGTCAGCCGGCAGCAGGCAGGAGATGCACCGGTTTCTCGCTCCTGTACCCTTTGCTTTTCTGCCGGGGCCTCACATAGGCTGAGCCCGGGGAAGCCTGAGGGCAGGGAGGAGGTCCCAGGAATCCTCCCCCGGAAGAGGGCGTGCTGGCCAGGAGCACAGGGAAGACGCGACGCTCTGCACCTTCTACAGGGAGGCTGTCCTTTCATCTCCATTGCTTCTGTTAGTAACATCATTTTTCCTTCTTAAAGCTTTATCAGGGTTCTAAAGAAGTCTGTTTTATGTAGTCATCTTCATTTGTCTTGACGGTGGAGTATGCTCTGTTAGTTATTTATTTCATTTTTTTTTTGGAGTGTAAACACAGTCACACGCCACCCAATGATGTTTTGGTTAACAAGGGACCACATAGACCACAGCCGTCCCACAAGATTGTAATGGAGTTGGCATTATTCATGTGTTTGTGGTGATACCGGTGTAAACAAACCTACTGTGCTTTTTATTGTTATTCTAGAATGTTCACTTCTACTTACATATATGCAAAAAGTTAACTCTAAAACAGACCCAAGCAGGTCCTTCCGGAAGTATCCAAAAGAAGGCATTGTTATCACAGGAGATGACAGCTCCCTGGGTGTTACTGCTCCTAAAGGCCTTCTAGCAGGACAAGATGTGGAGTTGGAAGACAGTGATAGTGATGATCTGGACCCTGTGCAGGCCTAGGCTAGTGTGTGTGTTTGCGTCTTAGTTTTTATGTTTTTGTTTTTTGTTTGTTGTTTCTTGTTTTTGAGACAGAGTCTTACTCTGTCACCCAGGCTGGAGTGCAGTGGTGCAATCTCAGCTCACTGCAACGTCTCCACTTCCCAGTTTCAACCAATTCTCCTGCCTCAGTCTCCCGAATAGCTGGGACTACACGCCTGGCTAATTTTTGTATTTTTAGTAGAGACGGGGTTTCGCCATGCTGGCCAGGCTGGTGTCGAACTCCTGACCTCATGTGATCCATCCACCTCTGCCTCCCAAAGTGCTGAGATTACAGGTGTGAGCCACTGTGCACAATCTTGTGTCTTAGTTTTTTACACAAATAGAAGTAAAAAATAAAAATAAAAATGTTTTAAATAGAAAAAAGTATATTGAATAAGATTGGAAAGAAAGAAAATGTTTTTGTACAGCTGTACAATGTGGTGGTGTTCTGAGCTAAATGTTATTACAAAAGACTCATGTAGTTAAAACAACATAAAGGTTTATAAAATGAAAAAGTTACAATATACTAAAGTGAATTTTTTATTGAAGAAAGAAACGATTTAAAATAAATTAAGTGCATCCTAAGCATAGAGTGTTTGTAAAGTCTACAGGAGTGTGCGGTAATGTCCTCGGCCTTCATGTTCACTCAGCTCTCACTCAGTGACTCATCCAGAGCAGCGTCCAATCTTGCAAACTCCATGCATGGTAAGTTCATTTCATATACGTTATACCACATGTTTACTGTACCCTTTCTGTCTTTAGATATGTTTAGATGCACAAATACTCACCATTGTGTTATAGTTGCCTGGAGTATTCACCACACTGACACACTGTAGAGGTGTGTAACCTGGACATAAGAGGCTACACCATACAGCCCAGGTGTGCAGTAAGCCATACCCTCTAGGTGCGTGTAAATGCTTTGGGGGGGGGGGTCTCACAATGACTAATATACCTAACGATGCATTTTTCGGAACACATACCTGTCCTTAAGGGAAGCATAACTGCTCAAGAGGACATGGGTGAGGAACAAAACGGACATTTTAAGAGCCATCCAGTCCCTGCGCAAAACACTCTCATTTATTTATTTCATAGAATGACCCTGTGGAACCAATATTGGAGTTCCTGTGTTATAACTGAAAATGCCCCCAGGTCTCACACGCATCTGTAAGGGAGCCAGAAAGAGAACTGCAAAGTCTCTGACTGCAAAGTCTGTGGGCTGTCTCTGTCCACAGCCCTCTGAAATCTCAACGATGAGGTGGCAAGTGCCAAATTATTGGGTTTGTTTGCCTATTTGACCATTTATATTGTGATCATGACAGACTTATAGAAGTGGGGCAGAAACAGCACAGAAGTAGTCCTGGTGGCTCCTCATCCAGCCTCCCCTAATGTTAGTGTCTTACATAATCACTGCACAACTAGTAAAGTGAGAAATTAACCTTAGTACAGTAGCATTTGCTAAACCACAGGTTGTATTTGTATTCCCCCAGTTTCCCACTAGTGTCATTTGCCCTTCCAAGTTCCAATCCCTGATCCCACCTCACATTTGATGGCCTCTCCCTAGTCTTCATCTTCCATGGCCTAAACGAACACTTTTGAAGAGCACTGGTCATGTATTTTATAGTATGTTATTCGATTTGGCTTTGCCTGATATTTTCCTGTGCTTAACTTGAGACTGTGCTGTATTGAGAAGGACACTGCACCATCATGGGTCATTCACAGGGCATCGTATGGGGGCACGTGGTATCAATATGACTTACTCCTTTTTACTAACCTTGAGCACCTGGTTAAAATGCTGTCTACTGGGAGTCCCCACTGTGAAGTTTCTATTGCTCCCTTTTAATTAATACTTATTTGTTTTGGCAGCATCTATGCAACAATCCTGCTTTTGATTAAATTTTCACTTATGAAAAATATGAAAATAATACCATATCTAATGCCATATCTGGTTTGTGGGATGTATTAGTTTGCTAGGGTTGTCAAAACAAAATACCACAGACTGGATGGCTTAAACAACAGAGATGTATTTTCTCGTTGTTCTGGAGGCTGAAGTTCAAGATCAAGGTTTGGTTTTTCTTGAGGCCTCTCTCCTGGGCTTGCAGATGGCTACCTTCTTGCTGTGTCCTCATGGTTTTTCTCCTCTGTGCTTGCATCCCTGATGCCTTTGCTGGTGTCTAAATTTCCTTTTCTTCTAAAGACATCGATCAGATTGGATTAGGGCCCATTCCAAACGCCTCATTTTAACTTAATAACCTCTTCAAATGCATTGTCTCCAAATGCAATCACATTCTGATGTACTGGGATGTACTTCAACATATAAATTTGAAACGGGCACAATTCATCCCATAAAATGTGTGTGTGTGTGTGTGTGTGTGTATGCATAGGTGTAGTCAAAATGCAATAAAATACATGTAAAATGAAAACAACAAATTCAGAATAATAGTGACCTGTGGCAGGCAGTGAGGGAGAGAAACGGAATCAGGTATGGTTAAACCATAGCCTTCAACTGGATCTGTAATGTATTATTTCCTAATCTGAGCATAGGATACACTGGCTTTTATAACATTTAGTTTTGTAACTTTTTGAATGTCTGGAATAGTTCTTAATAAATGGCTAGCATTCTTTTTTTTTTTTTTTTTTTTTGAGACGGAGTCTAGCTGTGTCGCCCAGGCTGGAGTGCAGTGGCCGGATCTCAGCTCACTGCAAGCTCCGCCTCCCGGGTTCACACCATTCTCCCGCCTCAGCCTCCGAGTAGCTGGGACTACAGGCGCCCGCCACCGCGCCCGGCTAGTTTTTTGTATTTTTAGTAGAGACGGGGTTTCACCGTGTTAGCCAGGATGGTCTCGATCTCCTGACCTCGTGATCCGCCCGTCTCGGCCTCCCAAAGTGCTGGGATTACAGGCTTGAGCCACCGCGCCCGGCCTGGCTAGCATTCTTTTAAACAGACATTAAAAAGGAGACTACTGGGGGCAAGGGGAAAAAGTAGCATAGAATTTCTTTCCCAAAATTGATTTTTTGGCAGAGGTTCTTCTATTTTGGAAGGTTAATTAAAATAGAAACACCTCTAAAATCCCATATATGGAAGCTAGACCAGCATACAAGTACTGAGCAGGTAGGCTGTCGGAATTGAAGAGCACAATTCAAATTCTTCTTAGGAAGTTAAGCTAGGCTCCTAAATCTTTGTAGTCAGCCCTCTTGGTCTGATAGCAAGCTTTGACTGCCAGCCCCAGCAGGACACCAGGGACCGTTAGGTTCTAAGGCTTTTAAAAATTCCTGGGTCTGAGGACAGTTGGCCTCCGTTGAGATCCTAAGTGCAGGCAGGAAGTTGGCTGTGCAGCATGGATATGGGATGGAAATAGGGCCCATCAGGCAGCTCCTGGGTGGGCAGAGCCTGGTTAAACAGCACATTTGGCTTCCCCACTGACAGCTCTTGTCTCAGTTATTTCTGCGCCTAATTATTTGTTTAGACTCTGCCATCTCTTCTACAGCTTACTCTGTAGAAATCCCAATCAATGACCATGTGGATAATGAGATATGGGCTAGAGTCTGTGCAGATATATGGAGTTTGTGGTGTGCATGCGTGTGTGTATTTCTCCGTGGTATTTACCCCCATCAAACATAGCACATCTGCACTCTGTTAGATGCTACCAATGATAAAATGATAGGTAAGAGTATATGTGCATATTGTACTTTGGGGATTAGACGGGGATGGATTTCTCATTTGAGAGCCATACAAAACAGGTGTTGAGACGTAAAACTTCACTTGGATGAGACCGTTGGTTCTCTAGCCCAAATCCACATTTCTGGCTTCTTCTGCCATCCCATATTGACATTTTTACATCTTCTTCCCTCTGCTCTCACTGACTGTCCTGGCTATGGCGTGAGCCCACATGCTGCCATATTCTTTGTGCCTTAACTGTTCTTCTCTTCCATCCATTATTTGCACCCATTTTTTCAAAATTCAAAGTGCAAACCTAAGTCTGCTTTCTCTAACAGGCTTTTCAGACCGCCTGCTTCCTCATTTTTTATGAGCTCCCATGAAGAATTGTGCCATGAGCTCTCTGCTGCTTCTGTGCTTCTGCCTTGGATTACAGTGAATTGTTATGTGGCTGCAATTCATGAAACAACCCTCGATGAAGCAGCTACTCTCTACCTGCTAGGTGCCGAGGAGAGAGCGGTAATCAAAATCCTTTCTGTTAATGAGTTTGCAGTGTGGTAAGCAAGATAGAAAAAAATAAACAGAAATAATTAACAATGCAAGGTGATGTGAGGGAATCTGGTAAGTGCTTTAGGAAGACAATTAAAGCTGGGACCTATTTGCTAAGAAGCATTGGGAGCACTTCATTTGAGAAATGGCAACTAAGCTGACAGAAGAAAAAGAATGAGTATGTTATGTGCTGGGAAGAGACCATCTTGGTCATGCGGCAGGATGCCTGGTGACTGCAGAGCACAAAAGACCTTGGTGTATTGGCATGGCTGGGGCCTGGAGGTGAGAATGGGGAGGTATATAAGTGGTGAGGTTCAAGCATCAGGCAGGCATTGCCTCATGGAGGGACATGTAAGCCAAGGCACGATGTTTACATGACTTTCTACGTGCACTGAGTGTTTGAATTTCCCCCAAATTGGGAATTGAGCAAGTGTGGACACCATACACCAACTGGCGTCCTGATAGGAACATGCTCCACTCACATAGAAACATAAGATAAATGATATACTGTAAAACACCTTAACAAACATTAAGGCAAGAAGAGAAAGCTGTGAGAATTCAAAGCCTACGTGAGGAGTGGGCTTTCCTTGGGGTTCACAGTTATGTATTACTGTGTAACAAACCACCCTGAAATTTAGCTGCTTAAAGTAAAAATCATTTATTATTTGTCACAATTCTGTGAGTTTACTGGGCTGAGCTGGGGGTGGCGGTGGGTCTCTGCTCTACCCAGTATATCTGAATCCACTCAGAGGCTGCATTCATCTGAGGGATGAGCAGGGACTGGAGCAGGCAGGTGGCCATTCATCATGCAAGCCTACTCTCTCCATGGTCGTCTGCCACTGGGGTTGTGCAGTCTAACTAGAGCATCATTAAGACGGGGCGGCTAATTCAAGACAGAACAAGTGAAAGCACAAACACTCTTAAGGAGTAGGCCTAGGCCAGGTCCAGCGGATCACACCTGTAATCCCAGCACTTTGGGAGACCAAGGCAGGCAGATCACAAGGTCAGGAGATCAAGACTATCCTGGCCAACATGGTGAAACCCCATCTCTACCAAAAAAAAGACAAAAAATAGCTGAGCATGGTGGCACGTGCCTGTAATCCCAGCTACTCGGGAGACTGAGGCAGGAGAATTGCTTGAACCAGGGAGTCAGAGGTGGCAGTGAGCCGAGATCGCACCACTGCACCGCACCACTTGACAGAGCAAGGCTCCATATCAAAAAAAAAAAAAAAGGGTTGGTCTCGAACTGGGCCACTGTCATTTTCAACATTCTGTTAGTCAAATCAGGTCACAAAGCCAGCTTGGATTCAAGAAAAGGGAAACTAAACTCCATCTCTTATTAATGTGATTCATAAAGAATTTGTGGCCATCTTTAATTCACTACAATGGGGCTACCAAGAGAGACATGGCCCTAATAGGGTATTAATGCACACATACAGATAGAGAGTTGAAGCCAAAAACTTTGGTCATAGTGGAGAGCTAGTACTGTACTCTCTGCATAAAGCTTTCAGTAATCTGCTACCATGATAAGTGAAATGGGATATGAAAATCTAGTTCCCTAGTTCAAATCTCTTCTCAGACCCTTAGCCTTTCAAGAAAAGAATGGAAAGGAGCAGTCACATGAAATATAAAGTCACATGAAATATATTAAAACATGAAACATATTCCTTACAGGTACATAGACCTTGAATTTTTGCCACTAACTAAGGTAAAAACCAGCTAGGAAACCAACATGCAAACAGGTCTGGAATCAGTAAATCCCATATAGGTCTGGCAGAATCAAAGACTAAATTGCTGCACGTGAATGTCTCTATAACGTTGAGGATATGCAGACTCCAGTGGAAGATAATTCCCCTTGAAGCTGGACTCACAGACACAAAGCACAAAGAATCTCTTCAGAATAATCAAAGATAGCATTTTTACCAGATAAACTACAAATAATCGTAATCAAAATTTTTTAATAATCTAAACTATTTTAAAAGTATATTTAAAAAAGAGAATAAAAGACACAAGATAATTCGTAAATAGGAGAATACTATAAACGTGCATATTTGAGAAATAAATAGAAATTTCAGCAATTTAAACAGTTATTGAAATAAACTTAAAATTGAAATATTCATAGAAAGGGATAAATTATAAATTAAACACAACTGAAGAAAGACTTAATGACTTGGAAGAAAAATCTAAGGAAATAACCAAAAGCAGGGTTATTATAACCAAAACCAGGAAGGTAAAGAAATGGAAAATAGAAAGGCACATTTAGATACACGCTGGATGGAATGAGGTCTTGCATATACCTAATCGAAGGAAAGAACGGGGATTGTTAAAAGAATAATGTTAGTAAAGATAAAGGCTAAGAACTTTCTCAATTGAAGGAGCATCCCTCGGACAAAAAAAAAAAAAACTGTACCATTAATGCCAAGTGTAATAAATCAATCAATCTACCATGGTAAAATATTTACAAAATCATAATTAAGGGAAAGATTAATTAATTAAGGTTAATTAAGAAAAGAGAGATAAAATGGATTACCCTTAAAGATAATAGTAGAATTTTCATCAGCAACAAAAGATGAGAGAAAAACAATTACATAGTACTCTCAAGGTACTGATAAAAAAATAAAAGCCAAGCTGGAATCCTGTAGTTAGCCAAACTCTCAGCTGAGAGTGGGCTGAATGCACTTTTGTTTAAAGCATGCGAAGTCTAACATGGCTTTCACAAAAGTTGGAGAAGTGACTATTAAAAGATATTCTTCAGCAAGAAGAAATATGAGTGCAGAAGGAAGGAGGGGGAATGTATTAGTCTGTTTTCACGCTCTGATAAAGACATACCCAAGACTGGGTAACTTATAAAGAAAAACAGGTTTAATGGATGCACAATTCCATATGGCTGGGGAGGTCTCACAAACATGATGGAAGGTGAAAGGTACTTCTTACACTGGCTGTAGGCAAGAGAGAGAATGAAAGCCAAGGGAAAGGGGTTTCCCTTTATAAAACCATCAGATCTTGTGAGCCTTATTCACTACCATGAGAACAGTATGGGAGAAACCACCCCATGATTTAACTGTCTCCCACCAGGTCCCATCTACAACATGAGGGAATAATGGGAGCTACAATTCAAGATGAGATTTGGGTGGGGAAGCAGGCAAACCATATTGGGGAACACAAAGCAGTGGCAAAAATGGAAGCAATAAAAGTACACTGGAAATATGTAAATGCGTTTCAGCTTTAAAAACTCATTTTGTGAATACTAACAATGAGAAAAAATAAAAATGTTGGACTCTATAACAACATGGAAGCTAGGAGATGGCAATAAAGCTTTCGACTTTTTTTTTTTTTTTTAGTAGAGTGAGGATTTTGATTAATTGGATACCTTTTGAGAAAAATAAAGATTAAGCACATATGTTATAAATCTGGGGGTAATTACTAGTAGAATAGATATATGATACAAGTGCGTAGACAAATCTCACTTAATATTTAGTGGTTACCTGAAATATAGGCATATTATATACCTAACCTCATAAAACAGTTGTTACTTGGCTTCTGCAATTGTTCTTTTCTTCATTTACACGTGACTATTTCTGTGAGTTTCATCAGTGCTCAAAGTTGTACCTTCTACAGTATAACACATTCATTATTTATTGTCTCCATTCTTTACAAGGCATAGACTTTTTAATACATTATCACAACTCTAAATAATTTACAATTATTATAATACAAAAACTAAGGCTTAGTGTAGCTGAAAATTGTGAACAATCATGAAGTTTCAAAAGCAAGACTAGCATTCCAATCCAAGTCTGACTGTCTGCACCAAAACCCATCCTGTTTCCCACATGTGAGGTTGGCTTTAAGAGTTAAGGCAACACCTTTTTGATGACAGCGATGCTCCCCTCCTCATAGTACAGATGGTAAAAGAGACTGACCTGTGGTGAGTAGGTGGTTTTATGGAGAAACTGATCCTCTCAGACAACTCTGAAAAATAGAAGCAACATGCTGAGCTTATTTTTCCTCATCTAAGATCTTCTAATTGGAGCTTCCCAGCCAGACAATCCTCATGAGTTCACCCCTTTGTTCATGTCTGCTTCTAATCCTCTGAACATTTCCATGATCATTTTCAGGGAGAGGTAAGAGGAAGCAGAGTGTTACCGGGTAGGGGTCGGCAGTTTTGAAGACTTGTAGCTGTGAATCTTTCAGGGAATAATCCAGAATGGTCTCCTCACTGGACAGGAAAGGAAACCTGTCCTGGAGCGGCGAATCCTCTGTCCCCCGACGTGTGCACAGCTAATGGTCAGGAGAGGGGATTCTATGGGCTGTATTCAACCTGCTGCTGCAGGGCTCTGGTTGCCAAGCATTTCCCCAATACTTAACCCCCTACTATTAAAGGTACATTCCTTTGTATTTAAAGCCCAGTGAATCTGGGAGTCCCCTTTTAAATGTCAGTACCTCTGTGAGTAACCCTATAAACCATTCTCAACCGTTATCATTCTAATGTCAATTGGTCTGTAAGGAATTAACACACTGGCCACCTAGTAAATCTGTGGTAATTACAGGGTCATGAGTTTCCAGCCAACAGCATGTATATAGGCTTTGGAACCAGACAAGGATAGAGGGCTCTTTCGGGCACTAACTTGCTGCATTCTTGGCCAAATCGCTTAATCCCTCTAAGCTTCCCCATTTTCCCCCAAAAGATGAAAAAGAAAAACCATGTACTTCATGTGGCAACTGTAAATATTCCAATTAGATAAGATGTTTACACTCAGCATTGTCTTATAGTACACACTCAGGAGTGGTGTGTGTGTGTGTGTGTGTGTGTTTTCATTTTTTACAGTATTAAATGCCTATACATGGGAAAAGGTGTTTGACCAGGTAGTGAGTTCCTTGTTCATGGAGGTGTTCAAGCAGAAGATAAGTAATTCTTTGCTGGGTCATATTTAGCACAGTGCTGGTCACACGGTGGGCACTCAGGAAATATTTGTGTGATCTAAACGTGAACTTTTGCCTCCCACCTGTTCGTTCAGTACATCCTGCCCCTCTACCTATCCCAAGATCTGTCGCCCCTAGCAAAGAATGTGAAGGCATGTGTCACATGCCTAGGGATCAATTCTGCATCAGGGACTTGTACAAAACCCAACAGTGCAGCCTCTGAGTCAGCAGACCCTGACTGCTGACTAACCAGGGTAACAAATACTGGCGTTTCCCAGGCCCACCTCAGTAAGACAAGTGGAAGTGCAGTGGAGGAGATCAGAGGTGGAGGACAGCCCGAGCACGGGTGCCTCCTGCAGGAGCAGCAATGATGGCCATGGGGGGATGCGCGTCAGTATCGTCATATCTTTTTGTGTTTCAGGAGGATCCTGGTTTCAACTGTTGTTCACTAATTCAAATATAAAACAGCAAGAGCAACAACAGCAACTGAGTGAACCCAGTGGAACATATTTGCAGGTGACTTTGTGACCCCATCCTCAGGCCCTATCTTTTTGTGTTTCAGGAGGATCCTGGTTTCAACTGTTATTCACTAATTCAAATATAAAACAGCAAGAGCAACAACAGCAACTGCGTGAACCCAGTGGAACATATTTGCAGGTGACTTTGTGACCCCATCCTCAGGCCCTGGATGGCTCCCTGGCAGCAGTGCCTGGGGAGGTGGCCAGGCACCTCCATGGAGGAGATGAACGCCCTTTCATAATGTGTTAAAATGTCATCTTGTCCACAGAGAGTAGCAACTTGCCAAATGCTATTTCATGGTCCTTAAGTGGAATGCTCAGTCTCATGGAATATATTGTGTATTATTCTGTCAAGAAGGGATTTGGAGGTTTTCAAGTCTTGTGCAATTTTTTAAAAAATTAACATTAATGGAGCTAGTAATTTTTGTAGTATACCTATGAAGTGAACTGGTGTAAGTAAAATGTTTTCTCTTTCGGTTGACTAGGGGTCATAATGACTACGAGTTTCCAGTTCATAGTGGCTCTCTTTTTCAGAGTAAAAGTAAATTGCAAAGAAAGTAGACTCTGTGCAAAGAAAGACATATCAGCCAAGCATCTCACAACCACAGGGTATGTACCTAATCTTCAGACTGTAGATGCCCAAATGTGGTGAAATCTGATTTTCCCATTGAAATGTTCTCCTTTATCTCAAGGTCTGTTTCATTGACTTGAAATATTCAGTTTTCACTGATGTCAGGTACTTACTTTTATAGTGTCCAAAATCACCTCTGTGATTTGCCTTTTGGGTCCAGACTTATAAATAATTGTAGTACTGTCTAGTAAAACAGCTGAGAGTGAGCATTTTTAAAATCCTATTTTCATCACTGTTTACTTAGAGTTTTAAAAATTAATAATATAAAAGGACAAAAATCCAATGACAAAATGAGGAACAATGCTTTTTAATATTCTTTAGGACCAGTGATATCCCAAAGACTGATATGCAAGCAGTTGTAAGGTGCATGGTCTTAGTGGAAAAAAAAAATCATTAAAAAACATGAGATTTGGAATCATGCAATACTGTGTTTAAATTCTGATTATGCCACTAAATATGTGTGTGGCATTGCAACTTGTACTCAATGACTTTGAGTCTTAGTCTCCTCCTTTGGAAAATGGATTTGGGATACTGACCAGAGGACAGGCGAAGGTGCAACGTGGTGGAACTTGTGTGTGTTTGATCTTGGTGACTGTGGTGTCACAGGAGCTGAGTGACTCCAATTTCTCTGACCACCCCTCCCTGATGCAAACTCAGGTTGGCTATTTGCTCCTCTGTGTCCTTGCAAAACTGGTTCCTCCATTGTGCACAGATCCCTTGGTTTTGTGGCTTGTGCAGCTTCAGGTAGCCGAGCCATGGACAGAGTGGCTCTGGGGCAGCCTCGTCCACAGGCAGTCCTGGAACATGGATAATGGATGCAGACTCTTCCAAGCTTTGGACAAGCCTAGTACTTTTATTTCAGTCATGTAGAAATAAAAACTTACCTCCTGGGGTGAGAGCCCTGGGAACTCGTGTCTGGGGGAGCGGGAGACACGCACCGCATTCCTATGACTCTTTTCCTAGAGTCAGTATCTGTGACGTTTTGTGTTTTTCAGAGCTTTGGAGGTTCCCCTTCCCTTTCCATGCAGCACTTGACTGCTAATGCCTTCATTATGACAGTAACAGCTGTCCCTTGGTCCTCTTCATAGTCTCTGCACTCTCTCTGTCCAGGCACAAAAGGGCGAGCGCTTAGCGACTCTTTCCATATGCCTAAGAAATGACCATCTTCATGTCCACGTATGTCCACTTCTCAGCTCCTACTTAACAGTGAGAACAAGCACACGTACATCCTGAACTTAAAATAAAATTTAAAAACAGAAGTGACCAGAGTTTTCTCAGGGCTTTCTCTGACCATCCCTCCCTGATGCAAACTCTGGTTGGCTGTTTGCTCCTCTGTGTCCTTGCACAGCTCCTTCCTCCACTATGCACAGGTCCCTTGGTTTTGTGGTTATCTGTGGTCCTGTGTCCTCTGCTGGACTGGCACTCCCAAGAAGCCAGCACTGCATCCTACTGGAGTCTGTGTCCCCTCCTTCCAGCAGTTACCTGCTTCAAGGTTGGCATCTGTAAGTATTTGTTGATTTAGGGGAGCTGACAAATCTAAGGTTTAGGTTAAATAGATGATTTCTCAGAATCAGATTTAGGCTCCTGTTCCCATCCCCTTAAAAGCCCTTTTCTCATTCAGCATCTTTCTCTTCTGATTTTTCCATAATGTATCTTCAATAATATGTCTATTTCAGACCCCACTAGAGCCAAGCCAATGCTCTGAATGGATCAACAGTTCATGCTGGGGAGGCAGTGGATTTCCCTGTGCTGGACTTCTGGGGGTCAGGGTCGTGCTGTTCAGCACAGCTCATCACTTACCACGGTCACTACATTGCCGTCAGTTCAATCTAGATATGAAGATGTGGCCGGCGGGGTAGCATTCCAGGGACAGGGCCCAGAGGAATCGCCAGAGCCACCTTCTCTCTGAAGGAAAACTGTCCACCACTCCAGCAGCTTAGATTTTGCTGTGAGATATGCAGGTGGAATCTGATCAGATCCACCGGAGCCTCCCAAGGCATCTTTTCACTCCTTTGTTGTTCTGTGGAAATTGGGATTTAGCAGAGACCAGGTTGATATAATCTTCTTATTGAGTGCTGGAGTTCAGTGGGTGGAAGGCAAGGGGGCTTCGGGATTATTAGGCAGCTGCTCCCTTGTGATGTGGAAAAGCAAAGTGTGCCTTTGAAACAGTCATGAGAATTAAATAAATGATTAGGCCAGCCTGTGTATCTGTGTATGGGGAGGTAAGAAAGCCAATTAAAAAACAAACAAACAAACAAAAAACAAACCAGTCTCACTCTATCTCCCAGGCTAGAGTACAGTGGCATGATATTGATTTACTGCAACCTCGTCTCCCATGTTCAAGTGATTCTCGTGCCTCAGCCTCCTGAGTAGCTGGGGCTACAGGCGTGTGCCACCGCATCTGGATAATTTTTGCATTTTTAGTAGAGATGGGGTTTCACCATATTGGTCAGGCTGATCTCGAACTCCTGACCTTGAGTGATTCACCCAGTAAGGCAACCTTCTTAGAGATGCCGTGTTATTGGTTTTACCACATTTTGAAATTCAACATCAGCCCAAAAGGACTTTAGCATTTTACACTCACATACAGCATCAGTTGACATGGACTAACCATGCATACAATGATATCTAGCATTCAGAGAACAAATGGTATTTTTAATTAATCGAAAATTAAGCTTTGAGGATTGCTAGGTTAGCCTCATTATTCACCACATTGTGATTGTCATCTAACAAAGTAACACACTGCAATTGAAATATTTAATTCATAATCCTAATAATTAGAGTCAAAATTTTGGGGCTTGAAAAGGTGCTTTTCCACAAGGAAGAATAAACACACACAGTTGCCCTTAATCATCTCTTCACTTAACACATATTTATTGAGCATCAGTTGCATGCCAGGCACTGAGTAAGCCTTCAGGTTACACAAAATAGATAATTAAATAGGCACAATCCTTGCCTTGTACAGCTTTCTGGTTAGCATAAAAGAAAGACATTCAGTAAATAAACACAAATAAATATATAGATATACTTTGATAAGTGCCATGTGGTAAAATAAATGCACTTAGAATGACAGATACTAAAAATGAATGTAAAAGTCTCTAGTTAAACAGAGTTCAACTATACAAGTAATAACTGGATAAAATGAGCACTCTTTCTTTTTTTACTCTATTTCTTCTTGCTGTCAATTTTTATATACACACAAGACTCTTTTTGTTAGAATATAACCCAGCATGCTGTGTTGAAATCACCTCTTTGTCCTTCATTCTAGAGCATGAGCTCCTGGAGGATAAAGACAAAGAAAGAGTTGAATTCATCTTTCGATTCAGCAAGTCTTATAGGTGCCTGGCTCAGAGAACTGCTCGATTGTTTAAAACATTTTAATTTAATTTTAAGTTCCAGGATACATGTGCAGAAGGTGATGGTTTGTTACATAAGTAAACGTGTGTCATGGTGGTTTGCTGCACCTGTCAACCCATCACCTGGGTATTAAGCCCTGCATGCATTAGCCATCTTCCTCTCCCCAGCCCCTTGACAGGTCCCAATGTGTGTTGCTCCCCTCCCTGTGTTCATGTGTTCTCATTGTTCGGTTACCACTTATAAGTGAGAACATGCAGTGTTTATTTTGCTGCTCCTGCGTTAGTTCACGGAGAATAATGGCTTCCAGCTCTATTCATGTCCCTGCAAAGGACATGATCTCGTTCCTTTTTATGGCTGCATAGTATGCAATGGGGTATATGTACCACATGTTTTTAATCTATTTACATAAAATAGATAATTAAATAGGCACAATTCTTGCCTTGTATAGTTTTCTAGTTAGCATAAAAGAAAGACATTCAGTAAATAAACACAAATAAATATATAGATGTACCTTGATAAGTGATGTGGTAAAATAAATGCACTTAGAATGATAGATACTAAAAGTGCTATCATTGATGGGCATTTTTGCTGATTCCATGTCTTTGCTATCGTGAATAGTGCAGCAGTGAACATATGCGTGCGTGTATCTTTATAATAGAATGATTTATAATCTTTTGGGTATATATCCAGTAGTGGGATTGCTGGGTCAAATGGTATTTCTGGTTCTAGTTCTTTGCGGAATCACCACACTGTATTCAACAATGGTTTGAGCTAATTTACATTCCCACCAACAGTGTAAAAGCATTTTTATTGGAAAGCTGCCCAATTTAATGAATCTAAACATCAAGCTTTAAAAGAATATTAAAATGAGCAGGCCCAGCCATCCGTACTACCAACATGCATCTAATCACAACAGCAATTTACCAGTTTGGGTCACATATATGCCTATTCAGCCATGCTAAATTCTTCTGGGAAGAATGGGGAAGCTAGAAAACCAATACTTTTGTCATGATCTTAACTTAGGGAAGGATTGCCAGAGGTGGCCACAGTGCCCTGCCAAGGTACTTACAGTCAATCTTGGGAGATCATTGAAGATACCAGTGAGCAGAGCTGATAGGGATCAAGGGAGCTGGTGGTGTGGGCGTTCATCAGACAGACTTCGACTTCTGTGCTAATTGTGTGGTCAAGCTACATACGTTCTGTTTTCAGATCTGTTGAATGAGGAAAGTGAGTGAGTCGATTTCAAAGGCAGTATGATGTCATTTTAAAACTCCTGGGCTTGGCCTGAGAAAACACGAATTTGAAGCTTCAGATCCGTTCTATGTGAGCTCTATGAACTTCACAAAGCTACTTAATTTTCATGAGATTTAGCTCTCTTGTGTATCAAAGGAGCATAGCAGACATATACTAAACAGTCTTTTTGATGAAAATCAGATGAAATAGTAGATGAAAAATCATTTTGTTAACTGAATATATATGATATAAATTTCAAGATCTTGCTGCCCTAGTCTCACAGAAAATCGTCACAAATAATGCCCTTTTCTTCGCATCCAAATCGTTTCTTCTTTTGAAATTCCCAATATGCAGTAAAGTGCCTTAAGAGTAGCAGGTGCTGAATAACTGCTTGTTTCATGAGAGAATTAATAAAGAACTCAAGAGACTCAAGAAACATTTGCAAGGCAGCTGCTGGGGATTAGTGGGAATTTCTGAGGCCCCATGAAGCCGAAGAGCTCAATCCATAGGTGAAAACCTCAACCTTGTGTCCTTGGTTTAACTGTTCCAAAGCCAACACTGAATGGACCAGTGCAAGTGGGGGTGCTGCCCTGGCTGTTCACTCCAAGCAAGCCTATGTTCTGCGAAATGGGGGTACCCACCTGTGCTGAGGAGGGTGGCAAGCGGGCTCTCCTGCCAATTCCACCATTTACTTAGCTGTAAGACAGTGGACAAATGGAAACAAACGATCCAGCATCCACAACTTGATAAAGATTTCCAGACTGAGTACTGATTCGTTCCACTATGTCATATGTACTTTAAAATTCTTGATCTTTGAAATATTTTTTTAGTTTTATGATTAAAAATAACATTTTACTGAACATTACTAAAAGTTCTATGATTAAATATAGCACTTCCTTGTTTCACTCCCTCTCATTTCATCTTGTCTCCCTTATCAGAGGCAACCATTTTCACCTTTTTTGCTTTTTCTTGGTCTTGAAAAAAATATTTATATGCCTACTATCTTTTGATTCATTAATTTTAAATATTATCTAACTAATTCCTATCGTGAGAGATGAGAATTTAATTATCTTATACTACCTTTCCCTCAGCTTCTTTCACCATTCTTCCTAAATAGCAATTCTAAAAATGTTAGTTTAATGAAGGTCAGCGTTATTATTATGCTATGCAAATATTATACATAGCTGTGCATTGTAGGGTATTGTGATTACATTTTTTAAAAGGTTTCTCCTGAAGTTAGCAATTGTCTTGTTTTATCATTTCTTTAGAATTTTGTGCCCCTTGTTCAAACTTTCCAGATCTTCCTTGTTCTGGTTTTCCATAAGGTTCATTGCATCAGTAAAGGATCAGTTCATACTTTCCTTCCTGGGGCACTCGGGGGATCACCAGCGCCTGTCTTCCAGGATTGGTTTCTCTCTGGGTCATCCATGCAGCCTTCTCATGGGAATTCCCACCAGTCATCCGAGGAAGTCCCCTTCTCCTGAGTCACATCCCTGCTTTCAGAGTCTTACGTCTTCTTTCTTTTGCTGGCTGGTTTATACTGCTGGGGCATTTTTTCAGTTGCATCGTCAGGTTAATGGGATGGCACCAGGTAGAAGGCAGGGGCACAGCCTGCTCAGCCTGTCGGTGTCCTGTTTGCCACAGCTCCTGCCTGGGCAGTTTGCTCCCAGGCCTGAGAACAGTTAGTAACTTGGGATCTCCCTCTACTATTATCCTAGAGATTCACTTATCTTCTCTCATACTGGATTCCTCTTTTCTCTATTTATTGTTATCCTTTTTGTTTTATTTTATTTTTGCTTTCCTCAGCAACTTCCCAAGAAAGTGAGTATGAGAGGTAAACGTTTTGGGACCTAGCATGTCAGAAACGTCCTTTGTATAAAATTTAGGTTGGAAATATTTTTTTCTTCAGAAATTTGAAGGCATTTGACCGGGCACGGTGACTCATGCCTGTAATTTCCCAGCACTCTGGGAGGCTGAGGCGGGTGGATCACTTGATGTCAGGAGTTTGAGACCAGCCTGGCCAACATGGTGAAACCCTGTCTCCACTAAAAATACAAAACTTAGCCAGGCATGGTGCCGCAGGCCTGTAATCCCAGTTACTCTAGAGGGTGAGGCAGGAGGATTGCTTGAACCTGGGAGGCAGAGGTTGCAGTGAGCCAAGATGGCACCGCTGCACTCCAGCCTGGGTGACAGAGTGAGACTCCATATCAAAATAAATAAACAAATAAATAAATAAATATAAATAAAAAGAAAAGAAATTTGAAGGCATTCATTGTCTTTTGGTTAGTATCTGGGTTCCTTTAAAGAAATCTGAAGTTATTCTGACTTTTTAATTGTTTGTGTATGAACTGCTTTTTTTCTATGAACACTTTTATGATCTTCTCTTTGTCCCTAGTTTGCTGAAATTTATATTGGTGCTTCTTGGTGGATTTATAGACCATAATTGTTGCAATAATGCTGCATAACAAACGACCCTGGACGTCAGTGGCTTTTCTCACTCCTGGCTCTGCAGGTCAGCTCCTTTGGCTCTCTGTGTATTTATGGGTCAAGTTCAGGCATTGCATTTCTCAGCGTGGAGCCCAGGCCGAAGGAACATTTGCTACCTGCAGGGTAAACTTCTCAGGGCAAGAGTGTTTAAGGTTCATCCAAACACCATGGGCACACTTATAGCCTCCTGCCAGATGTGGGGTATATCAAACCCAGTTATGTCCCATCCCCCAGTGCAAGTCATATGGCCAAGTCCAAGTCAAAAGATCAATGAGGTTTCCCTGCCCACAGTGAACTAACACAAAAGTGAGGAGGGGGAAAGAACCATAAACCACACTTTGGGAGGCCGAGGCGGGTGGATCATGGGGTCAGGAGATCGAGACCATCCTGGCTAACACAGGGAAACCCCATCTCTACTAAAAAATACAAAAAAAAAAAAAAAATTAGCCAGGTGTGGTGGTGGGTGCCTATAGTCCCAGCTACTCGGGAGGCTGAGGCAGGAAAGTGATGTGAACCCAGGAGGTGGAGCTTGCAGTGAGCCGAGATCGTGCCATTGCACTCCAGTCTGGGCAACAGAGCAAGACTCCGTCTCAAAAAAAAAAAAAAAAAAAAAGAACCATAAACCAATGACACAATTTCCTGTTGTGCAGATCTGGTTTCATCCCTTGAATTGGGTATTGATGGGCCATTTCAGGCTGCAAACTCATGTCTTGCAGTTCTGAGGAATTACTGCGAATTATTGCATTCAGGTTTCCTTCCACTCCATATTCTTTATTCTTGATTTCTGGAACTCTTGTTTCCCAGCATTGTACCTCTTGGATTTGGTCCTGATTTTCTCTTCCTTCCTATTGCTCACCTCCTAAGTCTTTATTTTTCCTACTTTTCTGTTCAACTTTATCTTCCAACCCTTCTGTCAAATTTTTCATTTCTGTAGTCATAATTTTTATTGTGTAAGGACTCTTTCTTCTCTGAATGTTCCTTTCTTAATACTGTGTTTTTAGTGCACAAATACAATAACTCCCCTTATTTTTTGGAAAACATAATATAGTTTATTTTTATTTTTTCTCTCAGCACAATCTCTATTTCCTCTAAGTTGTATTAGCGAGGTATTTTCATATCTTTCAGGTTAGAGAATTTCTTCACAAATTCTTGGTCATCTGCATGTTTTTGAAGTCACGATATTAAAACCCTGAGTGTACATGTTGGGTTCTTGGGCAGGGTGTGTCAGCTGAGCTCTTCACTGTGTAGTCTTGCTAAGGCATTGTTTGAAGATCCCCTGAAATCGATATTTCTATGTTTTGTTTTTTAGGCTCCTCGGGTTTTTTGAAAAAGCATAGAATTCTGTGTGGAGAAGTGCAGCCGAAGGAGCACAGAAGGGATGGAGCCTCCTGTGTTCAGGAGGTGCACATCCACATTGCGCTCTTGTTTTATGTGAGGGTGCATCCGTCAACCGAAGACTTTTCCTTTTGTCACCTTCAAAGAGTAAAACCCTCCAGACTTCCACGGCATGGGGGAGAGGGCAGAGCGGGGCATTTTCCCGGAGGCATGGAGAGGGCAAACTCTTGGCCCTGCAAATTAGTGAGCCTTCTGAGGACTCTCGGTGCACAATTAAGTTAGTTTTTGGCTTTTTCCATTGCAGGTTTAGGATTTGGCTTTTTTGAATCTGCTAAGTCAGTTATTTCTCATCCATTTGCTTTCCAGCTACTAAAATGTAGAATTATCTCCTCTTCCATTTGCTTCATTTTTTAGGCGTATGGCTTTAAAAATCCATTTTAAGTGTAATTTTAGTGGAGGGATGGGAGGGAACAAAAATAGATATGTGTGTGTTCAATCCACTGTTTACTTACAAGTAATTCTCAGTTTTTTGTGTTTGTTTTTATCCAGATTCTTATTACAAAAGCAATTCATAACATCTGCCTGAAACATCTTTAGCTGTGAAGGTTTTGGGGGAGAAAAATAATATACTCCACCATAGCAATTTTCAAAAAGCCTAATCCTTGAAAAGCATTGTAAAAACAGCTATGAGTTAGTGAATTACCCCTATAGGTCAAATGCTGTCTTGGCTGATTTACATATATTGTATCCAGTCCTCTGCAGGCTCAGTTATTGTTTATTTTTCCACAACAGATGGAGGAACAAAGGAGAAAAAATTTAATAAAATTTATTGAGGACACTCAGTTGGTAAGAAGTGAGTTTTCTTGAAATCCAGAACCAGATTTAAGGGCTGTTTCTCATATTCCGTCTGATTTTTTAATTTGTCAGGGAATGTACCCTACAGATAACTAAATAAAAGACAGTATTGGTAGAACTAATGAAAGAGAGACAAAATCAAATGAGATGTGAAACAAAACCATGATCAGAACAAGGAAAACGGTGATGGTGTTTTCCATCCGCGTTTTCTTTGTCTATTTCTTTTGCATTAAGCTTGCTTTAAAGCCAATACTGGATTAAAGTTTTTCAGTGGCAGGTGAACTTTAAAGGAAAAGTCCATAAAACTTGCTGTTTTTAAACATCCATAAAATAGTTGATTTTAACTGAAACTCTTAAGCATGAAATCAGTACTTGCTGATGACTTCATTGAGAACAAATGGACTTTATATTTAATAGACTGTAACCAATATGACCATCTCTGGCCTGATTCAGTTATGAACAAGGCTCAGATTTTCTTTGCTGGGTGTTAACAAAGGTACCTCAGTCCATGGAAGACTTGTCCCTGGATTTTTCTTTGCTTTGCTGACTCCTTTTCATTAGAACAGAGACAGATGCGTGTAGAAGTTATAGCACGGAGTCTGCCATTAGTTTGGCTATTCTGTAAATATTAACTTTGGGCAAGTTATTTACCTTTTTTAGTTTATTTCCTCATCAGAAAAAAAAATGATGAAGTTACGTTATTTTACATGTGGGGTTGCTTTGAGGACCAAGGCATTTGGGAAGTACTTGATGTAGGACCTGGTTATGAATTGTTATTTATATAATTTATTATTTATTATTCCATGTATGAATACATTGTACTAGAAGCTGAATATTCAAAGATGAATAAGATTTGATTTCTGATTTCAATCATTTCAGAGGTTAGTAGAGGATGTAGGGTAGAGGTAGATCATTCTAACAGTCTCCACACTGTGAAACTGACCCACTACTGACACTTAAAATCCTATATAGAAACCACTGACTCTTGCATGTGTATATTCAGCCAAGATCTTTTCTCTAGTCTCCAGATCTATAAACTCATCTTCCTACTCAAATTTGAGTATCTCAAGTATATCTCAAATTCAACACATCCAGCATGGCACTTTAAATTCTTTTAAACCTGGTTCTAGTACACGTTTCCTGTCTTCATGGCAGAAGCACTATCTCCCAATTGTATAAACCAGGAACTTTGGAATAATCCTCATGACATGCCTACTTATGCTTCTCCCACATGTAATCCAAAACCAAGTGCTCTAAATTTTAATCCAAATTTTGCTCAATTCTGCTTGTTAGTATTTCTTCTCTATTGCCATACCCCAAATAAGCTCTAGTCACTTCTCGCCTATATTTCTACTATGACTAGGTTGCCAGCTGATATGGTTTGGCTGTGTCCCCATCCAAATCTCATCTTGAATTGTAGTTCCCATAATCCCCATGTGTCATGAGACGAACCTGGTAGTAGGTAATTTAATCATGAGGGCAGTTACCCTTATACTGTTCTTGTACCAGTGAGTGAGTTCTCACAATATTTGATGATTTCATAAGGGGATTTTCCCCCTTTCGCTTGGCACTTCTCCTTGTTGCCACCATGTGAAGAAGGATGTGTTTGCTTCCCCTTCCGCTATGATTGTAAGTTTCCTGAGGTCTCCCCAGCCATGCAGACCTGTGAGTCAATTAAACCTCTTTCCTTTATAAATTACCCAGTTTGGGGTATGTCTTTATTAGCAGTATGAGAACAGATGAATACAGCAGCTTCTTCTCATGATTCTTGGAGTTCATTTTCTTTATTACAACAAGACAGCTCTTTAATATCTTTTCAGTGATCTTAAAATGAAAATAAATTTCCTTACCAGCCAGTGTGTGCCTGCTGAGTCTGCTTTTCCCAGCCTCCCACGCTGCTTTCTCTTGTTTCTCTGCCTTGGCCAGGCCACTCCAAACCCCTTTCAGTTATGCAGATATGTACTGGTTCCTTCTCACCACAGGGTCTTTGAACATGGTATTCCTCCCTTGCCCAAGTACTTTTTCTAATTAACTCTAGTCTCCTCTGACAGCAGCTCAACCATCGTCTTCTCCGATAAAATTTCCCTGACTTCTTAATTTGCTTGGAATGTGATCTCATAGAAGTTTTACTTTTCATCAAAGCATTTTTGAGATATCATCACATATCCCTCATTATGCTTATTTGATTAACCTCTTTTACCTGTCAATGAAGACAGAATGGTTGCATTCACTGCTGCATTCTAGAGGCTAGGACAGTGCCTAACATAAAGTGAGTGCTCAGCAAATATTTACAGAATGAACAAATGAGCTGTGAAATCTATGGGAGGTAGAGCTGAGCTTCCTTTATTATATCTACAGTCTGGCATGGGTAAGTACTCCATAAATATGTGATTAAATAGATAAATGAGTGAAAGATTAATGAATAAATGCTTTGCTAAAGGTGAGGTGGGGACATCCAGGGATGCGTTAAACCCCACTGAGAGGTAAGGGGGGGACATCAGGATGCCTTCTCAGAGGTGACAATAACTCAGCTAAAAAGGATCACCAGTTACAAGCCTGGTGAATGGAGCAGCATGAATGACGAGAAGAGGAGGCCTGGCCCGTGGGGGAATCCCAAGTATTTCAGGCTGCTTGGGGAGTAGGATATGAGAAAGGGACTGGCATCTACTAGTCCACTCCAAAGAGGACCCAAAATAAATGCAAAAATAATCCCCCATGAGAAGATCTGACAACAGCAGGGATGAGTCAGAAAGAAAGCAGGCAACAGCAATTTCCTCTTTGCAGAAGTCATGGATTACACACTCCTGTATGACTCCACGAGCTCCCGGGTGTTTGATCAAAAGACAGCTTAACGGGGGCTGAGGAAGGAGCCAAAACCGGCCCTGAGCTGACCAGGGGAATGGTAACCGAGCTAATGTGATTAGTCTGAATGGATAAAATGTGAATGGGCAGCATGAAGGACAAGCCTCAAGCACAGAAAATCAAGACAGGGAAACCTGGTGCCAAAGGAGCATAAAGCTTGAATACCCCTTTCAGCCTGGAGAGCAAAAACAAGAGCTGGAAAACAGATTTCTCTTACACCCTCTGAGAATTGTTGAAACTCCAGTTCACAGTCAGAATTGTCCTCAACAAATCCTGAGAGTCTCCATGTGGATCCCCCGCATGCGCTGACCCAGACAGCTGGGTCTTTACAGGCCACCCCTCCCATTCCTCCTCGCGGGATGCAGAGCCACTGTCCCAGCTGAACGAAGGTATCCCTATGTTACTGCAGAGGCTGCTGAGGCTGCCTCCATGCTTATGCCCTCTGACCTCTACGCTCTTCTTCCTCTCCCTCCCAAGTTTTGGCTGGCCCACCACTCAAGCAGCTGCAAGCTCCGCTTGTGACCCAATCCTGGACACCACCTTTCCTTGCCCCACTACATAGTCCACCAAGCAGGCCTGCCTTGTGCCCTCAGGGTCTTAATCCCATATCACAGAGATTTTACTCAAGCAGTTCTTTTTGTTTTTAACATACAGTTGCTTTTCCAAGGACTCAGATATGAATGTATGAAATACGGCCCTGAGGACAATAAGAGAGTTTTACTCAGAATCACTCCTGTCTTCCTCGTTGGGGCGTTTTCCTCATACCCAACTTAGGCAACTCAACCCACTCTTTCCTTGGAAGAGCTCTTTCCTGGGCCTTAGTCCTTCACATAAGCACAGCCTTCCCTCTAGAGCCAGGAGTGGGATTGCACTGAGTTTCCACCGCAAATGGAAGGTGTCCATAACACCTTTGGTGATAGTATAATTTAATAAATTGGGAAGAAACCAAGTAGTTTATAGGAAATTCAAGCATAATACTTTATAGCCACATGATGTGTGATAGCATGTAAAGTCTATTTATATATATTAGATCATTTTATCCTCAGAGCAATCTTAAAGGGAGGGCAGGATATGCAGATGTTTTGTTTATTGAGTCGGTCAGATTCAGTTAGTATAATTCTTTCCAATTTTATGCTCTTCTGTCTTTATTGTTCATTATTGACGGAGACCAGTACTTCTCTAATTCCTGCAAGAACCCATCTTTGCCCACCAGCAGCTAACATTCTTCCCATTTTCTGTCACTGCTCAGCTGCTATTCCAGTTACAGTCCTTTCCAATCAACGCCTTCTCATGTAAACTCATTCTGCCACCCTGAAGCTTGTCCCCTCACCGATCCCATCTCTTGCTTCTGCATCCCAGCTCCATCCGCATCTCTGCTGTAGCTCCTCTCAAAGGACCCTGCTCTGTCTTCCTCAATCCACTTGCCCTCTACCGAATAATTATTTGATGGTAGGCTTTCCCTGCCAGCATCTGCAGTCAAGTGAAATGTTACTACAAGCGGTCAAGAAAAGCCAAATGTCTAGAATCTGGAATGGTTGATGTCTTATGTGGAATCTTCTGAACATAGAGGTGCTACAAATGTCTTATATACCCAGGCCAGTGACAGGGACAATGCGAAGACGTTGTTAGTTCAAGTTGAGTTCCAGAAGATTCCTCTCCAAAGGACTCATCTACTGGAGTCACCTAACCATTCTGACTTTCTCAACTAAAACAAGACTAATCATTGCCTGCATTTCTTGTCAAATTTTGGGGTATGTATGTGTGTGCATATGCACAAATGAGGTTCATTCTTCTGAGGATGAGTTTGAAGACCTTTTCTGCCAGTGGAATCATTAAAGTCATAGGATCTCTGCAAAGGGCCCCGGGTTCAGAACCAATGCCTTTCTCTACCACTTCTCATCTCCCCAACCTTGAGCAAGGCAAATAACCTCATTTCCTGCTGACCATCAACTGGCTTCTCTACAAAGTAGGAGTAGTAGCATCTGCTCCATTATCACGGGAGGCTGATACAGGAGTGACAGGGGACCGTGTGCATAAAAATTCTGTGAAATTCTGTTGCAAAGTCAGTGTCCTCTACCCTTATGCTTGGATGCTGACTGTTGAGGTCTGGGACTAAAGAAGTTGTGGGTGTCCAGTTATGAATAATAGTACCAAACACAGAGAAATATTTTGATCATAGCCTATATTATTAGTACAATTCTGAGCTTGAAGTATTCTCTTATACTGTCTAATATAATGATATACTTTTTGCATTTTGCTCAGATTTTACAATTTAAAAAAACTCATAAGTGCTCTTGTGATCTTAGAATAGTACTGAATAATTTTGAATGGAAAACAAAAGCACCTCCCTCAATGCTATATTACATTGAAACAAATACAATTAATGTTTCTAAACCTATATTTAAATTTTATTTGGAAGAAACCTGAAAAAAATGCAATCAAATGCCAACATTTCAAACAAGAAGAACCAGGGCCACAGCATAAATCCGTACTTCAAGTTACATAGAAAACGAGTAGCAGTCAGCACTGAAAGCCTGTGCTCGTCCATGCCAGGCTAATGCCCTCTCCTCCATAATCCTGCTTTCCTCAATTTTTTCTCATATATACACACATAAGAAGATTTGATTATAACTCACAAACATGAGTCATTTAAGTCTCCTCATCTTAAAAGTTTATAATACAGTTATACCTGATATAAATGATGAATTGATGGGTGCTGACGAGTTGATGGGTGCAGCACACCAACATGGCACAAGTATACATATGTAACAAACCTGCACGTTATGCACATGTACCCTAGAACTTAAAGTATAATAAAAAATAAAAAATAAAACGTTTATAATACTGGCCGGGCACAGTGGCTTATGCCTGTAATCCCAGCGCTTTGGGAGGCCAAGGCATGTGGATCACCTGAGGTCAGGAGTTCCAGACCAGCCAGACCAATATGGTGAAAACCCATTTCGACTAAAAGTACAAAAATTAGTCGGGCTTGGTGGCAGGTGCCTGTAGCCCCAGCTACTCAGGAGGCTGAGATAGAACCCGAGAAGCGGAGGTTGCAGTAGGCTGAGATCACACCACCGCAATCCAGCCTGGGTGACAGAGTGAGACTCCATCTCAAGAAAAAAAGAGAAAAGTTTATAATACGAGAATAACTTAATGCTTAAGTAGCAGCAGAATATGGTCTGTATTCATACCTTTTCTGGACTATGTGACATTTTAACACGGAGCTTTTACCATATGTTTACATCGTTGCTCAAGCTACCTTCAGGTACCCCTTGTACTGCTACAGAAGCCTTTCACAGGGTCTCCTTGCACTCATCCCTGCCTCTCACCAATCTACTCTTCGCACTTGGGTTCTGGGATTCTCCTAAGCACACAAGCCATGTCATGAGCCTTTTCTATTCAAAAGCTCCTTGGTTTTCCGTCTCTCTTGGAACAAAGTCCAAGCTGTTTTTTTAATTGTTGTTGTAGGTTTTTTGTTTTTTTTGTGTTTTCTTGAGACAGTATTTTCTGTCACCCAGGCTGGACTGTGGTGGCATGATCTCAGCTCACTGCAACCTCTACCTCCCAGGTTCAAGCAATCCTCCTGCCTCAGCCTCCCGAGTAGCTGGGACTACAGGTGTGCACAGCCACGCCTGACTAATTTTTGAATTTTTAGTAGAGATGGAGTTTTGCCATGTTGGCCAAGCTGATCTCAAACTCTTGACCTCAGGTGAGCTGCCCACCTTGACCTCCCAAAATGCTGGGATTACAGGCATGAGCCACTGCACCCGGCCAAGTCCAAGCTGTTTTGAGTGGCCTACAAGGCTCCCTGTGATCCGGCCTCTGCAACCTCCCAGGCTCTGGGAATGTTGAGCTCCCTTTGCTGTTTTCTCTCTAACTGACACTTGACTGTTTTCATTCCCTTGACTGGTGTCCACTGGCTGCTTCCTTCTGTGTCCCATGACATGTGACTTCTTCCTGCCCGTTCTTAGAAAGTACTTCCCCAGATCATGTATCTCTTCTCTCTCCTTATGGAATCCTCCACATTTATTTTATCACACTATGTGGTTGTAAATGTGGGCTATATTGTTTGCCATTGTTTGCTTTGCATTTAATTAAACTGCTAAATTCTAAGTCCCAGGAGGTGGGGACCAAGATAGTTTTTATCTTCCCAGGGCTTAGGAAGGTAATCGACACATAGCTGGGATGCAGACATCATTTCCCCACCAACTTTTAGCCTTACCTTGGTCAGTCTCTGCTGACTTTGGCAATTTCCAGTGGAGTCAGATTCTTAAACTGGACTCTGGAGGAATTTGGTGTCTCCTGCTGCCCTGCTGTGTGGACTCAGTATCTGCCCCTCCATCCAACTCTGTCTGCCCCTGAGTTTAATGCACCAGGTCCTAATCACCTGAGAAAAGCTTCCATGCTGCTTGGCCATGGCCCAGCCTTTCTCCATCTTCCCTGGCTTACTGCACAAAGTAACCTTGCCTGTAAGCAGGTCAGTGAAAGCACGGTGCACCACCTCCTCCTCCTGAGTGAAGGGCATTTCCCACCCTGACCTTTATTTCGGATCTGTGCCCTGAGAATTAGGTGAGAAATGGATAGCAACTTAATCCTTCCTCTGCCAAGGAGGGTCCTCTCTTAAAAGGTTCCCAGTTTGCAGCTGAGCTGATGAAGCTGTAACTGGTGAAAGTTCCTTCATCAGTGGGTAGATGTTCAACGTTGAAACATATATCCTGGGTATCTACTGGATATCTAACTGCAGTCCATCAGGCAGGCTGATCCTGAGTTAGGAGAATGGGGTAAAAGGTGAGAGATGTGACAGAATATTACAGCAACCAGAAACAGTGACGGCTACCTTTCAAGCACCTACTGTACTCTATGTGCTTTACATGTGATCTTGCATTTGCTTTTCACAATAACCTCATAACGTGGGGATCATTCTCATTCACATCTTCCCACCAATCAAAGTGAGTGTGAGAAGACGCAGGGGACCCCAGCCCACGGCTACTAACGTGACAGGGTCTCATTCCTGCTCCATCCACATAGCAGGGAGCTCACCCTCACCTATCAATGATGATGTGCAAATTAAAAAAAACCACACTGAAACCACCAGAGTGCAAAAATACATTCAGATACCAAATGTCTGGGAGGTTATGTAACAATGGGGGTTCTCTTACCTGCTATGGGCATAGCATGATCACACTGCAAGGCTGTAGTGAACTGCCTGGTAAAGTTGAGCTTCGTAATTCCTCCCCTCACACCCTATCCTGGGAACTTTTACACACGTGCCAAGGAAACATGAACAAGGATGTTCATGGAAGCATCAATGGAAATATTTGATGGACTATTGCATGAATGCATTGTGACGCCATGGCCAAACAGGAAAACTACATGTCAGGAAAGCTAAAGAAACCCCAGCTGGGCATATCAGTGTGGATGAAGCTCAAACACACCATGTTGTGTAAAAGAGGTAAGTTGCAGAGTAATACAAGTAGTACAGTCAATTGAGGAAAATGCAAAATTTAACAATAGATCAATTGGAGAGATAGAAGGATGGCAGATAGTAAAATTTTGAAGGAAAGCAAGAAATTTAAATTTGCAATTGATGATGTGTCAATCTTTCTCTGAGGGGAAGCTGGAGTTTGCAACTGGGGAGTAGCACTAGGATGCTTCCAAATTATTGGTCTTATTTCATTTCTCAAGCTCCGTGCTGGGTATTTCTCAAACTTTGGAGATTTAGTGTTCTTTTTCTTCTTCCCTTTTTTTTTGAGACAGAGTTTTACTCATATTGCTCAAGCTGGAGTGCAATGATGCGATCTTGACTCACTGCAACCTCCGCCTCCCGGGTTCAAGCGATTCTTCTTCTTTGGCCTCCCAAGTAACTGGGATTATAGACATGTGCCACCACATCTGGCTAATTTTGTATTTTTAGTAGAGATGGGGTTTCACCATGTTGGTCAGGCTCATCTCCAACTCCTGACCTCAAGTGATCCATGTACCTTGGCCTCCCAAAGTGCTGAGATTACAGGCATGAGCCACCATGCCCAGCAGTGGTTTTCTTAAATAATACATGTTATATGAACCATTTATCTCATGTGATGTTTTCTTATAAAAGTAAAAATTACAAAACTCCCAAAATGTAACTTCAGAAGTGTATACTGTAGATGCTAGCATTTTTTATACAACAGAAAAATAAATTATCTTGCCCTGTTTTTCCATAATTTATAATATTCTGGCCAACTCCATCAAATAACAAGGCAGAATCTTCAGTTCCATTGAAAATGATGACAAATTCAATTCCACCACATAATAACACAGAAGAAAAACCTTCCTGTTTTTGTCCATTTGTGCTTATATAACAAAATACCTGAAACTGGCAATTTATAAATAACAGAAATTTATTTCTCACAGTTCTGGAGGCTGGGAATTCCAAGTTCAGGGTGCTTTCAGGTCCCGTACCTAGAAAGTGCCTGTTCTCTGTCTACAGGATGGCACCTGGTTTCTGCCTCCTCGACCGGGAGGAGTGCCATGTCCTTGTGTGGCCTGGTGGAAGAGCAGAACAAGATAGGTGAACTGTCTCTGAAGCCTCTTTTATGGCATTATCTTATTTATGAGGGTGGAGTTCTCATGATTTAGTCCTTCCCAGACGGTCTTACCTCTTATTATTACAGTGGGGATGAAATTTCAACATGAATTTTGGAGGGAACATGCTTTCAAACCATAGCACTGCCCCCTGATGAAAATCACAGAACCATAGACTTTCTGATTCAGAACAAATCTCAGTGTTCTTCTAGTCCAAGCTGATATGAAATATCGAACCAATAAACTCTATTTATCTTCCTTTTGCATTTGTAATGTACCTCTAATAATTTGATCTTAGTTGACTTCTATATTAAATATGTTCACAGACTGATGAATATAAATTACTTTCATTCATTTAATCAACAATCATTTTCTCAATACTTACTATGTGCTAGGCATGGTTGTTAGCCAATAGGACACCAAGATAAACAAGATTTGGGGCCAGTCTTCAATTAAGTAACTGTGTAATGGAGAAAGCAGGTGGCAAAATAGAAATATGACAACATAATTTCTTAAAAGATGGGAGAGAAATGTTAGGTTCTCTGTGATCACCAAGAAAGAGCACCTGGACAATTGGAAGGATCAAGAAAGGCTTCCTGGAGGAGGAGGCTTCCAATCTGGGTCTTGAAAGAGAAAAGGAGGAGGAGCAACTCACATGGAGAAGATGAATATGAAAACATTTCCTAAAAAGGGACTGAATCAGGAAAGAAAAAATGAGACAACATAGCATAATGTTTCCAGGAAATATCAAGTATTATCATTTTGCTGGGGAACATATTATTTTGTCAAGTTGTAGGAACAAAGAGGAGAAATCCAGAAGAATGGCCTTTATTTTGTGTCTGGGTATGTAAGAATGACACCCGAGGGCTCTGAGCCTGAAATCAGGGCATGGATTCACATCCTGATCTTTCAGTTACACGCTGTGTGTCCCGGGGCAAGTCCCTTGACATTCACTGAATTCTATTTTCTCCGGCTGTAAATGAGGCAAAAAACACACAACTCCAGTGATCCCCTGGATAGCTAACGCAGAATCTGGCCCACAGCAAGATGAATTGTGAAGTTTAAATGGGGTAACAGACACAGAAGTATTTTGGTCAGTACACAGTGCAGGGATGAGTATTTGAATCGTGTGTTAGGATGACAGGGACTGTCCTCGCTGAGATGTGCATATGCCAACTTCTAGTGACAATGACCGCAGCAGGGGAAATGCAGCTCCCTGAATGTGACCTAAATACACCATGCTGCTTAAACCCTGGCAACAAGAAAGACAATTCCCTCAGCATACAATATTCACAGTGAGATCGGGTAGGTTTTACTCACCTCACAGCCTTTGGTCTCCTCTTAACATCACAGCTGTTCAAAAACTATGTGGAAAAAAAATTAACTCGGCCAGCGTGGTAAGCTGTCCTGGGCTGATTTGCCTGGTGGACTTGAATTGTTCAAATCAATTCACTCCTGCTGAGAAGTTCTCGTTACAATGTCACCTTAAAGTTAAATAATATGGAGAGTCTTTGTCCTGAACGGTTGGTGTTTCTTGTTCCTTTTTAACCTTGATTCTGAGTTCTTGTAAGATTCTAACAACTATTTTGGTAAGATAATATGCCCTAATAACTCAGTCAGGCAATCAGGACTTGAATTATTATACCTCCTGATTGCCAGACACTGGACCAGGAGCTTTATAGACACTATTTTTAAAAGAATCTCCTATAAAGCTCTTAGGAAGTAGTTATTACTGCCCACATTACAAGATAAAACCAATGTGGCCCAGAGAGTTTGAGTAGTTTGCCCAGACACACCAGATCTCTAAAGGGGGAGTAAGGTTCAAAACCAGGTTAAGCAACTCATGTCCAGAGTTTTCTCCACTGTACACAGAGTCTCCAAACTTCCAGGAGCGCCAATAGATTTAATGAATTAATTGATGCAATCCCCTTGGATGTCGTAATAGACAACTTTTTACTTTTAAAGCTGTTCCTAGCTGGGTTATCTAAACTTCGCACTGATAAATAAGTGTCCCAAATGCATTGTCCCCAGTGCAAAAGGCTCTTCCCCTGGGGTGTGACGCACTCTCCTCTCAGCACTGCCAGGCTCCTGGGGTGGAGCTCAGGCTGTGTGCCCAGTCGGCTTCACTCCTGGAAGGGACCCTGGAGAAGCTGATAGGGAGGAGAGGGACGGGGAGGAGGCATCCTTCCCAGGTTACCCCAGCTTGATCTTTTTGTTTTGGTTTTGCTGCTAGTTCTGAATCTTCAGCAACAGGCAATGTTGAAGAGTGCATCTCTCTCCAGGGCTCTGACGGCCTTGCTGTCATTGTTTAGGTTTGGAGTTAGTCTCCGTGTGTTCTAGAACATTGGACTATAAACTCATTTTGCCAGATCCAGACTAGGACATATTTTACATTTACATTTTAACCTACTGTCCACAAATGCAAACCAATATTTCTCTCTCTCTCTCTCTCTCTCTCTCACACACACACACAATCTTGTACTGCACTCTAGTATTTTCTTTCACTCTCCTTTCTTCTATTGTACTTTATTTTATTTCATTGCTAAGGAAGTCTGGTCACAATTCAGAAAATTGATTTCATCACCCCCTGGATTAGGATCTGAAGTCTGGAAAACACTGCTCCAGAATAACTCAGAAACTCGTGAGTCTCTATGCATAGTTTACATGAATCTCTGCCGTCCTTGAGGACACAGAGCCTGTGGAGGTTACTAGGGGCCTGCTTCTTGGTTCCCTTACACCCTGGCCAACTCTTAGTGTGATCTGCACACTAGGACCTGCTCGACTGTACATGTCATTACCCCCATTCGACTAAGAATCTTTGAGAACCTAGCCTGGGCCGGGCGCGGTGGCTCAAGCCTGTAATCCCAGCACTTTGGGAGGCCGAGACGGGCGGATCACGAGGTCAGGAGATCGAGACCATCCTGGCTACACGGTGAAACCCCGTCTCTACTAAAAATACAAAAAACTAGCCGGGCGAGGTGGTGGCGCCTGTAGTCCCAGCTACTCGGGAGGCTGAGGCCGGAGAATGGCGTAAACCCGGGAGGCGGAGCTTGCAGTGAGCTGAGATCCGGCCACTGCACTCCAGCCTGGGCGACAGAGCAAGACCCCGTCTCAAAAAAAAAAAAAAAAAAAAAGAGAACCTAGCCTGGACATCATTGTGTTTACTGTATTCCAGATGTATAATATATAAATAATACATGTTGTATATTCTATATATATAACTCACATATACCTCATATGTATGTCATCTTCATGTATATTATATATAATCTCATCATATATAGTATATGTATCATATAGTATATATATCATATGTAGTATAGTATCATATATAGTATATATTATCATATATATGACAATATGTACATGTATATATTTGTAAATATATAAAATGTGAATATAAAATATATACAAGTATATATTGTCATATATATACATATACTGTATATGTATATACTATATATGTACTATATATACATGTATATACGTACACATGCAATATATAGTATATATTATCATATATGACAATATACAGTATATTATGTATATATTTTTCATCTATAACATGAAAGTATGCATACATATTTATATACTATATATAATATACCCTACATATCACATATATTACACTAATCATATAGCATATATAGTCATCATATGCATATATTTGTATAATATGTACAGTGTATCGTCTACATGAGTACAACAGGAATATAGTACCCCTTCTCACTACTTTGTTTGTTTGTTTATACTTCTCCTTATCACAAACTCACGCACTCCTTGACTTTCTTTCTTGCTTTATTTTTGTTTGTGAAATAATCAGCATCTAATATTATGTATATTTGATTTACATTTTGCTTATTGGTTATCTTTTTCCATAGAATGCAAGCTGTGAGAAACTTGAGGAAGTCAGAGGTTTTGGATCTTCTATTCAGTACTCTACAGTGCCTGGCATATACTAGTCACTTAGTTACTGGCTGGGTGAATGAATGAAGCAAAAAGTCAGCGTTTTTCCACAATGGTGACTATTGACTCTTAGGCATTCACCACACACTGGAAACTTGAGATTCAACCCAGGAATCTCCAGATGATTCCACGGGGCTTGAGATTTCAGAGCAGTCCTGCTAGAAGGATCACACCTGAGAACACGGTGAAGGTGCCCCTGTGGGTCTCAGCCAGCTCTGCCTTCTGGGGACAATGAAATTCATTAGGCACTGGTAGTGGCCATCTATGGCATATTCTTGACCCATGCTCTTTAGAGAAATCAAGGCTAGAACGACATCATTGCTAATAATATGAATACCTTTCAACCAATATTCTCGTAATGTTTGCCCAATTGTTTTTAGATAAGCGCTGTTTGAAAGAAGGACACAAAAGTATTCATGAAAGTATTAGAATAAAATAGTGTAAGCGTTCTTACGTGCTTTTAAATGTAACTGATCTAGAACAGAGGCCATCACTTTCTTATGATAAATTCTTCCTTCCTCTTTCCATTGCTCCCTCTTTTTATTTATCCTCTCTTTTTTATGCATTATTGATCCATCACATACGTTGCGCATCTGAAGGAGAGCACAGTATAATGAGAAGGAAAAGCGAGCGCCTAGTGCAGTGTGCTGAGTGTTACAATGGATGTAAATAAAAGGTTAAAAACTGAGCCTGCTGCTTAGAAAATGAAAGGCTTGTGTAAATAGCAAATCATTTTAATTTAATGTCCAGTTTGGCTGGGCTTTGGAACCCTAGAGACAGCCTGGAAAACAGAGGGAGGGATGATTTCATAAGGTTTATCGCATAAGGTAATGCACATATCCAATGCAGCATTTAAGGTTGTAATCATTTCGAGAATAAAAACAAACATCTGCCTTCTTCTTTAAGCAAAAGTGCCCAGGTGTGGGATATGGCAGGTGATACTGTAACTTTGTTCTGTTGACCAAATGCTTTGATCAATAGGTGGAAGATTGAAAAAAAAATCAATAGACACAAAGAGAATTTAAAACTCTGTTTATATAATCAATGGATTAGGGAAATTGATTTGAAAGATACAAGCAAAAGAAAAGGACTTAGACGTACAGCAGGAAAAACTATTTCATATCTTTAAGGAAGAAAGATAAATGTGAATTGGGATATTTGGTTTATAATAAATATAAATAAAACCATAAATATAAATAAATAAATAAATAAATATGGAAAAGGCAAAATTACAAGTAGAATTCAGGTTTTTAAAAAGACATGCTCTCAATAGACATGTAGGATATATGGTAAAAGCATGAATACTTTAACTGCCATTTCTTATTTGCTGGTGGCTGACAGTCAACATCTGGCAGTGAAAAAGTCTCTGAGTTTCACTTTAGAAGGTTATTTCAATCATGGTTCTTCAAAGCAGCAGGAAACAACTCCCACAGATCCAAGCAGAAAGGGAATCTATTGACAGGGCTTTGGATTGATAGCTTGCATCCATTACTCAGCCAAGACAGCAACCTCATTTTTGCCTGGTTCCTCCAGCGTTTGGCCTCACCACAAATTCGTTAGTCACATTATTGCTGTTTCTTGTGGAAACGTTGCACTCCCGGGGACCAAAATCTTGACATCAACAGAACCTAGAGCAACAGGGTGTGGCATCCATTTTTTTTTTAATGTATCATTGAGTGTAATAATAAAGGTCCCCTTTCCATTTCCTAGAACCATGTGTGGGAGAAAGAGAATATTGTTTGTTTAGGAGAGACCGTCTCCAACCTCACAAGGTTTTCAACTTCAGTCATTCATTCAAATCCATGGAGTATGTCGTACTATAGTGAATAATACCATGAGCATTAACCCAGTGCTTTATATCTTTCACCATAGAGTAAATTATTTTGTTGAGGAAATGCTGTGTGATCTACTGGAATGGTGTTAAATCCTCCAGAAACCAGGAGAAGCAGCCATTACTACTTGCCATTTGAGCCAATAGAACTTTTAAAACATATATGTGTATATTGAAATCAGAGGGGAGAATTTATAGAAGAAGAGTAGGATGGTTAAAAAACATAGTGGAAAATATTATAAGAAACTAAACATAGCCTACCTTTTTGTTTCAAGTGAATGTCAGCACACAAACACTGTAATAAAGAAAGGATAATTGTCACATGTCCTTTAGTCAAAGTGGGATGGCTCAGGTTCTTGCCACAAAATCAAGATTGAGGACATCTTTGCTGCTAATGAGCAACTCAATGATGATAGTTTATTTCCATCTGAAAGCCTGTAGCATTAGATTTCATTTATAAAATCAATGTCCTGATTATACAGCATTAGAGTCTAAAGCTGTGCTCCTAGCTATATGTAGCTATTTACATTGAGATGACTTAAAACTCAATACAATTCAAAATTCCGTTGCTCAGTCACACTGGCCACATTTGATGTCCTCAACAGCCCTATGTGGATACTTTATGGACAGTGCAGATAGAGAACATTCATCTCAGGGCAGAAGCACGGTGAAATTTCCCTCTTTTTAAGGCTAAATAATGTTCCATTGCACATATATACCACATTTTTCAAATCTGTCTTTCAATGGACGTTTAGGCTGTTTTCTTATCTTGGCCATTGTGAATAAATATATGATACCTAAATTATCCCTGGGGACATTATGTGAGGGACATGGTTTGTCTCTGGGTACTCACCCAAATCTTAAGTTGAATTGTAATCCTCATTGTCGGAGGAAGGACCTGGTGGGAGGCGATTGATCATGGGGGTGGATTTCCCCGTTGCTGTTCTCCTGATAATGAGTGAGTTCTCAGGAAGATCTAGTTGTTTGAAACTATATAGCACTTCCCCCTTCACACTCTCTCTCTCCTGCCAGCCATGTTAAGGGTCCTTGCTTCCCCTTCCCCTTCCCCTTCCACTATGATTGTGCGTTTCCTGAGGCCTCTCCAGAAGCAAAAGCCTGTACCGCCTGCAGAACCATGAGCCAGTTAAACCTCTTTTCTTTATAAATAACCCAGTCTCAAGTATGTTTTGTTGCTTTTGTTGTTTTGTGTTGTTGTTTTTTGAAGCAAGGTCTCACTTTGTCACCCAGGCTAGAGTACAGTGGCACGATCTTGGCTCACTGCTGCCTCAACCTCCTGGGGTCAGGTGATTCTCCTGCCTCAGCCTCCCAAGTAGCTGGGATGACAGGCACATACCACCATGCTAGGCTAATTTTTTTTCTTTGTATTTTTAATAAAGAAGGGATTTTTCTATGTTTCCCAGGCTGGACTTGAACTCTTGAGCTTGAGCAATCCATCTGCCTCGGCCTCCCAGAGTGCCGGGATTATAGGTGTGAGCCACTGCACCCAGCCTAAGGTTATGTCTTGATAGCCCCTGGCAACCACATTTCACTATTTAATTCTATGAGTTTGACTCTTTTAGAGGCCTCATATAGGTGAGACCATGCGGTATTTGTCTTTATGTGCCAGCTCGTCTTTACTGTCAGTATAAGAAAGGTAATGTTTCTCTCTGGGACCAAGGACGGGTTTGCTTGTAACCCATTATAAAATACACGGTTTCCCGAAGCTTGAGGCTCGGAAGCTAAGGCACAGAAGCACTGCTAGGACAGTGCGCCCCTGGAATCCCCTGCAGCAAGGGGAACCAACACAGGCGGGAAGCCTACACTGCTTTCTATGTTCTGAGGAACGGTTTTTAAATCTCAGACATAGGAGTGTTATGTCTTCCACCAACAACCGTGAAACTGTGCTGAGCCAACTCGGTAGCTTGCAAGTGTGGTAAAATCTTAGACTCTGTAATTTTGGACAACCACTTGTGGCAAAAAGGAACAATGCTGAATTACTGGCTGAGTTCAATGGAAGTTATTAGGAGACTACAAAAATGGAATCTCCAGTGTTATTTTCTTTCTTCTTGAAAGGTGGTGTAGTTGTTTGGGAAATGGAGTAACAACAACACCTGAAAGATGACAATTTTTTTCATTGTATAATTCTTCTAGGTGATCACGTTATTCTTCTGATTTCTTATCACTTGAGTTTTTTATTTGTGGGGGACATAGTTGGAAATAATTGATGAGTGATGAAATAATCATAGGATGGTAAAACACCGAAATGTTTCATAATGTAAAAAAAAAAAAAAACCCTAAGATGTAATACTGTATTTTAGGTTTATAAAAGGATCCAATGGACCCATATGGTAATTGCAAAGTAGAATGTGTGTGTGTGTGCGTGTGTGTGTGTGTGTGTGTTTTTCCTATCTGAAAAATGAGTAAAGTTTCTCTTTGTTCTTTTTAGGATCTTAGGCAAAGTAAGACATGAAGTAACAATTCTTACAAATGGCTATAACTGACTGAGAAAATTTCAGTGAACTTTGACAATGTACCGAATATTCAAGTATTTATGGATAGTGATTTTAAAAAGGCGAGTACGTGCTTATCCAGATGAAGCATCTATTTAAGTTGAGACAAATCCCTACCCTTTCAGTAAGAAGGAGTTCAATGTTTGCTCATGGCTCACCTTTGCTCATGGCAAATTAGGCACCCCAAAGAGCAGTATCAAGTCAGCTTTAGGGAAGGGGTGTTCATGTTGCTCCACTCGTGACTACCTTCCATCAATGTATAGTCACCTTTTCCTTCAGCTTATTGGGCCATCACTGGGCAGCCAGAGAACTAGTTGCTTGATATTTACAAGGGAGATCATATTGTTCCCAAGTATACCGAAAGCCTCATCTACAATGGGAGATTTTGGTGATCATCTAAATAATACACACTCTGTTCCCCCAGGCAAGGGTAGGGCAGACCTACAAAGAACACCACTAGGGTAATTTTCAAGGATGTTGGTGCTACCATAACCAATGACATTCTCAAAGCCTTGGCAGAGGAAATAGTGGGGGACAGTCAGGTGGTAGGTGGGTAGGTTGCCTTTGATACATCTTTGCCAACAATCCTGCAACCCTATGTCTTTGGCTTGTCCTTCGTCATTTTCCTAAGAAATTTCTGGCTTCTCAGCTTTATTTTAATAGGGTGCAGTTATGTTGAAGTTTTGCAAAGCAACTAATCAAACAATTCAGACTACCACTATTTGTCCTAGATAGTGCATTGAAACTGGAATTCTGATTATCGAAGCCATGTGATAAACACAGTCTGGTATAAGATTATTTTCTTCTCCTTGGTCTAAGCTAGGGGAGAGCAAACTTTCTGTAAAGAGCTGGACACTAAACATTTTAGCTTTTCCAGGCCATGTGATCTCTGCTACGGTCACTCAGCTCTGCCACTGTAGTGTGAGAGTAGCCGTAGACAATATATAAACAAATGGGCATGACTGTGTTCCAGTAAAACTTTGCTTACATAAATAGGCAGCTGGTCAGTTTTGGTCCGTGGACAATATTTACTGGCCTATAGCCTAAGCTGCAAAGATAATATTCTGGCAACTTTTCTTAGATTATTGCCAAAAGAAATTAGCAAGGAATTGCAATTATGTTTGTTTGGATGAACGGAGGCAAGATGGCGCAGTTCCGGGTTCTTCACCGTCAACTTTCCCGCGCCGGGAAAGACACTGGTCGACTGCGCAGGCGCAACCCGACCTCCGACGGAGAAGAACCAGAACCCGCCTAGCCACGCCTACAGACCCGCCCCCGACCCGCCTATGTCCCGCCCACTGCCCGCCCACTCCCGGGCCCAGGACATAAAAGGCGCTCCCAGCGGGCACAAGGAGCGAACTTCCTTGGCCCCTCCTCGTACGTGGGACTCAGGAACCTCGTCCGAGAACACCAGTGCGAACTTCCTTGGCCCCTCCTCCTACGCGGGACCCAGGAACCTCGTCCGAGAACGCCGGTGCGAACTTCCTTGGCCCCTGCTCCTGTGCGGACCTAGGAACCTCGCCCGAGAATGCCGGAGTGACTTTGTCGGCCTCCACCGCCGGAGACCCGTGAACCTCGCTCCCTCCTTCACATTGGCTTGTAAATAAAGTTTTTTTGCCTTGCCTACTTGCCTTTTCTCTGGCATTTGCTCTGGGGGTCGCCTTAAAGCAAATCAGTGTTAACTCTGAAGATTCTCTGCTACAGTTTGTACTTGTAGCCATCCTGTCCTGCAACATGTTCCAGTCTCACTGTTGCTAGAGATTTGTAGACCTTAAGTACTGGTGATACTGGGATGTGAGACAAAGTGGTTTCCCCTTGTAAATGACCTTCCTTGGGTGAGGTTTCCCCAGAATCTTTAATCTATGCAGGGATAGTCCCATTACATGAGTAGAAGAATATACTTTGGCTGGCCAAGAAAGTATTAGGAAAGGGGAAAGCTTGAAGCCATGCTGCATTTTTTATATTCTTCTGTATGGCCGCATTCCAATCCTTGGCTTCCATATTTTCCTAGTAGATGCCCCAACTTTCATGTAAGAGACCTGACATTAATATAAATTTAATGTATGGTAAACTAACCCTGTGCAGGATTAGAGCTATTTAGTTCTTGGTACATGTATTCCTGCAGCTACATGGGACCAGTGATTCCTTCAACATGGTTACTAAAAGTCTCTGGTGCTCAGTCTATGTCTTGACCTAAGGATTTACAAGTTTGAACATTTCATTTTCTTTTCATAAGTGAGACTAACCAGCACCATTAAAAGAAGTCAGGCAGCCTTAGGGGACTTGAACTCTTCCTGTTCCCTAATATGTCTGTGGCAGTGACTGCTATTTCTCCTGAATCCTTGGCTGTAATGTCCCTTTCATTCTAGATGACTGCAATCAATAATTCCATTAGGTCCTTTTTAATGTGCTGCCAAAGTTCTCTCTTAATAACATTTGAACATTTATTACCTAACCAAAACAGCCCAAAATATCAATTCCTGATTTCTATTATTTCTCTGCATCTGTTATCAGTAAACATGCCTGGTATTAATTTCTGTATCTGGCAAAGTACTTGGTGACATCCAAGAGAAAATTGACAATGTGTGGTTTAACCAGACAGGAAATGTATTCAATGTGTCCTCGGTGGTGCATAGAAAGGCCAAGGAAGTCAGGAGAACAAGGTTCAGGAAACGGACAGGAACGGAGGCCTCAAGGAAGGAGCTGAGACCATGGCCAAAAACTGCTGCTCCCATTCAGTGAGGACGCTATGGCACTGCAGTCAACCACAGACACAGGCCTGCTCTGTTGCCACCAACTTCTTCCAAACTGATTTTTTTTTTTTAAATAACAGGTCTATTGAGATATAATTTACCTAGCATAAACTTCACCCCTTTCAATTGTACAGTTCAGTCTGTAGCATATCCACAGAGCTGTGCAGCCACTATGGCAATTAATTTTAGAGTGTCTGCAACTCCCTAAGAATAAATCCAGTACCCAATAGCAGTCACTCCTCCTTCCTCCTGAATTCCCTCAGCCCGGGGCTAATACTAACCTACTTCCTGTCTCTCTGGATTTGCCTATTTTGGACATTTTATATAAATGGAATCACACCATAGGTGGGGCTTTTTGTGACTGACTTCATTCACTTAGTGCAATGATTTCAAGATTCCTACACATTGTACTATGTATTGGTATTTTATCCTTTTTATATTGGGAAATAATATTCTATTGTACAAATATATCATATTTGATTTTACCATTTATCAGTTGATGGACATTTAGTTTATTTTCACTCCTGGACTATTATGAGTAATGTTGCCATAAGCATTTGTGTATATGTTTTTGTGTAGCTATATTTTTTTAAATTTCTAGGATGGATTTTGAAATGACTATAATTCACTGCTGCATTATCACAATTAAAATTGTGTTTCTGTGTACTTGAATAGTTTATGCCAATGACTTTCCCATGGTAGTTGCACAGAAGGCTGAGAAAGCAACAATTTGGTATATCAATATCAGCATATCCAATAGTGGAAAGGCCTGGCCTCCTACCAAAATTCAGAGTGGGGAGTTGTACAAATACATAAAACAGATTCAGGGCCGGGCGCGGTGGCTCAAGCCTGTAATCCCAGCACTTTGGGAGGCCGAGACGGGCGGATCACGAGGTCAGGAGATCGAGACCATCCTGGCTAACATGGTGAAACCCCGTCTCTACTAAAAATACAAAAAACTAGCTGGGCGAGGTGGCGGGTGCCTGTAGTCCCAGCTGCTCGGGAGGCTGAGGCAGGAGAATGGCGTGAACCCGGGAGGTGGAGCTTGCAGTGAGCTGAGATCCGGCCACTGCACTCCAGTCCGGGCGACAGAGCGAGACTCCGCCTCAAAAAAAAAAAAAAAAAAAAAAACAGATTCAGATGCTGAGCAGAAAGAAATGACCAGGCCTATTATAACCATCTAGGTTTGAATTTTATCTCTGCACTTAGCCATGTAACCTTTTAGAAATGCAGTTTCCTTACCTCTACAACAGGGAGAATGACCGTTGCCCTTCTCACAGAGTTCTTAGAAATCTCAAGTGGTTTTTAAAGCTCCAAGTTTTATTTGTAAACTGAGGCCACGACGCAACTCGTGTATGCTCAGTGGATTCATTGCTGGCATTTTGAGCCGGTCATTCTTTGTGCATGTTGGGGTTTAGCATAGCTGGCCCTACCTCCTCCCCCAGTTGACCCACTACTGTCATTATAACGGAAAAAAAAAAAGCCCTTGGGGATGATAGTACCCCTGCCCTCATTGCAAGCCTTGAAACATCCCCTTACTGTTTCCTAGATTTAATGTTTTTGTTCATTTGTTTGCTCTTCGTTTGTGATTGATTGACTTATCAAGTGATCTAGAACAGTTCCTCAACAGTAGTGCTGTTGCGATTTTGTCCTGGGTAGTTCTTAGTTATAGGGGGCCATCCTGTGTATTGAAGATGTTTAGAAGCATCCCTGGCCTTACCCCAGTAGATTGCCAGTAGGACTTCTTCCCAGTCCTGACAATCAAAAATGTTTCCAGATATTGCTGAATGTCCCCAGGAGGCGCAAAAATTATACCCCAGTTGAGAGCCTGTAATCTAGTAGACAAAATATGAATTTTAATTAATCATTATATATCTTCAAATAATATTAGAGCCATAAAATAGTGTATTTCCGTTTTCCCTTTTTGTGCTACTATTGTCATAGATTTTACTTCTACATATATTGTGAATGCTTTAATACAATTGCTTTTGATTGTTTTCAATTTTAACAGTGAATTATCTTCTAAATGAATTAAACATCAAAGGAGAAGCATCTTTTATATTTATCTGCCTAGTTACCATTTCCAGTAGTCTTCATTCCTCAGTTTAAACTCAAATTTTCACCTGCTATTTTATTTTCAGCCTCACGAAAGGTTTTTGGTTTTTTTTGTGTGTGTGTTTTTTATAGTGCAGATATTCTGGTGATAAAGTACCTCAGATTTGTTTTGCCTGGAAAGGTTTTCAAAGGCTATGTTCACTAGATATAAAGTTCTAGGTTTACAGGATTATTTTTTTCTTCCAGTATCTTAAAGATGTCAACCCATCATCTTCTGGCTTGTATTATTTCTAGTAAGAAGTCTGTGCTGATTCTTACCTTTGCACTCCTGTATTTAATAGGTCTCCTTTTTCCCCCTCTTACTGCTTTTAAGACTTCTTCTTCTTATTATTTTTTATCAGCTTGGTTACGATGTGCATTCATGTGGTTTTTCTTCATTTATAATACTTGGGTTCCTTGAGCATCTTGGCTCTATGAGTTTATAGTTTTCATCAAATGTGAAAAATTTACAGCTCTGACATTAAAAAAAAATTCTGTCCTCTTTCCCACCCTTCCCATTCTGGGATTCAAAATACACATATGTTACTGCTTGAGGTTACTATACAGAACATTAGTGTTTTGTTAGTTTGCTTTTTAGCTTTGTTTCTCCTCCCATGTATTTAAATTCACTGATCTTTAATTTTGCGTTCCCAATGTGCTGTTAATTCTATTAGATAAGGTGTTTATTTCGAATATGTTTTAGCTCCAGAAATGGCACTGTTTTTAAATTTGTTCCTCATGTTCATACTTCTCTCTAAATTCTCATGTATATTTTTAACCCTTTCCCCATTTAGGAAAAAAAAGTGTAGCTCACTGCCAGCACTCATTTATTTTTACATAAACACACTCTTTGAGGCTAAAGCAAATCTGACTGATTTTCAATGTGAAAATAAAATATAAAAACTGTTCTTGGAGTTATTTCTAAACAGTACTAACATCAGAATTGTCTGAATCATCAGAATTGTCTATTTCAGAAAAATCAGATTCATCAAATGAATTTTTGGCCCACAAATGGCCCATGTTCGAGAATGATGTTAGCATCAAGCATAGGAATGCTGCATTTTCTGGGATTTGACATTTTCAGCGATCAAGTATTACTATTTGCAAATGGAAATACTACTACTAAAAACAGAATTCCATAAATAGAATGATGTCTTTTGTTTTCAAAGTTGATATACTAGAGAGATACAGGAATAAGAATCAAAGTGAGATATTTTGTGGCAAATTTATCTTGGGGCAAACTTGCCACATGCGCCATCGGCAGGTATTCTTGGGGCAAATGGGAAAAGGTTTAATAGCTACTTTAAAGTCCTGTCTGATACTTGCATCATCTCTGCCATTTTTAAATGTTGCTATTTACTGAATATTTTCCTGGGAAATGATCATATTTACCAGCTTCTCTTCATGCTCAGTATTTTTGTATGGATTCTGGACATTGTCAAGATTATGTTATGAATGTCTGGATTCTGTTCTCTTCCTTTGAAGATCATTGAATTCTGCTTTGATTGGCAGTTAAGTCTATGAAAATCATCTTGATCATTTCAAGTTTTGTATTTGTGCTTTGTAAGATCGCATCTAGACTAGCCTGGACTCCAGGTCAAACTTAGTCCTAATGTTAAGCAATGATTCTGGCCGGATGTGGTGGCTCAGAGGTCACCTGGGCAGCCAGACCTCAAAAAGTCTCAGATGATTCTGATGTGGACCCCCAAATGATAGCCTTTATAATAGGCAAAGATTTTAAGAGGAAAAATAAAAAGTTAAATAATTAGAAGTTTATACTTTGGGCTGGGTGCAGTGGTTCACACCTGTAATCCCAACATTTTGGGAGATCAATGCAGGTGGATCACTTGAGGCCAAGAGTTCAAGACCAGCTTGGCCAACATAGTGAAACCCCATCTCTACGAAAAATACAAAAATATTAGCTGGGCTTGGTGGTGTACTGCTGTAGTACCAGCTCCTCTGGAGGCTGAGGCAGGAGAACCACTTGAGCCCGGGAGGTGGAGGTTGCAGTGAGCCAAGATTGTGCCACTGCCCTGCAGCCTGGGATTCTGCAGCCTGCAGTGAGATTCTGTCTGAAAACAAACAAACAAATAAACAAACAGTGATTTTGATGGGCTCATGGGTGAATGCCTTTCCATTCCATAAGTTGCACTTCTGGGGTTGTATGGAGCTTGGCTGTATCTCAGCCTTGTGTAAACTCTGGAAATTGTTTACCTTATAAATCCCTAGTAGTTCTTTCCATGGCCTCATGGTTCACTCTGTTGCACATATAGCTAAGGCAGCTACAGACCCAAGGGGATCCATCTGAAGATTTTCTGAGCTCTGCCTTTGCATAGGCTCCCTATCTCTCTACTCTTCTCCAAAATTTCTAGCTGTTGCAGCCACTACAAATGCTGAGCTCTGATTTGTCAGTTCAGTTAGTATTATTATGGCACTCAAATGACAAACAGCCTTGTATAAAATTATATTCTTTCGTTCTCAATCTAATCCAAGGGTTGACAAACTTGTCCTGTGAAAAGCAAGATGATAAATACCTAGCTCTTCCTTGGTTCTTCTTTCCTGAGCCATTGACCAGGAAGTGGCTCTAAACAAAAAGCTGGTATGAGGTTGCCTTACTTGATTCCCCTCTGTCAGGCACCATAGTACTGAGCTGGTTGTTGTCCAATATTTAAAAACAATTTTATATATTTTGTCTGGTTGTCTAGTTGTTCATACTGAGGTAATTAGACTGGATTCAGTTACTCCATCGTGGATTCACAGGACTTTTATAAATAAAAAATAGGATTATAGATGTGAATGTAGTCTGCAAACTAAGATGGAAAGAACACATGAAGAAGATAATGACCTACTTCCTCAGCATCCTGCCCAAGCTCCCATATTTGCATTTAAGCACATATTAAAACAAACAAACAACAACAACAAAAACAGAGGCTTCCATTTCCATCATTGTATCTGATAAATGACAAAGGACTACCTTAACCACATGTGTTCCTCCCTCTTCCTGACTTACTGCTATGACAAAGACATTCATCTGAGTAACGCCTGAATGTTAAGATCATTTGTCTTCAGAATGCCTAAGGTAAAGACCGATTATGCCATATGGAAAGAACTTACTTGGTTAAGCCCATGGTGTCCATTACTTGGATAATCATCACCAACATCACCTATTTGTTGCTTAGATAACAAATAGCAAAAATCTGTAAGGTAATGAGTGGGCATAGGAAGCTGGGAAAAGGGAAGACCTCAGCATTTAGGGTTTCCAATGGCAGCAGTCCTTTATGATGGGTGACCAAGCAGACTTTCATGACAAGTGACCCTCCAAGCTCATCTACATAATCATGGCAGATTGAACTTTTGAAGCTAAAGCTATCACCTTGTTACCACACTTGATCTTCTCCTCATCCAATCCTTAAAATGATACTTTGGCCTATCTCTTGTGTTTATCTTGTGACCCTTTTCTGTATTTCAACCACTGTCCCTCCAGTCTCCATCAAAGAACCAGTAAGACTCACGAGCTAAATCTTATCCATCTTCAATGGTCCATATTAAGGGCTCCCTAGACCCTCTAGGACAGTGGTCCCCAACCTTTTGGGCACCAGGGAATGATTTCTTAGAAGAGAGTTTTTTCACGAATGCAGGGGTTGGGAGTTGGTTCCAAGATGAAACTGTTCCATCTCAGATCATCAGGCATTAGATTCTCATAAGGAACATACAACCTAGATCCCTTTTGCATGTGCAGTTCACAGTAGTGTTTCCAGTCCTACAAGAACCTAATGCCAATGCTGATCTGTCAGGAAGTGGAGCTCAGGTGGTAATGCTCGCCCAACCATCACTCACCTCCTGCTGTGCAGCCCAGACCCTAACAGGTCACAGGCCAGTATTGGTCCACAGCCTGGGATTGAGACACCTGCTTTAAGGAACCCTTTTTGATTCTCCTATGTTAATTCATTTCCATTCTTTTGTGAATTTAACTTGACTGGGCACCTCCCCTGTAGTAGGCACAGTGGTGTTCACTGGGGATTGGAAAATGAATGAAGGACCATCACCACCCTCTGAAGCCCTCCAGCACTTTTTCTTGTCCTGCCTATAATTTTTCTACACGGCACTTTCTGGTGAAAGTTTTAGATATTTTAAAGCCCTGACTGGGTGAGACCAGCCTTCATGCTAAAGGGTCCTATCTTCGTTTTAGATTCCACAATATTTCTGGCCCTTCAGAAAAAGAAGCTCCTTGAACATCATTGTACAGAGTAGATCTACCCTATCAAGGAGTCCTTCTATGAACCCATGGGCGCTTACTCTTTGTCTCTTCAGCCCTGGATTAGTACCTCCTGCTAACATTTTCTGCCTTGTCTAAACACAGGGGCCCTTTCACTTTCTCTGCTCATCCCCTGGTTCTTCTTTCAGTTTCCTCAGCATGTGGCCTCCTCCTTTTCCGGGTGCTTTTGTGTACGATCCAGCTTGGAAGAGTCCAAGTTGGTTATTTTTTTTTTTTTCACCACTTTATCCCAGATCTTAAAAAGTTGGTTGGCAGATCACAAGTACTCGAAAATTATTTGTGGAATGTATGAACAAATTGCAAACAAGATGCAGGAGTATATGTTCAGATATGCCATTAAGTCTGTAAGTTAGTCTCCTTGGCAATCCGGGACAGCAGGTTGAAGAAGTAAGTGGTGGCCTTGGTTAGAGAGGATCCCTAACTCCGGGTTCCATGGAGAAAATCTGGTAAACTTTTCTGTTGAAGTTTTTTTTAAAAAAAAAAAAAAAATCTGAATGGTCTGTATCACTGTTATTAAAAACATTTAAATCCTATTTTTAAATATGTTGCATCATTTCATTACAAGGAGAATATAGCCTAACTCCCCAAAAATATTCTCTAAAAATGTCAAGCTGTATTCATATATTATTCATTCAATATAGAACCATCTTGATCTGCTTCTTCTCACACAGAGGCTCTATGTAAGGGGTAATCCCATGGCCCCAGGGATGGGTGGGGCCCTGAGGTTTCCAGGGCACAGTCACCAGTAATCTTGGATGGTAAGTCTTTGGTCAGAATGCCTTTAAGTAATCCTACTGTGATGCCACTGGTTCCTCTACCTTACATCTGACCTTTTTGCTAATTTTCCTTGCATTATAAATACTGAATTTCTTTCTTTCTTTCTTTCTTTTTTTAGCCCTTTCACCTATTTACTTAACAGTTTCTGCTAAAGAGAAGATCAAAACTCTTTATAGTAGCCTGACCAGGACCCAGAAGGTCTGAGTTCTCTTTCCTGGCCATTATCCCAGCTAGTGTTGTGTTCTTAGTAAAAATTCAGCCAGCTGGGACTTTTTTCCTTACTCCTGGGAAAAGGGAGCCCCTTCAGAATTAAGATTCTATAAATAGTCTTTTATGAGGGCTCTTACCAAGTCTGGTAGGTTATCGCCATCATTTAATTACCTAGCATTTGCTTCTTTAAACAAAATACCGACGAGTGTTCTTTTGAGTTATTCCTTTTTCTAGCCTCTGAGACCCTCCTGTTCAACTTTATGTTGAAGAGTCAGCTTCTTGTACTTCTGTGGGGGTTGTGAGAAACTCTCTCTGAGGGTAGATTATGGAGCAGTAAAACCAGATCGCAATTACAGCATCTAATAATGCAAAGCTCATTTCAGGAAAAACATCAAACAGGAAACTTGAAGCAAAGGGATGTGTAAATTAATATTTCTATCTGGCTATCTGCCTAGGCTTTCTGAGCTAATCTGCTTTATTACATATTTACGATCAGAATTAAAACAGAGACATTTTTCTGTATTCTCCTATTCTCTTTCTTAGTCTAAGCTTCTCATTTTATTTATCTGTTTTTTAGGCTAGTGGTTAATTTCATTTTCTCCAAATTGCGACATATACTTAAAATCGATCCATTATCTTTGTCTGGTTCACCCAACTTCTGATTTCAGTTTTCCAAAGACTTTCATGTTATAAGATTTTTATCTTAGTATTTACATTTGATAGTTCTAAAATAACATGTTTATATAGATTTTCTCCCATATTTAAATATTACCCAGTGATCTGTCACTATGGAACTTGAAAAAGCATTAGCAACTTCCTCCTCCACATTTCCACTCATGGAGTTCCCATCTCCTAACCCCCAGTGTAATTACAATGTCTATGTTTACCTAAGTCAATATTCAGTGATTGCATTAACATGTCTACGTTGTTTATAGCTGAGTTACAACACAGGGACCACATTTTTATGATGTTTCCCAAATAAATAATTTTTCTTTCTTTTGCTTAGTTGTCTATGTAACAGTTGCTAATTCAGCTCCAAACTTATTTCTAGAACGTAAATCTCTCAACCCCTTCAACCACATTAGGTATTCCATTATCTTTATCTTTTTGGTATCTCCTCCTCCTGACCCTCCTGGATCTGACAGCCCCCGGGTTGGCTGCTTGCTGATCTCCAAAAAGCCTCACACTTCACCTGTGACCTTTGCCTCCCTCCTCTTCTGGATCACCTAGTTTCATCCTGTGCTGCCCGCTTCGTTGGTTCACTTTCTTATTCTGCTAAAGTCTGTCCTCTAATAGCTCCTTAAGAAAGGATCCATGAGGGTGCATTTTTCAAGACCCTGCATTTGATGTGACAGTTTGGTTAGAGGTTAGTGTAGGATTCTATGTTGGAAATTCTTTCCCTCAAATTTTTAAGGTTTCCATCCATAGTCTTCTGACTTTCTGTGCTGTTTTAAAGAAAGTCTTGGGTTCTTCCAATTTATGGTGCTTTGCCTGCTTTAGAGAGGATGCCAAGTAGGTGGGCCTGGAGCTGACATTGATATTTCAACCAGGAAATCTGGGAGTCACTGGGTACTATTCAGGGTCTCAGAGCTACTCTTTCACCTTGGCAATGACCATCCAGGACTGAGTCTCAGGTGTAGATTGTAGATATCAGATCCCAGAATATAATGAGCCTGGGTAGCTTCCAGAATTTGATTTTTGTTGCTGTGGGTTTTGCCCAAATCTTTGAGACTGTTGTGTGTGTGATTTTTCCATTTATCTTCCTTTTTCTTCAAACAGCTCACCCAATTGGGTGTCCATATCATCTCCTTGGACAGATAAGGAAAGTGTCCGGAGTTGGGTATTCCAGGACTCTGACACTGGAGAGAGGATTTGGACCATTAGGGACAGCGGACATGTCTTCTCCTTCACAGCTAGGGCACTTCCATGTGCCTTTCTTAGACGTGATGTGTTATAATACCTTAAGAATTATCTGTAGATGGGGTGTAGTTTGAAAGAAAGGAGATGGACTCAGAGAGATGGGACTGTGTCGCAGGCAAAAGTCTCTGACTTCTTCTAAGCCTAAACTTGAGATCTACAAGAGCCTGTCCCATGACCTGGGAAATCCACAGGCTGGTACCTTTGAGCTGTACTTAATTAATAAGAGATACTGTCCCAAAGGAGTTAAGTGACTGTGAGATGAGAAAGACAAGAAATGGCATCTCAACTTCTTGCCTGTTGATGCTTCATGACATTAAGAAGCAGTAAATCCTGAACTGTTAAAGTACGACAACTCCACACATAATGCAAAGCAATTTGTGGAATTTCAAGCCATAGGGATTTAACAACTCAAATAACAGAGGCAGAGTTTTTAAAGGTCTTTAAGTGATAAGAATTTCAAATAGATTTTTGGTTATGCTTTTTAAAGATTAATAACAAAAGTTCATGCTGCAAAGAAGAGTCTCTGCTGAAATGGGCAGGCAAAAATAGCTCCACACCATGCTTTTTTCTTCCACCTGAACTTCAAAAGGATGTATGTTCAGATTAAGATGATTTAAGGTAACATGGGACTTGGTGATTGCCTATAGAGAATAAGGTAGTTTATAGCATTTTTGATCAAGAGTTCAGTGTGTTTCTTCTTTGTGTGATCTGATGATTGTAGAAAATAGGCTTATGGAATTGTTTGTTTAGAAAAGAGCCATGGTAAAATTAGACATTGTTATGGACTGAATGTTTGGGTGCCTCCGCAATTCACAGGTTGAAGCTCTGATCTTTCATATGATGGTATTTGGAGGCGGGGCCTTTGGAAGGTAGGTTTGGATGAGGTCATGAGGGTGAGGCTTCATGTTAGGATTTGCATCCTTACAGGAGGAAGAAGAGAGTGGAGCTTGCCTGGCTCTCCAATGTATGAAGATACAGAGAAAAGATCTGGATCCACAAGCCAGGAAGAGAGAGCCCGAGAGGAACTGAGTGAGCCAGCATCTTGATCTTCAACTTTCAAACCTCAAGAACTGTGAGAAATGAATGTCTGCTGTTCAAACCACATAGTCCATGGTATATTGCAATGGCAGCATGAGCAGACTGGGTTACACATACAATATTTGAGCTGTGAGTGGAGATAACTCCAATTTCTACTCTACGTTGTAATTTTTGAAAGAAATCTTTGACCCCCAACTCTTGTGTAGAATGATATAGACAAATGATGACAGAAACAAGGCCAGCCGCCTTACTGGGCAAGTACACAGGACATGGGTCGAAAAATGATCCAGCTGCTAAAAAAATACCTATTATGATTTCAAGTTCATTATTTTTCTCTTTTCTTTACAGAATAAATCCTCTCTTGCCTTTTGACTCCATTTCCCAGTAAATTTTGGTTAGGGTCAGGCCTTGTTTGAGAATGTTATAGATTCCCTTAATTAAGTATGGCATTGCAGCCGGTTGTGTAGAGACAATTGTTTACATACCTCCTATCCTTTGAAATCTTTGAAAGTTTCTAGGAACTCTAACTCATCTTTTCAGTGTTTAATATTTTACACCTTAGGAAATTGGCTCAGAGCCAAAGAGCAACTTAAAAATAGTTAGGATGCATATAACAAGTAGTATTTATTCCAAGTACTTCAAACAGTGTGAACGCTTTTGTTCAATCATATGACGAAGTGATGGGCTGGGCCATAAGTAATCTTAAGTCATTGCCACATTTGCAGAGGAAACCAGGATTTGCATGAAGGTTTGAAGTGCATTGTCAATAAAATATTAATCCACAGAGATGGACTCCTCTTCTGGAACAATAGAAAAAAGGTAGCACTAGCTTTGCAGTGAGGTGTACCTGAAATTTAATCCAGGGCCTACCACTCTGATCTGTGAATCTAATACAATGTAAATAATAAAAGTAGTAAAATTCCCTGAGTCCTAAGCACCATGTCTAAAAGTGGCAGTAGTGATATTGACCCCATCGAGTTCCTGTGAGATCACGTCTGTGTGGCTGGAGTCATGCCAGGCTAAGCTGAAGCTGATCTCCTTGTTGGATCAGGTCAGGCCTGAAGCGATTTGCATGGGTCTGGGGGGCACAGCAAGAGCCCCATCTGTGATTGACTGCAATAGGTACGAGCATGTCTAGAGAGTTAAGGAGCTAACACAAGCGAGCTAAAAGAGGGAGTAGGTGGCTCATGCTATCTGGGCTAGGTGATGCTGTGGAATCCGCAAACACTGCATCTTAATGCCAACAAGGTTTGTGTTTGCTCACAGAACAGTCTGATGTACGGCTGGTGGAGATTCTGTGTGGCTCTCCTCAAAGCAGTTGACTCGGGGACCCAGGGTCCTTCTTTCTTGTGACAGAATTTCCTTCAATATGTGCCTTCCATGGTCACCAGAATGAATGACAAAGAAAGCATGGACAGTTCTGCCAGGCCTAGAAATGGTGTAGGTTATTTTTGTCCACATTCCACTGGCTAGAACCCATCATACAGCTCCAACCTCAATGTAAAGGAGACTTAGAAATGTCATCACCATTTGTGCCTAGGGAGGCCTTGAGAAGGGAAGCACCAATTCAGTCCCTATCCCAATCTTTCCCTCTGGCCACAATTTCACTCTTGCTGCCACTCACAGAACACACACATCCCCTCCGCAAGGCAGCAACCCAACTTTCCATCCAGTCACCAGCATACTCAGTCCTTTCCATCAGACCCAGATGGACTCTTCTTGTTCTGGCAAAAGATAAACTGAAAACACAAATTGTTTGCTCCCTGTCCTGACATACCCCATACACAATGGTGGAAGAAAGACAGGATAACCACAGTACACAGGACCATCGAAAGGGGAGGGGTGGGAGACACAGGGTTGCCATAGCTTTGGAGGACTCTGAGAGCCCACTGAGAAGATGTGAAGACCACCCACCTTGAGGAGGAAAATTACCTTTGATTAGGGCATCTTTTTATTTCCTGGGGGGAATTCCATTCTCTATTATTCTCAAGGTCCTGGGTTCTGCCTTCTGAACAACTCTTTCTCCTCCTGGCTCCTCTGGGCCACATCTGAAATGATGTTGGGAGAATGCCTTCTTGGGGTTTCTAGAATTTCCAAATTCTACCTGTGACTGGTGAAAGACTGGGGGCCCAAGAATTTTTTTTAAAGTCTTGAATAATCAACATCTTTCTAAAATAGATGTATGGTTTCCTTGGTGATTAATGGTTTCAAAATTTAGCTGACTTCTTCCTCACTTATTTGTTAATCAGCTCATTTGTCAGTAACTATGCCTATTATTCTTCCAAGATACGGATTCCAATTCTGCTTATTTTATTTTATTTTACTTTTTGCTGCTACCCTCACGCCTTTCTCTTTAACCTAATAAATCTACTCTGAGAATAATTGCTATGATAGATTAAGATAGATTTATAATCTGGACTTTCCCCTGAGTCACAGAATTCAATTTAGAAGTTTTTCTGTGATTTTATTGCTTTTAACATTCCATCTCTCATGTTTTAGGACATGGAAGCTGTGAGCTTTTCCAACCTACAGCCCTGGAATTTCTGGATTCTCTTGAGTCCCTTTCATGTATGTCTTGCAAATTGGTTAATTTCTTCTCTCTGTTTACTAATATTTTGGTTATGGATTTTTTTTTTAACATGCAGCAAAGTTGAAAGAATTCTGTAGTAGAAACCCATATATTGAGCACCTAGACTCTACCATTAATAGTTACTATGTTTGATATACATGCACTTGTCCATCTCACTCCTATACATGTCCCATCCATCACTTGATTCATTCTTTCCTGAGCTCGCCTTCATCTTGTAATACCTTATGCACACAGCCAGTAATAGCCAGCATGCACAAATGCTCTGATATTTCAACTGTGTAGCTTGGAGCTATTAGCCGAATCTGTGCATGACTTTGCCTTCCAAGTTACCACAGATGGTTACTTACCAACCAATTTGCCATTGCTTGGTTCAAGTCTCCATCTTTCTAGTCTCTGATATCAACTTTCTATTCCTCTGCTGCAAGAATGGTTATCCAAAGTTGTCCTCACGTTTGTGCTCCCTCCAGAGGCATTAGAAGACAATTTGTTTCATGCATTTTTCTTAGCCTCTCAGGATGGGGTAACCTTGGCATGACTTGCGGATGCATCACTTCCATCTCTGTCTCCATTATCACATGGTCATCATCACGTGTGTCTGCCTCTCTGTGTCTCTTTTCTTTTTCTTGTGAGGACACCAATAGTATTGAATTAGGGTCCATGCTAATGGCCTCCTCTTAACTGGATTACATCTTTCAAGGCCCTATCTCCAAATGAAGTCATATTCACAGGTAAGGTGGTCAAGATTTCAATATATCTTTTGGGTGCGGGGAGCACAATTCAACCCACGAGAGTGAGCATCTGCCTACCTTTATCACAGGCTTCAATAAAGAAGCTCTCTGGTCAGGTGCAGCAGATCACGCCTGTAATCCCAACACTTTGGGAGGCCAAGGCAGGTGGATCATCTGAGGTCAGGAGTTCGAGACCAGCCTGGTCAACATGTTGAAACTCTGTCTCTACTAAAAATATTTTAAAAATTAGTCTGATGTGGTGGTGAGCCCTGTAATCCCAGCTACTCGGGAGGCTGAGGCAGGAGAATCACTTGAACCCAGGAGGCGGAGGTTGAAGTGAGCTGAGATTGTGCCAATGAACTCCATCCTGGGCAACAAGAGCAAAAACTCTATCTCAAAATAAATAGATTAATTAATTAAATTAAAAATAAAAATAAAAAAGAATCCCTCTTGCGCCTAAAATGATCTGGCCCTTGAAGCCAGCTTGAGAGCAGGTCATGGGCATTCAATGGGAACGGTGTTTCCATGTCCCACCCTGGTGTGGCAAGCTTATGTCTCAGGAGGGAAAATGAAATAGCTCAAATGTATGGAAGACTGAGTAGACTGTCCTCTCTACTAAATTGTCACCCAGATCTGTGATCTCAGAACAGAATGAGAATCTCCGTTAAAAAAAATATTGCTTATTTTATCTATAACTCAGAAGAATGATCACTACAGGGATGCTTGAGTATTCCTAACAGAATGGTGGAAAAGCTATAGGGGGTGAGAAAGGCAGATCCTGCTCAGATTTCTAAAAGCAGGATCTTCATTTCAGGAAGTGCAAATCTGGGCAAGGAAGTGCATCATTACCCTTTTATACTTTATCTGAAATACACAGTGACACTTTCATAGCTTCCCTTTTAAGCTTCCTATAATCCTGCATCCAGAGTGGAGCTGTCCATCTCTGCTGACAGGACCCCTCTTTGTGGAAGCTATCACTGTCGTACTGTGAATATCTATATCTGGTAATTACCTCATTTCACAAACATCTATGGCGGGACTGTACTGGAGCTTGCGAGGGCCTTAACGTCTGTTTCAGACTCCCCCAGTGGACGGAAGGAAGGGCACAGGGCGCACGTCTCCTAGCACCCAGCATGGTGTCTGCACATCATTATGCCATGACTGTTTGCCAATCAAGTGAATAGAGGAATCCATGAACAAATAGATGGATGATTTTCAGGAAGTGGAATATTTATAATAGGATTCACCAGAAATAATTAGGTTGGGTGCCCTGTTGTGCCTTCAGCAAAACCAATAAAACCTATCTGCATATTTTCCTAATTAAAGCATTTCTACCTTAATTGTATTTCTTTTCTTTTGAACTGCCATAACGGAGACTCAATCAATGAAATGGTTATAGTGGCAATATTTTCTAAAATAATAATAGGGATACATATTTGGCACAAACGTAAAATTCCAAATTATACATTTTTAAATGTAGAAATTCTACAGATATATTCAAATATCATCAGGCAATCTTTGTGAAAAGCATTCTGGCAGCGCGTACTAAGATCTATTGAAAATTTTAAATACTTTGATCTAGCAATTTTACTGCTGGGAATCTATCCTAAAAATCCAAAGTACTGAGCCTGCTTTATGAATAAGTGTATTGCAGAATTATGTGTCACAGTGAAACTTTTGAAATAGTCTAAATGTCCTACAATAGGGTAATAGCTAAGTAAATTATAGGACATAATTATGCAGTCATTAAAATAATGTTTATAATGAGTTTGTAATAATAATATGGAAGAATTTATATTATAATAAGGAATAAAAGAACAGGAGGCAAAATTATAGTCTGATGACATCCACATTAAGTAACAATAAATCTATGCATAAAACTCTGAAAGGTAGTACACAAAAATGTCAATAGTTATTGTTTCTAATGTGTGGAACTTGCAGTGATTTAAACATTTCTTCTTCCTGCTTTCCTTTATTTTCCAAATTTATCACACTGAGTATTTTGTAATGAGAAATGTAATAAGCATTTGGAAATAAAGGCACAAATGAGGTGAAAAACTAAATTGCATTAAATGTTACATTTATTAAAAAGAGGATTATAAAATTAGCAATGCCTTGGAAAACTCGAAGTCTAAGTTCACTATGCATAGAGGGGATAAATGGGAAGAATAAAAATGTTGAATGCCATGATTTCAGAATTTTCGCAGGCACTGATTCATTTATGGAGACCTGTGGATGATGCAGCATTTGAGCAGTGGGCATTCAATCAGTCTCGCTGCTGGAATTCACAGGCGACTGATGGGGCCAGATTCGACGTGGGTAGGTGCACAGTTCCTCCCAAAAGCGCTGTCCCTCGGTTCTTCATTCCCTTTCCCTCACTGCATCAAACCTGCCAGCTTCTATGAGCTCTGACAAGATAGATGTTGGCAGGGACAGATGAAACAGACTGATAGCCATTGCATTCGAACCAGTCACTTATAAAGGAAGCGAGTGTAACAACATTAAGGTTGTAGCAGCCGTTCTAAATGTCCGTCTCCCTCCTCGTGTGGCTGGGAGAGCATAGTCTTGTTTTTATTCATGGCTGATTCTTTATGTGGCTAAAGGAGGCAGTACACCCTCATTGAGACCAAGTGCCTAACACCACTTGTGTTTAAAAAGAAGTGTATGTAATCCCAGCATTTTGGGAGGCTGAGATGGGTGGATCACTTGAGGTCAGGAGTTCGAGACCAGCCTGGCCAACATGCTGAAACCCTGTCTTTACTAAAAATACAAAAATTAGCCGGGCATGGTGGTGGGCACCTGTAATCCCAGCTACTAAGGAGGCTGAGGCAGGAGAATCACTTGAATCTGGGAGGTGGAGGTTGCAGTGAGCTGAGAAAGCGCCACTATACTCCAGCCTGGGCAACAGAGTGAGACCCTGTCTCGGGGGAAAGCAACAACAACAACCAAAAAAAAAATGTGCATTTTCTACCAGGTGTTTTGATAAAAAGGTAAAACTTTTTGTCTCTTTCTTTTACTAAAAATATATTATTTTACACTTTAAGTCATATGTATTGAATGTCAAGTATCAAAAAAAAGTAACCAAAAACAACTGTAAGAAAAGAGGGGTGAAAACCCCCACAGCCGGATCATTTGTCATGCTTGCCTCCAAAAGAAGCTGATAAAATTTATCTTAATTTTTTAATACAAGGTAATGTGCTTTTTCTAAAATCACAGAGTGAGAGAACATTGAGTAGTACATGATTCTGAGACTTAAGACAGCAACAGCACACACAGTTTCACACAGTACTTGGGGCCTGGTATACTTAAACACACATCAGCACGTTTTAAGGAGAAAAAGAGAAGTATTGGGAGAGAAAGAAACCAGCATTTGTGTTAGTTTAAGAAAGAAAGCGACTGGGCACGGTGGCTCACGCCTGTAATCCCAGCACTTTGGGAGGCCAAGGCAGGTGGATCACGAGGTCAAGAGATCGAGACCATCCTGACCAACATGGTGAAACCCAGTCTCTACTAAAAATACAAAAATTAACTGAGTGTGGTGGTGCACACCTGTAGTGCCAGCTACTCAGGAGGCTGAGGCAGGAGAATCGCTTGAACCCAGGAGGCGGAGATTGCAGTGAGCTGAGATCCTGCCACTGTACTCCAACCTGGTGACAGAGTGAGACACTCCGTCTCAAAAAAAAAAAAAAAAGCATGTGAAAATGTTAGCCTGAAAGAGTGACAGTACAGTTTAGGGAAAGAGAACATTCTGAAAATATTTGGGTGTCATCTGAAGCAGAGGAACCAGTTTTCTACATTTTTTTTTTTTTTTTTTTTTTTTTTACTGTGGTTTCTAAAACAATTATTTAACTTTTCACAGGGTACAGGTTTAAGTCTTACTAGAACTGGAAACTGACAGATTATGATGTTTAGTATCTTGCAATGCTCGACCACAATCAGGGAACTCTAGCTAATCCCTTCCATCCTTCTGCTAAGCTTGGGTTTTCTCCGTCAAGTAAATTGTTCAGAAATGATGAGCAACTCACTTAGTTCATTGAAATTTCCTCAGTAGTTACAGCAAACTCAAGAGATAGAAGGGAACAGAAAATACATAAATTCAACCCATGCTTTCCTTGTATCTGTAATTCCTCCTTCTAAGAACTTTGAAAATTCTTTGACTGTCAAACCTTTATCTTTCTTTATAATTAGGATGGTTTTCTGCTTTTACAGATTGTATCTATGTTTGCATTTGGACAGGTTGTAACTGCTGGGGAAAACAATTTCTGCACTGAGAGTTGTTCAATAAGAAAGACACAGACAATATTTGGGTGACAATTTTGCAGAACGGAACCAGTTGAGGAAGACTTTACTGTGAGTCAGTTGAGCTTCCTACAAACATGGGATCAAGGTCCAAACATGGAATCTTTTCTGTGTCTCCCGGTTTCTTTGAGATGCTTCTGCAAAAGGCTTTTGGGAAGCAGGGGCCTGGAACCAAGAGTCAGAGCCTCACACATTTGAAAACTAAAGACTTTTCTCCCAAAGCTGGCTTCCTGCTGATTGATATCAAGGTCATTCATTATGCAAGATCATTAGTCACATCACATTATCTCTGCAATCAGGATTTCGATGATCAGTTTTAAACTAAAAAAAAAAAAACGCACATTTCTCGACAGGCACAAAAGAGATGGTAAATCTGCCTGGTCAGTTATACTTCTGTAATGCTTCTCATTTTTGTGCACTCTTTTTCATTCCTAGGGACACTGCTCTGTTTTACGCCCTTGACATTTCTTTTCCTGACAATTGTCACTGTCTTTTAATAGCTCATTCTGCCTCTAGGCCCTCTGCCTTCTAGAGGAATCTCAAGTCCTGGTTGCCAGAGTCATCCACCTGGATCCTCCAAGTACTCCATGGAACCTACTGCTTAAACTCCTGACTTTTTTTTTTCATCTGGCGTTAGATTCTTTGTCTCTTTCTCAGTATTTCTTCTATAAATTTCAGTCTCAAAGGGGCATGGAACCAAAGTCTCGATGTCTGCATTCTCAAACCAGCTCGGCCACCAACACAGTATGACCTGAGGTAAGACCCTTTCCTGCTCTCTGCTTTGACGCACAGAGAAAGGATGGAAACAACGACGTAAAGATTCCTTGCAAAAACAAAAACCAAAAAATCTGTCATTCCATGATTTATTTTTATTTATTTACTTTTTTTGAGACTGAGTCTTGCTCTGTCACCCAGGCTGGAGTGCAGTGGCGCGATCTCGGCTCACTGCAAGCTCCGCCTCCCGGGTTCATGCCATTCTCCTGCCTCAGCCTCCCCAGTAGCTGGGACCACAGGCACCCGCCACCACGCTCAGCTAATTTTTTGTATTTTTAGTAGAGACCGGGTTTTACCGTGTTGGCCAGGATGCTCTCGATCTCCTGACCTCGTGATCTGCCTGCCTCGGCCTCCCAAAGTTCTGGGATTGCAGGCGTGAGCCACCCCGCCCGGCCCATTCCATGAGTTTTAAGTGATGAAAGGAAATGTCCCTGCCTTTCTGAAAAGCCTAAGCATTTCTGTTGTCAGAGCTTTTGGAAATGTACAGCTCTGCATGAGATTATTATTATTTTTTTCCCCTCCTCAGTCAGACGTGTCTTGAGTGCAGGTGGAATGCATTGCCAGGAGAGGTCCATGGAGGCATTTCACAGACCATGCCTGCTCACAGCTTTGACCCGTGCGGGCAACGCTGGGAGAAAGAGTTTCTGACCATCCTTGCTCTCCTCCTCTCGGCTGTAGAGGCGATCTCCATAATGGGAAACAGAAGAGACGGTGCTTGTCCAGCCTGTGGGTTGCCTTGGAAACGGCTGGTGGGGAGCCGGCTTTCCCTTCATTAATGGGGCCGTCCATTTGCGGCTGATTTTCTCCTAGATCCCTCCTGCTATTTATGCCACTTAAAGAGACCCTAAAAAACCTTACCCTATTTGTAAAGAATAAAAGTGACATTTTTGTCAGGGCTTCAGTGTTTAAAATCCGAACAGATAATGTGTGGTTTTGATAGTAATGCCGATTCGGGGAAACCTCTCAGGGGCACATTTTTCTGGTCTCCATGGATTCACAGGTTTTGTAATTATCTATTTTCTCCCTCTTTCATTCTTGTATCTTTTCCTTTTCTTCTTCATGTTCGACTGTCAAAGATGTCCTGCCACTTAGTCTGTCTGATCTCAGTACGATGATCAGGTTACTAGGATCCCTTTTGTGAGTTTAGGAAGTCACAAATGTCCGGATTTGCAAATTTAAAGAGCCATTTTTGCCCAACATAATAAATAAAAAGAGAAAATGAAATATATAAGAAGATGTTTTATAGATGGTGAAGCGTGATTGAGGTCTGGAAAATTGTTATAATAAAAACCACTCAGAGTTTCTGCAATCTGACACCCTTTATTTTTCCACAATAGAATACTGAACATTTAAAAAGTGGTTTCTTGCTGGGCACAGTGGCTCACAGCTATAATCCTAGCACTTTGGGAGGCCGAGGTGGGTGGATCACCTGAGGTCAGGGGTTCAAGACCAGCCTGGCCAACATAGCAAAACCCCGTCTCTACTAAAAATACAAAAATTAGCTGGGTATGGTGGCACATGCCTGTAGTCCCAGCTAGTCAGGATGCTGAGGCAGGAGAATCACCTGAACCCAGGAGGTGGAGATTGCAGTGAGCCAAGATTGTGCCATTGCATTCCAGCCTGGGCAACAGAGCGGGGGGCGGGGAGGGGGAAGGGGGAGGTGGTTTCCACTTTAAAGAGCATATTCCTGAGCATTGTTTCACTTGATTCTATTTGATCATTTACATTGGGTGTGGGGAGTGCCGATGACTTTTTCCCTTTTTTTTTAATATGGGAGTAACTGGCCTACAGAGCCTATCTGTGCCTGCTGGAGAGAGCTGAGCATTGCCCAGAGCAGCTTCCCTTAGAGCTGGTACAGGGACAGGATGCAACTCTTAGGTGCCTCCCCTGGGGGACGGTGAGCACTTTATATGTTTCAAGAAGGAAGCCTACAGATATCTCATGGCCTGAGTGGTGACTGTGGCAAAGACAGCGTACTGAGCCTGAATCCTTGCTAAGCTGGACTTATCCTTGAGAGGTGGTTTCTGAGCAGGGTCTATATTTCCCAGCAGCCCTTGCAGTTGTGTGTTACCAGAGTGATTGTTCAGGCTTCACAATGGATTCTAGGTGGAGCTGATGTGTATCTCTTTCTGAACCAGGTTGTAAGAAGCAGGAATCCACCACATACTCTCTTTCTTCTTCTGTTGTCTTTGCGCAGGAAACAGCAAGGCTCTAGACATGATGTGGCCACAGGATGGAAGGGTGCTGCAATCCCCTCCACCCCAGCTCTCACACACAGCTGAGGAGGGCTGTTTCTGAAATAAGGGTAACAGGGGCCTGGGGGAAGGGCTCTGGCTGCTCCCGAAAAAGTGCTCTGTTTCTATGGGGTCGGCTGCCTCGTTGTCACTGTCTGTGGTCACGGCTGCAAGCCGGAGTTTCTCCAGCAAGTGAGTCAGAGGTGGATTGAAGGACGAGCCTGCTGCCACACCATTCCTCTTGCAGATCTGTTTGTTTATTTACTTGTTTGTTTTTAATCAGCATTCCCCCAATTCATCTTTATGGTTTTTGGTTTTTTTTGTTTTGTTTTGTTTTCCTCCTAAACCAGCCAGCTCCTAGTGTTCAGGACAGTCTTTCTGAAATGGCAAATCCTTCACGTGCTGCTCTGTTTCTACAGACCTTTCTTTGACAGGGAGGGGACACAGATGGCCCAATTTGCCAGTGAGGCTCTGAAGAAAGCCCAAGCTTGAGATGGGCTTTGGATGGTGGGTGCTGGTAAGAGGGGCAGTGTTCTGAACCAAGGATACGCCTTGTGGAACAGAGAGAGAAAGTCACAGAAGAGCAACAAAGGGCAGAGAGAGACGGGTACAAACAGGGAAGGAGGGGAGGAAGGAAGGAGGAGGGAGGGGAGGATGGAGAGAGGAGGGAAGGGAGAAATAAAGGAGGAGAGAGGGAAGGATGGAGAGACAATGGGGGGGAGAACAGAGAGAGGAGGGAAGGGGAAAAGGAAAGAGGAGGGAGAGGAGGGGAGGAAGGAAGGAGGATGGAGAGGAGGGAGCTGAGGCAGGGGAATAGTGCTTAGCTGGGAGGAAAGGAGCCTGGGAGGAAGAGATTGGGGGAAGAAGAAGTGGTGAGGGAGGGATTTCTATCTCCCACCTCCATCTGCACACACACACAGAGGGAGTAATAAGAGAGTGTCGCAGAGACAGCGTTTCGCTGTGCCGAGCACATCCTGAGTCTGCCGTGGCTTCATTCAGTGAGTGCAGAGGCTCGGTGGCTGGGGGACTCCAGGTCACTGGCCGTGGTGGGCCTGCTAGGGCTGGATTTTTCAATTCTTCTACAACTGTCATTTGTGTGACCTTCCAGGAGAAACAGTTAAGTAGGGCTGAATTAGGGCCAAGAAACGATGATATTATGTGAAGCAGATGAGAGACTCATCAGGTCTGGTGCCTCCAGAGGGAGAGGGGGTTGCTGCCCCGGCCCCAGGCTGAGCTGAGGACAGGCCCCGTCAGTGGACAGTAAGACACCATGGGGCACACCTCTCCGGCGAGCATGAGGAGGAAGCTAAGGATGGCCAGGCAGATGTTACCTCGGGGTTTTTGAGCTAGAATAGTCCCTAGAGATCATCGAACCTGACACCAACTGCTGCTTTCTCCAGGAGATGCACCTGCCAAGGCTCTGGGAGCTGGAGTCCTGTCAGAGTCTGTGCAAAGTCCGTAGTCATGGCAGGATCTGGGCTCTACCAGGCTCCTTGGTCAATGCTATTTCTACCACCCGTAAGTTCTTCAGAGCACACAGCCTGCTACACGTGATTGAATTGCACAGAGGTAGTTGCAGGTCGAGGGTGGTCTATTGTAAAGGGAAATGGTGGCAAATGATGGGAACAAGGATCGGCTCCCTGCAGGTGAGGAGGGCTGCTTGAGGCATCAGAGGAAGAACAGAAGAAAGATCCCATGTGACAGGAGGAGAATGAGGACGAAAAGCTCTCTTGTAGAAGTGCTGGGCTGCGCTGACATCGTGAGAGAGAGGAGAACTAGGCCAACGGTCCTCATGAATTCCTTAATATCCCTCAGTCCTGGAGGATTTCCTGAGGAAAAAATTAGAAAAGTATGTGTAAATAATCCTAACTCATTGCTTTACAGTTTAGAAGTTGAATAACAATAAAACATAGTTTCCATTTTATTTTAGAATTGTAATTTGCTTTGTAGTCAGACCTCTGTTCATATCCAGCAGGGAGTTTGAAGGATCACAGGCTTCGTCACCAGACGGATCCAGGCTTGAATCCAAGCCCCACCACGTCTTAGCTTTGGAGAGAGCATTTTTCTTCTATGTGCTTTACTTTCGTCATTAATAAATGGGGAACTATTAATGCATATCACAAACATGCTTAATGATTTGAACAAAAAAACACATGGGCAATTGTACCTTGTTAATTCTGGCACATATGATAAATTCCCTAACGTAACATCAGTTTTAGTTCAGGGAGTAATGGGTGCTTGCCTAACTTATGTCCAGCACTTTGCTAAGCGATGGGAATATGAAGTCACACCAAAGAGATCCTTCACCTCAAGAAAATGATGGTTGAGTGAAGCAGTACAATCTGTCTCTTTGACTTTCAATGCTCTGTTTGAGAACAGGAATCCTACCTTTTAATCTATTTATTTGCAGAGCCTAGCAGTGTGAGGTACAAAGTAAGTGCCTGGACATGTAGTTTATGATGTGCCTTGAAATGGTCACAAAGGGGCCACGAGGAAATGTTTTCCAACACAGTTAATGTAGATAAAAGTGCAGAGGAGAAGCCACCTGAAGCTCCTTTTTAGACATCGAGGAGTTCTGCAGGAAGAAAGTAGGCATCGCTGTGATGGGAGCGGGTTGCGGGGAGAGAATGCGTTCTGACACCCTCCTCCAGCCAGCTCTGCTTAGCATGGGTTTTCTCCAGTATATTTCCCATGGAATTTAGAGGTCAGTGAAGGTGAAATATGGTTTATAAAAGTAACATAGATCTGTGGAATAAACAGATAATTCCAAAGCGAGATGAATCAATAACACTGCTGGGTCCCAGACCTCATTAATAAGGGAATGACTTTTCTCCCAAAATACTAAGGGCTTGCAAAGAAGTTTTAAAATGTGGTGATACGGGCACCATTTTCTCTAGAAAAAATCATCAATGAGGAGGAAAAACAGCAATTCTTTGTTTCAGATGAAATAGCAACAATTTCTGATGTTTTGTCAAAAATTGTTATCACCAATTGCTAAAAGATATGATTTAGGTACTATTTCAAAGGAATTATTTCTACAAAAATAATTTTAAAAACAAATATACTAATTCAACTAACAATTACTGATCACCTACTATATTTTCATGTCTGTGATAGGTGTAGCATAAAAGACAAGATTAAAAAAAAAACCTATTTTAGTCTCACAGTGCTCACAGTTTAGAGAAAGAAACAGACTTACAATAACAATAAGCCACTTTTTAAAAAGTGGTTTAAAAAAGATACAGACTTCACGTGGCCCAGATGCCTTTCTGGGGGATCAGGAAGCTGACAGCAGAGCTTACACTGAACTCCAGACTTCTATCCAAATCCCACGATCTGTCCACTTAACTGTAGTTTCCAAACATCAGTTGTTCATATGCTAGTTTCACCATTCTGCCAGGTGTTGCACCTCCAGTGTGGTGGTTCATTTAGTATCTATTATGCTGGATTTGTTCCCACATAAATATGTTTCAAGAATTTACTGTCACAGCTATGATAGAGCATGTTTGTGTGCTCCCTGAACTATCTCAGGTAACACTGGGGGTTGCGTGCCATCCGTTTCAGAGATACGCAGTCTACCATGCTATTATCATGTTTGTAGAGAGAGCCACAAATCTCTGGCTAGAGATGCTAAGACATCACCAAGAGGAGTTCCGTCCTTGCTGCTTAGGAGTTGAGAGCACGTTGATTAGTTCAGCCACAGGGAGAAAAAAATGATCTGATAGAGAAGCAGATATTGAGTTCTGTCTCGAAGAAGAAGTAATGTATTGGATAGTAAGAATGAGGCAGTGGAGTGTGCTGAGGCACAGTGGGGAGCGGGGAAAACATTGGTAGTTGTTACTTTCAGGTGGCCCAAGTGAGAGGTCAAATGAGGAAGGCTGAAGTTGCAGAAAAGAACGGATTGGAGTCAAGTCTAAAAGGGGCTTTGAATGCTGAGCTAAGAAGTTTCAGTTTCCAGCAAATACTCAGGTCTGGGCCTTTTCAAAAAAAAATTCATAGAACCATCCCTTTTAAAACAAGAAGTTAGATCATTTGTAAAGAAAGTGAGGGTCAGAGAAAGGAATTGATTTGCCCTTGGTAACCCAGGCTATTGGTAATAGATGATCTGGAAAGTAGGGCTCTGCTTCTTAACTTGGTATTCTTCATGCTCACTTTAGCTGTTCCTGACATTTATTCTTTAGCAAACCATTGCTGATTGAAAGATTGGGTTGAATTGGAGATGGGTTCATTAGAAAACATCAGGTGCAGGTCCTGTGGACACATGGGAGGAACAACCACCTTTCTATTGGGAGCTGAGATACATCCCAGAGAAGATGACACAGATACTGGGTTTAGCTGCAGAAGGTGCTGAACAGGAAGACATAAGTGAGTAGAGACTTGAGGCAGAGCCTCAGGAGGTGCTGGTGTACTGACAGCCGGTGATTGCTGGAGGCCAGGGAGCATGTTGGAAGGTTGGATCTAGACCCTGGCTGTCCATAGCCATAGCTCATTAGGGCAAACAAATCTGCTTTCAGATGTTGCTGTTAAAGCCAATGATGACAAAAATGTAGGCTAGTATGTAAAGTGAGAAGAATTTATGAGGCTTCCTTAACCTCATTGTGGTCAGGTCAGCAGTGACTTCCATAGGGCAGTGGCCATTTTTTACCGCACTCCTCTTTTCCTCCGCATGGATACTAATGCAAGCCTGTGGTTTCCCACACACACTTGCCAGCAGAGCTTCCTAACCTTTGGAGATGTTGCTTCCCTGCCTGAAATATTTCAACAGCTTTCTGTTTCTTCCAGAAAAAAATGTACAGACTGAGTAATGTGGTTTAAAAGCCCCCTTGTTACCCCTTCTCTGTCTCCTTTCCCAGCTCATCCTGCCAGGGGACTTTTTCCCTCCCTCCAACAGGGATTCCCATTCTTTATGTCTACATTCCTCACTTTTCACTTGAGCATCCACCTGCCTTGACTCCACAGGTAGGAGATTCCATTAGACATGGATTGAAGACTAGACCTTGCCCCATGGCTGGTTATCAGAGCCAATATCCACGCTCAGTCTGCTCCAGCCTTTACTGGAGAAGAGAATCAGCTCTCAACAGCATTATGGATCTTGTGTGGATACTTCCCATCTCTAGCAATGAGAAGGAAGCTCGCATCTTCATAATACACCACATTTTACCATTAGAAGACTGGAACAATCAAAATGCTCTGCTGTGAATTCAGCTTCCTGAAATTTCTACCCATTGCTTCTAGTATCTTATGTCCAGATATTCTTTGTTCGTCCAAGAGACACTTTCTGTCTATGCTGTCTGCATAGACATTTTGTTAGGTTTCGAGGGAGCAGAGCGAGCTCCAGTGTCCTCTCCTAAGGAGCTGAAGAACTCAAGGGTGAGATAGATGTATAAACCCAAACCCAAAGTCTCTGCATGTGATGACTAAGCACAAGACACAGCTGACTCATGCGCCGTCACAGAAATGAGGCCTGGTGTTCAGCAACCTGTGGGAGTTTTCCGGAAATAATATAAAAACAGAAGCCGTTTTAGAGGGAATCATGCACATGAAATCTTGAAACAATTAACTCCCTGAATGTTCAGAGACCACTGAGAAGTTCTAAGTAACTGAAGCAGAGGAGCCTAAAGGCTGAAAGCTGGTAGAGGGGCAATCATGAGGACGGATGGACGGCAAAAGGTGGTACTGGACTTGCCGCTTGGGCACAGAAGGCTGAGCGTAGTCGCCGTGCCATAGAGCAGTACTTTTAAAACCATAGATGCCTGGACCCCATGCCAGAGCTTCCTTACGCTGGAGGGCTCAGAGGTCACCTGGGCAGCCAAAACCTTAAAAAGTCTCAGATGATTCTAGTGTGTACCCCCGAATGATAACCTTTATAATAGGGGAAGATTTTAAGAGGAAAACTAAAAAGTGACATAATCAGAATTTTATACTTTGGCCTGGGCGCAGTGGCTCACACCTGTAATCCCAGTACTTTGGGAGGCCAAGGCAGGCAGATCCCTTGAGGTCAGGAGTTCAAGACCAGCCTGGCCAATATGGTGGAACCCCATCTCTACTAAAAATACAAAAATTAGTCCAGTGTGGTGGAAGGAGCCTGTAATGCCAGCTATTCCAGAGGTTGAGGCTCAAGAATCACGTAAACCGGAGCCAGAGGTTGCAGTGAGCCGAGATCGCACCACTGCACTCCAGCCTGGGCAGCAGAGTGAGACTCAGTTTCAAGAAAAAAAAAAAAAAGGATTTTATGCTTCTCAGCTCCTCAACACCTAGTACCAGCTCCCCCAACCCCCACCCCCCTGCAACACGCACACACGAGATCCTTTAATGATAGCTGAATATTTTTTGTGAGATTTTATTGTACTTTTTAGTTAAGGGATACTGTGTCAAGTATTTTAGTAGTTAAAAACATCAAAGCTTGTGAATGAGTCCAGGTAAGGAAGCCCACCTTGCTCTCTTATCCTGGTGCAGTGAACCTGCTTCATGCCACAGATTCTTGAACCGCCTTGTGTTGCTTAACAAATTTTAGCTTTATTTTATAGTAGATAATACAGGTTGCAGAAAAATTCTGAGGATAGGTGTGTGAACAGTGCTACAAGGACTGATTACTATAGTCAGATGCTCCATAAACCTGTCATTTGAAGACAATAAGAACATCTTGTAAATAGATTGAGAATCTGATGGAACAGACATTTGCAAAGGAGGCGGATGTGGACAGGTGTGGGTTACAAGATGGCGTCTTTCATAATGACCTACCTTGCAGCATAAGATTCACAAAACACTGGTGAACACTTGGAGGGCCCTCTGAGAGGCTGCTCAGTTTAAACTGCTACATGATCATTTAATAACAACACTGTAGAACTGCTTTGGGTTCTCAGAATGCCAATAAATTCTTTTGTCACTTCTTTTTTTTTTTTTTTTTTTTTTTGAGACGGAGTCTCGCTCTGTCGCCCAGGCTGGAGTGCAGTGGCCGGATCTCAGCTCACTGCAAGCTCCGCCTCCCGGGTTCACGCCATTCTCCTGCCTCAGCCTCCCGAGTAGCTGGGACTACAGGCGCCCGCCACCTCGCCCGGCTAGTTTTTTTTTGTATGTTTTAGTAGAGACGGGGTTTCACCGTATTAGCCAGGATGGTCTCGATCTCCTGACCTCGTGATCCGCCCGTCTCGGCCTCCCAAAGTGCTGGGATTACAGGCTTGAGCCACCGCGCCCGGCCCTTTTGTCACTTCTTAAGGTGCTTGGTGTATAGCTCTTCCCTAGAAAGGGACTTGTGTGTTGGTAAAGGCTGCCCATGGAAAGTTCTCAGAAAAGCAGTTTTCTCTGAATTCATTGGGACATTCATATCTCTTCTTAGAAATTTCTAGGGATTTGGATTATATTTCTTGAAATCTTTTGGTGAATATCTTTTTCAGTCTGACTTTTGCAATACTCAGAATATACTAGTTTTTTCCCCTCTTTATTCAGTGGGCCAGAAATAAGTGGGTCAGATGTGAAACAGAAAAGAAAAAGTGCGTGTCTTTCTGGGTGTGCATGAGCGTGCACACGCATGGTGGGGGTGGTACTTAGCATGGAACCGGCAATACTCTGGTCTTGCCATATGGCTTATTTGCAAATATAGATTGCAGAAACTTAACCACACTAAATTAGGCATCTGTGCTTGACAATATTGCCTGAAGTTAGGCTTTCAAAATGCAGATAATCATATTAATGCTTTTACAATGAGGCTTTTCCTTTGGGTCTGGGGCTTAGTAAGTGGTATGCTGAGCTCTGTTCTTTGGTTCCGGTCTGTGACCATGCCTCCCACTTGTTCAGAATTCTGGAGAACCTGGGGTCATGTTTTGTCATCTCTTCCACAAAGGTCAAACGGGAGCCCTTGCTTTTCTGGACACCACTAGAGTGCCGACGGGACTTTATTTTATATGTAATTGTAACTGAAAACTTCTCTACCGGGAAAGGGAAAGGATGACGCCTATTCCAAACACATGCACCCTCCCAGGGATGTTGTTCAAATGACATGTTACTGGGAATCCGTCTTCACTCTAATTCAGGAGTGAGAATTACAGCATTGTCACAGTTTTACTCGAGACTGCAGATTCTTAATAAAGTGTGCTTTGGGGCAGAGGCTTTTATTTTCCTTTTATGTGTAACTAGTGCTGATGCAATGCCTCCAGGATGAAATTTAAACTGGTATTGTAATCACAAATCACAACATAGGACGTCTGTTTGTTTGGTCAAAGTCAACACAGTGTCCTGTTCAGATCATCTGAAAGCATTAGTTCTGCTTTTCTGAGCTGAGGGTAGAACCATTTGCTGCCCTTTAATCAAGTCCCCTGCCATGTGTGTATACTTGTGTTAGGATGATTGGGCTTATCTGTGTTTTCAGTAGTGTTTCCTTGGAGATAAGTAGGGCACACACCTTAATAACAGGGTACTGCATATTCCAGGCATCTGAAGACACATGCCACACATACCAGGAAATAAATCACATGTCACTCTTCATTCTCAAAAAATCCACAGTTCCATCATCACCAAGGGCATAGCAGATACCTGACAGGACTTATTAGACATCCACAGGCAGAAAGCCTCCAGCAGGTGGGTCCAGAGTGGCAGCTGGCCCTCTGCATATGCTAATCGAAGACGGAAATGTAAGTGTCCAGCAACTGGCTTTGCTTTAAAAAGCCTTGGATTTTATGTGGGTGGTTGGTTAACTAGTGTAGCACATTTGAGACTTAATAATATGAGAGTGGCCAACACTCCCGAGTGTATATGGGGTTTAGTATGTACTGTGGTGATTGAGAGGTATAACGTGTTTACTCCAAATATTCTCTAGTGCTTCCTGAGCTTCCTGAGCTCATAACAAACCTTTAAAGGTATTTTTCTACACTTGTTCTTAGCGAAAAAGTGAGGAAGTGATCAAGATATTTTTCTAAATCCTCATTTTACAGAAGAAACTGAGGCTCAGATAGGAAAAGTAACTGGCTCATGCCAGAAAGCCAGAAAGTAGTAGAGAGAACGTTTAAATCCAGGTGTTTGTGACATTTAGCCCAGAACTATTTGTGCTATGCCATGCTACACAAGCCTTTTCTCCAAGCAGAAGGCTCAACTCAGCACCCGTTCCCAAAATTCATGGGCAAGAACACAGCCCACATTTCCTCAGGACAATCAGCCTCATGGGGGCGCCCAGAAAGCACCTCTCCACTCTGCCTAACCCAGTGTGTAGTTCTGGTCCATGAACCTCACTGGTTTGGCCTGGCCATGGAAGTCCTGAGAAGCCAAGATCAAGGACCAGATGGCTCTCACTTTATGCTCGAAACTTGCACAACTGCACAATGAGGACACTGGCGTGGCCAGCTTTTAATGAATAACCTGCTCTTCAAAGGACATAACAGTGGTAAACGCTTTTTAGCTCTCAGCGACCATGTGCCTGGGGCTGTAGAAAATCTATACTGAATGAAATTAATTGAAAGAAAACAAAGTAACCTTTTATTAATTGCCTCTGGCACAGATAGTAGAGTGATGGGGGAAGATACATTTGTCTTTGTCCATAAACTTCTCCCGTTTGTAATATCCTCCATCCATCTCACTCACCTCTCTTCACCCTTCAAGCTCAGCAACATTAACTCCTTTCTCCATGAACTCAGTCCACACTGATATCTCCTGCCTGTAAGAATCTGTTCTTATGTTAACATTTAATTTAGAATTTATTTCGTCTTTAGTAATTTATGTCCTGTGTTCTTTTTTAGCTTTAGAAGTTTCACAAGGTTAAAATTTATGTATTTGTTTGTATGTATGTATGTATTTCACTTCTTTTGGTTTTGGCTTCTTACCACAGTATAAGCAATAGGATTGATCTCCTAATGAAAATGCAGTATATATATGCTAATAGGTTAATGCCTCTATAGCTTTAATACCGAGTCATCCTCTGTCCCCACCACCACCATTTGTTGCAGGATTTTCTGATGATGATATCAGAGTAACAGATTTCTATGGAAAACAAATATTTATTTCACACTTAATTAATACTTGAATTTAGACAGCAATTCCATTCCTGATGATAAAAACTAAAATGTATGCTTCTAGTATCCAACCAATCACAACTAAAAAGTTGTAATTATTTGCATAGGAAACTTCAGCTAAGTAGACCTGCTTTGAAATGGCACCTGGCTGACCTGTCCCAAGGTAGCTTTTCCCAAGTTTATCCACCTAACCTCCCATCCCTCCATCCATCCTTCCATCCATCTATCCATCCATTTAATCCACCACCCCAAATCCATCCTATATTTAGTCATTCAGCAAATGTCTATGGAACAATTATTTTATGCCTGACTGTGTCCTAGATGCTGGGGATGGAGTGATGAAAATACTAGATAAAAAGTGTGTTCTAATAAACAAAAAATATAGTGGGGCTAAGAGAAAAAGTGAAAAAAACAAATCATATAAATAAAACAGAAAAATGTCCAGTAGCAATAACTGCTCTGCAGATAATACAAATAGAGTATGCGTTCCTATTAACGGGTAGCTCCTTTAGATTGGCAGGTCAGGAAGGCCTCTCTGAGGAGGTAACATTTAAGCTGAGATAAGAAGGTTAAGAATCAAGTGTGCACTGATTAGGGACTGATCCTCCCAGGTAAAAGCAAAAAGCCAATGCAAATGTCTTGCAGAAGGAAGGAGCTTGGTGTTTTCCGGTAACAAAAAGAAAGCCAGTGAGCCTGGAATGGGAGGTGCAGGGAGGGAGGCTGCCGCTGACGAGCTCAGAGAGCTTGTGCAGGCCCCGGCAGGAAGGCTTTCGTGCACCAGGCTAAGGAATTTGGATTTTATTCTTTGTAAGATGAGAAGAACTGGAAGGTTTGATGCTTTAAGCAAAGCTGTGTGTATGATGGCTATTTGTATATGTCATGCCTAGGCTTAGGGATGCCCACACAGATAGCCAGTAAAATATTATTTGTGAGTGTGTCCGTGAGGCTGTTTTTAGAAGATGGTAGCATTTGAATTGGTAGCCTGAGTGAAAAAGACCACACCGCAAAATACAGGTGGGTGTCCTCCAACCCATCAACTGCCTCCCTGCGCAACACAGGTGGGTGTCGTCCAACCATCAGCGGCCTCGCCACTCTACACAGGTGGGTGTCCTCCAACCATCAGCGGCCTCTCCACACAACACAGGTGGGTGTCCTCCAACCATCAACGGCCTCTGCACACTACACAGGTGGGTGTCCTCCAACCATCAGCGGCCTCCCCACACAACACAGGTGGGTGTCCTCCAACCATCAGCGGCCTCCCCACACAACACAGGTGGGTGTCCTCCAACCATCAACGGCCTCTGCACACTACACAGGTGGGTGTCCTCCAACCATCAATGGCCTCCCTACACAACACAGGTGGTGTCCTCCAACCATCAACGGCATCTCCACACAGCACAGGTGGGTGTCCTCCAACCATCAATGGCCTCCCTACACAACACAGGTGGGTGTCCTCCAACCATCAGCGGCCTCCCCACACTACACAGGTGGGTGCCCTCCAACCATCAGCGGCCTCCCCACACTACACAGGTGGGTGTCCTCCAACCATCAGCGGCCTCCCCACACTACACAGGTGGGTGTCCTCCAACCATCAGCGGCCTCCCCATACAGCACAGGTGGGTGTCCTCCAACCATCAGCGGCCTCCCCACACAGCACAGGTGGGTGTCCTCCAACCTATCAGCAGCCTTGCCACACTACACAGGTGAGTGTCCTCCAACCATCAACTGCCTGAACAGAACGAAATAGCAGAGGAAAGGAGAATTCCCTCTCCCATACATCTTCTCCGGCCCTCAAACCAGGTGCTCCTGGTTCTTGGACCTTTGGGCCTGATCTTGGGCTTACACCATTGGCTTTCCTGGTCCCCAGGCCTCTGGACTTGGCCTCACACCACCAGCTCTCTTGTGTCTTCAGCTTGCAGATGGCAGATCACAGGACTTCTCGGCCTCTATAATCACATGAGCCCATTTCCATAACACATCTCCTTTTGTATCTTTATATATCCTGTTGGTTCTGTTTTTCTGGAGAACCTTGACGAATACAATACGGCTTATATATTCTGTGTTTTTTAAAAATCACTCTGACAGTTGCCTGCAAACAGGTAGATGGATGAAAAAGAGGAAGTGAGGAAAGAAGTTAGGAAGGTGTGATGCTAGCTCAGGCTAGAAACGGTAGTGGCACAGTGACTGGAATAACAGGAGTTAATACATTAAAAAACTGGATACGTTTGTTGATTAAATAAACAGGAGTTGTTGGTGGATTACATGTGAGGGAGTAGTGAAGAGGGGAAAAAAAATCCCTATTAAAATGCAGACCGTGATGAACACTCCAAAGTACATTGACAACCAAGACTGGTATCTGCCCAATTGTGGTGGAATTTTCAAATACTAACAGGCTGGTAGAAGTGAATGAAGAAATGTATCTGTTGGTCTATGCCTACTCAGGAAATGTGCCACACTTAACTGTAGGAAAGGTCTGCAACCTGTTCATCTCCTAATCCTGTCAGCAAAACCAGCTCTGTGCTGCCTGAATACCCACCGGGGGGAACCACTTTGGAAGCAAGATCTCTCTCTTCGCACATCATGTCTTAGCTCCCTTACATCGCCATATGGTACCTGAGGCTCTGAGGACACACACGGATAGAATGCAGCAGGTGACTGCCTGCAGGGAGATGTACGCCCTGGATGGCGGCTTCAGCAAGAAGAGCTAGGGGCAGGGCATCTTGTGACTAGAACTTCTTCACGGTCTCCGTTGGGTCCCAGCATGGTCAGTAGAGGCCCCTGTGTCCTTCATCCTGGCAGGTTGTGGAGCTGGCCCTCACCCTCTCCTGCTCTGTCTGACCTTTGCACACTGTCTCACATTTCTTCTCAACGAGTGCTCCAGGCACTGATGACCAAACCTGCAGAATCATCCAAAGATGAGATTTTATTGCCATTCGGGTTGTGGGTTAAATCAGTGAGAGAGAAGATGTAGCCTTGTGGAATAGAAGTTTACTAGGAAAAGCTTTGTTCTCTTTTTTTTTTTTTTTTTTTTTGAGAAAATGGGGTCTTGCTCAGTCACCCAGGCTGGAGGGCAATGATGCAATCATGGTTCACTGCAGCCTCAACCTCCCTGGGCTCATGTGATCTCCCAACCTCAGCCTCCAAAGTAGCTGGGACTGCAGGTGCACACCTCCACACCCGGTTAATTCTTGTATTCTTTGCAGAGATGGGGATTTCGCCATGTTGTCCAAGCTAATCTTGAACAGGGATTTCACCATGTTCCCCGGGATGACGCAGGTGGATCACCTGGGTTTAAGTGATCCACCCGCCTTGGCCTCCCAGAGTTCTGAAATTACAAGCATGAGCCACTGTACCGGGATACTAGGGAAAATTTTACTAAACCCTCAGAACTGGGCCAGAGGTTGTTTCTTAACTCACTCTGCAGCTAGTATAGCTCCAAGAGAAGGACTGGAATATCATTCATAGAGACTTTAGCTAGAGTCTAAATAATAGCTAATCTTTCAAAGTCAATAAAGAGAAGGAACCACTTTTGGGTTTTGATGAAAAAATAAAAATCCAGGAAAAGGCGACATTGCCTTAAATATCTAAAGAAAGAAAAATTGGGAAAAATTTGAGAAACCTGTTTAGCATTCCCAGTAGGACACAAGAAAATATATTTCGAGGCCGGGTGCAGTGGCTCAAGCCTGTAATCCCAGCACTCTGGGAGGCCGAGACGGGAAGATCACGAGGTCAGGAGATCGAGACCATCCTGGATAACACGGTGAAACCCCGTCTCTACTAAAAAATACAGAAACTAGCCGGGCGAGGTGGCGGGCGCCTGTAGTCCCAGCTACTCGGGAGGCTGAGGCAGGAGAATGGCATAAATCTGGGAGGCGGAGCTTGCAGTGAGCTGAGATCCGGCCACTGCACTCCAGCCTGGGCGACAGAGCGAAACTCCGTCTCAAAAAAAAAAAAAAAGAAAAAAAAAGAAAATATATTTCCTATAAAGAGCAAAAAGACACATGGATAAAATAGACTGAGACAAAGAGACAATATGGTCTATTTCACTCTCACTCATTTAGCCTGGCGACAGCATTTAGCACAGGGGTTCATGCCTTTGACTGCCACACATCACAGGCTCTTGGCACTCCTGTCTCATTGCCCACTCCTGCTGTCTTCTTTAGTGATATCGCCTCACTCCCCTGATCTTGAAATTTGGAACACACAAGGACTCAATCTCTGGACCTCTTCTCTCTTCCATTATTCTCTTGGCGATTTCATTCATTCAATAAATTGTAAATATCACCTAACTACTAATCACTCTCAAATTAATTTCTCCAGTACTGATCCCATCATTGACCTTCATATCTGTCTGCCTGTATCTCCCTCTCCATACTAACAATATCCTCTTGAATGTTAATAGACACTGAAACTCTCACTATGCCCCAAATCAAGATCTTGAAAACTCCCTTCTTACCACTGGCTGCTGGCTTCCCCATCGAGGCCGACAAGCAACTCCACTCTTTCAGTGACTCAAGCCAAAAATCTTGGAATCACTTTCAACTCCTTTCTCCTTTTTTATTTATGTCTGGTCCTTCACCAAATGCTGCTGAAAATACCTTCAAGATTATGTCAAAAATTTCTTCTCACCTCGACTATCCCTCCGTGGCCTAAGGTGCCATCATCTTTTACAAGGATTGTTGTAATAGACCTCTAATCCCTCTGAGATCTGCTCTTCCCACTTTACACTCTGTTCTTAACACAGAAGCCGATGTAATGTTTTAAAAATAAAAATAAAATTATATTCTTGCTTTAAATACCTTTTTCCAAAGATTTCCTGACTTACAGAGTGGAAAGCGGTGTAATTACAATTACCTACCAAGCTCACACAAACTGCTGTGTCCCTCACCACCTCCTATGTTTTCTCCCTGACTCTCCTTCTCTAGCCACGTTGCTTCCTGCTGTTCCTCAGACACGATCAGGGTCCAATCTCAAGGCCCTTTGATGTGAACCCTTTGCCTCGAATTCTTGGCGTGCTCATCACTTCTTTCTCAGTGACTACTTTCTCCCAGGCAATTGTCCCTTTCTGATGAGAACTGTTACATCTGATAATCTCACACACTACACACACACACCTAGTTTGTTTTATAATGTGTGTCTTTTTGCTCCATGTAGAGAGGAATTTTTGTCTGTTCTATTGATTGCTCAAAGCCCAGTGCCTGGAAAAATATCTGGCATATATGAATTAATAAATTTGTGAATATAAAGGTCATATACAACATAAAAAAGAAACTGAATGAGCAAGGCAAAAGGAAAATACAAACAGTAAAACCAAAGTGTGAACAAGATGTGCTGAGCAAATACTGACACTATAAAAATAAAATTTAGAATTTTATCTAGAAATAAAACTTAGAATTTATGATTTAATTCTCTCTCTCTTTTTTTTTAATGCAGTGTCACTTTAATCCCCAGACTGGAGTTCACTGGCAGGATCTCGGCTCATTGCAATCTCTGCCTCCCGGGTTCAAGAGATTCGCATGCCTCGGCCTCCCCAGTAGCTGGGATTACAGGCATGCACCACCACACCTGGCTAATTTTTGTATTTTTAGTAGAGATGGGGTTTCGCCATGTTGACCAGGCTGGTCTCAAACTCCTGACCTTAGGTGATGCACCAGACTCAGTTTACCAAAGTGCTGGAATTACAGGCTTGAGCCACCAGGCCCGGTCAGATTTAATTCTAAATTTTAAAGCTCTTCCAGAATGACTAGAAAATTCAAAGGGAAACAACTTTTTAAAAATGCTATAAAAGGAAAGAAAACACACTAAGCTGTTAAATTTTAAAATTATTATGTAATTCAAATTAAACTGTAAATATCAGTGCAGAGAAAATAATCAGACACTATTGGAGAAACGTTTCCATATAAGAATAAAATAAAGACATCTTAGGTTTATTTTATATATATATATTTTTATTATGCTTTAAGTTTTGGGATACACGTGCAAAACGTGCAGGTTTGTGACATAGGTATACACGTGCCATGGTGGTTTGCTGCACCCATCAAACTGTCATCTACATTAGGTATTTCTCCTAATGCTATCCTCCCCTTGTCCTCCATCCCCCGACAGGCCCTAGTGTGTGATGTTCGCCTCCCCATGCCCATATGTTCTAATTGATCAACTCCCACTTATGAATGAGAACATGCAGTGTTTGGTTTTCTGTTCCTGTGTTAGTTTGCTGAGAATAATGGCTTCCAGCTTCATTCATGTCCCTGCAAAGGACATGAGCTCATTCTTTTTTATGGCTGCATAGTATTCCATGGTGTATATGTGCCATATTTTTTTTATCCAGTCTAACATTGATGGGTATTTGTGTTGGTTCCAAGTCTTTGCTATTGTGAATAGTGCTTCAATAAATATATGTGTGCATGTGTCTTCCTATACACCAATAACAGAGAGCCAAATCATGAATGACCTCCCATTCACAATTGCTTCAAAGAGAATAAAATACCTAGGAATTCAACTTACAAGGAATGTGAAGGACCTCTTCAAGGAGAACAACAGACTGCTGCTCAATGAAATAAAAGAGGACACAAACGGAAGAACATTCCATGCTCATGGATAGGAAGGATCAGTATCGTGAAAATGGCCATACTGCCCAAGCTGATCTTAGTTATTTCTTGTCTTCTGCTAGCTTTTGAATTTGTTTACTCTTGTTTCTTTAGTTCTTTTAATTGTGATGTTAGGGTGTCGATTTCAGATCTTTCCTTCTTTCTCCTGTGGGCATTTAGTGCTATAAATTTCCTTCTAAACACTGCTTTAGCTGTGTCCCAGAGATTCTAGTCGGTTGTCTTTGTTCTCATTGGTTTCAAAGAACATCTGTATTTCTGCCTTAATTTTGTTATTTACCCAGTAGTCATTCAGGAGCAGGTTGTTCAGTTTCAATGTAGTTGTGCTCTTCTGAGTGAGTTTCTTAATCCTGAGTTCTAATTTGATTGCACTGTGGTCTGAGAGACTGTTATTTCCATTCTTTGGCATTTGCTGAGGAGTGTTTTACTTCCAATTATGTGGTTGATTTTAGAATAAGTGCTATGTGGTGCTGAGAAGAATTTATATTCTGTTGATTTGGGGTGGAGAGTTCTGTAGATGTCTATTAGGTCCGCTTGGTCCAGAACTGAGTTCAAGTTCTGAATATCCTTGTTAATTTTCTATTTTGTTGATCTGTCTAATATTGACAGTGGGGTGTTAAAGTCTCCCACTGTTATTGTGTGGGAGTCTAACTCTCTTTCTAGATCTCTAAGAACTTGCTTTATGAATCTGGGTGCTCCTGTATTGGGTGCATATATATTTAGGATAGTTAGCTCTTCTTATTGCATTGATCCCTTTACCATTATGCAATGCCCTTGCCTTTTTTGGTCTTTGTTGATTTAAAGTCTGTTTTATCAAATGAGGATTACAACCCCTGCTTTTTGCTTTTCTTTTTATTTGCTTGGTAAATCTTCCTCCATCTTTTTATTTTGAGTCTATGTGTGTTTTTGCATGTGAAATGGTTCTCCTGAATATAGTGTGAATATACCACTGTCCCTCATGGCTTTCCTTGGCTAGGGGAGTTCCCTGAGCCCTTGCACTTCCCAGGTGAGGTAACACCCCACCCTGCTTCTGCTTGCCCTCCCCAGGCTACATCCACTGTCTAACCAGTCCCAATGAGATGAACTGTGTACCTCAGTTGGAAATGCAGAAGTCACCTGCCTTCTGCATTGATCTCGCTGGGAGCTACACACAGGAGATGTTCTTATTCAGCCATTTTGCCCAGGATTCAGTTGTTTATTATATTTTTGAAAATATCTATAAAATTAACCACACCTACATGAATCTGGTGTGTTTTAATTGCAGTGGTCGTGTCCTCTTAGTTTCTCAAAAAGGTCAACTAATGTAAGTCCTTACCACTCTAACAATAAATGTCCAAGATAATACAGCACATCAGATAAAGGACCAAAGTAATTACAGCAAAAATTCTGAGCAAGATAATGGGGATTAGGAGATACCCTCTGCAGATATTGATTTCTAGAGACAGTGCTGTAGAATGGTTAAGAATGTGGTTTCTGAGGTTTTGAACACCCGTTATCAGCTAGGCAACGTTGGATTGTATTTTTTGCTACTTTAATGTTTGTGTTCTTTGATTCCGTCACCCTGGCTGTTTCTGGATCTTTTTTTCTTGATTGTTTTTTCTCCTGGATATGCCACATTTCTTGCTTCTTCACATTCCTGATAATTTTTTAGTGGGTGTTTGACACAGTGAATTTTACGCTGTTGATTGCTGCATTTTGTTGTTTTCTTGAAGTAGTGTTGGGTTTTGTCCTTGTACACAGATGAATGACTTTCCCAGCCCCACAGATTTTTCTCCTACGCGTGCACAGATTATCACTCAGCCAGAGGCTTGGGGAACCTTGCTACAGATCTCCAGACTCCTCTTTCCAGATAGTTATCTCCTCTCCAGTGTCTCTGCTCCACACACATTTTAGCTGCATTGGTCTGGCCAATATCTGAGGCTAAGGGAGGATTCTGAGCTTTGTTTTGGTTTCCCACTTCGCATCATGGCCTGAAGTCTGACTCGCGGCAGTGAGCTGCTGCCATTGTAGGATCTGCCTTGTCCGTGCTCCTCTTCTCAGAGACCAGAGTCCTGCACTGTCTGTTATCCCATGTCTGTCAATCGCTGTTTTAGATATTGATAGGGATAGGAGACAGAAAATTTCCTGGGCATACAGGAACAGGTCCCCATGAAACCCAACCTTGAAGCCAAAGACAGTTTAAAGCCTGAAAACTGAGCTGGTGGTTCCAGATAGAGGCCATGACCAGCGCGAGAGCGTCTATCCCTGTCTTACCGTCTCTCTCTCTCAATTGATTCCTTCTGGATTATGCCTTTTAACCAACTAAATGGTACTTTTTCAGGAGCCTGTGCATGGACAAATCAGTGTGCCCTCTCCCATTCTGAGCCCATTAAAAACCCCTGGACCAGCATCACAGATGGCTACCCACTTTGGGGCCCCCACTCGCAGCTGAGGGCAGCTTGCCGTCAGGGTCCCTTCTTGCAGTTGAGAGCTTTCCTTCTGTCACTCAATACAATTCTTCTCTGCCTTACTCACACTCCGACATCTGTGTACCTTAATCCTCTTGGTTGCGGGATGAGAACCCAGAACTTGCTGAGTTGCAGGCAGCAGGAATGAATAAGCTGTAACTTACCCTCTTTTTGCCAAGCTGTGAGTGGCAGAAATAAAAGAGCTTGTAACATAGTCCCACTTGTGGAGCTACGGGAGTGAAGAGCTGCATCATTCCTCAGGAACTCAGACCTTGGACTCCCTGAGCAAAGGCTGCAGCATACCTTGGGGCTCTGCAGTTGCATCTTCGAGTTTTCGGGTGCCACCATGCTTCCCTTGTCTAAACACTGGCTCCCAACGTGGAAGCTGCTTGCAGCACACCTAGTCCATTCACAGGCTGAGCACGGAGTCCCTGTTCAGGTGAGGGATCCTGACTGTAGGGCAAGCCGAGGGCAGCCTGCTGGACCAAGTGGGTGGAGCGAGCACAGTGGGCCTGAGCTAAGCCCTGGAAAAAGGTCATGGCAGCAGCAGAGATTTCCAGCTGGTGAAATGGCAACGAAGGAATCCTGTAACAGTATTCTGTCCAGTGTTCCAGTTGTCTAAGGAAAATGGGTAAAGCTGGCCCCGTTACTCTATCGTGTTAGAACCAAATTTCAAAAGAAGGCATTCTTACACCAACCCAAGGTGGTGCAAGAGTGACTTAGAGAATGTATTACAGAGAAGTTCTTCTCCCACACGTTTCAATTTAGGAAAACAAGAAAGCCAGGAATCTGCATTTAGAACAACATCCCAGGTGCTTCTGACATAGGAGATCCATGGACCCCCTTGTGAGAAACGAAATAGAAGATGATTAATTTCTCCCAGACTATTGTTTTTGTCCTGACTCGTGAATATTTTCACATTAAGAAAAAATGACAAGCCCAAAACAAAACAAACAGGAAAACCCACTTGTCCAGTGAGGACCATGATATCAAACTCACAGGGTTGTAGTAAAATTTAAAGGGAGCCATTTATGTAAAGTGTGTGACTTATACTGTTACAGATTGAATTATGCTCCCCTTCAAAGAGATACGTTAAAGTATTAGCCCCTACTACATCAGACTGTGACCCTATTTGGAAACAGTGTCTTTACAGAGGTAATCAAGTTAAAATGAAGTCACTAGAATGGACCCTAATGCAATATAACTGGTATCCTTATTAAAAAAGGAAACTTGGACACAAAGACAGACATGCACAGAGAGAAAGTCATATGAAGACACACAGGGAAGAGAAGGCCATGTAACTACAGTGATGCAAGTCAAAAAAACCCAGATTACAGAGAGCCACTGGGAGCAGAAAGGGACAAGGAAGGGTTCCTCCCCAGAGCTGTCAGAGAGAACATGGGTTTGATGGCATCTTGATTCTATGCTTCTAACTTTGAGAACTGTGAGAAAGTAATTTTCTGTTGTTCCACGTCATCCAATTTGTGGTTATTCTTTTTATGTAACCCTCGGAAGCAAATACAGATAATGAATATGGAGCAGGTAGTCAAAAAGTTGTGAGTAGGTGAGGTGGGACATTGCCAACTTCTCATGCATGACGGAGCTTGCATGGGAGCAGGAAAGTTATCAGGGAAAGAAAGAGATGGTCTTCCTGGGAATTAAAGATGATCAGAAAACTCTGTGATTGGTGCAGAAGACACAGGAGCCCACATCGGGAGAAGACAGAGGGAGCCAGGGTCACTGTCATGAAGATTCCTGTTCTCCATGCTCAGGAATTTGCACAGGTCACATTGCTTTGGTTGACTCAAGAAAATTAGCAGCAGTAGGCGTTTATCAGACAAGCATTTGACTTCAGACATTTTCTGCTGTTACCTCCCTTATCTCTAATATGTTCTAAAGTGACCCAACTTGGCAATTTCAACACCGTATACGAATCCACTTACTAAAGGGGTTAAGTTGTGCTGATTGGCAACCATGTCCAGGCAAATGTTGCCAGGCCCCTGGGAAGGCCAGCTGGCCTCTCTGTGCTCCTCCCAGGGGTAAAGTCTTCCTGTAAGGGCTCATCCTATGCCCAAATCACCAACAGCCTTACACTGTAACACGCCTTTTATCTTCTCTGCTGCAAAGCTCAGGGTTAGCAAAGGGGACTCCAATTGGAAGATATGGTGTCCGACTCAACTCTTGTTCTTCTGTGAGAATTCTGCGGAATAAAAAGTCAGTGTTCTCCAAGCCAGCATGGATACCTGGTATCCACTACATCCCAATGTGAGAAAGTCTGCTCTCTAAACATTGAGTGTTTCTGGTTCTGTGTGCTAATTTCCCCCAGAGGCAGGGAGTGTTAGCTCCCTCCACACCAAAGCTTCTGTGCCATATTTGGAGCCACAAGACTGGCCAAATCAAAGCCAGTAAATGGCATCCCTTTCTGCACTTTCTCCAACCAGCCTCTTGGCCTCCTTACTTTGCTTATTCATGTGTGTGTCTCTCCACTACTTTATTGTAAATTCCCTGGGAAGAAAGTGTCGTGTTTTATTAATCTTTGTCAAGTGCTTTGTGTTAACAAGGAGAAGATTAAGGAAAAAACAGCTATGGCACTTTCTAGATTGAGAACATTTGCATGTCCAGTCACGTGTACATATTTATGCGATACTCCTCATGTAATTGCTTTTCTGACTCAACAATTACCTTCAATAATTTTTCCCTTTATTCTACCTCAGGAGACATCAACTCAACTATAACAAAGGCCTACTGATGGGTTCCTGCCTCTATTATCTCCCTGGGAGCCTGGACACTCAAGAAAAAAAAATCAACTTTTCTTTTAGTTTGTTGACTTATTGCACCAATGTTTCTTGAGTACCTGCTATGTGCCAGGCATTGGGTTATGTCCTTAGGATATTAGAAGAGGCACCCAAGGAGCTCAGAGTCTGATGATAAGACAAATAACTGTAAAAGAAAGTGCTGAGTTGCTTCATGGGAGATGGCAGGGGAGGGAGCCCTGGGAGCACAGTTGGTAGAGGAGGACCTGCCTCTACCCTGCTGGGCACAGCAAGGAGTCTGTGAGCTCTGTTCCTCCTTCAGCCACTCTTCCCCTGGAAGGTTATGCAGGTGCAGGTCCTGACTCTTAGGGTCAATATAGGTCTCCTGACAACCTTCAGATCCAGGACACTGGAGGAAATCTCACTCTCTGGTGGAGAAATCTAACGGGGAGAGCCTGTCATTCTGTTGGTCTTGACCTCCTCCTTTTCTGCTAGCTTTGCTCCAGTGTCTATGACTGCAGATTGCCAGCTAGCTGTGGATCAGTGCAGTATAGCCTGGACTCAGAAGGACCTCGAGTCAGAGTCCTGGCTTTGTCTCCTAACACTACCTCTTACCACCTCTCTGACCTTGGGCAAATCACATGTCTCAGTTTCATCGTAAGTAAAACGGAAATGATAATAGGACTTCCTAGGGTTGTCGTGAACCGTAAGTGCATGAGTGTAAGCAATGTTCTGCAAGCAGTATCTACTGTATAGAACACTCTATAGGCGTTCCATATCCGTATTAGAGAAAGTAGCATGGCAGTAACCGTAAGTGCATGAGTGTAAGCAATGTTCTGCAAGCAGTATCTGCTGTATAGAACACTCTATAGGCGTTCCATATCCGTTTTAGAGAAAGTAGCATGGCAGTAACCGTAAGTGCATGAGTGTAAGCAATGTTCTGCAAGCAGTATCTGCTGTATAGAACACTCTATAGGCATTCCATATCCGTTTTAGAGAAAGTAGCATGGCAGTATGGAACAAGATTTACTTGTCATAAAGTGGGGCTGTCGATGCTGGCTCATCTCCCACCTGCCATATACTCTGAGTACAAACTGTCGTCCTTGCTGGATGGCGGAGAAGGATGAAGAAGTCTTAGTTCCTGTCTTCATTTCCCTGTCTTCCAATTCGAAGCACCACCAATATCCAATTTCAGAAAGCCCAAAATCCTCACACTGAGAGGTGATTGCCTTCGTTAAATGTTTACTGGTCGCTCCCAGGGGTGATCTCTGCGTTGTATGTGATGGGCCGGGCTGCAGAGTCATCTGTGTTGTGAGACTCTTTGCCTCTGTTCTAGAGAACAGTGTGGGCTGCCTGGGTGTCCCTCTCTGGAGTCCAGCAGGGTGGGGCTGCTGACCAGGCTCCACAAGTGCTCTGGGTGGCAGCTGCAGACTTGGCACTTCTGCCAAGGCAGCCTGTGTGGGCAGAACCAGAGCATGGAAATAGCTGGAATCCAGTGGGCATGTGTGCTTCCGGCTGCTGCCCTGCTCATGCTCTCATCTAGCAGCCCGGTCTGCTGCATGGGAGGGAGCAAGGAGGGAGTGGTGACTGGTGGCCATGAGAACCCTGCTTGCCCCGAGGAGTCTGTGCCACAGAAGGGCAGGACGGCAAAGCTGAAGCGACTGCCAGGCCATGTTAGCCCCATTCCCCATCGTACAGACCAAGCTGCAGAAGTCCAGACAGTGGGACTAGCATCCCCAATGTCAGACAGCTGGTGGAGGTGATAGAGCTAGAATCAAATTTCACTGTGCACAGTGGAAACCATCTGGTTTCTAGGTCTTTCTAGACCAATTGCAACCTTTTTACTGATACTGGCATAATACCAGTTTTCCCAAATAGTCTGCTTATCATCTCACTCCTCCACGTTAGGCTTCGTGAAGACTTCCTTCTCCATTCCCCATCTTTGACACCTCTAGACCAGTTGTGATGACTCTAGAGCAGCTGACCACAGAAAAAGACTGGGGTAATCCTACAAGGTGAAGCTCACGAGGCCAGTGCCTGCTTCCATGGTGCCTACCGCCAGGCCTGCTATTGCCTTTGAGATCTGACTCAGAACATAATGCCAAGAGCTTTCCATTAGATACAAATACCTGAATTTGGACACTCAGTTTTTTTTAGTGCCTCACATAGAAAAGCACCAGAATTGTCACCAGACAGAGCAACCCCAGATTCAAGGACAAATTGTTTGCATCTGTTAAAAGTCTTACAACTTAAGTTACCATTGGCTCCAAATAAAGTCAGTTTGGATTCTAGAAAACAGAAATCAACACTACCTTCTCTCTTTTATGAAAACTACCTTCTTGCCTATATCTTTGATGAGAACTGTGTGTTACACTTACTAAATTCTCAGCACAGTAGAGCTTATTGATTCCTGGGATTTCTGTCCTCAAAGAGTCCTTAGGATCATCTAGTTAGAATTCCTTTCAATTTACAGATGCAGAAACTCAGCCCAAAATTCTTGTGTTTTTCCCTAGTTCTCGAGGCTGGTTATCTGATTTCACCCTCAGAACTATAATCTAGGTCTTTCTGCAACCCTGTGGAGGTGTCTGGTGAGCTGCAGAGGTGCCATGCTCTGCAGAAAATGGGAGGGATGGAGCCCTGTAGGACTGTCTTTGAAACCCCACTCCAGCTCCTTCTGAAATGCAAGGCTGAGCTGTAATCTAAGTCTTTCCAGATATTCACTGAAGTCAGACCTGGTGCCAACCACCTCTAAACAATGACGAGTCAAGTTTGCCCATTTGTGAGAGATGCGATGTGGCCTGGCCCTGTGCGTTCTTCCTGTGTGTGGGCTGCTCTGAGCAGGATGCATGAAGCAGCAGAGATGAGGAAGCACCAAGGCTCGTGAAGGCCCCAGGACTACTGAAAGGACCCCTGACTTTACTGTGTCATGGCCTGTGTGGACATAGGTGGACACAGGGCAGGGGCTAGCCCTTCAAGGAGTCCCAGAGACCTCGTGTTGACTCATCTTCTGCCTCAGTGGTGAGAAAGGAGGTGGAGACATCTGTGACTGCAGTATCTGCAAGACAAAGTGGCAAAGGGAGCTTTCTGCCCTGTCTGCTCTTCAAGCTCGTGGAATAGTAGGCTACCCGGAAGTATCTTACGATCGAAGCTTTTTGTGTGGCCCACGGTAAAATAAAGTAACCGAGGAGCAGCTATAAATAGGGTAGGACGCTCTTCCGGAGAGACTTCTCGTCGGGCGGTGGTCAGAGGCATCTGTGCCCACACCCAGGAATGCCCGACAGTTCCCAAGGCCATGAGACTATGCAGAGGAATAAAAGAGGGTGGGCCGGGCCACAGCTGTGGCCGCAGGCCCTGACGCTTCCTTCGAGGAAGGGTGCAACTGCATTCTTGTATCGGTGTCCTCCCAGGCCTTCCGGGGATTGCCCTGGAAGCAGCCTGCTGGAAGTGGAAAGCTATGTGTCCTTTAATTGCTGCTGATCCCTGGAAAATCCCCAGGCGTGGTTGCCTCTGGGGATGTCTTACCCCGGAATAGGCAGGCGTTTGAAGGTCTCTTGGCTTTCAGAGAAAAGGGAAATGCGACACTGGTGGCTGTTGAAGCCAGAATCTCTCTTTCTTCTTCGCACATTCTCTATTCTCCTGTCCCTTTCTCTGTCCATATTTCCTCTCATCTTTTTAGAGAGGCAGAGAAGTTTTTAAAATAGGATACTAGGAATCTTAGAGCTGTAAATTTCTTTGCTTTCTTGCATTTTAAAGATTTAAGAACTGAGGCCCAGAGAGGGAGAGTGGCTTGTCCAGATTAGGAAAAATGAAGCCCAGAGCTTTTAAACTTCTCAATTTGGGATAGAGCCTCCTTCTTCCTCACTGACGCTCACCTGTCCTGAGGCACCTGCACCTTATCTGCAGAACAGTTGGACAGTCTATTTGCTTACCCGTCTATCCACTCAGTTATACAGAGGGTTTCCGATTTTCCATGGCATTGTGAAACAGACCAAAACCACACAGCTGCCTGGATTTGGGGACCTGAGCTGAAAGATCCTCTTTGCTTCTCTGCCTGTTATTCTCTGTCCCTCAAGGCTATTTCCTAAGCTTTGCCATAGGGAGGGTGGACTGCACGCTCTGGAGTTCACTTGGACACTAATGCTTTATTATCTCTCAAATCACTCTCATTCCATCTGAGTGTTGCAGAAATATATGCTTTGTGGGGAGCACAATGTTTAAGACACCCCAGTCCACCTGGCCTGCGAAGTTGGAAGCTCTCACCAACTTCACCAGACTTCAGAGTTGTTGTGAGATTGGCTAGAATGTGAGCCGCTTGATATAGGCCACCACTGTCTCCACACTCTCACATTCCTGTGCACGGCTCCTCAACAGCTGCTCCAGTGAGAATCCAAGTATAGGTCCCCCTGTGGCCACATTCTATGCTGCTTTTCGGATCAGCTTTTGGGCACGGCCATTTCTGTGAAGGCCAACCAGCTAACCCTCATCTTACAGGCAAGAATTCCCTCACACATCTCACACATTCAATTTCAATGACTCGGTTCAGAGTTTATGTTCTTTTTCTTTTTTCAGTCTTGCATTTACAAACTCACAGAAATGCAATCTGCAATAGTGTTACCATGGTTGTGCTGAAATGGCAAGGACCTGGCTGGGGAGGGCTTAATACTTCCTACAACTGGGAAGTTATGGAAGATCCCGCTGCAGCGCGCTGGATGATTTAGGAAAGGCAAGTGATCTGGAAAGCTAGAGTTTGTTGTTTCTGTTCTAGACATTCAGTGTCAGGTCAAGTCTCGGGAAAGGTCTGCAGCTCTAGGACTCAAGGCTAGAATGTGAGCCAGTGCTCTCCAAAAGTCCCATAGTGTAACTGAAGTTAGTCCAAAGCCAGTCACGTTTTTTCCAGGAAAGCTCTGACCCTTCACTCCAGCTCTGCCTTAACCAGTCACATGTCAACTTCACTCTGTTTCTGTCATAAAGAAAAGCATAATCTTTGCTTTTAGACATATCTGAGAAGTCTTTCTCAGCCATTTGAAATAACGTTGTTACCATGGCAAGAAAATTAAGCAGCCTTGCTTACCCTCAAGTTCCAAAACCTTAAAATACAGCCGCTGCCTGACCATGTGCATATCGTGAGAATCAAATAGAGTAACACAGGTAAAGTACCTGGCATGCACGTGAAGTTCCTTTTCTACTCTCAGTTCTGTCCCTACCATTCCCTGTTTTCCCTTCCCCAACCGGCTGTAGTAGAAAGAAACCTGAGGACACAAAAAGCTAGCTTCAGCCACCTAACTATCCCTGTGATTCTGAATGAGCTGCCTAACTTCCTCATTGGAAAAGTTGAAATAGTAACAATACAGCAATCATAACTTTGTTAGGATTACATGATTAAGATGACAGTGTAAATAATAACGATAGCTGATATCTATGTTGAATATTTTATTTACCTTTATTATTTGTGAGTAGTATATGCCAAGTAGTTAACGCATCTCACTCACACAAACATATCAGGTGGATAACTATAATAATCTCTATTTTTCTCATGAGCGACTTGAGGCACAGAGAAGTTAAATAACCTTCCAGGGTAAGAGAGATGCTTCCAAGAGTCCACATTGGGAGTCCGTTTGTCCTGACTCACCTGCGGTGCCAGACATATCATCCTGCCCCAGTAAATGCCCTACCTGGGTGGAATGAACAAAGGTGAAGAAGGCGTCATCTGCATTCCTACTGTAGATAGGGCTTTTGTATTTTGGCCCCAGGCTCTGGCTCTTGAAGTGGAGACCCATCATGCTGTTTGGTTTTTTGCCTTCAAGTGTTCAGGCAACCAGTGATGGAGGCTTCCTAGGACCACTTGCTTTTAATTCTGCTTGTTAGGATTTCTCAGGATCAAAGGGAAAATACATGCAGCTCTAAGTCTGTGACAGTGAGCAAATAGCGATCAATGCCTGGATGAAAAAATTTCGGGTTCAAGACCAATTCCGACCTCTCTCCTCCAGCTGTGTCCTCCTTAAGCACACTGCCCCCTCCTGCTTCTGCCAAGACACGGTTGCTCTGGTGAGAACTCATGCGCTCTTGAGCTTAGAAGAGGCTAAGACAATTATTTTCAGAAAGGAACCAAGTTAATGAGCGTAGATTCAACTTGCTATGATAGGAATTGGTTGACCCAGTAAATGCTATAAATCTTTTATAGGTGAATTACTTCCTTCTAAGCATATTTTTATAAATTCCTCCAAGTAATGAGTTGAATGGTATAGTGTTGCCTGGTTTGCATCTTCATTACCTGCAGTACTTGAAATTTATATTAAAACAGCACTCTATGCATAAAGTTATATAGAGATATTTAATTAATGGAATTACTGTGTGAAAAAATATAAAGTGTTAATTGCTACAGTGCCCACAAAAATGAGAACTCCCAGGTGACCTGAGGCTGCAAAACATACATTTTGCACAGGCAATCATTGATGTCTTTTTTTTCTTTTCTTCACAAATGCACCTGTTTCTAGTCCAGCCCTCTGGCTTTGCCTAGAATTCCCTCTCCATGTGGAATCGTGGAAGTGGCTAAAAATGCCTTCTCAGACACATCTCTGCAGAACCTTAATTTCTACTTCTGGCTGCTACAAGTCTTGCTTCTTTGTTATCATGGCCTATGAACATGTAATGGACAGAATGTTGGAAATAATTCTCCTGCTAATTTAATGTTCATCCAAAGCTGACACATCGTCATTGCACCTTCCTTAGTTGATAAAACAGTCAAAAAGATTGATTAAGTCTGTTTTACTGCAGTGAGCACATTTTCCTCTTCTTCCTAGTGTCTTTGATCTTTAAATCTCAGTTCTTCAGTTTCTGTAGCAGGGATTCCCAAATTCTATTCTCTTAACTGGCACTGTTCCGTAAATGTAAATAAATTTAGATACATATGTGTGTTCCTTAGTTGGAAGGACTACTATTTATTTTTAGAGTGATCTTTCCTATGTTTTAATGCTTATATATCCCAAATGTGAGGTAATGATCAATTTTTGTTTTGTCTTGAATTTATGGATCTGTTAATATCCCAAATCTGAAAGGCACTTGCATAAGAATGCTGTTTTACGTTGATTCCAAAATACACTCTCCCTATCCCATCTTCTTATTTTTGAAACTGAAACATAACTTACAGTCAGTGACAACTTAGTTTCAAGAAAATAGAGGTATATCTGTTATTACAATCTTATCACATGTGGATAAGATGAATGTTTACAGAATACTTTTCCTTTGGTTTTCTCATCAGAGTCATACAATTGAGTGTGTGGATGAACATACTTTCTGAGCTGCATCAAGCTATTTTGGGAGTGGTTGTTATAGATTGGATTTTGTTCCCTCAAAATCCATATGTGGTGTCCTTATAAGAAGAGAAAGACATCAGTCGTGCACAGAGGAAAGGTCATATGAGGACACCACAGGAAGGCAGCCATTGGCAAGACAAAGAGAGAGACCTCATCAGAATCCAACCCTGCTGTCACACTCTTCTTATACTTATAGCCCCTAGAACTGTGAGAAGCAATATTTTTCCTTAAGGCACCTAGTCTGTGATATTTTATTAAAGCAGCCGTAGATGACTAATTTTATTAAAGGAAGAGATCAATGTTGCCATGATGATATTGGGAATTATTTTGTGAATGAACTGCAGCTTGGCCAAACACACTGGAATGGACAAATTACAGATTATTATTTCTAATCTTTAATTGCAAAAGTCCTCCATGTGCATTGTATTAGTCCATTCTCATCCTGCTAATAAAGACATACCCAGGACTAGGTAATTTAGAAAGGAAAGAGGTTTAACTGACTCACAGTTCCACATGGCTTTGGAGGCCTCACAATCATGGTGGAAGGTGAAGGAGAAGCGAAGTCATGTCTTACATGCAAGTTATGTCTTACATGCAAAGACAGCGTGTGCAGAACCGCTCTTTATAAAACCATCAGATCTCATGAGACTTGATCACAATCATGAGAACAGCATGAGAAAGACCCAACCTCATGATTCAATTACCTCTCACTGGGTCCTCCCACGACACATGGGGGTTATGGGAGCTACAATTCAAGGTGAGATGTTGGTGGGGATACAGCCAAACCATATTATCTATTAAAATTCAGCAATAAAATCTGAGTCTATTTATTAATTTAAAAAATAAACTCTCAGCAAAGAAAGAATAAAACTTCATCAAACTACAGAAAAGTATTTATAAAACCTATAGCTAATGCTACCCTTAATGGTAAAAGACTGGATGCTTTCTTCCTGAGACTGGGAGTAAAACATGGGTATCAGCTCTCGCCACTTCTATTCAATGTTGTGAGAGGTCATAGCTAGAGTGATAATGCAAGAAAAATAAAGAAAGGGATAATAATTGGGAAGAAAGAAGTAAAACTGTTGCTTTTCACAAAGGGCAGGATTGTCTATGAAGAACACTCTAAGGAATATTGAAAAAAAATAGTAGGATGAATAAATGAATTTGGCAAGGCTGTAAGATAAATGATTAATATATAAAACATAAGTAGTGAAAAAATATTTTTATAAAATACCATCTGTAAGAGCCTCACTTATATTTAGAAATAAATTTTATGACTGGTGTGCAAGACCTCTGTAAAAACATCTAGAAAACGTTACTGAGAAAAGACAGAAAAGGTCTAAATACGTAAAAAGATAGACAATGTTCATAAAATGAAATACGTAATGCTAAGATACCCATTTCTCCAAAATGATTCATAGATTCATTATGTTTCTAATAAAAATTTCAGCAGGCCTTTCAGAGTAATTGGTAAGCTGTTTTTAGAATTTATATGGAAATGCAAAGTATGTAGAATATCCAAAATATCTTGAAGAGCTGGGAAAGTTGGAAGACTTACACTAACTGATTTAAAGACTTACTTGGATCTTAGGCCTAAATGGAGAAACTAACAGTCTAAAAATTCTAGCAGAAAACATTCTGCAATTTTAAAGTAGGCAAAGACTTCTTAGAACAAAAAAAAAACCATACAAATTAAAAATATATAAATTTATCTTATTCAAAGAAAAAGTCTTCTGATTTTCAAAAGACACAGTGGAAAATGTAAAAAGACAAGTCGTTGAGTGGGAGAAGGTACTCTTAATCTGAATAATTGGAAAAGGATTAATATCAAGATGACGTAAAACATTTGTAGAAACCAATTTTGAGAAAAAAGTTCAACAAAAATGGGCATAAGACTTAAACAGACACTTCATAAAAGAAGATATACCAACGTCCAAGAAGCCTAAGAAATCCTATTTTATGTCATTTGTTTCTAGGAAAATGCAACTTAAAACCACAATGAGATGCTAGAATATATTCGCTTGCATGGAGAAATTGAAAGGACATACCCATCAAGTGTTGTCAGGCACATGGAGCAACTGGAACTCTGATATATTGAACGTGGGAATGTAAAATGGTAGGCCACATTTGAAAATAAGAATTGACAGTGTTTTGTAAAGTTACACATACACTTATTATATTAGTTTTTACAAATTACTATGTAACAAATTACTGCAAATCTAGCAGCTTGAAACCACTCACATTTATTACGTCACAGTTTCTCTGGATTAGGAGTCCAGGCAATGCTTAGCTGGGTACTTTGCTCACAGGCTTCAATCAAGGTGTGGACAAGGGTTGAGGACTCATCTAAGGCTCACGGTGCTCTTGTAAGGTCCCTTGGTTGTTGTGAGAAACTCATTTCCTTGCAGCTTGCTTCTTCAAGGCCAACAGGGGAATCTCTCACCGTTAGAGCCTCTTTTAAAAAGCTCAGTTGATTAGGTTAGGTTCACCCAGAAAAATCTCCCTATTAATTAACTTGAAGTCAACAGATTGGGAATGCTAATTACAGCTGCAAATCTCCATATCTTTGTTAACTAATCATAGAAATAACATTCATCATTGAGAAGTCCTACCCATAATCAAAAGAAAATGGTTATACAGGGTGTGTAAACCAGGAGTTAGGGGATCTTGGGAACAGTCTTAAGGAGTCTAACTGCTACACTTACAATATGACCCAATAATTCCACTACTAAATATTTATCCCAGGTAAATAAAAGTACACGTTCACAAAAAGACTAGTACATAAATGTTCATACTAATTTTATGCATTATCATAAAAAAACTAAAATAACTTCATATACCAACAGGTGAATAGATAAACAGACTGTGACATAGTCACACAACTTGGCAATATAAAGAGGAACAAACGATTTGTGTTACACACCAATGAATCTCTAAAGCATGATATTGATCCAAAGAATTCAGACCCCAAGGAGTGTATCCATTATGATTCCATTAATGTGAAGTTCTGCAATATGCAAAATCCATCGATCCTTAATAGTAATATTAAGATAGAAATGGAATCATTGGTTCTAAAGGGCAGAGGAGGGTTGACTGCAAAGGGTCAAAAGGAAATTTTCTGGAGTGATGAAAATGTTTTATATCATGTTCAACGTGACCACTATTGTAAATGTATGCATTTGTCAAAATGTACCAAACTGTATACTCAAATTGTGTATGTATTTTATTGTATGTGAATTATTTCTCAATAAAGTTGACTTTTAAAAATATAGCTCTTCCACCAAAGAACAAACAAACAAAAACCAAATTTCAGAGGCCAGATTATCTTAGAATGGATTTAGAACCATTCCTCCACTCCCACATAGCAGTCATATTTGGAAGGAAATCATGTTTACCTATAGATGTGGACATACACAGCCAGTGAGTCACCAGCATCTGGCACTTGTGATTGGCTTCATTTGTCTCGTAGTTTCTGGATCGTCAAACATCTTCACAATTGGCTCACTTTCTGTCTAATGCTATTGAGCGGCAAAGTGGTCCTTTTCTTCTAAGAACAGGGAATCACCTAAAAAGAAAAAAAAAAAAAAGATAGTTTTAACATTTATAGCAAAATTTGCCATGATAGCATGGCAAAAGATCCAGTTTCTCTTACGGAAGTTACTGTAAGGCTTTATACACAGACTTACACACATGTGTACAAACATACATGCATATCAACTTATTTCTTTATGTATATCTTCTTTACAAAGAATAGCTCATTCAGCAGAAAGACTAGATACTAATTCCAATAGTATATTATGTGAATAGTTAAAATTGTATGCTGCCAAATTGTCACCAAATCTCGCTCACCAAACTGCTTTGATTCAACTGAACAGCAAACGAGCATGGAGAAGGGGTGCTGTACCATACATGAACAGTTGCAGGACCTAGGGAAGATAAAAAGCAAGAGTTTGATGAGGAAGGGCCTGCACTGGGCTCTCCAATTTTCTTTCCTATAAGAATCTGTGTAAGCCCAATAGAACATGTCACTCATTTCTTGGGAACTAGTAAAGATTCTGTAAGTAAATGAGTGAAAATGTCTATATCTTTCTGTATCTGTGAAACTTTTCAGAGGAAAAAGTATCCCATATGTAAGTCGAGATTAAATATTCTTTTAATAATTCTATATTTATCTCAGTGTTTTAAAAATGTGTCTTATGAACAGTATGACAGAAGAAATGTTTTCAATTCACATCAAAGAGTTTGAGAAGACGTTGAGACTGTTATGAAAGGGAACTCAATAAGAGAACCAAACAAATGCCACCTGACTCATCTTTACAACACCCCAGTAGGATATTCCTCAAACTGAAAATTTTGTAGACGAGGAAACATGGCCAGAGAGTTTCTAATTCTCCTCAATTTAAGGCAAAGCCCAAAGCAGTATAGCTAGCGGACACTGAAGCTAGAAATTAGACTTGCACCTGTTCTCCAGGCGGGAAAGGAAGGCCGGTTGGTGATTTCAGTGTGTCATACAATTAGGTAGCTGGATACACAGATGAGGTCAGAGGAGGTGCTGAACACAGCCAGTTGGGAGACGAGGTCATTCTGGGCTTCCTTGGGTACATTGACTCTGGAACTGAGATGTGTGAGAGGAGATATGTGAAGAGGGGACTGAAGGATCGGCGGATGCAAGAAAAAAAGGCAACAGCGAGAATGACCAGGGATGGTGAGTATAGCTGGAGGACCAGAGGCAAGAGTACAAGATGAGCTGGCCCCACTCAAGTCATTAACAGCCATAGTTAGTAATGTAACAACATTAAAATCTGAATTGCATGTTTCAAGTCTGTGAAATTGCAATAGCTGCCTTTATAACTGTGAGTTTGCACACATGCTCAGAGATCTTTAAAAGTATGTGAGCAATATACTAAGCTATGAACTTAGAATGCAAGTAATAAAGGCTCTCATTACCACCAGAATATTGTGAACGACAGTCAAAGGGAGTCACATGTGTGAAATGGGCAAAGTGCACAATTTAAAAATTCTCTAAAAAGTAACACATTCTCCTAAAAGGTATCTAAAATAAATCCCAAGATATCTTTATACAATGTTAAAAGAACTGTACCTTCTAAAGCAAACAAACAAAAATCTTTGCCTTTTCTTCATAATTCTATAATGCAAGGTGAACATTATGTTTTACCCATAATTTATTTTTGAACACTCGATTCTCAAAAATGATCAAAATGGGTCAGATCCAAGTGTCTGTATGTGTCTAAATTGCACAGCATTAAATTTAGTGTTTGGTGGGAGACAGCAGGTAAATTTGAGGGAATGACATATACAAGCATGTGAAAGGTATTCTACTGTGTGGACTTAAGTATCATCACTTATTTTGTCCTAGTGGAAAAGGAGAACCTCGCTATGAATACCAAATAGCTTTGTATTACTTGAAAAGCCTTTCGATACAACTCAAGGTATTGACTTCACAAACATTAGAAAGGGAACTTTTTAAGTGCACACTCTTATTAAAGCTATTTAATACTAATGAATGTGAAATGCAGTAGTAATCACATTTATTTCTAGCCATTTGTTCTTTTTAAATTAACAAGAATGCAAACTTTAACAACCCTTTCTAAACAAACATGTGCTTTTGGGTAAGCTACAAATATTCATTCAAAACCTACAAACATTAATACAGAAGGTCTCTACAATGAAGCACTACATTCAATTTTAATTATTAGCGTTAAATTTTATTCACAGTATTGTTGGAGATTTAAAGCTGGATCTGTATACCTCTCTTTTCTGTTACAACTAGAAGGAGTATAGCAAAATATCCGGGAATGAAGCACCATTAAATAATGCCTTACTCAATAACAGTTTGTGATAACCCTAACACAAATTGTTCTACTTTAAAACTCAATTTCAGATAACTCTAACTTCTGTTTTCATTCAGAATCCAATTACGACAAGGATGGCATTATCTACAAGCAGATTTCAAAGTTTAGGGCTTGAGTTGTTGAGAATTCCTGTAAAACTCCTTCTACATTATTTTTTAGTATTTCCCATGCTCAGAGTCTCTAACAGCCACCTGCTCCAAGAGACTTTCTCAAACCTCTCATTCCCTTTCAAATACCTGTGAACACTTTCATTGATATGTTTGTTTAAGATTCATAGAATTGCCTTTTGCTGTTAGCTCTAATGGAAAGTGTATATGAAGATCCTTGGAGTTACGATCTAACAGAGATCCGTTATGTTCATATATTTCCAACCCTCAGTCCAATACCTTTGCCTTTTACTACGAAGACTCTGAGAATTCAGTACGTTGAATTGAAGTCAGTACATTGAACACTCATGGTTGGAAACTCTAAGCCATCACAATTTTTCCTTAAAAACATGAATGTATCAATATTGTTGATGAAATAAATCAAAATTATTGACACTAGTTGTAACAGTTTGTTCTTTAGACTCTTCTGTATGGATTAAATTTATTCCAATAGGTGCTTATTATTTTCAGAGTTCCATTAACTGGAATAGTAACATCTTACATGACAGGCCCTAAATCAACTCCTTGAGACATAAAGACTGAGTTTCATGTGTTGATCACTTGCTCCTTTTGCAACTTTTGTAGGCACCAATCAGTCCAATGTCCCTACACATCTCTGATGGCTTCTCCAAACTAAATATTTTAGGTTCTTCAATGTTATTTCCAAGATGCTTAAATTAAGGATTACATCTACTCGGTTTTTGTATCCTAGCAACTTGTGCAATGTTGAGTGTATTCAGTCTGGGGCCCAGGTAATGTTAGCAGAATAATTGATTTTATATCACTTCACCAGAATGGTTATTTTTCTGTGGAAAGCATGAGTTTGACTGTTTTTCTTGAAGTGAAGCCCCTCAATTGTCTCCTGATCTGCACCCACAGTGATGTGCTTCTTTAAATGGAACCGAAGGTTATTTTGGTGTCTGTGCAGCCACATTGCACCCTTGACTCCCGTAGAGTTATTTGTCAATAAAATATTGAGTTGTTTTCATAGGTTGTGCTCTGTCATTCTGTGCAACTTGTACAGTGTGATTTCATTAACTTGAGTCTACTGTTTCTTACTCTTTGCACTATCAATAATCAACGCTGACATGTATTTACTGCTTACTATGGGCTAGGAATAGTTCTAACACTTCTCTATGCTTTATCTGCATTACTTCAATTACGTCTCTTAGTGACTCTGTCAGGTAGACCAGGGGTAGTTTGAAGCAAATAGTTTGAGCCTAGGGAATTCAAGGGTTGCATTTGATTGACTATATTTTACTACCACTCACTTGTTAGAACTTAGAAAACTGACTTTCACGGAAGAAGTCCTAGTTGCCTAATCAATAAAATGGGTACCTCTTTGCTTCCTGAAACTATAGAGAATATTCTAGAGAATCAGAAAGTACTATTGCAAAAATAAGAGATGGCTAGATTTCTGAAAAGTTTTGTTATAGCAATGTGCATAGTACCTCGCTACTTAAAGACCAGCAGCTGCCTGACAACTCCGAGGACATGCGAAACCTCAGTTCTCTGTTCAGGTCTAGTGAATCAAAATCTGCATCTTCACGAGATCCTCCCTATGTGTATGCAGATCTGAGAGTCAGAAATAGAGTGAAAGGGGGCTGCACTTACAGAGAGGGGCCGGTTTAAGCCCCAGCTCCAGCACATAGTGCCTGTTTGAAGAAGTTACTTAACATTTCCAGCCACAGCCTCTTCATTTAAAAAAGCAGGCAAATATCATCTACCTCAGAGTGGCAGCTTAAAATAAACTAGATTTAATATACATGCATGATCAGCCCAGCACCCAGCATGTCACTGATAATGTTCCCATATTGATTGAATCCAGATATGATATTTTGAAACAATGCTTTCCTTTCTCTAATTTTTAAAAAAAGATACACCTTCATTGCAGAAAATCTGCAAAATACATTTTTAATGTGCAGTTTTATTTCAGTTTTTAGCTGTATAAAACCTGACATGTCTGTGAGTATTGTGTCCAGTTAAGTGGCTGTTACGAAAAAGTACTTGCACTTTGGAAAAGCAGGTTCTATTTTCTTAAAATACATCTATGATAACAAGAACACAAGTCCTCATAATATGTCATATATAAAAATCTTCATAAGGGGTAGATCTAGGTTGAAAGAACCCAGCCTTTTGAATTGGGCAGGCTCAAGTTTAGACCAAGAAGGCAACTTCAGTGGATAAATGCCTTAAGGCAAGATATTTAAGTCACATAAACTTCAGTTTCTTCATCTGTAGGGATGCTGTTAGGAAGGCTTAATTGAGATGGGGTGGGTAGCTAAGAGGCTGTCATAGAGGATACTTGATCTGTGGTGGCTGTCATGTGATAGGTTATAAAGAAACTCTGCTTTGGACAGCCTCTTCTAAAAGAAAAAAGAAATCGAGCTTGGTAGCCACAGGAATTCCAAGTAGCTTTCAGATACACAATTTAACTGTGTCTGAAAGGACCTGAGAGTATGGTGATAAAAGCTCCTTGGGATGAAATTTAAAGGCTAATGTTGCAAAGGTGGGTGTTTTCCGTTAAAGTAGTTTAAGCCACACTCTAAAACAAGTGATTATATAAGTTTTCTTTATTACCTGTAAGACGCTGATTTCTTCTTTTTTTTAAGACTTGGAAAAGCAAGGCTGAAAAAGGTAGCCTAGGAGAGCTGAGGTTTGTCTTCCAATAGAACTCTGCAAGGACCATGGGTTGCAACACATTTCCAATTTGTCTTCCACTTTTTTTGTCAAGTTTTCTCATCTTTCAGTCAAGGTAAAGTCATTGGAAGGGTAGTCAGTTCATTATCAAAAGACAAAGATGACGATGGCAGAGAGTAGGGGACTCAGCATAGCTTGCAGAATCGGTTTTCAAACTGCTTGTTGAAAATCCTGCTGATCACAGCTCATATAAACCTGACATGCAAATTTCACAGAGTGGGAGTTTGAACTGGGTTCCAGGGCATTGTTCTAAGATAGGTAGCTTCATAGAATAGCTATGTATGGATCCTGCCTGCAACTTCCTCTGAAAAAGGCAACTGGTTGTGGTGGAGGGAGCATTGGCTGGGGCTGGGAGAGATGGCTCTGCTGAGTGGAACACGTTTTGGAGGCCTGCACTTCAATGCCTTCATGCCACACACTTGTCGCGAGGGAGGCCCCAGGCACTTTGACCTCCCTGACAGTACAAGTAGATTATGGTGCCTGACCCCTCAGACACGCCCTGCACTCCTCTTGGAAGAGGCTCTCCCTGCCATGTGTGTTCTTCGGCTTTTAATGGAGAGTGGAAAGGAAACTAGGAAGAAACAGTGAGACAGGGCAAAGCCTAGCACACTTTTTCTGAGAGCTTTGAAGAGAAATATGGGTAAGCGGCTCCCTTTCCAAATGTACCTGTTTATATGAGACATAATATTTAACGACGCCACGTGGTTGACCAACACAGTCTCATCTTTGCGATTGATATGCAGTCAAGTGCTCTGTAATGATGTTTTGCTCAATGATGGACCCCATATACGACAGTGATCCCATACGATTATAAGGAAGCTGAAACCTTCCCATCACCTAGTGACCCCGAAGCACCCAGCATTCCCCACGTGTGTGGGGGGTGCTGGTGTAAGCAAACCTACTCTGCTGCCAGGCGTGTAAAAGCCCAAAGCCTACAACTATGCATAGTACATCAGACCTGAGAAGGATACTAAATGACCGTGACACTGGCTTATTATTTACTATGCTATACTTCTGTTATTATTTTAAAGTGTGCTCTTACTTATTAAAAATAATGTAATGTAAAATAGTCTCAGGTAGGTCCTTCAGGAAGTATCCAGAAGTAGGCATCGTTGTCAGAGGAGAAAACAGCTCCATGCCTGCTACTGCCCATGAAAACCTTCCAGTGGGACAAAATGTGGAGGTGGGAGATAGTGGCATTGATGATCCTGACCCTGTGTAGGCCTAGGCTAATGTGTGTGTTGTGTCTTAATTTTTAATAAAAAAAATTTAAAAGCAAAAAAAAAAATTAAAATGTTATATCATAAGGTTAAAAGAAAGAAAATATTTTAATACAAGTGTACAATGTATTGTGTCTTAAGCTGTTATTACAAGGAAGTCAAAACTTTTTTTAAAACTTAGAAGTTTATACAGCAAAAAAGCTACAGCAAGCTAAAGTTGATTTATTACTTTAAAAAGTATATTTTAAAATACATTTGGCCGAGCACAGTGGCTCACACTTGTAGTCCCAGCACTTTGGGAGACCAAGGTAGGGTGATGGCTTTAGCCTGGGAGTACGAGACCAGCCCAGACAACATGGAGAAGTCCTGTATCTACAAAAAATACAAACATTAGCTGGGCGTGGTGGCGTATACCTGTGGTTCCAGCTACTCGGAGATTGAGACGAGAGGATTGCTTGAGGCAGAGGTTGCAGTGAGCTGAGATTGCGCCACTGGACTCAGCCTGGGTGACAGAGTGAAACCCTGTCTCAAAAAAATATAAAATTAACAAAATGAAATATCAAATGGAAATAAATGTAATGCAGCCTAAGTGTAGAGGGTTTCTAAAGTCTTCAGTAGTGCACAGTAATGTCCCAGGCCTTCCCGTTCACTCACCACTCACGCTCTGACTCACCCAGAACCACTTCCAGTCCTGCAAGCTCCATTCAAGGTGAGTGCCCTACATGGGTGTACGATTTCCTAACTTTTATACTGTATTTTTACTGTGCCTTTATTATGCTTAGACACACATTCTAACCATTGTGTTACAACTGCCTATAGTATTTCATACAGTAGCATCCTCTTCAGGTCTGCAGCCTAGGAGAATACCATCCAGCCTAGGTGTGCAGTAGGCTGTACCATCTGGATGTGTGTAAGTACTTAACTCTATGATGTTTACACAATGATGGAATCGCTTAATACCACATTTCTCAGGACATATCCCTGACTTTAGGGGAGGCACCCATGTGTATTCATTGAGATGCTGTTTGGTACAGGTCACAATGTTGGGTAATGTCATGGGAAGGAATGCAAGCAGGAAAATGCATGATCCCTGCACCAGGTAAACTTAATACCTACCAGAGAACACAAGGCAAAGGTGCACACAGTTGCATGAAAATAAGGCAGCAAGTGATAGCCTGAGGCAGCATGTGACAGGAATGCATGAACAGTGCAAGGCTACCACTCCTCACACTGGAGGAGTACCGATGTCTTGTAGAAAAGTGGTGAGTCATTTCCCAGCAGGTGGAAGGATTCCAGATAGCAGAGATGAGAGAAGAGGGAAGCAAAGTAGCATGAATAAAATCACAGCTGTAGAAAGGACTCAGGTGTGCCCTAGAAATACAGATGTTATGTTCTCTGTTTTTTACGTCTCTCTCTCTCTCTCTCTCTCTCTCCATATATATATATATATATAGCATTTCCTTCACCATTTATACACACACACACCACACACACACACACACTTTGGGAGACTGAGGCAGGTGGATCATGAGGTCAAAAGATTGAGACCATCCTGGCCAACATGGTAAACCCTGTCTCTACTAAAAATACAAAAATTAGCTGGGCGTGGTGGTACATGCCTGTAGTCCTAGCTACTGGTGAGTCTGAGGCAGGATAATCCCTTGAACCCAGAAGGCGGAGGTTGCAGTGAGCCGAGATCGCGCCACTGCACTCCAGCCCAGTGACAGAGTGAGACTCCGTCTAAAATATATATATATATATACACATACACACACACACACATACATATATTTAATTTATGTGTTATATTATATACACACATATAAATAAATGCAAAATATTAAAATATGTGTTAAAACCCTTTAGAACCTATTTACAAAATACTTTTCTAAAACTAATTTTAAATGTGTTATAAAAAAGAAAAGCTCAAGAGATTTTTTTCTCTGTCTTTTTTTTTAGTGGCCAGAATAAATATTAGCTGACCTGAGGAGACATTTGAAAATCCTTGGACCATCTTAACTCTCTAAAATCAAATATTTACCTCCCTGAAGTTCTCAAAACAAAAGCTTCTGCTGAAAGGGTCTTGCCAGCAAAACAAATGTTGGCTGCAGAATGTTACAGTTGGCCTGTTAAGACATTACCAAATAAATTGCTTGATTGCCAAATCATACTCTTTGTTTGGAAAATTACTAAGATTGGTCGTATGGCCTGGGAGTTAAAGTTAGCTTTTTATAGATGAGTATAATTTCATTCTGCAATAGGATTGTCAGTAGAACAGAGCAGTGTTTACTTTATGGATAATATACATTTCAAAACATTGGGAAGCTCATATGCAAAGGCAATTACTTGCCCCTAAAATAAATACTCACTGGAAGATGCACATTTCACATCATTATGTTCAGTGGAATGCCAGCCCCTCCACGAGCTCAGGACCTCTGTAAATGTAAATGTTTATAAAAAGATTTTGCTGTAGAAATAAACCTCAGTGATTTGGACTTCACTAACTTGGAATGTATAATGTCACTTGTAGAGACTAACTTGAAATTCTTCTTTTAAGATAGAGTGAGCATAATTTCAGGGGAACTTTTTCAACTATTTAACACATTTTAAGCACTGTGGGTAGCATTTATTTGCATGCTAGCAATGTAAATGACTGTTACAAATCACTCTGATCTATGCATTTAAGCAAGTTCCTTCTGGACCCTTAGACATGTGGACTGTTAACCACTGAGGATTTTGTCATTGATGTTTTGTTTTGTTTCACATGTTCTTAAAAATTAATAAAGCTGCATGCATTTTATGCTGTCCTCAACTTTATCCTCTGTACCTAATTTCTATGAGTCGGTAAGGCGTGTTTTGAATAACTTATCTGCCATGTGGCTGGGAAATCAGGTAGCATTTCTTCTTACACACATGCTCAATAGTAAAAGACAGCTACCTTATGAACAGTTAAGCCTGATATATTTCAAAATTCTTCAAGTTGATATAAAATCCAGAATTCTCCAGCAACAAGCTATTGCATATGGCACTCGTACTTCACATTAATAATGAATATGTGTTGAGCCCTTGCTGAGTTTTGACTGTGTTCCATACATAAAGACAGCATCCTCTGCCCTAGAGGCTTGGCATAAATTACCCAGATTAATCAATAGAGAACAGGCCAGCAGAACAGAGAGTAGGAGAGAAAAACACTATTCTAACTGTGGCGGTGCAATAATATTGCTTCTTACTGAGCACGATACCCAAACTAAATGGAGCTACTGTCATGAAAAGATCATCAGCTTTGCAATGTAAAAATTGTGGAATATCAGCTCTGCTATACATAAGAATTTTTGAAAAGCAGACATGCCCAACTCTCGTCATGAACGGAGGGGATCGGGAGTGGGGTCTGACTAGGAAGTTTCTGAAAAGCCTTAGAGGCAATTCTGATGCATGCTGGCTGTTGCTATCAACTGGAAAATGGAAGCAATGTTCTCAAGAGTTGGAGAAGCAGAGTGTTACCTTTTCATTCACCAGGCCCTTGATTGGCAGAGTTAGTACTCCCACCTGAGCTTTGCTATAATATTGATACAATGGCACACTCTTAAGGGTTGCACTAGGGAATATACAAGGAAGGGCATAAGAAATTGTAGTATTTTGTAAAGATGTGTGAGCTTATTTTCAGACTAGAGGTTTGGGTGAATGAAATTTTGTATGTTGAGAGTATTTTGCCAAATTTTACCAAGCTAGCTTACTAATAAATACTGCCCTCCAAAGCCTTTATCAGAGCTCCCATACTAGGCTGAACATTCAATTCATGAAATGACCAAGTAATCCCTTCTGGCTTGATAGAAATGGACCATCCAGGAAGTGGATTTTCTTACAAATACTGTACCTATGACTTGTGTGGCTGTGTCAGTAACATGAAACTAGCATGGATCTGAGACTAGTACTTAGCTGTGTGATACCTCACAAACACAGAGGAAATATTTAGCATATTAAGAGATATGGAAGACATAAACATGGTTCATACCGAACTTTTTGACATGGAAACTCTATTTCCCAAACCCATAAAAAATGCATTAGGTGGAATTAATAGCAGATTGGATACTGCAGAAAAAAAAATTAGTTACTTGAAGGCGTAGTAATAGAAACTAGTCAAAATAAAGCACAAATAATTGCCTGAAAAAAGTGAACAATGCTAAGAGAGTTTTGGGACAACATAAAATGCCATAACATACATGTAATTGAAGGTCTGAAAGATAAGGTGGGGAAGCAGAGATGAGCATTGGAATAACTACATAATGGATGAATTTTCTCTAAATTTGTTGAGAACTCCAAACTCACAAATCCAAGAAGCTCAGCAAACCTCAAGCACACACTCACAAATGTAGAAAACCACATCACAAACAAGCTGCTTTAAATCAGTGAGAGGCAGAAGATTTTAAAAGTATCCAGATTACAGGACTGTATACAGAGAAGTAAAGATAAACAGGGTAGCTAACTTCTTCTTAGAAAAAAGCAGTAACCTGAAACCAGTATATTATATAAAACATAGAGTAAAACCGCAAAAACTTTAGAGGAAAACATAGGAAATATTTGTGACCTTGGGTTGGGCAAATATCTATTTGGGATTATATGAAGAGAGTGGATAATGAAAGAAAAGCTGATCAACTTGAATTCATCAACATTAAAAACGTTTTCTTTGTTCAAAAAAGATTGATAATTAAGTGAAAAGACAAGCAAGCTGCAGCCTGAGAGTAAACATCTGCAAAGCACACACTTGGTAAAGAACTTGTTTCCAGAATTTATCTTACAACTCAGAAAGAAGATAAACCACCACATAGTAAAGTGGAGAAAATATGTCAACACGTGCTCCACCCAAGAAGATATAAAGATGGTAAATAAGCACAGGGGAAGATGCTCAAAATCCATGCTAATTGGAGAAATAAAAATTAAAAGCACCAGGAGTTCCCATGACATGCCTGTTAGAAGGCACAAAGTTAAAAGGAGTGACAATACCACGTGCTGACAAGGAGGAAGGACAGCTGACATCCGCACACGTTGCTGGTGGCAATGCAATGAAACTGTTTGGCAGTTTCTTATAAAGTTAAAATATATAATATTTACCATATGTATGAGGTTCCTAGGGCTGCCAGAACAAAGTGCCACAAAGCATCACACACAGGCTGGCTTAAACAACATGCATTTATCATCCCACAGTTCTAGGACAGAGAGCTGAGATCAAGGTGTCGACAGCATTGGTTCCTTCAAAGAGCTGTGAAGAAGGATCTGCCTAGGCGCTTTTCTATTTTCTGGTGATTCATTGGGTCTTTGTCATTCCTTGGCTTCAAGACACACCTCCCCAATCTCTGCTTTTATCTTCACATGCCTCTATGTCCAAATATCTTATTTTCATAATGACAACGGTCATACTGGGTTAGGGCTCACCCTATTTATCTCATTTTAACTTGATTATTTGACAAAACCCTATTTCCAAATAAAGTCACATTGGCAGGTACTGAGGGAGAGGACTTGAACATCTTCAGGTGTCACGATTTAACCCATCCTGCCATAGGACCAAGCAATTTCACACCCAGGTATTTTTCCTCAAGGGGTTTTATGAAGTTTATATGATATTAAAATCTCAAGGGATCCAATTGCTATTTGTAGAATTTTTACTATACCAAGCCCTGCCCTTCAACTTGTACATGCAGGTTGGATGGAAATAAAAAATTGCTTTATTCTGGCCTTCAACACATTTATTCAAAATACACTGTATTATTTGCATTGTGTATGATCCTGCACATGAGAAGTTTCCAGTCTAGAGGCAGATATGAAATGTGGTTCTCAAAATTTACAATGCCAAACAGTATTTCCTTGTGTAATAAAAGTTGCAGAAAAAGTTTCTAGTATATTCAGAAGAGCTGTAAACTGTTTTTACTTGAGGAGGATCAGGGATGGCATTATGAAAACTGTGGCATTTCAGCCCAACTTAAAAATTCTGAACAAAGTAGTGAGAGGGAAAGGGAATCCAGACAGAGAGAACAGGAAAAGTGAAGTGAAGGAGATAGGAATGTAAACAAATATATGCAATCAACAGTCAACCACGGATAGGCTGAAGCAAGCTGGGAGAGCACACTGCAGAGACGGACGAGGCAAGCTTGAAAGGGCCAGGATGCCAGCCTGTGTTCCGGGAACAACAGGGACAAAGGGAGACATACTAAATGGGAAAGTGACAGAATTAGTGCCACTGCAGCAAGATGAATCTTGCACTAGGTGCAGAGTGAATAGCTACTCGGGAGTCTGAGGCAGTAGAATAGCTTGAACTCAGGAGGCAGAAGTTGCAGTGAGCCGAGATCGCACCATTGCACTCCAGCCTGAGCAACAAGAGCGAAACTCTGTCTCAAAAATAAATAAATAAATAAATAAACAAACAAACAAATAAAAAGAAAGGGGAGAGTCACACAAGTGGCCACGCAGTGGGCTACTGAGTAAGCAGAGATCCCTGGCTAGACAGGGGCTCAGTTCATCCATTTGGTAAGGTTTCCTGTTCATACAGCCAGCCTGCTGGAAGTCAATTTTCTTTTTTTTCTTTTCAGTTGTGTGTGTGTGTGTTATACTTTAAGTTCTAGGGTACATGTGCACAACGTGCAGGTTTGTTACATATGTATACATGTGCCATGTTGGTGTGCTGCACCCATCAACTCGTCATTTACATTAGGTGTATCTCCTAATGCTGTTCCTTCCCCCTGCTCCCACCCCATGACAGGCCCCGGTGTGTGATGTTCCCCACCCTGTGTCCAAGTGATCTCATTGTTCAATTCCCACCTTTTGAGTGAGAACATGTGGTGTTTGCTTTTCTGTCCTTGCAATAGTTTGCTCAGAATGATAGTTTCCAGCTTCATCCATGTCCCTACATATGAACTCATTCTTTTTCATCACTGCATAGTATTCCATGGTGTATATGTGCCACGTTTTCTTGATCCATTCTATCATTGATAGACATTTGGGTTGGTTCCAAGTCTTTGCTATTGTGAATAGTGCCACAATAAACATACTCGTGCGTGTGTCTTTATAGTAGCATGATTTATAATCCTCTGGGTATACACCCAGTAATGGGATTGCTGGGTGAAATGGTATTTCTAGTTCTAGATCCTTGAGGAATCGCCATACTTCTTCAAGAATGGTTGAACTAGTTTATACTCCCACCAACAGTGTAAAAGTGTTCCTGTTTCTCCACATCCTCTCCAGCACCTGTTGTTTCCTGACTTTTTAATGATTGCCATTCTAACTGGTGTGAGATGGTGTCTCATTGTGGTTTTCATTTGCACTTCTCTGATGATCAGTGATGATGAGCAGTTTTTCATGTGCCTGTTGATTGCATAAATGTCTTATTTTGAGAAGTGTCTGTTCATGTCCTTTGCCCACTTTTTGATGGGGTTGTTTGATTTTTCCTTGTAAACTTGTTTGAGTTCTTTGTAGGTTCTGGATATTAGCCCTTTGTGAGATGGGTAGATTGCAAAAATTTTCTCCCATTCTGTAGGTTGCCTGTTCACTCTGATGGTAGTTTCTTTTGCTGTGCAGAAGCTCTTTAGTTTAATTAGATCCCATTGGTCTATTTTGGCCTTTGTTGCCATTGCTTTTGGTGTCTTAGTCATGAAGTCCTTGCCCATGACTATGTCCCGAATGGTACTGCCTAGGTTTTCTTCTAGGGTTTTTATGGTTTTAGGTCTAACATTTAAGTCTCTAATCCATCTTGAATTAATTTTTGTATAAGGTGTAAGGAAGGGATCCAGTTTCAGCTTTCTATGTATGGCTAATCAGTTTTCCCAGAACCATTTATTACATAGGGAATCCTTTCCCTATTTCTTGTTTTTGTCAGGTTTGTTAAAGATCAGATGGTTGTAGATGTGTGGTATAATTCTGAGGGTTCCGTTCTGTTTCACTGGTACATATCTCTGTACCATGCTGTTTGGTTACTGTAGCCTTATAGTATAGTTTGAAGTCAGTTAGCGTAATGCCTCCAGCTTTGTTCTTTTTGCTTAGGATTGTCTTCACAATGCAGGATCTTTTTTTGGTAACATATGAACTTTAGAGTAGTTTTTTCCAATTCTGTGAAGAAAGTCATTGGTAGTTTGATGGAGATGACATTGAATCTAAATTACCTTGGGCAGTATGGTCATTTTCACAATATTAATTCTTCCTATCCATGAACATGGAATGTTCTTCCATTTGTTTGTGTCTTCTTTTATTTCATTCAGCAGTGGTTTGTAGTTCTCCTTAAAGAAGTCCTTCACATCCCTTGTAAGTTGGATTCCTAGGTATTTTATTCTCTTTGAAGCAACTGTGAATGGGAGTTCACTCATGATTTGGCTCTCTGTTTGTCTGTTATTGGTGTATAGGAATGCCTGTGATTTTTGCACATTGATTTTGCATCCTGAGAATTTGCTGAAGTTGCTTATCAGCTTAAGGAGATTTTGGGCTGAGACGATGGGGTTTTCTGTATATACAATCATGTCATCTCTAAACAGGGACAATTTGACTTCCTCTTTTCCTAATTGAATACACTTTATTTATTTCTCCTGCCTGATTGCCCTGGTCAGAACTTCCACTACTATGTTGAATAGGAGTGGTAAGAGAGGGCATCCCTGTCTTGTGCCGGTTTTCAAAGGGAATGCTTCCAGTTTTTGCCCATTCAGTGTATTGGCTGAGGGTTTGTCATAAATAGCTCTTATTATTTTGAGATATGTTCCATCAATATCTAGTTTATTGAGAGTTTTTAGCATGAAGGGCTGTTGAATTTTGTTGAAGGCCTTTTCCGCACCTATTGAGATAATCATGTGGTTTTTGTCTTTGGTTCTGCGTATGTGATGCATTATGTTTCTTGATTTGCATGTGTTGAACCAGCCTTGCATCCCAGAGATGAAGCCAACTTGATCGTAGTGGATAAGCTTTTTGATGTGCTCCTGGATTCGATTTGCAAGTATTTTATTGAGGATATCTGTATTGATTTTCATCAGGAATATTGGTCTAAAATTCTCTTTTTTTTGTTGTGTCTCTGCCAGGCTTTGGTATTAGGGTGATGCTGGCCTCATAAAAATGAGTTAGGGAGGATTCCCTCTTCTTCTATTGATTGGAATAGTTTCAGAAGGAATGGTACCAGCTCCTCTTTGTACGTCTGGTAGAATTCGGCTGTGAATCTGTCTGGTTCTGTACTTTCTTTGGTTGGTAGGCTATTAATTATTGCCTCAATTTCAGAGCCTGTTATTAGTCTGCTCAGGGATTCAACTTTTTCCTGGTTTAGTCTTGGGAGGGTGTATGTGTCCAGGGATGTATCCATTTCTTCTAGATGTTCTAGTTTATTTGCGTAGAGGTGTTTATAGTATTCTCTCATGGTAGTTTGTATTTCTGTGGGATCGATGGTGATATCCTTTTTATCATTTTTTATTGCGTCTATTTAATTCCCTCTTTTCTTCTTTGTTAGTCTTGCTAGCGGTCTATGTATTTTGTTGATCTTTTCAAAAGACCAGCTCTTGGATTCATTGATTTTTTGAAGGGTTTTTTGTGTCTCTATCTTCTTCAGTTCTGCTCTGGCCTTAATTATTCCTTGCCTTCTGCTGACTTTTAAATGTGTTTGCTCTTGCTTCTCTAGGTCTCTTAATTGTGATGTTAGGGTGTCGATTTTAGATGTTTCCTGGTTTCTCTTGTGGGCATTTAGTGCTCTAAATTTCCCTCTACAGGATGCTTTAAATATGTCCCAGATATTCTGGTATGTTGTGTCATTGTTCTCACTGGTTTCAAAGAACATCTTTATTTCTACCTTCATTTCGTTATTTACCCAGTAGTCATTCAGGAGCAGGTTGTTCAGTTTCCATGTAGTTGTGTGGTTTTGAGTGAGTTCCTTAATCCTGAGTTCTAATTTGATTGCACTATGGTCTGAGAGACAGTTTGTTGTGATTTCTGTTCATTTACATTTGCTGAGGAGTGCTTTACTTCCAACTATGTGGTCAATTTTGGAATAAGTGCGATGTGGTGCTGAGAAGAATGTATATTCTGTGAATTTGGGGTGGAGAGTTCTGTAGATGTCTATTAGGTCCACTTGGTGCAGAGTTGAAGTCCTGGCTATCCTTGTTAACTTTCTGTCTCGTTGATCTGTCTAATGTTGATAGTGGGGTGTTAAAGTCTCCCATTAGTATTGTGTAGGAGTCTCAGTCTCTTTGTAGGTCCCTAAGGACTTGCTTTATGAATCTGGATGCTCCTTTATTGAGTGCATATATATTTAGGAGAATTAGCTCTTCTTGTTGAATTGATCCCTTTACCATTATGTAATGGCCCAGAAGGCAATTTTCAATGAACACCAGTGCATTAGAGGACACGATGGAATAGTTGGAGAGCTTGGTGATCCTTCTGGTGAAGCAAAAAGAGCAGGTGCAGTTACCTGATGGTGCAGTTCATTCCACTTCTATGATGAGAAAAGCTCTTGATGACACAGGTGTGCTGAAATAATATGAACTTGGATTTTTTTTATTTTGCAGAATTAATGGGGTAATTTTCTTCAGAATCAGATCTCTAAATCATCGGTGTTAAAGATAATGCCAGTAACACAATTTTTAACATCTTAACACTGGTATATGTGTCTTGTGGAGGCATCTAGGGATATAGTTCAAAATTGTGCGGATTTGTACATGTCCCCCATGGCATGCTCTTTCAACATCAATATCCAGAGAAACTCCCTGGGATAAAAATCTGAACATGACTCAACTTTATTGTAAAATCATAAAATTGGTTATTCAGGGCAGCAAAGGCAAAGCAATTCTAATCCTTTCCCTCTCTACCTGTCCTTGGATGCCATCAGGAAGGTGGACATTGGCACCTTCCTCTTCCTGAACATATCAGAGGATTCATCCCTCACCCTAAACATCTCATCACCCAATCCATGGAAGTCACCAGTGCAGCTGACCTGCTGCATCAGCAGAACCCGGTCCCTGAGGACAAACTGGATGACTGCTGAGATGGGACCAGACCTTGGGGAAAGGTCTTCAGGTTTCCCCAGATGACTCAGAGACCGTGGGTGTACTCAGCCAGACTTTGCACATATGTAACTCTGCAGGAAAGTGGAGGCTCCCACAGGAAGGTGACGCTGGATGCCAATCTGTCACTAGAGCACAACAGAATGAGTTTAAGAACAATTGAGTTGAACACACACGTACCATCTCCACAAGTTCCCCAGAGGGCATTTGAAGCAGGAAGCAAGATGTTTATTGCTATGTAAAGCTCTGGGTTTCCTGGATAAGAAATCTGTTCCTGCGTTTCTTTATTTATGTCTGTACTTCATATATATCCATGGAGAAGAGGAAAATATTTTAGGCAAGAGCATTGCTGAGCTGCAGGTTTGTATTTGAAAAGAAAATGTGTGGCAGTTATTTATTTGTGTGATGTAAGGGCCAAAGGAGTGTGTGGCTCATTGCAAAACTGAGCTGCAAGTTGAGGCCACTATATAATTTTCCAAGATCCCACAAGAAATCACTGGTGAATTCAAAATGAGAGTTCTTATTTCTTGACTCCTCGTTCCCTGTATCTATCATAACAAGACACCACAAAATTCGGTGGCCTAAAACAACAGTAACCATGTACGTTTTGTTGTTGTTTTCGTTGTTGTTTTGAGACAGAGTCTCGCCCTGTCGCCCAGGCACGATCTCAGCTCACTGTAAGCTCCGCCTCCCGGGTTCACGCCGTTCTCCTGCCTCAGCCTCCCAAGTAGCTGGGACTACAGACGCCCGCCACCACACCCGGCTAATTTTTTGTATTGTTTAGTAGATACGGGCCATGTATGTTTTTATGAACTAGAGCTTAGGCTGGCCTCAACAGCTCATGCCTGTTTCTTGCTGGGTCAGCTGTGTTGGCTCTGGGCCTGGGGATCTACCTCCAAGATGCTCCCAAGATGCTCACCCATGAAGCCAGCCACTGCTGGGAGCTCAGCTGGGGCTTTCATGGCTGACTTCATTGCTTCTTTACATGGGTCTCTCTTCCGCCTTGCTGACAGCATGGCATCTGTGTTTTTAGACAGGAAGCGGAAGCTGGTTCCCCAAACCGGCAAGTGTCACTTCTGCCATATTCTACTGGCTTAGAAATCACAATGCCTGCCAAGATTCAAGAGGACACACAGACTTCCCAGAACCTGAGGGAAGACAGTCAAGTGGTTTGTGTCTATCGTGGTTGGCCATCCCCTCAGTACGTTTCCCAAATGCTACATGGTGTCTTCATTTCACACCATGACTTTTATCACATTTTATGTTACAAATGAAACATGAAACATTAAACATTTTTATGTTTCTCCTGCATAAATATCTGTAAGTTGTATTCAACCATTGCTTTTTAGAGTTAAACTAAAAGGTTTTGTAGCTGTTTACTTATAAGTGACAATACTGAAGCCAAATAGAGTGAAATGATGTCCAAAGTCAAAGAGTGAGGTAGTAATGAAAGCATCTAGAATCCAGACGTTCTGACGTCTTGTTCAGTCCTCTGTTCATAACAGGGAACTGATCACACTGAGCTGGGCCTTTTACTACATGAGTGGTTAGGGTCAATATTGTAGTATGAGGCAGTCATAGAAACACGTATTTCATCTGTAACATAAAATGCTTAAGAAGTTGTACTCCATAATTTTAAAAATTTGTAACACTTTTGAAAAACAATATCCATTGAAGAAAGAGAATGAACAAAGTAATCTCAGACACTATGTTAGAATATTCTTAGTAGGATTTTAAAAATAGGAAAAATAAAAACCTCTCTTCTAGATGAAACTTCATAAGATCCACCACCTCACGAATACCTCTATGATGTCTTTGGTAATTTTAAAATTATATCTCACATCATCAAAATAAATATTACTACAATTGATTTTCACAAAATGGCATTGGATAATAAAACATATGCATGACGATGATGATGATAACAGCTTTTATTTGCTATCAGACTCACAAATTTGAGTGAGTTAACACATTTACTTCTCAAAGTAACCTTGTGAAGTGGACTTTGGAGGCTGAGTTTCACTGTCTTGTCCAAGGTCTGTAAATTACAGAACTGGAATTCTGTTCATTCTGTCAAATATTTACTACACAGCTCCTACTCCTACAGGCCTCTGCTCCATGCTCTGGGTACAGCATGGGTCAGCATGTGCTGACTGTCTGAATTCATATTGCTCAGGGCCTTGTGGGCTTTGAGGTTGATTTTCCCTGTATTTCTTTTGGCTTATGCCATGATAGTTAATTTCATGGGTCAACTTGACTGGGCCACTGAGTGCCTAGAAATCTGATTAAACCTAATCCTGGATGTATCCGTAAGGGTGTTTTCAGATGAGATGAGCATTTGGTTAAGTGCACCTAAGAAAGCAGATTGTCCTCCCCAATGCGAGCAAGCCTCATCCAAGGCTTCAGCAGGATAAATGGCGGAGCAAGAGAAATCTTGCTCTCCCTGCGTTGTTGCCTTAGAGAGGGAATATCAGGCTTCTTCTGCCTCTGCACTCGAACTCAGGCTGGAACATACACCATTGGCTCTTCTGAGTCTGGGTTCCTCAGCCTCCGTAGTTGCATGTGTCAGTTCCTTATAAAAATTCTCTTTTCTCCCCTCCTCTTTCTCTCTCACACACACACACATACACACACACTGTCTCTCTCTTTCACACACACACTCTCTCTTTCACACACACACACACACACACACACACCCCCTATGAATTCTGCTTCTCTGAATAACTCTTACACATACACCAAACGTTTTGTGATCTATATAGGGCATCACAAATTAAAATGCATTGAGGGGCAAGTAACATGTACATGTGTGAGGCAGCCAAGTGCTGTGAGGGAGAGTGGTCCATTTGTGAAGTGGGAACACATCTCCACTCGAAGACCCCACATCATTGTTGTTGTTCTGAATGCAGCGTGGTCCTAATGACACAGGACTGTGAGCCCTGTTTCCTGACTTACAACAACACTGGGATGCTCTGTCTGAGCCTTGTGCTCTGTTTAGACTTGGCCTTGGTGTGTTCCTTGCAGCATGTGTCAGTTCATGTAGAAATGCACAATCGGGGGGGGGAGCCCTAACATTTTACTGCCCACTCGTGCTCTTGACCACTTGGCTAAATATAATGAGACCTGTTTTCATTTTGAAAAATGCTTATCAGAATCTAGTTGAAAGAAGAAAGCAATACTTGCTTTCTCTCTGTGTCTTGACATCAGTAACAGACGAGCTCCATCCTGAAGTATTTGCAGCTGATGGCAGGAAATCTTTATATCTGGATTTGGACCGTGCAGTGACCTGGTGTATTTCTCAGTGTGTGAGAAACACACACACACACACATAAAATTTATATGTATAATGTATATATAAAGGTATTTTTTGATCATTGTTATTTATTGAATTTAACATTTTCATAATCTTTTTATGTCCAAATTTAAAACATCCTAACACATCTTTTTTAAATCTAATTGATATCAGGAGCTGTAGCTTTGTGTTAGGCCCTAAGGTGTAAATAAAGTTTATTTTACTTTTCCCTTCCAATTTGCCATTGTTACTGTAGCGAAGAGAGAACAGCAACACTGTTTTCTCTTAGGAAATCAAGATACTATAAAGGTGTTTTTTTCCCCAGAAAGAAGTACAAACTTGCTAAGTTTTAATACATAATTTTGACAATATAGTAAAAAATAAATTATATTTTGTTTCTACTAAAAACATATTTAGAAGCAAAGTGGAATTTTGTTTTGTTTTAACTGTAAAACAATGCACAAAGAAACAGCAATGCACATCTTAAGATAAAATGAAGATGTGGATTGTGCTGTTTAGATGATGGTACATAGAGTGGGTCCCAGGGCCTACTGGGCCCTTTTAGAAGGAGCAACCTTCGTCTCCATCAGCGTTTACAGATGACCTGTTACGTGCTGGCCACGGTGGTAAAGTGGGGGGATGCCATGGTAAGAAGTGCACAGTCTTGCTCCCTATGAAACACGTTTGGAGGAAGAAACTCACATATGTGTGAAACTACTTCCCCTCTGGCTTTGTCGAATGTCCTTTCTGGGTGAAGCAGTCTTCTCCAGAGAAACAGAGCGCGTGGGCTCTGCCTTCACGATTAACCTCCAGAATGTCCGAAGCATGAATCCAAGCAAGAAGCAAAGAAAACAAAGAAAAACAACGACAAAACACTTACCCAATGTCTACTACTGTTTCCAAGAACGATTCACACATATTTACTTACGTAATCTTCACAGAGCCCAATGAGTTAGGTACCATATTGTTCCACCGTATGGATGAGGAAACTGAGGCAGAGAGGGGACTTCAGTAACTTGCTTTAAGTTGCACAGGTAGGCGGCACGGCCAGCGTCTAACCCCAGACAGCCTCTCCACATAGCCCCTGAGCTTGACCTTGACCTTGACCGCTGTGCAATTCTTGAGACTCTGTTTCCTGTGGTTTTGCAGAGGTTGTGAAAAGGGCTCTGCCAGTGTCTCCCCTCCTCACTTGTGTTCTCTTCTGCTCCTACTTTACTTCCATGTTCATTCCTCTCCCCCAACTTTTCTTAACCCAACTGTCACTCAGCCTCCTTAGATCACTGTGCACCCTACCTTCTCCTATCTCTACCCTGGAATCTTTCTTTTTTTGGTAAAAAGTTTCAGATGATAAAATAAGCTTAGACCATACAATCTATGGGTCCTAGCCCTGCAGTGGGAAGAAGAGTAAAGGAAAGTAGACGTATTGAGCTACTTCAGATACAGCAGTGAATGTTTTCACCATTCATTGCTCTCGCACTCAACAGAAGGGGAGCGGGGAGACATAACTCACCAGGGATGTGCTTGGACCCATGGTTTTCAAGTCTATATTCAGGACAGAATGCTATTTGGCTTGGGTTTCGTGACAACTCTATGGTGAATTAGAAATGCTTGATGTCATTTTGTTGTTGTAGTAGGATTTAATTATGAATCATCCTTTTTAAAAATGTCTTTTATAGGCCGGGCGCGGTGGCTCAAGCCTGTAATTCCAGCACTTTGGGAGGCCGAGGCGGGCGGATCACAAGGTCAGGAGATCGAGACCATCCTGGCTAACACGGTGAAACCCCGTCTCTACTAAAAAATACAAAAAACTAGCCGGGCGAGGTGGCAGGCGCCTGTAGTCCCAGCTCCTCGGGAGGCTGAGGCAGGAGAATGGCGTGAACCCGGGAGGCAGAGCTTGCAGTCAGCTGAGATCTGGCCAGTGCACTCCAGCTTGGGTGACAGAGCGAGACTCCGTCTCAAAAAAAAAAAAAAAAAAGTCTTTTATTTATGGGGCAATGTCATACTGAACGAAGTGAAGAAAACTGCAAAGCAAAACAGTCACCTGTAATACCAGCAGAATAACAAAGCTATTCTCATTTTCTATATTCCTAGTTTGTATTTTTAATTTATTGAAATAAAACCCCCAATAATACTCTCTTACTAGAGCAGTATCAAGGTGAGAGCACAAACAGTCCTCCCACATTAATATGACTTCTGGGGACTGCCAAGCCTTCTATGGTCTGTTATCTGCTAAGATTTCAAGCACCGTCTCTTTTTATTTATTATTTTTATCTTATGTTCTGGGGTACAGGTACAGGGTGTGCATATTTGTTACATAAGTAAACTTGTGCCATGGTGGTTTGCTGCATAGATCAACTCATCCCCTAGGTACTAAGCCCAGCATGCATTAGCTATTTTTCCTGATGCTCTCCCTCCCCCAAACCCCCTTCTCACCACCGACAGGTGCCAGAGTATGTTGTTCCCATTCCTGTGTCTATGTGTTCACATTGTTTAGCTCTCACTTATAAGTGAGAACATGCAGTGTTCAGTTTTCTATTCCTTTGTTAGTTTGCTGAGGATGATGGCTTCTAGCTCCATCCAGGTCCCTGAAAAGGATATGATCTTGTTCCTTTTTATGGCTGCATAGTATTCCATGGTGTATATATACCACATTTTCTTATCCAATCTATCAATAATGGTCAATCACCATCTCTTACCTCTACCCCATACACTGTCTTAGCTGCATCTATATTGAACTCCATACAGTTACTGGCAGGTGACATCTTTTTTCCCTCACATCTACCTACCTTTGATTAAGCTGTTTTTCTTTTAATACATCCTTCCCTGTTTGTTGTCTACTTACCTTTCCATGTTTAGTTGACACATCACCTCTGAGACAAGCTTTCCCTAAGTTAGTTACCAAAGTTTTCTCTTCCATTTTTTCATCTACAAAGTTAGAATGATAATAGTATCATGACACTAAGGTATTGTTAGAATTAAATAAATTAAATGAGACAACACAGGGTAAGCACTTCAGTGCCTGGAATATGGCACTTAATAAATGTTGGCTGCTTTATTAATAATTATGTAAGAAATGGGAGTCTTTATTACAATTTTTATGAAAGTCATTTGAGCTCAATAATACCACTATTCAAAAGCAAAATCATGATTAATATCTGAATGTAATGATATGCAGTTAACAATTTGATCACTTGGTAATCTATTGCATTATTTTCTGTAGATTGTTGTAAATGCCATGTTTCCAAAAGAAGAGGGAATTGGGACAAATGTCATTTCAAAATCTTCCCCCTATTTGCTATTTTATAATTTCCATGAAACCATTTACATATATTTTCTTTATGGGCAGTTGAGGCAAATCACTACTTCACATCTGGAATTTTAGAGTAAGAAATAACTCTAGCTTCCGATGGTCTCGCCTGAAGGGAGAGAAAAGTTAACTGAGCTGCCCGGTGATGCACCATGGGAACGAGAGGCAGTGCTTTCTGCTCTGGCTGCCCTTACCAGCATGGTGTCCACAGCTTCCTCTGTGCATGGAAGCTCATGGAATCTCTCCTGTTCCCCTAGTCTATGAGTTCTGGTAGTCTTTTAGACTTTTTTTTTTTTTTTGTCACAGAGTCTTGCTCTGTCATCCAGGCTTAAGTGCAGTGACACCGTATGGGCTCACTGCAACCTCTGCCTCCCAGGTTTAAGCGATTCCCTGCCTCAGCCTCCCGAGTAGCTGGGATTACAGGCACCCGCCACCATGCCCAGCTAATTTTGTGTTTTTAGTAGAGATGGAGTTTTGCCATGCTGGCCAGGCTGGTCTCGAACTCCTGAAGTCAGGTGATCCACCCACCTTGGCCTGCCACAGTGCTGGGATTATAGGCGTGAGCCACAGTGCCTGGCCAGTCTTTTAGATTCTAAAGAGTGAAAGCTGCATGCATCAGGTTGCTATCCCAGCTGTGCTGTTGTTTTGATATTTGGCACCATAGTGAGCTCTGCTTTATGGCTGCCAGTACGCACCTCTGATTGTGCCATGGTTTATATTTGCTGTGGGTGCTTTGTTTACGTGTTAAGGCCCATGGTACTTTAGGCTTGCCATATGATATTCTTCTAGCATCTTAGGCATGTAAAAATGCTGTTCTCATTAGTGGGGTTTCGAAAACAATCTTAGAACACTTTAAAATAAAAACTATTCTTGACGAACTTTAAGTAAGAGTAAAGCATCTATGTTATGGTAAATTTTGTAATGTGATTCTTTAGGTTAAATATACCGTCCATGCACTATTTAGTTTTAGGATGAACATAGCATTTAACTTTGATTAAATGCGAAGTAGATGAGAATTTAAACCAGTGGAACTCAATTATTGGACTGATTAAGCAAGAAATATATATTATCTATTTTAATCTGCTTAATTACCTGAAACGAGTTTTTCTTTTAAAATTACTCCATTAGTCCAAAGAACAAAATCAATGCATATTCAATTAATATTAATTATACAACAAACGCAAAGTCAAGTCAGGTTTAGCACAGTCCAATACTGTGATTTTCTTATTGGTAAATTGAAAATTCATTTACTAAAAGCAAAAAGAGTGCTTTTGACTACATTTAAAATCAGCATGAATGCTAAAATTTAAATGTCAAACCAATCTCAAATCTGTAGGGGTTTAAGTGGGGACAGGGCCAAGGTAGGGAGGAAGACTGTGATTCTATTTCTTCTGCTTCTAAAGCAAAAGCTTAAAAGGACCTGTACAATGGAACTGTTAGGTTTCGGGACAACGGATTACTTTACCAAAATAGTATTTTAGTGGTTGAAGAGTGGCAAATCAGAAGATGCTGAATGAATTTTCTTTAAGCCATACACAGGTTTACAAATGAAGGAACAATGACGTGAGAAGACGGGTCTGTGTTTCTACTACAACATTAATTATTTTGGGACCACTGCCCAAGACAAGTCGCTTTGTCCACCTGATGGAAAGAAAACCATGCACAGCTAATTTGTTTTGCCGACCAAACTCTACTGGTCATTAAGGAATGAACAGGAGGGAAAAAGAGAGAGTCCAGAGGGTGGCTCTCGTGAAGGCTGACCTGAACTCTCCAGTTAGGTCTGGGCTGTGCCCGCAGGTTGTCTCAGACAGTGCACATTCGGTTTTATAGTAACACTTCATGTTTGAGCAACATTTCCCATTTTACAAAGCTTTTTATTTATTTTCTTTTTTACTTCCACAACCACTCTATTGGGCCTATCTATATGTAGCTATAGATTATTAACTATTTATTAGGTTATGCAATTAACATGTAGTTGTTAAATAAGTTAAATGAACATTTTATGCATATATGAGTAATTTTTATTATTTTCCACCTGTAAATCAGTAAAAAGGCTCCAAGAGGCAGAATCATGATATCAAATAGTGTATGAATGGCAGAGCTGGAATTTAAGCCCGTGTTTTCTAAGTCTAGAGCTCTTTTCTTGAAACCCAAACTGGTGTTGAAGTCACAGAGCTGCTGACTGACCAAAATGGGAAGGTGTGATAACCCCTAGATTACCTTAAGGAACGTGGACCATTTAAACTCTTTTGCCTGTATGGGTCAAGTTAATGTCAAACTAACCGCAGATCTGCTTCTCTCTACCCTGTTAAGCTAGAGTCTAAATCAATGAGCGCATCATTCAGATGCCCCATGCATTCATTCACTCATTTATTCATTTATTCAGCAAGTGAGTACCCATGATCTCTGTGGCTCCACGGTGCTCCCTGGGAATAGAACAGTGCAAATGTTAGTATGAGTCCCACCCTCCCGGAGTCTGGAGGGAAAGGGACTAGCAATGGTTTAGGAATTGGATGCCAATGTAGAAAATGCTAGAAGGAGGGTCAGGGAGCTGTGGGTGCTCCGAGGAGAGGCATGGAACAAAACCTGGAGGAGTCAGAGAAATCCTGGGTGACATTTCTAAGTGTAGTCCTCATGGGTAAGCAAGAATTAGCAAGGCAAAGTAGAAGCATAAAGGTTTGGAGAGAGAGAAACAATGTTGCTGGCAGAATGACTGGTACATGGGAAGGACCAGTTGCCTCATCCAGTCTGAGTTTTCAACGCTCCTATGAGGATGCTTCCTGACAAAGAAAGCCTCACCCTCAGCAGCCATCCCTGCTTTCTCTGTGTGGCCGGCGAGGCTCAGGGAAGCAAAGTAATTATTCCCTTCTGGAAAACAGCAATCACACTTAACGCTTAGTGCTAGCCTCTCTATGCATTTCCTTTTTCTTTTCACAATACTTTGCTACAATGAACCGTGGTTTATATCAGAATTTCCCAAACTACAGTTTGTCTTCAAATAAGAATAAAATAATAGCTATTGCTATTGCCAATTAGACTAGATGTTAAAATGATGAAATGAGTCAGGATAATTTGTTCAATGAATTCTAACCGTGAAGATGGGCTACACAATCATACCTTTTCAGTGATTTTTGGTTCATGAAGTCCGGAAATGAAACCCAGTTTGTGTGAGCAAGACACAATTCTGCATTTCCAGTCCAGTAATTCTAAACATATACAAACTTCACCATTTCAAATTCATCAGCGCCCTCATCTCCAGATGAATGGACAGAGGAAAAAAAGATGGACAGGACGTGGCTTTTAGGCTGCTTTGGGAACTATGTATTTATGTGTTTGGGGAGGTAGAGGGATTCAGGACTATTTTATTTCCTCTTTATTTCTCTACCTTCACTAGGAGGTGCTTCATGTTCACTAGGAGGTGATCCAAAGATCCAAATCACTGAATCATGCGCACCTTTCCCTTAAGAGACAACATGTGTTCTAATGAGCAAGACTTACAAATAAGTAATTTAGCGAGATAGAGAGTAATGTCATCGTTAATCCCGTGGCCTGGCATATTGGTCATTTTTAATGCCTCACTGAATCCTCGCCCCTATAGAACGTTTACTGCTTTGTGAAAACCGTTGTCTTTACATATTTGTGTCTGCATCCATAAACTGTCATCATTATTCTGCCTCTTTGAGCCGTTTACTAACTCGCAGATGGAGAATGAGAAGCATCACACATATTGGTATACTGATATTGGGCACTTTTGTGCCTGCGCCATGTGCATGCACTCTGCCTGGCACACTGATGCACACACCTGGTCTCACTTTCTGCCTTCATGATTTTCTAGATTTAGGACAGATATTATTTATGTTTGCTGCCCCACCCACATTCATTCAAAATTCTTTTACTAAAACAATACTGTGACGCCTGTAATCTCAGCACTTTGGGAGGCCGAAGGGGGCAGATTACAAGGTCAGGAGATTGAGATCATCCTGGCTAACATGGTGAAACCCTGTCTCTACTAAAAATACAAAAATTATCTGGGTGTGGTGGTGTGCACCTGTAGTCCCAGCTACTTGGGAGGCTGAGGCAGGAGAATCGCTTGAACCTGGGAGGTGGAAGGTGCAGTGAACCGAGATCATGTCACTGCACTCCAGCCTGGTGACAGAACTAGACTCTGTCTCAAGAAAAAAATCAAAAAACAAAAACAAACAAACAAACAAAATACTGTGTTTGATTGATTGATTTTTGTGTGTGGGGCGTGGAAAGAATTCACTTTTTCAAGGCTCTTCACCCATGAGGTTTGGATGGAAGTGACTTCACCTCCAGCCGCTGTGGTGGACTCTAATTGACCCAATTAGAATAATGCATTCCCCTTAATTGGCTCAGAGCCAGCAAGATATAAAAAGGCTATTGTTAGGTCTTGGTGAAACATTGCAGGTATAATTGCGGCTATACTTGTAGCTGGAAGAAGTGTCATGTTGGAACTGATGCTGCCATCTTGCTGCAACACATGATTCGAGGATGAAGCCTACCCGACACTTAAAGAACAGACCCAAGAAAGAGAGTGAGAAAAGCAGAGTCCAGTAAAATCAACTGAGTTTTTGAACCCAGTCCTACTCCTGGTATTAGTTTTCCTATTTCAGAAATATTTCATTATTCACTAAACCAATTCGGGTTGTGTTTTTGGCCATTTTCCATTGGAAAGACATTAACTGTTACACTTTGCCAACCCTGCCAGGCAGAATGGATTCCTCCCCTCTCTGCCTTCTCAAATGCTTTGTTTATAGCACTATTAGATCACTTATCAAATGGTTTATAGTTGGTTATATGAGTTTGTAAGCCTCCGGAGAGTACTAACCATGGCTAATTCCTCTTTACATCTCCCCAGCTTCAAGCACAGTGCCTGGCACATGGTAGGGGCTCAATGAGGGTTTGTTCAATTAACTAACAACTTTACTGCTCTTCCTCTGTTAGCTTCAAATTGGTTTCCCTCTCTGAGTTTATAAGCTTCAACTGCCACAGAATGAGAACAGCACATATCTGTGCAATGTTTTAATGATTAAAATAATTAAAAGGCAATAGGGCTACATTATCTTGACAACTTCCTCAAAGGTGAACCAAGTTGAATGCTGTTAACTAATTATCATCACAGACAAACCGAATGTAGGAAATTGTCAATTGTTTGCCGAGAAATGTCACCATTGTTTTCAAAGCATATTTTTTCCAGGCTGACATTATTTCAATCTTTCTACAGGCACTGGAGACCTTTGAAAAATGAAGTATGAGTATTTTATTGATAAAAAATAACCTTTAAGGGATTTTGGAAAAGAAAAAATAAGTGATCCCCGAAAGTGCTTTCCAGAGCCTTGTAAAATGCTATCAGCTGAATTATTACGAGGTTTCTACTTTATTTCAGAAAACTCACCCCTGCCAGGATTGAAAAATACCAGCCAATTAGCCATCCCGACAGCATGAGTGCTTTCATTTGCCTTCAAATGTTTGCTGAATCCCTCGCTTGCACCCATACTAAGCAAGAAGCTCTCGCATGGATCCCATGTGAATGTCATCAATAGACCAAATTCACTGCATTTGTGCTCTTGTTGTTTGGCAAACCTATTCATAATGAGTTCACCATTACTGCCCATAGAGTTTTGTTATATCACAATTTTCACAATATCCCTTTCTACCTTAAATGGAAGGAAAGGCCGTGATAGACCAGTAGCCTTCATCGATCATTGCTTGCCTTGAACAGAGCTCCTGGTAAGCCGACACATGCTGCTTCTGGCTTTCCCTAAGCTACGGGCACATCTGTCATTCCTTGGCTTTACTAGTGCTCTCCACCACTATGTGACAACGCTCTTGAATCTCACTTTGAAAGTATCATGCCAGGAAAAGGGACACAGCACAACTTTGATGGCAGGACAATAGATTAGTTTTTACTCTGGGCTCTGTGATTTGTGAAAAAATCATTTCTTGGCCAGGCGCAGTAGCTCATGACTATAATCCCAACACTTTGGGAGGCCAAGACAGGAGGATATCTTGAGGCCAGGAGTTTGAGACCAGCCTGGGCAATCAAAGTAAGACCCTGTCTTTACAAAGAAAAATTTAAAAAAATATATTGGCCTAGTGGTGGCATGCACCTGTGGTCCCAGCTACTTGGGAGGCTGAGGCAGGAGGAATGCTTGAGACCAGGAAGTTGAGGCTGCATGAGCTGTTTGTGCCCCTACACTCAGCCTAGGTAAGACAGTGAGTGCCTGTGTAGGAAAAGAAAATGAAAAATCATTTATATTCACTTAGCCTCACAGGCTTGTACAAGAAAAGAAATTGGTATAGACAGTCCATAAAAATCACAATATTGTTAATATATTCTGATTCTGTGTTGCTTTTCTTTACGAGGGTAGCATGCTAGTTCACATCCATGAGATGCAGTGAAATGCATCTGGAGAACACACTTCAAATTTTCTGTTTTTATTTGGTAATAGATTTTTTTTTGTGTGTGAAATACTTTGCTCAGTGGATAACTGGGGAGCACAAGCTCTTCTAGGGGTCTCTTTCTGGATGTGAAAAGCAAGAGATGTAATTACACACAAGAAGAAACAGTGCGCTCATTACCCTTAAGTCACACACACCCAAAAATACAAACATTAGAATAACTTCTTGGAATGTTCATGAATTTTGAAACGTGTTAGGGTATCAGGGGTTCTTCTCCCTACTTTCTGACACTTTAACTCACACTTTCTGAACTGTAGAATTTCTAGTGACTTGTGAAATCTCCACTCAAATTGGTCCTACCTGCTGGAGGAAGGTATTCACTGATACGCTTAGCCCTGACCAGCTGCCCCTTCTCTGTGTCTGTAGGCACATGTCAGTAACCGCACGCCATGCTGGCTTCATGGTTCTTTGGATGTCAATCTTCTACACTTTGTATTCCTTGAAGGTAAAGAGTGTGTCCTATTCGTCTTGTATTCCCAAGGCCCAGTCTAATGGGCAACGAATTACGGAAATCTCAGCTAATGTTTGAAAAGTAAGTTTAGGGAAAATTTATGAGCAAAATACTTAAATAATAATGAGACACTTTTACAATCCACGAGGATTCACAGAAATGTGTACGGCAAATAGGAAATGAGTTGACCAGACATGAGAGGTTATAGAGAGAAAATGCAATGTCTTCATTAGCAAAGAATAGTTTGGATAAAAATAAAATGTGGTAACATGCTTTCTGTGGGTAAGAACTATGGTTAGTTCAATGTGGATGAGGAATGTTAGAAAGTCAGGTTCAGAGGAAATGATAAAAAGCTTTGAAGGCCGGGCTAAGACTTGATAGATCTCTTGTGCATACCAAGCTAAGATTTTGATGAACAGAATCTGTGGGCAATTCTGTGTTGCATATATATTATAAAGATAGACACCATCCCCCTAAGCCTCAGCTCCCTTACATATAAAGTCAGAAAGTTAGATCCCTGGCAATCTCTAAGGTTTCTTGATGACCTTCAATCTATGATTTAGGGCAAAACTGGCTCACCTCATGCAGACATCACTTTGGAAAAGATGATCCTCATTATGCTGCCTCATCTGAGCCCGAGATAATAAATAACTGCAATTATCAATTAGGCTTACCTGTTTCAGCTTGCTTTGTCAACAATCTTGAAGAAAATCCTTTAAGATTGTGACTTTATAAACACATAAGATAATTAATTTGAGAACAGTCAAACACAATTTCACTTAAGAAGCCTTCTCCACAAGGAAGGGCAGAGCTGAGTGAGAAACAAGGACCCGCAGCCAGAACTGAGTGGACCTCAGGGAGAAGAGGGTGGAGGGGATGTTGACAAGGATGCTCAAGGGGAAGCCAGACTCTAGAGGAACCATTCAGGTGCCGGCTGGCCCGAGCAGGGAAGATCTGGGAGGCGAAAATCCACAGGGGCTGGGAAGGGAAGTTCCAATGTGCCCCAAGAGGACCCGAGCGAACTGGCAGGACTGCCTTGTGGCTCATGGGTTTGTATTCTTAATCACTTTCCATTTTTCCTCTCTGTCCCACCTTTCAGTTTAAGGAAAACTTGAAGGTTTCTCCCAAGTTGCATATAACAGTTTGGAGACAAACCGACTCAGTAGAAGTTCAGACTGGCTGATATCAAGCCCCTTTGTGGAATGAGTCCAAGAAATGCATTAACTATCATATATTACGAGATCTTTGCAGAGTTCTGTGGCAACATAAAAATGCCGTATGACTCTGTGAATGTAAAAGTGTGTTGCCTGCTGTAATTCAGACACAAAGAGAGATTTCTATGTGGTGAGTTCCTCTGACTAGTTCTTCTCTCACAAGACAGCTCACAGATTCAGGCTTTCATTCACACGTGTGAGATAAAATGCTACCCAAAGGGATAAGTTCAGGTTTTTGAGCTTAGGGCATTTTCAGGAAAAATTAGGATAATGGAACACACACATACCTATACAGAGCCAGCTTCATAGGCGTGCAACTGTGCAGCCCCACACAGCCTCACACAATCCCACACAGCCCCACACAACCCCATGCAGCCACAGCCACATACAATCCCACACAACCCCACACAGCCACACACAGCCCCACACAGCCACACACACAGCCACACACAGTCACACACAGCCCCACACAGCCACACACAGCCCCACACAGCCCCGCACAGCCACACACAGCCCCGCACAGCCCCGCACAGCCACACACAGCCACACATAGTCACACACAACCCCACACAGCCCCACACAGCCACACACAGCCCCGCACAGCCCCGCACAGTCACACACAGCCACACATAGTCACACACAACCCCACACAGCCCCACACAGCCACACACAGCCCCGCACAGCCCCACACAGCCACACACAGCCACACACAACCCCACACAGCCACATGCTCAGGAGAGGGTTTAAGGCACTATTGTCTCCATCCTGAAATTCTTAGTAATTTTTGAACAAAAGGCCTGATACTTTTATTTTATATGAGTTCCCACAAAGTATGTGGTTGGCCTTATGTGCATATATGGATAGATAACAAATAGATGATAGAGATAGATAAACAGATAAATACATATGATAGTGATGACTATGATGATCGATCAAGATTTGAATAAAGAATGGGGATGAGAAAGAAACTTTCTATTATATGTTAAGTGGTGGCATCACTATTTTTCTTCAAATCACTCGTCTTTTGCCTAATTCATATTTTATCTGGTGAGAAAATTCAATTAGATTATTAATGGAGAATCTAACTTCTCTGAAACACCACTCTTTATGCATTGCACTGAGATCAGTAACATACTTCATGAAATGGAGTTAATAATGTTATTTACGTGGGTACTTCAATACAGAGTAGCAAGCCACTTTTTCCAGGAAAGGTAGTGTATTTGTCTATAATCTTCTTTTCACTTTCTTTATCTTACTTAGTGCCCAAGAATCAGCTAATCTCAGTGGAAAAAAAAATACACCTCATGCGCTGCCACCTCAAACATCACCTGGAGTCATGTGTTCCACTGGCTTCCAGCCCAAGTCACAGTGACTGCGCTTCGTGCTGCTGTAACTGCAAACAGTTCGATCTGAAGGCTTCCATCGCAGGAGAACTGGATGTGCAACTAGATGACACTATAGATAAGTGGATTAATCCAGAAACTTCTAATGCTCTCTAATTCCATCCAATGGGGAAAGATGGTCAGAGTGACAAGATGAGTGTATTCTTAAAAAAAAAAAAAGTTAGAAATCTTTTAACAGTGTTAATCTCCTTTGTATTGCCACTTTGATGATTACATAGTAGTAGTTGTCTGTATTTCCATCTTTTCAAAACATTATTATTACTATTTTATTTTTATAGAGATAGGGTCTTGCTATGTTGTTCTGGCTGGTCTCAAACTCCTAGGCTCAAGTGACCCTCCCATCTCAACCTCACAAGTAGCTGATATTACAGGCTTGAGCCACTCTACCTGGGTCTTTTTTACCTCTTTAAGGTACATTTGAGCTTACTTTAAAATTATGTTTTCTTTCTAAATTAGAAAAATCACAGATACTCAAACTATTAAAACTAGAAGCACTCTTTGGAATTATTCAGCTCATTGTTTTATAATTTTAAAGTATTTTGATACGATCTTAATATATTTTTCCATACCTTGATTCCCTATATACAATATAATGATTTCTATTTTTTTAAATCAGTCCTTTTTTATGTTAAAGAAATTTACTCTTATCTTAAGCAATCATGTCCATTAAATCCTGGATTTAATAAGCTAGTTTTAAACTTTCAAAACACACACACAAACACACAATGTGTTCCCTTAAATTTGTCTATGACCACCTGAAAATAGTTTATGTATCTCTCTAATAAACATACTATAATTTGAGGCGTGGAAATACAATCTAAACTTTTTGTGGTACAGACTAGCCAATTAGGGCTTAGTGAGCATATTAAAGAAAAAAATATATCCCATGGCCCAGTGGAAAATCTTAGGCCTAAAAAAATTTTAATTATAATCCTTACCCTGCCATTTCCTACCTCCACCTCTTTGGTTAAGTTACTTAAAAATCTTTGAGCCTCAGTTTTCTTATATATAAGAATGACATTTAAGCAACAACCTAGCCCATACAATACTCCTGAGGACTAAATAAACCCAAGAAGGAGGGGTTGTAATGGGTTTGGGATGGTGACAGATGACATAGATCATTGTAAAGACTGTGGATTTTATTCTGAGTGAGATAGAAAGTCATCCCTCAAGTTCACAAGAGCAGTTATTGACAAAAGACAAACAAAACCAAATTTCCCTAATTCTCAGTTGAATGACCTGGGTGCAAAATGCAGTCAGTTAGTTAGATGTTAAATAAACTAGTATCATTTCTCTGTCTTCAATGAACTGAGTTTTTATGAGACTTTGGCCAATAATGTTCACAGAGCACAGATAACTCTCTTTCCTAATGAAAATACATAGTGTATTATTGCATGAGGATCACTGGTTCCCTAATTTTTTTTCTGACATGGTTGCTTCATTGCAATTTATCTCTGCAGCAAAAGGTAGAATGATTGGTTCCTTTCTGATTTTTCCTTTCAATCTAACATATGGTTCTGTTTAAATGTGTCCATGTTTGCAACTTACAGTTGACGTTTTTGGCACTCAGAATAGTATCTTGCAATTATACTTAGTTTAGAAAGAAGGGTTTGCTTTAACAGCAGAATGCATGAAATAAAAAAGTTCAAGTCAAATTTATTGGCTTCTGAGAGCCCTCCAGAATGTAGACGTCTGGTCTGGGGGAACTCAATGGATTTCTGTTCTTGTTACATGCACCCACTTATGTGTTCATGTCCCACCCCCCATCCTCACAGCCATTACATGAAAGCATCTGAGTGTTGTACAAGGTTAAAGCTTTTTGTGTTAATCTATCCCATATGGAGTAGGTATTAAACAGACAGCAAATTCAGTCAAAGCCTGGGGCAAGCATGTATTTGTAACTGGGGACACTGTCAAGGGACTTTTGTAGCAAAGAATACGGGGGGGCGGGGAAAAAACAGAGAAAAGAGCATATGGAAAGTAGAAAAGTACCTCCCAGGCTAGACTCAGCCTGCAAATAATTGTATTTGTGAAGACTCTAAACTTCTTCCTATGGTCATAGTTGACATTTACAAACACTTGAGGAAGGGGTGCTCCTCCTGCATTGCCATGCCCATAAGACACAGAGTTACCCCATTTCTGAGCCCAACTGCAGAAATTAAACCCAGAAATAAAAGTGATTCAGCACAACTCACCAGTGTCCCAGCATCAGATCCTGGACACATGGAAATTAGTAAAACGAAGGAGCTCTGCAAAAGTAATGGAAATGCACATGTCGAGCTCTTTGCCATTTAAGCGAAAAGATTTTACATTTTAACTACTGAATTTTGAGCAAATGAGAGAATGACTGAGAATCCTTGGTGGTTAGAATATCTATACCAAAATCGACATGTGACCAGGCCAGTTCATGACGTGTACCAGACAATGGAGATCTGAAATAAACTCAGGACAACAAAATTGTGAGAGGTCAACTAGAGGAGACACTGGCACCGCTGACCCTGGTTCAAGGGCAGGTTGATCCCCCAGGAGGGAGGAACTGGAAGTCAGTACCAAAACACAAGGTAGACTTGTTTCTTTCTATATCTTTTTACAAAATTTTTGCTTATTTATCAGCTTTAAAATGTTCTAAAACGTGGATGCAGTTCTTCTGGGTGTTTTTATCCTCTGCTTGTCTGTACCAGTTTCTTAAAGGACTCTTCTGGGTGATGTAATCCTATCATCTATCAATGTAGATCTCTTGCACAGAATAAGCCCAAGCAAAGCCTGGAAAACCACTTATCAAGTGAAATGCATGGCCAGGGAGGTTTGAGAAGAGGGACAGTTTGGGTTTAGATGATATCTAAAATCTCTTTCAGTTCTGAGTCTATTATTCTATGAGAGATCTCTGAGCTCAAAAAACCTCTCAAACATCAGTGACCTGGCTGGACCTCTACACCTGCTACCCAGGTGACCTAGTAGGAGACCACCTTCTGAGTCAGCCAGATCAACCTTCTTCTTGTGGATAAATACTGAGCAGCCACTATATGCCAGGCACTGAAGATACAAAAGTGAGCAAAACCAACAGAACTTTTGTGTTCTCATAGAGTTTCCATTGTAGAGGGGGATGCAGACATTGTTCAGTAATCACTGTAAGAGTATGTATTAAAAGTGATATAAGGCCGGGCGTGATGGCTCATGCCTGTAATCCCAGCACTTTGGGAGGTCGAGGTGGGCAGATCATGAGGTCAGGAGATCGAGACCATCCTGGCCAACATGGTGAAACCCCATCTCTACTAAAAATATAAAAATTAGCCAGGTGTGGTGGTGCATGCCTGTAATCTCAGTTACTCAGGAGGCTGAGGCAGGAGAGTCACTTGAACCAGGGAGTCAGAGGCTGCAGTAAGCTGAGATCGTGCCACTACACTCTAGCCTGGTGACAGAGTAAGACTCCATCTCAAATAAAAAAAAAAAAAAGTGATATTAAAGATCCTAATGAATCCTATGTGTCATATAATAAAGAAACTTGGCCTAGACTAGGCAATCAGGGAACGATGTCTAGGGGAAGTGATATTTGAGCGAAAATCTGAGGAACACGAGTTAACTAAAGGAAGGAGGAACACGAGTTTCCGGAGAGATGAAAGAAACATATGCAGGGGAAGAGTGTGACATCATAAAACCTAAAGGAAGGCCAGTAGGATAGAGGAGAGATCCTGACGGGCAGAGGCAAGGAAGAGTCTAAGATGCAATGTGGGAGCCGGGCTGGTCCGCTTAGAGACTCAGGCCAGGGAAGAGATTCTGCCCCTGAATCTAAGTGATAATGAAGAGGCTCTGTAGGTTTTAAGTTGAAGGTTAACTTATATTTGAATTTGAAAAGACCAATTTGGCATTCACTTTCCTAGATGCAACCCAACAGTTTTTGAATCAACTTTTAACTTACTCTCCTTAGGTAGGCAATTTTCAAACAATCTTTAAGGCTTGGTGCTTATTTTGCATATAAATGGCTGGGCTAATTTGCGCTGCTTATAGCTTAGGCCCAAAGGATGCTGACCAACTAAGGTTTTCTGGTCTTTCTGTGCACATGAGCCTCTTTCATTTCCTTGAAGAGTTGAGTTCATTGGGAAAAAGCCAGAAGCATCGACAACAGTCAAGGATGGTGTTTGGTGCAGGAGTTTAATTAACTAATAGGAAGATTGACAACAGATGTTGAGAACCTGCAACGGGGAAAGGACTTCAGATAAGGTACCAGAAATTCCACTTTCACCCTTGATAGAGCACTTAGCCACTTCGGGCTTCTGTTTCCTTGTTTATAAAATAGGATTCTTTCATTCATGCATTTGTTTTTTCTTGTTTTTAAATAATACCCATTTGCCAAATCTTGTGCTAAGCTCTGGAAATATACAAAATAAATAAAGTGTGGGGCCAGCTTTAAGTCACACACTGTCACTGGGGAAGAGAAGATCCAATCTTTAGTGACTACTTACTGCATTCTGACGGTGTTTGGTACTTTCATATACGTTCCATTCTCTAACTCTTACAACAACCAGGGGAGATCATCAGCTTCTCAGTCGCACTCTTAGAAATGGGAAAACTAAGACTTAGAGAGAGGAAGTACCTAACCTAAGCTCAGGCAGATGGTAAATGGCAGAGCCAGCTTTCACACTCAAGGCTGTTTGATTCCAAAGCCCATGTTCTTTTCACTATAACACACTGTAAGCAAGTCATTACAGAACCAAGTGATAAGTGTTTTAGAGGAGGTATGTACAAAGAATTATGGGAGCAGAGTGGGGAGAGACTAATAATAGCTTCCCTGATGTTTCATAGGGCCGTCTGGAGGATCACATGCACTAATGGACTTGAAAGTGCTTTGTAAACTAAAAAGTGCTATATAAATATAAGGGATTATTGTAACCCACATATCCGGATCTGCTATGTGAGGGTGCTGAGTAACTCTCAGTGTGAGAAATACATGCCTGGACTATGGCTATTTAATTCCTTCATTTCCAGGACTTTCTTGGCATTCACTAAACCACAGGGGTGGGTCTGGCAGCCAGCAATCTCACACATTCTAAATGGAAGCTGATGCCTGTCAGCTGCGTGGGGACATTCCTGGGTGCTGAGCGCTCAAATGGCACTTCAGGTTTTTATCTCTGAGCTGAAAGGGAAAGGATTGATTTAGCCTGGAGAGCTCCCGAGCAACTCTCCTCCCTCTCCTGCTGCCCAGAATCCAGCAGCCCCTAAGAGGGCCCTCCCAATGCCTCAACTCCCACTGAGATCCCAGAGATTTCCTGCTGGAACTGCCCACAGAGATAAGCTCCAGCAGGGACCAGGCTGAGTCACGGTCTCCACCTTGCGGTGGGGCCCTGGGGAGAGGGATGGCTTGGAGACAGGGCCTGTTTATAATTACAGGGATTTTCCGGGCTACCCAGGGTGGGGACAGGATGGATTGTCAACAGTTGTGCTCAGTAGCCAGAGAGTGACAATGGGCTGTGTGACCCAACTTGGAGTCCACTAGGAGAAATGTGTGACTAGGTTAAGAACAAAGATCCTCCCACCAGCCAGTGCTGTGGTTAGCATGGGCATTGCCTATGTGTATATCTATCTATTCACATGGACCAGCATCCTTGTTTTTTCTATGTAGGAAGGCCTATCATCTTATTGTAGACTTAATTTTAAGGCCTCACTAACTTACTAGGGTTCATGAAAACAGCTCAGACTGCTGCCCCTGCTGGTCTGTCTTGTAAACATACAGATTTGTATCACTAAGACTGGCAGCCCAAGGGTCAGGCCTGGCTCGTGCAAACTTTTCCCTCTCCAATGCCTCACTCCTCCAAGGCGAGTCACAGTAGGACAAGTACTGGGGCAGACTTGAGGACTGGGAGAGAGGCCGACTCATCTCCTTGCTGTCTGTCCTCCTTCTCCTGTTCGGCCACACCCCTGTCTCATATGCGTGGCGTTTTCACCAGGCTCCCTTGCCCCACAAGTGTATTGATACAATCCTACCTGTTCTTTACAGTGCATAGAACAACGATTAGCACCCTCGCCTCAAGGGGTCCCTCTGCTGGTGGAAATGACCCAGAACTAGAAAGCATCACAAACCCAAGGAGAACCCTACCTTTTGGAGGAGTCACGGCTGCAGTGAAGAGTTTGACAGTCCCACAAATATTAACCACGTCCCCAAAGAAAGGAATCAGCCAAATCCAAGAAGTGGAAAGGCAGGAGAGATGAGAGCCAGGAGAGACTCGTTCCTCACATTTCAAGAAAAGAGATAGCTTTCAGAAGAAGAGGTGGTTAAATTTTAGATAACATTAAATGGGATGAGGCTCCACCGAAGTTAAACCACTGATGAGTTTTACAAGAATGATATCCAGAACCTGGCGAAGATTTCAGCAAACTGAAGTGGGAAGGAAGTAGATGTAGATTGCTTTCCCTAGAACTTTGGAGGTGATAAGAATAAAAGAATAAAATCAGAGAGATCGGCCAGGCACGGTGGCTCGAGCCTGTAATCCCACCACTTTGGGAGGCCGAGATGGGCGGAACACAAGATCAGGAGATCAAGACCATCCTGGCTAATACGGTGAAACGCCGTCTCTACTAAAAAATACAAAAAAGCTAGCCGGGCGAGGTGGCGGCGCCTGTAGTCCCAGCTACTCGGGAGGCTGAGGCAGGAGAATGGCGGGAACCCGGGAGGAGGAGCTTGCAGTGAGCTGAGATCCGGCCACTGCACTCCAGCCCGGGGGACAGAGCGAGACTCTGTCTCAAAAAAAAAAAAAAAAAAAATAATAATAATAATAAAATAAAATAAAATAAAAAATCAGAGAGATCAAGAGTTCTTGGCCTTTTATTCATTTATTTTTAATAGGGAATCTTCTCATCCTATTTATTGATTGCAGGTGGTGTAAAGAAAGAGATTTAAGGCATGTCAGAGATAGCATGTCTGGTTGGACTAGTGCAGTCTCAATTCAGTCCTAATGGCCCTCTACGCCCTTCCATCATAGCTTCCGTTTCCTCTGGGTTGGATGAATTATTACATGCTTAGAAGGTTAGAAAAGTAAGAGAGATTGGATTCAGGACCTCGATGGAGCGGTGAGCCTTTGTCTAGTGGAAAGATTCTGTTTCCTCTGGAGAGGTAAACAAGGAGAAAAATACCGGTGAAGACATATAAATATTTTGAAATGGATGGGAGGGAAAGGAGGCCATTGATAGAGAATCATCAACTCATCCTGCTGAGATGATCTTTTGAGACTGAGAGGGCAGGTCATTTTGCAGGCTGAAAGACAGCAAGCAGGTGTGGGATAGATGAGATGAAATATGCATGTTAGTTAGCCCTCAGTTTCTTTACCTGTAAGGTACCTACATTAGCTGATATTGTCTGGCTCTGTGTCCCTACCCAAATCTCATCTTGAATTGTAATCCCGATGTGTCAAGGGAGGGACCTGACTGGTGCTGATTGGATTATGGGGGCGGTTTCCCCCATGCTGTTCTTGTGATAGTGAGTGAGTCTCATGAGACCTGATGGTTTTAAAAATAGCAGTATTTCCTGTGTTCACACTTCACTTCTCTCACTGGCTGCCATGTAGGACATGCCTGCTTCTCCTTCTGACATGATTATAAGCTTCCTGAGGCCTCCCCAGCCATGTGGAACTATGAGTCAATTAAACCTCTTTTCTTTATAAATTACCCAGTCTCAGGTAATGTCTTTATAGCAGTGTGAGAATGAACTAATACATTAGCCAAACTATTTATATTGCACAGCTTACCTATGCATTCTACACTGGGTTCTTATATCCAATCCTAGAATGAACTGGTGTTTGGAATTGCAAAGAGCCCTGTTGGGTAGGAATGTGCAGAGTCTGGGTGCCATCCCTGCATGTTATTATCCCTTGCCATAAGCTGCCCTTTACAAAGATAGCTGCCTCCTGCCATCAATGGGGCACATATGCTGACCGCAATTTCCAGAATTTCTCACCACTTATGTGTCATAGCTTCCTTGAGACACGCAGCCTGAGTTCGAGGCAGCTGGCTAGAAGCCACCCTAATGGCCCTCCTAGTTTAGTGTCACAGATTTTCATAGGATAGGGCCGGGCAAAGGGAGACGTGTTCTCACAGCAGGTTTCCAGAAGGGAAGCAGATATCAAGATGGATAATTCCCTAGGAGGATGGTTATCTAGGATCCAGGACTGATTTTGATAAGAACACTGAGCGTATGTAGTTTTAAAGCCCTAATCTCACACTCTTTTCATCAGTTCTGAGGTAGTCTTGAAAACAAGCAATCTTGAAACCTGAATCGTTTCAGCATGGTGAGAAAGTACAGTAGCCATGAAAAATAGCCACCCAACAACCAGCGAAGATGGGGATAGAATGAATCTGAAGCTTCTCAAACCCCATCTCCAAAGAACTGTAAAAATTTGGCCTATTTGACAGCAACCTAAAGAGCCCCACTCCCAAGGCTTGTCTTTATTTGACCTAACTCAGAGCTCACATTTTGCAAACAGCTTTAGCTCCAGGGCATTTGTTGAAAACAATCAGTAGCAATTGTTCACTGGCTGAGGCAATAGACTTGAGGCTAATAAGACAGTGATCAAAAAATTAAAAAGGAAAAATGAGGAAAGCATAGGGCATATGCAAGACTTCTATATTCATGGCAATCTTGAAGGCTACCACACTAGCTGGACTGTGCACTTGCCCAGAAAAGATCCAAGAAGACCTGGATCTCATACCTCAAAAGGACTGTGTCAGCAGGAAGTGAAGGCTAAAGCAGGGTTTTAAAGTACCTGCTGGGACATTGAAAGCATACCTCAATATACATAGAGCCTTTTCACAAAAGGTGGGAGATGTGTTGGTTCAAGGCCTTTAAAGACATCTCTGTTAATTGAGAATTGACAGAATTAGTTTAAAACATTTACTAATTAAATAGCCACAATATCAACAAAAGGCAACAATAACAAACCATTTAGGAGTGTATTTATAGTTTTCAATGAAAATTGTGAAACATGCAAAAAAAAAAAATACACAAAAACGTATGGTACATAAATAAAGGAAAAACAGTTAATGAGAACTTTCCTTAAGGAAGTCTAGATATTGGAATTAACAGACAAAAGTTTTAAATTAGCCATCATAAAAATGTTTCAGAAGCTAAAGGAAACTGTATCTAAAGAATTAAAAGAAAGTTAAAAAAAGGACGATGTCTCCTCAAATAAAGAATATCAATAAAGATACAGAAATCCCCCAAATAGAAAATATGGAAAGGAAATGAAATAACTAAAAAGAAAATTACTACAGGGGCTGAATGGCACTTTGGAAGTGGTAGAAAAATAGAATCATCAAAGATGTGTGAGTCAAGATTTTGTAATACGAGACCCAGAAAGAGAAAGGAAAAAAAATAAAAAAACTGACGTTCAGAGCTGTGAGATACAATCACATCAAAATATATATGATGAAAGTAGCAGAAAAAGAGAAGTTCAGAAATAATATTCAAAGACATAATGGCTGAAATATTTTTCTTTCATTTCATGACAAACAGTAATCTGTACATCTGAGAGGCACAACAAACTCAAAGTAAAGTTGAAGAAGCTGACTATTAGGCACATTGCATCAAACTATCTAGCCAAAGACAAAGAGACAATCTTATAAACAGCAAGAGAGGCATGACTCATTGTGTACAAGAGATCCTCAATAAGACTAACAGATGACTTCTCATCAGAAACCACAGAGCCCAGCAGGCAGTAAGGTGGAATTTCTAGGACAATAATAATGCAAAGAAGTGGGGGAGAAATGGAGCTATATTGAAACAATGATTTTGTGTACCACTGAGTTGTTTGCATTAACATGAACTAGACGATTTTAACTCAAAATGTTAATTATAATCTCCAGGACAATTACTGGGAAAACACACACACACACACAACACACACACACAAATATAGTAAATGAAATGAAAAGGAAATTAAATGGTACACTAGAGAATATCTTTTAAACAAAAAAGAAGTCAGTAATGGAGGAATGCAGAAGCAAATAACAAAGGGGCAGACATAAATCTTACCTTATCAGTAATTACATTAAATGTGAAATTACTAAACCTGACAATCAAAAGGCAGCAACTGATGGAATGGGTAAAAAAGAAAATCACCTGCCTTTAGTGTATCTACAAAAGATGCATTTATACTGAAAGATACAAATAGTATCTTTGAATAGTTAGAAAGTAAATGGATGGAAAAAGTTATCTCATTCAAATAATAACCAAAGGGAATCTAGAGAGCCTACTTTAATATTAGACAATATTACTCTAAACAAAAGTTTTTGGTGGAGACAAAGAACATTTTATAATGATAAGAGATTTAATTCATCAGAATAGCATTGCAAGTGTAAACATATGTGTCTAACATGAATCCCAAAGTGCATGAAGCAAAACTGACTAAACTGAAGGAAGAAAGAGAAACATCAACAATAATAGTTATAAACTTCAATACCCCATTTTCAATAATAAATAAGTAAAACTAAGCAGGAGATCAACAAGGAAGTAGAAGGCTCTCGAACAACACTATGCACACTAGACCTAACAGATACCTACCGAGCATTCCACAAAACACAACAGAATATCATCTTCTCAAATGCACATGGAACATTTTCCAGAACAGATCTCAGGCCCCAAAACAAGGCGCAATACATTTAAAATAACTGAAATTGTGCAAAGTACATTTCCTGACCACAATGGAATGAAAGTTAAAAAAAAAAAGAATAATTCTACTAACTTTTTTTTTAAGTAATTGTCTTTTTTTCTTCTTTGTCTTCTTTTTCACTTAGCTCACTAAATGGCTCAATCCAGGGAAGGTCTAGCTTCCATTATCTTATCATTTCTGAATGTTGATGTATTGTCTCAATCTTGGTCACCAAGGCTAAAAATGAACATGTCCTTTTCAAAGCAGAGCTTCCATAGTCTACATAAGGGGAGTGAATATTAACAAGTCCTTTGGACCTTCAGAGTTCTCTGGCACCGAGCCAAGACGTTTGCAGCACTCGCTTTCCTGAGGCCTGAGGCCTGGGTGAGACACATCCCATCCTGGTTAATTTCAGAGAAGCCATTACTGAGTGGTTCTAGGCTTAGCGTTCATTTTAAAACTTTTAATTTTTATATCATGTGTTAAATAATTGGGCTGTACTGTGTGCTATCAGCATATTGTATTAATAAATTTCACATATAGCTTTAATTTCTGATTTTTAGGTTTCAGTTATTCTTTTTTGTAACTTCTCTAGAGAAACACGCATCTTTGTATATTTTTGGTCCTGTTTAATTGTGAAAACTTTCCTCTTGGCTGTGTTGTTACTAACAGATAATCTACAGTCCCGGCTTTTTTTTTTTTTTTCTGTGGATGAAAGTGGAGCAAGTTTGTGTGCTGCTGTATAACAGCCCTGGATTTGGGGGTAGAAACTGCACAGACCTGGACTAAAATCCGGATTCTGCCACGTTCTGTGTAACTTGAGAAAATTCCTGAAAATCTTAGCATCAATTTGTTGTTATTGTTGTTGTTTGTAAAATGAGGGTAAGAGTATTTGCTCCACAGGACTACTGAGAAAATTTGATTTCCTTCCTCTTTATTGTACATATTCAGGATATTTTTTCCCCACAAAATAAGAGATAAGATGTCAGTATTCCAGTCTTAATAGAGAACTCTTCTAGGTGGCATTCCTTTTCCTAGCTGCACGCCTGGTCGTAAAATGGTGACCAAATCTCCACTACCCTAACCATAGCTCCACTCCGCTCCCTGCCAGGAACCTGACTGAGACTACCTTGCTGGCACATGATTTCATTCAATAAGTCTTTATTGGGCACTTACTGGTTACTCTACTTGTTAGGCAAAGACAAATAACACAGGATTTCTGCTGCAGGCAAGTCATCAAACAGCATTACTTTGGAGGGAAAAAGGTATAATTGCTGCACAACATTTAAGCATGTGATGTTTTTATCCTCCCAAACTCATTCTATTTAGCTATGTATTATGTATTTTAAATCCGAAGGAGAGGCATAAAACCTGGAGTGAGTTATAGACACTATTGGGTTTGTGCTCCTCCCAAGGTTGTTTCATAATTAATGCTTCTAGGAGGACCCTCATTTGCTATTGGCCACCATCTTTTTCTTTAACATCAGCATCTTCAATCCTGCCATGGTATTTAAATAAAAAGTATAAATATAGTTTTAATATCATTCTCCTCGAAAGACCTTTTTTCTTTCTTCTTTTTTCTGTGACTCCATGTATCTGTCAACCAAGAAAAGGCAAAAGATCAGACGCCAAAGCAGTAAGACAAGGCATTTAATGGGCATTTAGGAATTGCCATTTGGGAGACACAGGTTTGACTATTTAATAGAAGCCAAATGATGTTCCAAAGAGAAGGAGAAAGTGGGGATTTTAAAAATGATGCTGAGGGTGCTTACACAAGCTGTATTGAAATATAATAATTATCCTGGTGAAGGTGGTTGGTTTAGTACAGGAGTCCGTAGTTCATTGGTTGTTGCTGTTCAGGAGTCGCAGCTCTGGTGAAAATCAGATATTTTCCAGGATGCTGTGGTCCTGACACTCTGGTCCAGCTTAAAGTTTCAAGGCAAATTCCCATTTTTGTGATTTTTGTTGTTGTTTTTGCAAGGTTGCTGGTCGTGCAGGTAGTTCTTAGCACAGCTTCCCAATGCCTTTTCGCATGCCAAGTCTCACATATCCACAATCTTTACGGCTTCCCAGCGCCTTTTCCAATGATACGTCTCACATATCCACCATCTTTTCTTCGGTAACTTTCTTTGGGTTATATCACTGGGTCTTCTCTCCGCAGCAGGCCCCCAATCACGGCTGTTGTACTCGCTTCCCATCTATGCATTTTAATTCCCACCTATTAAATGAGAATGACCTCTTTAGTCTTTTTCCTCAGACTTCTTTCTTTTTATCTAATTCTACTGGTGACTGGATAAATATTTTCAACTCCTGAAACTAAACATGATTTTGCTGATTTGTTTTTAGAGCTTTTGTGATAAGAGTTAGAAAAATGGAGAGTGACCACAGAAGAACTTTGGGTTACAGACAAAGAAGGTCCATGGAACGGGATGCTGGGGAGGTTTTTGCTATTAAAAGCAATGGCAAAAATTACAATTACTTTTGCAGTAACGTAATCATAACATGGGTTGTGCTACCATTGTTCAGGAATATGACAGTCCTGAGAGTGAACTCCGTGGGTCCAGAAAATCAAAATGGCAATAAGCATTGCAATCTCCTGCACACAGTTGTTACGATGACCTCCATATGTTAGTAAAGGCTGGCTCAAAAACAAATACAAAACTGGGAAAAAATTCTCTTGTCAATCAACGTGTGTTTCAGCAAAAATGCAATGAAAGAGTTTCAATTTTTCAGAGGACTCCTACGTAGTAGAATACACACCAGCACCTGAATGTCTTTATTCTCCACCAGTGAGTTTGTTGAGATAAGTTATCTGAACAGAATATGAAAGGTTTCTCTAGAAAGAAGCTGCCTGAATGTCATTGCATTGGCAGTGACCACAAACTGCCTAATTTTAAAAGCGGAACATGCACATCATAGCTCATGTCCACAAAAGCTCTGGCCATGAGGTGTGTTAAGAAAATCACTCAGAGATCTTTCATTTGTACTTTTGCAAGGGCTATAGGGTTGTAGACCAAAGGTTATTTTCATGTCTGTCTTCATCATTATTATTATAAGAAATTAATATCATCCACCTTATCTAGGAATGCTTCAAAGGTCTTGACCTGACCCAAACCGTGAACCCAAAACTGAACTGAACCACATTAATTTTCAAAACCATCAGCTGAAACTGAAACCACATAGTAATTATAGCTGAAATGTATACTGAAACGTCTTCTGAAAACCTGACTTGGCTTGATATATTTCGAAAGGTAATTAAGGTATGTAAAAATGTCTCTGACCGACCAGTCATCAGAGCTTTATTTGTAATATGAGTCAAAGCACATGCAGTGTGACCAAAATAATTAAAGAAGAGAAAAACCACCCTAGACCTTAAAATGATGGTGCTATCAATTTTCAGACTGTGTTGCTGGCGGGGAGAGGGGAGGGGAGCATGTCTTAGGCCTAGGTGATCTGCATTTGATCTTCAGGGTGAGTAAGGGGTGCATCCAAGAGCCAGGCCTTTGTGGGGTCAGTCTGAGGGACAGGGAGAGCTGAAGGGAGCAAAACTGAGCAGGCACCTGGGCTGGGGAAGGAGAAAACTATGACCATAGTGAGGAAGGTCTCCTGGGGTGCTCAGCAAACAGATTTAAACACTTTCTAAAACTGATGAAAATAGCTATCCCAGATTCTAAGTGATCTCTTGTGCTGACTAGAAAAAATTCAAAATTTAGCTAAAAACTTTATTTGAATCACTTCCCTTTGGAACACTGCTTTTAGTTTAGAGTTTAAATGGGTCCATTGCTCAGGTTAGAGGTCTGGGAAGGAAAAAAGGCTGCCTCTTGTTTCTTTTACCCATATCCAGGGGCCCCCCACACTCCACCTCCAGCATCTGTGTGTCCGTCTGTTCTGCTCAGTGGACTGGGGGCTTTTGAGCACTGTGCCCATGCAATTTAAGTCTCTCTAGGCCTGACACAGAATAAACACTTGCAGGTGAGCATACCTAATTTGGAAATTCAAAATCAGAAGTGTTCCAACATCTAAAACTTCTTGACCACTAATGTGACACACTGCAAGTCGAAAATTCCACACATCAGGGCTTAACGCCAACTTTGTTTCGTGCACACAATTATTTAAAATCTTGCATAAAGTTACCTCCAAGCTGAGGATATAAGGTGCATATGAAACATAAATAAATTTTATGTAAACCTGGGTCTGATCCTCAAGGTATCTCGTTACATATATGCAAATATTGAAAAATCCAAAAAATGCCAAAACACTTCTGGTCCCAAGCATTTTGGATAAAGGATACCCAATTTTTAATAGTTATTAAATGACTATGTGAATGCATATATAAACGAAATCTTGAGAATTTTCCGAAAGGGAGAGTTATGTGGGCTTGGCGGGAGTCTGTTTTATCCCATCGTGAGAGCTAGGCCCAGAGGGGCTGTCATCTAACCCTGCTTTAGTGATGACGGGTCTGGTGGGGGAAGGAGCCCGTGGCTGTGGGTATGCGTGGACCACTGTCTCACTCGTAAGATAAATGATTATGTTACCAGGGAGGCTCAGGGCCGAAAACTAACACACACACAACCACTATCCCACATAGTCTCCACCCAGTGGTGACAGGGATGGGATGAGAATCAATACAACACTTTTGTTTTTGTTTTTAGTACAGATTTTTAAATCCTAGAATAAAAGGCTAGAAATAAAAACAGAAAGACATCACAGTACAAGGCAAAATAACCAACCAACCAAACATCTTAAATCTGAGCTGGAACAAGGGTGGGTTGCAGCCAATCAGTCTGGAGGTGTGTTCCTGGTGTCCATGGCACCTCACTCCGCCAAAGAGCTTGACACACACAGCAGCTCGAGATGGGCATATACTCTGCTGTTCTGCAGAGGAGCAGCTGAGCCTCGCACAGAGGTGGAATCCACAGTCTGCACTTCACATGAAGAACCTCTGAGCCTAGGAAAGATTTGAAATAACCTCTTTAAAGTTATAAGGAAACAATATAATTTTGACAGCTATTGTCTAAAACTGCAAGAGATGGTAATAATTTTCCAACATGTGGTATTGTACATACAGACCCATAACCCACCAGGTTATTTTGATATTAGTTTGTGCAGTTAAAAAAGAATGAAACGATTTGGATAATTGAAATTTGCAAGGACCATGGTAGATTAGTAAAAATGAATAACAATAGATTGCTTCAATTTCTTTTCATTTCTAATTCAAAGCAGGAAATGAGAAAGCACATTAGGTCAATGGTTATGAACTAATTAAGAGGCAAACTAAAAGCAATTCCATTTAGAAATAGGTTGTGCAAAGAATATGGAATACTCAAGGTATCTGCAAATTTACAGGCTTACAACACTGGGTCTAAGCCAGATAACCCGGGCTTCTGTCTTAGTTCTTGCACTTATTAGCTGTGTGACATTGAGCAATTTACTTAAACTCCTTGACTCTTGGTTTGCTCATCTATGGCATATATATATTGTAATAAATACCTTACAGGTTCTTGTTAAAACGTTACTGAGCAGCTTGTCAGAATGTCTTGTACAGTACTGATCAGATGGTCTGTGTTTAGTATTTTTTATCTGCATCTGACTTCGGATTAGAGAAGCCAGAAAGAAAAACATCTCAGCCGACAAAGAAAATTAAAATCAGCTGGTTGGGAGCTCACCCCCACATGGTAGGAATTCCTTGCTTTGCACATTAATTTCTTCATTAAAAATTCATGGGCATTGTTCATCTCTTCTGAATCCGCCTTGGAACCCTTGAGGACAAGCACGTCCTGTGTCCCTCAGAAGGCTGCCCTGAGCCTGTGGTGGTGGCAGTGGACACGCAGGCGATGACTGGATGAAAGATGAGGGTGTCTGGGTATGTGCAGGTCACTTCCAGGGCAGCACTCAGTTTTCTGAGCCAAGACGCCAGTGCCAGGAGGGCTGTTGTTCACTGCCCAGCACCCAAATCTGCATTTTTCCCTCCCCCCATCTTCCAAAGGGAACACTGTGGCTTGCTTCTATTTTAGTAGAGGGTGCATTTTGCCCCAGGGAGCCCCCATTTCTGAGAGCATGGGAAGTGGGATACTGGGGACTTTTCCTGCAGTGCACTCGAATGGTCATTAGGAAGGATGAGAGTCCCTTCTAGCACTAGAAATAGCTGCTACTCACAAAAACACCACATGGGCTTACACTGTCTTCACAAGCACAGCCTCACTGATGAATAAACCATTTATGTCTGCAAAAGGTAAAGTCAGCAGACTGAAATAATTCCCCCCCCACCTTTTTTTTTTTTAAATTTTCCTTACGCCTAGTGTAGTGATTTGCCTAAGAACTGATGTGGGAGAAGGAAACCATGTGGAGAGCCCCTGAGTGGTGACTCTGCAACATGCCTTTGTGTTTCCATTGCCTAACTAAATATCTGTGCTAATTTGTATTATATAATCTTTTACATTTATGAGGGCTGTTTCATTTAAGTTAGACTATTAATTTTCCTTCTTGAGAAGATTGCTAAGTGAACTGAAACAGCATTTGCAAGAAGAAAGGACAGTTATTTTCCATTTTTCAGGGATGAGACAAATTCAGTTCAGGAAAAGGAGTATGAGGCAGAGAACTTCCTGTGCGCCCAAAGCATCTATTATATGTGAGACGTTGGTCCAGGTGCATTGCACAAGATTTCTTATTTAATAATATACTTTTAACAGCCCTGTGTGGTATGTCTTAGTCTGTTTGGACTGCTCTAACAGAAACACCACTGACTACATGACTTACAAATCAAAAATTTGTTTCTCACAGTTCTGGAAGCTGGGAAGTCCAAGGTCAAAGCACCAGCAGATGTGGTGTCTAGTGAGGGCCTGCTCCCCCTTGATGAAAACTTCTCACTGCATCCTCACCCAGGAAAGGGGCAAACAAGCTCTCTTGGGAATCTTTCATAAGGGAAGCTTATAAAATTGAGGTTTACCTCTGATTACCTAGGGGATTTCTCTACAAGTAGGAACCTAGAAAGTAGAACCTTCCTTCTCATTCAGCCTTCTGGAATTTCTCCTGTTAATCTTCCAAAAAACTACCACATGAAATCAATCACCAGCATAGTTGCAGAAATACTTGAATGAAGAAGAAACCAGGAAACAATAAAACTATAAGCAGCGGCACTACTTAGTCCCTGTAGTTATTGCTGGTGGAATGTGACATGGTGCAGCCACCCTGGAAGAGTCTGGTAGTCCCTCAATAAGGTAAACATTGAACAGGGCCCAGCAATTCTACCTCTAGTTATGTAGGCAAAAGAATTGAAAACAGGTATTCAAACAATTATACGTACAAGAATGGTCATGGTCGTTCCATTCATAATAGCCAACGGGTGCAAACAACCTAAATGTCCATCCATGTATGTATGGACAAACAAAATGTAGCATGCCCATAAAAGTGAAATGTTATTCATCCATAAAAGGAAGTGAGGTACTGACACAAGCTACAATGTGGATGAACATTATGCCAAGGAAAAGGAGCAGACACAGAAGGCTGTATCTCATCTGATTTCATTTAGAATTGACCCTTGAACAATACAGGTTTGAACTGTGTGACTCCAATTATGTGTGCATTTTCTTGTCTCTGCCATCCCTGAGACAGTAAGACTCACTACTTCTCCTCCTCCTCTTCCTCAGCCTACTCAATCTGAAGACACCAAGAATGAAGGCCTTTATGATGATCCAGTTTTACTTAATGAAGAGTAAATATATTTTCTCTTCTTTGTGATTTTCTGAATAACATTTTTCTTTTCTCTAGTTTATTTTATTGTAAGAATACCATATGTAATATATATGGATAATATACAGAATATGTGTTAATTGACTTTGTTATCAGTAAGGCTTCTGGTCAAAATAGGCTACAAAGAATTAAGCTTTTGGGGGAGTCAAAAGTTATATGCAGATTTCTGGCTGTAAAAAGTTTTAGGGAGTTGGCACCCCTAACCCCTACATTGTTAGAGGGTCAATTATAAATGAAGTATCCAGACAAATTCATAGAGAAAGAAAAGAGATTATTGGTTACCAGGGACAACTGGGGAGGGTGACTGCTTTAAGGGGCGATAATTTTTTTTGAAGGTGATGGAAATGTTTTGGGGCTCAATAGTGCTGATGGCTGCCTACACACCACTCTGAATGGATTGAATGCCACTGAATTGTACCCTATTGATATGATACATTTTATAGTTTGTGTATTTTGTCATAATAGTAAAACTAGTTGTAAGGGCTTTCCATATTTGAATCTTGCTTTATTTTGTTAGTCAATGAACTGACCGTATTGGTGTCAAATAAAGCTAACAAATTAACTTTCTTTATTCTGATTCTTCCATTCCAGTGCTGCCCTCCACGGTCTGACCAAACTGAAATGCTCACACTTCAAAGAATAGGCATGCTACTTCTTATTTTCATTTCTGCCCTCCTCTGCCTGGCTAATACTCACTGGCACACCTATTCATATTTCAAGACAAGACTCATATCACCAACTCATGAAATCGTTTTTGAACTACTCAATACAGACGTTGTGCGCCCACCACAGCTGGGCAACTTTTAATCCAATCCATGATATTGTTTAGGTACTATGGCTGCATAACAAACCACTCCATAACTTGGTGGCTTAAACCAATAATATTTCTTTTATTCACAAATCTGCAGCTGGGGCAGGGCTAGATGAGGATAGCTCCTTTCTGTTCCATTTAGCCCCAGACAGGGCAACTTGAAGGCTGGACTTGTGAAAAAGCTCATCCACTCACATGTCTGGTGGCTCATGGAGTCACTGGCTATGGCCTCAGCTTGGACTGTCAGCTGGGATGCCTACACATGGCCTAGCCACGTGACCTGAACTTTCTTACAGTATCCTGGCTGAGTTTCATGGTGAGTCCCAAAATAGAGAAAGTCAAGCAGAGCCATACTAACTTTTATGTCTAACCTCAGGAGTCACATGGCTCCACTTCTGCCACATCCTATTAGAAGTGAGTCATTCAAGTCAATTTAAGATGAGGTGATATAGACCCCACTTTTTGTGGGAGGAGTGTCAGAGAACTGATGGGCATGTGTTAAAATCACGGCAAATACTGCCTGATCTCAGACAGGTGGACCCACCCTAGACTTCCATGGTCCTTCTCACTTCTACTAGAATGTTCTTCCTTATTTCTCACCAAATGTCTGTCTTCATTCCTAGACAGCTGCATGAGACTGTATCAACTTTGCTCAATATCATATCAGTAGGTTGCACTGTGCCTAAACGTTTATTGCATAAATAAATATTTTCTTGCACACAATTGTTTACTAGATTTTCTTTGCCTATGGTTGCCTGAAGACAGGAATTTTGTCTTATAAAACTCTATATCCCCAGAACAGGCATGGTGGTGTCCAGCACAAAGCAGGAGTAACAGATATTTGCGAAATAAATTAATAAATGCATAGATGGATGGCTGGATTTGTTAGCTGAGAATATATGTATATTTGTGTGCGTAGGTGGAAGACTTTTTATCAGATAACCCCAGTAAGGACAGAAATTTAATTTTCTTACTTCTCTACATTCAGGGTTAGGAAGGCACTTAAAATGGAATAAGTAGTCAGTATGTTCATTCAATTTACTAATTAAATGAATAAATAAATGAATTTGTAGTTTGCCTTTTCCTACAGAAATAAATTGAGACATATTAGTTGTCAAATGACTGCAGCTTATGTTATATTTAATGAATTCTATTGTAATTTGATATTTTTTTCAATGACCACTTTGTCTAGTATTAATTCTGACCTAGTAATCGTACTAACGTAGTGATTCTCCAGTGGCATTGATTTCCCCACCCAAGAGATGTTGAGCAATGGCTGGGGAGGTTTCTGGTTGGCTCAACTAGGAGGATGTTACTGGCATCTAGTGGGTAGACACCAGGGATGCTGCTAAAATCCTACAATGCTCAGGTCAGTTCCCCTACAAAGAAGAATGACCTACTCACAAATTTCAATCTGTGCAAAGGTTTAGAAACATTGGATTAAAATTCAGGGAAACAAAGATGACTAAGACACTGCTTTTGTCACTAAGAGACTATTACAAGAGAAATAGAAAGGTAAATAAATAATTATAACAGGGTGACTTAAATGTAATAATCTAAATGTGTAGAACAAACAGAGATGGAATAGGGTGGGAGTCATGAACTGACCTAGACTTCACATAAAAAGTTCTATATAGACAGGGGAACAGCTTGTGCAAAATCGTATGAAAAACATAGACTGAAATATATACATTTAATAATGCCAAGAACTAGTAGGAACTGATTGGAAGGAAATGGAGATCCCCTTTACCAGGGAATGAACACCTAAGATGGACATTAAGGCATCTTTTGATATCTATAAAGGATATTTAGCACTGCAGTCATCTTATTCAAAATTTCAATGTAAATTTTTGATTTAATGAATGACAGATAGATTCATGGAGAAAAGGAGGCTTTCCTTTATTTTAATATTAAAATAGAAAACCTCTAAGGCCGGCTGTGGATCCTGACTTTTCTTGGGAGGTGAAGATCCTTCTGTCATCTACATTTCTCTTCCCCTCATCAATTTGTTGCCTCTCAGCTCTAAATCCACCCTTCTCACCCTGCTGTGAAATCTTGCAGCTGGGCCCTGTAAACATTTCCTCTGTGTCAGCTGGTAGAATGTTGGGCTTTCTCAGCAGGAATCGGTGATGTGGTCCTGAAAGGGGCTGATGGAAGAGAGACATTGTCCTTCTAAGTTTCCATCCTCAGTTATTGTTGTTGCTACTATTATTACTATTTAGTGTGAGGTATATGTAACGTATATAGCAATACATATTTTGAAGACTCATACTTTAAAATTTCTTATAGTGTCCACACACCAATAAAAAGTTGGGGCCAGGCAGTATGGCTCACACCTGTAATCCTAGCACTTTGGGAGGTCAAAGTGGGAGAATCTCTTGAGCCCTGGAGTTTGAGACCAGCCTGGGTAATATAAGAAGATCTTTTCTCTACAAAAGAAGAATTTAAAAGTGAGCCAGCTATGATGGTGTCTGTAATCCCAGCTACTTGGGAGGTTGAGGTGGGAAGATTGTTTGAGCGGGAAGTTGAGGCTGCAGTGGGCCATGATAGTATCACTGCACTCCAGCTCAGCTAACAGAGTGAGACCCTGTCTCAAAAAAAAAAAAAAAAGTTGGAGTTGAGAGACGGAAGACAAAAAGACCAATCTCTCTTGCCCTCCTATAAAGTCTCTTTTCAGTTTCTACTTTCTGTTTGCCTTCCCCCTTTATTATTTTATTTTATTTTTAGTTCCATAGGTTTTTGGGAAACAGGTGGTATTTGGTTACATGAGTAAGTTCTTCAGTGGTGATTTGTGAGATTTTGGTGCACCCATCACCCGAGCAGTATACACTTGAATCTCCCTTTAGCTTGGGTAATTCACGTGATGAATTACTTTGAGTTAGACTCCCTGATTCCTGGATTTAACACTAACCACATCTATAGCTTTGGGCAAAGTATATAAATTTTATGCATTGGAATCACCTTGTTTTATAATTGAGAGTATTTTAAATTGTTAATAAAAGAGAGTACAGTTTACATAGTGCCCAGAAGCAAGTAGATAACATAGAAAAAATGCTTTAGAGGGTACTCTGGCATACAATACATGTTTTTTACCCTAAGCCAAAAATCTGTCTTCTAACACAGAGATGTGGCCTTATCTTTGAAAGCATTGGCAGGACTCTTTGACATGAAGACTATGAATGCTACATATATATAACAAGTACTGCATCTCCAGTACTGGTGAGCTAGTAAGTTGGTAAGATAGTTGTGGTGGAATTAGGATCATTGAATAGAGTATTAACAGTTAACATTTATTGTGCAAAATCATGGATGAAGCAATGTTCCAGCTGGTTTTGCATACATTATCTCATTTAATTCTTAACAGCCACTGCATCAGCTCATGTAACAGCAAATGTTCTCCCGTCTTGTAATCGGGAATACTGAAGTGTCTACTGTTTAGACAATTTGTCCGGGTCGCAGAGCTAAGAAGGGGCAGTGAGGATTAGAAGCCTGTGAGTCCAGTGATTCTAATGGCTGTATTATACTTCCTCTAAAAACCACAGGTATATGTGTTTTGGCTTTAAAAAATGTATTCGAATGGTGATGCTGGGAAGGACTTTGGCAATCAACCAAACTAACTGCTTGAAAGCCAGGGAGATACTGACGTCCAGGCACCAAGTCACTTGCACACATCTTTAAAGTTAATTTAGTGTTATTTCTGGAACTGGAACCCAGGTCTCCAGGTCTCCTTAGTCTCAGTTCTATGCTCTTATGTGTCTCTTGCATTCTTCCAACAACATAATTAATATTCCAATGTGCATTATTAATTTCCTACATGGTTACTTTTTTTTTGTATCCATGTCTCCCCAGTCAACTATATCCTTTCCATATGGAGTCTTAAAGTCATATAAATTAAATGAGAACAACGTGTTATACAGGAATAAGGGAATAGTTGCTGGATTTTTTAAAAATAAAATGACTTCAATCAGTAGGTATTTATGGAAAAACACTAGAATCTTTATAAATATATTTATGCTTAAATATATTTTAATTGGCTGCACTAATAAAAGAGAAGGACTTCAACAGAAGCCTTGGGATTAATAATTACTTCGCTAAAAATGATGAATTCTTGGCTGGTATGTTTGTAGGGATTGGGCTGTGAGTCCCTGAACGGCTGGAACCCTGGCAGAGAGGAGCCTGGAGTGTCGAAAGAGGGGCATCACAGAACAGATGCATCCTACAGAGACTGGAGGACTCCGAGCTTGGGGAAGAGACAGTTAAAGCTTCCCCGTGAGAGCGAGTTATATCATGCAGCGCCAGTGCCAGGTCAGCAGTCTGGCTGGAGCTGGACCGGCTGGTGGCGCCAGGCAGTGCCAAGCACCCCTGGCAGCCCTGCAGAGGGTTCTCAAATCCAGATTTCATTCTGCAGTCCCGGCAGTGCTTTGACGACTGCCTCACTAAAGGAAGCTAAAAGCTGTGCCGATGCCTCCCAGACGAGCCTCGTTGGAAGCACAGAACCTTCACGACTCGGAGCCGCTGACACGGTGACAAAGGGAGCCCTGCTCAGGTGAGACAAGGCTCGGGGGTTCGGATGCTGGTCGTCTGGTACAGGTCTCTGCCGTGTGCATGAGAACAAGTCCGTCTGCCAGGCTGGACACTGCTATCAGACAGATTGATTTGCTGAGAGTCTTTCGGCATTTCCCTAATTCCTTTTTGAAAAGCAAGAGCTAGGCTGATCATGCACCTGGGTCATAAAGCCCCCTCTAAAATCAGGGAGATGGCTTTAGAGAGGATCCAGCTCAGGAGAAGTCTAGCTCTGACTCTCGGATGTGTCAGCAACGGCCCTGAGTCTGCTCGGCAGGTCCCCAGAGGTGACTCCTCTCCGTAGTCTGTGAACTCATCATGGTATGCTGGCAATGGACTATTCCAGGGGGTCTGGAGTGCTGAGTTCTAGTTCAGAAGCTGTCCTAGCAGCACCAGGAAGCCCTGTGGTGTTGGGCAAATCACATAACCTCTTGGTGTTTCTGTTCTCCATTGAAAAAGATGGTTATGAATTTGCCATGACAGGTGGAAGCTCTTTAGGGATAAAATTGTGCCCTATTTACCTTTGTTTGCTGAGTCCTTGGCACAAGGCCTGGTGTTTGACACACCTAAAAATTACCCATGGACTCGGTGCTTTGAGATAGAAAAGGTGATGATAGGATGCAGATGTAAACTTGGAAAGGCCATGAGATCTAGGTGATAGTCTCAGTGAAATCAGCTGCCCATTCAGAGCCCTGTAAAATGAATACAGCCAGGTTTTGTGTTGTGTGGTGACTCAGTGCAGATGTGAGTCAATCTTAGGCTCATGGTGGGCACTTCAGCAGGTGCCAGCCCTGGTGGCCTTAGCTTTGTGGATGTCAGACCCCAGTGACAGGTCTAAGGGTTGGAGAGGAGACCGGGAGTGATCCCAGGCTCTGGGATGAGGGCGTATGTGGAACAGTATGGCTGAAGCCCTGTCATCATGACCAAATGGCTCTGATGACTCTGAGCCATTCCCCAGTTGGAGTCAGCCTCCAGGATGACTGATCCACTGGGCAGGTTCTGGTGTTAAGAGACAACACGGTGCTCGCAGTCAGGCAGATGTTCTTGTTTCAATACCAGTTACATCCAGAAGACAAATAGGACCGTGTTAGCTTCCTGATTAAATCTCCCTTGCCTCCCTCACTCCCTTGGGGGCCCTGTCAAGCGTCCTCCTTTGCCTGACTGCGTTGATATTGGAGTACATGATCTCCATTCTCTTGCTACTATATTCCCTTCTGGCCTTATTTCAAGAGATGCCCTGCTTCATTGCTTCTGTGACAACTATTGCTTGTATTTTCCTGCTTGCTTCCCAATATTTCTCATCTTCATGCCTCTGCTTAAGCTGGGCTCCCCCTCCAGTGACCTGAATGACTTGTATCCATTGTTTAAGGCTACGCTGAGCTCCGGCTTCCTTCAAAACAGCTCCCTAGGCTCTTTTAGGTGTTTCTCTCTTGTCCTGAAAAACACCCAGCGTCGTATCTATCACACAGATTGTACTGCCGTTATCTACACCCTGCCCCACTCACCTGTGCTCCTTGAAGGCAGGGACTGTGGTTTCACATCCTGATATATTCAGAGTCTAGTACAGTGCCTGGCTTACAGGAGGGAGAACCTTGTCCATCTGTGGGGAGGAAGAAAGAATATCCAATTCCTGGGAAGATAACAGGGGACATCCAAGAGTTTCATGGTCCTTAAGAAGATTGTGGCTCTAGATGACAACAACAACCAGGAAACAAAGCAGAAGCCCAGAGCCCAGACACCAGCATTGGGGGTCTCAGGGAGGCTGCAGCTCAAGAGATGGGGGACACGGGTGCTCTGGGCTAACTGCAGGGAGAGAGATGCCCACAGGTGAAGGCGCCCAGCTCCTGCAAGGCACCAGCCTTGGTTTGAGCTATGCTGGATGGAGTGGAGGCTGAATCCTGGTCTCACAATGGAAGTGAGATTGAATGGTGGGGTAGACAGTGAGGTCAAGCACTCAGTGAGGGTCAGTTGTATTGTTAGGTTTATTCCAGCACTGATTTGCTCCCAGATGACGGTATGTTGTTTTAGGACTTGGATAATTTGCACAAAGAGGTTTTTAAGGCCCTGGCTTTGTTCCAGAATGGAAGCCTGAGGCCCTCCTGTGTAGGCAGTGAGGAGATCTTCCTGGTGGAGCCTGGGTGCATGCAAGCCATGTTTCTAATTAGCCATGTGGCAGGACAAGGAGGACCACAGCCTCCATGGTTCTTCCTGTTGGATGTGACCATCCTTTGAGCAGAGATTGCTACAAAGGCAAAGCTGGAACAGCATGGATGCCTAACTGTGCCCATGAGCCAGAGTCTTTGGGTTGTGTCCGACACATCTCACACTAGTTTAGGCAACAGAGGAAATGTATCGGGTCAGGTGACCAGAAAGATCAAACACAGCTTTGACCCAGCTGGACCCATGGGCTGAATAAAGTCAACAAATATAAGTATTGTTTTTTGTTCATATTTTCTCTACTTCTCAAGTTTGCTTTTTTTTCTGAGTTCTCTTTCATACAAGCAAACACTCTCCATGGATTGTCAAAGAGAACTCTGACAGTTCTCATTAGTAACTCCAGTGATAAAAGAGGACCCCTTTCCCTAGAGTTCACGCTAAATCCTCGGGTCCTTTGTTTGACCTTGTTTGGCTCCCAGACACATCCCAAACACAGCCCTGGGGTCGGGGGATGCAGTGTTCTGAGAGGCCCAGCCTGGGTCAGTCCCTTCCCTGGCCCCGCCCCATCCCCATACGAGAAGTGCATGCAATAAAGCTACAACCCAAACTGGCAGGGCAACAGGGGAACTTATAAATTATCTGGTTGACATCCCTCATTTTAGGTTTATTAATTTGGGAAAGGAGCAGTGCTGTGAACATTTTATATACTTACTGGTTACAATTTAGAGAATTAAAAGAAGGGAAAATAAATAAAAACCGCGCATAATTCTCTAACAGTTAAATGTACTTCTGATCATTTGATTTTTCCTAAATACTTTTAAAGTTATCTACATCATTTGAAATATATTAATTTTTGGAGTTCTGAATTTACCTTAACCGTTTTTCCTTGTCATTCATTTTTTTAAATTATTTAATGACCTTCCTTAGCACGAATGTACACATTTATCAAAATTCGTTCAGCCATTCCCCTAGTATCAATACCTTCTTTTTAGGGCTGAAGAAATTGAGGTCTAGAGAAGGTAAGTGATCTTCCAAGATTGGTGGCAGAGCTAAGACAATCTTGTTTATACCTATTTACCAAAGTTAAACTATCTACCTAAGGTCTTTATCTCTCTCTATATATAGATAGATATCTGGAAGACATGAAAAAGTGATTACGTTTTTTTTTTTCTTTTTGGTGGCTTTAAGAATTGACAGACAGTTCAGCCATGATGGTTTATGCCTGTAATCCCAGCACTTTGGGAGGCCGAGAACGGCAGATCATCTGTGGTCAGGAGTTCGAGACCAGCCTGGCCAATATGGTGAAACCCCGTCTCTACTAAAAATGCAAAAACTAGCTGGGCGTGGTGGCAGGCACCTGTAATCCCAGCTACTTGGGAGGCTGAGGCAGGAGAATCACTTGAACCTGGGAGGCGGAGGTTGTGGTGAGCTGAGACTGCGCCATTGCACCCTAGCTTGGGCGACAAGAGCAAGACTCCATCTCAAAACAATAAATAAATAAATAAATAAATAAGAATCATCAGATAAAAAAGAGAGACATATTTGAGCTAAGTAAAATGCTCTCCAAAAATGAGGCCATCTGAAGCCCTGACGAGAAGTTATCCTCAGAGGAGAGGCCAGAGTAGCAGGTAGAAGTTGGGTTAGTTACCGTGGGGTGCGGGGAGGGCCTCAGCAGTGAGTTTTTCTACATTTGCAAGGATGGAGAATATATTGACAATGCACACTCTTCATGAAGGGCCACGTGTAGGTGCTGCCTCTGCCTGTACATTTTCATCCATTTCACAGATATTGATTGTTCCCCTACTCTGGGCCAGGCACGGTTCTAGGCACTGAGGATAAGCAGAGAGAAGATAGGAGCTGTGCTCTGAGGGAGCACAGCTAGGCATGAAAGGTGACACCGAAAATTAGACAAAGAAATAAATGAAAATAAAGAAGACAAGATGGAGATGGGTGTTAACTCAAATGGTGAGTAATGATGAGGACTGGAGAGTGTTGAATTGGGACTAAGTTATCAAAGTGGCTACTCAGGAAGTGAGGATTTGGTTGAATTGTGAAGGAGAATACGGGCCGGAAGAGAGAGCATCTCAATCCAAGGTGAGCTGGTGCAAAGGTCCTGGGGTAGGTGGTGCAAGGCTTGTTTGAGGAACAGAAGGAAGGCCAGCCTGTGTGGCCCATGGCTGAGGCTAAGAGGAAGGTGTGGAGCCAGTCTAGACTGTGGTCAGGGAGAGGTAGGGCCAGGTAAGGGCTTTGTATTTCAAAGTGTTCTGGGAAGCTCTGGGGAGTTTTGCAGCTGGGTGGTGCCATGCTCTCATTTCTATTTGGGAAGATCACACTGGCTTCTCTGAAAGTGCAGATGTTATGGAGCCAGGAATGGCAGCAGTGAGACTGGTGAGGAGGTTATTGTGAAGGTTCCGGCAGAACACGCTGGTGCCTTGTACTGGCTTGGAAAAATCACCTGGGAGGGCTGCGCGGAGATCAGGCCACAGGTCACAGCAGAATTGAATGGCGCTGGTGACGGGATGGTGAGTGATGGCCTGTTTAGGGAAAAGGGAAAATTAAAGAGAAGCCTTACCATTTTTAAAACACGTGAGAATTTAACACCCAATCTGTTTTTCCTTCATTTTCTACTTTGTTCAGGAGAAAAAGTAGACAAGAGGGAGAAATTGAAATTCAAATAACCCAACACTCAGGCAGATTGCCTGGCGGCATGCTTACCTCCCATCAGCACAGTGAGGGAGGGGCCTGCCTCCCTTCACAGATGAGGCAGAGTCCCGCAGCTCCTTAGGGGTGGAACTAGGATTGGAAACCACTCCTCCTGGCTCATCTTTTCCTGCTAAGAGTGCTGCACCAGCTCTGGAGGAAGCCTCAGGAGCGGTTACACAGGTCTCAGCTGCCTGTGGTATTTGAGTGGCCATGGAGGATGGAATTTATGCTGCTGGAATAATTAGAGCCACTGCCCCTCATCCGCAGAGAAGACACACCATCCTGTAATTGCAGAGCTCCTGTGCCTCGCTTTCGAATTGGTCATAAGCTGGAGGCTGGTGTTCCCTCTCCTCACCCTTCAGACCCAAGTTCCCCAACTCCTCTCACCGCCCCCAGCCACCCCTTTAGTGACCCATAAGCAAGCAGCTAAATGCACCACGCTCTGAGGGGCTCCAGCGAGGGGAGGAGGTGACTTTACTGAAGAAGGGCTGCGCCCGAGTTACTGAGTCAGCGAAAAGGCACCTTTATCCAGGCCTAGAGCAAAACACAATCAGCTTTCTCAGGAGTGGTTTCCCGGCCATGAGCTTGGGGGACAGGGCTCATGGCCCTGCAACGGGGGCTGCCAAGGGCCCAGGTTCTGTGCTGGAAACAAGAGCACTCTGATGGACTCGGAAATACGGCGCTGAGGTGGGTGGGCTTTAGTCAGAACCGCCGCCCCCACGATCCTGCCCCAGGCTTCTCCCTCAGGCTTTCCTTGCAGGCCCTGCCATCCTGCGTTCCTTAGGAAGCGGCTGTAGTTCCACTTTAGGCTGCCAGGAAGCCTCCTCGTCCCCTCTTCCCCCAGCTTTACAGCGTTCATTATTTACCTTCCATTTTGCACAGTTATATCACTGGAGTTTAAGAACACTTTCTATGTGTAGAACAAGCATTCGCACAGGCCACAACATACAGTGAGCTGTTTTGTGCCATGTGTTGTGCTACGGTGTGCAAATTAAAGATGAAGTTAACACTCTCTGTTGCTGGCTTTTCCCGGTGTGTGGGTATCCATTATAGACTTCAATTCTTTGTAAATATTTCAAAGGAAGAAATTCAGAGAGATGATGTGAAGGTTGTGAAATTCCTCATCATAAAATCAGAAACTGATTAAAGCTGGAACATGCAAAGCCAATATTGATTTCAGCAGCAAAACCAAAATCAGGACAAACAGACACAATATTTTCATAATTAAAAAAGAAAATGGTCTCATGTGAAGAGATGTTATCACCGTAACATGTGATATGATGTAACTTGAGGATGCTTTTGGATACGCTGCAATAATTCAGCTAACACTAACATAAAAATGAAAGAAATTTTTCCACATCTGTGTTATTAGCAAATGAATTAGGCAATTAATAATTTGTTTGCTCTAAAATGTCATTTTCATAAACACAATTTAAGCATTATATTTTTATGATATCTTTCATTTTAAAGTTATTTTTACTTAGTGTTTATTGTATGTTAATGCGCTCTCTTTCTCTTCCTTTTTTATTGTCAAAAGTCCATACCAGGTAGAGATAATTTTTGCTGGCTACTATAATATATAATCTTGTTAGAATATATTGGCCCATAATAACAAATTGTGCATTTATCATAGTATGTGTTTTACCAAAATAACTCCTTTCATGTAACCCTATTACAGAAAAAAAATTCAGTGTTTATTATTTTGGTCCATTTTTATTTTTGTTTCTTAAAAAGTGCTTTCACAAATACAGAATAATTAATCTACTCATGCTCTAAAATAAGGATTCTAGTACAGATAGCTGCAGAAACATAGATCGAAAAATCACTTATGTTGCCTGAGGGAGATGGTTAGGAAACAGTACTGAGATCAGATATAATTTTAAAAGGGTTTTGAAGAATGCATAGGAGTTTGTCAAGCTGTAAAGGAAGAGAAGGACATCTCATAGTGTACAGCCTAGACAAGCAAAAATCTAGATAGAGAAGTACGTAGTATATAGTGTCAGAACAGTAGGAGCTAGAAATAAAAAATATGAAATCTGTGTGGTGCAACAAAAGCTATAACCCCAGAAGAAAGGCTGCATGTTAAAAAATACAAAAGGAGGCCAGGAGAGGTGGCTTGCTCATGCCTGTAATGTAATCCCAGCACTTTGAGAGGCCAAGGCAGGAGGATCACATGAGGTTAGGAGTTGGAGACCAGCCTGACCAACATGGTGAAACTCTGTCTTTGCTAAAACTACAAAAATCAGCCAGGCATGGCGGCAGGCACCTGTAATCTCACCTACTCGGGAGTCTGAGGCAGGAGAATCGCTGGAACCCAGGAAGCAGAGGATGCAGTGAATCAAGATTGCACCACTGCACTGCAGCCTGGGTGACAGAGTGTGACTGAGTCTCAAAATAAATAAATAAATAAACAAATACAAAAGGAGACAGTGAAATTGAGCTAGGCCTTGAGAATGGGATTTGAGCCCCCCAGCCTTCTCCATTCTATTCTCACCTCTGTCTTCTCCAAAGCAGCCCAGCTTTGGAGCTCCAGGTTGGTGGCTGCAGGAGGCTTCAGATCTAATTTAACTGGTCTTTTCAGGGCCACCTATCAGCTTGCACCTCCTCCAGGAAACCGTCCTGGCTCTCCAGCTCCCATAGGCATGTTCTTCTCTAACATCTTGCAGTCCCTTCTCGTGAATATTTAGAATCAGTGGCTCCTGTCTTTCTTCTTCCCATTTTCCACTTTTCAGGTCTCTCACTTGGCCTGAAGCGCCTTCCAGACCCAAGAACTTCCCACTTCCTCCACGTTCTGGCTCACAAATTGAATAGAGATGCTTGTGGGGTACACACAGCCAACTGCTAAGCAGCAGGGGTAAACTCCCAGGGCTGAGCAGGCCCAATCTTGGTACACTTGGAACCAGACACTACTGCCAGGAGGATTGTGCTGACCCATTGTCCTGCTACTGAAGCGTTTGGTCCATGAACCAGCAGTATCAGTGTGCCCTGCAGGCTTGTTGGAAACGCAGATTCTCAGGCACCACCTCCAGACCCATGTGACTTGTATGCACCAGGAAGTCAGAGAAGCTCTGGTGTTGCCCCCACACGCTACTCTCCTGGGTTAAGCAGAGCCAGGTATCGGTAAAGAGAGGAACTTCCAGCAAGGTCTGGGGGCCTAGCTACTTTCCTGGCAGGGAGCCTGGCGCAGCAATAGTAGTGGCACTTAATCCTGCCTGAGTGCAGGCATCGTCCAGTGTGAACTGATGCCGGGCCCTCTTCTCTAAGATCTGATTACATTGGTCTGGGATGTGCCCAGGAATGGGTCCTGTTTTGTTCCCAGATTATCTAATCTGTGCCCAGAGTGGACCCAGTGGTCATCATAGGATAGAACATTCTCCTCCCCAAGAGAACAAGGGATGAGGAGGCCAAGCTGTCCCATTGGCATGGCGCTCAGCTGCCAGGGCCAGGTTTCTTTAATCAGCCTGGCACAGGGTAGCTGGGCACTGAACATTCAGACCTGGCATGAACCCAGGCCAGAGAATAGCTTCCAGGGAGAGCCAATATTATAACTATATCAGTGGAGAGGCTGTGTCCAAGAAGAGCCCTCTGGGATGGTAGAAATGATTCCTTCATTCACTTGTAGAGAAACTGGGCTCCAGCCCTGGCACTGATGGGAAGTCACTCCTAAGACGCCCTCCAGCAGCCCAGCTTCGAAGCTCCCGGTTGGTGGCTGCAGGCTTCAGGGTGCAGCCCTGCAGTGGCCTTTGCTGCTAAGATAGAATCAGAGTCCTTCGCATGGCATATGAAGCCCCATGGCCTGATCCTCCCTTGCCTTTCAAGCCTCGTTTTTGCCATTCCTTGCCTCAAAATTCACGTTGCAATAAAGAGTTGCACACAGTTCTGCACACACATGACAGCTGTCTCCTCGGACTGTTTTTGGATGCCTGTCTCCTTCCTCAGGGGCTCGTCCGCATTCGTGCTCCTCACATGTGCAGCGTCATCACTTTTCCTAGGATGACTTCTTGGTCCTGGCCCAGTCTGGGCTCGGCATTCTTCTCTGTGATAGGCAGTTCCCACCCGCCACAGACAAGGATGTCAAAAGCCTCCCTAAGTCATCTATTGCCACCTCCATCCTCCACAGAGCCTGTGTCCCATGTCCATCTTCAGAATCACAGGAAACTGAGCAGTGTCTCAAATCTGGCATTGCATAGTCAAGGGGTCTAACGTTTGGACAAGAAAACGTGAACTGCCCTGGGAAACCCACACAGGACTTTTCCTGACATTCAGCTGGACCTGCCCAACTGAAGCCTTTCTCTGGGTTTCTGCCCCAACACGAAAAGCTCCAATGGCATGGGAAAGCAAACCCTAGGGCCAGGGTCAGCCAACTGCAGCCCACAGGCAGAGGCCCAACACTGCCTATATTGTAACTAAAGCTTCGTTGGAGCACACCCACACCCACTTGTGGCCCTTGGCAGGGGAAGTTTGCCAACCCCTATTCTAGAGAACCCTGAAACTGACCCTTGGCACCTGGGGTACTGCTTCTTGTCCTAAGCCTAGTCTTATTTTCTTATTGCATGTGAACATAGATAACAAATTATGTCTAATAAGATTGAGTTTTAGGGTTCCTGAAAAGGTGTAGAACTTGGGGTCAGATGCCCTGGTTTTAACTTCCGGTTCTGTAGTCCACAAGGTCTAGGGCCTTGAGAAAGTAAGAAAATGCCTCCAGTTCTTGGTCTTCTTATCTGTCCAGGGACCAATCTCCACCCTCCAAATGGATCTAAGGTCTTGGTGAGTAAGGGAAAGGCTTTCATGCCATTGAAAATGCTGCCCAATGACCCTCCAGAGGAGAGGGTGTCTTGCAAATCCATCTTGTTGGGAGGGGTCTGTTTGTGAGTGACATTAGATCTCTGTCCAAATTTGTCTTAAACTGCAGCCAACTACTTCTGGCGCCAAATTCTACCCTGTCTCCTTCTTACTTTTTTGCTTTTGCTTCTAATCTCTTCTACCAGGAATGACCCCAACATCCCGTCTCTCCTTCAGGCCAGACCTGGGTGATGCTGAGCAGGAGTACCTGCCTCAGGCACCTTTCATCTCAGTCCAGCCTCATCCCACCCTTTTCTGACCATCCCACACCAGGGGCACACACACCCACCTCTCCATCCAGGGTACTGGCCAAGCTGAGCCTTTCCTGGTGATACCTCGTTCTCCCCAGCAGTGAGCACAGCGGCTCAGCATGTGTTTGCTCAGTGGACTTCACCCATTCCCTATTTTCTTTCTCTCTCTCTCTCCTTCTCCACTTCCCACTTGTTACGGGTAGCTGACAATTACACAACAGCAGAAAGAGGTGAAGCAGGCAGCGTGGGACCAGAGAAGAGACAGGAAGAAATGAGCTAGCCCGGTGTTGCACCCATAAGCTCAGGTTTTGAATAAAACATTCTCTATCCAACAGGACTTATCATCTTATCATCTGTAGGATTACCTGGAAAGTCGTAGAGAGAGAGAGTTTGTCATTTGTGGATTGTGAGCACAGAAGTGTGCGTGTGCGTCCCCATTATTTGTAAAGAGGTAGCCACTATATCCCAATTCATTTTGTACTCACATTGTATCCCTGCATGGCAAGGTAGAATTGATTAGAAATAATGGCTGGGAGCAAGTGGGGAAGAGAGGGCTAACACAGGCTCAGCTTGCAAATCTGAGTCTGGCTCACTGTTGAGATGATGCGGGGTGCAGGCAGAGTGACCACAGAGCCTGTACCTCTACATCCTGGTCCAGGGCTGCAAGAAGCTGAATCTTGGCTTCCATGCCATGCCAGGTCTCACACAGTTTTCATGGTTTTATTGACAAAAGTGATTCAATGACTAAAATTAAACAGAGTGAGGCATTTGAGACCATCAGGAAGCAATGAATCAATGTGGGAATGCGGGTTGCCCAGAAGGCTGAGCATTCATCTTTTAGGCTTCTTAACTTTTTCATACTTAAGTCATTTTGTATACAGATCCTTTAAATTTATTACATAATTTTCTTTCTCCTTAAGAAGAGCAAACAGGCCAGTGCGGTGGCTCAAGGCTGTAATCCCAGCACTTTGGGAGGCCGAGACGGGCGAATCACAAGGTCAGCAGATCGAGACCATCCTGGCTAACACGGTGAAACCCCGTCTCTACTAAAAAATACAAAAAAAAAAAAAAAATTAGCCGGGCAAGGTGGCGGGCTCCTGTAGTCCAGGCTACTTGGGAGGCTGAGGCAGGTGAATGGCGTAAACCTGGGAGGCGGAGCTTGCAGTGAGCTGAGATCCGGCCACTGCACTCCAGCCTGGGCGACAGAGCGAGACTCCGTCTCAAAAAAAAAAAAAAAAAAAAAAAGGAAGAGCAAGCAATGCATATTGTGACGTAGCGCAGTGATACTTCCAGAGTTCCACAGTGAAGTTTCTCTGCTTTTTCAAATAGCCCCAGGTTACCATATCTTTAGCGTTTCTATGTTCATTTTGGTAGTTTTCAATGTTTTATCTTTTTTATTTCTCTGTCAGTTGTCATCTCTTAATTCTTCTGCTCTTGGTGCATTTCCCTATAATAGCAGTGTTTCTCAGGGAATATTTTTTTCTAATCTAGAGAGAACTAGAAATATGAATGAGGAAGCTGGTTAAATATACATATGTAAATTAAGAGCAACCTGAATTTGAGTGAAGATTTAGAGAGTTCTAAAGAAAGTCAAGGACATGGCATTTGTAACAAGGATTTTGTAGATTTCACTTCAACTGATACAGAGGTTTTATGTATGCATGTTCTTATTTGTATCTTATTGTTGTTTAGTTTCTTGTTTTGTAGCTTTTGTCCACTTTACTAATTAATGAGATTGCTAAAAGGCTAGGTTAAGACTATTTGAAGTATTTTGACTGCAACATGAATAGTTCACTTTATATAATGATATAAAATGTTCAGGTTCAATTAAGTTGTTCAAATGCCTGATTGAGTGGCTAACAGGTATGAAACTCCTCTAAGTCTAAGACATGATTCTATTCTCTGAAGGTGACTCAGGAAGGGTAAGGGAGTTCATATCCCACATGCTAGACAAGAGCTTGAGTGCCATGACTTATGGACTCTCTAAGCTTTCTTGGAGAAATTTTCTGGATAGTTGAACAAGCTCGCCAAGAAAAGACAACTTTCTCTTTTTCTCTTTTCATTGAAAAGATGACTGCAGGCATTCACCATCTCAATTTTGGTTACTCACCTATTCGTATTATGTTTTAAATATAAAATGTGCGTGCTTTTGACCATTATTGCAAACAGGGTGTCATGAGCAACATCTTCTGCTCCCTATGGCTGGTGCCTTTGTGTGTGTGTGTGTGTTTGTGTGTGTGTGTACATAAAATTTGTCAAAAGGGTGCTTTGATGGCCTTGGGTCACAGGTTAGTATTTGCCAGATGAATGACAGTGACACCCTCAGTTTGTGAATTCCATGCCTGTATATATTTGTATAATGAACTAAGTGAGGGCTCCTCTCACCCCAGACCTGAGCAAAGAAGAATCGTCCTAGGAAACTCAGTCCTTTTGACACAGACATGGCAAACCCAAGGAGCCACACAGGCCAGGCAGCTGACACAAGGAGCGGAGTAGCAGGCGCAGTGCAGCAGGGAGACGCGCCCCATCTGAGTTGGATGGCTTATCATTGCCAGGGGACACACACAGGCCTGGGGATGCCACATAGTCTAGAGTCCCACAGGAAGCTAGAGATCTCAGACAAGGAATCTCTCGACTTTTAAAACCGTGTGCAGAGCAAAGAACTATGTCTGTGGAAGGCATGTGGCTTGAAGGCTACAAGTTTGTGACTTCTGCCTGGTATCATTCACAGGACAGATGTCCTCCATCGGGAGGTTCAGTCGCCAATCCAGACATAGAACTATTTTCTGAGTTTGGCTTAGTGATGATTATACATATATATAATCACTGTGAAGGTCCGCCTCTTTGGAAGGTGTGCTGTTCCTGTTTTCCTCAGGCCTCACTGCTCTCTGTTGTCTGACACTAGACCCAATTCACACATTTATATTTTCTGCCTGTTCTCTCTAAGCATTTGCATTTTTAACTGTGTATACAAAAAGCACTTTAATCTTTTTTCTGTTCACAGTTCTGGTTTCCAATCTAGTCAGGGAGCTAAAACAGCGGAACTGTTGACTAAGCAGAGCCCCGAGTGCTGTGAATAAAGCCCTATGGCCCGGCAGTGAGGGAGGGTCCAGCGTTTGCCCTCAGCTTTGATTGGGGTGTGGTGTGGCTTCTTTCTTCTTGAACTGTAGAGTCCTGGTCTGTAACATGCAGAGTTAATTGCGACATTAGAAACAAAACACACAAAGCATAGATTACAGTGCCCGACACCTCATAGGAACTCAATATGTGGAAACTCATTATCACTGTGGTTGTTATTTTCTGATGATTATTTTTATCAGTGTAACTTATGTCAATGGACAGGAGTGATAGCTAAACAGCTATGGAATCACCCAATGCAGAAATGCTGATATTCATAAACTTCCAGGCTCCTAAGCAGGGTGTTTCTTATATCCAAATACAATAGACGTGGAATTCTAAAGCCCCAATTAAGTGGAAAAGGTCGCTTGAGAGGTAACAATAGGCCAGAACCAAGCAACAACAAAAAAGCTACTTAGTTTGGCAACCTTTGTTAAGAAGAATCCTTCAAAAAAGCCCCCCTCGGAATCCTATGAATGGGGCCTGAACCAGCCTCCATCCTCTGCCTGTCACACACAGGGTTAATTGAATACTTGGGTTGGGGGTAGGCCCCCCTTTTGTGGCAGTCACTGGTCACAAAACAAAAACCAATTGCTAGGTTCAGAAAGGGCTTTCCAGCTTACACCCTGTGCTAAAATAAGCTCTCCAATTCTTCTTCCTGCTTGGCCAGGAGGAGGTGAGGAGAAAATTAAATCTTTCAAATACACAGAGTTTGCTGGAAAAGGTGAAAGTTTCATTGCAAATTCCTGATGGAATGCGGACTCTGGGTGGAAGCTTTGCTCCCTTTGTCTTCTGTGCCTTGGGTGCATTGCTGGCTCCTGCAGCGGCGCGGGCGGGGGATGGGAATCTGTCCAACTGAAACCCCAGCCCCCCAGCTCCCTGTCCCTTAGTCCCCCAGTCTCCCCACCCACCCTTGTCCTCACCCCAAAATATTAGTCTGCACGCAGTAATGAAACCTTGGGGACCTGGAGATTTTGGATTCCAGTGGAAGAATGCAGCGCTGAACACTGGGCCCTGAGTCTGCACTCTTGCGTTGGGAGATTTCTTCAGTCACACATGGCTTCCCAGGTAAACACGTTTGAAAACAGTTCCAGGCGGGAATTGAATGAACACCTTACCCTTGCTTGTCATGAACCAGTTTGTTTAATTAGACAAGCATAAAATTATAACACTGAAAAATGTAAAATTGTAGCTAAAAATGGAGAGTTCACCTAGCTTTCGCAAGCCCTTCACAGAATATCTTTCCTAAATAGGATGTTTTCTTGGCCACTAAACATGTTTATTTTCTACAATAAACAAATGGGCACAGTGAAAGATAAGAGTTCTTGTGATCTAACAACCGTGCTGCAAGGAAATTATGTGTTCTTAGCCAAATTGTTTAATTTCTTTAGGCCCCAACTTCCCTCCTGTAAAATGTGTATGCCTATCTGAGGATTTAATCTGGGGATGAAATCTGAATTTTTTCTGGTTTAATTCTTCTAAATACTCAGGCCAAAATTCAGATTAAATTTAATTTCTCTAATTAATATATTTGATTATTTATTCAATAAAATAATGGTAATAGGCACTTTTTGAACACATAGGTGCACAAAGCACTGCTCTAATTCACCTGCATGTGGCATTGTTTTAATTCTCAGAGTGGTTTTGTTCTTGGACACTCTTATTATTCTCAACAGACAGACAGTGACACACTGGGCAAGTGAGGTTAAGCAGCAGGCCCAAGACCACAGAGGCAGCAAGAGACGGAGCCCAGATTCAAAGTGAGTTCTGCTGACTCCCAAGTTTATGCATCGAGCAAGACCCTATCTGTCCTCAGTCTGTGCACGATATTTCATCTAGAGGAAATGTCCGTATGCTCACTCCATTTTCATGTCCTTTACTCATTTCTCCTGGCTCAGTGTTTGGTTGGAGATCTACCTGGGAATGTTATAACCTCACGGAGGTTCTGGATGGATAGTCGGTGAACAAACAGGTATTTTATTTCTAAAGTAATCCTGCCCAGTTGCTGTCCACATGGGAAGAAGGGAGGGCCAACATGTCACGAAAATGTCCCAGACATGCACCCAGGATGGTCCCACAAGCTGCTCTCGGGAGAAGTCCCTTGTGTCCGGGACTCTCTCCTGGTCTTTGAAGTGGTAGAATGGCGTCTTTCGGTATTTTCTGTAGGTGGATGTGTGCATCCAGCCTGAAATCTCCATGCTGTGGAGTTCCAGTCACCAAGCAACAACAAGTTTAGTTCTAGTCCCTAAGGTCACAGAGGAGTGAGAATGGTAGGTCAGCCTTTTCTAACCACCATCCAGACGCTTGGGTCTCCATCTTTCTTCCCAACATGGTGAGTGTTACCTTCAGGTATGGACCAGCAAGAGGCAGAACCTGGGTTCCCCTCCTGGCCTAGCTGTTTCCCAGGGACATGACCCCGGTACCTATCCTCCTCCTGTGCCTGTCTCTCTGAGTGTGAGGTGGGAAGACAGAAAGGCAGGTAAACAGTAAGGGAGAATTCCTGGTATGACGTCGGACATTGGCGATTTAGGAGATGTGGAGAGACCTGAGTTTTCTTTTCCTTCCTGCTCAAGGCACATTCTGAAGAGACTTCCACAGCAGGCATGAAGGGAGCCATTTAGAAAGAGAGATGGGTTACTAGGGTCAAGGGGAGGTTCGGATGCCAGGTTCTTGGTGGGATTCTGGGCTGTGATCGCTGGTAGTATTAATAATGCTGGCGGTGGTTATAGTAATAATAGCAGTAATACTTATTATAATTCCTGGATGTCCTTTGCTTTACAAGGAATTTCTAATTCTCACAAATCTTGTAAGGTAGGTATTTATTTTTCCTAGTCACAGATGAGGGACCTGGCACCTGGGGAAGTAACTTAGGCAAGATTCAGAGCCACTAAGGGGAGCTGCTTGTTTTAGCCTAGAATTCTGATGTAAGCCCAGTTTTGCCCTCAGGGGATAGAGCTCTCTTCCAGCAAAGCCCAAGCCTCCCTTAGCCCTGGGACCTGGTGCTGAGCCCCAGCCAGTAGACAGAGACGCTCTGGTAAATCGCCCCATTTCTTCCATCTCCCAGGGCAGATTGGAGCAAACGCTGTTGTTTTGCTTGTCTCTCTAATTATATCTTCATTCTTCTCTCCACTCATCTTCCCTCAGACATAGTAGTAGAGAAAGTAGTAGAAATATATTGTATGCTACTTGATCTTAACTGAAAGGTTTTCTACAGTCCTACTGTAACATTTGTGTGTAGAGAGGGAGGGAGGGGAACAGGTTGCCCTCTGAATTGCGTCCCTTGCAATCTGCTCCTGTTTTCTCCGTATTCACCAACTGGAGGCAATCCTATTGTATGAACAACTCAGTTTCTCTCTCACTCTTCTGCATTCTGCACTGCCAACAGAGAGATGTTTTTCTAAATATTCATGTGGATTACATAAATGTCTAATTGTCAGTATTAACTGCCCAGGACCTACCTGTAGGGCAAGATCAAAGATGCTTAGGATGTCATAAGCAGCCCTCCACATTTGCTCCTCACCTGCCTGTTCTCTGCCTCCCTGCTCTCCCCACACCACCCCACATGTCAACGTGACCTCATCTCTGTAGTGTCAATCTCACAGATACCATTTGCATATCTGTAGTGGACACTTAAGGTGACTCAAGGTATATCTGCGGAATCAATGCATAAAGTAACAGCAGCCAAACTGCACAACCCACAGTCCCACAACAGCAGCCTCTCAGCGGCCCCACCTGCAGTGCTTCCTTCACCCATCCCTATAATACGCTTCAGCCCAGTTGTCCTTCAAGGCGCAACTCAAAGTTTTCTCTTCTTCTCTGGAGTTTGTTCTGTGTTATCTTCCTCCAAAGAGGATTAGCAATTTACTCTCCTTGGGACTCATTTTCTCAGAAACAGGAGTAGTGGGAAGAAAGCCAACCAGGTGCTTGGGGAATCCTGTGAATTCTAGTGAGTCTCTCCTGTTGTTCTCTAGGATCCTCTAGAAGAAATACTCTGATTTCTCATTTTGTGGGCTATGCAAAGTCTTCTCCTAGAGGTTGTAGGACTATGGCATTGACCAAGGCACGGACCCTCCTTTCAGGTGTTTATCATCAAGGAGGTATAATAGACATGTGCCATTGATGAAAACAGCCATTTGAAAAGTACTTTTGGAATTTAGAGAAAGGTACCCCTTCTTGTGCAGGTAAATCAGGGAAGATGCTAAGAAGGAACAGCATTTAGTCTTGACCTAAAGAATGAATATGTTTTAACAGGCAGTTTTTGGGGCAACTTAGGTGATGGGGAAGTCATCTGGAGCTGGAGAAGCCAGGTAAGGGAGATGGAGTTTGATCGTAGGTGACAGTTGAGCAGGGAATGAAAAGAGGAAATTTTATGTCAGGTGAGTAAATACCCTTTGGAATCCACGTCTTTCAAATGGCCTAAGATCTTAAGAAATGACTGAGTATTGAACAGACCTTAATGATTTAAAAATGTTCAACACACACACACACACATTAAACAGGAGTAAGATCCGCCTAAATACACATGAACATTAATCATTCCAAATATCTTGACTTGGCATTATGCTGATAATCTGTAATGAAGACAGTGGCCAATAGTTAAACAAAAGAGATACAAAATGGGAAATTAAAGGCCAAAGCAGACACAGGGCACTGACTGAGTCGATCAGTTGAGTTCACGCGGACATTATTTAACATCTATTCAGAATGCTTTCGTTATTCGCATTATTGTACATAGACTCTAATACAGAGTAGTGTACATATAGACTGGATCACCACCATCTGTGAGAGGCACTGAGTGTGTGGCACAGAACCAAAAATCTGTGGACTCTGCTCAGGAAATCTGGAAACTCGTTATGCATTTGCTGTGCGTGTGTGCTCCTGTATGGGTGTGGCCTGGATTCCTCTGGAAGAACTGTTGGCAGTCCCCTGCATAGACTCTCTGCAGGGTGAGCACGGGCAGTCATCAAAGAGTCTCACTTGTGTCCTGGGGGCTACCACCAAACATGGGGGCAGAGGCCCGGGTGGATCAGAGCTTTGGAAAGGTCCTGGTCATCCCCAGACTCAGGTTTTCCAATTCAAGAAAACTTAGCTCAGAAGGTCGTGGTGAAATTTCATGAGACAGTACCTATAATGTCCAAGACGGGGCCATGTGGGGTGGTATCGAGCAGGCTCTCCCTGAGTATCAGTCTCCTTTCTCCTTCTCTCTCCCCAGCTGATGGAGTAGAGATTTAGTAATGCTTTTTCATAGCAGTGAGGTCCAGTAACAATTCCAGACCCAATTTTTCTCCTGGTTTGGGAACTTGGCAATCATGGTGTAGTGGGTGCTGATGACTTTACCCTTGAAAGGACCCAGTTCTTCTTAAGAGCCTCCCCGTTGCTAAGCCACACTTACAATCCCAGGGTGTGAACACATCCCCATTCCATAGACAGCCTTTGTCTCATTTTGTCTGCCAGTGTCAGGATTGCCAAGAGATTTCCCTGGTACAGCCTATGGGAGCCCAGACCACTCTGATTCCCATGCTATTGTTTCTTTACTTTGCAAGAAAATCCTACTTTCCAGGGATGCAGCTGAGAAGAAGGAATGGGCAGTGAGGGGCTGGTTAGATAATCCTAGCTGAAGAGCTGTACCCGGCTCAGGCTAGCTGATATGTGTCCTTCCCAGACACACAGGGAGAGGAGACACGTAAATCTGTGGGAGTCCTTTGGGGGAGCTGTACACACAAGAGGCCCTGGGTTCCAGCTTAAAGGGCAGAGTTTGCACAGCCAGCAATTTTTCAGCCACAGCCAGTAGAACCACCAGCAAGTCTTTAGAAAACGGAGGGGAAGGCAAAACTACCTTTCTCCAGTGGGTGTGTAAGGAGACTCTACTCACGCCTCAGGCATGAACTCCAGAGAGCAGCCTGAGCCCAGCCAGATCACATCCTCCACAGGCTTCTCGACTACCTGGTTCTAGGCTGATGTTCTAATACTGGTAATTTCATGCCATGATTATTCTTTCACTGGACCCCTTCTCCACTGAGCAATGAGACCCTTCAGGGAGGGATTGTGCTTTATTCATCTTTTTGCCCTGCCTAAGACCACAGACACCAGGGAGCCTTCCTGACAAAGAAGCATACCCGTGTAGCAATTCCCCTCATTCACTCTACCACATCAGATACAAGGGGACCTTTTCTCACCAGGCCCCTATGATTAAAACAACAACATCAAAAGCCCTGTGATATTGAACACTTATTCTTTAGTTTAAGTTAGCTTGAGACCCCATGCCTTTGCTCTGCCAGAACTTGCAGTTGCTTGCTAGTGTCTGGTTTTCCCTGCACACCCAGCACTCCCCCGCCACAGGACCTTTGCACTTGCTATTTCCTCCACAAGAAATGCTGTTCCCATAGCTCCCTGAATTGTCCCTCTCCCACATCCTCTAGGATTCTGTTCAATGTCACTGTATCGTAAGTCCTCCTGACCACCTTGTTGAAAATTGTAACTCCTGTGTTTCTCCATACATACTCTATCCCACTTCCCTTTTAATTTGTATTCATAGCCTTTATTATTATCTAACTTGCAGTATGCTTTGCTCTTTATTTGTTTGTAGTCTGTTTTCCCCTTTTAGACTGTAAACTGCATGAGCACAGGTATGCATGTCTGTTTCGTGCACTGCACAACCTCCAGTGCTTAGAACAATATGTAACACACCATAAGCAGAAAGTAGATGTCTGTTGAATGAATAAGTGAGTAAACCATGGATTGAAAGCTCAACTAGGGAGTTTATCTGTTGGTCATTGCCAACAGGTGATGTGTCTGTGGTCATGGGGCTTTTAGCAGGTGAGACAGCTCCTACATCTCACCTGGATACAGCCCCAGTAACTGGGATAAACTGGCTTCTTGGAGATTGGCTCTCTTGCTGCAGGACTGGATTGGGAATTGCGAGGAAGCCTCAACATAGAAACAAAGGGTGGTGCTTTGGGTCCTGTTGGGGAGCGTATGATGCCAGGAGGAGGGTGTAGGTTTAAGGTCTGAGGGATATGGCCACTGTTCCCTTCTTTCACATCTGGATATGTTTCATCTGGCCAGTCTTTTAACTTTTTGAAGTTTTGAATTTTCCATCTAAATAATTAAAGTCACCAAATCCTAGTTTGCTGGGTTTCTGTAGATACTCAATAAATGGTTGTGGAATGGCTTGTAAGAAATTAAAAATATTTGTACACCTCCTGGCACATAGTAGGCACATCCAAATGGCAGGTGCTATGATACGAATGGAAGCAATGTTCTCACCTCTGATAGCTACAATCTCAAGAAGTGTCCAGGGGTGACCACCAATGGGGGAAGGAAGGCAGTGTTCAGTGAACAATCCAGTTCCACTATTTACAAGCCATGTGCTACCCTTCTCATGATCTGAACCCTGAGTCTCACCAGGAAGAAGGAGACAATGATAATAACCTTAGTTAGGAGGTGTTTTGATGATCAAATGGAAACCCAGGCGCAACATGTCTGCAGTAAACATTACATCTTCCTTTCTTATCTTCCCACTCATCTCAGTGCCTCCAACATTTCTACCCATGTTTTCTTATTATTTAGATTTTCAAAAAAATTGTGTGTGTGTGTGTGTGTCTTTGAATCAGTTACTATTGCAGGGTACTAGGCCTTAAGAAGACAGTGAGCACCAATATTTAAATATTTAGAAGGGCAAAGTAAGACATGTATTCAAATGATTACCAGATCAGTCACCTCTTCTCAGTACTAGATGGCTATGATAAATACCCTGGGGCCTAGGGAGAGGATAGCCAGTTCTTCCTACGTAGAAAAAAGGAAGCTTAAAAGGAAATGAGCTCACGAGGCGCAGAAATACATGGAGAAATTCCAAATGCAAATTACTAAGTGAAAGAAGCCAACCTAAAAGGCTACTGTATGATTCCAACTATGTGACATTCTGGAAAAGGCAAAGCTATGGAGACAGTAAAAAGATTAGTGGTTGCCAGGAGCTGGGGAGAGGAAAGAATGAATAGGTGTAACACAGAAGGCTTTTAGGGCAGGGAAACTACTCTGTATAATCTGTAATGGTGGATACATGTCATACATTTGTCCAAACTCATAATACTGTAAAACACAAACCATAAACCCTCATATAAAATGTAGGCTTTAATTAATGATAACATGTCAGTATTGGTTCATCAAGTGTAACAAATAAAACAAGCTAAAGTAATATGTGAATAGGGGAAACAGTGTTGGTGGGAGAAAGAGAGCAACATTGAATTCTGTACTGTCTAATCTGTTATTTTACTGATGTATAATAATTATACATATTTATAGAGCACGTGATATTTTGTTATATGTATACCATGTATGATGATCAAATCGCCGTGCTTAGAGTGCCACCTCTAATACTTATTTCTTTGTGTGGAGAACATTTAAATCTAATCTCCTAGCTATTCTAAGATCTACAGTAAATTATTGTGAACTATATATAGTCACCATTCTTTGCTGAAAAACCTAGAACTTATTCCTTTTGCATAACTGTATGTTTGTATCCATTGACCCACGTCTCTTCATTTCCTCTCTGTGGTATCGTTCTGCCCTTTACCTCTATGAGATCAAGTTTTTTGGCTTCTACATATAAATAAAAACATGTGGTATTTGTCTTTCTGTGCCTGGCTTATTCCACTTAAAATAATGACCTCTAGGCCAGGCGCGGTGGCTCAAGCCTGTAATCCCAGTACTTTGGGAGGCCGAGGCGGGCGGATCACAAGGTCAGGAGATCGAGACCATCCTGGCTAACATGGTGAAAACCCGTCTCTACTAAAAAATACAAAAAACTAGCCGGGTGAGGTGGCGGGCGCCTGTAGTCCCAGCTACTCGGGAGGCTGAGGCAGGAGAATGGCGTGAACCCGGGAGACGGAGCTTGCAGTGAGCTGAGATCTGGCCAGTGCACTCCATCTTGGGTGACAGAGCGAGACTCCGTCTCAAAAAAAAAAAAAAAAAAAAAAAATGACCTCTAGTTCATCCACATTGTTGCGAATGACAGGAGTTCATTCTTCTGTATGGCTGAATAGAATTCCATTGTGTATACATACACCACATTTTCTTTATCCATTCATCCACTGATGGACACTTAGAATGATTGCATATCTTGACTATTGTGAATAGTTCTGAAATAAATATGGGGTGCAGTATTCCTTGGATACTTACTTTCTTTTCTTTGGATTAATACTCAGTGGTGGGATTGCTGAATCATATGGTATCTCTTAGTTTTTCTTTAGAATCTCCCCTACTGTTTTTTAATAGCTGTACTAATTTACATTCATATCACTCATTTATAAGAGTTTCCTTTTCTCCACACCTTTGCCAGTATTTGTCATATTTTATCTTTTTTATAATAACCATTCTATATGGATTGAGATTATATTTGCTTGTGGGTTTGATTTGCATTTCCCTGATAATTAGTGATGTTGAACATTTAAAAATAATATCTATTGGCCATTTGTCTGTCTTCTTTTGAGTAATGTCCGTACAGACCCTTTGCCCATTTTGAATGGGATTACTTGTTTTTGATGTGAATTGTTTGAGTTCCTTGAACATTTTTTGGATATCGGTCCCTAGTCAGGTGAATAGTCTGCAAATATTTTCTCCCATTTTACAGGTAGTCTCTTCACTCTGTTGATTGTTTCCTTTACTGTGCAGAAGCTTTTTACTTCAATATATTCAGTATATTTCCACTTGCCTATTGTTTTTTGTTTTTATTGTTTGTGCTTTTGAAGTCATAGGCATGAAATATATGACTATGCCAATGTACCAAAGCATTTTTACTATGTTTCTTCTAGTAGCTTGATAGTTTCAGGCTTTAAGCCTAAGTTTTTTTATTCATTTTAAATTTATTTTAATGTATGGTGAAATATAAGGATCTAACTTCATAATTCTGCATATGTGTATTCAGTTTTCCCAGCAACATTTATTGAAGAGAGTGTCCTTTCCCTAATGTGTATTATTGGTACCTTTGTTAAAAACTAGTTGGCTGTAAATGCATGGATTTATTTCTGTGTACTGTATTCTGTTCCATTGGTGTATGTGTCTGTTTTTACACTAATACCATGCTGTTTTAATTATTATAGCTTTGTAGTACATTTTAAAGTCTGATATTGTGATGCCTTGAGCTTTTTGATTTTTGCTCAGGAGTGCTTTGGCTACTTGGATTCTTTCCATATGAAGTTTAGGATTGTTATATATTTTTCCATTTTGTGATGTATGTCTTTGGTACTTTGATAAGGATTGCATTTAAATCTGTAGATTGCTTTAAGTGGCATGATCATTTCAAAAATGTTAGTTCTTCTGATCCATGAGCATATGATGTCTTGCTATCTGTTTATATCTTCTTCATTTTTTTCATTATTGTTTTGTAGTGTTTGATGTAGCAATATTTCAGATTTTAAATTAAATTTATTCTTAAGTATTTTATTAATTAAATTTTTTTTTAGCTGTTGTAAATAGAATTGTTTTATTGGTTTCCCTTTTAGCTAGTTCATTATTTGTGTATAGAAATACTACTGAGCTTTTTATGTTGATTTTGTGGTAACTTTACTGAAGTTGGGGTTTATTAGTTCTAAGAGTTTTTGATAAAGTCTTTCAGATATTCTGTTATAATACACACACACACGCATTTGTACAGCTTTGAGGGTACAAGTGGTTTTTGACTACATGGGTGAATTATATAGTGGTGAAGTCTGAAATTTTACATCACCCAAGTAGTGTACATTATACTCGATATGTAATAGTTTTATTACTCAAACACCTTGCACACTCCTCCTTCTGAGTCTCCAAAGTTCATTATACCACTCTCTATGCCTTTGCATACCTATATCTTAGTTCCAAATTATAAATGAGAACATAGAGTATTTGTTTTTCCATTCCTGAATTATTTTACTTAGAATTATGGTCTTCAGCTTCATACAAGTTGCTGCAAAAGACATTATTTCATTTTTTATGGCTGTGTAGTATTCCATGGTGTATATATACCATATTCTCTTTATCCATTTATTGCTTGATGGACACTTAGACTGGTTTCAATCTTTGCAATTGTGATGTAATAAATACACATGCGCAGATGTCTTTTTGATGTAATTACCTCTTTTCCTTCAGGCAGATATCCAGTAGTGGAATTACTGAATCAAATGGTAGATCTACTTTTAATTATTTGAAAAAATCTCCATACTGTTTTTCACAGAGGTTGTACTAATTTACATTCCAACCAGTAGTATATAGAATTATTCCCTTTTCATTACATGCACACCAAGATCTATTTTTTTTTTCACTTTTTAATAATGGTCATTTCAGCTGGGGCAAGATGGTGTCTTATTGTGTTTTTAATTTGCATTTCCCTATGCTTGCTGATGTTGAGCATTTTTAATATTTTTTGGCAATTTGCATATCCCCTTTTGAGAAATGTCTATTCATATCACTTTCTCATTTTTGATGGGAACATTTGCTTTATTCTTGCTGATTTGTTTGAGTTCCTTGTAGATTTTGCTTATTACTTTTTCGTTGGATGCATACTTTGTAAATATTTTCTCCCATTCTGTGGATTGCCTGTTTACTATAATGATTATTTATTTTGCTGTGCATAAGGTTTTTAGTTAAATTTGGTTCCATTTATTTATTTTGTTTGTGTTGCACTTGCTTTTAGGGTCTTAATCATACATTTTTTATTTAGGACAATATCCAGAAGAGTTTGTTCTAGATTTTCTTCTAGAATTTCTATGGTTTCAGGTCTTAGATTTAAGTGTTTCATCCATCTTGAGTTGGTCTTTGTGTATAGTGAGAGATAGGAAGCTGGTTTCATTTTCCATGTGGTTATATAGTTGTCTCAGCACCATTTATTGAATAGGATGTCCTTTCTCCAATTTATATTTTTGTATGCCTTATTGAAGATAAGTTGGTTCAACATATTTGACTTTATTTCTGAGTTCTCTAATCTGTTCCAGTGGCCTGTGTATCCACTTTTATACCAGTACCATGCTGCTTTCATTACTATAGTCTTGTAGTATAATTTGAAGTCAGATAATGTGACACCTCTGGATTTGTTCTTTTTGCTTAGGCTATTCAGGCTCTTTTTTTGGTTCCATATGAATTTAGAACTTTTTTTCTAATTCTGTTAAAAATGATGTTGGTATTTTGATAAAAATTGCACTCTCAATCAAAAATTTGACTTTGCCTTGTGAATCCCAGGCAGAGGCCAGATCTTATGTGCAAATTCCAGATGAGATCAACCTGGCATTTTATCCCTGGGTTGAATCTGTAGATTACTCTGGACAGTATGTGTATTCTCACATTGCTATGAAGAAATACCTCAGATGGGGTAATTTATAAAGGAAAGAGTTTTAATTGACTCACAGTTATGCATGGCTGGAGAAGCCTCAGGGAACATACAATCAGGTCCTCACATTTCAAAACACCATCATGCTTTTCCAACAGTCCCCCTAAGTCTTAGCTCATTCCAGCATTAACCCAAAAGTCCAAGTCCAAAGTCTCATCTGAGACTTTTGTTTATGCACCTGTAAAACTGAAAGCTAGTTAGTTACTTCCTAGATACACTGGGAGTATGGGCATTGGGTAAATACAACTGTTCCAAATCAAAGAAAATGGCCAAAACAAAGGGGTTACTGGCCCCATGCAAGTCCAACATCCAGTAGGGGAGTCATTAAACCTTAAAGCTCCAAAATGATCTCCTTTGACTCTATGTATCACATCCAGTCACATTGCTGCAAGAGGTGGGTTCCCACAGCCTTGGGCAGCTCCACCCCCGTGGCTTTGCAGGGTACAGCTCCACTCCCGGCTGCTTTCACAGGCTGGCATTGAGTGTCTGTGGCTTTTCTAGGTGCACAATGCAAACTGTCAGTGGTTCTACCATTCTGGGGTGTGGAGGATGGTGGCTGACTTCTCACAGCTCCACTAGACAGTGCCCCAGTGAGGACTCAGTATGGGGTCTCTGACCCCACATTTCCCTTCTGTGCTGTCCAAGCAGAGATTCTCCATGAGGGCTCCAACCCCTGCAGCAAACTTCTGCCTGGACATCCAGGCATTTCCATACATCCTTTGAAATCTAGGCTTGACTTCTGTGCACTGACAGGCTCAACACCACATGTAAACTGCTGAAGGTTGGAGCTTGCACCCTCTGAAGCAACAGCCTGATTTGTACATTGCCCCCTTTTAGCCATGACTGGGATGCCAGGCGCCATGTCCTGAGGATACTCTGAGCAGGGGGGCCCTGGGCACAGTTCATGAAACCATTTTTCCCACCTAGGCCTCTGAGCATATAATGGGAGGGGCTGCCCTGAAGGTCTCTGACATGTCCTGGAGACATTTTCCCCATTGTCTTGGCATTGCTTTTGAAAGTTTCTGCAGCCAGCTTCAATTTCTCCCCAGAAATTTATTTTTGATTGCATTGTCGGACTGAAAAATTTCCAAACTTTTATGCTCTGCTTCCTCTTGCATGCTTTGCCACTGAGAAATTTCTTCAGCCAGATACCCTAAATTATCTCTCTCAAGTTCAAACATATCTCTAGGACGGGGACAAAATACCACCAGTATCTTTGCTAAAGCATGGCAGGAGTGACTTTTACTTCAGTTTCCAACAAGTTCCTCATTTCCATCTGAGACTACCTCAGTCAGGACTTCATTGTCCATATCACTATCAGCATTTTGGTTGAAGCTATTCAACAAGTCTCTAGGAAGTTTCAACCTTTCCCACATCTTTCTGTCTCCTGCTGAGCCCTCTGAATTGTTCCAACATTTGATCATTACCCAGTTGCAAAGTCACTTCCACATTCTCAGGTATCTTATAGGAATGCCTCATTCCTGGTACCAGTTTACAGTATTAGTCTATTCTCACACTGCTATGAAGAAATACCCGAGACTGGGTAATTTATAAAGGAAAAATGCTTAATTGACTGACAGTTCCTCATGACTGGAGAGGCCTCAGGAAACTTACAATCATGGCACAAACAAAGGAGAAACAGGCACCTTCTTCACAAGGTAGTAGGAGTGAGAGTGAGTACAAGCAGGGGAAATGCCAGATGCTTATAAAACCATCAGACCTCATGAGACTCACTCCCTCTCACCAGAACAGCATGGGGATACCACCCCCATGGTCCTACCCTTGACACATGGGGGTTATGAGGATAACAATCAAAGATGAGATTTTTTGTGAGTACCCAGCCAAACCATATCAGTATGGCCATTCCCATGATACTGATTCCTTTAATCCATGAGCATTTCCATTTGTTTTTGCCATCCATTATTTCTTTTAGTAGTGTTTATAGTTCTTCTTCTAGAAATCTTTCACCTCCTTTGTTAAGTATATTCCTAGGTATTTTATGTTATTTTTTACAGCTATTATAAAAATAATTGAGTTCTCTATTTGATTCTCAGCTTGTTCGCTGTTGATGTATAGCAGTGCTATTGATTTTGTAACCTGTGAATTTATTGAATTTATTTATGAAATCTAGGAGTCTTTTAGGAGAGTTTTCAGATTTTTCTAGATATACAATCATATCTTTTGCAAACAGTGATTGTTTGATTTTCTTTTTTCTAATTTGGATGCCCTTTATTCCTTTCTCTTGCTTGATTGGTTTGTGTAAGACTTCCAGTACTACGTTAAATAGAAGAGGTGAAAGCAGGCATTCTTATATTGTTCTAATTCTTAGGGGGAATGCTTTCACCTTTTCTTTAGTCAGTATGATGTTGGCTGTGGGTTTGTCATATATGGCTTTTATTGTTTTGACATATGTTCCTTCTATGCCTGCCTACAGTGTTAAGAGTTTTTATCATAATGGGTTTTAGTGAATGCTTTTTCTGTGTCTATTGAGCTGATCATATGTGTTTTTTGGTTTTTAATTCTGTTTTTGTGATGAATTACATTTACTGATTTGCATATGGTAAACCATCCTTGCATCCCTGGATTTAAACTCACTTGATCATAGTGTAATATATTTTGTGTTCTGTTTGTTGAAGATTTTTGCATCTATGTTCATCAAGGATGTTGGCCTGTAGTTTTTATTTTGTTATTTCCTTTCCTGTTTTTGGTAGTAGGGTGATACTGGCTTCACAGAATGAGTTAGAATGGGTTCCCTCTTTTTCAGTCTTTTGGAATAGTTTCAGTAGGATTGGTACCAATTCTTATTTGAATGTCTGGTAGAATTTGGCTAGAATTCATCTGGCCCTAGTCTTTACTGCTGGCATTTTATTACTGATTTAACCTCACTGCTTGTTACTGGCTGTTCAGGATTTTTGCTTCTTCCTGATTCAAGCTAGGAGGGTTGTGTCTTTCCAAGAATGTATCTATTTTCCTTAGACTTTCTAGTTTATGGGCATAGAGGTCTTTATAGTAGTCTCAGATAATCTTTTGTATTTCTGTGGTATCAATTGTAACGTCTTCATTTTCATTTCTAATTGAACTTACTGGAATCTTCCCTCATCTTTTCATGGTTATCTAGCTAGTGGTGCATTGATTGGTTTATCATTTCAAAAAACCAACTTTTTGTTTCATTGATACTTTATTTTTCTTGTTTCAACTTTATTTAGTTCTTTTCTGACTTTGTTATTTATTTTCTTCTGCTAACTTTGGGTTCTGTTTGTTCATGTTTCTCTAGTTCCTTGAGGTGTGACATTAGGTTGCCAATTTCTGATTTTTCAGATTTTCTGATGTAGGTACTTAGCACTATTAATTTTCCTCTTAGCACTGCTTTTGCTGTATACCAAAGAGATTGATAACTTATAACACTATTGTCAACCATTTTGAAGAAGTTTTAAATTTTCATCTTGATTTCATTGTTAGCCCAAAAATCACTCAGGAGCAGATTGTTTAATTTCCATGAATTTGTATAGTTTTAGGAGTTCCTTTTGGAGTTGATTTCTGTCTTTATTCCACTGTGCACTGAGAAGATACTTGACATAATTTTGATATTTAAAAATGTATTAAGACTTCTGTGTCTTATTATATGGTCTATCTTGGAGAATGTTCCATGTACTGATGAGAACAATATATATTCTGCAATTCTAGTATAATATCTGTAACTATCTATTAGGTCCTTTTGGTCTACATTGCAGTTTAAGTCCACTGTTTCTCTTTTTTTACTTTCTGCCTTGATAATCTATCTGGTGTTATCAGTGAAGTGTTGAAGTTCCCCACAATTATTGTGTTGCTGTTTTTCTCTTTTCGTAGGTCTAACAGAAATTGTTGTATAGATTTGGAAGTTTCAGAGTTAGGTACATATGTATTTATGATTGTAATATCTTCTTATTCTATTAAGCCTTTATTATTATACAATGACCTTCTTTGTCTTTTGTATTAGTTTGTTCTCACATTGTTATAAAGAACTACCTGAAACTGAGTAATCTGTGAAGAAAAGGTGTTTAATTAACTCACAGCTCCACAGATTGTATAGAAAGCATAGCTGGGGAGACCTTAGAAAACTTACAATCACGGTGGAAGGCAAAGAGGAAGCAGGCATAGCTTCACACAGTGGAACGGGAGAGAGAGTGTGAACGGGGAAGTGCTACACTTTTAAACAGCCAGATGTCATGAGAATTCACTCACGATCATGAGAACACCAAGGCGGAAGTTCGCCCCCCATGATTCAGTCACCTCCAACCAGGTCCTTCCTCCAACACTGAGGATTACAATTAGACATGAGATTTGTGTGGTGATGCAGAGCCAAATCACATCATCTTTTCGTTTTGCTATTGTTGCTTTAAAGGCTATTTCATCTGACATGAGGATAGCTACTTCTACATGCTTTTGCTTCCCATTTGGGTCGAAATTTTTTTTTAATCATCCCTTTACCTTAATTCTATAAGAATTCTTACATGTTAGATGAGTTTCATAAAGACAGCAGATACTTGGCTTGTAATTTTTATCCATTCTGTAAATCTGTGTATTTTAAGTGAAGTCGATTATTTATATTCAACAATAATACTGAGATGAGAGATACTGTTCCAGTTATTATGTTGATTGTTACCCAGATACTTTGTTTTCTTCATTGTCTTACTGATCCTGTGAGGATTATACTTTCAAGTATTCTATTTTGGTGCATATTGAACTTTTGTTTCAATATTTAGGACTCATTCTAGCATTTATTTTAGGGCTGGTTTGGAAGTAATGAATTCTTCTCAGCATTTTCTTATTTAAAAAAAGACTTTATTTCTCCTTCGTTTATGTAACTTACTTTTGCTATATACAAATTTATTGACAGACAATTATTCTATATAAGGTGGATAAAGCTAGGACCCCAATCCCTTCTGGGTTTGTAAGGTTTCTGCTAATAAGTCTGTTGTTAGTTTGATAGGTTTTCCTTTATATGCTGCTAATCTGATAGGTTTTTCTTTACAGAACAGCTGATGCTTACTGCTCTTAAAATTCTTTCCTTTATGTTGACTTTAGCTAGCCTAATGATTATTTGCCTTGGTGATGTTATTTTTGCAATGAATCTTCCAGGAATTATTTCACCTCCTTGTATTTGGATATCTACATCTCTAGAAAAACCAGGGAAGTTTTCCTCAATTATCCCTCAAATATGTTTTCCAAACTTTTTGTTTTCTCTTCTCCCCCAGGAGCACTAATGATGATTAAATTTGGCTCTTTTACATAATTTTGTATTTCTTAGAGCCATTGTTCAATTTTTTTAATTTTTTTTTATTGTTGTTTATTTTTATTTGATTGGGCTAATTTGAAAGCCTTGACTTTGAGCTCTGAAATTCTCTCTTCTACTTGGTCTAGTTTATTGTTTGAACTTTCTGTTGCGTTTTGTAATTCCCTAAATGTGTCTTTCATTTCCTGGAGATCTGATTGTTTTTTCTTCAAAATATATGTCGCTTTAGAAAATATTTAATTCATGGTGTTTGAAACTGGTTTTTGAAACTTTTATGTGTGTGCATTTTTTTATCTTTCTCTTGTATCTCCTTGAGTAGCTTAATAATTAACCTTTTGAATTCTTTATCTGGCATTTCATCTTGGTTTGGATCAATTGCTGGAGAGCTGGTGTGATGTTTTGGAGGTATTACAGTACCTTGCTTTGTCATATTGCCAAAATTTTTTTCTGATTCCTTCTCATTTGGGTAAACTATTTCTTCTAATTATTTTAAGATTTATTTTTATTCAACAGTGGTGTTTTTAATTTCTTTTTTTTCCTTAAGAGTGTGACTTTAATGTTTTTAGTTTATTGTAGCCTAATTTGGCTCTTGGTGCTTCCAGTGGTAAAGTTTCTGTTTGACTTTCTTGGTTATAAAGAGTCTGTATATGATGGCTTTCTCAGACGCGGGTTATGGTAGCAATGTGCTCAGTGTGTGAGCAAGTTCATCATCTCCCGCAGGGTTTGAATGACAGAGGTCTCTTGAAGCTTATCTTTTCCCCAGTGGTGTACACTTTCTATTTATTTATTTTTTCCCTAGTATTTTATTTACCAGGATGAACAGTTCAGGCTTCAGACCAGTAGTGTCGTTGTCCATGAGTAAACACCAGCTGTTTCTAGAACAGGTGGGTAAATGCAATACCCAGGGATGAGCAGAGGTCCCAGCCCTGACAGAGGCAGCTGGGGGAGCTCTCAATGAAATACACTGAGGTATTTTCAGGGGAATGAGAGGGAGCTACCTCAGCTCCTCTGCCAGGCCAGCAGGAAAGCAGTCCACCTCCCAGTCATACTCCTAAACTAGTGTTCCAGCAATTCAGATCAGACAGCCATCTCCTTTCATCTGAAGGAATGTTGATTTTTAATGTAGAAAAGGACGGTGACTCTACCCCTTATGCAAGCCTGAACCTGGAGAACACTTTCTGTGGAGATGCAGTCACCCTGAAGTGTTCCAGAAAGGCTGACTACAGGTACACCCAAACTGAGCTTCATGGGTGAAGCCCCAGCTGTGATTGCAGTGGTGGATGAGGGGGAGAAGAAGTCCCCTTCTCCAGTATCCTTCATGAGCACCAGTGCTGCCTGACTGGTAGAATAGAACTTCAGACTTTCCCTTCTGAGTCCAGCGTGACTGCTTTGGCTTTGCTATAAGAAACTTCCACAAATGGAAAGTTCTAGGATCCAAGCCATGCCATCTGAACTTTTTTGTCCCACAGGGTTCTCCCTTGATTTGGTACACTCCACTCTCCCACAGGAGTAGGAGTCCCTGAGGGCCAGGCTACTGTGAATCTTGCTGCTTCTCTGGGTCTATCCCCCGACTGGGTTTGCTGCACTCCGGGTTCGTGCTGGGGAATGTCTGCCAGGGATCCAGTGATATGACCTGTCCTCAAGTCTCCTGGCAGAGGGTACAAGCCCCAGCTCTGGCAGGGGTGGCAGGGGAGTTACATAAACTCTGTCAGATTCCTTGGTTTAAATAGTCTTAGTGTGTTGGCTCTCTCAAATGCAAGTTGTAGTAGTAATGAACTGGTCACATGGACAGTAGTAATGAACTGGTCACAAGGACAGACTCAGCCAGAGTGGTTCAGGCAATGGTGATAGCTGAGGATACACACAAGATTTTTTCTTCCTGGATGCTGCATCATTTTGCCTGCAGATGCTATAATGGACTGTGTCAGTTGGCCTCCAGCCAGGTGGCACTTACAAAAGAGCATCAGCTATAGTGACAGTGGTGGTATTTGTGCTTGCCTTATGTTACCCAGGAGAGGTACTCTGATGTCTCAGGCAATGACTGGGGCCATAGAGCTTCCCAAAGTTTCTGTCCTTTGTGTTACACTACCAGTGTGGATGGAAAAGTAAAACCAGATGTGGAGTGGGTCAGGTATATCTGTATTCTTGTTCTCCACATGAAGGTGCAAGCAGCGGCCCCAGTAGGAATCAGAGGGCAATTTCCTGGACACTAGGGTAATGCTCCAGGTAGGAGAGCAGTTGTCTCTGCTGTACAGAAGGGTCTACACAAGAAGTGGGGAGAAGCAGGTGGCAGTAAGCCCTACCCAGCTTCCATGCACCTAGCAAACAGGTCTTACATTCATGGTGTTCCCCTAGCAACAGATAGCTAGACTCCAGGCAGTCTATGCTCAGAACTCAAAACTGCCCCAGTCCATAAGCCTTCCCTGCCAGGACAGAAACTGTGACTTTCAGACCATGCCTCTCCTGATCTGCTTTCAAAGCTGGGGCGACCAGCTCCTGTATTTGTGGCTGCAGTACACTTACCATTCATCCCTTGGTTCTGGCAAAGGCGGTTCTTTCCCACTTTATATCATATAAAGTTGGGAGTTTCTCTCAATCTCACAGAAGGACAATTTGACTTCCTCTTTTCCAATTTGGATGTCTTTTGTTTCTTTCTCTTGCCTGATTGCTTTGCTTAGGACTCCCATTACTGTGTTAAATAGGAGTGGTGAGAGTAGACATCTTTGTCTTGCTCCAGTTCTTAGTGGAAAGACTCAACTTTTCTTTATTCCGTATAGTGTTAGCTGTGGTTTTGTCACATATGACCTTTACTATGTTATGTTCTTTTTATGACTAATTTGTTGAGAGTTTTTATCATGAGAGATGTTGAATTCTACCAAAAGCTTTTGCTGCATCTATTAAGATAATTATATGTCTTTTTGGTCCTTCATTCTGTTGATGTGATGTATCACATGTATTGATTTGTGTGTGTTGACCAGCTTTGTATTCCTGGCACAAGCCCTAATCATCATGGTGTATTTTCTTTTTGTTGTGTTGTTGGATTTATTTTGCTAGTATTTTGTTGTATCTGTATTCAAGGATATTGGCTTATAGCTTTCTTTTTTGGTTATTCCCTTGTCTGGTTTTCGTATTACAGTAATACTGGCCTCACAGAATGATTTATGAAGAATTCCCTCATTTTTATTTTTTTTGAAATAGTCTGAGAAGAACTGGTTTTAGTTCTTCTTTATAAGTTTTGTAGAATTTGGCAGAAGATCCATGTGGTCCTGTGCTTTTCTTTGTTGGTGGATTGCCAGTTGATATGGTTTGGCTCTGTGTCACCATCCAAATCTCATTTGTAGCTCCCCTAATTCCCATATGTTGTAGGAGGTACCCAGTAGGAGATAACTGAATCATGGAGACGGGTCTTTCCCATGCTGTTCTCATGATAGTGAATAAGTCTCATGAGATCTGATGGTTTTATAAGGTGGAGTTTCCCTGCACACGCTCTCTCTTTGCCCGCCGCCATCCACATAAGATCTGACTTGCTCCTCCTTGCCTTCTGCCATAATTGTGAGGCCTCCCCAGCCATGCGCAACTGTGAGTTCTCCATGAAACCGCTTTCCTTTCTAAATTGCCCATTCTTGGGCATGTCCTTATCAGCACTGTGAAAAGAGACCAATACACTGATTCAATCTTGTTACTCAGTATTAGACTGTTCAGGTGTTCTATTTCTTTTTGGTACAATTTTGGCAGGTTGTATGTATGAATTTATCCATTTCCCCTAAGTTTTCCAAATTTTTAGCATACAGTTGTTCATAATAGTTTCTAATGATTCTTTGTATTTCTGTGGAATCAGTGTAAATGTGTCTTTTTTTGTTTCTGATTTTGTTTATTTGACTTTCTTTATTCTTTGGTTCAGCTAGATTGCAGTTTCTGGTTTTATTTATCTTTAAGAAAACCAACTTTTCATTTTATTGATTATTTGCTTTTGTTTTCTTTTTTAGTCTGTATTCATTTAGTTATTCTCTGATTTTTATCATTTTTTTCCTTTACTAATTTTGGGTTTGATTATGCTGTTTAAGTCTGTTGAGGTGTGTGGTAAGGTTATTTGTAATGAAATCTTTCCACCTTTTTGATGTAGGCATTTATTGCTATAAATTTGCCTTTTAGCACTACTTTTTTAATATCCCATAAATTTGGTAAATCTTGTTTCAATTTTTATTTGTTTCTAGAAATTTTTTGATTGTTTTCTTAAATTTTCTATTGAGTCAATGGTCACTCAAGAGCATCTTGTTTAATTTCTACATGATTGTTCAATTTCCCAAGATCCTCATGTTATTGATTTCTAGTTTTATACCATTGTGGTATGAGAATACACCTTTTTTTTTTTTTTTTTGAGACAGAGTCTCATTCTGTCACCCAGGGTAGAGTACAGTGTTGTGATTTCAGCTCACTGCAACCTCTGCCTTCCCAGGTTCAAGCAATTCTCCAGCATCAGTTCCCCAAGTAGCCAGGACTGTAGGCATATGCCACCATGCCCAGCTAATTTTTGTATTTCCATAGAGATTTTACCATGTTGCCCAGGCTGGTCTCAAACTCCTGAACTCAAAGTCATCTGCCCATCTAGGTCTTCTAAAATGCTGGGATTACAGGTGTGAACCACTGTGCACAGCCCTGAGAAGATACTTGATATTACTTTGATTTCTAAAAATTTGTTGAAACTTTTTGGTTTACCTGCTATATGGTCTATCCTGTAGAATTTCTCATGTGCTAATGAGAATAATATATATTTTGCAGTTGTTAAAGTGTTCTCTAAGTGTCTGTTAGGTTTATTTTGTCTCTAGTGCAAATTAAATCTGATATTTCTTTGCTGATTTTCTCTCTAAATGATCTGTCCACTGCTGGAAGTGGGCATTAAAGTCCCTATCTACTATTGTTTTAAGATCTCTCTCTCCCTTTTTAGCTGTATTGTATTAATATGTGCTTTATATGTCTGGGTGCTCCAGTGTTGGGCACATGCATTTATAATTGCTATATCTTCTTGCCAAATTGATCAGTTTATCATTATATCATGACCTACTTTGTCTATTTTTATGTTTTTTGACTTAAAGGCTATTTTGTCTGAAATAACTATTGTTTCTTCTGTACACTTTTGGTTTGTGTTTTTGTAGAATAATTTTTTTCCATCCCCTCATCTTCAGTCTATGTGCATCTCTACAGATGAAGTTGAGTTTATTGTAGGCAGCATATAACATGGTCTTTTTTTCTATCATGCCATTCAGAAACTCTGTTTTCTTTAACTTTGGAATTTAAATTGCTTGCATTCAATATTGTTATTGGTTGGTAATGTCTTGCTTCTGTTATTTTGTTAATTTTTTCCAATTGCTTTCCATTCCCTTTCTTCTTTCCTCCATTTTTAGTGTTTACCTTTATAATTTAGTATTCTTTTGTAGTGACAATGATTGTCTTTTTATTTCTTTCTTATTTGTGTGTCTGCTCTACCAGTGAATTCATATTTTTGTGTGTTTTCATGATGACAGATGTATTAGTCTGTTATGACTCTGCAGATAAAGAAATAGCTGAAACTGGGTAAATTATAAAGATAATAAAGAAAAAGAGGTTTAGTGGACTCACAGTTCCACATGACTGGGGAGGCCTCACAATCGTGGTGGAAGGTGAAAGGCACATCTTACATGGCAGCAGGCAAGAAGAAATGAGAGTCAAGTGAAAGGGGAAACCCATTATAAAATTATCAGATCTTGTGAGGCTTATTCACTACCATGAGAACAGTATGGGGGAAACCACACCCATGATTCAATTATCTCCCACCAGCTTCCTCCCACAACATGTGGGAATTATGGGAGCTGCAATTCAATATGAGATATGGGTGTGAACACAGCCAAACCACCACATCATTCCTCCCTTGGCCCCTCCAAAGTCTCTTGTCCTCACGTTTCAAAACCAATCATGCCTTTCCAAAATTCTTCTAGAATCTTAACTCATTTCAGCATTAACTCAAAAGTCCACAGTCCAAAGTCTCATCTGAGAGAAAGCAAATCCCTTCTGCCTATGAGCTTGTAAAATCAAAAGTAAGTTAGTTACTTCCTAGATACAATGGAAGTACATGAATTGGATAAATACTCCCATTCTAATTGGGAGAAATTGGCCAAAACAAAGGAGCTTAAGGCCCCACCCAAGTCCAAAATCCAGCAGGAAAGTTAAATCTAAATGCTCCAAAATGATCTCCTTTGATTCCATATCTCACATCCAGGTCATGCTGATGCAAGAGGTGGGTTTTAATGGTCATGGGCAGCTCTGCCCCTGTGACTTTGCAGGGTATAGCCTCCCACCTGGTGGTTTTCACAGGCTGGTATTGAGTGTCTGTGACTCTTCCAGGTGCATGGTGCGAGCTGTCAGTGGATTTACCATTCTGGAGTCTGGGAGATAACGGCTCTCTTCTCACAGCTCCACTAGGTGGGGTTCCAGTAGGGACCCTCTCTGAGAGCTCCAACCCCACGTTTCTCTTCTGCACTGCCCTAGCAGAGGTTCTCCATGAGGGCCCCGCTGCTGCAACAAAGTTCTTCCTGGGCATTCAGGTGTTTCCTGAAATCTTGGTGGAGGTTCTCAAACCTCAGCTCTTGACTTCTGTGCACTCACAGGCTCAACACCATGTGGAATCTGCCAGGGCTTGGGGCTTGAACCCTCTGAAGCCACAGCCTGAGCTGTATCTCGGCCCCTTTTAGCCATGACTGGAGCGGCTGGGACACAGGGCATCAAGTCCCTAGACAGCACAGAGCACGGGGCCCCTTGGCCTGGATGGGAGGGACTGCCACAGATGTCTCTGACATACCCTGGAGACATTTTCCCCATTGTATTGGTGACTAACATTTGGCTCCTTGTTACTATGCAAGTTTCTGTAGCAGGCTGGAATTTCTCCCCAGAAAATGGGTTTTTCTTTTCCCTTACATCATCGGGCTGTAAGTTTTCCAAACTATGCTCTGTTCTTTTTAAAACTGAGTCCTTTTAACAGCACCCAAGTCACCTCTTGAATGCTTTGTTGCTTAGAAATTTCTTCTGTCAGATGCCCTAAATCATCTCCCTCAAGTTCAAAGTTCCATAGATCTCTAGGGCAGAGGCAAAATGCAACCAGTTTCTTTGCTAAAACATAACAAGAGTCGCCTTTACTCCAGTTCCCAACAAGTTCCTTATCTCCATCTGAGACCACCTCCACCTGGATTTCATTGTCCCATATCACTGTCAGCATTTTGGTCAAAGCCGTTCAACAAGTCTCTAGGAAGCTCCAAACTTTCCCACATATCCCTGTCTTCTTCTGAACCCTCCAAATTGTACCAACCTCTGACTGTTACATAGTTCCAAAGTCTCTTCCACATTTTTGAGTATCTTTACAGCAGTGCCCCACTCCCAGTACCAATTTACTATGTTAGTCTGTTCTCACACTGTTGATAAAGATGTACCCAAAACTGGGTAATTAATAAAGAAAAAGAAGTTTAGGGGGTGGGCTCACAGTTCTACATGGCTGGGGAGTCCTCACAATCCTGGCAGAAGGCAAAATGTGTGTATTACATGGTGGCAGGCAAGAGAGAATGAGAGCCAAGTGAAAGGGGAAACCCCTTATAAAATCATCAGCTCTGGTGAGACTACCACAAGAGCAGCATGGGAGAAACTGCTTCCATGATTCAGTTAATCTCCCACTGGGTCCCTCCCACAACATGTGGGAATTATGGGAGCTATAATTCAAGATGAGATGGGGGCGTCGGGAGGAGGCACAGCAAACCATATCAGCAGATTTTGTGTTTTTGCTTCCAGATGTAGGACTCCCCTAAGCATTTCTTGCAGGGTTGGTCTAGTGGGAATGAGTTATCTTTTTTACTTGTTTAGGAACAACTTTATTTCCCTTTCACTTTTAAAGTATAGCTTTGCTTTTTTTTTTTCTTAAGTTCTCTATGCCTTTACCCATTTCTTATTCTGGAACACCCAAAATTTAAATATTTGGTCACTTTGTGGTATCCCATATGCCTTGCATGCTCTTTTCATTCTTTTTTATTTTTATTTTTTGTCTGACTGAGTTATTTCAAGAGACCTGTCTTCAAGTTCAAAAATTTCTTCTGCTTGATGCAGTGTATTGTGCTTGATGCTCTTGACTGTATTTTGAAATTTTTCATTTATTGTATTCTTCAGTTCCAGGATTTGTGTGTGTGTGTTTTTAAATGATTTCTATCTCTGCTGAACTTTTCATCCAAGTTATACTTTTCTTTCCAATTTATTTGTAGTGTTTACCCATGTTCTTTTTATCGTACCAATTTTTGATATCATCATTTTGATATTTTTAGGCATTTCATAGATTTCCTTTTCTTTGAGATCTGTTACTAGAGAATTATTGTGTTTCTTTGGAGGTGTCATGTTTTCTTGCTCTTTATTTTTTGTGTCTTTGTGTTGATATCTGCACATCTGGTGTACCAGTCATTTTGTTCAATGTTACAGATTGGATGAAAATCTTTCATAAGGACTTTTTTTTACAAAGATATATCTACAGTGTGCTTTCGGCAGGGTGCTTTCACTTGTACTCTGGGTGGGTGTAGAAGTGTGGTCTCTGCATGATTTCCTTAACTATAATCAACATCAGTGATGTCTGTGAATTCCTCAGTGGCTTAGGTGGCAGTTGTCATTGGGGGCTGTGGCAAGACTTTCCTGGGGACAGGGGCTCCAGGAGGGCTGGTCCTTGGGCACCAGTGATGTCATTGGTGGGTTGGGGGTGCCAGACCTTGGACCCCTGGGAGGTGTGCATGGCATTGGTAGTGGCAGTGGTGGTGGTGGGCCAACTCATGGCTCCCATGTGGCTTGCACAGATGCCTGTGGTGGATGGTTTGTGACTGGGCTGGTATCCAAGTCAGCTAAAGGTACATTCAGGTATGTGACCACCCTGCCACTGGAGGAGATTGCGTTGCTGTCAGTGGCAGTGGTCCCTGGCAGTCAGCTCTCAAACTCTGGGGAGTACACACTTCCTTTGTCCCCAAGGCAGCCTCCTGCAGTGTTGCATCACCCATTTTCCAGAGAGTAGGACACTGTGCTGTTGCTTCAGCTGTGCCATTGTGTCCAGCCAGCATTGCAATGCTGCAGCCCTCTGGGTGGATGTAGGGGAATGTCAATGGGGCTTAAGGTATGTGGAGAGGCAGGTGCTGTTGGTCCTCAGGGTGGGATGTAGTCTGGTGTGGACTGGGCTCTCAGAATGGCATCATGTTGCAGTTACTTGGGTCTTGGGGGTGTTTGGCACCCAATGCAAACTCTCTCCCTGAGACAATGCCATCATATAGACTGCAAGCAGCTTTCTATACTAGTCTAAAGGCCCACGAGGGCCAAGGGGCTCACCTATGGCTAGGGTTGCAAGAGTCCTTAGTGGGAACGTGAACCAGTAGGGATCTCTCGCTTACCACTTTTCCACAATGAGGGCTCCTTCTCTATATTTTTGAAATATAAAACTGTTCTAAAAAATAAAATCTTTTTTTTTTTTTTAAAGAAAGATCATGGACACAAGTTCATCAGAGTCAGGTCTTTAATCTGGTAATCTGGTAAGATTTAAATAGGTGGAGCTCGGAGACAGAATCCCCACCCCACAATTTCCGGGACCTGGCAGCAGTGGAGCTTGGAATACACAGAGCTTTGACTTACCTTCTGGGAGATCCCAGGGGATCTTGGTCTCATGACTGTTTACTTTCTTTTGGATAGGGAAGACGCCATGGCTTAGCCCATTCTTTCATGAAACAAGATAAATGGGAAGTTCAAACATCAATTTAGTATGCCTTAGGGAAGAGAGAAAAGGTTTTCAGATAGAACTTGCTTAAAGCCTGGGCTTGCTGCCTATTAGCTATTTGTCTTTGAGCACATCACGTAGTATCTCTGGATGTATTTCATAGCTTATATTTTACCAGAGTTTATTGGTAAAATGAAAATAATTATATTAATATCTACACATCAGAGGGAGTTGTGAATATTCAATTACACAACTTAGGGAAATGCCCAGAATAGTGTTGACACATAGTCAACTACTAACATTTTCTTTTTCTTCTTTTCTTCCCTTTTGATAAACAGGAGAAAGAGTAAGTGAGAAGAAGTAGCACTTTTTCAGGTGTCAGGCTGGAGGAAGCCACTTGAAGATGAGTCTATGTCTGCCTTAGGATTGCCTGGCGGCCTGCGTCACTCCGTGTTATGTCTACTTATTTGCTCCTTGTATTCAATGATTTTTTTTTTTTTTTACTTAATTCTCTCTTACTGACCCTAAGAGTGACCATATTTTTAACCAATTTGGTCTTCAGCCTCAAAACTTAGCTCTTTCCTTTTGGGGTCCCTGAATCCTACCACGTGCCATGGTGGCTGTGAAGATGTTTGCCAAGCCTGCTGAGAAGGCTCATCTGTGGCATCCGAGAGCACAGATGTCAACTCTGGACCCCTGTGAACTGCCTTTGGAATTATGGACACCCAGCACTGTTTTGAAATATCAGTGGACATCCAGTTTTTAAAAGCCCTCAGAGCTTTGGGAGGTACCCCTTTATCTCTCTGGCATGTCAGAGAACCGATTCAACCCTTCTTATCTCCTCCTCCTTCCCTCTCTTGGGCAATCAGGATGCAGCAGCAACTCACTGTGCATGTTTTTACAGCTCTTCTCCAGTAATGCTGCCATTTCCACTGCAGACCACAGGATAAAAAGGACCACTTCACAGTGGCCCAGGATAACCTTTTAAGTAGGAGGTAACTATTCAGTTTCTTAGTGGCCCATACATAAACTTGATTATGTTCTTCACTGCTCCAAGATACTATTTGCTTGTTTGTTTATTCCAGAGGGAGAAGAAAGTACTGCTTTGATCTAAAATTAAGCAAACGTTCTTCAATAAAGCCACTGTGGGACTTGACCCCTAATGGTAACCAGCAGTGGCTTTGTCATGGCCCTGCCCACTGGGGGCAGGCACGTGCCAGGGCCAGGGTAGGCTGCCGGCTGGTGAGCACGAATAGGTGGCTGGTGGAGCTCACGCAGTGGGAAGGGCAGATGGCTCCATTCTGATTTCTTAGCAAGCCGCTTCCCTGGGAGGGGCTTTCCCTTCAGTGGAGTCTGTGTCCCCAGCCTCAGCTGTCTTGGAGCAGATGTGTATACTTAGAGATGGGGACCTTTTCACTGTAAATACTGCTCACATGTTCCTAGGCTGACTTTACTATGTGCAGAGCCTCTTCTCAAATATCCAAATCCCCTCTGTTGGGTACTACAGAACAGATGTTACCCTGCCTCCTATTACATTAATTTATGAACTTTACATATGCTGAGTTACGGACCCTAAGCTGTTGCATGTGCTTGACTGTTATGTTCCAAAAAGTACATTTTTATGGTTTTGTGGAAACTGTGCTGTTCTGCTTTTGCAGACTGTGAGAGTCTGATTTTTTTTTTCTCATCAGCAATTATCCTTGTCCTGCAACATCAGAGCTTGAAGAAGGAATTCTAGCAGCCCACCTCTCTCCTTCCTAATCCTGATGATTAGAGGCTTAGAGAGAGGTGGTGGTTTCTCTGAGTTTACCAGATTCAGTGACAAACTTAAAGCCCAAACCCCTTCTAATTTCTAGTCAATCCGGCAGCCTTCATTTACCCAAAGTTCACTTTTGATAGTATAACTTTTATATACTGTGACACAATGTATTTTAAAAAACAGTTTAGAAATGTTTAATCTTTTTTTGAAAGACTTTTTAAGGTCAGGCACCATGGGTCATGCCTATAATCTCAACACTTTGAGGACCAAAGTGGTAGGATCATTTGAGGCCAAGATTTCAAGATCAGATTGGGCAACATAGTGAGACTCCGTCTCTAAAAACTTAAAAAAATAGCCAGGTGTGGTGGCACATGCCTGTAGTCCCAGCTACTTGGGAGGCTGAAGTGGGAGGATCTATTGAGCCTGGGAGGTGGAGTTTAAGTAAGCCATGATTGTACCACTGCACTCCAGCCTGAATGACAGAGCTGTCAAAAAAAAAAAAAAAATTAGTTTTATAGTGCAGTTTTAGGTTCAGAGCAAAACTGAGTGGAAGGTACAGGGATTTTCCATATTCTTCCTGCCCCTCCAACAAATATGCCCTGTCTCCCTCATATCAACGTATCTTCCCAGAGTGGTACACGTTTTATAATTGATGATCCTACACTGACACGTCATCATCACAATGAGTTCATAGTTGACATGAGGGTTCGCTCTGGGTATTGTGCATTCCAGGCATTTGGACAAATGTGTAATGACATGAATCCACCATTTGAGTATTACACAGATGAGTTTCACTGCCCTAAAATCCCCTCTGCTCCACTGATGCTTATTCCTTCATCCCCCTGCTCCCTCAGCCCCTGACAACCACCGATCTTTTTATTGTCTTCATAGTGTGGTATTATTTAATGTGTTTTGAAGTTGCACTGTTGCCCCAAGACATCATATGAGTAGAGGGTTAACCACCTCAGCCAAGAGTAATTTGGTCTGGGGAGGTCTCCACTGTCAGGACAAAGGCATTTCAGAATCATCCTAACAATAGTGTTCCCATAAGTAACCAGACACTGTTTGTATCCATGGCAACATGGCTCCACGAGCACTGCTTCCGAGGAGCAGCTACCCTTCCTGGGCACTGTCAAGAGTTGTTCTTCTCTGACATCCACTCCCCTCTTGCCCTGGCACACACCCCAGCCCAGGCACCAGGCATCCAGGGCCTTCTATGACTTTCTGGATGCACTCCTTCACAGCTGGAATGTGGTTGGCTTGTTGACTTCTGTTCCCAGCATAGTGAACAGTGGGCACTATAAGCCAGTAGGCACTCAACGGATGATTCTTCAATGAAATAATTGATGCCACATTTAGGTCTGTCTTTCTTGTATGTTACAACTTCTGTTCTTCAACAGAGCCCCCAGAATATTCCAGAACTTTGAGGTCTTATCTGGGGATTTCTCAGATGTTGGAGTACCCAGGTATCACCTGCTGAGCCAGTTTCCCTGGCCTCACCTGCAGGGGATCTGCATCGGTAAATCTGGGGCAAGTTCAGTACTTTGCATATGAGCACAGACCCAGGTGTTTCTGAACCTGGTGGTCCAGGGACTGCTGCAGGAAGGAACCAATAGAACTGCATGCCTTAGGCGCAGTGTGTCTCATCCATCTCTATCTATGGCAGTGGCTACAAGCCATGCCCAGGCCACATGGGCACATGCCTTTAGAATTATTTTGTGGGATGGATGAGTTACAGAACTGGAGCCCTAAGACTTGAGTTCTAATTTCAGCTCTGCCAGTTGCTGGCTGATTGAAACTGAACAAGCCACCTGCCTTCCCTGAGACTGTCCCTTCTCCTGTGAAATTAGGGCATTGGAATACATGAAGATCCCTTTATGTCCTTAATAACCTGTAAGTTTAAGAATCTAGGAAATCTCCATGCTGGTGGCTGCAGTTATATCCCCATATACTCAATTCATCAAGAAAGAGTCAAAAATGGCAGCAGGGTTGTGTCAACTGCTCTCCTTAGCAGCTATCATAAGTGAATTGCCTTTGTCATCTTCCCCAGCCACCACCACATTCCCACATGGCCACCATCACCCGAACCATCTGACAGTGGGGGTTCCCTCCTAAAACTGAGATGCAGGGCCCCACCGCAGGCCTTTCTTGCTGGCTGCTCTCCACTCCCACCCAAAGGCGCAGTTTTGCAGGGCTGCACACCTCCGAGAACTCAGTACTCTGTGTTTTACGTTGTTTCATATCCACTAGTGTTACAGAAACTGCTGCAGACCAGGGACCAAAAGTCCATAGGTTCTACTTCTAGCAGTGACACTAGTGAGATGAATGACTGCTGGCAAGTTACTTTATCTATCTGACCCCACCTCCCATGTACAGCATTGGGTCTCTATGCACATTTGTGGTTCTAAATCCTGGAGTCCAAATCAGGATTCTTTGTGCAAAATATACATAGCTAGGTCTTAACCTTGGAGATCCTGACTCAGTCCAGGCAAAGATGCAGATCTTGGGGAGGAAGCAACTTTCCAGAGGAGTCTCACCTTCAGTGAGTGCCAAGATCTCTCCTGTCTCTCGGTTCACAATGTTACCCTAACTAATCCATACTCTGATGTCACCTGCTAACAACTTAGCCTGTGGCATCAAACCAGTACCCCGTTTGCAGCTAGTACAAACACTTCTTTACATTTAAGTTTTGTTTACGAGATTTAGCCTATAATAATAGAGGCTGCCAGTTGGGTTTCAAATGTGTATGTTCCATTGCTAATAGGAAAAACTGCATCTATTATAAAACTTCTCTCTAGGAACTTAGCACAGAGGCAGGCCTTGTATTGCAAGCATTTGAAAACCCATCACCAGTATTCTGAACTGTGTTTTAAATCACCTGAGAACATTTCTTGAACGCTAGTCTTTGCTTAGAGTGACGAACCTATTAAGTGGTTCCATCAGTTAAGTTTGCATCTAAGCAATGTCTGAATCGCAGGAGGAAGCCAGGAGTTGTGTCTGGCTTTCTGGCCATACAAATGGCATGTGGAAAAGTCATTGTGTATTATTAATAGCCTTTGATGCATATTATTATGACTTTCTCACAATATTAATATTATTGGTTTTTATTGATGTTATTTTTATAGCAATGCTAATATTATGAGCTAAAACTTTCTGAGCATCTGCTGGGTGCCAAAAATTCTTATAAGTGCTTAACATGTATTAACTCCTAACAACACTTTGAATTGATTCTTATTGTCCTCACTTGACACATACAGGAAATAAAAACCAGACCATTAGACCGAGCGTGGTGGATCATGCCTGTAATCCCAATACTTTAGGAGGCTGAGGCGGGTGGATCACCTGAGGTCAGGAGTTTGAGACCAGCCTGGCCACCATGGTGAGACCCTGTCTCTACTAAAAACACACAAAAAATTAGTCGGGCACGGTGAACACCTGTAATCTCAGTTACCCGGGAGGCTGATGCAGGAAAATTGCTTGAACCTGGGAGGCAGAGGTTGCAGTGCACCAAGATCGTGCCATTGCACTCCAGCCTGGACAACAAGAGCAAAACTCTTGTTTGAAAAAAACAAACAAACAAACAGAAAATTAAGCATGTGAGGAGTTTGGCCTGGGTGGTGGAGCTTGTGAGCTATGAGCTGGAATCTGAGTGAAGGCTGGGCTGGTGGAAGGAGTTCACTCAAGCTCCCAAGGTATTCTATCCTCCAGGACTCTGAATCACCGGGGAGGAGGAGGAATTGTGGCAGGCCTAACACCTCTTCTTTCCCAAACACCAGGAGCAGGTTCTGTATGTTACAACCTGAGGTTACATTCTTGAAATGCATTTTGGGGAAGTCATTATTTTGGCTACAGCAGGGACTGATGTATCAGTCTATTAGAATTCAGAAAAAAGTAAGCAAACAAAAAAGGTGTTGGAATTAATTTCTTCTAGCATTTTGAAATGTACAATTGGTTAATGTTAACTATAGCCACCATGATGTATTGAAGACCAGGTCTTATTCTTTTTATCTAACTGTACATTTGTACCCATTAACCTAATGCTCATAGCATCAAGAAAAGATCAATATTTAAGGTGACAAATATCACAATTACCCTGATTTGATTATGTGAATGTGTTGGATTATCATATACACCCCCAAAATATGCACATCTAATTGTATCAATGAAAACAAAGACAAAAATTAAAGCTTTTACAGTAGAAAAAAAGTTTTAGACAGACTTGCTTGGAATGAATTACTGCTTTTGGTAACATAGTTTTAGAAGAGAGATTCACATTTAATGTTACTTTGTGCTAAGCACTGTAATCCATGCCTGGGTGCTCACAGCGTTCCTCTGGGACCAGGCATCACCATCTCCTCTGTAAAAGGAAGGTCAGCCTGTCGTCAAGGCCACAGGATAAATGGCTTGGCTGATTTAGGAAACCCAATTGGTCTTATTACAAAACGTGCGCATCTGCCCTTCACCAGGTGATTTTTCTGTAGGGTTATCTTCAAAAGTCCAACAAAGCTTTGTTTCACCATCTCAGGCAGTCTGTGACCAGGATCACCAGCCGTGTGGCATCAGGAAGAAGGGGCTGTGTGGCCAGGCTCCATCTCTGGTCCTGCAGGCTTCTGCCTTCGGCTTTCTGAAGGGAGCTGAACTAGAGATTGGGCCCAGCTCCGCAGCACAGTTTCAGGAGAGCCAGGATACAAACCATTCCAGTCTCTATTCCCACAAAGGAGAAGCTAAACCATTTTTTATTTGCCCATTCTAAGTGCCAAGTAATGTGCAACTGCTTCACATAAACCTTGCAGCCTTCCAGCTGACTCTGCTTTCAGGAGATATCCTTACGTCCCTTTTGCATGGCTTAGGAGACTGAAGCATGTGAGAACTGAATGAGGGGTCAAGGGTCACATAACACGTGAGCACGAAACTGGGACTCTCCTGGGGTATCAGACCCCAAAACCAGTGGTCTTCCCTTGATCTTAGCCAACGTCCGAGAAGCAATAAGGCCAGTGCTCTTGACACATGATTGTGCCTCTTACTTTGGGAGGGACTGTGGGTCCACTCTGCTTTTAACAGTAGGAAATTAAATATTTACATTTGATTCGAGTTTGGCCCCATGACTGTCCGGCTTGTTTCCTGTCAAAGGCCCAGATTCCCTGTTTTAAAGTAGAGGGTGAATTTGTGTAATGAGGAGGGATTGGGCAAGTGTAGGACACACTCTTTCACCTGCAGATTCACACTCCAAACACAAAGAAATACTGGATCATGGATGGCATATTTTAAAAGATGCCATAGGCATAATTAAAAAGCACAACAAAATTATATTTTCTCACGTCAGAGGGCAGAATCTTATGAGTTGTTGAGATGAAAATTGTATCTTAGGGGCTGAGAGCCTAACATCTGCTTGGGGGTATTTGTGGCCCTTGCAGCTGTTGTGTGCCATGAACATTAGAACTGAGCAGCTTTATAAAGCCAGGAACAAGGGTAGAGTTCCTGTGTCTCTGAATAGAAACTAGCAGTGCTTAACCTTCTGTACCAAGGAATGCATCACAAAAGCTAATGCGGGGACTGGGCCTGGGGTGGGACAGGAGTCACACAGAGGAGTCAGGATCCCAAATGTGGCTGGTGTGAGGGGCCTCAATGCACACTGTCTTTGCCGTTTGGAGAAGCTGAGCAGGAATTTAAGGCAAAAGCTGATCTGGAACAGATTGCAACCCAAAGGCTTCAAGCCCATCACAAAAATCATTGCCCCTGTGAAGATGCGGGCAGAGCTGAAGGCATTTCTGAGACTCCATGGGAGAGCGATTCCTAAGGAAGGTGCGCCCCCAGCACCTACGGAGACTCATCACCATGAGGGCAAACAGACTCTGTAAAAGGAGAATTGACCTCTAAGGAGCTGCAGACAATAGAGGGATTAAAATGGGCCTTTGATCATTCAAAAAGCATTTTAAAGAAAAAAATAAAGTAACATAATCCAAATTCCAACTGGAGACTTGAGAAAGAAGGTAATAACAAAATGGAAAATAAAGTCACTGAAATGAAGCAAGTGAGTTGGATTAGAATGTCTCCTGGCCATTAGCTCTGTCCCTGGCTACAAGGTTCTTGGGGACTGTGCCTCCTTTGACCTTGAATCTCAACGCCCTAGCATAGTGCCTGGTTCTGGGTAGGTTCACAGTACACATGTACCTCCCAACTGGATGGATTGCCAACTTAAGTGTTTGTAGGAAAGTGTTATTTTCAGGCACTTCAGGTGTGTCAGATGTTTTCTGTTCTAGCCAGGCATTGTGGACACCACCTCAGTGTGTGAGGGAACGAGCTGCATTGGTGGAGAGGAAACCAGCAGGAGCACAATAGCGACCCATTTCTCTTGTCTTACGCACTGCAGTGGAAATAGCCCAGTGTGCATGGTGGATTTTATAATGGTGTCAATAGAAATATAGGGGGTTTCCTCTATGAGCTTGCTGGCTTACATGAGCTCCTTCTCTGCAGCATTTCTCTAGCATCTCCTGTCACATCGTTTATTGTGTTCACTAGTCCTGTGCTAACGAGGATCTTTGAAAAATGACTGGTATGGTAATGATCTACGGAACTTACTGTAGATAGCAATTAAATATGGTTAACGGCGGGTTACACTGACACATTAAAAGGACTACAGGCTGCGATTTATGAAGACAGCTCTGCTGCCTCCTTTGTATGTGATGCATTTCTCTGGTTTCTGCTTAGGCTGTCTGGTCTCAGAAGGGAATGATTTCCAGGTCTTCCCCACCATCACTCCAGTTGCCAGGCCACCCAAAATCACATTAGCAGGCTTTATTGTCCCTACTGCACCTCCTAATGCCCTCAGGGTGCTTGAGGTAGCTTTTTTCCTCTATGAGCTTGCTGGCTTACAAGGTAAGGCCTAGGTCAACATTTTGGTGTGCAGAAAAGGCATGTGCTATCAGAGGAGAAAATTTAGATACAATATTAGATGATTAGAAAATTTAGATGATTCTTATAAGTGATACAAGATAATTTGATGACAAGAATTGAGATTATATGCTGAGATCTTACTGTCTTAAACTTTGTTGATTTCTGAAAATAATAAAAATGCAATCCTAGCTAAAGGAAGAGAAGTAGCCTAGATCACCAGTGGCCAGGAAACTCTGTAAATAAGTATTGCCTTTATGCAGCAATCTCACCTAATATGAGACTCCAGATGGAAGATAGTTCCTAAGAAGTCAAAACACAAACCAAGATCATGTAAATTACTCTCATGTGAAAAGTAGGCAAGAGATAACCAACCCAGTCCCAACTGTCTCACACCCACACCGGCACCCTGTACTCATGGATGCCACATTCTTCAACATTTGCATTTCTGTTAACAGAGTTAAAGTAGAGCAAAGATAGGCTCTTTTACCAAGACCATATTGACTACATACAGATGCAATGCTAATAACAACATGTGTAAAACAAGATCTTAAGATACTGTTATGTTTTTCTCCCTCTTTTGTGGCCAAGAGTGTGTGCTCTCTTGCCTTTGTAGATTGCTCACGTTTTTGGGTGATAGGACCAAAAGCAAAAGTGTCTAGGGCACTAGGAGACAAGGCAAGCCATTATCTGTGAAAGCCTGGGTTTTCTGAGAGGAAGCATGCTGGACACTGCCAGTAGAGGGAGAAGTCATGGTGTGAAGTTTTCCATGATGAGAGATAAGGACAGCTAGGGCATGGGGATGCAGAGGATGTTCTTGTTGTTGATGGTGTTGTGGTTGTTGTACCCCAAGTCCCTGGGACAAGACGGCCCCATGCACACAGAGGTCATGAAAAATGTGAGGACCCTGGACACTGAGTGTCACGGCTTTGGGGACAGTGATGATGAGTCCCTGTGTCCCAAGTCAGCTCAGTCAGCTTATCTAAAAGGGACAAAGAGTACCTCTGTGGGAACAGTTGGAGCTGAAGAACAGAGAACTTTTCCTTTGGTATTTGGACTCTATGGAACCTTTGGGAATTGTGTTAAAGTCCAGGAGGAATGACTGAAAACATGAGTGAGATAAATGTGCAGCCAGGAGGCTGAAGATAAGTTAGGATGTGATTTTATTCAATTGGGAGGAACCATGGCCAAGTATAATTCTTCTGGTGGATTCTGAAGTTATTTGGAATTTGCCCATAAGATGAATGTTCCTGAAGAAGGAAGGATGTGGAAGCTGATGCTGAGGCCTCATTTCCACATGTGAATTTCTAAGAAACTACAGCTTTCATCCAAAGTGGAGATGAATGGCACTGGGGTCCATGTTGCCAGAATGCTTGGGGACAAGGAATGAGGACTTGTCACCCAAGGCATGGGATCCATAGTGGGCGTGGGAGTGGAAGCCACAGCCTTTGTGGAAATGACTAATTCACCCAAATCCAAGGCGTTTTCCACAACTGAGAGGCCTGGGCTGAGGATAGAGATTTGAGCCTTAACTGAGACATCCTACTGGGAAGTTGCATCAGTGGTCAGTATCTGAGGCCACAGAAAGTGTCACATGACGGTGTTTTACAGGGCCTCACATTTAGGACATTTGTGTACTCAAAGAGAATCTTTGATGACCATGACTCAGAGAAACTTTTAATAATTTAAAACAAGTTTTGGATCATGTTGATGATGACAGATGGTGCAAGCCACCTACTAAATCCCTCTGGGGAGGGGTGGTATTTCTGCCTTGTTCTGAGGGATGTGGAGGCTCTGGACAGGGAGATGTGAAGCTGTAGGCATGGCTTTGTCTCCCTAGAATGGGTGTGACCAGGGCAAAGCTGGGACATCCTCAACCCAAAGTTTTGCACAACTGGATTTGAACTCCTTGTCAATATTCCTAACCAGTGGTGACACGGAAGGGAGAGGAGGAGGAAAAAAGGATGGCTCATCATCAAGAGCAAAAGCAAGAAATTCAGATAGGAGATTTCACTTGGCTTTTCCAGTCTTAGGTGGGGACCCATGGTGGTAGTGAAGAGCTCTGGAATCTTCCAGAGAAACAAGCATGGGTGCCCTTTAACAGGTCCCAGATAGCCAGTTACTGCAGAACAATGTCCTGTTACCAGAAGCTTATTGCAGACCTCGTAACCTGAATCATTGCGTTGGCCCAGGGCACACCTAGGAGGGTGACTTGGGAAGGAAATTCCAGACTGAGGTAAATACCAACATCTGATAGGAAAGCATTTCAGAGACAAGCTCCAAGAGCTTTGGAAAGTGGAACCTTCACCCACTTCCCACAGTTTATAAGGGGATTGGCAGTGGTTGTTTTGGGGAGGATAATAATGGGGAAAGAGAATTGGGTATGTTATGGCACACAGAACCAAAAATGGAGATTCCTAAGTAGTCATCTAATAGCCAGGGAATTCTTGGGCAATTTCAAGAAACTCAAAAAGTGTTATAGAGAGGAGGCCCTTGGAGTTTGTAGGAGACTCGGTTTGTCTATCTGGCCCCAAGGCCCAGAAGTAGTTGACAAAGAGACCCAAGTTGTCCCCTGGATGCCAAACTTGGGGAGAGAATGGTCCTGGGTGGCAGCCCCTCCCCATCCAGCCTCAGTCAGCGCTCTTCAGCAAGTCTGCCTGCAGGTACCTATGGAGTTGCAGTGTAGCCATTTTATTAATGGTTTTCTGCTTTGGCTGGATTTCAGACATAAAGAAGAGAAGAAGGAAAGGTCTGGGTGACCTGCCCCTTCCGATAACACTAAAGTTGCACACATCTCCTCTGCTCATATTTGATGGGCTGGGACTTAGTCACTAAGCCACACCCATTGCAAAGGTGCTGGAAAGCGTTGCATTCTCTGATGACCACATGCCCAGCTAAATATTGGGGTCATCTATTCCTACATAATAAGACATAAGTAAAGTGCAGTCACTGAGAATCACTAGCAGTTTATACCACAGGTATCTTGACAGCCCAGGAGAGACACTGGGTTGAGTTAAAATAAAAACTGGAGTAAATACAATGAGAAGATAGAAAGCCTGCTAAGAACACTGGGGTACTTGAGAGGAACTTTAAACAGTGTCTTTGCTAATGTTTATGGTAACTGTTCAGATCGTCTGTTTCTTTACGCTAATTGTTTTCTGATTGTAGAAGCAATAATAACTCGCATCTTGCTTGAGAAAAAATTTAAAAGTATGAAAAATCAAATATAATTAATTTTCACACTACCAAGAGGTATTGCTGCTTCCGTGTTGATATGTATTTGTCTTGTATTTTCTACAGATGCACACCCACACAGACACGTTCATGTTGATAATAGAATTTGAATGCATGTATTTATATCTTATAACTGGATTTCTTTCACTGAAATAATTTGATCAGGTATCTTTCTCTTGGATGTGTCCTAAGAGTTCTTTCTTTCTCTGATAGAGCCAGATCAAGGAAAGAGACAGGAAAGCAGATGATCGTACCTGCCTTCCCTAAGTGCACTCGGGAAGAGAAGGATCACCTCAAAAAGGGTTAAGGAAAGAGAGCATGGAAATTACTTCCACACGGGCGGTCGTGGCTTGGACTTTGCTAGTGAGCCCTGCCTGCCCGCTCGGCTTCCATTCACTCAAGCCCAGCTTGAGCTTCTCCTCCAAGTGCTGGTAGCAGTCATTTATGAGGATGGAAAGGAGGAGAATAAACACGCCTCTCAGCTCCCAGGCACTCTGTGTGTGTAGACAGGCGCGGGCGGGTGGGACACCTCAACACACCCGTGATCCTCACCAAGGCTGGAGACCTGCAGTGCACACTCCGGGCCGGTGGAAATGGCTCCCCCTGGGGCCCTCTAGTGCTCCTCAGCTGCCGCATTAGGGCGCCTCGCCCCAGTCCACGTACGGGGTGTGCCTGTCAGTGGCTCACCTAAGGTGTGCGGTCCGCCTGGAGTGCCGGGCACAGCCTCCTTGCGTGGGCTTCAGCGGGAATTGAAAATGACATTTCTCAGGGTCAGCTTTTCCTTGCCCCATAGGCTAGCTTTAGTAACTAGCAACGTGTGTGCACGTGTGTGCGTGTGCCTGTGTGCGCACACGTGTGTGTGTGTTAGTGAGTGGGAGAAAGGAAGGGGAGGGGAGATCCAGCTATGTAAGCACGTTATTTATTCCCAAGCCCGTTCTAGTTAGGAAAACATTCCCTAGGATCTCAGTATGAATTAACATTCTTTAAACACACACACACACACACACACACCCGTGCGCGCGCCTCGTGCTCTCCTTCTCCTCCTCCTGACATGATGGACAGCAGGCGCAGCCCAGGGCCCTGCTGTGCCCACCAGTCTCTCTGGGGCTCTTCTTTCCCTGGGTCTTCCAGGAAGCTCTGAAAGAGCCCGGACCCTGCTCCCCATTTCTTCCCAGCTCAACCTCCACCTCCCCCGACTTCAGGCGCTGAAGGAGGCAGGTTTCTTCTCTGTTAAGGATCCGGCGGGCAGGCACGGAGGGTGCTGGACGGGCTGAAGGGGGTGGAAGGAGAAGCCACCCTGCCACACACACGGGCTCCCGTCCGTCCCTGCAAGAGCCCCCCACTCCCCCGCCCCCCCAGCTGCCGGCAGCATCCTGTGATCCCTGGAGAGATTTTTCATGAGGGCTATATATTTGGAGAGAGAGAGGAAAACGCAGCTAGCCCAGGAAGGAATCAACCCCACACGGAGAGTGGCTGCATCTTAAATATTTCCAGATAGCAAATAGCCCATTAAAAGCCCACATTGCAATGCCTTGGAGGGGGGCTGCCTTTCCCTGCAATACCCCGGGACCGTCGGTAAAGCAGGCTTTGTCATCGTCTGCGTTTTCGCCTCGGCGCTGTCCTGTCTCAGCTCCTCCTGACTCAGCTGAAGGGGGATGGTGAATAATGCATCACCTAGGGAGAGGCGCTGGGGCTGCGGGGCACAGCTGAGTGTGCAGGGGGAGCCCCTCAGGCTTTCTCTCTGTCTGCCTCCATCTTACCGTATCCAGAGACCACACTAAAATGGTGGCTGACGTGCAGACAGGGGAAACTCCTTTCTAGTTATGGCCACGAGGCAGAATGCTGAGGTGTTGTCTAGGTAAGAAGCAAATCTTAACCTTGGGTCTCCTTTCTGCACATGTAACCCTGTATGGTGATGCCTCTAATGTTCAGGGAGCTAAGCCACAATGCTTTTATTTTTTCAATTTATTTTATTTATTTATTTTGTTATTTTATTTTACCTGCACAGCTTCACCCCTAAAAGGTCTCAGGAAATAACCCTTTCTGTCTGCTTTTCTTTCTTTTCATAAAAGAATCACATTGCCTTTGCCTGGTAGGCTCAGTTGGATCTCCAAGTGGCGGTACCGTTCTCTCCACTTCAAAAATACACAGAAACATGTGGAAATGTTCTGTCACACAGATTGAAAAGCATGTGCACCAAATTTTCGCAGACCTGATTCGAATGTAGATAAAAGTGCAAAATCCAGAGGGGGGAACACGCCATAGAAATCCTGCCTTCTATACTATAATTTAATCATCGTGTGCCACAGAATGTCTTTGCATAAATTACAACCACAATGATAGCATCACTTTCACAAAAGGTGGCCTCTAATCGATCTGACTCTCCAAGAGATGGCTGGGTTTTTCAAAGCAGAGAAATGATGCCCCGCAGTCTTAAAGAGCTGTTGATTGCACCTGGGGCTCCCGTGGCTGGCGCCCATGGAGCAGCCCATCCTAGCTGTTCCCTTGTTCAGCTGATTTTCTTTTTTATCTTGACATTTGCTAACCGCTTTTTTTTTTTTCCCGGGAAGAGAGGATTATTGGCAACTGGCACCACCCCCACGTCTGGAGGAGGGACGTTTCTAGGATGACCCCCAGAGTGGAGAAATAGCCGAGGTAACCTTTTTGCTATGAATGTCTTCCCCTGCCTCCGTCTTCTGTTCCTTGCCTTTCCCCCATCCCTTGAACAAACATGATTTTTAAATTCCCCTCATTTTTAGTGCTTTGGAGTCTTCTCAGATCTGGAGGAGAACAGTTCCCGAGCTGCGCGGAGCAGTTCCGGAGCCCTGGCTGCCTTTCCCGGGCCTAAGCCCCCAAGAACAGAGTCCTTTTCAGGACCATGGGAGCATGTTTTAAAAGGCTTTCTATTGAAGCAAGGCCGTCAGCCAGCCGTGCGTGTCCGCATTGTGGTGGTCCCAGAGCCTTATGGACGATCTCTTTGAAAGAATAGGGTTGGGAAGATTCTCAGGACAGAAGCGGCTAATTTCCATCCTTGGAGCTTTATCTCACAAAGGATATTTGATAGAAAGAAAAAATGGAGTCTGTGGAAGCTTTGCTCCTATTTCCAAATGGGTTGACTCTGGATGGAAAGGTATATTTTCACATTTTTCCCAATAGAGGAAAGCTTTTAGTGCCAAAATCCTCAAAGGAGAATGAACATCACACATCACACATCACACATGTATGTATAAGGGTAGATAATATGGTAAAAAATCCAGTGAGCACAAGCACACAAGGGGCGTTCAGTACAGGTTAAATGAATAAGTAAGAAAAATTCAAAGTTGTTATTGCTGTTTATGAGAGTGGTGATTATTAGCAGATGCAAATGTATACTCCCTTTTGTAATCACAACAATGTAAAAGTCTTATCTGTAATCATTACCATGGGGACACTTAAATATTTAGTCCTGGGGACAAAATGGTTTGTAGGCAGGACGTCCTGTGTGTTTATGTGCACATACAAAATGCAGCCCTGGCCCCAGGACTGCAAGGCCTCTGAGGGCATCATTTACATTCAGGGGTGGTCCTGATCAACATGGTCCCATAGAATAATAGAGGGAATTTCAGAGAGTACAGTGTTAGATAATAAACGCTTTCCACAGACTCTGTTTCTACGTGGAAATTTGAAGTGCTCAGTGAAAAAGAATAGTGAAAATAAAGACAGGAAGTATATACGACAAACAATTTTTCCTCTCTGCAAATCAGATTATTCCCTTGCGCACCCTGCAACCCCCATCAATGATGTCAAACTCAATGGACGGTTGAACTAACAGTTTGGGAGTCACCAGGGTGACAGTGTGTGTGTCCATGCTGTGCACCTTGAATTAGGCTGGCCACCACGGCTGTGTACAGCTACCCCAGGAAGAGCCCCTCCCCTCCTCGTCGTTTCAGTGGAAAACGTGCTGATTGAGACCCGGCTACAGGAATCACATTTGGGCAGAGAGAATGGTTTACCCTTTTCATGAGGGGTCTTGACTCAAGAACACTTGCCAACTCTGCTTGTCCATTTCCCATTCTTTACAGTTTTTCCTGTCACTCCTTAGATTGAGAAAGAAAAATCTATAGGAACAGTTCGGAGGGATTTCTCTTTTGTTCGTAAATAAACCTTAACCCTGCATGAGCTCGTTCACACTAGGGAAGTTACTACCACTGGCTTTGAAGCCAGGCAGATCTGGGTGTTCCTTCCCATTTCTTTATTTGCTTTGTGGGTGACCTTTTCCCAGCTTTTCTGGTATTTCATCCTTCTTAGTGAGGGCTTCTTTAGCTGCAGAACAGGGGCAATAATGCCTACCTTGCTGGGTTGTAGTAGAGAATGCTATTTATGCAGGAAAATACAAAAATCACATAGCACACAATAGGAGCTTAATACATAAGAATTATACAGTCTTTTGTGTATATATCAATGTATTTCATGTCCTTAATGTTTATTTAAAGCAAGTACATTCTTTTGAATTAAGCATAAAAAGGTCATAAAATGCCAGATATGTGCTTATTTGAAGTGTTTGCAAAGCTTTGCAATTGATTTAAAATAAGGAGATGGTATAACAGGGTCTTAGCTCTGCCACTAATTAGTTACACAATCTTAGATAATGTCACTTCCCTGGGTCTCAGTTGTAAACAGTTGCTTAATAAATAATTTTTGTTTTGCTGTCATAAATAATCCAAAATTAGGCAGTGAAATATGGAAGCTCCATCGGCAGGGGTTTCTGTGATGTTCAGGTGCTGGAGGGAAGTGTGAGCGGGCACTTCCACTTGCCTCCCTACCAGCGCCCTCCAGAAACACTGCTCACAGGATGCAGGGGCGCTTCTCCTATTTCTTTTTTACTTGATCTAGAGGCCAGCCAGGCAGGAGTCGTCCTGTTCTTGGATGCAATGTGGCCCAGACCCAGGCTCCAGCAGCAGGTCTGACTGCAGCACTTTCTCCCTCAGGGTGGCTCCCAGACCCTTGGATTCCCAGTCAGGACTGCGGAGGGCCCAGTCTTCCTCACCACCAGGCCCCTCTCCTGGAAGCTGCGAAAACCTTCCTCCATTTCAGGCACTGGGAATCAGCATTATTTGGCGTCTGCCTGGATTTGTCACAGATTTATCCTGCAAAGTCTCTCCCCTCCTGACCTCAAATGTTCCTGTCCTTACAACCAGACAGTAGGCCCCAGGGCCTCCAGGGCTCCTTCCAGTGCCTCCTTGTCATGTTTTGAATCAGAGCTTATGAGGCCACCCACACAGGTAGGCTGGAGAGGAGTGACAAGAAGTTCACCGTCGGACAGTAGTGAGCAGAGCGACAGAGGCCCCCAGAGGCTTCGCACAACAGAAAAGGCCAACTCCGGCATTTGCAGGGGACGTGAAAGAGCCATACTGTGAGGAACAAAAGGAAGCCTCGTCTCTGGAAGCCGGGAGCCTCGTCTCTGGAAGCCGGCAGGAGAAACAGTCGGGGTAGACAGCAGCGGCAGGGACCAGAGCTGACCAGAAGGCTGGGTCCCAGCAACAATTAGAGAGGCAGCAGCTGAGGCCCCTTCCCTGAGAGCCATTTCAATTGCACAGTGGCCACAGAAGGCTGCATTGGCCCGGCAGCCAGCTCTGCAGAGCCATTTGTCCACAAGGAAAATAATAGCCCCGGCCTCATTGCTTTGGGCTGCAGGGAGGACAATGACCCACCATGAAAAGAGTTAAAAAGATTCTGGGGAAGGGGAAAGGCAGGCCCACACGGTGGCAATTCAAGATCTTTTGGATGCCGTGAGCGTGTTCTTTAATTAAGCCCCTCTTCTTCAGCTCATCCTGCAGAAACGCACCTGCTTCCCATCTGCCATCCAAAACGGCGAGCACAAGAATGACTTCACACTGTCACTTTCAGAGTTCCGCTGTGGCCCACAGTGATTTTTCAAGAAAGGCAGCCACAGACTCACTCGCTCTTTCTCTTTCTCCCTTGCTCTGAAAGATTCTATAAAAACCACACTAAAAAGTGTGTGAGCCAAGCAATTTCATTTACCAAAGGAAGAAGGTCATACATAGCATTCATTCTAAGAATATCAGGCACACGGCCAGCCCTGGACACAAGGCATGAAGACCAGAGGCCCCTTTATTGACCTAATCTCTATTTTCTCACCCAAACTGCATCTGTGCCTGAAAGCTGGAACACACAATATTTCCCTCTACCAAAATAATTTTATATTCTGCTGCAGCATGTAACAAACAATTAAAGGTGGTGACATGGGCTTCTGTCATTTTCCGAACAACCCAGTTCTGTTTGGTGTTACTGCAGTGGTTGTTATTTTAGGTGGTTCAGTGCTTATTCCATTCTGCCCGTTGGTCCCATTCACATGGGCCTGCAACAGGCATGAGTCCATGCCCTGTCTTCTACCGCCTGGGAAATCATGTTACTGCCAGTACTGTGTTGGGGCCTTGCTTGAGGTCCTGTCCCCTGTCCTCTTCACAGATGTTGCTGTGCCTTTGTGGAGAGGACTGAATGGGCTGTTTCCCTCTCCAACCCGTGTCTGCTGTCTCCAAAACTAAAGGAGGCTGCAGTGAAACCAGCCTGGCCCAGGTTCCTCTAGTGCCTGTTGTGGCTCAAACTATCCAAACTACAGTGGCCGATTCCCAGCAACCCATCCCTTTGTACCCTTGTGCCCCGTTGAAGAATTGGCCTATGTTATGAGTAGGGAAGCTAAGGTCGTTAACAATTTGTGCAGATGTACAAAGAAAGTGCAAGTCAGAGGTCCTTGTCTCAGCTACTTCTCTTGAAAAATGACTCCATGCCCTGAGATGCTATAAATGGAACAAACAGTGTGAAGTGGTTCTCCCCCTCCAAGAAACTGCCCCCTGACGTGTTCCCCCATTAGACACCTGCTCCTCCAAGCCTGGTCTTCTCTCTGCATCCACTTGCCCCATGCCTCCCCCACCCACCATGCTTGCCTCCTTGTCACACACATGATCTCTGGTCCTACCTTGCACTTGGTGCTGGGGGCTGTGATTCCCTCTGCCTCTGTCCCCTGACACCATCCCTGACTTCATCCTTCACCACGCACTGGTCTCGCTTCCTCAGGAGCTCTGCGGATGGCCTTGTTCTCTGATTATTTGATTATTCCATTATCAACCCAAAGCTCACTGGGTCTATAGGGCTGAGAGGTCATTTTTATTATATCATTTTAATGATTCAGATGAAAGATTCCCAGGCACAGATTTATCACCACTGCCTAAAGAAAAGCAGAGACACACGTAATTCCACACTTTGAAAATCTATTCTTAAAAGCAAAAATATGATTCAGTTGAAGGTATTCATAAAACAAGATGTTCATTGAAAAAGCCTGATGATTTTTAGCATTTCAAATAATTGTGTACAGTTATGGTCATTTGTTAACTATTTTGGAGACTGCGAGCTGATCATTATCTCTCTTTTTCAGATAACAAAATATATCTACCCTCTCCCAGAGTGTAAACTAATCTGGTGGCTGGAAAAAACAAACAAACAAACAAACAAACAAAGATCTGTGAAGAAAGATCTGACTTTTCAACTGGCGCATACCGTTCCTTGAAACAGAGGTGATAAACCCGTAGAGACGAAACCATCAAACATCCAGGCAGGGCCTGTTTATCTCTGGGCAGAAATCTGTTCAATCCCATGATAAAACAAGGTTTGAAATCAGGGATTCAATTTCACAAACTAAGCAAACATGTGTGTACACACATGTGCATACTGTGCATCTCCCAGTGCGCACACGCACAACCCATTTCGCAGGGTCCCAGCAGAATTGTCTCTGTAGGAAAAGCGCTCAGTCTTGCTGATTTGTGGCCCTTTCTCCGGTTTGCATCAGGTTGGGCCTCATAACACAGGACTGGCCTAGGCATTAAGTCAGAGCTGGACTATGCCAAGCTCTTCCCCATCCCTTCTCCATTCCCGGGGCTGAGTAGTAGTTAGAAGGGTGAGCACAACACACCCAGGCACTTATCCCCTCTACGTCTTCTGCCTTTCCTCTTTCCACTGTGGGCATTTCTTCTTAGAGTAGCTTTCTGATCCTGCTCGCTGGTAGTCCGCTTCTTAAGACTGGCCATGTTTCACAATTCCTCCAATTGCCTTACTTCCCCTCAGGCTCTCCCTTTTCCCGGATAACTCATTGACACCTGTATTAGAGTTTTCCAGAGAAACAGGACCAATAGCATATATAGAAATAGACAGAAAGAGATTTATGATGAGGGAGGGATTGGCTAAAATAATGGTGGATACAGAGAAGTCCCACAATCTGCCACCTGAGAGCTAGAGGCCCAGCAAAGCTGCTGGTGTTGTTCCAGTCCAAGCCCAGAGGCCTGAGAACCAGGACCACTGACGTGCAAGGACAGATGAAGACGGGCGTCTCAGTTCAAGCAGAAAGGAAATTCACCCATCCTCTGCCTTTTTGTTCTCTTCAAGCCCTTGACAGATTGCCTGGTGTCTACCCACATTGGTGAGGGTGGATTTCTTTACTCAGCTTCTTTACTCAGCTTACTGAATCAAATGCCAAACTCTTCCAGAAGGACCTTCACAGGTATGCTCAGTAGGAAAGTTTTACCAGCTATCTAAGCCCAGTCACATCAACTGAACCATCACATCTTCACAGGTATGCTCAGTAGGAAAGTTTTACCAGCTATCTAAGCCCAGTCACATCAATTGAACCATCACAACACCTAAGACTTGAATTTCCAACTGTCTGCTGGTGTTTGTAAAACATTGAGGCTGGGTGCGGTGGCTCAAGCCTGTAATCCCAGCACTTTGGGAGGCTGAGACGGGCGGATCACGAGGTCAGGAGATCAAGACCATCCTGGCTAACACGGTGAAACCCCGTCTCTACTAAAAATACAAAAACTAGCCGGGCGAGGTGGCGGGCACCTGTAATCCCAGCTACTTGGGAGGCTGAGGCAGGAGAATGGCGTAAAACCCGGGAGGCGGAGCTTGCAGTGAGCTGAGATCTGGCCACTGCACTCCAGTCCTGGCGACAGAGCGAGACTCCGCCTCAAAAAAAAAAAAAAAAAAAAAAACATTGATAGGCAGTTCATCCCTCTCTGTTGAATCCTGGACAGTTTCAAAACCTGTTGGTCAGCTCTGTCCCATTCTGCAGGCACCACAACCTCCAAACATCCAAATAAAGTAAGTGTCCTGGCTTACTCTACTTCTGACCTGTCCTTCACAACCTGCTTCTTCTCCAAATTACCTATGTGTAATCTATGGCATTCTCATCATTAGCCCAAACTAGCAATCCAGTCCCTACAAACACACACACACACACACACACACAACACAAACACACACACACAAACACAGACCCTAAATTCCCCTAATTTGTTTACTGAATCTGAATCTGCTTCTTCTGCTGCTGAAACATTTCTGGAATCCCTCTCTCCTCTCATGCGCTGCCGCTGCCCAAGTTTAGGTACTCATAAATTCTTATCAATGTGATTTCTAATGCACCTAATGGGTTTCTTATATCCAGGTCTCCCCTTACTCTCCAGTCTATCTTCCACTCTGCTCCTAGACTTGTTTTTCATATATAAAACTCTTATTTTCCAGCACATATAGAATAGGCTTCTCAGCACGGCACTCGAGGCTTTGCAAATGTGCTGTCTACCTGTGCAGACTCTCAGTGAACCTGTAGGGGGTGCACCTGTGCAGACTCTTAGTCGCTACTCCCCTCTCTTCAACACTCATGGCCCATCCGGAAGAGGCTGCCTTCAGGCCTTTTCAACTCTGCACATGTCCCTCCACTAGGAATGCCTTGTCTCTCCCAGGCTTGGCAAAGTGCATTTTCAAGGCCTCTTGTAGTGCTGTGCGCTGTATGCTGTACGTGATACGCCCCCAAGCTCCAGGCAGTTTGGTCTTGTGAGTGCAAATAAAGGGCTTATCACAAGTCCTCTCACTTGCCTTGAACTTGGGATGTCTGACCTTTTCTCATGTGTAGCTTAGTGCAGGCTCAGGGTAGAATGAGGCGGGGGGGCAGTGCTGAACATGGAGATGGTTCTGGGGAGTCTCTGTGTGAGTCATATTGCAAGGCCTCGGGTAAAACCTCCTGCAGCCCCTCTTTCCCCTGGCCGGTCTGAGCTAGGGGAAACGGCATGCTTGCCATCATCACTACCACGCTGTGTTCCCATTTGCTACAAGGACACAATCAGCATCATTGCTCCATTGTCCTCAAAGCCCGTTCCATTCATTTTCTTATTCAAGGCAATGGTTTTTCTCCCCATTCCACAAGTGAGGAGATGAAGATTCAGACAGAGCAAGTATTTTTTCACAGTAGCAATTCACCCTGTGATTCTCTGGACTAGAGTCATCTTGTGGATACTCCGTCTCCCTCCTCTGGTCTCTCTCTTTCCTCCGTCCTCTTTCTTCAAACTTGTGTCACCTCTGTCTCATTCTCTGGTCACTTACCCCCACCATCCTTTCTTGGCTCACATCTGAAGTACTCCAGACTACCAGATTAGGTAAAAATTCAAAGGCATGAGAAAATGGCAAGCGTGGAAACAAAATCTTGAGAGAGATGAATCCAAAAGAAGCCTCCTCCCCCCACGAATTCCTTGGTGCCCCATCAGCCTCCATCAATCGATAGACCAGCCTCACTCTGACCACCCGTGTCTTCCACATACTATTGCTCTTGTATTTGTTTTCTGCATCTGGAACAAAATAATGCGTTGTAGTCATAGTTGATGTTCTCCAGGGGATTTGACTACCCTCACACAAAATCTCTAGTAAAAAGAGCTGATTTAAGTCACACATATAAAAGCAGCATGATAGCATGCAACGTTTATCAAACCTTGGTGGAAAAGGATTGCCTGGAAAGCTTTTTGGAAAGTGTGTCCATTCTCATCTCTAGTGATGGTGTGTGACTAGGTCTGGGCAGGATTCCTGGAGTGTCAGGAGATTCCTGAAGGAGGTCAACAGAAATCTCACTGGCGAAAGAAGAACTGACTTTGAATTTAGACAGACCTTGGTTCAGACCTTACCTTTGCCATATGCAAACATTAGAATTTTGAAAGAATTGCTCATTTTCATTTGACTTTTCATTTCATTTTGAAAATAAAAACTTCCCTTTTCATTTTGTTTTGACTTTCAGTTTTTTTCCCTTATAAAGCAAATCAAAGTGAAACCTTCCTCAAGGCAACATGCCAGAAGCAAATGAAATCAATTAGATTAATCCATTAAATCATGAAATAAAATAACCATCCTATGTTGGTTTTCGTATAAATGGAAAGTTGCTTTTTCCATGTCAGAGTGAATGTTTTATATAAGTATAATTACACATAAAGGAAAATATTATAATCCATTGAGAAAGTGGTTGTTTTATTTAGTTTGAGAATTACATGCTATTAATGTGTTTGTATCATTAGAAATTTTGCAGAGATCCCTACAGAAAATAATTATAACAATTTCCTTTTATTTCAGCTTCAACACTGTGGTAGCAGGTATCCTGAAGATACTGCCTGTGACACCTCCTGGAAATTCTGTGTGCACGACTACAGGCATTATTTGAATGCTTGGCTGAGTTCAGGAGAGGGACTCCGCAGCAGCCAGAGTGAAGAACAAAGTGTTGAGAGATACTGGGAGGACACAGGAATGCAGAGGACAGGGATGCTTTTCTAATTTGTGCATCAGGGGATTGGGGGCACTCACCACAGGAGACAGAAGTTGGGTCTTTGAATCCTTGGGTCAGAAATCAAAACTTACTCGTATCTTCTGCTCCACCCAACTAAGCCTGGCCCTGGCTAGGTCACACCCTCACTGAAAAGTATGCAAGAAAAAAACCTGCCTGCTAGCTCAGGGGGCTGGAATGAATTCCAGGCTGTGTCTACGTGGATGTCAGTGAGGTATGAGTAAAATACAGGCTGCGGGAACTTCCCTGAATGTTTGTAACCATGGACCTAACTCATAAAGGATCAGGATTGGAACTGAGATTATCAAGGCTGTGAACCCGTAGTGCACCTGGTGGAAACACATGCAAACCACTCCTGAAAAATGAACTTTCCAGCATCCCCATGCCCCAAATTCATGTGGAGTAATATGCTTAAAATGCTTAAAGACATTTAAAAAAGGAAATATAGTTATCAGAAAAGACAGAGGATGCTTCAAAAATACGAGATAGATTTTAGAAAAAATTAAATGGAACGTGTTAAAAATGTGATCATTGAAACTGGGATAATTCAAATGAGAAGAACAGCACATATGATGCCCATGGAAAAAAGAATTAATGGGTAGTAGAATAGATTATAATCATTTATCCCACATCAAACAAAAAGAGATACAGAGATTTTATCTCTGTTTACCTGTTAGAAACCTCATAGGTTACCTGTTAGAAACCTACCTCTAATTAGAGGACCAAAGAAAGAAAACAGACACAAGTGGAAGAGAGGCAATATTCATAGAAATGATAAATATTTTTCCCACAACTTATGAAAGAATGGAGTCTGGAGAATCAGGAATTTCAGTAAGTCCTAAGAAAAATAAGTCCTATTGAGTACATACCTAAACTCATTGCAGTGAAACTGCATGCTACCCGATACAAGACATGATTAACACACACACACACACACACACGCCGAGAAAAAACAGACTCCTAATAAAGAAAAACAAATTAGTCTGATAGTAGACTTCTCAATAGTCATCAGGGAGGCTGGGGTTTACCTTGACTGCCTAAATTAAAGTCCATTCCCAAGGACATCTCAAATGGCCAAGTAACCAGTCCCCGCTTGTTTACAGAGTGCGAAAGTTGTTTAGATTTGCAATGAACCGCCTCTCTACCTCCACCTCACCGAGCTCTGAGGCAAATGGATTTCCCTATTATAAACTAGGAATGAGTGTCTGAAAGAAGGCTTTTCTGATTCCCTGCAAAAGTTCATTCGTCAGGAGGAAGGGGAGTCATCCCAGCCTTCACCGCCTGTGGAACGCAGCAACTTCACTGTGGAAGACACCAGTAGGTAAGAATTTGCTCATGGAGCCATATGATTAAAGACAATATTGAACCTGACCCCTTGGCTGCCTGTCTCTTTCCCCTTCCTACAGGAGAAGTAGGGGCATCTTTTAAAGACAAAGATGACAGTCTTTGTGCCTGGCTGAGTCCTTGCCTAGAGACATACAGAATAATAGAAGATACTTAGAAGGATAGTAAATTGATATGTTTTTATTTGCTCCTGAAATTATGTTCCTTTCTAGCCTGTTCCTCCCAAGAATGAGCCACAGAGGGTGTTGCCCGCAGCAGGAGGGAGTCGATTCTCATCTGAGAACAAAGCGTCTTGATGAATTCTATATTTTAAAGGTGGATTTTCTTGATCTCCTTAGTCAGACTTATTTTTGCAAGTCAAACTTTGTAAAGAGAGAAGAGATTTAAAATTTTTAAATCACCCCTTCGGAATGCCAAGGCTTTGGCCATATCAATTATTTATTTATTTATTTATTTATTTTTTGAAATGAAGTTTCGCTTTTGTTGCCCAGGCTGGAGTGCAATGGTGCAATCTTGGCTCACCGCAACCTCTGCCTCCCGGGTTCAAGAGATTCTCCTGCCTCAGCCTCCCGTTTCTGGGATTAAAGCATGAGCCACCATGCCTGGCTAATTTTGTATTTTTGGTAGAGACTAGGTTTCTCCATGTTAGTCAGGTTGGTCTTGAACTCTCGATCTCAGGTGATCTGCCCGCCTCGGCCTCCCAAAATGCTGGGATTACAGGCGTGAGCCACAGCGCCCCGCTGGGCCATATAAATTTACTTATGATCATCGTGTTAGTGTTTTCCACGGAGAGTCTCCTGAGAGTAGAGAGAGGGAGAGTGAGAGAGAGAGTGAGGCTGAGGTCTGTTAGGGCCTTGGACTTGTCCTGGCAAAGTGGAGACCCCGGAAGAGAAGGAGAGGAGGTATAAGGTGCTGGGTGTGGAGGGTGGAGAAATGTTGGGTGGGCTGGTGTCACATAGCTTTTTCCATAGCTACTTTATTGTATCATTGCTTTAACATCGCTTTCTCAGAACTGCTCTGATCATCTGACTCTCAATATCCACAGGCCTTATTGGATTAGGCTTTCTTTGCATTGATGCTTATGTCATATGCCTATTTGCTGACAGGGTTATTGTCTGCTCTCTCACTGGAACATCTTCTCTATTCTCTCTGCAGAGCCTGGACGCAGCTGACCATAATGTTTATTCAATCAACGCTGGGAAGGAAGCTAACATTCAAAGGTGCATTGCTCTGCTTGCCTCCAGGACTGGGGCAGGAAAACGCCTTGTAGAGTGTGCTTTATGCCATTAGGGTCAAACTGGCATAGTCAGCCACAAGAGAGGCGCCCACATAGATCCCCCAGAAGAAGTCACTGATGTGAAGGTGGCAAAGTGTAAGAAAGACAGGACCAATCTGGGTCAACTGGGTTAGACAGAGATCCGCTCTGTACTCCTAAGGCCATGGGAACCTGTTCTTGAATCTGTGGAGTGTCGATTTTTCTGTTCTACTCTGAGTCCTACCATAACTAGAAGCATCATTATGTGGAAAGGAATTCCCAGCGGTTCCTAAACATCCTTCTCCTCCTTTAACAAATAAAGACATATGCATCTTGCATTAATACTGTGGAATCAATAATGAATTATAAATGGAATAGAAATTATAATACAGTGATGTGATGTCTGCACAGATTTGTATGGTCCCCAGAGTCAGTCCCTTTAGAGATGTACATTATTTTCTCTTTTTAAAGATATTCACAAGTCTTTGTTAATCCAGCTCACCATACCCATCTAGGGACACTGGGAGGGAAAATGTATTTGGAATTCTATGGGCTCCATTCTTTCATTGCTTTTCAATTAGAGACACCATTCGTCTTGTGTGTTTTATCTCTTGGAGCGTTCTCCCATGTGCTGCTGGAAGATAACACTCTTTTCAGGTCTCTGAAGTTGCTGGGTTTTACTACGTGTCTCCTAACACCCATAGGTGTATGTAATCTCACTGTAACAGAATGTTGTCATGTCTTGTTGACTAATTAAGCACCCTCGTTCCAAAGCTCAGCAGCTGAAAGTTCAAGTGTTAAATGGTGGGATAGTGAATCCAGGAGGCAGTGAATGAGGAGGCGACTCGGGCCCTGGCTGAGATTTTACTTCTTGCTCTTCTGTTGTATTATTTTGTCTCTGTTTCACCACATGCTGCTTGGTTTAAGATGCCAGGAGGCTCGACACAGGGCCAAATATATTGTCCAAACGTGAGATTAAAAATTAGATCATATGTGATAAAAGACAGCAATTTATTTTAGCTTGGTGTTACATCAGGAAAGTGTGAAAAAATATAATCAATTTATTTGCTTACTCACACAACCAATACTGAGTGTCTGCTATGTGCTAGACACAGGAAAAAAATACCAGGTCTAAAATGATCCATAAGACAAGATTCTTGCTCTTGAAATACACAATCCACTGGGAGAGAAAGACAAGTAGTAGAAGATTATAGGACAGCATCATGAGAATTAGGAGAAGGACTTGTTGAATTCAGGGAAGGTGGCATTTGAGCAGTGTAAAGACCTGTTGGATGAATAGTGGGAATTGAAGTAGGAGGAAAACAGAATTTAGAAGATCATGAAGGACTTCCCATTCTGCAGCAAAAACTTGGGCTTTTACTCAAGGACTTGAGGAGCTGTTGAAGATTTCAACTGAGAAGCTTCGAGAGGAACTTTGAGACTGAGCTAGTGCCCCTCAATGGCTGTGTGAAAGGATGGACTCAATGGAAGGAAAGAATCAAACAAGCTGAGAGGACTCTAAAGAAAAAGAAAAGAGGCACTGAAAGACTGGGCTAAACAGTGATGATAGGCTCTCAAGTTATAGAAGAAGCACATAAATGGGGCTGAGCAGGTCGCTGGAGTAAGGAGAGTTGGAGTCTGCTTTGGCTACCTTGTATGGAAATGATGCTGGTTGTTAAACCAAGGAATACAGGAAAAAAGACACTGTTTAGTGATGACATCATGATTTCAGTGTGAGTCAATTTCAGTTTGATGCACCAATGAGACACTCAGGAGGAGTGGGCTAGTTAACCACCCACCAGTGCCCGGAGCTCAAGAGCAATGTCAGGGCTGGGATGAAGGTAAGTCAGAAACATTCCACAGCAGCTAAAAACCAAGTCCACATGCAGTGGGAATAACAGTAGCAAGATGTAACTATATAATACTCGTCAATAATAAAATTTAAAGCAAGAAGAAATCTAGGAAGGTAGACTTGGAGCAAGCATGTAGAGAGATATGAGAGATCCAGAAACAAGTCATGGCCCGAAAGTTAACATGGGGAGAGAGTGGATATGTGATTTTCAGATACCATAGAAAGTGTCTGTCCTACTAGCATACAGTCCTATCCACTGGTTATGAGGCGAGGCAATAGATGTGTTAATTAGCTGGGTTTGGGGGATATTTCAAAATGTATACATAGATCAAAACAACACATTGTATATGTTAAATAAAACTTTAATTTCTCAGTGATACACCAATAAAGCTAAAAACAGACATAAAAAGGTGGGAGTCAGGTGCAGTGGCTCAGTCCTATAATCCCAGCAATTTTGGAGGCCAAAGTGAGCAGATCTCTTGAGTCCAGGAGTTTGAGACCAGTCTGGGCAACATGGTAAAACCCCTTTTCTACGAAAAATGCAAAAACATTAAACGTGGCGGCACATGCCTGTAGTCCCAGCCACTCTGGAGGCTAAGATGGAAGGATTACCTGAGCCCAGGAGGTCGAGACTTCAGTGAGTCATGATCACACCACTACACTCTAGCCTGGGTGACAGAGTGAGACCCTGTCTTAAAAAAAAAAGAAAGAAAGAAAGAAAGAAAGAAAGGAAGGAAAAGAATGATGAAGAATTGTCAATGAATGTATAGGGGAGAAAATGAAACAGAAAAGACTATTTCTAAATTTTTCAGCCTGCTTGTCTTGGAGAAAGAGGGATTCTCTGATAGAAATAAGACTCTTGAAGAAGTAGTGCTTCTCAGCGTATGAAAATGCCTTTTTAAAAAATGGTGGTTCCAATTTCCCAAAGAAGAAATAGCTTTAGAGTGTACCAGAAGACTACTATAAACATTTCACTTAATATGTCTCTTTAAATTTTGTGTATTCACTTAGCAATGAACTTTGCACGCCTTCATGTTAGTCCCTCAGTGAATACGCACTCACTTTCGCACCACTATGCCACCAGTGCAATTACCATTCCAGTGCAAACCCAACTGTGGTGGTCCTACCTCACCTGTCAGGAGCAATTTAATAACAGAGAACAGCACTGAGGTCTCATATTACTAATATTTCATTACATTTACAAAAGAGACAAGAGTGCATTCATTAGTATCCTATGAAATATTACCATAAATAAGTAAAATTAAATTATACTTGTCAAAATAAATGAACACTGCACATACCATGATTCAGTGTCCCTAATTCTTTTAATTATGTTTTTTTCTTACTTGCTAATTTGTGAAATTTGCTAACTCACAATGGGCTCCCTTGTCATTAGTGAGAATGAGTCTGGTTCTGCTGGAATACAAAGGGCTTTGCACACCCTACGTAGCATGGCTCCTGGCATTTAGTACCTGGAGCACCATGTTGACTAATTGATTGGTGCTTTTTCTCACGTCAAGCTTGCTGCAAGCTACATATTAATTATCACCTTTTGAAATTGGTGATTAGGAGATGAATGTTATCCAGGCAAATGGAAGTATACTATTTTGCTCTAAATTAGGAAATTCCAGTGCAGAGTTTTAATGGGTAAAATGTTGCCTTATTTTTAGTGTTGTGCCTTGATGTTTAATGTTGTGTGTTTTCTATGAATGCAAAGAACAGATAATTGTGGTAATTTCAAATTTGTTCCTCTGCTGAGTCTACATTAATGATCCATCACCTAGAAAAATACAGAAGTCATTTTGGCCTATGTGAAGCATGGTAAATCTTTAAATCCAGGCAATATTTATTGGGTACCTGCTTTTCGTATGTATGCATTCTCTAGCAATTGTATATAAATTATCTGATTAATCCTCACAATATTTCAGTGAGTCAGGCAGTTTGAGTTTCCTCTTATGAATAAGGAGTCTCAAAGGACTTAAATAGACTTCCCAAGTTCATGCACCTGGTGAATGACAGATGGGAACATGCATCTTTCCATTACGTGTTTTACCTCCTCATGGCTCGATATCAGCTTATGTCAAACTGCCTGTAGATTGTATATTATTATTAAGAAATATATGGATTTGGATGATAAAGAAATAGGATACATGAAGAGAAAGACTAGGGAGGGGTATAGGGGAATCATTATCAGCAGGCATTAGGGAAAGGCTTACACAGCTGTCCGATTTCCAATTTTCATTCTTTTTTTTTTTGTTGGAAAAAGAACGATGGTTAAGAAAATTGAGAAAAGTAAAATGACAGAAGAAATCTGTGAGCATTGCATTTGGGTATTTTACTTTTCACATTTTTCTCCAAGCACCAAAGATACTAAAATTCTTCTGTAAGGCCTTTGAGAGGGCTCTGATCAGATAGAATTTCACACCCTTCCCACAACGTTTCCTGACACTCTGGAGTATTCTGTGAAAGAGGGTGCAAAGGATCCTGCCTGACTTCCTCCAAGAGTAGGTCACTCAGGTTTCCTCCTGCTCCCTCTCTGACATCTTGGTCCGTTGGGGTTGCTATAATAAATTATCCTAACTTGGTGGCTTAGAAACAGCCAACATTTATTCTTCACAGTCTGGAAGCTGGAAGTCTGAGACCAGGAGCCAGCATGGTCGGGTTCTGATGAGAGCTCTCTTCCCGACTTGCAGTTGGCCACCTTCTGGCTGTGCTTCCACATGGTAGGGAGAGAGCTACAGAGGTAACGAGTGCTGTTGTGACTCTTCTAAGGCCACTAATCCTTTCCATGAGGGCTGTATCCTCATAACCTCATCTCATCCTAATTAGCTCTCAATGGCCCCACATAATACCATAACGTTGGTGGGGTAGGGTTTCAGGATATGAATTTGGAAGGATACCAGCATTCAAACCGTAACGTCTCCCTTGGGCTATGCACAAAGGGAGCCCGGAAGTCTCACATGATGAGTGTTCATTCTGCTGCTGCTGGACTGGGGGCTCCACATAGAGGTGGAGAAGCTGAGGAGCCCAAGGTGTTCCCGGTAGTAACACCAGTTCTGTGAATCTGCAAGCCTTAAAACCACTGCAGTGCCCAGCCTGGAGCCAGCTCAGCTTCCTCCAGCGGAAGCAGAGAAGTGGTGTCATCATGTAGACCCTCCCCAATGGCAGATTTTTGAGAAAAATAAAAAAATGTTGATTTTGCTTTAAGCCACTACATTTTAAGTGGTTTGTCACATAGTCATAGTAACTAGAACACACTCTTGTGATATTTTTGCATCAGAGATCATAATTTAATGCATATATTGTCTAAAAGAAAGACCATTCCTGATAAATTTCTATGGTGTTGTTACAATAATATTCATAGAACAAGAAAAAAAATTGTGCTGAAACCGCTTACTTTTAAACTTCTAATACAATCGTGAACAGAATTTGTTTAGCAGCAATTTTACTGTGGCCAGTACAATAGGATATGTTTTGCTGAGATGGTCTTTAATTCACTCAAGGAAAAATTCTAGGAGTTAGGCCTGTTGATAACCTTCCGTTTAACCAATTATATATATATTTTATGTAATACCTAATACTTCCCAATACTCAGAAATGGAATTTATTTCTTTTGTCAATTAGTGATCATCGTACCAGGTAACGTTATCTTCCAAAAAGATACTAGGTTGATGTTTTTTCAAAGCACTTATATATCTGATGATAATGTAAAACAATTTGACTAACTATAATTCTTAGACCTCAAATTTCCTGCTCCAAAATTCTAGAGCTGTGCGGGATAAGCTTTTTAGTAGTTAATGTTGAGGCAAAGTATAAGTCTAGTATTGTTTGCCTTTGTAGGTGATCATCTCGCAACTCACACAAACTAAAAAATATATATAAGATTTTTCTTTTATTAAAACACCAACAGAGTCAGTTTGGGTATGGATCTGGTAAGCATTTTGGAGTCTCTTCTTTACATATGCAGGTCTTTATAAACCCTTTCTCTTCATGTATCCTATTTCTTTATCATCCAAGTGATGCTCAGTGTCACTAATTGCTAGCTCAGTCCCCACCCATCACCTCTGTGCCCATTTTTCTGTACCTAGGAGCATTTCCCCTTTCATTTACCTTTCTGTGGCTCATTCTCCTTCTCAACATTTAGGGCTCTACTATCCCACACAGATTGACCCTGATTGCGTGATCTAAAGGGAGTTTCCAGAGTCTCCCTTAGCACTTTACCTTGTTTTATTTGCTTTAAAGCATTTATCACTATCTGACAATATTCTATTTCTTCACTTGTTTGCTTGTTTATGATGTTTCTTCTTCTATTAGAACTAAAATCACATGACAGCAAGATACTTTTGTGTCACTCATTAAGTTCTTCCCTACAGCCTAACACTGTGCCTGGAAGATAGCAATTGCCTCATGTATGTTTGTCAAATGGATGAATGAGTGGAGAAATGAATGGATGGATAGTTGATATCTTGCACAGAAATGCCAAACAGTTTTTGATTGAGATTTTTGATCCCTGCCGGCGGTCATCAATCCCTGTCCTCTTGTCTGGTTTAGTTCTCGGTTCTTTTCTTCCCATATTCCAGATCACATGGGCTTGATCCACAGTGACTCAGCTCTCAGCCATAGCAACTGTGCTATGCTCAGCCGTCAAGTGTGTTTTGAATCTCCCACTACATTTTTTTAAGTTTTTCTGCCATCCTTTGTACCCCTTCTTAAAAATTTATCCAGGATGTAGTATGAAATCTCCAGTACCTCTCAGCACACACAGATGTGTCTTCTTCTGTTTATTGGTTCCCTCTGAGAGTTGTAGTATGCAGTTGGTTACATCAAAAGAAGTACTTGGCTGGGACCATTAAAAAAAGTGTCACAAAGCAGCACCAAGGAGAAAACGACACTGTTTTCTGAATGTTCGTGCTTGGAATTTCTCTGCTACAGGGAAAATGAGATGGGGGAGGGCCATTCTTATCTATTTTCAGACAGACATCACACAAATGCATAAAAAATGTAATCCTTTTAGTTCCACTGGTCTTGTAGTTGTTGTAAATGCATCTTAAATTCCTAAATGATTTTTAAATTACATTATGTCTTTCAGCGGTGTAGGCTTTGATTTCTGAGGCTGTTAGCCAGATACAGGGTTTAACAAACACTCATGTTCTTTTGTCTTTATATATTTATTTTAAAATTATATATATATATATGTGTGTATATATGTGTGTGTGTGTAAGTATCCGATGAGTGTAAGAAAAGTATCAAAGAGAAGAATTTGTGTCATTCTGTCTTCAAATAGGTAATACTTCACAAATTGAGGTATGCTCATGGAGAGTAGCAGGTAATGCTTTTGAAGCAGAAAGATTTGTCTCTGAGTTCCAACAATTGTCTTAGCAGACAGAGTTTCAAGGTCATCAAATCTGTATCCATTGGTGGGAAGAAGATGTCAATCACATTGCATTTGAATCAGAACCTATCATTTTTCAATACAGATAAACTGCAGGCTACACTCTCTCTGTCTGGCTTTTAAATGTATCCCTGGAAACTAGGCTTAATGTTTTGCCAAAAAGTGGGTATTTGCTCTTGACCTTAGAGTAAAGGCTCTCACTTCAACAAGACTTTTAGCTACTCTCCAGAAAAGCCAAGCCTCATACTGATGAGAAGAAGAGAAGGAATAGACATGGGAAGGGGATCTTTAAAATACTTTCCTGCAAGAGGAAGAAAACAACAATTCTTAAGTGCCGATACATGTCAGGCACTATACTGAACACTTTGGATGTGGTATCTCTTTAAATTTATTTGACTAATAATCAGCATATAGAAATTCAACATAGATTCTGCACCATTTCTTTCAGTGCTTCTGGATGGTTTTTTGTTTGTAATGCCTTGAAACTTAATCTCTCATTAAGTTGCTGAGGTATGCCTTTTAAAATAATATTTGCATAGGCCATGAACCAGAATGAATAAAAGGAAAATCTCAAGATCTAGAACATTGTTTTAGAATTGATGCCTACCCAATATTGTGTCCTGAGTTTACTTAGCATATGGAAAGGAGTTACATACACAATGAATGTTTGAGGATTGAATTTTGGTTGAATTAACTGTGATGAGTAAACAAAAAATGCCAGAAGCACACTGCCTCCTCCACCCCCACTGCACCTGATGCAGTCCAGAGGCAAAGTTCTATGTTAATCCACTTATTTATATTATTTTTACGTATTTATACATATAGTACATAGCATATCTAAGCTCATGTCTGTCTTAGGAATTGGAATTTTAGCAGGCAGAGAGATTGTCACCTTAACTCTGGGGTGTTCAATCTTTTGGCTTCCCTGGGCCACATCAGAAGATGAAAAATTGTCTTGGGCCACACATAAAATACACTAACACTAATGACAGCCGATGAGCTTGAAAAAAACTGCCAAAAATATCATAATGTTTTAAGAAAGTTTACAGGTTTGTGCCGGGCTGCATTCAAAGCCATCCTGGGTGGCATGTGGTCTGCAGGCCCCAGGTTGGACAAGCTTGCCTTAAATGAAGTTTACAAATATTTACAATTATGTTTAGTGCTACAAATTAGAAGTATATGCTAATATGTAATTGATATGGTTTGGCTGTGTTCCCAACCACATCTCACCTTGAATTGTAATAATCCTCACAAGTCAAGGGCAGGCCAGGTGGAGATAATTGAATCATGGAGGCAGTTTACCCCATACTGCAACCGTGGTCATGAATAAGTCTCACGAGACCTGATAGTTTTCTAAATGGGAGGTTCCCTGCACAAACTCTCTTGCCTGCCACCATGTAAGACAGGACTTTGTTCCTTATTCATCTTCAGTCATGATTGTGAGGCCTCCTCAGCCATGTGAAACTGTGAGTCAATTAAACCTCTTTCCTTTATAAATCACCCAGTCTTGGATATGTCTTTATTAACAGCATGAGAATGGACTACAATAATGCTACAGGAAGATATAATCCAGTCTGAATGATGCAAATATCTGTGTCTGATACCTGAATACCTGAACTGTACTTGGTCACGAATTTGCCATCTGCCTCTTAGGTACTCCTGGAGTGGGCAGGGATACCTGCACACTAGCACTGGCTGATGACGGCTTGTTTCCCCCTTGAAGAAATGGCCATTCTGATAAAATGGCTTCTTCAACAAGCCAGTAATCCCTGAATTCTAGCTTCTTTCTATGACTTTTTGGAAAAAGATACATGAGACTCTTGGAATATAAGCAAAAACTTACAAAATTCAATGTTGACTCAATGAAGTGTATTTTTCTCACACTCTAAAGAGTAATGAGGATGATAAGATGATGAATTCCACATAATGAGGAGAACATAGGAGCAAAAGTGAGATACTTGTAAGTGGCTAAATTTTATGTTTCTCTATAACCAATGTGTTCCTGTGTGTTTTCACATTGGCCTGTGTGTGACTTAGGGCCAGAGGCATTGGCCTGACTATTGGAAAGCTTGAGCTGTTTATTCTGGTTCTGTTACTTTATGTGTGAACACAGCAAACTTTATAAGAATATTTTCCCAGATACACTTTTCATTCATTTATCCACTCAGCAAGCTGTTTGGAGCTAATCACTGTGGAGGACAAGACATGTTAATTTTATCATTAATGGTCATAAAATATAGATTTAAATTTGTGTTGATTAAAAATAAGCATGTGATGAGAATCTTCTAAAGCTGGTCAAATTCAAAGACTTGGTCCCTAAGGGAGATTAACATAAGCCAACCCTTCTGGTGGTAAATTCTGTGCCAAGAAAGAAGTCTGTAGAAACAAACATACTGGAGCACAGCCAGGGTGTGGTCAGTTCCACCTATAGGGTTCAGGAAAACATTCATTAAGAAGATATAATTGAGACAATTTCTAAATAGCAGTCAACGGTTTCAAGGCAAATAAGGGCCAGGAAGCACACACTAAAAGTCTGAGAAACCATAGAGCTTGGCTCATCGTGGGAATATAAGCATTTTGGAATGGCTAGAAGAAAAGGGAGCAAAAATATTTTAAACATGAGATGATTATAAACTACATCTATTAAGCAGTTGTGTTTTAAGTTACACTCTTTAATAGTGAAATTATAAACTCACTTTGCCCATCAAACCTAGAGAGACACTGTCGCTATTTGATTTTATAACGATGGGAGCAATGCACATGGTTACATAAAGAACTCAGGGTTACAGAGCTAGGATGTGTAGAAATGCATGTTCATCTCAGACAACTTGTGTTCTTAACCGTTACATACTCCAGAGAGAAAAGAGATCCCAGCAGTCTCGTATACAGGCTAAGGATTTTGGACTTTTCTGTATACTTTAGCAAGCTCTCAACATCCATTAGCAATTGCATTTGGAAGGGCAAATAAGAGAATGTGGAAGGTTGACTTCAGAGAGAACAAGAGATAACTTCACTGGTCAAGGCAAGAAGGGGTGACATGCTCCAAAAGGTAGGAGTAGTAAGAGTGGAGAAGGGTCAGATAACAGGGCTGTTAGCATGACAGATTTTATGAGTTTTGGAAACTTATTAAATGCAGCAGAGGAAGGAGAGGTTGGGGAGAAACCTAGGATGATTACAGAATAGATGAACATAAATGTCTTCAAATCGAGATTTTATAAACCAGTTGGTAAAACTAGGATTCAAAATTGTCATTAATACTTCTTGCTGGCTGTGTCTACATTCATGCTATAAAATCCACAGTCTCTCCCATCCCATTGGAAGCCCTATGGCACATTTGAAGCAATCCCCTTGGTTTCCATGGAGCATCTGCCATTCCCCTCTGGTTCCAGTTGGCTGATTATATAAATGTCTCCCTTGCCATCTATATTAGTTTGCTCAAGATGCTGTAACAAAAAACCATAAACTGGTGGCTGAAGCAACAGAAACCTATTTTCTCAGAAGTGTGGAGGTTAGAAGCTTGATATCAAGGTGTTGGCAGGATTAATTCCTGCTGGGGGCCCTAAGGAAGAATCTGTTCCGGGACCCTCTCAGCTTCTGGTGATTTGCTGGCCGTCTTTGGTGGTCCTTGGCTTGGAGATCTATGCCTATGTGTCTGTCTCCAAATGTTCCCCTTTTATAAGGATTAGACCACGGACCCACCTTACCCAAGCATGACCTCATCTTAACTAACTACATCTGCAATAACCCTCGTTTCAAATCATGTCACAAATAAGGTAGGGGATTTAAAACTTCCATATATGAATTTGTAGGGAACACAATTTAGTGCATAACACCATCTAATGCCAAAAGCACCATGTATGCTCACAATAAAGGAGAAGGCACTCCCATCAATGGCCTATGCTTGAATTATCACCACTGCTGATGTCCACCCCACTCATGCCGAAACTGTCATACCCAGTGTTTTCTGCAGGAGAACATTTCCTGTACATCAAACCACAGGCACAACGTCATTCAGATCTTAAGGATTCAACCTCTCCAGGAGATCAAGCATGACCCATGGGGTCTGGACCAGAGAGCAACTAAGAAGAAGACCCTTGTTTGCTTCAATGATTCTTATCCTTGCTTTACATGGAGAGAGTAGGCAGGGGAGAAAAAGGCATGTATGACTTTGGAGCCATCTGGGTGCCTTGGGGAATATGATTCAATTCCCTCTTTTCCTCTTCCAATAGTCTAGTATATTGTGTAGCAATACCACATAAAGGTGCAGAAAGAGGAGGCCAAGTGTAAGTGTGGGTGTTTGGAAGGAATCCTTGGTGATTCTGAAATAACTTCTGTTGAGGACCACTCTTTCTCACAATCATTCCTTTGATCCATTCCATTCAGTTCTGTTCTAGCCTTGGCTCATGGTCCTTGCTGTGGTCTCAGTGTTTGTGTCCCTCCACGATTCATCTTGACACTTAATACCCAATGTGGTGCTATTAGGAGGTGGGGCTTTTAGAAGGTGATTAGGTCGTTGGGGCTCCATCGTCATAAATGAAACTAGTGTTCTTACAGTCAAGGCCTACAAAAGCCCTTTTGCTTTTCCTCCATGTGAGGACACAGAAGGCACCACCTATGAGGAACAGGCCCTCACCAGACACTGGATCTGCCAGTACCTTGGTCTTGGACTTTCTGGCCTCCAGAACTGTGAGCAACAAACTTCAGTTTTTTATAAATTGCCCAGTTTTTTTTTTTTTTCCCCCAGACTTTTATTTTAAGTACAGGAATACATGTGCAGAATGTGCAGGTTTGTTACATAGGTAAACGTGTGCCATGGTGGTTTGCTGCACAGATTAGATCATTCCATAACCCAGGTATTAAGCCCAGCATCCCTTAACTATTCTTTCCAATACTGTCCTCCTTCCCACTCCCGCACCCTCTGAGAGGGCTCAATGTGTGTTGTTTCTCCCAATGTGTCCACGTGTTCTCATCATTCAGCTCCCACTTAGAAGTGAGAACACATAATATTGTTATTTTGTTATAGCAGCCCAAATGGCTTAAAACATATGTATAGGTTCAACCTTTTTTTTTCCTCAGGAAGTTTTCTTTCAGAGTCTTCTCTACACAGAGATTCACCATTTTCCAGACATAGACAGACATACCTACATTTAATCATAGGGTTTCTTCCATCTTTTGTGGTTAAGTTTCTCCTTTATTCCATAAATATTTTCTGAGCAAGTTGCTTCACCCTGTAGTTTTGAAAATATCCTCATTGTGACCTTCACCCTGGTGAAGCAACTTGTTCAGAAAATAGTCCAATAGCAATATGGATTATTTACCTATGGACTAATCAAATAATCCAACAGCAATGTGGACTATTTACCTATTAGAATATGAACTCTCCACATTCCATAGTTAATTATGTCCTATGGTGGCTGGTTTGTTCACAATCCTTATGAAATATGTTTGCCAAAGAAAGGAATAGATGTAAATTGCACATCTCCATATCTCCACTTTTCCATATCCACATACCCATATCTCCACTACAGTCATAGCTCCACTTTGCAGCATACGGAGCCTCAGAAAAACTAAATAGCTCCCCCAAGACACCAAGCTAGGAAATTTATATTCTTTTTCTAAACCACTCCTGATTCAGAAATTGCTGCCTCTTATGTCATGTCACCATACAAGGTCACAATGAGGATATTTTCAAAACCACAGGCTTTTTGTTGTCTCTCGAAGAATTGCAAAGCCTGTTAAGTTTCATAAAAACTGATTCAAGTTAGAAGGTGATAACATCGAATAATGAGTCACATTCATATTTCAAGCAAAAGCATCAAACAGTTTTGCAACTCCACTTAAAGCATTTATTGTCTGATATCTTAGAACCAATTCCAAGGGGAGCGATGGATTTGGGTCTGGATGCTATAGAATGTGGTCAGTATTGAAGTTATTCTGTGGAGGATAACTAGGATATTGAGTGTAACAGTAGTGAGTTCTTTGATGGTGGATTTAGTCGAGGCTAAGCTAGGTGATGTTATGGCCCAATGGCCAGGCAGATAGTGCCTAACTCATTATGGATATTCAACATTTGTTGAATAAATAAATGAATGAATGAATCATCATGTGGGGCATTAAAATTCATTAGCTTTAAACTGCCTCTTCACCCTGAGAGACTAAGTCTATGATTCTCTTTTTCTATATCTAGCCCTATATAAAAGCAGTATTATTCTGTCTAAAATGTGCGTGTTATGTGAAATCCTTCATTGCTAGCTATGCCATAGACCCACATTCTGACATTCTGAAAGAGGAAATTCTCTCTGAATGTTCAATGCTGATACGTATTGGCTGGCTGGCATCACTCATGCCATCTGTCACAGTGGCATTATGCCTAATTGCAAGGTGGCCTGACAGTTTTAAGGGACTCTGCATGCCAATCACATTTGAGTTTAGCTCGCTAACCTGCGGAACCCAGAGCATAACAATCTGAAAAAAGTTTCCCTGCTGGTAAAATGCAACTTCAAGGGAAAAGATCATGCCTCATTAAAAATAGCCATATTTCTGACAGTGGTAGGTATCCTTCATATAGCCTCTACTGAGTTTACCTTTCTCTAAATGATCACTGCTATGGGGATCTCATGCCTAAGAGAAAAAAAACAATGGACAAAGGCCACGTCTTGTCCAGCCAGAACCACTGACACTTTACAAATACTCAAAATGTCTTAAACTCTCCTGCTTGGAAACAAATGTACCAAGCTGCCTGGATTTTACAGCATTGTCTTCCTATAATAAGCAAACATCTGTTACCCTAAAATTCAGTTTATCTTTTGGAAAAGATGCAGTAGGAGACTTGATATGAGTGAATTTGCTTACCTTCTGGAATTGTCATGGAAAAGACCCAACATAAGCATTAAAATATGTAGATTGCAAAACAGGAAATTAAACTGCTTTCCTAACTTTGAAATTCTGAAAGAGTATGTTTAGGTTTAGAGCTGCTGGTTACAGATGAGAAAGTAGGCTCAGAGATGGTGAAAAATGATTCAAGATCAAATAGATGAATGGCTGAAGCAGAGCTAAGATTAAAACCTAGGGGTCTTACCTCCTAGAACATAATTCTTCTAATACACACTTGTAATGAAGGCGATTTTTTTTTAGTAAAATGGTAATTATTGCCTGTAAAGAACTATAGATTCACCAAAGCATGTTTTTTCCCCCCTTTTATTTTTCTGTTACTTCAATGGCCAGTTGTTTTGCATAATAAATCCAACTGGCCATGCACACAAATGTATTTCATTAGTCAAATGACTGTGTAAAATATTTTGAAGATTTGGTATTCTTCATTTTATAACCAAAGCCTTTGAAAAAATTAATAAGATGACTGCATCTTTTATTTTTATTAAGGAATCATTATTTTAAGCCAAGCTGTCATCATATTTCCTGTGGACAGATGCTTTTGTGTTCCTGTAGATTCCATAATATAGTGCTGAATACATACCAGGAACTCAATATTCTGGACTGAATATAGATTCGTGAAATACAGAAGAGTAGGGAGGATAGAAATGGAAGGCAAAGAGAAGGAACAGTGTCAATAGACGTAGATATGGATGATGTCTCTTTTTTAAATAAAGCCCAATTCTAGAGGGCAATATTCCTCATATACTATTTATATTACAGCATTCTCTACTTAAATATATTTGCGTGCCTTCATGGCTATCTGTAACCAACACACTGCACGAGCTGAACTTGACACGCAAATTAAGAAAGTTTATTTTTCTCTCATCGCCATCTTCAAACCCAATTTATTGTTTTTTATTTCTTTCTGATATCCCTGAATGGGTAGTTTTTGTAGCTTTTTGATCATGTTCAGGCATTAAAATGAACTCATTTTCAGTTACTATAAATTCCAGGCTAGTATAAATCAATACTTTTGTCTCACATATTTGTTTGAAATGATCCACAATCGCACAGTTTATGTCTGACTCAGTTTCTGCAGCCTTCAGAGGAAAGCAGGGGTAACGTGCTCTTAGGTTTCATATTACATTACGTCTTCTGGGTATTACCTATAATTCCTCTAAAGGGGTGCTGCAAGGGCAATGTCCTACGTGATTAGTGACCTCCGTGCAGGTTCCAAAACGCTGGCTGGCTCACCTTGGAGCACTTGTTGTGGGTTTACTTAAGGTATAACTGGCCCTCTGTCTTCTTCCTTTCCTCCTGTCATTGAATAATGCATTTGTTCCTGGTATGGGTGATCCACCGTCTTTGGTTCAGCTGGGTTCCTGGGAGTCTCCCCTTGCCAACAAGAACTACCAGGCATTCTCACTGTTCTAAAATCTGGCAATGTAGGCACCTCCCAGTGGAAACAGAGACATCTTTGAAGGGAAATGCATATGTTCCCAATGAAATACAGCCACCCAACCACAATGCAAACACATCTCTATGACCACACAGGCACCCACGCCCCTACCCCAAGTGAAATCCAGGAACCTCCTGAGAGCTCTTCATGCTCCACCTCAGAAGAAAGCAGGTGTCTGCATGAGTTAGCTCCCGAATGTGCTGGCAGCTTATTTCCATGCTGGAGTGGGGGAATGGATTAGCTTCCAGTTTCTTTTCTCAATAGACACCCGCCCTTTCCCTGTGGCACCGAGACCATCTCCATCACTTGTACTAATGTAGTGTTCATTTCTAGGCACTCCATACCCTGCCTTCCCCTATTTCTAGCTTTGATCAATTTCTACTCTCCCCTTTTTTAAAGTTCAAAGACGGGTGATAGATCAAGGATCTTAGAAGAAGCTTTGATGACTTCTTAGCAATTGCTACAGAGAATGAGTCTAGCTATCCTTTAAAAAAACTGAGATAATTGTCACCTGGGTATTTGGTTTCATGACCATCCGTAAAAGCTCTAAAGGTTGGCACAATTATTGGATAATCAGTTACACTTATTTATATCAGAACTTGGTCTGAAAAGATTCTGAAATGGTTCCTTAGAAAGAAAATGTACAATGACTAGTGCATTATATGCAGTTAGATAGTTTTGTTAGTAATTCACTCGTTCCACATGCTTAGTATTTCTCTTTTAGAAAAAAAAAAAATTTAAGTTCTAGGGTACATGTGCACAACGTGCAGGTTTGTTACCTATACATGTGCCATGTTGGTTTGCTGCACCCATTAACTCGTCGTTTACATTAGGCATCTCTCCTAATGCTACCCTTCCCCCACCTCCCACCCCATGACAGGCTCAGGGTGTGATGTTCCCCACCCTGTGTCCAAGTGTTCTCATTGTTCAATTCCCACCTATAAGTGAGAACCACATGCTTAGTATTCTGTATTTCCAAACGATTCAAGGTACCATTAGTTATAAATGTCTTTTCCACTAGACAAAGAATGTGCAATAATAAATTTGTAAAATGTTTATTTGATAAAATGCAGCCTTGTCTTATTAAAGTTCCTGGGAAAGCAATGTGTCAGTGTCTCAATGAATAACAGAGGCCAGTGGTACTGCAGAAAGTGAAAAGCAGGCAATGCAAATTGAAGGCCTTGCAGTTCACTTAACTTTTAGCATGCGTAAATAGCCGTATCATCTAGAGAGCTTTACTTTTCTGATTTATAAAAGAATGAAGATTAAGTGCATCTCAAAGAGTTGTTTTCGGGTTCTTACAATGTATCACAAGTAAAATCTTCTGACTGACACAGAGCAAAAAAAAATTTAACCTATAAAAGCATCACATGTTATTTATTAAAATTGGATTCTTATGTAAGTAAACACACATTTCAAAAACTGTGTATCTTTCATATTCGACTTATACAAACAGGGTGAATTTCATCTCCCCATATTATATAGATGAGGAAAGTTAACCCAACTATGCTTTTGCCAAATAGGTAAGAAGATTTCTTTGAAGACAAGTCATAGGCCCACAGTTTTTATCTTATATCATGACTGGTGAATAAAACTACTTTGCAAAGCCAAAATGTTCTGTGATTGCTGTCTGGGTCAATCATAATCATTTGGCCAGTGCCTCTGCTTCTTGCAGGGAGGCCGTGTCAATAAGCCAAGCCCTCCAAGGCTTCATGTGGCTGCAATTAAGGCTCACCCCACCCCTTGGGTTTTCAGAAGCTAGGCATATTGTGGAGAATAGAGAGAGAAAACAGGGAAAGAAATTACCAGCATTCCAGGAAATACGCCTGCTGTGCTCCAGCCTTCTTCACTTCGGTGATGACTTTTATTATGTTCTATTGATTTTCATGTTATTTCCCATTTTTGAGCAGAATAGCTTGAAGCAATAGCAGCAATAAAGCAATGTTTCTGTCAGTCATCTTGGTCTTTCTCACCCACACGCATATTATCTCTATCACATACACATAAACACACATAATTCTTCTAAGGGTTGCATTTCCAAATATAGACAATAAGACTAAGATTTCTAGAACAATCATAGGAGCATGCCTAGAAGGCTTCAACATTTAGCACGATGCCTAGAGTATACGTGAAAAGGAATGTTGAGTGCATTGACCTGCACGTATCCTGAGAGTGAGGGTGAGTGGCATGGTTCCAACTGTGCTAAAGAGTGTATGCAGAGCAACACTGAAGAGAAAAACAGGGTGTGATGAGCATAAAACCAGGAGAGCTTTCAGCAAGCAGTTTGTGGTTGGCAGAAGGATAAGATGCTTGCTCAGACAATCGGCCCCATGTATACACACCAGGTACAATCTCTGGGACTGTGAATGGGATGAACTATCATTTCCATGAAGAAGGCAGTTTATTATAGCACAGCCAGCTTTTAAAAAGGGAGATTGTCCTGGACAGCACTGACCTAATCAAAAGAGACACGGTTCATCCTGAATAAAGAGGTCTGAAGCATGCAAGAGCTGTTTCACAAGGAAGATTTTATCCATTGTTAGCACTGAAATGAAGAGGACCAAGTGGCAGGGAATGCGGGTGGCCCTTGGGAACTAAGAGTGGCCTCTGGTTGACAGCAAGGAAAGACACAGTGACCACAGTGCTATTCCTTTCCAAGCAACTGAATTTTGCCAACCTCAAAAACTAGCACAGAAGAGGATCCCAAGTTCCAGAGGAGAGTGCAGCCTGACACCACCTTGAATTTTGCCTTAGGAGACCCTAAGCAGAGAACCCAGCCATATCACGGCTGTACTTACAGAATCATAAGCTAATAAAAGGCTGTGTTTTTATAATGCAATAATTTACATTAACTTATGAATTACATCTCCTAAAATTTATTGTTTTGATGGTCAAAATTCAATGTTTTTATTATAGTATTCACAAAGCTGTCCACTATTTAATTTCAAAACATTTTCATCACTGCCCCAGAGAAACCTCAGACTCACAAGCAGCTGTTCCCCATCCTCCCTCCACCAAACCCCAGCAACCTCTAACATACTTTATGTTTTGATTCCATTTATACATTATAAAATATAAATGGAATCAAAACAGAAAATGGAATCATATACTATGTGACCATTTTGTTTTTGATCCTTTCACTTGGCATAATGTTTTCAAGGTTCATCCATGTTTTAGTATGTACATTATTCCATTCCTTTCCATGGCTAAACAAAAAGTTTTCATTTTATGAATACACTGCATTTCATTTACCTATTCATCAGTTGATTGACATTTGGATTGTTTCTCCTTTTTCGCTATTAGGAATAATGCTGCTATGAATATCTTTGTGTAAGTGTTTGTGTGAACATGTGTTTTCAGTTCTCTTGGGGTTCCACTAGGAGTAGAATACTGAGTAGCATGATAACTCTGTTTAAAATTTTGAGGAACTGATAACATATTTTCCCAAATAACTACCATTCTGCTTTCATATTAGCAATATTTGAGGGTTCCAACTTCTTCACCTTTGCGCCATAGCTGTTGTCTGTTTTTCTGTGAAAACATGTCTATTCAGATCCTTTTTCCATTAAAAAATAGATTGTCATTTTATTGTTCAGTTGTAAGAATTTATTTGTATATATGGACATACATACATACATAATTTTTAAATATATATATATATATGTTCTGGATACAATCCCATATCATATGTATAATTTACAAATATTTTTCTCACATTCTGTGAATTGTTTTTTCACTTTTTGAAGTTGTATTTTGAAGCACAAAAGTTTTTCATTTTGATAAAGTCGAATCTATCTATATTTTGCTTAGTCACTTGACCTTTTACTATTATATTTAAGTGACTACCACCTAAATCAAGATCGCCAAGTTTTACTCTTATGTTTCCTGCTGCGAGTTTTACAGTTTTAGTTCTGTAGTTAAGTCTGTGATCGGCTTGGAGTTAATTTTTCTACATGATGTGAAATAGACATCCGACTTAATCTACTTGCATGTGTGTATTCAGTTTTCTAGCATCATTTTCTATCAGGGCTATTTTTTCCCCATTGCGTTTTTCTGATTCCTTGTTAAAAAGGAATTCATTATAAATAGATGTATTCTCAATTCTTTCTATTGATCCTCATATCAGGATCACGTTGCTTAAGCTTTTGGAAATGTGAGTTCTTCCACTTTATCCTCTTAAAGACTGTTTGGCTATACTGGGTCTCTTGCATATTCATATGAATTCTAGGATTAATTTGTTAGGTTATATAAAAAGTCAGCTACAATTTATATACAATTTATATAGGGTCTGCATTAAATCTGTAGACAGGCTTATGCCTGTAATCCCAGCACTTTGGGAGGCTGAGGTAGGCGGATCACCTGAGGTCAGGAGTTTGAGACCAGCCTGGCCAACATAGTGAAACTGTCTCTACAAGAAAATTAGCTGGGTGTGGTGGTGCATGCCTATAGTACCAGCTACTCGAGAGGCTGAGGCAGGGAAATCACTTGAACCCGGGAGGCAGAGGTTGCAGTGAGCCAAGATCGCGCCACTATACTCCAGCCTGGGTGACAGAGCGAGACTCTGATTCAAACTAATAATAATAATAATTAATAAATCTATAGACAGTGTGGGATTTTAACAATGTTGTGTTTTCCAAACCATGAATAAAGGATACTTTTCTATTTGTTTAGGTCTTCTTTAATTCAGGCATTTATTTTGGTAGTCTTCAGTGTATAAAACTTATACTTTAGTAATTTTTATGTTAATAATTTTATTTTTAATGCTATTGTAAATAAAATAGTTTTCCTAACTTCATATTTCAACTGTCAATTGTTAACATATAGAACTATAATTTATTGCTGTATATTTGTCATATATGTTGCACCCTTGAATTCACTTATTAGCTATAATAATTTTTTTGGCTTCTTTAGGAATTTTTATATTAAAGATTATGCCATCTGCATAAAAGTTTTTTTTTTTCTATTTTTCTTTTTCAGTATGTATGACTTTTATTTCCTTTTCTTGTTAATTGTCCAAGCTGGAACCTCCAGTAAAATATTTAATATAAGTGGCGATAGTGGAAATCTTGTCTTGTTTCTAATTTAGGAGAAAATCTGTCAGTCTTTTGCCATAAAGTATGATATTAACTGGGAGTTTTTTTAAAAGATATTCTTTATCATGTTAAGAAAGTTTTCTTCAATTCCTTCTGAATGTTTTTCTGGTGAAAATGAGTAATATTGTCCCTTTTTGCTGTATCAGTTGAGATTATCATGTGATATTTTTCCTTTATTGATACAGTGCATTACATTGATTAACTTTGGTATGTTGAGCCAATCTTGCATTCCTGTGTTAAATACCAGTTAGTCATGGTATATAATCCTTTACTTATTTCACTAGATTTGGTTCCATGGTATTTCGTTGTAGATTGTTGCATCTCATCTACACTTTTTAGGAATTCGGGCCTGTGGTTTTCTTTCATTGTGATGTCTTTGTCTAATCTTGGTATCAGGGTAATAATACTGGCCTCGCAGAATATGAGAAGTGTTTCCTCCTTTTCTAGTTTTTGAAATAGTTTGTGAAGGGTTGGTGTTAATTTTTCTTTAAATATTTGGTGGAAAATACAAAAATTAGCAGAGCATGGTGGCAGGAGTCTGTAATCCCAGCTACTCGGGAGGCTAATGCAGGAGAATTGTTTTAACCCCGAGGGCGGAGGTTGCAGTAAGCCAAGATCATGCCACTGGACTCCAGCCTGGGCAACAGAACAAGACTCTGTCTCAATAAATAAATAAATAATAAATAAATAAATAATAAATACACAGTTGGTGGAAAACACTCATAAAGCCAGCCAGTCCGGGTTTTTCTTCGCAGGGAATTTTTTGGTTTTTTTTTTGCTTTGTTTTGTTTTTTCTCGATCAGCCTAGTTTGTCAATGGTGTTCATCTTTTCAAAATACCAACTTTTGGTTTTGTTACATTATCTATTGTTTTTCTAATCTCTATTTCACTTCTTTTTCTAGTTTTTTAAGGGGAGTATTTAGATATTTATTAGCGTTTTCCTTCACTTTTAACATAGGCATTAGCACGTACATTTTCTTTCTCTTAGTTCTACGATAGCTGTGTCCCGGAAGTGCTTTTATGTTGTGTTTTTGTTTTCATTCATCTTAAAGTACATACTGATTTCATTTGTAGTTCTGTCTGTGAACCATTTTATTTTTATGTCTTCTTTGCTCCACTATCCTGACTTATTTTATGTTAAGTGCATATTTTCTTGTGTAACACTTTGATTTCCTATTGTATTGTATTTTTGAATTACTTTCTTTCTTTCTTTCTTTTTTGAGATATCATCTCACTTTCTTGCCTGGAATGCTGGAATGCTGACTGCAGTCTTGATCTCCTGGGCTCAAGGGATCCTCCCACCTGATCTTCCTGAGTAGTTGGGACTATAGGAAGGCACCACCACACCCAGTTAATTCAAATATATTTCTTTTGTAGAGATAGTGTCTTTCTATGTTGCCCAGGCTGGTCTTGAACTCCAGGCCTCAAGGGATTTTCCTGCCTCAGCCTCCCAAAGTGTTGGGATTACAAATGTGAGCCATTACTCCTGGTTGTTTGGAATTTTTTGTTTTAGTGATTGTCCTGGGGGTTAAAATTAACATCTTAATTTATAAAATCGACTTTGGATTAATACAAAGTTGATTTCACTTGTACACAAAAACTTTGCTCCTGTGATGCTCCATTCCCACCTCCTCCTCCTGTGCACTGTTATTATCACACAAATTACATGTTTATACATTATAAGCACATCAAACACAGTTTTATAATTACTGGTTTAGGCAGTTTCTTTTCAATCAGATAGAACAGAGCTAAGAATAAAACATGTGTTTGTACCTCTTTTATGTCTTTTATGTTTACCTAGAAGTTACCCTTACTGATACTCCTTCTTTCTTCTCATGGATTCTTCTCGGATTTTCCCACTTCTGATTCCACTTAGAGGCATGTATCCTCTCTACACCTATTCTCCACACAACAGCCAGAGCAATTCTTTAAAAATTCAAACTTACATCATGCCACTGTCTTGAGCAGTGCCCCAGAGCCATGCAGCCTGGCTTCTCTGTGCAATTAGAATGAAATCCAAATACCTGATCCTGGTCTGTAAGATACTTATGGCATCTGGCTTCAAGTTATATTTCCAACTTGACTTTCTGCCATACTCTAGGCTGTACTCTACACTCAACTACACATCATCTTTATTCTGTCTTTTCAGCATCCAATCTCAAATCTGTGTTCAGACTGGTGCAATTGCAGTTTCATGGTTTGGAAGGTTCTTCTGCCAGACAATCACGTGACAAGCTCTCTACCTTCGTGCTCTCAGAGGGGCCTTTGTGGAGCATCACTTGTGATGGTTAATATTAGATATCAACTTGATTGGATTGAGGGATGATTAGACGGCTGGTAAAGTATTGTTTCTGGGCGTGTCTGGGAGTGTGCTGCCGGAGGAGGTTGACATTTTAGTCAGTGGACTGGGACAGGAAGACCTACCCTCAGTGTGGGTGGGCACCATCCAATCGACTGCCAGTGCAGCTGGAACAGAGCAGGTAGAAGAAGGGGGATGAGCAGCTTGTTGAGTTTTCTGTTTATCTTTTTCCTTCCCATTCCAGACTCTTGCTTCTGCTCCTCCTGCCCTTGGACATTAGACTCCAGATCCTTCGGCCTTTGGCTTCTGGGACTTGCACCAACTGCTTTCTCGGGGCTCTTGGGACTTCAATGATAGACTGAAGGATGCACTGTTGGCTTCCCTGGTTCTGAGGCTTTTGGACTTGGCCTAAATTACTTCCTGCTTCTCTCTTTCCTCATCTAGCAGAAAGCCTATGGTGGGCTTTGCCTTGTAATCTTCTGAGCCAATTCTTCCTAATAAATTCTCTAATAAACTCTCTTTCATATATACATATACACACACACACACACACATACACACACATATATGAACTACTAGGGCATATAGGGCATATATATAGTAGTTCTGTCCTTCTGGGGAACCCTAATACATCCCTTAAGACCAACCTGTCTGCCATCTTTTACTCTTCATTCTTTTACCTTGTTTAATTTTCTTTATTTCCGTCATCAGTATCAGAATTCTCCATAGTCATTTGTCTCTCTTTTAGATGGTAGGTTACACGAAGGCAAGAAGTTTTGTCTGCCTTCTTTGTTGCTGTTTCTCAGTTGCCCAAAATAGTGCATCATTAATAGTGGGTGCTTAATAAGTGCTTGTAGAAAAAACGGTGTTAATATTGAAAGGCAATTGAGATGAAGGGAAAAATAAGAACATATTTTCTTCTTGTATCTTGTGCACAGCCTACATAGCATTTAGATGTTGGATTGCTATTTATTGATTAGCGGGCTTTGTAAGTTTAATTCACAGTATATTAGGAAATATGGAGAGAAAATGTACTATTTTTCAGCTTTGTAGGGAGGTAGAAAAAGGAATTAGGAACAGATAGTATTCAAAGCAGTTCTGAAGGAGTCACTGTGTACAGAAACAACAGGAGAATTAGGTGCAGTCAGGACACATGTGTCCTTCTAGCCACCACCACCACTTATTGGAATGTGTACTTGTCACTGGAACTTTCAGTCTTATATTTTATTTTTCAGTCATTTTCCATATCTCACCTTATTTGCTTTCTTGGGAAGGCAGTGGCCTGGTTCAAATAGCATAGCCCTAGGGAAGCACCCACATTGCAGCCAAGAAGAGACGACAAAACTGAAGTCCAGAGGTGTGGTACAGAATAGAAGATACAGACTTGAATGAAGCCACAGCCCAGGGAGTTGGTAATGAGGCCCATGCTACCTGGTGCATACTTAATAAACATTTGCTGAGTTAATTAGCAGACTAAGGTCAGGATGCCGAGTGATGGTACATGATTGAATATGGAGGCCATGCACGGAGTGAAGGGTCTGAGCCCACGTCTGTGTGATCTGTCTGCAGGCTGGCTCCTGGAGGGGCCAAGCAACAGAGTTCACACATCCTGAGTGTGTTCATCTTCCACTCTCTCCTATTTCCTCTGCCATTCTTCCCAGCATAATTGTGAATGCACTGTTAGAATATTTTATTACTGGCTAGTTAATCCATAAGTAAGAGATCTGCTTTTAGTCATCTCTCTCCATTGAGTGCTCATTGCTGTGCTGGTCAACACAAGAAGTCATGTGTCTTAGTGGAAGAGTAGAAGTCTGGGGAAAACTACGTGGGTTGAGGGGTATCTTCATCCAGGGGCATAATCTTCATCTAATTCAGTCTCTTCATCGTCAGAAAATTATGAATAATCATTGTATCCACCTCATGGTTTTGTCATGAGGATTACATGATTTGATATATGTAAAGCACTTAGAATAGTATCTGGCATACCGTAGGTGCCCGATAAATATTAATTATTTTTAGGATGATAAGGGTGAAATGGACCTTGTTGCTGTCCATGTTACTTCATGTGTGTGCACTCAGGTAGGTGTCGTGCACACACATGAAATAACAGGAGCACTGCTAAATGCTACATTTTGTTTAATCATCTGTAAGTGAAATAAGTGATCAGAAGAGGGAGGGATGACTTGGAGATAGCACAATCAGAGAAAATTCCCAAAGATGACCAAAGTAGTGGTACTTAAAAGTCCTTAGACTTTTTTGTTGGTTATGATGGAGGCTTTCTCTTCGTTCCTTCCATTGCAGCGAGGCCTGTGGACAAAATACAATGCACAGTCTGGTTCAAGACATACTCATGTGGAGGCCAGGTGACCACCACCCCTCGGTCCCGAACGGGTTTGGAGTCCTTAACTAGAGGGGAGGTGTTACAGTGCCAGTTGTTGGGGAGAGCTCGTGCAAGTAGTAGACAGATCTCCAAGAAGCCAGGTTCTGCCCTTCTAATGGGAAGACAGACGGAATGTCTGTCAAAGGGTCCCTGTGGTTCCAGCAGCTGCCACACATGTGAAGTCTGTGTTCCTCCTACATCAACCAGGCCCGGGGAGGCCACCATCTTTGCAAGAGGCTTTTCCTGTTCTCCCCGTTATATGATTTGGATTTGTGTCTCTGTTCCAATCTTGTGTTGAATTTTAATCTCCATTGATAGAGGAAGGGCCTGGTGGGAGGTGACTGGATCGTAGGGGTTGATTTCCCCTTTGCTGTACTTGTGTTAGTGAGTGAGTTCTCATAAGACCTGCTTGTTTAAAAATGTGTAGTACTTTCCCTTTCACCCTCTTCCTCCTGCCCTGGCCATGTAAAATGTGGCAGCTTCCCCTTTGCCTTCTGCCATGATTGTAAGTTTCCTGAGGCCTCCCCAGAAGCAGAAGCCTATACAGCCTGCAGAATCGTGAGCCAGTTAAACCTCTTTTCTTTACAAATGACCCAGTTTCAGGTATTTCCTTATAGCAGTGTGAGAAAAGACTGAATACACCTTGTTTTACTTTTGACACTATAAAGCATTTTTAGTATAGCCTAAATTATTATTTATAAACATAAGTCAAACAACATGTCTTCTTTGTGCAAAACCCTTGGTATAGTCCCATCACCCCTGAGATGTGTGAGAAGCTCCTGTCCCTGGTCTCAGCTACCCTCTGCCCCCATCTATCATTCTTTCCTACTCTGAGTGACACACTCACTGTGGTTCCTTGGGCACCTTAAGGCGCTTTGCTAGTACTGTTTTCATGTCTCCTCTCACTTAGTTTAGGTTTAAATTCAGATATCACCTCCATGACCATCTTATCTAACATGGCTTTCCTTTTCACTCCATGGCCTCTAACACTAATTCATTTTTCTTCCTGGCACTTATTACTACCAGCCATTGAGAAAAGGAATCTATTTTGTGTCATGCACTGTAAATCAGAAAATGACCAAAGCAAGTAGCACTCACTTTAAGAGACTTACTTGCCAAAGTTAAGGATGCGTGCCTAGAAGACAAGTCTATGCCTTTCTCCAAAGATGATTTTGAGGGCTTCAATATTTAAAGAGAAAAATGTGGATATTGGGGAAACACACAATTTTCATGTGAGAAGTGATGGAGAAAATGGTCATTCATGCCTTTGTTTGGCTCTGGGAATCTGAATTTTTATATAAGATAACATAAACAATAGGGCAGAGGAAGCAATCAGATATGCATTTGTCTCAGGTTAGCAGAAGGGTGACTCTGAGTTCTGTCCTAGGTCCCTGCACCTGTGAAGATAAGCTATCAATTTACATTGCCATGGTGAACCTTAGTAGAAATGCTTTAGGGTAAAGATCTTGGGGGCCACCAGGCATTTCCTTGTGGGCAAAATGTGGGGGAGGTGTGTAGCTTTTTATCTTTGTAACCATGTTATTTTGGAATCAAATGGGAAGTAGTTTGCCTGACCCAGTTTCCAGCTTGACTTTTCCATTTGGCTTAGTGAGTTTGGGTCCTGAGATTTATTTTCCTTCCACCGCACCAAAATGAAAAACAAAATGTCTTTCAAGCAAGAAAGAAGAATAATAAGACTTCTCTTTGGACCAATCATGGATATTAACTAATTAGTGTTTGTCAAGTGCAGGACATGAGATCAGCACAGAAATGTAGAATCAGAGACTGGCAGTGGCGAGCAACCAGCAGTGTGAATCCACCACTGACCAGGGCAGGGACTTTCCACAGACAGAGTCACACGCTGATTAAGAGTTTGGCTTCTGGGGACGGGCGCGGTGGCTCACACCTGCAATCCCAGCACCTTGGGAGGCTGAGGCGGGCGGATCATTTGAGGTCAGGAGTTTGAAACTAGCCTGGCCAACATGGTGAAATCCCATCTCTGCTAAAAATACAAAAATTAGCCAGACATGGTGGTGGGTGCCTGTAATCCCAGCTACTTGGGAGGCTAAGGCAGGAGAATCACTTGAGCCATGGAAGCGGAGATTGCAGTGAGCAGAGATTTCAGTGAGAGAGGTTGCAGCGAGCAGCCTGGGCGACAGTGAGACTCTGTCTCCAAAACAAACCAAAAGAAGGGTTTGGCTTCTGGAAACCAGACGATGAGCGTTCTCATTGTGGGGCTGCGTCTTATTAACTATGAAGACTAAGAAAGACTCCTCGCCTCTCTGTGTCTTCATCTGTAAAACAAGAATAATAATATCATCTACTTCATACCATTGCTGAAAAGACTAAAAAAGTTAATGTAAAAAAATACTTAGTACAATGCTTAACACAAAATAACGTTGTAATAAATGTCAGCTATACTCATTATTTTATTATCCATTTTTATATGAAACAAATCTAAGAAGGTGACTGTCCCAGACTTTCATAACATGATAACTGAATTGCCAACTGTCTTCCCTCCTTTAGTTTCCAGTCTCACTAAGACAATTTCTGATTTTGCTTCCTGTGTAGCTCAGCCTACAGAAAATAAATTCACATTCACACTGAAATGGACATTCCAGCTCCTGTGGTACAGATTTTCTATGAAAAATGAACATACTTAGATTATGGTTTGGGCATGAAGAATTGAGTCAGCATCACTTTGTCTTCTGAGATAAAACAATTCTAGGCGTGAAGACAAGACTGGATTCCTGAATCATATTCCCCTGAGAACGATGATTCATTAAGGTAACAGCAATGAATGGGGTTTCTTCTGCTTGGTCAGTGGTGCCATAGCCTCCTGGAACCCATTGATGATTCCCTGGGAGAGTCCCAGGGTAAATGGGAAGGGGTAACATTGCACTTGGTTGCTTGGGATCTGTTACTGCCAATAAGACCGGATATAGACATCTTTGCTTGCCATTCTTTCTGACAAACCACTGACAGAGGTATTCATCTGACTGATATACACCATATCTGTGTATAATCCTAGTTGTTAAATGGGAACCAGAACCAACTGGGGCATAGGTAGCCTTCCATGGATTGAATTTTTTCCCTTATAAAGATATGTGGATGTCCTAACCACCAATTCCTTAGAATGTGATTGTATTTGAAAATAGGACTGTTGTAAATATAATTAGTTAAGAGGAGGTCATAACAGAGTAGGATTGACCCTTAATCCAATACGACTAGTATCCTTTTAGGAAGAAGAATCACACAGAGGAGCACGCCATGTATAAACCCAGACCCACAGAGGGAAGACAACCATAGACAGTGGAGGCAGAGACTAGAGTGATGCAGCAGTAAACCAAGGAACGCCAAGTATTGCCATCCAACACCGGAGGGAGAAGATGGAAGAAAGGATTCTCATTTTTAGGTTTCAGAGGAATCATAGCCCTGCTGACACCCTGATATCTGCCCTCCAGAACTACGAGGCAATAAATTTCTGTTGTTTCAATTCACCCAGTTTGTGGTATTTTGTTATGACAGTCCCAGGGAACCAACACACAGCCGTGCCACCCAACAGTAACCATTAGCATCCTTTGGTGCACACTGACCCTACCGTTTCTTAAGGGACTACTCTATGTTAAACATGTGTTTGACATGAGGTTGGAAAAAGGCAATGCTCACCTTAGGCATTAAATACAAACAAGTGAGAATATTTTGTGAGACTCCAGATAATGTCTTCTATGTGAAGATCCCTATTTCTATTATTAGTATACGAGCTCAGATTAGCTAACTGCATTTTCCTGCTGAAAGGAAGACCCAAGGCGTGATTTAATTAGTCAATCTCTTGCAAATTGATGGTTTAGGAGAGAATGGCTGTAGCAAGATATCCTTGTAGCATTTTTATCCCTCATTGATTCTGCTCTGGTAAGCACATGCAATTCCACATCAAGAAAGAGAAGAATATGCTGAGGACGCATCATTTCATAATGCTGGAAAGCAGATTTATAGAGATTCCTGTAGACTCTGAATGCCAGCCCAAATTATAAAAGTGCTAGTCTTCTTCCAAGTTTTTTTTTTTTTTTTAATTTTTTTTAGGAAGAACTCAATCCATGCAACAATGAGAAATTTATTGTGTAAGTTATGCTAGTGTTAGTAAAATGAGATGTGTTGATCATAGTCTGATCAAATACTGCATCTGGTAGTAGTAGAACTCTTTATTCAGACATTTCTGCTTGAATGGATCGGTTATTAGCCAGGAAACAAACTGGCTGATCCCATGAAAGTATTTATAGTGAGGGTGGTGCAGTTGTAAAATCAAGGGTGCCATAAATTTTGTCCCCGGTAGCTCTTCAAACAGGCATGCAAGTTCTATATGGATGGCCGTGCATTTCAATTGCATAAGCAACCCGCTATCACCATCTCTCTTTGTGTATGTACTGTGGCAGCAAGCAAAGCCCAAGGCTATTGGCAGAGCTGATAATTTTTTTTGTTTTTAACATGATTACCACTGCTTTTGGATTAGGTAAACTGTGAGGAACCAGAAGCAGGGCTTTTCAGCTTGAAAGCTGGTGCATTTGCCAAATGAGTGATTTTGAAAGTTGGCCTCCCTTTGCTGAAACATGTTTTTTACATTCTAAGAAACCTCCGGCATTAAAGACAAATGTTGTGTTCAGGACACAGGAATCAAATTGAACGCTATGCATCTGAGCTTTTAAAAAATTTTCTTTTGTGGAATGAAGACTATGGAATGAAGACTAGTCAGATATGGGCTTCATTTATACTCCATCATGCTTTTTGTTGGCTTCATAGGGAGGGCCCTGGGGAACCACATAATCTGGCCATGACCAGAATATTGGAACAGAACTCTGTGAACCCTATTTATGGTAGCACCCCTTAGTCTAAGATAACACAGGGAGCAAGAGGTTGACAGGAAAGCCAGGGGAGCAGGGAAGTCTCCTGAAGATATTAAAGAGAGAAGTGCTAAGTTTCCTTTCTAAGGTACATGATGGATTCAAGGGAAAGTCACATTTGACTAAAGCCCAAGGGATTGTTGCTTCTAACCCAGTTTCTTGGCAGAAGGTATTGCAAACTAAGAGCCAGATTCATATATGGGTTCCAAAATAAATCAACAAATAATTGAATAATCCCTGGAGGTTTAAGTTGGGAGAAACTCCTCCACAGCTTGCTACTGAGGCAGAACCGGTTGAAACTGAAATACAACCCCTGCCAGACGATCTGTAAAAGGGAAATTGTTACCGAACTGACAACTGCCAATCAAAGAACACCAATGGACAAGCCAAAAAGAGCACACGTCTCATGGTCCCAAGGATCAACCTTCTCAGAGTTTTCACTTAAGTGGCCACTAAGCCAGTTGTCAATCCAGGACTTTAGACTAAAATCTAGGGCTTCATCCATTACCTCAGAGTGTCTTCTGTTTCTTGCAGCCAGTGATAAATACAACAAACATCTGAGATGTTTTAGCTATAAATGCTTTACGATTGTTATTTAGGTATTAACTTTCATTATATCTAGAAAAGACGGGGAAACAATAAGAACATACTGTCTTGGTTGAGCATCCAAGAAGGTTAAATGAGTTATGGGAATTCATTTGGGAGCCAAGACATTGCACACGTTTATTTATCAGTCATCCAATCATGTATTTTGCGTGTCCATCAGTTGTTCTTGGCCAAAAGAGGAGAATCAATGAGCCGCTGCAGATGCAGACACAGCAGCCCCTTGCAGGGACAAGTCTGGAGTATGAGCATTGAAGAGGATGCACCAGCCCTGTAGCCTAGGAAATGGCAGGCACGTACAAGAGCCCAGGTTGTTGCCATGTTTGTTTTTGCACCTTGTCTATTTAAAGAGATTTGAGAAATAAATACCTAAGCCATTTTTTTATTATATGATAAAGGAGTAGGGTGCCATAACAATTTGTGGGAGGAAAAATTTGTTTTAAAATGGGTCAGCTGAAATATCACCTAATTGTATTGGCAGCTGAGACCCTTGACTATTGGTTCACATACCTGGCAAACACATGTTGGCGTGGAACTCTCCACTTCTTTCTTGCAGTAGTAAGGTATTAAGCTCAACATGGCATCAGAGCTATTTGCACTCCCCTCCTCTGTCTGTGTTTGCCAAGGGATCTATTAACCCTAATTTTCCTCCTCTTTCTCTTTCCAGAGCCTTCTCCATCTTCCTAACACTTTTTTATTTGCAGTCCAGCGCACCCACTGTTGTGGTTTTAAAAATATATTCACATATTTTAGGATACTCTTGTTTCAAGAGGTAGAGTTTAATTCCCCTCTTCTTGAGTGTGGGATGGACTTGTTTCTAGCAAAAGAAAGAGGAACGATTGTGTCTGACTTTGGAGATAGGTCGTAAAATTTTCATCAGCTTCCTGCTTCATCTCCCTCTGGTATGTGCTTGTCTCTGCATCTCTTCCATCTCTGTCTGTCTCTCTCTCTCTTCTCTCTCTTTTTTTCTCTCTCTGTCTCTTCTCTCTCTGTCTGCCTTTCTCTTTCTGTCTTTCTGTTTCACTTACTTTCTTTGTCTCACTCTCTGGCTTTCTCTTTCCCTCCCATTTTTATCACTTGATTCATGGAAGCCAGTTGCCCTGTGGAGAGGCTCACATGCCAAACAACTGAAGCCTCCAGCCTCCAGCCATATGAATTAACTCCTTGGAATCACAGGTAAAGCCTTCATGGGACTGCAGCCTTAGCTGACTGCTTGACTCAGCCTGTGAAACACTCTGAGCCAGAGCACCTGCTAAGTCATTCCCTGACTCTTGGCTCTCAGGCATAGTGTGTTGTTTTGAGCTGCTAAGATTTGGGATAATTGGTTATGGGACTGTAGGTAACCAATATGTCTTTTCATATAATTTTACTACCCCTCTGACAGAACAGCTTTTATCTAGATCACTAGTAGATCTAACCTGGCCCCTGAATTTGTAAATGAAGCTCCAATGATTGAGCTCCTGAAACCAGAATTCAGTGTTCTCACGAACACCAAAAAGATTGGCTCAAAAACCTTAGCTTGTCCTTCTCGCACTGGCTGTACTTCCTAGGAACAACCTATCTACTACCTTATCTCAAGCAAACGTTCTTTAGAGGAAGTATAGGAATCTGTCAGGGATTTTCAGAGGAGAATAGGCCTTGCTTGCTGAGAGCTGAGATGCTATTTCACTTCATGGCTGTGACACCTGCTGTTCATTTTAACTTCCCTTCTTTCTTCCTGGCTACTGCCAAGCCTCTAGTCAACCCACTGCCAAGTCTGATCCATTCTGCCTCCATGTTAGCTCCCACATTGGTCCTCTCCTATCCATTGCTGTATCTTTAGTGTATATCTTCATTCCTCTGACCAATAACTTTTGCAGGGTATCTTTAGTCATAGCATTTCCCTCTTCTCTTCAATTCCTCATGCACAGAGCTGCTACTTACCCACTGAAAGTAATGCCATGGACTATGTGACTTTCAGAGGCATTCATTTTATTCCAAATTGCCCACAGTTAAGGTCTAGTTCTTTATCTGAAGCAGGGGATTTTATCTTCACAAGAACTCGGAGTTTCTTTATCTATACACCTCACCTGTTTCACATAGAATTTTTCTTTACTCCCATCCCAGCATGTCCAAATTCTCTCTTCAGACCAAATGCGTGTTGTTTTCAGCAGCTAAATGTTGTGGTTACTCACTATTGAATGGCTATAGATAAATAGTACACTTTCAACCTCGTCTTTTAACAGAGCTTCACTGTCCCTTTGGTAATTCTTAAGTTTATGTTAACATGATTCCCATAAACAATTATAACATACACTATGGCTCTTAGAAAATGATGAGCAACATAATTCTTTGTTGCTGTATCTCAGATATATGACATTAGGGAAATCATTAAAATATATTGGTCTCAGATCTGCAAATTCAAATTTTTGGATTATGATTACTGAGGTCCTCAGTCCTTTCTAACTTTCATATATCCCAATCCTATGTGCTTCTAATAGTGCCAAGTGCAAAGGAAAAAAATTAAAAATATCAAGTATTTGAAATCTTATCAGTCAATCAATGAGTATTTATTGAGTAACTACTATGTGTCCAAAATTTTGCCCACAGGCAATGAATCTTAAAACTCCCTCATGTGTCATAGATCATTTTGCTGAAGCTATTCATATTTTAAAATTTCCCCGTATGTCTTGCCTTTTTACAGCTATTTTTATACTGATAATACTTTAAATAACTTCTATCTAGAGAGAGGAAAAAGCATCCATACAAAGGCTGTGCACGTGTGTTATCGGTTGTTGGTAGTTGTGAAAGCGTAGCTGGATATGGGAGACTGATGAAGTCTATTAGGTAGGGCAGGCTTCATGGGCATGCAATCTGGGCAGTCACATAAGGACCCAGGCCCAGAAGGAAACCACACTTAGCTCAATGCTCTGCTGTTGTTGATCTTGAAATTCATAATAAGAACAAGAAACCCACATTTTCAGGTACACTCAGCTCCTGCTATGGTCTGAATGTTTATATCCCCCAAAATGCGTATGTTGAAATTCTAATCCTCATAATGATGGCATTACAAAGTAGGGCCTTTGGGAGGTGGTTAGGTCATCAGGGCAGAGTCCTCATGGATGGGATTAGAGCCCCTAGAAAAGAGGCTCCAGAGAGCTCCCTTGCCCCTTTCATCACACAAGGACACAGCAAGGAGGTGTCTCCTCAGACACTGGATTGACTGGGACCTTGATCTTGAACTTCCCTGCCTCCAGAATGATGAGAAGTAAATTTCTGCTGTTTATAACCCACCCAGTTCATGGGATTTTGTTATAGCAGCTGAAAGGACTAAGACAGCCTCACAAAGTATGTACCCAGTCATGTACTCAAGTGATTTAGATGTGCTCCTCACTCCCTCCCCTGCTGGTTAACAATCAGTAGAGAGGAAGATGTTGTCCTGGGGTTGCTGTCAGAAGAAGACCCTGAGATAAGAGTTTGTGTGTCAATGATTTATAAAGAAGTTGCTTCCAAGGAAAACAAATGAGAAACTGGGGGGAAAAAGACAGGAAAGGGAAAGAAACAAGGCCAGTGTGCAATTTTAGGCAACGTGCCCAGAGGGTTGCTTCAGTCCAGCCTAGAAGGGAGTGTGGGTGTAAGTTGGGCTTCTGGTGTTTGAACCTGAGGTGAGGCAGTTGCGCTTCTGTGTTCCCTTATGCTTGGGTGCAGGAACTGGGAATGGGTGTGGGGCCCTCCAAGAATGTCCCCTTCCCCGCACCTGTAGTCAATGAGACTCCATGATATCGTTTAAATATTTGACCCTTCCAAATCTCATGTTGGAATTTATTCCCTGATGTTAGAGGTGAGACATAATGGAAGGTGTTTGGTCATGGGGATGGACGCCTTGTGACTAGATTAACGTCCTCTGAGAACACTGAATGAGTTCTTGCTTTACTAGTTCCCACGGGAGTTGTTTGTTAGAAGAGCCTGCACCTTCTCCTTCTCTGTCTTGCTTCCTCTCTTACCATGTGGTCTCTGCACATGCAGGCTCCCCTTCCTCTCCCACCATGACTGGAAGCTTGCTGAAGACCTCACCAGAAGCAGATGGTGACCCTGTGCTTTTTGGATAACCTACAGAATTATGAGCCAAATAAATATCCTTAATTTGTAAATTACCCGGCCTCAGGTATTCCTTCATAGCAACACAAAGGTACTAAGGCCCTTGGTAGCTAAAGTCAGTCCTCAGTAAAGAGTTGCAGGTACAGACCTTGCATTCAGAAGCACCCTGAAACTGGGAAAGGCAAATACTAAAGCAGTGAGAGGGACTTAAGAGAATTTGTGCAGAGCACTGGCAGTGTTGGTCACAGTGGCCAAGCACCCTGAAACCAACAAACAGAAACCAATAAACAATGTCTGCTATTCCTGAGAAAGCTTAGCTGCAACTTCAGGTCTAGGACTCCCCAAAACCTTTAAGCAATGACAAAGAAGCAGATATGGCACGTTAACTAATTATTTCCTCTTTGCGCGGTGTTGTGCTATACATTATGAAAAATATGCAGAAGGATGAGACACGACTTCTGTTGTACTCCAAAAAGAAAAGGAAGAACTAAGGGATACAGACATCCATTTTTCATGAAACATTTAATATGAGCCAAACACTAGCACTAAACACTAAGGTTACAAGTGTGGTGCCATTTGGTCCTTGCTCTTAAGAATCAATGGTGTTGAGAATGAGCATCTGGCTGACTGACAGATGAACAACCCAGCCATTAAGGTTTTTAGGAGACACTTACAGGATCCATTCTGATGAAAGAGGAGAATATTTGTGTCTTTGTGTGCTCTTTGATGATGTTGGGCTGAATTTCTAAGGGGCATTTCAGGTAGATAAATATTAGCCAAAATATAGAGGCTTCCAGTCATTTTTCTACCAACTTTGTGGAGTAAGGTGCTGGTGAGGAAATTATAAGGAAGGGAGACAAGATATTTGCCCTTGTGGATCTTACAGTCTCATGGTGAGAAGTTGACAAATACACAGAGAAATGTCAAAATATGACACTCAGGGACAGAGATGTTTGCCAGGAACATCTCATGCCAATGAGGGAGAGGGCACCCTACATTCCACTATCTGCTTGAGGCAGATACAAAACTGGACAGGTAGAACCACAAAAGAAGACACTGTGAGTCAAGGCAAGGGACTTTATGATATTCTCTTGTGAGTTACGAAGAGCCACTGAAGAATGTTAAATACTAGATGGACATGATGACACTTGTATGTTAGATGCATTAGTCTTGCACTGTTAGTCTATTTGGGGAACACGCTTAGCTGTTATGGGCTTATCTGTAAGATGTGGTTGAGCCACTGAATCTCTGTGGCTCCTTTCATCTTTCCTAGTTTAAGAATCTCAGTTATGCAAGTTGAGGTGGCTTAGCCAGAGGAGTCTCTATAGACTAGTTACTCTGAAACTGGGGGGATCTCTTCTCTTCTCTCCCAGTGGAGATTAGGCAATGCGTGGAGATACTTTTGATTGTCATGAGATTGTTACTGGTGTCTAATGGGTAGAAATCAAAGATGCTGCTAAACATTTTACAATGAACATGCAGCCCACAAAACCAAGAATTATCTGATTCATGATGTCAGTAGTGCAATGCTGAGAAATGCTGCCACAGATTGATAAAATAGGAAGTAATTTTCTGAAGACAAGAGGGTTTTTTGTGACTAGCAGAAAGTGGAGGAAGTTAGAAACAATTTCTGTGGGAAATTTTTTAAGCATAGGCTGATGGCAACAGCTCTCAACTACAGCATTGCCAAACCTAACATGCAGAAAATTGAGGTGTGATTTAAGTGCATTGTAACTAAGAACAAAGCATGAGGTTTGTAGATTTAATGGTCTGTCTTTTATAATATCACTCTCACTTTTTTGGATTTTGCTGTTCTTTTTCTTTAACAGGAATAGAGGTTTGGAGCTAGTTGGACTAGGAGGTAGTTGGGCAAGGGTAGTTGGACTAGGAGGTGTGGAGCTAGTTGGGCTAGGAGGTAGCAGCCCAGTGAACATCACCTATTCCATGAAAACTATTGCTTTCTGACATTCACTTCCAGTCTCTTTCCTCATCCCAATTGCAAAAGAGAATCAAAATTAGCCAACAAATATTGAATAAATCTGTACATAAGCTCTAGGATTATAACTATAAATAAAACAGAGAAATTTAAAGCTATAAGAGAAACATATCCCTAAATCCCTGAGCAACTAGGATAAGAGCTATTCTGGATGTATCAAGGACATGTTAAATGGAATGCTTTAGGGAATAGAGATTGCATGGAGACAAGCAGGTTTTATGGAAAAAAGAAAAATGAGTTTGAAATTTAAAGCATATTTAGGATTTTGACATGAGAGCACTGAGGAAGATGTTCTTGATGAAAACACCCTAATTAAAAGCTTGAGAATGAGGGAAAGTAATCTTAAGGTACTTTGAATTATCGGAGTTATTTAGGAGACAAACCTGGAAGAATCCAGGAAAACATGGTAGAATGTGCACAGCACCTTGCTGTCTCTTAGGTTTTAAAAATTATCCCCATCAAATGTCACAATGACTTTGTTAACGTCTTTCTTGTGGCATTCTGCAGTACTGTGTGTCTTTGTAAGTTGTAAGCCATTTGCATTTCCTTTGCTCTTTGAACCTCCAATAATGAATCAAATTTACCAAATGATGACCATCCTTCCAGGGGCAGCAGAAATGGAGTTACAAAATCAGAAACAGGAGGGACTCACAAAGCTGAATCATACTATTTCTTGGCACTCTTGCTTGTCACATTGGGAGGTATTGGCAAAACCCCACAAGACAATAAATCTGCAACATCCAACTATTTAGCTCACATGGCATGCAATTCTTTAGGTATGTCACCTGACACACAGAGGATCAGGAAGCCTAGAAAGTGCATCTCCTGTCTTCAGTCCCAAACTTTGAAGTCAAATGGATCTGTTGACGTTTCTGTAAAAATGTTCAAATCTAATATCCTAGACTTACGGAAAAAAATTTCAAGAATAGTTTGTCATGTAAATCATCCAGTTCTTTCCCTGACCTGGGTAATTTTCTAGATTTTTTTTTTGTGAGTTTTGCTTTCTGATTTGTTTTCTTTGGATTTGTTTAAAAGTCTAGGGTCAATTCTTCTAAATGAGTAACCTAAATAGGATATAAAGTTTTTCTTGAACAATCATTAAACAATTACTTTTGTGTTTGAATAATTACCAGAAACTAGGTTAAAAAAAATCTGTAAGAAGTTCACTCCAAAGGCAAAGTAACACAAATTCAGATGAACTATCATGATTATATGTTGTCATTTTACAGTGAAATAGACATAAAACCTGTTACTTCTTGGTCCTGGCATTACATAAACAACCAAGGAAAAATAGATCAGGAAGATATAAGACATTTCATATCTCCAAACTGAGCTTCTCATCAAGGGAGACTGTTGTCTATAAACAATATTTTCAATGTTTTAGAATTTGAAGTGGACAGTCATACCCTTTCTTCATGTGATTCCTTCAAGATCCTCTTAGTTATTACTGTTAGACTTATTTTTCTGATGGAGAAAATGGAGATCAAAGAAGTTAAATAACATTTCATTGGGTCATATTTTCTTTCATATTAACATCTCTGAAATAAGTATTCATTGTGCAATTTTTCATTAGCAATCATGCCTTAGTGTATTGGCAGTACTGTCTTTGTAACAATTGTATATGTGCATCTCATAATTAATGGTATCTTTGAGTCAATGAAATACGCTAAATTTAAATTCAACTTTGGCTCCAAATTGTTTATTCTTTTGTTGACACTCTGTGGCCTCACGTGAGATTGGCTGAAAAAAAAAATGAACTAACCAATAACACCAAAATTTTGAGCACTGTGGATTTTTAGTTATAATTATAATACATACAATTCAAAATATATGAAATTAATTTTAGACCCTAAGCTTGTACTTTTTATAATGTAAAATAATGATGTGTTAAAAACACTTGTATTATATATATATATATTTTAAGTTTAGTTTAATTTCATAAACATTTCTCAAGAGCATATTTTGTGCAGGGCATATTGCTAGTCATTATGGGATCTATATAACTATGTAAAATTTAAAGTCTGGTCTTATGGGGGAAGATGATAGAATATGTACATTTATAAACTTCTTACTATATATGAGTTATTATGTTATAAACTTTTACATATTTTGACCCATTTAATCCCCATTTTGTAGATGAGTATACTGCGGCTCATGAAATTATAAAGATTTTCCTATGGTATCAGGAATAACAGTTGTCAAAGTAAAATTAAAACTAGGACTTCCAGCTCCTTAAAGCTTTTCTAATGCTATTATTTCATCCATAAAGCTAGTTTTTATATAAGATATAAAGGAGATACACTTTTACATTGATGGTCCATATGAAGAGGAGACACATTGGTTTCCATCAGGAGCTAGGAAATATACTCTCTCCTTCAATAAAATAGACATTGTCTTTACTTTGTGAGGAAGCAGCACTATGTTGGGGCTATTTCTCATGGGGCATTCTCATCTCACAAATGGAGTCTGAAATCAATAAAACGATTAGATTGTTGGCAAAGGAGGGGAGAGAAAGGCTAGTAGTGTTATTTGTTAATAATGATACTCTATTAAACTTGGGATTTTAAAAGTTGCTTGAGTTCTCTTCACTCATGAAAACAGTTCTATCCAAAGTGAGGAAGAAAATATAATTTATTCAATCCTAACCTGAGCCAGACACTGTATTTTGGGCATCACATTCTATGACCACGACAATTCTGAAGGTTATTTAACCCCTTAGTGTAAACATCCATGGATATTTTGAAATGTGAAACCTCTTGCCCAAGGTCACATACAAGTATTTCATTCCAGAGTGTGGGGTCTTTCTCCTACATCCTGTTAACCCCGTATCTGTGCATTGACCAGTAAGTGAACAATCTGAGGATACAGACTGCCATCCACTACTTAGGTTACTTACTCAGTTAAATCTTTGGAGTTTTGTCTGTGTTCTAACAGGGTTGAACGAACTGAATCTTTATAAACAGTAATCATAGGTTAGCATTTAATTGGTTATTATTGTTTTAAAAAGCTGTGTATCATTCTCTCTCATTTTTTAAACAATCATTGATAATTATTATTGTTGTCACTGTTATTATTTTGCAGATGATGAATATCAAATACATAAAACTGACATGAAGTACCCAAAGTCACACAGATATTAAGCAGTAAAATAAAGACAATTTTATACCCTTAGTTTTTTTCCCAGTGTTACTATGACTCTCAAACACTGAAAAAGTATTTTTCTTGAGCCCAGGGCTAGACAAATGGTGTTTAGTTACTTAGAATATTTAAAAATGTAGAGGATAAAATGATTCCGTTGAGATTTTGGCATTTTGAAAGCCAAAGAGTGGCTTATACATGTATGTTTTTTTATGTAGGATTGGGAGCAGTCTAGGAGAAAGTCAGACCTGTATTAGGGAGGTGGATGTTGGTATAACATCTCAGAGATAAGGAAACCAAACTCCAAAAGATGGAGACATTCTCAGCATCATAAGCCCAGTCATTAACAAAAGGAAAAACCCATGGTCCCTGGCTATCTCTGAGTCTTTGGTGTGTCATTAAAGACAGTACAATGAAGCAATTAAGACTTGAGTCCTAAAGTCAAACTAACTGTCCTCCTATCCTGGCTTCTTGTAAATGGCTTTGTGACCTTGGGCAATTTACTTGACATCTCTGTGCTTCAGTTTCATCATATGAAACAATGAAGACCATAATTTCACCTTCTCATAGGGTCATCGTGAGGACTAAATAAATCATTATAGGGAGCATGCTCCAGATGGTGCCTGACACAGTGTCAGGTCAAGAAGTGTGAACTGTTACTGTTCAACCTGCCGTAGCCTCTATTTGCTTGTCTGTAAAATGGGAATTGAGCTAATATTCTCACAAGATCTTAGTAGAAATCGTTCGAGAAAGGGGCATGAGTAATAGCATTTAATAGTTTTTGCTGTGGGTCCGGTCACTAAAGGTTTGTGAATATTATTTTAAAAAAGGAAAGAACCAGTGCAAGCATTCCCTCAATGAGCATTCAATAGACGCCCTTGACATATCAGGCAAAGTTTTCTACTAAAGATACAAACATAAATAAGACACAGATTCTGGTCCCCAGGGCTCACACAGACATGCAGAGACACATTTCTCAAATGCAGTGAGCATTTTCCTGGAAATTTTAAGAGAGGAAGAGAAAGGACAGTGCCTGGTAACCTTAGGGCATCAGTTTTCATTATGGACTTGTCTTAACTTAATCAGAGAGAAGATTAGTTTTCCTGTATCTAGCTTTGTCTTATCCAGTTTTGAGCCAGAGTGGGATGATGGAGTGTGCACTGGGGACCTGTGGCCTTGTCTTAGCCTTGGCTTGCTGTGCAGCATGGGGACATCACTTAACTTACTTAAGTCTCCTACTCCTCATCAGCAGCTGACACCATCTCTGATCCACCAATGACTGGCTGGAACCCACCCAGTCCCTGCAAGAATACAAAAGCCACAAGGAGGCCTTGGACTGAAATATCATTGGCTATTTCATTGGCGAAAGCAGAGCTTAACACAAGAGCCAGCTCATGAATGGTAGAAGTCACTGTATCATCTGATATGGGACTCTGTCCATCAGAGCATCAGTTTCTAGAGGAGTTCAGAGTCGACAGCTAAGTCTAGGGCAGAATTACTCCAGGTTTCTAGGAAAGTGGTGCTAGACAATTCTCCACAAGAGAAGAACTTGAACCTTGAACTTCTGATATGAGGATTAAAAATAACCTCCTTGCTTTTTCAACAGTTAATACATTTTATCTATCCCATCCACATGAGGTTTCCCACTTTTTAAAATCAGTTAAAATTATTTGTGAGGATTATTAAAATTATCTTTGTAGCTTGCAAATGCTTTAAAGACAGATCATATTTCAATGATCTTTGTGCAAATAGTAAGTTGATACCTGCTCATAGCATGTGCTGAGTGAATGGATAAATGAATGAAATAACACCTAAGTGGAGGAGTAAATGCGTGTGGGACAGCCTCCTGAATGTCCACCCAAAAAAGTTCTATTTATGGGGAAATGGTAGTAATATCTGGTGGCCAAAAACAGAAGTAAATGGCCCAGGACTTTATTCGAGTATTGAATATCCAAACAAGGTGGACAGTGATGGTCTCCAGGGCCCGCCCCCTCTCAGCCCACCCTGCCCCAGTCTCCCCATGTTGCTTCTCCTTTCCATCCAGATTTAGCTCCACTGCACATGCCCTGGAAACAGGCCCCTTCTCTGTCATCACTCCAGGTTAGCTGTGTCCCTCTAAATGAGACCAAGAGAGACAAGGAGCCTCATGTGAAAGGGACAGAAACCATGAGGAAGGAGTCAGGGAGCCCATTGTGGCTGAAACTCATGGGGAGTAGTGGGGGCTCTGGGAGAAAAGGGGAAGAGACCTTGGGGTCCTGTACCCACCACGGGCTGTCTGAGAGCCTGACTCCGGGTGGTGTGGGCAGGACCTCCATGTCCTGTGGACTGCAGGAAGGTTCTGCTGATGGACTAACTGGGGAGAGGGAGATCTTGATTCTATGCCAGCAAGGTGGCCTCAAAGTGGCTGCTTGCTCAGACTGAAGGTCACCCATCTTTTCAAAGCATGTCGTTCTCCATCACTCTGTGATTCTGCAGGCCTCTCTCGCCTCAGCCTCCTCCCTCAGGTTTAGGAAGGGTAAAAGTTCAGCTGCCAGCAGCCCCATGCCTCTGTAGCCACCCAAACATTGGTAGTTAGTCCCTCGGTAAATAAAGCTTACTGAATTATCCTATTGGGGGTATGTTTCCCATGAGAGCCCTAACTGACAGAGGTACACAGAACTTCATCTCCACACAGAGCTGCTTTATTTCTCCTTCCTCCTTTCCCTCTTCCCCTCTTACGCTCAGAGGTATCTTTGCTGCGTGGCCTTGGGCAAGTCTGCCCAGCCCTCAATTTCCTTACCTCCAAAGTAGAATTAACATCCTGCATTGTCATAGGCATCAAATGAGATAATTCATGTAGGGTATTTGGTATGGTCCCCTACAAATAATAGACACTGAATAAATTTCAGCCTTAAAAAAACTGTGATTTTGAAGTGGCTCATTCTTTTCACCCTAATAATAAGTGAAAATAGGTTCCATTTTGTACCGAGTGGAATTTTATAGCAAGACAGTAAAAGTAAAAGATGATAACTGTTTGTTTTTTTCCTAAAGCAAACGATTTAAGCATCACCCCACGTGAGTAACAGGAGCCTCTCAAGCAATCCCCCACCTCTTCTACCTGCCTTGATTCTAGAAAACAGAACAGTACTGTTCAAAGATTCCTCTGAACTACACCATTCAAGCAGGTTTTATGAGAGATTATATAGCTCTGTAAAGAACTTGATAAAACATGACAACAGGCTGACTGATAACATCTTTATCAGTTTACTCAATAGAGTTATCTGAAAAATATGGGATTTAATTAGAATCTATTCTGCTTTTTATAAATGTAGACAGAGAGAGATGCCTGATAGCAACCCAGAAAAAAAGGGACTGCGCTCTGAACAGCACCTTTTCTCACTCTTCAAAGGCAAAGTAATTACAAGTTATTAGGACAGGAGTATCAGAGACCAAAGAAGAAAATGCAGAAACTTCTTACAAATGTGAATTATCTTTTTGCCTAAAAGGATCACAGAGGAATTCCTTAGGTGCCTCTCTGAAAGGCAAGAATGTGGTACAAGCTTACTCTAAAATTATTCAGAACGAAAGTGAAGACAATTATGACTTTGTAAACACAAGGCCTAGTAGGTGTTCCCATGAGCAATGAAGCACAGAGAAAGTTAATTTGGAAGTAAAGCTGTGTATGGAAGAGAGTATTTTGATTCTCCTGTTTTTTTTTTCTTTTTTCTTTTTTTTCCCCCTGCATTTGAGTAAGGGAAAGTGAGAGATTGTCATTAGAGATCCAAATCTCCAGTACTTGGCAGGTAGCAAATAATGTGACAGGGTCCCAAAGGATTTGGATGAAAAATGAATGAAAACTCATCTTCTTTGTTGCGTGTGAATTAGAGTCAGAATCGTACATTTTGTGCCCTAAATTTATTCCTTAGAAAGACCGCTGCTATGGTTGGCTCATAGTGTCTAGCATAATACTAACATGGAGCTCCCTTATGAAACTTGTTCTTAGAGCCTTTAATCAATAATTACTCCTTTTTTCTTTCTCTGACCAATTTAAAATATTTGCTTTTTGTTAAGAAAATAAAACAACCTTACCTTGTGGCAGGTTGGGGGAAAGGATTAAAAACTGTGGCTTTTTCTGAGTCACTTTTGCTGCTACTCAAAAGTAGCCACTTCCACCTTTGTTAATTCTTTGCTCCCTTTTCTGGTCTTATTCTCCTTCGAAAGCCTCAGGTCTTGGTTCTCATTCCTCTCTGTATACGGTGGGGATTCACACGGGCATTCGGTTTTCCTGTTCAAGCACCTGATTCACCTTCTGGTACCATAAACTAGTGCTGACTAGACAAAGCGTATGCTATTCATTAGGAGCAGGATGGTAAAAATAACTTGAATATAAATCTGAATTTCTCTCTGTTCCACATTACTTCTTAGGTTCTTGGCTTGCCTCTCTTTGTGAAAGTTCACAGTGCCTCTCATCTCAGTTTAAATGATTATCTGATGCTTCTAAACAACACACAACAAGTCATTCTTACTGAAAGTGATGGCCTTCCCAAGCCACACCCTGGCTCTCTCTGGCTGGTTTTCAGTTCTACTTAGCAGGTCCTTTCCCAGACATGGCAGGAAATTGCCCTCCTGAGAGGATTATGAAGGGCAAGTTGCCCAGCAGGTGAGTAGCTGGAACACTGAGTAATGGCAGTGGCCATGCTAGGGAACAGGACCATGCAGAGAAGTAAGAAGCTATGTTCCGAGCGCGTTGGCTCACGCCTGTAATCCCAGCACTTTGGGAGGCCGAGACAGGCGGATCATGAGGTCAGGAGATCGAGACCATCCTGGCTAACACGGTGAAACTCTGTCTCTACTAAAATACAAAAAAAAAAAAAAGTAGCCGGGCGTGGTGGCAGGTGCCTGTAGTCCCAGCTACTCGGGAGGCTGAGGCAGGAGATGGCGTGAACCCGGGAGGCGGAGCTTGCAGTGAGTCGAGATCTCGCCACTGCACTCCAGCCTGGGCGACAGAGAGAGATTCCATTTCAAAAAAACCAAAAAAAAAAAAAAAAAAAAAAAAAAAAAAAGAAGCTATGTTCTTGGTGATGATTAATGCTCAGAAAAGATGAAGTTCATCATATACCACTCCCTACACAACGCCTTGATCACAAGAGAAATTCTGGGTTATGGTAACAATGATCAGTTATGCGGAGCCAGGTGTCCACGTACAGAATGTCACGCCATCTTCACAACACCGTGAGGGAGGAGCTATGATCAGTCCAACCGTACACATAAAAGATGGAACCCTGATGGGAGGTGACTTTCTTAAGGTCTCAGAGTTGGCAAATGATGAAGCCAGAAATACACAGCTTTTATATACTTATAATGTTACCTACATGGAAATAGTGTACCAGATATATACTGTATCTAGTATTAAAAGATGTTCCAAGCTTAAATTGTACCTCCTCTACCTCACCCTGGAATCAGCCATGAAATGCGTTTTTGAAAAAGTGTTCTATTGCTTTCCCAGAACTCTATTACTACAATGGATTTTGTTCAGAACCATGTTTGTAAGGTTTGGTTCATTTCCAGTTTTAGGAAAATTTAATTTTTATTTTATTTTATTTTATTTTTGAGACGGAGTCTCGCTCTGTTGCCCGGGCTGGAGTGCTGTGGCCGGATCTCAGCTCACTGCAAGCTCCGCCTCCTGGGTTTAGGCCATTCTCCTGCCTCAGCCTCCCGAGTAGCTGGGACTACAGGCGCCCGCCACCTCGCCCGGCTAATTTTTTGTATTTTTAGTAGAGACGGGGTTTCACCGTGTTAGACAGGATGGTCTCGATCTCCTGACCTCGTGATCCACCCGTCTCGGCCTCCCAAAGTGCTGGGATTACAGGCTTGAGCCACCGCGCCCGGCCGAAAATTTAATTTTTTAAATCTCTCTGACTAGAGTCTATATGGTGAAATGTACCTGTGTTACTCCATAAAGAACATAATAAACCATTTTCAGTTTCCAAAGATTCTGCCCAAGGAATTGAATAAAATTTAAAGCCAGAACAACAAAAAAGACTTGGTCCCCAAGATTTGAAGGATAGAATACTTACAGAACTAATTTAAGTTTAATTTGAATAAATTATATATTTTTCTCTGATATAAATTATTCCCCATTAGGAAGGCTGGACATGTGAGTATGTAAAAATGGACCTAATATTTTCAAGAATCACTTACCTGCCAAACACAGTGCTGAATACTGTACACTTGCTATCTTGATTTTTGTTCGCAAAATCCCCGTTTTATAAGTTAAAAAAAAATGAGGCTTCAAAGACTCTTACAAGGTGACCTAGTAAGCATTTGGTAAAGTTCTAATTTTAATTAAGGTCTAATGACCACAAAACTTTGCTTAAAAAGCAATATTTTTAAAAAGTTATTTTCTCATTCTTGAATGTATTTACCACATTGACAGAGAACACTTTAATCTTTTATTTCTAACACTGTCTATATTCATTGAAGGTGATGGCCACTGTCACTTTTCATTTTTTCATTTCTCTTTGTGGATCAGTTGGGTGAGTCGGGGAGGCTGTCTACCCATGGATTAGACTGTGCTGAATAGACTGGCATGAAACCAGAGATCAAAAGTAAAGAAAGTTTCCATGTGACACGATCCAGTCTATTTCCATAAAACTAAAGCAAAAAATAAGGCACAAACTTTACCTTACACATTGATATGGTTTAGCTGTGTCGCCACCCAAATCTCATCTTGAATTTTAGCTCCCATAATTCCCATGTGTCATGGGAGGGACCCAGTGGGAGGTAACTGAATCATCGTGGCAGGTCCTTCCCATGCTGTTCTCCTGATAGTGAGTAAGTCTCAGGAAAGCTGATGGTTTTATAAATGAGAGTTCCCCTACACACACTTTCTTGCCTGCCATCACATAAGACGTGCCTTTGCTCCTCCTTTGCCTTCCACTATGACTGTGAGGCCTCCCCAGCCATGTGAAATTGTGAGTTCATTAAACTTCTTTTCCTTTATAAATTACCCAGCCTCTGGTATGTCTTTTATTAACGGTGTGAGAACAGACTACACACATGGTGGATTTATCTGTACTTCTCTTGTCATACTGTGCTGCAGTGACAGCAAGATCAACTTTTATATATTTGTATACAAATGCAAAGAGAACAAAATAACAAAAGAAATAAGAGATTACTATACAATTCTGGAAGTTGAAAAGTGAATAAATAAGTCACAACTGGCTTAGCAAAGTAGAAAAGGAGAGTAGAGATATTTACCACTTAGAAGCAATTTTATTCCCATGATTGAAACTTGAAAAGGCTAAAAAACTGGAGACACAGAATTTCTATGAACACCTGCTTGTGGTATCGAGCTGAAACAGGAATATTGCTCAGAAGTCTACAAAAGGGGGAAATAACTTTCTTTGGGGCACATAGCAACTGGTCTCTATCTTCCCCCACTAAAAGGTTGACTTTCTGGTGAGGCAGCTTCAAAGAGGTGCTCTCCTGGGATATCCCAGGCAAGGTTAAGATGGGAATGAGGCAGCATTCTGAAAGCAAAGACTTGGTGCACTTGGGTGACAAATTTCTCAACCACAGCCTCATTGTCCTTCCTGCATGCTTTTATAATTTCCTCTGATGGTAATAGAAGTTCCTAATGTTACAGAAAAACAAAAGAGATTTCTCCAAATCCAAATGGCAGATCAGTCCCTTTGGTTTTGCTAGGAATTCACAGTAGTACACCACCTAACTTAAACATTTTGCATTTTTTAAATTAAGAAATTGTTTATTTAAAGCTTGGTTTTATGCTTCTTAATGGATGAGCAAACTTTCTATTTAAGTAGTCAAGCCTAGTTTTCTATATAACCAGTCAGTATTACTTGGGTAGTGAATGAGCATTCCTAAGGCTGTAAAGACTAACAGTATTCCTACTACCGAGATCCAGAAACTCTCTCTCGCTCACTTTTCTGCATAAAGATAAAGAAAGTGCCTGCGTAAATAGTACACAGCCCTGGCCATTTGGAGAATAATGTGGGAGCTGCTGCTTGGTACTTTGTTATCGGAATTAACTTTTATCAAGATGGCTGACTAAAAGCAGCTAGTGTGTGCTGCTCTCACTGAGAGAAATGGAAGGGGCAAATAGTCATAAATACTGCACCTTCAACTGAAGTATCTAGGTACATGCATTGGGATCCATCAAGAAAATAGCCCACAGAAAACAAAGAAAAGCAAGGCAGGGCAACAGCTCACCTGGGAGTGACATGGAACCAGGGAAGCTTCCTCTGCTCAGGGAAGCAGTGAGTGAATCAGTGACCCTGGGAACCCTCTCCCACGGGATCTCTACAGAGCTCGGGTCAGGAGATCCCCTCATGAACCCACTCCACCAGGACCTGCAGTTTAACACGCAGAGCTCCAGGAGCTTAAGATATCTGGAGCTTAAGATATTCCCTTGCAAAAGCAGCCGCAACTCCGGCAAAGCAAGAGGTGAGACCCCCGTCCGTACCCCTCGGAAATCCAGGGGGCTTGAGGAGCCGTGGGCTTCAGGCCCTGCTTCCTAGGCACCTCCCAGGATAAGACCCACTGGCTTGGAACTTCAGCCAGGCAGAGACAGCGGCGTTACACCTCCCGGAGCGGGAGCTCCCAGAGGGAGGGGCAGGCCGCCATCCATCTTCACTGTTTCACAGCTTCTGACGTTATTGCCTTCAGGCTCTGGGGAATAAGAGGTGACCAGCGACGGGAGCAGTCCCTTGCACAGCACAGCAGCTCTGCAAAGAGGTAGCCAGACTGCTTTTCATGTGGGTCGCAGATCCCATTTTTCTTCACCGGACCAAATTTGCCAGCTGAGGTCTACAACATGCCCACTGGTGTTTTCCAGCAGGTAGCAGATCCAAACCTCCCTGGGACAGAGCTCCCAGAAAGAGGGGTGAGCAAACTTCCTATATAAGTAGTCAAGCCTAGTTTTCTGTATAACCAATCAGTATTACTTACTACTTGGGTAGTGAATGAGCATCCCATCTTTGCTGTTTCACAGCCTCAGCCATTTCTGCCTTCAGTCTTTGGAGAGTTTGAGGCTACTGGGGGCTGGAGCGGACCTCCAGCACGGCATAGTTGCTCTACAAAACATCCAGACTGCTTTTTCATGTGGGCCCCCAATCCCATTCCCCCTCAATCAGTGAGACCTCCCAACTGGGATCCCTTGCCACCCTCACCAGTGTGTTCAGGCCCTCAAGAGGTCCACACCTCCCTGGGACAGAGCTCCTAGAGGGTCGGGCAGGTTGCCATCTTTACCATTTCATTGCCTTCACTATTGACACCTTCGGGTGCTGGAAAATCCAAAGCGACTAGGGATTGGAGCAGACCCTCAGCACACTGCAGCAGTCCGAGGAAAAGTGGCCAGACCGTTTGTTATGTTGGTTCCTGATCCCATATTTTCTCACTGGGCAGGTTCTCCCTGCCTGGGTTTCCTACCACCCCATTCCTGGGGCTATGGAACCAGTAGCAGCTCTGCAACTCCCTGGGACAGAGCCTCCAGTGGGACGGGTGGGTTGCCATCTTTGCTGTCTCACCTCCCTCACCTTTGCTGTCTCCAGGTTCTGGAGTCTGCAAGGTCTAGGAGCTGGTCCAGAATCCCAGCACAGAGCACCCACCTCATGGAAAAGTGGCCAGTCTATTCTCCATGCAGGTTCAGTCCTCATTTCTTCTCAGTGGACAGGTCCACCCTACCTGGAACTCCAGCACAACCACCCTGCCCTCACTTGACCACATCAACCAGAAGCAGCACATTTCTTTGAGGAGGAAATGCCAGAATCAACCCACTACCCCTCCGCCACTGCAGCTGCAGTTAATCTGTAATCCTCGTTTTAAAAGTCCTTGGGCCTGGGAGAGAAAAAGGACCTGGTCACTGTACTGGTACCTTCAGCACAGGGCAGCCACCACACAGAAAGGAGCCCAGCCCCTCTTCCCTGGCAACCCCCACCCCCCACTCTTCACCAGGTAGGGCCTGAGGCTCATGACTGCAGAACATCTACCCCACCCATGGCTGAACATACCCCCTGTCAGTAGCCTGGAGTTTTCCGGGGGAGAGGCCCCCAGAGACATCTACAGCCCCTCCCATAGCAGTGATTCTATCCCTGCCACCCCCAGCCTGGGAAGAAACAAACAGCCTGGGGGCTACACCTGAGCCTACAGCGGACTACCGTCACTACACAGAGGAGACCAGTCTCCTCCCAGTGAGCCCTCAACCCCTTGCTCCCCAGCAAGTGAAGCCCGAAGCTCATGCCAGCGCTGCAGCTGCCTACCTCACTGGCTGAACACTTGCAGTAACAGTGGCTCCATGTTCCTCAGAAGTGGAGCCCCCAGGGGCAACCAAAAGCCCCTCTGCCCCTGCCTCTGCAGTGTTTATTGCCTCTGCTACCCTTGGAATAATGCAGGAGCAAAGATACCAAGTATTTTATCCACACCTCCAATAAGCAGAAGTTGACCCAAGGAAAGGAGGTCAGTTTTTCTGCCACAGGTCCCAGTCACCCACCCCTCCCCCACTTGTCACAAGAAAGGGAACCCCTGGCTTGGGTACACAGCACAGAACTACCCCCCAATCCCAGGTTGATTGCACTGAGCAATTGCTGACCTGCATCTCTCTGGGGTGGAGCCCCCAGTAATCAAGTAAAAGACCCTCAGCCACAACCGTGAGTAAAGTCCCTTCCTCTGCTGCCTCAAAGATAGGGAGGAAACATAAACTCTGGGATGACTCCGGAGCTATGTCGGGCAGCCCAGGAATGCTAAGTCACAATCAATGGCCAGCACTCAAGTGGGAGAGGAGCCCACACTTTCAGAGCATTGAAAGGGAACATGGATACACATATGAGGAAATATAGAGGAGTCATACAACTGAGCAAGAGCACACCTACTGACCAATATGCCCAAGCACCACCTACCTACAGGATCACATCCTAAAGCTTCAACACCAAAATACCTTGCAAGCATACTCGCCTGTGAAAACAAAGACAAGAAGTCAGCTACAAATAAAGACCCTACACAAAGCCTGTGCCCTGTGGAAACATTAAGACAAGAAGTCTACTGACCGTCCTCAATCTACAGTGCAGTTAAAGCAATACTCACATGCAGAGATGAGAAACAACCAACATGAGAACTCCCACAACTCAAATGGCTAGAGTGTTGTATATCCTCCCAATGAATATACTAGTTCTCCAACAGTGGTTGTTAACCAGGCGGAGTTGGCTAAAATGACAGAAATAGAATTGAGAATATGGATAAGAATGAAGATCGTCAAGATTCAAGAGAACAGCCAAACAAAATCCAAGGAAACTAAGAATCATAATAACATGATACAGGAGCTGACGGATGAAATAGTATAGAAAAGATCCTAAATAATCTGATAGAGCTAAAAAACACACTACAATAATTTCACAATGCGATCACAAGTATTAACAGCAGAATAGACCAAGCAGAGAAAAGAATCCTGGAACTTGAAGACTGACTCTCTGAAATAAGACAAAAAAAAAAAAAAAAAAAAGAAAAAGAAAAAGAACAAAACCTCTGAGAAATATGACATTATCTAAAGAGGCCAAATCTACAAATCACTGGCATCACTAAAAGGGATACAGAGAAAGCAAACAACTTGGAAAACATATTTCAGGATATTGTCTATGAAAACTTCTCCAAGCCTTGCTAGAGAGGCCAGCAGTCAAATTTGCAAAATACAGAGAACACCTACAAGATTCTACACAAGATCATCCCCAAGACATATAATCATGAGACTTTCCAAGGTCAAAATGAAAGAAAGAATATTAAAAGTAGGTAGAGAGGAAAAGCAGGTCATCTACAAAGGTAATCCCATCAGGCTAACAGCAGACCTCTTAGCAGAAACCCCACAAGTCAGAAGAGATTGGCAGCCTATATTCAATATTCTTAAAGAAAAAAAAATTCAACTACCCAAGAATTTAATATCCAGTCAAACTAAGCTTCGTCAGCAAAGGAGAAATAAGAGCCTTTTCAGAATAGCAAATGCTGAGGGAGTTTGGCACCACGAGAACCACCTTTTAAGATATCCTGAAAGAATCACAAATATAAAAAGGTCATTACCAGCCAATACAAAAACACATTTAATACACAGACCAGTGACACTATGGAGCAACCACACAATCATGTCTGCATAATAACCAGCTAACAACATGATGATTGGATCAAAGTCATATAGATCAATGCTAACATTGAATGTAAACAGGCTAAATGTCCCATTTAAAAAGGAACAGAGTAGTTAGCCAAAAAAAAAGCAAGACTCAATGATATGCTATCTTCAAAAGGAGAGACCCATCTCATACATGATGACATCAAGAGGGTGAAAATAAAGGGAGGGAGGAAAATCTACCAAGAAAATTGAAATCAGAAAAAAACATGGATGGGTTGGTATCCTAATTTCAGACAAAATAGACTTTAAACCAACAAAGATAAAAAAAGACAAAGAATGTCTTTACATTATGATAAAAGATTCAATTCAACAAGAAGACCTAACTATCCTAAATATATATGCACCCAATACAGGAGCACTCAAATTCCTAAAGCAAATTCTTGGAGACCTTCAAATATACTTAGACTCCCACACTACTACAAAAATAATAGTAGGACACTTCTCAACACTTTATTGACAGTATTATACAGATCATCAAGGCAGAAAATTAACAAAGTTATTCAGGACCTGAACTCAACATTGGATCAAATGGATCCGATAGGCATCTACAGAACTCTCCACTGAAAACCGATAGAATATACATTCTTCTCATCACTACATGGCCATATACTCTAAAACTGATGACACAATTGAACATAAAACAACCCTCAGCAAATGCAAATGAACTAAAATCATACCAAACACTCTTGGACCATAGTGCAATAAAAACAGAAATCAAGAGTAAAACAATTTGCTTGAAACCATGAAATTATGTAGAAATTACATCACCTGCTCCGGAATGACTTCTGGGTAAATAATGAAATTAAGGCAGACATCAATAAGTTATTTGAAGCTAATGATAACAAAGATATAACATAAAGGAAATATTGAATCTCTGGGACACAGCCAAGACAGTGTTAAGAGGAAAAAATGCCCACATCAAACAGTTAGAAAGGTCTCAAATAAAAAATCAAACATCACAACTAAACAAATTAAAAAAGCAAGAGAAAGTCAACCCCAAAGCTAGCAGAAGATAAGATTAAAAAAAAAAGATCAGAGCAGAGCTAAATGAAAGAGATACACACACACACACACACACACACACACACACACAAATTAAAATAACAAATTTATGAGTTGGCTTTTGTTAAAAAATGAATATGATACTTAGGCCATTAGCTAAGCTATGGAAGAAGAAAAGAGAGAAGATCCAAAAAACACAGTCAGAAAAAATAAAGGGGATATTACCATTGACCCCACAGAAACACAAATAACCTTAAGAGACTACTATGGACACCTCTAGGCACACAAACTAGAAAACCTAGAAAAGATGGAATCCCTCCCAAGACTGAATCAGGGAGAAATTGATTCCCTGAACAGACCAGTAATGAGCTTCAAAATTGAATGAACAATAAATAGCCTACAAACCAAAAAACCCCCAGGACCCTACAGATTCACAGCTAAATTCTGCCAGACGTACAAAATTGAAACCAGACCCCCTTTTTACATAGTATACAAAAATAAGCTCAAAATGGATGAAAGACTTAAATATAAAATCAGTAACTTTAAAGTCCCTGGAAGACAACCTAGGCAATACCATTCTGGACACAGGAACTGGCAAAGATTTCATGATGAAGATACCAAAAGCAATCACAACAAAAGGCAAAATTGACACATGAGATCTAATTAAACTTAAGATTTTCTGCAAAGGAAAAGAAACTATCAAAAGAGTAAATAGACAACCTACAGAAACATTACTACTGAAACTATTCCAAAATATTGAGGGGAAAGGAATCTTCCTGAACTCATTCAATGAGGCAGCAACATCCTGGTACTAAAAGCTACCAAAGACAAAACAATGAAAGAAAACTTTAGGCCAATATCTTTGATGAACACTGATACAAAAGTACTCAGTGAAATACAGGCAAACCAAATCCAACAACACATCAAAAAGCTTATCTACCATGATCAAATAGACTTTATCAATAAAATGCTAAGTTGGTTCAACATACACCAATCAATAAATGTGTTTCATCACATGAACAGAACTAAAAACAAAAACCACACGATAGCTTCAACAGCTGCAGAAAAAGGCTTTTGATAAAATTAAACATTTCTTCATGTTAAAAACTCTCAGTAAACTAGGCGTTGAAGGAACATACTTGAAAATAGTAAGAGTCAACTATGACATACTGAATGGGCAAAAGCTGGAAGCGTCTCCCTTGAAAACCAGCACAAAACAAGGATACCCACTCTCAGCACTCCTGTTCAACATAGTTTTGGAAGTCTTTTCCAGAGAAATCAAGCAAAAGAAAGAAATAAAGAGCATCCAAATAGGGAGAGAGAAATCAAACTATCCCTGATTTGATTATCCATGATTCTATATCTAGAGAACCCCATCGTATCTATCCAAAAGCTCCTTCAGCTGATAAACAACTTCAGCAAAGTTTCAGAATACAAAATCAACATAGAAAAATTACACAACAGTGAAGCTGAGAGCCAAATCAGAATGCAATCCCAATCACAATTGCCACAAAAAGAATAAATACTTAAGAATACAGCTAACCAGGGGGTGAAATATCTCTATAATGAGAATTGCAAAACATTGCTCAACAAAATCAGAGATGACACAAACAACTGGAAAAACACCCCATGCTTATGGATAGGAAGAATAAATATCATTAAAATGTCCATACTGCCCAAAGCAATTTACAGATTCAATGGTATTTGTATCAAACTACCAATGGCATTCTTCACAGAACTGGAAAAAACTATTCTAAAATTCATATGGAACCAAAATATAGGCCAATTAGCCAAGGCAATTATAAGCAAAAATAACAAAGTTGGAGGCATCATGCTACTTGACTTCAAACTATACTACAGGGCTACAGTAACCAAAAGAGCATGGTACTGGTACACAAACAGACCCATTGACCAATGGAACAGAATAGAGAGACCAGGAATAAGGCTGCAAACCTACAACCATCTGATCTTCCACAAAGCTGACAAAAAGAGCAATGAGGAAAGGACTCCCTACTCAATCAGTGGTGCTGGGATAGCTGGCTAGCCCTATGCAGAAATTGAAACTGGACCCCTTCCTTACATAATGTACAAAAATCAACCCAAGATGTATGAAACATTTAAATGTAAAACCCAAAACTGTAAAAACCCTGGAAGACAACCTAGGCAATACCATTCTGGACACAGGAACTGGCAAAGATTTCATGATGAAGACACTAAAAGCAATCACAACAAAATCAAGAATTGACAAATGAGATCTAATTAAACTTAAGAGCTTCTGCACAGCAAAAGAAACTCTCAGAAGAGTAAACAGGCAATCTACAGAATGGGAGAAAATATTTGCAAACTATGCATCTGACAAGGTCTACTATCCACCATCTATAAGAAGCTTAAACAAATTTACAAGAAAACAACAGCCCCATTACAAAGTGGGTGAAAGACATAAGTAGACACTTTCAAAAGACAATATACAAGCATCCAAAAAGCATATGAAACAAGCACAATATCACTGATTATTAGAGCAATGCAAATCAAAACCATAATGAGATACCTTTTCACAGCACTCAGAATACCTATTATAATATTAAAAAGTCAAGAGTTACAGATGCTGGCAAGGTTGTGGAGCAAAGGGAATGCTTATATATTGTTGGTGGGAACGTAAATTAGTTCAACCATTCTGGGAAGCAGTGTGGCTATTTTTCACAGAGCTAAAAGCTGAACTACAATTTGATCCAGCAATTCTGTTACTGGATATATACTCAAAGAAATATAAATCATTTTATCATAAAGACACATGCACATGTATGTTTCCTGCAGTTCTATTTGTCATAGCAAAGACATAGAATCAACTTACATGCCCAACAAGGGTAGACTGGATAAAGAAAATGTGGTACATATACACCATGGAATCCTATGCAGCCAAAAAAAAAGAACAAGATCGTGTCTTTTGTAGGAACATAGATGGAGTTGGAGACCATCATCCTCAGCAAACTAATGCAGGAACTGCAGCAGCAGAAAACCAATTACCACATGTTCTCACTTGTAAGTGGGAAGTAAATAATGAGAATACATGGACACAAAGAGGGGAACAACAGATACTGACGTCTACTTGAAGGTGGAGGTTGGGAGGAGGAAGAAGATCACAAAAAATAACTATTGGGCACTAGGCTTAGTACCTGGGAAACGAAGTAGTCTGTACCGCAAACCCCCATGACATGAGTTTACCTATATAAGCAACCTGCACAAGTAACTCTAAACCTAAAATAAAAGTTAAAAAAAAAAAAAATTAACGCTTCTGCCCCCATTCAGCAATCTATGTATTTCTGCATAATCTACCCAACCTACCCAATCTTCTGCACACAATTCTTTAAAGAATCCAAAATAAGAAATAATTTTACAATGACTATCACTTTGATAAAGGAAGTATTTAATCCAGTGACTGCCTAGCATGAGGTTTAATACAGGTTGTTGATTAAGCGACTTTCTAAAGAAGTTAGGAGATCCCAGATTTGTTGCGCTGGAAAAATCTTGAACAATCTTGGAATTTCACTCCTTGATTTCTGTCCTCTTTCATTAATTGTCATATCCTTATGGAGAGAAAAATTGCAACAGTTGTCCACTGCCTGTTAGCAGAGGTTGGCAAACTCTTTCTATAAAGAGCCAGAGAGGAAATGCATTTGTTTTCGCAGGACCCAAGGTCTTTGTTGAAACTTCTCAACTCCAGTGCTGTGAATTGAAGTCAGCTGTAGGCAATGTGTCCCTCCACGGGTGCAGTTGCTGTCCTATAGAACTCCACTTACGAAAGTGGGTGATGTGCTGGTTTTGGCCTCCAGTGTGCAGTTTGCTAAGGATCACCTAGAAGAAAAAGCCCCAACTTTTTCTTTCAGCCATTTCTTCGCAGTGTGCTTGATCTGTAAACAACCACTTCTGTTCCAAGCATGCAGGTTGTTTCAGGATTCATTTCTTTGCCCAGTTGATTCCACCTGATGTGCCATGTGAGTAGCAACAGTCGACGTCAGGAACACTGTTGCTTTCAGTTCAAGCTTCTGTCCATTAGACCCAAGCCATCCTCAAAATGAAAATCTGGTGGAATTGTCTTCCACAGCTAGATGCTGGCCTTACTTGTGCAGGCTTCAGTGACTATCTCCCCCAGTAGCGTTCATCTACTAGTTTCCTTTTGAATCTCTTGCAATTTGCCTCTCACATGTATAACAGTTTCCCAAATGAAGTAGAAGGTATTGCACAGTAGAAGCTAGCCCGCTGCGCTGTGTGCTGAGAAGTAGCCTTTGGTGCAGGGAAATCCAGCACATTTCTTTACTTTATCATTAATTGAGCTTCTCCTTGAAGCTAATTTGAATTAATGTAACCGGCTTCTTTACTGAACACCAAACTGCAGCTGTGTGTGGCAGATCTGGGTGGCACATCCATGCTCTGAAACCAAAAAATACTGAAGAGAAATTACTTCTTTCTGGTCACGGATGGAACATTCCACCCATTGTCAGAAAGCTTCCAACACTTTATTTCTGCTAGTCACGATGAAGTGTGAGGAGGGGACAGATGCTGGCTGGAGAAGAGGACTCTGCCCACCATGGTCCTACATCAGTACCGCAGAGCATAGCCTCTCATGGGCATGACATTTGCCCTTGCATTTACCTTTCTGTATAACTTGAAGGTGTCTGGAAAACCACAAGAACTTAGACACCTTGTTTCATGAGTTGCAAAGCCTGCCCTATATCCTCTGAGGCTTGTCCCTTGGTAAAACCAACAGATGTTTCATATAGACTGCACGGTAAAAGGAAACAGTGCTGTGTGAAAGAGGCTTGCAGCTCTGTTCTTCCATTCCAGCTTCACTAGGGGAGTAAGTGATGGTCCGTGAAGGGCAAGGGACTATAAATTCAGTGCTGAATTTATAATTCCTTAAATGTGCCCAGAGCAGGATTTTATAATAGCTCACTCTAATCACGGAATGAAACTTTCTCAGCACAAAGTACTGCACTTGCATTGCAATTATTTTAACCCACACGTGAGACATTTTATGGATGTGTTATTGACAAATACATGTGAGCTTAAAAAACAGATTAGTTTCTTTTTCCAAATCCTATATAGAAAAAAATCACATAAACCAATTTTACTATAAAATATATATTTGTTACAACCCTAATTTTATTTTTGAATTTGACATATATGCTTTCTTCCTTTGATAAGTGTCCACGTATTCAACTATGTCCAGTCCGTGTGATTATTCAAGTCACTGGATTCTCTAATATTTATTAATAAAACTCTAAGGTATGTTTTCACATCCCAGCTGCAGCCACAAAACAAGATTCCAAATGTCAAGTCTTATGGGCAGAATTTTGCTTTATACTATATAAAGTGATTTTATTCATAATAAATTGTGATCTTAATTTATTTGCCATTTTTTCCCCACAAGGACAATGGTATAATACATGGGCTTTCCACATGCCTTATTTTTGTTTGTCCTGGGTATTTTTAATGTAACAGTGCACTAATTCTAATTTCTCTTAGCCTAGGTCTGAAAATGCCCTTATTTGTGGTTTAAAATCCCGTCCTTGTCTTAGGCAAAATTTGGTTTCCTTTTCTTACTTTGCAATTCAAACAGATTCCACAAACTCACTCACACCTGTTTTGTCTTTCATTCTTCACAAGGATGATCTCAGAACAAAATATTAAACCCACTCTGTAGGTTTCTTTCTTTGTCTCCTCCCTTATTCATTAATATTTCATCTCCAAGGCTTGACCGCCAGGAACCTTGGTCAAGGAGCAGTGTAATTTTGATTAAATACATCTTCAGTGTTTGACTCACTGCAAAGCCCAGCCTCCCTATCGAGAAGCAGTCGAGGTACTGCAATGTAGCTCCCATGTTGAAAAACGATCTCAGGCCAAGTCTGAGACAAGGAATGCCTCAGGGCATGAGACTCATTTGTCGTTGACTAATGGATTTGTGAGTTTTTGTTCTCTTTCATTTTTTTAAAATAACTGTTTTTAAAAATGTGTATATGGTGGGATGGGGATGGCTGCTAAATCAATGAGAAGTGAGTCCTTAATTCCTACCCTGATAATAACTGTTTTTAAAAATGTGTATATGGTGGGATGGGGATGGCTGCTAAATCAATGAGAAGTGAGTCCTTAATTCCTACCCTGACCTCTTCCCCACCCCCTTATTTCCATCTGCTCTTTTCAATCTGGCTGTTTGGATGTGAGGTATTCTAAGATCACACCGTCTTCCTACATAATAGGACAGCATTTCACACCAAGCTGCTGCCTGGCAGGTGGCAATGAGGTCATGTTTGAAGAGTGGGCAAGGTGAGCCACTTGCAAATAACGTGAGGAAGGGCTCAGTGTGACTTGTGCTCTAAAGAGATGCAGGGGCTTGAGACGTGGATCTTTGAAGCAAACCCCGTGGAGGCTGCAGAGAGATTTTAACATTATTAAGGCACAAGTTGCACAATACCACTGGGGCCACTGCCATCTGATTTGTGCCTCATGTTCTGGGAGCAATTCTTTCGTTTGCTTTTGTACGACTCTGAAAAAGTGGCATCAGTCGCGTATGCGTGTCTGTATAAATTATGCATCTGTACGTTCATGCTCACATGGCATTCAGGAAGCTCCATGATGTACCGCTGAGGCCTTTGTGGGGGAGGGGGAGATGGAAAGAGAGGCGGGGAGGGAGAGGGGCTGCCAGGAGGTTGGAAATCCGGAGGTTTCTGTGAATAGTGACACCTGAAATGAGAACACATATGAAGGTGGAGGGGCTCTTGGGGAAATTGAGAAGCCTGAGCTAAGTGCAGTCATTTTCTTCTTTCTGCTTCCATTCCTCTATGTTTCTTCTCCCTCGCCTGCCCCCTGCCACTGTTCCTGGTAACTTTTCCCTATGACTTCTTAAGGAGACAGGAGCAAGCATGTATTTGCCAGGGTGCTTGCCAATTTTATTAAGCAAGCTTTCCATTCAAGTTTGGGGCGGGGTGGTATTGAAAGGTGTCAGACAGTAAAACAGATGCTCTGGTGGACAGTCATTAATTCCTCAATTCTCATTCATTTCATGTTAATATTCTAGGGAGACAGAGGGGGAGCTTAAAATCTAGTGGAGGAGAGAGACATGAATAAATGTACATAACAAGAGGCATCTAAAAAAGTGATGGTGGGGAGAAAACTGAAGATAGCGAAAAGCCGTTGACCACAACTCTGTCATCCAGATATCTATCACCAACTCTAAAATGTGTGTAGTCAACAAATGCTGTGAAGCTACATTCACAATTTGTATGGACTAGCTGCCTGATTGGAATACAAGCTCTTCAAGATGAGTGACTCTTCCAGTAGATGAGGGTCTGCACTTTGTGCCAGTTAAAAGATCACTCCACAAGGCAAATCAGTGTGCTCTGACCCAAAGGAAGTGCAGAGAAAAAGAACAGCTGCCCACTGTGGATTTCTGGACATCCCATCTTCTAAGACTCTAAAGGACTTGCATCTACTTTTGTTACTCTACAAGCCATCTTGGTAAATACCAGATACACAATATTAGCTTTGCTCTTACGTCACAGTGGAAGAAAAGGTAAAATCAAGACTCATGTACTTAACATGAATCTCTAGGGAAAAAAAAACAGGATGGCTGATTAAGCAGATGACGTGAAAAGGAGAAAAGAAAGAAAAGATTACTATATAGGCAAAACAGCCTTACTAAGAACAGAAACTAAGCGAACATAGTTGTTTGTGTCGATCAGGGAGTACGCTCGTAAATGAAAGAAACGTGGGTGTGGCCTCTGCCTGTGTAGAGATAAGTGTGTAAACATACAGCCCTTTGGTTCTGCAAGACAGTCATGCTCAGCTAAGGTGGGGAAATACAAATTAAAGAAAGAATTATTTGTGTCTGGCTGCAAGGCCATCTCTCAATATTTTGATTGCTAAATGTATGTCCACCAGCTGATGAAGCTCTCCACTCGTGTGCCACAGTGACTACCATTTGTTTTGCCCTGTTCAAAATTTTTATCAGTGACTTGGTTGACAATGCCATGTTTTAGCTTATTTCTAGAGAAAAAAGCACATTTCCTGGTTTCTTTAAGACTTCTCATTGTCACATAATAAAATTCACATGCTCTTCCCCCACTTAAAGTTTTAATTTTTTTTTTTTCCCTGACGGCTGGGAGTTCGGTGTCAGTTCTGTTCCTTAATGGTGGTGATCTGCCTGACTGGCCACCTGGAAGCCCCAGTGCCTCTTGCTCCTTGTGAATAAACTCTGTTCAGTTATCTTCAATGCTATATTTAACTGGTATGCCTAAATCCTCTCTACAATGGTAGAAAGTCAACCCTTCGTAGTTTTCAGCCTATAATATAGTGTAGTTTCATCCCAACAAAACAAATGCTTTTGTGGGAAGTCCATTTGGCTTCCATAAAGACCCACAGGTCCCTGGTGAGATGGAGAGGACCAGCACAGAATTGAACTGGCTCCAAAAAGAGCTGCCTCTGGGCTCACAAACCCTGTAGCCTTCCTGCCCTGCCTGGTAAACTTGCCTTGACATACATTTCCTCCTTCTTGGTCCCCCCTACTGTGGAGTGTGACCACCTGTCTGAGTTCCTTTTCTTTGTTCACCATATGGCTTGGCCTTCCCTGCCCCCATGCTTAGCTCTGTCTCCTGACTCCTACTTTCATTTTTCAGCAACTTATCTTGATGGTTCCACAAACGGCTTTCTGATTCATCATTGAGAGCACCTCCTCCCAGAACTAACCTTTACCAGTGGGCTCTAGCTTCTGTGGAGGCAGAAAAGAGAGAATCTTTCCCCCTCTCCTTGTTCCAAATGACTGAGTGGTTTTGCTACCATTTTAGAAAGCAAGCATTTAGCACGTGCCAGTGTTTAATCCATTGACTAATTTGCAACACACTGCTTCATTACTTCCGTGTTCACACGCAGGCACACACACACACATGCACAAATGTCCCTATTTTTACAGACAAATTCTTCTGTCCAGATTATAAGGGGAAACATAGCATATTAAGTATACACTTTTTAAAAATGTTAATATATGTTTTTTAACTTTATTTTTTTCCACTTTATTGAGGAATAATTGACAAAAATTGTGTATTTCTAAGGTATATAAAGTGATGTTTTCATGTATGTATACACCGTGAAATGACTTCTACAATAAAGCTAATTAACATATTCATATACTTACTATCTACTCTCTTAGTCAATTTCAGATACACAATACATTATTATTAACTGTAGTCATCATGCTGTACATTAGCTGTTCAGAACTTATTCATCTTATAACTGAAACTTTGTACCCTTTGACCAACACCTCCCCATTCTCTCCATTCTGGAACCCTGGTAACCTCCTTTTTACCCTCTGTTTCTATGAGTTTGACTTTTTAAGATTCCACATGTAAGTGAGATCATGCGGTATTTGTCTTTCTGTGCCTAGCTTATTTCGCTTAGCATAACATCCTCCAGGTTCATCCATGTTGCTGCATACGGCAGAATTTTCTTCTTTTTTAAGGCTAAAAAAGATTCCTATTGTATGTGTGTGTATATATATATATGTACACCACAATTTCTTCACCCATTCATCTGTCTATGGACATGTCTTAGGTTGTTCTCATATCTTGACTACAGTGAATAATGCTGCAATCAACATGGGAATGCAGATGTATCTTCAACATAGATAGTAATTTTATTTCTTTTAAATTTGTGCCCAGAAGTGGGATTACTAGTAATATAGTAATTCTATTTCCGTAGTTCCATCTGTCCAGATTAAAAGACGAAACACAATGCATTAGTTAAGTGCACACTTCTTAGAGCCAGCATATTAGTATTTGTTTTCTTTAATTTTCACTTTATTGAAGAATAATTGGTGATTCTATTTCTAGTTTTGGGGGAATCTCCATGCTGTTTTTCATAATGGTGGCACCAATAAATATTCTCACCAAGAGTGCACCACTGTTTCCTCTTCTCTACATCCTTGCCAACATCTGTTATCTTTTGACTTTTTGGATAATAGTCATCCTCAAAATGTGAGGTGACACCGTATAGTAGCTTTGGTTTGCGTTTCCCTGATGGTGAGTGGTATTAAACACTTCTTCATCTACCCATTGGTCATTTGTATGTCTTGGAGAAATGTCTATTCAGATTATTTATTTATTTACTCATTTATTTATATTTTGAAAATAACCCTGTTTTTTGGTTGGGTTATTTTATTTATTTATGTTTTTGCTGTTGAGTTTCATGAGTTCCTTATAAGTTTTGAATATTAACATCTATTTAATAGGATAAATGGTTTATGAATATTTAGTCCCATTCTGTGAGCTGCCTTTTCATTTTATTGATTGCATCCTTTTCTGTACAGAAATGTTTTAGTTTGATGTAGTCTCAATTGTTTGTTTTCTTGCCTATGCTTTTGGTGTTACATCTAAAAAAAAAAAAAAAAAAATCATTGCCAAGACCAATGTCATAGAGTTTTTCCCCTGTGTTTTTTTTCTAGAAATGTTATAGTTTCATGTCATGGGTTTAGGTTTTTAATCCATTTTGAGTTGATTTTTGTATATGGTGTCAGAAAACAATTCAATTCCTTTTTTTTTTTTTTTTTTTTTTGCATTTTGCATGTGGATATTCATGTTTCTTGACACCATTTGTTGAAGAGACAATCCTTCCCCGTTGTGTAATCTTGGCACCTTAGTCAGGGATTAATTGATCATATATGTCTGAATTTAAGTCTGGGCTTTCTGTAATGTCAGTATTTGAATTTTCCATCTTGATCTCTTGCTAGTTGTCTTTCTTTAAGCACGTTATTTAACATTTTTCTGCCTTAGTTTTATCATCTTCAAAGTGGAGATAATAATAGTATCTCTCTAATGCCCTTGTTATGGAGTTTAAATTGGTTGACTCCATGTCAAGCACGTAGGATAGTAACAACCACATACTAAGCACTTAGTATATATTCTTAGCTCTATTATTTCATCCTCAACATAGCAGTTAAAGAGAATAAACCTAGACATTAATAGGGATGTAAATATTTTGTCTAATATAAATTGAGCATCTACTATGTCTCAGTCACTGTGTTCAGCACTTTACATAAATAAAGTTATCTAAGTTTAAATTGCATCTCTCTGATTTATGAGCTGTATGATTTATGAGCTGAGACAAAGTATTTACTATATGGCGATTATGTTATTGTCACTATTGCCATTAAAATTGCCATTACTGTTATTAGTATTAAATTTATTTTTTAAGGGTGAAAAGAGAATGTGCTAGTTCACAACTAGGCACCAGCTGACGTAATGATACATATGTGGTTACTGTTCTAATGCTATATCAGCTTGAAAGAACATCTGTGTTTTTGCGGCTGGCAAGTTTGGTTAGTCTATGGGTGAAACATAGCAAAAATAAGAGAACCTTTCTTTTAAAATAATACCATTATTTCAATATGTGAGATGGCTTTAATATTTCCAAATCTTGGATAATTTAAATTTTAAAATTAGATAGCTGAAAAAATTAAGTTTAAGTACCAGTAGTTCATGTTAGTAATAGGAAGGGGGAAAAGGTAAAATAAGCAAAAAGCATGTCTTGTAAACTTTGCTCATCCTAGATGATTCAAAATTGCTTTTCCAATCACAAGTAAATAACAAGTACATGAGGTAGAGCATATGTTAATTAGCTTGATTTAGCCATTCTACAATGTATGCATACATTAAAACATCATGTTATATGCCATAAATATATACAATTTTTGTTTATCAAAAACTGCAGTGAAAATCTTGCTTTTCCATTTAAGCAGCTGTAACATAGTTTAGTGTTTCCTAAGCTTTATCCCCTTACCAGCTCTCCAGAACCTCAAACTATAAAAGACTACATTTTAAGAGTAGCCCCTGGTTCTTTTGTTGTTGTTGTTATTTATTTATTTATTTATTCCACGAACAATGTAAGGGTCTCCAATTAGTTGCAGGTGCAAATATTATGCATGCAACTAATTGTCTTCAAATGGTTGATTATGGGCAGAGTTGGCTAATTTGGGGTGCAATTAACTACTTGCCACTTATCCTGAGAATGCCCGTAGACAATTGTGTCTGCAATTAATTTACAAGAGCCATTACAGTGAAAACCTTGTACTATAAATCCAAGATTAGAGTGGGAGAATTTTTTAGAAGCAGGATTTCACTCTAGGTTAATTGCATTGACTCTTCCCGTTGGCTTTTCAATGCAGGTTGACTGTAAATGGAGTTTCTACAAGTTGCTTCCGTGATTTGTGCAGACTGTTCACAGATGAGAATGCTGAAGGGAATGGGGAGGCTGGTGCACACCCAACCGAAGCTGCAGGGGCCTTGCACTGCCCAGTCTAGAGGACCTAGTTCTTGCTTATTTGTTTTCTCTACTTGTTTAGTTTTCTCTGTACATTTTCTGACTCGTAATGTGAGAGCATTCGCAGAAATGTAAATCCTCAAATCTTTCTCAACAAGTTGAATGCCTTTATTACACAACCCACTTTAAAGTAGTCTTGTTTATGCATTTATTGGAAGTGACCAATAGTTAAACATATCCTATAAGCAATTATAAGTATAGTTTTACAATTTATTAAATTATTTATTTAGGCCAACCACAGAGCTGAATACTGTGATTAAGTTATCTTGTTTAAGCCTTAAAATAATCCTATGTATAATGTACTCTTATCATCCCTATGTGCTTATACACTCAAAAACTGTGGTAACTTGCCAGTACACGTTGGAGCTGAGATTAAACCATGTCTGTGCAACTCTAAACCCTGGATCTCTGCAGCTATGCTATATAGGGAATTACAGATCTGGAAGGACACTAGATCCCATTCTCTCCAACTTCTTCATTGGACAGATGGGAGAAGGGTGGCACACACAGCTAGCAGAGGACAAGCCAAGCTCAACAACCAGATTTCTTGCTGCCCAGTCCAATGTTCTGACTATAGTGCACTGCCAAAGGAAAATTCTGTGAAGTTGGTTCTGTTCACGATCTGTCTATTCTCAATAAAGGATGGTTTTCCTGTGGAGTCTGAAATGTTTCAGCATCTGTGTGTAGGTCATTGATTGAGAATGACATTCCATAGAAAACACCCCTGAGGACCATACATGAATTTCCAGCAGGGAAGGGTTAAAGTTTCAGTGATTTTGCAGGCTGGATCAAATGTTCTTGAGAGGCCATTCTTCACATCTTGTTTCTTTAGCACTAGGGTAGGGTGAGTAATCAAAGGTGACAAGCTTTCTTGTCTGGTCCCACTACTGGTACAGGACAACCCAGGAGCACATTGATCCACAGTGGCAGCTGCTGCTGGCCTCCCGTGAAGGCACTGAGCTACATGGGGCTTCTTTGTATTATTGGAAGGGAGGAGGGAAGGAATAATGTGCCACTATCAGAGAATTAAGACAATTTTTTTTTTAATTTTCAAACCAGAAATTAAATTACCTAGAGTCTTGTGTCATTGAGATTTAGTTTCAGCTCCTTTAATGACTTTCTGCTGGTTCTCAAATATGGCAGAGGTAGAGCAACTTCCTTTATAGTTGCTAGCCTACTTGGACTTCTTGGTTTGTTGCTGTTGTCTGAGTCTTCAAGAGGCTAGAGACATTGAAGTAGCATGCAAGGAGCATGCAATAAATGACGTGCTATGTTATAAAGGCTTCTGGCTGGTGGAGGAGGTGGGCAGCATGGAAATGACCTATGCCCATCCTTTCCAGTTTCTCTTGAATTCTAAACGACTTTTTGGAATAGAAGTTAGGAAAGGGAAGAAGAGAAAGAAATTGATTTATCAAAACTTACGCATCTGCTACATGCCAGGCCCTTCAAACAGGTTTGTTATTTTTAAACCTTGCATGAGAGATGCTAACCACTATTTAAATAAGGGGCGAATGGATCTAAGGAGAGATTAACCAGCTTGCCCAAATTTTACATAACATTATGCAAAAAGAGATGGAAAGGTGCCACAAAGCTGAAGAGAATAATGGCCAAGGCATTCCTTGTGTGATCTGTCACCTTCCTTGAGAGTTCCTGCAAGATGGTCTTGAGCAAGTCTGGGATCTCACAATTTTGAGTGTGGTCTAATCCTCGTTTTTAACAAATGCAGTTTCGTTTTACTCCAGAATAGGTGTATCATGGGGAAACATCTTACATTCATGTCAGCTATTGCTTGATCACTTAGTGAACATTCAGGGATGATCATCAGGGATCAGGGAGACTCATCAGCAGACACCTACAGCTTTTTGGATCTCCTTTGGATAGATCCACTGTGGTCTGGCAAGACCAGCAAACACAAACTTGCTCAAAATCCCAGTAGCTGCCTTGCAGCTGATTTCCCATGCACCATTTCAGAATTTGGCTTCTTTATGTCTTAGGGCTTGGTCACATTGTTGAATTTCTGATTCCTGATTCATTCTTCTAATAGCAATTAGGGTGTTTGGTACTATGTTTTCCACTCTCTCCCAAGTCTCAATCACAGCAGATAGCTAACAATAACCTCTTGTTTTGAGCCCAGATCACTCCTTCCAAATTAACTCCTTCTGCACCATGTGTTGCTGCCCTACGATGAAACAAATGCCATGTCTGTCTTGATCAAAGCGTGAATTCCATAGTATGCATTTACAGTGTAATTAACATTGGTCACTTCTTATTGTAGAAGTTATAAAAGATGCCAGAAGGCTACAAAATTGGTTTGTAAGTAGAACCAAGATAAAAAGTTGATCCCTGCGAAAAAGATTTGTCAAGGAAATCTCTTGCAAAAGCAACCCCTTCATTAGAAATCCAGTTAGATCAAATTTGGAAGGAGTAGCTAGATGTCTCCTGGTATTCCTATTGTCATATCATACATGACACATATGGGTAAGAGTGATTGTTTTCAGCACCATTAAAATTAAAAGAAAGCTAACCACATGATTAAAATTAAACATAATGAGTTTATCTAAATTGTGGGTTTTTAGAGCAATTAATAAAACTGAAAATGGAAACCTACTTGTTAAGCAAATAAAAAATCAAAGAACATACTTCGTTTATCGAATGCCACTCCTATGTAAACTAGCCTACACAAATCTTTTTCATGCTTGAAATACAGCAGGCATGTAATTGGAATATTCCACAACAGCCATAACTTAGGCAATTCATGAAATGCCTTGATTCCTAACCATAACATAAAACCTCCACCCTAAATTCCTTCTAAATTCTAGTTCTGATTCCTGAAAAAACAGAAGACAAAGCAGCCAAATGTAATGATGCTGGGATGAGAATAGACCTGATATTGAGTTTAACCTGACTATGATGCTGGGATCAGAATAGACCTGAATTGGAGTTTAACTTGACTATTCACTGGGGCTCTTAGTATGAACATTTACTTCACTGCTGTAGCCTCACTGTCTGGTACCAACCTCAGCCCGGTAGGGTAGGGGGAATCCTATCATCTTGATCACACAGCTTAAACCCAATTAATGCTGCTCACTGTTTTAGTCTTCTTTTATTCACTGCTATTTTTGAAATATAACTTCTGAATTCTTTGTAAAGTTTTGTTTCGTATGCTTTGGATGTCAGTTCTAGTCACATTAGCCTTGTAAAAAGTGGTGTGTCCATTCTGTTGTGCCGGGAATGCATGTGCATCTATGCTTGCAGCTCTGGGAAACAGGAGGGCAAGAAGCTTCTCTTATTTGAGCCTTGGTTCTACCTGTGAAATGAAGAGTCCCCTCAGCCTTTCTTAATAAGAATAAGAAGTTCTGCTGAGAAGACGTCCTTACAGCACAGGCCCACTATGCCCAAGAGGCACAACCCTGGAAGCTCTTAAGCACTTTTTGGAGATATTTTTACCTCTAAAATTCATGCAATTTGGAACTCCAAGAAAAGTTTTCAGTGAAATATCATTGTGTAACCATAAGCCCAGGGGATGATAACAATTCTGAAGTAGCATCCACAACTCCATCCACATGTACATTACATTCTTATCTATTGAGAGCTTTTTACTATGTGTTACCTAGGTTAACCTCACAACATCCTTGCAAAGAAAATAAGGCACATGTAATTATGTCCCTTGAGCCAAGAGGACACTGAGGCATCAAAATACAAAGCCTGTTACACAGAGTGGAGAACAAAGTGTGAAAACTGCCCTCCGGTGATTTCTGTAGCAATTACTACAGAGATCACTTTAGCATCTCTTTAGCAATAAGTGCATAGGGCGCTTATGATTATTCTCTTTTTAAAAAGAGGTAGCAAAAATTCCAAAAAGGCAAGGGGACTGATTTGCATGCCTTGTTTCCTGAACTTCCACTGCATCTCCAGGATTTTATTGATCCATTGATGCAGCTATCAAATGGGTGGCCCTTTGAAAATCAGAGGTCTCTTGGAAGAAAAAAGTAGTTATTGGATCTCCTTGTTCAATGGGAGTATACGAAATTATGACTCTCCAGAAAGGAGCCAAGATTTTTCCTGGAATCTTCCCAAAGGACACATATTAAATGAACTCTATATAAACATGCAGTCACATAATGCTTGCTTACTTCCAAATTAGACATGATACCAGGCAGCAAGATATCATAGAAGTAGCATGCACTGATGGGTCGCGGTGGCTCACGCCTGTAATCCTGGTACTTTGGGAGGCCGAGGCTGGCAGATTACGAGGTCAGGAGATCAAGGCATCCTGGCTAACACGCAGAAACCCCGTCTCTACTAAAAATACAAAAACAAAATTAGCCAGGCATGGTGGTGGGAGCCTGTAGTCCCAGCTACTGGGGAGGCTGAGGCAGAAGAATGGCATTGACTTGGGAGGCAGGGCTTGCAGTGAGCAGAGATGGCACCACCGCACTCCAGCCTGTACGACAGAGCGAGAGTCTGTCTCAAAAGAAAAAAAAAAACAAGTAGCCTGGGCTTTGGGAGGCAGAGTGGTTTAAGTCAAGGCTGCTTAGCTGAATAGTCTTGTGCCTCAGATATCTTCACTGTTCAGTGAGACCACCTGCATATTGAGGAAGGTGACTTTTTCCCAGGGTCTTCACAAGGATTGAATGAGATAAAACATATCAGCTACTCAGTTCCAGACTTGACATTACGAGTCCACCATATATGTTACTCTTACTTGGGGTGTAGAGGAGAAACTGCTCAAATCTCTTAACACAGAATTGTTTTTCATAATGCCTAAATAAAGCTTTATAAAAAAAAGTAACAAATCTTAATGTGAAACCCCCAAATAAACATACAAACTTTAATACATACCTAAAGAAAAATATATCAAATAACATTTTGAGCAACATATAGATGAATTAAGAGACCAAAAATGAGGACCATATGGATGAGAATTTGCTTAAAATACACATGGGCTTAGGGGAAAAAAAGAGAGAAAATTGCTGGCAAAAATGTGCCTTGGAGTTGTGCCAGATTTGAAAACATTTAAATAAATAATCTGAGTTTAGAAAAAGTAAAGAAAGATTTGTCTCATTCTCCTGGATAAGTGAGAGCAGAGAGACGTGGCCTCCAGCTTTGTGAGCCTCACCGTGAACACACAGGCAAGTTGGCAAGACCTCGCCTGGGACATTCCCATCTGGAGTTGGCTGGTTTCGCTTTAGAAATAAGACCCTTAGCTTATGATATTCTTGCGCTATACTGCACAATGCTCCACAAAAATATTTGTAAATTGGATGCATCTTTTGCTTTATTTCAGCTTGAACTTTACCAGTAGTCAAGCAAGTGAGAAGCAAACATATCATAGTTGTGGGAAATCGTCTGCATTGTTTGATTCTGCAAAGCAGGATTTGAGAGATGCACCTAGATCGTGAATTCATGATCACATCTTCTTTGTTTTCACGTTCATAGTCTCTCATTGTGCCTGAATATAGGAACATGCACTCATTTTATTTGTTTTAACCAGCACCATGACGTTGTTCAAATAAATATAATTATCTAAAAACATTTTAGTCCTGGGCTCATGGGTTTATTTCAAATGAATTGTATACATCAGTACATGTTTTTATATTCAATAGGCAGAGAAATTCAGATTAGAATAAATGTTCAATCATTCCTTTATATTATATCATCAATGATAAATATGATTTTTGGTTTAAAAGCAGTAAATCATAGTCTCACTCTCCAGAGAATTCTGCTGTTACATTTTGTAACCTCTGTACCCCCATCCCCAGATTCCATAATAGTGTACGGACCTGAGATTTTTATATTTGAACACCCATTTCTGAAGTCACAGGTAATTTGTCCGGAGTGCTTTCCACTCTGCTCCTGCTCTAATTCCCCTTTTCTTTGTTCAACAGTGCTGTACGGAGCACCTAGGCCAGGAGTTTACAGAGAAGGGGCATTGCCTTGTCCCAGGAACAAGTACATTACCTCATAAAGGGACTTTCAAGGTGGTACATATGACATGGAAGAAGACACATGGGTGTGACTGTTCAGTACTTACCCTCTAGCCCCTCACCGAGAGAAAACACATGGAAACATAAGTAAGGTAAAAGTGAATGCACAAATTCCTCAATATTCAGTATGCTCTTCTACCTCTGTTTCTGGAGGCACCCACTTGTAAGACACCTGGCCTGTCTCCTTGAGAAAGGTAAATTTTAGCTCTCAGTGTAAGTTGGAATGTGCTCTTTTAGAAGCTCTATTTCCAAATGCTTCTAATGGCTCACCAGTCTTGAATAAACCCCATAACCTGTTCATCAGACACCATCTATACTAAAATGCCCTCTGCATCCTTTGTATGACTCAGCCAAATGTATTTGGTCAGGGCTTTGCAAGGACTCTGTGCTGTTACAACTTCATACCTTTGTTCACTCCTTTTCTTCTCACACTTGATGTTCTGTTTCTTCCTCTTCATCTGTCTAAAGCTAACCAGTTGTTGAGGTCCTGGACAGTAAATTGAAACGATTCTCTTTTCTGCCTCAGAAAACCTTGAGAACCTAACAGGCACTTGGTGGAACAGTGAAGTGAGAAAGTCATGGGTTTGGATCCCATTCCCTCCAGTGTTCATCAATGATCTTGGGTGAGTAATATCGTCTCACTGGTCCTCAGTTTTTCTCCATTGTAAAATGGGAGAGCAGTGCTCATTTTTGAAAGTTGCTGCCTATGAGGTTAAAAAAGACGCCAAGTGAAGTGTCTGCCACATGCCAGGGGCCGTTCCAGCTTTCCTGCCTTCCCATCTATACTTAGTTATTTTCATTTTTTATTTTTAACTGAACTCACTGAGCCGCTCCTGGAGATCCATGTCTGCTCTGCACTTCTTTTATGCCACAGTGATCTTAAAAAGATGCCTTAAAAGGCAAGATAAGCATAGTACATATGGTACAGATATTTATTAATAGGATTGTTTTTCATTGGTTTTGAGCCTTTTAAAAGAGTTCCTATTACTTTTACTTTTCTACACAAAACATACAAAACACAAGTTTGCTTCAGTTCATGTGTTGGTTTTTCAGCTTCCCAGAAGTATAATCATGCTATGTACTGCATATAAATGTTAAAAATTGGTTTCTCAGATTTTATGGAAAAGATTTTCACATGAGCAGAGCATCTTAGTCTGCTCTGGTTGCACTAACAGAATACTGCAGACTGGGTGGTTTCGACAACAGAAATTTATTTCTCAAGTTCTGGGAGCGGAACGTCCAAGGTCAAAGTGCCAGCTGATTGTGGGTCTGGTGACAGCCCTCTCCTCCTAACTTGCAGAGGGCCATCTTCTCTCTGCGTCCTGATGGCCTTTCAGCACACAGGTGTGTCCTGAAACACAACTGCAGGTGTGTTCAGATGGGGACAGGAGTTGGGGAGAATTTTCAGGTATCTCACTCATTCTTTTGGATCAAGGCCCCTCTTGTATGACCTCACTAACCTTAATTACTCCCTTAGAGACCTTATCTCCAAATGCAGCCACACTGAGTGTTAGAAGTGCAATATATGAATTCTGGGGGGAAATGAAAAGTCAGTCCATAACAGAGAGTAATGATCAACATCGGAAAATGCCCTCACCTGCTCTTCATTAGCATGTGGAGGCTCCAGTAATGCTTTCTTTGACTCTTGGTTTCATGGATAAAAAGAAGATCCACAGGGTCTCAGTCTTCCTTGACCATGCCTGCAGAGTATCACACTTTTGCTTTTTAAAGTAAACCCCAAACTGTGGTTTGGATCAGTGGCAAAGATTTCTCCAAAGCTAATGATGCTTTGAAAACGCACCTGCTGTGAAGGTGTGGAGCAGAATGCTATCTATGTGCCCCCATACCCCAGAGTCAGCAAAAGCAGCATATTTTTTGTAACTTCTTTATATTTAATTTTAAAAGACAAAATCATAGGCCCTAAAAATGGATAAATGTATAAGCAATAGAAAAAGAAATTGCTGACTCCTTTAATAAGGCAGTGCAAATATTTACGCTAGAGCCAGATGTTAATATTTCACTTCCCTTCCTCTATATCTCCATCTCTCTTTCTCTCTGACTCTGTCTCTGTCTGCCCCTCCTCCTTTCTTTCTCTCTCTCTCTCTCTATGTGTATATATGCACACACAATGTGTGTTAAGTGCGTGCATTTGTGTGTGTGTGTGTATAGTGCAGAAATATGTAAAAATAAACAGTCCCTTTACTTGATACACAGCAAACACACAAACCAATCCAAGCCAACGATTGTATTAAACTGAGGGATAGTACATGCTACCCTCTAGAAATGTCAATATAAGTGTGGGGTGGAAATTTCCCAAAGCTTCTCTGTGTAGCAGCACTCCAGCTCTGCAGGGCGGCTTCCCACTCCCTTCTCGTTGCACTCCCTGCTCCCTGTATAATCCTGTATAATCTTTTAACTTTAATGTTTTCATATATTCTATACTAGTGTATCTTGATAAATTTAAGCTTGGGCATTGCACAGATTCCAGATTTCAAATGAATAACTCTTTCATTTAGTTAATAGCTGCAGCAGAGCCATAAAACTCTAATAGTTTATGACTTTCAGGACATAACCTACAACCACAGACAGTATAAATTATACGACATTGCACTTTACGGCCGTAGTAAGCACGTGAAGGACCTCTCCACTGGTGTGGAGTCCAGGGAGGTGGGGGCAATACATGAGATTAACTGTTGATTTTTCACTTGGTGGCTGAAAAGCGCCTGCATCCTATGGTCAGGAAGCCGTAATCCTGCCCCAAGGCACCCGCCAGTTCTTCCAAACACAATGGTGACCACTAAACAAAGCTATTCATTTCAGGACCAGTCTGGCCAACATGGCAAAACCCCGTGTCTACTAAAAGTACAAAAATTGGCCAGGCATGTTGGTGTGCGCCTGTAATCCCAGCTACTCAAGAGGTTGAGGCAGGAGAATTGTTGAACCTGGGAGGCGGAGGTTGCAGTGAGTCGAGATCGCGCCACTACACTCCAGCCTGGGTGACAAGAGCAAGACTCCGTCTCAAAAATAAATGAATAAATACATAAATAAATAATAAAAAAGAAAGCTATTCATAAGGAATATTTTTTATTTTATCTTCAACTTAGGTTTCCATTTGCAACACAAATGGCATCGCAAACTCCATTTCTGTTATAAGCGTCAATAATTACTGTTTTCAAAGGGGGGCGTGTTGCTGGAGATGTGGGTGTAGTCTGGATAGAGCTGTCCTGTGGCTAGATCTCCCACACTTGTGTGTTACCATATTCTTTACTAAGAAGCATCTGGATGATGCTATTCTTCCTCAGTGACTCCTGTGGCTTCTAAATCCTGCTTCATGTCTATACTTAAGGTTCGGCCTCTGAATAAGCGCAGAGGGCTGACCCTAGTTCTGTAAAAGGACCGTCTAAATAAAAAATGAAGATAATAGGGCTTCAGAAATTGGTAAGGGCCAGAGGGAGAGGGTGAGGCAGCCTAGCTTTTGAAATGAGGAAAGGCGACTCACTCCTTTGCTGCACCTGCCGCCTGAGAAGTGCTGTGTTATTGAAGAGGCCTGCGGTCCCATCTGCATATCAAATAGCTGATTTGTAGATGAGGTCATTCATTTTGCCTTCTGTATGTTTGCTGTGCTGGGGAGGGGCTGTTGCCTAGCAGTAGGCCGCGGGGTCCCTGCAGGCTCCCTAAGTCAGCAGCCCCCTCACCCACACTGAATTCAAAACCAGGACTGACTCTCATGAATAACTGTCTGAAATATCTAATGCATTGGTAAGTTCAAACCATGGGTCATATATGACCAGTGAGGTTTCTCTTTAATGACTTCTTTAATCAGCTCATCAGCTTAGTCATTGGGTAAGTAAAGGAGTGATCTAGTTAACATTTCTCAGCTCCTTCTTGCTATGGATTGGTAATATTTGAGTGCATAGACATAGCACGAGCTTTGGTCATGCTTAGGAATAGTTTATTGTTTTATAACATGATAAAAAATAAAATAGTGATCTTTGTTGAAATATGTAAATATGTTAGAATCAGATTTGGATAATTGATTTCATCTTTCAAGGAAGTTTTGTTATTTCAGAATTCTGCTAACCTCCTGGCTCTTCCTCTCTCTGTGTGTATATATGTGGTGTTGACAAGTGGCGCACACACACACCCATAGACACACACACAGACATTTTAACCACAGTCTCTTTCTGCTAGAAACCTGTAAAGGAATAAAATGACAAATAATAGTTGCAGATGCCTTATAATTGAGTCTTAATAATTCAGTCTCTGTTCTCAAAAGACAGCAGGCTAGCTCATTTTACCTAGCCTCATTCTTTAAACACTATTTTTTCTATTTCTTTAGATAGTGAGAAGATTTCTAGGAAAGAATGCTTTCCTAAAAATTAAGACTTAATAACCAGGAATAAAATTTAGTTCCGGTGCATTTAAGATGAAGCCCACATGCAAGAAGTATGCTTCTTATTTACACTCTTGCTTGGGGACAAACATCTTCCTTTGTTATATTTCTCTGGTTCTTTATAGCTTTTCAAACTCCAACTGCTGTTTCTGGCTGTAGAAATAGCTTTTCAGATTTGGAACATCCTATCAAGGTTAAGGAAAAGTTGCCAACACAGTTGTGAATAGTCATAATAATCCCAGGATGGCAAGAAGAAAAAAAAAAGGCTATAGGGTTTATGGTTCAAGCAGGCAAAATATAAAATTTTTTTTTTTCTCTCTTAAGATACCACTCCATGAATTATCTTAGGGACCTTCCTTAGATAACAAAAATCTATAAGATACAGAACACTAACATTTACAAAATTAGAAAATTATCCTAATTAAGTGTGGTAAGTAAGGGATGCTTCTTGGATTGCTGTAGAGAAATTTAAGGGTAGTCAGAAGTAAAACCAAATAAATACCACTTTTTCTGCTTTTTAAGATTGACAATTCTACCAAATATGTTAGGAAATAATTGTTAATATCTTGCAAGATTGAAATAAAAATATGGAAATAGTGATAATATTTGCTTAATAGTTTAGAGTTTATACCCCTTTCAAATGCTTTATTTCACTTGGGTCTCCATGAAAAAACTGAGGTCCAATGAAGCTGTGACTTACTGGAGGTCAATTAGTAAACACGAAGCTGGAAAAGAATTTGGATCTTCCCACTCTTGGATCAATGCTTTATGAGACCATCACCTTTCCTCACCAACTACCTTTGGACACATATTTATTGGAGAGCTATAGATGGAACACATAAAGAAAGGCTGTTTTAGGACAATGAGATGTACAAATCCAAGGCAGTATGAATAGTTAGAAAGCAATAGGTAGTGTTTCAAAGTGACATTTTTAAAATAACAGTATACTGCAAAAAAAAATTAAACACTGCATTTCTTGAAGCCAGTTCTGGAAGTACAGTCAGTGACCATACATATCTTGGAAGTCTGGAGACTTCCATTTCTTCACTGAAACTGAGTGCGAAAGGAAAGAGCAGTCCTCTGCTGGCCACCGTGAGATGAATTGTTGTATATGCAAAATCAAACCATAAGAGTGTAGCATGACAAGGTACCCAGAAAGCACAGGAGGACTCGAATTTGCATCAAGATACGGTCCGAGCTTTGACCCTTCTTACCAACCAAAAGCCCTTTGAAACAGAGGCTCTTGGCCACAGATTAATGAGATGTAGGCAGACCTATGGACTTTGAGATGATGCTGGGAGAATCCATTCAATTCCTACAGCAGTGAAAAGGTTAACTTCAGTCATCTCCTAGGGAACAGCAGTGACAGTCCACATAAGCATCCTGGGGACATCACCAAGCTGCTGCTTGCTAAAGTCAATTGTGATGGCTGCTTATGGTTCTTTTTTTTTTCTTTTAAGGTAATTTTTTGCTACTGTATTCAAACTTAATGCCAACTAGCATGTTACAAATGCAGGAATATTCTCCATACTAGAGAGAATTTACAATTTTTAAGAAAGTATTTGTAACAATCCTCTAACAGTGTGTATATTTACAATGGGTAGATTTAAATATTTTAATGTGAAAATAACCACAAGGAAAACAACCTAAGGTGTGTCTGCCTTGAGAAAACAATTTATAAATCCGTGCCCACTTCCTTCTTCGCTAATGAGAAAAGGTTAATTTTTGCAAATTACTGATAACTTTATTTTAAGGTATTGGATATTTTGTGATATATTTGCCAGTTTTTTTTTCTTAAGCTGAAATCTTGATTTTTAAAATAAACAAAGCAGAATTGTAAATACATCCCATTCACAGACACACACAAAAAAGATTCATTCAAAGTTCCTCCGGCTTTCTCCATCTCTTTCAAAAATCCTTTCCTGTGTGTTGTGGTGTTGACAAGTGGTAATAAGAAAACAAGTACATCTGAGCTTAATGAGCAATTCATCTGCACGCAGAAATTTAGGGAGGGTACAAATAAATCCACCACAAAGCTGTTCAGGTTGGAGGGGGAGAAATCTTATTTGTCATTCTGCATAATAAAGACCCAATCTCCGTGTCCATAAACTCACAGCAACCGGCATGACAGCTGTTTTGGATTCTTGTGCTCTAAGCCCGACTTATTCCAGAATGCAGTTCTGTTCTGTGACCCACGTCTTACCAGTCAACTAGCCTGATACAGACTTTGTTGGTTTCTTGACAATATGATGACTGTTTCCAATATACCTGAGAATGACTGAAATACAAAAACAAGAAAACCAGATCATTACTTCACTGATAGAGTGCAGACCAATGTAGGTGTGGATATAAAGTTCAGTGAATACGGCATCATGGATGATACCCCCGTTTCATGACCATGGAAGCAATACTGCGCCGTGGAAGTGACGGAGGTGAGTCCTTCGAGAGCCTTTCTGGAAAAATGGCCAGTGCTCAGAGTTTGCACTTGGAAGCACAGGAAATTGTTACCCTACAAAAGAGCTTTGTTAAGGCAAACCTCTAATTCCAAGAGCAGGGCCTAATTTACACCCCGCAGCAGGCTGGGTGCTTTGCATCTGCTATTTTTACACCATTTCTGAGGTATCCCTTTGTTACTGCAGATACCAGTGGAAAATCAAAGGCTTGCTTTTTCTCCACCCCCTAGTAACCTCCCGGTATTTTGTCATCTTCACTCTTGCTTGAGATTAGAAAAATCAACAATGTGATTCCCAAATCTAATGAACAGACAATTCTAAGGAATGTACGTATTATTTTTTCACCAAGTATATGTTCTAGAAGTTAATTCTGTGATGGACCCTACATCGATGGTGCATAACCCTGTGCTTTTCTTAATAGGATTTATGCTTGTCGGCTTTCTATATGGCCTGCCATGGGAGATAAAGGGGGAGGCTGAGTTCCCGTGGTAACCAGAGCCACTCCACTCCCAACTGTTGGCAAATTTCTCCTAAGCATAAAATAGGCAATGTGAGGGGAGAATATGTCAGCTTATACATAAACATGACAGACTCATATCTGGAAGAAAAAGGTATTCAGCATCAGATTGAATTCAGATTTTCTGATTGTTTCGCCAGATACTTCTATTAAATCCTCCAAGTGAAACATCTGCAACTGGAAAACAAGAAAATCTTAATTCTTTCCAGATTTAAACCCATTTCCAGGCAAATGTCACCCAGACTCCATCAAGGACTCAGGAAACAGAGTTCTTTATGCATCTGTTCAAATTGAAAAGGTTATTTCACTGTCTCCACGATGACTCTTGAGCTGCAGGCAGAGCTAGGGGCTGCGCCCTGAATGAAGGGAGTTGCTAGGAGATAAGTCCACCATTTCAGACAGCATTGGTTGGAGTTATCTCTAATTGACAGCTCCTTACCCTAAGGGTCTAATTCTAACCTTGAGACCAAGACTATAATGAGAGGGCAGCTTTCTGTCACCCCTGTTTCTGGCTAAGGCAAGGAGATTACGGGCGGCCTGTTTTTCTGGGGTTTTGTTATGCTTCTTTAGGAGGGAGGCGCTGCCAGAGACACAGCGGCCGCTGTCTGCGGCTCCAGTTTGCGTCACTGAGCCCTTGTCTGATTCATGCCACCTGAATAAACTTTCTCTTTCAGTTAAGATGGTCTCACTTTGAAATAATAAGGGTATGCGAGGAGGAGAAGCGTCCACTGAACTTTGAAATGATTTGGAATTTGAGCAAGGAAGGTGGATTTCTTTAAAAAAAAAAAAAAAAGGGTATGGGGGAGGGAGGGAGTCAGAGGTAGGGGAGGAGAGAAAGGGAAGAAAGAAAGGGAACACTATAGCTCCATGTTCAAATGCCAACTCCTTCTCCCCACAGTCATTAATAGCTTTCACTAAGGTCTGTGCTGCTTATAAGATATTATTTAGGACTTGAAGTCGACAATAAAGCAACAAGCGACAGAGAGAAGAGATTAGCAGGCCTGGACAAGGAGGTATTTTCATGTGACTGATCCTGCAAGTGTGTTGACTTATTTTTCTGCACAAGACAACATAGATCAGGGCAATTTATACAAAGGCTGAAGCTAACGCCTCGAATGGGCTGATGGGTCCTTTGCATTTTGTGCGGCATCTGCGGAGGACACCGGCGAGGGGAAAGCCTGTGTGCAGGCTGCTGAGGCCCACGAGGACTGGGAAATCACATTCCTGCTTGAGGCTTTTGCTGTGTCTCTCACCGGACCTCGCCCACACCCTAAACATCAATGGCCAATTTAAAAAATAATACCAAATTTGCCTTTTGAATCTGGATGCTGTGAGTTCAGTTATAGCAAATCGTGACCCAGGCATTTCCTCCAACAGGAAAACTGTTATTTTAGAATGTTTTTCTGCTTCACAAACATATTTTAAATAAAGCATATACGATTTTTTTTAGAAATTGTAATAATTGAAATAATTGTAATAATTTGCACAAGGGAAGGATTACTGAGGGTTCATTTTAGTCTTGAGTGGGGTCTAGAATACTTAAAATAGGCAACTACTTGCAAAGCCAAAGCACAAGGGACCAGAGATTCTATTTGTCCTCTGTGAATATGAACAGACAAGACACCAAAGTCGTGTATTTTCAACTCAAAAGAGGGAAAGGGGGTGGATGCACAAGACCAAAATTAAAGCATATTCTTGGGCAAAATATTATGGTATTCCAAATGTTTTTATTACAATTTCTACAGAACAGGGGTCTTTCTAAAGGGAGATATTATTTTTAAATGCAATATTTGAGGGAGTAAAACACACACACATCTCTACATAGTTTTAATTACATTTTTAGTCAACTTATAAATATGCTTATAAAAGAAAAGAGAGCATAGCCAGGAAAATAAATAAAAAATTTAAGTATTACTTGTTGGTTAAATGGTAAGTCTGTCTTCTTGACTGTCTTCTTTTTTAAAAGAAAAATTTGGTCTTTATCTGGATGTAATTTTAATTTACAGAAGAGCTGAAAAAAAGTACAAAAATCTCATACTGCTTTACTCAGATTTGCCAATTATTTATATTTTGACCATCTGAGTTCTCAACTTTTTTCTGTGTGTGTGTATTGATAGCTTTTTTTCCCTTGAACCATTTGTCATGAGTCGAAAACAAAACGTCTCTTTACCACTAAATACTTCACTGTGTTTTTCCTAAGAATGAGAATGTTCTCTTCCATAATCCCTGGACAATTAATTAAATCAGCAAGTTTAACATTAATGCAAAACTAATATCGAATTTACAATCTATAGTCACATTTTGTCAATTGTTCCAATAAAGGCCTATATTATAATGTTTTCACAGTCCTAGATAAATTCCAGGATCACATATTTACATTTAGTTATTTAGAGGAAATTTGTAATAACTTCAATAAGGAAGATTTTTAAAGTTTATGCTTCAGTGCTGCAAGACAGTATCAATATTTGATTATTTTTAATACTAAAAGTCTAGAGAAAGGAGCACCTCCTGAAGAGTCTAGGCACTGGTTCTGGGGTGTTCTGGTATGCATGAGATAAATCTTGTCCTCCTCTAAATAAAACTGGGATCCTTATTTTCTCATATCACCTAAAGCAGAAACTGATCATGTCAATTTTAAATAAACCTTTTATAAAAGAAATTGATCTTTTAAAAAATAAGAAATATCATTCATTATAAAACATCTGTAGAAGTCACTGTGTTTATCTCCAAAAAGATTCTTACAGGTGGGTTTCGCTTACTGTTAGGGATTCTTCCAGCATTGGTGAAAGAGGAGTAAATGAGACAGAAAGAAAGATGATGAGGTAGAGAGAGAGCAAAGACAGTATAAGGGAATTAAACAACCAACTCAGGGCACAAGGAAATAAACCTATATAAAGAACAATGAGGAAAAATTAATTTTAAAAGTTTTTGGTATCATCTTTATTATGACTATCACTTGTTTTTAAAGACTCCCCTTGCAATTATAAATACTCTGTTGTTCCTCCAGTCATGTGAGCTTGTTTGCCGCTGCCAGTCAGGAGGAGGAGAGCCAGCCATCCTCTTCCACGTGGTCCTGGCTCTGTGTACACATGGCTCCATATGATGCCTAAGCTTTGAGAGTGTATACTCTTCCCATATATCTGTACAAAAAAAGCTCAACTTATTGTTGAAATGTCTCACCTTCTTCTAATTCCACATGAATAAATCCAATCTAGAAGGTCATCATAGATGGATATAAAATCTCTAAAATTACTTGCCCTGTTACGGGCATATGATGGGACATTCTTCATTTCTTGCGTTGTGAAGCTGGACATGTCTGCATACAGCCAGCTTCTGTCTCATAACTGCAGAGTATTCCCCTCTCTGCTGGTCACAGCAGCCCGTTGACAGCACCTTTTGCTCTAAGCACGTGTTTGCCAACTCACAGTTTTCTATGCAATTAAAAACAACATCCATTCTTTTCTCCTGGACAATCATTTATTTACAAGCCAGTTAAGTTTATTTTTCATTTAAATAAAAGTGAAATTTTCCTTCACTTTAATTTCAGGTTTGTTTTTGTTTTTAAATTTACTTTGTGTTCCTGTTTCAAAGTAAACAACTGACTCTTGTTCAGCCTCTCACATGAAGAAGGGTGTGTGTAGGGGGATTTCTACTCAGAAGTCAGTCTCTTGTAGAAAAGAAGTCCCTTAGGATCTCAGGAGGACAGGTCCAAAATGGTCTGTGAGCCACTGCTGAGTAGGTGAGGGCATGTGTGGGTTCACTGGAACAGTGGTTTGTTTGTTTGTTTGTTTTTGTGTCGGAGTCTCATTCTGCTGCCCAGGCCGGAGTGCAGTGATGTGATCTCAACTCACTGCAACCTCCGCCTCCGGGGTTCAAGTGATTCTCCTGCCTCAGCCTCCAGAGTAACTGGGATTACAGGTATGCACAATCACACCCAGCTAATTTTTGTATTTGTAGTAGAGATGGGGTTTTACTATGTTGGCGAGGCTGGTCTTGAACTCCTGACATCATGATTCACCCACCTCGGCTTCCCAAAGTGCTGGGATTACAGGCATAAGCCACCTCGCCCTGCCGGAACACTGTTTTTAGAAGTGGTTCCTGACCCCTGATGCTGCCTGTGGACAGGGTTGATGGGATTAGGAGAACTGATGTTCAGTTTACTTCAACTATAATAAACTGGCAACAGGTAACATACTTTCTAATTATCAAGAGATGTTTGGAGACTGGACTGAGTCCTCACATGGGAGAGGGAGCTCTCGGAAATCACTCTGTTAGAATGTTAGACTATAACATTCTAACAGATCATTGTTACACAATAATCTTATTTTCTTAGGAAGGCAAATTGACATGTGGAAATGCGTGCCCTTCGCATTCACCTTAGTTATCTGGAACTTGGCTCTACTCCTGTTTCTACACTCAGGCATAACAGGCAGATTATACTCTAACATTCTAACAGCGATTAAGCAGTACCTAGTAAGAACAGTTCCTTTCTTCCTGTCTCATAGAAGAAAAGAAACGGTCCTCAGTTGGTAAGAAGAGATGACAAAATTAGACTCCAGTGATATAGGCATGAGCAGGAAACACAACTCGAGTATGCACCTAAATGGGAGGAGCTCCTAAACAAAGAACTATTATATGAGAAAGACCTGCAGAGCATGTGTGTAATCTCTAGCAGGCTAGTTGCTTTAGGTTAATAGCAAACTTGGCACACACTAGGGTCAACTGTATCTTATCTTCTAAGTGTATTTATTTATCACCCAAGACATTCTATCAATTGTCCCTTGGACCTCCATCATGTTTCATGTAGCAAAGTATGCACAGCAACATACATGAACACCCATGCACAAGCCCTTCCCTCCCTTAGGTAACAGGGAGCACGGGTTTCAGCATAGAGTTACCTCTCAAACACTGGCAAAGAGGGTGAGGGAACTCGGGATACCACAAAGTGCTAAGGAATGCAAACACTCCATGAATATCCATCATTATTTGTCGTCTACGCTGGGATTCTTTTTTACTTTTTATTGTGCATGTTATATATTTTTTTAATCATTGATATAGCCAGGCTGATCTACTGTAGGGAAATGTATAGTCCTGAGTTTAATCAGAGGCTGACTTCATTGTATTACTAGAGTATTTATTTTCTTTCTTTTAAAATGTGTTTTTCCTCATTTTCAAAGGCAGTTCATCTCACCTCCAAAGCTTCCCCGTTAGTTTTGATTTGAGGTAAATGCATTCAGTCCCCTGCCGAAAGGCAAACGTGCTACTTAATCCATTAGCACCTTAGCTCAAAATAAATAGCGCTAAAAATGAGTGTTGCTCAGAGGCCATTTTTGAAGTATTGAGCCAAAAAATGACTAATGTGGAATTTTATTTTCAGTACCAGAATAGTGGAGCAGATATCGTGACGGTAGGGCTGGAGTGGGGCAATGCCAGCTCACATCCCATCAGAAACCGAAGGGAGATGGTTTGGCCTGCTGTCCCAGAGAAAACATAGACACTGGAGGCAACGCACGCTGATTTTCTGGATGGAAGCTTTTATTAGCAAAAAGAAAAAAAAAAAGTTTATTTTCTGTTGCTGGAGTTGGAGATGTACAATAATCCTGACCTTAAGGAACTCAGAAGAAACCTGGCGATTAAACAGTATGTTATGGGCGACATGCTACACTCTAATTATGTATAAACTGTTATGGGATCACAGATGAGAGAAATTAATTCTCCCTTGTGGAGTTAGGGCTGACTTCACAGAAGAAGTGACATTTGCACTATAACTTGAAAAGTGTGTGGGACTTTGCCAAGCAGTTAAATGGGAAGTATTACTCCAGGCAGCCAGAATAACTTAAGGCTCAGGGGTGGTGTGAAATTTTATGCCATGTTCCTGGAATGATAGTAAACCTGTGTTGAGAGGCACTGACTGCAGGGAAGAAGGAACCAAAGCAGACCTGAAAGCAGGAGGAAGAACTGGTGGATTCAGTTGCATCTAGGCTGAGGTAGTCAAGGGACTCCCACTCCAAGATGACGTATTGAACACCTGCTATGAATGATTCCTTGTCTGGGCGCTCAGGATACAGAGTGAGCAGGCACCATGTTCTCTGACACAGAATAAATAAATGGAGAACTTCAGATAGAGACGAGTACTATCAAAAGGTGAAATATGTTACCATCATAGTGATTCTCTGTGCAATGGGAATCAGAGACTCCCTTCCATTGGGTTGTCAAGTAATGCCACTCTGAGGATATGGCGTTTGAGTGACAGCTTTTCAGTTGTCACCTGGGCCTGTGGGTCTGGAGCTCTCAGTCAAAGGAAGTTAAGACTGAAGTTGTAATTGCCAGTGAGGAGACTAACTGACAGCATGTGGCTTCTGATCGCCTGCACCGGGAAAACTCAGCATCACCTCTATTGTATTCCTGCCCAAAAATGAGTATTCTGAGCAATCATAAGGAAACATTAGACTAATGCAAACTGAGAGAGATTCTAAAAAATAACTGGCCTATACTCTTTAGTGGGTGAAATCCGAGTAAGTTCTGTTGATTATGTAATGCCCTATATCGTTCCTTTTCTAATTTTGATAATTGTACAGTACATATAAAAATAATGTCTGTTTTTGAAAACTTACACTGGATCATTAGAAGTAAATGAACTGTTCGCAACTTTAATATAGTTTAGAAAAAAATTACATAAGTAGGTGTGCGTATGTATATGAGAGAGAAAAACAAAGAAAGAGACAGAGAGGCTAGAGTGACAGAGCGATTGTGGTAACATGCTAACATTTGAGTAATCTGGGTACAGAGTGTCCAAGAATTCTGCAGTATTCTTGCCGGTTTTTGAAGAGTCTGAAATATGTCAAAAATACAAAAGAAAAACAGAAGATTGAAATCACAATTGTGAGACATACTGATAGGAGCTGGAGAATGGGAGTCAAACAGAAAATTAGGGAAAATATGAGTGGGTAAATAAGAAAGATAAGGACACATTCCCAGAGGGAGGGAGTTGGACACAGGAAGAAAAGAGAGAGCTAAAGAGAGCGTAGAAGAGACTGTGACCTGGGTGCACAATAGGTACTCTAGAGCTCGGCCTTCATCATCCTAAGACTAATTTTTAATTTGTGCAAGGGAGTCTAAAAGACCTCTCCGTCTTCCTCCTGGGTCCTGCGGGAGAGAGTGAGGTTGCTCATGCAGCACCATCTGGGTCCGAGCTCCCTGAGCTCCAGGAAGATGGAATGAGCAGCCACTCCACGAGCCACCCTGCCTTGGGGAGGCCCCACCAGGCTACGGCTTGCTGCCCTGGTGTTGCCCAGAAGCCAGAAGGCCCTTCCCGCTCTCCACATCACAGGTCCCCGTGCCTTCTCTTCCACCCTTGCCGGCAGAGGTGCCTGGTTCCGTATTCCATATAGAAACTGCTCCTGCCTCCTACTGCTGTCAATGTGTGAAGAATGCCAGAGCCAGGGTGTGCCGTTTCAATGGCCCTGGCTGCAATCCAGGGTCTCAGAGCTGGGAATCTGCCTTGCAAACCCACTCAGAAATTGTTCAGATGAAATCAAGGGAGGCCAGGATGTGATAACCATGGCCAGCGGTGGCCTCACAGACCATTGGGTTGAAGTTTATTGTATCTTGGAGGAGGGAGTCGCATCAATGTCAAGTTGGTCTGCTGGACTCTCGAGGGCCGTGTGGATGCTCCATATTCCTTTGTCTCTCAGTGCTTCATTTCACAGTGTAAGTTGAAGACAGCAAGTTCTGGCAACAGCTTGAAGTTCCATCTGGCTAATGGAGAACTCGCTCTCCTGGTGCATATTGGTACCTAACCCCAGTCTTCTTTAGGATGACAGCTGGGGCACGATGCTGTGCTCAGCCTGCTGAGCAGTGTGCAATCTGATTCATCCTCTCCCGACCTGAGAAGGCTGAATTCCCTATTGAGAGCGACTGTGAAATGCCCCATTGTGAAGGCAGCTACATCCACCAACAATGAATGGCCGCCAATTTGGAGCTATTTAAATTAGGAGTCAAAGGTCTTCTGGATCTTTCCCATCAAAGATTAAATCCCTCGTTCCAGGAAAAGAGAAAGTGAAACTCCTATTATCAGGACGCTATAGGAGGAACCATAAACCAGTGACACCGATGATCTTTTCCAATTAGGCTTATGTAACTTATAGTGGAAAACACTTAGCTGATGGCTTAAATAGTTTTATTTTCCCTTGATTACATACAGAATCAATCCATGGGTGCTGATTCAACTAATTTTGATTGCTTTGGCTGGGTCAGTTTATTATTCCTCTGGATTAGGAACTTCCAGTTTCCTAATGCTTATAAAATCCAATCCAATATTTTTCAGTCTGGAGTCCTAGGCCACCTCTGGACAGATGCCTTCCCTTCTTATGGAATCTCATTGCAACACTGCTCAAACCCAGCCACTACTATAATTTATCTTCCTGCTCATTTTGATTTATTTATTTATTTTGTGTTTTCCAAGCCTCCCTAGATATGTGGTCCTGTTTTTCATTCTAATGGCTGTTTAGTCAGCAAATTGAAAATTGTCACCCAGTTGAAAATAGACAGATCCACATTCAAATGCTGCTACTGCTTCCTGCTAGCTAAATAATGATAGAAAATTCACTTAAACCTCTGACCCCTGGGTTTCTTTCCTCTAAAAATGGGATATTCATCTCACAAGATATACTGCATTATTATATAAAATATTCATTTAACTCACAGATGCAAATTGTCTAGCACGAGACCAGGCATGTAGGGAGAGCACAAGAAAGTTTACTGAGTCCCTCCCCTCCGCACAAATCCCTCTGCTTCCCCTGCCTGTACGGTAGAGGCCTTTTCCCCTCTCTAAATATAAAACGCATTTATCCGTGTCAAACAATCCAGCCACTCAACTCTGTCTTGTGTTTTATTTTCTCCAGTTGCTTCATGGAAATTCACCTTATAGGGCATTTGGGCAGAACAATCACTTGTTCTTCCATATTCTGTTCCAATACAGAATATTTATCTAATAAATACACAACGGCTTCCCATATTTGGGGTTTAAAGTAGTGTCTCTGTGAAGCTGTGAAGTAAATGATGTATTTGTCTTACAAATAGAAAGGGGCATGATACTCTCAATTTCTGATAAATATGTAAACGAGCCCATTGACAGTAGCTAATCGAGTGTTCCCCACGCAGCAGGCCTCCAGGAGATGCTCCTGACTGACTGACAGGCAGGACTGATCTCAGTCCCAGTGACAAATAGAAATAATTCCCATATTGCAATAGTCTCCCATGTCTTGATTTTATTTTATTTTTTAATTATCCACCCTCAGCAGTGCACAGGCTCTCAATGGGAAGTCGCACCACTGTTTCTACTCCCTGTGCCAACCAGCCACACCTGATGGCACTGGGCAGAGGTTTTTGGTTCTGAAATGTGGATTCAGAGCATTAATCATTAATTTGTCCTTTTAAATTTATTTGTATTTGTCCCTGTATTATTGTATATATTTAAGGTATACAACATGATGTTTAGATTCCGTATGCATAAAAAGTGATTACTACAATTAAGTAAATTAACATATCAGTCACCTCATGAAGACACTGTGTGTGGAGGGGAGTGTGTGTGTGCATGCACACCATGAAAACACCCAACATCTACTCTCTTGGCAAATTTTCAGTATCTAATAGAGTATTATGACCCATAGTCTCCATGCCGTGTATAGATCTCCAGACTTATTCATCCTGCACAGCTGCAGGTTTGTCCTCTCTGATCTCCATATCCCCATTTCCTCCCCTCCTTACGTGGGTAACCACTGCTCTACTCTCTGTTTCTATTTATTCCATTTTTTTCATTGCACACGTAAATAACATCATGCAGTGTTTTTCTTTCTGTGCCTGGCTTATTTTGCTTACCATAATGTCTTCCAGGTTTATCTCTGTTGTCTGAACTGGTATGGCCTCCATCTTTGTAAGGCTGAATAGCATTTCACTGCACATATATACGGCCATCTCTCTATCCATTAACCTGTTGATGAACTCTCAGGTTGTTCCCATGATTATTATCAATAACGCTACAAGAGTTAGTTTAGATTAATTGAAGCTCATAGTTTTATCTTTCCTTCTTTGACATATTTTCATAAAGGGCATCCTCTTAGAACCATATTCTTTCATCCAATTGAGTCAGCATAGATATTAGATATGTACTTGCATCTATCCAATTCTATCCAATTATGTCATTCTATTATGTAAATATTTATTCATAAGATTTCAGTCATTCAGCATTTACTAAGCACTTGCTGTGTACAGGAATCATACTAAATGCACAGGATACAGGTTACTTTAATATAAATTTATTAGCTATTTCCCAATGTAGCTATTGGGAAAGACAGATATGAAAAGCAATAATGCAACAGCTGGTGATGCTGGAGAGATGGACAGCACCCAGTGAGGACTAGGCCTTCTAGTAGCATCATTTTAGTTTCTTTTTAAGAGATTTCAAAGAACTATGAATCCTTCTCAATTATTTTCATAAATGTGAAAATCTTTTGTGAACTATGTAACAGCAGGCGTACTTTTATCCTTAACATTTATTGAGTATAATTTACCTACAATGAAATTTACAATTTTTTATTTGCACGGTTTGATGAGTTTTGACAAAGGTAAACACCTTTTTTTTGGTTATCATTCGGTTGTTATCTATGAAATTTTTGCCTACCCTATGAGGATTTTCTTTTATTTTTTTTTCTGGAAACTTCATCATTTAAGTTGTCATATTTATACTCATGAGCTATCTGGAGTTGAGGTAAGGGTAGACGTTGTTTTTTCCACCTGTTCCAGGAACATGTGTTGACAAAATTATCTTTTCCCTCTTTAAATCACTTTGGCAATTTCCCAGAAACTCTAATTTTGATATCAAATACAAAAATACAGACTTTTAAAATGTTTCCATTTAAACATAATAAATTCAGTAATGTTTTGAGTCACTTTTAATTTTATTATTCACAATGATATTTGTTGGAAATGTAGTTTACAAGTGTGAGACATTAATCACTCTTCAGCCTTTGATATATTTTTATTCAGTTATTTTTTTGCCATAATTTACAGGTTGGGGGCTAACAGAATAGGACACTCTTTTCTTAGCTCACTCAACAGCTTCACAAGTTTCTCAGTTGGATCTCCCCAGAGAAGTGCCTGATGAAAGGACTTGGAGGCAGGTAGCAGTTTCCAAGTGATCTCAGGAAGCACAGGTGAAAGACAGAGCCAACACTGCACCTTGGGAAAAAAGAGAGAGAGAGCCGATTGCATGCCTCAGTGAGTGGCTGTGGGGCTGTACCCCTCAGAGAAGCTTGGTGGAACACACCCTGAATTGTCCTGCTGAGCCCTGCTGTCCACATTCCCAGCTGCTGGTGCCTGAGAGTGCTTGTGCATTCTGCTGCCCAAGTAGCTGGAGCGGTGTCCAAGAAAGCCTCAGGCAGAGGAGTTAAGCTCAGGGTACCTGAGGTAGGAGGTATCTACATGCTAGAATTGTGACGATGCTGAAGTGGCCCAGGACCCATAGGGGATGCCACAGCAGCGTCCACACCATGTGCCTCAGGGCAGAATGTGAGAGCTGTGTCATCCAAGCACAGTTGATGTGTGTGTTGGGGGAATGGGGTCTGGTAGCATTGGGTGGGAGAAGGAGAAGGGTCCTACATCTAATTTGGACCAGGTCCTGTCTGTTCTCCTTGTCCTCAATTATTGGCCTAGCTGGAAGGAATGGACTCGTCCCATCCTTCTAGCCCCAGCAGGCCAGTGTAGGCAGCAGAGAAGTTTCTCCTGTCTCCCATGGAATGAGCCTGTGAGAAAAACACCAGAATCTTGTCTAGGAGTGAACACTGGGCCCGGCATCATAAACCCATGAGAATACTGGTAAATATAGAAAATGTGCACAAAATAAGCAGGGTTAGAAAACTGCAAAGATAAGAGAAAGAAGTAGGAGTGGGTGAAAACCCTCATGTGTATGTTATGAGATATCTTCCCCACTGAGCTCCTCAGGTCTCTGCAAATCTATCATTAGAATTTTACTAATGTGACTAATACACTGTTGTCTTAGGAGGGGCACCAAACCTACGACACCAGGCACAGTTACTTTAATATAAATTTATTTATCTACTCTCTGGCAGCAGTTCCCATGTGAGCAACCTTACAGCATCCCGAAAAAACACAGAATACTACGATTCTGATTGATGAGAGTTTCAGGGGAAAAAAATCTCCCATTGGCTGTGTGGAAAGGGGAGGAGCCCAGGTGGAGTGAGGGAAGAGCTACACAGCCAGTCTCCAACTTGCATCTGGGTTTCACTCATCCTCGATGGCCCCATTGTAAGTTCCACAGCTACCATCGAGGATGACCCATCAGCGTTGTCCGTGTCCAGCCTCTGAGCCTGACCCTGCTGGACTCCTCACTATTTAGGGTCTCTTGTTCAAGTAGTGACACTGAGGAAATGCAAGCAATGGGCCAAGAAGCCACCTGTTGGGTTCATAAGTCAACAGGAGCCAGGCAGAGGCAGCCTCAGGAGATGACCGAACTTATGAATTTGGTAGCTGAGTTACTTTAACTGATGAGATGAGGATGAAGACATAGAGCTCAAGAAACGTAAGTGCAGAGTGTTTCGTGTGCACCGCTCCATGCAAAACCCTTATGTCGTGTGTGACACAAAGTGGGTGCACGTCAACATTTCCTTCCTAAGCAGTGAGTTGCAGATGGCATTAAGTAATTCAAGGCTAAGTTTCTGTTGGACAGCATGTGGCAGGGCACTTTGTAAATATGGGGGTGTTGGGTGATGCTGTGAGTTCTTCACAGGAGCACCAGGATGAACTCATGGGTAGAAAATACAATTACTTTCCTTGGTTGTCTTAAACACAGTTAATTTCCAGAAGAATATGTAGGAAGAGATAAAAAAAAAAAAAAAAAGCAAACCTGGTCACCAAAATGGAAGCCTGGGCATCCTCACAGTGCCTCCCTGTCCCTCACTCAGCCCTGTGTCTCTTGTCTGATGGAACAGGAGCATCACCATCTTGGACAAGTATGCCATTTTAAGTTTCCCCTTGATCAAAAACCACCTGAACCCAAAAGGCATTATCCTTATGGCTAAGGTCAGCATGACCATAAACCACAAATAACATCTCCGACCAGAAACATTCCAAACCCCTCCTTGACCAGAAACATGCCAGCACCGAGATAACCTCCCCTCCAGCTGTAAAGACGTCAGGTCCAGAATAACCTCCCCTCCTCCCAGAAACATTCCAACTCTGCCATAAACTTCTCCCCACCACAGAAACATCCTAAGCTTGTGATAAGCCCCTTCACCCTAAAACCAACATGTACTCTTAGTCTGTAAGAGAGAGCACTCCTTCTGAAATCAACCAGAAACCCCTCTCAGGTTCACTTCTCTAAAATAAACCTATCTTTGACAGTTAAACTGCATTTCATGTTTCTTTCCTCTTTCTTTAACTCTTACACTGTCTCCTCAATGTATCTCCCAAGGCTTGCTGCTCTCTTTCCAATGTCATGCATCCCCTGGTCCTTTCTCCTGTGGCTAGCAGAATCCTCAGTCTTACATTTGATTATGATATTCTGCTTTGACCTCCCAAAAGTTGAGTAAGGAAACTGCTAGGCATTTCCCAATAACTGTTGGTAACTTTTTTCTCGTACTAGAAGAAAGGCACAAAGACAATGAGAAGAAAACATATCCCAGGCATCCTCGCAGCTGTGGGTGGCCGTCGAGTTTATGCTCATAATTGAGATAAAGGAGAAAAGTTGATGACAGCTGCTGAACCCTCCCTAATTGGAGAGTTGCATGCACCTTGGGTTTTTTCTTCTTTATACCTCTACTTTCCTATAGGACTGGTTAAAGAATTCCAGGAATTGGAACCGGAGATTTAAACATCCTGACATATGCCAGCTTCAGTTTTCCCTAGTTCAGGCTTTCTTCATAATGAGGCTCAGAGACATAAAAGGCTTAATGCCCCGTGCTACAAGAGGTTTAGAATGTCCGCAGTGTGGCTTGTGTGTGTTGGAGAGTTAGGATTGGGGGGTCAAGGGTAAAAAACGATGACTGGACAGGTGTCAGCCAAGCCAAGGAAGGTTGGAGGCAGTTACTACAGAGATTGTGAGAAGTTTGGATTTTTAATATGTTGGTACTGGAGAACAATAAAATGTCTTGAAATTTAGGTAATACTAGCAGATTTAGAATAACACATTATAAACAGACTATGTTTAAAGAAGACAAAGGCCACTCCTGCATAATTGACAATTCATAAACAAAAGTTTACTTTTTTTGTTGTTAACTGTTGGATCAAATTCTTAGAGAGAGACCTGGAACAATGGAGTACAAATCAGTCTATATAATTTTTCTGATTCATAATGTGGCTACTTTTAGGCTGGGTGGCACAAAGAAACAACCATGGATTAAGATTCACAAAGTCAGGGTCTACTTGTAGTGCATTCATAAGTCACTAGAATTTAGAAAAAGTCACTTAACATTCCTGAATCTTTGTAAATCTTGGAAAATAACACAGCAGAGACCCTCCTTCCGGAGATTGTCACAGGAGCCCAATGCATTCACATACAGGAGTGAAATCTGTGTATACTCATGCACTATTAATATGTGTTATTATTTTACAGATAAAAATAAATGGCTAAAATATTCAAAGGTTTTCTATTTGAATAAGAAAAATGTGTCAGCCAGGTGCAGTGGCTCACGCCTGTAATCCCAACACTTTGGGAGGCCAAGGAGGGTGATCATAAGGTCAGGAGATTGCAAACATCTTGCCAACGTGGTGAAACCCCATCTCTACTAAAAATATAAAAATAAGCCAGTTGTGGTGGCCCACACCTGTAGTCTCAGCTACTCTGGAGACTGAGGCAGGAGAATCACTTGAACCCAGACGGTGGAGGTTGCAGTGAGCCCAGATCGCACCACTGCACTCCAGCCTGGGTGACAAGAGTAAAACTCCCTCTCAAAAAAGAGAAAAGAAAAGAAAAACATGTCGTTGGAGATATCAGTTAAAAACATAGAATATATCTGTTGGTCTCAGGAAAGATGGTAAATGAGCCCTCTGAGTGCATGCATCATTTGAAAGCGTCGTGACCACTCTCTGTCTGATCATGACTTAGAGATGTAATTCAGCAAATCTTTTCTGCTTTCTTCCAAGAAATCTAATAAAACCACTTCTAGGAAAAGACGATGTGGTTAAGGTCTACTAGAGAAGAATATATATTCAGAATTTTGCCACCGGGTCCAGATAAATAGATTTCCTTATTATTGCTACAATCTGATCTCCAATGTATAAAATGTGGATAAAATAATAAAAGTAAATGACATAAAGTAGAAAACAGCAGAGCTAAAACACAAAATTTTTCAAAGAAATAATCTGGATGATCTGAAATACCTTGGTGAAATTTCTTCAAATAATAATAATAATAAACGAGGGGTAGAATGTTTACATAGTTCAGAGTCCTGCTCTGCTTCCCTGGGGGGATGAAATCTCACTCTCCCTTGGGTTGTACTAACCCTACTGCATATGTATTGACATGAAATTGCCTGCAGAGGAATCACAGCTTGGGGGGAAGCTCTGTGGAGGACTAAGGTGACTAAGAACTTCTCTGTGCTGAACTGTGTTTCCTTACAGGTGAAGTTCACGTTTAAAATGTCTTCTATCCAGCTGGGAAGCAAAATTCAACTGAAACCAAAAGAAAGCAAAACGCTTCACTTCCATTTCTATTTCTCATTTCTCATTCAGCAACATTCACTGCGCATCTACTGCAAACAAGGCCAGATGTAGAAATAAATGAGATTGAAATCTATATTCCCCATTTCTTTATATCTGAGAGACAAGATACATACTTTAATTAATATAAGATACAGAACATTGAGGTTCATTAAATGTGTCACTCCTTTCAGGAGAGAAATTACATTCAAACAATGTGAGGGACATTAGGGGATCTGCAAAAGCAGAACAGAAAGATAGCTATTAAGTTGTGCTACGAAGAAAGCTCAGGGTTAAAGTTTGAAGGCTTGTGAATGAGTAAATAATACAGTCTCAGTACAGGCAGCCAAGTGAGGCTAGGGAGGATGTGTGTTGGGATATTAGTAAGGTGGGTTTATATAGAGAGAGTTGGAGAGGGAAGGGACATGCTGGAAACCATTGGGAAGCTTAGCTGGACTGACAACTGCATGCATATCACTGCATTAGTTCGTTTTCACACTGCTATAAAGAACTACCTGAGACAGGGTAATTTATGAAGAAAAAAGGTTTAATTGACTCACCATTCCCCATGCCTGGCGAGGCCTCAGGAAACTTATGATCATGGTAGAAGATGAAGGGGAAGCAAAGACCTCCTTCACATGGTGGCAGGAGAGAGACAGAGAGAGGGGGAAAGTGCCAAATACTTTTAAGCCGTCAGCACTTGTGAGAACTCCCTCACTCTCAGGAGAACTACATGGGAGACACCACCCTTCTGATCCAATCAACCCCATGAGCTCCCTCCGTCAAAACGTGAGGATTATAATTCGAGATGAGATTTGGGTGGGGACACAAAGCCAAACTATATCAATGACTCTGTGGGGGAAACCCACAGAGTTTATAAAACCAAGAAAGTTTATAAACAGAAGAGTGCCAGGAACAGCGGTGTCTTTATAAGAAGAAGGAGAGAGAGGAGCCAGTGCATGCATATGGAGGAGGTTCCTGCCCTTTCCAGCACTGGCATGGGCATTCAGTCTTACGAAGAGAATTCTGCTGCAAAGCCCCAGCCTTGGACGGCAGAAATTACATTTTCAAAGTCATGTAAATGATCATTGGGAAGGTTGGCATTGGGCTTTAGCTCTTTCTTGAATCAATGCTTTTTTTCTGACGCTATGCCATGAATTGTATAGAGTCATCTCACACTATTTAAAATGTTAACAGTAAATATGATTCTAATATGCAGCCAAGAGAACCATAACATAGAGGTAGGAGATATGGCTGTAAGATATTTAATAAATATTACTTATACAAAATAATGGCAATCACAATAATTGTTATGTGCAGCAGGTCCTCACACAGAGTCATTTTGTTCAGCATCATTTTGTTATAACATTGATGAGAAAAAATTCGATTCTCATGGGGGCACTTGTCTGTGTGGAGTACGCACATGCTCCCCATGTCTGCATGGGTTCTTTCGATGTCCTTCGGTGTCTCCCCTCATCTCAAAGATGTGTAGCTTTGGTTAACTGGTGTGTCTCAATGGTCCTAGTGTGAATGAGTGCGGGTGGCTGTGATTGTCCCTGCAATGGAGATATGACCAGTCCAGGGCTGATTCTTGCCCTTTGCTCTGAGCCAATGGGACAGGCTCCAGCCACCTATGACCTTGAACAAGAATAAGCAGACACATAATCATCCGTTCATATGAATCTTTCTTAAATGTGTCTACAGCTCACATTTATTTGTTTAATATTAGAAGTGTTTCAAGTCTTTCTGTAGATGTTCGATGACGTTTTTGTGACCAGATATAGTCCTTAGGAACCTAAGTCTTATTTCTATCAATTAGTTAATAGATAGATTGGCTTGCTTATATGTCATTTGGCTTAAAGTAGCAGTTTTGGAAAACTTATCCCCAATATTGAGCTCTTACTGTGTTACACAGCTACTACAGGCCAGTGTTTACATGTATCACTTCTTCACACGCATTATTTTCAGAAGAGCACCGTGAGATTGACAACAGTATTTCATCATTTGACAGAGGAAACCGAGGCTCACAAAGTGACCATTTGAATATCTCTATTGACCCTCATACAGTAAGTGACAAGGACAAATTCACAACTGCTTCTTATCTGGATTTCGTTCATTCCAAATGCCAGATATCTGCTAATTTTTTACAGAAACACAAATGTTAATAGTCCTGCCGATAAGTCACTGAAGAACTAAAGCAGAGGTTTAAAAAGTGTACGTTGGGATTCGCCTCCTTCTCTCAATTCCATCTTTAAAGTTCATGTCACAAAATTATGCACACAGCTTTTCTTCAGAAAACTCCATTCGTTCCTCCTCCTTTCATATCTTCAACCCCGTCCATGATAGACATGTCCACAAAGACTTTCAAGGTGTTGTAGGATAACTCAAATTAACCTCACAGTCCAAAGTCCCAGTTCCCCAGCTCCCTTCATCTCTTATGTACTCCTGCTTTTCCTGAGGTCAGAGCTGCATGCTGGGAACAGAGGGCTGTAAAAAGGCAAAGTTATCAAACTCCTCCATCCTGACTCTGGGCAAATAGACTTGTACACAACTGAATTACACTTCAGTGGGTTTAATGCAACATAAACTATACATAAACTTCAGAGGACTCATGGCAGAGATGGATCCTGAGCTGTTTGGGACAACAAAAAAGGCAATCTTCAAGGGGCTCCCAGTGGGAAGAAAGTGATTCCAGGCAGAAGACACCATCTAGGCAGTGACATGATAATGCAAAAGCAAGGTATATACGGTTTAAAAACTTCCCACGCTCTCATTGTCTAAGAGTGAAATGAAAGCAGTCTATCCAGAGACGAGGCTGGAGTGATTCGGTGAAACCAATCATGAAGGCTTTGTATGGCAAGCTCAGCAGCTTTGTCTTAACTCATAGGCCTGGTAACCCTCCCTTTAAGAAACAGAAGCTTACTGGTAGTCACTACTTACTATTCAGTAACAGATATTTGAATAAGAAAGTCATAAGACTAATTAAAAAGTTAATCAGTGCACTGGTCAACATGAAGAGTCAAAGTGCTACTACATTAAGCTATAAGCCGCTTTATGCCTTGTTCCTCAGGGGCTAATTAATATCTTGTGAAAGAAATAACAAAAAAGCAATCATATGTCCCACTGGAATATGTCAAGTTCTCGGTCCAGAGCAAAGGCTCCATAGTTGTGACATTTTTTCTGCTGACAGGGAGTCACGGATATTTGTACTGTATCAAGGCTCATGCAGAAGAGTTCAGAAATATTCCTTATTTTTCAGGTAAGTAACAATGGGTGCTATCACAAACTGACCTCCCAGTCTCAGTGATTTAAAAAATTGTCATGCATACCTAACTCCCATTGTAGCATCTTAGTTCGGTGTGATCAGTGCAGGCACACAGGGGCCCAGGCTCCCTGCTGGCTCCTTCCCGCTCTCCACTGTGGACTCTGTGCTGTCTAGCTCTTTTGTGGCCTCAGGTTGCCACCCCAGTCACAGTCACCGCTCTTGTGCTGGTTTTTAGGTACAAGATGATGAAGGCTGGCTGGTATCTACTGAATGTGGCATTGTGTTGACTTTGTTCTTCGGTGCCTGTTCTTGTGGTATTGATGTAAAATGCAGAACTCTTTCTATGTCCTGCTCAGTCTTATGTGTCCATTTGCTTGTCCCCATGCCTGATCCTCTTGCCTCTAGTCTCTTGTCTGATCTTTAACAAATGCGTGAATTAAAGTTGATCCTTGGACAACTCAAAAATTAGGGACGCCAATCCCACCTTCCCCACAGTTGAAAACCCACTTACAGCTTTTGAGTCCCTAAAAACTTGGCTACTGTTAGGCTACTGTTGACCGGAAGCCTCACCAATAATTTAAATAGTTCACTGAGAAATGCTTGATGTGTTATATGTATTATATGCTGTATTCTTACAATAAAGTAGGCTAGAGAAAAAATGGTATTAAGAAAATCATCAGGAAGATAAATATATGTAGTATTTATTAAGTGGAAATGGATCATCATAAAGGTCTTCATCCTCATCATCTTTATGTTGAGTAGACTGAAGAGGAGAAGAAAGAGGTTGGTCTTGCCCTCTCAGGGGTGGCAGAGGTGGAAGAGATAGAGGAGGTGAAAGGGGAGGCAGGTGAGTCAGACACACTCGATGTAACTTTACAGAAATGCATCATAATTTCCATCTAAATTTATTACTTTTTCATTTCTCTGAAAATGTTTTTATATGGTACCAATCCTTCCACTGTTTGCTTTAGTTTCATTCCCTATAACATAGAAGGCTCTGTGTTGTAAAATAAGCCAAAGCCAAAAGCTGTCTTGAATAGTCTGAACCCTTTGCCAGATTGTCCAGTGTCAATTTGTTTTCTGCACTGCTTCCCCTACATCCTCTTCCTCACTGGCTGGCACTGGTTTGGAAGCACTCGTATTCATCAAGTCATCTTGTGTTAGTATCCCTGCTGTGGTGACTTTTAGCTCTTGGGTTTTTCCAAAATCTGTATCTTGAAACCCTTCACCCTCTACCTTGTTCACCACATCTACAATCTCATTCACGATGTCCTTGATTGGCTCTGTGGTAAATCCTGTGAAATTCTGTGCAGCATCCGGACACACTTTTCTCCAGCAGGGATGTATTGTTTCAGGCTTGATAATTTTCATGGTTTTCTAAGTAACAACAATGGCCTTTTCAACGGTGCAATCTTTTCAGACTTTTATGGCTAGTTCTCTCTATTGGGGTTATCCTCTATAGTGTTGGCAATCCTTTCCACAGAGTACCACGTTTCATGAGCTTTAAGGTCCTTATGACACCCTAATCTAAAGGTTGAATTACAGACATTGTGTTTAGAGGCAAATAGACCACTTTGATACCATCAGGTTTGAACTTAAGGGGTTCTGGGTATCTGGGGGCATTGTCCCATATCAAACAATCTTTGAAGTACCTTACTGGCAAGGTATTTACTTTCTGATTTCAGGGAAAAAGCATTGAAAGAACCAATCTAGAAATAAGTTTCTTGTTGACCAAGTCTTCTCATTGTACAACCAAAAGACTGACAGCTGATGTTTATCTTTCCCCTTCAAGGATCAGGACTTATAGATAGATAACGGCATTTTCAAAAGCAGTAGAGTTAGTCTCTCTCTTCCTGCCTTAAGTCCTGGTGCTCGTTTCCTTTTCTTATTAATAAATTTTTTAAGAATTTTTTCCCCTGAGATAAGCCCTTTGGCCTACATTGAAAACCTGTTCAAGCAGATGTCCTTTCTCCTCAATGGTTTTCTTAGTGGAGTCTGGAAACTTGCCTTCTGCCTCTTGGTTGGCAGAGGCTGATTCTCTTGTTATCATGAAAAATTTTAAGCCAAATCTCTTTCTAAGTTTATCAAACTATCCTTTGCTGGTATTAATTTCTGCATCTTCCTTTTGCTTTAACTTGTCATGCAATTACTTCTCTTTTTGTTTTGACTCAGATTATAATGTATAGGTATGACTTTCTTATAGCAATCCTGCACCCACATAAAAGCTTTGTTTTCAATATGAGATGAAAAGGTAAGATATATTTGTGTGTGTGTATATACATGTGTGTATATGTGTTTGTATATATACATATATACATAAATATTTAAATTGATTCATAATCACTGAATTTTTTTCCCAAAATGTCTTCATTTTTTGATTCCTTGTGAGCTTGGGTTTCATCTTTATTAGGACCATTTTCATTAAGAGTTTTATCTTCATGGCCGGGCGCGGTGGCTCAAGCCTGTAATCCCAGCACTTTGGGAGGCCGAGACGGGCGGATCACGAGGTCAGGAGATCGAGACCATCCTGGCTAACACGGTGAAACCCCGTCTCTACTAAAAAATACAAAAAAAATTAGCCGGGCGAGGTGGCGGGCGCCTGTAGTCCCAGCTACTCGGGAGGCTGAGGCAGGAGAATGGCGTGAACCCGGAGGCGGAGCTTGCTGTGAGCTGAGATCTGGCCACAGCACTCCAGCCTGGGCGGCAGAGCGAGACTCCATCTCAAAAAAAAAAAAAAAAAAAAAAGAGTTTTATCTTCATTAAGAGCTTATATGAAATATATAAAATACATTGTAAATGTATACAAATATGTTTATAATATAATGTATAAAATACATTACATGTGTATATACACATACATAGATAGAAAGCAAGAGATAGAGAGACAGAGAAAGAGAGTTGACAGTATAGCAAGAGAGATTTTGTTGTGTTTCTGTGTAGAACCTTGACTAATACAATATTGAGGGAGGGAGGTCTAGAAATAATTAGATTTTCCAAACTACAAGGCCTTGATTTCCATATTCTCTTTTATTTCTGCTTATAAACTGGTTCTTTATTTCTTTAATTTGTCTGTTTTCAGTTACACCTTGCTAAATTCAATCACTAATAAAACAACATAATCAAGATGGAAATTCCTTCAAATAAGTTTTACTAGAGCCACAGGATCTAAAAAGAAAAAAGACAAGTTTCAAAGTGGAGAAAAAACGTTTTTAATAATTGCAACTGATGATAAAAAATTAAACAATTATATAAAGATTGCTTCAAAGCAATAAGAAAAGCACAAAATTTAACAAAACAATGGGCAGATACAAACAAGTATTTTACAGAACAAAAAACACAAATAGGAAGTAAACATATAGAAAGATATCAAAATGCTTAGTGGTCAAGAAAATGTAAGCCAAGAAAGCAATGAAAAATAATTATATACTCATTCTTTTAGATAACTTTTTTTTAAATCAGCAAAAGAATTTTCATATCAGGACTCTGTAAAATGTAAAAATCTGAAAACAATCTCAAACCATATTCAAAGAAAATAGAAGAATGAGCTATAATAACTGTTACAGCAAAATGGTCTAATAACAGTGATGTGGTTAATAATGGTAAATAACAATGCTGTGAATGAAATTTAAAAATATAAATTTAAGTAAATAACGTAAATCCAAAAAGACTGTAGAAAACACATTGTTTGTAAAGTTAAAAACAACTAAGATAAAGTATACAAAAATATTTACATAATAAACCTAGATAAGAAAGCACACGAAGGAATGATGAACATGGCTGGGCAATGTGTGTCGTCTCCCATGGGGCTGTCATGGGAATGGGATGCAGAAACTAAATGGTGAAATGTAGGTTATGTTCAAGGCTCTGACTTTTACTTCTTATGGCATGTTTGTGCATACATATTAAAATATACTAAATAAATAATTTGCTAAATAAATGATTCTGGTCCCTATTTGAGTTAATGTGTTTTTCATGAAACAAAATGATTAACCTAAAATCTAATTATTTGCAGAATAGAACAAGTTCAGAAAATAGAAAATAAGAAAGAAAGAAAGGGAGGTTGCAGGGGAGGAAAGGAGGAAGGAAGGGAAAGAACAAATTTTTTTCGGTAAATCAAGCAGAAAAATCAAGCTTCCTAAAAGTAGTGAAATTAGTCTTATCTCATACTGTTCAGCCGCAACAGTTACTGCCAGAAATCTGCCAATTGATTTATTTCTACTAATTTTTTAGGGAAAGAAAAAGTGAGCCAAGATAATTTCATGCCCAGTTGGAAATTTTTTATTGTGAAAAGGAAACAAGAAGATGTCCTCAAACATAAATATACCTAAGGAATGAAAACTCCATATGTTCTTTCTAAGTATATACATATATATGTAGATATTTAATAAATAACCCCTAAAAAGATAAACAGAGATGCAATGGTAAAAAGAATGTGTGCTGTTCTAAGTACAGCCAACAGTGGGGCACTTCTAATGAAATCCCTGGGGCAAGAAAGGGACCCAGTGCTCCCCACATGCACCTAAGATGCCAGTCAGGTGTCATGGCAGCATATGGACGAGAACTGTTCGGCCTTAATGAAGATGAAACCCAATCAAACAAGGAATCAACAAAAAAATGAAAAAGAGACATTTTGGGAAAAAAAAATCAGTGATTATGAGTCAATTAAATTTTAAAATGTGAGCTCTACAACAATTCTGGCTATAACACTGAATGTAAGTTTAACAAAATGCAAACTAAATATAATTTTTAGAATCAGGAAGTGGGAAGGGAGGAATGTAAGAGGGTAATTTACTTCATTTGTAATATTATATGATAAACTAATACCGCATAGAATTGAAACAAAGATTTGAATTGAAATGTAATAGTGGCAACCTCTGATTGTTTTATTGTTTTTTTTTTATGTTTTATTTATCTATCATTCAGAGGCTTTTTTTAATTTTTAATTTTGGTTTTTGGGGAACAGGTGGTGTTTGGTTACATGAATAAGCTTTTTAGTGGGAATTTCTGAGATTGCAGAGCACCCATTACCCAGGCAGTGTACACTGTATCCAATGTGTAGTCTTTCATTCCTGCCACCCCCAGCCCTTTCCCCAAGTCCCCAAAATCCAATGTATTATTCCTATGCTTTCACATCCTCATAGCTCAGCTCCCACATACAAGTGAGAACATACGATGTTTAGTTTTCCATTCCTGAGTTACTTCACTTAGAATAATAGTCTCCAATTCCATCCAGGTTGCTGCTAACGCCATTGTTTTGTTCTTTTTCATGGCTGAATGCTATTCCGTTGTCTGTGTATATTTACCACATTTTCTTCAACAACTTGCTGATTGGTGGGCATTCGAACTGGTTCCATATTTTTGCAATTGCAAATTGTGCTGCTATAAACATAGAAGTATCTTTTATATATAATGACTTATTTTTTATCTGGGTAGATGCCAAGCATCTGTAGTGGGATTGCTGGATCAAACAGTGATCTACTTTGCGTTCTTTAAGGCATCTCCACACTGTTTTCTACAGTGGTTGTACTAGTTTACATTCCCACTAACAATATGTATGTGTTCCCTTTTCACTGCATCCATGCCAACATCTATTTTTTTTTTTTTTTTTAGTTTTTGATTATGGCCATTCTTGGAATAGTGAGGTGGTATCCCACTGTGATTTTGACTTGCATTTCTTTGATAATTAGTGATGTTGAGCATTTTTCCATATGCTTGCTGGCCGTTTGTATATCTTCTTTTGAGAATTGTCTATTCATGTCCTTAGTCCACTTTTTAATAGATTGTTTGCTTTTTCCCTGCTGATTTGTTTGAGTTCTTTGTAGATTAAGGATATTTGTCCTTTGTCAAATGTATAGGTTGTGAAGATTTTCTCCCACTCTGTGGGTTGTCTGTTAACACTGCTGATTATTTCTTTTGCTGTGAAGAATCTTTTAGTTTAACTAAGTCCCATCTATTTATCTTTGATTTTGTTGCATTTGCTTTTGGGTTCTTGGTCATTAAGTTTTTGCCTAAGCCAATGTCTAGAAGGGTTTTCCTGATGTTATCATCTAGAGTCTTTATGGTTCTATGTCTCAGATTTAAGCCCTTGATCCACCTTGAGTTAATTTTTGTATAAGTGAAAGGTGAGGATCCAAGTTTGTTCTTCTACATGGGGCTTCCCAATTATCCCGGCACCCTTTGTTGAATAGGGTGTCATTTTCCCACTTTATGTTTTTGTTTGCTTTGTCAAAGATCAGTTGGCTGTAAGTACTTGACTTTATTTCTGGGTTCTCTATTCTGTTCCATCAGTCTATGTGCCTATATTTATATCAGTACCATGCTTTTTTGGTGACTATGGCTTTATAGTAGAGTTTGAAATCAGGTGGTGTGATGCCTCCAGATTTGTTCTTTCTGCCCAGTCTTGCTTTGGCTATGTGGGCTCTTTTATGATTCGGCATTAATTTTAGGATATTTTTCTAGTTTTTTGAATAACGATGGTGATATTTTGATGGAAACTTCATTGAATTTGTAGATTGCTTTTTGCAGTGTGGTCATTTTCACAATATGGATTCTACCTATCCATGAGCATGGGATGTGTTTCCATTTGTTTGTGTCATCTGTGATTTATTTCAGCAGTGTTTAGTAGTTCTCCTTTTAGAGGACTTTCACATCCTTGGTTAGGTATATTCCTAAGTATTTTATATATTTTTTGCAGCTATTGTAAAAGGGGTTGCATTTTTAATTTGATTCTCAACTTGGTCGCTGTTGGTGTACAGCAGAGCTATTGATTTGCATCCATTAATTTTGTATTCTGAAACTTTGCTGAATTCATTTATCAGCTCCAGGTGCTTTTTGGATGAGTCTTTAGGGTTTTCCTGGTGTATGATCGTATCATCAGCAGTGACAGTTTGATTCAGATGCCCTTTACTTCTTTCTCTTGTCTGATTCTTCTGGCTAGGACTTCCAGTACTATGCTGAATAAAAGTGGTGAAAATGAGCATCCTTGTCTTGTTCCAGGTTCCAGTTGTCAGAGGGAATGCTTTCAAGTTTTCCTCATTCAGTATAGTGTTGACTCTGGGTTTATTGTAGATGGGTTTTATTACCTTAAGGCATATCCCTTCTATGTTGATTTTGCTGAGGGTTTTAATCATAAAGAGATGCTGGATTTTGTCAAATACTTTTTCTGCATCTATTGAGATGATCATGTGATTTTTGTTTTTAATTCTGTTTATGTGGTGTATCACATTTATTGACTTATATATGTTAAACCATTCCTGCATCCCTGGTATGAAACCCACTTGATCATGGTTCATGGTTGAGTACCTTTTTTTTTTTTGAGACAGAGTCTTGCTTTGTTACCAGGCTGCAGTGCAGTGGCACAATCTCAGCTCACTGCAACCTCCACCTCCTGGGTTCAAGAGATTCTCCTGCCTCAGCCTCCCGAGCAACTGGGACTATAGGCAGGCGCCACCATGCCCAGTTAATTTTATTGTATTTTTGTTACAGACTGGGTTTCACCATGTTGGCCAGGATGGTCTCGATTTCCTGACTTCATGATCTGCCCACCTCGGCCTCCCAAAGTGCTGGGATTACAGGCGTGAGCCACCACACTCGGCCAGTTGATTGCCTTTTTGTTATTCCGTTGGATTTGGTTCTCTAGTATTAATATTTTGTTGAGGATGTTTTCAGTCTACATTCACCAGGGATATGGGTCTGCAGTTTTCTTTTTATGTTATGTCCTTTCCTAGTATTGGTATTAGGGTGATACTGGCTTCATGACATAATTCAGAGAGAATGCCCTCTTTCTTTGCCTTTTGGAATAGTGTCAATAGGATTGGTACCAATTCTTCTTTGAATGTCTGATGGAGTTTAGCTATGAATCTGCCTGGTCCTGGACTTTGCTTTGTTTTGGCAATTTTTTAATCACCATTTCAATCTCATTGCTTGTTATTGGTATATTCAGGGATCTATATCTTCCTGGCTTAATCTAGGAGAATTGCATATTTCCAGGAATATATTTACCTCCCTTAGACTTTCTAGTTTATGTGCATAAAAGTGTTCATAGTAGCCTTGAACGATTGTTTGTATTTCTGTGGTATCGGCTGTATTATCTCACATTTTATTTCTTTTTTTTTTGGAGACGGAGTCTCCCTCTGTCACCCAGGCTGGAGTGCAGTGGCTGGATCTCAGCTCACTGCAAGCTCCGCCTCCCAGGTTTACACCATTCTCCTGCCTCAGCCTTCCAAGTAGCTGTGACTACAGGGACCCGCCACCTTGCCTGGCTAGTTTTTTGTATTTTTTTAGTAGAGACGGGGTTTCACTGCGTTAGCCAGAATGGTCTCGATCTCCTGACCTCATGAGCCGCCCGTCTCGGCCTCCCAAAGTGCTGGGATTACAGGCTTGAGCCACTGCGCCCGGCTCTCTCATTTCATTTCTAATTGAGCTTATTTGGATCTTCTCTCTTGTTTTCTTGGTTAATCTTGCTAATGGTGTGTCAATTATATTCATCGTTTCAAAAACCCAGCTTTTTGTCTCATTCATCTTTTGTATTTTTTTAGTAGAGACGGGGTTTCACTGCGTTAGCCAGAATGGTCTCGATCTCCTGACCTCATGAGCCGCCCGTCTCGGCCTCCCAAAGTGCTGGGATTACAGGCTTGAGCCACTGCGCCCGGCTCTCTCATTTCATTTCTAATTGAGCTTATTTGGATCTTCTCTCTTGTTTTCTTGGTTAATCTTGCTAATGGTGTGTCAATTATATTCATCGTTTCAAAAACCCAGCTTTTTGTCTCATTCATCTTTTGTATTTTTTGTTTGTTTGCTTCAGTTTCATTTAGTTCTGCTCTGATCTTCATTATTTATTTTCTTCTGCTGGGTTTGGGTTTGGATTGTCTTGTTTTTCCAGTTCCATGAGGTGTGACCTTAGATTGTCCATTTGTGCTCTTTCAGACTTTTTGATGTGGAAATGCTATTAACTTTCTTCTTAGCACCGCTTTTGCTGTATCTTGGAAGTTTTAATAGGTTGTATCACTATTACTGTTCAGTTGAAATTATTTTTTAAATTTCCATCTTGATTTCATTGTTGATGCAATGATCATTCAGGAGCAGGTTTTTTAATTTCCATGTATTTGTATGGTTTTGAAGGTTCCTTTTGGAGTTGATTTACACTTTTATTCCACTGTGGTCTGAGAGAGTGCTTGATGTAATTTTGGTTTTCTTAAATTTACTGAGACTTATTTTGTGGCCTATCGTATGGTCTGTCTTGGAGAATGTTCCATATGCGGATGAATACAGTAAATATTCCGCAGTTGTTAGGTAGAATGTTCTATAAATATCTGTTAAGTCCATTTGTTATAGGGTGTAGTTTAAGCCTATTGTTTCTTTGTTGACTTTCTGTCTTTATGACCTGTCAGGTGCTGTCAGTGGAGTATTAAAGTCCCCCACTATTATTGTTGCTGTCTATTTCATTTATTAGTTCTAGTGGTTGTTGTTTTATAAATTTGGGATCTCCAGTGTTAGGCGCATATATATTTAGAAGTGTGATATTTTCATGTTGGAATAGTCCTTTTTTTATTATACAATGTCACTGTCTTTTTAAACTGTTGTTACTTTAAAGTTTGTTTTGTCTGATACAAGAATAGCTATTCTTGCTCGCTTTTGGTGTCCATTGGCATGGAATATCTTTTTGCACTCCATTACCTTAAGTGTATGTGAGTCCCTACGTGTCAGTCTTCCCAAGACAGCAGAAACTTGGTTAGTAATTTCTTATCCATTCTGCCATTCTGTATCTTTTGAGTGGAGCACTTAGGGCATTTACATGCTATGTTAGTATTGAGATGTGAGGTACTATTCTATTCATCATCCTATTTGTTGCCTAAATACCTTGATTTTTTTTCATTGTGTTATTGTTATATATGTCCTGTGTGATTTATGTTTTAAGGAGGTTTTATTCTGGTGTATTTCGAGGATTTGTTTCAAGTTTTAGGGCTCCTTTTAGCACTTCTTGTAGTCCCGGTTTGGTAGTGGTGAATTCTCTCAGCATTTTTGTTAATCTGGAAAAGACTGTATCTTTTCTTCATTTATGAAGCTAGTTTTACTGGATACAAAATTCTTGGTTGATAATAATTGTTTTGTTTAAGGAGGCTAAAAATAAGACCCCTACTCCTTCTAGCTTGTAGGGTTTCTTCTGAGAAATCTGCTGTTAATCTGATAAGTTTTCCTTTATACCTGATGTTTTTGCCTCACAGTTCTTAAGATTCTTTCCTTTGTCTTGACGTTAGCTAACCTGATGACTATGTGCCTAGGTGATGATCTTTTTGTGATGAATTCCCCATATGTTCTTTGAGCTTCTTGTATTTTCATGTCCAGGTCTCTAGCAAGGCCGGGAAAGTTTTTCTTGATTATTCCCTCAAATACGGTTTGCAAATTTTTCGATTTCTCTTCTTCCTCAGGAATGCCAATTATTCTTAGATACATAGTCCCAAACTTCTTGGAGGCTTTGTTCATTTTTTAAATTGTTTTGTTTTATCTTCGATTGATTGGGTTAATTCAAAAGCTTTGTCATCCAGCTCTGAAGTTCTTCTTCTGCTTGCTTGATTCTATTGCTGACACTTTCCAGTGCATTTTGCATTTCTCTTAAGTGTGTCCTTGATTTCCAGAAATTGTGATGTTATAAATAAAGTTTTGGTGCCGCAAAAGAAATAGTACTCGAATATAATTTTTTTCTTTAATTTTTAGCAAGACAAGGTGCTTTTATAGAAGGGTGTGCCCTTATGGATGGAACACACACTTGGACAAGGGAGTGGAAGGGTTTCTTATCCCTGATGAACGTGGCCTCTGCTGCTGTGTCATTTTTTTATTGGCTAGGGTGAGACTGCACAGGCTAAACTAATTTTGTTTGGCTAATTTAAAGGGAGTGATGGGGTGAGTGGTTTGGCGGGAAAAATGGTTATGACAGAGCAGGTAATTGGAATGAGTCAGGATGGAGTAGGTAATAGGAATGAGTTAGGGTGGAGTAGGTAATCAGAATGAGTCAATGTTGAGCAGGTAATCAAAAAGGTTGCTTTATGAGGACGTTAAGCTTAAAAGTAGAAGGTAAATAATCGAACATACTGACATATTGATTTTTTGAAAAGAAATTTAGAACTCATATCTAACATGTGATTACTTTTTATTTATGCTATCTATTCCACTGAAGAATTTTTCTTTCATATCCTGTATCATGATTTTTTAATTTTTTTAAGCTGGACTTCACCTTCCTCTGGTTCCACCTTGATTAGCTTAATAACCAACCTTCTGAATTCTTTTTCTGGCAATTCAGAGATCTTTTCTTCATTTGGATCTATTGCTGGTAAGCTGGTATGATATTTTGGTGGTGTTAAAGAACCTTGTTTTATCATATTACTAGAATTGTTTTTCTGGTTCCTTCTCAGTTGGGTAGAGTATGTTAGAGGAAAGATCTGGGATTCAAGGACTGCTGCTCAGATTCTTTTGTCCCACAGGGTGCTCCCTTGGTGTGGTGTTCTCCCCTTTCCCTTGGGAATGGGGCTTCCTGAGAGCCGAACTGTAGTGATTGCTTTTGCTCCTAGCCACCCAGTGGAGCTACTGGGATCCAGGCGGGTACTGTGGAGTGTTTGCAAAGAGTTCTGTGATGTGATCCATCTTCAGGTCTTGCAGCCGTGGATACCAGCACCTGCTCTGGTGGAGGTCGTAGAGGAGTAGGATGGACTCTGTGAGGGTTTTTGGTTATGTTTTTGTTTGTTCAGTGCACTGCCTTTGTGTTGGTTGGCCTCCAGCCAGGAGGTGGCACTTTCAAGAGTACATCAGGTGCTGTCCTATAGGGAGGATGCAAACTTGCCGTAAGGACACCTGGTTAAGTATTCAGGTTACTCAGGTGGTGAGCAGGGCCATAGAGCTTCCAGGAGATTATGTCCTTTGTCTTTGGCTACCAGGGCAGGCAGAGAAAGACCACCAGGTGGGGGCAGAACTAGGGTGTCTGAGCTCAGACTCTCCTTGTGTGGGGCTTGCTGTGGCTGCTGTAGGGGGCATGCTGATGTGGTTCCCAGTCCAATGTAATTATGTTCTCAGGGGGATTATGGCTGCCTCTGCTGAGTCACACATGTTGCCAGGGAAGTAGAGGAAAGCCAGCAGTCACAACCCTAACCTCACATTTGCAGCCCACAGTCTTAAAGGTCAGTCTCACCCCCACTGTGCCACCCCAACAGCACTGAGTCTATTTCCAGGAAGCTGGTGGCCAGGGCTGAGAATTTGCCCCAGACTATGAGCCACCCCATTGAGAAAGCAACCAGACTGGCAGTTTTTCAGTGTCTCAGGGAGCCTGCAGCAGTGATCCAGTTCCCTCAAAGGGTATGTGGATTCTCTCAGCTTTTCTTTTTTTTTTTTTTTTTTCTCTTTTTTTTTTTTTTATTATACTTTAAGTTCTAGGGTACATGTGCATAACGTTTATATCATGTATAACTCCCCAATGCAATCCCTCCCTCCTCCCCCCTCCCCATGATAGGCCCCAGTGTGTGATGTTCCCCTTCCCGAGTCCAAGTGATCTCATTGTTCAGTTCCCACCTATGAGTGAGAACATGCGGTGTTTGGTTTCTCTTCTTGTGATAGTTTGCTAAGAATGATGGTTTCCAGCTGCATCCATGTCCCTACAAAGGACGCAAACTCATCCTTTTTGATGGCTGCATAGTATTCCATGGTGTATATGTGCCACATTTTCTTAATCCAGTCTGTCACAGATGGACATTTGGGTTGATTCCAAGTCTTTGCTATTGTGAATAGTGCCGCAATAAACATACGTGTGCATGTGTCTTTGTAGTAGAGTAATTTATAATCCTTTGGGTATATACCCAGTAGTGGGATGGCTGGGTCATATGGTACATCTAGTTCTAGATCCTTGAGGAATCGCCATACTGTTTTCCATAATGGTTGAACTAGTTTACAATCCCACCAACAGTGTAAAAGTGTTCCTATTTCTCCACATCCTCTCCAACACCTGTTGTTTCCTGACTTCTTAATGATTGCCATTCTAACTGGTGTGAGATGGTATCTCATTGTGGTTTTGATTTGCATTTCTCTGATGGCGAGTGATGATGAGCATTTTTTCATGTGTCTGTTGGCTGTATGATGTCTTCTTTTGAGAAATGTCTGTTCATATCCTTTGCCCACTTTTTGATGGGGTTGTTTGTTTTTTTCTTGTATATTTGTTTGAGTTCTTTGTAGATTCTGGATATTAGCCCTTTGTCAGATGAGTAGGTTGCAAAAATTTTCTCCCATTCTGTAGGTTGCCTGTTCACTCTGATGGTAGTTTCTTTTGCTGTGCAAAAGCTCTTTAGTTTAATTAGATCCCATTTGTCAATTTTGGCTTTTGCTGCCGTTGCTTTTGGTGTTTTAGACATGAAGTCCTTGCCCATGCCTATGTCCTGAATGGTACTACCTAGATTTTCTTCTAGGGTTTTTATGGTATTAGGTCTAACATTTAAGTCTCTAATCCATCTTGAATTAATTTTCGTATAAGGGGTAAGGAAAGGATCCAGTTTCAGCTTTCTACTTATGGCTAGCCAATTTTCCCAGCACCATTTATTAAATAGGGAATCCTTTCCCCATTTCTTGTTTTTGTCAGGTTTGTCAAAGATCAGATGGCTGTAGATGTGTGGTATTATTTCTGAGGACTCTGTTCTGTTCCATTGGTCTATATCTCTGTTGTGGTACCAGTACCATGCTGTTTTGGTTACTGTAGCCTTGTAGTATAGTTTGAAGTCAGGTAGCGTGACGCCTCCAGCTTTGTCCTTTTGACTTAGGATTGTCTTGGCAATGCGGGCTCTTTTTTGGTTCCATATGAACTTTAAAGCAGTTTTTTCCAATTCTGTGAAGAAACTCATTGGTAGCTTGATGGGGATGGCATTGAATCTATAAATCACCTTGGGCAGTATGGCCATTTTCACGATATTGATTCTTCCTATCCATGAGCATGGTATGTTCTTCCATTTGTTTGTGTCCTCTTTGATTTCACTGAGCAGTGGTTTGTAGTTCTCCTTGAAGAGGTCCTTTACATCCCTTGTAAGCTGGATTCCTAGGTATTTTATTCTCTTTGAAGCAATTGTGAATGGAAGTTCATTCCTGATTTGGCTCTCTGCTTGTCTGTTACTGGTGTATAAGAATGCTTGTGATTTTTGCACATTAATTTTGTATCCTGAGACTTTGCTGAAGTTGCTTATCAGCTTAAGGAGATTTTGGGCTGAGACGATGGGTTTTTCTAAATATACAATCATGTCATCTGCAAACAGGGACAATTTGACTTCTTCTTTTCCTAACTGGATACCCTTGATTTCTTTCTCTTGCCTGATTGCCCTAGCCAGAACTTCCAACACTATGTTGAATAGGAGTGGTGAGAGAGGGCATCCCTGTCTTGTGCCAGTTTTCAAAGGGATTTTTCCAGTTTTTGCCCATTCAGTATGATATTAGCTGTGGGTTTGTCATAAATAGCTCTTATTATTTTGAGGTACGTTCCATCAATACCGAATTTATTGAGCGTTTTTAGCATAAGGGCTGTTGAATTTTGTCAAAAGCCTTTTCTGCATCTATTGAGATAATCATGTGGTTCTTGTCTTTGGTTCTGTTTATATGCTGGATTACGTTTATTGATTTGCGAATGTTGAACCAGCCTTGCATCCCAGGGATGAAGCCCACTTGATCATGGTGGATAAGCTTTTTGATGTGCTGCTGAATCCGGTTTGCCAGTATTTTATTGAGAATTTTTGCATCGATGTTCATCAGGGATATTGGTCTAAAATTCTCTCTTTTTGTTGTGTCTCTGCCAGGCTTTGGTATCAGGATGATGTTGGCCTCATAAAATGAGTTAGGGAGGATTCCCTCTTTTTCTATTGATTGGAATAGTTTCAGAAGGAATGGTACCAGCTCCTCCTTGTACCTCTGGTAGAATTCAGCTGTGAATCCATCTGGTCCTGGACTTTTTTTCGTGGGTAGGCTATTAATTGTTGCCTCAATTTCAGAGCCTGCTATTGGTCTATTCAGGGATTCAACTTCTTCCTGGTTCAGTCTTGGGAGAGTGTAAGTGTCCAGGAAATTATCCATTTCTTCTAGATTTTCTAGTTGATTTGCGTAGAGGCATTTATAGTATTCTCTGATGGTTGTTTGTATTTCTGTGGGGTCGGTGGTGATATCCCCTTTATCATTTTTTATTGCGTCTATTTGATTCCTCTCTCTTTTCTTCTTTATTAGTCTTGCTAGCGGTCTGTCAATTTTGTTGATCTTTTCAAAAAACCAACTCCTGGATTCATTGATTTTTTGGAGGGTTTTTTGTGTCTCTATCTCCTTCAGTTCTGCTCTGATCTTAGTTATTTCTTGCCTTCTGCTAGCTTTTGAATGTGTTTGCTCTTGCCTCTCTAGTTCTTTTAATTGTGATGTTAGAGTGTCAATTTTAGATCTTTCCTGCTTTCTCTTGTGGGCATTTAGTGCTATAAATTTCCCTCTACACACTGCTTTAAATGTGTCCCAGAGATTCTGGTATGTTGTATCTTTGTTCTCATTGGTTTCAAAGAACATCTTTATTTCTGCTTTCATTTCGTTATGTACCCAGTAGTCATTCAGGAGCAGGTTGTTCAGTTTCCATGTAGTTGAGCGGTTTTGATTGAGTTTCTTAGTCCTGAGTTCTAGTTTGATTGCACTGTGGTCTGAGAGACAGTTTGTTATAATTTCTGTTCTTGTACATTTGCTGAGGAGTGCTTTACTTCCAATTATGTGGTCAATTTTGGAATAAGTGCGATGTGGTGCTGAGAAGAATGTATATTCTGTTGATTTGGGGTGGAGAGTTCTATAGATGTCTATTAGGTCCGCTTGGTGCAGAGATGAGTTCAATTCCTGGATATCCTTGTTAACTTTCTGTCTCGTTGATCTGTCTAATGTTGACAGTGGAGTGTTGAAGTCTCCCATTATTATTGTATGGGAGTCTAAGTCTCTTTGTAGGTCTCTAAGGACTTGCTTTATGAATCTGGGTGCTCCTGTATTGGGTGCATATATATTTAGGAGAGTTAGCTCTTCCTGTTGAATTGATCCCTTTACCATTATGTAATGGCCTTCTTTGTCTCTTTTGATCTTTGATGGTTTAAAGTCTGTTTTATCAGAGACTAGGATTGCAACCCCTGCTTTTTTTGTTCTCCATTTGCTTGGTAGATCTTCCTCCATCCCTTTATTTTGAGCCTATGTATGTCTCTGCATGTGAGATGGGTCTCCTGAATACAGCAGACTGATGGGTCTTGACTCTTTATCCAGTTTGCCAGTCTGTGTCTTTTAATTGGAGCATTTAGTCCATTGACATTTAAGGTTAATATTGTTATGTGTGAACTTGATCCTGTCATTATGATATTAACTGGTTATTTTGCTCGTTAGTTGATGCAGTTTCTTCCTAGCCTCGATGGTCTTTACATTTTGGCATGTTTTTGCAATGGCTGGTACCGGTTGTTCCTTTCCATGTTTAGGGCTTCCTTCAGGGTCTCTTGTAAGGCAGGCCTGGTGGTGACAAAATCTCTAAGCATTTGCTTATCTGTAAAGGATTTTATTTCTCCTTCACTGATGAAGCTTAGTTTGGCTGGATATGAAATTCTGGGTTGAAAATTCTTTTCTTTAAGAACGTTGAATATTGGCCCCCACTCTCTTCTGGCTTGTAGAGTTTCTGCCGAGAGATCTGCTGTTAGTCTGATGGGCTTCCCTTTGTGGGTAACCCGACCTTTCTCTCTGGCTGCCCTTAAGATTTTTTCCTTCATTTCAACTTTGGTGAATCTGGCAATTATGTGTCTTGGAGTTGCTCTTCTGGAGGAGTATCTTTGTGGCGTTCTCTGTATTTCCTGAATTTGAATGTTGGCCTGCCCTACTAGGTTGGGGAAGTTCTCCTGGATGATATCCTGAAGAGTGTTTTCCAACTTGGTTCCATTTTCCCCCTCACTTTCAGGCACCCCAATCAGACGTAGATTTGGTCTTTTTACATAATCCCATACTTCTTGCAGGCTTTGTTCATTTCTTTTTCTTCTTTTTTCTTTTGGTTTCTCTTCTCGCTTCATTTCATTCATTTGATCCTCAATCGCTGATACTCTTTCTTCCAGTTGATCGAGTCGGTTACTGAAGCTTGTGCATTTGTCACGTATTTCTCGTGTCATGGTTTTCATCTCTGTCATTTCGTTTATGATCTTCTCTGCATTAATTAGTCTAGCTGTCAATTCTTCCACTTTTTTTTCAAGATTTTTAGTTTCTTTGCGCTGGGTACGTAATTCCTCCTTTAGCTCTGAGAAGTTTGATGGACTGAAGCCTTCTTCTCTCATCTCGTCAAAGTCATTCTCTGACCAGCTTTGATCCGTTGCTGGCGATGGGCTGCGCTCCTTTGCAGGGGGAGATGCGCTCTTATTTTTTGAATTTCCAGCTTTTCTGCCCTGCTTTTTCCCCATCTTTGTGGTTTTATCTGTCTCTGGTCTTTGATGATGGTGACGTACTGATGGGGTTTTGGTATAGGTGTCCTTCCTGTTTGATAGTTTTCCGTCTGACAGTCAGAAGGACTGTCTGTTGGTCTGTTGGAGATTGCTTGAGGTCCACTCCAGACCCTGTTTGCCTGGGTATCAGCAGCAGAGGTTGCCAAAGATAGAATATTGCTGAACAGCGAGTGTACCTGTCTGATTCTTCCTTTGGAAGTTTCCTCTCAGGGATGACTCCACCCTGTGAGGTGTGGGGTGTCAGACTGCCCCTAGTGGGGGATGTCTCCCAGCTAGGCTACTCAGGGGTCAGGGACCCACCTGAGCAGGCAGTCTGTCCGTTCTCGGATCTCAACCTCCGCGTTGGGAGATCCACGGCTCTCCCCAAAGCTGTCAGACAGAGTCGTTCGCCTCTGCACCGCCCCCGCTGCTTTCCCTATTGGACCTCAGCTGTGGGCTGTCCCCAGAGGTGGAGTCTACAGAGACAGGCAGGTTTCCTTGAGCTGCTGTGAGCTCCACCCAGTTCGAGCTTCCCAGCGGCTTTGTTTACCTACTTAAGCCTCAGCAATGGCGGGCGCCCCTCCCCCAGCCTCGCTGCTGCCTTGCGGATAGATCGCCGCAGACGCTGTGTTAGCAGTGAGGGAGGCTCCGTGGGCGTGGGACCCTCCCGGCCAGGTGTGGGATATATTCTCCTGGTGTGCCTGTTTCCTTAAAGCGCAGTATTGGGGTGGGAGTTACCCGATTTTCCAGGTGTTATGTGTCTCAGTTCCCCTGGCTAGGAAAACGGATTTCCTTCCCCCTTGCGCTTCCAGGTGAGGCGATGCCTCGCCCTGCTTCAGCTCACGCTGGTCAGGCTGCAGCAGCTGACCAGCACCGATTGTCCGGCACTCCCTAGAGAGATGACCCCAGTACCTCAGTTGAAAATGCAGAAATCACCGGTCTTCTGTGTTACTGGCGCTGGGAGTTGGAGACTGGAGCTGTTCCTATTCGGCCATCTTGCTCCGCCCCCCCTCTCAGCTTTTCAAGTATATTCCTGCAGTAGTTCTTGCAGCAAAAGTTCGTGGTGCATCTCCACATGCTGCTCTGTCCATCCCAGTAAGAGCTGCAAGCTAGTCCTGCCTCCTATCTGCCATCTTAATATGTTTTTTTCTTTGATTGTTTGAATTAACCAAATTTATTAAATTTAACATATTTTGGGGGGAAAACAAATGTTTAGAAAATATAAAAGAGTGTTTTTAGCTTTTTTAAAAAATGTCTCTTACATTTGAAGTTAATTTCAATAATTTTCATTAAAATAATACAGCAAGATCCTATTTTTATAAAATTGTTTTATTCTATATGCCAGTTTATCTACTTGTCTCTTTGCTTATCTAATCTCATAGCTTGATGAATGAACAGGCATGGGCCTGGCTTGTAAACTCACCTACTGGACCAAATTCATGTACAGATAGTAATCGTTCTTCCACACAATGTTCTTGATGTTTTGTTTCGTTTTTTGAGACAGAGTCTCACTGTTTTGCCCAGGCTGGAGTGTAGTGGCATGATCTTGGCTCACTGCAACCTCTGCCTCCTGGGTTCAAGTGATTCTCCTGTCTCAGCCTCCCAAGTAGCTGAGACTGACGTTGTTCTAACTTAAATTCCAATGTAGTTAGTCAGGGTCTACCATTTCTGCTTCTTCACAGGCATTTTGTCCCTGCTTGACTTGTACCTAGTTAATTCCATATTTACTTCACCTTATTGGGCCCTGAAGTAATACAACTCTACACCACTGCAGGGAACAGTGTTTAAAGAATGATCTCGGCCGGGCGTGGTGACTCACACCTGTAATCCCAGCACTTTAGGAGGCCGAGGCGGATCACCTGTCAGGAGTTCACTGGCCAGCATGGTGAAGCCCTGTTACAAAAATACAAAAAATTAGCTAGGCATGATGGTGGTTGCCTGTAATCCCAGCTACTCAGGAGGCTGAGGTGGGAGAATCGCTTGAACCCAGGAAGCAGAGGTCGCAGTGAGCTGAGATCAGTGCCATTACACTCCAGCCTGGGCAACAGAGCAAGATTGTGTCTCAAAAAAAAAAAAAAGAAGAATGATCTCAAAATATTAGCAATGAGATGTGTAATATTTCTTTTTCTCTTTTATACTTTTTCTGTAGCGCTGAAAATTTGTATATTGTGTTGTAATTTATTTTAAAACTATAGAATTAAGAAAATATCCAATGTATGAAATCAATTACAGAGAACTGCTTATAATGTTTTTATTTACATGATTACTTGTGTGCAAAATGACTGATAATAATGTGTCATTTGATAACAGTCGTGGTGCCATGTTATTTGAAGCAGATTCTGTAATCAACATGTCAGATGTCAATATTTACAAAATAAGCGCAGTGATACGTGCACCTAATTATGTCTCGGAAACATTGGGAAAAATGCAGTGGTATATGTGAAGTGTTCTGAACAACTTGGGAGAAACGCTATATAAACTCAAGATGGTATTAGAAAGGATGATCATTCATTGAGGGATTTTTTCACCCATGGATCTCAGCCCTAATTAGACCCACTATCTGGACGCTGTTCAATACATTCCCAGAAACGTGTGGATCCATCTAGATCAGCATACGTGAGCAGATTCTGCAAATCAGAGCAACCCTTTCTCATTTATGAATTTATGTCAGAATAAAGTGGATATTGTGAAGAATCCTCTAACATCCCATTTTTGTTGTCATTTACGTGCTAGAATTCAAACCTGACAGTGCCTTGAGGTCTTTCACTCTGATCTGCAGCTCAGGTTCTACCTTCCCTTCCTGTATCTTACAGCTCCTTCCCTTACCAGCTTCCAAAAAACCTCTGCTGCAGCCACAGAAAACTATTCTCTCCTAAATAAGTGTAAACTTCTACTCCCATGGTTCTGTGTTTTGCTGCTCCCGCTGTGAAAATTGCCTATCTTTTCTGCTTTCCCTACATCTGCAAATGTTACATGCCTCCTCCAATGCCTGACTCAGTGTCACCTCCTCAAAAGGCCTTTTCCTGACTTACTGATGATAACTAAACACACTCATTGTGTGTTTCACACACATGTCCCGCATTTCAACCGCAGAGTGCTAAGAGCCCTCCTGTAGTCCACAGCGCTGTAAAACTACTGGGTTTAGGTCATTCTCTCTGCTTTTTGTCAAATCTATTAGGTCTTGATGTCATTGACAGTGATCATGCATCTTGTACACATGTTGGGTTGAAAGAAACTGAATTACAGTCAAGTAATAATCAAAGTTAAAATAAAGTGTAATAAACTAGAAGTAGGCAGTCTAAGAATTATAGTCCCAGCCACCCTAGTAGTGGGATGCCACTGCCCCAGACAGCTGAGAGATGAGTCTATCTCCCTGATCCTGTGTCTTCAAGGGACTTTTGCTTCCTTGGACAAGTGCTGTGTGAAGGAGTGATTTACTTCAGAGCATACATTTTAACAAGTCACTGAGTTCTGTTTTTTTTTTTTTTTTTTTTTTGAGACAGAGTCTCGCTCTGTCGCCCAGGCTGGAGTGCAGTGGCCAGATCTCAGCTCACTGCAAGCTCCGCCTCCAAGGTTTACGCCATTCTCCTGCCTCAGCCTCCCGAGTAGCTGGGACGACAGGCGCCGCCACCTCGCCCGGCTAGTTTTTTGTACTTTTTAGTAGAGACGGGGTTTCACCGTGTTAGCCAGGATGGTCTCGATCTGCTGACCTCATGATCCGCCCGTCTCGGCCTCCCAAAGTGCTGGGATTACAGGCTTGAGCCACCGCGCCTGGCCGAGTTCTGTTTTTTATATTTGCTTTATGTATAAACTGTATTCTAATAGCTGCAAGCCCTCTATAACATAAACTTTGTGTAACTGAAATTTTTTTGGGATCATCGTAATGATGTAAAGTTATGTAAACATAAGTCCCAGCATTTGACTTCTCTGATACTCCTTTTGGCACTTTTATCAGTATCAGAAACATGTGGCTCCATTCCTATGCCTGAAAGTTAACATGGAATGAGACATGCTGTGGGCAGGGGAGTGAGTATCCAGGAACAGATAAGAAGCATTTGAGGCATTAGTATAGTATTACTCGCAAATATGGCCAATCCCATGAGGCAGGAAGTGTGGTGGTTGGAAAGGGGCTGTGCTATCTTCAGTACTGCAAAAGCCTCTCTCATGATCCTCCAGAGAGTGTGACACTCTGGTGACTGCCTCAAAAACGATGACCAAAACCATAATGACAAACCCTGCTGTGCTTACCCGATGTCGGCACTGTTCGTGGGCTATTTCATACATTCCATTCAACTGGAGAATGCTAGTGTTTCCTTCCGTGCTTTCCTTCTGGGAACGGTCAGTCTCAGAAAGTTTAAAGATTATAGCTGCTCTTGCCACAGAGGGGAACATAGATAACTATGTGAGACCATAGATACGTTATTTGTTCCATTATAGTAACCATTTTACTATATATATGTGTGTCTTATAACATCACATTGCATTCCTTCAATAGATACAGTAACAATTATTTTAAAAAGATTGGTGTCCATGGCATGTAATAGGTTAGATGCACAGTAAATATTTGCTGTTATGAACACTGAGCACCGTTCACATTGCCATTTAAAAAAAAAGAACTTCACCGAAGTCTAAGACTTACAAGTAAAAGAGGCAGTGGTTAACCTACTTTTCTGTCAAGTTAGGAAAAATTCCTGGGGCTTCCGCATCAATGGGATACCAAGTGTAAAAGAAAGATATAATCTCCTATCTTAGATTTTTTTTGTACGTCATCACTTCAAAGGGTATCTTTGGTTGTTGTGTGTGTAACAATACCTATGCAGGACATGTTGAAAAACACCAAATTAACTTGAAGTTCCAATCCTTCTGACCAGCAATATTAGGACACCAGAGACCAAAAAAAAATGAAACATGGCACACATGTCAAAAACATGTATCATTCTGTGGAACACAACTCCTAGGTTTTCAGAAAGGCTGGAAGGCCAGGCAGGGTTGGAGAAGGATGCCACCTATTTTTTAACTACATCAGCCGTGAATAATCTTGCTCCGTATTCTCAATGCCCTGAATTCAGTTTAACTGTTGTTGAGAGCCTACACTGTGCCAGATTGCTTTCCCTCCAGAGTTTTGGTCTTAACTTATTTTTAGTTGGACCTTTGTGATACATTTGGAATTTAACTTTGCTTCCACTGTGATTGCTATAAAAAGGAAACACACACACACATACACACACACACACACACACCCCGATACCACAAATAGTAATGATACTAGGTTCTGACATAACCCCTCTGAATTGTATTTATGTGCATTATCTCTTTGATTCCTAAAAAGTTCTGGGAAGAAACTAGACTGATTACAAATATCTCTGTTTTATAGATAAGGAAACAAAGTCAAAGTGAAGCATATTTACTCAAGTCACACAGTGAGTAGCTGCAAACCTGGCTTTTGTGAATGTGTTGTGCTTGCAAATCGCTGTACCTGCTATCTACGTTGGGACATACACCCTTACTTTGTAATTCTTTATCTAATCATATCATCATGATTTATTTTCTTGATAATACTTATTCTTTTCCAGAAATATCTTTATTTTTAATTTTCTTATTGTCTCCTTTCTACCTAGAACATAAGTTCTGTGTTGTTAGAGATGGCAGTAGACACTCAATTTGTCACTCTATTTGCTGAATAAAGGCATGACTAATCACCATGATCTTTACTTTATGTTGACTTCCTCTCCTGACATCATGCCTGTAGTCCTTACCTCACAAGAGTGAAATTCCCCTTCCTTTCAGACTCTTTGGCAAGCCTCCCATCTGGCTCCCTGGGTCTACTCTCTGACCATTTCTCCATTGCATAATGGAAACGATGCTTTCCTCATGTCTACTGTGAGGATCAAGGGAGATAATGCACATGGAAGTGCCTTGACACTAAGTGCAATGTAGACATTTTGGAGAGGAGAGTGACGGTGTCTGAAGGAAACACCTATACACACACAAATAACCACGTACATGCAGACACACATCGTTTTCTTTAACAAATAAACCAGTTGGGCTAAAGCCAAGAAAAAATGTTGGGAAAATCTAATAAAACATAAATATTTAACAAAAAGTCATCCCTGGGTTCCCCCATTGAGTTTAACTTTCTGAAATTCTTTTATTGCACATTGACCTGCTCCAGAGTAGCCATCATTTTATTCTCTTTTCTTTTGCGTCAGTCTCTAATTGTTTTATGCATACTTTGCCTTTACAAGATCAGGCTCCAGATGTGATATTTCTTTGCATGCCCCACATTGCCCTGTGTAGGAATGATCACAAGAAAATTACTCAACAACTGCTTTCAAGCAGCCCTCTGAGTATCAGAGATATGAACACATGTGATAGACTGTTTGCAAACATGACAATATGAATGCCTTCACCCTTGAATCTGGGCTTGATCTATGATTCACTTTGACCAATAGAACATTTAAAAGTGATACAGACACTTGAAAAGTATCCTTTTTTCTGCATTTGAATCCCCGAGAGCACCTTGGAAAGAAGCTCAGGCTAGTTCATGAAGATGAAGATGAGAGGCCATGTGGACTGGCATGTTCCTGTTGATACTGTCCAGACCAAGCAGCCTACAAACCCCAACCATGTGAGCAGGGCCAGGCTGAACCTTTCAGCCCAGCCCAATCTTTAGCTTCCTGCAGAGATAAAGATAAGAACGACTTCCCAATTAACCGTGGAAGTGTGGGAAATAACACTTCTGTGCTGTTTTAGTCACTGAGTTTTGGGGTGGTTTGCTAGTTATCAAAAACTAAATGGTAGAGAGACCAGGGAGCTATTACCAATAAATGCAGGAGACATTGAGAAGTTGGGGCATCTATCAATTGATTCTATCAGGAAAAAGAGAAATTGTGTTTCTATAGATTAATGTAAAAACATTGGTTTCAAGCAGATTTTAATGAAATACAAATGATCATACTTTTCCATTTTTTGTAGTGGTAAAATAAATATTTTATAAACAATGAAGGTTTACATAATGAAGTCATATTGAAAATCTAGGGTGATTTTAATATTACTAAAACAAGAACAGCTACTACTATGACTACTCCTACAACTACTACATTAATAATAACAATATATGTCTATAAGGATACACCATTTACAAAGTACTATCACATATATTATTTTATCTTATAGTTTCACAACAAATCGGTGAAGTGGGTAGGACAGGTATTGTCTGTTTTATAAGAAGTGGGTGAGATATTAAAAATAACCATTTTTTGAAATCTTGATTTGTTTTATGACATCATAAGAAGACCTACACTGGAATCAGAACTTAGTAATTCAATACTTAGATTTGACCCTGATATGCTGTGTGATATTGGGAGGTTAGATAAGTCTTTCACCATTCTTAAGCCTCAATGGCCTCATGAACAAAATAAGAAACTAGGAAAAAAGAACTCCTAATACTCTTTTTATTAATCTGTTCTTTCAACTATGGAGAATTGCTATTGAGATGATCATGATCTCTGATAATTATTGCGGAATGGATTCCAGTTCAGACTCCAGGGCTGAGTTCTCTGGATGTGACTTCCTCACTTTTTGATTCTAAGAACCAAGTAAATGATGTGGTAATTACTTTGCAAGAAAAGCAGCTTATGTGTAGAAAAAAAAATGTGGCAAAACTCAACCATAAAAAATAGTAATGCTCATTGGGGATGAGATGTGAAATTCTGCTCAATGAAGACATTAAAAATGGACAATCCAAGAGCATGGTGGGTAGACAATAATATGTCTTAGTGTATACAATTTTTGTGAATGCTTCAACAAAGAACTTTTAAGGTCTGTATTGCACATGTAAACCTCACGCACTGCAAAATTCTTTCAAAGGGTGGCTGTAACTGATGTTATCTTATTGCATTTCTGGGGTCAGAGGTGAGTTTCTATAGGTTTGGGTAGAACACTGCATTCTGTGGTATCTGGGACCCCAAGAGTTAGAATAGCAGGACAGAACATTATTTGAAGGTAAAAGCCAACGTTAGAAAAACCCAGGAAATACCACACACACAAGGGTATGCAAGGAAATCTCAGGTCACCTTCTCAGTAAAAACAATGAGGAGTTGATTAGGTAAATCAAGTCAGAAATAAGTGAGAGTTAAGAGAGAACTCTGGGTTGCATCCATTAGTTTTATGCCATGTCTAACCTTTATTGGATCTCACTGGCTGCTTTAAGGACCATCAGAAGGGCACTGGGCACAGTTTCACTGGAAACAAGGATCACACAGGCAGCCCAAACTGAACCTTTGCTGCTTACAGAAATTCACATTTGCCACTAATGCAATACAAGGCGAGCTGAAAACTAAACAGTATTATTGATAATGACAGAAAGCTTTTAGCCAGGCTCCCCTATGCAATGATGGATATTGTTTATCATATTTTACTTGTTGCTTTTAAACTTTCCTTGTCAGAATGAATCATGACGAAGGGGAAGGGGACCAGATTACAGACAATGTAATTTGTCTCGTAGCAATTGCCCCTCATCAAGAGGTATGAGCAGAAGTAAAGCAGCAGCAACCGGCAGGTTCTCTGCGGTTGGAAATAATTCTCATTGCCAAAATCTGTCATGGGTGCGCCCAGTCCATTAAAAACAAAAAGCAAAAAACATGCAATCTGTGATAAGGATGATTTCCTTCCTGCATCAATGGAGTGGTGTTTTGGGTTTGACTCTTGCTATCTGGTAGATTGATCATGGAGATTAATTTACTTATCTCTTAGCTGCATAAATTAGTATATAGAAAAGACATCTTGCAGCTGCCCAGAATCCGTCATTAAAGATGCCTTAGTTAGTCTCCCCTCGTGGGCAATGAAGTATGTGGAAAGACACATAGCATGATTAGCATATACCTGCTTTTCTCTATCTTTCTTTACTCTCAAAGAATTCTAGTGCAGTGGATAGACAACAAACACATGTGTGAACTGTTTAACAGTGTTTCAAATTATTGCATTTTTTTTTCTTGTTTTGACTGACAGGTTTGGCACCATACAGGTAAATTGCGATCATGACAGATTCAATTTGCTTATTATTATTATTCCTGGCAGAAATAAAATAATTTAAGAAAAACTTGAGTAACCAATATTGATTTTTTAATAAACACTTGACTTACTAATTATGATTCTGAATGTAAGACTAATTCTTAAAATAAGCAATACTAAGCAAAATAGAGACTGTGATTTAGGTCCATGAAATTAACAGAATTAATTACTCACCAGTGGAGATGGAGGAAGTTGTTTGAGGTACTCATTACATAGTGTTGGTGGCAAATGTGACATAGTCCTCGTGGTGCAACTTCTTTGTGAAATGAATTTTTAAAACTTTTAGACTGTTTTGCCAGTTGCATTACTTCTGTCATATGTTCTTGCTTAACACAGCTGTTTAACCACAGTCCTGACATGTTCATCTGGGCAACAATATACCTCATACTCACAAGGAGGGAGTGGATCAGAAGGCAATCCTCCAAGCCCATGACTGCATGCTTACACCGTCCAGTCAGGGTCAGACCTTTAGGACCTTGGGCTTAGTTCACATTTATAAGCCTTGGTTACCTCAACAGGAACCCAAAAGTACACCACTAAATCACAAGGAGTTGTGGAGACTAAATGAATTAGTGCATGTAGAGTACTTAGTATAGTCCCTGGCACAGGGTGAATCATCAATAAATGTAAGCTCTTTTGATCACTGCTGTTATGCATGAATAGTTGTGATGTAATAAGGATTATAAATACTTTTTACTAAGAAAGAAACAAAAAATAGGTAAAAAGATAGAATTTGAGTCGGAACCATGGGAATGATTGAGGGGGCTGTAATTAGATACAGAAGTGCAGAATGAACAGAAGAGTAGGAAGTAGAAGAGAATTCAGCTTGGTGCAAAAATGAGTAGAGAAGAGAAGAAGGAGAATAAATGGCATGTATTGAAGAAATTGGGGCCTGCTTAATGGAAAGAATGCTTCAGTTTTTGTTTCATTTATTGCCTAGACAGATGGCCACCTATCAGAAGCCTCTAAGGCTCTTCCCACTCCTTACTCATTCTTCCCGGCAAAGATGAACTGAGTTAATCTTAATTGGTTGACTAACAATAGATTTGGGTTCTCTTTTTTTAATTGGAGAGAATCACTCTATAACAGGTTTAAGCATTGAAGAGCTTAGACTCTTCCTCTAGTTTCTTCTGAGACAATGGGAGACATTCTTCCTTCATATTGGGTGTCTACTCTGTGGATCTAAACCTTCCCACTGAGTGTACCTATTGGGCAATTCAAAGATCTGAATTTAACTCAGGGGAGGGGCATAAGCAGGTAGTGCCAGCAAGCCCTTATAGTTATATGTTAACCAAATCTTCCCACCTAGCCTTCATTGGTAATAAATCCTTTCAACTGTCTAATTCCTGTATCTGTCCCTTATTTGGGTGCAAATGGGGCTGTGAGTTGGGATGTTAAACACTAACGAGGCCATATAGAATCCAGGGAAGAATGAGAACAGTGGGGCAGTGTCACTCATGTATGCCGAACTATTCAATAGACTTCACATTGATGGTCTTGTTTTACCCTCACAATAGGCCTATTTATTCATGGGAGAATCTGACACTCTGAGCTCAACTAAGTCATAGAGTTTACAGGCATTAAAACAAGGTTTGAGTCTAGAGGTTTCTGAGCTAAACTCTGTGCTTTTTCTGCTACATGTCATCTTTAATGTTAAATTAAGAATATTAAACTTGATGTTTATTTTTTCTAATTATAAGCATTTGTGTGTGTGACTGTATTTCCAGTTTCCAGCTAGATTTAAAACTAAACTCAACATCAGGAAAAGGGATAATAGTATCTGTCTATTCCTTTCCTTAGAAAGCATAGAGTTGTTCATGTACCTGAGCTTCTACAAATACTCATTTTTAGTATATTTATAGGTTAGAGTTGATTATTTTACATATATTTTAGGGATTTAATAAAATCATGTTTTACGAACTCCAAGATCAGTGTCAAAAATAAAAGTGAAGCCCAAACTAGGAATCCCAGAATTTAATTTGTGCCAGAAACATAAAGGAGCTTAGATGGATCACTCTGGATTTCTGCAACATCAACCTCCTAAACTATACTCATCATGGGAAGATGTCTACAAGATCAAACCTTTGTCAAATATATTAAGTGTTGAGTAAGAGAAGCCAGCATTACTATGTTTAACAACAACGCTGGTCTCTTGCAAATAAGTCTACCATGCAATGCTGTTTGGAAAATTGCTTTTACCACAAATTAGATTTTTATTCTATCTTTATTTTATCTCCCATTCCAAAGCACTGCCATATTGGAGACTAGTATAATAAGTATGAATCATCTGGGCGTATAGCAATCACTGTGATATGCTGGTGGAGTTTAATGACTGATTAGATATTTGGCTAAAAAGTCTTCCTCTTTCCACAGATTTGTCTTTTGTTTGTAGAATGTTTTTCTGTGTGTTTTCCAAATAAATTCAATTAGCCCAGCTATACAACTTAATCTAATATGAACTTTATGTGATAGATTCTCTAGCCCCCTAATTATATACCCCCTTGAATTTTGTGTTCATTTCTTGCTGCTATGCATAGAGGGGCAAAAATATTTGCTATGTCACTACCCTCAAAATACCTTCCATATACCATCTCAGTAGTTCTAAAACTCTACTTGTTCATCACTCTGTATGAATGTATTAGTATGTTCATTCCTTTTTAAAAAATGCATCAGTATAAATGCCCCTGTCACCTGTGGTTTACCAGATACCATTGTTGTATCTGTTTACCTCTCTGGCTTCTAATTCATTTCTTTTATTCATATTACTGCATTTCATAGTATCATCACTCAATAGCGAACCTGGTTATACATGGTGTTGAATCAGTTGTCCCAGTAACTACATTAAGTCTTAAGAACTTACCTTATGTAATCAATGTTGCCAATTTGGGTTGTTTTTTTTTTTTTTTTTTTTTTTTTTGGCTTAATAGGCAGGCTTATTTTAAGTTTAGCTGACGTGAAGCAACAAACATCTATCGGAGACATTCTCACCAGTTAGGTTACATACAACCATAACTATAAAAACAGCAACAAAATAATACACTATTTTTCAGCAAAGGATAATAAGTAAAATGTAGAAAATATTTCTAAGTCCACAGAATGTGCTTTTCCTTCAACCTAGGATACATCTGTTCCAACGTGTCTTTCTCCATGGTAAAGGGCTGTATGAAGTGGAAGGACATCAAGGAGTTGCTCCTATACTCGGACTTCTCACTCTTCCTTCTTGACTCCCCAGGAATGGGCTACCACTGGGAAATTTGGCCCTTGAGAATACTTAAAGAGGTCAAATCTTTTTTTTACTATATAATTTAATCTTATAAAAGCTACAAATACAAAAGTTATGAAGATAACTTTATTTAAGTCAATTCTTCTTTATGTCTCCTCCTCCATTTTTTTCTCTTTATTTTTTCCTCCTTCCCTTCCTTCTTCTTTTCTCTGTAACAAGAATGTCAGATATTGTCTTAAACAGTCATTCTTGTCATTATTACTAGTTCTCAGGCTACTCAGTGGAGAACATCACTCACTTGGAAAAAGTTTCAATATAAAATAAAAAATAAATCCACATTTAGCAGTGATCTTCTCAGATTTCAAAAGTAAAATGAGATCTCAATGAGTTTTGAATCAATTTTTCTCTATATAATATTTGCCCTACTGAAAGTTCATCATGATAAAATAGATTATATTTTTTAGATAATATAGTCGTGCTCAATTCATCAGACATCAAATTGATGAAAAACTGTTGTTCTGACATGATATATATTTCGGTTTATATATGAAAATAAAACTTAAACACTTACACTCTCCCAAGACTAAACCAGGAAGAAGTTGAATCCCTGAATAGACCAATAGCAGACTCTGGAATTGAGGCAATAATTAATAGCTTGCCAACTAAAAAAAGTCCAGGACCAGATGGATTCACAGCTGAATTCTACCAGAGGTACAAGGAGGAGCTGGTACCATTACTTCTGAAACTATTCCAATCAATAGAAAAAGAGGGAATCCTCCCTAACTCATTTTAGGAGGCCAACATCATCCTGATACCAAAGCCTGGCAGAGACACAACAAAAAAAAGAATTTTAGACCAATATCCCTGATGAACATCGATGCAAAAATCCTCAATAAAATACTGGCAAACCGGATTCAGCAGCACATCAAAAAGCTTATCCACCATGATCAAGTGGGCTTCATCCCTGGGATGCAAGGCTGGTTCAACATTCGCAAATCAATAAACATAATCCAGCATATAAACAGAACCAAAGACAAGAACCACATGATTATCTCAATAGATGCAGAAAAGGCCTTCGACAAAATTCAACAGCCCTTCATGCTAAAAACTCTCAATAAATTCAGTATTGATGGAACGTATCTCAAAATAATAAGAGGTGTTTATGACAAACCCATAGCCAATATCATACTGAATGGGCAAAAACTGGAAGCATTCCCTTTGAAAACTGGCACAAGACGGGGATGCCCTCTCTCACCACTCCTATTCAACATAGTGGTGGAAGTTCTGGCTACGGCAATCAGGCAAGAGAAAGAAATAAAGGGTATCCAGTTAGGAAAAGAAGAAGTCAAATTGTCCCTGTTTGCAGATGACATGATTGTATATTTAGAAAACCCCATTGTCTCAGCCCAAAATCTCCTTAAGCTGATAAGCAACTTAAGCAAAGTCTCAGGATACAAAACCAATGTGCAAAAATCACAAGCATTCTTATACACCAGTAACAGAAAGAGAGCCAAATCATGAATGAAATCCCATTCACAATAGCTTCAAAGAGAATAAAATACCTAGGAATCCAACTTACAAGGGATGTAAAGGACCTCTTCAAGGAGAACTACAAACCACTGCTCAGTGAAATCAAAGAGGACACAAACAAATGAAAGAACATACCATGCTCATGGATAGGAAGAATCAATATTGCAAAAATGGCCATACTGCCCAAGGTAATTTATAGATTCAATGCCATCCCCATTAAGCTACCAATGACTTTCTTCACAGAATTGGAAAAAAAAAATGCTTTAAAGTTCATATGGAACCCAAAAAGACCCGGCATTGCCAAGACAATCCTAAGCCAAAAGAACAAAGCTGGAGTCATCACTCTATCCGACTTCAAACTATACTACAAGACTACAGTAATCAAAACAGCATGGTACTGTACCAAAACAGAGATATAGACCAATGGAACAGAACAGAGCCCTCAGAAATAATACCACACATATACAGCCATCTGATCTTTGACAAACCTGACAAAAACAAGAAATGGGGAAAGGATTCCCTATTTAATAAATGGTGCTGGGAAAATTGGCTAGCCATAAGTAGAAAGCTGAAACTGGATCCTTTCCTTACTCCTTATACAAATATTAATTCAAGATGGATTAGAGACTTAAATGTTAGACTTAAAACCATAAAAACTCTAGAAGAAAACCTAGGTAATACCATTCAGGACATAGGCATGGACAAGGACTTCATTTCTAAAACACCAAAAGCAATGGCAACAAAAGCCAAAATTGACCAATTGAATCTAATGAAACTAAAGAGCTTCTGCACAGCAAAAGAAACTATCATCAGCGTGAACAGGCAACCCACAGAATGGGAAAAAAATTTTGCAATCTACTCATCTGACAAAGGGCTAATATCCAGAACCTACAAAGAACTCAATCAAATTTACAAGAAAAAAAACAAACAACCCCATCAAAATCTGGGCAAAGGACATGAACAGACTCTTCTCAAAAGAAGACATTCATACAGCCAACAGACAAATGAAAAAATGCTCATCATCACTCACCATCAGAGAAATGCAAATCAAAACCAGAACGAGATATCATCTCACACCAGTTAGAATGGCAATCATTAAAACATCAGGAAACAACAGGTGCTGGAGAGGATGTGGATAAATAGGAACACTTTTACACTGTTGGTGGGACTGTAAACTAGTTCAACCATTGTGGAAAACAGTGTGGCGATTCCTCAAAGATCTAGAACTAGAAATACCATTTGACCCAGCCATCCCATTACTGGGTATATATCCAAAGGATTATAAGTCATGCTGCTATGAAGACACATGCACACGTATGTTTATGGTGGCACTATTCACCATAGCAAAGACTTGGAATCAACCCAAATGTCCATCAATGAGAGACTGGATTAAGAAAATCTGGCACATATACACCATGGAATACTATGCAGCCATAAAAACCGATGGGTTCGTGTCCTTTGTAGGGACATGGATGCAGCTGGAAACCATCATTCTCAGCAAACTATCGCAAGAACAGAAAACCAAACACCGTATGTTCTCACTCACAGGTGGGAATTGAACAATGAGATCACTTGGACACAGGAAGGGGAACATCACATACTGGGTCCTATTGTGTGGAGGGGGTCGGTGGGAGGGATTGCATTAGGAGATATACCTAATATAAATGACGAGTTAATCATTTAAAAATCAAGAAACAACATGGCACATGTATATATATGTAACAAACCTGCACGTTGTGCACATGTACCCTAGAACTTAAAGTATAATTTAAAAAAAGAAAGAAAGAAAGAAAAAATAAAAATAAAAATACATTCTTAAAGTTTTGATTATATTAATGTGAATAATTCCGATTTGTGTAGTATTCCCCTTTCACTCTCATATTCACAGGACTTTCATGTGTTATCACACGTGATCCTCACCTGTGGGCCAAGGAAATGTGACTACTTTTGGCATGATCAACCTAGATCATAGATCTTAGACAAAGTCTATCTCTCTTCTTTATATGCCTAATAATGATCCAATATTTCTCATTTTTTCTGATTTTGCCCAATTCATGTGACCCCAAAATAAAATATTTATTCTTCTTTTTGGCTTCCAACTGCATGATTGCAATGAGTTTACATATTTATTTGATATTAGTATATTTATCAATGTAGTAGCTGACAATTAATCTACTTTCTATAGTTTCAGTGTTTTCAATGAACCATATAATTTTTCTTCAATTAAAATAACTGATAACCTTTCCCTTGACCTTTTACTGTTTTTATGTAAATCTCTTCTTCCTTCATAATGTTAAAGGAAACAATAATACTATTGCTTCTGTAATTTACTGTGAATTATTTAACTGAAGAATTACCATCAGAAGCGCTGTAGAAAACATGGTGCATACACCTCACAAAGAGGTGGGTCAAGCCACCATCACACACACTTAGTCATTAATTTTAATAAGCTGAGAGGGTGAAGAGGGCAGCATGAGAAGGACATGTCTACATTTTCCAACAATCGCGGGAGGCATGAGGGATTTTTTACTCACACCCCTTCATCCATCTCAGAGGCTCAATCAACATCAAAGGACTCTTCATCATCATTAATTTATTCAAAAAAAAGTCTCTGCTTCTAGTTTATATAACAAAACCATCAGAGTCTGCATTATGGAAAGGGTCTTAGCAATGTTGTACATTTTTGGATTAGAGAAATTGAGAAGTTTAACTAAAAGAATTGGTCTCAGAAGCCCCACTCCCACTTAAAAGCATTACCCTGAGGATTACTGCCCTCGTTGGTTGATATTTAATGTGTCATTTTATAATCAATGGATGAAATTTGGGCTGGAAGGCACACAGGGCTGCATGTAGGGGAGGGGTAGTGAGGCACAGAGGAGGAATTGCTGGGAGCCAGCACACGTAGCTCGACATTGCACGGCCACCTGTGTCATTAGGAAGCATCCGCAGGTGTCACAAGTGCGTCACATGGCCGGATGTCTTAGCTTTATCTGTAGAAGTTGAGGTAATGATACTATATCAGTCAGGATTCTCTAGAGAAATAGAACCAACAGGAGATTTCACATGTAAATGAGATCTGTTATAGGGATTGACTCACACGGAGGTGGAGAAGTCCCATAATCTGCTGTGTACAAGCCTGCTGGAGAACCAGGAAATGGATGGTGAATTTAGTTTGAGTCTGAAGGCCTGAGAATAAGGGGGACAGATATTCCAGTCCAGGAGTGGATGAATGGCTCAGCTTACGCAAAGGGAGCAAAGTCACTTTCTCTGCCTTTCTGTTCTATTCAGATCCTCAATGGGTTAGATGATGCCCACATACTAGAGGGCCACCTGCTTGACTCAGTTCACTAATTACAGTACTAATCTCTGCTGGAGGCACCTTCACAGGCACACCCAGAAATACTGTTTTGCCTGCTACATGGGCACCCCATAGCACAGGCAAGTTAACACATAAAATTAACCATCACAAATGCCTGTTCTACTTATGCTACAGAATTGTTGAGATGACAAAATAAGCAGTAAATAAATAAGTGCTCTTCAACATGCAAAGTGTTGTGCACTATAAAGCATGAGCTCATTTAGAGAGGTGTGAAGGATGAAGAACAAGCACTCAAGTCAGGAATTCAGTAAGAACACACACTCCAGGCCCCGCCCCAGTAGAGATTGACTGTGTGATCTTAGCAAGCCAATTCTCTGGAAAGAGAGCTAGGAAATCAGGTTGGACCAATAAAGCCACTTTGATTTGACCCACTAACTAGTTTTACCAACATTGCAAAGCCATGGTGATAAATGTTGGGAATGAAATCTTCAAAACATAGCTTTTAACTATTCTGTGTAAGTTGAAGGTGTATCTTTTTATATAACGTTATATGTACAAATTTTATTCATTCAATTTTATAGAATTTTGAAAAGCACTTTAGTTTCACAGACATTTACTACAGTATACTTACTGTTGGCTAGTAAAGATGACATTAACACCATTGGAGATTTTCTTTGTATTACCTTGAAATAAAGTTTTTTACAAAGGTATAACAGACTAAAAGGATAACTGTAAATCTTCATTATCAAGCTTATGAACGAGTATTGAGAGAAACTGTAAAATTTAAGATCAAATGAGATTTTTAAAGCATACACAATTATTGCCTGAACATGTATAGCTGGAATAATGATCCTTCTGAAAATTCAGAAAGACATCTTAATAAATTTAAAAATAAACCAAATTAAAGTATATGTGTGTGCATTATTTCTGTGTTTCTTCCTTGAGCTTCTTTTGTGGATGAGTGAAGTTAATTGAAATTTTAATATTTTACTTGGCCATAAATCTTCATATATTTTCTGTGCTTTTTAATAGTTAGGTATGTCTAATGAATCAACATGGGCTAGCTGCTATGGCCAGTAATCCCCAAATTTCACAAGCTCAACAAAAAGAAGTTTTACTTATTTCTCACTTTATATATAGTCCAATGTGGGCTGGGGAGAGTGGCTGCTCCACAGGTATCCATGGACCTAAATGAGTTACCTGTGGAAGTGACCTCATGGTAAATAAAGACTATTCATAGTCATTATTATTATTTTTCCAGAAATCAGAAAACTGGGGACCAGAGAGGCTAAATACTTTTCTTAGAAAAATGTAATCCAGAAATAGATATTCTGAATTATATTCTTGTGACTTCTCTATTCCACTGCAAAAAATACCTAGCAGGCCAAAACATAGTTTATCTAGATAGCATTCCTCAACACTAATACTGATCATGAAAAATTGACTTAAATCTTACAATTGCTTCCACATCCCCTGGGCGTCAGGCTGCCCCACAGGGTCCACCGCACTTGGACTACAGTTGGGGAAAGAGAAAGAGTGGGAGGAAGTACGGGAAGGTTTACGGCCCAGCCGGAAAATGATTGTCTATCTAGAGTGATCATATAATTTGTCATCCAAACTGGGACACTTCTGAGGGCTGAAAGGCACAGTGCTCATAATAACGCTGGGAACACAGGCATGAATAAGGACTGCTCTGGACTCACCGAAATGCATGTAAAACAATTCTATGCCCTGTCATCATAGTGCAGTCTTGTGGCTTCTGAGCTGCAAGAGATAATGGAAAATGTAATCCAACTATGAGACTAGGAGGAAAACAATATGAGATTTGGCCAATACTGCCATGTCTCTGACTCATGTATCCTGGCGTATCAGTCTGCTAGTATTTTAGCACCTTCTGAGGCCACAGGATTAGAAAGAAGCCAAGCCCCGAGTAGGAAGAAAATCAAATAACATTTTTTGGGTGTCTACAAGGTGGGCTAAACAATTTTGCAGTTATTTAATTCTCAGAAGAAATTTTGGGGTTGTTCTTATCATCATCATCATCAATAATTCATTTTTCAGGATGAAAATATCGAAGCTACAAAAGATCAGGTATTTTTCCATGACAGTCAGTAAATGGAGGAGCAGAGATTCAAAGCCAGATTCATGCAACTCCTGCCCTTTCCATTGTCCTCATATTGTTCAAAGAAATGCACAGACGTACAAAATGGCCTTCGCTCTCTAGGCACTTGCAATGTATTTAATAAATGAACAAATACTTTTATGCCATTGCTTATTAATTCTTATACTGTTTCTGATTAAGGAGAAGATACTGAGGATTACTAGTAAATTATTACTTTAAGAATCATGGTTACTGTCTTCATAGAGTTTATAGACTGGAGGAGAGTCATTAATCAAATAATCACATGGATAACGTAAGATTTCAACAGTGAGAGCCCACGAAGGAGATGAAAGCATATTCTATGAGAGTTGACAAGATGTGGCTTATTCTATACAGACTTGTAATTTTTCTTGTCCTCCCAGTTTTTTGTGTTTCTGTCACATAAACATAATGTATTTTCAGAGCCTGGAGGCAAAGGAGGAATCTTGAATCATAGACAATAGTCAGTTGGCCTGAGATTGCTGTGTCTTTTTCAGGAATGACCGACTCTGACACCTGAGAAGAGCAAACACAGATTATTACTTCCTCCATGCCCTTGGCAGTGCAGGTTCCTATTCTGGGCCTTGGGGGTCATACTGCAGCTCTAGTTACTATTTTCCAGAAATACATTCCTAGCTAAGCATCTACTAAGCCTAACAGAGAGAAGAAAACATGTAAGCCAACCAGCCAAACAAAAAACACAAAACAGAAACACCTTCTCCAGAGGACTATGTGATCTGCAAACAAATCAAGGCCTAAAATTGTAAGATGTAAGTCAATTTTTAATAATCAGTATTAGTGTTGAGGAATGCTACCTAGATAAACTATGTTTTGGCCTGCTAGATATTTTATGCAGTGGAATAGAGAAATCACAAGAATATAATTCAGAATATCTATTTCTGGATTACATTTTCCTAAGAAAATTATTTAGCCTCTCTGGTCCCCAGTTTTCTGATTTGTGGGGAAAAAAAAAATGACTATGAATAGTCTTTCTTCACCATGAGGCAATTTCCACAGGTAACTCATTTAAACATCCCCCAAAATCCGTACCCAACCACTGTTATGTAGATAAACAAACTGAGGTGCAGAGAGGCTGGGTAATTTTCCCACAGTTGTAAATCAGAATATGATAATGATAGGTTTCAAATTCAATTATATATGGTCCATATAGCTATAAAACCATATGTTTCTGATTTTTCTCCAAAAAGAAAATTAACATTTAAAAAAATTTATGGTCACCGGGTGTGGTGGCTCACGCCTGTAATCCCAGCACTTTGGGAGGCCGAGGCGGGTGGATCACAAGGTCAGGAGATTGAGACCATCCCGGCTAACAAGGTGAAACCCCGTCTCTACTGAAAATACAAAAAATTAGCTGGGCGCAGTGGCAGGCATCTGTAGTCCCAGCTACTCGGGAGGCTGAGGCAGGAGAATGATGTGAACCCTGGAGGTGGAGTTGGCAGTGAGGCAAGATAGCGCCACTGCACTCCAGCTGGGGTGACAGAGTGAGACTCTGTATCAAAAAAAAAGAAAAAAAAGTTTATGGTATAGGTTTATGATATGTACCTATATAAATATATGTAAATAACGTTTACTTTCTTTCACAGATTTTTAGAAAGTTTGTGGAAACGTGAAGTATGTTTCTTACTCATATACACAGCTTCAAATATATTTTTTCACACATCATAAATAAGAAATCCAGCCCAGTTGACATGGTTCACGTCTGTAATCCCAGTGCTTTTGGAGGCTAAGGCAAGAGGATAGCTGGAAGCAAGGAATTAGAGACCAGCCTGGGTAACATCGTGAGACCTTGTCTCTTCAAAAAAAAGAAAAGTTAAGCTCACAAAAGTAGAGAGTAATATGGTGGTCACCAGGGGTTGTGGGCAGGGCAGGGATTAGGAGGGCCATGTTAAAGTACACAAAATTTAAGGTAGGTAAAAGGAATAAGTTCTAGAGGCCTATTGTACAACATAGTGGCTGTAGTTAATACAATATATTCTATACTTGAAAATTGCTACAAGAGTATATTTTCAGTGTTTCAATCACAAAAAGTAAGTATATGGAGTAAGACTGATATCAGTAACTTGATTTAGCCATTCTACAATGTGCACATGTATCAAAACCGCCTGATGTGCATGATAAATATATACACTTTTATTTGTCAATTAAAAATAAATAATAGTAATAAAACATAAGCATATTGGAGAGTATGCTGACAATGGCATCCTGCTGGCAGAAGTCTAAATTAGAAAAATTGTTGTAGGAGTAATTTAGGATTTATGTTCAAAGTCTTAAATATTGATGTTTTTGGAGCTATCAGAAAAAATTAATATTTCAGTTAAAGAATAATGATTTTAAAAATTATCTTTAGCCAAAGGGTGCAATAGTACACAGTCTCTGAACACAATGTTCATTAACAATTTGTAAACTAGGAATTGTTCACAATATAATGCCATGGGAAAATGCATGGCACGAAAATTATACATTCTGCATGAGATAACCATCAGATAATATGTTAATATGACAGAGACAGAGAGAGACAGAGACTAGATGTAACAATATAAAAATGTTAACAGTTGTCTTTTTCTGATTATAAAATGTAAAGTTTTCTTTTTTAAAATAGTTTGGAGTGTCAAAAACTTCTATTATTTATTTTTCCAATGAGAAAAAATTAGCTTAATTTATAATGAGATAAAATATAAGAATATAATCATTTTAATATGCAGTCTATTAAAATGTGCACATAAACCTTAACGGTTTCGAGTAGCCTCTTGAGTTTTTATTCCATCCACCCTCACCGTTGCCCTGTGCCTTCAGTAGGCCAGCGCTCTGGCTCTGATAATATCCATGGCAGAAGCAGCTATGCAGCAGTCAGAAACTCAGGAACCACGATTCATATCTGAGCCAATAAGTGTGGACGATTAGGGGGCTTCCTTTATTTTATTACCTTCTGCTCAGATTCTGGCTTATTTGCCACTGGGGATTACCACGGATAAAGGACCTTAATTCTTGTTTTCCAAGTATCTGTGTGAACATTCTCTGAACTTGACCTGTCTGGCTGCCCAGGAGCCTGCCAGGAGAGCCCAGGGCCTTCGGTGCTGCTCTCCCGGGCCCAGCTGCCTCTTGCACAGACTGTTCTGCTCTTCTTTGCTCACGGCTGGGCCTGGTAAAGACCTCACAGAGAGACGGGAGTCAAGAGAGACCTGTTCTCCTGGGCTCACTGATTCCTTCCCAGGGAAACAGGAAGTTTTTCTCATTCCCTCTTGCAGTTGACCAGCATTGCCCTGGGTGAGGGCGAGATGCCTCTGTCAAGATCGATTTGTATTTTTGACCCCAAGAAATCACAAAACTGCTTTTGTTTTGAACAGTTACAATGGTAGCAACTAACCTCATTTCCTACCCTTTTCTATATTTATACACACAGACACAGACATGCACACACACACACACACACACACACACACACACATCTATCCCAGCAGTTTAAATACTATTTTAACAAGGGACAGAACATGGGGAAGTAGACTGGGGAGATGTTGGTCAAAGGATACAGAATTTCAGTTACACAAGAGAAATAATTTCAAGAGATTCATTGTACAACACGGTGATTATAGTTAATAATAGTGTGTTGTATACGTGAAAATTACTGAGAGTCGATTTTGTGTTCTTACCACAAAAAGATAAGCATGTGAGGTAATGAATGCGTTAATGAGCTTGATTTAACCATTCCACAACATATGCATGTATCACAACATCATGTATACCACAAATATAAACAATTTGTATTTGTCAATTAAAAATTAGTAAATAAAACAATACTATTTCAGATAAAAACAACCAAAATATGTGACAATAGAGGCACAACCCACATGTGTACACATGGCTTTGTGTGTGCAGTATGTCCAATTTCAATAATGTTACTTCGAAGTTAGTGGCAGAAAGAGAGGAAGAAGGCAAATCCACAGACATAGAGAAAATTCTTACCACATCCTTAAGATTTCTTTATAGTAGTCAAAATCCAAGGATAAAAGAAGATAAAGAATTCTGCCTGGCTGAGGGATTCTGTCTCATTTTCAATATGCTTAATGGACCATGCAGGTATAGTCTGAAAGATGTCACTGCAAAGGAACATGTGATCAGTGAGAGGGCCTTGGCTTTCTTTTGCCTTTGCTATTAGCGCCAAAATCTACCACTGCTAGACATTATCATTGGCTCTCTCAACCATGGAGCATTCCTGATCCACTGCAAATCTAAGTCTCATTAAATACACATAGCGTAAACCCTCTGCCCTCTGTAACAAGGAAATGGCTAAAAAAAAAAAAGAAGCAGTATTAGAAGTCCCTCTATTTCTAACACTATTAATTCAATGCATTCACCAGAGAAAACAATCAATAAATTGAAGTGTATCTTAAGTAGTGAAGTGTAACTAGAACAGATTCTATATTTGAGGACTGGTGGCAAAGTGTAGAGTTTCATATGAGTGTCTGTGAGCCAAATCCTTCTGCACAAGTTTCCCTTTGCATGTGTCTTTTTGTGTCACATTTAAAAATACCAGGGCTTGTGGACAATGCATATCAGCTTCATATCTGTATTGATTTTTTTATTCTTTCTGAATTGAATGTGAATATAAATAAAACCTTGACCTTCATATGAAGAGCACCACCAAAAGCTTCCTTTGTTTGCAAAGGATATCACTAGGCTCCTCTGTACGAAGCTCCAGTGTGAGTGGAACATTAAAAAAGCTCAACATTTTCTGTTAGAAATTCAGAAAAACCTTTCATTTTTATTTCTTTAAATATAAACTCTATATAACTTCTGTCAAAAGCAAAGAAAAACCCAGTGGGTACCTGAGCTGTGGCAATATTTCCCCAGCCGAGAATACGAATGTGCATTCATAAGCAGGATGCCCTGTGACGGAGGGGGAGGGAAGGATCTGGATAGAAAATCAGAGACTCATTCTGGTCACATCAAAGGCAATGCCAGAATTTTGACATTGATTTTTAAAAAATATTTATTTTATATTTTATTTTATTTTATGCATAAGAACATAGAATTGGACACTAATTTGGGAATGAAGTCGTCGTGCAGATTGAAATAAAGAAAGGGAGAGAGAATAGAGAAAGAGAAAAGTATAGAGGGAGAGAGAGATTGAAAATCAAGGTCAGAAAAGCAAAGAGCAGTGGAAATGTTTAACCAAGTATTTTATAGACTCTCACATGTATTCAAATACAAATACACAAACTGTGCCCATTTGATGAGATCTAAAGCAAATTATGAATGGATGGTTTAAAAAAATGCTTCTTTGTCTTGGCAAAACTTTGTTTTTAAGTTTTCAGGAAAGTCTACATCACATTTAAAACAAAAACAAACAAAAGCCCTCATAGTAGTATCATCCAGTGGTGATGACACCATTACTGTAAGCCAGGAAGCCTGTGCTAAACCCTGGGTTTGTAGTCAGTTATGCAAATATTTGTCAACACCTTAATGGTGCTTCCAGTTTCTCATCAGAAAATGGGCAAAGGAGGACACAGTGAGAAGACGGCCACTTACAAACCAGGAACTGGGCCCTTGCCAACACCTAATCTGCCCTTGAACCTTTCAGCCTCCAGAGCCATGAGAAATAAATGGTTGTTGTTTATAAGCTACCCAGTCTGTGGTTTTCTCTTACAGCAGCCCAAACTGACTAGGACAATAGCTAATGATACTGACAAATGGACAAGACAGATAGATAAAATGCCCCCTCAAGTAGCCAAAAAAAAAACTGAATTTGTCAGCAGTCAAGCAACAGAAGGAAGCGGAGCACTAACATTACAACTTTTAAACATTTCAACTTAGCTCAGCCTGAAGCCAGATAAACATCCTGGACTTTTCAGTTTCACAAAATCCCTTTGTTGACCTATGAGTTAGAGGAAGAAATGAGGTGAGAAGGCACCACATATCATTCTTAGGTCCAAACCAGCTTATTAAATCCTATAACAGAATAACTTGAAAATGATTATTGGGCTAGAAAGACTGATTCATTTCAAGATACATTAATTTAGCACACACTGTGTACTACGTACTTATCATTAGGACATAATCTCAGCTCTGGATAGCCATGCATCTTCAATGGACATTCACAAATTAAGTATAAATAATTCAGCAAGGCCTAGGTGAAATGCTTGATGTAAAGATCCATCTATATATTGAAATTTTACAAAAGTATGTTTCCCTTTTATCAACTTGCAGTTTTCCTCACAAAGCTGTATTTCATAACTTGCTAACTGTACACTGCATTCTGACACCCTTTTCAACAAATGATGCTGGGATAATTGGCTAGCCACATGCAGGAGAATAAAATTGAAGCCTCATCTCTCACCTTATGCAAAAATCAACTCAAGATGGATTAAGGACTTAAACCTAAGACCTGAAATTATAAAAATTCTAGCAGATAACATTGGAAAAACCCTTCTAGACATTGGCTCAGGAAAGATTTCACGACCAAAAACCCAAAAGCAATTATAATAAAAACAAAGATAAATAGCTGGGACCTAATTAAACTAAAGAGTTTCTGCATGGCAAAAGGAACAATCAGCAGAGTAAACAGAATCCACAGAGCGGGAGAAAATCTTCATAATCTATACATCTGACAAAGGAATAATATCCAGAATCTACAAAGAACTCAATCAAATCAGTAAGAAAAAACAGTCAATCCCATCAAAAAGTGGGCTAAGGACATGAATAGGCAATTCTCAAAAAAAGATAAACAAATGGCCAACAAACATGCAGAAATGCTTAACATCACTAATTATCAAGGAAATGCAAATCAAAACCACAATGCGATACCACCTTACTCCAGTAAGAATGGCCATAATCAAAGAACCAAAAAACAGTCAATTTTGGCATGGATGTGGTGATTAGGGAACACTTCTACACTGGTGATAGGCATAAACTAGTACAGCTACTGTGGAAAACAGCATGGAGATTCCTTAAAGAACTAAAAGTAGAACTACCATTTGATCCAGCAATCCCACTACTGGGTATCTACCCAGAGGAAAAGAAGCCATTATTCGAAAAAGATAGTGGAACATGCATGGTTATAGCTGCACAATTCACAGTTGCAAAATAGTGGAACCAGCCCAAATGTCCACCAATCAATGAGTGGATAAAGAAACTCTGGCATGTGTGTATATATATATATATATATATATATATATATATATGATGGAATACTACTCAGCCATAGAAAGGAATGAATTAACAGTATTTGCAATGACCTGGACAAGATTAGAGACTATTATTCAAAGTGAACTAACTCAGGAATGGAAAACCAAACATTGTATGTTCTCCCTGATATGTGGGAGCTATGAGGGCACAAAGGCATAAGAATGATACAATGGACTTTGGGAACTTTGGGGGAAAGGTCAGAGCGCGGTGAGGAATAAAAGGCAACAAGCGTGGTGTAGTGTATAGTGCTAGGGTAATGGGTGCATCAGGTTCTCACATATCTCCACTAAAGAACTTACTCATGTGACCAAATACCACCTGTACCTCAATAACCCATGGAAAATAAATTAAAAAACAAAAACACTGGAAGATAAAAAAGAAAATGGGCTAAAGATAGCTCAGATTAAATGACGTAGTACAGGCAAAGCATTGAGAATAGTACCTGACTCAAAGTCAGTGCTCAGTAAATACTAACTGTTATTATTACTGCTTAACTACTCGAAAAAGTCCAAAACTTCCATGAAACCTCATGGGATCACTGGGAATATGGAGGTGTGTGGGGTGACTGAGAATTCTAAGAAATAGAAGACTATGATTGCATACCAAATACATACATACTTACGATATTCAAGTATACTTCATAACCTGGTTTGATGAATAATGTATCACCAAATGAACTAATTCAAGAAACAGTTAAATATAATGGATGCAAATGAACGTTCCTAAAATTTTGCAAAATGTCTTTTCAAGCCACTAGTGATTCCTTCTTAGTCTTCCATTTGGTCATAAATTTGCTTGTGCATGTAATGAGAATAGTTTAAAAAGGTAGTCTAAACATTGTCTCAAGTTTCAAAGGACTGAATACTTTATAAATTCACCTGTTATTCTGCATTAACTGCTGGTAAAAGAATGTAAAATTCTGGCTGAAGGTTATAGTCAGTAGGTAAGAGTTGATAGGAAAAGAAAAGAAGTCCCAGAGTCATTAAAAATTATGCTTAGGGGTAAAAGTGTTGAAAAAGATACTTTAGAGTTTAGATACTCATGCGCTTCCCCTTCTGCTTTTACTCCCTCTTGCCATCTTTTCCCCTCCCTTTCTCCTCTCCCTCCACTTTCTCCAAAGTACAAATCAGTTGCTGATATGGTTTGGCTGTGTCCCCACCCAAATCTCATCTTGAATTGTGGTTCCCATAATCACCATCTGTTGTGGGAGGAGGGACCCACTGGGAGGTAACTAAATCATGGGAAAGGTTACCGTCATGCTGCTTATGCTGCTCTCATGGTAGTGAGTAAGTTCTCATGAGATCTGACGGTTTTATAAGGGGCTTCCCCCTTTGTTCAGCTCTCATTCTTCTTTTTCCTGTCTCCCTGTGAAGAAGGATTGTTTGCGTCCCCTTCCACTATGATTGTAAGTTTCCTGAGACCTTCCCTGCCATGCTGAATTGTGAGTCAATTAAACCTCTTGCCTTTATAATTACCTAGTCTCAGGTATGTCTTTATTAACAGTGTGAGAATAGACTAATACAGTTGCAAAGTGCTTTGGAAGCACTGCAAGGAACTACAGCTGGTAGAAAATGCTTCACAGAGGAGGAGGCATCTGACCAGAGCTAATAATACATCACTACATTATTTTTCTACTTTAAGATAAATCCTACCATAATATGTACTTTTTAGATGGCCACTAAGAAAAAATGTGTTTCTCCAATTAAATGCTAACGCAATGTCAACTTTAAAACATATTCCTAATTGGGAGCTCTCAGAATATAAGCAAATACAATTTCATAAAAAATTTAGAATTCCAGGATTTCTGTTAATAGAACACGAGCATCTTCCAGAGAATGGAAGAAAATATCTTAGTGCTTCATTTTTTTTTTTTTTTGCTACAAGAACTGTTTATTTCTGTAAGTCCAGCACTAATTCCTCTAACTCACCTATGTCTCCAAAGGCTGCCTGAAGACGTATCTATTGTAAAAGTTTGCTATATTACAGGTTTTTGTTTTACTTACATGCCTATGGCCTTTAGTAAACTGTAAGTACTTTGGCAGCAGGTACCATTATATTCCTGGTTTTATTTTGAGGTGTATGGCAAAGACAAAGCACATTTAGATAGACCAACAAACGTTGATTGCGTATTGAATGCTGAGAGAACACAAAAAAATTTAAGAAGCATCTGAAAATTTGTGGCTTTGAGCTTCCATTTCTGGCCAAAATGGGATACCAGGGATCAGATTTATCTCTCATATAAAATAAACAACAAAATGGACAACATTTATAAGATGTTTGTAAAGACACTGTACATCAGGAAGCAAAAGACAGGGATGCCTGGAAGGAAAACAAAACAAAACAAATGAGGTAAGCCTTAGGATGACCCAGCGTACTGCCTTGGGAGAGTATCAGGGCCATTGCATAGGGGAGGGGAACCCAGGCAGCACAGGGCAGATTCTCCAAGGTGAGAGCACAGAATACATCTGGGGAGACCTCGACTGTTCAGATTCTCAAGGACAGGTTTTGGAGAGGAGACAGCTGCACAGAAGCAGAATCCCAAAAGTCTACGGAAGTTCCCCTCAAACAGTCAGCTGAGCATAGATGAGCAAATGCTCGTGAGGATACCACTTGAGGCAAAGGAATGAAGCACCAAAAGCATGAAGTTAACAGTTTCCGGTGCTCACACACAGCCAGAGACAATGCCTGTTCCCACCAGCCAGGCAGGAAATCTCAAGATTCATAGTGCATTGGGTCAAGGACACAGAAGGTCTTGCTTCAATAGGGAGGAATAATTGCTCTTCTCAGGGTGGTGCTCTGTTCTCGTGGAACAAATCAAAAAAGTATACCCTGCCCAAAATTCATATTAAAGAGAAAAGGAATCAGACTTTTTAAAGACAAGAACTAAGTTAATGGACTATACCAGATTCAAGAATTATAAAGCTACAGTAATCAAAGCAGTGTACAATTGGAGAAAAATAAAACACATACATCAATGGCAAAGAAAATAGTTCAGAAATTGATCCATGTGTACACTGACAACTTATTTTTGACAAGGCTGTAAAGCCAAATCCATGGAGAACACATAGACTTTTAGACAAATAGTGACGAGCAATTGCACAGCACACGTAAAAAAATAAAATGAAAGCAAACTTGTTCTGTGCTCAGATCACTCCATAATTAAAATTTAACTCAAAATACATCATAGATTCACATGTAAATCCTAAAAGTACAAAACTTCTTGAAAAAAACGTAGACTTCCGGTTAGAAAAGAATTTTTAGATAAGAATTTAGATATGATACAAAAATAATAGATAAAAGAATACATTTAAAAACTTCTACTCTTTGAAAGACACTATTAAGAGACTAAAAAGACATCACAAACAGGGAGAAACTGTTGCAAAACATATCTGATCTAGGTCTTGTAGCTCTAATATATTAAAAACTCTCAAAAATCAGCAATAAAAAATAACAATTTTAAAAATCATCAAAAATGACTGGGCACAGTGGCTCACACCTGTAATCCCAGAACTTTGGGAGGCTGGAAGGCCGAGGTGGGTGGAACACTTGAGATCAGGAGTTTGAGACCAGCCTAGTCAACAGGGTGAAATTCAAAATACAAAAATTAGCTGGGCGTGATAGTGTGTGCCTATAATTTCAGTTACTCGGGAGGCTGAGGCACAAGAATTGCTTGAACCCCGGAGGCAGTGGTTACAGTGAGCCAAGATCAGGCCACTGTACTCCAGCCTGGGTAATGGAGTGAGGCCCTGTCTCAAAAAAAAAAAAAATTTATGTGTATACACACACACACACACACACGCACACACAGATACAAACACACAAATTAATTAATTAAAAATAGTCAAAAATATTTGTACAGGCATTTCGCCAAAGATGGTATTCTGATGGCAAATAAGCACATTAAAAGACGCTCAATATTATTAGTCATTAGAAAAATGCAAATTAAAAGTTTAAGCACTGTCATGATATTAATTCTCACATCATGTAGTTTTCAGTTTCTCACAATGATATTTTCATTTTTTAGTGTTGAAGTCTTAGACTTTTGCTAAATTTATTCCCAAGTACTTTATGATTTTTATTAATTTATTTTAAATTATTTGACACTAATCTATATAAGTTATAGAAATCTTACAATGGTATAGGTTTATGCTATAGTTTGGATATGATTTGTTAGTTCTCACCCAAAATCATGTTGAAGTTTGGTCCCCAGTGTGGCTGGGAGGTGGGGCCTGTTGGGAGGTGCTTGGGTCATGGAGGTGGATCCCTTATTAATGGCTTGGTGCCATTCTCTGGAAGTAAGTTCTTGCTCTGAAGACTTGTTGCTATGGGAATGCACTAGCTCCCGAAAGTGTTATTGGAAAACCAGAATGGCGTTTGAGTTTTTTCTCTTCAGTTGGGTTTGCTTCCCCTTTCGACCTAGCATGTGTCCTTCACCAGAAGCCACTGGTGCAGCGCTTCTTCTACTTCCTATGCCACAGGATTGTGAACTAACTCAGTCTCTTTTAAAAATATTGCCCAACCTCAGGTGTTCTGTTATAACAACACTAAATGAACTAAGACAATTCACTCCTTTCATTACTTGAGTTTGTGTAGTCATATCTTACATAGACACACATACTAAACTCTACAACACAACACAATGATTTTGTATTTAAATAGTTATGTCTTCTTTGACAGACTGGATTAAGAAAATGTGGCACATATACACCATGGAATACTATGCAGCCATAAAAAAGGATGAATTTGCGTCCTTTGTAGGGACATGGATGCAGCTGGAAACCATCATTCTTAGCAAACTATCACAAGAACAGAAAACCAAACACCACATGTTCTCACTCATAGGTGGGAACTGAACAATGAGATCACTTGGACTCGGGAAGGGGAAATCACACACTGGGGCCTATCATGGGGAGGGGGGAGGAGGGAGGGACTGCATTGGGGAGTTATACATGATATAAATGATGAATTGATGGGTGCTGACGAGTTGATGGGTGCAGCACACCAACATGGCATCAGTATACATATGTAACAAACCTGCACATTATGCACATGTACCCTAGAACTTAAAGTATAATAATAAAAAAAAAACAAACAATTTTAAAGGAAATTTAGAGCCACTGAAAAATATTATATTTACAATAAAATGATTGTAAACCAAAAAAAAAATAGTTATGTCTTTTTATACAAATTTATTGAATTCTAATTATATCTAAAGCAGGCAGTTTGATGAGTTTTGCCACATATATACATATATGTGAATCTACCAACACAATCAAGATTCTGAACATTTATGTAGTACCTAAAATGCTCTTTTTGGCCTCTTTGCAATTCCACGTCTTCTTCCAGGCCCAACTTCTGGAAAATAGATGCCCGACTGCATCTATTTTTCTTCACTATAGATAGTTTCTATTTTGTTTTAATGTCTAATAAATGGAATTATAGAGTGTTAATCCACATCTTTCAGGTCCAGCTTCAGGAAAACACTGCATCTATTTTTTGTCACTGTAGATAGTTTACATTTTATGACTATCTAATAAATGGAATTGTATGGTGTTTATTCTTTGCAGTTATGGTTATTTTACTTAGAATAATGATTTGAAGATTTGTCCTTGTACTTTATACTTAGGTGTATCATTAGTTTCACTATTTTCCCTTAGTAGCATTTCGTGTATTATATTTGTGTCTTTACTATCTCATATTTATGCATTTTCCTGTTAGGAATGTTTGGCTTATTTCAGTGTTTGGCAATTGCAAACAAAGTTGTTTGCACAACTGTGAACAGACTTTGTAGAGACATATGTTTTCCATTTTTTGGAGGGGGATGAATGGCTAAGTTATATATGTTAGTCATTATGTTTAACTTTCTAAGAAACTGGTAAACTCTTTCCTAAGTAGCCATATACATTTTCAGGCCAAACTTTTTGTTATTGAGTGGTCAGTTTTCAGTATAACTGAAACATAATGTTTATATTTAATGTAGCTATTTCTTTGCAGATAATCTATATTTCAAATCATCATATTCTAATAATGTTTTTTGGCCTGAATGTCCTACAGTATCACTACAATGTGTGCAGATATTTATTTTATTTTATTTGTATTTTTTGGAATATATTGGTTAACTTAACTCTGAAGATTGGTTTCTTCCATCAGTTTTTGAAATAATCAGCCATTTGCTCATTGAGTATTTATTTTATCTTATTATATTATTTCCCTTTGGTATTCTAACTAGATTTAATTTGTGTTTTCCCATTTTAATCTCAATGATGTCACTTAATCTTTTCCTTTTTTGCTGTTTCTCTCAATTCAATGTTTTACTTATTTTGATCTGTAACTTCTTCAGAACTATCATCCTATTTACTAATTCTCTTTTCAGCTCGGTCTTATCTTTAATCTTTCTATTGCATCTTTAATGCCTAATATTACATATATTTTCAGATTGAATTTGGTTAAATTTTTGGAAACTTCTGAGAAATTCTTGATAATTTCTTATGCTTTTATCAATTTTTCAAAGTATTTTATTTTCTCACCCAAATTTATTTACTTATTCTATGATCTATAGCCAATGATTCTGGTATCTATCGTTTTTGTGACTCTAATTGTATTATTTCCTTTCTGATATTTTCTTTCTGCATTTATTTGGAGTTTCTTGGTTATGAGTCCACGTTCTTTGCAATTTTATCTGAACTGTGCTAAGTGTGTTTCTCAGGAGAGGGTTTGTGTTTGCTCTGTCAGGTGACTTGCCACTCCATGTCTTACTTTATTTAACATCTCCTATTTCTGATCATCAAAAGCTACAGCAGCATCAGGTCAGAAAGGATGGGCAAAAAACTCTGAGGCAAATTTCAGATCTAGGAATTTCTAACGGCCTAAAGTTTTATGTCATGGTGTATCCCCACTCCTCCTGTCGAATATATTTACTTTTCAGCAAGTATGATGTATTAGTCAGGGCTCTCTTAGAGGGAAAGACCTAATAGGAGAGAGAGAGATATATATGTATATATGTATATACACATATGATATTTATCTATAGGATATCTACAGGACATATAGCTATAGGATATATAGCTATAGGATACATAGTTATAGGATATCTATAAGATATATGTCTATAGGATATCTATAGGATGTATATAGTATGTCTATAGGATATCTATAGTATATATATAGAATACATACATATATGTACATGTGTGTGTATGTATATATATCTCCTATTAGTTCTGTCCCTCTAAGAGAACCCTAATACACCATACTTGCTGAAAAGTAAATATATTTGGCAGGACAAGAGGGGGATACACAATGACATCTATCTATCTATCTATCTCCTATTACAATATATGTATCTCCTATTATAATATATATATATATCCTATTATGTATGAGGAATTTAAGATAAAACATAATATATATATATATATATGAGGAATCTCATTAAGTATTAACTCACATGGTCACAGGGTCCCACAATAGGCTGTCTGTAAGCTGAGGAGCAAGGAGAGCCAGTCCGAGTCCCAAAACCAAAGAACTTGGAGTCTGATGTTCAAGGGCAGGAAGCATTCAGCACAGGAGAAAGACGTAGCCTGGGAGGCTAGGCCTATCTCGTTGCTTCATGTTTTTCCCTGCTTCATTCACTCATGGCTGATTAGATGGTGCCCACCCAGATTAAGAATGGGTCTGCCTCCCCCAGCCCACTGACTCTAATGTTAATCTCCTTTAGCAACATCCTCACAGACACATCCAGGGTCAATATTGCATCCTCCAATCCAATCAAGTTGACACTCAGTATTAACCATCACATATGGCCATGTGTAAAATATAAATATAAATATTTAACACACCAATTTTTTTAACCATGTATTCCATTTTGTTTCTAGAGAATAAAATCCTCATTTATTAAGTCAATATATTATTGAATAGACACTTCTCAGGTGTCTACAATAATAAATGAATAAGGGAATTCTAATGCCCCAGGCCTCCTGGTAACACCTTTTAGACAAGGGGAGGCACATTATTTGGCCAGTGGAAAACTATCATAGAAGAGTATATACTTATATACATATACTATGACATACATACATTGTATGAGCCATTTAAGAGAAATAGGCAAAAGCTCACAGACATCCAATCAAAAAGTTTTAATGGAGAAGAGCCCAGAAGAGCCCAGTAGAGGGATGGAGAATAAGAAAGCAGCATATGGGGGCCAGGCGCAGTGGCTCACGCCTGTAATCCCAGCACTTTGGGAGGCCGAGGCGGGCGGATCACGAGGTCAGGAGATCGAGACCATCCTGGCTAACACGGTGAAACCCCGTCTCTGCTAAAAATACAAAAAATTAGCTGGGCGTGGTGGCGGGCACCTGTAGTCCCTGCTATTCGGGAGGCTGATGCAAGAGAATGGCATGAACCCAGGAGGCAGAGCTTGCAGTGATCCTAGATAGCACCACTGCAGTCCAGCCTGGGTGACAGAGCGAGACTCCATCTCAACAACAACAACAACAAAGCAGCCTATGGTAGGGAGAGTAACTGACTTCTGACTTCAGGGTTAGGAGATCTGCAGCCTGGCACTGCCCAACTTCTTTCATGTTACTCTACGACCTTGGCAATAACATTGCCTTCTCTGGTTCCCAGTTTCTCCTCTATAGAAAGTGTTGAACAAGCTTGTCTTTAAGGTACCTTCTCCTTCCAATATTTTACAGTATTAAGAGAAAGATAATCCCGTGAAATAGATTTGTACGTGACTCTCATACTACTTCCATTTATTATTAATTATGGAAACTTTGAAATTTTTCTTCCAGAAAGGAAGTTAATCTTGCATTGGCAAAGTGGTACTTAGTGAGATTAAATTAAGGTTAAATCACTGGCTTACACCCGCAGAAAAATATCAGACTCAGAGAGAATGCCACACACTCCTACCCTAATTCATTCCAGCTTTGCCTGGAATTGATGAAGGAAGGGCCAGACCAAGGAATGAGAAAGTGATCAAAGGCCTGCAAAAGTACCAACCAACTTGTTACAGATAAGCAGATTAAAAATGTGCAGAAACAACTATGTCATGGTTTCTAAGCCACTCTCATCTCATATCCATTGTCACAGGTGGAAAAAAGGTACTTCTCACGATATCTACAACTTCAGTAAAGAAGTGATCATGCACCCATCTATTACTGCATATGCTAAGAAATCAATAGCATGCAGTGTTTCCACACTATTTAGAATGAGAGTTTAATGTTTTCTTTCTGCTATATGTAAAAATTAGATTACTTTAGATAAATGATTAGTTTTACTTATGTTTTAATGTAGAGTTCAATCTGAGTTGATATAAGACCTAATGGTTAGTGATTGCTCAGGACCATACAGCCCATCAATGGCAGAAACTGGATTTGAATCCAGATCTGTTCATACATCACATAGTATAAGTGTGAAATATCTGGAAATTCTTTAATTATAGGCCCACATGGTTGTATATGTGATCAATTGACATTCAAAATTATCAAAACACAATTAGGCCACAAAAATCGTGGCCACTTTCTGCCAATTTTAAATATGTTATTTCACTCCCACTAAGCTATTGGTGCTACAGTTTACTTAATTAAGTTGTTAGGAACTTACAGTCATGCACAAAACATGCACAAACATACTAATGGTCTTAGAAATTCAGTCTTTTTGCTTTTAAATGATTTTGCTCTTAGATGATCATTTTTACAAAACAGAAGTAAGCAAAGTAGAAAATAAACATGTAGGAAAAATGTAAGTTATGGATTTGTAGTCAGACAGATCTGGGTTTGCAACCTTTTTTGTATTGCCAGTTCAGTGATCTGGAAAAACTGTTTACTTTCTGTGGGACTCCTTATTTGTGGAACATAGACAATGAGAGTGATTGTTTAAGCTAACACTAGTGCAGGGGCCAAGCACAGCACCAGAAAAAATCTGAGATACTCACTAAAGTTAGTTGCCAGCTATTTTTTGTTGCAATAATTCATCATAACACAAAACACAAAATGTAGTGGCTTAACACAATAGGCAGTTATTTAGCTCAGCAGTCTTCAAGCCAAAGACCTAGGCTGGGCTCAGCTGGGTGGTTCTCCTGGTCTTGACTAGGCTCAACCACATGTCTGGCAGTCTGCTGAGTGTTGACTGATCTAGTATGGCCACTCTGGATGGCTGAGAAGCTTTAACTCTGTTCCGCATGTCTTTATCTCTAGAAGATGAGTTCAAGCTTGTTCCACTACAGCAAGCATGTAGAAAGGCAAAGGTCTTGAGGCACATGATCACTTCCACTGCATTCTATTGGCCAAAGCTGGTCATATGACCATCTAAAGTCAAGGGGTGAGAAAGAAAATTTACTTATTTACTCAGAAGAACCACAAAGGGAGATAGCTCAGAGAATGGAAAAAGGGATAAATAATGGATAGAGACCAATAATATGATGAATCTACCTCTCTTCCCCTTTCTCTGTGTTTCCTGTGACTTAGTGTTGATAGTACTGTTCACCTTAATCATCCAGTTGCACCAGCTATTTTGATATGCCCATTGCCCTAGTTTTCTACAAGTTTGCATGCACCTTAGGGAAAGTAATTTTTAATGTAACATTTGTAGAATTAAAGCTTTCCAACAATTTGTGTATGGTAAGAGAGTAGAGAAAAAAAAGCAATCATCAGAATTTGCCAAGGCTCTAAATTGCATATGTTATGTATTTATTTCAGAAAATCCAAATAGTTCCTTCAGTCTTCGGTGGTCTAGTGACCTCTTCCAATGATTTTTTGTAAGCATCATGTGTTACAACTCATCAGGTAGTTTAGAGATGGTGATTGCACATTCCTGTCCAGTGCCAGGCTACTTCTTGGCTATCGTGGCTCTCTTAGTTTGTTTTCCCGGCCTATTGAAAGTTCCCACTCCTCTGACTGAAGCAAGGTCTTCATAAGCCTTCTTTATAGTAACCCCCTTTTAAAACATATGACCTTATTTTGGGAGTTTATTATTATTTTTTCTTTGCTTTGCTTAATCAATTCACCTTGGATCTATGTTTGTAATTCCTGCCCCAATTTTCCTCCCATCTGCTCCTATTTAACAGGATCCCAGCCTTTTACTCTCACTCACCCCGTTGTGCTTTCAACCCAGACACACTGCCCTCAGTTCGTACATATCGAATGTGAAGATTTGAGTGGCCTGGGACACTTAGGAAGTGAAGTTTGCCCAGAAGAATTTCACATTCTCCAGCGTCACAGAATTTTTCTCTTCTTCCACACCCAGTTCTACTTACCCAGATGGTTTCATATGTTTATGCCTGTACTCAACCTTTTATTCATACTTTCTGTCCTGTTTGCCCAAATATCACTTTAACTTGAGGACATTTGCCTTGTAGAACAGGAGAAAACATAGGAGGGGATTTTGGGCAACTTTGAATGGCAGAGCCTGGACTTATGGTATTTCTATTCCTAGAGACCTTTGTTTACCCTTAGCTAGAAAACACTTAGTAAATCTTTAATCAATAAAGAAATGAGATCCATTTTCATTCCTGCACCACTGTGGAAATGTTTCATTAATGATTTCCCTACTTAATTGTCATAATGATATGTGATATCCTTCACTATTCTTAATATCCTGACCATGGCTTATTGTCAGTGACTTATTGACCTGCTCAGTTGAGTATTTGACCCGGTTCTTCTATACTAGCATAGCATCTAATTTAGTAAAACAAGTTAAGTTCTTTAAAACAGTGTTATTGAGCTATAAATAACATATCTTATAATTCATCCACTTAAATTTTATAATTCAATTGTTTCTAATATATTTACAGATACTTGCAACCATCACCACAGTCATTTTTAAAACATTTCATCACCTCAAAAAGAAACCCCACACCTCTCCTCCCATCCACTCAGCCTAAGCAACCACTAATGTATTTTCTGTTAAAACAGATTTCAAAAAATTAGGTTTCAAAGACCATGTGTAAGAAAAAACACGTATAAATTGTGAAATTCTTTGACTTGTCCTTAAAATATATTAAAAAGACCAATATTTATATTCCAAGTGTAACGGCATTTATCAATAAATCCAATATAGACAGAATTTCCCCCAGGACTAGAAAAGACAGCTGTTTCTTCAAGTGAACATTACATAAATGAGTTAGCTTGTCTTTGAAAATCCTGCTTTAAAAATTATATTTTTATATGGTAGAAACTCAGCTTGGAAAGATATCCATTTCCTGAGAGGGCCACAGCTCCCGAGACTAACTGGGGAAGATACGACTCCTGCAATAGACTCCCTTCATGGCATCACCTAGTCAATGAAATGACTGGGAGGATAGCCATTAATGTCTCTCCTTTCCCTGCTCCCTCCTGTTCTTCCTTCTTCTCCTCTTCTTTTCTTCTTCATCCTATGCCAGCATGAGAAAATAGCTTAAGTTAATTGCATATATTTTGGCTCCATAACAGTTGATTCATCTAAGAACAGGAGTGAACCCAAGTCAAACAAGACAGGCTCCTGCCTAGGACCTTTCTGAACTGAAGAAGGTGAAGTGAGGAGACCAGTTTTTCTCTGGTGACAGAACTCTGAGATATGAGTTTTGGCATTTGCTAAAACCCATTTCTTCAACCATTTTATGGAGCTACTTGGAGAGAATAAGGCTGACCTGGAAGGAGACGTAGGCAGAGAGATGAGGAAAGGAGCCTGGTGACATTGGAGCTTATCAGCACGTTGCTCTCCCCTGTTTAAGTGAGACCGTATGTAAGTGAGACCAAAGACACTATACCTTACAGATAACTTCTGTATGAACTGGTTTGGTATCCTCAGTCTTCCATATATCAGAAAATTATCTATCACATGCCATATGGAAGATAACTAGAAAAAGGTATGAGGAGAGCTATTCTATGTAGGAGATTACAGCAGCACCCTCATTCGTTTAACTTTATAAAATTGATTGATAAACGTTCCTTGATTTATGATGGGTTACATCTCAATAAATCTATCATAAATGGAAAATACTGGAAGTCAAAAATGCACTTAATAGACCTAACCTACCAAGCATCATAGCTTAGCCTAGCCTCCCTTAAATGTGCTCAGAATAACTACATTAGCCTAAAGTTGGGCAAAATCATGTAACACAAAGCCTATTTTATAATAAAATGTTTAATATCTCATGTAACTTATAGAATATGCAATGAAAGTGAAAAGCAATGGTTTCACATTGCTGTAAAGTCACAAAATTGTTTACGTCTCGAGTTGGGGACCATCTGCACTGGCTTAATTTTCCTTATTGTTTATGAATTTACAGATAATATTCTCTAATACCATCTGAATATTTTCACAAAAAAGACAACTGTTTTGGAAGATTACTTCAGAAAAGTAGTAGATTTAGAATTGTCCTAATAATGCAAGGACAAGTGACCCAGGATGAGAATGGCAGGGCTGGGACTTCTGCTTCTATTGCAAGCACTTTCTGAGCTCACTCGAAAGCAAGCCAATGACTACCAGATCCATGCCTCCCAGCAGCTGTCCACAGGAATGCAAACAGACTCTATTCCTTCAGAACAGAGATGACATTTTAATGATGAGTGCAGAAGTAACTGTTTTTTTAAAATCATTTCTATTTGGTAAGAACATTATATAAACAGGTGTTCAGAAATATCTCCATCACTGTAATTTTATAGCCAAAAACAATATAATTCACCTGTTTAAACAAAATAAAAAAAACTAAAAACCTCATTTGTGCATTTCTGGAAATCTTGAAAACATAGTTTCTAACTTTTTATTAAAAATTTCAGTCTAGAGTTTTCAGTGGCATTATAATCCATCTGTTAATAATAGAAACATGTAATATCTTCCAATTAATTTGGAGAACAATTGATTGACATTGTAAAATACCAAAACTTGCAGGACAAATTTTAACACAATTTTTAGTTAATTGGCATATGGCATTTAACACTATCATAATTTAATAAGCATAAACATGAATTCTTTCGGCATATCACTATGAGGTGTCTTTTACAGCCATTACAGACACTAAAAATCAGCAAATTGAACTGATCTTAGATTCACATGTTCAAAATGTTGTAACAGGAAATTGTTAAACCAACTTTTCAGGTCAATAAACCATATTTATTCACATTTATTTCATAAAAGCATGTGCTGTTAAGTGATTATTTTAGATTATTACTTTATCTTTACCTCAACTTTTACATTTTTCTTTTGTGTATTTTAGTAAATATGTGGCTATTAATAAATTTCTACTAAAAAGCAATGAAAGTACATATTTTTAAAAATCATTTTTTAAAAAATATCTCTTTGAAAACGATGTGGAAAAAATCCTGCAAACTTTAAAGGAAGTGTCAGCAAATAACAGCCAAAGTGGATTCCTGCCTCTACCATTTAAGAACGGTCTGTGGCCGCTTCCAAAGGCAGCGTTGGTAGTGGAGACAGACCTCACATCCCTGGAAGTCAAAGCACTTACTATGTGGCCCTTTACATAAACGATTTTCCACCCCCTGGTTTAACAGTCGACAATAAACACAGTCAGTATCTTGGGGGAAAGTGAGAGTTTTACTTCTGCAGTCACAGCAGAAGGGGGGCAGCGAACTATGCCTGGGAAGCAAATAGTAATTTTGGGGTTTTCCTCTTAGAATTTTGTTTCCCAATATAATTTTCAACGCACTAAAATATTTCTCTAAGAGACTGTATATGGCTGCCCTTTATCAGACAAAGTTAACATTCCTGATGTTTACTTGAACAAAGCTTGTACATTTCACTGTTTTTAGAAAAGATTAATTTTCACTGAGAATGCAAATCTACTTCAAATGTTACAAAACCCAAGCGTCTCCAGGGGGGCTGACCACTGGCATTTGTGCTGATAATCTCGGTTATTTAAACAGCAGCACCACTGCCCAGAAGCCCAGGACTTCCACCAGGGACAGGAATCTTAAACGACTCTCCTGACAGAGCAAACCAATGAGAAAGTTCATGACCATTTGGTAACAGCACATTAAAGTGTGGTTATATTTATTTGGAGATTTTCAGGTAGACTGACACTGGTTTCCGTATGGAGAACAACATACAAATATCAAGAAACATGGATTAAGAAAAAATCTGGCTTGTTCAGTTCAAATTGTGTAAGCAAATTTCTCATTCCTGTGTGCCCCATGTCCACCCTTCCCCTGTCCGACACGTCATACCCTCCTCAGCCCACCTAGGACCTTGTTTCCTCAAACATGACTCAGGTGAGAGGCCACATCGAGGGACTCCTACCTGCCCTGTGCTGAAATCCTGCCTTCTGGATTCTGTCCCGTCCTCTGTGCATCTGTCAATCTGACCTTCATACATTGCAGGCCATTCCCAGGAAGGAGTGATCGCCTACCACAGGGCCTTTCTTGCAAATCAAAATCTTTTTCCTCTATTATGGTTTTCTAGATAACTCAACATGCTAAGATGTCAAACACATGCCATTGTTTTGTTTTCGATAAGTTAGTTTATATTCTTTTCTTTTTTTTTTTTTAAGATGCAGTCTTGCTATGCTCTGTCACCAGGCTGGAGTGCAGTGGCACAGTCTCAGCTCACTGCAACCTCCACCTCCTGGTGAGGGGTTCGAGAGATTCTCTGGCCTCAGCCTCCTGACCAGCTGGGACTACAGGCGTGCACCGCCACACCCAGTTAATTTTTGTATTTTTAGTAGAGATGAGGTTTCACCATATTGGCTAGGCTGTTCTCAAACTCCTGACCTTGTGATCCACCCGCCTCGGCCTCCCAAAGTGCTGGGATTACAGGCATGAGCCAAGTCAGTTTATATCTTATAAACAAGTTTTTATTTTCTGAGTAAGCATAAATGACTCTATTTCAGGTTGAAATTTGCAGTATGAGAAGGAAGAAGAAGTATTTGTTTTGTCTGTACTCTGCACTTGGCATGATATTCTTTATATGAGTATACATTTGCCATTCATCATCTTATGTAGACCTTACCTGGCACTGTAAAGAAGGGTTTACTCTTTTATCTTTACTCATGAGGGGACTCACAGCAATAGGAAAACAGGTTTGTTTGAGATCACCAACTAAAAATGGCCATGGTCACATTCAAACCCAACATCTCTCTTTCCAAAACCCATTCTCTTAGTGTCCTTTCTATGTTAAATGTGTTTTCAACACATTCAGATTTCATTTTCTAGTTTCACTTAATTTTGAGATAAATTGCAATTTATTTTACCTTGATATTTTACTCCAATATTTTCTCTCAATCTTTCAGTGATGGGTTTTCCAGCTTGTATTAGTCAGGGTTCTCTAGAGGGACAGAACTACTAGGATAGATATATATGTACATGTGAAGGAGAGTTTAGTAAGTGTTAACTCACACAATCACGAGGTCCCACAATAGGCTGTCTGCGAGCTGAGGAGTAAGGAGAGCCAGTCGAACTCCCAAAACTGAAGAACTTGGAGTATGATATTCTATGCAGGAAGCATCCAACACGGGAGAAAGATGCAGACTGGGAGGTTAGGCCCATCTTGTCACTTCACATTTTTCTGCCTCCTTTAAAGTCTAGCCACACTGGCAGCTGATTAAATGGTGCCCACCCAGATTAAGGGTGGGTCTGCCTTTCTCAGCCCACTGACTCAAATGTTCATCTCCTTTGGCCTTACACCCTTACAGACACAGCCAGGATCAATACTTTGCATCCTTCAATCCAATCAAGTTGACACTCAGTATTAATCATCACACAGGTACTACAGTCTTCTGATTTGTACATCATTTTTTCCCTCTCTTCTCACTCTTTCTTCTCTCAATTCAATCGTGAATTCAGGTGCTATTATTTGTCTACACTGCATCTGAGGATCCACCACACCTCCATGGGGTCTTCACCAGCTCCCGCCCTGGCTGTGGCTGCATGATACGCTTGGAATGCGGAACCAATGATCACTTAGCAGGAAGGGGTTTCAGCTCTGCCAAAGCTCTAAACTCAACATTTGGCCCTCTTCTGAGATCAGCTTTGGATTAAGTGCACATGTTTTAAAAAAAAAAAGATACTGGGCCCAGGTTCTGATTAAGACTCTTAATCTGTCTGTCTTTTGAAGACTCTTTAAATCTGTGGTTTCTTCAGCAGGCTACAGGGCTTTCTACCTCCTGATATCCTTCCTGAGGCTCACAGCTTGCCTCTCCTACTGTAGCTCAGATCTTCTCATCTGCCTTTTCTCTAACTTCCTGAAGGTCTTGTTGATTCTCCAATGGGAGAAACAAGATTGTGAACAGTACTGGCATTGTACCATACGCTGTGCAAAGTGTTCTTTATTTTAAAAGTGGATTTTGTTACATCTGTTACAGTTATGTTCAACACACATCTTTCAAACTCCTGTTAACTCACACATACTCTGCCCTACTATAGGAATCACTCATATCTAATTCCAAATGCCAGTTTCTAATTTAAAATGGTTTTGCTGCAATTGACCTACAGGTGCCTAGCTTTTTCTAAGTTCCATCACTATAGAAATGTAAAATTACGAGACATGATCCTTTATCTCTATGGCCTTCTAGTTGAATTGGGGGGTGTTGAAGATTGAATTGCATAGCCTTAAAAATTCCTATGTTGAAATTCTAACTCCTTATTTGGAAATAAAGTCTTTACATTATAATTAGTTAAGATGAGATCATCAGGGTGAGCCATAATTCAATATTATTGTGTCCTCATCAACATGAGACATTGAACCCAGAGATGAATACACACAGGATAAACACCATGTGAAGATGAAGACAGAGATTGAGCCATGCTTCTACATGTCCAGGAACACCAAAGATGGCCAGAAAATCACCAGAAGCCAGGCGAGGGGCCTGGAGCAGAATCAAGACCTTGGCGTTTCCGTGGCTTTGTCAAAAGCAACCATGCGTACAGAGAGGAGCGCACGACAGACGCAACAGCGCCTACCACCCACCAGACGGAAGCTTTTCAGCATCCAACAATAGGGCAGAGACCTTAAATGCCTTAGGAGGTCAGAGAAGGAAGGAATCACTGTGTGATAAAAATGTCATTCTGCGTGGTGGCTCACGCCTGTAATCCCAGCACTTTGGGAGGCCAAGGCGGGCGGATCACGATGTCGGACGATCAAGACCATCCTAGCTAACATGGTGAAACCCAGTCTCTACTAAAAATACAAAAAAATTAGCTGGGCATGGTGGCAGGCACCTGTATTCCCAGCTACTTGGGAGGCTGAGGTGGGAGAATGGTGTGAACCCAGGAGGTGGAGGCTGCAGTCAGTCAATATCACGCCACCGCCCTCTAGCCTGGGCGACAGAGCAAGACTCAGTCTCAAAAAAACAAAACAAAACAAAACAAAAACAAAACAAAAAAAGGCTCCTATGAAACTTATATGTGATTTCTAATTTTTATTTGAAAAGATTTTTATTTTTTTCTTTTCCCTTCCTTTTCTCTTTCTTCCTTTCTTTCTTCCTTCCTTTCTTTCTCTCTTTCATTCTTTCTTTCTCTCTCTTTCTTTCTCTTTCTTCTTCCCTTCCTTCCTTCCTTTTTCTTTTCTTTCTTTCTCTCTGTGTCCTTCCTTCCTTCTTTCCTTCCTTCCTCTTCCTCTCCCTCTCTCTCTTTCTTCTTTCTTTCTTTCTTTCTTTCTTTCTTTCTTTCTTAATTGAGACAGTGTCTCACTCTTTTGCCTAGACTGGAGTGCAGTGGCACAATCATGGCTCACAGCAGGTTCAAATTCCTGGGCTCAAGCGATCCTCCCACTTCAGCCTCACGGGTAGCTGGGACTACAAGCATGCAGCACCACAATTGGCTGTTTGTATTTTTTGCAGAGACGAGGTTTCACTATGTTTTTCAGGCTAATCTCGAACTCCCAGGCTCAAGTGATCCACCTGCCATGGCCTCACAAAGTGTTGAGATTACAAGTATGAGCCATCCTGCCTGGTCATGAAAAGATATTTCTAATAGTATGAAATTTTAAATTTTTTAGAAAGAAAAGTATTAACAAAGTAATACATAGTTTTATAGTATGAAATTTTAAATTTTTTAGAAAGAAAAATATTAACAAAGTAATACATAGTTTTAAAACCCTTCCAATTTTGTGAATTATCACTTGTTTGTTGCATGGATGTCACAATTATTTAATTCCAAATGTCTAGTCTTCAGACGGGTATTCGTCACAAGCATCTTTCTGTTGAGTTCTCTGGGATTTGGAGGAGCTAAGTAAAAAACAAGAGTGTGTGCTACCTTTATGCCGAAAATAAGTTTAATCTTAATTTTCCAGAAGATTTTGGCCCCACACAATTATTTGATATTTTAGACTAAGTTCTGTCCCTACGGTTTGCTAGAAAAGTCAGCAAGAGTTATGAATTAACTGCAAATCTTGTCTTTATTCTTTGTCTCTGTCATACAATTCATCAGAAGCCAGCCAGGCCCTCTTCATCCTGGTCCTGACACTCCTTTCAGCCTCAAGTCCAAATGCATTCTCTTCCAGTCAACCAGAGCTGACTAAACACAGAAGGCTGCTAAATGCTCCTCTGTTTTATTGTGCTTCTTCCCTAGGTCTAGAATGGGTCTTTCTGCATCTGGTCTACCTGTTCATCTCTTGTTTATCCTTCAAAGCCAACATCTCTTATCACATCCCTCATGAAGCTGGTCTTTCCCTCTTTCTTCTCTCTTTGCACTTTCACAGTATTATATTCTAATAATAATATATATTTTTTTACTTAATATGAGGTAAATATGGAGCAACACCTTCTGCCAGACTATAACCATCTGAGGACTGGTGTGAGAGGGCATGAAGTCATCCCTGAGACCCCAGGTTCTAAAGCAATATCTAGCACGTCGGTAAATGTTTAAAGAATACCTTCAGGAAAAAGGAAAGAAGAGCAGAGATTTATTAATCAGAAAGTTAAAAAGTTGGCTAATCTCTTGCAGAGAAAGCTGGCATTTATTGGCTTAGCATGGGCTAGGCTGTGCTCCAATAATTTTAAGAACATGAACGCCGTATGCATATGCTCGCAGATACCCTATGAGGTAGGCAGTATTTCTAGCATCTCCAGTTAATAGACAGAAAAACTGAGACACGGGTAGGATAAAGACCCTGCTCAGGGTCATCCACCCAGGAAGTGGGAGAGGATGGGTTCTAACCACAGATGTGTCTGCAGCTGGCATGTGTGAGCTTACCCACTAGGCCAGGTAACCCCTCAAAGGCTAGCAATCTGACTAGGCAGTAGGTCAGGTCCTAAAGAAAAGTGAGCCACTGGGGAAACTGACAAGTCACAACACAGCCTCCGGCCTCTGTTTCCCCAGCATCTCCTACCTCAACGATTCTTCTCTCTGTCCACGCCCAGTCCTATCAACTCTGACCTGATCCCTTCCTGTGGGATGCATCCTATGGTGTTATCTATTGGTGATAGATTTGCTTTCATGATGCTCAAAGGACTTTGCAGGACTTCCCTTCTGCCTGGTATCATCACTTTGTTTAGAAAGTTCAATTGCTCGAGGACAGAGCCTGTTTGTTCTGAGTTTGATAAATATGAGCTATAGCCTTCTGCCTTGCCCCAGTGAGTGTTTGACAAATATTTGTTGAAAAGATAAGTGATTGATCACACTATAACAAAACAGCACTTAAAATACTTGAGGATAAAAACAATTGCAGTGATTTAGAGTGTTTAACAAACAAATACAATGAAAGCCATTATAACATGGAATAATAAAAGCACTTTAGCTTATGTACTAAAGGGCAAATTATGTTCCACAAAAGGTAACCGCATAGAACAAACCCACAAGGCAATGGAGTAAGTCTAATTCATCTCAAATACCAGAATCCTAAAGGTCAGGCTGAATATTTGAGATGAATCCAATCAGTTATACTGTCAAACATACTATAAGGCAAAAAATTTACTATTCACTTTGAAATTTCTACCTATAAATAAAGCATATGGCTCTAGTCTCATTGTTGGGATGTATGGTTTCCTTACATATGTGTGTAGGTTTGTACAATGTGGAAAGTGTGTGTGTGTGTGTGTACGTGTGCATGTGAATGTATGTGTGTGTATACACACTATATGTATGCATGTATGTCTGTCTATGTGTTTAAAAGAGGATTTAAAGGAAATGTCACTGTTATGCAAAGAATCACCCCAACTTAAAACTATACAAACATCAAAACCTTTCCAATTCTCTTTTAGAGAAGGGGGTGTGGGATTCCAGCTCTTTCTCAGTGTATGCTCAGTCAGATAAACTGATCCTGCACGCATGCAAGGTAGCACTGGCGTGTAAATCTGTCCATCTTTAACTTATTTCCTCTTGTAGAGAATGCAAGAAAACAGAGATTGTATGTGTGTTTTAGTCACTCACTTGTTTTCTTCACATAATGTCACTCATCACCAAAAGTCATATTCTAAAACTTTAGGAGAAAGTGTAATAGGATGTATCATTTTCCCTGATGTGATTATTATGCATTGCGTGCCTATATCAAAGTATCTCATACACCTCATAAATGTACACATCTACATTTGTACCCACAAAAATTGAATATTAAATATAGATAGATATTCCTACTATGTACCCACAAAGAATAAAAATTTAAAAAAGACGGTATAATAATCTGTGATTCTTAATTATTAAATTGCAATATGGGAACACTTTGCCTTGGTCAGTTTTGGAACCATATTCTAATTAATGTTAACCACGTTTGGGTGCTCTGCCAGTAGATTATTGATTTCCAAAGCCAGAATATTTTGTTTCTTTAGGTCTATCAGGCAACTCTAACTTAGCGCAGGCAGAAAACAAATTTTTAGACCTCAGTCAAAGAATATCTCTACTGTAAACATTAGAAGCTATCAATTAGACAGAGTATCTCTTTATGATTGAAATGACAGCTGAGTGAGAGTTCACAGTAAGGTAAAACAAGTCCCTGGGGCAGGAGCTCTGTCTCTTGCAAAATTTTGCCTCATTGCAAAGCACAAATGCCTAGCACATGGCAGACACTTAAAAATGTCCTGGAGTTGTAGAAACTGGTTATTTAGCTGATATTTGCAAAGCATACTTAAAACGAAAAATAACAAGTGCAAACACAAAATGAAGTGTTTGAAAGTTTATTCAAAAACTTTGATTAGCTATTATGGTACACCCTCTGCCCATAATAGGGTATTTTGAATGATTTGTAATAAAGATGCAGACTGCATAATATCCTGGAGGGTTGTGATGCCCAAGGCCGTGAGGGCCAGTTCTTATAAACACCGCAATATTCTTCCCTCTCTCTAGTGCTGCTATGAGTCCTCTCCTCACCAGATACCTTGTTCCTTAACATACTCTTGCCTGCTATCTCTGAAAATCTGACCAACACTGAATTTTATCGGCCATTGACCCTCAGGTATGACTGTTAGATTCCTTGGCATGTGACTTGTGAGTGCATTATTCTCCTTATATATTTTTCCTCATTGGAGCAACACCAGGCTTGGGCAAGAGGACCGTAGGTGAACGGAGGAAAGACAGTATGTTAGTAACTAAGTTGATCTTGCGATTGAGAGACAGAGGAAGAGCCACAGCCAGAATTTGTCAAATATGTACTCATTTTAATGACTGAGGAGTGGGACTATATGAAGAGGTCTGAGGGAGATGATTCTAGGCCTGTCTCCATCTCTGTGACGTAGCTAACAGGTCATCTGCAAGAACAGAAGTTGGCAGGGTGAGGCAGGAGGCACGAGGAGACTAAGTCTTGGAATCACAAGTATACATAAGTGGAGAGAGACCACCAGGCTCCAGAAAGACATTCAGAGTGGCTGAGCCACCTGCTGAGCTCAGGGATCATGCATTTGCAGAAAATCCAGAATTTCTGACTGGAAATTTTCCATCCTATGTGAAAAACAAATAAACTAGCAACCAAAGTGAGCAGTTTTGTGTGTCTCTTAATGAAAACTTCTGATGTATTGCCAGCGACATTTCTTCTAAACTACCTTGTTGAAAATAGGACACAGAGAACTAAAGTGATACAGGCACTTGGAGTAAGTAAGGCATCAGCATGCTGCTGGGCCGTTATTCATCATATACATATGTATTTTAATACTTGGTGTAATGGTTCCCCTCTACATCCTTTCACATTCTTTATATTTTATATTTATCCATTAATTCAGGAAACATTTATTTTGTAGTTATTGATGATAGGGACAGGAGGCAAGACAATTCTGGGCAGAAGAGGTCAGGTCCCCAGCGAGGACCTGAGACCAGGGCCCAAAGTGAAAACTTACATTCCTGTTCTCCCACTCGAATGATACCTTTTCTAAAACCACCCATGGCCCCGCCCCACCCCATCCTGTGCCTATAAAAACCCCAGACCCAGCTGGCAGAGAGAGGACATCAGAGAGAAGTGACTTGACTTCAAAGAGACAGCTTGATGGTATCCCTTTGGAGAAGAATCCAGCTAGGGATGACTGGACTTAGGGGAAGATAACCTTCTGCATCTCCTTTTCAGTTCCCTTTCCTTCTTAGAGCCACCTGCATTAGCAATAAAATCCTCTGCATTGTCCATCTTTCAATTCATTTGTGTGACCTCATTTCTGGACACTGGACAAGAACTCGGGGGCCACAAGCGTGAATGCAACAGGCTGTCATACTGACCCTTTACCCTCACTGGCAGAAGGCAGTTGCCTCACCCAAAAAAGCAGAGGGTATACTGAGCTGTTAACACTTCAACTGTCCATGGATGGCAGAACGAAAGGAGCAGTGTAACACTCCCTCTGGGCCTTCAGGGGTTGTGGGCACCCTTCCAGATGCTGCCATGGGGCCTGTAAGGAGTTTTGCTCCTGCTAGAGCCCAAAAACACTTGCCCTGGCTCGGGCATCCACCCACCTGAGTGCCCTCACCTGTGAGGGGTGGAACGCAGTGAGTCTGAGTGTGTGGTGTTTGCTCCTGCCAGTGACGAAGTAGCCAGCTGATTCCAGCACCCACACACTTCAGATCCTGCCTCATTCACTCTCACACTCCCTCTTGTGAGGGGTTGAAAGCTGTGGCCTGGGTAAATGGGGCGCCCAGTCGCCAGTCCTGCAAACCGGGCAGGGAAATACTTGCTTCATTGCTAATGTATAGGTAGAGGACTTTTGGATGCTAAACTCTTTTGTATATGTTATTTGGCAAAAATGTATCTCTTTAGCCTCAGACACTAATGGATATTTGAATCGCCTAAGAATACTAGAAAAATGCTGACTTTGGGCCCATGGGACCAATGTGAGTCCTGAGGGTGTACACTTTAAAACATTTCTGAAAGATGTCACTGCTGTTTGGGGGCTTCACTTGATGTAGCAAAGTTGATGGCCAGTTTCTCATACTTGGACCAGATACTTTTTAAACATGCTAATTCCGAGGCCCCGAGCCAGACATTCTGATTGAATTGGGCAGGGTGGAAACTAGATGTCTGCGTTTTCTTTGTTCTTTTTTTTTTTTTTTTGATGGAGTTTCACTCTTGTTGCCCAGGCTGGAGTGCAATGGTGCGATCTCAGCTCACTGCAAGCTCTGTCCCCCAGGTTCAAGCGATTCTCCTGCCTCAGCCCGCTGAGTAGCTGGGATTACAGGTGTTTGTCACCACACCCAGCTAATTCTTTGCATTTTTAGTAGAGACGAGGTTTCATCATGTTCACCAGGCTGGTCTCAAACGCCTGACCTCAAGTGATCCACCCACCTTGGCCTCCCAAAGTGTTGGGATTACAGGCTTAAGGCACAGCACCCAGCCCTTTTTGTTTGTTTGTTTTTTAAATTATTTATCCCAGTTGATTTACATGGGACCTAAGTTTGCACAGCAGTGCTCAGGGCTGTACCCTCAATGGTGCCCTGCTCATCATGCAGCTATTCTACCATAGGCAGAGCTGCAGTGGCTAAAATATACAAACAGGAGTGGCTTTGAGTAACAGAATTTAAAGGACTGCAAGGTTACTAAGACCTGCGAGGGTGTCCAGCCTCCAAATGCTCGAGCTAAAAGTTATGGATGTAGTCAGTTCGGCCCCCAGGAAAGAGCCCTGTCACTCTCTCTCCAGGGTGTCTTGAGGTTATAGACCCTCTCTTGTCCACAAATTTCCTGCTCTAGCTGCTAAGGCTTGCTGGCTGAGTCTCTGGATGTGGCAAACCTAAATTGTCAGGCAGCAGAAATAATGCCTTACCCTTCTGACTGCTGTGAAAGGAAAATAAATCTTGGGGCCCCAAAATCACTAAGCAAAAGGGAAAAAAATCAAGCTGGGAACTGCTTGGACAAAGCTGCCTCCCATTCTATTGAAAGTCACCCCTCTGCTCACTGAGAGAAACGCACATATGTTTGCCTCCTTTGGAAAGGCTAATCGGAAACTCAAAAGGATGCAAACATTTATCTTTTATCTACCTATAACCTGGAAGCCCCCTTCTCACTGCAAGTTGTCCTGTCTTTGCTTTGAATTGTCCTGCCTTTCTGGACTGAACCAATGTTTATCTTACATATATTGATTGATGTCTTATGGCTCCCTACAATGTGTAAAACCAAGCCATGCTGGGACCACCTTGGACACATGCCATCAGGACCTCCTAAGGCTGTGTCATGGACATGCGTCCTTAACGCTGGCAAAATAAACTTCTTAAATTGACTGAGACCTGTCTCAGAAATTCTGGGTTCGCACTGCCAAAATCTGCACTAAACCCTATCAGAACGGTTGGGAATTTATAATTTTTTATCCCTTTCAGCTACAAATCTCCTGCCTTCTTCTTCTACTAAGGCTAATGAGAACCAAAAATGGTTCTCTGCAGATTGCCTTTAATTCATACTTTGTGAATTTATGGTCTCTGAGTTAAAGACTTGTACATTTAAAGTAATATGAACATACACTTATTTCCACCTTTGGAAGTAGCATATCAGTCTAGTTACATGAGGCTACTGAAAATAAAACAAGCTAGATAGACAAAATCCTGCAGTTGTTGAACTTATTGTGCTATTACTCATTTGTAGGTAGAAGAGGTGGGTAAAAAATATTAAGTATGGATTATACACGCATTGGTTCATTCATTACTTCCTTCAATACACATTACGATCTTGGCTCACTGCAACCTCCACCACCCAGGTTCAAGCGATTCTCCTGCTTCAGCCTTCTGAGTAGCTGGGATTACAGACGTGCACCACCATGTCTCGTTAATTTTTGTATTTTTAGTATAGATGAGGTTTCACCATGCCGGCCAAGCTGGTCTCAAACTCCTGATCTCAAGTGATCCACCCGCCTCGGCTTCCCAAAATGCTGGGATTGCAGGCATGAGCCACCATGGCTGGCCACACATTTACTAACTTTTGATGGCAAGAACTATATTCTTCACATCTTTTTGTATCATCCACAAATGGAGTCTTGCGTAACGTCATTAAAATCCATCAAGTATTTGTCGTGTTTTCAAGAAAAAAGTGGGTGTGGACATTAAGTTTGGCTCCACATGGTAACTTCCTTGCTGACACTCGATGAGCAGAGTGTGCACCCTGGACCCCCTCGCTGCAGTGCCCCCAGTGTTGAGCACAGAGCTGGGTGTGCAGTAGGCACCCAAAAGTCACCAACCAGTTTCCTATCTTAAAGAAACCAGCACCAACTCTGACAGCCCCTACTAAATACCATTACACTTACCAGCCTACTGCTATCATCTGACCTAGTAGGAAAATCGAATTAAGCATCTTGCCACTTTCTTTTTCTTCATCTTTTTTTTTCTGCTTATTTTCCTCTGTCTCTGTTGTCCTTCTCATCCCATGTCGAATGTCTTCCCCCTACCCCCATCTCCCTCTGGTCTATAGATCTCCATTTCAAATAACTTTGATCTACTCTTGAATGGGAAGGCTTTTAACCTCATAGGTCACATTAAGATAAAATTCTGACATTATTATGTAAATATGTTTTATTTTTCTCTGTCATCTTACACTATTTTAAGAAGGAAGCATTTGCTTTCGCAAGTGGTCAGAGTGTATGCTGAAATCTCAGGGGACGGAGCTTGTCTTTACTTGTCTCCTGTATAAAATGCAGGGAGCCTGAGTGCATGCATAACAAGATTCGGGGATGAGAGGAAGAAAAGGAAGCCAGGCTTCTGGAAAGCTGACTTCTCTCGGGCTGGGCAGCTTCACTGACGAATTACAAAGCTGAAAGGCGAGAGAATATTCTTCTGATGGTAGCATTGTGTTATGATTGTCATTCTTTCTTTTAGTGTATCCCTTTCTCTTTCTGTAGAATGAGAAAAAGGTTGCATAATTTTCCATCGTTCCATCAGAGATACTGAAAATGAAGCCTCCATCCACACACACTTTGGAAACCTAGCATGAAGTCTTTCACGGAAAACTATCGTTATTGTGGTTTAAAAGATGGATGAAATCAGAGTTCTTGAAATAGAAGTACTATAATATAAAATAATAATTTACCACTATTACTATTACAACTAACAACAAAATGAAAATATAGAGATACAAGAATTCGAAACTAATAGGAATAGAATGCCTTATGAAAATAGTCTTCTCAATTTAACTTTTACAGTTTCCCTTTTTTTAACAAAAAGCAAAATTTTAGATATCCTTTTGAAACAATTTGCATGCCTGTCATTCTAGAATTTTCTGATTTTCCCCGAGCTGTGGCAATTATCACTCTGTTACTAAGTTCAATACAATTTTTTTGACAGCAGTGCTTAATGTGTCTAATGTTAAAATCCAGAACTACAAAACCTTTCTATTCACAATTACAGATAATAAATGTACATAATATTTAATTCAACTATATTATAACTCTGAAAATGCATAAAACTGGCTCTTAATAAGCATGCACGTCAAATAGAGAATAAATGTAGGTATGAGTCCGATAAAGAACCAGTGTACTGGGCTGCCAGTGCTCACTGGGATATGGGCATTAGCCAGTCAGTTTACAATGGAAACAGTTAACCTGGTTTTGGCAGGGGAGAGAGTGTATAACTGACATGTAAAAATGAAGAAAGGCGAATCCAATTCCATTACGGTTTTTCTGTGGCTATGTTTTTCATAGTATATGGTTTCTTAACCAACTTATGTTTAATTGACATAAAATAAACCACTGCTCACCATCCCCAATATAAATATTGACTGATGTTCCTTGCTAATACAAGAAAACAAATGATTTTATAATGAGATTGGTTTAATACCTATGTAATATAATCCATAGCATACAACCAGCATATAGTACTTCAGTTTCTAATATTTGTGAACATTTTTCTGATTATCCTATATTAGGCCAAATATAAGTTCCCAAGATTAGAAAGTGTATAGATTACAATCACCGTGAGCAATAAGATACAAACACAGAGTGTTAAATGGTTGCATATACTTGTCAATTTTTTTCAAAAAGCTAATAAACTATAACACAAAGGAAACAAATTTTAATAAGCAAATCAGTAAGAAAATAATAAAAGCAGACTATATCTGAAAACTCAATATAAAGCAACTAAAAAACTAGCAAGTGACTAATTTAGTGATTCTAAATAGAGTCACTAAATAATGTGGCTTTTTGCAAAATATGTTTTTGAGAGTCAATTGCTCAGCGACTGGACATGTATAGGCAAAAAAAAAAAAAAGAAGAAGAAGAAGAAACAAAAAAAACACCTCAACCTAAACCTCACATTCTATACACAAATTAACCCCAAATTGGTAATGGGCTTAATTTAAAATTATAAAATTTTAGAAGAAATTATATGCAAAAATTCTTAGCATTTGTCAAATTCAGAATTAGGCAATTTGTAGACAACACTAAACACACAATCCATAAAAGGAAAAATTCATAAATTAAACCTTATTAATATGAAAAGCCTTGCAATGTGAGACAATCCTAAGCAAAAAGAACAAAGCTGGAGGCATCGTGCTACCTGACTTTATATTAAAAGGCTAACCAAAATAGCATGGTACTGGTACCAAAACAGAGATATAGACCAACGGAACAGAATGGAGGCCTCAGAAATAACACCACACATCTACAACCATCTGATCTTTGACAAACCTGACAAAAACAAGAAAGGATTCCCTATTTAATAAATGGTGCTGGGAAAACTGGTTAGCCATATGTAGAAAGCTGAAACTGGATCCCTTCCTTACATCTTATACAAAAATTAACTCAAGATGGATTAAAGACTTAAAAGTTAGACCAAAAACCATAGAAACCCTCGAAGAAAACCTAGGCAATACCATTCAGGACATAGGCATGGGCCAGGACTTCATGACTAAAACACCAAAAGCAATGGCAATAAAAGCCAAAAGAGACAAATGGGATCTAATTAAACTAAAGAGCTTCTGCACAGCAAAAGAAACTACCATCAGAGTGAACAGGCAACTTACAGAATGGGAGAAAATTTTTGCAATCTACCCATCTGACAACGGGCTGATATCCAGAGAATCTACAAATAACTTAAACACATTTACAAGAAAAAAATCAAACAACCCCATCAAAAAGTGGGCAAAGGATATGAACAGACACTTCTCAAAAGAAGACATTTATGCAGCCAACAGACATATGAAAAAATGCTCATCATCACTGGTCATCAGAGAAATGCAAATCAAAACCACAATGAGATACCATCTCACACCAGTTAGAATGGTGATCATTAAAAAGTCAGGAAACAACAGACACTGGAGAGGATGTGGAGAAATGGGAATGCTTTTACGCTGTTGGTGGGAGTGTAAACTAGTTCAACCGTTGTGGAAGACAGTGGGGTGATTCCTCAAGGATCTAGAACCAGAAATACCTTTTGATCCAGCCATCCCATAACTGGGTATATACCCAAAGGATTATAACTCGTGCTACCATAAAGACACATGCACACGTATGTTTATTGTGGCACTATTCACAATAGCAAAAACCTAGAACCAATCCAAATGTCCATCAATGGTAGACTGGATTAAGAAAATGTGGTACATATACATCATGGAATATTATGCAGCCACGAAAAAGGATGAGTTCATGTCCTTTGCAGGAACATGGATGAAGCTGGAAACCATCATTCTGAGCAAATGATCACAAGGACAGAAGGCCAAACACTGCATGTTCTCACTCATAGGTGGGAATTGAACAATGAGATCACACATCGGAGCTGTTGTGGGGTGGGGGGCAGGGGTAGGATAGCATTAGGAGAAATACCTAATGTAAATGACAAGTTATGGGTTCAGCAAACCAACATGGCACTTGTATACCTATGTAACAAACCTGCATGTTGTGCACATGTACCCTAGAACTTAAAGTGTATATATATAAGTATATAAAGCCTTGCAATGTGAAAGACTGCAAAAGAATGGAAAGACAAATTGCAAACTGGTAGAAAATGTTTGCAAACCACAAATCTGACAAGCACTCATATCTGGAATACACACACACACACACACACACACACACGGATACATAAATTTAAAACTCAACAACAGTATGTGTGAAAGAATAAAAACCATGATAATATCTGAGAAGGGCATGGATATGGAGCAGCAGAAACTCTGAGACTCCTCCAAAATTTTTGTTATGAGCAATCCTCAAGACAATTTAACAATATATTAAGAAAGCTTAGAAATACATGTTTTCTCTTTTAATTTTTTTCTCAGAATGTATCTTAATAATTAATCTGCCAAGTATAAAACATCTGTAAATGACAAATTCATCATACTTTTGCATTTAAAATGGCAATATCAAAATAAATTAACTGTCCCATGGAAATAATTGGCTAAAGTAATTTATTCTCCTACACACTTATGTTACATTATAGAACAATTAAAAATTAAACATTGTACTGAACACACTTTATGAAGTATTTTTTGACATATGTAATGATGATGTATTCATCAGATAAAAACCATAAAAATTCAGTAAGACGTACACAGAAAGATTCCATCTTTGTGATATAAAATATATAGACATCTGTCTGTCCATGTGCAGAAGTGCATATTTGTGTAGATGAAAACACCGAACTGAAAGAAGTAATGATTAGTAATGGCAGTTCTGAGCGATAAAATTTTGGAGTTTTAATGTTTTGTTCAAGCTGTTCTGTACATTTTCAAAAATAAAATGATGCTGTTTTTAGAATCAGCAAAAAAGGGCAAAGCATTAAATAATTTTTACAAACTTTCTATTTATTACATAAAGTTCAGAAATCCTCAGAAATGTAGTAGAACGGGGGAGTATGACTTCCCCAGTCCCAAGCAGTAACCACGGGTGTGACTTCATGGAATATTCCTCCAGTTCTCCGGCTGCGCAGAGGTAAACACACAGTTAGGATGGCGCTTCATGCACAGCAATGTGCCTGCTCTTCCTTCCTCGCTAAGCCCCAAGCATTCCCCGGCAGGTGCATCGAATAGACGGCCCAGCATTGCATTCACCCCCAAGCCAGGGACCTGACGCATAACCACCAACCTTCATCAGCGTGAGTGTCCCAAAGCCCCCTTTGCCTTATGGTTGTAAAACCCTACAACTGGCCGGGCGCGGTGGCTCAAGCCTGTAATCCCAGCACTTTGGGAGGCCGAGGCAGGCGGATCACGAGGTCAGGAGATGGAAACCATCCTGGCTAACACGGTGAAACCCCTGAAAATACAAAAAAATTAGCCGGGCGTGGTGGCGGGCGCCTGTAGTCCCAGCTACTCGGGAGGCTGAGGCAGGAGAATGGCGGGAACCCGGGAGGCGGAGCTTGCAGTGAGCCGAGATCGCGCCACTGTACTCCGGCCTGGACCACAGAGCGAAACTCCGTCTCAAAAAACAAACAAACAAACAAACAAACAAAAAAACACCCTACAACTCTCAGACTTCCCCTGTCCCAGGTCTTCAATAGAGCCCCCAACACTTCTACGTGTCCAGACTCACTGCCCGGAAAGCCTCTCCCGCACACAGGGCGTCCGTTCTGTGCCTATGCACGTATTGCAACAGGTGAATGTCCAAGAACATTTTCACCTGGGATTTATCTTCAAAGGGTTAATGGGACTCACTGCGAGGGGAACAGGCCTGGTCAGGAACAGGGCAAGGTCAGGTCTGACAGATGTAAAATTGGCCCCGTGTCTGAACCGTGCCCTTGGGATTGGGTAGGATTTTCAGCTTTTGTTGGTTCTATAAGTTGGATTTCAGGGAGGTCCTTTCTTTCGTTTCTTTACAACTATTCTGCTTGGAATCAGCAGTGAAAGCAGAAGCTTCCCCTTCCAAATCTGCATGGACGCCCAGCCTTCAGGCTACAGCAGAGGCAGCTCTTCCACAGACCTGCTCCATAGATGACACCCCAACCCCAAGAAAAGCTGCTCATGTTCTAGAAAACTTCCAGAGGGAAAAGATGGTGCTTCAGCAGTGTAGCTAAAATCCTAGATCCAGAAAGTCAAGCAGACCACCAGAGGATGTCTGCTCTTTTTTTTTTTCTGTAGGCAGGAATTACATCAGGAGTGCTTTTATGTTATTAGTAACAGGCTTAAAAATTAGCTTTCCTTTTACATTTCTTGCAGAGACCTTTACCCACACAAATTACCCAAGAAAACGATAAAAGGACAGAAACCAATGCAGGAAAAGATGAGATGAAAGCAAAGCAACAAAACACTGAGCTGGCAGATAGGAAAGCTGAATTCTATCTCCATGTGGCCAATGTCTCACTAGAGCTGGGGTCACTCCTCCCCACCTCAGTTTCTCCTTTTGTCAAGTCATTTCCAACTCCAGGTTACAGCCAGGGAAGTTGCTATTAGGATTGGTCTTCTTGTGTCTAACTACAAAAGTTTGTCAGTTCTTCAAGGTCATTAAGTGAGGATTCACCCGCAGAATATCTGGCTTTGAGAATGAATATTCCTCACAGGAGAAGCGCAAAACCTGGTGTATCACATGTTTGATTTAAAAAGTGGGAGATTGGTTTGGTTGGGCTTAGAAGCTGGGGGGATCTGCTCTCCTATCTTTGGCCCTGAAAGCAGCTGTCAGCAAACAGGGAGGGAGGGAAGCTGATTCCACCTTCCTCTTTTTCTTCTGCCACACAGCCTTATCTATTCTGACAAGTGAACAAACCACCCAGCCCTCCTGAAAACCCCATCTCAGCCCTGCAAACTTCTTAGCAGAATCCACGCTAACTTCTGAAAAATTCCCTCCTGCCTGTACCTCATCCCTCAAGTTCACAGCCACCCCTCCAAGGACTTCATTCCAATTCCAGGTTTGTACTGAGGCTGTGGGGCAGACACAAGCAGCTGGTGCAATCCCCGCAGTCCTGGATGAAAACCAACACGTGGCAAATACAACCTCCATCCACACAGTCAACATGCAGCAAATAAAACTTCTGTCCTCACAGCCAACACGCAGCAAATAAAACCTCCGTCCACACAGCCAACACACATCAAATACGACCTCCATCCACACAGCCAGATGTATGCAAATGCTTCCTTACCATTGTTCAGTTCAAGATAAGTTCTGTTCTGAGTCCTGATTCCTTTCTACCTTTTTTTGGCCAATGCTGAGCTGCATCCTGTCAGGTGGGCACTCCCACGAGACCCTGGCACTGACTGGGGGCCGGGAGATGCGGCCGGTCTCCATGTATTGCCACCATGCAGGGTTTGCTGAGGTGGCCAACATCCCACTGGAAATTACACTGAGATGTCTCTTACTCCAGTCTGTGTGGCCACCAAGCGTATGTAGACCCTCCTTTACTTCCCTTCCGTATGTCTTGCTGGAGACGTGGAATCCACCCTGATGCTTTCAAACCACCCTGAGCCATGGAGGTCTTTCTAACAATCTCTTAATGTCTCTGCCTACCCCAGATATCCGGGGATGGTAACCGGCTTGAGTATTTATAAAATTCTCTACCCTCACAACGGGTGGCCAAGTGAGTCTAGTGGCAGTTAGGTTCAAGAACCACCACCTCAGCCTTTTAATGTAGCCAGGCGTCTGTGACATTCCACAGGACTCCACCAAGGACACAGGCTCCTTCCAGTTTACAAAGTCTGCGGGCTCGGTTGGGACCCATTTCCCCTTCTTGTTGTCAGAGAGCCAAGCCACCTCTGCCAAATCCTCACCTCCAAGCACACATATTCACACACTGAGATATGGTCAAGTGATTCTGTCTAGAATTATAACCTTGCAGAAACTCAGTTCCTTCCTGTATAAAATGGGAACAAGGATAAGTGTCTACACAGGGCTTAAATAAAGAGACTATGTAAGCCTCCATCTCATAACTGACAAATGCTATATATTTATCAAGCAGTCAGCTGTGTGCTGTTGTGTTCTGGGCACTGGGATAAGGGAAGGAAGAAAGCAAAGTCCTTGTTCTTACAAAACTTCCATTTTTACTTGTAGAAGGCAGACAAATAAGTAAATAAATATAGGCCTTAGGTGATAATGAGTACTAGGAAGAGAAACTAATCATAGAGATTACTTCCGACGGAAGTAGGCACACAATTCCACATGGGCTGTCAAGGCTCCATGAAGCAGTGGGATCCCTCTTACGAACCCTCCCATGAAGCAGTGGGATCCCTCTTATGAACCCTCCCATGAAGCAGTGGGATCCCTCTTATGAACGCACTTGGACACTCTTCTGATCAAAGACTCCAATGCCTTCTCATTATACTAGGAATTTAATCCAAAGTCCTTATGTCTTTATGGTGGCAAACATAGTCCTTGTTTCCCACTTGCTTTTAATGCCTCTTCCAGCCAGAAGCCTGCTCTGCATTATCCGAATGGACATGATCTCTGTCTCTGAGTCCACTCAGGATTTTCTCTGCATCACGCCTGCGTCACTGTAACTGTGCGCCTTTGTAATACTATAAAAACATACGTGTATTTTTTTCCCTGACTATGTTACCACGTAACTAAGTCCCTTCTCTCTGCTTCAAGAAGCTGGGAGCACAGGAGGCAAACAAAAGACTGCAGGAGCTGCAGGTGACTTCAGCTAGAGCGGCCCAGCTCTGGGCATGGATAGGCTTTCTGTGTTCAGGAGCAGAGGCCGCCCTTGCTCCTCGTTCCCGCATTTCAGAGTGGACTCTGAGATCCTACTTCTCAGAGCCCTGATTTCCCACAGCTGCCTTCATCTGAGTCTCGCTCACAAGCCTGACCTGCTCCGATCTCCACCCCGGCCCATCTCTGTGCTCCTGTTTGGCCAAGATCCCCCCTCTCCCGTTGATTCACTGGGCTCCCCGGTGCCATGAAACAGGCTGCAGAATCAGTGTTACCTGAAAAGAACTGAGACCATTCTGTGTTGAAATCCCAATTATCTTCCTTTCCAAACTGTGAGCTTGGTGGAGTTCTTTAAAATCTTCTCCTAACCTCAGTTTAACTCATCTTTACAATGGGGATAGTGGTTCCCGTCATAGAGTTTTGTGTGAACCGAATGTAGCAACATATGTAAGGTTTCTAGCACAGAGTAAGTGCTCAGTGTAAGTTCGCTGGACTTGTGGCTCTTAGCTATGAATATTCCAGCTAACACATCTGCAGCTGGAAGCTACTGGTAATTCTATAAGGTTCTATTATGCTCAGTAGCCTTCTTTTCAGACAGTAAGACACATAGATATTTGATGCATTGTAGACTGTATTTATTTTACCATTTAATTTATTTAATGAAGACTTTTCCCTGAAGTTATATGTATATATTCTCTTTATAGAAAATTTGTGTACCTACCCACCCAAAATAAACTCCTTCAATTTAGTGGCACCAGAGTCGGCTACATGGCTGCTCTCTGGCCTACATCCTCTTCTGGTTACAAAATTCAACTTCAACAGGAACTGAAGAGTCTTTCTCCTGGCTGACATCAGAGAGGACACCTTGTCATGACTGAGAACTGGAGCCAAAGATAAAACTGAACCACAGACCAAAGAGTTTTCATGTGAGGAGCAAAACTGTTAAAAGTGTTCAGTTCATGTGAAGTGGTCTTCTGGGGGTCTTCACTTCTTAGGTATTCCTTTCTCCTTGGAGTTCTTTCTTCCTCACTTAATTTCTCCTTCTACCCTTTCTCCCCCTCCTACCGTTTATCTTTCTTCTTTCCTTCCTTCCTCCCTCCCTCCCTCCTCTTCCTCCCTCCTTCCCTCTCCCCAGTCTTTCCTTGCTTCCTTTATTCTTTCTTTTCTTCCTTCCTTCTTTCCTTCCTTCATTCCTTCCCCTCTCTTTCTTTCTTTTCCCTTTCTCTCTTTCTATCTCTTTCTTTATTTTTTCTTTTGTTCTCTTCCTTTCTTTTTCTTTCTATCTCTTTCTTTATTTTTTCTTTCATTATCTTCCTTCCTTTCTTCTTTCTTTCTGCCTCCCTCACTCTCTCCCCCACCTCTCTCTCTTTCTTTCTTTCTTTTATTTTTTTCTTTGCTTTTCTTTCTTTCTTTTTCTTTCTTTCTTTCTTTCTTTCTTTCTTTCTTTCTTTCTTTCTTTCTCTCTCTCTCTCTCTCTCCTCTCTCTTCCTCTCTCTCTCTCTTTCAGATATTCTTTCTGGTTATTTTTTAGATATAATTCCTATCCAAGAAGCTTGGGGTTGCATTGTACCTGGAGGTCTCCTACCCTAGGAAGTCCAGTAACTAGAATGAGGTCCACAGGAAATAGAGCAACATTAGACTCTTAAGGAATTCCAAAGACATTTTCACAGTCGAGACACATCCAGCCTCAGTTCCCAGGACCATCTCTCCACAATATCTATTTCATTATTCATACAACAAACAAATTACTGCTTTATACCATTGAATTTTCTCTCTTTTCTTCAATTCTGTCTAGCATTTTATATTGTTGTAGGTTTGTGCTTAACGTCCTGTAAAACACCAATGTTTATAGGCCTGTTGCCTACTTATTTTATTCCAGGCAATGAGATAAATGCTATATGTCTTTTTAAACTAATACACCTTTTATAAATTCTTCAGGTAAATTTTTATGCACATTTTTTTACAAAGAGTTTCAAGAAAGTTAAATAACTGACCCAGAATTTAGTGAGTAGAAACTCTGGGATTCAAACTTAATCTTCTTGATTACAACAATTGCATCTGCTTCATCACTTCTTGTATTTTTATTAGGTCAATGTTATATTCAGAACCTTTTATGATGGCATAATTAAATTTCAAATTTAAGATTTATTTAAATTATTTCCTTTTCATAGATAGAATAACAGAAAATTTTCAAACTGCAGCACTCAAAAAATGGTAAGTCATTTGTTTCAAGGCAATGTTTTATAATAATCATGACATCTTAAAGGTGCTGCTGAAAACAGCAGTCAAACAGGCATGCACTTAAATCCTGTCCACACTATTTACTGCCTTTGAGGCTTTAAACAAATTATTTAATCTTTCAAATGCTCACATTTCTCATTTGTCTACTGGAGTAATAGTAGATAATGTCTTGCCTGAACTTCACTGGAAAGCAGAACTGAGACAAGGCTTGCTTCCAGCTGGTAAATTTTGTGGAGTGATTTCAGGGAAAATGAATGAGGCAGCAGGAGAGTGAAAGCAACCATTTCCCAATGCTTCCCTCCCTCACTGGTGCACATGGCTCTGTGTCAGTAATACCCGTACACTTCCAGGCTATTCATTCATGGCTACAGGCCTCTCCCTACACATCTCAGAAAGCTAGAGATAGCAGCTGAGGCAAAGTGCTGCCATGCCACACCTGTGCAGAGCTGGTTATTGTAACAACAGCTAGACAAAACGTCGAGCCAAAAGACTTGGGTGGGTCACCAAAGATATCCCATATTTTCTACTTCTTTGCTCCTGGCCTGCATTATTCAATCTGACAGAGAGTGTTCAAAGTGGTTCCATGTCAGTTTACAACAGATATAGCATGAGAGGGTTAACATAACAAGTCATGGTCCCTGTTCCTGTAAATGTGATTGACGTATTTTATATCTGAGAAGGATGAATCACTTGCTCCACTGGATAAATGGGATTCAATAAAATCAACCCCCACCAAGTAGTTTTCTGGTCTTTATGAGCTCTCACGTTGAGAATTCAGAAGAAATATTGGGCTTTCAACAATGGCAATAGCTTGATTAGCCTTGATGAGTGGGAATCTGTGCTGTTTGGTTCATGCAAAATCTCAGTCTTAGCCATTCATAGACCACTGGAGAAACATTTGACCAGCCAAGAATTATAAAGGATGAATTGTAAACACTGGTTTTTAAGAGATAGGTTGTTAAGTGACTGGTTGTTAATATAATATTGAGCTAATAAGAATACAAGAAGTGATGAAGCAGACACAATTGTTGTAATCAAGTAGGTTGTTTGAATCCCAGAGTTTCTACTCACTAAATCCTGGGTAAGTTATTTAACCTTCCTGAAACTCTTTGTGGACACACTTGTGAACATTGATAATGTAAAACACAATAATTCTGCATGCTTTGTACCCATTTATGTAGATACATCTATGTGGCTCCTCTTTCAAATCCCTTGTCTTCCTGTCCTTTCATCTACCATATAAGCCATTTTCTAAGAAGATACGATTGTCAAGAATATTTTCCCTTGAAAATATGAAGCAATGAATATGAATTCATTGCTTACTTAAATGAAGTAGAGCTATGCTGGACAGTCAACTCTTTCCAATGTAAATCAAACTGCAGATCTTAGGAAATATTTTGTCTTGAGTTGTGTTGGTTACTGAGGCAGGAGGTTGTAGACATCAGTTTGAGAAAGTTGATTTTTGTTTAAAGAAGTGGAAGTGGATTAACTACAGCTTTAGCGGCACATTTTGTGTTGAGTATAGAGGCCAGGATAGGGTTGATGTCACTGGGCTGAGTCACGTATCCATTACTGACGTTCATACTATGATGAGGCTGCCACTGATTGGCTGGCTTCCAGAGATGTCTTCACAAGGGCAACCTGCCACTGGAGAGATTACGTAGGCTTAAAAACAATCCTGATATGTGCTTGTTATGAAGACTGTAGAACTCTTATTGGTTAATAAGACCAGCTTAAAATGAGTTCTGCCAGCTCTTGGTTACCATGAGTATAGAACAATTCTAGGAAATGGGGGGTGGGTCTTTGTTTCATTTTGTTTTGTTTTATTTAACTCTCCATTGTGTTCCCTGTTGCTCATCCTTAGCAAAACTGCAGAAGGGATCATCGGCTTCCAGGAAATGTCCAGATCCTCATCTCTATGGTTGAATCTCCTTCAGGATGAGGTTTTCGTTTTTGTTTTCTCTGCAATGATATAATTTTCAATTCAAGTATCAATCAGCAAAATTTCGTCCCATAATTTGTTGAGTCAACTTTTGAATTATCTGATAGGATAGTGGATAAACAGAAAATTTCAAAACTTTAGACAACACACATTGAACAAGATTTTTCCTAGAACCTAAAAACTTGATTTAAAATTTCTAAAGAAAAAAAGCCCAAGAATAGCCAACACTATCTGGGTGAAAACCTAAATGGGGCCAGGTGTGGTGGTTAATGACTGTAATCCCAACATTTTGGGAGACCGAGGCGGGCAGATCACTTTCAGGAGTTCAAGACCAGCCTGGCCAACATGATGAAATCCTGTCTCAAATAAAAATGCAAAAATCAGCTGGGCATCGTGGCAGGCACCTGTAATTCCAGCTACTCAGGAGGCTGAAGCAGGAGAATCACTTGAACTTGGGAGGCAGAGGTTGCAGTGAGCCGATATTGCACCACTGCTCCAGCCTGGATGACAGAGTGAGACTCCATCTTAAAAAAACAAACAAACAAACAAAAAGACTACATGAGAAAAATTGTCTTGCCAGAGAACAACTTATCAAAAAGTTATAATAATACAAACACTATAGAGAAAAAAAAAGTAACATACAGTTAAAAAAAATTAGATCCAGGAATATAAGGATATTTTCTGCAAGACAAACTTAATATTGTAGATAGTAGAGGATGCATAGATTATTCAATAAGTGATGCTGAGAAAATTGATAATCAGTATAAAAATTAAATAGGATCCCACTCCCATAAGATACACAGAAGTAAATTCCACATGGCTTAAAGACTTAAACGTGAACAGCGACGAAAAATATAGAATAAAACAGAAAAATATCTTTGTATTCTTGAAGAGAGGACTACATGTAAACCACACACAAAATAACAACTGTAAATAAAAATATTTTAAATTGATTATATTTAAATTCAAAAGAATTATTTTAATCCCAAAGCAACTTAAAGTTTGCAAAAATACATCTTCAACCTCAGAGAAAGTATCTGTAACACATATAAATGGCAAATGACTAGTGTCAAAAATATATAGAGACATTTTACAAATCAGTTAGAAAATACAAATAGCTCAATAGAAAAATGATCAAAATTCGGTTAATAGGCATGTTACAGGAAAGGAAGATTAAGTAGCCAATAAATAGATAGTTTCACATCTTTTGTAAGTGGGAATGGGCACATTGAAATTAAAAGCATAGTGAGATTAATTCAGACAAGGAATATAGAGATTAAAATCACTAGTTGAATTATTGATGCCAAAGTAACACCACACCAATTATTTTTCAGTGCAAAGTAAAATTCCTAGCTCTACAGGCATACCTCATGTTATTGTTCTTTGTTTAGTTGTGCTTTGCAGATACTGCATTTTTTACAAATTAAAAGTTTGTGACAATCCTGCATCAAGCAAACCTACCAGTGCCATTTTTCTAACACCATCTGCTCACTTTCTGTCTCTGTGTCACATTTTACAATTTTCACAGTATTTCAAACTTTTTCATTATCGTTATATCTGGTATGGTGATCTGTGATCAGTGATCTTTGAGGTTGCTATTGTATTTGCCAAGGGCATCACACACTACACCTATAAAAGAAAGAACTTAGTTGATAAATGTGTGGGTTCTGACTTCCCCAGTGACCAACCATTCCCACTCTCTCCTTCTACTCAGGCCCTTCCTATTCACTGAAACACAACAATATTGAAAATGAACCAATTAATAACCCTTTAATGGCCTCTGAGTGTCCAAGTGAAAGAGTCTCAAGTCTCTCACCTCAAGTCAAAAGCTGAAAATAATTAAACCCAGTGAGGAAGGCATGCCAAAAGACTAGACTGCCCCAAAGCATTAACAAGAATTTGAAAGAAGTTTATTTCAACTCTTTTTTTTTTTTATACTTTAAGTTCTAGGGTACATGTGCATAATGTGCAGGTTTGTTACATATGTATATTTGTGCCATGTTGGTGTGCTGCACCCATCAACTCGTCAGCACCCATCAACTCATCATTTACATCAGGTATAACTCCCAATGCAATCCCTCCCCCCTCCCCTGTCCCCATAATAGGCCCTGGTGTGTGATGTTCCCCTTCCCGAGTCCAAGTGATCTCATTGTCCAGTTCCCACCTATGAGTGAGAACATGTGGTGTTTGGTTTTCTGTTCTTATGATAGTTTGCTGAGAATGATGGTTTCCAGCTGCATCCATGTCCCAACAAAGGACACAAACTCATCCTTTTTTATGGCTGCATAGTATTCCATGGTGTATATGTGCCACATTTTCTTAATCCAGTCTGTCACTGATGGACATGTGGGTTGATTCCAAGTCTTTGCTATTGTGAATAGTGCCACAATAAACATACGTGTGCATGTGTCTTTATAGCAACATGATTTATAATCCTTTGAGTATATGCCCAGTAATGGGATGACTGGGTCATATGGTACATCTAGTTCTAGATCCTTGAGGATTCGCCATACTGTTTTCCATAATGGTTGAACTAGTTTACAATCCCACCAACAGTGTAAAAGTGTTCCTATTTCTCCACATCCTCTCCAGCACCTGTTGTTTCCTGACTTTTTAATGATTGCCATTCTAACTGGTGTGAGATGGTATCTCATTGTGGTTTTGATTTGCATTTCTCTGATGGCCAGTGATGATGAGCATTTTTTCGATTTCAACTCTTATGAATACCTTTGAAGCATTGAAGACTGTAGTGAAGGAAATAACCTCAGATATTATGGGAATAGGAAAAAAATAAACAGAATTGGAAGTGGAGCCTGAAGCTGTGAATATATTGCTGCAATCTCTTATAAAACTTGAGTAAACGAGGATAAGGAGTTGCTTCTTATGGATCAAGACAAAAAGTGGTTTTTTGAGATGGGATCTACTCCTGTTGAAGATACTACGAACATTTGTTGAAGTGTATTCAGATTATTACGTACACTTATTTGATAAATTAGTGTCAGGCTTTGAAAGGATTGACTCCAATTTGGAAAGCACTTCTTTGTGGATAAAATGCTATAAACAGCATTAGGGCTACAGAGAAATATTTTACAAAAGGAAGAATCTATTGATGTGGCAAACTTCATTGTTGATTTACTTTTAGAAATTTCCACAGCAGTGAGCCGAGATTACCACTGCACTCCAGCTTGGGCAACAGAGTGAGACTGTCTCAAAAAAAAAAAGGAAATTTCCACAGCCACCCCAACCTACAGCAATCTCTATGCTGATCAGTGAATAGCCATCAACATCAAAGCAAAACCCTCCACTGGCAAAATGGTTAGTGCTCACTGAAGGCTCAGGTACTTTTTTTAGCATCAAAGAATTTTTAATTAAAGTATGTACATTTTTCCTGAGATGCAATGCTCGTACACACTTAATAGACTGTTGTGTAGTGTAAACATAACTTTTTTATGGACTGGGCAGCAAAAAATTTTGTGTGACTCCCTTTACTGCAGTATTCACTTTATTATGGCAGTGAAATCCAACTCCAACCCCTAATATCTCTGAGATATGCCTGTATACTTAAATGATCTGATTGTTTTCATCTCAATAAAGTGATCAGTTTTTACATCATTAATTATGATACAACCAAATATCTTTCCCTCTGGCTGCAGGTGATATGAAGTATACCTGTAGTGTGTGCTAGTCAAAAAAAAAAATGCTGAACTTGAATTCATTAAGCTTTCACATAACTTTAATTCACAGGTATTAGATATAGAGGCACAATGACACCATGAAGAAGCAACTAGAGAAATGCACAGAAATGGGATAGCTTATAAATGTCTTATGCAAGCCAATATAATAAAAAGTGACTGCACAAGAATACAAGAGAGTTAAGAATGTAAAGATGGATTACACTGCATAGTCCTGGATCAGAAAACAACTCAAGCAAACTAGCTGTAAAGAATACATAGGCCTATTCAAAAATATGAAAATGAGAAAAGATGTAAATATACTGACATCAAAAGTTCAAACTTGTTAATTTTAAAAACAGATTACAAACAGTTCATGGGGTACGATCTCACTTTGGTTAAAAAGATCTAGAAGTATGTGTACTGAAATATTAAAAGTGTTACTTTCTGGGTGTTGTGAATGTGATATCTTAGTATATTGATGCTTTTCTATATTTTCTAATTTCTAATACACACATAATAACAAAATGTATTTGAGAGAAACACCACAAGGTGACATTTTATACCTATCGCACTGGCAAAAATGTGAAAGTTTGATGAAATCAAGTATTATCAAATATATGGGAAAATATACTTCTAAACTGAGACCCTGAGGAAGACCTTGTCCATGTGCATCTGAACATAAACTCCCACATTATGTAAAAAATTAGAAACCGTCCAATGTTATTAGAACTAACTGGAGTAATGAATTATGATATATCTGTACAATTTCACTGTAAAATAAATGAATCAATTACAGATACACACATAAACTGATGATTTTCAAAACTTTAATTTTGAGAAAAAAATTCATGTCGTGAAGAACACCAACAGTCAGATTTTACATAGATTTAAAGTGGAGACTGCTGCTTTTATATGTTTTCAGACATGCAATATGGAAATACAGAAGATATCGTAAAAATACAAGTCACTAGTTACTTCTGGGAAGAAACAAGACACAGTCAGGAGAAGTATACTGGGGACTTCAGAGGTAAAGGCGAATGCTCTAAATTTGAGTTGCAGGTACAATTGATTTTATTTTTAATTTTGAAACCATTAATATACCTAAATACAATCATGTGTTGCTTAATGACAGGGATGCTATCTAAGAAATGTGTCCTTAGGTGCCTTTGTCCTTGTGCCAATATCATAGAGCATCTTTCACAAACCTAGATGATAGAGGCTACCTACACACCTAGGCTATATGAAATAGCCTATTGCTCCCAGATTACAAACCTGTACAGCAGGTCATTACACTGAGTACTATAGGGAAGTATCTGTGTATCTAGATATATTTAAATGTAGAGAAGGTACAGTAAAAATACTCTATTTTAATCTTGGGGACCACCACTGTATATACGGCCTGTTATTGACCAAGATATCATTACGTTGTGCATGACTGTATATATAAATAGCATATTTCCGTGTGCACGTATTTATGTATATATATAGTTAACCCTTGAATAACATGGATTTGAACTGCATTGGTCCCCTTGTATGTGGATTTAGTTTCACCTCTGCCACCCCGGAGACAGCAAGACCAACGCCTTCTCTTCCACCTCCTCCTCAGCCTATTCAATAGGAAAACACTGAGGATCAAGACCTTTATGATGATCCACTTTCACTTGATGATTAGTAAATATATTTTCTCTTCCTTGTGATTTTCTTAATAACATTTTCTCTAGCTTGCTTCATTGTAAGGATATGGTGTATAATACTTATAACATACAAAATACGAGTTAATCCACTCTTTATGTTATTGGTAAGACTTCAGGTCAATAGTAGGCTATTAGTAGTTAAGATTTTGGTGAGTCAAAAGTTATGCAACAAATTTTCTGCTGTGCCAGGATGGTGGAGGAGGTCAATGCCCCAACCAAAGTGTTGTTTATGGGTCAAGTGTATATTTACTTTTTTATGTATGATATAGCCATAGTAAAATTAAAATTATTAATGGATACACCAATTACTTCTGTTTACAGGTCAATTTTGACTTTACCCACAAGGCCAAGATTTATTTTTTAGTAGAAACAAAGCAAAACTGGCACCTGTAGCTCTCTGTATTTTCAACTTTGCATTTGGGCTTAAAGTGTGCAAGTATTTCTTGACAATCTTCCCGGAGAGACTAGAATTTATCCAGCAGCCAAAGAGTTGAGTCCTGTACAGAAACTACACATCCAATGAAAACATTTTCATTTATTATTATCCTTTCTTATGGATATCTGTGTATTTGATCAGCTTCAATTGCACTCCATGTTAACACTTTGCTGGCTTGTTTGAACTTAAAATTCCACACATACTCAGAATGCAAAACAAGCAAATAAACACATTAAAAATGCATGGTGTGCATCTATAATGCCTTTACTGTTTAGGTCTCGCTAGGCTTTGTTATTCCCGAGATGTGAAAGACGTTGATTGACCCTGAAGAAGCTGAGGTTGTTTGATATGTCAGGCTGTGGCAAGGTTATGAAGAGCATAAAATAAACAGTTACAAACAAAGTCCTGGGGACTCTGTGGCAGGGAGAGTGACATGCTTGATTCTACATGGGGGCCTCAGTGGGGACATTGGAGATGGAACTTAGAGGCCCAGTGGGAAAGGTGAGGGAGTGTGAGACAAAGGAAATATCATTAGTAAAAACAGAGGAGTCACCAGATTTGATATCATAACAAAAGCAGTGACATACTTCTCCTCTTTCAATTTTCTCCAGGAAGGAGAGGTGGCATGTCCTGCAAGGAGAGGTGCCTTCTTCCTTCTCATTTCTTTCTGATGCTCAGGTGAGCTGGCTTTGTGCTGCGTACAGTACAGAGTGAAGAGAGACACTCTCACCAGATCTGAGAGTACATGGTGGATTTGTTTTCCCACTGAATGGCACTTTACAAAGTCATTTAACTTTCTTTTTGAAAAATTTACTTTAAACAACCTCTTTCAAAGTCACTAAAGAGAAATCTGTTAAAATGAACTTTCTTTTTCTTTTAGCCTCATTCTGGCCCAAATCGAATCATTTTTAAAGACACTGATCTTGTATAGGATACTGTTAGAGGAAGGCCTAGAACAATGGCAGGTTTGGGCTGTGTGTGAACCAGGACTTTGCAGTCCCCTTTCCAACATCTACTAGGGCCAGGGCCATGCTCCTCACTGTAGGAGCTGCACGCTCTGCATGATGTCTGGAAATTAAAGCATGGTTTTCTCCCCTCTTACTCATCCCTTAAGCATTAGTATTAATTTTTATTGATTTGCAAAAATACATAGTAAGGCAAAATTCAATTTCAAAAAGCTTCCACTGTGGGAAAGCTTTTACTAGGTTATAACCTCGTTAATTTATGTTCAATTCTAATTCTCCCTTACTGAACACAGCCATACACTTGTGACCCAAGATTTTAGTCTGTCTTTATAGCCTGCTTATAAGTTACTCCCCATGCATAAGCCAATACATGAGGAAGGCAGCCATTGTTAACCCTTCTGGCTACTGAGGGTTTAAAGTAACTTTCTCCTGCAAAACCCAATGAAGTGAAGGGCTGGAGTATAGTTTTCCATTCTTATGTAACCCAGAATTACTGATGCGGATATCAAATTTCAGAAGACAATCATTAGCCCTCCATTCAACTACTCAGTAACCAGAATGAGCACCATTGCTCTAGTTAGAATGCCATTTATTGCTTCTTTATCGGTTTAAATTAGGTATGCCTTTTGCTGCTTTTGAATCTAAATGCCCTCCTTAGTACCCAAATTATAAATGTTTGTTGGATACCTGCTCAGGGCTCAGGGCTGGGGATACTAAAAGAAGCAGCAATTCTTGTCTTTTAGGAGCTCCCTACTGTATTTAGACTGGTAAACCAATAATGCAACTTAATGCGTAAATGATGCAATGAAGTGCTGAAGAAACATAGAAGAAGGACAAGACAGTAGGGGCGACTTCCCAAAAGATGAGGTTCAAGCTGATTCTGAACGTATAAAGTTCAGCCACTGAAAGAGGATGGCATAGAGCATCCCAGGCAAAGCGAACACCATGGTGGAAGAAACCATAGGATGCAATTTACCTGGGGAAAAGGGAGGGTATGTGTGTGTCTGCATGCACACACACGCGTGGGTTGTGGAAGAGAGAGAGAAGGGAGTGCTGGCAGGGGAAGCTAGACAGGAGGACAGAGGCTAGATTGCGAGCAACCTGTGTGCCAAAGTGAGGAGGTGCTGGGGGATCATGAACATAAGAGGAGCTTGATCTGACAGCAATGCCTTTATCTCACCTCACAGTGAGTGTAAACCACCAGTGTAAACCAAGGCTTGTCCCATATTTGTACAAAACTGCATTGCCATATAGGCATAAAGACTATCTGAAGCTAACAAATACGTCAGACCCCTAATCAATAAATTTCCTAATTTCTCTTTTCTTTGTGACTATTTATCTGCATTAACTCCACATAGGTACAGAAGGAAGAAAATCGATGCTGTGGCTTGGCACAGTGGCTCACGCCTGTAATCCCAGCACTTTGGGAGGCCAAGGCCCGTGGATCACCTGAGGTCAGGAGTTCGAGACCAGCCTGACCAACATGACAAAACCCTGTGTCTACTAAAAATACAAAAATTAGCCGAGCATGGTGGCGCATGCCTGTAATCTCAGCTACTCGGGAGGCTGAGGCAGGAGAATTGCTTGAACTCAGGAAGCAGAGGATGCAGGGAGCCAAGATTGATTGTCCCACTGTACTCCAGATGGGGCAACAAGAGTTAAACTCCATCTCAAAAAAATAAAAAAGAAAGAAAAGAAAAAAGAAAATCAATGCTATAACATGAACATTTAAAAACACTTACCAAAATTTCTAGAAGGTATTAAGGTATTTACTCAGGAGGTTTTTAAGTCTATCAGACAAATAATGTCATTTATGTGGAAATTTCAGCATATTCCAAGAACCTAGAAATGATTTCAAGAAATTAAAATCTGGGTAAAGGATATTACCTCTACTTCTATATCAATAGTTTGTTGTTTTCAAGGGCCATCCAAGGGAGAAGGAAACTCCAAGAAATAATGTACGTTTATAGATTAAGTCCCAAATGCAAAATTGCAAATGCAAAAATAAAAATGTAATTAATTGTCATTATTTGTTTGTTTATTTGTTTTCTTTGTTTTGTGGGACAAAAGCCTGATAATGGCACCACTTTCAGAAAGGTTTTTTCTCCTGTCTATCAGGTTTTAAGGACAATTCGCAACATATACACATATACTCACCCAAATTTTAGAGAGGAAGAAACATTACAAATTATTTACTCCAGTTCTGCAATTTGTGCTGATAAAGGAATTGAGATTTAGAGAGGAAAAGTAACTATTTCAGGTTCACCAGTAAGTGAGGCACAATCCAGGCAGGCAGGGAGGAAGGCGTCCTCAGTCCTCTGCTGGCGCATCTTCATAGATTTTACATTTCCTCCCTACCGTCTTCCTCCCTCCTACCCGTTTGTTTTTGTCTTTCTTTCCTCCTTCCCTACCTCTCCATCCTTTATTTCCCTCCTTATTTCCTTCCTTCCTTCCTCCATTTCTCCCTCTCTCCCTTCTTTCCCTCCCTCTCTCCCTCTCTCCCTTCTTTCCCTCCCTCTCTCCCCCTCCCTCCCTCCCTTCCTTCCTTCCTTCCTTCCTCCCTGTTTCCTTCCTTCCCTCCCTCCCTCCTTCCTTCCCTCCGTCCTTCCTTCTTCCTCTCTTCCCAAGAGTTAATTTATTATAAACTTTTTTAAACACAAACTATGGTTACTTTATAAGAAGCCTTTCTTCCATCCTCACATATATTTGTATGAATTTATCAATCTGCCCTTATCTATGTTTGTAGAAATTCTTTAAAAGGGCAACCAAACATTTCCCAATGAGCTTTTTCTGATTATTTCAGTGAAGTTTCCAGCTGCTTTGTGAGTGCATTAAGATGGAAACTTGCCAAGGGTCATGCTTTAGTCATCATATCCTTAAGCAGTGTAAACTCACTATGACTCTGCAGCAACCTCTATCATGGGATCTTTGAAAGGAAAATAGACTAAGCCATCTCCTTCTATTTTCTGGTCTAAATGGTCCATCTCAGTCACCACATGTAAATGTCTATCATCCTCTGGCTCCTTTTAACCGACTTGAGCCGGCCACCTCTCTGTGTCAAAGGCTACTCTTGGGAGCTCCCTGAGATTCTGATTTGAGTGAGTCTTTCAGAAAAGACATGCATTTGCCCCTCATTTGGAGTTAGGCCATGGGATTAACCTCAAAGTGCTTCCCTTGGGCAGATTCAAAATAAGCTTCACAGAAGATGTGAAGTTGGTCTTTGAACTTTCAAGAAGAGGCCTCTGAAACCCAGAGGGCTGGCAGCGAGACAAGTTGTGTGGAGACTTTGCAGCTCCTGCGCCTTCTAAACAATTAGATAAAAATCAGGTTGGCCAACGTCCTTTTTTTTGCGGGAAGGGAATGATATATGCTTTTGCCAAAAGTCTCCTCTTGTGACCAGTGTGATTTTAATTACATTTTTTGGCATCGTCTAAAACCCTGAACCAGAAAATCTACCTAATTCGAAACAAAAACAAACAAGCAGAACCTCAAGAAATGAGTCTAAATGCTACAGAGAAAGCTAAGAACATGAAACAAAAAATGTCTAAAGAACTTCAACATTGTCGAGAAAATATTGTCTTTCTTTTAAGGAATAAAAGGGACTCTAGGAAAGTTATCAGTCGTCAAAAAAGAGCTTTAATCAGATTGAAGAGACAACACAATATAAATAATGGAAGAGCCAAAGAAAATTAAAGCCATGCTGTTTAAACTGATGTTGTTCCTATTTTCCTGATGTCCCTGTGTTAATCAGTATAAGTAAAGTGGTTAAATTTATTTTGAACACATATGAAACATTCTTAAGATTCATTGTCTATTAGTAAACATGTCTCTACCTATTTATAAATGTTACATGTAAATGCACACATTCTATTAAGGTCATTAGAATGAGCACTTTTTATGATGTATGGGCTGGCCAGTGACAGTACTGAACCTGTTTTTCTTTTCTCTCTCTCTTTTTTTTTTTTTTTGAGATGGGGTTTCGCTCTTGTTGCCCAGGTTGGAGCACAGTGGTAGCATCTCGGCTCACCGCAACCTCCACCTCCCAGTTTCAAGTTATTCTCCTGCCTCAGCCTCCCGAGTAGCTAGAATTACAGGCATGTGCCACCACCCCCAGACAATTTTGTATTTTTGGTAGAGAGGGGGTTTCTCCATGTTGGTCAGGCTAGTCTCAAACTCCCGACCTTAGGTGACCTGCCCGTCTCGACCTCCCAAAGTGCTGGGATTACAGGCATGAGCCACCGTGCCCGGCCCAACCTGTTTTTCAAAAAGACCAATTATTTTGATCAAATCTGCAGGAATATAATTAGCGTGAAAGAAGAAAGAAGAAAGAAAGGAAAGAAGAAAGGAAGAGAAGGAGGGAGGAGGATGGAAGTGAGGAAGAGAGATGAAGAGAGAGGGAAGAAAGAAAGAAAGAAAGAAAGAAAGGGAAAGGAAGGAGAAGAGAGGGTGGGAGGGGGAGAAATGAAAGAAAAAAGGAAGGAAGCAGAGAAGAAAAAAAGTGCAGGAAAGAAAGAGAGGGAGGAGAGTGATGAAAGATGAAAGGAAGCATAGATAGATGGGAGGACAGATGGACAGGAAGGGGGAAAGAAGGGAGGGGAGAGAAAGAAGAATGGAGGGAAGGAAAGAAAGAGGAAGGAAGGAAGGAAGAGAGAGGAAGAAAGGGGAAGAAAAGAAGGAAGGAAGAGAAAGAAAAGGAGAGAAGAAGGAAGGAAGAGGGAAGGAAGGAAGGAGAGAGGAAGGAAGGGGAAGAAAAGAAGGAAAGAAGAAAAAGAAGGAAGGAAGGAAGAAGGAAGGAAGAAGGAGTGATGGAGGGTGGCAGGGAGGGAAGAAGGAAGAAAGCAAGAGGCTCAGTTATTTTTGTGTTTTGCCATGACTGCTTTAGCAACAACAGATGCAGACGACAGTAGAGGAGTCAGGAATTCCATGTCCGATGAAGAGACTGTGAGCAGTCCCTGGCCTCGTGGGCACCTGCGGCTGTGAATGCCGAGGACAAAACGGTCATCCTCGACTTGCTTTTTTAAAAAGAGCAGTCCTTTTGATGAAACCATTAGGAATACGATTATTTGGCACTTTCACTTTTTACCTGATTTCTGTACACTCATCTCCTTTTGTTAAAGAACTCTTTAAAAAATGTGTATTATTAAAATAAAGGGGACAAAGTTAAGTTTAACACATTTTCCAAGGCTAAAAATTACATTAGGACAAACGAGATCCCCTCATGAACCAAGTAACCAGATCTGGAGGTGTGTGTTATCTCCATGGAGAAAATGTGAGTTTAAGTGAAACCAGAGGAGGGGGTCATTCTGCACCTGACCCCGGATGCCTCTGCACAAGCCTGACTCTCATTCCAAACTCGTCAGCAGCGGACAGACTTCTGTACAGAGGGGCTTTGTGGCCGTGTGGGGTATTTATTTCAAGCTAGTTTTTCATCTGGAGTCAGAGGAAACATTTAAAACCCAACGAGGTGAACTGCAGAAAGAAAGCAAACTCCAAAAGGAAGGTATATCTAGAGATTGCTCATTTGTAAACACCCGACTAGTCAAAGACAGTAGAGATCTCATTATTCTTCACCTTTACCAGAAAACCAAGGTCTAAGAGAAGCACCTCTCCAGGTGGAGATAGCGCAAATTTACACTAAGGGAGCCCAACGCCTCAGAAATCTGGTGTTAATTCTGAGCACTCAGCACTTAAGAGAAAATGTATCTTTCAGGGATGAAGTGAATAGTTTTGTAAGTCCGTTTTAGTTATCTGTTTTTAAGAGAGTGACCATGTTTATTTTTTAAAATTAGAAAGTTTCTATATGTGTATGTAGACTTCTTGTTTTAATAATTTAGATTATTTTAAAAACGTCTTCTGGGGAACAATACTTTCTAAGGTGCTAGTAGTTGTTGCTTAAAAAAAAATTATTCTTGGCCAGGCACGATGGCTCATGCCTGTAATCCCAGCACTTTGGGAAGCCGAGGTGGCAGGTCACCTGAGGTCAGGAGTTCAAGACCAGCCTGGTCAACATGATGAAACACCATCTCTACTAAAAATATAAAAAGTAGCTGGGCGTGGTCGCACATACCTGTAGTCCCAGCTACTGGGGAGGCTGAGGCAGAAGAATCGCTTGAACCTGGGAGACAGAGGTTGCAGTGAGCTGAGATCACACCATAGCACTCCAGCCTGGGCAACAGAGCGAGACTTTGTCTACAAAAAAAAAAAAAAATTGTTCTTTATCTCAACTCATTGAGAAAATATTGACCAAAAATTTCAGTTAATTGAAGACTTCTTGAAAGGTTCTCAGTCTTTCAGTTTGCTTCTTAATCTTGACAACAAAATGATTCTCAGTAGGAGCAAATTTTGGAAAATACTGATTAACATCACAGAATATTAATATTGAATAAGGAATCTGAAGTAATCTAATAAAATTGTTCTCTGACCTGGGTATTCATTAGAATTGTGAAGGATCCTACAAGAGAAATTTATCTTCTTAACTCTGCAGTTGCTATTTAGGAGTTCTCAGATGGGACATAGAAATCTGAAGTTTTAAAACAGTCTCTGGCAATTCAGAAAGATATGGCATTGTTTGGGAACCACCATTGAAGCTACTACCTTGTATTTTACAAACAAGGAAAAGAAATTCCACTTGTAATGCTAAATCATGGGCCTCCAGTACCTAACATACTGCAATCCTACCACAGAATTCCTTACAAAAGTGTTTCCCCACCCCCATTTTCTTGTGATTCACGTCACATCCAAGTTTGAGTGTTGTCTGATGGATGAGGCAACCTGTAGAAGTCTAGCAGACCTAGCAGACACATAGATAATATGCCTGTTTTGAAAGTCATACCCACTGGGTTCTGGTCTCGGCTCTGTCATTAATTAGTAATTTGATTTAGGAAACTTTCTTACTCTTCCCAGGCCTTCCTCTTGTTCCCGATGAGAGGTTTGAACAAAATGTTTTCTTTAGGTCAGTAGCACCTGAGAACGATTCTGCTCTGATTAGACACAAAAATGCGACAGGACATTATTGTGTCGCTCTACAAACATCAGTTCAAATACATATGAATTGCTGACAAATCCTGCCCAAGCTACATGCTTTGCGAGCAAAGTGGACTGGATGCGTAATTCCTGGAGCTAAAAAGGGAAAAGTCCTTCAGACGTCTGCCTACAGCCTGTGCTTGACCCACAAGACAGAGTGACTCATGCATGCCATTTGCTGCAATTCCCTGACCTGAGCAAGCACAAGGGATCAGAAGTCAGACTCATAACAGGAAGTGCTGCTAAAATTATAGCTCCCTCCCTGAACCTGGCCTTCCTGCTATCTGTTCTTTTTGATGGGACATAATTGAGCCAGCTCTGGTTACAGAGACAGAGGCTTGGGAAAGTCAATGGTCGGAATGAAGGTGACCCTGCAGAAGAATCCATCAAAGAATAGAGTTTCTTTGTGCATGCATGCTTTGCGTGGAGGGGGCTGGGTTCAGTTCCCAGGTTTATGACTGAATATCATTTTCGGCTTCAATGCCTAGTGCTGACATGAGTTTCTCCAGATGGCTTTTCTATAAAAAGGTGAGTGCCTTATCATTCATCTTGTCCTTCTCCTTGAACTTTTTAAACTTTCTCTTCAAAAAAATTCTGAACCCCAGACAGGCGCTTTTGGGTCCTGGGCAACCTCTGGTTACAGAACAGGGCCACGACCATGTGGTGGGAGGGGATCCAGCAGCCAGGCTTCTCCCCACACTACAGGGCTTCTGTGAACTGGAAAGGCCTCGAAAATGACTTGGCGCCTGATTTTTATTTTCAGTGGATTTCTAGGAGGCCAAGTTAAAATACAGTTTTAAAAATAAATGACTAATTCATTACAGAAGCACTCTATCTAAAAATTTCCTATTATATATTTAATATATGTGAAATATATTTTATATAAAAGTTTATATACACAAATTTATGTATTTTTTTTATTTTTATTTTTATTTTGTTCGAGACAGAGTCTTGTTCTGTCACCCAGGCTGGAATGCAGTGGCACAATCTCAACTCACTGCAACCTCTGCCTCCCGGGCTCAAGCAATTCTCCTGCCTCAGCCCCCCGAGTGGCATGCGCGATCACACCTGGCTAATTTTAGTGTTTTTAGTAGAGATGGGGTTTTGCCATGTTGGCCAGGCTGGTCTCGAACTCCTGACCTCATGATCGACCTGCCTCGGCCTCCCAAAGTGCTGGGATTACAGGCGTGAGCCACAGCACCTGGCCATAAATTTATGTACCTATAATATATATAATAAATGTGTATATTTTAATCAAAATGATGAATTGAGGAGGACACAGTAGTAAAAGTGTTTCATAGACTGAGAAATCCCCCAGAAGCCTCACTTGTTGGCAGTCTCCTTCTAGAACTGTAGATGGAAGCTGCATGCCAGGGACACGAGAGCCTGTGGGGAAACTGCACACTCAGCTTGCTTCCTTGTCTGTGCCCAGGACACGTACCTCCTACTCCATCCCCTTGGCGGTTAGATGGCACTCCTCCTTCAAGTCCTAGCTGAACCTTGCCCCTGCTCTTCTCAGGCAGAGTTAGGTCCATTTTTCCCAGAGCATCCTGATCATTGTTTCGTCAGAACTCTTCTCCAGATTAGACCCTTTGAAGGAAAGGACCATGAGTTTTCATCTGGGTTCCCAGATCCAAGTACAGGCCTGGGCCCCTAACTTATTCAATAAATACTTATAGACAAAAATTGATTTGATATGCCAAGCCATGTTCTCATTTGTTTATTCAGTAAATATTCACTGAATGTCATTCCCATGCCTGGCACTATCCTAGGGCTTGAAGGCTGGAGATGAAAATGGACCTGCTCTCGTGGAGTTCGTGTTCCAGTCAAAGGAAAAAGGGCAATATGTACCCATATGAATAAAGAAATAATTTAACATCACACTGAATACTATGGAGAAACTAGAATACATAATAGATTTGAAAGTAAATTGATAGGTAGATGGTGTCTAATGTCAAGGCTGACCTCTTTGAGAAGGTAATGATTGAACTGAAATCTACAAAAACAAGGTAGACTTAGTCCTGTGGGTATTTAGGAAACATATCTTCTGAGTGTAGTTTATCCAAAGTGAAACAAACAAACAAAAAACAGAGGTGGGAGGAAGATGATATGTTTTGAAACTGAAATGAAGAAGTCCAATATAGCTAAACTATGGCAAATAAGAGTGAGAGATGTTGGCAGTGGCAAATTCACGAAAGGTTAGAAAGTTGTGAGGAAGATTTAATTATAATCCTAAACCCCTGGAAGACTTACAGCAGGAGAACCTTGTGACATTTTTGACTTAAATGACTGTTGTGGATATTGTATAGAGTGTGGGTCCAAGAGTCATCTGATAAACAAAAACATGGAACTGATGACCCCAGAGCAGATATCTGAGGGCAGGGCTAATAGACGTGGCCAAAGCTGGACCTATACATTTGGGAGACCTCAGAATATGCACTGAGCACAGGACTGTGGGGAATAGATGAGATTATCTAAGGAGACAGTGGAGATGGCAAAGAGACGGAACAAAGGGAGATAAATACAGGACACTGACATATTTGGAGTTCTGGCAGACATGAGGAATTAGCAAAGGAGGCTGAGAAGAAAAGGACTGACGCAGGAAGGTTTTGTGACTCCCAGAGACTGCAGTGTCTGAGAGAGAGTCACTCGCTAATGCTACCAATGCTCCGGAATAGTTGGGTAAGATACGGAACAGGTAATTAACTAGTAAATTTGAGAATATGAAAGTCATTGGTGACTGACAAAAAAATCATTATATTGGTGGCAACAAAGATCGAAATGAAGTAGGTTAAGAAAAACATACAATGTGAAAAATGGAAATAGCAAGGATCATGTTGTAAAAGGGAGAAAGAAAGTGGAGGCACTCTTTGAGAGAGATGTGGGGTCAAATGAGGTTTGATGTTTCGTATGGATAATATTCACACATGCATAAGGCCAGGAAAGCTAGTGGACAAAGTCTAACAAAGAGTGAGACACTGAGATGAAGCAGAGGTGAAAGATACTGCTAGAAGAAGTTCCTGAGTACCCTGGAGAGAATGAGATACAGCACACAAGGAAAAACGGGCTTTAGGTAAAGCCAGAATATTCCTTTCTTTGACTAGAAACTCGTAGTAAGTGCACATCTCAAGACATTAGTTCATCTTTTTTCAGGTATGAGGTGAGGTCATATGCTGAGAGTTGAGGCCAGGAAAGTGCCAGAAGTTGAAAGAGAGAGACGACATGAAATAGCCAACTCTGAGAATGGAATGTTGGGTTCATCTAAGTGTCTGTCAATGCTTTTGGACATACACTGGAAGACATATTTAGACATCTCAGCCGTGTAAATGTATCCAGCAACATGTAGTTACAGAGAAGCTGCATGGGGTTGGCTGAGAGTTGGCAGGCTAAGCATTTCCTCATTGAGAGGGAGAGTGGAGAGAGGGGCACAGGGGCGAGGGTGCTTTATGAGAGCCATAGATAACAGGATGGTGGGGTCTAAATCAGAGTATGTGAGAACAGGAGCAAGCAGAATGGAGAGAATAAAAATAAAAGGTTGAAGCCAGGCATGCTGGTGGCCCAGTAGTCCAGCTGCTCCAGAGGTGGGAGGATCACTCAAGCCCAGGAGTTTAAGGTCAGCCGGGACAACATAGTGAGGCCCTGTCTTATAAAAAAAAAAAAAAAAAGATAAAGAAAGAAAAGGAAATGGGCAGTCGTCATCTTGGAAGCCTTTTGAGAAAGTTCAGGCATGCCCATGACAGTGAGTGGCTGAGTTAGGTGTAGATGAAAGATCACTGGGGAGGAGGTTGTCAAAGAGTGAGAGTCAAATAGATAATTTATTTCATACTCAAGTCACCTGGAGAGATGCTTGTAGACATGGTGGAGAGGGAAGCAAAAGCCCTGGACAGGGGATGACCAGGAATGTGGGGGAGTTTGGTAGAGGAGAGCAATAAGAAGAGGTGAAGATTAATGATTCGTGTCAGAAAAGACTGTATTTTTCTAACAACAGGAAAACAGATACTTTTTTATATTGTAGCACAAGGTTTTCTAGTGAGGGTCCAACAGCCTTCGCTTGTTTATGAAGGGAGCATTGTCCCTCCCCATCTCCTCTTGTGTCTTAAAGAGAGGTTGATAAAGGCTGCCCAGTCTCTCTGAGGCTTGAGCCCTTCTCCAACTGGGCCAAAGTGAGAAGGCCTCCTCCAACAGCCAGAGGCTCTGAAACCTCCTGGCACTATACTCTTTTAAGAGCACAGAATGTCAGACAAAGCCATAGATGTATTACTTCTACCACTATTAGGTGCTGTGTCTGCACCATTGAGAAAAATAAAAGACCTAAGTCCACCTTGAATTCTAGAAGAATTCATAAAGGCAGGATAAATGCCATCACTGATCAGTACTGCAGGAGCATGAAAAGGAGAGTCACTAACTGTACTTGGGACTCTTGGGAAGAACCAGCTGTCATTTATGCTTAGCTTAAGGAAGAAATACACATTTTCTAGGTGGAAAAGAGAAGGAAGGAAGTTCTAGACAGAGGGACTAACATAAATGAACTCGCAAGTGATCTGAGCAAGCCTGCTGTGATGTGGGAATGGCAGAAAGTCGGTGTGACTGAAGCCCAGTGTGCCTGTGAGTGGGGCGTGGGAAGGGTTAGGAGGGAGACAGAGGAGAAGTTTCATGGCATAGCAATGACAGGCTGAACTCTGGCTCTGGGAAAAATGTGTGTCCGATCAAATTGTGTCGAGTTGCATTCTTCAGTCGCATAGACCTCTGCTGTTGTTCGGAAGTGGCAATCAACTAAAACTGAAGAAGCAACTTTACAACTAGTGCTGTCAAGGGCTGTCTGTGGATCCTGAAGAAATATCCAGTAAAGTATCCTATCTGCATCACAAAACAAGGAGCCAGGACTATTTCTTCTGCAGGTAAAGTCAGACAGATGTGCACCCACAAGGGAATAACAATAATGCCCCCACTTTCTCCCCAGACTCCTAGATCCTCTGGTAGAATCAGCAAGAATGGTGTTCCAACTTCTCAGGATTGTCTCCAAGGTAGCTGCAATATCCTCAGTTGCGCTCTAGGCTAAGGGCATTATCTAAAGTTGTGCTAGTGTCTTCATTATGGTAATACTGAGAAAGATGATATCAAAGCTCTTGCAGTATTTCATAACCTATAAAACACTTTTAAAAACATCACATTAACTTGACAAAGAATGTATAGGCAGTATTAACTTCAATCTAGAAATGGACTCAGGGGCCGAGAGAGGCCACACAGCTATAGAACATCTAAAATCATGGCTACTAATTTTTATCTTAGTGATCTTGAGTTCTTAGTTTAAAAAGTCATAACTTAAAAGAAAACTTCACAAAATACTTATCTGTTTCCTGAGTGTATAGATTGTAATAGCTCCACTCAAAGAAATAGTCATTTCCCTGGATAGCTATGATTTTTTTATTTTATTTTATTTTATTTTTTATTATACTTTAAGTTCTAGGGTACATGTGCATAATGTGCAGGTTTGTTACATATGTATACTTGTGCCATATTGGTGTGCTGCACCCATCAACTCGTCAGCACCCATCAATTCGTCATTTATATCAGGTATAACTCCCAATGCAATCCCTCCCCCCTCGCCCCTCCCCATAATAGGCCCTGATGTGTGATGTTCCCCTTCCCGAGTCCAAGTGATCTCATTGTTCAGTTCCCACCTATGAGTGAGAACATGCAGTGTTTGGTTTCCTGTTCTTGAGATAGTTTGCTAAGAATGATGGTTTCCAGCTGCATCCATGTCCCTACAAAGGACGCAAACTCATCCTTTTTTATGGCTGCATAATATTCCATGGTGTATATGTGCCACATTTTCTTAATCCAGTCTGTCACAGATGGACATTTGGGTTGATTCCAAGTCTTTGCTATTGTGAATAGTGCTGCAATAAACGTACGTGTCCATGTGTCTTTATAGCAGCATGATTTATAATCCTTTGGGTATATACCCAGTAGTGGGATGGCTGGGTCATATGGTACATCTAGATCTAGATCCTTGAGGAATCGCCATACTGTTTTCCATAATGGTTGAACTAGTTTACAATCCCACCAACAGTGTAAAAGTGTTCCTATTTCTCCACATCCTCTCCAGCACCTGTTGTTTCCTGACTTTTTAATGATTGCCATTCTAACTGGTGTGAGGTGGTATCTCATTGTGGTTTTGATTTGCATTTCTCTGATGGCCAGTGATGATGAGCATTTTTTCATGTGTCTGTTGGCTGTATGAATGTCTTCTTTTGAGAAATGTCTGTTCATATCCTTTGCCCACTTTTTGATGGGGTTGTTTGTTTTTTTCTTGTAAATTTGTTTGAGTTCTTTGTAGATTCTGGATATTAGCCCTTTGTCAGATGAGTAGATTGCAAAACTTTTCTCCCATTCTGTAGGTTGCCTGCTCACTCTGATGGTAGTTTCTTTTGCTGTGCAGAAGCTCTTTAGTTTAATGAGATCCGATTTGTCAATTTTGGCTTTTGCTGCCATTGCTTTTGGTGTTTTAGACACGAAGTCCTTGCCCATGCCTACGTCCTGTATGGTACTACCTAGGTTTTCTTCTAGGGTTTTTATGGTATTAGGTCTAACATTTAAGTCTCTAATCCATCTTGAATTAATTTTCATATAAGGAGTAAGGAAAGGATCCAGTTTCAGCTTTCTACTTATGGCTAGCCAATTTTCCCAGCACCATTTATTAAATAGGGAATCCTTTCCCCATTTCTTGTTTCTCTCAGGTTTGTCAAAGATCAGATGGCTGTAGATGTGTGGTATTATTTCTGAGGACTCTGTCCTGTTCCATTGGTCTATATCTCTGTTTTGGTACCAGTACCATGCTGTTTTGGTTACTGTAGCCTTGTAGTATAGTGTGAAGTCAGGTAGCGTGATGCCTCCAGCTTTGTTCTTATGACTTAGGATTATCTCAGCAATGTGGGCTCTTTTTTGGTTCCATATGAACTTTAAAGCCGTTTTTTCCAATTCTGTGAAGAAAGTCATTGGTAGCTTGATGGGGATGGCATTGAATCTATAAATCACCTTGGGCAGTATGGCCATTTTCACGATATTGATTCTTCCTATCCATGAGCATGGTATGTTCTTCCATTTGTTTGTGTCCTCTTTGATTTCACTGAGCAGTGGTTTGTAGTTCTCCTTGAAGAGGTCCTTTACATCCCTTGTAAGTTGGATTCCTAGGTATTTTATTCTCTTTGAAGCAATTGTGAATGGAAGTTCATTCATGATTTGGCTCTCTGTTTGTCTGTTACTGGTGTATAAGAATGCTTGTGATTTTTGCACATTAATTTTGTATCCTGAGACTTTGCTGAAGTTGCTTATCAGCTTAAGGAGATTTTGGGCTGAGACAATGCAGCTTAAGGAGATTTTGGGCTGAGACAATGGGGTTTTCTAAATATACAATCATGTCATCTGCAAACAAGGATAATTTGACTTCTTCTTTTCCTAACTGGATACCCTTTATTTCTTTCTCTTGCCTGATTGCCCTAGCCAGAACTTCCAACACTATGTTGAATAGGAGTGGTGAGAGAGGGCATCCCTGTCTTGTGCCAGTTTTCAAAGGGAATACTTCCAGTTTTCGCCCATTCAGTATGATATTGGCTATGGGTTTGTCATAAATAACTCTTATTATTTTGAGGTACGTTCCATCAATACCGAATTTATTGAGCTTTTTTAGCATGAAGGGCTGTTGAATTTTGTCAAAAGCCTTTTCTGCATCTATTGAGATAATCATGTGGTTCTTGTCTTTGGTTCTGTTTATATGCTGGATTACGTTTATTGATTTGCAAATGTTGAACCAGCCTTGCATCGCAGGGATGAAGCCCACTTGATCATGGTGGATAAGCTTTTTGATGTGCTGCTGAATCCGGTTTGCCAGTATTTTATTGAGGATTTTTGCATCGATGTTCATCAGGGATATTGGTCTAAAATTCTCTTTTTTTGTTGTGTCTCTGCCAGGCTTTGGTATCAGGATGATGTTGGCCTCCTAAAATGAGTTAGGGAGGATTCCCTCTTTTTCAATTGATTGGAATAGTTTCAGAAGGAATGGTACCAGCTCCTCTTTGTACCTCTGGTAGAATTCAGCTGTGAATCCATCTGGTCCTGGACTTTTTTTGGTTGGTAGGCTATTAATTATTGCCTCAATTTCAGAGCCTGCTATTGGTCTATTCAGGGATTCAACTTCTTCCTGGTTTAGTCTTGGAAGAGTGTAAGTGTCCAGGAATTATCCATTTCTTCTAGATTTTCTAGTTGATTTGCGTAGAGGTGTTTATAGTATTCTCTGATGGTAGTTTGTATTTCTGTGGGGTCGGTGGTGATATCCCCTTTATCATTTTTTATTGCATCTATTTGATTCTTCTCTCTTTTCATCTTTATTAGTCTTGCTAGCGATTTGTCAATTTTGTTGATTTTTTCAAAAAACCAACTCCTGGATTCATTGATTTTTTGGAGGTTTTTTGTGTCTCTATCTCCTTCAGTTCTGCTCTGATCTTAGTTATTTCTTGCCTTCTGCTAGCTTTTGAATGTGTTTGCTCTTGCTTCTCCAGTTCTTTTAATTGTGATGTTAGAGTGTCCATTTTAGATCTTTCCTGCTTTCTCTTGTGGGCATTTAGTGCTATAAATTTCCCTCTACACACTGCTTTAAATGTGTCCCAGAGATTCTGGTATGTTGTATCTTTGTTCTCATTGGCTTCTGAATGACTACTTGTACCCAGTAGTCATTCAGAAGCAGGTTGTTCAGTTTCCATGTAGTTGAGCGGTTTTGATTGAGTTTCTTAGTCCTGAGTTCTAGTTTGATTGCACTGTGGTCTGAGAGACAGTTTGTTATAATTTCTGTTCTTTTACATTTGCTAAGGAGTGCTTTACTTCCAATTATGTGGTCAATTTTGGAATAAGTGTGATGTGGTGCTGAGAAGAATGTATATTCTGTTGATTTGGGGTGGAGAGTTCTATAGATGTCTATTAGGTCCACTTGGTGCAGAGATGAGTTCAATTCCTGGATATTCTTGTTAACTTTCTGGTTCGTTGATCTGTCTAATGTTGACAGTGGAGTGTTGAAGTCTCCCATTATTATTGTATGGGAGTCTAAGTCTCTTTGTAAGTCTCTAAGGACTTGCTTTATGAAGTTGGGTGCTCCTGTATTGGGTGCATATATATTTAGGATAATTAGCTCTTCCTATTGAATTGATCCCTTTACCATTATGTAATGGCGTTCTTTGTCTCTTTTGATCTTTGACGGTTTAAAGTGTATTTTATCAGAGACTAGGACTGCAACCCCTGCTTTTTTTTGTTCTCCATTTACTTGGTAGATCTTCCTCCATCCCTTTATTTTGAGCCTATGTATGTCTCTGCATGTGAGATGGGTCTCCTAAATACAGCAGACTGATGGGTCTTGACTCTTTATCCAGTTTGCCAGTCTGTGTCTTTTAATTGGAGCATTTAGTCCATTCACATTTAAGGTTAATATTGTTATGTGTGAACTTGATCCTGCCATTATGATATTAACTGGTTGTTTTGCTCATTAGGAAACACTGCATCTCACTAGGAAGATGCAGTTTCTTCCTAGCCTCGATGGTCTTTACATTTTGGCATGTTTTTGCAATGGCTGGTACCGGTTGTTCCTTTCCATGTTTAGGGCTTCCTTCAGGGTCTCTTGTAAGGCAGGCCTGGTGGTGACAAAATCTCTAAGCATTTGCTTATCTGTAAAGGATTTTATTTCTCCTTCACTGATGAAACTTAGTTTGGCTGGATATGAAATTCTGGGTTTAAAATTCTTTTCTTTAAGAATGTTGAGCATTGGCCCCCACTCTCTTCTGGCTTGTAGAGTTTCTGCTGAGAGCTCTGCTGTTAGTCTGATGGGCTTCCCTTTGTGGGTAACCCGACCTTTCTCTCTGGCTGCCCTTAAGATTTTTTCCTGCATTTCAACTTTGGTGAATCTGGCAATTATGTGTCTTGGAGTTGCTCTTCTCGAGGAGTATCTGTGTGGTGTTCTCTGTATTTCCTGAATTTGAATGTTGGCCTGCCCTACTAGGTTGGGGAAGTTCTCCTGGATGATATCTTGAAGAGTGTTTTCCAACTTGGTTCCATTTTCCCCCTCACTTTCAGGCACCCCAATCAGATGTAGATTTGGTCTTTTTACATAATCCCATACTTCTTGCAGGCTTTGTTCAGTTCTTTTTCTTCTTTTTTCTTTTGGTTTCTCTTCTCGCTTCATTTCATTCATTTGATCCTCAATCGCTGATACTCTTTCTTCCAGTTGATCGAGTCGGTTACTGAAGCTTGTGCATTTGTCACGTATTTCTCGTGTCATGGTTTTCATCTCTGTCATTTCGTTTATGATCTTCTCTGCATTAATTAGTCTAGCTGTCAATTCTTCCACTTTTTTTTCAAGATTTTTAGTTTCTTTGCGCTGGGTACGTAATTCCTCCTTTAGCTCTGAGAAGTTTGATGGACTGAAGCCTTCTTCTCTCATCTCGTCAAAGTCATTCTCTGACCAGCTTTGATCCGTTGCTGGCAATGAGCTGCGCTCCTTTGCAGGGGGAGATGCGCTCTTATTTTTTGAATTTCCAGCTTTTCTGCCCTGCTTCTTCCCCATCTTTGTGGTTTTATCTGCCTCTGGTCTTTGACGATGGTGACGTACTGATGAGGTTTTGGTATAGGTGTTCTTCCTGTTTGATAGTTTTCCTTCTAATAATCAGGACCCTTAGCTGTAGGTCTGTTGGAGATTGCTTGAGGTCCACTCCAGACCCTGTTTGCCTGGGTATCAGCAGCAGAGGTTGCAGAAGATAGAATATTGCTGAACAGCGAGTGTACCTGTCTGATTCTTACTTTGGAAGCTTCCTCTCAGGGGTGTACTCCACCCTGTGAGGTGTGGGGTGTCAGACTGCCCCTAGTGGGGGATGTCTCCCAGTTAGGCTACTCAGGGGTCAGGGACCCACTTGAGCAGGCAGTCTGTCCCTTCTCAGATCTCAACCTCTGTGTGGGGAGATCCACTGCTCTCTTCAAAGCTGTCAGACAGAGTCGTTCGCGTCTGCACAGGCCTCTGCTGCTTCCCCTTTTGTTGCTTAGCTGTGCCCTGTCCCCAGAGGTGGAGTCTACAGAGACAGGCAGGTTTCCTTGAGCTGCTGTGAGCTCCACCCAGTTCGAGCTTCCCAGCAGCTTTGTTTACCTACTTAAGCCTCAGCAATGGCGGGCACCCCTCCCCCAGCCTCGCTGCTGCCTTGCAGTTAGATCTCAGACTGCTGTGCTAGCAATGAGGGAGGCTCTGTGGCGGTGGGACCCTCCCGGCCAGGTGTGGATATAATCTCCTGGTGTGCCCGTTTGCTTAAAGCACAGTATTGGGGTGGGAATTACCCGATTTTCCAGGTGTTGTGTGTCTGGGTTCCCCTGGCTAGGAAAAGGGATTCCCTTCCCCCTTGTGCTTACCAGGTGAGGCAATGCCTCGCCCTGCTTCAGCTCTCGCTGGTTGGGCTGCAGCAGCTGACCAGCACCGATTGTCCGGCACTCCCCAGTGAGATGACCCCAGTACCTCGTTGAAAATGCAGAAATCACCGGTCTTCTGTGTCGCTCGTGCTGGGAGTTGGAGACTGGAGCTGTTCCTAATCGGCCATCTTGCTCCGCCCCTCAGCTATGATTTTTTAAGAGTAATAATGATCAACTCATTAACTGTGGTTGCCTTAAAGCACTTTGATGAGATTCATATACATACTCTTGTTATTTAATGGATATTTATTTTAAAGAGCTACTCACTCATGTATTCAGATTACAATAACCCTTCTGCTTAATCTTCCTTAAATGGTTATTGTATTATTTTCAAATGCATTCATGCAGTAGAGTAACACAAAGGTAATTCTATGGATTCACAAAGCAAAGTTGGATATTAACAGCTAGGTATTTTATGTGTTGATTTAACATACGGTAATGCTAAAGTTTAGAATTTCCATCAAATTGGGTTTTCCTAAGGTATAAGGTAAGTGATTATAGCTTTGTTGTGCCACACAAAAATAAAAAATACCATCACATATACACATAAGAATTTGGCTCTGCTTACTCCTCAAATTTTTTATAACTACCTTTCCCTTCAACCATACCCATTTAGTCCATAAATTATAAATGTAGCATTCAACTCCTAGACACTTTGTCTCAAAGCCTTCTAGGAAATAACATAGGTCTTCATTCAATGAAGATTTAATGACTATCTACTTTGATTCTGGCCATGTGGAAGATTGTGGAGATAAAATGTTATTCACCACACATTCAAAGAGTCATAATGGAGTGAGTGATATGAAAAAGTCAACCAAGATTCCAATGAGGCCATGTGTGCTGGGATAGAGAAAAGGAAGGGATAGGTGCCAAGGAGATACAGACAGAGAAGACATTTCTTCAAGAGACTTGGGATTGTTTGCAAAGAACAACAATTTACATAAATCCTTTCCACCCACATTTTCCAGAACTATACCAAGTGGGAGGAAAAGATGGTCTCTATATTAGCAGCAGTTGCAAAAATTAAATTGATTGCTCAGCCCTTAGCGTAAATCTCTGACACCAAATCTCAAACTCTTCTGTTCTTGTTCAAATGTATTAGTTACATCATGCATGCATACAAATAGCATCCTTTTAAGTTGATTTTTTTTTTTAAGACAGAGCCTCACTCTGTTGCCCAGGCTAAAGTACAGTTGTGTGATCTTGGCTCACTGCAACCTCCACCTCCTGGGTTCAAGCGATTCTCCTGCTTCAGCCTCCCAAGTAGCTAACACTACAGGCATGAGTCACTACGCCTGGCTTGTATTTGTAATTTCTATATTTGTAGTAGAGACAGGGTACCCCATGTTGATCAGGCTGGTCTCGAACTCTTGACCTCAAGTGATCCACCTGCCCTGGCCTCCCAAAGTGCTGGGATTATAGGCGTGAGCCATTGTGCCCAGCTTAGGTTGCTGTTGTGAGAGGATTCTGGTCACTGCATTGGCTCTGGACAGCTTCCCTGACACCCAGCTACCACGCCACACCCCGTGTCATCAGTATGATTCGTCAAACCCTAGCTGCTTCCTGAAAGCTACTTCCACCACTCTCAAGGAGATAATGCAATGGTCACCACTTCACAAAAGAGGACCAGGCATTCTAGGAGTTCTGAATTCCAGATATGTGTTTGCTTCCTGCTACTATGGCTCTAGTATGCTTAAGAACAATTCCGTTTATGCCTCTGTTCTGTTACTGCATCTTAGAAAAACAGTTCGAGGGATTGTCGTCAAATTAGGAGGATATACTTGGAGTAATCTAAGGTAAAATATAAACTCTACACATTTACTAAATTCATTTGCAGAAAATCCTCGGTGGGGAAGGGAAGACAAAACACAGATGAGCAGACGTTTTTTGAGCAGCTCAAGGCAGAAAAGCACAAGCATGAGTTCAACTATAAGCTCTCAAGCAGAAATCTAGAGGGTTGATACAGAAGTATACAGGGTGATATGGTTTGGCGCTGTGTCCCCAGCCAAATCTCATGTAGAATTGTAATCCCCACATGTGGGGGTAGGAACCTGGTGGGAAGTGACGGGATCATGGGCGGGTAGTTTCCTCCATGCTGTTCTTGTGACAGTGAGTGAGTTCTCACGAAAGCTGTTGGCTTAAAATTGTTGGTTTAAAGCTCCCCCCACCCCCTCTCCTGCCATTATGTGAAGGTCCTTGCTTCCCCTTCGTGTTCTGCCATGATTGTAAGTTTCCTCAGACCTCCGCAGCCATGCAGAACTGTGAGTCAATCAAACTTCTTTTTTCTTTATAAATTACCCAGTCTCAGGTAGTTCTTTCTATCAGTGTGAAAACAGACTAATATGCAGGGGACTTTCAGTCAAGCTCATTTTAACCAGCAAATTCTAGAAACACTCCATAATTGGTTGCAGTGAACTTTTATTTCTTGAATAATGGCTTGCAGATAATTCCAAGGAATTACTAGCTGGTGCACTGAAGAAATTTAGGGTGTTTTACATATCCAGCAGCCAAGAATAGGTACATACCAGGCATTTATTAAAGAGAATAACCTTGGAATTGTTTGAAATGCTTGTTCTCTGGTGCCATAAAGAAATAGTACTTGAACATAAATTTAATTTCTTCAGCAAGGCCATTTTTATACTTTCTGCAGAAAGGTTACACTCGCTAGCAGTTTTGCCACAAGAATACACCAAACAAAGGAGAGAGTCATTTATAATTTGACATGTCCACCATACTACTGTGTCTGGTTTGTATTGGCTGGGACCTCATTCTGTATTTGTGCTGATTGGCTAGCAACTTAGAACCTTTTAAAAGAGGCAAGGGCAGAGGAGAACAAAGGAAGGAGGAAGTCACTTGTGGAATGCTGAGAAAGGTAAAAACACCTTCAAATAAGGAAGAGGAACAGGCTATGACCTAATGCTTGCTTGGGCAAATATTTAGGCTAAATTGCAGGAGCTAAGAACATAAAGTACATTGATTTCTTTATTATGGCTAGGAGATATTTAAGAATGTTAGCACAGGTCTTTGAATAAATTTTGCTTCTAAGAGAAGTTACTATTTACTCCTACTTAGATGGGGAGGAAAGACTTTGAAGAGGTACCTCTACTTTGCTTTTTACAGAATCAATGCCCTGTTTCATATTTGTCAAAAGCTTATTTGAGACTAACAATATTTAGGGAGCATTACAAGAAAGATACGTGTTTAATCTATTAATCTATGCACTGCATTTATTCGTCATTCATTCAATTATTCTTGTTTGTGTTTTCTTTTTTTTTAGACAGGGTCTTGCTGTGCTGCCCGGGCTAGAGTGCAGTGGTGCCATTGTGCCTCACTGCAACCTCTACTTCCCAGGTTCAAGTAATCCTCTCACTTCAGCCTCCTGAGTAGCTGGGACTACAGGCACACCCCACCCTGCCCATCTAATTTTTGTATGTTTTGTAGGACAGGGGTTTGCCATGTATCCCAGGCTGGTCTCAGACTCCTGAACTTAAGTGATCTTCCTGTCTCGGCTACAAAAACTGTTGGGATTACGGGTGTGAGCCACTTCAGTCTGCCTTCAATTCCTCTTTATTCAACAAATATTTGTCTCTACCATATGCAGGGTACTGTTCCAGAATTCTGATAGGCTATATTTCTGTTTTAAAAGCATATATTCTCTTGGGAAAGATAAACATTAAATAGGTAATAAGTGTTATCTATTCAATCTACCTTAATTCAAGTTAACTTTCTCATAAACTTGTTAATATTTGAAATTTTATATATTGGAAATATTTGAAATTTTCTATATAGAGAGTTTAAAATATTAACAAATGTTATGAGAAAAAATAACTTGAATTACTGTAGACTGGAGAAGTGAGGAGGAGGGGTATCATCCCGGAAAGCTTTTGGAGAGAGGGTCTCAGTGCTGGTACCTACATGCTGAGAAGGAGGCAGAGCAGTGGAGACCTGAGGAGAGACCACCACAGGCGGAGGAAACAGCAGGTGCACAAGAGGCAAAGAAAAGGTGATGATGAGCCCCTTGCTCAGTTATTGTGACCAGAGCGTGGTCACATAGGGGTCAGTGCTAGGGAAAGATGTCAGCAAGTGGCCAGGACAGGCCTTAGGATTCACACTGGGAGTCCCAGCTCTGTCCACTGTAGGAAAAATAGACAGTGGTGAAATAAGTATACAAGTCAGAAGGGAGGAGGAGTCTCTACTGCAGCCCAGGAGCAAGGCAGCCTGTCTTGTGAAAGAACTCAGAGCCACATCAGGGACCACACTCTTGGAATCTTAGTAAATATGGCTTTGTCATGATGCCATAGGCTTCCACTGAGAAATGTAAAGAAACATCCCCATGAAATGCATTGTATTTATTTTAAGCAGTCAGGGGTGAAAGGCGAATAGGATGTGAGTAATTCACCCTGTTGCATAGGGTTTTCCTCAAAAGAATTTTTTGGAAAAAAGAAACTGAAGCCACTGATTTTTATCTCTTCCTAATGTCTGAATAAATGTATTTTATTGAATATCCCCTTTGCTTATTTTCTGACGTCTACTCAACTTGAATCTTTTTCATTGACTTTAAACTTACTGAGGTAAAATGTACATCGAGAAAATTTCACGTGGCAGAGGTATAGAGCCTGACAATTTTTCACCAACTGCATACCTGTGCAATGAGTAGGCAGAGCAAGAAGCAGAACCTAAAAACCTTCCTGGTATTATGTTCCAACTGAACCATTTTTATCTCAGTATGAATTACACATCTCATTATGTTTTCTTCCATATGTTGATTGCTAGAAAATTTATAACCATATTTTGTGTCTCTCACTCAAAACTATCAGAGCCTCACAGCAGGCTTTTATGGACTAACCTCCCATCCTTGGCTTCACTTCTTTTCTTTTCTTTTCTTTTCTTTCTTTCTTTCTTCTTTCTTTCTTTCTTTCCTTCCTTCCTTCCTTCTTCCTTCCTTCCTTCTTCTTTCTTTCTTTTTCTTTCTTTCTTTCTTCTTTCTCTCTCTGTTTCTTTCTTTCCTTCCTTCCTTCCTTCCTTCCTTCTTCCTTCCTTCCTTCTTTCTTTCTTTTCTTTCTTTCTTTCTTCTTCTTTCTTTCTTTTCTTTCTTTCTTTCTTCCTTCCTTCCTTCCTTCCTCCTTCCTTCCTTCTTTCTTTCTTTCTTTCTTTCTTTCTTTCTTTCTTTCTTTCTTTCTTTCTTCTCTTTCTTTCTTTCTTTTGAGACTGAATCTGGCTCTGTTGCCCAGGCTGAAATGCAGTAGCATGATCTCGACTCACTGCAACCTCCGCCTCTCGAGTTCCAGTGATTCTCCTGCCTCAGCCTCCCAAGCAGCTGGGATTACAGGTGTGTGCCACCACCCCCAGATAGTTTTTGTATTTTTAGTAGAGAAGGAGTTTAGCCATGTTGACCAGGCTGGTCTTGAACTTCTGATCTGAAGTGATCCTCCCACTTCAGCTTCGCAAAGTGCTGGGATTATAGACGTGAGCACCACACCCGATCTCACTTTTATCTTTCTTTATACCCTTTGTCTTCACTTCATTCATGGCTTTTGATTTCTCCTATTTCTCTTAATATCATTGAATATGTCTTTGTAAGCAAGGTACAACATTCTGGGAACAAAGTAATGTCAAAGTAATACTTGGAAGAAAAACCTGCCCCTCTGCAAATATTTTGTCAGTCACTTAATAAGGTTTAGTCCAATCAATCCAGAATTTAATACGTGAACTAGAGTCTTCACGCCATCAAGAAAGCAAAAATGATTCTTTGCGCAGGTACTTATGCATGATTAAAACACATAGCTCAGAACATCTGCCTAAAAAATCAGTTCCTATGGGTCAGAAGTCATGGGTCTTTGTTGCAGAGAGTCAGGGACCCCGCATGGAGGGAACAGCTGGAACGAAGGCAGAAGAACATAAATTGTGAAGATTTCATGGACATTTATCAGTTCCCCAAATTAATACTTTTATAATTTCTTACACTTGTCTTTACTGCAATCTCTGAACAAAAATTGTGAAGATTTCATGGACATTTGTCACTTCCCTAATAATACTCTTATAATATCTTATGCCTGTCTTTAATCTCTTAATCCTGTTATCTTCGTATACTGAGAATGTATATCACCTAAGGACCACTATTGTACAAATTGATTGTAGAACATGTGTGTTTGAACAATATGAAATCTGATTGTAAAACATGTGTGTTTGAACAATATGAAATCAGTTCACCCGGAAAAGAACAGAATAACAGCGATTTTCAGGGAACAAGGGAAGATAATCATAAAGTCTGACTGCCTGCAGGGTCGGGCAGAATAGAACCATATTTTTCTTCTTGCAGAAAGCCTATTAATGGATGTGCAAGTAGGAGAAATATTGCTGATTCTTTTCCCAGCAAAGAATAACCGTGGGGAAGGATTGCATTCCTGGGGGTAGGTCTATAGACGGCCACACTGGGATAGTCTGTCTTATGCGGTTGAGATAAGGACTGAAATATGCCCTGGTCTCCTGCAGTACTCTCAGGCTTACTAGGATTGAGAAATTCCAGCCTGGTAAATTCTAGTCAGATCACTTCTCTACTCTTGAACCTTGTTTCCTGTTAAGATGTTTATCAAGAAAATGCATGCACAGTAGGACATAGACTCTCATCAGTAATTCTAATTTTGATGTCACCTTGTGATCTTTATTACCCTTTGAAGCATGTGATCCTTGTGACCTACTCCCTTTTCGTACACCCCCTCCCCTTTTAAAATCCCCAAGAAAAACTTGCTGGTTTTGTGGCTTGGGGTCGTCATCACGGTCCTACCAATATGTGATATCGCCCCCAGTGACACAGCTGTAAAATTTCTCTCTTTTCACTCTTTCTCTTTATTTCTCAGACCAGCTGACACTTAGGGAAAATAGAAAAGAACCTACACTGAAATATTGGGGGCTGGTTCCCCTGATAGGTCTTGAAGCTATTTCCCATGAAGGATGCCACACACCCACAACCATACTGCCTTTTCTGTTCTTGTGCCCAGGGGCTAGATTATTAAGTGGGCTTCAAGATAAACTCTCTGCTTTTTAGAGCCCAGGCAGAGAAGTGCAAGAGGAAACTCACATTCTGGGGCCAGTTGGTCAGTGCAGGCAGCACCTTGTCCTTCGACCAGGACAGGGGCAGTGTTATGGCCCCACAGCCTTGCAGAAGGCCTTGGGTCTCCTCTGTGCTCCAATATCATCTTGACCTGGACCCTACCTGTAGTCTGACTATACCATTTAAAAAGCACAGTGATCCTAGGTTAAAAATGTATTCAATCATTTAATCTATTGGGAGTTTAAAAGTCTATTTACTTAAAAAATAAAACTTTTATTTTTTACCTCAGAACAGTTTTAGACTGTTGACAAAAATGCAAAGATAATGCAGTTTTCATATACCCTCCCTATACCCAGTTTTCTGTGTTTTTAAAGCCTTACATTCGTATAGACCATTTGTTATCATTGATGAATCTGTACTGATAGACTATTACTAAAGGAAGTCTCTACTTCACTAAGATTTCTTTAGCTTTTTACCAAATGTCCTATTTCTGTTCCAGGATAACAAATTATATTTGGTTGCCATGTTTCCTTAGGTTTCTCTTCACTATTACTGTTTTCAGACTTCTCTAGTTTTTGAAGACCTTGACAATTTTGAGGTATACTAATAAAGGTATTTTATAGAATGTCCCTCAATTTAGATTTACTTCTTGTCTTTTTCTGAAATGGAGTCTCACTCTGTTGCCCAGGCTGGAGTGCAGTGGCGCGATCTCAGCTCACTGTAACATCTGCCCCCTGGGTTCAAGCTATTCTCCTGCCTCACCCCCACTGCCCCCAATTAGCTGGGATTACAGGCTGATGCTACCATACCCAGCTAATTTTTTTTTTTTTTTTGGTGGAGTTTCACTCTTCTTGGCCAGGCAGGAATGCAATGGCACCATCTTGGCTCACCGCAACCTCCACCTTCCACGTTCAAGCCATTCTTCTGCCTCAGCCTCCCAAGTAGCTGGGATTACTGGCATCCACCACCACTCCCAGCTAATTTTGTATTTTTAGTAGAAATGGGGTTTCTCCATGTTAGTCAGGCTGGTCTTTAACTCCCGACTTCAGATGATCCGCCTGCCTCAGCCTCCCAAAGTGCTGGGATTACAGGTGAGAGCCACTGTGCCTAGCCCTCAATTTAGATTTTCTGATGTTTTACTCAGTTTGAGGGAAGATAACATTTGTCAGGTTTCTTCACTGTAGAGTTCCTCTTTCTCCCCCTTTCTCCGCTATAACATTGGGAAGCAAGTCACCATGTGTAACCCATGCCATCCTTAAAGAGTGGGGAGCCACGCTTCATCTCCCTGAGTGTCTCTATACATTATTTGGAATTTTTCTGCAAGGGATATTTGTCTATTCTTTCCCATTTATTTATTCAACCATTTACTTATACCAGTATGAACCCATGGATACTTATTTTCTAATTAAGTTGTAACATACTACTACTTTTTAAATTTTGTTGCTTAACTTGTTCCAGATTTGGCCACTGGAAGCTCTTTCAGTTCAATCCTGTGTCCCATCACTGTGTTTTGTTTTGTTTTTGTTTTGTTTATTCATATCTATCTATATACACATATATCTATATATATAACATATATGAAGGTAATATGTATACATAGACATTAAGTGTGTAGACTCACACACACATACACTACATTATTTCTGGTGCTACAAGATGCAAAAGGGTCATGTAAAATTTCTGCCCTAATCTTAAATCAAGCCATCTCTCCAATGATCCCTATTCTTATTGATAAATGGTAATAGAAATCAAGATCTGGGCATTACGTATGCTCATTACTATGGGGTGTTATTATTTATATGTCTTTTCAGCTGGCAGAGCAAAGTAATATATGTGTGTATATTAGTTTGTGTGTATATATGTATCTATCAATATTTGTAACCCTCTGTTTGTATACTAAGCTAATCATGAGTTTATCTGATGTCTTCAACTCTAATCTATTACCACACGAATTATTCTAGCCTTCGGTCCTTGCTAATGTGAAAATTCCCACTCCAACTATGAGAAGCTAGACTCATTATTCTGCATCCATTTACTTAAGTTTTCATCTCCATATCAGAGTTGTTAACCCGTGTTCCCATGATGAACAATTTTATCAGTTGTAGTACAGTATTTATGTATAGTTTCATTTGCCTTTAGTCTGTAAGACTGAAAGTGCATAGTCTGCAAGGTTAAAAGGAAAAGTCCACTAATTTCCAAATTTATAATTAGTAATTTTCATAAAGAAGTATAGCATCACAAAATATTTTGTGTATACAACTACCAAATGTAGGCATCTACAAATATCTTTGTTTTGTTTTTTAATATGTGTGTTAACGTTTAAAAAAACTCACATGTGAGTAATTCATTTATCAATCTGAATGGTCAAGAAACACCATCACCCAAGGTTATGTATCATCATGTACCACTCTATAATATGATGGTGGTGCACGAAAGAAGTAAGATTAAGCAGAGCTGATAGAAAGTGCTTAGACTTTGAAATCAGCTCTTACCTTCTAGGAACGGGACTTTGACATGTAACTTGATCAGTCAGTGACTCAGCTTCCTCAACTACAAAAGGGAGTTAATAAGAGGATCAAGTGAATTTCCATGTGTCTTAGTCCATTCAGGCTGTTCTAACAAAATATCTATTGACTGAGTGGTGTAGAAACAACAAATATTTATTTCTAGGAAGTCCAACTCCAAGGTGCCAGCAGATTTGGTGTCTGGTGAGGGCCCACGTTCTCTTAGACAGCACTGACTTCTTGCTGTGTCCTCACATGATGGCAGGAACAAACCAACTCCCTGAGGCCTCTTTTCTAAGGGCACCGATGCCACTTTCAAGGGCTCCTCCCTAATGGCATGGACACTTCCTGAAAGCCTCACCTCTTAATACACTGGGGATTAGGTTTCAACATATGAACAGGGGCAGAGCACAAACACTCAGATCATGGCGCCATGTAAGGCTCAGCGTAGAAGCTAGACATTCAACAAATGCTAATTTCAGGGTTTTTTTCTCTGTTTTTAATTATTTCTTTTATTGTCTCTAGTTTCTTAATTGAGGTTAACTCATTGCCAGGACAAACATCCCAGCCAATGAATTTCAGCCTACAGTGAAATCTCACTCTTGAATAACCTTGGATTGGGTTCTTTCATTAGAATCCTTCCAAAGTGCAAGCAATTTATTTGACACAAAAGAAAGGTTTGATTTTAAACTGGCACAGGAATCCAAGCTGAAATCCTCACTGCACACAGGAGGGACACTGCCTACAGAGAACTCAGGCTTTAAATCGCTGTACTGCAAACTAACACCCCATTTAACAAACGGAGCAGAAAAGCGGCTCTGAGCCGCAGAGCCGGTGGTCGCCTGTGCATTCGCCTGAACTTTCAGGCAAACTGGAGCATCCCGGCTTCTGTTAAATAGACTTCAAAAATATCAACTCCCTATGTATCCACAAGTAGGGTTTCTTATCAAAGTCATCCACCACTCAAAGACTTAATTTATTTTTCCAACTCAGTAAAACAATGGTTCTTTTATACAGTATCTGAATATTGTAAACCTAATAAAGGTAAGTGAAATCCTATCATCAAGTATGGCAGAGAACACGGGCTTTAAGTATTTGAGCAGAAATGATCTCTGTTTCACAATATCCCAGGACAGTGAGGAGAAAGGTGAATGCAGTCGTGCACCTGGAATGGAGTTGAGTAATCCTAGCCTCTAGCACAGAAGGAGTAGCATGGAGAAAAAGAGAAAGATTTCTCAATTGCTGCTGCACCAAGATTCCTGACAATATTGGGATATTGTTCACTCAACAGACACCTTGGGAGAGTGGTCTCAGTCCTCGTCTGAGCCCTCACACAGGGAGGCTCAACACCAACTTTTTTAAACGTTGAAGCCAGCTTCTCAACAATGCCCTGCATTGTTTCTTTACACATGAAATCACTCTCTTTGGTATCAATAGGTTGAACTTGATATATGTTGTGTGAGATTCTGATGACACTTATATCCCTACGAATACCAGGCCTGTGGGATATGATTTTATAAAAGATAAATGAGGTAGGAAATGAGCGTAGCCAATGGCTGTACTATCCTTGTGGACAACACCTTGAAAATGAGGCAAGTTCATGCATCTGCAGTCTCAAGTTCGTGCACCTGCAGTCTCCGTGCCTGATACTCTCTCCATGGCTGGTGTGTGTCTGCCCCACAGCACGGTCTTGAGCCCTAAAGTCTGGTCAATTCTCAGGTTATACTTGCCTGCTGGATGTGTACCTGATGGCTCAGATGGACTCCGGTTTCCTCATATGATCTATCCTCGAGCACTATCTCAGCAATTCTCTGAGGATTATCAGGTTCCTTCTCTTTACAAAGCTTAAATCATTTTTCTTCCCCTCTTTTTTTCATTCTCTTTTTTCTTTTCACCTGGCATGTCCTTCATCCAACTCATGCTACTTTTCTGCGTCTAATGTGAAGCTTTTCCTCAGTGATCCCTAATCTCACTTTGCTTAAACAGGAGACAGGTTAATTTTTAACTTCACTTATCAGAATGTTAACAGTACCTCATCAAACCACTACAACACTGCAAAGAGGAAAATGTGAAAAGAGGAAAATCGTTATTAAGCATTCTTATAGATACAGGTTTTTTTTTTTTTTTTGCCTATAAGACTAACAACAAAAGAACCGTATATATAAGCATGCTTACAGACTAAAGGTATGTTCATTTATTTTTCAAATGTGTACTTATTAATGTTTACAAAGAATAATGCTACAAAAACATTTTGTGTATACGATTACTAAATGTAGGTATCCACAAATACTTTTGTTAGTTCATGTGTGCATTAAAACATTAAAAAAATAACTCATATGGCTGGGTGCAGTGGCACATGCCTGAAATCTCAGCATTTTGGGAGGCTGATGTGGGAAGATGATTTGAGCCCAGGAGCTCAATGCTGCAGTGAGCTACAATTGTGCCACTGCACTGCAGCCTGGGTGACAAAGGGGACCCTACCTCAAACAAAACAAAAACCCACATGTGACTAATTCATTTATCGGTTTGTACAGTCAAGAAACACCATCGCCCAAGGCTAAATATCATCATGCACAATTATATGATATGATAGTGGGATATGAAAAACATAAAATTAAGCAGAGTTATGATAATACAAAGTGCACGGAAGGAAGAACCAGCTGTGACACCTTCTAGAAAACGGACTCTGGCAAGTGTTATAACTTGATCTGTTAGAGGCTCAGCTTCCTGAGCTATAAAAGAGGGTTTATTGGGAGGATGACATTAATTTCCATGTGTTTAGTCCACTCAAGCTGCAATAATAACATACCATGAACTAGGTGGCTTATACATCACACATTTATTTCTCATGGTTCTGGAAGTGGTGAAGTCCAAGGCCAACGTGCTAGCAGATTCAGTGTCTGGTAAGGGCCCACATTCTCTTTTTTTCATTTTCATTTTTTTTTTTTGAGACAGAGTCTTGCTCTGTTAACCAGGCTGGAGTGCAGCAGTGCGATCTCAGGTCACTGCAACCTCTGCCTCCCTGGTTCAAGCAACTCTCCTGCCTCAGCCTCCCGAGTGCTAGGACTATAGGTGCCTTCCACCACACCTGGCTAATTTTTTTTTTATTTTTAGTAGAGACAGGGTTTCACCATATTAGCCAGACTGGTCTCGAACTCTTGATCTCAAGTGATTTACCCACCTTGGTCTCCCAACACGATGGGATTACAGGCGTGAGCCACCGGGCCTGGGAGGGTCTACATTCTCAAAGATAGGAACACCTTCTTGAGGTGTCCTCACATGGCAGGAAGGACAAAGACATTTTTAAGAAATCATTCTTATTTTGTGACTGTAGAAAAGAAGGTTTGGAGCTGTCAAGCAGTTACATGACTTGTCCAAGATCACGTAACAGAGAAACTAAAGCACCTTCCCTGCTTCTACAATACTATAAATTTTCACTGATAGCTACTTTTAAAAGTGTAAGAAATCCCCTAAGTCCTAAAATGTTATGAATTCCTTAGTGATACGGTTTTTGCCTGAAAGTTAACCAACAGCCATCTGGTTAAGGATAATTCTACTTTATTCTTTTTTAAAAAAATAAATGGAGAGTCAGCTGATAACAGCAGGTACCTGCTGACTTTGTAACATATGTCTATGTAGATTGTCTATATTTCTGTTAGGAATATGCATCTTTCTTTTAAAATAATATAATTAAGAGCTGATACTTAATGAGTATTTACTGTATACATGCCCTGGATTGGTATATTACACATTTTATTTTACTTAAACTTTATAACAACTCTCTGCTATAGACTTTCTCTATTGTTTTCCAAGAAGAGGAAATTGCTGGTCAAGAAGGATAAATAGGCCGGCACAGTGACTCACACCTGTAATCGCAGCACTTGGGGAGGGCAAGGAGGCTGGATTGCTTGAGCTCAGGAGTTCAAGACCCGCCTGGGCAACATGGAGAAACACTGTCTCTACCCAATCCCCCCGTCTCAAAAAAAAAACAAAAACAAAAACAGAAAAACATAGCCAGGTGTCATGGTGTGCACCTGTAGTCCCAGCTACTCAATATGCTGAGGTGGGAGGATCTTTTGGGCTCAAGATGTTGAGGCTGTAATGAGCCATGATTGTGCCTCTGTACTCCAGCCCGTACAACACAGTGAGATTTGTCTCAAAAACAAAACAAAAGACAACAGAAAACAACAACAACAACAAAAAAGAAAGAGTAAATAATACTGGCAGAGTCACACAGTGGTAGAGCCAAAAAACAAGAAAAGAGCTAAGATCTGCCTCTTTCCCAAATTCGTATTCATGTTCCTATTGTATATGCTACCCTTATTAACATTCTAAACACTAGTGACATAATTTTAATTTATTCAAAAGCTTGTTTCCTAGGTCAATTGCTAGAGAGAAATCAACAGTGGTACTCCTAAGTGTTTAATGGAAATAGCAGGTAAGTTGATTCCCTAAGAAGTCAAGGGCATTATGTTTTGTTGTTTTGTTTTTCAACTTTGATTTCTGGGTTAGAGGTACATGTGCAGAGTGTTGTCTAGGTAAACCACATGTCGTTGGGGTTTGGTGTACAGATTACTTAGTCACCCAGGTAATAAGCATAGGACCCGATAGCTATGTTTTTTTAATCCTCAGCCTCCTTTCAATCTCCACCCTTGAGCAGACCCTGGTGTCTGTGAGTCCCCCTTTGTGTCCATGTGTTCTCGTTTGGCTCCCATTTGTAAGTGAGAACACAGCAGTTTTCGATTTTGCATACCTGCATTATTTTGCTTAGGGTAATGGTCTGCAGCTCCATCCATGTTGCTGCAAAGGATGCGATCTCATTCTTCTGTATGGCCGCATAGTATTCCATGGTGTGTATGTACCAATTTTCTTTATCCAGTCTACCATTGATGGGTATTTAGATTAAGTCCATGTTTTTGCTATTGTGAATAGTGTTGTAAAAAACATATGTGTGCATGTGTCTTTATAGTAAAATGAATTATATTCATATATACCCTATAATGAGATTGCCAGGTTAAATAGTAATTCTGGTTTAAGTTCTTTGATAAATCACCATATCACTTTCCACAATGGCTGAACTAATTTACACTTTTTTTAGTTGTGCATGTTTTTGGAAGAATCTACCGGTAAAAAATATATATACAGGTAAAAAAAATATATTTATATATATATATTTAAGAGCCCAGAACGCTTCCACACTTGTATCTTTATCTTCAAATCTCTGTCACTCTTCTTTAGCCTTTTCTGCTTAATTAATGCAACCTGGTACTGAAGCGTTTCTCCTCTCTTTTGAAACATGCATCGGGGAACTCCTCACTTAAGTAAAGTATTGCAGTCATACGTCATCAGCGGCAACAGCTCGGCGCTGTAAATAAAGCTGTGATTTTATTATTGTCAGGAGTCCAGACTGAGACGCTCTTACTTACATGCAATGCATCGAGCATTAAAAGCATATTTCTAATGCACTTCCTAAACCATGCTGCCTCTCCTCCTGTGGGCAAAGATCTTTCAAGGCTCAGGCTCTCTAAAAAGCATTCAGAGTATGGAAATGAATTAGCGAGATGCGATGTCCCGGCCAAATTCACAAGAGAGATGAACAGCTAAGAAAAGCACCAAAGGTGTTTATGTCTGAGCTCCAGCCACAGTGAACCCCTGACAGCTCTCAGTCCCGGTGTTTCAGAGGACTCACGTGGCACATGCAGCATTAGTCCTCGAGGGGTTCAGTCCTGTGAAGGGGCTCATTGCTCTCTCAGCCTGAAGTACTTTAAGTCTCAATTCAATGTTATTTCCATTCCCAAATCCCTAAAAGGCTTTTGTGCCACCTCGTTGGTTCTCCTAGAGCCTCCTGCATGCTTCAGCATTGGGTCACTCTGCACACTGCACTAAGATGAACTGACTGCGTGGCTCTACCCTTACTAGACAGAAAGGCAGGGGCTATGCCATCTTTATTTTTACATTCTCAGAGCTCTGCACAAGGTACAAGATTAGTAAATGCTTGGTTGATGAATAAATAAGTATTCATCACTGAGAAATACACTCTTAACAATGGTATTAGGTGACTATTTAACTAGAGTCAGATCAGTTAACCATGAAATGGTGAAACTGAATGGTTATTGGTAAGATTCTTTAAGAAAACAAAATTACAGTGAAGCTACTAAGTCTAATCACTTAATTGTACTAAGTGGTTTCATCAAGACCATGAAGACAGAGCTGGGTGCTTATTGAGTACACTTTCCACTTGCATACCAGACTTCACGTTCCTAGCTCATGCATATCCATACACTCAGGAAGATATCATTAATTCATAGATACTGAAATGGTGTTCATGAATAACAGAATTTTGTTCAACACATGTTTCCTCATAGTACAAATGAATTATTGGAATAAAACATAGGAGCAGTTTTCATGATGAGGTTTGTGCTTGCATCTTCCCAAATGTTCATGAGGACATGGTACCTGTGACTCCACTGTGCCTGGGTCCTGCTGAAGCAATACCCCTCCCCATTAGCAAGTAAGGTCTCTGATATGGTTTAGCTCTGTGTCACCACTCAAATCTCATCTAGAATTGTAATCCCTGAGAGTAAAGGGAGGGAGGCGATTGGATCATGAGGGTAGTTTTCCCATGCTATTCTCATGAGAGTGGTGAGTTATCATGAGAACTGATGGTTTTACATGTGTTTGGAAGTTCTTCCTTTGCCCTTCTTTCTCCTGCCTTCTTGTGAAGAAGGTGCTCGCTTCCCCTTTGCCTTCCACCATGACTGCAAGTTTCCTGAGGCCTCTCCAGCCATGTGGAACTCTAAGTCAATTAACCCTCTTTTCTTTATAAATTACCCAGTCATGAGTATTTCTGTATAGCCAAGTGAAAACACACTAATACAGTAAATTGGTACTGGGAGTGGGGCACTGCTATAAAGATACAGAAAATGTTAAAGTGACTTTGGAACTGGGTCATGGGCAGAGGTTGGAACAATTTGGAGGGCCCAGAAGAAGCCAGGAAGATGTGGGAAAGTTTGGAACTTCTTAGACAATTGTTGAATGGTTTGACAAAAATGCTGATAACCATGTGGACAATGAAGTCCAGGCTGAGGTAGTCTCAGGTGGGGACAAGGAACTTATTGGGAACTAAAACAAAGGTCACTCTTGCTATGCTTTAGCAAAGACACTGGCAATATTTTGCCCCTGCCTTAAAGTTCTGTGGAACTTTGAACTTGAGGGAGAGGATTTGAAAGTGGAATTTATGTTTCCTTCTGATTCTGAGGAGTGCTGTCACTCGGGGGTCTCCCGAGCCTATCCGATGCTGCTCTTCTATGGATTTCCCGGAAGACTGAATAGGGTTAATTTTGAAACTGCTCTGGAATATAAGTGCACTGGTCTCCTGGACACTTCATGGGGAAAAAAGGTAACCCTCTAGTTCTGCTCAGATTTTTTTCAGCTCTGCCTCCTGCAAAGACAGTCCATCTCATCCAGCCAGTTCTGAAGAAGTGCTTGCATCATGTTCCTTTCTCTGATGAAAAAAAGGGAAGGAGAGCATAAAGTTTGGAAAATTTGCAGCCTGACATTGCTATAGGAAAAAAAAATGCTGTGGAGAAATTTAGGCAGGCTGTAGAAATTTGCATAAGTAATGAGGAGCTGAATGTCAATTGCCGAGACAATGGGGAAAATGTCTCCAGAGCGTGTTGGAGACCTTTGTGGCAGACCCTCCCTTCACAACCTGGAGGCCTAGAAGGAAAAAATACTTTCTTGGGCCAGGCCCAGAACCTCATTCCTCTATGCAACCTTGGGACGTGATACTCTTCATCCAAGCCATGACTAAAAGGGGTCATTTCTTCAGAGGGTGCAAGTCCCAAGCCTTGGTGCCTTCCATCTGGTGTTGGGCTTGTGGGTACACAGAAGTCAAGAATTTGAGGTTTGGGAACCTCTGCCTAGATTTTAGAGGATGATTGGAAATGTCTGGATATCCCAGCAGAAGTCTGAAGCTTGGAGAACCTCTGATGGCGTAGTACAGAAGGGAAATGTGGGGTTGGAGCCCCCACACAGAGTCCCCACTGGGGCACTGCCTAGTGGAGCTCTGAGAAAAGGGTCACCATCCTCCAGACCCCAGAATGGTAGATCCACTGACAGCTTGTACAGTGAGCCTGGAAAAGCCACAGGCACTCAATGCCAGCCTGTGAAGAAGCTGCCCAAGGCCATGGGAGACCATTCCTTGCATTGGCATGCCCCAGATGTGAGACACGGAGTCAAAGGAGATTATTTCAGAAGATTTCATGACTGCCTCACTGGATTTCAGACTTCAGTGAGCTCTGTAGCCCCTTTGTTTTTGGCCAATTTCTCCCAATTAGAATGGGAGCATTTACCCAATATCTGTATTCCTATCGTATCTAGGAAGTAACTAACTTGCTTTTGATTTTACAGGCTCAAAGGCAGAAGGAACTTACTTTGTCTCACATGAGACTTTGGACCGTGGACTTTTGAGTTAATGCTGAAATGAGTTAAGACTTTGGAGAACTGTTGGGAAGATTTTGAAATGTGAGAACATGAGATTTGTGAGGGGCCAGCGGAATAATGATATGGTTTGGCTCTGTGTCCCTACCCACATTTCATCTCAAATTGTAATGTTAACATTGTCAAGGAAGGGGCCTATAATCCTCACAGCTTGAGGGAGGGGGTGATTGGATCATGGTGGTGGTTTCTACCATGCTGGTCTCATGAGAGTGAGTGAGTTCTCACGAGATCTTTGGTTTTGCAAGTGTTTGGAAGTTCCTACTTTCTTCTTCTCTCTCCTGCCCCCTTGTGAAGACAGTGCTTGTTTTTCCTTTGCCTTTTGCCATGATTGTAAGTTTCCTGAGACCTCCCCAGCCATGTGGAACCGTGAGTCAATTACACCTCTTTGCTTTATAATTACCCAGGCTCAGATATTTTTTTTAGCAGTGTGAAAATAGACTAATACCGTCTTCCTGAGATAGGATTCCAGATTCCCAGGGACACAGAAGGAAATCCAAATTTATTTAAGCATTCCATGTTACAGGTCATGTAATAAGTACTTTAAATGTAGTTTATGTTTAAAATAATATCTATATACTTATATGTACTATAGTTTCTAATTTACATCCACAAGAATATTACAATATAGTTAACATCCCCATTTTACACAAAACAAATGTCAAAAACCAACAATGGCTTATCAAAGCGAATATGTTAAAAATTTTAGCTAAACTCTGACTGACTTCAAAATCCATGTTTTTCTTACCATACCAGTTATGTCGTAAATTGTATAATAGGGAGGATTTAGTTCCCAGAGGGAAAGGATGACTTGCTTAAAGATGCTTTTTTCCCATTGAACAAATATGCATCAAAAACATACCTGTGCCAGCCACTATTGTAGGTGCTGAGAATCCCACAGTAAAAATGGTTTTGCATTCAGAGAGCATATGTTTGAGTTGTGGGATTAATAATCTGTTCTCTTATATCCAGTGCACGTCAGAATTACACAAGTTTTTCAGACAGAGTCTCACTCTGTTGCCCAGGCTGGAAAGGGCAGTGGTGATCCTGGTTTCCTGTAGCTTCAACCTCTTGAGCTCAAGTGGCCATTCTGCTTCAGCCTCCTGAGCAGTTGAGACTACAGGCGTATATCACCACACACAGCCAATTTTTTATTTCTTATTTATTTTTAGAGAAGGGATCTCTCTATGCTTCCCAGGCTGGTCTTGAACTTCTAGGCTCAAGAGGTCCTCCCACCTTGACATTCCAAATGCTAGGATTATAGGCATGAGCCACAACACCCAACCTAGAATTACACATGTTATATGCATTATTATTATATCCCCAGATGCTTTGGAAATAATTAAAAAGAAAACAAATGGAAAGAATGAATCTAATTTTGGAATTCCTACTGAACTATTGCCACAGAGGACTGGCTGGATAACTTCCTTTCTGCCTACCAATGCTTTGCTGGTGTTCTCCCCCAGCTCCGTTCCATGGTCTAGTCCAGGCTACTCCTAAATGCTTAATCACATATTGAGTAAGCCAATTTTCTCTCGTAGTGTTTCCCAAACCGCTACAACCAGACTGGTTTTAACTTTCCTACTTCTTGTTTGATCTCAGCTGCTGCTGGAGTTGCATTCTGATTCTGAGGAGTGCTGTCACTCGGAGGTCTCCCGAGCCTATCCGGTGCTGCTCTTCTATGGATTTACTGGAAGACTGAATGGGGTTAATTTTGCAACTGCTCTAGAATGTAAGTGCACTGGTCTCCTGGACCCTTCATGGGGAAAAAAAAAGCAACCATATAGTTCTGCTCAGATTTTTTTTCAGCTCTGCCTCCTGCAAAGACAGTCCATCTCATCCAGCCAGTTCTGAAGAAGTGCGTGCATCATGTTCCTTTCGCTGGTGAAAACTTCCAGTATTGACTACTAGAAGTCTTCTAGATCAACAACTATCAAGCCTTTGGAAATGTAACTAATATGTACCAATATGTAAAAACTAATTTCTATTTTTTTAATAAAATAGTTTCCTAAGGCCCAAATGTAACTTTCAAAATGATATGTGTGGCACTAATTCTCTCTACTACCTGGGCGACAAAGGGAGCACAGTGCACAGGCTGGATGCCAGAGCCTCCCTAGACATAGTTTAGCCCCAAAAAGAATCAGGGAAGAAGAAACTTGACAAGGAACCTCAAAGATGTTCCCTAAAGCAGAGACCTTCTGAAGGTGACGCATGACCATTAGAGAATCTGTGCTATAAGGAGCTTCTTCGTGTCCATTTCTGTCAGATGGGGAAAAGTAAAAGCTAACAAACTTGCTCATACAAACAAATCTGTGTCATAGGCATACAGTCATGCTAACATTTTTCTGTTAAAAGTAGGGGAAAATGTATGTTTTCTAGCATATATTTTATGTTTTGTTTAAAACACTGCACATTTTATTTTATCTTTAAATACATATATGCATATATATATTTAAAACATACACATGGACATATAACTATTTGTAACTATATAACTATTTGTAAAAATATTATCATTGGAATTGTTTCCCTTTAATAAAACAAACACAAATAAGCATAAGCCTCCATAAAGTGCTTATATCCAGGGATGTTGTAGCAAACCGTGCCTCCCGGGGAATAGGAGGAGCTTTGATTTGCAGCATTTGCCAATTTCTGCATTGCAAACATTCTGCCTATGGCCTGTTTCAAACTACCAATGATTTAGTGCCTGGCTCACAAAATTCCTGAATATTTAACAAGTGGCTTTTGTGAGGGCAGGAGCCAGTGGCAGGTTACCACCACCAGGCTCCGTCAGCACCGCAGCCAACTCGTGGGAGGCGCTTGGGGAGCCCACCGATTAACCTTTCCTTTTAGACTGACAATCACTCTGCAAGGGCTTGAGTCAAGATATTTTCATCTTTATTTTGTAGATTAGAATAAAACATTTTCAGAAAATCTGAAGATCAAGGAAAATAAAGATCGACACAAACCGTAAAACGTATTCAAGAAATGTTTGCTGATTTCTATTACCTATGGTGTGGGTGAAAGGAAGCGGAGAGCTAGAATGCTTGGGTGTCGAATCCTGAAAGATGTTATAGGAGGAGAAGCACCCCCAGGAAAGAGGGCGTGTTTCTCTCTGGTTCTTCCCTGAGCCTGGCTAGACCTCACTTGTGCAGGAGACCTGGCTGAAGGGAGGTCTGTGCCTGTGCCATGGTCTTGGCTGGAGGCTTCACATGCAAATCCAAACACAGAGGACTCTGTGCCCGCCAGCGGGCCCTGCCTGCCTTCCAGCAAGCTCCCACCAGCCTCAGGGAGCTCACAGTCTAAGCCTCCATCTCATAACCAATCTCTCTTACAGTTCGAAAACTTTTCCTTTAACCTGCTGTAAAGTCAAAGAAAGACTTCTATGAAGTCACCGCTCAGCTTTTCTTTCTCCAGGTTAAATAATCCGTTTCCCCTAAAGCCTCCCTGGTGTCCGATTTCCCCACCCCTTCATCACCTTTGTGACTCCTATTTGAGTTCTGTTTGAGAGAAATGAGAATGAGTTTCTGGGGAAAGGCTCACCCTGACCCTGCACTGGATGGTAGAGGAAGCCACAAGGGCAGCAAGGGCCGTTTCTTGCAGGGAAATCGCTCTTGCTGGTCCTCTCTGTGCCTGACACATCTGAACAGCACAGCCGCTCTGCTCTCTGAGCCTCTACTTTCCGCACCAAGAGAACAGGGGATGGCAGAACAGAAAGGTCTTAGAAATGATCACACACTCCTCATTTTACACACTAGGAGACTGGGATCCCAAAAATTTCAATATCTGCTTGATATCAATCAGAGTTGATCATAGAGGAGAATTAGAAGCAAGATGTCCTAACAAATGTATAGTCCAGTGCTAGGTGTACCCTGCAAAATAGTGGACTGCAGGTCTGCCTGAAATAAGACAATCGTAACCACTAACATTCACATTATTCCCTCCATTTAGCCTGTTTCCACGAAAACATGCTGGCAGGCTTCTTTAGTCTGATTCCACACCCATCTCCAGCTTCTGGAACAGTGACCAGCACATGGTTTGCCTTCCTTATGTATTTGCTTTTGTTGGAGGGGCATCATTACCTAATTTGCTCCCCTGAACAATTTCGTAAGGATGGATATTACTGAGGAGAAAGCTATTTTTTAAATTTATTTCTTTTTTACAGTGTTCCTGATGGAAATAATAACTTTCAAGTAGCAGAAAACCGTCTGGAAATTGCTTCAAAGAGAAGGAATGTGTCATAGGAAGTGAGTGGTATCTGAAACTTTAAAAAGGGCAATGCAGGACAGCCTCAGGGAGAGTTAGACCTAGACCAAGTATATCTTGGCTCTTCCTCTCTATGGCCACAAGGAGATGGCTGTTGATGCGTTTCAGTGGAGTGAGTCTCAGGATGACAGAGGGAAGGACCGTGTTTTGGCAGGGATTATGCTCATCGCTGGGTGATCTCAGAAAGTCACCAAACCTTTCTTGGTATTATTTCCCTATTTATGATACCATTGATTTCTGCTCATCCTACCACAGACCAAATGAGCTCATGCTATGAAAATACTTTCCAAAGTTTAAAATAGGATATAACTTAAGTTTAGTTTATTACAATCACGAATTTCCCCCTCCTCAAGCTGAAAAATGCAAATCAGATCAATAATAATTGCCTTTGATCTAAAGACTTTCGTTAGATTTTCACATCATGCACTACATCAAAATGACCTGGAGTAAAATAAAACCTACTAAAAATATAAAAGTAAGAAAAGAAAAGAAAATAACACATTTCTTTTTAAACATAGACCTTAAAAGGTTTTGTGTTTTTCAAATTAGATAGAAGTGAAAAGGCACATAATACCTTTGCTAAATTACTTGAAGGCAGTTCAAACAGGTAGAGAGTGGGTTTAGAGATTCCCGACAGGCAAATTGCCCACCTACGGCACGCTTCTTACTCTGACAAAAATAAAGACTCTTTGAAAGAATTTCCGTTGTCAGGTGATGTTATGTTTACTAGAACTAATCCTAAATCTTAGAAATTAGAAAGGCCTTAAATCTTGATCCTCACGTGTCAAAATGCGATGAAACTATTTTAGAGAAAAACAATGTGCTTTAGCTGTAGCCTAAGGGGCAAAGCATGGACTTGAATTCTTCAGTGTTTATAAAATAAATACTCAGAGTAGTGGCTATTTGCATTCATGGATAACTTTATTTAATGTATCTCTTCATTCTATCCAGAATCTGAAAACACATTATTGGTAGATAAACACTGCCACAGATCATATCAGTTTTATTGCCTACAGTGAGTCTAATAAACAGGAAATGTAAAAACTAGTACAAGTTCTCTCTCTTCCTCGGACATTCCTCTACTCATTCATTCACTCATTTGTTGAGCAAACATTATATAATAAACATACTGCGTAAAGTAGTATGAAAGATTCTAGCATTAGGGTACATTATGTGAATATAATTAACTATTTCTGATTTTCCTGCCATGGACTTTGTAGTCTTAGATACACAAGGTAAATGAATAGAGAGAGATAGATAAAGATGTAAACAGCTAAATTGCAGGTAGAATATAAAATTAAAGTCAGGAAAAGTTAAATCTGAAATGAGAAGCATAGATTTTAAAAGTTTGGCTATACGGAGTTAGTGTTTCAAATTGTGCGATTTCTTTTTAGAAAATTAACTTCTTAACTAAGTATTAATGCATTTGTGAACTGTTCACTCACCGCAGTTATACAGCAATACTGTAAGGATTCTGTTTTTGCTAAAATACAAGACTGAACTACTAAAAATAGAAAACATGATAAATTATTGGAATATTACTTTATAAATATGCCATTTGCTAACAAAAGTTATTTTTGCAACTTGTTGGCTTATCTGTAAAATGTAAACATGCTCCCTGTACATAACTCAGACACATTCTGAAGATGATTTAATAAACAGAAACACAAATCCTATCTTCTATTAAGAGAAAGGCAGACATATTTTCTAGATCATATAGATTTTATTTGGAGTGGAAAAAGAAGATGGATCCTGAAAACATATCTTGAAAATATGTTTCCTCGAATATTCTTTGTCTTCAGGACACTGAACTTGTCCCATTTTCTTCCTCTATAGGCCCTTGGCAGCCTCAATATTTTTGCCTAGATTTTCTATACGAGAGAGTTTCAGGATTCTCTGCTTTTTCTGCACCCAGGCAATATGATTTCTGCTCATTGCTACAATATTATTTACACACAGCCAACTCAGAAACCTGCATCTCTTGTTCAGGCCTTTCCACCAATCTATTAGGTTGGTGCAAAAGTAATTGTGGGTTTAGCACCAAACTAATACTTAGTATCTATTCTTGAATACTTCAAAGCAGCTCAAACTAAGCCAGATGGACAGTAACCCCTTGAGTATCCCTTCTGAGGTCTGTCTTCTGCTATTCTTTCTTTCAGAGAAAGGCATCGCCATTGACTGAGTCATGCAAACCAGGATGCCTTCAGGTCATTCTTTTTCTTTTCTTTTCCTTTGAGATCAAGTCTCACTCTGTAGCCCAGGCTGGAGTATAGTGGCACAATCTCGGCTCACTAAAACCTCCACCTCCCGGGTCCTGGTTTAAGCAGCTCTCCTGCCTCAGCCTCCCGAGTAACTGGGATTACAGGCACACGCCACCATGCCCAGCTAATATTTGTAGTTTTAGTAAAGAAAGGGTTTCATCATGTTGGCCAGGCTGGTCTTGAACTCCTGACCTCATAATCTGCCAGCCTCAGCCTCCCAAAGTACTGGGATTACAGGTGTGAGCCACCGTGCCGGCTGCCTTCAGGTCATTCTTAACTTCACTCTCCCTCCTCCACCTCACAGTGATAATTTCTGATCTTTGATGTACCAGGAGACAGTTCTTAGATATTGCATGTTCATCATCTCGTTTAATCTCCATGTTGGAGGATGCCATAATTTTATTAATATAAAGATAACATATAAGGTATATATTTATTTACTATTTGTTTTATCAATGTATCAACCATCTAACTATTTTATTATTATTTTGTGGGGGGAATGGTGCTTCTCTCTTAATTCTGTATCTTACCATAGCCTGAATATGAGACAGACCTACAAAAAGCAAACACTAGTCCAATCCAGTAGCCTCAGCAAGGTTCTTTGCTGGTTTCTGCTGCAAGATGGCCTGATTTGCTAGTTATCTCAGTTGTTAATGGCTATGGTGCAACTGGTCCTGACTGGCCCTTTGGGGTCCTGACATTTCTACTAGAGCACATGTAGCTGGCTTTTTGCCCCAATTTCAGCACCTTTGGTTGCTCCTCCTCTTCAGCTTGACCCCTTTGCCTGCTGAGTTCTGGGTACTCTCAGAGCCTCCATGTCCTCTGATCAGAGCATGCAAAAAGAGCTGTCCCTACACTCCACACACAGATCCATGAAGCAAGCAGTGCTTCTTCTGCCTCACCTCTCCAGATGCCTTCTGCAAGCACAGTGCCCTGTTGAATGCATGTGGCAAGCAGACATATTAAGAGCTTTATCTAGAGTGTGCACACCTGCCTTCAGCATGTCTGTACTCTAGTTTCATGGGCCCTGGCATTCTGAGGTTCCTTCATGCTAATCTTCATATTGCTCCAGCTGCCTTCTGTCACCATGAACAGTTATAGAAGAAACAAGAAGAGACTCTCCATCTTCCCCTGTCCTTTCTCCACCCATCAAACCACCCTGGAAGGAGAGGTGCTTGGGACTGTCACTTCTTGAAGACATATTCTCCTCTCCCACTTAGACAACAAGGTTCATGGCCAAGAGACAGAAATAGTATAGGCAGAAAGAGGAGAATTTGCTATACTATGTATTAACCTCTATGATCTGGCGTTTTCGTATTTGATTTCAATATAGTAAAGAAAAACATTTTTAAAAATATTTCTCTTTCTCTTCCAAAATTCTGGCTTTTAAATCTACCATCTTGCTTCAAGCTTTAACGAAACTCTGTGTGCCAGTGAAGGCTGAGAAATAGCTTGTTCTAGCTGGTAGCTGCCCTTTCTTCAAACTCTGAAACCCATTAATGCAATGCATTATCACCTTCTGTGGCAACACGACTTACTACATATAAAAACGTATCTGAAATAGCTTTAAAAATAGTAGCCTTAGCAAACACACAGCAATACTTCAGGGCAAATTTTGTCATCCTGGTACACATGATAAAAACGGAATGTCATGTACTCCTGTTTGTGCAGCCATCCTTGGGGAAGGGGGTGGTCTAGGATTCAAACTTGGGTCTATCTAACACAAACATTCATTTATTTTTTATTTTTTTCTACTACATCGAACTACTGAGAGGGATAGAGAGAGACACATACAGAAAGAGAGATAGAGAGACTCAGTGTGCAAAACTCACGCAGAATAATAACAAGAATAGTTGGGAATTCTGATCCTTTTCCACCGAAGTTATCCCCTCCCACAAGCATCCCATCTGTGTGACAGAGACTGGTTTAAAGTTGACCAAGACCATTCCCTCTTCAGAGAACACAAAGAGGTGATATGTCCCAACCCCCTTTGCAATTAAATGAGGGCGATGGGGCATATCTCAAGATAATAGAAACAAGGTAAACACAACATAAGCTCCTCCAAGACCTAGTGAGAAAATGTCCCATGTGACTGACTCTTTTCTCTCTCTTTCTCCTTCTTTCTTACTCTGGTCTTTGACTGTCTGGAGGGAGATAATTCACTGAAAGATTCTGCAGAGAACCTAGAAGATCCGAGTACACAGGATGGAAGGGGCCAGAATCCCTGAATCATGCAATGCCATTTGCTAAACAAGTGACCTGACTCCGACATGAGAGCAAACAGCCCTCACTGCACTCCTTGAGGTTTTTTTTTTTTTTTAGTTTAAACTATAATTATGCTTTTTTTTATTATTATACTTTAAGTTCTAGGGTACATGTGCATAACGTGCAGGTTTGTTACATATGTATACTTGTGCCATGTTGGTGTGCTGCACCCATCAACTCGTCAGCACCCATCAACTCGTCATTTACATCAGGTATAACTCCCCAATGCAATCCCTCCCCCCTCCCCCCTCTCCATGATAGGCCCTGGTGTGTGATGTTCCCCTTCCCGAGTCCAGGTGTTTGCTTCTGCAGTTAGGGCTAACTACCCTAACTAATAAACCCCCGAAACACAGCCTATCCCTTCCAATAATCTCAGGAGCCTGAGCACCACTCTGAAGATCCCTACACCTTCTCTCTTCAGCGTTCACTGGGCGTTTCCCACCACAAAAGTGATAGCAATAAGAACAGCTCATCGTTACCGAGTCTGTCTTACATCAGCCATTTTCTAAACGATCTACAAGTATGAACTTATTTAATATTTAGGAGAACTCTACAAACCATTTTTTTTCCATTTACAGATGAGAACACTTGGCCTAGGGAAGTTCAGTAACTTGCCCAATAGCATTTCAATGAATACCGGGCAGAGCTAGATTAGGAACCCAGGCTCTCTGACTCCAGGACGGTGACTCTGAGTTGCTGTACTCCACACCTCTCAGGGCAGAGGACCTAAATGTCAGTAACAATTGCAAAACAAACCAACCTCAGATCTAGCAACCAATCTTTAATCACCTCAGCTTTCCCATTTTATAATGAGAAGTAGTTTTGTGGTTCATGAATTCCAGGCTGCAGAAGGCTCTGGCAATACTCAGAGAGAGCTTCTTGTATTTTGTTCTCTAATCAAGTTCAAAGAGGTAAAAACTCATCTCATAACTGAACAACATACCAGGGGCAATTAACACAATGCGATGAGTGAAGTCCAGAATCGTGCAGAGTCTCTTTCACAAGGTTATGGAGCCAAGATGAATGAGAAGATAAGTACAGCCGGAAGGGCTCAGGCTGTTGTTGGGTAATTCCCTGGAAATAGACACATCTCAGGGCTGGGTGTGGCTCATGTCTGTAATCCCAGCACTTTGGGAGACCAAAGTGGGAGGATCTCTTGGCAGGAGTTTGAGACCAGCCTGGACAACACAGGGAGACCCTGTGTCTGTAAATAAATATCAGTGAGTTTCTGATCTCAAGGCTTACTGTTGTTGGAAACTATTTATAGCATAGGGGTAAAGTTTAAACAAAGTCATTTTTGAGATAGTCTCTATCTCCCTCCATTGTATACATCTATGCAAACATCTAAAAATTAAGAAAGGAACGAGAGAGAGAGAAAGACAATGCATACAAATCACGCTGATCTAGCAAGCAGGGCAAGTTATGGATCAAGGCATGAAGGTGCATGGAGCCTGGGCAGATGGGAGAAGGAAGAAGGGGAAAAGGAAGCAGAGTCTTGGACCTAGAAAGGAAAAGAATGGGACAGAGCATCAATCATCTGCAGAGAGAAAGAGTTCTAGTTTTAGTTCTCTGGTCTAAATCCCCAACTTAAATCTGCAATAATATTTCATACTACTTATATGAACATTTTGCCAAAAAATAATTGATGTCAATAAAAGTAAGAATTGCTCCATTTATTGAGAATCCACTATTTAGAGTATTGGACACATTTAATACATCATCTTATTTCTTCATGGCAGAATTTGCGAGGCAGGAATTATTTTCAGTTTTACACGTGAAGTTCAGATGAGTGAAGAAATCTTCTCGAAGTCTGACACCTAGTAAGATCTAGCTCACGAAGGGTGGGGCTCAGTCTATTAGTCAAAGCCCGGTTTCCTAAACAACTTCCTATCATCTACAGGATGTAGTGGCATGCTCACCTTAAAGGCAGCACTTAATAACTGCACGAGGATTAATAGTTATTCTCAATATGCAGGATTCAACATGAAAGGAGAAAAGAGTTCTTTTCACTTAAGAGGGATGGTGACTATATTATCTGTGAGGATGGGCTTGGGGTCAGCATGTTGAGAATATGAGCTAGAATTGACATCGTCTAGCACTGTTAGGCATTGGGGAGTGGAGCCAGGGTCTCAGGAGAGCAGCAAGAGGTTGTGGTGACCACTGAGGCACATAGTTAGGAATACCTGGGGGAGAGAAGATAAGGGCTCAGCTTGGGGATCTGCCCATGGGGTAAAATTGTCATTAAGCAAACAGCAAAAAGGAGAGAAAATGAATTTTTTGAATACCAGAACCAGATTAAATTTCAAATCTGCCCTTCAATAGCTGGTGACTTTGGAAAAGTGAATTCATCTCCTCTACTTTTAATTTCTTCACCAGTAGAACTCCTATAATAACCCCTAACCAGCTATGTTGTAATGATAACATTAAATAACCTCTGTGAACTCTTCCATACAACCCCTGGCTCAAAGTAGGTGATGGGAAAGACCACGCCCTTTCCACCACTCTGTTGCTTTGAATGAATGCCAAAAATGTCATGGAAGAGGTTGGTTAATCTCCCAGCATATTTGAGGGGAAAGTCTCTTCATTTAAAGATACTCCCTGAATGATAAATTTTTACTCATCAGCGGGTTTAATAAATGCATCAGTAAGAAAATGGAGTCCAACATTGCCTGGGTTTGTTGCAGTGGTCAGGTGAAAGGGACCTTGGCCCATAGAACCTCCAGCTCTGGCCCCTGAGACAAGATAACTGCCTGGGAGAGGGACCCAGTGTCAGACTCTCATGGATTGAGCTACGAAACATTTGGACCTTTCAGCTAACCCTCCTTGCTCCTGGTTATACACCCCTGGCTACGATGCCCCTTGTCAGTGGACGTTCCTGGAGGAAGGTGCTGGGGTGCTGATGTAAGAATTCTGTTCTAGCAATAGTTACATTGTAGTGAGAGTAGAAATAGGATTAACTAAGTCATTGACTGTTGAGGGCTTATGTGTGCAAAGAAGAGTGTTGGATTCTTCAAAGTCTGGGATTTAGCCCATCTAAGTTCAGTGCACACTATGGAAAGCAAAAAGTTGTGTTGTGTTAGAGGGAGCACAACTGAGTCCTTTCTTGGAGCTGCAGCTGTTGTTTTCCCGCATCTGTGTGTGTTTACCTTCTCTGTCTAAGCATCCTGGTCTTCAGCCTTTCACCGGTCACTTCCTAGTTAGACTGAAGCACTGGCTTCTTCTCCTGACATGGTCTTTCAGGGCTAGTGGCTTGATGTCCTATTATACTTACTTGGGAAATGCTTGAGGCTGGCCCTGTCTGGATCTCAGCCTTCTTTCCCACCTGTAGGCCCAAGCACAATACATTAAGAAGAAGATGATTAACGAATGTAACCCCCCAGGAGAAAGAACAGGGCATCCATCTCCTCTGAAGCAGAGACACAGTGTGGCCTGGCAGATCACCATCAGATGCCAAAGTATGGTCAGGTTCTTTGACACAAACAACAGGGCATTTTGAGACTTGTAGGGAAGATGCAATATACTCCAATATACTCACATGAGTCGAATGTATTCAGGGTGAAAAACAAGGCCTTTAAGAGACATTTTGCTACCTTAGCATTAGACAGTAATGTGAATGGATGTCCTGGTGCCAAGAGTTGTCAGACGTTTATTATGAGATTCCTCTATCCAAAATCTCTCTACATATGATTATCATTTTGTCAAAAGAAGTATTATTTAAAATAATGTGGTGTTATAACCCTTTAAAAATGTTAATACAAAAGGAGCTTTCTAAAAAACAGCTGAAATGCCTTGTCTCTGTCATTAACTCCTAGGAAGCGTGATTCTGGTTTTCAGTTCTTTGAAACCCCTTCCTGCTGCTACCTGCTATCAAAAGGTCTGTCTTTGCGTCCTCCCACAAGTGCTGTGGAAATGAACCATCTGAGTGTGTAACTTCTGAGCAGGGGAGCGCCTGAGCTTGTGATTTTCGGAGGATTAATTTGTTGGTCAAGAAAATAAAAGGTACTCCATACACCTTCTCTTTTTCCCCTTTCAATACCCCACAGAATTCTCTCATTTTGTGATACAGATAAGAAATAAGCCTACGTCAAAAAACGGTTTAGTCTAGATAGTGGTGAAGTAAAACACAATTTAAAAGCAAGAGACAGACATGTAGTGTTTTATGCCTCTTAATGTGTTGAATCATTTTAGTCTAGAGGTGCCCAGTGTGAAAATCTGTGCTGAGATTGAGCCCCCTCTGCACTGCAGGGACCCTGACATTTGGCACTGTTGGGAAAGAAGCTTGACAACAAAAACAAAACCAAGTTAAGGAAGATGCTCATAGAGATCTTATCAGTAGCACTTGTTTACTTGAAATAACTTTGAGGTTCAAACACAGAAGAACAACTAAATATATCCTATCCGATAATATTTTTGTGCGAAAGAAGCCATCATTACATATTACGCACACATTTTAATTACAACGAACAAAAGGTGAGGATGGACAGAAGGCTATTTCTGAGAAACACCTATGTGTCAGTCTGTTTTATAATTTTTCTCCATCCAAATGATGTATTCTTTTATAAATAAGATAAAGTCAAAACGTTTTAAAAAAAAATAGCAAAAGGTCCCTTAAATAGATTATGAGTGGAGATTTAATGCCAGGTGAGAATGTCTTTAGATCTATGTTCATCTGCTATTTTACAGAGCTCTTTTTACCTTTACAGCAGCAATTATATTCGGTAGGTACCTAGGGGCTGATAGATTTCTTTTTTTAAAAAAAACCTCTTCTGTATTATTTTCTATTACAGGAAAAGCAAGAAAGCGAAAGAGACAGAAAGCATGAGCAGTGAGAGAAACATGAAAAGCTGCTGACCCCCGGGATGGCACAGCCCTTCACCAGGAGGGCCCGTGGACTCCCTGTGAAGGACGGTCTGTCAATGAGAAAAAGGCTTCTGAAAAAGGGGGTCACAGGGAGAGAACAGCAAGTCCTATTGTGTATCCACATGACACTTCTCTTGTACAAACTCCCATGTTCATGACCTCGTGTTATTTTTAAAACAGGCCAGAGTGACAAATGTTTCAAAAGTGGAAGGGACTTTAAGAAGATCGGCCAAATGATTTCCAGTTCATCGACAGGAAAAACAAGAGGAGACGGGGAAGCGACTTGCTCACGTCCTGTAACCAACCGCAGAGCTCAAGTTTCTTCACTGTGGCCTGGGCCTGTCTGGCTAAACTGCACCTGCACCACCTTCCTTTCTCGGTGCCCTGCACAGTTCATTGCTCCTAAGGTGGGGCTTGGGGGGAAACTGACCTTCTCTTCTCTATTTCTACTTGAACTCACCCCCCAGTAGGCAGGTCATGGTGAACACGGTCTGCCCCCAGGCAGCTGATCTACCCTCCCTGTGCTGTTGTTCCTCAAGGTAACAGCTGAAAGGCCCCCTCCCCAGGGAAGTCAGGCCAGGGTCTCATCTCTCCTTTCTCCTGAGGCCACTGGCAGAAAGAGGATCGGGACTTGGCTTAGGAGCAGCAGTGTCCCCTCCATCAGGCTCTTGTTTCCCATGATTCATTGGTGCTGCCTAGAGATATTTCTCTCTAAAGAAGATAAGTATTTCACACCTAAATACTGAAGCAATGAGCTTTATTCATACAAATTTTCTGCACACTGAAAATGCCTTTTTTTTCCCCACCAGTATTTAAGAAGACAAATTGCTACCGTTTTTAAAAATGCCATGTTATCTGTTACGAGGATAGGCCTATAGGAATGTACCATTCATGTAAAGTAAAAAGGGAAGAAACTCGTTATGGTAAGTCTCGGATCTTAACCGTACTTACCACCACCACCACACACTCCTGTTCACTTTCACTGACTTTCCATGACCAGAGCACACAACAAAAGAAATATCCTTATGATGCAAGGTCCGCCACACATATCCATTGCGCACACACGTTAAGTAAATGAGAACAGTCGTGTTTGGGTGCCGAGTATGTCAGACACTTTGTGTACTTAATCAATTTCATTCTTCCCAAACACTTTTGTTTTTCGTACAAATAATGGAAAGGACATCATCTAATGCTTCCTGTGTTGCTTATTTTCCAGGGACTATGGGAGTTCACCTGCATGATCTTGCCTTTGCATCTGTTCTGAATACAGGCTCTTCCACTGTGTATCCTCAAGCTCATGCTCTTCCGGTCCCAGCTTTGAAGCCATCCCAGTCTGGACATCTGGGAGTTCCTTCCTTACCAGCCAATCCAAAGGGCTTCTCCACCCTATGTCTCCTGATCCATGGTACTCATTAGCTTTTTACTCTGAGTGACTTTCCTTCCTAACATTCATCTTTGTTTGGCATGTGACACGGTTTGGATCTGTGTCCCCACCAAAACCTCATGTCAAATGGAATCTTCATTGTTGGAGGTGAGGCCTAGTGGGAAGGGACTGCATCATGGAGGCAGATCCTTCACAAACGGTTTAGAACCATCTGCTTGGTGCTGTTCTCATGATAGTGAGTGAGTTCTCGCAAGATCCAGTTGTTTAACAGTGTGTGGCTCTTCCACCCTGGCTCTCTCTTGCTCCTTCTCCAGTCGTGTGAAGTTCTTACTCTCCCTTTACCTTCTGCTATGATTGTAAGTTTCCTGAGCCCTCCCCAGAAGCTGGGAAGATGGCAGCATCATGGTTCCAGTAGTCTGCAGAATCATGATCCAATTAAACCTCTTTTCTGTATAAATAACCCAGTCTCAAGTCTTTTTTTTGTAGCAAGTCTGTCCAATCCGTGGCCCGCAGGCCACATGCAGCCTAGGACAGCTGTGACTGTAGCCCAACACAAGTTCGTAAACAGTCCTAAAACATTATGGGTTTTTTTTGTTTGTCTTTAGCTCATCCACTATCATTAATATTTGTGTATTTTATGTGTGACCCAAAACAATTATTCTTCTTTCAGTGTGGCCCAGGCAAGCCAAAATATTGGACACCCCTGCTGTATAGCAACGTGAGAATGGACTAATACAGCATACATATACACATGCACACCCAATGGATACATACACATAAATATATTGTTTGTATTTCATTCACTGCTATATGTCCACCTCTTAGAACAGATCTCAGCATAGAATTTGAACTCATTTACACAGCACAAAATGCTGTTATTGTATCCACGATGCACAAGAGGAAACTTAGGCTCATTGAAGCTAAACATGTTGCCCAACGTCAGAGCAACAGAGGGAAAATGTGATCTCATCAGGGCCCAGGGTTCAGGCTCTTTATGCCCCACAACCTGCACAGTCTACTGTCTACAGAGCTACTATCTGGAGAGCCAGGATTCAAATCCCTACTCAGTTCATATTTCTATGTAACATGGGCCTTTTCTCTGCTCCTTCTACAAATATTTCTCATATATGCATAATGTAAAAAGCACTGCTTTACTCTATGAGGATGCAAAAATGCAAAGTGTACTTGCCTTTAATTTTTTTTGCATTTAATAGAGGGAGATACATAGAAAGAAATAACTACAATACCGCGAGGGAAGCAAGATCCAGTGAGCTCAGAAACAGCAGGTGCCAACACAAGGCAGAGCGAAAGGGCCAGGAAAGTATGGGGATTGTTAAGTAATGCTACAGGCAGAGAATATAAAGCACTTAGCACAATTTTTAAATGTTTAATAACGTTAATAAACAATCTAAGATATCATTATTAGATTTGCCGATTTCCAAATTTTCATCATGCTGCCTGAACTCCAAAATCATTCCTTGTCAAAATTTCAAAATGTCATATTAGCTTTAGATTTGATAATAAAATAATATTTACCTTAAAGAAAACTGGCAAGAAAATTCAGATTCACTAATTTTTCATTTTCAGATTTATGGTTTTGCATCACTCCCTTCTCTTTCTCTCAAACCATTGGAGAATAAATTATATACATCACGCTCCTTGATTCTGAATTCCAATTTGTCTGCTGTCAGTATTGCCATTCCCACTTTCTTGTTGCCACAGTTTGGTATATATTTGCCCATCCATGTAATTTTTGTTTGTTTGTTTGTTTTGAGACTAAGTTTCGCTCTTGTCCAGGCTAGAGTGCAATGGTGCGATCTCGGGTCACCGCAACCTCTACCTCCCAGGTTCAAGCAATTCTCCTGCCTCAGCCTCCCGAGTAGCTGGGATTACAGGCATACACCACCATGCCTGGCTAATTTCTGTATTTTTAGTAGAGACGGGGTTTCTCCATGTTAGTCAGGCTGGTCTCGAACTCTCTACCTCAGGTGATCCACCTGCCTCAGTCTCCCAAAGTGCTGGGATTACAGGCATGAGGCACTGCACCTGGCTACTCATCCAAGTATTATAACATGTATAGAGAAACTATGTTCCCACTGTGTCTTGCATATATGCAGTATGCAGTTGAGTGTTGCTTTGTAATTTAATATTACATTTTTTTCTCATAATAAGTTAAGCCCATTTACTTTTGTTAATATCACTGAGATATTTGCTCTCCACTTTGTCCCATAATTTTATGTTATAAATACTGTGTTTACAATGTTATATTCCTTGAGTTTTTCCTACCTAGTCATTTTCTCACCTAGTTCCTAATGAATATTATTCTTTGAATCTTAACTACTAAACACGGTCAACGGTATCATTCCACTTTTGTCTTTCTCCTCCTCCACCCACCTCACCCCAAACTTCATCTCTTTATTAGTTGCATGTTTTATTTTCTGAAATATACAATGTTTGCGTGCTTTTCTGCTAGCCATGATCCTACCCTTGTTCATGGGCTGTTCGTAATGAGTCGTTTAGTAGATTCTGAAGACAGATCGTGTGTCTAGAGTAGTTCCTGAATTTTTGCATGTTCAGAACCTCTTTATCTGTAACCCTGATACTTTAAGCAGTGTGTGGTTGACATTTTATTTCTCTAAGTTTCTTTAAATTTCTGCTTCATTCTTATATATATATAGATATATTGTATAACAATGTTTATATATATGTGTATATATATATATATAAGTCTTGTATATGTACATATACATACAACATAGGAACACATGTGTGTGTATTCAGGTCTTTGTTTATTTTTGGAATATTTTCTTAGCTTATGGAGGAAACAGTAGTTCAATTCCACTCTATTGTTCTTCTTGTTCAAGTATTGCAATTTTGCATGTGCTTGATCTTTTTTTAATTACCTTCCTTTGAACTACCTTTTCTCTGACCTTTTCTGTTTTTATTCTTTAACTCATTTTTATTCTTTGATTTTTTAAATTTTGTTAACGTCCTTATTAAATTTTAATTGAAGTTTATTATTCTTTGCGTGCCAAGAGAAGAGATAAAGGTCACAAAATTACCTAGCAATAAATCTGACTTTGGACAAAATCATCTAAGAACTATGAACTTTGGTAAAAAAAGGATCTTAAAAGAGAAATTTATTTTTCTTCAATTCCAGAAACTTAGTATTGACTATTAAAAGCAAAGCTTGTAAAGTTCTGAACATATAGTTTATCTAATGATTCATTTATTTAATTAGATGAATGATCATATAAAATACATATTTTTTTACTTTCCAGGAAGTTTTTTTCTCTTATTCTTCCTTCCTTCCTTCCTCCTTCCCCTCCCCTCCCTTCCCCTCCCCTCCCCTGCTGCCTCTACTCCCCTCTCCTCCCCTTCCATCTCCCATCCCACCTCCCCTCCCCTCCACTCCCCTTCCCAGCCTTGAAGAGGAGCACAGCTACCGTCTTGAGAGAAAAAAAGAGAGTGTAATATTACTGACTGCTCCTGATTGGATCCCAATTTCTGACCATCTTCACTATTCCAATGCCAGGCTCAAATCTGAAGGTATTTGGTAAAATAAATTTTTAGTTCTTAGTATAGCCATCAAAATAAACCTTAAGTCTTAATAATTAGTCAGGTCTAGGTTTCAAAGCCAACAAAATGCCGGGCAGTTGAAATTAGAATACCTAGTTCACAATATAATTTAACAGCTAAAACCCAGAATGAGACTTTTTGATCTTGTAAGTTGATTTCTTATTTTTTATCCTCCGGAATTATAATGAGGCTTAATCTAGTACTCCAGATTTTATTTTATTGAAGTATAACTCATATAAAAATGTGGATAGAATTATTACAAAGTTAATATACTTGTGAAACCATCACAGGTCAAGAAACATTATTGCTATCTCTCCTTCTCTCTCATTATTACCCATTTCTAAAAAATGATCAATAAGCCTATAAAAATATTTTGCCTGTTATTGAATAATCCAGTCTGTGTGTGTGTGTGTGTGTGTGTGTGTGTTTGCTGCCTTGTTTTTCCCAGTGTTGTGAGGCTTATGTTTGTGGTTTTGTGCATCTGTAAGTTATTCATTTGTTGTTTTTTTATGGATGGGATCTTTCTACATACAAAGCAGATGATAAAAGTTATTAATTCTCAGAAAAATAAATAGTATATCTAACAATTTATCTGTACATATAGTGTAAGTATATAATATACTCTGCAAATAAAGACGTTTTGGTTTTATACTTTCAAATTCTTATATGTTTCATTTGTTCTTTTGTTATTGTACTGTTACTATTTTTAGTGCAATGTTGACTAGAAATGATGATGTGAGTCAAAAAACGGAGAAGCCAATCCTCAAATTCACATGAAATTGTAAGAGGTCCTGAATAGCCAAAATAATCTTGAAAAAGAACAAACTTAGAGAACTCACACTACCCAATTTCAAAACTTACTACAAAGTTACAGTAACAAAGTCTATGTGGTACTGACAGATAGATACTCATAGTTCAGTGTATTAGAATTGAAGGTGCTGAGATGAAACCACAGATCAATGGTCAACCGCTTGCTGGTGTGGGCACCAAGGACATTCAATGGGGACAGAATGCCCTTTGTAAAATGATACTGGAGCAATTATATAGCCACATACAAAGAGTAAAGTTGGACACCTTCCTCATACAAATACAAAAATTTACACAAAGTAAATCGAAAACCTACATATGAGAGCAAAACCTTAGGAGAAAACAGTGGGTAATCTTCCTGACCTAGGATTTGGCAAAGACTTTTGGGATAGGACACCAAAGGCATGGAAAACAACAAAAATAGATACATTGGACTTCATCAAAGTATAAAGCTTACGTGCTTCAAAGGACACCATCAAGAATGTTGAAAAAAAAAGAAATGCACAACTCACAGAATGGGAGAAAATATCTGCAAATTATATATCTAATAAGCATCTAGTATCCAGAATCATAAGGAACTCTTACAACCAAGCAATAAAAAGACAAATACACAGTTAGAAATGGGTAAAGGATTCAAAGGATTAGAATAATAGTGTCTCAAAAGAAGATACACCAATGGCCAACAACTGTGTAAAACTATGCTCAACACCATCCATCATTAAGGACATGCAAATCAAAGCCACAATTAAATTCCACCTACACACAAAGGTGACTGTAATTGAAAAGGGGAACAATAACAAGTGCTGGCAATAACATGAAGAAATTAGCACCCATGTCCATTCCTGTTGGGAGAGGAAATACTATAGCCACTTTGGAAAAGTTTGGTAGCACTTCAAAAAATTAAATGTAATTATTTTACTGAGCAGCCCCCTTCCTTGGTATGAACTCAAGAGATGTGAAAATATATGTCCTTCCCAAGCCTTAGCCATAAATATTCACAGCATTATCTATGATAGACAAAAGATGGAAATAATGCACACTCCCATCAGCTGATGAATGAAATAACATAGATGGTGAAACAGTACAATAGAATACTAATTAGCCATAAAAGGAGCAATGTTCTCATAAATACTACAATGCAGATGGAAACAGGATGCTTAGTGAAAGAAGCCCGACACAGAAGGTCTTATGTCATATGATTTCATGTATATTAAATTTCCAGTATAGCTAAATCTATAGAGGAAGAAAGTAGATTAGTGTTTGCCAGGAGCTGAGATGAAGGGCAAATCCTTGCTAATAGGATCATTGGCAAGGGTAGAATGATTGCTAATAGGTAGAAAGTTAGTTTACTTTTGTGTTGATAAAATGTCCTGGAAATAGTAGTGGTGGTTGCACAACTTTGTTGTTATAATACAAAATATCAAACTGTGTGATTTAAAATAGTGAGTTTTGTGGCCTATAAATTATATGCCAATAAAAATGTAATATTTGGCCAGGCATGGTGGCTCTTGCCTATAATCCCAGAACTTTGGGAGGCCGAGGCATGTGGATCACATGAGGTTAGGAGTTCGAGACCAGCCTGGCCAACATGGCGAAACCCCGTCTCTACTAAGAATACACAAAATTAGCCAGGTGTGGTAGCTGGCACCTGTAATCCCAGTTACTTGCGAGGCTAAGGCAGGAGAATTGCTTGAACCCAGGAGACAGAGGTTGCAGTGAGCTGAGATTGCACTATTGCACCACTCCAGCTGGGGTGACAGAGCAAGACTGTCTCATAAAAAAAAAAAAAAAAGTAATCTTTAATGTTCACTAACAGTCCCAAGACGGGCATTCCTGCTCTGTGGGTATCGTTCCTGCACAAGTGATAAGTGACTTACAGGATACACTGTTTTCCCATCTGTGTCTCTGAACTGTCTTTGGTCATCAAAATTGTTTATGTTCAGCTAGTTGAAGAGGAAGAAGATTGTGAAGAAAAAATATCAATTCTCTAAAACTAATCCTTCCTTTTGAAGCGATCTACATCGTATCTCTTGATAAGATGGAATTTTATGTTAATACCTATATGAGACAGGTGCTAGATGATGTATTTCCTTGCGGGAAAGGTACTTCTCAGTGATAATTGGTTATTTTTTGGACAGGGGATTTATGAGACACATTGCGCTTCCTTCAAATTCTGTATGTTGAAGCCTTGGCATCGAGTACATCAGAATGCAACTGCAGTTAGAGATTGGGCCATTCAAAAGGTGACTAAGACTCAATCTGACTAGAAGAGGTAAGACCCAAGGGAACATGCCCATGGAGGAGAGGCCAGGTGAGAACACAGCAAGAAGGTGAGTGGCTTCAAGCCACAGCAAGAGGCCTGGGGAAAAACTGCACCTGCCGATAACCTGATCTTGAACTTCCTGCCTTCAGCATGGTGAGACAATAATTTTTTTAAAAAAAAACCACCTGATCAGTGTTACTTTGTTATAAAAGCCCTAGCAAAGTAATACAGATGGAGGGCTGCAATTTGGCATACATTTATTCAGTTCTGTCACACTCCACATTCTGCTGACCTGTAAGTTAAAGGAAAATGTGTCTATCCCCCTCGTCAATGGTGGAAGAGCTACAGGAAAAACAAAATAAAATCCCTTCACCCCCATTTATAAAACGGAAGAGCCGGAAACACAGCAACAACCCATTGCTAGCAGTTTGGGCAGCTGCCCTCAGCCCAGCAGTGGGGAAGTTTCTCAGTTATGTCCTCCTTCTGCTTCCTTGCAGTGACTCTTGCGCCTCTTTTCCTCTGTGCTCTCTTGGAGACTGTCTGCTATGATCATATCCACAGCAGGCATCTGGGAGCTTACCCTTCTTTGGGTTTGCACAAATTTCACAGGCAACTTCACACTGGCGGGATTTGGGAGAGTGAAAGGGTGATTTTACTGTTAAAGATTCTTAAGCCTACAGTAATAGTTTCTTTGGAAATATAATTTTCTAAGAAATAGGTAGGCTTCTAATCTACTTGACTCTAGTTAGTGCCATGTGTCAGTATTTAAAGTTTGTTACTAGACTGGGTTCTCACACCTGCTTTACGTTTGCCCCTTCTTTGCCTTAGCTGATCTCTTCCACACTAATGATGGCTAACTTTGAGACTATGGAAAACATAGGCTTAGGCAGGAGCTATCTTTCTGAACCTAACATTTGCTTATTTATTGAGTCCTGTTGAACTATAGTTTTTAAGTTTTTGTCTGATTTTAGTTACTCAAAATCATTTTGAATTTAATTCCTTTCTTTCTAATGTCTGGAAGTTCTTGCCTCTCCTCATCCTTCAAAGCCCCATATCTTTACTTTCTACTTTCTTCTGTTTCTAACCAGTGATTCTTATCCAAACTCACCCATATTACAATATTTTGGTGCTCTCAGCCAGCAAAAGAGAACTCAAAGTAACAGTCTGGTCCTTCCTGGCCACATCCCTTAGAGTGGTGTGAATTTGTGTGGACATTCAACTCTGCTGCCACGGATACAAAATCCCAAACTGAAGAACAGCTATAACTGGGTTCCTCTGCAAAAGAAAGAGGTTTAATTGACTCATAGTTCAGCGGAGCTGGAGGGGAGGCCTCAGGGAAGTTACAATCATGGCAGAAGGCAAAGGAGAAGCAGGCACCTTCTTCTCAGGGCGGCAGGACTGAGTGAGTGCAAGCAGGGGAAAAGCCAGAAGCTTATAAAACCATCAAATCTCATGAGACTCACTCACTCTCATGAGAACAGCATGGGGTAACTGTCCCCAGTGATCGATTACCTCCACTTGGTCCTGCCTTTGACACGTGGGGATGATTACAAGTGAAGGAGAGATTTGGGTGGGGACACAGAGCCAAACCATATCAATGTGCATATATTTCTGTATTTAAAATATACTTATATGTGATAATAAATAATATGTTTATTATATATTTTATACACACAAAATGTACATTTATATACGTACACATATACATAGATGTGTGTATATGACTGTGTGTATACCTGTGTACTATATTTCCCCAAAATACTTATCATTGAGTAGATAAATCTTTTTTTTTCAGTGCTACAACTGAATAGCCGTAATGAGGAACAGAATTCAGATTCAGGAATGAAATGTAAAGAGCATATTCATAGAGTGCGAGACACAGAGAGTTTCTCTTTGCAGGACTTGCAGCCAGTTTTTCTGAATCTGTGTCCATGTCTCTTTTCATTACCACGTATTGAGCTTTAGAGCCAGCCCAGCAAGCCGAGAAAGTACGACATGGCCTTTCCACAAACATAGGTTTCCAAGCGTGATTTCCTCCAGGACCACTAACAAGGAAGAGAAAAAACATTTCTGAAGCACTCAGTCCTGAATTTAGAGAGCTCTACCCCTGCAAGAAAATGCCTGTTAACATAGCTCTGCTGGGTATAAAAAGAATTTATTTTGGATGGCAGTTGGCTATTTTATTCCCTGAATCCTCAGTCTGACTCTGCTTCACGGGGTGTCGACTCTGTCTATGACTACTCCAATGTTCAGGTGCAGAGAAGTCAATGTTTCATGAAAGTGATGTCCCTGTCAGTAGCAAGCATATCATCTGGCCCCCCGAGCTGTCAAAGAGCAGATTGTAGAATTACCATTAGAATACAGGAGTTTATAGCTGCAGGCAGTAAGTGCAGAGCCGGTAAGCATATGTCCCCAGCATGATATTTTAGCTTCATACGAAGCCGTAAAGTGGAAATAAGCCAACAGTACAGCAGCAACTGCTAGCTGTTCTGTCTCTCCATGTTTCCACATTGTGCCATATGTCTGGGTAATTCTCAGTAAAGGGGGCATTACTGTCTCTCAGCTGACTGAGAACATTTCCCAAAAGGGCTCAAAAAATTGGTGTGAGACTATGGTCACAATGACCTCACCTACTTTTATTGTCCAGCTTGCCTCATGGATCTTTCATTTAACTCTGGTAGAGAAGTGGATCCTCTCTCAGCATTGGTTAATTATGGTGAAAAAGTGAAAACTTTCTTAAAACGAAAAAAAAAGATCTTGCGTCTTCCAGATGTCTATGTCTAGATGGTTAATATTTGCTTCAAAGGTTGAATAGAATTTTATAAAAGGAAAGCAAGAGATCTTTACATTATTCTTGAAATGATATCAATTTTTTAAAATACAGAAATAACTAATTAATGCTAACCTAATTAGCATCCCAAAATATGAGCCATACATTATTTCAGGAGAGACAACACTGCCTCCTGTGGATCAAAATCAGGAGTGATTCTGTGCAGGCCGAAGAAGAGAGGCTTTGGAACAGAGGGATATGGATTCGGTTTCCAACTTTGCCAGTTATAAACAGTGACCTTCATCAAGAGTTCAAACTCCTAGAGTCTTGTGCTTCCTCAAGTGTGAAGAGATGCTACTACGTTGCAGGGGTGTGCATACATTATCCCAAGGAGCTCACAGGAAGTGCCTATCATGATGAATTTCACACAACGGGGACCCCCTGTACATGCTAGTGACTGTCCTGCTCAGGTCTGGATGAAGTCAGATTTAATCTAAAGGTAGGAGAATAAGGCAGAGACTATTATCTCAATTTATGAGTCAAAAAAACTGAATTTCAAAGAGATTAATTCAAATTGTTCATATTTTATGTTAGCGGAAAAAGCTTAGATTTAAACCCAGGACTTATAATTTCAAATCCCATGCTAATTTCACTACAACACGACACCTTACGAAAATAATGAAGCAAATTCTCTTTCCTATGAACTAAAGTTTTCAGTACTAAAATTTTCACAGTTCTTGTATTCCACACATTTTTTTTTTAATTTTTTTTTTATTATACTTTAAGTTCTAGGGTACATGTGCATGACGTTTATATCATGTATAACTCCCCAATGCAATCCCTCCCTCCTCCCCGCTCCCCATGATAGGCCCCAGTGTGTGATGTTCCCCTTCCCGAGTCCAAGTGATCTCATTGTTCAGTTCCCACCTATGAGTGAGAACATGTGGTGTTTGGTTTTCTCTTCTTGTGATAGTTTGCTAAGAATGATGGTTTCCAGCTGCATCCATGTCCCTACAAAGGACGCAAACTCATCCTTTTTTATGGCTGCATAGTATTCCATGGTGTATATGTGCCACATTTTCTTAATCCAGTCTGTCACAGATGGACATTTGGGTTGATTCCAAGTCTTTGCTATTGTGAATAGTGCCGCAATAAACATACGTGTGCATGTATCTTTGTAGTAGAGTAATTTATAATCCTTTGGGTATATACCCAGTAGTGGGATGGCTGGGTCATATGGTACATCTAGTTCTAGATCCTTGAGGAATCGCCATACTGTTTTCCATAATGGTTGAACTAGTTTACAATCCCACCAACAGTGTAAAAGTGTTCCTATTTCTCCACATCCTCTCCAACACCTGTTGTTTCCTGACTTCTTAATGATTGCCATTCTAACTGGTGTGAGATGGTATCTCATTGTGGTTTTGGTTTGCATTTCTCTGATGGCCAGTGATGATGAGCATTTTTTCATGTGTCTGTTGGCGGTATGGATGTCTTCTTTTGAGAAATGTCTGTTCATATCCTTTCCCCACTTTTTGATGGGGTTGTTTGTTTTTTTCTTGTATATTTGTTTGAGTTCTTTGTAGATTCTGGATATTAGCCCTTTGTCAGATGAGTAGGTTGCAAAAATTTTCTCCCATTCTGTAGGGTGCCTGTTCACTCTGATGGTAGTTTCTTTAGCTGTGCAAAAGCTCTTTAGTTTAATTAGATCCCATGTGTCAATTTTTGCTTTTGCTGCCGTTGCTTTTGGTGTTTTAGACATGAAGTCCTTGCCCATGCCTATGTTCTGAATGGTACTACCTAGATTTTCTTCTAGGGTTTTTATGGTATTAGGTCTAACATTTAAGTCTCTAATCCATCTTGAATTAATTTTCGTATAAGGGGTAAGGAAAGGATCCAGTTTCAGCTTTCTACTTATGGCTAGCCAATTTTCCCAGCACCATTTATTAAATAGGGAATCCTTTCCCCATTTCTTATTTGTCTCAGGTTTGTCAAAGATCAGATGGCTGTAGATGTGTGGTATTATTTCTGAGGACTCTGTTCTGTTCCATTGGTCTATATCTCTGTTCTGGTACCAGTACCATGCTGTTTTGTTTACTGTAGCCTTGTAGTATAGTTTGAAGTCAGGTAGCGTGACGCCTCCAGCTTTGTCCTTTTGACTTAGGATTGTCTTGGCAATGCGGGCTCTTTTTTGGTTCCATATGAACTTTAAAGCCGTTTTTTCCAATTCTGTGAAGAAAGTCATTGGTAGCTTGATGGGGATGGCATTGAATCTATAAATAACCTTGGGCAGTATGGCCATTTTCACAATATTGATTCTTCCTATCCATGAGCATGGTATGTTCTTCCATTTGTTTGTGTCCTCTTTGATTTCACTGAGCAGTGGTTTGTAGTTCTCCTTGAAGAGGTCCTTTACATCCTTTGTAAGCTGGATTCCTAGGTATTTTATTCTCTTTGAAGCAATTGTGAATGGAATTTCATTCCTGATTTGGCTCTCTGCTTGTCTGTTACTGGTGTATAAGAATGCTTGTGATTTTTGCACATTAATTTTGTATCCTGAGACTTTGCTGAAGTTGCTTATCAGCTTAAGGAGATTTTGGGCTGAGACGATGGGGTTTTCTAAATATACAATCATGTCATCTGCAAACAGGGACAATTTGACTTCTTCTTTTCCTAACTGGATACCCTTGATTTCTTTCTCTTGCCTGATTGCCCTAGCCAGAACTTCCAACACTATGTTGAATAGGAGTGGTGAGAGAGGGCATCCCTGTCTTGAGCCAGTTTTCAAAGGGAATTTTTCCAGTTTTTGCCCATTCAGTATGATATTAGCTGTGGGTTTGTCATAAATAGCTCTTATTTTTGAGGTACATTCCATCAATACCGAATTTATTGAGCGTTTTTAGCATAAAGGGCTGTTGAATTTTGTCAAAAGCCTTTTCTGCATCTATTGAGATAATCATGTGGTTCTTGTCCTTGGTTCTGTTTATATGCTGGATTACGTTAATTGATTTGCGAATGTTGAACCAGCCTTGCATCCCAGGGATGAAGCCCACTTGATCATGGTGGATAAGCTTTTTGATGTGCTGCTGAATCCGGTTTGCCAGTATTTTATTGAGGATTTTTGCATCGATGTTCATCAGGGATATTGGTCTAAAATTCTCTTTTTTTGTTGTGTCTCTGCCAGGCTTTGGTATCAGGATGATGTTGGCCTCATAAAAAGAGTTAGGGAGGATTCCCTCTTTTTCTATTGATTGAAATAGTTTCAGAAGGAATGGTACCAGCTCCTCCTTGTACCTCTGGTAGAATTCAGCTGTGAATCCATCTGGTCCTGGACTTTTTTGGTGGGTAGGCTATTAATTGTTGCTTCAATTTCAGAGCCTGCTATTGGTCTATTCAGGGATTCAACTTCTTCCTGGTTTAGTCTTGGGAGAGTGTAAGTGTCCAGGAAATTGTCCATTTCTTCTAGATTTTCTAGTTGTTTGCGTAGAGGCATTTATAGTATTCTCTGATGGTTGTTTGTATTTCTGTGGGGTCGGTGGTGATATCCCCTTTATCATTTTTTATTGCATCTATTTGATTCCTCTCTCTTTTCTTCTTTATTAGTCTAGCTAGCGGTCTGTCAATTTTGTTGAACTTTTCAAAAAACCAACTCCTGGATTCATTGATTTTTTGGAGGGTTTTTTGTGTCTCTATCTCCTTCAGTTCTGCTCTGATCTTAGTTATTTCTTGCCTTCTGCTAGCTTTTGAATGTGTTTGCTCTTGCCTCTCTAGTTCTTTTAATTGTGATGTTAGAGTGTCAATTTTAGATCTCTCCTGCTTTCTCTTGTGGACATTTAGTGCTATAAATTTCCCTCTACACACTGCTTTAAATGTGTCCCAGAGATTCTGGTATGTTGTATCTTTGTTCTCATTGGTTTCAAAGAACATCTTTATTTCTGCTTTCATTTCGTTATGTACCCAGTAGTCATTCAGGAGCAGGTTGTTCAGTTTCCATGTAGTTGAGCGGTTTTGATTGAGTTTCTTAGTCCTGAGTTCTAGTTTGATTGCACTGTGGTCTGAGAGACAGTTTGTTATAATTTCTGTTCTTGTACATTTGCTGAGGAGTGCTTTACTTCCAATTATGTGGTCAATTTTGGAATAAGTGCGATGTGGTGCTGAGAAGAATGTATATTCTGTTGATTTGGGGTGGAGAGTTCTATAGATGTCTATTAGGTCCGCTTGGTGCAGAGATGAGTTCAATTCCTGGATATCCTTGTTAACTTTCTGTCTCGTTGATCTGTCTAATGTTGACAGTGGAGTGTTGAAGTCTCCCATTATTATTGTATGGGAGTCTAAGTCTCTTTGTAGGTCTCTAAGGACTTGCTTTATGAATCTGGGTGCTCCTGTATTGGGTGCATATATATTTAGGAGAGTTAGCTCTTCCTGTTGAATTGATCCCTTTACCATTATGTAATGGCCTTCTTTGTCTCTTTTGATCTTTGATGGTTTAAAGTCTGTTTTATCAGAGACTAGGATTGCAACCCCTGCTTTTTTTTGATCTCCATTTGCTTGGTAGATCTTCCTCCATCCCTTTATTTTGAGCCTATGTATGTCTCTGCATGTGAGATGGGTCTCCTGAATACAGCAGACTGATGGGTCTTGACTCTTTATCCAGTTTGCCAGTCTGTGTCTTTTAATTGGAGCATTGAGTCCATTTACATTTAAGGTTAATATTGTTATGTGTGAACTTGATCCTGTCATTATGATATTAACTGGTTATTTTGCTCGTTAGTTGATGCAGTTTCTTCCTAGCCTCGATGGTCTTTACATTTTGGCATGTTTTTGCAATGGCTGGTACCGGTTGCTCCTTTCCATGTTTAGGGCTTCCTTCAGGGTCTCTTGTAAGGCAGGCCTGGTGGTGACAAAATCTCTAAGCATTTGCTTATCTGTAAAGGATTTTATTTCTCCTTCACTGATGAAGCTTAGTTTGGCTGGATATGAAATTCTCGGTTGAAAATTCTTTTCTTAAGAACGTTGAATATTGGCCCCCACTCTCTTCTGGCTTGTAGAGTTTCTGCCGAGAGATCTGCTGTTATTCTGATGGGCTTCCCTTTGTGGGTAACCCGACCTTTCTCTCTGGCTGCCCTTAAGATTTTTTCCTGCATTTCAACTTTGGTGAATCTAGCAATTATGTGTCTTGGAGTTGCTCTTCTGGAGGAGTATCTTGTGGCGTTCTCTGTATTTCCTGAATTTGAATGTTGGCCTGCCCTACTAGGTTGGGGAAGTTCTCCTGGATGATATCCTGAAGAGTGTTTTCCAACTTGGTTCCATTTTCCCCCTCACTTTCAGGCACCCCAATCAGACGTAGATTTGGTCTTTTTACATAATCCCATACTTCTTGCAGGCTTTGTTCATTTCTTTTTCTTCTTTTTTCTTTTGGTTTCTCTTCTCGCTTCATTTCATTCATTTGATCCTCAATCGCTGATACTCTTTCTTCCAGTTGATCGAGTCGGTTACTGAAGCTTGTGCATTTGTCACGTATTTCTTGTGTCATGGTTTTCATCTCTGTCATTTCGTTTATGATCTTCTCTGCATTAATTAGTCTAGCTGTCAATTCTTCCACTTTTTTTTCAAGATTTTTAGTTTCTTTGCGCTGGGTACGTAATTCCTCCTTTAGCTCTGAGAGGTTTGATGGACTGAAGCCTTCTTCTCTCATCTTGTCAAAGTCATTCTCTGACCAGCTTTGATCCGTTGCTGGCGATGGGCTGCACTCCTTTGCAGGGGGAGATGCGCTCTTATTTTTTGAATTTCCAGCTTTTCTGCCCTGCTTCTCCCCATCTTTGTGGTTTTATCTGTCTCTGGTCTTTGATGATGGTGACGTACTGATGGGGTTTTGGTATAGGTGTCCTTCCTGTTTGATAGTTTTCCGTCTGACAGTCAGAAGGACTGTCTGTTGGTCTGTTGGAGATTGCCTGAGGTCCACTCCAGACCCTGTTTGCCTGGGTATCAGCAGCAGAGGTTGCCGAAGATAGAATATTGCTGAACAGCGAGTGTACCTGTCTGATTCTTTCTTTGGAAGTTTCCTCTCAGGGGTGACTCCACCCTGTGAGGTGTGGGGTGTCAGACTGCCCCTAGTGGGGGATGACTCCCATCTAGGCTACTCAGGGGTCAGGGACCACCTGAGCAGGCAGTCTGTCCGTTCTCAGATCTCAACCTCCGCGTTAGGAGATCCACGGCTCTCCCCAAAGCTGTCAGACAGAGTCGTTCGCGTCTGCACCGGCCCCCGCTCTTTCCCCTGTTGGACTGCAGCTGTGCGCTGTCCGCAGAGGTAGAGTCTACAGAGGCAGGCAGGCTTCCTTGAGCTGCTGTGAGCTCCACCCAGTTCGAGCTTCCCAGCGGCTTTGTTTACCTACTTAAGCCTCAGCAATGGCGGACGCCCCTCCCCCAGCCTCGCTGCTGCCTTGCGGATAGATCACCGCAGACGGCTGTGTTAGCAGTGAGGGAGGCTCCGTGGGTGTGGGACCCTCCCGGCCAGGTGTGGGATATATTCTCCTGGTGTGCCTGTTTCCTTAAAGCGCAGTATTGGGGTGGGAGTTACCCGATTTTCCAGGTGTTGTGTGTCTCAGTTCCCCTGGCTAGGAAAAGGGATTCCCTTCCCCCTTGCGCTTCCAGGTGAGGCGATGCCTCGCCCTGCTTCAGCTCACGCTGGTCAGGCTGCAGCAGCTGACCAGCACCGATTGTCCGGCACTCCCTAGAGAGATGACCCCAGTATCTCAGTTGAAAACGCAGAAATCACCGGTCTTCTGTGTCGCTCGCGCTGGGAGTTGGAGACTGGAGCTGTTCCTATTCGGCCATCTTGCTCCGCCCCCTCCACACATTTTTTAACCGATATTTATTTTTGACAGTATGACCCATGCATATGCCAAGTATATGATTTTCGTAATTTTTATCAATGACATACTCATCTAAAATCATGACGGCTAAAGGTATTTATGTAAACTAGACATATAAATGTGATATTCATAGGATTCTCCTTGGAATTGTACACTACAAGGAATTAATGACATAAATGTTACTATTGAGCTGCACTAGCCCCTCTGTTTAGTAGGAGTAAACTGTATATTAGCCGAATGCTCTGCCTGTGCATAACAATATTTTTCAATAGGCGTCACTTAAAAAACAGATGATATTTTGTGAAACAATCTCATATAATACCTCAATACAGTTAATATCTTTCAGAACTAAATGTCTTTTATTAAAAATGCAATCCTGGCCCTCTGAGTCCATGTGTTCATCTGTTGGAATACAAATGAACCCTTCTACTGCTGTAGAGTTCTTTATCCGTCACCACAGACCCATGTGCCATCCACAGCCTCCACACTCCCATGAAGGCAGGTGGTTTCTGTGTCCAGATTCAGCCAATGGGCTTTGAGTAGAAGTAAAGTGTGTCACTTCCAGGTAGATGTTCAACAAAAATAGCAATTAATAACAATCCTAATAAACATACAATGACATCAACAGTGGTATGTACTCATTTCCAATCAGATCTTGATTTGCTTTTCCTAGCATCTGATTGGCTTATAGACACTTTTGCCACAGCATTCTTTCTACTTTTCCTACCTTCACTTTTCTTCACCCTTCCTTTATGCTTTTGAAACAGAGTTTCTTTCCTCTAAAGCATATTTGTTTATCTTTAAGGCCCCTCTCCTTGTGACCCTAACTACTACTCCAGAATCACGGATTTTCTTAGTTCGCAATCTTACCAATGCATATTCATCTCCTGTCATATACATCAGCCACCCGGATTCCTGATCTTTTCTGAACAGCAGTGGCTTTTGCACAACGTCACACCTTTGCAAATTGTGTTATCCTCACTGAAGCATCCTTGACATGTCCTCACAGTCACCAGATCTGAGAGACCCTGACTGTGAGCGCTCTCTGGGGTCTGGGATTTGTTCTGCTGGATGATGGTGCCCACAGGGCTCCGTCTGAGACACAGGTCAGCAGCACACTCTCCTGGAATGCGTAAACTAAGTTACAGCAAAAGTAAACAGTCCTGAAGCAGCTCAAGAGGGCATCTAATTGAATTATGCAAATTCTTAAGTGCTCTAAATACGTATTCAATCATCTTGCCTTTACCCAGATGAGATAAAAGAATCAAGCAGGAATTATTAGGAAGGAAGAAAAATAAACTCATACCACAAATGCTGGGAGAAACTTTTTCACAGAGAAGCATAAATGCGTGAAATGTCCCCGAAGGAGGCAGAAGAGCAGCACAGAAATCAAATCAGGTGGTGCTGGGCCATGATGGAAGAGAACTGGGTCAGGGAGGGAGGTCCCTGGTGTGTCACTCACATCTCACCTTCCACTTAGCACCTCACGTCTGGAGGAGAGCCCTGTCTGCAGTCATGTCCTTCAATCTGCACATTTATTTTGTGTCTTGAGTTGATACTTCTTTATTTCCTCCTTGTCTTTCACATTGAGCTTTTCCTCCTGTACCTCTTTGGATTGATACCGCAGGGGTAGTGCAAAAAGATGCAGACTTTCCTGGTGAGGCCAGTCTTGGTTCCAATCCAGCTCAGTCCTTTTTATCTTGTGGTCTTGGAAGACTTACTTTGTCTTTCAATCCTCTGCAGCTTGGAGACTGGAACCCCAACCACAAAATGCTGCTTATTTATTTATTCAGTTGATTATTTGCTCATTCAAGTACTTGGGCTCTGATTCTCTGACAAACCTTAGGCTAGTTGCTAGGATTGAGACAATGGGCAAAATGTCAAGCCCCTTCTCCTGGGACCTTTCAGTCCAGTGGAGCATTAAATAAAATCATGTGTAGGAAATGTCCACCTCAGTGCCTGGAATATAGTAAGTGCTCAGTAAATGGGACAGTGGCTCCTGTTCTCTTTCTCTTATCTTTCTCACACACACTTCTGTGCCTCTGTCCTCCAGGCCCCCCAGGGACTCCCACAACAAAGGTTTCTAATTTCTTTCCCAGCTTAGAGTATTGAGACAAGATTTGGATGAGCAGCCAAATGTAGAATTTCTCCTGGGAAACTTCAGCAACTTGATGCAGCTGTTGAGCAGAGCCCTCATTTTACGGGACCTCGTTGTCATCCCACGCACTGCATCAGCCGCGATGGAGAGCCTCGCTGGAAAGAGCGACAGGGCAAAGGAAAAGACAGAGTTTGCACAGCACACAAGCAACAGCAACATCCCCGGAAAACAAACCAACAAAACGAAACCCCAAAACCTCCCTTGCATTAACACAGCAACTTAGAATATTAAAGGCTCATTCATCAAATGGCATCGTTTGAGCCCTACGACAAGACAAAGATGTTGCTTTTATGATCCCCAGTTTACAAGATGTGGCTCAGAGCGGATAATAATTTATCCAACTGTTTCAGTCAAGGTTTATTTTGCTTTCTTTCTTATAAACAAACAAACAAAAAATCCTGCCATAGAAACTGACTATGGCTGGTTTAAGCAGAGAATAAGTTGATTGAAAGGACATCAGCCCATCACAGAACTGTCAGGTGGCCCAAACCAGCAGTCTCAAGGTTATGCATTAAGAATCAAACCCCTAACCACACCCCAAGCCAGATGACTACGGGAAGCAGAGGCCCACCTCCTGCCCCACAGAGGGCACCCCTGGAGCGTACGCAGCAGGACCATGACCTCAAGGCAATTGCTACCTCCACTGCGACAGTGAACCGTGACACTGAACGCCGTCTCAGGGCAGAGGAAGGGGGAGAACCTGTGACCTTCTTCTCTACGTGTCTGTCTCTCATTGTCACCCATGCAGAAGGGACTCCCTTAAACACAAGGAGAAGTTCCTGATGCTGGATGCCAAGGCAATGACAAATACCCAGTAAAACCAAGTTCATGCAGCTTCCATGGGAAGAGCTCATTCTGAAAATGTAGTTCCAGTTTCTAATTCAGTCCTCTTTCCACTATACTACTTTGCATAATAAGCAACTGGTATTGGAATATGACCCTCTTCTCATGACGGTTGTTGTTACCATAAAACAAAACTTTCTACCGTTACTTAGTCTTTTATCATTTATAAAGAAATCCCTTTTTAGTGACCTTTATAACCACCCTGGGAGGGAAGTAGGCAAGTAAATACCTCTATTTTCTTTTCTTCTTCTTTTCTTTTCTGATAACAAAATGTCTAATGAAGCACCTGGTACTTACATAATCAAAGCACTTCCCATACTGAAACAAAACTTTCCAAAATGGGTCTGATTATTCTATTAGTTTGGGAACTTTGCTTAGTTTGATATCACTAATCCCTGGGATAGCCAGGGAAGTTTGCTTTGCTTTGCTTTTTGTTTACTGATGTATCTGTACTACATGGAACAATGTCTGTTACAGAGTAGGCACTCAGAAATTTTTTTAAATGCGCAAACAAAAAGATACTCTGAATGTAAGTTTTTGTTTACTGATGTATCTCTACTACATGGAACAACGACTGTCACAGAGTAGGCACTCAGAAATATTTTTTAAATAAGGATATGAATAAATGAACTGACGGGCGCTGGATCTGACTGCTAGGAATGTGTGGATTTAGACTTCCCATGTGCAGATTTTTAGTCCAAACCAGACGCTTTTCATCCTGACCAGTTTAAGAAGCAGGCAAAATAAAGACTAGACTAATACTTTATATCACTGTCTCTCCAAACTGGGCTACGCCACATGTTCATTCTCTTTAGTCTCTAATCATCAACATCCCTGTCCTGATATTTATTCCCTTTTCACTCTTAACCATCTTCTTGCCATCCTTTCCAATTCAAACTTCAGGCACACATGACAAATCCACACCTCAGGTTCTCCACAAATGAAAGCAACGTGACTTCTCCTTCCAGCACATGGCCTGAGCTCTTCTTGCCATGACCACCGATGCCTTCTTTACCCCTTCACCAATGATCTATTTTCAGTCTTTGCCTTACTGATCTCCTTGCAGCGTGTGCTAGCTTTGTAAAAACATTTTCTTCCTTCTTCCCAAAATGCGTCATTCTCTTCTCTCTTGTAACAATTCCCTCTCTGTGTGGGCCATCTTTTGGGTTCCTTGTCACTGCTCTTCTTTACATATTGGCATTCCTCAGGGTCCAATATCTTCTTCTGGTCTTTTCTCTCCATAGAAAAGATAGTGTAGAGCTATACATGTCCATGGTAGTCACTAAGTGCAAGGTGTTGCTCTGACTCTTCACACATATAGTACATTTGATCTGCATATTAATAGTCCCAGCTACTCGGGAGCCTGAGGCAGGAGAATGTCGTGAACCCGGAAGGCGGAGCTTGCAGTGAGCTGAGATCCGGCCACTGCACTCCAGCCAGGGCGACAGAGCGAGACTCCGTCTCAAAAAAAGAAAAAAAAAAAAAAAAAATTCTAAGAAGTAAGCATCGTTCGCACAGATGAAGAAACTGAGCCGTAGATAATTATCTTGCTCTTTGGGCCGGGCGCGGTAGCTCAAGCCTGTAATCCCAGCACTTTGGGAGGCCGAGACGGGCGGATCACGAGGTCAGGAGTTCGAGACCATCCTGGCTAACACGGTGAAACCCCGTCTCTACTAAAAATACAAAAAAAAACTAGCCGGGCGAGGTGGCGGGCGCCTGTAGTCCCAGCTACTTGGGAGGCTGAGGCAGGAGAATGGCGTAAACCCGGGAGGCGGAGCTTGCAGTGAGCTGAGATCCGGCCACTGCACTCCAGCCTGGGCGACAGCCAGACTCCCTCTCAAAAAAAAAAAAAAAAAAGATAATTATCTTGCTCTTTGTTGCAGAGCTGGTAAGTGGGGATGCCAGAGACGCTGGTTCCAGAGACAGTGTTTCAAGCCCTGTTTTCAGAGTAGCTTCCTCTCTCGGGAGAGTGGGGGCTCCAGGGCATTGGTGCAGACTTGGGAGGGGAGGCTCTGGAGTCACGCCTGGGTGTCATGGCTAACGAGCATAGACGGCAGCAGGAGGAGGCGCACTGTGCTCAGTGCAGAGCACGAGCATAGACGGCAGCAGGAGGAGGCGCACTGTGCTCAGTGCAGAGCACGAGCATAGACGGCAGCAGGAGGAGGCGCACTGTGCTCAGTGCAGAGCACGAGCATAGACGGCAGCAGGAGGAGGCGCATTGTGCTCAGTGCAGAGCACAGAGAAGGCAACGGGGTACAAAGCAATGACAAGAGGTCAGAGAAAACAAAAAGATACGCAGAGTGTGGCTGTGAAAAACGGAGCTTGAAGACAACCTTCCAGAGAGTGCTACACTCTGGGGCATGGGATGGGCTCAGGAAGGTGTCCTTTATGTGCCCTAAACACTTGGTGCCTGTTGCTACTATTTCACTTCCTACCTGTGTCATGGTAAATTGTATCAATGCTTGTCTCTGCCATCATGCTACAATGTCTTTAAGGGTAAGTACTATACTGATAAAATCAGACACCTTAAGTTCTATCCGCATTTGGAATGTTGGCATTGATGCTTCTATTAAATCAGGCTTACGTTGCTGAGCTTACATAGGTACGACAGATGCTGGGGAAAGAAAGGTGTATGTTTATATTTATTGAAAAACTATCACTCAATGCTAACAAGGGACATAATGCAAATGAAAAATTATGATATCAATATCACAGAATTTAGAGGGGAAGTCACTTTGGGGAGCTTACGGTATGAATAGAGAAGTACCCAAATGAACCCATGCCCTAAAACAATTCTCTTCTTGGCCTCTTAGATTCTAGCTATCCAGGTCATTGAAAGCTCTTCCTACTGCCTGGGAACTTCTTCCCACAGGGACAAGCCTTTTATACAGATGATTCCATCTCATAGAACATGGCCTTGTAGAATGGAGTAACACAGTGTTACTGACATACAGGGTGCTCAGAGCACAGGGCACCAACACCCTCACTTTACACATGCAGGCAGATGCTCCAGGAAGTGAAGCCATGCACACGGGTTCACACAGAGAACAGCAGAAGTGGGACTGGACTTCAACGTAATTTGCTTTTCACAATATCTTTGACCACGGACAATGTACTGGAAGGGGAAGTGGGAGGCGATCTTACTATCCTGGTGTCAACTCCTTTTGAAGAAACAACACTCAGGAAAAGTTTGTGGCCCGAAAGCCTCCAATGAAACATCAAATATTATAGAGTATGAATACAAGGATATGAATTGGGGATCCAGAGAGGTGGTTTACATAAAAATTGAGTGATCTTAGATAAGTCATTTGATTTCCTTGAGCATCAGTTTGTCTATTAAATAATGTTAGAGTCAGTCTATTCAGGCTGGGTGGCTTACAAACAGCAGATAGCTATTCCTCACAATTCTGGAAGTCCAAGAACAAGGATTCTATTGAGGACTCTCTTCCTGGTTCACTGATGGCTGTCTTCTGTCTGTAATCTTTTTTTTTTTTTTTTTTTTTTTGAGACGGAGTCTCGCTCTGTCACCCAGGCTGGAGTGCAGTGGCGCGATCTCGGCTCACTGCAAGCTCCGCCTCCCGGGTTTACGCCATTCTCCTGCCTCAGCCTCCCGAGTAGCTGGGACTACAGGCGCCCGCCATCTCGCCCGGCTAATTTTTTTTTGTATTTTTTTAGTAGAGACGGGGTTTCACCGTGTTAGCCAGGATGGTCTCGATCTCCTGACCTCGTGATCCACCCGTCTCGGCCTCCCAAAGTGCTGGGATTACAGGCTTGAGCCACCGCGCCCGGCCTCTGTCTGTAATCTTACATGGCTGAACGGGCAAGAGAGCCATCTGGGACCTCTTCTATGGGGTCACTAATCTCATTCGTGAGGGCTCCACCCTCATGACCTAAGCACCTTCCCAAAGCTTGATACCATCATCTTGGAAGTTAGGATTTCAACATAGGAGTTTTGGGGGACACGAACATTCAGACCATACCAGTTAGACAATATATATTGCAGTATGGTGAAAAATAGAATTGACTCTCCATATCCACAGTTTCTTCTTCCATAGATTCAACCAATCACAGATCAAAAATATTTAAAAACACAACAAAAAAGTACAAATGAAAGAAATATAGTATAACAACTGTGCATAACATTTACATTATATTAGGTATTATAAGCAATCTAGATTTAAAGTATACAGGAATATGTGTGTGTATTACATGCAAACATGGGGCCATTTTATATAAAGGACCTGAGCTTCCACGCACTTTGGTATTTAAGGGGGAGGTTCCTGAAAGCAAGCCACCATGGACACCAAGAGACAACTGTAGATATAAAATGAGTCATAAACATTTATCATTTGCTTCCTATAAATATAAGCTGTTATCATTAACACAATGAGCACGACATTTAGTCACTCAAGGAGAAATACATAATTCACCTCTATATTCTGAAGATCATCCATCTCCCTGCCATGCTGGAGAACAGACTGAGTTATAAAAACCAGCACTGAGAGGATGATTTCTCTTTGAACCTGATTTAAACACTCTGATTATTTCCCAGGAACACAAGACAGCTTGCCATCTCCAAGAAATCTTGTAACTCCTTGAAATTCAGTTATAAATTTACCAAGAAATGAGAGTCTCATATGAATAATTGGTTTTAATATATAAACTATATCATAGAATACAAGAAAGATGCTAAAATTTCACAGCTCTCTGGTGGCTTAGAACAAGATGGGAAAGGTTCTCAGGATGTCTATGCCAAAAGTGAAAGGCTGTGGATTCCTTCTAAACTTCCAGAATTCAAGCTTCATGGTCATGAAGAGATGCTTAAGCACTATTTTTCTGTAACCTGATCAAAACTTAAGAAAAACCTTAGGGAACAGATTCTTATGTCAATGGTTAGGTTTCCAAAGGACTGTGAGTTCTTTAAACACAGAGACAAATTTAGTCATCTTTTCACCTCTACTCAGGGTCTAACCCATAATGACTATGTAACAAGTACAGGCCAAGTAAAGCTTGCTGTGACTGATTCCTTTTCCTTCTTCAACTCTTGAGTGAATGCTCAGATTCTAAGTTATTACCACCATCTCCCACTGTGTTTTGTTACTGAAGTTTTAATATGTTTGATGCTGCATAGTGAGAAGGTTCTTTGGCCTCATGAATGATATTCGCCCTCCTCCTCGCTTCCTCATTTCTCAATAAGCAAAGCCATTTATTTTCCATGTGTAGAACAAATTTAGAATACAAATTGTTCCCACTCACTCACACTAAGATGTAGATGACTGATATAAAATCTTAACCTAATACTAAGAGGAAATAAGAGAGGGAGAGAAGCCACAGGGAAACGGCAAGCCATGTGTAATTTGAAGAAAGACACACAAAAAGGAACAGCTGGGGACCCCGGGGACAAGCATAAATCACTTCATAATTTTCTTTGAGACAACCTTGGGCATGTCTCTACAAAAGACAGAAATCTGAGAGATAAAAATAAGACATTATCACAGATGTACATTTTCCTTCAGGAGCCCCTAAACAGAGTTATTTTCTCTGCAACTACTTTGAATATTTTATTCTCATTCTCAAGTAAATATTTTTTACTTAAGTGTTCAAATCTTCTGATATGTAATTCACTCTGTCGAAAATATAGCAATAGACGTGGAGAGTAGACACAATAAAGCAAGAAGAAATGAAGTGTGAATATATATTTAAAAAAAAATGCTTTGAAAAGAATTGTTAGTAATCTCCAGAGAGCGCACAGTGATGATGGAACGTTCCATGGCTCCACTGTCCAACATGGTACCTTCCAGCCACATGGAGCTACTGATCACAAAATCAGTATTGATCAACCTTATAAATCATTGAAATCCTACCATTTGCAACAACATGGATGGATTTTTATTATGCTAAATAAAGTTAGCCAGTCATGGAACAAAAACAATACCACGTGATCTCATTTATATGTGGAAGCTAAAAAAGAAAGTAGATTACGTAAAAACAGAGAATGAAATTGTGGCTACCATGGTCAGTGAAGGGGGGAACATGGAAAGATGTTCAAAGAGCACAGAGTTGCAGCTGTTTAGGATGACTAGGTCTAGCAATTCCATGTATAACCTGCACATTATATAATAGTTATAATATTGTGTTGCATTCTGAAAATTTGCTAAGAAGTAGATTTTAGGTGCTCGAAGCTCACACACAAAGTGTAACTGTGTTAGATAATGGATATGTTAACTTACTTGACTATAGTAGCCGTTTTGATATGTATATCATAATATCACACTGTGCACCTTAAATATATGCAGTGAAAAAGGAAAGTGGCTATTTCAATAGAGAATTTAATTTTAATTAATTTAATAGTAAATTTCAATAGCTCTATGTGATCTGTTGCAACTATGTTTGTTCAGTGTGAGATTAGAGAGAAAATAAAAAAGTTTTCGAAGACATGCATGACTGTAGTCTCTGAAGCAGGAAGTGGTTAAGGAATTAACATTCTTGATATTAAAAGACTCAATGTTATGTTTTTTATACAGCAGGGATCCCCAGCCCCCATGCCATGGACCGATACTAGTCCATCACCTGTTAGGAACCGGGCTGCGTGTGCAGCAAGAGGTGAATGCAGGGTGAGCAAGTGAAGATTCATCTGTATTTACAGCTTCTCCCCATTGCTCGTATTAATGCCTGAGCTTCACCTCCTGTCAGATCAGCAGTGATATGAAATTCTCATAGGAGCACAAACCCTATTGTGAACTGCTCGTGTGAGGGATCTAGGTTGCCTGCTCCTTATGAGAATCTAATGCCTGATGATCTGTCACTGTCTCCCATCATTCCTAGATAGCATAGTCTAATTGCAAGAAAACAAGCTCAAGTCTCCTACTGATTCTACATTATACTGAGTTGTATAACTATTTAGTTACATATTAATTACAGTATAATAATAATAGAAATAAAGCAGACAATGCATTTAATGAACTTGAGTCATCCTGAAACCTACCCCCTCCACTGTCTCCTGGGTCATGGAAACATTGTCTTCCACAAAACCAGCCCTTGGTACCAAGAAGTTTGGAGACCACTGCTATAGAGAACAAAACCAGCTATCCTGAAATACAAGCTAATAAAGTTGTTGAAAATTAAAATTACTTTAAGTAGTCTGGAAAAATAGCAAGTCACTTATAAAGGAAAACTTACATCAGATTGTATTATCTACAATTTTTAATGCTGGAAGATGATGTAGAAACAAGAAAGGATTTCTTAAGAAAATAATGTGTGGTCCCAGAACTTTTACTCAGTTTTATTCTTGTTCAGTTAAGTGGTGACAAACTACTTTAAATATTTAAGAACAGAGTTATTGTTACCATTAGTTCTTCTCAAGGACCATTAGAGAACAGATTTCAACTAATAAAGTGTTAAAAATGGCTCTGAATATTGAATATTTAACTGTAGGAATAAGAATAAAATAAATTATAGACATTATTGTTACATACCAGAGAACAATTTATATTCCTTGACAATGTCAAAGGTGAGAAAAAATTATTTAAATCTTTAAAGGCAGAAAGTACAATATAAAATAATAACAGAATTAAAACCTTTTATGTTCAGCCAGAGTAATAAGTATTAACAGGCTAAATGCATCTATAACAAAATCCAAAATAAAAAAATCCTCCAGATTATATCACTAAGCAAAGCTGTACTATTTTCTCCATTTATTAAATACTATGAAAGCAAGTAATTATAAATATTTGAAAGTGTAAAAAATAGGGAAACATAAGGAAAATTCAAATAAAGTGAAGCAGATTATGTTACTGTCAAATAGCTTTCAATGCAGACCCAAAATATATAATATATAAATCGTAAATAAGAATAAATATTTTCTTTATTAAGTGAAGGCTACAGTTCGCAATACAGTTATAACACTATGAGTGTTCATGCAACAATACATTTAAAAGTAATATTTATTTTGCAAAAATACAGGAGATGAAAAGAGAACTGGAAACACACTAGAAGATAGAGATTTCTATTTACATCAGTTTTTTTTTGGTCAATAAAAGTGTGGAAGATCCAAATAAAAGTTAAACCCAACAGATATATCAAAACCTGTACTCTAAAACAGATAAAATGTTTATTTAAAGTAACATACACCATTCACAAAAATGGACACAAATATAGCCACAAAGACAGCACATATATACATCCTACTACATGCCAAAGAGTTAAAATGTGTTTCTGTCTCAAATGCTCTGATTACAATGCATTAAAACCAATAGTTAATGACAAGTACAAGAACCAACAATGTACTTGACTCTGGATGTGGAGAAATACTCCTAAGTCAGAAAGAAATTCCCATTGTATTTGTAAGCATAGCTGAAATGTAATCATACTAAACACTGTGTATTTTAATATATCTGAGAGACAGATAAAACTATGCCCCATGGAAAATGTATAGCCTTAAAAGCAAACATTTATAAAATTACAAGGAATATAAATTAATTCAATATACATCCAATTCAAGATGTAGGCTAATACACACGAAAGGAATTAGCAAAGACAAAAGTAATGCTGAATAAATAATAATAAAAAAAAAACCAGAAAGCAGTGAAGCTGACTGGGCTTGGTGGCTCATGCCTGTAATACCAGCACTTTGGGAGGCCAAGGCAGGTGAATCATCTGACATCAGGAGTTCGAGAATAACCTGGCCAACATGGCAAAACTCCATCTCTACTAAAAAAAAAAAAAAAAAAAAATCCAGGCATGGTGGCAGGCCCATGTAATCCCAGCTGCTGGGGAGGCAGAGGCAGGGGAATCACTTGAACCCGGGAGGTGGAGGTTGCTGTGAGCTGAGATCGCACCACTGCACTCCAGCCTGGGTGACAGAGAGAGACTCCACATAAAAAAAAAAAGAAAAAGAAAGAAAGAAAGAAAGTAGTAAAGCTTTTAAAACATATTAAAAGTATTCTGTTATGAATTGAATGTTCATATCCTCCAAAGTTCATATGCTGAAGCCCTAACCACATAGAGGGATAGTATTAGGAAGTGAGAACTTTGGGAGGAGGTGATGAGGTTTCGATGAAGACACAAGAGCAGAGCCCCCTATTATGAGATGAGGGATCTTATTAAAACAAAGAAAAGGAAGAGACTGGAGTGTGCTCATTCTCTCTCTCTCTCTCTCTCTCTCTCTCTCTCTCTCTCCCTCTCCCTCTCTGTCTCTCCCACATGAGGACATAGCAGGAAGGTGAGAAGGCGGCCATCTCTAAGCCAGAAGGAGAGTTCTCACCAGAATTCAAATCAGCCAGCACCTTGATCTTGGACTCCCAACCTCCAAAACGGTAAGAAATAAATATCTGTTGTTTAAGCCACCTACTCTATGGTATTTTGTTATAACAGTTTGATCGGATTAAGACATAGTGCTATCTGCTATCAAACATATCATAAAGCTATGATAAATAAATCACTGTTTTAGTGGCATTTGAATTGGCCAAATCAATGTAAAAAGGTAGAAATTTCAGAAATAAATTCAGACAAAAGAATTTAGTATATGACAAGGGTGTCCTAGCAAATCATTGGGGAAAATTATATAAATTTCAAATATACCTTTTAAAAAAAGTATTTAGGAAAGAATTATTTAAGAAAGGTTGTTTAAGAAAGAATAAAAGTTTCAGTCAATAAGGTAGCAATCTAGGAAAAAACAAATGAACTAAATTCCTGTCCCCCAACTTATTAAATTCCAAATGAATCCAACATTTAAAGGCAAAAGATTCAAACTACAAATATATTTCGAAGAATCCATGGCAGGATTTCGGTATAATAGCATGGTTTAGCAAGTCTTTCTAAGTGTGACACAAAATTTAGAAGCCATGAAAGACTGTTAATTTCATAAAGAACAATTACTAAGTAAGTAATTACAGCCAAAGGAAAACAACAAAACTGCAAAAGATGTAGGAGAATAGTTCCAAAAAGTGAATGTCTTTAATATGTATGGAACTTTTAAAAACTAATAAGAAAAATGTCAACAAATTATAGAAATATGGACAAAAACATAACAGTTCAAAAAGAAAAACCAAATGGCTTTTACTATACAAAGAGTTGTTTCAACTCTCATAATAAAAGAAAATCATATGGAAACTACTGAAATGGCATTTCTGTCTCTTAAATTGCTAACGAACATGCAGCTTAATGGAATGTGTTTCTTAGGGTGTGCGAAAGCTTTGCAATGCCACACTGGGCTCATGGGAGGCAGCTTGGCATAACCTCTGTAGAGAGTAATTTAGTAATTTATATCAATATGAAAATACAATTAACCCCATCAATTGCACTTTTGGAAACTTCTCCTAGGTATGTATTGGCACACAGATGAAATGAAATATGTGAAATGCCATTTATTGCATCATTTTCCTGACAGTAAAAGATCATTAAATGAGTTAGATACCTGCAGTATGTGCTCATTGAGTTACATTATGGTAAATCTACACAATGGAAAACTATGAGGCAACAAAAGAAAGGCTGAGGAAGCTATTTCCTTCCTAATATTAAATGATGGCCAAGGTCTATTCCTAAGTGAAATAAGCTTAGCTCAAAACAATGTGTGTGTGATTCTACTCTTTGATTAAAAGTGGGCAAATCATATATGCTTATTTCTTCAAATATGCATATATCTCAGGGGGTACCCAAGACGTGTCTGAAATGGAGGTCTTTGGGGAAGAAGGAAAATTGAGTGGCCACAGGAGACAAATATGGAAAGAGAGAGAATCTTTATTATCTACAATTTTATATTTTAGGAATTTTGGACCACATAAACCTATCAATAATACATGTAACAAATTATATATATATAATATATAATCAACCTTGTGCAGTCAAAAAGTATCTATTGGACCATCTTGCTTGTAAAACTGAACAAGGTTGTCATCCCTGAAATATGTAAATTCTTTCATCTATATATAAACAACTACAATAACAAAGAAATAATGACTTTTGACCATCCGTCTGAGCCTGTTGCAGAAAAGTAACACAACGAGAAATTTAGTACAGTTTTAAATGAGAAAAGCCTAGGTCTAGTTTCACCTCCACTACTAATTACTATTTTAATACTTTCCTAAATTAGCCTTCCTTCAGTGAAGTCGGTGATGAAATACAGGGATTCTGAGTTCAAAGTTCTGAGTTCAGATTCCAGGTCTGCCACTCATCAACCACTACCAAGCCCACTTCCTCATGAGCACAATAAGGAGAGTGTTATAGCCCAAGAATTGCTTACGACAAATAGGTGAGCACCCTCGTTCCAGGGCCAGGAGTAGATGTCCTCTCAACATGCCAACTCTCTCCTGGACATTCCATGATGAGAGCAGGCAGCACCATCTCTATCTGTCTGTCCACCGTAACCTGTCTCCTTTCCAAGCACCGAAAACAGGACCTACTCTTCATAGGTACTCAAACATGTATTGACTTGAAATCAAATGAAAGAAAGTATTGTTGAATAAGAAACTGATACAAAGCAGAGTAGAACAAGGAAGATCTCTAGAAAGCCACGGGCAAATCCTGAGAATCTAGAACTGACAGCTGGCAGCTTATGTGAGACAACTACTTTTCCATCTCCTTCTTTAGGGCAACATGGCATTCTTACGACAAATATCCATGCCAAATGACAGAATTCCCCACTCTAAATTAAAATGACATTGTCTGTCAGTGACTGTGCGGTGTGCATAGGTGAAGGAGCAGGCTGCCTTCTGAGTGGCCTAAATGCACACAACAAGAAACTAAAATTGGAGCAATTTGCTGTAATTTAAAAAGAAGAATGAGTGAATGAATGCAGGCACTGCAGAAAATTACAGATTTTATTTGAAGGTAAGATTGTACATCTCTAATCAAGGCTTAAAATCTGAATTAGGATAAATTGTGCCATAATTATTTTCTTAGAAGAGAACAAAGAAGTTTTTAAAGCACCTAATATTCCCCCTTCAAAGCTTTCAAAATGAAGACGTTCACTTTGTGGCAAATGTGCGGCTTCATCTGCCTCTGTCTCATAAAAACCTGAAGTTCATTTAGCCAGATTCAGAGCCTTTGACATGCAAAGCACTGATGAGCATTTAGTCTTCCCAGCACATTTGTTGCATTTGTTTTGGTCCTCCTGAGCTTCAAGCCTTTAATTAGGGGAAAAAAAAGTAGCTTACTGGTGATAATTATTGGCTTGAGTCTAAGAGTTCTTTATCAATTGTTCATGTTCCCGAGACCAGTAAGTATGTGTATGACTGTGCATATGTGTGTATGCATGCATATATATGCTTGTGTGCGTGCATGTGTGAGTGTGCGTATGTGTGCATGCATGCATATATATGCTTGTGTGCGTGCATGTGTGAGTGTGTGAATGTGTGTGCATGCATATATATGCTTGTGTGCGTGCATGTGTGAGTGTGTGAATGTGTGTATGCATGCATATATATGCTTGTGTGCGTGCATGTGTGAGTGTGCATATGTGTGTATGCATATATATGCTTGTGTGCGTGCATGTGTGAGTGTGTGAATGTGTGTGCATGCATGCATATATATGCTTGTGTGCGTGCATGTGTGAGTGTGTGAATGTGTGTGCATGCATATATATGCTTGTGTGCGTGCATGTGTGAGTGTGTGAATGTGTATGTATGCATGCATATATATGCTTGTGTGCGTGCATGTGTGAGTGTGCGTATGTGTGCATGCATGCATATATGCTTGTGTGCATGCATGTGTGAGTGTGTGAATGTGTGTGCATGCATATATATGCTTGTGTGCGTGCATGTGTGAGTGTGTGAATGTGTGTGCATGCATATATATGCTTGTGTGCGTGCATGTGTGAGTGGTGAATGTGTGTGCATGCATATATATGCTTGTGTGCGTGCATGTGTGAGTGTGTGAATGTGTGTGCATGCATATATATGCTTGTGTGCGTGCATGTGTGAGTGTGTGAATGTGTGCATGCATATATGCTTGTGTGCGTGCATGTGTGAGTGTGTGAATGTGTGTGCATGCATATATATGCTTGTGTGCGTGCATGTGTGAGTGTGTGAATGTGTGTGCATGCATGCATATATATGCTTGTGTGCGTGCATGTGTGAGTGTGTGAATGTGTGTGCATGCATATATATGCTTGTGTGCGTGCATGTGTGAGTGTGTGAATGTGTATGTATGCATGCATATATATGCTTGTGTGCGTGCATGTGTGAGTGTGTGAATGTGTGTGCATGCATATATATGCTTGTGTGCGTGCATGTGTGAGTGTGTGAATGTGTGTGCATGCATATATATGCTTGTGTGCGTGCATGTGTGAGTGTGTGAATGTGTGTGCATGCATGCATATATATGCTTGTGTGCGTGCATGTGTGAGTGTGTGAATGTGTGTGCATGCATATATATGCTTGTGTGCGTGCATGTGTGAGTGTGTGAATGTGTGTGCATGCATATATATGCTTGTGTGCATGCATGTGTGAGTGTGTGAATGTGTGTGCATGCATGCATATATATGCTTGTGTGCGTGCATGTGTGAGTGTGTGAATGTGTGTGCATGCATATATATGCTTGTGTGCGTGCATGTGTGAGTGTGTGAATGTGTGTGTGTGCATGCATATATATGCTTGTGTGCGTGCATGTGTGAGTGTGTGAATGTGTGTGTGTGCATGCATATATATGCTTGTGTGCGTGCATGTGTGAGTGTGTGAATGTGTGTGTGTGCATGCATATATATGCTTGTGTGCGTGCATGTGTGAGTGTGTGAATGTGTGTGCATGCATATATATGCTTGTGTGCGTGCATGTGTGAGTATGTGAATGTGTGTGTGTGCATGCATATATATGCTTGTGTGCGTGCATGTGTGAGTGTGTGAATGTGTGTGTGTGCATGCATATATATGCTTGTATGTATGCATGTGTGTGTGTGCATATGTCGTGTGTGTGTGTGTTGGGCTGGAAGTGGAAGAAGTGAGCAAGAAAAAACAAAGCTAAGTAAAGATTGTTGGTTTTGTACTTTGATATTTAAGATTTTCTTTCAATCATTTTGATTATTACTCTAATGAAATTTTATTTATTCACTTTTTTTTCTTAGAGTCAGGGTCTTGCTCTGTCACCTTAAAATAATGTATTATTGGCCAGGTGTGGTGGCTCACACCTCTAATCTCAGCACTTTGAGAGACCGAGGCAGGGGGATCACTTGAGGTCAGGCGTTCAAAGCCAGCCAGGCTCACATGGTGAAACCCCGTCTCTACTAAAAATACAAAACAGTTAGCTGGGTGTGGTGGGGTGTGCCTGTAATCCCAGCTACTTGGGAGGCTGAGGCAGGAGAACTGCTTGAACCCAGGAGGTGTAGGTTGAACTGAGCCAAGATCACACCACTGCACTCCAGTCTGGCCAACACAGCAACACTCCACCTCAGAAAAAATATATTATTATGCTTTGGGGATCTAATAAATTTTCCCTCTACATCAGTAGAAAATACTGTTTGTTTCTCTACCTTCAAAATATATATATATATATATATATTTAAATCTGGGCTACTTCAACTTATTGTGCTGGAAAATTATAGCCACCAGCTATTAAATGTATCAATCTGATACTGTCTTCTATTACACCCATCTCACCCAATGTAGGAGATTAGATTTTTCTTATTCTGCTCTTAAAACAACCACAGGCAGATATTTATCTTACTCTTACAAACCACCAGGGTAAAAATAACGTGCAGCATCCCATTGCAGAATGCAACCATTTCTACAATTACACAGTTCGCCTTCACACTTTACGTAATTCTCCCTCATGTCACCATTTAACTCTTTTATTTGATCAAGTCATTGGGAAGCAGAAAAGCAGTGGGTTTCAATTGCCTTCATGACTACATTCCACATATTTGAGTGCAGAAAGATAGAAGAAGCATGGGCTTTGGAATTGGGTCTGAATTCAAGTTCTAGAATGAGCACATACGGCTGAGTGAACATCACAATGTTCTCAACCCCCTGAGCCACAGTTGCCACACAGTAATGACATTCAGGGCTGAAGCTGATATGGTGCTCTGTGCACAGACACCATGCTAACTGCATATTAAGTCAAGAAATGCTCACAGTCACAGATGGCACAGGCATGGTTATGACTCTCACATCAGAGATGGGAACGGGGGCACCAAGAGGCTTGGGAACCTGCCCACAATCACACAGCTTCTGGTTGGTGGAGCTAGATTTGCACACAGTCTAGTTTCCTATCCAGGTGCTTAAATATCACACTTCCCTGAGGCCACCATTATAAAAAGGAGGCCAGTCACACCTACCACAAAGCAGAATAACAAACAGAAAATGTAAAGCATCAGGAAAATTATGAAATTGAGTGACATTCCAAGAGGAAATCCTATTGCTGTTTTTTTCTCCAAATTGCATTACTCCTGCTTACAGAATCTTTAAATGTGGAGAACTGAGAGATCATCTAGCACAATGGCAAGAAAGCTAACACGGGCAATCACAGATCGAGTCATGGCAATCAAAACCTCGTCAACTTTTAAATGCTGTGCTGTTAGCTAAAAACCAAAAGAACATACCTGATCAAGGTTGTATCAAGCCTAAGTAATATAATGCAGTTATCTTTCAAAACCATAAAATTGTTCCTCTTCCTAATATCCATCCACAATTCCCCATGACTTAAAGGGGAACATTCGAAGCAATTAGGATGGCATTCTAGGTCTTTCATGGCTTCGTTCTCTCCATTCTTCCTCCTGAATTCTCATCTCTCATTGTTCCCTGTCCCAGTAAAGGAAACTAAACTGCATCAAGCGAGATTTAGTGTTTTTCATGTGTTAATTCAGCTAACTCGCAACAAGCCTTTGAGGTGAATGCTATTATAACTATTTTTGTTAGGAAAGCAATCTTGCCTATGGAAAATTTAGTCAATTGCCCCAGCTCACAGGAATTATCGTAGAAGAACTAAGACACCCTCCCAGCCAGCCTGGTCCTAGGATCTACACTCTGGGCCAGTGCACCCGAGGGCCTCTCACACTCAGCTTACGCCCTCCGGGGAAGTGTGCGTTTCCCCAAGCGGTCCACCGCCCCCTGTGACTCTCCACCTGGGCAGTGCTGTCTCTCCTCCAGCAACGCCTTTCTCTACTTTGAGGACTCCACTTTATCTCAATACTGAATTTATTTTCTTTCTCTTAGGAAACCACTTATTTAAATTTTTATTTTCTTTCCATAGTTGTTGTGGTCCAGGTGGTTTTGGGTTGCACTGGTAAATTCTTCTGGTGGCGATTTCTGAGATTTTGGTGCACTTGTCACCTGAGCAGTGTACCCTGTACCCAATATGTCATGGTTTATCCCTCACCTCCCTCCATCTCGTTCCCGTGACTCCCCAAAGTCCATCATATCATTCTTATGTTTTTGTATCCTCATAGCTTAGCTCCCACTTACAAGTGAGACATACGATATTAGATTTTTCCATTTCTGAGTTATTTCACTTAGAATAATGGCCTCCAGCTGCATCCAAGCTGCTGTAAAGGCCATTATTTCATTCCGTTTAATGACCGAGTAGTATTCCATGGTGTATATATGCCACATTTTCTTTATCTACTTGTTGGTTGATGGGCACTTAGGTTGGTTCCATATTTTTGCAATTGTGAATTGTGCTGCTATAAACACGCATATGCCTGTGTCTTTTTCATATAATGACTTCTTTTCCTTTATGTGGATACTGAATAGTGGGATTGCTGGATCGAATGGTACATTTACTTTTAGTTCTTTAAGGAATCTCCATACTGGGGAGGACATTTTTAAGCAGTTCATCTAGCAGTCACCATTATTCTTTTCCTTTATTTCTTTTTATTAGATTGTGTGTCTGTGTATGTGAGCGTGTGTGCACACAAGCTGCTGTCCTCTATTGCACCTAGATGCCGTGGGGCAGGTGTATGTGCATGGCCTCTCTCTCCTGCCAGCTTCCTCACTTCCCAACAAATAGAAGTAGCCAGGCCTTGCCTTAATCTGTGCCTCTTTAGCAGCTAAAACGTGAACCTTGCAGAGAAGGTGTTCCATGAATGTTTACGGAATAAATGAATGGACAATACACACCCCCTCCCCCAGGATACACTTAGATATTTACAATAAATGCAAATTAATTGGAACTAGGTAACTAATATTTCTGATTAGAAAAGAATAAATTATGAATTTCAGACTTCTCTTGGTTCTATTTTTTTTCTCATAGATTCTCATTTCCATACCCTTTTGTCTGTCTTCACTTTCTTACTGTGGTTACTGTTTACATCATACTCCAAATCACTATCTTAACAGACATACTTACACAATTTATTGACATGAATATTCCAAAATACAGGGAACTTCCCTCAAAGGACTAGTTATTATGTGGGCATGAATATAAACACACAATAAACATTATAAAGTGTTCCTAAAGTGAGAATATTTTGCTTGCTTTTGACCTATGGAATGAACACAGGTAAGGCATTGTGAGCCCCCTCCAAATTTCCCCACACGGTTGAGAAAACTGATTCTACTGGCTCCGGGAAGAATCTGAGTCAGCCCCCACTCCCCAGCTTACAGATGCTGTGTATGATGCTTGATGGATTTGGACATGTAATCGTCAGGGAACAGCTACACAAACAGGAAACATCTGCTGAGCATTTTCTTTGTTAATGGCACTATTTACAATGAATGCTCTTCACAAATAAATTGGGCCCAGATCAGGTGGCCAGTCTCAGCTTCGAGACATGTACCCAATTCCACATCACTTCCACGCATTTTGAAAGAGAGTTTAAGCCATTCCATTTTATTCACTAAATAATCAAATTTTGATTATGGAGAAAAATACACACAGACAGACGTGCATACATATATCCAGACGCACTGCATGCATACATACATACATGCATACATATGACATGCATGCACACGCAGGTGGGTGTGTATGTCAGCCTTCCAAAAGTTACTCTTTCTTAAACAGAGCTAACGCTTTACAACAAGGAGAAATTGAATTTGTCTTATAAAATACTTTCAACTTACATAATATTTCCATCTTTCTATCTGAGAGCTTCATAGAAAAGTGACCCTCAGTCATGTCTATAATACCAGCAGTCGCAGAGAGCGCAGACACAGCAGTCCCGAAGTAAATAGTTGTTGAATTAAAATATTTTTATTTATTCTACTTTGTAATTACTCCAACTCACATAGAATAAAGTACTCTAAAAATCAGATACAACACAAGCCGAGATTGTGCTACTGCACTCCAGCCTGGGTGACAGAGCAAGACTTCATCTCAAAAAAAGGAAAAAAAAAACAAAAAACAAAAAACACTGTCAATATTTTGCAACGCTTCCTTTTCATGATTTTCTTCTGCAAACTCATTAGTCATCATCAACATACAATTCTGATTTCTATCATTTTACAGTGTAACATTGTGTTGCTCTTCATACCTTTGTATCACTACACATTTCAAGTAATAGATTTTAATGTTCCAAATGGATATTTCATGATTTACTGAACCATTTCAAGTATTTCACTATGATAAATAAATCTTAGATAAAGCTCTTTGTGTGATGTGCAAGTAACAATATGAGAACCATGAGCTGAAAGGATGGGAGGTGACGTTAGATTTTGATGGTGGTTGATTTGAGAGTGGCAAGATGTAGTGGGTGACGAGGTGTACACACGAATAAACTATGGTCACTGGAGAAGAGGAGTTTGGAGGATAAAGGGACTGAGACATTGACTGTGTCAGCCACACAGCTCATGAAACCACCTGGAAACATGACAGGAGTCCAGTCAGAAAGACATGCTGTTGGCTACGTGCTGCGGTGTCCAAAGAGAAAGGAAAGATTTCACAAGGAAATCAGAGCTAATCAGTGAGAAAGGGAGACAGCCAGAGACTGGGGAACCCCTGCATGGCTGGTGTCACCCAAAGAACACTAGCTTCAGGGGAGGAAGAGCTTTTGAAGCAGGAAGAAAAAGTGATTAAAAGGCAGAGCAGGAAGCAAGCACGACTTTTGCATCAATTCTAGACACTAACAAACATGGGATTCAAAGAGAAACATTAACCTGCTGTTTAGAGAAGTCTGGAGAGATGGTCATAATGGGCTGGACACCAGAGCTCAGCACATGCTTCCTTCCTCACTGTACCCCGGAGCCTACCCAAATCCTATTATATTTGTTACTCAATGCTTGGGCAATGAATAGGTTTTCATATCAATGTGCTTCATTCACAAGAGTCCTTGTTTCATTAATTTTTCACTGTTGCCTCTTAAAAGTGAAACGACTCCCTAACTGACAGTTACAGTTTCCTGAGCATTCATCATCTATCCTGTAAGGCTCTTTTTTTTTTTTCTTCAGAGTTTTAGACTCTCGTGTTGGTCATATCCTTTTTGCACAACTATTTCTCCTGTGTTTTCCAGACAAGATGATATAAGATCACATACACATTGCATACTCAAATGTGGCTTCCATAAAAATTCACTTGGTAATTGCAGCTGCACTTTATGAGGCTATGATGAAAGAGACATAAAATGTAGCTGTGAAAAATTGTGTTCACAAACCTGAGAAAATTTGGCTGTGAATATCCACTCTGTAAATTACAGCAACATACAACAACATATTATGCCATAAACCACAACTCTGGAATCAGAAACATCCTTGGATGTTGAAAGGAAATGTGCACACACACACATACACACACATGCACAATCCCCTTCCTCCACCCACCACCACCACCACCACCAACTTGGAGTGAAATATCCCAATGATGAAAAATTCCCAGACTATTATTAATTTGATTATTTTTGCTTTTTACTGTCTCCTTAAAGTGTTCATTTATTTGACTCAATATTTTTCACCTCGGTTTTATGAATGAGATTTAATATTTGGAGTAGGTTAGTATCTACTCCAAAATTCATGTCCACCAGAACCTCAGAATGTAATCTTATTTGGAAACAGAGTCTTTGCAGATGTAATTAGTCAAGATGAGGTCATACTGGATTAGGTTGAGCCTTAACTTCAATCACTGGAGCCCTTCAAGAAAGCCATATGGAGACAGACACACGAAAAGGGAAGAATACCATGTAACTACCAAGGCAGAAATTGGAGCAATGTATCTACTAGCCCAGGCACAGCAAGGGTTATTAAACCACCAGAAGGAGGGCAAAGCCAGAAGGATTCTTCTCTAGGGCCTTCAGTAGGAGCAGAGTCTCATCAACGCTTGGATTCCAAACCGTGGAGGAATAAACTTGTGTTGTTTTCAGACTCCGTTTGTGGTCATCTGTTATTGCAGCCCCAGGAAAGTCACACAATTCTTATTCATCTAACAAAACTAGTGCAGTGCAAGCAGGTTTGATTTTGATATGTTTTGTTTTCAGTTTTGAGAAGCCAAGCTTAATCAACACTTTTAAATACAAATATTTCAGTTTACAGAACTAAGAACACTAGGAATTACATTTCACACTGGAAAAGCCTACAGCGTGTCTGTTTTACCCCATCATTCACAAAGAAATCAGAGCTAATTTTCTAACACATAAACCATGTCCCTTCCCTTTCTTGATTACTTTACTGGCTCTCTGTAGAATTCAAAATAAGATCCATACTTCTTGCCTCAAAAATGAGCTAAGTCTGTGGCCCTAAACTGTCTCTTTAGCTTCATCACTCATCATGCTGCCTGATCTTGGGTGCACACACAGATACCCTACACACTTATACTTGTACGCACGCACACACACACACACTCACACATCCCTGCCTTCTGAACACTGGCACTTTCAGAAAAGGCTGTGCATGTACACACATGGGCAATGACGAGGTTTTCATATCAATGTGCCTCATCCACAAGAGCCCTTGTTTCATTGATTTTTCACTGCTGCATTAGTTTTCACTGTTTCATTAATTTTTCACTTTTCAGAAAAGGCTATGCATGTACACACCTCCAGTTCTACTACCAGGCGCAACAAAACCTCCACCAGATCCCACTCCCCTGTATCCCCAGGGCTCAGGGTCATAGTCACCTCTGCAAAGAAGGCTTCCCCAGCCCACCTGCATCCCAGGCCTGGAAGATTTGTTCTGTTTCCCCACCCCTGCCCTGCTGAGGGGTCTCTGTGAACTTACGCATCCATCAAAGGCAGGTCAGAACAACTGTTAAGAGCAGAGAATTGGAATCATTCTGGTGATTAAAAGCCAGTTCCATCATTTGCTAGCTGTTTTTAAACCTCTCAACTCATTTTTTTCTGTTGAAAAAATGGAAACTGTAATAACTTAATGTTGCTGAGATTGCAAGTATTAACTTAGACAATGTATTCATTCCGATTTATGGAACTGATGGACTTAGTATGATGTACCTAGTACTTACTAAGCACTATAGTGAACATTCAGTTAACACTAGTGAAAAATAGGCCACTTTTGTTCTCCCCAGACATAGAAATAGTGCCCTGATGCCTTCTTTGTGTCTAAGAAATCCAGGCACACGTTCAGGGTTTAATCAAGTCTTCCTCATTACAAGTTCTTCTAGTCTAGTCTGTTCCAGGCACCTGTTCTAAATCAGTAAACTGCATGCCTCAATAGTTGTATATACAATATTAAGAGAATTATGATTTCTCATAACTGTTTTCTTAGGTTAAACTTCTGATTTCTGTGTTAGGGAAAGATCTGCTTTTTTTTTTTTTTTTTTTTTTTTTTTTGCAGACTTATTTCTAAACTTTGTATTGAAGCAGAATTCTTGGAAGGGAGTGTACAATCTTACCAGACCTAACATTGTCCCATGAGTTAAAAAGATTATAACCCTGTAGCCTGGCAAACGCAGAGGCCTGAGCTGGAAGCACGGGGTGCAGCTGCAAATGATGAACCGACAGGACAAGTGGCAGAGCTGGTTGTGATCCTCGTAGCCGTTATTGTTGTCTCAGTCCTCAGCACACTGCATGGTCATTGCTGGTCTCTCCCATCCCCTGCTAGACTGTAAGCTCCTGGAGGGCAGGGTGACTTTCATCTTGGAATCTTGAATTTTCCAACAGATAAATGATGCCTGTGGAATAAGTAAATAAATAAATGAAGAAAAGAGTATTTCTTCAATATAACATGCAATGACAAATCCTGTTTTGATCCATTGAACGTGATGGTGAGAATCTGCTTTTCAATTTTCACCCACACTCATCCAACAAATACTGAGATGACCTCTATGAAGGGTAACACGCTACACGCCAGACATGAACCTCAAATAGAATAGTTCAATATACTGTGGGCTGTGCTTCCAGCACTATCGCAAATACATGTGTATTCGCTTGTTGTAGCCACGCAATCCTAGGAGCTATGCCTTATTATCATTTTCATTTTATGACTGAGAAAAATAAAACACAGAGAGGTTAAGTCATTTATTTAAGGAAATTGATACAGTAAGTAGCAGAGCAAATATTGAAGGCCAGGACATCTGCCTCAGGGCACATGCTTTAAGCAAATACTGTCCTCTCAAAGTCTGCAAAATATTGCGTTAAGTGCTTTTTAAATGCAAAAAGTATGTATTTAAATAACTCTAGTACATTATAGAGCATGCTGAATTTTATTACAGAAATGCAAATTTCTATGTGACTCTAAATGAAGGAACACAATTTCAGTTTTAGGATCCACAGAAAGAACACAAAAGAGGTAGCCACCTGATGAGAACTTGGCAGAAATAGATGCATAGGGGAGAGAATAAAACAGTCAGAGCCACATCCAAGGATCACTGAATGTGTTTGGTGATCAACACTTAGGCTGTGTTGCAAAGGTATCTGAAGCTTGGTTAGGGGCCTGCTCTCACATTTAGAAAGTGTGAACTTGAGCAAGACACAACTTGAGCAAGACACAACTTGAGCAAGTGTTGTTGGGTGTCTACAAGTGGAGCATGTGTTCACTAAATGTTAGCCTTGTTGTGAATGCTGTGCTATTAATTGAATCTAGACTTCACTAGGGTAACTTCATGTCATCAGGTGCAGCTTGTTAGAGCAGATTCACACTGAGAGGATGGTTGGGGACTTCCGTGTAGAAGGCATGCCCACTGGTCAATTGTGAAATATTGGAGGTAATGAGATCATATATTAGGGAGATGTTTGCAGCAAGAGTGAGCAAATTTAGCACTGTTTGTTTGTTTGCTGGTTTATTCAAGACAAGCCTTCACTCTGTCACTCAGGCTAGAGTGCAGTGGTGTATTCACAACTCACTGCAGCCTTGACCTCCTGGGCTCAGGTGATCCTCCCACATTAGCCACCCAACTAGTTGGGATTACAGGCACATGCCACCATGTCCAGCCCATTATTTTTATTTTTATTTTTTTGTAGAGATGGGGGTTTCACCATATTGCCCAGGCTTGTCTTGAGCTCCTGGACTCAAGGGATCTTCCTGCCTCAGCCTCCAAGTTATAATAACCATTTAGATGGGGTAAATAAAAGTGAAGAATAAGCATAATACAGAGCTTTGAAGTCCAAGTGACAGACAGGAAAGCTGTGCTTCTGTTTGGCAGGAAGGCAGTGACTTGGGGTGATGCTAGAATAGAATAAGGGTTCAGACGGGCATCATGGGTACAAGCAGTGGAGGAAGGGAATACATTTGAGGAGCTTTGGGTGTGAAATCACAGATGAGAGAAAACAAAGAGAAAATACAAAATTGGGGGATGGATTGTGATATGATCAAGATATAAAAAGATAGATCAAGATATAGAAAAAAGGAAATAAAAAGGTAATGTACAAATATGTATTGGTCTTGGGAGTTGGAAGGAATAAAATGGAGGACCATGAAAAAAGGGAGACTTGACTGAGTGCTAAAGCAGGCAACACTCCTGATCTAACTAGACTTAGGGGATTGTACAGCAACAAAATAGTTTCTTCAATAATTTCTAGTGATAAATTTCAACTTCAACAATTAAGTATGAGTTGATTCTTCCCTTTCATAATTTGTCAGTTTCACACAGCGTGGCTTTGCTGTGTTACACAAAAACCAAACACACCCCCTTTCCAGATCTCTTTTGAGAGATCTATTATTTTCCTTGTACACTATGACAATGGCTTTTCTACAATATGTGAAAATCAGTCTCACCACTGAAATATACACCTTTTCAATTTATGGTCTTCATTCTTACAGTATTTATACTTTTAATTTTGATTTAAGAAAGAATCTGCTTTTTATTTAAATTTTGTTCCTGTATGTTATCTTCAAATTTTATTTTTCCATTAAAAAATAAAAATCACAAATTTATTTCTTGTATTGACCTCTCCCACCCAAGGACTTGAACTCACACAACTTCTTGACACTCATTCATCTTTTATGTGACTATATCCTTCACTCTACATGTATTCAGATGGAGGTGAAAACCTCTGCCGGTTATTGATTTAGTTATCAATCATTTCTTACACGCATACTAAATTCTAAGGGAGGAAAAAGCAAGCCAGTCCCTAAGTTTATGCCATTTATTTTCTCCACGCTGTTTGAGTTTACTTGACACCTCACCCTTCTCAGCCTGACCTGCATTCACACCGAACTACTCACTCCATGCACTTCGCACATGCTGTTCCCACCTTCTAAGCATCCTTCCATGTACTCTCTGCTAGCAAGGGTGCTGCCTTTTTTGAACCCAGTTTCTGGGCAGCACCTGGCAGTGAAGCCTTCCTTTATTTCTAAGATACCTTCTCATGCTTCAGCATTTCCTCCCCCTCCACTGTTCTAGGTATCACAGAGAGTAATATTCACAAGTCATATTCACAAGTTCCTTCTTTACTTAAGCTCTGAACTCCTCAAGGAAGTAATGTTTTACACTGTTTCTGGCAACTTCTTCCAGTGTTAGAACAGTGCTTAGCACATGAAAGACCCTCAAATATGACTTCTAAAGAAATAAATGAGAAAAGTTCTAAGGTCAATTGATCAAGTTAATAAAGATAATATATTAGCATATAATTAAAAGTGCTTTTCTATTCAGCTGAATGTGTTTGAATATATTGGTCCACCTGAAATGGTAAACACTATTTTAATATGTATTTGAAGAATAACCAGTCACCTTTGGATATTAAAATGTGAAAATGATTAGCCCTTTGAAAGACAATTTAATTACCAGTTCCAAAAAAATGAACATAGACTCAACACTGCTAATTGAATAGATTTTGATAGACTGTTCAATCATGGGTTTATTAAGATTACAGCAAAGCTGCATATTTAAATTAAAAACACTAAAGAGTTTTTTGTTTATTAATATTTGTGGCTTTTCTACTCTGTACCAGGCCCTTTTCAAGACATAGGGGACTAGTGAACGCAACAGATAAAGTACCTGACTTCACAGAGCTTGCATGCTACTTCCTGGAAGATGGACAAGAAACAAGTAAATTTCTAGAAAATAAAGCGGGGGAATGTAGAGTACCGCAGTGCCAGTGCAGTGTTACTCTGTGAAGGAGGGTAAGAAAAGGGGTCTCAAATAATGCAGCAGTTTAAAGTCATCTGAAAAGAAGCAAGCAAGATGTGCAGGAGAGGGTCGTTTTAGGCAGAGGGGACAACAAATGAAAAAGCCTCAGCTGGGAGTGAGCTTGAGATTTTTGTTTGTTTGTTTGTTTTGAGACGGAGTCTCGCTCTGTCGCCCAGGCAGGAGTCCGGTGGCGCGATCTCGGCTCACTGCAAGCTCCGCCTCCCGGGTTCCCGCCATTCTCCGGCCTCAGCCTCCCGAGTAGCTGGAATTACAGGCGCCGCCACCTCGCCCGGCTAATGTTTTGTATTTTTAGTAGAGACAGGGTTTCACCGTGGTCTCCATCTCCTGACCTTGCGATTCGCCCGCCTCGGCCTCCCAAAGTGCTGGGATTACAGGCATGAGCCACCGCGCCCGGCCGAGCTTGAGATTTTTAAGGACCTGCAAAGAAGGTGTACGGCTGAGGTAGAGCAGGACGATAACAAAGTGACAGAGGAGAGGTGAGAAGGGCCGGAGTACGTGTTTCCAGTGGGCGCATAGAATGGAGAGTTGCAGGCCTCGTCAGGCCTTTTGCTTTTACTGTGAGTGAGCGAAGCCATAGGACGGCCCTGCACAGAGCTGACGTGATCCAATATGTGTTTTTTGTCCCCCAAGATGGAGTCTTGCTCTGTTGCCCAGGCTGGAGTGCAGTGGCGCGATCTTGGCTCCCTGCAACGTCTGTCTCCTGGGTTTAAGCAATTCTCCTGCCTCAGCCTCCAGAGTAGCTGGGATTAAACTATTACAGGCACACCGTCATGCCTGGCTAATCTTTTTCTTTTCTTTTCTTTCTTTTTTTTTTTTTTTTTTTTTGCATTTTTAGTAGAAATGGGGTTTCACCACGTTGTCTAGGCTGGTCTCTAACTCCTGACCTCGTGATCCACCCGCCTCGGCCTTCCAAAATACTGGGATTACAGGCGTGAGCCACCGCACCCGGCCCTGATACTCATTTTAAAGGGATCTCTCTGTGTGTAGTATTGATGGTAGAGTTTATAGGAACAGGGCAGAAGCCCAGAGAGACCAGTGCAGAGTTAAATCCAGAACCGAGATGCATCTGAGAGATGAGTAGTAGACGCAGCAGAAACGGTGAAAAGTTTGAGGGCAGACAAATGGCATCTGCTGATAGATTGAATGTGGGAGGTGACAGACACAAAAGAACTGGCTACAACTTCAGGACTCATAAGCTGAGCAGCTGCAAGAGAATGGCACCAATTACTGAGCTATGGAAGAAACATATCTCTTCTTTGTTTGGTTGGTTGTTGGTTGGTTTTCTGTTGTTGTTTTCTAAGGGGAGGGTAGTTGTTATTGTTTATTAGTGGAAAGAAAATAAATACATACAACATTAAATTCTGCAACATCCAACATATATCAGACATCCAAGTAGACTGTTCAGAAGGCATGAGTCTGGAATTCAGGGGAGATGTCTGGAATGCAGATGTTAATTTATATTTTGTCAGCCTATGGATATTCAAAGAGATGAATTAGGATCTCCATGAGAGTTAGTCTAAATAAAAATGAGGAAAAAATTAAAACACAAGCTAGTCTAGCATTACGTTGTTGGGAATATGAGACAAATCATAAAAGTAAATGAAAAAAGAGCAGCCAGGAATTTAGATGTGTCTTGAAGAGTGCTGTTGTGATGGGATGGCTGGAAGGAAACCACAAATGGAACAGATTCGAGCAAAGGAGAGGAAAGGATGGAAGACTGACCAGAGAAAACTCAATCATGGAATCTGGCTGCTAAGGAGATACAAGAGGGTGGAAGAGGCTGCCTTTATTCTTGCTTTGGTTTGTTTGGATGTGAGTTATAAATGCATGTTTGCATGCCTTGGAGAGAAAAGTTGATAAAGGGAAAAAAAGCAGAATTGCTGAAATGACAACATTGAGTAGGAGACAAGAATGGGATCTAACAGGCAAATGCAAGAGAGGGCCCTGGAGGCAACACATCCACAGGGACAGGAGAGAAGGAAAGTGTTCAGAAGAGTGCGAGGTGCCAGGGACTATGGGCTGGCTGTGTGGGGCTGCCCATGTGGGGCTGCCCTCCTGCTTAGCTCTATTTTCCCAGGGCTGTGGGAGACGAAGTCATCAGCTGAGCCTGAGAATGAGAGCACGGTGTTGAATATTTGAGAAGAAAGGGAAAGCTTTGACTTAGATAGCTAGGAGAGAGGGAAAGAGAATGCTTCAGAAAAATTTTGTGACAACTGATGGTGGCCCTAATGATTCACTTAAATGAGAGGCAAATACAGTCGGCCAGACTTCTCCGCCATGCTTCATTCAATCACTCAGCCTCATGAGGATGGCAGAGGGTGCACAGAGACTGGGACTTACCTGAGGCTGGGGTTCTAAAAGGATGAGCAGGAAGAACGGTGAAAGGAGGAGATTGTGATGATGAATCTTAGAATCGAAGCTGGGTAATGAAGGAATGGAGCCTTGGAGAGGCGAGGAACTGTGAGAATGTGGTCTGCTGCATGGTTGTTTAGGTTCTGGTGTATTGAGAAATTGTTTGATTGTGGGCCTTTGGGGAGAAGACTGTGGTTCAAGATGCTTTATTACATATAGCAGTTTGATATTGAATATTTTAGGTAGATAGAGTTATTTAGGGCATGTTACAATTCTACCAAACTGATTCCACATAATAATTTTCATCTTTTCAATGTTATTTCCACAACAGCCACAGAATGAGAGAACACAAGATAGTTCTGCTACTATTGGAAATAATAAAAGCTGATGACAAAATAATCAAATGCCCATCCTCTGTAAGGCACTAGTTCAATAGCTGTTCAGTTCTGGGAGATCATATCATTTTGTCAATGTTTTATTTTCAGTCCCAGAATTAAAAATGTATAAAATTGCATTAAATTTATTTGATGCAAAATTTATTTGATGCAATACTCCTCATGAAATACTCAAGTATGAGAGATTATGTGGACAATTCATACAGGTCATTTGGAATGGAACGAGGTCTTAGTATCTTTCTATCTGTGGTGCTCAGCTAGCAAGTTCAACTGTCAGGAGAAATAGTTACTGTGCTCACTATAGCTCATTGGTGTTTTGTGATATTCTGCATCATAAGCTTGTTAATTTGAAACAAGTGTATGAATAGAGTCCCAAATGAAAACACTATAGAGGGTATTGTTTAATTTTTTAGCCTCAAAATCCTAAATATTAGTGATCAGTAAAATCTTTGAAGTGAACAAATGTTATTTCTAAGGGTTTTTTTTTTTTCCTATTTTACCTCTATGCTTATTTTCAAGCTTTCAAAAGATATTTAAAATCATGTGTAGAAAAATTATGGAGACATATATGATGAGAACAGATGAAAATGCTCAACCCGTGGAAGAGAAGTAGGAAGATATCCTGTTCCTAACCCAGGAGAAGTCTTCTGGATGTGGGAAAAACCGGATACAGCAAGGCAAAACCATGAGTTGGGTACACGGCTCCAGCATAAGAGTGAAAGTGAGACAGGAAAATACAGAACAGCCCTTACTGACCACACTGTGGAGTGTGGAGCACTAACAGCGGACTCCTGCTGCTGCTGGTGGAGGGCCAGGAGCATGAGGAGACCATCTTGGAGCTGCAGGTGCAAAGACCTAAAACCGAGGGTGGAGCAGGTTTTGAGAAAAACCTCCTGGCAGAAATGGCTCTACGCTAAGCACAGGGTAATCCCAGAAGAAGCGGAGGCCTGTAGTACACTGAGAGTAACCACAGCAATAACCAAAAGGAAAAGTAACTCAAGTCCTCACTAGACTGGCTCAACTCTATGTCAAAGGCCTGGAGAAAACGAGATGTCAATTTCTAGGCACAGAAATTTTGCTTCGATCTATGCTGTGCTATACAAGAAATCTGTCCTTAACAAAAATTACCACAGACACACACAAAAGCAAGTAAAAGTAGTATATTGTCAAAGAACCAACAATTAATATGATCAATTATGATGGTAATGTTGAACTTATCAGAGAGAAAATATAAAATAAATATGACTGATATGTGAAATCCTCTAGAATAAGAACCAGAAAACATGACTGATAATATTGGTAATCTTGTCAAAGAAATTAAAATTATTAAAGACAAATGAAAATGTTGGGAATTTAAACCACTGTAACAGAATGATTTTGACATGCTCACCATAGGACATGACACATAAGAGGAAAGAATCAACGAACTTGAAGATTCATAAGAAAAAATCACTCAAGCTGAAACTCAAAGAAAATAGAGTATGAAGAGAGAGAAAAGCAAACAACAAATAAACAATGTATCCAAGAGCGGTGAGACGGTATCAAATGATCTAAGATAGGTGGAATTGGAATTTCAGGAGGAAATGACATGTATGAAGAGATAATGCCTAAGAATTTTCCAAAAATTAAAAAAGACAATTACAAAACAAGTTCCAGAAGCTCAGAGAACACAAAGCAGAATACATGCAATTAATTAAAAAGCATATAATAGACCCTGGGACTGCCAGTTATCTTTTAAAGTTATAAATAGTAAGCTAGGAGTGGCAATAAAATGAAATAATAAAAAAATCCTCCTTCCAAAAAAGGCAGAAAAATAGGACAGAAATAAAAACCGAATGTAACAAATTTAATATAGCTAGAAAAATAGTAGAATTTAATCTAATTATAAAACAATTGCAACAATGTAAATGACAGTTGTCATTTGAGTGAAAAAGAGGTGCCAAACTCTATGCTATTTATAAGAAATCAATTTACTATTTTATTTAGGAACACTGACAAAACACAAAATACAAGTATTATATATATTAAAGTTGTACAATATGTTTTGATATACATACGCATTGTGAAATGATTACCACTTCTAGGTATATATTCCAAGGAAATAAAATTACTCTCTCAAAGATAAATCTGCACTCCCATGTACATTGTAGCGTTATTCACAATAGCCAAGATAAAGAAATCACATTTCTTTCTACAGATGAATGTATAATAGCACACATATTATTCAGTCTAAAAAGAATGAAAATTCTGCCATTTTCAACAGCATGAACGAAGCTGGAGGATACTATGCTAAGAAAAATGAGCCAAACACTCAAAGACAAATATTGTATCGCTTTGCTTTATGTGAAATCTAAATAAGTCAAGCAAGACACCAGTTTTAAATATCAGAACATGAAGAATTAAAAGTAAAATGGAAAGTATTTCATAAAAAAACTAATCAAACAAAGCTCAGGAGGCTTTACATAATGGCTTTATTAAAAGTAGACTTCTGTATATAAAAATATTTATAGATTATGTGTATACATGGTATTCATGGGTTAGTATGCATGCATATATTATCTTGCTCTGCTGAGATGCCCTAGAGGTAACAACATCCCAGTGAAATGAGCACACCTAAGACCCAGATCTTGGTTTTAAATATCTTTCTCCAATAAAAGGAACTAGAGCTCCTTGAAGAAATGACTGATTCTAGGACAGGACATATATCTGTAGTACCAGAAAGTAAGTATGTGTGCATGCACACACACACACACACACACACATATACACACACACACACACACAAACACTGATGGGTGTATGTTAAAGGGAGGGGTCCCCAACCCCAGTAACAGTCTGTGGTCTATTAGGAACCGGGCCGCACAGCAGGAGGTGATTGGCAGATGAGTGAGCAATGATTCATCTGTATTTACAGCCTATCCCCATAGCTCACATTATTGCCTTAGCTCTGCCTTCTGTCACATCAGTGGTGGCATCAGATTCCTGTAGGAGCACAAACCCTATTGTGAACCGCACATGCAGGAGATCTAGGTTGCACACTCCGTATGAGAATCTAATGCCTGATGATCTGTCACCGTCTCCCATCACCTCCAGATGGGACCATCTAGTTGCAGGACAACACGCTCAGGCTCCCACAGATTCTACATTATCGTGAGCTGTATTATTATTTCATTACACATTACAATGTAATAATAATAGAAATAAAGGGCACAATGACTGTAATGTGCTCAAATCATCCCAAAACCACTCCCCAAACCCCACCAGTCCATGGAAAAAGTTGTTTTCCACAAAACTGGTGGAAGACAGTGCCAAGAAAGTTGGGGACTGCTGGTTAAAGGAATATGAGAGCCTGCTGAAAGTGTTCGCAATGGTCATATCCTAAAAAAAGTTGAGCAACTAAATAAATAAAAGACTATTAGATTATAAACCTATGTATAAAATAGATATCTATCATTCCACACTCTAAGAAATAAGAGATGAATGACTAAAAAAATTTTGGAGAGTAGACAAATCTCTTATGCAGAAAAATGTTAAATACTTAAAGGAGACACTCCTCTTACTCCTCTCTCAAGAAGGTAGGGCAATACTACTCACTCCTTAAGTGTGAGTTGCTCATAGTGACGTTTTTCCAATGCCCGTAGGTAGAGAAAAGAACTGAAATTTTAGAAAGTGTGTTCTATGGATAAAATGGTGATAAGTGATGTTGATACTATGTTTCCTTAATAGAAAGTGAAGGTAATGGCAGTCTTACTCCCCAAAGCCCATCACTCCAATCTAATAATTAAATAAGTTAAATTCTCAGTGGCATTCTGCAAAATACCTGATTAGTACTTCTCAAAACTGTCAAGTTGATCAAAAAAAAAAAAACAAGTCTGAGAAATTGTCATGGCCAGGAAGAGCCTAAGTTAGGAGACATGACAACTAGATGGGTTCTGGAAGAAAGCCTACCACAGTAAAACAATGTTAGGTAAAGACAAAGGAAATCTGAATAAAATATATACTTTAATTAATAATAATGTGTCAAAAATGGCTCATCTCCATATTACTGTGAGATGTTAATGATAGGTAAAACTAGGCGTGGGGTATAAAGAATCTCTGTACTATGACATTTTTTCTGTATACCTAAAAACTGTTATAAAATGTTAAAAGTTTATTTAAAAATTAGACTTTGTTGCACTGCATATTGTTAGGAATAGAGAAGAAACCTGAACAATAATTAAGAAAATATAACAATCCTAAATGCATATTTATGTAACAATGAGCTTCAAAATGCATTCAGTGCAAAATATGTAGCTGAATGTAAAAATTGACAAACAGGTGGTTTTAGTTGGATATGAAAATATATCTTTTTCTATAGTTGACAGGTCAAATAGAAGAAAATCACTAATCATCTGGAAGAGCTGAACAACAAACACAGTCAATGAACTTGATCAAATTGAAACTTACAAACACTCTATGAACATCAACAGAATATCCATTGTTCTCAAAGGCACAGGGAATATCCACTAAAATGAACCTTATTCTGGGTGATAAAACAAACATTTACAGATGAGAAAATCAGAATAATAGAAAATATAGTCACTCAATATAACAGAATTAAACTAGAAATTAATAACAGAAATATACATATATAAATGCCCAAATATTTGGAAATTAAATACCACAGTGAAAATAAACCATAGGTAACTAAATAACTAAGAAAAAAACCCATAGGTAAAGTCACAAAAGAAATGTAAAAATATTATGAGTCCAGTGGAAATGTAAAGACAACATATAAAATTTTGTGGAATGCATCTAAAAGAGCATATAGAGGGAAATTTATAGCATTAAATGTATATATTAGAAAAGAAGAAACAGCCCAAAATAATGATCTAAGCTTCTACCTTATTAAACTAGAAAAATAAAGGTAAACCAATCCCATATTAATCGGGAGGAAGGAATAATGAAAAACAGAATTCATTTTAATTGAGAAGAAAAAACAATACAGATAATGAGTCAACACAAACACTTGTTCTTTGAATACAAGTCAGTAAAATTGATTTACCTTTAACTTATCCCCTCACACCTCCAAAAAAAAGAAAGAAAAAAGCCACACATGAGAAATACACGGAATGAAAGAGGGAACATCCCTACAAATAATAAAAGTATATTACAAATAACTCTAGGCCTATAAATTCACCAGCTTAGATGAAAGACAAACCTCCATAAAATACACGAACTGCCAAATATGTTCAAGAGGAAATGCATAACCTGAAGAGTTCTATGTCTACTAAAAGTTGGATTTGTAATTAAATACTTTCCAACAAAAGAAAATTTAGTCTTCACTGGATTTTATCAAGCATTAAAGAAAGAAGTAAAAAATTACAAATTCTACACAAGCATTTTTACAAAATTGATGGGAGAGAACACTCCTTAAATCCTTTTATGAGACCAGCATTCCCTGATGCTGAAGCCAGATACTATAGAGACATCACAAGAAAAAACAACAGAGACTATTATTTCTCATAAACATTAATGCCAAAATTCTCCCACAAGATACTGCCAAATTGAATTCAATAATATATTAAATTATACTCATCCCTTTAGCAGCATTTTGACCTGCAATTATATTTAGAGGGAATATCCAATTTGATAATTAATATATTATACGTTGTTACTAAATAATTATCTATTATAATTTGGAAATAGTCTGAAACCCAATGAAAAGAAACTGAATAAAATATGCACTGTATACTAATATAAGCACACAAAAATAGCTTGCATTAATTACAAATATTTTAAAAATAAATTTAATGATAGAATAATACTATTAAAATTAAAAGCAATCTGCTAAATATTTAATTAACTGTGGATACTTCCAGGTTCCTACTTTTCCTGTTTTTTTATTTTTAAAAATATTGAGTGTGTATTTTTGGGGGGTTGAATATATAATATTTTTATATAAAAGAAAATCTATCTGTGCTTGATTATTTCAAAATATAATTTCAAAATCCCTACAATATATAATCTACATACAAGTCTGCAAGAACAATTTGTTTAAAATATCTCAATTGGGTGTGTACTATTTTCCACATGAAATACCACTGTGCTTTTAAAGTTGTGTCGTATGTATCGTACAATAAATCTAAAATAGCAAATAAGACCAAAATAACGTTGCAACAAAGTGTACATTATTTTTTCCTATATTATAGCACTACAAATACTAAAGCATATTATTTTATGCCTCTGTCAATGTTTGTTTTTAGCCAGGACTTATTATCAAAGATGTTACAGAAATTTGGCCTTATTATCAAAGATGTTACAGGACTGGTGACAACATGACTATTTTTCATCCTGTGGCCATGTCAGACATCACTAACTGATTATGAGCTCACATACAGCTTAAATATGCTTTTAACCACTACTCCTGGTGTTCACTAGGAATCATTCACTATCAAGATACAGTTTGAAAGATATTTGCCATTCTTAAGTAAAATAATGCTTAGATATCTTCCTAATTATTTACAATTTGTTAGCAAATGTTCAAACAAAACTCTCAAGGTATGAACCACACCTATATTTTATCTTAGCTAGCATTCCATTTTTCATCAATTTCAGTTACAGGATTAAGACATGTATCGTATACCTTTCTCATCAAACATTTTTCACTTAAAAGATTATTGTTTTAAGAACAACTCAATGACTAAAATACAGCTTTAACTTTCAGGAGCCCTGTATGTTTACATAAATAATACTAACACCAAGCAATGGATATTCCATTGCTTGAATGGCATTCTCCATTCACAGATGCCAAAAAAATGTGAAAATGCATGAACTCTCAATGTATATGTCTGCAGAATTCTTATCCAAAAGTTTCACGCAACATAAAACATAGGCAAGGGGGCCGGGCACAGTGGCTCACGCTTGTAATCCCAGCACTTCGGGAGGCAGAGGCAGGCGGATCACCTGAGGTCAGGAGCTGGAGACCAGCCTGACCGACAGGGAGAAACCCCATCTCTATTAAAAATACAAGGTTAGCCAGGCATGGTGGTGTGTGCCTATAATGCCAGCTACCCGGGAGGCTGAGTCAGGAGAATCACTTGAACCCGGGAGGCAGATTTTTCAGTGAGCCGAGATCATGCCATTGCACTCCAGTCTGGGCAGCAAGAACGAAACTCTATCTCAAAACAAACAAACAAACAAAAAACAAAAACAAAGAAAACATAGGCAAGGGGCAGAACCAAGCAGCAGTGATTTCAGAGCAGTCAGTATAATGATCACAAAGTCCATTTTCCACAGCAGAAACATGTATTCATAGAATATTCCTTCAGATCTTACTCATAGTCTATTGCTTTTATCAGATGATTTTAGTTGTTTTCCAATCCATAGCAAACAAGAAGCAGAAAAAAATATGGAAGTAGAAGCGAAGCGCTGTGGACTATCATTACCTAGGCCCACTGTTGATGATGACGGCCTTCATCGTCATCATGGACCCAGAGAGAAAATAGCCATTATAAAAATGCTTCCAATTTAGGAAGCCAGAATAATGGTTTCTACTCCAGTCTCCTTGCAGTCCAAAGAAATCAACTAAAAGGTTGACAAATAGGAAAAAAAAAATCTTTCCTGAGGAGGAAAACCAGCATATATCCCAAAATGCAACCAACCAACTATAAAGAATATAGGCTCATTACGTTGAAAATTGAAAACCTCAGGAATGGTTAGTAAAGTTACTATGCAATACACAAAATTCTCTAAAAGTACATAACACCACAGTGAGTGGCTGAACCAACTTATTCTTGTGCAGAACTATTTCAAATATTTGAGATGATTCTGCTGTATTTTAATTCTACATCCCTAAATCAGATGATTCTGTTGCTATTTCTTAACTTTTCAGTTTTTAACATAATCAGTACTCCAAATTAAAAGATGAGGAATTAAACATCATTTACCTCCTTCCCCCCGTCATCATGCACAGGCACCCTTCCCGTCTCCCCATCGTACCAATATAATAACAACATTGTGGTTTTACGTCAATCTTTGGTCTTTACATTACTGGGACAGTATAAATGCTCTTCACAGCTGAGCCATGTAGTATTCTCTGTCTGCTTTTTATTGGCTGCACACCTGTTTAAAAATTGTCCCTGGTAATAGTTACTATCTTCTTCTTTGTTTGCTTAATTTTCTGTGTATTTATGACAAATTCAGAGTCACACCTTCTCCCAACATCCAAATCTGTATCATGTCGGATACTATATTAACTTTTTCTTTATAAAAGAAATCATCAAAATACTTTCTGTTTTCAAGGAATTTTAAAAACTTTGTTCTAAAACCCTTCTAATGTTTTAACTTTCCTGTTTCTGGAGAGATGACTAAAATTAAACTAATTCTTTAAAAGCAAACTTTTCCCTTTAGTAATGTATATATTCTTTTAATGTTCAGTGTTTACACATTTTTCAAAGATATAACTTGGCTAAGCCTATTCTCATTTATTTTACTCTATATATGATGATGTTGGGGTCTTAAATGTAGGAAACTCTTTCCATTCTAGAAAATTGTCTTTATTATTTCTTTGATTCTTTTTTTGATTATTTTTTCTACTTTCTTCATTTTAAAACTTTTCATTTAGATACTAATCCACTGGCTTTGTTCTGTAATTCTTGTGTTCTTTCTCTGGCTTTTATTTATTTGTCTTTCTCATTCTGGGAGAGTTTGTTAACTTTATCTTTTAATTATTCTATTGAGTTGTTATATTTATTTTACTATGATTTTAATTTCCAAGAGTGTGTTTATGTACTGATGGGCTAAGTCGATTATTGCACATTCATCTCTCACAGCTTCCAGAATTCTGTCATTGTTGCCTCCTTTCTTGGACTTTTTGCCTTTGTGAATCTGTGCCTTTAAAATATGCTTACTGGCATTTTAATGGGGTTTTGAAAGCAGTGGGGCTAATTATGTAATTTTTGGTCATTTTTATTTACTTAAGATTCTCTCAAGTAAAATTTAACTTTTTAAAACATTCTGTTACAGAACATCTGTCTTTTAATATAAGTTACCTCAAATATTTTTGGAATGTACCACACATTAATGTGTATCTACAATATGAATGTATATATAGAAATATAATATGATAGCTTTATCTTTAACAATAAGCACTAGCATATTTAACAAATATCAGAACTTTTGCTGAAAAAAAGTTTCAATATCAATTTTAAAATTATCTAAATGGATTGTCATTTGAACAGCATTGCCTCAAAAGGACTTGAAAATGTCTCTTACAAATACAACAGAACAAAACATCTAAAAGATCTGATACCTAATTAAGCAAATGTTTGTCCATTTCATTATGTATTACAGATCTGCACTGATGGAAACTTTGGGCATGAAATTAACCGTTAGACTTTGTATATTACTGGTAGAAGAGGCTGCTAGTTATCTACTTCAGTAACAGATCTCTAAACATACAGGACACAGATATTTTAATACACATCTGAAAATTAGTTCTAAGGTTTTCCTTTTTAAGAAACTGTTGATTTTTAAAAACAGATTATTTGACCGAATAATCTACCCTGTATGAATGGAAATCAAATTATGATAGAATCCCATATAGTATTATTATAAAGTGTTCTGAATTTTTGTTTGTATTCCAGTTCATACTCACACTAGTGATGAATTATGCAAAACCATTGCCCTAAAGTATTCTGCATGATCTTAGATTTCCTGCAGGGTGAGATCAATTTGCACTATTTTTTTTCCTCCTTCAGAACCAGTATCTTTTAAATGGCATCCATATTTGTCTTCTTTCAGGTCCCACCTGAAGGCAGAAAATGAAATACTGCAAGAATAAATTACTAGCAGGACTTTTCTACCTAATACCTGGAAGCTTTGTTATTGATTGAAACTGTATATACCTCTTAACATCAGTTTGCTTTGGGCAGAAGCTTGTTTTCATTTTTGTAATGAAAGTGTGTTAACTAATCATATACATTAATCTTAAGAACAAAGTATAATTTTTAACCCTTGGTATACTATTAGAACCCATTTGGCCTCATTTTAGGGTTGCTTCGTTTATGACTATCGCCTCCACTTTGTAAGAATTAATATTTCATAATTTTTATTTTTTCTCAGGATACAAAGAAAATTCACTTTTTTTTTTTTCCATTGGAGTGAAATCTTTTCTGTCTTAAAATTACTGTTTGGGTCCTTTAGGTCACTTTACAAATCTAATGTAAGCTGTAAAATCTTAGTGTTCTTATTTTTTCTATGTCAAATATTTTGCTCTTTTTTCTTCTTAGAAATTACAGCACATTATTCATCAATGCGGGCACATATACACGTGTAGAATTGCTCTTCCGTATCCATGGGGGATTGGTTGCAGGATCCCTTCAGATACCAGCATTTACAGATGCTCAAGTCCCTCAGGTAAAATGGTGCAGTATTTGCATGTAACCTATGCACATCCTTCCGTATACTTTAAAACATTCTAGATTACTTATAATGCCTAATACAGAGTAAGTGCTATGTAAATAGCTGTATATTGTATTTTTTATTTGTATGATTTTCTATTGCTATTATTTTTTTCTCTCAAATATCTGTATTTGGTTGACTCTGTTATGTGGAACCCATGGATATGAAGGGTTGACTATGTTTTTCTGTGTGTGTGTGTGTCTGTGTGTGTGTGTGTTTATGTGTATTTAAAACCACAATAAACATACGTGTGTATATGTCTTTATAGTAGAATGATTTATATCCCTTTGGGTATATACCCAGTAATGGGATTGATGGGTCAAATGATATTTCTGGTTCTACATCCTTGAAGAAGTGCCATCCTGTCTTCCACACTGGTTAAACTAATTCACATTCCCATCAACAATGTAAAAGTGTTCCTACTTCTCCATAGCCTTGCCAGCATCTATTGTTTCTTGGCTTTTTAATAATCACCATTCTATCTGGCGTGAGATGGTATCTCATTGTGGTTTTGATTTGCATTTCTCTAATGATCAGTGATGTTGAGCTTGTTTTCATATGTTTTTTGGTCACATAAATGTCTTCTTTTGGGAAGTGTCTGTTCATATCGTTTGCTCACTATTTGATGGGGCTATTTGTTTTTTCTTGTAAATTTATTTAAGTTCCTTGTAAATTCTGGATATTAGACCTTCGTCAGATGAGTAGATTGCAAAAATTTTCTCCCATTTTGTAGGTTGCCTGTTCACTCTGGTGATAGATTATTTTGCTAGGCAGAAGCTCTTTAGTTTAATTAAATCCCATTTGTCAATTTTGGCTTTTAAGCAATTGCTTTTGGCAATTTTGTCATGAAGTCTTTGCCCATACCTATGTCTGAATGGTATTGCCTAGGTTTTCTTCTAGGGTTGTTATGGTTTTGTGTTATACATGTAAGTCTTTAATCCATCTTGAGTTAATTTTTTTATAAGGCTTAAGTAACGAAGGGGTCCAGTTTCAATTTTCTGCATATGGCTAACCAGTTTTCCCAACACCATTTATTGAATAGGAGATCCTTTCCCCATTACTTGTTTTTGTCAGGTTTGTCAAAGATCAGATAGCAAAGTCATGGAAGTAATCCAAATGCCCATCAATGATAGACTGGATAAAGAAAATGTGGTACAAATACACAATGGAATACTATGCAGCCATAAAAAAGGAATGTGATCACATCCTTTGCAGTGACATGGATGACGCTGGAAGCCATTATCCTCAGCAAACTAACACAGGAACAGAAAACCAAACACTGCGTGATCTCACTCATAATTGGGAGTTGAACAGTGAGAACACATGGATACAGGGAGGGGAACACCACACACCAGGGCCTGTTGAGGGGTGAGGGAGGGCAGGGGGAGGGAATTAGAGGATGGGTCAATAGGTGCAGCAAACCACCATGGCACACATATTCCTATGTAACAAACCTGTATGTTCTGCACATATATCCCAGAACTTAAAGTAAAATAAAAAAATTACATAAAATAAAAAATAAAGCTTTTGAATTTGCTCTCTTTAAATTCTTATTAAAATTTTTAATAAAGTTGATTTTCATGTTTTCTTCATTTTTACTTTATAAATTTTTTGTAAAACAACTTCCAGCAGCAAGAGCTCACTGATGCAATCAGGCAGGAACTGAGCAAGTCAAATACTGCAGAGAGAAATACACTAAGGAGAGATAGGACTTTAATCTGGAGGAAAAAAAAATCCTACAAACACCAACTGTTCACAACAGCAAATCCTTACCTTTTGTGAGCTAGAAGAGGAAAATGGAGACAACCAGAAGGAAGGAAATACCAACCTACTCTGAAAGGCTTCAGACATGACTCTGGTGGTAAGTTCTTTCCCTCTTATTTAGCTGCTTTTTCCTGGCCTTTACAACATTAATGGAAGAGAATCATGTAAGAGTTCCTGTAACAATTATGCAGAAAATACTAAAACTCATCAGGTAAGATCACCACACATTGAAATATTTTCATGTCAAGATAAAGTTGCAAATTTTCCACAATTCAATGCTAAAATTAAGAGGAGAAAGTCTTAGGAAGCTTTTTTGCATAGAGTGCTGATAAACAACAATTGAGCAAGTTTGGCTGGGCGCGGTTACTCACACCTGTAATCCCAGCACTTTGGAAGGCCGAGGTGGGTGGATCAGGAGGTTAGGAGATGGAGACCATCCTAACTAACACGGTGAAACCCCATCTCCACTAAAAATACCAAAAATTAGCCAGGCGTGGTGGTGGGCGCCTGTACTCCCAGCTACTCGGGAGGCTGGGGCAGGAGAATGCTGTGAACCTGGGAGGTGGAGCTTGCAGTGAGATGAGGTCGCGCCACTGCACTCCAGCCTGGGCGACAGAGCGAAACTCCATCTCAAAAAAAAAAAAAAAAAAAAAGAATGAGCAAGTTTGCTGTTGTATTGTAACATTTCTCTCAGGTTTGTGTTCTATCATGTTTGATATTCCATGAGTAATTGAAATCAACCCTATGTAAGGTAAGATCATAACATGTGGAACAAATGGTATTGTAAGTGCTTTCAGAGGGAAATATTTATAAGAAAGTGTCCTAAAAATGATTTCTTCAGCTTGAGGAATTATAAAATGATAGGAAGTCTCTCAAGTTAGCCTTCATGCAATTTTGTAGATTAAAACATAACATTTGTCCAGAATTTAAAGACTTACATGCCCCCCTAAATTGTTACAACGCTTTACTAAATCTGTGACTTCTACATAACACAAATCAGTGGTCAAATGTAAACAATACATTGTAAATTTACTGTGGGGTTTCAACCTTTTTTAGATTTATGCACATGGATATTTTAATAATGCAATTACAATCACCACAAAGTTAGCTTTTTAAATTGCAGACAGTAGTGCATGCCATACTAATTTGTAGTGGCCTTTTCGAGGCCTCTTTCCAGGGAAAATATTTTGTAGAGTGTAGGGGAGTGGGAGGAAGGGGAGGAATTTTTTTTATTTAAAGTTGATTGCTGCACTATCTTTTTCTCTATTGCCTGCATGAATAATAATGAGGAATATTTTGTGACTTTAACTGATAAATATGTTACAAAACCAGGTATTTAATCTTTTACATCATGTCTTCGGCTATTTGCATTTTAACGAGTAATTTCAATGGTCTGAAACATGATTCTGAGCTTCACATAATATCTTACTGTGGAACTCAAAAGTTTGATCACTGAATTGGCAGTTATTATTACCTAGGTACCCCTGCTATTACACAAGTGTTTAGATACCTGTTCCAGAATGAAGCTGCTTTTGAATTTGGTTATATTGAAATGCAAGAAATAACAATGACGGCAGCAGCAATTAAGGTAATGGAAAGCGTGACGTAAAGGAAAACCAATGAGAAGTTCTGCAGTTTTCTTTCCTTCTTCCTTTTTTTTTTTTTTTTTGAGACGGTGTCTCGCTCTGTCGCCCAGACTGGAGTGCAATGGCGAGATCTCTGCTCACTGCAACCTCCACATCCTGGGTTCAAGCGATTCTCTTGCCTCAGCCTCCCCAGTAGCTGGAACTACAGGCACGTCCCACCAAGCCCAGCGAATTTTTGTATTTTTAGTAGAGGCGAGGTTTCACCATGTTGGCCAGGATGGTCTTAATGTCTTGACCTTGTGATCTGCCTGCCTCGGCCTCCCAAAATGCTGGGATTACAGGTGTGAGCCACCGCACCGGGCCTGCAGTTTTGTTTTAATAAGTAAAGTGAGACTTGGGTGGTGGGAAGAAGGAATTAGACAGTCTCCCTGGCACCCTGTGTGTGTGTGTGCACTCGCGCATGTGCTGTCTATATGTAAGCCACTCCCTTTTCTCTCCTTTGAAATTAGTAAAGTTAAAATAGGGGAGAAATCCTGTATGTTGCAATGATAGCATTTTGGAAAATTTAAAAAATTAAACTCTCCGTGCTCTCCATCTTGATTTATGCTTGAGTTGTTATGTGCCGTATTTTCTTTGAATTCTGATTATCAGAAGTCTTACTAAATTTTTGAAGAAATAATTCAATTTCAGCTGCTTTCCAGAATTTGTACATCTCAGTTCATAAAGCAACACTTGTTGATAGTGTAGTTTTCTAAATGCTGCAAATTTGCAGCCGTTACCACTACAAAGAAGTTTGGATAAGGGATTTTTTTTCTTTGTTAAAATAGTTCCTATTTCTGTAGAAATTTCATTTTTAGATTAAACTGTGATGATGAGCTATCATAATTCAAGCATACATTTCTTTTTTTCTATCACACATTCATTGTCATGCAGTAGTAGTAAAAGCATCCAAGATGCAGCAAGCTTATGAAGTACTATTTTCTGAAAAAAAGGAGGCATTTTCATTTTTATTATTGTACTTCTGGTTATGCAAACACTTTGATAATATAAACAGTTACAGCCTCTATAAATCTGGTCAGAAACCTCTTTTGATTTTGTTATGTAAGTTAAATAGTCTATAGTAGGTAGAGTACTGGGTACAAGTGGTCCAAACTAAGATAAGAGACTAAAATAAAATGCTAAATCTTAAAAGAAACTGGATTTATGCACTAAAAGTTTGGTGCCTTGGTCTAATATTAACATGATGTCTGTGTAAAATGACAAAAAGAACCAGTGTTGAATCACGCTGTATTTTCCATCATCTCAGATTGCTAAATGTGTGGTTTCCAAGAAGTCTGAATGAATGAATGAATTATTATATACATTTGCTGTCATGTATACATGACAGTTGTGTCATTGTTAGAGATTTCAGTAGTTAAAATGGGAAACAGAAGCTTAAGTTATTTTCCTTATCAAAAAAATAAAAAACTGAACATGCAGAGGGTCTCACTGGATCCAGTACACAGCAGTACACATTTATTAGGTTAGGGGTGGAGACACAAAGAATAAGCTGCATTTGCAAATACATTTATGTTTATCAGGGATTGCAGAGCAGCAATGTGAAATACCAATAGTGTTGGCGGTGAGGAGGCCACTGTCACATCCATTCATTTGAAATACATAGTGCAGAGATCTTGCCCTGGGAGTTGGTAACTTTTGTCCTGACCTATGTTATTAATTTGTTTTATGAAAAAGAAATCAATTAATCTCCCTAGGCCCATGTATTCAGCTATAAAATGAGAATTTGTATTAGAATCTGTGATAACCTACAGACAGCAAACAGGTAGCCTAAAAATTTTTCCTAATCTGGAAGGTGTTTGATTTGTGTAGCAGGTAAATAATAAGAAAAAATTCCTATTTGTCAAAGTCCACTCTTTATTATTTATACCTGACTAACTTTATTTATTTACATCACCTACCTGGTCAATTTAGTCATTTAATTTTTGTGTGTGAATCTTCTCTGCTGGTAAAATCTAATGACTCAGTATACAATTTTTTTCATACTTTTAAAGAATTTCTAACTTCGTTTGGAACTATAACCCATTGGCCCTTGGAAAAAATAATTATAAACGCAAGTGAATAATTGGGAAAAAATAGATGAAGAAAAATATTGAAGGATAGAATTATCATTTATTAATATTTTTCTCATCAATGTAATTCCATTCAAAACACTTATGCAAAAAAACGCCAAAAACAATACATTCCCCAGTGTTAAGGGCTCACCCAGAAAGAAAAAAATGCACTTAAGTTATTCTTTTAATTTGCCTGTCTTCACTGAGCCCTTCATTCAGACCATTCACATGATGCTAGCTTGTCAGGAAGTTGCATTATTATGACTTAAAACTCTGCTCCTTATTGTATAAGCTCTGGAGGGGCAGGGACTCCACCCCTTCCCCATCTCTACATTCACAGTACACAGCCTGATAAACGGCTATATTTTCAAAAACATTAATAAATGACTAGAAAATTTCATTCCCAAATGAAAATATAAACCATTGTTTAAAATATAAACCATTGTCTAAATGGAAAATATAAACCACCAGCATGTGGCTTAGATAGGTGGGATGACTGAAGGACAATGGTTTATCAGGGGAAATCAGCTGATTGATGCTGATGCTCTAAGTTGAGGTAGAGGACACGCTCTCCATTGGTGCGGTAGGCTCTGTTACGCTTCTCCAACTTCTGCTTCCTCCACCCTTTGAACCCAGCTATAGCCGAGTGACTCATACTGGCATCTTAAATCTGGATAAATGATGTTCTCAAGGCAGTGGAAGTCTTCAGAGCTAAGGCCTCTCAGCTTTGATCTCCCATTTCTAATATTCTGTTCTGTGAGGCTGGGACAGGAATTCTGAAAATACTATTTCAGACTTTGCAGTTTGCTTCCTGCTGGGCTGTGTCACTGTGGAGCCTCAGACAGGGCTCCTGGAGAACAGGTAGTGGGAGGGGAGATTGGCCTCTTCTTGTGGATTTCTTCCCGTCAACAGTGCTCATGCTAAAGTCCCTCACTGCTAAAGCGGCAATTTGTTCCAATAGTAGTGGGCTCCAGGTTCCAGAATTCCTACACACTAGCAGAAATTACCAGAATGTGCCCGTCCCTCAAGAGCCTGACTCTCTGCTCTACAGGGCACTCTGCAAGTTCCTAGTTTCTGATAACCTCCAACATCTCCTTTTGTGCCCTAGTCCTAAACGCCAAGTGGCTTCCTGCACTTTCTGTCTCATTGTTATTCTCTCCTTGATCCTTTTCCCTTTATAGTTCTCTATTTTTTATATTAAATGATCTCTCCAAATAACTGATGTGTTTTTCTCAACCAACCCTTGTCTGAAGCACAGCCAGGACACCTTGTCCAGGCTCCTCTCTCTCTGATCACTCAACTACCTTTTGAATAGGGGCGCATCCACGCTTCAGGGTCTTGGGTGAGCATGACAGCATCACAAGGGGATGGTTTTGGAGGCTGGGTCGCTGTGCACGAAGGTGGTGGAGAAGAGACAGGCAAGGCCACACAGCAATGGCTGCGTCCTGAAGAAGGAGGCTCCACTTTCCTTCGTTTCCCCTGGGGTTTCAGGTTTCAGCAGAACCTAATACCATTAGTTTGTATCCTTTGCAAATTTGTATCATCTTTACAGTTTGCGGGTTTATCCATTTACTTAGTAACTGCTTATTTTTCACAATCATTAACCCATTTCCCAGCATGAAGTACAGTTTCCTTGTCCTAATCTTCCCTACGCATATCCCATTTATTATGAAAAAAAAAATCAAAAGCCGTATTCTTGAAATAGTGACATTTTCAATGATATTCTGTGCCACTTAATAAAATGTTATTTATATTGAACAGCTATGTTTTCAAGATAAGGCATATATTTTGAGGGTGGAGAAGAGGGCATTTTACCTTAATGTTTACTCTCCTGTTTCTGTTTGATGCAAATGGACACTTGATTTTTCTTTATGTACATATGACACCCATCCCATTCAAGCAATGAGTCACTCAGCAACCCTGTCCATGTTCTGCGCACGGAGCAACCACACGCCATCTCTTGAAGTTGGTTCCAACACCACAGGAGAGGAGGGCAGCTGAGCATGGGCAATGTGGGCCCTCTGGTCTCATTTGCTTTTCTAGACTAGTGAACACTTTATTTTTGAAAACTCATACTCCGGTCTTTTCTACATTAGCACAGTGATACTAAATTACTAAATTGTGGTTTGGCCATCGCTTCTTAACAAACCCACAATGGTGTTCAGCCAAGATCAGAGCTGGCATCATTAAAACAATCATGGAGCGAGTGCGTGCGTGCGTGTGTGCGTGTGCGTGTGTGCGTGTGCGTGTGTGTATGTGTGTGTGTGTTTGAAGAAGGATACTGAGAAAGCTAAAGTTCCTAAAGGACTGCTGGCCATGAAGGCTTCCACCCTGCTCACCATGTATCCCTCCAGACTCTCTGAAGGACAATGCCCTCCAGCAAGCCAGGCCACTAGGAGACAGTCGGGCTCTGATGAGCAGTAGCAGGCCTGGCAGCAAGGACCAGGACTGATTCCACCTTGAAATATTAAAACTGCAAAGGCAGGAAAGAATGTTATTTTCAAAGGTCCATTGAAAGGTAAATGCAAGTCTACTGCGTGGCAGGGAAAAAAATAAAGTCCCTAAAACAATGGTTTTATGTTTTGAATTAAAATCCAAGCCTGTTCCATTTTATTTGTCTTTCAGATTGACTAGGAGGATCTGTTTTGGAAATAAGCAATGTTCATAAAGCCAGAGCTTCTCCCACCGTCCACCACTGAGGGAAGCAGTGCATCAGCAGCATACTAATGTGTATGCCCAAGCTTGGAGCCCACAGCTGTGCCTCCCATCATAGAAAGATTGACTCAGATGTCCAGATTTGATAATGAGTGCAAAGCATGTATTTTATGTCTTTTTTTTTTTTTTACTTTTTTCCAGCATTGAATTAAGAACAAAAACCAAAACTGTACAGTGAGTACAGTTAAGCAACCTGCCCAAGTAGGTGTGCAGCAGAGCATAGATACCCACTGTGCCCAAGGCTACAATGCAAGTTTTTAACGACCAGAATACACAGACTGCTGTACCATGAACGCTGACGTCTTCTCTTCTTGGATGGCATTCTAATGAAAACATACACAAGGTTGTTAAAAGTACTTTATTATACTGATAATACAAACTATATATAAATAGAAGACACAGATAAGCATAAAAAATAATGATTTTTTATATCTTGGACTATATCCTTAGATTTTTTCTTTACTTGGAGCTCTGTTAAAAATAAAATACACTCTGATAATATCATTCTTTGAGGCTTTATGATAATAGTGAGAATAGTTAAAATAATAATAATTTGGACATATGATGTAACAGAATATAACCTAAGTGATTTAACTTAAAGAAGCCTTGACAAATTCAATCCTCATGAGAATTTTCTTAAGTGGGTAATATGATTTTCCCACTGTACAAATGGGAGCACCAAGAAAAAGAAATGCTAAGTGACTGATTGAGGACAGCCTACCTAGCAAATTACAGAGCCAGGTCTTGAATTTTCAAAAGCTCCAGAGCTCACTCTGATAACCACAAGATACAGTATTGCAGTAAAATAATCTAGAATCCATAGATTGTACATTTCTAAAATTCAATTAACTGATAATCTTTGTTTTTGGACAAGTAGGTCATTTCCAATTTTTAGAATTACAAATATTTTCGTGCACATATCTGTTTTCTTCAGAAAATTTATAAGAAATGGAGTTGGTTGCGTAAATGAGTATTTTTTAAGGTTTTTCATATATGTTCCCATTCTCACCCATGGAAAAGCAGGGGAGATTTATCTTCCTACCAAGAAGACTGAGAGTGTGGGTTTTCTGCTCAGCTTCCCTAGCACTGGTTATAATGATTGACTTCTGTGAACTTTGTGACAAATGGTTCTCAATTTGAATTCTAATTTACATTTGCTTATGAACTAATAAATTAAACCTGTTTCATCATTTGATAGCCTTTTTAGTTCTTTTATTTAGTTTTGTTGTTGTTAGTTAGTTAGTGCTTTTTAATGATTGCACATTTTTTCTCCTGGTGTTTGTGTGGGTTGTATTGATTTGTGGAAGCTCGCTACATTAAAGTGAAATTGCCTGTGTCGTGGAAGAGAGGCAGACGTGTATTCTTTGCCCTTTAGCCTTTGAATGATAAATTGCTTGCTGTTCACTATCTATAGATAAAATGCAAGCATCTAAGAATCCTAAGCTACGGATCAGGTTCCAGTCTTGACTATAGCTGTATAACCTTGGACAAACCACAACATCTCACTGGTCCTCAGTGTTCTCGTCAGTAGAAAGAAGTCGTTATCTCTCTCACTCTTACAGGGTCTTTCACCTGGGTGCTTCCCACCTACAGAGGTTCTACACCTCGTGCAGAGGGTGGCACATATTCAGAGCTGGACATTTCGCACACTAAATCCTCACCAGCCACCTCCCTGCTGAATCCACTTCCCTTGCTGGATACTGGCTTCATACTGGCAAGAGTCCTGCCTTAAACATCGAGCTCACCCTCCCATTCCCTGCTTTAAACTTTCAACACAGATATCTAAATAGGAGGCCTTGCCGAATCCCTGAATAATGCTCAGGTAGCTCCTTACAAAACACACACACACACACACACATACACACACAAACAAGAAACAGAAACAAACAAACAAAAATTGCTCAAAAGGAAGCAACTGAACACATTGCTTTAACAAACGGACTGGTTTTCTCCCTGCCATTATAGACTGGTTTTCTCCCTGCCATTTTCTTTTTTTATTATTAAATTGTGATTTCTGCAATCTGCATCTTTTTTTCTACTTGGTATTTTAATTAGATAGTAGAATTTAAAAATAGGGTCTCCAGTATATTAAGGAAGTTGCAATGGCATTTAATTTATGTGGGACAGCTGGTAGATTTCTGATTTGAGAGGATATTTTTTAAAAATTCTGTCATCTGAACTTTGCTTTGGTAAGGCTGCAAATTAGCAGCTATTCATTCTTTAATGAACAAGGGTTCATGTAAATTTCAGCTATGAATAGGCAATCAGGATTTCTTTGGGCATAATGGGTTATTTACCAGGCTTCCATTTCAATTTTGAACTCTTTGCTTCTTTAAGCACCCTCCTATATAATTTCACAGCCATCTAATTACATATGTGTATATTTACCATATAGATATTGCCTTTGTGCCTATATCTACTCCAAATTGCTCATTAAAATAGTGGCAAAAGCTCACTCTACCTGAAGGGGAGATAGAATATTGAGTCAGCCATGATGAGTCCTGCATGCTTGGAGCATGGAGGCTGGGAACAGCCCCACGAGCTGGCTTTGGAGGCATGTGGCACACACACGGCTGTGGTGGCAGATGGTGGAGCCAAGGCACTTGCAATTTTGGACATTTCATTATTTTTTTTTTCCATTGGCTTAAAAGCTTTACTTCAGGAACAATCTTCAGTTGTGCGAAAGATGGTCTATCTGTGTTTCTTTTTTTCCTCCTATTTTTGGATAAGTTATAGACCTGACAGACTGTGAGGTTTAAGGAAGACCTAAGGCTACTGGCTTGAATTGGATTTCGGAGACTAGATGGTGGACGAGTGCCTAAAAGGACTTAGGATCAAGAAAATGAGCAATGGTTTTCTCGCTTCTACCCCTTCCAGGCTTCAGCCACCTTACTTCCTTTTGATTAAAGTCCCATTGAGGAGGAAACAAGAATGACAGGCACCTGTGGTCTCAGTGGTCATACCCATGGTTACAGTGGGAGTGAATTGCAGCCCCACTGGTCCTCTTGCCACTGTCTCCTAGTAGGATTCAAGCAAGTCACATTGCCTCTCTGGATGTTCTCTGTCTGTCTACTTTTTGGAATACATGATGGTTTTGAAAAAGTTATCTATTAGGGGCATTAATGATCTAACATTCATCGATCTCTCCAGTCTAGCCTGAAGTCATCTATTTATAAACACAATTACACCATGTATGTATTTCAATGTGTTTATAGGTAATACATATAGTTTGATAGACTGGATTTGGAAACCATTCTTTGCTCTCAAAATTTAAATTTGTATCCTATGCAATAATTGTCCAGAGCATATTTATCTGCAAGAGTACCGAGTCAGTGCAGAGCCCTGACAAATCCTATAGGCCTTCCTGTAAAGTTCTCTGAGCTCTGCCCAAGGGACAATCAGCCTAACACATGAAAAGCGCATGGAGGGATATCATGCAAAAGGCAAAGACTTGCAAATCTCTCAAGGCCAAAGTCATGTATGTTGACCCTCTGGCCCCACACTTAGTTTTCTGTGTGACCCAAAGCGTCCAAAAGACTTCTATTTTAAGTAGAATCAAAAGAATGACAGTAACTTCAGCTTGCTTCTATGTATCCATATATTTGCTATAAAATATCAAAAACTGACAGGCTGGTTTAACCATTGCCAGGCCAATGTTATTCCACTTTCCACTCCCTCCACTACGTGTTCCCATTGGATTTGCAAGGTGATCAGCAATTTCAGCAGCCCTTTGAGAAGCAAGGGGTTCCCCTTTCCTCCCTGACAAAAGCCTCCATCACAACATTGCTGCCTGTCACAAAGGCCATTGCCAATGCCAAGCACATGCAAGCTTAACGTGGGCTGGCTTGGTATGTCCCCAGCAAATGGAGGAGGCTTCATGTTTTTTCTTGAATTGCCCAGTTTGTGTTCTCCTTTTGGCATGTAGAGGTATTATGAACCCAGCTAATGAACAATGGCCATGCCTGTTATCTGGCACCCTGGGTATCTTTGTGCACTGTAGAATAGCAGAGAAGCCAAGCTACCTTCCTGCATCTCCTTTCTCTGCAATGCTTCTAGAAAGCCCCCAGTGTTTTGGTTTGGTGGATAGAGTGCCAGCCATGGTACTGCTGCTAACTGGAGAGGTAACTTTTGCCGTAGTAGGTTCAGAAGAGTGAGTGTCACTTCCACACTTCCAACTCAAAAGTGAGACACTTACTTATGACACACTGAAAAAAATACTAGACTCTGTGACATGTAGTTTTTTTTTTTTTTTGAGACAGAATTCGCTCTGTCACCCAGGCTAGAGTGCAGGGGTGCCATCTTGGCTCACTGCAGCCTCTGCCTCCCGAGTTCAAATGATTCTCCTGTCTCAGCCTCCTTAGTGGCTGGGATTACCAGCGCACACCACCCCGCCTGGCTAATTCTTGTATTTTAGTAGAGACGGGGTTTCACCATGTTGTCCAGGCTGGTCTGGAGCTCCTGAGCTCAGGCAATTCCCCCACCTCGGCCTCCCAAAGTGCTAGGATTACAGGCGTGAGCCACTGCGCCTGGCCAACTCTGTGACATGTTACTCAAAGCCTTACAAAAGGCCCCAATCCCAGCCAGGCACAGTGGCTCACTCTTGTAATCCTAACACTTTGGGAGGCCAAGGTGGGAGGACCACTTGAGGTCAGGAGTTCAAGACCAGTCTGAGCAACATAACAAAACTCTGTCTCTACAAAATTGTTTTGAAATGTTAGCCAGGTATGGCGGCCCATGCCTGTAGTCACAGTTACTCAGGAGGCTGAGGAAGGAGGATCACTTGAGACCAGGAGTTTGAGGCTGCAGTGAGCTATGGTTGCACCACTACACTGCAGCATGGGCTGCAAAGAGAGACTCTGTTTCAAAAAAAGAAAAGGAAAGGATCAAACCTGCTTTTCTCCATCCTCCGCTGCCCTTTCTCACTTTGTACTGTGACTTGGCTACACCTCACCACTCCCCTGCACTGACTAGAGGGCTCTTCACTGCTTTTTCTTTGGCTAAGAATGCCCACTTTCTTCTTTCTGGAATTATCTAAATCCTTCTCCTACAAATGCTGTATCAGCCTCCTTGGCCCCTCCATGTAGACACGGCTTCCTCCTGGGTGCTCTCCTGGCTCCTGGTTGCCCCATGCAGTGGCTTTTGCACAGGGATTAGCTGGGCCCTTCCCAGATACCCTTCCCCCACTGGGCTGGGCACTGGGCTGTGCTGGGCTCTGCAAGTTCTCACGCATTTCTTAATGATCATTGATATACATTAGTACTCGTTTTCCATGCTCCTTGTGGGGGGTGTAGCTAAAAGCTTTTTAGGGATCTCTGTCAGCTCTAGACCTGACATCTGCACAGCATCTACCAGCCTCTGCCTGCCGTGTCAGAGGCTCCTTCGGCAACGCAGGCCTGACGCGGGATCTGTTCTTGGTTACACGGTCGTTCTGATGTAATGTCTCCCCAGTTGGGGCGCCTAGCCCAGCAGCCCAGCCTGTGGGGTGGAGAGAGGAAGGGAGGAGGCTATGACCTGAGACCAACCCCCTTTGAGGCTGCAAGGGGGCCTCCTGCTTACTTGGATTAGTCAATTAGGTAAATATTACTCCTGGGCCTGTCTGGAAAGAAATAACAAACAACATATTCTGTAAACGGAAAAGCTGATCCAGGCCCAGTGACTGACAATCCAGGTGGTGTCCCCACCCGCCCAGCTCTAAATCAGGGTAGGTCATTAATATGCTAACAACGCTGAAGTCAATTGGCTCCCATGGCGACAGCTCTGAAGCCTTCATGAATAATCCATGCAGCACCTGGAGGCATGAAATTTTCATTGCAGATTTGGTAGAGGAGCTTTGGGTGTGGGGAATCACAAGCGGAAGACACGCCTAGCTCCTGGAGCATGGCGACCTACAGCCCTTGAGTCTGAGTACAGCACTGGCCACACCCCAGAGCTCCAGAGAGAGCCTGACTCTTGGCCATGTGCCGGGAGACAGAGGCTGGAAGTCTTCAGTCTCTGCATTGAAAACTAGAGCAAAAAATGGAATTCGTTTTCTAAAAGCAGCTCTGATCCTGTGTTCTCTGACAATTTAGCATGAGGAGAGCACTTCCCAGACACCCTGTCCCAATGCATCCATAATGATCTCATTTCACAGTCTTTATCCTACAGAGGGATCTGACTCAGAGATCCACTTGATTTCAGGCTGCATTTTCCCTTTGCTCTTTTGTTCCCCACTTACTTCTCTAAACCTCCATTTTCTTTTTATAAAACAGGTAGCAACGACCTATCCAAGACACTGTGACAACTGAATGGAATGCACTTCAAACATTTGTGGCACAGTCTTACACAGTCAGCCTTTACCTGCCTCACTGGTGAGTGGGAGTCAGCCTTGCTCTCTGATTAAGCTCACCTCTCTCTCTCCACTGAGAGGACATTCTTTTCTTTTTCATAATTTTTTCCAGTCTTCAGGATGTTTATTGAGCAATCAAATATGGCATGGTTTTCCATGATGTAAAAGCAGGAAGGGGTTGCTTCTGAGAATTAAAACCTTAGACTTCCCTGAGCTGCAGTCTGTCACCCTAATGAGGATTGTTATTTGAGTGCTGTGACTTTTATCTTCAGGCGTTGATTGCAGCCACCACTGCCTCCTCGATTCACTCCATTTTTATGCCAGTCCTCCTCCTTTGGTTCAACGATTCCTTTGCTTTCTTCCTTGTTCAGTTTGACGTGATGTACTTTGATATTACTGTGGCCTACATCCTTTGTTTACCTGTTTCAAATTTTATGAACACAAATCACACAGTAAGCATGAAAAGAATTTTCATTTCCAAACAGGAAGCTGCTCTGAAATGGAGAATCTTCCCCTAATTTTTTTTTCTTTCTTTAAAAACAAATTTTTTTAATGACTAGTGATATGGCTTGGCTGTGTCCCCACCCAAATCTCATCTTGAATAGAAACTCCCACAGTTCCCGCATGTAATGGGAGGAGCCCAGTGGGAAGGGTTTGAATTGTGGGGGCAGATTTTCCTGTGCTCTTCTTGTGATAGTGAATGAGTCTCATGAGAACTGATGGTTTTATAAAGAAGAGTTTTCCTGCACAGGTTCTCTTCTCTTGTCTGCCACCATGTGAGATGTGCCTTTCACCTTCTGCCATTATTGTGAGGTCTCCCCAGCCACGTGGAACTGTAAATACATTAAATCTCTTTCTGTTGTAAATTGACCAGTCTTGGGTATGACTTTATCAGCAGTGTGAAAACGAACTAATACAGTAAATTGGTACAAATAGAGTGGGGTGCTGCTGAAAAGGTACCTGAAAATGTGGAAGCAACTTTGGAACTGGGAACCAGGCAGAGAGTTTGGAACAGTTTAGAGGCCTCAGAAGAAGACAGGAAAATATGGGTAAGTTTGTAACTCCCTAGGGACTTGTTGAATGGTTTTTACCAAAATGCTGATAATGATGTGGCCAATGAAATACAGGCTGAGGTGATCTCAGATGAAGATGAAGAACTTGTTGGGAACTGCAGCAAAGGCGACTCTTGTTATGTTTTAGCAAAGAGACTGGCGACTTTTTGCCCCTGCCCTAGAGATTTGTGGAGCTTTGAACTTGAAAGAGATGATTTAGAGTATCTGGCAGAAAGAAATTTCTAAGCAGCAAAGCATTCAAGAGGTGACTTCAGGGCTGTTAAAAGCATTCAGTTTTACAAGGAAAACACAGCATAAAAGTTTGGAAAATGTGCAGCCTAACAATGTGATAGAAAAGAAAATCCCATTTTCTGAGGAGAAATACAAGCTGGCTGCAGAAATTTGCATAAGTAACAAGGAGCCAAATGTTAATCCCCAAGACAATGGGGAAAATGTTTCCAGGGCATGTCAGAAGTCTTCACAGCAGCCCCCATCACAGGCCTGGAGGCCTAGGAGAAAATGGTTTCCTGGTCCGAGCCCAGGGTCCCTGTGCTGTGTGCCGTCTAGGGACTTGGTACCCTGCATCCCAGTCATTCCAGCCATGAATAAAAGGGGCCAAAGTAGAGCTTGGGCCATGGCTTCAGAAGGGCAAGCTCCAAGCCTTGCAGCTTCCACATGATGTTGAGCCTGCGAGTGCACAGAGGTCAAGAATTGAGGTTTGGGAACTTCTGCCTAGATTTCAGAAGATGTATGGAAATGGCTGGATGCCCAGGCAGAAGTTTGTTGTCAGGGTGGGGTCCTCATGGAGAACCTATGCTAGGGCAATGCAGAAGAGAAATGTGTGGTGGGAGCCCACTCAGAGTTTCTACTGGGGCACTGCCTAGTGGAGCTTTGAGAAGACGGCCACCATCCTCCAGACCCAGAATGATAGATCCGTGGACAGCTTGCACCATGCACCTGGAAAAGCCACAAACACTCAACTCCAGGCTGTGTAAGAGCTGGATGGGAGGCTGTACCCTGCAAAGTCACAGGGGTGGAGCTGCCCAAGACCATGGGAACCCACCTCTTGCATCAGCATAACCTGGATCTGAGACCTGGAGTCAAAGGAGATCATTTTGGAGCATTAAGATTTGACAGCTTTGATGGATGTTGGACTTGCATGGGGCCTGTAGCCCCTTTGTTTTGGCCGATTTCTTCCATTTGGAATGGCTGAATTTATCCAATGCCTGTACCCCCATTGTATCTAGGAAGTAATTAACTTGCTTTTGATTTTACAGACTCATAGGCAGAAGGCACTTGCTTTGTCACAGATGCGACACTGGACTGTGGACTTCTAAGTTCATTCTGAAATGAGTTAAGACTTTGGGGGACTGTTAGGAAGGCATGATCGGTGTTGACATGTGAGGACATGAGATTTGGGAGGGGCCAGGGGCAGAGTGATATCAAATCTCATCTTGAGTTGTAACTCCCACAATTCCCAGGTGTCATGGGAGGAACCCAGTGGGAGGTTATTGAATTAGGAGGGCGGATATTTCCTGTGCTGTTCTCGTGACAGTGAATGAGTCTCATGAGATCTGATGGTTTTAAAAAGGGGAGTTTCCCTTCACATGCACTTTTCTCTTGTCTGCCTCCATGTGAGATGTGCCTTGCACCTTCCTCCATGATTGTGAGGTCTCCCTGGCCATGTGGAACTCTGAGTTCACTAAATGTCTTTCTTTTGTAAATTGCCTGAGGTATGTCTTTATCAACAGTGTGAAAACAGGCTAATACAAGTAGGATGCAGTTTTGGAAATATTAAACTGAGGCTCAAACAATATTTAAAATGTGTTAATTTAATGAGAAATGCAGTCTATATAAATACCAGATAAGGCTGTTTTTAAAAATCTACCTGTATGAGAGTAGGGCCTGGGGGTGATGGGCTGGATAATTGAGAGGGACAGCTCTGGCTTAGAAATGGCCACACTGTGTTCTTGGTTCATTTCTCCCCACCACACATTCCCTGTTAGTCATCATTGGCATCTCCCAGATTTGGGAAGAAACAACATTGTCTCCTATGCCTTCCCTAGGCGGCTTCTCCTGTCCCTGCAGGCCCAGGACTCTTTGGCTCTACCCCGTGCTAGGGAGGGCTTTCCACACAGCCCCACCTCCATTCCCAGCTGGGCTCAGCCTCTACAGGCCAATCTTCTGAGACATGTAGGCCTTTCACTGGAGACACCAAGCCTGTCGGGACTCCATTCTTGAACATCTTACACATTTTTTCCTGCTGGCCTTCACGTGTTCCTCCCACACTTTCAGGCCCATCTCTCTTGGAATCCATGCAATTAGTCCCACTCTTTATTCCTTACCCTCTGTATTCGACCCTTCCAAATCCATTCTCTATTTTGTTGGCAGTTATGTTTCCAAAAATCAAACGTAAGCCTATCATTCTCTTTTTAAAATTCTTGCAAAGGCTCCCTTTGATTGTGAAAAGAATCCAGGGTCCTGAGAAATCAGATTGAGAGACTTGTTACAGAATTGCTTTCTGATTCACTTTCCTTAACTGTCTGCGAGTTTGTGAAACAACATTTTACTGGTAATCTTTGGACTCCAGTAGGTAAATATGTGGAGCTGACATTTTTGAAATACTTATTATGTACCAGATAGTAGCTGCATCTTTGCCAAGTATTATTTCTCAGCAATAGCTTTATGAAGTAACCATGTTTTCTTCTTTTTTGGAATATGTAACACATCCAAAACGAGGTGTGTAGCACTATAAATTAGGAAATATTATAACAAAATGAGCATTCTAAAGTAGAGCCTAAAACCTAAAAACTAGGAAAATGCCCATCCACGTATCCTTTTGTGCACACACCTCCACTTCACTTGTCCTACCTTGCTCCAAGGGGAACCCATGTCCTGCTTTTGCATCTTCATTCTTAGAGTTTTAAAATATTTTTGTGCATGCATGTGTGGACTCCAAAAGAATATTTGTCCCATACATACTATTCTGAGATGCTTATTCAATTATATTTGATAACTTCATTGTTTCATATCATATACAATGTTACTAGTACTTTTTCTGTTTGACTTATAGATAAATTAGGCATGCAAATCTCTAAATGTGATTATAATATTTTTGTAATTCTATCAATATTAATTTTTCAAAAAATATTTGAGGCTGTTTTGAAGTATTTTGAAGTTTAGAATTATTACACCTTCCAAATTCTATAATTTAGGTTTTTTTAAAATTTGTTTGTTTGGAGACAGGGTCTCACTCTGTCGCCCAGTCTGGAGTACAGTTGTGCAATCACAGCTCACTGCAACCTCCGCCTTTTGGGCTCAAGCAATCTTCCCACCTCAGCATCCCGATTAGGTGGGACTACAAGTGTGTACCACCACACCTGGCTAATTTTTATATTTTTAGTAGAGATAGGGTTTCCCCGTGTTGGAGAGGCTGGTCTTCAATTCCCGACCTCAAGTGATCTGCCTGCCTTGGCCTCCCAAAGTTCTGGGATTACAGGTGTGAGCCACCGTGCCTAGCCTCAGATTCTATTATTATATAGTCTCTTGTTACACACTTAATATAAGTTTTTGTCCTAAGGCCAATTTAGTCTGATTTTAGTTGTTACTCAAACTTTGTTTTTGTCTGATATAAACTTTGTCTGATACAACCTTTTTCTCTGATGTAACCTTTTCATTCTTTTTCTTCCAAACATTCTACATTATTTTTCTTATAAAGAGCCTACAACAGGCTTCCTTTTATAATTTGAAATATAAAAATATATTTTAACTAACAAGTTTAATCAATTTACACTTATTGGAAAGACTATCAATATTGGCATATTTAAACTTGTTTCTATACTCTTCAATTCTTTCTATTGCTCCCAGTTTTTTCATTATTTTACCTTGCTTTCTAAAAAGATATTTTTGTTGTTACTTTGTTTTCCTTCTGTTATCTTCATTATTCCATTTTCTCTCAAAATAGTTTGATATTCCTGCCTCTATATTTCTAGTGGTTACTCTTCAAAATCTAATTTTTAGATACGTCACTTAACATTATGCAAATTTACTTAATATACAAAAAACAAACGTAGAGCAGTCGGATTTTTATTTCTTTCTTCTTGGCTAACATCCTTTTATAAACAAAAAACACATACCATTTATGTCGTATAAATTTTGTTTTATCTTATATTATACAACACCCTGCCCCGCATTGTGTTGCTTCCCATCTCTTTCTAGACCTCAGACATTCTTTCTGGAGCATTTTCCCTTCTTGGGAAGGGTGTGGTTGTGCCTCCTGGGCTCACAGCACCAACACTGTCTGGGAGCTTGTAAGAGACTCAGGTATTCAATCCCCACCCTAGGCCTAGAGAAACAGGGTCCTGGGGATGGGCCCAGAAATTGATGTCTATATAGACTTCCCAGGAAGGCTCCAAAACTTGTCAGACCTAGCACAGATGAAAATGGGGAGCTGTCCTTTGCTCAGCATGATTAACAATTTTAGGATGGCCATAGCAGAGCCTTCAATCAAGCTCAGGGCCCTTCTGAGCTTGCAGACTCTGGGTGACTGCCCATGGAGCTAGCCTTGAGTTTCATGTGATATCTTCAATTTTTCAGTGAAGAAGATTTGTGTGTTCTTCCTCCATTTATTCAATCATTTATTTATATCAGTATGAACCTATTACATATTTTATACACATATTTATAATCCAATTCCTTGGTTTTGTTGCCAAAATTGTTCCAGCTTGGGCCGTTGGAAGCTCTTCCCAGTTGTCCTTCCTTACTGTTTAATGGTGATGCTAGTGAATTAAGTTGGAGCCCTTTGTAGGGGCTTCCATAATCCTTTTGCATTGCTCCCCCAACACAATTCAAGGTCACCAGACCCAAATGACAGAGGAGGCTGAGAATCAGAGTGTTCGGTGGCCTTTGTCAGCAAAATAAGGGCTGGCAGGCCCCAAATGAGAAGTAAATTCACTTACAAAAAGAAAGCGTATCAGGCAAGGCTGACTGCACCTGCCCTCCGGCTGCCCCCACTGAGGTCTGCTGCACAGGCTGCCAGGCACAGGTTTGGTTCTTCCTGTGTTCCTTAGAGTCTTCTGTGGGCGGCAGGATCCTGGCAACCTCAGCAATTGCCTGGAGGCCGTGGAGGGTCTGCTGGTATCCTGAGGGTGTGTGTTGCAGCTTTCCAGGGGTTGCTGGGCTGGGTCAGGTCAGTGCTGCCGGGGGACTCTCATCAAGGCCCATGTCATACAAATTGTTATGGGGATGGTGCTGTTTATCATTATGGTCATATTTTTAATTATTAAGAAACTACTTTATTCAAGTAGAGGCAAGCTAGTCACTATTTTCTCTCCTCCTGGAAGAAAGGCAACACAATTTTGAGAAGCACAATGTGGATTAAAAACATATTTGGTGCCCAAAGTGATCTGAGAATGTATGTTCATGCAAAAAACCTGCATAGGGATGTTTATAGCAGCTTTATTCATAATTGCCAATACTTGGAAGCAATCAAGACGTCCTTCAGTAGGTGAGTGGATAAATGAACTGTGCTGCATCCAAACAATGGAATATGATTCCTCATTAAGAAGAAATGAGCTATCAAGTTGCAGAAAGACATGGAGGAACTTTACGTGCACTTTGTTAAGTGGGCAAAGACAAACTGAGAAAGGCGGCATACTGGGTGATTTCAACTATATGACATCCTGGAAAAGGTAAAACTATGGAGACAATAAAATAATCAGTGGTTACAAGGGGTTTTGGGGGAGGAAGGAATAAAAAGGGGAATCACAAAAGATGTGTAGGGCAATGAAACGACTCTGTGATACTACAATGGAAGACACGTGAATGCATCTGACAAAACCTATGGAATTCACACCAAGATGCAAATCCTAATAAACTATGAACTTTAGTAATAATGTACGAATATTGGTATACCTAATGTATCGTACCAATGCAAAATGTTAATAATAGGAGAAACTGTGAATGAGGGAAGAGGGAGTATATGAGAACTCTCTGTACTTTCTGTTCAATTTTGCTTCAAAACTGCTCCACAAAATGAAGTGCATTAATTTAAAAAATTCATATTTAGAGGTCTTGAGTCCACTTCAGTGCAAACCAGATCAGAAAACAAATGATTAAAAACGCACGAAACACCAATAAAGAACTAGAAGTCTCCAGCTCTTCGCTTGATGTTTACATAGACACGTTTGAAAAGAAGTAAAAGAAGGTAGATGAAACTCAATATCGAGAGCAAGTTGACCGATGGTTAACATTGCAAGGAAGTTTCACTCTGTACAAGATGCATCAGGATATATCCAATTTGAAGTACCTGCAATAAAAACGTCCTTCAAAATCCATCTGATGAATGAAGAACAACTTCAGACAGCACTGAAAGATGTTTCGAAGGGGAAGTCTAATGTTCCAAGAAGGCTAAAGTGGAAGCAGAAGGATAGAAATGGAGAGTGAGTAAAGTTATTACAATAAAAATGTTCTAAAACTATAAAGAGAGGTAGGTTAAGCCCCTGGATAGACAATTGCAACAAATAAGAGTTTTTGCTAGTGTTATTGGAAAAAACAATGTGGATAGCAGGAACTTCAGAATACATATTTTGAATGCCATGAAAATGAAGACCTCCTAGAAGATGACTCAAAGAAATTTCAAAGAAACCGATTGATGTGGCTGAATTAAATATTTATTTTAAAACTTTTGAAGGGGAGACCAAACATATGCTAAGTTAACTCAGGAAGATGAAATAGCCGATGCACTTAAAGATCACATAAAAATCCTCTCAACTGAGAAAGCATCTCTGCAGTTGGAAGAAAATCAGTTAGAAAAGGAAAAGCAACCACTCCAGAAGGAACTTCAGATCTTCTTGGAAATGCACCAAGAAGAAATGAGCGTTCAGCAAATATCTGATTTGGAGAGACTGTATTTTGTAAGATAGGAGAGTAGTTTCCCAAAGCAGATGAAAACATGCTTCAGTACCTGATAGTCACAATAAATGACTATGTTACTGGCTTATGTACTTGTTATCCTATACATTTTTATTGTTATTTTAGAGTGTACTCTCTCTCTCTCTCTCTCTCTCTATATATATATATATATACACACACACACATATACATGCATACACACTCTTTCTACATAAATATATATACTCTCTACATATATATACACACATACATATATATATATGTAACAGTAAAACAGTCTCAGGTAGGTCCTTCAGGAGGTAGTCTAGAAGAAGGCATTGCTGTCAGCAGAGATGACAGATCCATGCACGTTATTGCCCCTGAAGACCTTCTGGTGGGACAAGATGTGGAGGTGGAAGAGAGTGATACTGATGACCCTGACCCTGAGAAGACCTAGGTTAATGTGCGTGTTTGTCCCTTCGTTTTTAACACAAAATGGTTAAAAATAAATAAATAAATAAATAATTTTAAACATAGAAAAAAATGCTTATGGAATAAGAACATAAAGAGAAAAATATTTTTGTGCAGCCGTACAACGTGTTTGTGTTTTGAGCTTTAATGTTGCCCGGGACTGTCTAGGTCACTGCTCTCCTAGTGATCTCTCCCTCCTCCAGACAGAGCATTACTAACATGGGTCACAGTCACAGGTCCTACATGCAGGGCTTGTATGGTTCACTTTACCTCACCCTCAAGGTGCTGGAGACTGACAACATATTCAGTGTAGCACCCCATCACTTACAAATATCTTTCACTTTGTCTCATCCAATATTCCCAATTCTGAGAAGGAGGTAAGAGCAACAAATTCACATAAAACTTAGTGGCTTAAATAATGGCTTTATTTATTTATTTCTGAGACAGGGTCTCACTCTTGTCACCCAGGCGGGTGTGCACTGGCAGTCTTGACCTACTGGGCTGAAACAATCCTCCCATCTCAGCCTTCAGAGTGCCTGGGACCACAGGCAAGTGCCATCATGCCCAGCTAAATTTTTTGTATTTTTTATAGAGATTGTGATGTGGTTTGGCTGTGTCCCCACCCAGATCTCATCTTGAGTTGTATCTCCAATAATTCCCATTGTTGTGGGAGGGACCTGGTGGGAGATAGTTGAATCATGGTGGTGGTTTCCCCCATGCTGTTCTCATGATAGTGAATAGGTCTCACAAGATCTGATGGTTTTATGGGAAGAAGCCCCTTTGGCTTGGCTCTCACTCTCTCTTTGTCTGCTGCCATCCATGTAAGATGTGACTTGCTCCTCCTTGCTCCTCACCATGATTGTGAGGCTTCCCCAGCCATGTGGAACTGTAAGTCCAATTAAACCTCTTTCTTTTGTAAATTGTCCAGTCTCAGATATGTCTTTATCAGCAGTGTGAAACAGACTAATATAGATGGGTTCTCACCACGTTGCCCAGACTGGCCTTAAACCCTTGGGCTCAAGCAATCTTCCCACTTTAGCCTCCCAAAGCACTGGTATTACAGTTGTGAGTCACTGCACCTGATATTTTGCTCACACATTTATGATGTGCTTTTGGATGAGAAATGGCAAGTCAGCCCTGTTCCATTTGGTGTCAGCTGGGCCAGCTTAAAGACTGGGCATAGAATCACTGGGAGGTTCACTCACTCCCACATCTTTGGGTATCTGCTCCATGGAGCAGTGTAAGTTTCACAGCAGAAGAAGCACATGTGGGAAGGGAAGTGCGGCCTTCTTGGACTGTGCAATTGGCCGCAGAAAGTATGAACATACCCATTTCACTCGTAAGGAAACCAAGACACAGTGCAGCTAAAAGGCGGCCCAAATTCCCTCAGAGATGATCATGAACTCAAACTCAGACCAGTTGGCCCTTCTCTTTCTTTTCCTTGCTCGTTTTGTTGTTGTTGAACTTTGTGCTTTGTTTATTTGTTGGATTCATCGTTGTTTCTTTTTGTCTTGAACCTGGTAAGCAGCCCAGCCATGATATAAAGTATGGTTATTCTGACACTGAATCTGAATGGATTCTCAAGATCTAAGCCTTCTCCTTTATTTTGAAATTAAGGGAGGTAGAGTGATTCATTAAAAGCCAAATAAGGCCGCTTTTCCCCATGTCAACCCTGTGGTTGGGACCTCTCCCTGCAGAGGTGCAGAAGCTGTGTCCTCTGTGGAAGAACAGTCAGTGGGGCTCTGGAGTCAGACTGCCTGGCTCCGTTCCAGTTCTAGAGCCTTAGCTAAGGAGCCTCAGGAAAGTTACTTAACTTCTATTCTTAGTTCTTCCAGAGATAGAATGGAAGTCACCACAATACCTACCCCAGGGTTGTCATCGGGATCAAATGAGATAACCGGCAGCTAACAGAGCAGCTAGCACATAGCACCTGCTGCACGGTGCCTGGAATGAAGCAGACACACGCAGGCATTAACAAATAATCCAAATCGATACAGGCATTCTTACTAATTCACCTAACACATTTCATTGAGTACTTTCATGTTGAGAACTACTGAAGTTTTCTAAACTTAGCTCTGGAAACTTTGATATCTCACATTCCTTTTTCAAGCCTCAATTTCTCTGTCTGTGCAATAACAATATATTTATTAGCTCCAAAATTGTTCCAGCTCTCCTTTTTATGATCTCTAATCTATACAGTGTAGTAACTTTATTTATAGTTAACAATCTGCAAGATTATTATCACAACATCCTGATTTGACGCCTGGTTTTTTTTTTTTTTTTAATTTTAAAGAGGAATTGTATAAATCAGAAAAAAAAAACACACATTGGTTTTACTCTTTGGGGGAAAAAAAAGAAGATCTGTTACTAACATTTTGTCATAAGCTTGTCTGGTATCATTAGGCTTATAATGAAGAAATAAATAATGTTTCTCAAAACACAGTACCTGAGGCGATTTAATTTATTGTGACATTTCTTTGTGATGTTTCTACCTGTATTTTTCCTAGTGTATTCCAGGAATAAGCAAGGATCCTTGGACTTTGTGGTCTTAAGTGGACTTTGTGTTTTTGCCACCAGCCTACAGGAGGAAGAGTAGGGAGATCGCTGTCCTCACATTTCGGGAAAGCCTGGGCCAGCTGAAGTGGCTACGATTGGGTCCTGGCGGAGAAAAGCAGAGGAAGTGTCAGAGAGGAAAATAGCAGAAACAGGCCCTGAAAGGGCATCTCCTAAGACAGGGGAGAGGTCAGCGGCCCAAGGAAGAGGCCCCAACCTCACTCCATGACAGCTCTGCGGGGAGATGAAGGACCTCCATGAGGTATCCAGGTGGTGCTCTTGGAGAGGTTGTATGCCAGCATATTCCAAGAGAGGGTATCCCAGACTAAGCAAAAGTCTGGCCTGGACCTGCCAGATCAGGTGAACCACCGGCCTTCAAGGACCAGTGAAGCTTAGATGATGAGGATGTTAGCAGTGACCTTAATGAGTGAGAAAGGAGGCTTCCTGACATTCTGGGGGCTATTTAAGCTGTCTATGTTCTGATGAGGCCTTATGAGAGACACGCAGCCCCCAAACAATGCAACGTGACTATTCCAGCTACCAAGTAGGGTACGGGCTCATAGTCAGGTTGAATTTGATATATAGAGGAAATACAGCAAGGTAACCTTCCTTTCGTAACCCACTATATGACCCTTATGCCATAAGAGTCATACCGTGGAGTCCTCCGGAGTACTACACTACAATAAGGACATTGTGGGTCCCTTGGAAGGCAACTCAGTTTGAAGGTAACTAACATAGCATCATCATCTTCACTTTTGCACATGCTGCTTCCTCATTTTAGACCATTTCTTCTCATCACTGTTGATATCTCCATTCATTTTAGCCTTGAAGGCACCTGGCAGCTGATCCTTCAGTATCCGTGATACCTCTGTGTGACAGGCAGTGCAAGATACTTGACGTATATTGTCTCATTTAGCCTTCATCACTCTGCAGAGAAGACACTATTATTCTCACACTGTAGAAATCAGATAAGAAATCAAGTCTAACCCCAACTAGATGATTCCCCAACATCCTGCACTGAGAGAGAAATGAACTAGACCTCAGATTAGTTCCCATCCAACTTTCATTCTTTTGGAAAAAAAAATTTCTATTACCTGTCCTCTTTATTTGAGAGGTTTCTCCACCACATTGATTCTGACAAAGAATCAACGTGGTCAAAGAAGACTTAGGATCCCCAGGAGTGCTAGGGACTCCGTGGGACAGGGTGGCCATCTATATCACGAGTCCATCCAAGGCCCTAAATGCTTGATTCTGACCACACACTTAACCAGGAGAGGGACTCTGTGCTGCATTAACACCAGGTATCATGTATGCTGTGGGGTAAAAGTGACCTTGGAGTTTAGACAAACAAAGCCATGGCTCCAGCTGGAATCACCCATCACCCAGTGGAGATTGGAGGACAGACAGCAGTGGTTAAGGAGTGGAGAAAGAATGTGTGTCTCCAAGGCAAGAGGGAGCAACTGCGGGTACACAGGCAAGGAGCCATGGTGGGGGCCATGAAGAGACAGAGGCAGGCACAGAAAGACAGAAAGGCAGACAGTGTAAAAGTCTGCTAGGGTGCCACAACAAAACACCAGGGACGGGGGCTTGCACAGCAAATATTTGTTGTCTCACAGTTCTGGAAGCTGGAAGGTTAAGATCAAGGTGTCGGCAGGGCTGATTTCCCCCAAGCTCTCTTCCCCGAGTTGCTGATCACCAGCCTATCATGATACCCCCATGGTCTTCCCTCTGTGTGTGTCTGCATCCAAATTTCTTCTAGTCCCATTGGATTAGAACCCACCCTGATGGCCTGATTTTAACTTTATCACCTATTTAAAAGCCCCATCTCCAAAGGCTGTCAATATTCTGAAGTCCCCAGGGCTTAGGGTTTCAATATATGAATTTTGAGGGCACTGACTTTAGCCCATAATGAGGGAGTGGTAGGGAGACTACAGCCCCAATATAGTGCTCCTGTGTACTTGTGTACTTTGAGGGGCAAGGGTGGATGACAGATGGGCTCTCAGGGAAGGCACACAGTTGTGGATTCCAAATACCAGCTACAGATTCATCACCTAGAGACTTGGACTCCATGACCTTTGAGCTCTTTTGCATTTAATTCTAATATTGTGACATTGATTAGTCTCCTTGAGGGCTTCCTCTGAGCTTCCCATGGGTTTTGCTGTCACCAAGTTGGCTGCTCCTGAACAGCCTTTTCGAGACCTGGTGAGCACTTTAGGGTGATGGTGCTAGGGACACCCCACTGTAATAAGCCATAATGTGCTGGGAGGGCACAGTAGCACCTGCTTCACTTCCTGTCTGGCTCAATATTCCCTCAGTCGCCTGAAACATGGCTCCACTCCTGTGCCTCATTCCTGCCTCCCTTCCTTTCAGGAGTCCTATGAATTCTGTAGAGCCAACTGCTGTTAGGACTTCAGCCTCTAGGAGCCCTGGTTTCTGACTTTACTGGTAGATTTTGCTCAGCTTAGAAAAAAGAAGGAAAGCAAACCTCATGGCCTCCTTCCTGTGGGCCAGGGGCCGTGCTTTGATATTTATTCTTGAGTCTTTATAACATTCCTTCAATGGAGCCATAACTATAATCTTATTTTAGAGATGAGAAAACAGAGACTCCAAGAGGTGACCTAAGTCCCCGAGCAAAACACAGAGCAAGGGGCAGAGATGAGGTTCAGAGCCACCTGTGCTTGGCTGGGGAAAGGAGAGAGCTACACGATGGGCTCCTGCAGGGATTTCTGCCCAGGACACTGATTTTGGAGGTTGGCAAGGCACTCACTCTCTACTTACTACAGACCTTTAAATATTTTCCCCTCAATGAGATAATGGGTTTAAGCAGGTACCCGTGTGATTGTATATTTTTCCTGAATTCTGTCTCTGCCCTCATTGCTAGCCATGGTATAGTACTCAAAAAATAATTATTAATAATGTGGACACTCAAGATTTTAAAGGGCTTTTGGATGTGAAGAGGACTTTAACTATCCTTAAGGCATTAGATTTTAAAAGTCAAGTGTTTGTGCTGCATAAAATAAGAAGAGCTATTATCTCTGTTTCCACATACACAAGACTTGAACCCTGAGAAGTCAGGTAACCTGCTAACTTCACCCTACAGCCAACCAAGACTGCTTCCTTCTCTGGCTTATCACCAAAATTCAGGCACACAAGTTGTGAGTCAGTTACAGCTTGGAGTACTTAGAAGACTTAGTTACAAAGTGTTCATCTTTGGCTTTTTGAAGTATTTAGGGGGAGTTCATTTGCCGTTGATCAATTTCTTTGGCACGTGCAATATTATTTATCCAGAACTATTCCTTATACCTACTTGCTTAGCAGGCATATGCTTAATGTTTCTCTGTCTCAGTGTTCTCATCTGTAAAATGAGGCTTATTATACCTACTGCACAGGGTAATTGTTTCAATATCATATAGTGTGAGGATCAAATGAATAACCATATGGAAGGAATTTAGCACACTTCCCAGAATGGTATGAACATGTAGTAAGTATTTGCCCTAAGCATTCATTCTATGATTGGCTGAAAATTCTCAATAAGTGTTAGATTAGCAATGATTTTTTTCAACTTTTAAGTTCAGGGGAACATGTCCAGTTTTGCTACATAGATAAGCTTGTGTCACAGGAGTTTGCTGTACAAATTATTTTGTCACCTAAGTATTAAGCCTAACACTCATTAGTTATTTTTCTGATCCACTCTCCCCTCCCACCCTCAGGTTGGCCTCAGTGTCTGTTGTTTCCCTCTATGTGTCCATGTGTTCTCATCATTTAGCCCCTAATTTTAAGTAACATACAATATTTGCTTTCTTGTTCCTGTGTTAGTTCACTAAAGATAATGGCCTCCGTTCAATCCATATTCCTGCAAAGAAAATGATCTTGTTCTTTTTTATGGCTGCATAATATTCCATAATGCGTATGTGCCATGTTTTCTTATCCAGTCTAAAATTGATAAGCATTTAGGTAAGGAATTTAAACAAAATTACCAAAAAATTCAACCCCATTGAAAAGAAGACGTACATGGGGCCAGCAAGCAATGGAAAAAGGCTCTATATCCCTGATTATTGGAGAAATGCAAATCAAAGCCACAATGAGATATCATCTCACACCAGTCAGAATGGCTACTATTAAAAAGTCAAAAAAAAGAAACAAACAGATGCTGAAGAGGTTGTCCAAAAAAAAGAAACACTTATAGACTATTGGTGGGAGTGTAAATGAATTCACCCATGGTGGATAGCAGTGTGGCGATTCCTCAAAGAGCTAATAACAGAATTACCATTCGACCTGGCAAACCCGTTACTGGGTACATATCCAAAGGAATATCAATTGTTTGAACATAAAGACAACTGCATGCATATGTTTATTGCAGCACTATTCACAATAGCAAAGACATGGGATCAACTTAAATAGCTCATTTTTGAGGTGGAGTTGCGAGTTATTACCTTTTAAAATCTCTTCTTTCTCTTTTCCCTCATTATCTTTTTCTCACCAGCAGCATGGTTGATGCATAGTTTTTTGGTGTTTTTTGTTTTTTTTTCTTTGAGATGGAGTCTTGCTCTGTTGCCCAGGCTAGAGTGCAGTGACCAATTTTGGCTCACTTCAACCTCCACCTCCGAGGTTCAAGAGATTCTCCTGCCTCAACCTCCCGAGTAGCTGGGATTACAGGCACACACCACCAAGACTGGCTAATTTTTGTATTTTTAGTAGAGACGGGGTTTCACCCTCTTGGCCAGGCTGGTCTTGAATTCCTGACCTCATAATCCACCCACCTCGGCCTCCCAAAGTGCAGGATTACAGGCCTGAGCCACCGTGCCCGGCCACGTCGTTGTTTTGTTTTGTTTTGTTTTGATGGCCACTTAACACAAAGAAACCACTTCTTACATCATATTAAAAGAAGAAAATGAATAGAAAACAACAAAAGCTTTGTTGATAAACACATGCTATACAGTCTGGTAGATTTACTCCTTTTACTAGCAAAAGGAGTAAATTTCAAAATAGAATGTGCAAGGTCTTCAACTGTAATACTAGGCAAGAAGCAAAGAACATCTATGCTTGTTTATTTTCACTTAGCAAATTAGAAAACAAATTGAGCTTTACTGGCATTTCATGTACAGATTGACGAAAGAGTAGGTAGAAAAAGAATGAAAAAATGTAGTTTGGAATGTACATTTTTTTCTTTTTCTCTAACTACTTGAATTGAATAATCAAGAATGGCTGGAGGCCCTTCGTGATGCTGCATGTCTGTGATCCCATGCTTTGGGAGGCCAAGTTAGGAGGACTGCTTAAGACCAGGAGTTCAAGACCAGCTTGGGCAACAAAGCGAAAGAGCACAGTTGGAGCCGAGTGCGTACGCCACTCGCAAACGTAAATCCTGAGAATTGCTTTTGAGAGAAAAATAGTTGTGTTTTATTCCTCATCTTTCCCAAATGCATAACACAATGGTTGGTGCATTTCATCTGTTCAATCAGTAAATGTTACTTATTGTTATTTTACAGTGATTAGTGAGGAATTATGCCACGTGCCTTTTTTTTTTACTTAAACCCCACAGTATTTCTGCAAAGTTACGCGATAGTATCCTTTTTTAAAGACAGAAACCAAGGGGCAGGGAGAGCATATGATTTCTCCAAAGTCATTTGGCCTCTCGGCTCTAGCATGGAAGCTAAAATCTGTCAATTCAGCATGAGGTCTCCTGGTTTCTGTCCTCATCTAAATGGAGGCAGAGCAGGGAAGGTCCTACCTTAGGTGAACTGAGGAATTAGGTGAGAGGGGCACAGGTGTGGGCTACCTGGGAAAGTTCCAAACCTCCCTGACCTTCATAAGATGGTTCTTAGGATTAAATAATAATGATTAATTTAAACAAGCATGTATAATTGTTTTTGGCCATTTACCACGTGAACAGACCTATCACTATCAGTCTTGACTTGGAACAGAGACAGCACAGACCTGGGTGAGGACCAACTCTCTGCCCTTCACTAGCGTGGAAACACAGGTCTTCCTTTTTCCATACGCCACTAGGGGATGCTCATATTTATTTTATTTAAAATTAAAGATACCTCAAAACGGTGCAAGTTCCTCATACATAGTAAATTCCCGATAAATGAAGTAGCTATTATACATTACTATTTCACTTTTTTCATTTTTCTAAGTTAAAAAATCTTCTCACCCCAGCTATAATTTTTAAAGTTTGAATCATGGAAACACGTGAGTTATCACAGGAAAGCCAGAAACCATGTCCTAGGCAAGAAGGGCCATGGCTGTTATTCAATGTCCCTTTTTAAATGCCTTCTAACCAGATCATAGACCCAAAGAGGACCTTGAGGACCCCTGCTCCTTCTCACATCTCAGTTACAGGAAATAAGGCCAAAGGGTTGTATTACCTGCCCAGAGTCACTCAGTGAGCTCTTGTCAGTGTCAAGACTTAACCCAGATGCCTGGGCTCTTTCTTCAGATATCTCTCCTCTGCCACCTTGCCCCATCTCACCTGCCTGGTTCCTGACCATGGATTTCATCACCTGGGTCTTTGTTCCCTGGCCACTTAGGTCTTTGTTCCCTGGCCACTTTGTTCCCTGGCCACTCCTTAGACTCTAGACTTGCATGGAGTCTAGGCAAAAAGAGATTCGTAATGTGTGGTCACCCGGGCCTTGGGTGCGTCCTCTGTGTGTGGCTCCTCGTGGTGCCTCCTGACCAGTTTCCTTGTGCCTTTGCTTTATCTCTTCTGTGTTTACTTGGATTACCAGAATTTGCATGTCAGGAGTTCTAAGACACAAGGTGTGTCCCCAAACCACTCCATATAGGGTGTATTGTGGGCTACCTAAGAAACTGTTAGCACTTGAGTGATTTCAGACACTCATATGCAAAATGCTCACAAAGACATGCAACTCACACAGCCACATGCATACAGGTGTGCCTGTACACACGCAAATTCTCATGTGTGCATGCACACGCATGGGCACACACACACGCATGCACTGGCACACACACACACAGCTTCCAAACCATGTCATCCATTTCGCATTGTAGCTCTGAGTGATTGATCTGATAAAACAAAAAATATGTGGGGCCTATGTCTCGTCTGTAGACTACCTATGAGATGCAATTTCTCTGAGATTTTCAAACCGTCTGGCATCTGCAGACTTCAAAACCACTTACAGATATTATAAAACCAGCTCTGATTGTACCATGATGATTGCTGACATTTAGTGTCTGTCAGCCTGGGGGAGGAAAAAAAAAAAGAAAGAAAAGAAAAAAAGCTTTGCCCCACTAGGATTTCTCCAGCTGGGGCAGCCGAGGCTGCGGCTGTCAGGGGAGGCCCGTGGGGCTGTGTGCTGCAATGCTCCAGTGAGTCCTTTCTGCAGCCCAGCATTTTTTGGGCCACAGAGCTCTCATTTCCCCCTTGACCACACTGGTTCTGTGTCCTTTCACACCTGACCCCTTTGACTGACAAACTGGAACAGTACCTGGGAACAAAAGGCAGTTATATAAAATCTAAAGCAGCATATTAATATTTCATTAGCAATTCTTTTCTCTCTGAGGCTGACTGACAGCTCCATCAAGATAGTGGCAAAGCTGATTTTAATTATTTTTTTTTCAACCTGCATCGCTACTCTCACTGCCTCTTCCTGCTGTAAATCAGTCAGAATGTTTTCCTTCATTATTACCACAAGTGCTCAGCAGTCTCTAATTACTCTAAAGAATTTCTTATCTTTTATTTCTAAAGCTGAGATTTTGCAGAGAAGGAGAACGAGGGAGAGAGCCATAATTAACTGTGCAGCTGTTGGTAGTCTGCCCAAGTCTAGAACTGCGGCAGTCCCCCCTCCTGTCTGCTCGGCTGTTAGGGGAGACTGGGTGCAGTAATGATAGCACGTTCTTCAAAGCAGGGAGAGCCTTGCATCCAGCACACTCCCTTTGGAAATGCTCTTCAGAATCCATTTTTAATACCAAGATGATTAAAGAGCACACTCAGGAAGCCTTGGCACACACGTGCCTAAGTGCACAGGGCTTGCATCCCTGGGAGGAGCAGTCCGGGCTGCAGGAGCCTCCGTGTACACCCAGCAGGGCGCTCCACATCCCCAGCTAGCAGCCTGAAGACACGGCTAGGTGAGCCTCTTGCCAGAAGAAATCAGGAAGCATATTATGTAGCTTTCTGCTGGGCAGATTGTGAGACTAGGTCTCCTCCCTGGGAAACGGGTCCCGTCTCTTCATGAGTGCCAAGCACAGAAAGGAGAGGGACCATTTCAGACAAGTGATGAAATATATATTATCTAACCACCCTGGAGGCATATATGCTTGTCATTAGATATAAAAAGCTTCTTTCGGGGGATTGCATTAGCTTCCTGGTATTACGACTTACAAGGAGAGCAAAATGCAAATTGAGAGTTTTCATGATACTCTGCCTTTTCTATATTTCCCCTGCATTGAATCTTCCTCTGGCTGCCTCTTTGAGTTTTATTGTGTTGACGAATCTCAAACTGATTATTCCTTGGAAATAAGGAAATAAGCAGAAATGAAGATAGGGCACACAGCATATATCTTATAGAAATATGACTTAGAGCCAGAACCCAGAGAATGTTGAGTTTTGTGTTGTCTTGTGGATGACACACTCCCAGCTGGGCAGCAGGGGTCTGTGTAAATGGAGGAGATGAGGAAAACTCTGAAATTAAGCCACGAGTTCTTTCCTGAGCAGCTGTGCTATAAAATGGTTCAACACTGGCAGCCCTCTCTCAGGCTAATAGGCACCTCCCTTCTGATGGGGGAGACCACCTGCACTAATGAGCCTGCGATTATGCAGCCCCTTGGATGGCTCCTATGGGCATTCCTTGTGGACAGGAGCCCCAGCTCTGATGAACGACCTGCTCAGGATTTATGATGTGGAAGGCCTCCCATCAGGGACCAGCCAAAGCCCCTCCAACTCATTCAAATCTTGATTATAAAGGGTTCAAAATGCAGTTTGTAAAGGTGAGAGGCCACATCCATCTCTCTGGTTTTCTGATGAGCCCTTGGAGTGGGGAATCTTGTGCACATGGGCTCACAGTGACACTGGGCAGGCAAGAGCAACACCTCACAGCATGCATGTCAAGGGACACAGATATCACGCATACTCAGGAGCCTTTCTGGGCGCCTCAGCTGGGAGCCGATCAAGGCTAAAGGAGTGGAGATTGTGGGAAAGCGAAGTATTAAGGAATGGGAGCTCAGTGTCTGGCTATGGCACTAACCAGGCACCTGTCCTTGGAGAAAGCCCCTGGCCACCCTCCTCCCCACTCATTCAACAAATGAACAAGATGCTCACCACCCCGCCAGTCTCATGCAATGCTCCTGGAGAGAATGGAGGCAAATGCACTGGGACCTGAGAAAGCAGCAGTAACAACAGGCATCTTGTGTTTTATTTAAATTGGAGAGTTATGTCCACTTGCACAAATGCAACATTTGGTCTGAACTTGCACCTGGGCTAAGGCAAGCTTGCTGTCAAAAAGACTCACTCACCCTGTGAACCAATCACCTCTCTATTTAGAGAAAAATATATATTTGCCATTATTCATTCCCTAGTCCATTGAATTCTTATTTAAAGAGGACCTAGTATCTTTACTGTGGTATGATTCCTCCAAAAATAAGTTTTGATTTGCTATGTAATATAGAAATACAAATTTCTCCCTCCTTACTGAATGAAGTGTCATGTCTGCAAAATCTCCATGAACCCATGAGGCCATGGTGGTTGTAAGAAAGGAGATAAATGAAAGGTCTGATCTGTTGGGGAGATGCTCTCTCTCACTCTCCCCGTGATGGGATTGAAAGCAGGAGGCAGTGAACCAAGCATGAACAAGGCTGATGAGTCAGCATGACGAAGGGCAAGGGCGCCGCTCTTTTTCTCCACCTGTAAAGTGAGATTGATAATCTCTTGCCACCATTACTCCTACAAGGATGTGTGAGGATGAAGGGACCGGTATCTGCTGAGAGCTTTTTGCTATTCCAAGAGGATAAGCAACAATGTCTACTTGTCCAGTAGCTATAAATTAATATCAAATACACAATACTAGTGACAATAATAATAGAAGTAGCTTTGCCCTGCACAGCGCTCTGTGGTTTCAAGAGCAACTATTACACATATTACGTATCTGCATTTGAACATAAAACAGCCCCATTTTACAGACAAAGGAATTAAGGTGGACGGGGTAAGTCATTTCTAAGGTAACAGAGCTAGTAAATGACAGCCATGCCTGGAGTCTAGGAATCTATGTTTCACACTGTGCCCCACACCGTCTCCTTACTCATGCCTGACTCTGCCAACTTGAAATAGCTCTGGCCCGCCAGGGAGTTTGAAGACTGCTCAGGAGTTGGGAAACCTGGATTCTACTCCAGGGCTTCTTTGTGAAAGCCTTTCCACATCCATAAGCTCTTCACCTATAAAAGTCAATGCCATTTAAAGTTCACTGAGGTTCTTTCAGTTCCAAAACTGGACACAATCCATGATATCAGATATAATGTTGACTTGTCAAAGAAAAGGTGACTGGGATGTTTTTCATTAGAGCCATTGCATATTATTTTTTATAATTTTTGTTCAATTAATGTCATATGTAATATTGACTGTATTTTAAAATATTGTATATTGAAGTGAGATTTATTTCTGGGTAAACATGCCTAAAAGCATATAACAGAACAATATAAAAACATAATCTGATTTATAAGAGTTTGATATAAACTCTTTTAATGCTATGTTATTTTTATTAAAGGATTTAATACTATACTGTGATGGATAAAGAAGACCTCCAGGATAAAAATCCATGGGCTTTTTGTTAAATATAAACTTAATTTCTTAAAAAGTGACTAAATTTTGCTTTTAAAAGCAAGTGTTAATGCAATCAAAGTAAGAAGAGTGGGCAGACTGCATGTAAAATGGACATCAAACCATCTGAACATATCTTTCTTACATTCCTGAAATTTGTCTTTTTAGCTTTTCACCATTTGCTAAACATCTCCGTCTTCAAAAAAGCTTCTACTAAAATGTAAACCTATCATGTAAGAAAGATACTCTTCTCATTAGATCTTCCTATTAATTTATCATATTCCTTGACCATTTGCTGAGTGAGTTCTCAGCAAATCGGTCACAGGACAAGTGATTATTAAAGATGAAGTTAGAAAGGGAAGAAAACGTTCCTGAGGGTAGGAGATGGTGGAATGTGAATCTTCATAATGCAGGAATCCCAGGTGGCAGAGTAGTGAGAAAGCTTGTGAACCTTTCCGTGCTGAGAGAAACTAACCAAAGTCCTTTTTCATTTTTTCCTGGAGCTGAACTTAAGTTCCAAGGTGACAAAACGCACTTTTGACATCAAGAATCATGAACAAGAATTTTCTGATGAGCAAACTCAGATGCTTATGACTGTTCCCTGATCTCTAAAAGGAAAAGGTTAAATTGGAGTTCAGCTCAATTCAATACAAGATGCGCTGGGCACTTGTTCTTGTCTAAGGGGAGATGACAAGGGCCATGCTAGAAACAAAAATACCAAGATACAGGAGCTCCCTGACCTCCTTTCTTCAGTGTGATGGGGAGACTGAAACGCGTGCCCTGACTCACCGGGCACAGTCCGATAAGCTCTTTGCTCGTTGTGTGCTTGTTTACAGTCACACATTCCTGGGAAGCAAAGATCACGTCTCAATTTATGAAGTCCCTGTTTGCTGACTCTGATATCCTATATGCTGAAACTCAGTTAATCAGTGTCAGTTAAGTTAATGCTAGAGACACTAAAGCAATGTAATTCAAAGTTGGAAGCAATTAATTAGGTGAGACAGATAGTATAGAAAATTTCCTGGGGCCAATGGCTACTGAGCGGGGCTTTAAATACTGTATAAGATCCACTTAGGCAAAGCCATGTAGGGGTGGAGTCTTCTATAAAACCTCAATGGTTTCCCAACAGAAAATTTTATGTTATTCAACTTTTGTGATGCCTCTTCTCTCACCTAAGATGCAATTTGCAAAGTTTAAGTCTGTCTAATTCAGAATAAATCACTACTCATATACTTGAGTTAGCCAAACCACAAAGAATGCTTGCATGGGGATCAGGAGGGCTGCAAACTCCCTTCCAATGTCATCCTTTCCCATCTTCAGTGGTGGTCGCCCAGGCAAGTGCAGGGCTAAATGTTGGGAGTAGATGTGTTAGTTCTGCTGCAGCTGGGCTTTGGTATCTAATAGAGAAGAAAGATGTCAACAATCTGTGAGGCATAGCACCTGGAACAGGGTTCCAGCTGCCCATACTTAGAGTCTCAACAGGAATTAAATGCATGAAACAAATATAATAACACAAATTTCAAACAGTAGAAATCATTTCAACACTGAATCTCGCACTGCTTGAATACTCTCCAGCTTTGAAAGACAGAGAAATAGAAGCATAGAGAATGATTTGAGAAATAAAATGCAAAGCAAGCCAAGTGTTGTAGAGCTGTGAAGCTTTGTGGCTGAAAATGATTCTATGGATCAGTGTTTCTCAAAATATGGATTAGAGATCTATAGCAGAATCACCACACTTTTGTTCCCTACATCTCCACCACCCATGATTTCCTGGCTTAATCCAGGGATTCAACAGATTCGGGGTGGGTCCCAGAAATCTGCATTTTTAACTAGTACTGATTTGTTTCCACTGATTTTCCTCTGAAATTTTATGCCCAATGGGGAAGTCCATCACAGCGAGGGAAATGAGCCTTGGAAAAGCTCACCACATGAAATTGATCATGGACAAGGGCAGATGTATTATACTGAGAGTTTCCCAAAGAGTCATTGACATTCACCTTGGCAGTGACTGGCTCTAATGGGAGCCACTCACTGAATTTTCATGCTTTGTCAGCACGCAGATGTGAGCAGGGAAGGTGGAGGAAAGCACAAACCAGAATTCACTTTTCATCACATGAGCAAAAGCTGTGCCGTAGAAATAGGATGACTATGGGTTTGAGCACATGTAAGGCATTGCATCCCCAATGCAGCTGCTTCTGGACTGTAAGAGGTTAGCCTGATCTTTATATCACAGTGTGGATGCTAATATGCAAACAAACATCTAACAAACAAACAAAATAAAGAACATTTTTTTTAATCTTCGCCATAAAGAAGTGTGTAAAGAGCCAGATAGTGAATATTTTAGACTTTGCAGGCCACATGATTTGTATCTCAACTGCTCAATTTTACTTTGAAAGCAGCCATAGACAATACATAGAGTAATGACGGTGGCTTTGTCCAGGAAATACTTTGTTTTACTATTTACAAAAACAGGTAGAGGTCCAAATTGACTCTGGTTGAGTTTTAGACCCTGAATTTATACAGCATTGCTATCCTAAGAATTTATAGACTGTTGCTGCTATTGTTGTTGTTTGTTGGTTTAGCAAATTTTGAGTTTTATGATTTTACACATGCCCTTCCTCTATTTTTTCTTAGAAATAAATGACACTATGTGTTAACACATGTCATGAATAGAACTAGCACCTTCCTACTGGGTATTTTCCTTCCTTCTTTTTTTTTTTTTGAGACGGAGTCTCGCTCTGTCGCCCAGGCTGGACTGCAGTGGCCAGATCTCAGCTCACTACAAGCTCCACCTCCCAGGTTTATGCCCTTCTCCTGCCTCAGCCTCCCGAGTAGCTGAGACTACAGGCGCCCGCCACCTCGCCCGGGTAGTTTTTTGTATTTTTTAGTAGAGACGCGGTTTCACCATGTTAGCCAGGATGGTCTCGATCTCCTGACCTCGTGATCCACCCGTCTCGGCCTCCCAATGGATATTTTCCTTTCTTTCATTAATGTCTTAGGCTATGTAAACATCTTTATAAATTAATTTTGTTTATATGTAATTAGCATCAGTCTTTTAACTTAAATCACCTCAATATACTAAAAACATTGTTATGCATGCTTAGCTTTACCAATTTTACCAGCATTTCTCCAAACTTTTCTGCAGGAATACAGTCACCTTCATAGCCACCCTTACCTAGGCTTTTCTGGGTGAGGGGGTATCTCTCATATGATCCTCTTCAGTTATACATTCATTCTGCAACTAAATGGTTCCCAGAAATTCCTCTCCTCTTATGCTCCCGTGCAAATCCACTGGGTTCCATGTGGTTGGCCACTGCTAATTTTTTTTAAAATTATTTCTTTGCTTCAGAAAGACATGACTCATTCTTCTGGTCATCAAGTCCACTTCTATTGGGAATTGCCACTCCTGCCGAATGACTATACCTCTCTGAATATGAGTGTTCCTTTCACATGCATTGACATTAAAGGGTGCCAGAGGCAGAAGAACTAAAAGGTGGTCTTAGGTAAAGTGGGAAGGATGCCTCTCTTTCTGTGCTATAATTTGTCACAAAGGTGTTAACAGAGCTCTGAATTATGTCTGGATATTTTCAACAGTCTTAATAAAAACACCATTTGAGTTTTTACTTTTGGGGCTCACTCTTTCTCTGTAAAACTCAAACCTGGACAAACACATTTGGAACCAAGACAAAAATTATTTAGAGACCTTTTTATATCATCTCCTTTTCTGATTAATCTTGCACAAGTGGAGACCAAGCCTTCATGCTCTACCCTCCTTTCTGTAAGAAGGGAGTCTCCTCAGCTCCTCTACGAGCGGGCATGTGGTGTTCACCACAGATGAGGAAAAATGTCAACATTTAGCTTAACTAACCATTCATCTTTCAAGAAACACACCCCTTGTGTAAGGTGTAACTCTTTGGTCTCAGCCTTTTTAATTCAATCAATTAATTGTTCTTTATTTGACCTTTAAATATTGGTGTTTTCAAGGCTAAGCATAGGTCCTGTCTGTGTTTCAGCCTCTACTCTTTCATGATCATTTTCTTCTCCAGGATTTCAATGAGAATATATAGTCACAGGGCTGCTAAATCAAAATTTTCAACATAATTTTTATCTCTGCAATCCAAATGAAGAGACCCCAAGTCTATTTAAGTATCTCCAGTTCCAATATCTGAAGACAGTGCCTTATCATGGACTTGGCAGCAACTCTTTCCTTCAGGATTTCGGGGAGCATGGGACGAAAAAGTTCACTTCCTGGGTTTCTCCAACAGCTCTACTCCCACTAAAGGTGAATGCCTGCTGGGGCAGGGCACTTTTAGTGCTTCTCCTTTGCCTCCAACCCACCCCACCTGCTGGTTCTTATTCTTCAATGCCATCTGCTATACTACAGCCTGAATTACAGCACCAAATGACATTACATCAAAGCAACAAGCAACATCTGAGAAACCCCCTGGACAAATGTAACTGCAACAAAACCTCATGCAAAGCCTCAGAACCCTGAAAGCACCCAGAAATGAGGTCAATTGATCATAACACAATATATATTACAGTCATATCCCTAAGGAAAAAAATAATTTAAAAAATCAAGAATCTGCATTCAAATGATAATAAATTCAAGAAAACAATAAGAAAAGTTCCAGTTGTCTCAGATGATAAAGAACCAGCATGAGGACTCTGGTACAAAATGCCAGAGCGTTTTGTCATCTTCAAATGATTCCACTAGCTCGCAAGCAAAGGATTCTAACCAGAGTGAAATGTCTGAAATGGCACATATTTCAGAATATGGATGGCAAGGAAACTCAACAAGATCCAAGATAAAGTTGAAATCCACACAAAGAAGCCAGGAAAATGCTCCAAGATTTGAAAAACAACATCACTATGTGAAGAAATAACCAAACGAAACTTCTGGAATTAAAAAATTCATTTAAGGAATTTCAAAATATAGTTGTAAGCCTTAGCAATAGACTAGACCAAGAAGAAGAAAGTTTTAGAGCTCAAACACTGGTCCCATAAATCAATCCAGTCAGAATAATAATAATAATAATAATAAGCACTTATAAAAAGGAATGGGCTGGGCGTGGTGGCTCATATCTATAATCCCAGCACTTTGGGATGCTGAGGTGGGTGGATCACCTGAGGTTGGGAGTTCAAAACCAGCCTGACCAACATGGAGAAACCCCGTCTCTACTAAAAATATGAAATTACTCAAGCGTGGTGGCACATGCCTATAATCCCAGCTACTAGGGAGGCTGCGGCAGGAGAATCACTTGAACCTGGGAGGCAGAGGTTGCAGTGAGCCAAGATCCTGCCATTGCACTCCAGCCTGGGCAATGAGAGTGAAACTCTGTCTCAAAAAAAAAAACAAAAAAACAAAAAAAAAAAAAACAAAAAAACAGAAATGGAGCCTTCAAGAAATAAAATATTACATAAAAGCAACCAAGTATATGACTTATTGGCATTCATGAGAGAGAAGACAAAATAAGCAACTTGGAGCATACATTTGAGGTTGAAAGTCAGGAACATTTTCCCAATCTTGCTAGAGAGGTAAACATGCAGATACAAGAGATTCAGAACTCCTCTGACATAGAATACGAGATAGTTATCCCCAAGGCATATAGTCACCAGACTATTCAGGGTCAATGTGAAAGAAAAAAGTCTTAAAGGCAGCTAAAAGAAAGGGTCATGTTACCTATAAAGGGAAACCCATCAGACTAACTGCAGACTTCGCAGCAGAAACCTAAAAATCTCGAAGAGATTAGGAGCCCATTCTTGGCATTCTTAAAAAAAAAAAAAAAAAAAAAAAGTCAACCAAGAATTCCAAATCCCACCAAATTAAACTTCACAAATGAAGGAAAATTAAATGTTTCCAGATAACAAAATTGCTAAGGGAATTTGTCACCACCAAACCAGTCCTATAAGAGATGCTTTAGGGAGTTCTAAACACAGATATGAAAGAATGAGATACTTGCTACCACAAAAGCAAAAACAAGCACATAGCTCCTGAACCCCACAAAGCAATTACCCAGATGGAGACTATGAAGCAACTAGCTAACAACATTATGATAGAAACAGAACTTCACATCTCAATATCAACCTTGAATGTAAATGACGTAAATGCTCCACTTCAAAGATACAGAGTGGCAAACTAGACTGAATAAAGAGCCATCCTTCTGCTATCTTCAAGAGATTCCACTGAAATGTAATGATACCCATAGGCTTAAAGTAGAGAAAGGATAAAGATGCATCATGCAAATGGAAAACAAAGAGCACAGAAATCATTATTCTCATATTAGATAAAAGAGACTTTAAATCAACAACAGTATTTAAAAAAACAAAGAAGGGAATTACATAATGATAAAGGGTTTATTGAACAAGAAGACTTAAGTATCTTAAATATATATATATATATATGCATACCACACCGAAGAACCCAGATTTACAAAACAACTACTTTCAGATCTAAGAAAAGACTAACAGTCACACAATTAATAGTGGGGGATTTCACCACCATACTGACAACATTAGACAGAAAACTAACAAAAAAAATGCTAGACTTAAATTCAACACTTGACCAGTTAGACCTAATAGACATCTACAGAATACTCCACCTAACAGTCACGTAATATACTTTCTGCTTATCTGCACATAGCACATACTCTAAGATTGACCACGTGGTCGGTCATAAAGCAAGTTTTAAAAAGGGAGAAAAAAACAATAGAGACCGGGTGCAGTGGCTCACAGCTGTAATTCCAGCACTTTTGGAGGCCAAGGCAGGTGAATCACTTGAGGTCAGGAGTTCGAGACCAGCCTGGCCAACATGGCAAAACCCCATCTCTACTAAAAGTACAAAAAACAATTAACTGGGCTTGGTGATGGGTGCCTGTAATCTCAGCTTCTCAGGAGGCTGAGTCAGGAGAATCCCTTGAACCCTGGAGGTGGAGGTTGCAGTGAGTCAATTTTGTGCCACTGCACTCCAGCCTGGGTGACAAGAGCGAAACTCTGTCTCAAAAAAAGAAAAGTAGGAATCATACCAAGCATCCTCTTGGACCACAGTGGAAGAAAAATATAGATTAATACCAAGAGGTACTCTCAATACCACACAAATATATGGAAACTAAACAACTTCCTCCTGAATGACTTTTGGGTAAACAATGAGATTAACGCATAAATCAAAAAATTCTTTGAAACAAAGAAAAATAGGGACACAATATACCTATACCTCTGGAAAGCAGCAAAAGAAGTAAAATGAGGAAAGTTTATAGTGCCAAACGCCTACATCAGAAAGATAGAGATCTTAAATGAACAACCTAAGCTTGCACCTAAAGGAATTAGAAAAACAGAAACACAAACTAAACCCAAAGCTACCAGAGGAAAAGAAGTAACTGAAATCAGAACAGAACTAAATGAAATGAAGACACCCCCAAATCATACAAAGGATCAATAAAACAAAAAGTTGGTTATTTGAAAGGATAAAAATGATTGGTAGACCTCTTGCTAGATTAACAAAGAAAAGCGAGAAGGTCCAAATAAGCAGAATCAGAAATGACAAAGGTGACATCACAACCAATCTCACGGAAATACAAAAGATCCTCAGAGACTATTTTGAATATCTTTGTGCATTCAAACTAGAAAATCTAGAGGAAATGAATACATTCCTGGAAACACACAATCCCTAAAGATTAAAGCAGCAGAAATTCTTAGCATATCAATAACAAGTAATGAAATTAAATTTGTAGCCAAAAATAAAAAAATAAAAAACAAAACAAAACCCTACCAACCAAACAATGCTCTGTACCATATACATTCTCAGTCTAATTATACAAGATGTAAAAAGAAGAACTAGAACCAATCCTACTGAAACTATTTCAAAAAATCAAGGAGGAAGGATTCCACCCTAATTCATTCTATGGAACCGGTCTAATCCTAATACCAAAATCTGATAAAAACACAACAACAAGAATAAAACTACAGGCCAATTTACCTTATGAACACAGATGCAAAAATCCTCCACAAAATACTAGCAATTCAAATCCAGCAGCACATTAAAAAGTTAATTTGCTACAATCAAGTGGGCTTTATCTCTGGGATGCAGAAACGGTTCAAGATACACAAATCAGTCAATTTGATTCACCACACAAACAGAATTAAGGACAAAAAAAATATGATCATCTCAATAGATGTAGAAAAACCTTATTATAAAATTCAACATTCCTTCATAATAGAAACCCTCAACAAACTTGATATCTAAGGAATACTCCTCAAAATAATAAGATCTATCTATAACAAACCAACAGCCAGCATCACACTGAACAGAAAAAGGCCGGAAGCATTCCCTGTAAGAACTGGTACAAGACAAGAATGTCCACTCTCATCACTCCTATTCAACAGAGTACTAGAATTTTTAGCTGGAGCAATCAGGCAAAAGAAAGAATCAAAGGCATCCAAATAATAGAAAATCAGGAAGTCGAATTCTTTCTCTTCATTGACAATATAATTCTCTTTATAGAAAACCCTGAAGATTCTGATAAAAAGTCTCCTAGACCTGATAAATGACTTCAGCAAAATCTCAGAATACAAAATCAACATATAAGAGTAAGTAGAATTTTATACACTGATAACATTCAAGCTGAGAACCAAATCAAAAACTCAATCCCATTTACCATAGCCACAAAAAATACCTAGAAATATGTTTAACCAAGGAAATGAAGCATTTCTATAAGAAATACTAAATACTGTTGAAATAAATCATAGATGACACAAACAAATGGAAAAGCATCTCAATTCCATGGGTTGAAAGAATCAATATTGTTAAAATGTTTATACTGCCCAAAGCAATTTACAGATTCAACACTATTCCCAACAAATTAACAATATTATTTTTCACAAAATTAGCAAAACCTATTCTAAAATTTATATGGAACCAAAAATATCCCAAATAGGCAAGGCAACCTAAGAAAAAGAATAAAGATGAAAACATCACACTACCCAACATGAAACTATGCTACAAGACTACTGTAACCAAAACAACATGGTACTGTCACAAAAATAGACATGTAGACCAATGGGACAGCATAGAGACCCCTGAAATAAAGCTGAACACATACATCCAACTGATCTTCAAAAAGCAAACAAAAATAAATAATTGCCAAAGAATATACTACTCAATAAGCAGTGCTGGGAAAACTAGTTAACCATATGCAGAAGAATAAGACTGAACACGTACCTCTCACCACATACACAAATTAACTCAAAATGGATTAAAAACTTAAATGTCAGACCTAAAGCTAAACAAATGCTAGATGAAAACCTAGGAATTGTCCTTCTAGACCTCAGCCTAGGGAAAGAATTTATAATGAATTCTCAAAAAGCAAATGCAACAAAATGAAAAATAGACGAATGAGACTTAATCACACTAAAGACCTTCTGCACAGGAAAAGAAAATATCAACAGCGTGAACAGACAACCTACAGAATGAGAAAAAAAAATATTTACAAACTATGTATCTGGTAAAGGACTAATATCCAGAATCTATAACAACAAATAGCCCCATAAAAAACAAATAACCCAATTATAAAGTAGGCAAACGGTTGCAATGAGCTATGATCACACCACTGCACTTGGCCTGTATGACAAGAGCAAAACTCCAACTCTAACAATAATAATAATAGTAATAATTTTAAAAGGTGAGCAAGAACATGAACAAAAGAACACATACAAGCAGCCAACAAACATAAAAAGATCTTGACATCACTAGTCAGAAAGATACAAATCAAAACCACAATGAGATACCATCTCACGCCAGTCAGAATGACTATTATTAAAAAGTCAAAAAACAATAGATGCTGGCAAGGCTGCAGAGAAAAGTGAAGCTTTATACACTATTGGTGGGAATGCAAATTAGTTCAGCCCTTGTGGAAAGCAGACTGGAGATTTCTCAAAGAATTAAAAATAGAATTATTATTCCACCCAGCAATCCCATTATTGGGCGTATACAAAAAGGAAAATAAATTGTTTTAGCAAAAAGACACCTGCATTTGTATCTTTACTGCAGCACTATTTACAATAGCAAAGACATGTAATCAACCCCGGTGCCCATCAATGGTGGATTGGATAAAGAAAAAATGGTACATATACACCATGGAACACCACACAGCCATAGAAAAGAATGAAACCATGTCCTTTGCAGCAATGTGGATGCAACGGGAGGCCATTAACCTAAGTGAATCAACAAAGAAACCCAAAACCAAATACTACGTGTTCTCACATATAAGTGGGAGCTGAACATTGGGTACACTCAGACATAAGGATGAGAACAATAGATACTGAGGACTCCAAAACCGGGAGAGAGGGATGGAAGCATGGGTTGAAAAACTAGTTATCAGGTACCGTGTTCACTAATTGGGTGACGGGATCATTTGAAGTCCAAACCCCGGCATCACCCATATATCCATGTAACAAACCTGTACTCCTTGAAGCTACAATTTAAAACTATATATCTGAAGACATTTCAAATTCCAGTTCCGGTGGCCTTACTTGTCCTCTTATGTTCCTTACTGCGAATGGTACCACCGTGGGAACCAGAAACCAAGGAGTCACCCATGCCACACTTCCCTTTACCATGCTCCCCATCCCCAATTGTGTGCAACATCCTATAGATTTTCTTTGTCCTAAATATCTTTCTAATCAAAATCCTTCTCTTATGAACAAAAAATATTTTTAATGATTATTTATTATAAACTTAATTATGGTCATCACTGAACAGTAAACAATATATAAACTGATGCATAAATTATTCCAGCTTCCTTTACAGCCACTCTGACTCCTCAAAATGAATGCTGTTTGCTATGATTTTTCCATGAAAGTTCAGTGGAATGCAAATATCTATTACATATATTTTTCTGTAAATTGACTCTAGCAACAAATTCAACTATAGCTGTAGAGTTAACTAGATTTTTCTAAAAATATTTTAAATTGAATGTAGTGCTCCCAACAGACATGAAAGTAATAGCGCCAGAGTGACCCAACAAAAATGAAGTCCTATAATCAAGATTGTCTTTTGAGAATTGTGTCAATTTTGCCTTGGATAAATAAGCAATTTTTATCCGGTTTACCTTCAGCCCTGGGATTTAAGTTCCACAACCAGAATAAACTCTCCATGTTGAATTGTGAGATGCTAAGTTTTTTAATGTCTTAATTATTAAAGAATGTGGCAGAGAAGCCATGTTTAGAGGGTCCACATACCTCAACCACAAAATGGACACATGCTTAGTCTCTGTATGTGACAGGCTCTCACTCAGTCAGGCTTTGGTCAGAATTTTAATCTGCTGAGGAGATTCAGTCAAAGGTATTGTACTCCACCGCTCCTTCTGCTCCCGTTTATCCTTAGAACAATTTTCCAAATTATTGGGTCTCTGCTTACAAACTTTCAGTAGCTTCCCCTTGCCCTCATGGTAAAGCCCGAGCTCCCTAGACCTTAGAGGGGCATAAAAAGCACTGTCCTGTCTACTCACCTCCTGTCCAGGGTCATCCTCACCTGTAGCCCTGGACTCCATGCATAACGAAGACCTGGGAGACACCTCACACTTCGCAGCAAACTTTCTCATCCTGCACTCTCTTCCTTGACCACCTTCACCCCGGAACATCTTACACTTTCTTCAAGTTTAAATATTTGATAGTCGAAAAAAGTGGATTATAAAACTACATAGTTCATGAATTTTTTAGTTGTTGTTAAAAAGACTTTTAGACACACAGGGAAAAGTCTGAAAATAGATATAATAACATTGAGTGAGAAATGTCAAAAAGACTTTTCTTTCCATTTTATTACATGTGTTTTCTGCAACGAGTGTGTGTTATATATGTTATGTAATTTTAAGGCTCAATGTAGGTATTTGATTCCTGTGAAAAGCCATCTCTTCTTGATTTCACCCACTCCCAATTTTGATTTTGTGCATTTTCTCTAAACTCCTCACAATTCTCTGAACTCATCCTCTCTTAACAACTATTTTTATTCTCCAGTGGTCTGTCCATAGTCTATCTTGCTGGCAGGACCACACCTTCATTTGAAGGTAAGTACTCACCTGTCTTCTACGCAGGAGCTCCGGCATCTAGCACAGTGCCTAGCACAGAGCTCAATAAACGATGGATGAATAGAATCCATGTGTAAGAGGAAACCTGCAGAGAAGCAGGGCCGTCTTAGCAAGAGTGCCTTTTCTGCTCAAATACATGGGTGGGCGGGCACAGGGAAGTGTCCCTGGGCCTCGCTGAGCCTGCTTCCACCCAGACAAGAAATCATCACCATCACCATCTCCAGCACAAACAGGCTGGCACGCTCAGCATGAAAGCTGTCTAGGAAAATTTAAGTAATAGTGGAGTGTGGATAGAGCTTATGAATATTCATGAACCAAGGGTCTTAACAGCCAAGCTAAGCACAGAATTACAGCAATTATCTGAATGATTTGCACGCACACAAAGCCAGCCTTAAGCAAAATCATTGAGGAGGCTGGAAGTCGACTGGCCCTCTGTCTGGCATCGCCCTGCTTCTTTTCAGTGTGCCCTGCAGGAGCTCATGTGCTCTGCCTGCCCAGGGAATCTTGGTGCCAACCTCCTCCACCCACCCTCCTCCCACCTACCCGAGTGACAGGTCTCATATGACATGAGCCTCTTCTTCCAAACTTAATTGTCTCCATTACCTCAGAGTTTAACTAGGTAACTAGCTGACTGGACAAGGCACCTAACAGACTAATGAATGTGGAGGAATGAGTCAGCCTTTCTTTTCTATCAATGTCTATCGTAGATATTTAGTCTTACTTAAAGACCTTTTGTTGTGAGATTCCTTAAGTCAATTTCAGGAACATGAGGCTATAAATAGACTTTGTAAATAATTTAATAGATGATGAAGTGTGGTAAAAGCTTGATGATGGACTCCAGCATCACAGAACCTGAAAGCAGGAAGGAACTTTATAGGCCATTTAGTTTGGTGTTCCCCACCTTGAGTTTTACATGAAGTTCGGAGATAATTGAGTAATAAACCATTCTATGACTGAAAAAATAGCATATCATAAATTAAAAATCACTTACGGAAAGAGTATCTGAGAATCTCTATTATGATAGTGTGAATCTCTAAAAGGTGAATGTGGTGTTAATCACTTCCTAATTTTGAGTAGAGAGTCTTTGTCACAAAATAATTATTACTATCTTTAAAATCTTTCTTTTTTTTGAGATGGAGTCTCGCACTGTCACACAGGCTGGAGTGCAATGTATCACTCTCGGCTCACTGCAACCTCTGCCTTCTAGGTTTAAGCGATTCTCTTGCCTCAGCCTCCCAAGTAGTTGGCATTACAGGTGCATGCCACCACACCCAGCTAATTTCGTATTTTTAGTAGAGACGGGGTTTCACCATGTTGGCCAGGCTGGTCTCGAACTCTTGACCTCATGATCCACCTGCCTTGGCCTCCCAAAGTGCTGGGATTGCAGGTGTGAGCCACTGTGCCTGGCCTACATCTTTTATTCTATAGAACTTTATTTTAGAAATGCCAATCTCCTCCATGCCTTTATTTTTCCAGTGATGAAACATTCCAGAAAAGGAAACTATCTGTTCAAGATTGTGACACACTCACTTCAGAGAGAGTTTAGACTTAACCAAGGTGTCCTTGCTGGACTTCCCGTCCCTTTATCCAGCCATCTTTCCTTTGAATGGATTTTATTTTTAAAGAGAGGTTTTAAAACCATAATTTGAAGTGAGTACTTGTAACAGAGACTACTAATCACACTCACAAATCCATTCTCTCCTACTGACCTGGTAGAATATTTTCATCTGGGCACGTGGTCATCACTTCTGAGCCATCTCATTGTTAGATGTGGTCTTGTGATTACATCACGACCAATGAGATGAGAAAGGAAGTAACATTGTAATCTGGGGCCACTTTCTTAAAGGGAAAAAGTGCATTCTCCCTTTCCCTTGTCCTTCTGGCTGCTTCCCAGAATGAGGATCTAGTGATAAGGGCCAAATCCAAATTGGGGCACATGTGTGAAGAACACAAAATAAAGGAAAAAAACAAAAACAAAACAAAACAAAACAAAAAACTGGCATCTGAACAGTTTATGTGAACTGGCTCGTTCTGGCTGATTTTAGCAAAATTGTATATGAGAAAGATGAATCCAGGTTAAATCTAGTGGATATACATGCAGAGATTTTTGTTTTTGTTTTTTTTTTTTTTTGAGATGGAGTCTCACTCTGTCGCCCAGGCTAGAGTGCAGTGGCGCCATCTCCACTCACTGCAAGCTCCACCTCCCAGGTTCACGCCATTCTCCTGCCTCAGCCACCCGTGTAGCTGGGACTACAGGCTAATTTTTGTATTTTTTTGAGTAGAGACGGGGTTTCACTGTGTTAGCCAGAATGGTCTCGATCTGACCTCGTGATCCGCCCATCTCGGCCTCCCTAAGTGCTGGGATTACAGGCGTGAGCCACCGCGCCTGGCCTGAGATTATTTTATTTTATTTTATTTTACTTTAAGTTCTAGGGTACATGTACACGGCGTGCAGGTTCGTTACATACATATACATGTGCCGTGTTGATTTGTTGCACTCATTAACTCGTCATTTACATTAGGTATTTCTCCTAATGCTATCCCTCCCCCATCCCCCACCCCACGACAGGACCCCATGTGTGATGTTCCCCGCCCTGTGTCCAAGTGTTCTCGTTGTTCAATTCCCACCTATGAGTGAGAACATGCAATGTTTGGTTTTCTGTCCTTGCGATAGTTTGCTCAAAATGATGGCTTCCAGCTTCATGCATGTCCCTACAAAGGACATGAACTCACCCTTTTTCATGGCTGCATAGTATTCCATGGTGTATATGTGCCACATTTTCTTAATCCAGCCTATCATTGATGGACATTTGGGTTGGTTCTAAGTCTTTGCTATTGTGAATAGTGCCACAATAAACATATGTGTGCATGTGTCTTTATGGTAGCATGATTTACAATCCTTTGGGTATATATCCAGTAATGGGATCACTAGATCAACTGGTATTTCTAGTTCTAGATTCTTGAGGAGTCTCCACACTGTCTTCCACAATGGTTGAACTAGTTTACACTCCCACCAACAGTGTAAAAGTGTTCCTATTTCTCCACATCCTCTCCAGCATCTGTTGTTTCCTGACTTTTTAATGATCACCATTCTAACTGGTGTGAGATGGTATCTCATTGTGGTTTTGATTTGCATTTCTCTGATGACCAGTGATGATGAACATTTTTTCTTGTGTCTGTTGGATGCATAAATGTCTTCTTTTGAGAAGTGTCTGTTCGTGTCCTTTGCCCACTTTTTGATGGGGTTGTTTGATTTTTTTCTTGTAAATGTGTTTAAGTTATTTGTAGATTCTCGATATTAGCCCTTCATCAGATGGGTAAATGGCAAAAATTTTCTCCCATTCTGTCATTCTGTAGGTTGCCTGTTCACTCTGATGGTAGTTTTTTGCTTGTTTGTTTGTTTGTTTGTTTTTGCTCTGCAGAAGCTCTTTAGTTTAATTAGATCCCATTTGTCTATTTTGGCTTTTGTTGACATTGCTTTTGCTGTTTTAGTCATGAAGTCCTTGCCCATGCCTATGTCCTGAATGGTATTGCCTAGGTTTTCTTCTAGGGTTTTTATGGTTTTAGGTCTAACATTTAAGTCTCTAATCCATCTTGAATTAATTTTTGTATAGGGTGTAAGGAAGGGATCCAGTTTCAGATTTCTACATATGGCTAGCCAGTTTTCCCAGCACCATTTATCAACTAGGGAATCCTTTCCCCATTTCTTGTTTTTGTCAGATTTGTCAAAGATCAGATGGTTGTAGATGTGTGGTGGTATTTCTGAGGCCTTTGTTCTTTTCCATTGGTCTATATCTCTGTTTTGGTAACAGTACCATGCTACTTTGGTTACTGTAGCCTTGTAGTATAGTTTGAAGTCAGGTAGCATGATACCTCCAGCTTTGTTCCTTTTGCTTAGCATTGTCTTGGCAATGCGGGCTCTTTTTTTGTTCCATGTGAACTTTAAAGTAGTTTTTTCCAATTCTGTGAAGAAAGTCATTGGTAGTTTGATGGGGGTGGCATTGAATCTATAAATTACTTTGAGCTGTATGGCCATTTTCACGAGATTCATCCTTCCTATCCACAAGCATGAAATGTTCTTCCATTTGTTTGTGTCCTCTTTTATTTCATTGAGCAGTGGTTTGTAATTCTCCTTGAAGAGGAATACAAATACATCCTTTGTATTCCTAGGTATTTTATTCTCTTTGGAGGAGTTGTGAATGGGAGTTCACTCATGATTTGGCTCTCTGTTTGTCTGTTATTGGTGTATAAGAATGCTTGTGATTTTTGCACATTGATTTTTATCCTGAGACTTTGCTGAAGTTACTTATCAGCTTAAGGAGATTTGGGGCTGAGACGATGGTTTTCTCTAAGTATACAATCATGTCATCTGCAAACAGGGACAATTTGACTTCCTCTTTTCCTAATCGAATACCCTTTATTTCTTTCTCTTGCCTGATTGCCCTGGCCAGAACTTCCAACACTGTGTTTAATAGGAGTGGTGAGAGAGGGCATCCCTGTCTTGTGCCAGTTTTCAAAGGGAATGCTTCCAGTTTTTGCCTGTTCAGTATGATACTGGCTGTGGGTTTGTCATAAATAGCTCTTATTATTTTGAGATACATTCCATCAATACCCAGTGTATTGAGAGTTTTTAGTATGAAGGGCTGCTGAATTTTGTCAAAGGCCTTTTCTGCATCTATTGAGATAATCATGTGGTTTTTGTCTTTGGTTCTGTTTATGTGATGGATTACGTTTATTGATTTGCGTATGTTGAATCAGCCTTACTTCCCAGGGATGAAGACAACTTGATCTTGGAAAAGCTTTTTGATGTGCTGTTGGATTCATTTTGCCAGTATTTTATTGAGGATTTTTGCATCGATGGTCATCAGGGATAGTGGCCTAAAATTATCTTTTTTTGTGTGTCTCTGCCAGGCTTTGGTATCAGGATGATGCTGGCCTCATAAAATGAGTTAGGGAGGATTCCCTCTTTTTCTATTGATTGGAATAGTTTCAGAAGGAATGGTACCAGCTCCTCCTTGTACCTCTGGTAGGATTCAGCTGTGAATCTGTCTGGTCCCGGACTTTTTTTTTGGTTGGTAGGCTAGTAATTACTGCCTCAATTTCAGAGCCTGTTGTTGGTCTATTCAGGGGTTCAACTTTGTCCTGGTTTAATCTTGGGAGGGTGTATGTGTCCGGGAATTTATACATTTCTGCTAGATTTTCTACTTTATTTGCATAGAGGTGTTTATAGTATTCTCTGATACTTGTTTGTATTTCTGTGGGATCAGTGGTGATATTCCCTTTATCATTGTTTATTGAGACCATTTGATTCTTCTCTCTTTTCTTCTTTATTAGTCTTGCTAGTGGTCTATCACTTTTGTTGATCTTTTCAAAAAACCAACTCCTGGATTCATTGATTTTTTTGAAGGGCTTTTCGTGTATCTATCTCCTTCAGTTTTGCTCTGATCTTAGTTATTTCCTGCCTTCTGCCAGCTTTTGAATGTGTTTGCTCTCACTTCTCTAGTTCTTTTAATTGTGATGTTAAGATGTCAATTTTAGATCTTTCCTGCTTTCTCTTGTGGGCATTTCGTGCTATAAATTTCCCTCTACACACTGCTTTAAATGTGTCCCAGAGATTCTGGTATGTTGTGTCTTTGGTCTTATTGGTTTCAAAGGACATCTTTATTTCTGCCTTCATTTCGTTATTTACCCAGTAGTCATTCAGGATCAGGTCATTCAGTTTCCATGCAGTTGCGTGGTTTTGAGTGAGTTTCTTAATCCTGAGTTCTAATTTGATTGCACTGTGGTCTGAGAGACAGTTGTTGTGACTTCTGTTCTTTTACATCTGCTGAGGAGTGCTTTACTTCCAACTATGTGCTCCATTTTTGAATACGTGTGATGTGGTGCTGAGAAGAATGTATATTCTGTTGCTTTGGGGAGAAGAGTTCTGTAGATGTCTATTAGGTCCGCTTGGTGCAGAGCTGAGTTCAAGTCCTGGATATCCTTGCTAACTTCTGTCTCATCTATCTGTCTAGTATTGACAGTGGGGTGTTAACATCTCCTGTTATTATTGTGTGGGAGTCTAAGTCTCTTTGTAGGTCTCTAAGGACTTGCTTTATGAATCTGGGTGCTCCTGTATTGAGTGTGTATATATTTAGGATAGGTAGCTCTTCCTGTTGAATTGATCCCTTTACCATTATATAGTGCTCTTTGTCTCTTTTGATCTTTGTTGGTTTAAAGTCTGTTTTATCAGAGACTAGGATTGCAACCCCTGCTTTTTTTCTTTTTTTGCTTTCCATTTGCTTGGTAGATATTCCTCCATTCCTTTATTTTGAAGCTATGTGTGTCTCTGCACATGAGCTGTGTCTCCTGAATACAGCACACTGATGGGTCTTGACTCTTTATCCAATTTGCCAGTCTGTGTCTTTTATTGGGGAATTTAGCCCATTTACACTTAAGATTAATATTGTTATATGTGAATTTGATCCTGTCATTATGATGTTAGCTGGTTATTTTGCCCATTAGTTGATGCAGTGTCTTCCTAGCATTGATGGTCTTTACATTTTGGCATGTTTTTGCAGTGGCTGGTACCAGTTGTTCCTTTCCATGTTTAGTGCTTCCTTCAGGAGCTTTTACAAGGAAGGCCTGGTGCTGACAAAATCTCTCAGCATTTGCTTTTCTGTAAAGGATTTTATTTCTCCTTCACTTATGAAGTTTAGTTTGGCTGGATATGAAATTCTGGGTTGAAAATTCTTTTCTTTAAGAATGTTGAATATTAGCCCCCACTCTCTTCTGGCTTGTAGAGTTTCTGCCAAGAGATCTGTTGTTAGTCTGATGGGCTTCCCTTTGTGGGTAACCTGACCTTTCTCTCTGGCTGCCCTTAACATTTTTTCCTTCATTTCAACCTTGGTGAATCTGACAATTATGTGTCTTGGGGTTGCTCTTGTCAAGCAGTATCTTTGTGGTGTTCTCTGTATTTCCTGAATTTGAACGTCGGCCTGCCTTGCTAGGTTGGGGAAGTTCTCCTGGATAATATTCTGAAGAGTGTTTTCCAGCTTGATTCCATTCTTCCTGTCACTTTCAGATACACCAGTCAAACGTAGATTTGGTCGTTTCACGTAGTCCCATATTTATTGGAGGCTTTGTTCGTTTCTTTCTACTCTTTTTTCTCTAAATTTCTCTTCTCACTTCATTTCATTAATTTGATCTTCAATCACTGATACCCTTTATTCTACTTGATTGAATAGGCTACTGAAGCTTGTGCACACGTCATGTAGTTCTTGTGCCTTGGTTTTCAGCTCCATCAGGTAATTTACCGTCTTCTCTACACTGTTTATTCTACTTAGCCATTCGTCTACTCTTTTTTTAAGATTTTTAGCTTCCTTGTGATGGGTTCAGACATTCTCCTTTAGCTCAGAGAAGTTTGTTATTACCGACTTTCTGAAGCCTACTTCTGTCAACTCATCAAAGTCATTCTCTGTCCAACTTTGTTCCATTGCTGGCGAGGAGCTGTGTTCCTTTGGAGGAGAAAGGGCACTCTGGTTTTTAGAATTTTCAGCTTTGTTGCTCTGGTTTCTCCCCATCTTTGTGATTTTTATCTACCTTTGGTCTTCAATGATGGTGACCTACAGATGGGGTTTTGGTGTGGACATCCTTTTTGTTGATGTTGATGCTATTCCTTTCTGTTTGTTAGTTTTCTTTCTAACAATCAGGTCCCTCAGCTGCAGGTCTGTTGGAATTTACTGGAGGTCCAATTCAGACTCTGTTTGCCTTGATATCACCAGCAGAGGCTGCAGAACAGCAAATATTGCAGAACAGCAAATATTGCTGCCTGATCCTTCCTTCCACTGGAAGCTTCCTCTCAGAGGGACACTTGCCTGTATGAGGCGTCAGTCCATCCCTACTGGGAGGTGTCTCCAACTTAGGCTACACAAGGGTCAGGGACCGACTTGAGGTGGAAGTCTGTCCATTCTCAGAGTTTAGACACCATGCTGGGAGAACCACTGCTCTCTTCAGAGCTGTCAGACAGGGATGTTTCACACACAGAGATTTTTAAAAAATGGAGAAAACATTGAAAAGTTTTCTATGATAATCTGTTGTTTCACATGGTCCCAAGCTAACCGTGATCACTGAGTTATAAGAATTGAGGTAGGCAGAATCAGAGACCATCACAGAAGACAAAACAGTCTGTGGACTCAAGAATTGCAGTTATATAGAGCAATAGGTTTTGATTACAATTACTTACACATTGGAACTGCCAGAAGGAAACTTCCAGAAGCTTACAATGCATGGTTGAATTGTGCCCTTCCCACCAATTTTATAGATAGATAGATAGATAGAACTATATATATAACTAAATAACTAAATATAAATATATATATATATATATATATATATATATAATTGGTAGGAAGGGCACAATTCAACCATGCATTGCATACGTATATGTGTATGTGTGTGTATGTGTGTGTATATATATCCTAATCCCTGGTATCTCAGAATGTGACCATAAATAGCTTTATGCAGATAAAATTAGTTAAGATGAGATTATACCTGTGTAAAACAGACACCTAATCCAATATGACAGGGGGCCCTATGAAAGGATATTTGATACCGATCACAGACCCACACAGGGGAGACTGCCCTGAGAAGATTGGAAAGAGGTTACCACCAACCAAGGACAGGTTACCACAAACCAGGAGAGAAGCCCAGAAGACATCCTTCCCCAACACCGTCATAGGGAGCACAACCCTGGCGACACCCCGGTCTTCGACTTCTGACCTCCAGAAATGTGAGATGATCAATTTCTGTTGCTTTAAGCCAGAAATTTGGAGGTAGTTTGGTATAGGAGCTTTAGAAAACACACACATCTGCTAAGTTTTTGAGAAAATCATATGTTAAAGAAATTACAGCCCAATTTTGAAAAGCCTGTGAGTATTTGGCCCTAATATCACCTCCAAGCCTTTGTGTAACAGCAGTGGACAGGGAAGTCCATGCAGTCACTCAATAGAGCATCCTCTCCAAGCAGAAGAAAACAGATAGTGAGGAACTTCCCCAAAGGAAAGGCTGGGGCAACAGAGGATAAGAGTGGGTCAGCTCCTTCCAGAGAAGTCCTGGCAGCTGGCAGATGAGTTCCATGAAGAGCTTCCTGCACTGTGTGGTCAGGGATGTCTTACAAGGGTTAGGATGTTAGGCAGTTCTTGTGGCTGCTCTAAAGAAATACCTGAGACTGGCTAATTTATTAAAAAAAAAAATAAGGGGAGGTTTTATTGGCTCGTGGTTCTTTAGGTTGCACAGGAAGCTTGGCAGCAGCATCTGCTCAGCTTCTGGGGAGGCCTCGGGAAGCTATAATCATAGCGGGAGGTGAAGGAGGAGCAGGAATGTCACATGGAGAGGGGGAGAAGGGGGAGAGGTGCCACACACTTTTTAACAACCAGATCTCATAAGAAGTCACTCACTATGGCAAGGACAGCACCAAGCCATGAGTGATCCACTCCCATGACCCAAACACCCCCCACCAGGCCTCACCACAAACACTGGAAATTGCATCTCAACATGATATTTGGGTGGGACAAATATCCAAACCATATCAGTGGCCATAAACTCAAGGTTTGGCATCTACGAGCAACTGATTGGACACCAAAAATTAAAGGACTTATCAGAATCAGTCTTATAAGGCAGGCTTGGTTCCTTGCTATGAAAAGTGCCTATTATGTGTGTTTTTTCAAACTTTTCTTTTGTAAACGATACTTTATAGAATGGCTGTCCCTTTGCTCACATGTCAGATGTGCTTGGAGATTAGGGTGTGAACAGTTTATTACTTACAGCTTAGTTTGTAGCTGCTGAGCTGTGAGAAGTCACATTCACACTTGAAGCCAAGGGCTGCCCATCAACCAGAGATCCTGAAATTGGTTGTCGAGGAAATAACTGAGTGACTGAGATAATGGGTATGTTGTGAGTGGAAGTGTGAGTACAGACATTTGGGTGACCAAAGGAGTAGACCATAGTAGGCACTTCATGTAGTTTCCTGAAATCCATCTAAGTAAATAAAGGATTCCATTTAAGGGCTCAATATGGCTTTGTGACTTAATTCTGGACAATGGGACATAAGCAGAAGAAACATATGGCGCTTCCAGATCCTTCCCTCCTTTATGTATTTACCATACTGTTCACTGCCTATGAATAGGCTGGAAAATGCTGACTCAGCTTGTAGGACGAAATAGAAATCAAGTGTGGAGGCTGGCAAATCAACACAAAATAAAACATTCTCTTCCAAAGCAACATTCCAGGGGAGAGAAGATGTCAAATGGCTCAGAGAGGTTGAACAAATTGTCCAAGGGCAACCAGCAGAGTCATACCCCAAGGTTGGTCTCAGTTTTTTTTTTCTCTTATTGATTCTCTTTTCACTACACAAATCAGCCACTCAACATAAAAGTCAACAACTACTAAAAGAACATTTAAGTGTGTATGCTAACATTTAAGTATAGTGGTCTTTGAGATAAAATATAGGTAGACATATGTATGAGTCAGGGTTCTCTAGAGGGACAGAACTAATTATATATGTAAAGGGGAGATTATTAAGTATTAACTCACACAATCACAAGGTCCCACAATAGGCCGTCTGCAAGCTGAGGAGCAAGGAGAGCCAGGCTAAGTTCCAAAACTGAAGAACTTGGAATGCAATGCTCTATTGCAGGAGGCATCCAGCACAGGAGAAAGATGGAAACTGGGAGGTTGGCCAGTCTCATCTTTTCACATTTTTCTGCCTTCTTTGTATTCTAGCTGTGCTGGCAGCTGATTAGATGGTACCCACCCAGATTAAGGGTGGGTCTACCTTTCCCAGCCCACTGACTCAAATGTGAATCTCTTTTGCCAGCACCCTCACAGATACACTTAGAATCAATACTTTGCATCCTTCAATCCAATCAAGTTAACACTCAGTATTAACCATCACAACGTAGGACTGGCTAGAGGTTGCTGTTTTTTTAATATACATAAAATGTATATACATCAATATAGAAAACACTAGGTAAATACTAGTAGAAAATAAACATACCCAGGTAGAAAATTAATAAAGAAGAAATACAAATAACCACTAAATCTGTGAAAATATAAAAATCCATAAACACAAAGATGTATTAATTTTTTTGCTCATTATATTGGCAAATGAATCAGAAATCATCTAAATGTCACAAAAGCAATAGTTAAATAATTTCTGATTGTGGATGAATGAAACAATATTTAACCATTAAAGTTAGGATTTTAAAGTTAAACTAATAACATGGAGAATCATTTATTTTACAGTTTTAAATGAAGAAGCTGAAAAACGATATGGGTTCAGTATGATATGAAGCATCTTTTCTTCTTTTTTTTTTTGATGTCGAGTTTCGCTCATGTTGCCCAGGCTGGAGTGCAGTGGCGCGATCTCAGCTCACCACAGCCTCTGCCTCCCGGGTTCAAGCGATTCTCCTGCCTCAGCCTCCTGAGTAGCTGGGATTACAGGCATGCACCACCACACCCGGCTAATTTTGTATTTTTAGTAGAGATGGGGTTTCTCCATATTGGTCAGGCTGGTCTCAAACTCCTGACCTCAGGTGAACTGCCCACCTTGGCCTCCCAGATAAGAAGCATTTTTAAACATCATGGAATAAAAGACCTGAAGAAAAATGTTCCAAATATTTTAGGTCTCTTGATGGTGTTCTTTAAAGAAGTTTTTATTTACACTTGTCTGTGCTTTCCTACATTGGCTATAATAATACATAATAAATTTATAGCCAGAAAAACAATGTTTGAACTCACAAATACCTCCAAATTCAGAGCAAAGGGCATGTCACCCTGACACCTAGAATTTTCACAATGTCTCCCATATGCTTCTCTCAGACATGTGGCTGCCTCTTCCAGAACTTTCACTCCCGTGATAATTGTACAATATTTGACTTCCACTCCCCTGCTAATTGTACTGTACCTAATCCTCACACACTCTGATCTGGCCATTTTCTCTTCAGTACCTGACTTATCTTCCCTCCTCCTCCACTGAGCCAAGCACTTAAAGGCTCAAGGTTGCTGGGAAGGAAGAGGATCCTGTTACGTATGGAAGACACACGCTAATAGTGCCAGCAGTGTGGAGTGGGGACCAGTGGCCCTCAGCAAGCTGGCTGTAGCCAGTTCTCAAGGAAGTAAGTAAAGAAGCAGAATTGGCAGAATAATGTTCAGCTTCTTGAGTATAATGAGCATGATGATGACAACGTTGTTGATGATAATGACGATGATGATGACAGGGCTTGTATTTTGTCAGTGGTGTTCAAAATTTTAATTTGCTAATATTTTACTGTGATTGTATTTTACAAAAGTAACTTCCATACAGATTGGAAATAAAAATAATAATAAACCAAAAAAACCTAAAACATACAAGCATCCGGTTCGTCACCACAGATGCTCTGAGAAGCACAGCGTGAGAGGTGTGTCCTTGTGGGCACAGAGGCAGTGAGTTCTTGTGATCAGATCCTGGGTTGCTGCACAGGGAATGCCAGCAAAGGAGGGATGGAGAAACAAGTAGAAGGTAGCTTTCTCCCAGGATCACCTGGGACAAAGAGAAAAGGAATTCTGAATGGTGACTCCTGTGTGTTCAGAAAAATCCATCAGAATAAAAGCCCATCAGTGATGAAGGGGACCTTCTTTTTCCTGGCTTGTCCAATCGTGTCTTTGTAAAACTGCTCTCTGCTCCTGCTGTGAAACAGTAAAGTGAAGACCCAGATGTGCCGGGAGATCAGGTGACCCTTCTCAGAGTCCCCTCCCACCCGCTCTACACATCTATCCTCCGGAAGAGTGAGACCGGATGTCATTTGGGGGAAAATGCATGAACGAGTTTACATTCGTGGCCTTAGGGCACTGGCAGAGTAGGTGTTCCCCAAATATTTGTTAAAGAGAATCTTGTGTTTTTATAAAAACAAGAAAAACCACCACTTTCAATGTGCCCACCTCAATTTCCTTGCACTGCATAAGGGTTCAGCTAAAATAGAAGGATCATGTTTCCAAACTAGACTAAGGAAGCTGATAAATTTGATCTGGGTGAACAAGAGGGAAATCTTCAGTTCTTACAATAGAATCTTCCTCCAGGCCCTGAGATTGGAGTAATCCCCATGCTTTGTCACAGGATTAGATGTGAAATCACATCATTTGCTTCCTTCAAAGTTTCCAAGCATCTTAGTTCTCACTTTTATTACCTGCTCTTATCAATCAAGAACTATTACAATGCTTTTCACATTTTTCTTTCATGCTGTGACTTTATTTAAAACAGGGAACTTTTTGTACACCTGGAAACTGTCTAGCGAAGGGTAGGCACTTCAGAAGACACACACACACAAGTTGGGTAGTAGTGGCTCTGATTTCTAGAAGTACAAAGAAAACTGTACTCACAAAGAGATCCTTATAGCTGGTTACTTCCATTCATGAGAGGATAAAGTTAATGAGCCCAAGGTCAGGGGATCAATCACCATATGAACCACTTAAGTCTGGGCTGGGGCAGAACTTTGTCCCTCAGCAAAAAGCTGCACCCTGTCATCACCATCTTGTAAATGTCAGGCACCAGTCGCAAATGGAACTAGAACAGAAAATGTAGACAGCATCAAAGTTTCCAACCAACGACTGCAAAACAGCTAGAAAATTGTAACTGTCATCATCATACTTCCTCACAATTATAAGGTGTTTTGGCATGTAAAATATGTTTTTACATATTTCTTTATTCACTTCCAAATATTGTTGATCCCATCAGCCACCTAAGGAAGTAAGTGATGTGCTGTTTAATTTTAGAGATGAAGAAATGGAGACAAAAAATGTTACTCAAGCAATGAGTGGCAGATCCAGGATTCCAGCCAGATATTGACAAATACTGCCTGAAAACCAAAATTTAGTAATGGGGAAAAGGTGAAATTTTCTTTGTACATAAAAGAAGATCTTTTCTCTTTCGTACAGTTTTACCAAAAGGCAAGGGTATACCATTATCACAGAACTTAAGAGCAAAATAAAGTTGAAATAAGTCCTTCGCACTAGGTGAATATTGTCTCAGGCAGTGATTGACTGGGAGGGTTGTAGCTCTGGGCTTAAAAGGAATGTGAATTCTACTTTTCCAAAAACAGATAAGAGCATCTGTGACTACTCTGCTTGGCATCACAGAACCTCAGGACCTGAAAGAGAAGGACTTGGAGAAGTCATCCTTCTTAGCTGCTTCTCCCTGTAGAAGAAATGAGAGTTCCATTTCTAATATCCTGGTTCTCTGGAAGCCGACTTAGAGCCAGGGTTTGGCATAAAGATATTTATTAGGATCAACACCTGTGGGAAGAAGCAGGAAGGAACAGAACTGACCTGGGAAAAAGGTAACACCATTGTGCAGGCCGAAAGGAGCCATGGCCAGTCCCACAGGAGCTCCAGAAAGGAATACTGCCCATGGCAAAGGTCCCCATTGTGCAGAATGTCTGGGCCTTTACCCCAACCTTGTTCTCCCGGCCTCGGGTTGCCCTGGGAAAGTTGTAACCTCAGGCCAGGTGGCTCTCCTCAGCTGAGGGCAGAACTTACAGGAGCAGAGAGCTGGGGGCCTTGGGCTGATCCCCCCACTGGGCGTGGCAGCAGGCCCTCCCTGGGGTTGGGATCTAGACAGTGTGTCTATAGGTCTAATTGGATCTACCCCATTGATGAGGGATGACAGAGGTACACAGCAAGGAAATATCCAAATTCATCTAGGAATGGCCCATAAATACCAAACTAACTTAATTCACAGAAAGATAAAATCTAGATATAGAACCCCAGAGAAACAAACAAGAATAGTCATGAAGATTTAGTAGCCTCGGATGGAAGGCCAGGAAATCAGAGCTGCAGCCAAGCCTTCTTGACTATGGTAGCCAGAAAGAGATGCCACATGGACACTCCCAGCTTATTCTCAGTACAAAGATAGAAACATATTTGTGAAAATAAGCCTAATTTCTAAGTCCAGCTTTCACTGGGGCAAAACTGTCAATATACTTCCTGCTGTAATTGGGACTGTCTAGGAACACAGGGGCTAAATCTCATAATGGAAGGCCTAGATCAAACTCATCCAACCTGTAGCCCAAAATAGCTTGGAATGTGGCCTAACACAAATCTGTAAACTTTCTTAAAACATTATGAGACTCTCTCTTTTTTTTTTTTTGACAGAGTCTTGCTCTGTGGCCAGGCTAGAGTGCAGTGGCGCCATCTCAGCTTACTGCAACCTCTGTCTCCTGGGTTTAAGCAGTTCCCCTGCCTCAGCCTCCCAAATAGCTGGGATTACAGACACGTGCCACCACACCCAGCTCATTGTGTGTATTTTAGTAGAGACAGGGTTTCACCATGTTGGCCAAGATGGTCTTGATGTCCTGACTTTGTGATGCTCCCACCTCGGCCTCTCAAAGTGTTGGGATTACAGGCGTGAGCCACCACGCCTGGCCACATTATGAGATTCTTTTGCAATTTTTTTTTAGCTTATTAGCTATTGTTAGTGGCGGTGTATTTTATGTGTGGCTCAAGGCAATTCTTCTTCTTCCAACGTGGCCCAGGGAAGCCAAAAGATTGGACACCCCTGGCCTACATGATAGAACCTGGAGAACACCAACCTGAAGTGGAACCTGATGTTTTCTCTAAACCAGTAGAGAAGACCACTATCACATTCTCCTGCTGGGTGTAAAGCTTCCTGACTTCACCATACACATTCATGGTATATTTTATCTTTCAATGAAATAACAAATTACGTTTTTCCTACTGTACAAAAGAGAATTACATCAAGTTCTAGATGTGTATTTATTACAAGGTTATTTTTCACAGATTGCAACAAGTAGTGTGCAATGCTTGGTAAGTTTCTGTGAGAGACCTCTGCCCATTGTGACATCAGCTTGCTATTTAATGTCATTTATAAAGAAAAAGTAGAATCCACCCATTGAACACACACAAAATAAGGTCACCACACTGTGCTTCACTACAGTCTAATTTTCCTTATTATGATCTCTATCATTTCTGTCCTCAGAGAAGTTGCAAATGGGTTTGAAATTTCCTCCATCCCCTTCATGAAAACCATGCCATGCTGGGGAAAATCCCAGGCCCACTATTCTAGCCACTGATTAAGGAAGCGGAGCATCTAGATTATTTAGGTTTGGTGAGAATTCACTTCACTAGCACCAAGAGGACTGGAAACACACAAATGTAAAAGCCGACATCTAGGTGAGAAAACGTCAATGCATCTCTACGTTGTTTCAAGCAGAAGATAAACGGTCAAAGAAATAACCCCTTTAACAGATCTCTTGGTTTCTTTGGATCCCGAAATTTCAACACTTTTCTAATTTGAAAAAAAGATACATAAATTTACACCTCCTTTGTACTAATGGGTCACCCTTGGTTTTGTAATCATGTACAAATCCATACAGCACAGGCAAACAGAAAATGTGCTGCCATGGCATGGCCACTCATCAGATGCCCTTCAAAATGAATCAGTTCACTTGGTAGGTGTCCTTGAAAAAGGATTTCATTTCAGTTGTTCCAATTCTCTGTTAATCAAACTTTCAATTCTTGCTTACATTTTAAGTAAAATTTTTCTACTGAAAACCCATATGCCAACAGCCTGATACACACATACTGTTCATCCAGGTTATTTATATTCAGCTGACAGATAGACAGTACCTTCTATGAACTAAGTACCATGACAAGAACTTTACAGGCATCAGTATGAGGACTCACCAATGAGATCTCATTTTGCAACAAATAAAAACAAATGAAGATGAACGTGCCTCATGAAATCTTAGTTCATTGTGATACCCCCTTATTCGTACACATGAGGCTTAGATCATAACAATACATGTTGGTCTGTGTTTTTACTAGTCTCAGAAATACCTTCTTCCATTGTAGAATCCTACAGTTCTCTTCTATTTGCAGTCCTCTCCCTTTGCCATAACAACTGCCAGCACATGTGGTTGCCATGGCAAGCAGAGGAGGCATTATTAAGAAAGATAAGAGCTAAGACCTTACCTTATAATTCAACCTTGGTAGTTTATTTTTTCTCTTGAGTTCTTCATATTTTATGACCTACTTCATTTGCCCATGAACTCCAAATGCTTTCCAGATGCATCTGGACTTTATCAGATAACTGGGCAACAAAGGTACTCTTGGCTTTTTCCTGGTATTCAGCAGCAAAAGAGAAAACAAGCACCAATACTACAGAATCTCCAGGCCAACTAAGAAAACGGCATGTAAAATTATTGTAAGACAAAAGAGTTAGATATTTAGCACAACCGGCTCTCTAAAAGGTTAGAAGAGAGTTTAATAATGGAAAAAACAAATAAGAAAACTGCAAGTATTAATGAAGATTTAACTCCAGATTTAAATAAGGAATTCCAAATTGCTCCCCAAATTCCAATGAAAAGCACTCTGACCATTTGAATATGTGACTTGTCAGCTCTTTTAATGAAATAAAATAGCAACCATATAGCAAGGCTGGTCCTGCAGCATCCGCCTTACCGGTAAAAACACTGCAGTTCAGAATAATCAACTTCCTTGCCCAAGATTGTCACATGTAACAAACAACAGATGCAGCTCTTTTGACCTCGAGTCTGGCACACTTCACAGCATTTTATGCTGCCTCAGCAGTATTTTTCTTCATAGATTAATTATTTCCATTTGGTACAAGGTGGTCTTTTGCCAGTTTGAATGGCATGAACAATATTTTCTGTTGCAAAACCGTCCCTGGGGAGGCTTCCTCAAGGCAGAGCTGTGATATTGCACTCCCCATCCACGCTCCTCTGAGTGCAGCCCGAAGGCATCCTTAGCCTCGCACATTTCCCTGAAAGTAAGAAGTTGTTCTTAGGTTTGATGCACATCATAAACACCTGTGAAGGTCTGAAAATGGCGACTTCTTAGTCTTAACCTCTGAGATTAAAATTTAATTGGTCCAGAGTGTAACTTGGGCCTCAGGCTCCTTAAAAGCTCCCCAGGTAATTTTGTTATGAGGCAAAGTTATAGAAGCACAGATCTAAAACTTTAAAGGAACCTTTGGTTGTGTAATAGGTACCTTTATACTGAGCAATGCATTAGAATCACTTAGACAGACAGTAAAATACATATTTCCTGGTCCTATCCTGGAAATACAAGGGTTGGAATCGTGGGTGGAAATCCCATGATTCTGATATAGTCAACAGTTGGCATTTTGCAAACTGCTGATTTTGGATGCCTAAAACATGGACAGATTAGAGAAATGGGCTATTGCAAACTTTGGGAATCACCGGAATCCTCTTTTAACTATCAGAGCCTCTAAGGAGGCTTATTTCTGAAACATAGTACCAATTATACATCACTCAGTCATCATGATTTAGCAGCTCTTACAGAAAGAGAACACACGGAATGCCCACTTGACTGTTTGATGAGAAATGCCCTGTTACAGCAGCTGCCAGGCTGTGAAGCCTGGGTTCATTCAACTCTGGAAATCTGAAACAGAAGATAATGATTACATTTACAAAAATCCACATGAGTACCATTCAGGACATAGGCATGGGCAAAGTCTTCATGACTAAAACGGCAAAAGCAATGGCAGCAAAAGCCAAAATTGACAAGCGGAATCTAATGAAACTAAAGAGCTTCTGCACAGCAAAAGAAACTATCATCAGAGTGAACAGGCAACCTACAGAATGGGAGGAAATTTTTGCAACCTACCCATCTGACAAAAGGCTAATATCCAGAATCTACAAAGAACTTAAACAATTTACAAGAAAAAAACAACCCCATCAAAAAGTGGTCAAAGGATGTGAATAGATACTTCTCAAAAGAAGACATTTATGCAGCCAACAAACATATGAAAGAAAGCTCATCCTCACTGGTCATTAGAGAAATGCAAATCAAAACCACAATGAGATACCATCTGATGCCAGTTAGAATTGAGATCATTAAAAAGTCAGGAAACAACAGATGCTAGAGAGGATGTGGTGAAGTAGGCATGCTTTTACACTGTTGGTGGGAGTGTAAATTAGTTCAACCATTTTGGAGACAGTGTGGTGATTCCTCAGGAATCTAGAACCAGAAATACCATTTGACCCAGCAATCCCATTACTGGGCATGGATATACCCAAAAGATTATAAATTATTCTGCTATAAAGACAAATGCACACACACGTTTATTGCAGCACTGTTCACGATAGCAAAGACTTGGAACCAACTGAAATGCCAATCAATGATAGTCTGGATAAAGAAAATGTGGCACATATACACCATGGGATACTATGCAGCCATAAAAAAGGATGAGTTCTTGTCCTTTGGAGTGACATGGATGAAGCTGGAAACCATCATTCTGAGCAAACTAATACAAGAACAGAAAACCAAACACTGTATGTTCTCACTCATAAGTGGGAGGCGAACTATGAGAACACATGAATTTAGGGAGGGGAACATCACACACTGGGGCCTGTCAAGGGGTAGGGAGTAAGGGGAGGGATAGCATTAGGAGAAATGCCTAATGTAAATGACAGGTTGATGGATGCAACAAACCACCATGACACATGTATACATATGTAACAAACCTGCACGTTCTGCACATGTATCCCAGAACTTAAATAATAATTTTTTAAAAATCCACATTAGCCAGGTACGATGGCTCACACTTGTAGTCCCAGCTACTTGAGAGGCTGAAGCAGGGGGATCGTTTGAACCCAAGAGTTCAAGGCTACAGTGAGCTGCCATCATGCCACTGCACTCCAGCTTGGGCAACAGAATAAGACCTTCTCTCTAAAAAATAAAAAAAAAAATAAAATAATAATTTCCACATCATTGTTCAGAAATTAGTTTCTCTTTAAAATGCTTGATGTTATTTTGCCCTCGGTGAGTCGTTTATTCATCTGGTTATCTTGACAGGATCACCAGTGATTTTAGGTTGACATAAACTTTGGCAAAACTGATTATACCCAGAGTGTTCAGTGACAAAGGTCAATTCTGTATTTGCAATAAAACGTCAGTTGAGGCCAGTCTTGGTGGCTCAAGCCTGTAACCCCAAAACTTTGGGAGGCTGAGGCAGGCAGATCACCTGAGGTCAGAAGTTCGAGACCAGTGTGGACAACATGATGAAACCCCATCTCTACTAAAAATACAAAAAATTTACCCAGGTGTGGCATTGGGTGCCTATAGTCCCAGCCACTCAGCAGGCTGAGGCAGAAGAATCACTTGAACCCAAGAGGCAGAGATTGCACTGAGCTGAGATCATGTCACTGCACTCTAGCCTCAGTGACAGAGTGAGTCTTCATCTAAAAAAAAAATAAATAAAATAAATAAATAAATAAATAAAATGTCAATCGCAACTTGTCAAAACTTCAAAAAAATGAGACAGGTCTCCCTTCAACTCCACTTACATTGCATCCTTTTTTGTGGAACCCCCTGTATGAGCTCCTTTCTATCGAGTTCTTGTTGCTAAGGCTCCCATTACTTCCTAATCAAATCCAACCCTATTCCAAAGAAACAGCCCAAACCTCATTTTCCTCTTGATATAATACACTGGAAGTAACTTTCAATGCTGCCTCTTTTAGTGAAGACATTATCTGATTTACAAAAAATACACAAGTATGTTTAACACAAATTTCCTGTTTATTATGTACCAGCATGTACTACGGGGGGACTAGAGAGAAACGAGTAAGACAAAGCCATGTTTCAAAAAGCTTGCTACTCTCCAAGAGAAACATACTAAACCAATACACATCAAGGATTGTCCTCTATTCCATGTAGACATAGCCATAATGAGGATTCACAGGCATGGGCAAGTTAGTGAAGGCTTTCATTGAGACATGACCTGACTCATAGAGGATTTACTGGAATTTTACAATTAAAAAAAAAAAAACAAGCAAAGTGCGCTCAAAGAATTTATGCTTCAGAAAACATCCACAGCAAACTCATCATTTGAAAGTTATTCATGATGACTGCCCATAGGAGACAGGGAAGATCCCAGAGGAATTTAAATTAAGAAGTTTGCAGGAGGCCTGGAGGAGGCCCTTGAATGCCATGAGAAGAAGTCAGTGCTTTTTCTTTGTTCAATTTGTAGTCACTAGGATGACAATCCCAGATTTGTGTTTTAGAGATCTATCTGGCAGTTGTATGAGAGATGCGTCTAAGCAGGTCAAGAATGAAGGTATGAGAATATCGGGTAGTTCTTATAAAAGTCCAGTTGTGCAATGATAGGAGCTCCTATTAAGTCATGGGGGACAGGTTAGGATATGAGCTGATTGACTTGAGATAGGTGTAAAAGTAAAGCAAGGATTTGGACAGTCAGGATGAAGTTAATCGAAAATTCAGATATCAAGGAAGAATACATGAGGTTTTTGTTTGAAACAGGGAGAAAGTAAAGAATTGTTCAATAATTTTTCCGAGTTTTTCCAATAAAGACGTGTAAGTGGTTGACTCTCTCTTTTTTAAGCATTTCCTTTTCCCCTGCCAGATTTTAAAGTTTCTTCAAGACTGAAATCATCTTTTACTGACTACCTGCATCTCTGATAGTGCATTGCACAGGTAGGAACTCAGAATAAATAATCAAACAAAATTACATGTTAGCGAAACCTATCAAAGTATCACGAGTGTAAAACATATGAAACAATGCAATGCATGGCCCAGTATTTCAAGTTTCACGTCGAAGAGGACAAAGTGATGCATGCCTCTGTTGGGCTTGTTGAGTACTTTTTCCTGGCTAGCTTTTCCCCAACTGGTTTGTTCATAGCCGTGAAGCTTGCAAGCCTGATTCTCTGGCTTTTGGGGAGAATACTGAGCTATATGGCATTATTAAATGAGTGTATTTCTAGCTAGAGCATACTCTGTTATTTGCAACCAAGAACCGTACTCATATTTTAAATAAAATCATGCTTTATAATGCCAAAGAGCTTATCTGGCAATAAAAGCTAATACTAATCTTCATTAATTTATTAATTCTTTCATTTACTAGAAAATATATCTATAGATTGCCTACTATGTGTTCTGCAGTATTTCTGGGGCTGAAGGCAGTCATGAGCATGACATGTGTACCCTCTCTGTCAGAACACTAAAATAGTCTAGCAGGGGAATCAGATAATAAACAACACAATTAAAAAAACAAACAAACAAAAACTAGATATTCCTAGAAGTTCTGTGAAAAAAACTAGAGGGATTAAGGGACAAACTTCAGTCAGTGTAACTTCTTTAAGAGTACTCAGTGAAGATAGCTTTGAAGAGGTGGTATTTAATCTAAGATCTAAAAAAGACACGGTGAGGAGTGCAGTAAATGGTGCAAGGAAGGAAGGAAGGGAGAGCTTGGCTTACAAAAGCCTGATCTGGAGCCTGGTAAGGGAGCAAAGTGAGCCCTAGGATGAACCTGGGCTGTCCTGACTTCCAGGCTAAGATTATAAGGTCATATTAAGCAAGACACTGACAGATTTTAGCAGCATGATCAAATTCAGCCTTTTTCTGACTGCTGTGTTTTAGAACAGCGGTTCTCAAAACTTTTGGTGCCAGAACTGGTTTTACAGAAGACAAATTTTCCAAGGATGGGATGGGGGGATGGGGGGATGGTTTTGGGATGAAACTGTTCCACCTCAGATCATCAGGCACTAGATTCTCATAAGGAGTGTGCAACATCGATCCCTTGCATGTGCAGTTCACATTAGGGCTTTGCACTCTTATGAGAATGTAATGCCACTGCTGATCTGACAGGGGATGGAGCTCAGATGGTAATGCTCGTCACCCACTGCTCACTTCCTGCTGTGCAGCCCAGTTCCTAACAGGCCATGGACGGGTACCCATCCAAGGCTGCGGCATTGGGGACCTCTGTTATTTATTTATTTATTTATTTATTTATTTATTTATTTTGAGACAGAGTCTCACTCTGTCGCCTAGGCTGGAGTGCAGTGGCATGATCTCGGCTCACTGCAACCTCCACCTCCCGGGTTCATGTCATTCTCCTGCCTCAGCCTCCCGAGTAGCTGGGACTACAGGTGCCCGCCACCACGCCCGGCTAATTTTTTGAATTTTTAGTAGAGACGGGGTTTCACCATGTTAACCAGGACGCCTGGCTAATTTTTGGTTTTTTAGTAGAGACAGGGTTTCACCATGTTGACCAGACTGGTCTCAATCTCCTGACTTAGTGATTCCCCCACCTCGACCTCCCAAAGTGCTGGGATTACAGGCGTGAGCCACCGCGCACAGCTGGGGACCTCTATTTTAAAAGACAGATTCACAGGGTGAGCACAGAAGGAAGGAAGGAAGGGCACCAGAAAGAGTCGTCTAGAGAATAGGGGAAACTGCTTTGGCAAGGCTGGTGGTTACAGAGACAGAAATCACTAACTAGGTGGATTCAACACCATTTGATGCTGGAATCTATTATGGTTTGGTGTTTGCTGGGCTGCATATAGGAGGGAGAGAGTGAAAAAATAAATAAGTAATTTTTAGACTTCTTGTTTCAGCAACTGGATAGTTTCGCTATCTCATGGTGTGAGAAATGTCGGAGGAAGGGCATTATTTAAGTTTTGGGTGAAGGAGAATGTCAAGAGTTCAGTTGAGAAAATATAAAGCAGAGACACCTGCAAGATACCAAGTGATGGTATCAAATACATAAATCTAAAGAGTGGAGAAAAGTCCAATATATAAATAGAAATTTGAGGATATTTATAAACAAGTGGTACAAAGAGCCATGGGGATGAATAAAATCACCTAGGAAGAGTATTATTCATTAGAGTGGGCAGAGAACTAAGGAAGTCCAGCATTTTAGGGCTGGGTAAAGGAGGTGAGTCACAAAAGGAGGCTACGAAGGAACAGCCAGAAAAGTAAGAGAAATCTCAGATGACCGTGCTGTCACAGGTCAAGTTATGTGAGCATTTCCAGAAGGATGTCATGGTATTTTGTTAACATTTGTAAGATAAGGAAAGGAAAGCATATAATCTAAGGGGAATGACTGGGGAAAGAGGGGAATTTAATGATATGAGAGAGTAGGATAATTAAAGAAATGAAGCACTTGTAAAGGAAAAAAAAAAAAAGTAAACAAACATGATCCAGAGCTCCTGTAGCAAAAAGAGCCTTTGTTAGAAGACAGAACAATTCCTCCATAAACAGAAAAGAAGATGAGTCCAGACTCAGACAGGTGCACAGAGTTGGGGAGGTGAAGGGGCACCCAGTGGCTTTTGTTTTTCTAATGAAGTGAGAGGCAGCGCCATCTGTGGGCAGCATGTGGCGGGAGTGGCGCAGAGGGAAATGATGGGGGATGAGCTTGACTAGAAAAACAAAAGTCTAAAATAATTAGCGCAGAGAGTGGGAGAATGAGCTTATTAGAGGAAAACCAGTAGGATTTCTTAGAATTTTTGAGTGAGAATTTAAATTATTAATCATGAGTGTACGAAGATGATATTATACTCTTTTGTCTTTTTCTAAACATTCTATAGTGGTGTTCACATTCACAGATAAAGGCATGAAGACTATATGTGAATCTAACCAAGGTTAGTGTTTTGAAAAACAAACAGAAGGAAACAATAAGCATGCGAGAGAAATGACAGTCTTTCTAAAGGGAAAGTTATTTTCAAAAGATGTAGTAGATTGGATTATTGCTTCTACCTATTCACTCTGCTTTCTTGTAAAAAAAATTATATGCAGTTGCATCATGCATGAGATTTGTAGTGTCTCCCATTGGAGAAGTATGTATCCTCACCCAGATGACATCAAGCTTGTTTGTGTGACTTGCTTTGGCCAACGGCATGTAAATGAATGTGGCATGTATCACATCTAAGCCACAGCATTGAGAGTCGTGTTTTGCCAGCCATGTCGTTCACTTTTCCATCCTTTGGGAAGCAGTTGAGTTTCTACTCACACTGCTTCTCATCCTTTAAGCCAGAAGATCAAAGGTGTCTTCATCCAACATGAAGCAGCTGGTAAGGCAAGCTACAGTTGGCCCAACGTTGTTTGGGGTAATAAACCTGAACTTCTTCATTTGCTTTGGGGCTATTCTTATCTCGACTTTGTTTCCACTTACCCAGAACTTCTTATTTGATTAGCCCATCTTAATTCAGTCTCTTACCCTTCGGACTTGATGTTAGTATTTGGTACCTTGCTGCTTGAGCTTGACTCTTGGCTCCAATGAATCCCTCAGGGACTTTTCTGGAAATTGTCCTGGCCTTTTCTTCCTCCAACCTGTCCAGCTATTCCTGCACTGTCTGGACCCACAAGCTCAGAGACAGGGCAGATTTGAACAGTTCCTGTTCTGAGGAATGCTCAAGGGGAATTGATTGTTTCTGATTGCGAAGGCTACATAGTAGGTTGTGCCTCCTCCTCAATTTAACTAGAAACAGAAGATGATACTCAGGGCCCTCAAGGAGATCATTCCAATCTGGAGAAGCTGGTTCTAATGAGATCCAGTGGCCAAGAAAGAAACTTGTAGCAGCCAATTCAAGTGGCTTCTGCCACAAACATAGCATAGATTGTCCTTGAAAATCTAGGTGCCTTGTTTTCCAAATGTCTTCTTTTGAGCTCAAGACATCAGGCTGTACTATTATGCAAATAGCTTAGAAATACAATGATTTTAAAATCAATTAAATTAAAGTCAAAATATTGTTTGAGATATGAAAAGTGTTGCAGACTGAATCATTATTAAAGGTGTTGCAGACAAATTGCATCCTTTGAAGTCCTAATCCCTGATGCAACAGTGTCTGCAGATGGGGCCTTGGGGAAATAAGTAGGTTTAGATGAGGTCCTCAGCTCTGGTCTGATGGAAGAGACACCCGAACATTTTCTTTCTCTTTGTGTGTGTGTGTGTGTGTGCGCGCGCGTGCGCCTGCATGCACCAAGGATGTCACAAAAAGGTGCCCATCTACAAAACAAGAAGGGGGCCCTGACAGAGAACCAATTGGCTAGCAACTCGATCTTGAACTTCCCAGCTCCTGGAAGTGCGAGAAATAAATTTCTGTTGTATAAACCACCCAGTCTATAGTATTTTGGTAATGTGACCCGAACCGACTAACACAAAAGGTAAAAAGAGAAGAAATGTGTTTTCTATGACAAATCTGACTCAATTTTCAGTATTCCCACTTACTGGAATTTTGTGAAAATCTTTTGGTTTACAATATTTCCTATTTAGGAAACGGTGCACCTAAGCTCAGTCATATTTTACTGCCTTCATTCATCACCTGTCCTTAATGAAAAATAAATTTAAGTAAGTGAATGATGAGATGGATCAAATTATTCTCTAGAGCTCTAGAGGGTGTTTCATGCTCCCTGGATGGTATATAAACGCCTGAACATTTGTATACAAATTGATCAAACATGCAAATCAGTAATCTGGGACTGAAAAGACACAGACATGATCTTGGAAATTGTATTTCAGAAAAAAAAAGTTAGAGTATCATGTTGGTAGACACAAAAGAACTTTGATGAAAGCAGCTGTTAAATTGTTAATTTAACATAAAGATGGAGCTGATGATTCAAAAATGATCAACTAGGTTGCAGATATTCTGCACTCTGAATAGCATAGGCTGCATGGCATTCAGCCCGCTCCTCTGCTGTCATTTGAGGCTGCATTCTATCTGCATTAGCAGAACTGTTAATAAATCACATGAGCAAGAAATGAGGAACTGAAAATCTCCAGGTGTTTGATAATGCCTCAAATATCTTCACCACATGTTTCAGAGGAGTCATGTGAGTTCAAAAACATGACTTGGTGATTACTCACTGCATTGCTCTGGCTACAGCCTAGTTAACTTCTACAGGATAAATTTAAATACCAGGTTAGGGTCACTATGATGCTTTCTTCTGCCTAGCCCTCAGGACTCTCTTTGATCCTTTGTGTACGGTAGAGATCGGTACCCATTGGTCAACTCATGGTTCCTTTGTCATAGAACATTTTTTTCCTTACCAAGTCCATATATGTTCTCATTCTCTCTCTCTCTCTCTCTCTCTCTCCCCTGCCCCCACTTCTCTCTCTCTCTCTCAGACACACACACACACACACACACACACACACACAAAGATACTTTAACTAAGATAAGAATACAATGGTAAAAGAGAAAAGTGCTTGTCTAGTCTCCAGGTTTAATATACATGTTATTATTCAAAGGACAATTCTTAATGTTATAATTGAGAAAATATGAGCTGAAGTCTGTAATTAAAACATAAACTCATTGGCATCTACTAGTAACTGATTGGGCACCAAAACTTAAAGGACTTATCAGAACCAGTCTTATAAGGCAGGTATGGTTTTCTACAAGAAATCTGCAAGACAGGGGACGTGACAACCTTTGAGATGTAAGTCTCAAATTCTGGGGGCCGTTGACATGGTGTCTGATACATCTTAATATCCTAGGAACAAAACATTAAAAGGGCAGAGGTGAGCTGATCGTCAAACACACGTGATCTGACGTTCACGACAATGTTCTTTATTCTAATCCAAATCAACTTCTTGATTGTATTTTTCTTTCTTTCTCAAACCCTTTTGTTTCTCAAATCAATATCTAAATAGAGATAATTCAACCTTGTTCTATAAGTATGTTTCCCAGGTGTGTTTTATTTAATTCTGTGCAAAAGATCAAGGGAAGGAAGAACCCTTGATACTCCGCTGAAAATATAAATATACTCATTAGCACTTTTGACAAGATGGTTTGTACAATGCTTTCAGCCCAATAAGGAGACATCATTGTAACAGTAGCACAGGACTCTCCCTGCGTTTGTGCAGAAAGGACAATAGCCAACTAATTAGTTTTAAGAGAAGACTCAAGATACCACTTGTCTACAAAGATTCCCACCAAAATGTAGGACTTGGCTCAAAACTTTCCTCTTAGAAAAAATATTCTGAGAGTTACAATAGATTCTGTTAGGAAAACATTGTCATCAGAGAACTCTCTGAATTACCTGGAGATGGAAGGAGAAGGCCCCATTCTCACCCCACTGGCTCAGTTTTTCCAACAGAACACATGTATAGACCTCTGTAAGTATTCTCCTGTATATCTGATTCAACTAGCCATTTTCCTGGTGGCATGACATTTATGAAACAGCAGGTGAAAGGCAAACATATGTGACTCCAAGAACATCTCATCAGGCAGAGAGATGACTGTGAAGAAGTGTTTAGGGGCCCAGGATTCAGGGGAAATTTTATTAAGAACAAAATCCAGGCCCTATCACTGACTCTTGTACACTTATCTTCCTAAGCCTCAATTCCCTCATTTGTATAATAAGAATCATCTTCACATTACAAAGTGGTGGTGAGAATTAGATCACATATGTCAAGTGCATATTACATAATAAATAACCCCCCAAATATTCTCTATGTATGTATGTATGTATGTATCTATCATCTATCTGTCATCTATCTATCTATCTATCTATCTATCATCTATAGTATTTAGGTCTCCCCTAAACAAATACAAGAATAAGATAGTCCTAATCTAGCTTTAGACAGTTAGGGTTTTATTGAAATCCAAATCGTTTTGATTTAACTGAATTATGAGACTTTAAAAGTAGCCACATATACATTGGTAGTATTACTAGCATCACTAGAAGAATTATATAAGAGCAATAGCAATGATAGTTCCATTTATTTTAGCTAAACAGATTGCTTCAGATTACTAGATCCAATTTTGAATTCTATTTATTAAGATATATTTAACATGTATCTTCATATCTATTATCTACCTATCTATCTATCCATCTATTTACACAGACACATATAGATATAGATGAATGCTCAGAGAAGAGCAATCTGAATAATTAAATTTAAAAGTAAAAAACTGAAGAAACTTGCATTAAGGAGAATGGTATAGAAAAAAATACTCAGAAGCACAATGTAATTATCTTCAAATATTTGTTAGACTAACATGAGAAAATGGTTAGAAAAACCGTGAAGGGTTTTATGGAGTAAACAATCTGATAGAAGCTGAGGAAAGCAGAAATCATCACAAAATTTGAGAACATTTCTAATATTTGGAAATATTCAAGATAATACGAGATGTCTTGTAAAATATGAAACCTGTTTATTGTCATTCTATTCAATAAAACTTATTAGTTGCATATTCTACTCAAGACACCAATTTAGATATTATAAGCATTCAAAGGATCTATACAATATTGTTTCTGTCCTTAATATGTTTATAATCTTGAAGCCAAAATGGTTTCTGTATAGTCATGATATAGCAAGTAGAGAGAAAGTGCTACAGGAGTGGAAAAGAAAATATTTCTGCCCTCCTTATTAAAATGGTGTGTTTCTTTCCCTGTTCCCAAAAAGAAAAGTCTCTGAAGTTCGTATGAGCATGAAACACTTTAGTTTGAGTAGAAAGAGATAAAAGGTGAAGTCAGATTTAAGAATAAGACTCAATAATTAACAAGAATAGAAGAAAGACAAGTATTTTCTATCATACATTGTTCAGTCTGCATTTTCAAAGAATGCCATTAAAAGGATGTAATTAGGGGTAATGAGGTGCAAAATTTCATGTATAAAAAATGATCTTGTTAAGGGCAGTTTAGGCAGATAGTGCAGCTAAAAAATGAATGTTAACTCTCTACTAACTCTATGCCAATATTATATATCCCTGACTTTTCTCTATATCAAATTCCAGTAGATTTTTTTAATCCAAAATTTAAATGAATCTGGTATACAAATCTCCTTTTGATCAAAATTATTTGAGGCTTTTTTTTTTTTTCATTTAAAAGTGGCCAAATCTCATCACAGTCTTGAATAGTAAGATGCCTTTTGCTCGGCTCTCATTCATTAGTCATCTTTTTACCCACATTGATCAAATTCAGGAGTCTGGAGAAAGTGTCCATCACAGAGATGCTTTCCTTCCTAACCTCTGTTAGGACGGCAGTTGGCCTGAGTACATCTCTGCAGTTGAGTCCCTCTGTTCAGCCTCACCCTCCTTAGAAAGGAGCAGAATATTCAGATCAGGGGGCTAATTCCCAGGCTTTGATGATCCTAGAACCTTTTTTCAAAATGTGTTTCTTAACTCTAATCTCATAGATTTGGTCAATGAAAAACTGAATATTTCAGCACGTAAGGTCAAAATATGTAGTATACACATCATTTTAGCTGTTATAGGAAAGCAAGCAATAGTATAAGCCTGGGTAAGTGGCAAATGTTTCCAAAATATCTTTAAAAAATTATCCTCGGCCGGGCGCGGTGGCTCAAGCCTGTAATCCCAGCACTTTGGGAGGCCGAGACGGGCGGATCACGAGGTCAGGAGATCGAGACCATCCTGGCTAATACGGTGAAACCCTGTCTCTACTTAAAAAATACAAAAAAAAAAAAACTAGCCGGGCGATGAGGCGGGCGCCTGTAGTCCCAGCCACTCGGGAGGCTGAGGCAGGAGAATGGCATAAACCCGGGAGGCGGAGCTTGCAGTGAGCTGAGATCCGGCCACTGCACTCCAGCCTGGGTGGCAGAGCAAGACTCCGTCTCAAAAAAAAAAAAAAAATTATCCTCTTAAGTTTCATATCTATTGTGACAAATCCAGTAAAACCCAAGCTGATCCTTAGTTTGACATTCACTTCAATACACATTTAATTGAATATTTCCAAGGTGAGAAGATTTACCGTGCACGAGAAAAACTCACGAATACTTTCAGACTGTGGGAGAAATGGATGAAGCTGATGATTCGTCTGCAGTGTGGTGAGTTCTTTTGCAGGTACCACAGAGTGATGTGTCACACCCCTGATGAGCTTCTAAATCCAGCGGAATGTGCAAGGCAAAGCTTTCTGATAGAGGCTACTAACTTGAACTAAAACACAGTTAGCACAATTCTTTTCTTTTTTTTTTTTTTTTTTGAGGCGGAGTCTTGCTCTGTCGCTCAGGCTGGAGTGCAATGGAACGATCTCAGCTCACTGCAAGCTCCACCTCCTGGGTTCATGCCATTCTCCTGCCTCAGCCTCCTGAGCAGCTGGGACCACAGGTGCCCGCCACCACACCCGGCTAATTTTGTTCTATTTTTAGTAGAGATGGGGTTTCACCATGTTAGCCAGGATGGTCTCAATCTCCTGACCTTGTGGTCTACTCGCCTCGGTCTCCCAAAGTGATGGGATTACAGGCATGAGCCACCGCGCCCGGCCAAGAGTTAGTACAATTTCAACATTTGTGAAAGAGCCAGGAGAAGGGCAACTCTAGCAACTCCATGATTCCATCATAGGCTGTCACAATTGCTATTTCAGAGTGTATGTTTGCAAGTCATTGTTTATTCAGATCTGTGTCAACACAACTTAATTGTGTCTTCTTTTCTGTCTGTGGAAAAAGTTTCACATTTTTATGGGAATATACAGATACTTATTGCATTTTCATTTTTGTTAACAATGGACAACAGAAAGGGTAAAAACGTGGTTCCCTCTGTTCAACTCATCTCTAAGTGTAATGCTGGAGGAGAGAGGATCACATCACGTGGAAACTAAGGTAGAACAAGAGGTATCAACAGCATCGTTTCAACCCCGGGAGGGTCACAGTTTATACTTTTCTCCATCAGCTCCTCCTCTGGTGCAGCAGGAGAATGGGAGGAGGAGATATCATCGTGTTTCCTCCTGGGCTCACTTGCCAGGGGCACCAGCTTTGCATGAATTCAAACAACAATGGCATGGACAGGTTTACAGTAAGTTATGTCTATCCCGAGAAAGAAAGTTGACAGTCAACCCACTAGCTGTGCTGGTTGCTTGCTGAGCTGCACGGAGCAAGGCCATCTTCTGAGGATCTATGAATGTGTGGCATGGTAATGATCTCACCTTCCAAGGAGCTATCATGTATTTAATGACATGTGGATCCAGGGAAACAAAAGTCATGCCCGCCGTACGGAGGGGCTTGGAACCCGTCAGTATCTCAGACAAACAGGAACATAGCATGGGGACTTTTGTTAATATCCTGTTCTCTTCTTCTTCCACCTTCAATCTTAGCATGGAGAACTTCAGTGAAACCGATCTGGTTTCAAATAAAAATTTGTACATTTTGACTATGAGGCATTTTGCAAGTTGCTTAACCTCTCTGAGGCTCAGGCCCTGGATTTGTGAGGCAGAGAAAACACTTTTTTCAAAAGGTTGATTTAAGACCATAATAAAATCATGAGCATGAGAAACTTAGCATAGAGTCTGGAACATTTCAGCCGCTCAATAAATTTTGGTTTCTGTCCACTTTCTCTACCTTTTCCTCTCCCACTAGGACTGGGGGCAGAGAAGGTCCAGTGTGTTAACCTTCAGAATCTTTTAGTTATGGGGTTTTTTTTTTTTGTTTTTGTTTTTTATGGATTTTATCTTTTGGTCTATTTGTTTGTTTTCAGAGAGATGGATGAGATCTAAAATTTACTTCTACTGTTTTCTTCCCCATTTAAAACAAATGTAAAAATCAGAACGAACACATGTTTTTCCAGTCACAGGTAACTAACAAGGAAGTATTCAGTAACTTCTTATCTCTGGGGACAAATATTACCCACAATAACCCAGAGTGAGCTGGGCGACGAGGGGATCTTTTTCCTGTATCCCCCGCCCAGTGCGATTCTAGCCATTCATTTTCAAAATGCTTCCATCTGTGGAGGAATGACCAAATTGCTGAGGTTGCCAACTAAAAACTCAGCAGGGCCCAGCGAGGTGGCTCACGCCTGTAATCGCAGCACTTTGGGAGGCCGAAGCTGGTGGATCACGAGGTCAGGAGATCGAGACCATCCTGGCTAACACGGTGAAACCCCGTCTGTACTAAAAATTTAGCTGGGCGTGGTGGCGGGTGCCTGTAGTCCCAGTTACTCGGGAGGCTGAGACCGGAGAATGGCGTGAACCCGGGAGGCAGAGCTTGCAGTGAGCCCAGATCGCACCACCTCACTCCAGCCTGGGTGACAGAGCGAGACTCCCTCTGTCTCAAAAACAAACAAACAAACAAAAACTCAGCAGAACTAGTTCATGGATATAATGTGCCATCTTGAGGAAATCCACACCTTTTCTCTCTCTCTCTCTCTCTTTTTTTAGTTCAGGTATAGTTTAGAAGGCAATTTAAATTATAATTTTGGTTAACAGATTAGCATTAATTTGTATATATCCTATACTGACCACTAAACTTTGGGCCTGGTTGCCCAGTACCATCTGTTTAATTGCCACTTCCATACGAATTCTTCAGTTTTGATATTTCTTTCTCGTCTCGTGTGCATTTAACATTACAATCCCTATAAATGCTTCTTTTAACGTGGCTGAATATCTGTAAACACACATGTCATTTATATTTTTGGTGGAATTTTTTTTGTTCACATGCACCCTCTACTCCTTGTACGTCTCAAAAAAGAAAGTGTGACACGTTTTTATCAATACAGTGCTTTATTTATTGGTATAAAAACTATTAAAAATAAGTACCTATTTTAAGTGTTTCTGTGAAATATAAATAATGCAATAAAATGAAAACCGAAATATCTGTAGAACTCAAAATATGCTAAGTATACAAAGACTAGAAACCTTATAAAGGTGGCAACATCTTCTAGACACTTTCAAGACCTTAATCACCCATGATCACTTGCCTTCCTCTTCTTTCATTATTTCTACTTGCAATCCATCAGACCTGTTTCAGTGAGAACTCGGGTAGATCTAAATGTCTTTTCCATTTTATACTCTGTTTTATCATATAAATTTTCAGAAATGCAAAAACTGTAGTGTGAAATTCTGTGATTTTGAAATGTTTAAAGTTAGTATAGTATGTTACAGACCTATTTGATTATTAACTAGGGCCAATAATCTTAGATTAATTCAGATATTAATTAATGCAAACATGGGTTACCGTGTTTGAATCTGGTTGCTCTAAAGTTTTCTAATTAGTTGTCTTCCCTGAAACAGGAGTGCATCCAAGTGATTGATACAGCCTTTTCCTTTTGTTTTTAGTATTCTGGGCCTAGACTCACAGTGGTTCTTAACATTAGCCACTCATTAGACTTGGAGAAGTCTAAGGAGTATTACCCAAGTCTATGCATCCAATATATAGTCAAGTGAGAGCTCCCTGGATCTGGAGAAAGGAGGAGAGGCGGTAATCTAGAAACAGCTCTATCAGGAGTGGCCATTCATTGAGACAGGGGAATCGTAGACATGAAGACTGAGAGATTTCTTTAAGAGAACTTTCACTTCTCTTTTGTCATTTCCCAAAGGGTTCCATTTGTAAACCAAAGCTTAAGAATGCACTTTGGTCATAAAGGTAAATGTGCAGTTTCTTATGTCCTCAGGGACCATTCTGAAAGCAAACTGTCAAGAGCAAAGAGAAAGTCAGAGGTGAAAAAAGTGAGGCCGGTGCCCTTGCACTGACTTTCCTCATGGACTCAAGGACTTAGCCAATGTAACCTGGACACCGAGACGTTCCCAAAAATAAGACCGAGGGTGACGGTGCTGCTTCATTGAGGACAAATGCAATTAAATGAAATCAATTAAAAAAAAATTTAAATAAAAAATAAGCCAGGTGTGGTGGCTCACTCCTCTAATCCCAGCACTTTGGGAGGCCGAGGTGGGCGGATCACGAGGTCAAGAGATTGAGACCATCCTGGCCAACATGGTGAAGCCTCGTATCTATTAAAAATGCAAAAATTAGCCAGGCGTGGTGGCACGTGCCTGTAGTCCCAGCTTCTCGGGAAGCTAAGGCAGGAGAATCCTTTGAATCCAGGAGGTGGAGGTTGCAGTGAGCCAGTGAGCCAAGATGACACCACTGCACTCCAGTGTGGCGACAGAGCGAGGCTCCATCTCAAAAAAAAAAAAAAAAAGTAAATTAAATTAAAATTAAAATAAATAAATAATAAAATAAACCACTGTCAGGCGTTGTTCCAGGCCCCAGAATTCCAGGAGGGAGCAGTTCTCATGCCCGTCACCAGGTGGCAGAGGAACTTTGCATCCAGTCCTCCCGGGCGTCCCTGGGGCAGCACCTCTGGCTCAGGAAGCAGAAGTTGACTGAAAATTCAAGGAAGTGCAAACCTAACAGTAAAACAGAAATCCTGTCACTCTGCAAAGCTGGACTCCAATTCAGAAAGCCAGGTCTCAGTCTTGGACCTTAGGGGTTTGGATGCTTTGGGAAAAGTAATTTCAGTGGAATCATAGGGGTATCACTCCATGGTTAGAAGCAAGCTCGGTCCCAGTGCAGTGTTGTAGTTAAAGAAACAAAGCCTAATGTGTGAAGTCTAACTTCACTTAGAAAAATAGTAAGTTAATAGATCTAAGTGTTTAAATTATTTAAATGTTCATGGAAGAAGACACCGAATCTTGATTGTTCCCATGGTTTCCCCAAATATTACACAGTCAATGATATACAACAGAAGTTGGATCTATATTTGTAATGGAAAGAAAACAGCACCCAAAATACTGACAAAGGAAAATAATGGAAAAGGCACAATTTGTTCCCTTGGTTTGGCGTGGAATGTAGTGGAAAGAGCATAAGCTTTGACCCAAGGTAAATCTGGGTTTGAGTGTCTACTTTGCCACTTCTCTAGACCTTTCAGCAAGAGCTCTTACTCAGTGGCTCTAGGACTGTTTACTCGGCTTTAGAATGAGGGCTAGTGTGTGCATTAAAGCTTGTAACTCAGAGTTGCTGCAAAGATTAAAGAAAACAAGAAGTAAAATACATGACAGGTAGTGAGTGTTCAGAAACCTTTAGATCTCTTCCCATCAAAATTTCAGCGTGAGAAAAGTATTCTCTGGTGCTAAACCACCAACTCTGACTTTGAGACTAGAACCATGCAAAATTGTTCTGTGACCTGAAAATAATTTTCCAGATTGTGGAAATCACTGGAACATATGCTGTGGTCATCTGGCAAATTCTCTTTCTAACATTTGTGACTGAGTGCCCCTTTTAAGTACCTCTGAGAAACGCGGGAAGTTGGTTTCCCATACATTTCAAATAATGTTCTGTGAACACAGTGGCATTAGGACATTCTGGGAAAACTCATGATGTCCTCAGCAATTTACAGAGTTAGCTTGAATCTCTGTGACACCGAGGCTTCTTTAATCATAAAGTCACAGTGAGATGATTGGACCTGTCAGAAGTACAAATGTTGGGAATCTGCTCTGAATAAAGTGTGCCTTTGATAGTTTCCATTTAATATAATGTTACATTCAAGAATTAAGAGACTCCTGAGTAATTTATCATTTTGCAAGTATAAGTGATCACTAATAATACCGCATTGTTATTTATTAACATTTATGCCCACCACAATTCTATTATGTAAATAACATAACAGATTGTCCAACTATATATTTAATACTTGGGGTATTTATTACTAATAACTGAGCATATATGATGATGCACAATGAGGAATGAAGATGAATGAGAATTTTAGCTTACTGAATATTTTATGGATGAAACGTACATTGGATATTTTGAGGGAGATGTCCAGGCAGTATCAGTGCTGGATTTTGTTTTCCCAGGACAGGATTAGAAAACAAAGCCTGACTTGTGTGAGAGTCATAACCAGTTCTGGAAATGCACAAAAGCACTATTAAGGCCGAGTATGGACTCTAGATCATCAAAGCTATATAGTAGTCATTCATTCATTCATTCACTTAGGACATGCTTATTTGTTATAGGCTAGGCATTAAGAATATAACAATCATCAAAAAAAAGATATTATCAGCCGGGTGTGATGGCTCATGCCTGTAATCCCAGCACTTTGGGAGGCCAAGGAGGGCGGATCACCTGAGGTCAGGAGTTCAAGACCAGCCTGGCAAACATGGTAAAACCCTGTCTCTACTAAAAATACCAAAAAATTAGCTGGGCATGGTGGTGGGCACCTGTAATCCCAGCTACTCTGGAGGCTGAGGCAGGAGAATTACTTGTGTCCAGGAGACAGAAGTTGCAGTGAGCCAATATTGTGCCTTTGCACTACAGCCTGGGCAATAAGAGCAAAACTCCATCTAAAAAAAAAAAAAAAGATATTATCATCAACAAATACTAAACAGAAAAACCCTTACACAACTAAGTGGAAAATCCCCAATTGCAATGAGGAAAATGAAGAGAGTGTTCAGGGAAATTGTGGAAGTTCCATTAAAAAAAATTGCAGAAGTTCCGTGTATACGCTGAAGTGTGAAGGATGGCTAGAGATAAATTACCAAAGAATTAGGGATAACATGTTCTAGGCCTGGGGTTGGGCACAGTATTCCTTATTTTTATGTTGTAGATTCAGACAGATGTGTTCAAATACTACTTATTATCTTTGTCATATTAGACACCTATTAGCTTTGTCATATTAAAAATATACTTAGCCTGTTAGCCTCAGTTTCCAAATATCTGAAACAAGGTTAATAATTACAATCTTAACATCACAGAGCTTTAAAGAAAAAAAGATGTGTAGATTTCCCTACTATAATGTCTGCACATAGTAGGTACCTACATAATAAATGCTGATTACAAATATTTTATTTACTTCCTCATTTTTACTCAACAGGATCCTACACCTACCCCACTCCACATTCTCCTTGACTCTAGCTTCTCACAGAAACTACACGTGCCATATTTTTCTGAATATAAGATAGGGAAATTTCTCTTATCTCCTCTTTTTGGGGGTTTCAGATTAATCTAACAAAAGGCTTGATAACAAACAAAAATTCTTGACTTAAAGAGAAATTCACTGATGTTAATTATGACACAGGCCGCAATCCCACCTCCCTTGGTGCAAATAAATCCTCCCTGAGGTTTGCGATGAAGTCTGCCTGCAGTATTTCCTTCTGCAGCAGTGGAGATCTATGCCAAGTCAGAGGGAATTTTCCCCTGTGCTTCTCTCTCCTGGCCATTCATCACCTAAACAATCCTCTCCAAGCTTCTAAGGGACTGATTGAGGGCCTGTGGGAAGTTGCATCTACCCAGTGTGGGCCTCCGTCCAGTGGTGTCTGGTGGCCCTGGGCCAACTGCCCCCATCTGGTCCTCGGCATGCTGACTGGGGGGAAGAGCTTCACCAGGATAGAGTCTCAATGATTTAGGACGATCAGAGTCATATTCACTCAAATCCCAGTTGTAATAAGGAGACCGCCTTCCTCCAGCCCTGCTCCAGCCTCTGAGAGGGAAAGCAGGTTCTCCTTCTCCCTACGGTACATCCCCCTGGGGGCCGCTGCCAGACCTGCCATGTCAGATGGACTCCATTAACCCTGGTGGTCAAGAACTTCAGCAGTGCCTGAGCCAGGGGAAAGCCAGCCTTGGAAGCTGCCTGGCAGCAAGCCCGATCCCCCAAGAGCTGCAGAGACCCCCACAGAGCCAAGGCTCAGAAAATTGAAAACACGAAGAGTGGGCCCGGGTTCTTTTACCTTTGATTTGATGGAGAAGGACATCTGCTGGCAGGAAATCAAACTCAGTGTTGCAGATTTCTCTTTTCAGAATGTGGAACGTACCAAACCAAACATGTCACACAGTTGGATGGCCTCTCACTGCTTGGGAGGAAAAAATGATGGGGCTTTGATGACCCAGAAAAAAGGGATGACCTCCAGGCTGCCCCGTTATAGTAAAAAGTTACTCTGATGGTCAGAAGGGGCACTTGTCCTGGTACTGCAGCCTCAAATGCTTCAAAATGTTATAACTGGATTCATGACTTTTTCAGTTTTTTTTTGTTGTACTTTTCCAGTACTTAATATAGTATATTTAAACTTTAAATAATACAGTTGCTTCCTGCCCTCACTTTTCTCCTATTCAGACATTGGTGCTATCCCATTGTTCCCCGTGTTCCTTCCTGGATCTAGAGCGGCTCCTATTTATAATGGGGCATAATGGGTGTCGCGTGTCTTCAGGCACACGCAGGCTGCACATGTGCAAGAAAAACAGTTCTCACAGCAATCCTCTCCTCTGCATTCAATCTTCATCATGTGCTTAAGAGAAATCATGCCTTGCACCAGGTCTGAAGGACACCTGGGAGAGATACTGAATCTATTTCGGCAAACTCAAATGTTTTATGGGGACAGCCAGGCGGTTATTTTCCAACACAAGCCCAGGCGTGGCCCACATCATCAGCCTCTCCCGTTTCTCACCCGAGCACTGCCTTCCTCATCGACTTTCAGGCTGTTTCCCTGAAATATCTTCCCGTCCCCCAAACCATTTCCATTGAGCCTGGCCAGGCACTTGGCGTTATCTACTCAAACGTGTTGGCACTCAGCGATGCCCTCAGGTTTCAGCCACTCTAATTTCTGTATGCCTTGAAGTCATTTATGAGACCGTCTAAAATTTTATAATATTTATAAAAATATTTTATAAAAATTATAATATTCTCTCTTCTTCTGATTTCCAGATAGTCACAGTTGTCTGTCCTCTTCTCTTTAGCCCCGTACCACGTATTCCCCTTTTCTCCTCCAGAGCCAAAATGCTTGCACGTTCCCGTGGGTCCTTCAAGTAGCTGGGATTTCTGAGAAACCAAACAAGTTAATGTAGTAGCTTGAATGTGGGAGCCAGGATAGGATTGTCCAGGGAATGCAGAGAACTATAAAACGCTGATGCTGTGCTCTAATGCTTGAACTCCTCCAAAATGCACATTGAAACTAAATCACTCTTTGGTGGTGCTAAGCGGGGAGGGCTTAAGGAGGTGATGAGGTCCTGAATTCTATTCTCATGAATAGAACTCTCTATTCTCATGAATAGAATTAGTGCCCTTGTAAAAGGGGTTGCAGGGAGCGGCCTTGTCTCTTCCACCACGTGAGGACACAGCAAGAAGGCACCCTCTAGGAAGCCGTTTTTTAGCTTAGATTCCCAGAGTCTGAGGAGACTTAGCACAACCTTAGGGAGCAAGATTGAGGGAAGAAAATAGCTCAGCAGAAGAGAAGACGTCAAGATGAGGGTGCACTATGAAGCTGGAAGCCACTGAGTGCAGGCAGGTTGCCAGGTGCCTGGGAAAACTGACGCTCTGGGAATTGTTTCCCAGGACTATCCCTCTGCAAAGAGAAAGAAGAAAGAGTTTATCCATGAGATATCTGTAGCCTCCCTTTCCAGGTTGTGCATTTGTCGCCCCTCATTTCTGGGTTGTGCTAAGCAAGGATATTTTTGGTGTGCCAAAATTTCATCATCAAGAAGGAAGCCACAGGCAGGAGGTGAGAGGCTAATGCATCCAAGAGGCAGGGTTCTCTCAGGAACACACACATAAGCTCCATGATGAAGCCAAAGCAGGGACTTCTGCCCATGCCTCCCTTGTGATGGAAACTGCAGCCCTGAGAGCACCCTGCAAGAACTGCTCAGGTCAAAGGGCACATCCCCCCAGCGTGCACCGGGGCAGCACATGACTCCTGGACAGTGGCTATGCTACAGTAAACTCCGGCTCCACCTGGCTCTCTCTTTGCTACCCAGTTCCTTCCTTCTCAATACCACCAGCACATTCCCCCTGTCAACCAGGTTAGCGCTGAAACTGTGATGAGCACTTCATGCTTTGTTTCTGTCTTCAGTAAGTTTTATGTCATGTCGTTCACAATATGAGGGAGTGTATAACCAATAAAGATGCCAAGACAATCCGTCCTCAGTGCTAACTGCCTGGCACAGGAGCCAGACGGGAAGCGTCCCATAGGGCCTGAGGAACTCATCAGGAGGAGGGAGATAAACCCGGGGGTTCCTGTTCCCTCTCACCCCGATCAGTCTAGACTCCCAGAAGGCAAAGGGCAAACTGTGTTCCTCCTGGGCATTTTTTGCACTCTGTGTCCTTTTTTTTTTTTTTTTTTTTTTTTTTGAGACGGAGTCTCGCTCTGTCGCCCAGGCTAGAGTGCAGTGGCCGGATTGCAGCTCACTGCAAGCTCCGCCTCCCGGGTTTACGCCATTCTCCTGCCTCAGCCTCCCGAGTAGCTGGGACTACAGGCACCCACCACCTCGCCCGGCTAGTTTTTTATATTTTTTAGTAGAGACGGGGTTTCACCGTGTTAGCCAGGATGGTCTCGATCTCCTGACCTTGTGATCCGCCCGTCTCGGCCTCCCAAAGTGCTGGGATTACAGGCTTGAGCCACCGTGCCCGGCTTCTGTGTCCTTTTTTCAAACTATCCATTCCTGATAGTTTAATACCTAAAAGATGGTTTCATTTATTGCAGCGTGTGTAAGCAATATCAGAAAAACACAACCCGACCCTTTGAAAATAATTTTATCTCTGGGCTATGTGATGTGGAAATGAAAGGAAAGCTCATTCTAGAGTATAGGAGAAATAGGTAAGACTACTGTCCTCTTGGTGTGACCATACGGCTTTGTCAGTCACACAGTCTGATGATGTCAGTGCGTTTCATCTCAGTACCCAGTGATGTGCTGTGTTACCTCATGCCACCAGACAGACATCCCTGGCCGCACAGGGCTGACGCACACTTCCACTCTGGGCTCAAGGCAGACGCCCTCCATTGCCCTCCATTCTAATGACGAAGAGGTTTGGAATTCAGGGATAAACTGGAAGCATGAAAAATGAGCAGCTGGAGAGAGCCCCATCAATGAAGAAAGAGTTAGCCCTGGCTGGGGGTGGGAATAAGAGTTTCAGGCACCCTCATCTTATAGACAGGCTCTGTGAGAGGCACCACAACAAATTCTCCGAATTTGCATTGCAGTTCTTCAAAGGATTCCTCCAATGATATCAGAGTGAGAAGGTTTTCAGGCTGATGAATGGGGAATATAGATAATGCTAAGTCCCCAGAGGCATTACATAAATGGCTTTTATTCAGATTTCCTAAAAATAGCACTATTCATTGCTTTTTTTGTCTCACATTATTAAAGTACTGTAAGTTCACTTTTAAAATGTTGCAAAAAAGTACAAAATTATGAAGACTATAGAAATGACCTATGATTTCACCATCAAATAAGTATCCACGTTTTTCTATTCATCTAATTATGTGTGCATAAAACCGTGTTAAATATACAATTTTACATCTTATCTATTTCATTTAAATTATATCATTAGCATCTTTCCTATTCAGCTAGGCATTGCTTGAAAACCTCATTTTAATGTCATTTGCATATTGTTTTATTGAGCCACAATTTACTGATCATCATGTGTGCGTGTGTATGTGTATGTGTGTGTGTTTCTGATTTTTCTACAAATAGGAAATTCTTGATCAATGAGTATAGTAGAGATATGATTACTGCTTTTGGAGGAAAATCTGACCAAAACAAGAAAAGACAGAAAAGCCCCCATGGGGCTGAAATTCAGAACAGAATGTCTCCTTCTCCGTGAAGGAGCCCGGACAAGCCATCAACATTTTGGGATAGTGCCAAGGTGAAGCCTCCATTGATAACTGGCTGGAGTCCGGGCAGGGTCAGAATGGCACAGGCAAGTGTTCCATGGCACAGAGGTCTGGAAATTCTCCCTTGGGGCACTGGATCACAGGGATGGGGACAAGCAAACCCCGCCAGCTGTGCTGAAGTAGTGCATGCATCTCCAGAGCTGGGACAGGGTGAGGACTTTATTCTAAGACCCTAGGAGGGAGGGAGAGATACTAATCTTTATTCCCATGACTAAGATGGGCTTGGAAAATGCTCATCAAAGCGAAGAATGAGATTGTCCTATATGCCAGGGACACTTACAAGATGCTTCACAGATATTAACTCATGCAGCCCTCATGACCACCCCTGAGGTTGGGAGGTGGTGTCATCCTCAAAATACAACTGAAGAAACTGGGACGCAGAAATACTGAGTGCTTTGCTGAAGGTCACCAAGCAAGGAAAGGAGGGAGGTGGGATTGAAACACCAGGTGACCTAAGGCTCTCCTGCCTTTCTCCCCATCACCAAGCACATAGCATGGGGCCTGACTGGATCTGCAGGAGGAGATCGAGGCCTGAGGGAAGGGAAATGCTGTGGAGAGCAAAAGCAGGAGAGCCCTACCAGAAGCAGGTGCCTGTGCCTGGAGGAGCACCTTCGAAACAAAATCCAAAAATACCACATCTCTGATTATGGTTCAGAAAGATTCCCACTTGGGTGTGGGTTTATGTAAGTGTGTCTGTGTGTGCTTGTGTGTAAGTGTGTGTGTGTCTGTATGAATGTGTGTATGTAGGGTGCTGGAAAGGGCAAGGTGATGATCCCTCTTTCTAGGTTCCTGCAGTGGTTCTTCCCTGCACCTCCCATGGCAGCAAGAATGCATGGTTCCTCTCTGACACCTTCCTAACTGCAGACTCCAGGATCCAGTGGGCCGTGGCCAATGGAGCCCCTGGGAGGCACAGCTGCCTAAGCCACAGGTAGCTGTCAGAGGGGCTCGGTGTCACCCTCCAGAGAACAGTCCTCCTCCCATTCTTCTCATCTGCAGCAGTCAAGGGTGAGAAGGAGCCACGCAATGATAGAACAAAAGCAGAAAGCTCACCAGACCGCAAACCAACCTCAACCAGCTCCTGTCTAAGACATGATTAAAGAGGTAATCTTCCTCAAATCCAACGAAGGGTGTTAGAGATGGCGACACTTCCTGGCTTACAGAACACAGCCTCTGTACAGTGATTGCCTTGCTTGGATATTTTTAGCACGATCAATATAATGACTTTACTTATAGGTGCTCTTTTGAAATTCAGCAAAAAATATTGTTACCAGACTGCTTCCAGGAAGCAGGCAATTCTCTGTCACAGCTATCGGAGAAGCACTTTTTAAATGTTATTTTCTGTATGAGGGTATAAAATGATTATACCTCATCCTAATCCAACCCCCTACCTGTGTCTTTACCAGACTGTAGGAACAGTCTTCTGCTTCTGGAGTGATAATTATTATGTACTGCTAGTCACGTCATCAGCACACCACCAGATCAGCAGTGCCAGAAAGTGTCCAGAGATGTATGATCAGCTTCCATTTAGCTTTCAAGAATGGAGAGTCCTGACCACTGAAGACTAAGTCCAATGATCTCCCAAAGTCCATCCCACCAAGTACTAGAGTAATATACCAGCAACTTTTACATTAGCAACGTTTCCATATCTAAGCCCAATTTTAAGAGAAAATAACACTGCTGGAGAAATCAGCGAACTAATCCAGGTAGGCTTTATTTCTACTGAGTTATAGAAAAATATATAAAACACTAATCAAAAACCAATATATCTTAGAGCCCTCAGGGTGATGATGATTTAGATGATAATGTTTTCATGTCCATCCATAAGAAGCTACCTGGGGGACCAGGCGCTGTGGCTTGCGCCTGGAATCTCAGCACTTTGGGAGGCCACGACAGGCGGATCATGAGTTCAGGAGTTCAAGACCAGCCTGGCCAACATAGTGAAATCCCATCTCTACTAAAAATACAAAAATTATCCAGGCATGGTGGTGTGTGCCTGTAGGCCCAGCTACTCGGGAGGCTGACGAAGGAGAATCACTTGAACCCTGGAGGTGGAGGCTGCAGTGAGCCGAGATTGCGCCACTGGACTCTAGCTTGGGCAATGGAGTGAGACTTCATCTCAAAAAAAGAAAAAAAAAAAGAAAGAAAGAAAAAAAAGAAGCTGCCTGGACTCAGGAAAATGTGTCAGCATTTTGACCTTTAGGACAATGTATATTCTTCACTTTGCCTGAAATTTATTCTTACTGTTAATAAATCTGCTCAAAACTTATCTCCTCTATGAAATTCTCTCTCTGTGTGTGTGTATGTGTATGTCTGTCTGTCTTTCTGTCTTTGTTTCTCTCTCCCTCTCTCTCTCACACACACACACATACACACAAACACACACACAGTTTGCCTGCCCCGTTCCTACACCACGTATTCTTCCTTAACTCCAGTCTCACTGTTTATAATGCATTATTTGTGCGTTTGTTCTCTGCAATCTATTATATTTTTTATTGTTGTTGTAAGAACACTGTTTATGTCTCTACAGGCTTATATAACAACGGACCATAAACTGGATGCTTTTAAATAACTGGAATTTATTTCTCATGGTTCTGGAGGCTGGAGGTCCAAGATCAAACTGCTGGCAGATTCTGTGTCTGGTGAGGGGCCATTTTCAGGTTCATAGACCGTACTTTCTTACTGGGTCCTCATGTGGTGGAAGGGGCAGGACAGCTGTCTCTGGGTCCTCTTTTATAAGGACACTAACGCCATTCACGAGGGCTCCACCCTCATGATCTCATCACCTCCCAAAGCTTCCACTTTACGTGAGGAGTTCAGTTCCACCATAACAAATTTCATGGGGACACTATCATTCAGACCATCGCATACACTTCACATGAGTTCTACTCTCTAAATACATTTTTAAGTGCAGAATAAAGTACTGTTAGCTATAGGAACAATATTGTTCAGTAGATCTCTAAAACCTATTCAGCTTATATAATTGAAACTTTATGCCTGTTGAACAGCAACTCTTCTTGAAGGCAAGAACTTTCGTTTGGGTGCAGGGGCTCATGCCTGTAATCCCAACCCTTTGGGAAGCCAAGGCTGCAGTGAACTAGGGACACACCACTGCGCTCCCGTCTGAGCCACAGAATGAGACCCTGTCTCAAAAACAAAACCAAACAAAAACCAAATAAACAAAAAATGACTTTTTCTCACTCTTTCTATTTCATTTAACAAGCATTTCTGGCCGGGCGTGGTGGCTCAAGCCTGTAATCCCAGCACTTTGGGAGGCCGAGACGGGCGGATCACGAGGTCAGGAGATCAAGACCATCCTGGCTAACACGGTGAAACCCTGTCTCTACTAAAAAAATACAAAAAATTAGCCAGGCGAGATGGCGGCGCCTGTAGTCCCAGCTACTCGGGAGGCTGAGGCGAGAGAATGGCGTAAACCCGGGAGGCGGAGCTTGCAGTGAGCTGAGATCCGGCCACTGCACTCCAGCCTGGGTGACAGAGCGAGACTCCGTCTCAAAAAAAAAAGAAAAAAAAAAAAAAACAAGCATTTCTGAACATTTACAGTATGCAAATGACAGCTAAATCGGGAATATAAAACCACTATTCTGAAAGAGTTGATAATCTAAAATGGTAGAAAGAAAAAATAATTTTATTCCAGAAAAATATATTGTGTGGAATTTGTCTCCACATAGGGATAATGCACAGATCACATTTACTTGTTATATTCACATGATGATTGCAAACTTCATACGATTTTTTTTCCTTTGAAACTTAAAAAATTTGCTCAATAGATAGTATGTTTCTTGTCGAAGGAAACAAAGTCTCTATTATTTACCGTTTCTATTACCAGTGCCCAGTAGGAAGCAGGAATAGAGTGAGAATTCCATAAATAACTGCTACCTGAATGAATGAAATTACAATTTTATGCATGTCTCCACTGATAAGACATATTTGCATGTTGGCCTATCACATAGAGTTTTACTTTTAATAAATGGTTTGGACTGAAATACTTCAAATAAAGAGAAGTGCAGCATCTTGAAAGTTCTTTAAAACGATCCTTTCTCTTTGGGTTGCCAGAGGATCAAATAATTCTCCTACACTCAAGTAAAGAATCAGACTACTCTCTTTTATCTTCATTTAGATATTTCTCTAATACATTCTCAATGCTTCCTTTTCAAACCTAGACTTTGATGACAACATTACTTCTCATTTCCTTGTAAGCACAAGTTGGCCCTTTTAGATGCCATGAGTGTTTGCCAATTGAAGTTCCTTTAGATGCCTGAAACAACTAATTTCTCACTTGGGGTATAAACCTTTATATTTATTGTCACTGATTTACTGGATGAATTGTGTTCATATTCTCTTTTTGTAATCTTCACAGAAAGAAATTAAGATTAGATGCTGCTATTTCAAAGGTGATCCGAACACCCTGCTGTTTTCATCTTTTACAATATTTAGGATGCCACCTCCCAATAATCTGTTTGTAAAAACTAATCAATTATCAATGACATGTCTTTCTCATGAATAATTAAAACAAACAACAATACAAAGGAGGGTTCTACCAGAAACCAGTACATCGCTTCAAAAATCTTAAGAGTGCTTTGCAAAAGCCCATATGAAATGCCTAATTCAAAGAAGCTTGAGGCTTTTAATTCCAGGTCGACTCTGCCTAGAATACAATCAGAAGAATTTCTGATTCCCAGTTCCCTGTGGCTGAGATTCCCCTTGGGAATGAGTTTATTGTTTTGGAAGACAGGAGTGCTTTTTGGTTCCAGCAAGGCTCCGTTTGGCAAACTAGTGGGCCAATGAATTTTGTGATGTCCTAATTAAAAAACAAAATGGGCCAAGTGTGGTGGCTCACACCTGTAATCCCAGCACTTTGGGGGGCAGAGGTGGGAGATCACTTGAGGCCAGGAGTTCAACACTAGCCTGGGCAATGTAGCAAGACTCCAACTCAAAAAAAATTTAATAACGAACGAAACAAAACAACACTACTTAAATTTCTTTAATTACTGTGTACTCGTCATTAAAATAATGCAAATCACTGTACATTTTCCTGCAAACCATTTTTAATATGAAAAATCTGTGAAAAAGTAAAAAAAAAACTATGAAGAATTTAGTTTAAAATTTTAGTTCTGACTCTTTTTAGCTATGAGAAGCTACTTGAGTTATTTAAGCTTTCTTTAATTTCTTGATCTGCAAAATCCAAATAAGAATGCCTATTTCATAAAACAGTTAGAAAGCCAAAATGAGAGAGAGGCATGAAAAAAATCTTTGAAAAATAGAACTTCTTTTCTCTTTGTGTCTAAAGAGCATATAGGGTGTGTGTGTGTGCATGCATGTGTGTGATTGTGTGCATGTGTGTGATTGTGTGCATGGGTGTGTGATCAGTTTGTAATGACTCAGGTCAATTTTTCACTTCTTTTCCACTTGTTAAATGAGATATGAGACTTGTAGTAATGACCCAGAGGACTCTAAAGTACTTTCTTCATCTCTTAAAAAGATCAGATTATAAATTACAAATTCAAGAATTACAGTTGTTTCCTGAATCTTTTCATATATTTGGAAAGTATTTATTAAAAGCCAAAAATGTGACAATTATTATGTATTCTGTATGTAAGATACTTGATAGTGTTATTTTAATTAGAATATTTACCTTACCACATTCTGGTCCATCAGGATCATGTTATTTTATGAGTCATTTGTTCCCTGACAAAGTCAATAAGACATATTGTGCACAACAATGAGAATAAGCAAAGCAATGATTCATTCATTACTGGATACTTTACCCACTCTCAATCCTGCGTCACTATAGAATCCTCTAGAAAGCTTTCAAGAAAATTAATGCATAGGTCACATCTCAGACCGAGGGAGATCTTGATGGTAAGACCCAGATGTTGAAATTTCCTAAACTCTTAACTGGATTCTTCAATGTATAGTCAGAGTTGAAAACCACTGCTCTAAATGTATTGTGTAAACCTGCCTTCTTCCCAACTAGAATAAAACATTTTTAACAACAAAGTCAAGGCATTATGTTATCATTATATCCCCTTTTACCTAGCACAATTCCTAGCACAAAATTAGTAACTAATAAATGTCTGTGAAAATAAGTGTTTTAATATTGATGGTCTCTGCCAACAGGATTTTAAGTCCCTGGATGGTCAGGAATTTATAAAGTCTCAAACATACTAAAGTACTCTGTAATTGGCTAATGTTTATAAGTGTTTCTTGAGGCTACTATAGTCCAATTTCAGGCAATCAACTACTTTGAGAAACGCTTCATAAATGAAGAAGTTTGGGTGGCCAATCTTTGGAATGCAGACACATAAGTATTCTGGATAATACAGCATGACTCTGCAAAAGAATAATTTTGTTTTAGTCTTCCTTGAGATTTTAGTACTTGGCATTGAAGATAATCAATACAGGTATATAAGATGAATATATGAGTAAATAACCAAATAAGTAGAGAAAGTATATTTTCACACAAAAGGTAATTTTTTTTCTTTTGCAGAGGTGTGAAATGCTGTGACTTATATTTTAACAAGAACATTCTGGGGACTGTATTAAAAACATTGTGAAGTAGGTCAAAGACAGAAACTGAGTAAAAGCAGGAAGATTGTTGCAGTCTTCCAAGAGAGATGATGATGGCTTGGACTGTGGAGGTGACAGTGTAGTGGAAACAGTGGTTGGAGTCTGTGCATGTTTTGTAGGTAACACCTACAGCTTGTATTGGAATTGAATATTCAGTGTGAGAAAAAGACAAGAGTCAGGGATAATCCACAGCTTTTGTGACTCAAGGTACTAGGATTAAATTTGCCAGAGACTTAGATGATAAAAAACACAAGATGTCAGTGTTTGCGGGGAAGATCAAGAGCTTCATTTGGGGGAGGTTATGTCTGCATACTTAATAGCATAGATGAACTAGAGAAGGAGACATAAACCTGGCGGGGGTGCCTCAGAATACAGAAGGCGTACGAAGCAATGAGATTGGATAAAACCAGCGAGGAGTGGCAAGTGTAAGTAAAACAGTTATTCTCAGGTTTCCTTTTCATTTTTATACTCAATGCTTTTTCAAGGCTTTTTAACATATGTATTTATAATATATTATTCCATTTTATGCATCATTTATTAACTTAACAATTATGCCTACCAAACACATGGCATTCACAGATTTAGTATTTCCAAATAAGACCGTATAGGAATCCAGAAGGTTCACAATGTGTAGAAATGTGTCATTTTGTGGAGGCCTGGATATTAACTTTACACTGTATATCTAACATGTAGGAACAAGTCACGAAGCCTAGTTAGCCCATGCCCTTCTTAACCCACCCTTGCTTTTTGATACTCATACACCTTGGTAACTCTGGTTATATCAGTGTTAGGAATTTTGCCCATTTCTGGACTTTCAGGAAGTTTCCCCATGGATAGTAATGGTCTGCTCTATAGTAGGATAGAATGAATTGAAATTATATCCTAGAGCCCCATCCAGTTAGAAATTAAGTCCTGGCAAGTAATTTCGAAGTTATTTCCAGTGCTATGTTATCCAGGAGCCAAGCTAGGTATTGTGAAAACTTCAAATATAAATATTGCACTTAATTTGTCCTCAAGGAGCTCACAATTTAGTATAAATATGACAGAAATACAAATTCATATAACACAAGGTGAAACGTGAGAAGGGTCATCAGGAAAAGTCAGGAATGGATGCTATTAATACAGTGTCCGGACCCTCTGGGTTAGGTTGGTATGTATTGGCTACTCCTGGGTAGGTGCTGTCTCCCCAGAGAACCACTTTCAGCCATGTGGAAGAATTGCTTTATTTCCCAGGAGGCTGTATAAAGCCCACAGCCCATGGACCAACAAGGGAGCCTGACTTCCTTGCCTTCTGGGTGGACCAACTCAGGACACAGTTCATGTTCCAGAACACCCTATGTGAGGAGGCCAGAGGCAGAGTCCTGCTGAAAACACACCTGTCCTTAGCTACTCCCCTGCCCAATACTAAGTCTCTTCCCTTTCTGCTGTTCATAGTCCTTCTTTGATGAATCTCATGCACCCGTATTTCCAGCTCAGGCCCTTCTCTGAAGAATCTGATTGTACATAGGTAGAGATCAAACACAAAGGAAGTTTGTGCAAAATATTTCCATCACATAGATAAATCCGGGACAGAGAGCATCATGGAAGGCATGGTAGCTGGACTTTCTGAGATAAGAAGGATCTGGGTATAAAAAATGAATGGGAGGCTGGGCGTGGTGGCTTACGCCTGCAATCCCAACACTTTGGGAGGCCGAGGTGGGTGGATCACAAGGTCAGGAGATCGAGACCAGCCTGGTCAACATGGTGAAACCCCATCTCTACTGAAAAACCAAAAATTAGCCAGGGGTGGTGGTGGGCACCTGTAATCCCAGCTACTCGGGAGGCTGAGGCAGGAGAATAGCTTCAAACTGGAAGGCAGAGGTTGCAGTGAGCCAAGATCGTGCCACTGCACTTCAGCCTGGTTGGCAGAGTGAGACTCCATCTCAAAAAAAGAAAAAGAAAAAAAGAAAAATGAATGGAAAAGGTCTACTCCATGTATGTCAAAGCAGAAGATAGAAGCACACTTAAGTCCTTCTGGAAAATAATGACTATATGCATTGTATTGCTAGTGAAGTCACAATCTACATAACTCAGTCTCAGAGCAGTGATGAATCCCAAAGACCATGTTCCAGGAATCAAAAGCAATTTTACAGTAATGTACCCTTCACTTACTTTTCACAAACAGCATAAAGAATGTAAGCAGACCACAGCAATCATGCTTAGGTCTTCTCTCTTGCTTCTTTCTTCACACATGGTAATCACATTCATGCCTTTCCTGAACCCACATGCCCAACCTCATCTTCTGCATTCCTAGGCCTGCTACCTCCTGCCTTTCTTCACCTCTCCTTTTCTCATGGTTGTGTTTCATGTGGTCATGAGGACCTTGTCTGGCATGGAGAGCAAGGAGGGGAAACAGGACTAGGAGGTTAAGCTAGGATGCACTCCACTGACCAGAGTCAGGGAAAAGTCCAAGAACTGTTTGATATAAGTAATCTTTATCTCACTGTCATCATTAAGGATCTAGATGCATGGCACAAAGCTAGGTCATGTCTATATGTTGTATCTATGCTTCACCACAGCCCTGCCATCCCATCCATTTTGCAGACAAGTAAGTAGTGGCTCACAAATGTGATTCGTAGGCTTTTGTGATGCGCATGGCTCTTTCCTCTCTACTGTTCTGTTCAGTGTTACTTTTCTCTCCTTAAATATTTCCAGAGAAGGCAAAACGAGTTTTACTTGGAGTGATGGTTAATTTTATGTGTCAACTTGACTAGTCTAAGGGATGCCCAGACAGCTGGTGAAACATTATTTCTGCGTATATCTGTGAGGGTGTTTCTGGAAGAAATTGGCACATGAATTGGTAGACTGTGTAAACAATATCTATCCTCACCAATGTGGATGGCCCTCACCCAAACCCCTGAGAACACGAATAGAGCAAAAATGTAAAGGAAGGGTGAATTTTCTATCTGTTTTGAGCTGGGACTTCCATCTTGTGTCTTCCCTCAGGCATCAGAGCTCCCGGTTCTCAAGTCTTTGGACTGGGACCAAATTATACCACCAGCTTTGATGGTTTTCCAGCTTGCAGATAGATTATGGAACTTCTCAGTCTCCACAATTGCATGAGTCAGTACATGTATATTACATATATTGCAATTATATTGCATATATATTAGATATGTTGTTTTATATATATGTTTTTTACTTGTTGAAAAAGAACTTTAACATATTCACATTAATCTGAATAATTTCCAAATTTTTATCATCACAATTAAGAAGTTTTGACAAAGTACCTGTGTGGGCATGGCAAGTTAGCAACCAACAAAGTAATTTGTTTCCCTGTGAAATTTAGAAACAGTCTAACAATGCTCATTATGGTTAGCTACATAGTTCAGTTTGCCCCATGCCATCCAAAAAATATGATTATTAACTATCACATTTTATTAGACCCGACAGATATAAAGAAAATGTCTCATTGTGACATCAGGAAAACAGTCAGTTGTGATGTTTGATATTAGAAATGTTGCATTTGTATTTATTTGCATTCTGTGGATGTTTCATTTTACCTCTATTTATTGATGCCTACCTTTTCCCTTTTATAATCTATTGCTACAAAATAAATATATATTTTACATTTGTGCTTATTGTAGTAATAACATAATAAAAAGTACAAATAAAGCATTTGTCATCTTTATTGCAAAATTATATTTAACAAATATTTTTCTATGTATTTTGAATGCATTTGCATTTATTTCATAGTAAATAATTAATAATCCTTAATTATTTTGACCAGTTCCACCATTGCTTATACTGTCACACACCTATTTTTTAAGAATATTTGAATAATTTTGATGCCATTGTCAATTAAACTTTTTAGGAGAATCTGAACAATGGCTATATTGTCATTTGTGCATAGAAAGGCAATATGAAGGAGAAAACCAATAATTTGATTTTTTTCTTTTCATGAAAATCTGGGCAATGGTTAGTTCTATTAGTAAAAGTATTAAAGAATCAAGATACTTGGTTGATGAGAAGTACTATTTAAGCCATGCCTTTTTATGAAAATATGTTCAAATGCAGAAATCGTTTAATGGTTAACTTGCATTTTGTTCAAAGTGACCTACTGAAAATAAATGATAATTATCCAATCATATAAATGAAGAAACAGATGTACAGATCTCTTATGCAGAACATTTTGGATTAATGAGATGTTTTTAAAAAATCAAATTCAAGCCAGCTATAGAATAGCCCTGGAACTGTCAAGAAGGTCTTTTCTACATTTAGTTTTAATCAATTTGGTTCTAATCAAAGGAATTTTTAAATGCATGAAACACACTGAGAATTCTGAGAAAACAATGTATTTCTAAATTCTACCTGGAAAAATCTATTTTTCGTCATCATTATGACCTTGCTTGGTAATGTCATTCTCCTTGCCCACACCTGGGTAATGTCTTCTTCCTCGGTGGAGCTTCGTATGCCAACCACACACTGCTCTGTGACGTGTTTCCTTGGCAGTGGATCCAAGTCCATAGCATCCATCGAAGGGGTCAGTGAAAGGCAAGCAGCAGGCTGGTGTGAGCTGGACATCTGGCATGTAGTAAATGCATTTAGAAAGCTAATAAACCACTCATTGTGAATGACTCCTGAAATTGATTCCAACATGAGCAGTTGGGGGAGAAATAAGCTTTTAGGAAGGTCATTTAATGTCATATAGAGTCTTTCTCTACAACCCAGTTAAACTGCTTAGCAGTTTACAAAGCAAATCCCAGCCCAATTTTGATCTGGTAATTAATTGAGCCTTCTACTCAGGGAAAGGCTGTGCATAGAAACTAGATATGGCCGTAATTCTGTAGCCTTAATAACTCAGGATTTGAATTGCCAGATGGTCTTTGACATGAGATGGCTGCTGAAGAGAAATGGAAATCACTCCACTCATGTCGGTACTTTGTAGATTCCTCACCAGTGACATAGAAGCTTGGTGTATGTAGCTGCACCCCTGCAAGTGCAGTCTTACTGAAGTTCTCATATAAATCTTACAAACACGTTATCAGGAGTGGGAAATGACAAAGGACATGATCAAAGAGGACTCAAATGTTTCTGTAGGTCTCACCTGTGGGAAAGAACACAATTTCTTACAAAAGGTAAGTGGAAAGGCTTTATTATGTCTGTACATGGAACAAGGAAGGTTGAGGTCCTGGAGAGAATGAAAGCCTGGGAAGCTCCACTCTCAGCACTGGGAAGGACGGCAGGCCTCAGGGACACCAACTGAATAAGTGAGAGTCCAGAACAACGAAATTGCAATCAAACCAATGCTGATATGCAATGCTACTAACCATGGTTTAACATTTCCTGATTCTCTGTTCTGCTTCATTTTTTGCATGACATTTTGCAAAACTCATTGCATTTTGCTTCACTAATTAATTAGCAAAAGTTTAAAAACAGACTTCATATGTGAAAATCATATGTATTCTTAGGGGTAGAAAGAACAGGTAAAGATTGGGAGTCTTGGAAGGAGCTACAGGATTTGGTAAAACAAACAAATTTCGAAATAAGACATATTTACATTTAAATACTGGTTCTGCCTCTTGTTAGTTGTGTGACATTAAGCATGGTACTTTTCTTCCTGAAGTCTTGGATTACTCATTAGTAAAATAAGAATTTTATTATCCACCTAATTGGATACCATAAAATAGCTAAAAGGGAAAAATAGTCAGCATGTCCCATGTCCTTGTGACAACTTTATAACCTCTTTAAAAGACAAATGTAAATATTTTCAACTCCTGGTTCTGAAGCAAAAAAGAAATGGAAAGTATTGAATTAAAGTTAATATAAGGAATGTGTAAACTTGCACTTGAAATACTATTTTACTAGAACTCAGTATACTTACCATAGATAATAGGGCAAATGACCTATAGGTAGTAGTGAATGAAGGTGTAGATGAAGCATTGGAAACGTAAATGCTAGCTATGGGAAATGAGCAAGCACTGAAGGCCCAGGAAGGTCAATACTAGATTTCCAAGGCTGACATATGCCTGGGGTTTTATTATTCACCTTTGAGCTGAGACAGTAAAGCAATAAACAGTTTTATAACTTAATAAGGCAAGAGTATAAAGACATAGTCAAACAGAAGCTGTAACAGACAGCCAAGCTGGACTTGGAATGACCACTGTCTGGATACAGGCTCAGGAAAAACCACAGACTGGGGAAAAATCACAAAAATGCAGCAGCTCTGTTCATAGCAAAGCTCCGTGCAATCTTCCCTAGTCAATCCTTTATGGCTCCAGGGGAATGGCCTAGCTTAAAACCTTGTTCCACAATGAAAAGGGGTCATTCTAAGGTCAGATCATAGAAGTCTCATGCCCCACTGAGTCACCAATCTTGAATGAGAAATGGTGGGGCTCTTCTCCATGATTCATCCATTTAGCTAAAAGCTCCTAGCTTCCTGAAACAGCTGATCAAAATTTTAAATCCTTGGCACTATCATTGTATGTAATAATGTTTAGAGTAATGTATGCATTAGGACAGCAATTATCCATCTTGCTGTAGTGTGTGTTGTAATCACTTGTGAATTGATCTAAAAATAATTGTTATAACAAGAGTTAAAACAGTTTATTAATGGCTAAAATAAATTAGAAAATATTTAACTTTGTTCCTAAAATGCAATGCATTACTGATATTGTCATGTGGTTTCTTGAAGGAAAGTGCAGGGGATGGAGTTTTAGATAGTACTATGGGAAATGCACTTATTCCAGAACAGTTCTAAATAGGGCAAGTTGTGCATATAAAAGTACTCCTCACATATATGATTCGGTATGTGGGAGGGTGATGAGGGACTAAATTGGGAACTGCTGCATTTCTTCTTAATATAGTTTGGATATTTGTCCCCACTCAGATCTCATGTTGAAATGTAATCCCTAATGTTGGAGACTGGCAGAGGGATTTGGATCTTGGGGGCAGATCCCTCATGAAAGGTTTGGGCCAACCCAGGTGATAAGTGAGCTCTTGCCCTGAATTCATTTGAGAAGTGTCATTTAAAAGCGTTTGGCACCACCCCCCCACTCTTTCTCTTGTTTATTCCTGCTTTTACTATGTGACATACCTACTCTGTCTTCACCTTCTGCCATGATTGGAAGCTTCCTGAGGCCGCCCCAGATGCCAAGCAGATGTGAACACCACCATGCTTCCTGGAAAGCCCGGAGAACTGTGAGCCAATTAAATCTCTCTTATTTTAAATTACCCATTTCCCATATTTCTTTATAGCAATGCAAGAATTACCTAATGCATATATGGAAATAGGGCCTGCATCATTTTTAAAGCAATATCCCAACATTGCAATTAAAAGTGATTCACAAGATGTCATGAGCTGAATGTTTGTGCCTACTCCCCCGAATACATATGTTGCCATCCAAACCCCCAATATAATAGTATTGGGAGGTGAGGCCTTTAGGAGGGGATTAGGTCATGAGGGTGGAGCTCATGAATACAATTAGTGCCCTTCTAAGAAGAAACAGAAGAACGACGATCTTTCTCTCAACCATGCAAGGGCATCATGAGAGGACACCCATCTGCAGACCAGGAGCAGAGCCCTCGCCAGACACCAGATCTGCCAGTAGCTTGATCTAGGATCTCCAGCCCAGAACTGCTTGGTTGGAAGTAGTGATGAAGGGTCTTCTGTGCATTCCTTTTAAATTGATGCCTCCAGTATTTCTGATAAAATACTAAAAAATAATTTTGAATTTTTAGAGAACATAAAGAATTCAGGCCCAGCGCAGTGGCTGATGCCTGTAATCACAGCACCTTGGGAGGCCGAGGTGGGTGGATCACCTAAGGTCAGGAGTTCAAGACCATCCTGGCCAACATGGTGAAATCCTGTCTCCACTAAAAATACAAAACAGCCAGGTGTGGTGGTACATGCCTGTAAGCCCAGCTACTTGGGAGGCTGAGGCAAGAGAATCCCTTGAACCCAGGAGGCAGAGGTTGCAGTCAGGTGAGATCATGCCAGTGCACTCCAGCCTTTAAGAGCCAGACCATCTCAAAAAAAAAAAAAAAAAAGAAAAGGAAAGGAAAGAATTTACATTAAAAAGTTCAGAACTAGATAACGCACCTAGGACAAAAATTTTAAGGAGACACTCTTTGTTAGGTTCCTGCAAGTGTTGACCTTGTATTTGTAGTGCCTCCTTAAATGATTTGCCCTGGATGCCTCTCTACCTTCACCTTAGTCCCTGTTCAGCTTGTCCCAACATGAAATAAAACAGACAATGGACACTCCAAACTATGCCAATATCAAAGGAGAAAGGGAAACATCAGCTTGGGGAATTATTAAACCTTTTGGACTAAATGTATGCATCTTCTAGGGGCTTTGGAGATAATATTTTAGAAACTATAATATAGTTAGGTTGCTTATCAGTAAAATAAATGGCCTGAGAGGGAAAGTTTTTTGTAACTCAAAAAGTGAACTGCTGTCAGCTGGTCGTTAGTTTTAACCCTCTTGATGAGAACGCATTATTCACTTAAGATATCAAGGTGGTGAAAGGGAGTAGGCAGAGAGCCACTCATATTCAGAACTTTTAATATAAATCTATAAAATGAAATTAAAAATAAAAAAACTCCCTTCAAAGACATAATGAAACCAAAATTACTCAATAAAAAATTAGATAACTTGAATAATCTTAATTCTACTAAATAAGTGGAATTTGTAGTAAAAAGCTTCCACAAAGGAAAATTTGAAACATAAACATATTCACTAGCAAATTCTACAAAAATTTTCCTTAACAATTTATAGTAATTCTATACAAATTCTTTCAAAATATAATTAAAAGACCACTTCCCAACTTATTTTATGAGGTTAGCATTAAACTAACATCAAAACCAGAAAAATATATCAGAAGAAAAAAGATACATAGCATAAAATCACTTACATATATGTGTGATATATATATGACTGATATATATATATACACATATATATGACAGATATATAAGCACAAATGTCCTTACAAAATACTAACAAACCAAATCCACCAAAATAGAATGCATCATGATCAAGTAGAGATTATTCTCAGAATGCAAGGCTGATTCAATATTTAAAAATAAAATCAATCTGTACAATTCATCATGAAAAAACTAGAAAATGTAAAAAACCATGAAATTATATTGATACATGCAGAAACAGTCTTTGATAAATGCATTCATGATTCTTTTAAAAGTCAGTAGATTAGGAATAGAAATAAACTTCCTCAACCAAATATAAGACATCATCAAAAAAAAAAAAAATTGCCCTACTACTATTAAACATTATACTAGAGATCTTAGCAAGTTCAATAAATCAATAAAGAGAAAAAAGACAAGAAAATTGAAAATAAAGAAATAAAACATTATTATTATTATTACTATTTTTTTCTGAGACAAGGTCTCACTCAGGCCAGAGTGCAGTGGCACAATCTCTACTCACTGCAGCCTTAATTTCCTGGGCTCAAGTAATCCTCCCACTTCAGCCTCCCAAGTAGCTGAGACTACAGCTGCCTACACCATCATGCCCAGCTAATTTTTGTATTTTTTGTAGGGACACATTTTCTCCATGTTGCTCAGGCAGGTCTCAAACTCCTGACCTCAAGGAATCCACCTGCCTTGGCCTCCCAAAGTGTTGAGATTACAGGCGTGAGACACTGTGCCCAGCCATTTTCTTTTTCTTTTTTTTTGTAGATGACATGAATTGGCTACAAAGAGAATCAAAAAGAATCTATAAACAGAATTAATACTAAGTTTGGAAAGGCAAGAGAGTACAATGCTAACATAGAAAAACTAATGGTATCTAAATACATTAGCCACAAAAAAATGAAAATTGATTTGAAAAACGGTATCATTTACAATAGTACAATAAGCTTGAAATAGTTACGAAACTTTAAAAATTTACACAAAATCTGTATGCTGAAATTTTGTTTTAAATATTGATGTAATAAATAACACACAATCTAATTAAATGAAAATATATAGTTTGTCATAGAATGGAAGATTCAATGCTATCAACCCTCTCAGTTTGTCTATAGATTCAACACAATTCCAATCAATTTATATAGAAAGGTAAAGTAACTAGAACCCATAATACAAATTGAAAAAGAGAAAACAAAGTTAGGAGGACTCACAATGATACCCAGATTTGACATAAAGCTACAACACTCAAGACTGATATTACAGAAAGAGAGGACATATAGATCAATGGATATAAATAGAATCCAGATATGTAATCAAGCATATATGACCAGTTGGTTTTTATCTAAGGAGCAAAGGCAATTCAATGGAGATGGGATCGTCTTTTTACAAATGATGCTGGAACAATCAGATTTCCATATGTAATGGAAAAGGATACCGCAATCAATACTGTAATAAAAGGAACCACAATCAATATTTTGCACTCTACACAAAAATTAACTCTACAAGGATCATAGACATAAATACAAAACTGAAAATTATAAAATTTCTAGTTGAGAACATAGGAGAAAATCTTATGATTTGAACTTAGATTAGATATAATTTTTTAAAATCATCTATTAAAAATGATAAATTGAATTTCATCAAAAGAAAGAACATCTACTCTTTAAAATATACTATTGAAAGAAAGATAGGGCAGCTATACATTGGAAAAAAATATTTTTAAATCACACATTTTATGAAAGACCTGTACCCAGAATATATAAAGAATATTCAAGGGATGGTTTAACATCCACAAATCAATAAATGTGATACACCACATAAACAGAATTAAAAACAAAAATCCCATGATCATCTCAATAGACACAGAAAAAGCATTTGACAAAATCCAGCATCCCTGTATGATTAAAACCCTCAGCAAAATCGGCATACAAGGAACATACCTCAATGTAGTAAAAGCCATCTATGATAAATACACAGCCAACAGAATACTGAACAGGGAAAAGTCGAAAGCACTCCCTCTGAGAACTGGAACAATACGGGGACGCCCACTCTCACCACTTCTATTCAACATAGTCCTGGAAGTCCCAGCCAGAGCAGTCAGACAAAGGAAAGAAATCAAGGGCATCCAAATTGGTAAAGAGGAAGTCAGACTGTTGCTGTTTGCTGATGATAAGTTTGTATACCTAGAAAACCCTAATGACTCCTCTGGGAAGCTCCCAGAACTGATAAAATAATTCAGCAAAGCTTCTGGATACAAAATTAATGAACAAAAATCAGTAGCTCTCTTACACACCAACAGCGACCAAGCTGAGAATCAAATAAAGAACTCAACCCCTTTTACAGTAGCTGCAAAATGTATATATAAGTATATATATATAAGTATTTAAGTATATATATATGACTTAAAAATACACCTAACCAAGGAGGCAAAAGACCTTTGTAAGGAACACTACAAAACACTGCTGAAAGAAATTATAGACAACACAAATAAATGAAAACACATCCATGCTCATGGATGGGTAGAATCAATATTGTGAAAGTGAACATACTGCCAAAAGCAATGTACACATTCAACACAATTTCCATCAAAATACCACCATGATGCCTCATAGAATTAGAAAAAACAATCCTATAATTCATATGGAACCAAAAAAAGCTCACATAGCCAAAGCAAGATGAAACAAAATGAATAAATCTGGAGGCATCACATTACCTGATTTTAAACTATGCTATAAGGCCATAGTCCTCAAAACAGCATGATACTGGTATAAAAATAGGCACATAGAGCAATGAAACAGAATAGAGAACCCAGAAATAAACCCAAACCCTTACAGCCAACTGAACTTCAACAGAGCAAAAAAAAAAAAAAAAAAACATAAAGTGGAGAAAGGATACCCTCTTCAACAAATGGTGCTGGAATAACCAGCAAGCCACAAGTAGGAGAATGAAACTGGATCCTCATCTCTCACTTTATACAAAACTCAATTCAAGATGGATCAAGGACTTAAATCCAAGACCTGAAATCATAAAAATTCTAGAAGATAACATCGGAAAAACCCTTCTAGACATTGGCTTAGGCAAAGATTTTATGACCACAGACCCAAAAGCAAATGCAATGAAAACAAAGATAAATAGGTGAGACTTAATTAAACTAAAGAGATTTTGCATGGCAAAAGAAACAGTCAGTAGAATAAACAGACAACGCACAGAGTGGGAGAAAATCTTCACAATCTATATATCTGACAAAGGAATAATATCCAGAATCTACAAGCAACTCAAACAAATTAGAAAGAAAAAAGCAAACAATCCCATCAAAAAGTGGGCTAAGGACATAAACAGACAATTCTCAAAAGAAGATATACAAATCAAGAATAGCCATTATCAAAAAATCAAAAAAGAATAGATGTTGGCATGGATTTGGTGAATAGGGAACATTTCTGCACTCCTGGTGGGAACGTAAACTAGTACAGCCACTATGGAAAACAGTCTGGAGATTCTTTAAAGAACTGAAAGTAGAACTACCATTTGATCCAGCAATACCACTACTGGGCATCTACCCAGAGGAAAAGAAGACATTATATGAAAAAGATATTTACACATGCATGTTTATAGCAGCACAATTCACAATTGCAAAAATGTGGAAGCAGCACAAATGTCCATCAATCACCAGGTAGATAAAGAAACTGTGGTATATATACAGTGAAATACTACTCGGGCACTAATAGGAATGAATTAATGGCATTTGCAGCAACCTGGATGGGATTGTAGACTATTATTCTAAGTGAAGTAACTCAGGAATGGAAAACCAAACATTGTATGTTCTCACTCATAAGCGGGAATGAAGCTATGAGAATGTAAAGGCATAAGAATGATACAATGGACTTAGGGGTCTCCAAGGGAAAGGGTGGGAAGGAGGTGAGGGTTAAAAGACTACAAATTGGGTTCAATGTATTCTGCTCATGTGATGAGTGTACCAAAATCTCACAAATCAACACTAAATAACTTACTCATGTAACCAAATACCATCTGTTCCCCAAAAACCTATGAAAATAATTTCTTTAAAAAAAAAGAGAAAACAAACTAATAAATGCATAAAAATTTTGAACAGACTTCACAATGTAAGATACACGGATGAAAAAAAGCACATGTAAAGATATTCAACACAATTAGTCATTAGGGAAATGCAAATTGAAATCACAGTGAGATGCTACTATGCACATAATAGAATGATTAAACTTTTAAAATGATGGACAATTCCAAGTACTGACAAGGATATGGAGTAATTGGAATTCACATATATTGCTAACAGGAACATCTTTTAGCTCTTGGGCAGAGCTTGGCTGTTTCTTATAATGTTCAGTATAATATATTTATTATGTGGCTTAGTAATCCCACTCATCAGTATTTGCCTACATGAAATGATAACCTATTATTACATAAAAACATGTACATGCATAGTGATTATATTAATAATTGCCAAAACTGGAAAGATCCAAATGTACCTCCACTGAAGAACTGATCAACAGACTGTGGAGCACCCATACCATAGTATATTATTCAACAATAAAAAGAAACGAGCTGTTCAGATACTCAACAGTGTGGATGAATCGCAAATGCATTGTATGCTAATTACTGGGTTTTTAAAAACAGCAAGACAAAGAATTCAGAAGTAGCTTGAGGTTTTTGTTAGCTTGTTTTGAATGTCTGACCACATGAGATAGATTTCTATTAAAATATGAAATGAGAAGAATAAGTCTTCATGCTTCAAAATTCTATTTTTATGTATCTTTAATTGTCGAAGTTACTCAAATCATTGTGCTTCTGCTCCTAGAGTTACCTGCGAATATGCAAGGGTTTAGGAAATAATTTATCAGTTGGTCCTTCCAATAAATAATATTTATTTCTTCAGGAGAGCTCGCCTGCATTAACAGTTGGAGGTTTGTTCTCTGGAAGACAGCGGAGTAGGTTTCTGTACAAAGTTAACAGATAGGTCACTACTTCCTATTGTGCTCTCAGTAGTTGAACACTGTAGTTGCTTCCAATTGTATCACAGGGTGGAAATTATTTACAGAAGCACATGCATTGCCTCTCCAAACCTAAATCAGTGATGACAGGGAAATATGAAGAAGGGAGCCCTGTTTATAAGAGATACAATTTTATCTTTAATTGAAAAACTTATTCCTTTCAACTTTTTTTCAAATATAACTAAACTAAGATAGTAACAATACAATGGAAATGTAAGACAGAGATAGGAATTCTTCACAGAACTATTTATACATTCTACATTCCCTTTTGTTTTCACCCAATATGATGAAATGAAAGAAAGAGACAGTCATTTGAAACAACAGTGATGGCAACTATGGGTCAAGTTTTGTTTTTTTTTTTTAACTATTCAAATGTGCAAATGCTAACATTTCTGGGTTACTCAGCCATCCCATTTATAAAATTTTAAATGCATGTGTCTTTTAGGAAAGAAAGCAATATTTATGGAAAGAAGTGAACATTATTATGTTTTGATTTACAACGGGAAAATGAATTATTAAATAATAAATTCAGTTAATAAAACATATGTTTTCCTTTTTGTCTCCACTGATGAGACAAGGAAGAAGAAACATGGAAAGAAGAAATGACAAGTTTTGTCATGTATACATTTAGAACATTTTTAAAAGCGTTTTGATTATGTAAAATATAAATAATATGGGTAGCATTTTCTTTATTTAAACAATCTTTCATTTACATGGTAATTTATATCTCAAGCATATACTGTATTTTCTTAACCATTTACCTATCTGAACTTTATCCAACCTCTGAAACTTTGATCAAGTTCTATCTTCTTATATTTATATTATTATTCATTTTTAGTTACAGGTAATAAAAAATTCAGTAATTAGATTCACCAAACGGCAAAACTGTAGGAATCTTGGAGATTGATAACAACTCCAGTATTTTTAACAAGTGTAGAAACAGCTACCCAGTGGAAAGTTTACGTTATGTTTTATTTGAATGGATGTACTTCATCTTGCTACTACTCCTCTAAACCAGAGAAATTCTAAATCACAATAATTTTGTTAGCTATATAATTAGTTGAACACCTCTGAGACAAAGTCATCGTTGGACCAGAGGTTTGGTTTACTTTTCTTTTTGGCAAGTAAGGAGGAAAATTGTGAAGGAGAAGCAGCAAATGATCACGTGTGAATTCCCTGCAGTCAGAATAGATTAAAAATTGCTAAATCCAAGTCTGAAGAATCCAAGCTAGAAGCTCCCTCTCCACAGTCATCATTCCCACAGCAATAATCTAAAATTGTGATTGTGCAATTGAAGCAACTTTATATTTGACATTCAGAAATTATTTTTTAAATACTAAAAATATAATATAAACTATGTAATAGAAAAATGTAAAGAAATAATACTGATATACCCACTCTTCACCAGGCAAACAGAAGTCTTTTTTGTCTTCTGAATTTCTGAGTACATGGGTCTTTCTCTTTTGGTCCTTTTATTTTCACTTAACAGTATGCCATAAATATGTCTCATATTTATAGAGACTTTATAATTATATTTTGGATATGCACGTATTATTTAATTGTATTAAAATTACATAATGTACAGAAGTATTTCTATAATGTGGCACTAGATTTTATTGCTGATGATCTCTGGCCATTTTGTGTAGTGCTACAGCAAACATTTTATTTCTATAAAAAATATCTAATTTGCAAAGATCTTATTTGTTGAAAACAAATCAGAAAAAAAAAAAAAATAGGTAAAGAACTTTATCCTTAAGGCCCCGAGGAGGTTCATACACATAAACACGCCTTGATAAATGAATCAACCTCTTTTGTAGAAGAATGTGTTTGTGTTTGTCATTCTCAATATAAAGCAAAAACAGAGCTTCTCTTTGAAATTGAGAATCAAGCCTTAAGGAAAGAAAAGTCAGTAGGGGCCAGGTGCGGTGGCTCATGCCTGTAGTCCCAGCACTTTTAGAGGCCTAGCTGGGCGGATCACGAGGTCAGGAGTTCAAGACCAGGCTGACCAACATGGTGAAATGACATCTCTACTAAAATACGAAAATTAGTTGGGTGTGGTGGCAGGCACCTATAATCCCAGCTGCTTGGGAGGCTGAGGTAGAAGAATCGTTTGAGCACAGGAGGCAGAGGTTGCAGTGAGCCGAGATAACCCCATTGCACTCCAGCCTGGGTGAAACAGCAAGACACCATTTCAAAAAATATATATATGTATATATATACACACATATATATGATGTAATGGGAAAAAAGGGTGATGGGTTATTAAGGAAAACATAAAAGAAAAATATGAGAATTTAAATCTTCACTGGAGACTCTAAGAATAGAATTAGAGAAAATTGAATTATTGATATAGAGGACAAACTTGGTACACTTTCTCAAGTATGAAGCAAAAAAGATAAAAAGAAAAGAAGACATATGATTGATATGAAAGATTGAAATTGGAGGTTTAATCTAAAAATTAAAGTTGTTGAAGTAAAAGCCAAAGCACTAAGAAATGACATGAAAATCTAAGACGTAATTAAATGCTTCCAAAAGAAAATAAGAACACCCCTAAGCAGACAGGAAGGAATCATTACATTTTAGAAAAATTAAGTGAAACTAAAACACACCGCAATGTCTTGTACCATATCCCTTTGGTTTCACTGACTTCAGCTACAGGTAGAGTAAATGGTTCTGTGGAAATTCAGCATCACCGCATGTTTTTTTTTGTTGTTGTTGTTTTTTTTGAGACGGAGTCTTGCTCTGCCGCCCAGGCTGGAGTGCAGTGGCCGGATCTCAGCTCACTGCAAGCTCCGCCTCCCGGGTTCACGCCATTCTCCTGCCTCCGCCTCCCGAGTAGCTGGGACTACAGGCGCCCGCCTCGTCGCCCGGCTAGTTTTTTGTATTTTTTTAGTAGAGACGGGGTTTCACCGTATTAGCCAAGATGGTCTCGATCTCCTGACCTCGTGATCCGCCCGTCTCGGCCTCCCAAAGTGCTGGGATGACAGGCTTGAGCCACCGCGCCCGGCCTGCATCACCGCATGTTAATGCCTCTCTGCTCCAGGGGTTTTTCTTCTCTTCCCCTTCTCCGACTGCCTTTCCTGCATGCCTCCAAGCCAGCACAGCCTGAAAGTGAGGGGGAAGCGGCAACCTCCTGGGGCGACTTCCACCAACTGGCACTGGAGTCAATGGTAACAATTACCATTCAGAATTCCTGTAGATACAGTATTGAAAATCTTTAGAATGACTCATTCTACAGAGAAAGCATCCTCTCAAGTGTATGTCCAGTGTGAAATTTTATACTAATGGGACAACATTAGCCAACCCAAACTGCCCAGAGCCAGCAGTTAGTATTTGAGATGCAGGATTGACACAACACAACTACTTGGGACTGGCTGAAGTCATCTTTCCACTGGTAGGTTGAGGATTGAATGGCTGGCTAGGATTTGATGATTATCCGGGCTTCATTCTAGAATGAAGGTAAATGTATCCTGCTTATCCACAAGACTAAATTCACTGAGCCATTATTTTTGTGCACTCTTATACGTTAGAGGTAAGAAGACATTGAAATAGTAGAAAACCAAGAGGTGAGAGATACTGTAAGCAAAATATATATCAAGATAATCAAGACGACTTTCTTTTCCTGCTAACGTTGGAATTACCACATTAACGTTCTCAAACGAAAACAAGGTAAAACACAAGGCAGTTTTCGCAGAGCCACAGATCCAATCTGACCTCTTTTGAGTTCTTTGAAAATATCGAAGAATAATTAGAATGTGTTGTGGTACACTTTCAGATGGAGCTCAGGATTATAACTGTTTGAAGAAAGCAAGTCATGTGAATACTCATGATAAGCAGCAATATTCTCAAATATCAAAACAGCCTTCTCACAACTTGCTCCCCATTCCATTGTTTCTGGTCTCCTTGACATTGCTGCATTTGGCATTATTTTGAACGAGAAAGAGAATCTGGATTTCAGAAGTTAATTTAAGTTTAAACTCTTTCTTTCTAATTAATCAAGTTGTCTTCGGCATCAGATATAAAGGAGTATTCATTTGTTCCCAAGGTTTTAAAAATAACGCAGAAGTCCAGGTTGTTTTTCTGAATGTTACAGTGAATGACAGCTGGATGGCCAAATCGGACATCTCTCACCTGACTTTCCAGCCCAATCTGTTAAGAGGGTGAAAACCAGAAATAACCTCAGTGACTTGCAGAGTCTCTGTTCTTGTCAACACTGGTCAACAGTTTTCTTCCATTGCAGCTACTTCCCACAGGGATGCTGGAGCCAGTGAGTGTACCACTGAATCTTTTGTAATTTAGCTCAGCCCTTGTCCTTTGAACGGCCTCTCTCCTTAGATTTTCCCTGATTTCCATATTTATTACTTTATTTTCTCTACAGCAGACACTGAAACTACCTAGACAAAGAGAATCATTTTCACGCCTCACTTAAAGATGAGAAACATTCTGATAAATGTATTATTAAGTGACTGCATTCTGGTGCAAACATCATAAAGTACTTCCTCACACCCAGGTGGCATACTTGACTATATGGATAGCCTATTTGCTGTGAGGCCACTCACCTGTACTGCAGGTTACTGAACTGCCTACTGTAGGCAATTGTCACACGATGGTCAGTATTTGTGTATCTAAACATATCTGAACACACAAAAGGTACAGTCAAAATATGGCATACAAGTGAAAAAATGGTACACCTGTATGTGTCACTTAACATGAGTGGAACTTTCAGGACTAGAAGTTGTTCTTAGTTAGTGAATGGTGCGTGAATGTGAAGTCCTGGGCCATCACTGTACACTACTGTTGACTTTAGAAACACTTGACACTTAGGCTGTATTAGCTATGCAAATACATTTTTATTTCTGTAATAACAAATCAATCTTAGCTTACTGTAACTTTTTAAAAATAATCTTAGCTTACTGTAACTTTCTAAATTTACAAACTTTTACAATTATTTTAACTTTTTGACTTTTTTATAGTAACATAACTTAAAACACACACACTGTACAGCTATACAAAAATATTTTTCCTTTATATCTTTAGCTACATGCTTTTTAATATTTTTACAATTATTATTTATTTATTTTTAAACTTGTGTTGTTAAAAATGAAGACACAAATACACATATTCCCCTAGACCTACTTAGGGTCGGGATCATCGGCATCACTGTCTTCCACCTCCACATCGTGTCCCACTGGAAGGTCTTCACTGGCAGTAAGACACATGGAGTTGTCACCCCCTGATAACAATGCCTTCCTCTGGTATCTACTGAAGGACCTGCCTAGGGCTCTAACTATTTTTTGTACAAGCAGAAAAAGTACAATCTAAAATAATAATTAAAAGTAGAGTGCAGCAAATATAGAAACCAGTAGCATAATCAATAATTTTTATTATTAAGTATTACATACTGTACATAATTGCATGGGCTAGACTTTTTACCGGACTGGCAGCACAGTAGATTTGTTTTCACCGGCATCACTACACACAGGTGAGTGAGGCGTTATACTACAGTGTCAGGAGGGCTCCAGCGTCACCAGACGATAGGAAGACATTTTTCCGCTTCATTATAATGTCGTGGGACCACTGACATATATATGGTCTGTCCTTAACTAAAATACCCTTATGTGATGCAAGACTGTACTTCCCACCTCCACTCTTAACTCTCCATTAAGGAGCTACTGTTAGCAAATCAACATCTACATGATAGGCTATTATTCTCATTTTGCCTGTGTGGTCTCTTAAACCCAGTCATCTACTAAGCTTTCCCACAAAATGCCCTCACCCTTGCTCTGCCCCTGTGAGGGCAGGCACAGCATCCTATACTAGCCTCTGGTTGTGCCTTTTCCACACTGAGAAGTCTGTACAGCAAGTACAAAGCCTAGAAACTTGCTAGAAAGCTTAAAGTTCCTTAGTATGTTATCAGACCTGCCCACTGCAGAATATTGCAGTGTACAGTCTCACATGTTCACATTGCATTCTCATGCTTCTACATCGTCCTTCACCATTTTCTCACATGTTCTAGTTTATCTTCCTATCTTCAGTGATTGCAGGTGGCTTTCTGTCTAGGTAACAGATCCCTGTTGGACTTTTATTTTTTTTTTGGTAGACATAATTCAAATTAAAACCACAATACCAAAAAAAATTAAAAAATTAAGAAATCTTCCCTTTCACAACCAACTCTTATCAGCCTCCACTTTTCTTTTGCTTATGCATTGAGATGGTTTTCCTGCAGCTCAGCTATCATTTCCAGGCTGTATCTCCTTTCTTGCTTTAGATGGCTTGATCTTTTCCCTTTACAATGGAGCTGATTCTTAAGTCCATGGCCCGATTTCTGTACTTCTGATGTCACATGTCAGGACAACCTCAGGCCTCACTGGGCCACATCCCATGACGCTTGCTGCCCTTCCTCCCATGGAGGTGACTATTGTGGTGCCCACAGACCTGTGTGATTGGAATGGCTTCAGCTCTGTGGGACTCTTCCTTACTAGACATTCTTCACATTAAGGCCTCCTTACCAGCAGCCTCAATTCTTCAACTATGCTGCATTTCATTTCTTCATATTGTGGTCCTTGGCTGGCAAAGTCCCCAAATCCTTCCACTGAGGTGTTGTTGCTGTGGTACATCTTCGGAAAACCCATGCCCACCGTGAGGCCGCGTCATCCATCCTCCTGTGTCTTTTCTCTTTATCCAGACACAGACAATAAGTCATTCCTTCTGAACTCTTGTTTCTCAAACATAAAGGTGAATTTTCAGTCTGCATTCTAGACAACTTGTGCAGTATTTGACACTTGATCATCAGTCCCTCTTGCTTGGAATTGTTTTCTCTCTCTCGATCTCCCTCAGAGGACTTCCTCCTGGGTCTTCTCATACCTTATCACCCATGTCATCTCATCTTTTCTCTCCTCCTCTTCCTTTGCCGGTTTCTTCAGTGTGGGTAGTCTCTGAGGCTTCCAGCTTTGGTCCTCTTCGTTAGGCTCCTAAAACACATGCTCCAATCAACAATCTGCCCTTTACATGGCTTTGAGTTCCAATTCTCTGCTGGCTCCCAGATCAGTCTCCAAGCTGTGCTTATGTCTCTGATTGTGAGCTGCATACACCTACTTGAGCATTTCACACCCCTCGCCCCCAACTCAACATCCAACTCCATCAGTTCACTTATTTTATTACATAAGTCACATCTTTTTTTGAGATAAAACTCACAGATGATTTGTTTCCCAAAGCTGGTCATAATTATAAGAAATTTAAAAATGCCATTGAAAAAATGGCATTTTACCTCTTACAGCCTACCCAGTAGCCAAACAAAAATAACAATAAGTCCAGAAAACATTTGAAGCCACAAATGAACCCACTACGTTCCTACATACCCAGCAAGTTCTCTTTCTGACATGGGAAAGTTCTGTTGACCAGGAACGATATAGGCACTGTGGAGACAGAAAGTTGAATCCGACGCTGTCTTTCTTTTCTTAGTCAGTTCAGGCTGCTGTAACAAATTACCGCAGGTTGTGTGGCTTAAGCAACAAACATTGATTTCTCCCGGTTCTGGAGGCTGGAAGTCTGAGATCAGGACGCCAGTTTGGTTGAGCGCTGGTGAGAGCCCTCTTCCTGGTTATGGCCTCAAACGGGTTTTCTGTGGTGCATGTGAGGAAACAGAGAGATGGCCTGTCTCTTCTTTTTATAAATGCATTTCTCCCATCATGGGGGCCCAATCCCAGCACTTCATCTAAATGTGAATGCCACACAAAGCCACCACATTGGAGATTAGGGTTTCCACAGATGCGTTTTTTTGGGGTGGTAGACAACAGTTTAGTCTCTAGCACTTCCATTCTGGAAGCTTGCAGTGTGTCAGGCAAGACAGACCATTATATCAAACAGGTTGTGCTCAGAGCTACAGCAGAGCTTTAAATAATGCCATAGGATTTCTATGAAAGGTGAAATATAAATGCCAACTAGACTTTATGTCTGCCAGATTATCATTAGAAAATCCTATAGGTTCCGATAATTGTAATCAGATATGTATAAAGCAATTGACTAATAGGAGCAGGCATGTATCAGGCATGATTTGGAGGAAATAAATGAAGGGGATCCAGTAAGATGTTAGAAATTCAAGAACGAGTTATCCAAGGAAAAATCAAAGTTATTACTATATCACAAACCTGTCTGAAATTGGGGCAATTAATCTTGTAATTTCTACGAGAATTATCCAGTTTAAATCTTCAGGCTTGATTTCCAATGTAGTGTATTATTTATTGCCTTATTCTCTCTTACTCAAGGACTTAGACCTTGGATTTTCTGAATTAAAATGAAAAGATTGAACATTGTCTTTGAGAAGCTGTTTACTTTCCCTAACTCTCCACTCCAGCAAATAACACTATCTCCAAGGTCCAGGTGTGGAACCCTGGACTCATTCACCGTTGGTCCACATCCAATTCCATTCTCATTTCCCATGTGGATGCCTTTCTCTCACATAAAACTTGAACTTTTCTCCTTGTTTCAGTTTTTTCCCTCACTTTGGCACTTCTGGAATTCCCTTTCTTTCTTCTACTAATGGTCATATCATTTACTAAATACCCTGTAGAAGAAAAGCACCATGGAAGATTCAACTCTAAATGTGAGGTGGCCCTTGCCTGTGGGGTTGCAATCTATTAGGAAACATAGTTCTTCAAACAACTGTAAATTCTTACTCTTTCCTGATAGATTGCAACCCTGTAGGAAAGGTTTGTGGTAGGTGGAGCAGGAGCACAGTCAGAATGGACGCCCCTTAGTAATGGGACATGCTTGTTTCCAATCTCATGCTTTTTTCATTCTTTCTCTTCTACCTTTTCATAAAATTGGAGAATGAGGCGATCACCTAGCTTATTTTGGGTGCACGGGTAATGAGGGATACAGAATGTGGTGGTGTCATTTGTTCGATCATTACATGGGGGTACTTGGGAGAAAGCACAAGATTTTCTGTGGTAACAGTTAAAGACGACACAGGGTCCAGTGTCTGAAAGGGATAGGCGGTGCCTTTTCACTATTTTTGTTTGTTTGTTTATTTTGTATTTTTTAGAGATAGGGTCTTATTCTGTCACCTAGGCTAGAGTGCAGTGGTACCACATAGCTCACTACAGCTTCAGCCTCCTGGAATCAAGCCATCCTCCTGCCTCAGTCTCCCAATTGTCACTTTTTTTAACAGCTTTATTGAGGCATGTATGGTGCGACAAAAAAATACACCAATTTCAACTGTATTTAAGTGATTATTTTTTACTTATTTTACTGAGCAAAATAAGCAAAATTTATGGAAAGCAACCATCACCATAAATTGCTTTTATAACATTTTCACTCTTCCAAGAAGATCCCTCAAATCCATTTCGAGTTTACTTCTAGTCCTACTTCAAGCATCAGCTAACCACTAATCTGCTTTCTCTATACTTTCGCCCTTTGTGAACATTTCATATAAATGGATTTATACAATATGTGTTTTTGTGTGTGTGGTTTCTCTTAGCATAATGAGTTTGAGTTTCATGCAGGATGTAGCATATGTAGGTAGTTTGCTTTTTTATGGCTGAATAGTATTCCAGTATATGGCTATATCGCATTTTCTCAAACCACTTTTTAGCTGACACACAGCTAGGTTGTGTCCAGTTTCAGGCTCTTGGAAATGATGCCTCTAAGAACATTCATGCGTGGGTCTCTGTGTAGACCTGTTGTTATTTCTCTTGGACAGATTCCTAGGAACAGAATAGCTGGGTCATATGGAAGTCCTATATTTAAGTTTTTGAGAAATTGCCAAACTATTTTCCATCTTACACTCCAACCACCAATGTATGAGAGTTCCCATTTCTCCACATCGTTACTAATGCTTGTTATTTTCTATCTTATTTTTATTATTGTAGCAGATATAAAATAGTACCTTATTGTCTTTTTAGTTTACATTTTCCTAATGACTAACGATAGTCATTTTCATGTACTTATTTATACATACCTTGGGTGAAATGTTAGCTCACACATTTTGCCCACTTTCTTATTGGGGTATTTTTTATTGAGTTATAAATTTCTTTTGAAAATATGAATACAAGCTCTTTATTAGATATGTGTTTGGCATATTTTCTCAGTCTGCTGTATGTATATTAATTTTCTTAATATTATCTTTTGCAGTACAAAATATTTGAACATTGAAGAAGTCTAATTTATCGTTTATTTTCTTTTACAGACTATGATTTCAGTATAGAAGCTAAGATATTTTTGCTTAACCCAAAGATTTTCTCCTATTTTTTCCCCAAAAGTTGTATTGTTTTAGCTCTTAGAAGTAATCATATAATCAATTTGAATTAGTTTTTGTGACTTATGTGAAGGTCTAAGTTTATGTTTTTGGATTTTATGTGTATACCCAGTTGTCCAGGCACCATCTGTTGAACACACTGTTCTTTCCCTAATAAATTACCTTGGCATTTTTGTCAAAAATCAATGTATGTATTTATTTTTGAATTCTCAATTCTGTCTTATAGAGGTAGATGTCTACCTGTCTTCGTCCATTCTGGCTGCTATGACAGAACACTGTAGACTTGGTGCTTTATAAATAACACAAATTTATCTCTCACAATTCTAGAGATGGTGGTGTCTCAGATCAAGGTTCTGGGAGATCTGGTGTCTGGTGGTCGCTCCCTGCACATCCATCTATGTGCATGGGGGTTACCACCACCAACAGATGCCCCTTCCTGCCTCCAAGGGATATTTCATCTCCTTTTCATGAGAAGCACAGTGACCGTGAAATAAACTGGTCTTTTTGCTTCCATCTTCTAAGGTACTTTCTACATTAACTACCCAAACATTCTGCTACTAGGGTTGTTAGGAACTCCATGTTTGTGTTCCCTGGCAAAATGTAGATATTGAAGCTCTAATCCCCAGTGTGGCTGTGTTTGGAGACAAGGCCACTAAGGAAGTGATTAAGGTTAAATGAGGTTGTAAGTGTGGGGCCCTAAACCAATAGGATTGGTTTCCTTATAAGAAGAGACATCCAAGAACTTGCTCTTAGTCTCTCATGTTGCAAACAAGCAAAGAAGAGGTCATGGCTGCTGGGTGCAGTCATCCACGCCTGTAACCCCAGCACTTTGGGAGGCCGAGGCAGGCGGATCACCAGAGGTCAGGAGGTCTAGACCAGCCTGGCCAACATGGTGAAACCCTGTCTCTACTAAAAATTGCAAAGATTAGCCAGGTGTGTGGTGCACATCTGTAATCCCAGTTACTGGGGAGACTGAGGCAGGAGAATTTCTTGAACCTGATAGGTGGAGGTGGCAGTCAGCTGCAGTCTCGCCACTGCACTCCAGCCTGGGCAACAGAGTGAGACTCTGTCTCAAAAACGAAAAAGAAAAAAAGAAGAGATCATGTGAGCACAGAGAGGCATGCTGACTGTCCACAACCAAGAGAAGAAGCCCTAGAAGAAAACCTCTCCCTCATCAGCATCTTGATCCTAGACCCCAAGCCTCCAGAACTGTGAGAAATAAGCTTCTTTTGTTGAAGCCACTTACTCTCTGGTATTTTGCTACGGCAGCTCTGGCAAACTGATACAGGTGTTGAGACCAAAAAATGGAGTTGTCCTAATTCTAATCTCTGTCCTTGCTTCATAGCTAAGAATCACAGTCTACATCCAAATGCAAAAACATTTCCACAACAGAATAATTAATATGTATTGTGTATACCATTTTAATTGTTTGTAGTAGTTGGGCATTGTTATGAATTTGACTTTCAGAGCTGGAATTTTTTTTTTCTTTTTTGGTATACCTTCTCATGAAGCAGTCTTAGTATTTGTTAAAACAAAATATGAGATTTATTTTTGGTTGGTAAAATAAAACATTTACCAATAATGTATTGAAAGGATGAGAGATTAGAGATAGATAAATCAGACTGAAAACAAGGTCCTTTACTGGAAGAGGTTGGCCTGTGATACACTGCAAAGACTTTAAATGGCTATATATGTGGAAGACATAAACGGAGAAAGTTACTTCAGAAATTAAAGTTAGAGCTACTGGGAGGATGATGCCACCACTGTCTGGGAGCTGTGACTAAAGAGTGCACTCATACGCGTGTGGTGCATATGTCTGTGTGTGTGTGCATGCATGTGTGTGTGCGTGTGTATGTGTGCATGTGTGGGGGTGTGTGTGTGCGCACGTGCACACGCATATGTGTGTGTGGGGTGTGTGTGCATGTGTGTCTGCGTGTGTAAACGCATGTGTGGTGTGTGTGGGCGTGCATGTGTGTGTGCTCACGTGTGCATGCATGTGTGTGCGTGTGTCTGTGTGTGCATGCGCGTGTCTGTGTGTGCATGCGCATGGTGTGTGTGGTGTGTGTGCATGTGTGCACATGCGTGTGTGGTGTGTGTGCATGTGCGTGCGTGTGTGTGTCTATGTGTGTCCACGCTTGTGTGCGTGTGTGTGGTGTGTGTGCGTGTGTCTGTGTGTATGTGCGCAGGTGTGCGTGTGTGTGTTTGCATGTGCGTGTGTGTGGTGTGTGTGCGTGTGTGTGTCTGTGTGTGCGCACATGCATGTGTGTGCAGTGTGTGTGCGTGCGTGTGTGCGCACACGCATGTGTGTGTGTGTCTGTGGAGGGCTTAGTATGAGAGGAAAAATGTCATATTCAGTGAAAATGTTCAGAAATCAGAACTGTGGTATTGACAGTCATCCCAAATTACTAAGGATGGTGTTGGAGTTTGCCAATAGTAAATCTTATAGTTCCTGTAAAAGAAAAACAAACAAAAAGCTGAGTAAATAAACGAAGAACCATTAGATGTGTTTGGAAAGACTTGATCCCTGGTGAGAATGGGGACACGATTGAAATGAGGTAATCATCAACCAAAACCAAGGAAAATTGCTTAAAGGAAGGAGAGGAACATGACCCAGAGACAATGAGAACTATGAAAAGCTATTTGACAAGCCGATTCATCCCTCATCAGTGTCTGGGAGAAAGCAGACGCTACCCACATGCTGCCTATCTCCCAAAAAACTATTTATGCAAAATGCAGTGCTGTCCCCAGAGTCATGTGAAGGGGTAACACTGATGATGACGGGGGAAGCGAGCTGCAAAGAATTCACCCTGAGGTAGGCAGCAATCTATGTGTGGGCTGTGGTTTGGAGACATTTGGTGATTTTAAAAAGGAAGTGACAACGGGAGGCAAGAAGAAGGGAAACTGTGTCTTGGGATAGAGAATAAAAAATGTTTTTAAGCCGTGTGGAACTAAGCAGTGGAGAGTCAGACATCCATAACTGAAAAAGAACAATCAATCAAAAAACAAAAAAGTCTACAATTCTTAGCATAGTTTCTAATACAAGATAAATCAATGTACGATTGTTTATATCTAGAACCTATGTTTATCAAAACTATTTTCTTAATGAAGCTTTTGTCTTTTAAAATTTTAAATTTTAAAATTTTCCTTCATGAAGCTTTTGTCTCTTTTAGAATTTCAAAGTTCTTTAGTATCAGTATTTTACATTGAAGTACTTGCTGACATCATGGCATGAGGAGTTTTCCAAATGTCTGCAAAACTGTCATGGAGAAAAACTGTAATGAAAAGAAGTGTTCCTGAACACTTTTCTTTTACTTTTCATTACTTGATAATTGTTATGGCTATTTTTGGATTTTTTCTTTACTTGATAATTGGCACAAAAATCAAATCCCTTAATCCTAAAGCACAACTCACCTTTGTCCTAATAATCAGAAATTCCATAAAATACAAAAATGTAAGAGTGTTTGAAAGCCCAGTACCTTTCTGATTTTCAAATACACCTAAGTGAACACAAAATGGAGGACGCATATGTGCTTGAACAAGGGCTACTTTATTAGATTTTTTGAGTCTTCTCAATTTGGTCATGCCTTGAAGTCAGTGGCTAGTGTATTGTGTCTTTGATCATAGTGTCAGCGTCTAAAAGATCTATGTGGCCTTTACTTTCAGAAAAGGGTAAAAGCTCTTCCTGGGAAAATGTATCCCTGTAAGCCAGCTGCCTTTCAAGTCAAAACAGAAGGGATCGTTTTCAGGCTACCCAGATAACAAGCCTCCATTTTTCCCTTTCTTATGGTGCTACAGCCAGATAGCACTTACGTGATAGAAAGAGTTTCTCCTGGGCTATATTACCTTGAAATGAATAAAACTCAATGCATTATTGTAAAGGCAGAGATGTTCTGATTTTTGGGAGCAGGAGGGTTTCAAAGTGGGATAACAGGGATGTAACAGTGGTAAAATGAGAGGGCTTGCCATAATAAATGAAGAGTCTACCTGGAGAAACCAGCAAATTATTGTGTGAGAGAGGGACACATTAGTGAGACAAAAGAATTGCATTGGCTGAGTCACCTCAGATCTCAGGAGTAAATCGTTACCATCAGGCCTCTCTCAATGTATAATGGACCTCGTCTGTTTAAAGTCCAGGCAAGCTAGGAAGAACAATGTCTCTGAAACCAATTTACTGTGAATTTGTATATCTTCAAAGTTCATGGCTCCAAACTGCTTGCCTGTTGGTGAACACGACAGATATTTAGCCACTTCTCCTCTCATTAACCCCAAGCCACTACTTTCTGCTCTTTTCCACCTCTTGCCCTTGCAGGGGCTGATACACCCACTCATCAATTATGTCCCAAGTTGCCCCTGAAAAAGAAAGCTATAAATGTTGCTCAAAGCCACCTTATTCTTGCTTTCATCCTGTTTAGGTCTAGTGTGCTTTTGTGTCTTTCTGGGTATATTCTCAGTTCCTTCCCTGTCTTCTACACTGAATTTGCCAGTCTTTTTCTTAGATTGTGAAAATTAATGTGCCTTTATAATGGTCACCTTTATTTCTCCCTCTTGCCCAATATCCTTTATTTTCCAGGACCCAATTTAAAGAACGAGACTAGTAACATTATCGCTCCCTATATGTGAGAGAACAAACAATATATTTTGTGTTTGACACCCAAGTCAATGTACTTTTCCACATTCTTTCCCATAAATGTCAATAGGGAACTCTGATTTTGCAGCTCACAGCAAAATATTATTGAGCCCAGTTCTTGGAACTTGGAGGCAATGAATGAGGATCACGTTTGTGTAGTTTAGAGACAAACTAGGAAGGATCTATGGTCAAAGAAAGTTAGGAAAGGCAGAAGACTCAAGCCCTGCAATAGAATTAGCCAGCAATGATAAGATTGCCACTCCCCCATCTTGCCACCTTCTTTGTGCTAGGGAAATGTGAAGGAGGAAAACTGGCTTCAATATCTATTATGTTCAAATATGGTATCCTTCCTAGTGTGGTGTGTTGACTCAGTTGATGATACAGTTACAGAGGATGTGAATGGGAGGACAGAGAGGGCCCTATCTGTGGGTTGGCCATACAATTTATCATCCAAACTGGCACAACTTGGACAGTGAAAGGGAGTGTGCTTTTAATAATTATGCCTAAACAACGTGTGTTCACTGAAATGACCCAGAAACAATGGTGTGTATTAAATACTTCCTATTTAAGAGGTTTGTGGTAAAACAGAAAACAGTGAAAGAAACTACCCCTTGTCCAGTTTTTACTCAAGTAGCAAAATATCTTGGATTTCATAGCAGCAACAGAAAACACACTCCAAAATAGGAATTACAACCATTTTTGAGGCACCAAATAATACCAGTTTAAAGATGTGGCAAACAAACTGGTGGTCAATTGAAATTGAAGAACGAGTTCTCAAAAGGCCAACATAAAGGTGAAAAATATGCTCTATCTCCAGTTCAGGAATAGCTGTTCTTCCACCTGTCACATGGTTGTAGTTTTGCTATTTTGTCAGGTGAGTTGGTTGCAGAAACACCCCCTGGAGATGACCCTAATTGCCATGTCTTCCTAGAAAGCGCAAACACAGTAAAGTCACAGCTATAATATTGATATGCCATGGGTCCTACCCACATGTGAAAGTGTGCAGTGTGTCCTTCACCTCAACATATAGAGGGGTGATTTGCATACTTGTGATACTGTGTTAGTCTGTTCTCACACTGCTAATAAAGACATACTCAAGACTGGGTAATTTTTAAAATTCTTTGTTTATTAATTTTTTTCTTTTGAAATGGAGTCTTGCTCTGTCACCCAGGCTGAAGTGCAATAGTGCGATCTTGGCTCATTGAAACCTCTGCCTCCCGGGTTCAAGTGGTTCTCCTGCTTTAACCTCCCTAGTACCTGGGACTACAGGTGTCCATCATCATGCCTGACAAATTTTTGTATTTTTAGTAGAGACGGGGTTTCACCATGTTGTCCAGACTGGTCTTGAACTTCTGACCTCAGGTGATCCACCCACCTTGACCTCGTAAAGTGCTGGGATTACAAGCGTGAGCCACCGTGTCTGGCCAAGGTAGGGTAATGCATAAAGGAAAGAGGTTTAATTGACTCACAGTTACACATGTCTGGGGAGACCTCACAATCATGATGGAAGGTGAATGAGGAACAAAGTCACGTCTTACATGGAGGCAGGCAAGAGAGTATGTGCAGGGGAATTCCCATTTATAAAACCATCAGATCTTGTGAGACGTATTCACTACCATGAGAACAGTATGAGGGAACCACCCTCATGATTCCGTTATCTCCACCTGCCCTACCCTTGACATGGGGGATTATTACAATTCAAGGTGAGATGTGGGTGAGGACACAGCCAAACCATATCAGATACCATGAACTGCTTTCTCTAGTGCAATCCAACACTCTTCATGATAACAGTAATATAATAGCAATAATAGAAGGTGCCATCCTGGAGCAGATACTCTGTGTCAGGCACCATGCCCCCTGCTTCTTACACGGCAGCTCTAAAAATCCTGACCTCCCTCACAACTAGTTCTATGGTGTACTGTCATCTCTAATTCTGCAGATGTGAAAACTGGCACAGAAGAGTTTCGTAAGATTTCTGTACAAGCACAATGTAAGAGATTGTATGTGTTTGCTAGGGCTGCAAAAACAAAATACCTGAGACTGGGCAGCTTAAACCGCAGACATCTGTTTTCTTACTGTTCCGGAGGCTGCAAGTCCAAGATCGAGACATCAGCAGGTGTTGCTCACCGTCTTGCTACATCTTCACATGGTGCCTTCTCTGTATGTGAGCAACCCTGGTATCTCTGTGTCCAAACTTCTCTTCTTATAATGACTTGGTCAGATTAAATTAGGACCCACCCTAACAGACTCATTTTCACTTAATCAGCTCCTTAGAGGTTCTATGTCCAAATACAGCCACATTCTGAGGTACTAGGCATTAGGGCTTCAACACAGAAATTCAAGGGGGACACAGCTCAAGCCATGACAGTGACCTAGCTGAAGTGCAAAACTGGTCTAAGTCTAAAACCATGGTTTCCCTGTCACACTTGGTTCCAACCACTGAAGGCAAGTACTTTATTCTATGCTTTAAGAGAAGCATATTTCCAGGTTACTGCCTCTATCCCCTAAGAGTTTTCAGCATAGGAGAGCAGAGAAAGAAGTTGACAACTTACTCTACTGCAGAACAAAATGCAATCATAATTAAATAAGAGCCCTCAGAAGACCATAGAGCAAAATGGATCAAAGTACCACTGAAATTAGAGTACCTGGCTGGGCGCAGTGGCTCACGCCTGTAATCCCAGCACTTTGGGAGGCTGAGGCAGGCAGATCACGAGGTCAGGAGATTGAGACCATCCAGGCTAACACGGTGAAACCCTGTCTCTACTAAAAGTACAGAAAAATTAACCGGGCATGGTGGCTGGTGCCTGTAGTCCCAGCTACTCGGGAGGCTGAGGCAGGAGAATGGAGTGAACCTGGGAGGCGGAGCTTGCAGTGAGCCGAGATCTGGCCACTGCACTCCAGCCTGGACGACAGAGCGAGACTCCGTCTCAAAAAAAAAAAAGAAAAAGAAATTAGAGTGCCTGAGTTCAAATCTACAATTCAGTAGCAGATAGCAGAAGCAATTAAGGTGAGAATCCTATCCCTTCATTAAAAAACTATGTATTGAGAGTCTACCAGGTGCCATGTATTGCTCTAGGCTCTTGAGATACATTATACAGCTCTACATGATTATTCAAAAAAGTGTTTGCAAAATAAATGAGACAGTTTATACCAACTGTCTGATGCTTCCTATTATCTTTAAACAAGGTCTTTGTGGATAATCCAAATTTGCTGATTTAAAGGATTGTTAAGTTAATTAAATATAGGAGAGAATTAAATAGGAAGATGTAAGGTATTTTTAAATTTAACATTCCTTCGAAGCAATAATAAAATATTCAAGTGGGACAAATTCAAATAGCAAGTGGGACTGGCCAAACCATTGGGAAAAAGCTTTCTGATCAAGTGGTTCTGAGACAGCTTAAAAAACCAACTTAATGCCAGACTCTGACTATACAAGAGAACAATTTGGACAAAAGATGATAAAGAAATCTTTGAGATAAGTTACCTGAAACTGTCAAGAAAATTCTGATCCAATTCTATATCCACATCTGTACCTCACTGCTTCTCCTTGTGGAAATACAAAGTCCTGGGCCAGTCTGCTCAGGCCTTCCAGCACTAAACATACTCTGTTGAGACATAACATAGGATCAGAGATTTACAAAGACTAGAATCATCTAGCACAGTGATACAAGTATGTGGCATTCTAGAGACTTCTCTCTCTATATTGATGTTTATCTGTTTAGAAACACACACCAGGATTAAGATAAAAGGGTATATGTTTCACTAGGTCACACTTTGCAAATGTAGTGGCCACATTTTTTATTATTTTAAAGATAAGAGACACCATACAAGTTTGCAGAATCTCAAGTAAGACCACAGAGCCCAGGAGTTCTGGACAACATTAAATTCAGCCATCTAATAAAACACTGTCCATAGTTGTCATGACAACATCCTCCTTCTTCTAGATGGAAGTGTTTATTTGGTGTCTGTTGGGAGGCTATAATTTTTTATTGAAATAATACCGTTGAAAGGGCATTGAATGGGAATTCACTGAGCCTTAAGATTACTGTATATGAATCTCTTGTAAGATAACATAAAGTCTTCCTCTCATGGAAGCCAGATTTGTTGTATCTCTTATGAAGCTTTTATTTCTTTTTTAACATTATTTTATTTATTCATTTATTTATTTATTATTTTTTTAAGATGGAGTCTCGCTCTGTCACCCAGGCTGGAGTGCAGTGGCTGAATCTCGGCTCACTGCAAGCTCCGCCTCCCGGGTTCACGCCATTCTCCTGCCTCAGCCTCCCGAGTAGCTGGGACTACAGGCGCCCACCACCATGCCCGGCTAATTTTTTGTATTTTTAGTACAGACGGGGTTTCACCGTGTTAACCAGGATGGTCACGGGGCCACAGCGCCCGGCCTGAAAGTTTCTTAAGTTATTTTGTTGTTGTTGCTGGGTTCAATTCATTTATTTCTTATCCAGAGACAATACTTATTTATATATGGAATTTTCATCTCCTATAATAATCATTTTAACTCGTTTTAAATAACTTTTTAAACAATACATTGCGCATTTTTCTCAAGACCACCTAACATGTTCCTTGTCACATTTTCAGCCATGTAGAATTTCTTTTCTTGCTGCTTAAAATCTGGCCTTCATACAGACAGTTTTATTTTTCTGTCTCACTTTTTTTCTGACTTTTGCAAGCACATTTTTCCACCTCCTGTAAAAATTTTTGAGTTATTTTATCTTTGATTTTTAGCTCCTATTTTATGGAGGTAAACATTTGAGTTAAAGGCTACAAGATCTTTATTTGCTCCAAAAAAATTTTTGTTTTGTTTTGTTTTAGTGGTGTTCGTTCCTCTATCATTTTACTATTGTTCTTTAAGTATTCATACAATAATTTCAAAGGAATCGGGACAAAATTCTCTTAGATTATTGTTTGCTTTTGCATAAAGTGGACTTTTTCTGGATGAGCAAGTTGCAAGAATGTGATGTTGGAGGAAGGTGGGCAAGTGAGGAAAAACTCTGAGGTGGAGATAGAACAGGGTACACGGAGAGGTCCATGGAGTGCCCATGCAGCATTTCAGCACCAACTAGGTTGATCGGCAACAAGTACCTTTCTGTCAGGAACAGAAACCCATTTAAAAAGTAACAACAAATGACTTTTCCAGACAAATTCATTAGGAACCCCATTGCCAGCACCATAAAAATTCATTTTTTATAAACTCGTAGAAGCCCACTTACCCACAATTGAGATACCTGGTTCTGGAAAGAGTAAAATCTAGGCTGACAATTTTAAATTTGGGGAACTTTAAGTTAGATCTTTTAAAAACATTGTTAAAAGGCCGGACACGGTGGCTCACGTCTTTAATCCCAGCACTTTGGGAAGCCAAGGCAGGCAGATCATGAGATCAGGAGATCGAGACCATCCTGGCTAACACGGTGAAACCCCGTCTCTACTAAAAATACAAAATATTAGCCAGGCGCGCTGGCAGGCGCCTGTAGTCCCAGCTACTCAGGCTGAAGCAGGAGAATGGGGTGAACCCGGGAGGCGGAGCTTGCAGTTAGCTGAGATCTTGCCACTGCACTCCAGTCTGGGCGACAGAGCCAGACTCCGTCTCAAAAAAAAAAAACCTATCGAGTACTATGCTTAGCACCTGGGTGACGAAAGGGTTTGTTCATCAAAGCCCCGTGACAGGAGTTCATTTGTATTAACAAACCTGTACATGTACTCCTGAACCTGAAATAAAAGTTTTAAAAAAAAACATCAACTTTATTTTGAAATACATGGAGGCTTGCACCTAGATATTGAAAGATGACACTGTGTCCCAGGGAAAACTGATTCCTAATATTCTATAGCAATGCATCATGAAAATTTTGGAATTTAGAATTAGAAACTGTTTTAGACATGAAAACAAAATATTAAGTTATCTATAAAGAGAAAATTAGACTGACTTCAAAGTTATCCAAAACATTAAGTGCTAGAAGAAATTTACAAAATGCTCAGAAAAAGAGTATGTGTGTATGATAGAGTCACAAAAATGTAGTATTCAATTCTGTGCATGCTTAAAACAATCCTTTTATAAAAAATTATCTTCATTTTTAAAAATATCCAGGCTACAATGCTATATTGAGCAGTAAATATTTTATATTTATAACCTACAATGCTATATTGAGCAGTAAATATTTTAAAAGAAATGGATCTAAAGTTTCACCATTGTATATATCATTTGTTGTAAGATTTATATTCTATATTTGTATATGTACACTTATTTTTATGTATTTTTATATATTTAATATTCTATATTTATTTTATATACACATTTGTATAAATACATTCCTCTCTAGTCTTCTAAGTTTTTAAAAATGACACATAAAGGTTTAAGTTTTGTTTGTTTGTTTTGTTGAGAGGGAGTTTCACTCTTGCCCAGGCTGAAGTACCGTGGGATCTCAGCTCACTGCAACCTCTGCCTCCTGGGTTCAGGCGATTCTCTTGCCTTAGCCTCTCTAGTAGCTGGGATTACAGGCACCTGCCATCACGCCCGGCTGATTTTTGTGTTTTTAGTAGAGACGGTTTCACCATGTTGGCCAGGCTGGTCTCAAACTCCTGACCTCAAGTGATCCACCAACCTCGGCCTCCCAAAGTGTTGGGATTATAGGCGTGAGCCACAGTGCCTGGCTATCAAGGTTTAAGTTTTAATCATTTTTATTTAGTTTTTAATATTTTGTTTGTTTTTATAGATTTAGGAATAAAAGCACAGCTGTGTTACATGAGTGCGTTACGCACTGGTGAACTCTGGGCTGTTGGTGTACCCATCACTGAAATAACGTACAGTGTACCCACAGGTAATTGTTCAGCTTTCACCACCCCCTAACCCTTTGGAGTCTTCAATGTCTATATTCCACTCTGTATGTCCATGTGTTCCTATTATTAGCTCCCAGTTATAAATAAGAACATATGTTTATTTTTACTTTTTGTTTCTGAGTCATTTCACTTTTGGCCTCTAATTCCATCCATGCTGCTACAGAGGAAGTGATTTCATTCTTTATTATGACCAAGTTAGTATTCCATGGTGTATGTTTGTATGTATGTGTGCGTGTGTATATACACATTATGTATACATCTTATTTTCAAATCTAATCATCAATTGATGGACAATTAGTTTGGGTTCATAACTTTGCTATTGTGAGAAGTGCTGTGATAAACATATAAGTGTAGGTGTCTTTTTGGTATACTGATTTCTTTAAGGTACATTTAATCCTTTCAACATCACATTTAAAATCACGTGTATTTCTTTATGTATACATTTTATATATTTTTATTCTGTATTTATAACATATATTCATATATATTTCTCTTTCTAGTTTATTGAGGTTTTAAAAAATCACATATAAAGATTTTAAATATTTTTAAACAATTTTATAGATTATTTTCTTCTACCTCTCAAAATCTTTTTAGAATTTTCCTCATTTATTCTATTAATATATTAATATATTGATAGAATTTTCTAATGATAAAATGTCTTATTTTAGAGATAAACTGTATTGGATCGTTTCTATTTTTATACTCAGTTCTATTCGCATAGCTTTGCATTAAAATCTACTTAAACTTTTTTAAATGTTCACACTTTTTTTTCTAAATTAAAGATTGTTGTATATTTTTTTCATTGACTTAATATTCAACCTTTCTGTGTCTCTGGGGAGTTTTGATAGAAAATCCAGGCATACCTCAGAGATATTGCAGGTTTGGGTCTAGACCACTTCAATAAAGCAAATTTTGCAACAAAACAAGTCACACGAAATTTTTTGGTTTCCCTGCGCATATAAAAGCTACACTATATTTTAATCTGCTAAGTGTACAACAGCATTATGTCTAAGAAGTATGTACACATATATTTAATTAAAGATACCTTATTGATCTAAAATGCTGGCAGTCATCAGAGCAGCTGAGCCTTCAGTGAGTTGTAATCATTTTGCTGGTGAGGGATTTGCCTTCAGGTTGAAGGCTGTTGACTGATCAACACGGTGACTGACGAAGGCTGAGGTGACTACACCTATTAAGTCTTTCTTTCCAGGAAGATTTTTGTGTAGCATGTAATGTTTGATAGCATTTTACACACAGTAGAAGTTTTCTCAAAATTGGAGTCAATCTTTTCAAACCCTGCTGCTGCTGTATCAACTAAGTCATTGTAATATCTAAATCCTTTGTTGTCATTTCAAGAATGTTCACAATATCTTCAGGAGGAGTAAATTTTATCTCAGTAAACCTCTTCCTTTGCTCAGCTGCAAAAATCAACACCTTATCTGTTAAAATTTCATCATGAGATTGAAGCAATTCAGTGACATCTTCAGGCTCCACTTCTAATTCTAGTTCTCTTGCTATTTCATCCACATCAGTTACTTCCTCCAAGGAAGTCTTGAACCTCTCAAAGTCATTCATGAAGGTTGAAATCAACTTCCCCGAAACTCTCGTTATTGTTGATATTTTCACCTCTTTCCATGAGTCGTGAATGTTTTTAACAGTGTCTACTATGGTGAATACTTTCCAGGGGGTTTTTAATTTACTTTGCTTAGATCTGTAGAGGAATCACTATTATGGGAGTGATAGCCTTACAAAATGTATTTCTTAAATAATAAGAAGACTTGGAAGTCTAAATTACTATTTGATCTATTAGCAGCAAAATCAATGTTGTGTTAGCAGGCATGAAAACAACACTTATCTCCTTGCATGTCTCCATCAGAGTTCTTGAGTCACTAGGTGCATTTTCAATGAACATATTTTTAAAGAACTTGTTTTCTGAACAGTAGGTCTCAACAGTGGGCTTAAAAATATTTAGTGAATCATGCTGTAAACAGGTGTAAATCTGTCGTTGAATGTAGCCACCTTCATCAGTGATCTTACTGGGATCGTCTAGATAACTTGCTGCAGTTTCTCCATCAGCACTTGCTGCTGCACCTGCATTTTATGTTCTGGAGATGGCTTTTCTCCTTAAACCTCATGAACCATACATCTGCTAGCTTCAAGCCTTTCTTCTGTAGCTTTCTTGTCTCTTGAAGGCTTTGCGGTATTGAAGAATTACGGCCTTTCTCTGGATGAGGCTTGGCTTAGGTTAGCGGTGTGCATGGTTGCATCGTCTATATAGACTACTAAAACGTTCTCTGTGTCAGCAATAAGGCTCTTTTGCTTTATTATCATTTGTGTATTCACTGAAGTGGCAATTTTAATTTCTATCAAGAGCTTTTTCGTGCATTCCTAAATTGGCTAACTGTTTAGCAAAAGAGGACTAGCTTTCAGTCTGCCTCAGCTTTTGAAATGCCTTCCTCACGCACTAAGCTTAATCATTTCTAGTTTTGGAAAGCGATACACGTTTGACTCTTTCTTTCACTGGAGACTTTAGAGGCCATTGTAGGGTTACTAATTGGCTTAATTTCAATATTGTTGTTTCTCAAAAAATAGGGAGGAAGAGAGATGAGAAACAGTCATCTGGTAGAGCAGTCAGAACACACTTAACATTTATCAGCTAAATTTGTCATCTTATATGGGCATGGTTTATTACATCCCAAACAATTACAATAGCAATATCAAAAATTACTAATAACCATAACAGATATAATGATAATGAAAAAGTTTAAAAAGTTGCAAGGATTACCCAAATGTGACACAGAGACATGAAGTGAGCACATGCTGGTGGAAAAAAATGATGCCAATAGACTTGTTCGACGCACTGTTGCTAAAATCTTTCAATTTTTAAGAAACTCAATATCTGGCAAGCACAGTAAAGCCAAGTGAAATGAAACGAAGTATGTCAGTACATTACTGACAAGAATGTATTTATCTGACCCCTTTTTAGACATGTGAATTTTATTGATATGTAATTATATGTCATAAATTGAATCATTTTTAACAATTAATTCAGTGATTATTGAAAAATTTACATATCTTGTAACCACAACAATAATCAAGTTACATTATGGTCCTTCCAGAAGTTTCCTTCATACACTTTTTGCAGGCAAATTGTCTCCTCTCCAATTTCAGGTATCCAGTAATCTACTTTCTGTCATTATGAATTTGCTTAATCTTTTGTAGAATTTCATATAAATGGAATCACATAGTATGCACTCTTCATGCTTGTCATCATTTTGTTGAGTGTAATAATTTTGAGATAAATTTATGTTTTATGTGTATTATCCCTTTGTTCCTTTTATTTGATGAGTAGTATTCCATTATAGATGTCATGGAATCTATACGTGTATATACCACATTTGTTTATCAGATTACCCATTGATGGACATTAAGATTCTTTCGGTTTTTGGTTAAATCTGCTATAAACATTCCAATACAGATCTTTGTGAGGACATATTTTTTTCTTTCTTGCAGATAATGACTTTGGAGTACTCATATGGCAAGTATTTATAGGAAACTGAAAGACTTTTTAAAGTGGTTATATGATTTTTTTTTTTTTTGACAGGGAGTCTTGCTCTGTTGCCTAGGCTGGAGTGCAGTGCTGCAATCTTGGCTCACTACAATCTCCACCTCCCGGGTTCAAGCAATTCTCCTGCCTCAGCCTCATGAATAGCTGGGATTAGGTGCATGCCACCGTGCTCAGTTATTTTTTGTATTTAATTTTTTTTTTTTTTTAGTAGACACGGGGTTTCACCACGTTGGCCAGACTGGTCTCAAACTCCTAAACTTGTGAGCCGCCTGCCTGAACCTCCCAAAGTTCTGGGATTACAGGCATGAGCCACAGCACCTGGCATAGAGTGATTATATGTTTTTTTTTATTCACGTTGTTCATGAGAATTTAATTTGTTTCACATTTTCTTCTACCCTTTGTATTTTCAGTCATTTTAACTTTTGCCATTCTATTAGGTATGCAATAGTATGCTGTTGTAATCTTAATTTGCATTTTTATAATTACCAGTGATACTGAACATCTTTTCATGTGTTTTTCTCATCCATGTATCTCCTTTAATGAAGTGTCTATTCAAATATTTTTGCTGTTTTAGCCCTTCTTGCTTCATTGTAAGAGTTTCTTACATGCTCTAAATATGATCCCCTTGTCAGGTAAATGTATTGTGAAGATTTTCTCTTAATGTTCGGCTGTACTTTTAGTCTTGTAACAGGGCTTTTCAAAAGTAATTTTTAAAAATTTGTCAACTTTATTAATATCTTCCCATGGTTCATGCTTCTTGTATCCTAAGAAATGTGTGGTTAAATTCACAATGACCTTGTCTGTATGCTTGCAGAACTTTTTTATCATTGTGTTCTTTAATTGTGTTATGCATTTAAAGTTAATTTTTGAATTATATGAGTAAATGAATTATATGAGGAAATGGCCGGATAAATACATCTAATTTATCCATCACCATTTGTTGAAAAGCACTCGTTTTTTCCCACTTCAATGTTTGTTGAAAATGTCTTCATCATGTATGTGTGTATCTATTTCTGAATTCTTAATTCTACTTAATCTATTAATGACCCTAAGCTTCTGTCATGCTGTCCTGATTACAGCATTCTTGAGATGAGGCAATAAGTCCTCCAAATTTGTTTTACTATATTTCAAAACTCTTTTGGTGAGTCTAGATGACTAGCATTATAATATATATTTTAGCATCTGTCAATTGCTTCAAAAAAGACTGCTGAGATTTTGATTTAGAGTGTATTAAATCTCTATATCAGTTTTATGATAATTCATATCCTAGCAATATTAAATTTTCCAAAACAGGACCTTAGTATATCTCTCTAATTATTTAGTCCTTATTTGATTTTTCTTGTTTCAGTTTTTTTGGTTTGTTTTTGTTTTTAATTTTCACTTTATAGTTTTTATACACATTTTGTTAAATTATTTCTGAATGTTTCATGTACTTTTACTACCAAAAATTATATTTTCTATTTATTTTGCCACTGTTTATTGCAAACAGGTAGAAATGTGATGGGTTAGTTTGCTATTGGTTGGTATCCCGCATACTGGTAAAACTGAATTTTGGTTCTAGATATTATCATTTATAGGCTCTTAAAATATCAGCAAACATGATGATGGCATCATCAAATAAGAATAGCTTTTTCTTCTCATCTCTAATTTTTCTGTTTTTTTTTTTTTCTTCTTCCTTATTGCATTGACTGGGGCATCCATTTACTATAAATAAATAAATTAAAATTTTTTTTAACTTTTTTCAAATGCTTCTGCATTCATGGAGATGATAATATATATACTTTTTTCTGTTTTTTAATGTGATAAAATACATTGATGCTGGAACTTTGAAACAATGTTGTATATCTGAGTTAAGCCCCAACTGGTTGTATATAATATATATCATACATTTTTATATTTATTGAAATATTCATTATATATACATTTTTAAATCTTTCATTAGAGAGGTCCAATTGTCTACTTTCTTATAAAAAGCCATATTAACTGTTTTTATTTTTTCAAACGTTATTTCTGACTTACTAAAGTCACGACAAATTTCCTCTCTGAGTTCCTTGAGTACATGTCATCTATCTGTGCAAATTTGAAAAAATATCAAATATCTTACTGTGTTCCACCTCTCCTTCTCTGCATCATGTTGATACTATCTGAAATTTTTTTCTCATTTATTCTATTTGTTATTGTATGAATTTTCTCAATGTAAGTTTTTACAGTTTTCTCTAATTTTTGGACTATACTGATAATTACTTTTAATTTTATTTTCTCCTCTCCATTAATGTTTTTGCTATCATTCTAGAGCATCCTCAAATAGGTTTCTTTTTGCATGTCTGTTCTCTCCTGCATATATGTTAACATAGTTTCTTGTATTTTAACTTGTTTTTGTTATTTTAACTCTTTTCTTTATGGTCTTAGGAAATATTTCACAACTTATTGTCTTACTCTTTGGCTGTAACACTTTTTAATAAACTCTTCCATTAATATATTTATTTTATCTACTGTATTTTCAATGCATACTGCCTCCATTTCCTTACTTTATAACTACTTATTCCTGCTTGAAATATAAAAAATTCTCTCTTACAAACGCATCCTATATATTCCCAATCTCTCTACTTTCATAAGTATGCTACATCTGGAATAAAGAGCTCCATTAGTTGTCTATTTTTCAGTAATACTTACTTATTTAACTTTCTCATTATTTATCCCTGGGAGTTTATATTCACCTGAGAGTTTTAAATCCCCTGGCCGAGATGTAGGACTGGAAGGAGGGACGTCCCAGGTCCGAGCATGAGTTCTTTCTGTGCCATGCCACAAGAAGTGCAGGTGACTGCCCAACGCAGAGGACTATAGAACTGAAATTTGCTCCAGGGTCCTGGAGCTGCTCTTTAGAGATGATTTTATTATTTGCAATCAGGAGTCGCTTGAGGGCTGGAAGCTATTGGAGATGAGGAACACATGCTCAGAGGACACCAGATGTGCCCACACCTGTTGTCAAAAAAGGTTTTCTTTCTCTCTTTCTTTCCTTCTTCTCTTGTTCTTTCTCTTTCTTCCTCTCTCTTTCTCTCTTACGTCTTTAGTTTTCTCTTCTTCTTTTTCTATTTTTTCTGTCAGTCTTTCTTTCTTCTTTCATTATTTATCTTCCTCTCTTTCTTTCTCTCTTATTTTCTTTTGTTGTTCTTTCTTTCTCTCCTTCTTTCCTTCCTCTTTCTTTCTTTTTTCCTTCCTTCCTTCCTTCCTTCCTTCCTCCCTTCTTTCTTTCTTCTTTCCTGTCTTTCTCTCTTTCTTCTTTCTTCTCTAGCCTAAACATACGCATTGGGCAGAGTTGTTCTCTGGTTTTCACAGGTAAAATAGGAGAAGAAAGGGATTTAGTTAAAATTGTCCTTTCACATACTGTGGCACCCAGGATGATTATTCTTTCTAATGCACAAATACGAGAGTCACAGCATGCATACTATCTTTATACAGAGATTTTTTTATGGCTTTTATTCAGTTCGTTGTACTTTAATTGATTAATGCCCTCCCTTCTGTGGAATCTCCAGGACTGGATTGAGGAGGTGAAGGGGTGGCTCTTCCTATTTGACTTACTGGAAATGCACAAGGAAATTGCTTTCCCGTACTTTCTGCATTGTTGGACTGATACTCATTTTAGATGTGACAGTATGGTATTATTGGAACCTGTCTTAACAAGTTCCAATCTCTTTAGCTTTTCTGAGCTCTTTATATGTCTTCCTGTCTTTTTTCTTCATAAGTTTTATGTGAAACTAGGTATATTCCACTTTTGAAAAATTAGAACCTGGATTCAAGACCTGCCTCTGTCACTGCACAGCTGTGTGACCCACGTATGGAGTGATGGCCACATGTGAGCTTCCGTAGGTCTTAGGTTCCCTCTTTAGGAAATTGCAATAATAATATATACCACCTTTAATTGTTTTTGATAAAATGCTATAATATGTGGGATGTGGTAATGGTATGCCATGCAGGTCTCCCTTCTGCAGGAGAGAAGACAGTCATTTTCCCTGACTACTGGAAGGGCTGGGGACTCACCACTAACAGGTACCTGTTCACAAAGTGACTTCTTCTGGAAGGAGTTACCTCCCCAAAATTTGTCACTACTCCTCAGGAGCAAGCTATGTCCAATAGGCTCCTTGGGGGAACAAATGCCCAGTCCTTTGCCTTGATTCAGGACAAATCACAGGATTTGTCCTGACCATGCTGGTTCCAGAGCTGCCTATATGGTTAACTGAGGTCTTGGTTATAGCTGCATTGCAGGGTTTCTTGCTTGCTTGCTTTCCTTCTTTATTCCTTCTTTCACAGTCTTGCTCTGTTGTCCAGGCTGGAGTGCAGTGGCATGACCCTTGGCTCACTTCAATCTCTGCCTCCCGGGTTCAAGCAATTCTCATGCCTCAGCCTCCCAAGGAGCTGGCACTACAGGCATGTACCAACATGCCTGGCTAATTTTTGTATTTTTAGTATAGACAGGGTTTCATCATGTTGGCTAGGCTGGTCTCAAACTCCTGACCTTAAGTGATTCTCCCACCTTGGCCTCCCATTATAGGTGTGAGCCACCACTCCCACCTGCACTGCAGTTTAATGACTCCTTCTCTCACACCTGCTTCCCTAACTCCCTTTATGATGATTTTTCTGAGTGCATCCTTAAAAATCTTCTACCCAGAAATATCTCCATTTCAATAAGTTTTCTGTAGAAATATAAGTCAGATAAATCAAAATGTAAGTCAGAATTTTACAAATATTGAAGTGTCATATCACAACAGAGTAACAGCACCACCTAAGTACTGAATGATGATAAGCAAAACTTAGACCTACTGGAGTTGAGTAGAGGTGAACTTCACGTGAGAGGAAGATCACTGTGGGCTTGTGAATCAGGGTAGGGTCCACTGAGATGTGAAACATGAATTTGAACTTGAATGATGAATTTGAGCTTGTTTTGTGATGCACACAAAACAAACTCATACTACATCTTCCTCTGAAATTGCTATTCTAGCTTCTTGTGTCAGGTACTTTTAGTATCTGACTCTTTTAGGCAAGACTGGAATAATTAAATTCATGGCTTCCAGTTGGAACACCTCCTTCAGTATGGCGCTGGCAAATCCTAACCAGTAGCCTATTAATGTTACTTTTCGGCAAAGCCTCGGTCCTAGACAGAACCATGGATGCTGTCATTTTTATTGTCAGCTTCCAACAAACCAAGTAACCTTGGTAATGATGTCACCATAGTTCCTCTGAACTGCTCAGTGTTTACCCGAAATGTGCCTTGGTATCAAATCTGTGGGAGGTGGTGTCAAATAGAATGCCTAACAGTTTGAGCATCTGGGATTAATGAGCTATCAGCAAACACTTGGCTTATGCATGACCAATCTGTTTTTGAATACTATGAGTGCTGACTGTATCAATAAAGATAGGCTGTGAGGGGAAACATTTGCTGTTATGTAACAACATACTTGAATGCTTAGGTCAGAAGGGAGGAATATCACACAAGTAAGAATGGCCATAATATGAAGAGAAGCAAAGCAGTGACAGAGTTCATAGAGGTCAATGTTCAAGAGGTCATATACGCAGGAGCTCAGGCATTTTCTTTCTTTTCTCCTTCCTTCCTTTGTTTAGTTCATCTTTCATTCTTTCTTTCAACATTCCCGGAACATTTAGAAAGCACTTATGCTCTCCCTCAAGGATCTTATGGTATAGTAGCCTGACTGATTTTACATACTTGCTTTGCATAAATGTTCAAATCACTTGGTAGGTGATATTCATACACAATTTTATGAAACTAAGTAGACACACTGAAATAATTCTAACATTAATGCATTTACAGTAAATACTCCGAATAATTTAAAATATATTCACCCATTTTAAATGAGTACATACAGATAAAGTCACACTCAAGAACCACGTGTGTTTGCTAAAAGGAGAAAATGCAGTACAGCATGAGAACAGAAGAGGATGAAAATCAAAGAAGGGCTTCACACAAATCAGTGGTGATGGTGTGTCCAGAACTGGTGGGTTCTTGGGCTCAGTGACTTAATGAAGCCACAGACCCTCATGGTGAATATCACAGTTCTTAAAGATAGTGTGTCCAGAGTTTGTTCTTTCTAATGTTCTGACATGTTCAGAGTTTATTCCTTCTGGTTGGGTCATGGTCTGGGTGGCTTCAGGAGTGAAGCTGCAGACCTTCCCGCTGAGTGTTAAGCTGCAGACCTTCCTGCTGAGTGTTACAGCTGGTGAAGGTGGTGTGAACCCAGAGTGAAAGAACAAAGCTTCCACACTCTAGACCAGTACCCAACTGAGTTGCGGTTGGGACTGTTGGCTTGGGCACCCTGCTTTTATTCCCATATCTGACCCCACCCACATCCTGCTGATTGGTCCATTTTATAGAGAGCTGATTGGCCCGTTTTACAGAGAACCGATTGGCCCATTTTACAGAGAGTTGATTGGTCCTTTTTGACAGGGTGCTGAATGGTGCGTTTACAAACCTTGAGCTACACACAGAGTGCTGATTGGTGCATTTACAATCCTCTAGCTAGACATAAAAGTTCTCCAAGTCCCCACTAGATTAGCTAGACACAGAGCACTGATTGGTGTGTTTATAAACCTTGAGCTAGACACAGAGTGCTGATTGGTGTATTTACAAACTTTGAGCTAGACAGAGTGCTGATTGGTGTGTTTACAAACCTTGAGCTAGACACAAAGTGCTGATTGGTGCATTTACAATCCCTGAGCTAGACACAGAGTGCTGATTGGTGCATATACAATCCTCCAGCTAGACATAAAAGTTCTCCAAGTCCCCACCCTACTCAGGAGCTATTTTTTTCTGAAAAACAGAAACCCAAAACGGCAAGGTGGGAACTGGGCGTGGTGGCTCATGTCTGTAATCCTAGCACTTTGGGACACCAAGGCAGGCATATCACATGAGGTCAGTAGCTCAAGACCAGCCTGGACAACATGGAGAAACCCTGTCTCTACTAAAAATACAAAATTAGCTGGGTGTGGTGGCCTGCACTTGTAATCCCAGCTACTGGGGAGGCTAAGGTAGGAGAATTGCTTGAACCTGAGAAGTGGAGGTTGAAGTGAACTGAGATTGCACCACTACACTCCAGCCTGGGCAACAAGAGTGAAACTCTGTCTCAAAAAAAAAAAGAAAGAAAAAAAGAAACAAAGAAAGAAAAAGAAAAAGAAAAAGGAAAGGTAAAGTGGGGCTGGAAAAAAAGAACTTTAGAGTCAGTGCAAAAGACACCCACCCTCCTCTAAGGGGAGCTGAAGGTGACTGCTTGTGTTCCCCCAGCACTTTGCCAGGAAGGAAGGGACTCCCTGATGTGGATGGAGGAGCTCAGGGATACCAAGGTAGCAATGAAGCCACTGAGCTGGAGATCTTCCTGTTGAAGGAGCATGGATATTAAAATTAAACAACTAGAAAATATTCCCTCCAGTCTCCTGCTGGTTCATTCATTAGGTAACTGGTCAGGTCTCTTGCTTGTAACCATCTCTTCTGTGGCTTGGCCTTTTCACTGATTTTGGCTGGTGAGAGGCTTCTGGCTGTCCCTGCTTGGGAGGACCCTGAGGCCAGCCTCTCAGGAGGAGTGATTCTTTAGGTGCACTCTTGGGAAAATGGGCTAGCCATTCGGGGGCTGGAGAATATCCTAATCCTAGAGTCACTCAACATTTTCATTTTTTGCTTTATTGTAATATAATTTATATACTATGAATCTCACCCATTTAAAGTGTACACATCAATGGCTTTTTGTATATTCACAGTCATGTTCAACACTAGTCACAATATATTTGAAAAACAGTTTTGTCACTTCCTAACAAAACCCCCTATGCAAAATCAGAGGTCCTCATTCTTGCTCCCCACTCCCAAGTCCCAGACAATCACTAATGCATTTTCTGTGTCCCTGTAGATTTGCCTAGGACATTTCATGGATGTGGAATAATAGAATATATTGTCTTTGTGACTGGCTTTTTAAATTTAGCATGATGTTTTTGAGATTGGCTATTATTGAATATGCTTAGTAAGTAGCCCAAAAATAGGACCAGCTAATTAAACACAGGTCATGTTTCTATCCCATTGTTACTTGCTTTGTACTTTGTTCTTCTTATAAAATGATTTTGTTTTTCCTTGCCTCTATCCAGTCACTCTGAAAGGAGAGAGTTTGTATTTACTAGCAACGTCAGTATCATGTGACCTACTTTGGCCTGTGTAATTCCACTAAATCTGTAAGTACCATGGGATATCACCATAGAAACATGAGAGAAACTGACATTGTTTAAAGTCATGTTGTATATATGGGAGACACTGATACTCCCTCTAGTTGCAAGTGAGTCAGTGCTTATGTTGCCTCTAAGTACCCATTTTTATAGGTTTTATACAGACTACAAAGCTGTTTTGTTCGTCATGAAAGAAATCTCTGCCAGTTTAATTTGCCTCTTAGTATATCTTAAGACATTTTATTAAAAAAACAGAGCCAGCAGAAGGACCAAGTATGTGAGTAGATGGAATTCTAGCTTTACTATAGTGTGACACGTCTCTGACTCACCTTCCTCTCCACCAGACCCACCCACTTGCTGTAATCACACTCAACACGACCCACATTTATTTGAGTATTTGTAACTTTCAGTTCAAATGACTGTGACCTATGTGTTGCCCTGAAACATGGCACAGTACCAGGCATATAGCAGCTTTTTAACAAATGTAAAAGGAAGAAAGGAAGGAATGAAGGAGGGAAGGAAGGAATGAAGGAGGGAAGGAAGGAATGAAGGAGGGAAGGAAGAAACGAAGGAAGGAGGGAGGGAGGGAAGGAAAGAAGGAAAGAAGGAAGGAAGGAAGGAAAGAAAGAAAGGGGAAGGGGTCAAGGAAGGGAAGGGGAGATGAGAAGGAAGAAACAAAACACTCAAACTAGCAAACAAACTGAGACTAGACTGTACTCTTAGATTTACTTCGATATCAACCTAAAGTCTCATTTTATTGATTTAGTTGTATTTATCCAGATGACTAATGAGATTTTTTTTTCCCAGAGAAATGAGAAGCAAATTAAATACTGGATATAAAACGATTTGGTAAAATGAATGCATACAAACCATAAAAATACATGTTTGTAGAGTTGGTTCAGTCATGGTCTCCAGCTTTTCCCCAGCTACAAAGGCATTTAGGAATCTGAGCTAAAGTTTTCAAAGGGGCCCAGATGCTCACTCTAAGGCGCTTATGGCTTACTTGCCATTCCACTGTTATATTCAATCACATGAGGATTCGTAACTAACACCTTTACATAGAAGGACTTTGTTTCAATGCTGAATTGTGAGTCCCATGAATTTAAAATCTGTGCTCCTGGAACTATGATGATGCTGCTGATCTAATTGGTTTTGCATAGAAAGTGTCAAAGTTATTATTTAACAGCCAATATATTATGGTCTAACATAATAAAACAGTTTGTGTGTATTTTTGTGTCTATGTATATACACACATATATATGCATATATATACACATACATATACATATATACACATACACATATATACACATATAATCAACATTGTTCCTATTTTTAAGAATAATGTGAAAGACCAGATAAATTAGAAACAAAACTGTTGATTTAATCCTAGGATCATGTGACATCATTAATATTTGTGTGAAAGTTATTATTATCCTAAATAATGCATGTATTTGGAGTTCTAATAGATGTGATGAGATAATGAGTTCCAACACTTTTTCGTGCCCCATTCTGCTAATGAGAAAGTAAGCTTCAATTCCAGCTCTTATTTCTATGCACCATTTTTATAATTTTGAAGTGTTATCGATATTTAGCTATTGGGTTCCGAAGGGTGGGGGAAATTTTAGAAGATATACTAAAATAATATTTGTGGCATAATTGTTTTTAGAAAATAATCTCATATCATCAATTCACAATTATGAGAGTTTTCTTGATCAATTGACTCAACTACTTTTGTAAATCAATAAATATGGTTAAAAAAGAAAGCAAAAAGCTAAAAATGTGTATGTTTGTACACATTGTACTTCGTTGTGTTATTAATCACAACAAAGAGGTGATTGATAGCACTTTTTCTAAGTTCAAATGTAAGTTTAACTAGAAATATATTGTTTAAAGTTAGGTAGGGAAAAACTATTGGAAAAGATAAACTAAGGAAATAAAATTCAACATAGCAGAATTTCTTACTTCTCGTTGGAAGACGGAAGTGTGGGCTTGGGCAGGAGCATGAAGAGAGTTTCAGCACTACTTTGTGTAAAGGAATGTAAATGGATACACTTAATACTAACATACATGTAACTTATTTTTGGAAGACATAAATAAGTGGTAAGGGTGATTGCTTTAGTGGGAAGTTTTGGAGGTTAGGATAGAAGACTTGGTATTTAGTACATATTTTTTGTGTTGTTTTAATATTTACATTGGAAATATGTGTTTTCAAACATTAGACAAAAATAGTAACTTAATAAACAAAGAAACTAAGAAACAGCAAGTATTTTTTGAGTGACTACAAGAAATACAAAGCAGTTCTAGAGGCCATGGGGTCATAGGTGTGATACTGATACAATAGTAAAATAAACAATGAAGATAATATTTAAAATATGTTGAGAATTTGTTTTGTTCCAGATGTTATTCTAGGAACTTAATGCAAATAAAAAAAAAATTACTAAAGCCCTGTTAGGTAAATGGTATTATTTTTCCTATTTTAGAAATAAAGAAACTGACCTTTTGGAATCATATAATTTGTCCAAGACCATACAACTGATAAATAAAACAGCTGAAGTGCTGAACTCATTTGACATTACTCGTTATGCTAGACTTCTTGCCTATGAGAGTTGAGTTGCTAGAAAGTGCCTTTTGTTACTTAAGTGCTCTGGAATCAGGCTCTTTTTTCTTCTATTTGGATAAATGGCAGGAATCGCTCCTCTTCCTGTTGTGCCCATAAGCCTTTCTCCAGTAGCTGAGGATCCAATCATAAAGCTAAGACAAAGATGATAGAAAAAAATTCCCCACAATACTTGGCAGGCCCTATCAGAGTCAACTCTAAAAATGTCAATAAGAAGAGATGTCCACAGCCTGCAAAGGATTTGCCAATGAGATGCAGTGGTTTGGCTAAATAAGAAAATGTAGGGGCAGGGGAAGGTTTCTATAGGACCAGCTTGGGAAAATAGGATGAGCAAAGGCAGGGTGCACGCTGACGGCAATGCACAAATCACTGTTGAAATTCATCAGCAAGATCTCCACCCTCAAAGACTGTAATTTAGTGGGGGAGATACATCACTGTAGAGTTTGATCACACTCCAGAAACCATTAGAGATGCCTTGAAAAGGTAGAAAGTTCTGGAGGCTTTACTATTATTGTCAGCCTCACATTAGCTTACTTAGTATTTCAGCTGCATTTGGCTAGGAATGTCCAGGACAGGAGTGAGAAGCGAGGAGAGGAAACGGAAGGAAAGACATCAAGTGAAAGGCCAATGGCTGGCCAAGGTCCATGGCTGTGCCTACCTGCTGCAGGCTCAGCTCTTCTGCCAGCTGGTGGCATAATTTGTTGCGGGGTGGTGGGGGCTACAAGTAACCCGTTTGTCAGGTCGCTCCAGGGCCAGGTGGAAGGAGGACAAGGGAGAGAAGAGAGTCACGCATGGCTGGTGTTGCAGTCACTGTTCTATTTGGCATGGAGCAGACTTGAATGGATGGGAGTCCTACAAGGGTGGCAAGTCCCACACACTCTTCAACAGCTCTCTTTCTTCCCCGACCTGCCATCTGGGCAACCATCACAAAAAATCTGCCCTCTGTTCTCTAAGAACCGAAATTAACCGAGTGATTATTTCTCAGTGAGAACCTTTCCACATTTCTGATATCCTAATTTATTTGGCAGCAACACAAGAAACTATTAACATGTGCACCTCCTCATGTTTTAAGAAATTGGTAAAGAATCGACTAGTACTACGTTGGTCACATAAACAGCTAGCTTTGAAAGTATGTATTATTTAATCACCCTCCTTTGACTCCTTCCTTGAAGCTGATATAGTCTATTGAATTCTAAATTCCTGTGTAAGAACTATTTTAAAGCAATGGATCCTTGACACAATGGGGCTTTGACGTGACATGTGTTCTCAAATCTTCAATGCGGATCTGCATATGGAAGCATCTTATGACACACATTCCTGAGCATTCTTAACTGGTAATTTTCAATTGCTTTAGAAAACGGCTTGGATGAGGGTTGCAGAGTGATTGACTGAAGAGGGGTCTGAACTCATAATTATCTCCAAACTAATGTGTACATTACGGATGGTGAAACCGCTTCACATGCTGAATTGTGATAATACATCACAAAATTGGCCATTTTGAAGAGCTGTTTTGTGAAGCTAATGAACGAAATTTCTCCACAGTGTTGCTTATACACAAGCTTCCCTCCTCCCATACCCCATGTGCACACTTGTCTAGAAGACAGCACCCTGGCTCACTGGTGGAGAGCCAGACCCCTTCCAGACCCGTGCACTTCCACCAAGCTGTTTTTGGGAACCAAATTAGAGGAGCTCAAAAGTGGTGGGAATATGGTCTTCATTGTCTCATCCATGGAGCTCCACGTACGGTCTTTGGTTTTCCTGTTTGTGGATGCATCTTTCTTTGTCTCTTGGGGGAAAAAATCCAAGCACTCAGAGGCTGAGATTATTGCATTTGTGAAAACATGTTCTGTGAGGGAGACGCACAAGGGGAGAAGAAAAGACACACACACAGTACCTTTAAGGGTCAACAACCTTTATCCCAAGTATGTGGCAATAGAAATATAATAAGCAAATGATATAATAAATTGCAATAGGAAGAGGAGAAAGGAAAAGACACATATATATATACACACACACACTTATATCTATATATATGTGTGTGTACATATGTATTTATCTTTATATTTACACTCACTAGACTATGGAGGATTTATCACCATACTGGGAAGCAACAACCTGGGCTCCAGAGTCGGCCACCCGTCCGTGCACAGACGAGGTGAGGTCTCGAGAAGCTTCAGCATTGTCTAGAACTCTAGCTCCTTTTGTAACGAGTTGTTTGGCATGAGGCCCAGTCACAGGGCCTTTTGTGACTGAGCTCAAGGAACACAAAAATGTCAACTTGTTTTTGCGATTGTCTGTTAGTTTTCAATAACTAACGTACAGGAACAGATTTCTCTGAAACAGTGCTGGATGATTGCCTCAAGGTACTCACACAACCTGTTCCATGACTTGGTGACCATTGTTTTTGTCCATGTTCAATCGAGTTCAAATTTAATATTTAACTTTTCCTCCACACATATCCTGGACACTTCAATCGAAAAGATGTCAATGATCTTATATCCATTGAGACTAACGATTGCATGTAGGAAAATACATGCTTCAAAGCTAAAAACTTAGCACATATATGACCAGTGGCCATGTGTTCAATTTCACTGTGAGGAAGATTAATGGGTTCGTTATAAAAAGATTGTAGTTACAGGTGCTCTCCTGTGTTGGTTTTACTGAGACTGGGCTCCTGCTAAGGAAAGCACGTGGGTACTGGAAAAAATTAAGCAGAATTCTAGTTTTTTAAAGCATTAATGAATTTGTAGAAATTTTTTTTCAAAAAATGTCACAACAGATCTCTGATTCCTGATTTTGTCAAACACAATTCTTTGGTGAAATAATAGTCATTGCTGAGTCTTTAATTGTAATGGAACACATTTACAGCCCGAGAAGTGTCCTGCAACAATCTGGTATTGAAGGTCTTGCCATATTTTTAATAGTTTGCTATTTAAACTGTGCGTTGCCTCTAGGTCTTTTCCCTCTCTTATTTCTCTTCCTTCTCTTAAACTTCTCTTTGCTTAGTTCTTTCCTTCTTTCATTCTAGCCACAATTCTTTTCTGTTTTCTTCATCAGTTTCACCAGCTTTTCTTTCCCTTCCCCCTCTGACTCCTTTTTTCCTTACCTCCTTGTCTCCCCTTCTTTCCTCACGTCTCTTCTGGCTCCTCCTCTTTCTTATCTTTTTTCTTCCTCTCTCCCTTTTTTTTTTTTTTTTTTTTTTTTTGGTCATGCTCTTGTTTCATGAATACCTGACATTGCTTTCCTTTAGGCCCTGAACTTCGAATAATTGAGGCCACTTTTTCCTCTCAATTCATCTGAATTTCCTCTGATCTATTCAAGATGCTCACAAATCCTGAGTCTCTTTGTAGCTGCCTCCGTAGGAAATGCTGTGGCAAGGAAGGCTGAAGAAAGGCATTGGGTGTTGGCAGAAGAAAACCTCTTTGTATGGGGTCTCACACCCTAATAACCACAACTTCCTTTTTCCCCATGTTTCCTTTTCTTCTTTTTTTTTTTTTCATTTTCTATTTCCTGATGCTTTGTAGGATTTTTAAATCAAACACATGTTCTAAATAATGTTGACAGAAGTAGGACTGGGAAGGAGGGAATTTTCTCTTCCCATGTCTTGGCTAAACTCTGAGACTTTTTTTTTTAAGTAACAGGCCCTCTATGAAAAGAAAACTATGCTGTGATTTCTGGGGACATGAATTTCTTCACATCCTAACTGTTTTGTTAGTTAAATGCCTGGATTCAGTCTTGAACAGTTTAGTAAACTCGGTTATTCAAAGTCAGTGATTTTTCTAATCTCTTGTGAGTCCTTTCACCTTTGTTCAAATTTCTATTTAATTAAATGTTTGCTAGATGGAGTAAAATTTGAATCATTTGATTCTACTACCTATATCAGTCTTGGTATAGAGTCTATTCTAGTAAGAGATAGCTAAGAATAATTTGTCACATGGTATTGATTACTCTGATTTATTCCAGCCAGTGCTGCTTTCCAGCACATTTCTGGGTGCAATTACAAGATTTTCATCAACAAAACTCTATGCATTTAGAGATCCAGTTACCTTCTTAATCACATGATATGCCTCCATGGGGTCCGAGATCAACCAGAGTGTATCTCTTTAGCTCTATTGAAAGAAGTCAAGAAATAAGAATGGAGTACATTTTAAAATAATGAATGAGATGCTACATGCTAGCATTTGCAAATATTTACGTCTATACATAATATGTCTCTGTTACCTAAACATATACAATATTTAATATATAATAAATGCATGTACTCTTGAAAACTTTCTCTCAGTTCGTAAGAAATCACCTCTTCCCAAAGCAATTAAAGCCTGCTTTTGTTTAAACTAGTTTTCGTAGCTGACATTTGAGGAAAATGTTTTTGCATGGAAAGCTGTGAATTTGTTAATTTTTCTAGTTGGTAAAAAACGTTAGTGGACACATTCGATATTAATAATTATAATATCATAGACATAAACATTAAAATTATAAAATGTTATATCTAGAAGAAATGTTGGAAGCAAAAACAACTCAAAGTCAAACTTTTTATATAATCACTATATAATAATAAGATGCTCAGTACACCACAACTAGAATAAATTCCTTAGCATTTTAATGTACTTTTTCAAACTAAAGATTATAGATACTTTTGAAATTATGGCAGTAGAAATATGTGTGGCATTTTTTTTTTCAGCTTACCACAGAATCCTTGATTCAAAAATGCATTTTTGAATACTAGGAAAAATACAAGGCACTGGTGTTTTTCCCACCAAAGTATCCTCCAACGGGTAGCCAACCTGTAAGGCTACTCAAGACCACACTTGGCTCCAGTTTGCTCAGGAGGATCCTGGAGGGAACCCAGGAGGGAACCAAGCTTGCCGTGTTGCAGTGCTAAATGTTCCTCACCAACAGTGAGTGTTCTAACAGCAGCACAGGTACAGGCACCTGGTCAACACACGGGAAACGAAATGAGATCCATGTCCAGTAAATACAGGAGCTTCCCTGGTTTAAAAACTTCTGAATTCAGGGCCAGGCATGGTCTCCCACGCGTGTGATCCCAGCACTTTGGGAGGCTGAGGTGGGCGGATCATGAGGTCAGATTGAGACCATGCTAGCTAACATAGTTAAACCCCATCTCTACTAAATATATGAAAAATTAGCCTTGCATGGTGGCATGCGACTATAGATAATCCCAGCTACTTGGGAGGCTGAGGCAGGAGAATCATTTGAACCCAGGAGGCAGAGGTTGCAATGAGCCAAGATCACGCCATTGCACTCCAGCCTGGGCCACACAGCGAGACTCTGCTCAAAAACAAAACAAAAAGCTTCTCAATTCAAATTAAGGCCCTAGGCCAGGCACAGTGGCTCACGCCTGTAATCTCGGCACTTTGGGAGGCCGAGGCGGGTGGATCACCTCTAGTCTGGCCAACAGGGCGAAACCCCATCTCTCTTAAAAATACAAAAGATTAGCCAACAATCCCAGATACTCAGGAGGCTGAGGTGGGAGAATGGCTTGAACCCGGGAGGTGGAGGTTGCAGTGAGCCAAGATCGTGCCATTGCACTCTAGCCTGGGCAACAAGAGCAGTCCTCCCTCTCAAAAAAAAAAAAAAAAAAGCCCCTAGAGAAGTCAGTGTCCTCCTCTCAATTCACCTTTTCATGGGTGTAAGGATATGACGGTTATGAGTCACCAGACTCCAGAAAGCCCAAAGCACAGCATCTCCATCAGGTATTCCTAGTTCACTTTTAGTTCCTTCCAGTTCAGAGAACATGTACTGATCAGTGGTCCTTTTATCCTGAGGGTTGCTTAGTAACATAAGTGACAATTTTACCTTTGTCAGGTTACCAGGGGAACTGAAGCAGACAGCATAACCAAAGGTCAGCTAGGAATCACGGATCAGGTGCAGCATCCTGTGGGGCCGAGGAAGCTCAGCCACAAGACAGGCTTCCTGTAGTCACACTCAGATCACACAGCAGATGATGACAGACGGGGACTGACTCCAAAACGCTGGACTCTTTATCCTGAATGTATTGTACTGCCCAACATTAATATGAAATTTTAATATAAAAAGTGACTGCCAAGACAGCACCCACATCAAAGCACAGCTATGTGACCAGGACTGCATTTTTCTGGGTTTATTGATGTGCATGTCTTAGAAGGCAGAATCCAAGGCTTTGCTCCCTTTCAGCTAGATTACATTGCTCACCTCCCTCTGATTTATCAGAGTTGTCCTTTGCTGTGATAGGATTAGATCAGAATTTATTAAACGTCTTGCTTATATTAAGGCATTTTTAGTATTAACAGGTCTTCACTATCTTATACAGTGCTTACCACACATATGCCAAAGTGATTTTCAGTCCATTAATAAAAGAAGATTTCATTAGCTGTTTCTGTGAGCAAAACGTGATCATAGGCAGCTTGTGAAAGAGATCAGCTATTATATTAAAGACCCTTTTTACACAGAACAGTCCGTTTTTATCTTACTGGAGAAGCTAAAACATAGATTGGGGAATTAACCGACTAGAAGAGAGTATATACTAGCCACCAGCAAAAAGTACTATAGTGATCTATTAGAGAGATTGTTTTCATCAACATGTATCGGTAAAGGTTCCAGGAGGGGCATGAGAGCTGAGGGAAGGCTTGCATAATGGCTTTGGTTCCCTCCTGGAGTGATGCATAGGATCTACGTAGATTTTCCACAGGATGGAAAGGAGGTGGTGCTGTATTTCCAGATTCAACACAGAGATGCGGGTGAATTTTCTGGCTTGGAATTCAATGCATTTTCTTTCTTCTTCCTGAATAATGAGGAATTCATCACATGTCTCAAGGTGAAATGGGAGACAGCCCCTCTGTCCAGAGACCCCAAGAGAGTATGAAATCATTCCTTCGCTTCTCTTCTGAAGTCACAAGTGCTTTGTAACTCTCAGTGCCTTGTAAAATCTCTATTCCTGTACTTACCAAACTACACCACATTCTGCTGATGCAGTCCATCTTCATGCCCATCACCCAGCACCTCCATCACCCAGCACCGTGCCTCTCACAAATTAGTGGTTTAATGCACATTTGGTATTACCAAAAATAACAAGATAAAAGTTCAGTGCATGCTGCATCTCTAAGCACCAATCTATGGATCAAATTTTGTGTCAGGCAAGGCTAAGGTTTCTCAAAATGCAAAATGCTCAGAGTAAGTAGGATGACCATGCTTTATGGTTTTCTAGAGAGTGTTGCAATTTGTGCCTGTTTTCCTGCAAAATAAATAATAGTAATCCTTTTCACCCTTAAAGTTGTCACAGTTTAGATAATGAATTATGATATGGTTATCCCAAATAGGAGCCTCAATCTACGATAAAATGTGTTCCAAATCTTTCTTTATTCTCAAACCCTGAAACAAAGATAACCTGTTTAACATGTTAGTGTAATTCTTCCCTTTTGAAAAATACATTTGAAAATATCTGGGGCCATAATTTATTCACAAGTCTCATATAGTCATTTTCTTTTTATGTGAAATGTTTTCTTTTTCTATAAAAGGAACAAGGGCCCAGTGGTGTTCTGAAGATGGTCTGCACTGTCTGACATATCAGGGCATCTCTACCCAACAATGCCTGCCCTGACCTCAAGTTGGTATCTTAAAATAAGCCGTAACAGGATTATTTCCATCATGAAAATGGGCAAATGCTACAAATCAGACTTTGATTTTGACAGTCAGTTATTAAACACGATATTAACACTGATAAGCTCATAATAGGCCATTTAAAAACTGGTAAGTACAAAAAGGAAAGTAAAAATCACCTATAATCTTACCATTCAGGGATTTCCCCTATAAACATTTTGATGTTTCTCCTCTTCTCTTTTATATGCTAACACACAGAGACACCCACATCATAACACGCAGTCATTATATAGTAATGAGATTGGTTTTGAACAGATGTTACAAAATACAGCCATGTAGATGGTATCATCTTTTGAAATAATCATCTGATGAGTCAGAATGTTTCTTCTAGGAATGATTCCATTGCTCTAAACACTTTTACATATCCTCTGTCATGACTGTCAGAGAGCCGGTTTAAGAGACCCACTGCAGAATCGCATCTGATTTTCTTAAGCCTAAATTAGAATTCCCAGATTTGTCATTTAATTTATACATAAAGCTTGACTCTAAAAGAAATTTCTTCTTTCCAAATATAGCTATAAAATGAAGATTGAAACGATTCAAAACAATGTTTTCCAAACCCTGAAGACAGCTTTGAAACAAAGAAGGCATGGTGTGAGTGGTCGTGGAGTGGGGTTGGGAGGCAGGATCTCTGCGTTACGTGTAGGGCCTACAAGGTGTGTATTTTGAAACATATTTATTTGGATGTAAAAGTTCTACTATGAACTTTAAAAACCGATCACACTGTTTTACAAGTTCACCTTCTGTCTGAATATATGTATGTGTAAACAGTTGCACATTTTAAGACAGAATGTTAACCATGATTTAAATATTTAATGCAATTCAAGCTATGTTTCACACATTTTAAGTTAAGTTTGATAAAACTAAAATGCATTTTTCTAAGCCTTTTTCTCCATAATCCTTAATCCAATGTGCATTTTAAAGGAAATGAATTCCGTGTGTTTCTTATTCCATACATTTAACTCGTCAAACAATGTTTCGTAAGGACCCTTTGATATCCAAGAAGCCCTTTGAGTCTTTTTATGAGACTTTTTAAGCCTTTCTCCTCAGAAACAGGAAGTCATGTTTGGCCACGACCGAAAGAACTTGCATACCAAATGGTTTAAGTTCAATTTGAAAAGGCCACACCACTGGGCTGGGCTGGGCTCTCAACGTGGCAACACATGTTCTCCAGGCCCAGAGAAAAAGGAGGTCAGGTTTTGATCTACTCAGAGGCCATGAATTAAAGGGCATCTCTATAACATGTTAGAGTTGCTTAGAAAGTTTAAGAAATGGTAAGATCACTTTAAGAAAAAAAAGGCATATTTCTAAATTCCTAGACTGTAATTTGCAGAACTTTTATTTACTTATTTATGTGTGTTTTATTAAAAAAAAAATGACACGTTGTGTATGAAGAGAGAGCCTACACATGGTGCCTTCGCTGACATCTGACTGCATTTAGGCCAACTGCATAATTTGGTATTTCTGATCCTTTTTCTCCCCACACACTGCTTTCAGCTTTCTGGTTTTCTGCTGTAATCATGATCCAGCAACTGATAGGGGTAAATTCTTCAGGGAATTGTTCTTCAAATCCACAGAGGATTCCTACTGCTCATTTTAACAGAGACATCTGTGCCTTAATGTTAGGATGTCCTACTAGTTTCTGGTTCTATAAGGATGCCATAGGATGTTGGGAAAATCTTGTAGAGATGTGTACATATGAACATAAATTCAGGAAAAATAGTGTCATTTAAGTCTAAGCCATGCTGAAACATAAATTAGATTTCTTTTCATGTTTGATGTGAACGTATATGCTGACATTCTTAGAGGATGAGCGATTTGTAACATAAACATATGTCCAGTGTAATATTAAATAATAAATTTGTTTCAAAAAGTAACACTTGTGCAATTTTATTCTCAGAGTTGTATACAGAGCCCAAGAAAAATAGTGTATTATTTAATAAACAGAAAAACCCACTTGAGGTTAGAAAAAAAAATCTGGAGGATTCCTATATCATATTTATATTGAAAAATATTATTAAAAGATTAGTTCTTTTTTCTCTCTTTTTTTTTCTACATGACCACCACCATAATTCCTCGAGTACCGAGAGGGTAGCATTAGCACATCTGCTCTTCCCTGTGCTCCCTCTCTGAACAGTCGCAATGGCCACAGGAGTCATTCATCATAGTGGCTCACGCTTGGATATTTTCCAAATGCTTTCAAGTCTATTATCTCATTTGACCCTCATAAAAACCTCCAAGTGTAGATAAAACAGGTATTAGTATTGCTATTTGACAAGAAGAAAACCAGTCACAGGGAAGTTAAGAAACTGTCTTAAAGGTAATAAAGTTAATTAATGGCAAAAAGGAAGATGCCTGTATGGAATATTGGTGTTATCCTAGGACCTGTACATCATTCCTTTAAAACGACTCCACAGGGAAGGCACTGTCCACCTGAGATGAGGAGGCTGGGCTTGGAGACCCCAGGTAACTTGGCAGAGGCTAAACCTCTAGGGAGGGGCTGGCAACACAGAGCCCCACGCTGACCTGACCCCACAGCTCCTCAGCACAGTTTCCGCTTAGACCCAAGAATACACCCTCCTCTCCTAACCTGTGCTTCCTGCTCTGGCTCCCTTTCAGCCACACCTGCGTGGTCCTCCCTCCCCAGCATTTCAGGGCAGCCTCACTGTGAGGTGGCAGAATGGGTATTTAAAATGGAACTCAATCGTGTGTTAAAACAAGTACTTCTATTCAGTCAATTAGTTCTAAATGAAACCAAAAATATATTTATACTTTGTGAACCAATGTGAACTGCTTAAAATGTATCATCAGCTGAACAATGTATAAAGGAGAACTAAATTTTTAAAGAATAAAAGAAGCCCACAGTCTTTTACAGGAAACAGCAGGTGCTGTGGGAAGACTCAAACTTGGAGCCGCATCGAGAGCTTTGGATTCTCCAGACAGCCACCTCCTAGACACATGGTACAGGACAAATCACCTACCTTATTTTGCTCTAGTAGAAAATTGAAATTAATAATAATAACAACACTTCTTGCAGTTTTGGAGCCCATTGAGAGACTACTAAGTTTCTGATAAAAAGAGATCATTTAAAATGATTGTTGTTAGTAGGTTTTTTTCCATGTGAACCTGAAATGAATGGGTACTTTAGTATTTTATTTTCAATTCAAAATAAGGCAAAAGAAAAAGTCTGAGAGTGTTTAAAAAAGTCAGTCATGCATTTTAAGGAGTTAACACAGATGATAGATGAACACAATGTCATTAGCCTTCATCACAGAGTGACCATAAAATATATTTTTAGGAAAACGTAAAAGTAGGGTCTATCAAAGCATTTTCCACCATCTATACAGGACCTCCTCTGCTGCTAAGCAGAAGTGAGAAAAAAAGTTATAATGGCAATAAATAATGTCATACAGCTCTGCCTCTTAGAGACCTGAGGAAGTAGGTAACTTAGGATTAGCACATACAGAAAATAAAATTTCTCTCTCTAGTTAGAACAAAGAGACACATCCCAAAGTCTAAAACAAACAAGCAAACAAAAACAAAAGCAAAGGAAAAAAACCCAAACTGAAAACATTCAGAAAGGTTAGTATATTAAGTCTTAACTTTGGATTATTTTTCTTAAGAAAAAAGAAAAAAACCTTTGTTTTAATACACTCACTAAGAGTTGTACAGTGAAAATCTCGTGGAATTATTTTAAAGAAAAGGCAAGCTCAATTGCTTTGAAATGGGCGTTTCTGCCAAGCTGCGTTTATTCATGCAATCAGCATTTGTTGTGGCCCTACTAGATGTGAGGGCCTGTACTGCATAATAGCATGAGGGGAGGGAAGCGTGTCTAACAAAGACTAGTGAGGAATGAGAACCACTCTCCTGGCAAGCATCAGAGACAGACGTACTGGCAGCTGGCTCAAACACAGTGTAATAAGTAGCCTAATGAAGGTAAATTCAAAGTGTTCTGGTACTCAAAGGTGGTAACATTTGAGCTGAATCTTAAGTAGGAAAGCACAAGCTTCTCTGGTTTAGAAAAAGAAAGGAGTATTTCAGAAAGAATCATGTGTATGTAGACATGGAGGTAGCAGACAGCATAGCATGGCTTATTGACAAAATTAAAAATATTTTGGGCCGGGCGCGGTGGCTCAAGCCTGTAATCCCAGCACTTTGGGAGGCCGAGACGGGCGGATCACGAGGTCAGGAGATCGAGACCATCCTGGCGAACACAGTGAAACCCCGTCTCTACTAAAAATACAAAAAACTAGCCGGGCGAGGTGGCGGGCGCCTGTAGTCCCAGCTACTCGGGAGGCTGAGCAGGAGAATGGCGTAAACCCGGGAGGCGGAGCTTGCAGTGAGCTGAGATCCGGCCACTGCACTCCAGCCTGGGCGACAGAGCAAGACTCCGTCTCAACAAAAAAAAAAAAAAAAAAAAAAAAAAAAAATATTTTGCTATTATTAAAAACAGGAAGTCTAATGAGGAAACACATTAAAGACAAAATTATTCAGACACGTCAAAATGATAAGGAAAACTTTATTCAAGACTGTTGCAATAAGGGAGAGAGATTGAACTGAGCTCCAAATTCAGCAAAACAGCTGGAGATTTATAATCAAGGGGCAGAGCAGAGAGGTTCTTGCTATACTGACTTAATAGGATTCTTGCCAAAGAAAGACCAACAACTTAGACATCAAAGATGAGGAGTAAAGAACTTGATTAGACATGAGGTTTGGGGGTAACTTAGCAGAGTGGTTTGCTAAGACAAAGCTGGGCTGGCCAAAGACAATTTAGGAGCCACAGTCAAGGCCTAGTGGAGAAGAGGGCTTCAAGGAGCCTGACTGCAGTATGGCCAACAGGAAAGTCTTCGTCAAGCAGCAAGATCTGAGCTTTGATGGAGAAGAGGTCAGAGGCTAGCTTATAAGTAGCTGTGCATGCCGCAGTGAAAGACTGGATTTTATCATCTGAGAAGAGAGAAGCCATTGTAACATTTTGTATTTTAGAAACATATTTTTAGAAATTCTTTCCATGTATTTAAAGTGGTTTTCTTTGCAGTGATATTTAGAAAAGAAAGAATTTACCAAACAAACATGTGTCCGTAACACATCTATTTGAAATCATTAATTTTGTAAATGGAAGTCAAGCCCTTCCTATACATGAGGTGGGAACCCCAAGAAAAATGAGTTAGAAACCTTTCCTTCAAGAAAGTTGGAGTCTATTTCGCCATTGTTCTGAAATCCCAATACAAATGAAATTAAAATGATATCCACATGGGAATGGTTGATTGAAAATGCAGTATCAGTTTAAAAGGCTGTTAAAAATTTATCCAGTAACTCACAACTTACAGAGCTGAGTCCACCAAGGGCTGTGGAGCTTTTAACTTGCCTTGGTTGCTTTCCTCCTGCCACATCCTCTTTTAGAAGAAGACAGAAACTCTTCTCTGATCCATAAGGCTTTCCCTCTCAATGCTACCTATGCCACAGTGTGGCTTTAATACTCTCGATTTTGGGGACAGAAGAGAGGTGGATGCCTGCAAGTCCATTAGGAAGACCATATTAAATAAAGCACCTTATTCAAATTGAGGCAATGATGTAACCAAAGAAGACATACGCCATGTCTAAATGCACAAAGATGTACCTTTGGTAGCCACAATGAAACTTATTCAATTATTAAAAACAGAATATATTGGGCTATGTTGAATGAAAATATATATTTACATAAATTTGGTATTGACTTTTTTTATTTCCACTTCCAGCTCTGCATCAGTCCCAGCTGTATGACTTATGGTTCATCACTATTTCTAAAATTAAATTTTTTATCTGTAAAATGAAGGTAATAACTGGGCTGAATTTGTGGGTTTGCTGTGATTAAATACATGATGCTTCTAAAACCTCTAATGCTTTGCTCATGATAGGCAGTCAACACATGTTCATTCCTCTGGGATGGAGTTGAGTTAGATATTAATCTTTTTACTGATTTATTTCTTTCTTTCCTTCCTAGGAATTACATTAAAAGACTAGAAACCATCTCTTTCCTTTTCTGACAGGAGTACAGTTGTCTGGTGTTCAGAGCCGGCAAGTGTTCCTCAGAATCCTGCGGGTGAAGCCACCACTCCACCGTAGAAGCGCTCTCTTTCCCAGCTCCTGCACAATGTGTACACTCTCTAGACAATGGGAAAAAGCCTCATGACAACAAAAAAATGGTTTCAAAACAGAATAAAAATGAATGCATATGAGTTTGAAGAGCAGCAGGGTCTGCCCAACACATAATTACAGTTTACACTCTGTACTGTAACAAGCAAATGCAGCATTTACTGTATGGATATGAAAAATATGGGCCATACTTTCCGTCCATTTTATTTGTGAGGTCTCCTTGAAATGGCCTATAAAACCTGGGAACCTGGGCAGCTTTCTCTAGAGGACCCATAAACTGCAGCAGCTGATACTGGTAAAATGGGTTATATGGAACCCTAGATTTGGTCAGTATTTATTGCCTGTGTAATGTACAGAAACAGGAAAACAGAAAAGCACACGTTTCCATCTGTGCCACATTATAATGCCACGCATGAGGAGAAGAGCCATTTTCCATTTAAAATGGTGGCAGTCCTACAGACCTGCCTCCTTTGATATCCTACGCTACCATACATGATATAGCATAAACAGGCCACCTATAAATATGAATTTTTACAGTCCTGAAAGCCGAAACAGTCCAGCCTTCATGACGTCACCAAACATACCTTCCAAAATGTGAGTTAGACCCAAGTTCTCCCCTTCTTCTGTCTCTCTCTCTCTTTCTTTCTGATTCTTAAGCTGCTTCGTGGTGTTTTATTTTTCTTTTTTAAGCACAAAACAGCTACAAGGACTCTCTCTTCATAGACACCTCCAGAGTGCACAGTTCTCCATGATATTTAAAGAGGATGACAAATCACTCTCGAATAGTGCAGTGGGGGAACACCATGGCCATGCAAGAGTCAAGTCTTCACTTTACATCCCAAAGCTCTGCCAAGTCATTGAGGTCTCAGATTCCCTTCAAGCATCAGCCAAGCTGATAGGAAAGGAACCCTACCCCACCTTATCTCCTGCCTCTTGAAAGGTGAGGGAGCAGGTTAAAGCAGATTGCCATCCATTCTTAAAAGCGATTTTAACAGCTTTTTTGTTGTGGTTGTTTAGCAAGCCTGGAGGCTGGGAGGAGTTTTTTGAGCTTTGTTTTTCCATGTGGGACTTTTCAAGAAGTCAAGAGAAGATGAGAGTAAGTAGACAAATAAACACATAAGTCAAAGAAAAGAAAAACCTCATCAATTTCAAGTTGCCAAGGTGGGAGGAGGGGATTGGGGGTGGGAGAGGGCTATTGTCTAACCTGTCCTTCCACCTACATTTTTCACTGCTTGTTTTTCTTTCTTTGTTTTTTCCTTTGGTTTTGGAGTTTTCTATTTATTTATTTATTTATTTATTTTTTAGACCAGAGATTTCCATTTTCCTTTGATTAAGCTCCTGATGGTTCCTAAAGAAAGTAGCAGAGCTACTGAATTTTTCAGCACAAGTGAGAAAGGAAAAGAAACTCTAAAATCAGTTTAAATGTGTAATTTCAGGTAAGTTATTTAAATAATCTGAGCTTCGCGTTCCTGACCCACAGAGTGCAAGGTTGTCATGAGGATAAATATGATGTCTTTATCTGAATGCTCTACGTTGACTAGGTTTTAGGCTAGTTTTACGGCTAAAACAATCAACTTTTTAAAATAGTTCAGGTAGTTTCACTTTTCTCCATTGAAATTCTAGGTCACTATTGGTGCAGACTGTCCCTTTATTCTGAGAGGTGTGACTTGGCTGGGCTATAGCCTAACCATCCTTCTTTGGAAAACTGTTTTTTCTTTTTAATGTTTGTGGGTACATAGTAGATGTATACATTTATGAGGTACATGAGATATTTTGATACAGGCATGCAATGTATAATAATCAACATCAGAGTAAATGGGATATCCAGCATCTCACACATTTATACTTTGTATTACACACAACTGAATTATGCTTTTAGTTATTTTAAAGTGTACAATTAAATTATTTTAAGAACCCAGTTGTGCTATCAAATACGAGGTTTTACTACTTCTTTGTTTGTTTGTTTGTTTGTTTTGTATCCATTAACCATCCCCACATCTTCCCGCATCACTCCCCCACTAACCTTCTCAGCCTGTGGTAACCATCTTTCTACTCTCTACCTGGTCAATTCAATTGCTTTAATTTTTAGCTCCCACAAATAAGTGAAAACATGTGAAGTTTGTATTTCTGTGCCTGGCTTAGTTCATTTAACATAATGATCTCCAGTTCCATCCATGTTGTTGCAAATGACAGGATCTCATGCTTTTATATGGCTGAATAGTACTCCATTGTGCATATGTATCACATTTACTTTATCTATTCATTAGTTAATAGACACTAATGAATGGATAAAGATATATATATATATATATATGAGTGGGATTACTGGATTGTATCATAGCTCTATTTGAAATTTTCTGAAGGACCTCCAAACTATTCTCCATAGTGGTTGTACTAATTTACATTCCCACCAACAGTGTAAACTCTTTTTTCTTGACCTGTTGTTATTTGGGTGATCCTGAAAGCCCAAGCCCTGTGCAAGCCACTCTGGAACTAAGAACAAGGTGACTTGCTTGTGAACACTAAAAAAAGTGAAATCTAGAAGTGGCAAGATCATGGAGAAGTACAGGAATGTACTACCCACAGCTGAAGCGGGGTGCAGCCCAAACTGCCTGGGAGGAAAAGTCAGCCATGGCCTGCAACTCTGCAGGGCCCCACAGGGACCAGCAGCACCAAGACACCAGGCAGCAGGAGGAGGGTTTAGTGCAGAAGGAACAGGGCAAAGCACTTGCTGGAAGGACACCAGGATAGACATACCCAGATGCAGACAGCTGGATGCAGAACCCAGCAGAAGTCAGGAAAGGAGAAGTGCAGTTTCCCTTAGGGACCTGCCAGGATAGTCCAATAATCTTACCCGAAAATGAGAATAAATGAAAAAGGTAGCAATTTCTAGGCTGCATTTTGTTTAGAGCACATAAGTTAATTACATGCATGAAAGTTAAAGGAGAAGATTTTTCAAAAGAGTTGTTTTTTTTTTTCTTAGCTTATTACACATGTCAGGGACTAAATATAGATGCATCATATGAAAACACCCCACATATTTTAAGAACCACTAAACATAAGAAAAATATCTAGCTAGAATCAGTGGAGACTACACAGGTGATCAAACCTATATCCCAGTCTTCAGCCAACTGACATTTGTTGATTTAAGTTGGAAGTTTTTGACAGTGGCTCATTTAAATCCTGCCACTTTCTAACTGAATGCCTTTAGTGAATTTCTTAGATTTATTATAATGCAAACTCCTCAACTATAAAATGGAGAATACTTATAGGACTTTTTGAGAATTAAATAATTAATTTTTGACCGTGGTGGCTCACGCCTGTAATTCCAGCACTTTAGGAGGCTGAGGCAGGAGGATCACCTGAGGTCAGGAGCTCAAGACCAGCCTGGCCGTCTCTATTAAAAATACAGAAATTAGCTGGGCATGGTGATGGGTGCCTGTAATCCCAGCTCTTCAGGAGGCTGAGGCAGGAGAATGACTTGAACCAGGGAGACGGAGGTTGCAGTGAGCCAAGATTGCACCACTGCACTCCAACCTGGGTGACAGAGTGAGACTCCATCTCAAAAAACTAATAATAATTTTTAGTTATAAGAATAATTAGGTCATGTGAATAAATGCTAAATCAGTGCATGCACACAATAAGTACAACTTTTGTAAGAAAAGTTGTTCACTACTGCACATTTTGAATCATTCCTGGTATCAGTAAAGGTATTATATTTCAGCAGCAGTGGGAAGACTAGACAAAGTCTCAAATCTGCTGGAATCTCAGGCCTCAGGTTCTTTGCCAGAGCTGCTTGAAAAGCCTTTCTGGTGTTTCCCCCTTGGATATACCCTCCTGCCCTTCAAGAATTAGCTCAGCCAGGCATGATGGCTCATGCCCATAATCCCAGCACTTTGGGAGGCAGAGGGAAAAAAATTGCTTGAGGCCAGGAATCCAAGTTCAGGCTGGCCAAAATAATGAGACCCCCATCTCTACAAAAAATTAAGAAATTAGCCAAGCATGGTGGCTCACACCTGTAGTCCCAACTACTGAGTAGGCTGAGGCAAAAGAATTACTTGAGTCCAGGAGTTCGAGGCTGCGGTAAGCTAGGATCTCACCACTGCAGTTCAACCTGGGTCAGAGTGAGACTCTGTCTCTTAAAAAGTTAAATTAAATCAATGTATAAGTAAATAATAAAATAGAATAAAACTAACTGAGGGGTTTTCTCCCAGGACTTGAAAAAGATCTTTCCCTGACACCTCTGGTACTGCTGACTGATCTCGCTACACTGAAGAGCATCTTAATTCATTTTTCCCTATAGATTGCAATTTTGTAAACAAGAGAGGTTGAGTCTTCCTTCTTGTTTATATCACAACACCTATCACAGGCTGGCCCAAAGTGCCCAATAATATTTTTTGGATGAGTGAACATGAGGGCCATAGCAGTACTGAAAAGCTAAAGGAATTTGTGGGATTTTTTGTATGTTTGTGTGTGTATATGTGTGTGTTATACTGTTTACAAGATTGTGTGTTCGTGCATTTCTGTATGTAATTGTTTTGTTTTCTGTTGTTTTGTTCAATTTTTTTAAGAAAAGATGTCAGCAGAGTCATGTTTGTTGTTGTTTTTTGCAATCTGTGTACTCCTTAGTAGTTCTGCTAAAGTTCTCATGCTTAATGATGCTCAAGATGTGTGGATGCTTTCATAATGCATGGGTTTATTGCCTGACATGTTCATACAGAATAAGTAATTAAATTCTAATAAACTAAGGAAACAAAACTTTTCCTCCAGCATTTTTGCCTACTGGAGAATCATGTGCATATGCAGGTTCAATTTGATTAAAATATCATTTCGGGTTGGGTGTGGTGGCTGACGCCTGTAATCCCAGCACTTTGGGAGGCCAAGGTCAGTGGATCCCTTGAGACCAGGAATTTGAGACCAGCCTGGGCAACATATTCAAACCCCGTCTCTATTAAAAATACAAAAATTAGCCGGGAATGGTGGTGCTCACCTGTGGTCCCAGCTACTCAGGAGGCTGAGGCAGGAGAATCGCTTGAACCAGGGAGGCAGATATGGCGGTGAGCCAAGATTGCACCACTCCACTCCAGCCTGGGCAATAGAGTGAGAGTCTGTCAAAAAATATATGTATCATTTCATCCACTCATCAAAATGCATATGAGTCTGTTACACACTATAGTAGAGTGCGGGGAATCAAAGGATGAGATACCTGATAGCCGCCAACTCCAGTAGGAACATAGACTGGTAAGAACTAAAGAATCACAGATGGGTAAGTGTAGAAATAGCATGTTTAAACAAGAGGGGACTGGTCACTGCTGACTTGGGTGGGTGGGATGGCAAGGACCCAGGGAAAGAATCATGGGGTTAGTGATGATTAGGATATTTTTAAAGGTCAAAATTTTGTTAGATTGACAAATAAATAGGCAACATAGGCAGAGAGAATCACATGAGGAAAAGCTCTGAAGCGCGTGTGTTAGGAAACTGGGACTCCGTCAGCCATGCTGGAGCACACGGGGCGTGGGAGATGAGGCTGATACCTATTAGGGGTGAGGTTACCCACGGCCCTGGTGCTGTGAGGAGGAGTTTGAACTTGATTTTCAACAGGAAGATTTGTGATGGGAAATTCTAAGTGATGAAATGATGCAATCAATTTTGTATTGTAGAAATACCCCAGCTGTAGGCTTGGGAAGAGAAACATTGAAGTCAGGAGACCAGCAGAAAAGCATCAGGATATCACAAGTGACAAAAATTAAGAGCCTAACTGAGATGAATAAAATCTCTGAGCCTTAACGTGCCTCCATCAATATTCTGTGTCTGCAATTGTCTTTTCTTCAGGATCTAAATAACAGTGAATTGTCCAACAACCAACCTTTCTCCTAAACACGGACAGTGGCATTTAGAGTCCTAACCCTTTGCTTAACAAACTCTGCAATTAGCCTCCAAGTCAAATCACATAAGATTTACTTAAATTTATGTGAAACATATTCTATCATGGTCTAATTATTGAAATAGGGTAGTTTTGTGATTCCCTGTAGGCAGTTTATTTCTGTTTTGGTTACATTTTGATATTTTGGGGAATTCTACAGATAGTTCTGAGCGCAAGATCTATGCACATGTTGCATAATAAATCACTTTTATGTTGGCATAATAGGTTGTTTCATAATGTTATAGACAAGATCTGCTCCAGGTCTGCCACATGTCTAATAGTTATTTTAATAAAACATGCTTTTTCAGTTAGTGGATTCTTGGCTAAATTGCAAAGAGGAAATGTTGCCCACGTAGCAGTGGATATGAAATGGTTAGACAAGAACACCTGGACCTACGATTGCTAGTGAGAAGGTTTAATGGTGTTAAGTAGCATGCACTGTGAAGCCCATGGCACTGCCTCCTGAGAAAACCTTTTTCAACTGTGGTTAAAAAAAAAAAAAAAAAAAAAATCTTTGAGTGAAGCCATTGATAAGAATTTGGTGTTTAAAATGAACTTTATGCATGTGCATAAAAAGACACTTGGTTTTAGGGTCCTGCCACAAAGATGAAACTTGCAGCATGTAGCAGTTGAATTACTTTTTGCTGCAAATAACACAAAGTTCAACTCAAATTGGCATGAATAATTTGAGAATTAATTTATCTCCTCTGATGGGAAATATAAAAGTTGTGCAGATTCCAGGTTTTCTAAGTTAGGTTTCAACAGTATCGTCAGGAACATAGACTGCTTTCATTCATCACTGGGTACCCATAGCCTCAGTTTACCATGGAGACTCATTCCTTTCACAATACTCAGATGTCTCTCAGACCCAATCAAACAGGGGGCTTCCTGATTCATGTATAATGGAGACAAAGAAGATAGTTTAACTTTCTTCATCACTTTGGACCAGATACCCAGTGGACAACAATCTTGCTTTTACCAGAAATGGTTAGAAGAAGTGTACACTGAGTAATTAGATGTGTTTGCATCAACTTCCGGCACTGGGGGTGAGATTGATTTAAAAAAAAAAATCACATGGTTTGGGGAGGTGAATGTTGGATACTGGAATAAAATTGCCGTTCTGTTTGTAAGGATGAAAGACAAGATGTTGAGTAGATTTCCTGCAGGGACCACAACACACCGTAGGGCATTGCAGGCCGCATTTTTGAGTATCAATAGGATATGGAGCTCTCATAAGGAGGAATGTAGCATAGCAAGTGGACAGTATTATTTCCTGGCTACCCCAGCCATCAGTGAGGAGGCTAATGCATGCCAGTGGAGCCCTACTTCATGGCACTCATGTTCATGTATTTAGGTAGAATTGAGTTCAGTTGTAAAATAGCTCTCACTTCACAGGCTGGATTCAATATTTTCAAATTTTGTAAAATCTGAATGTAAAGAGCTCTGTATATATTAGTTTAGATGGATACCTGGAATAGGTGGGTTCTGTCTAAATCCTATGGTCAAAAATCTGGTGGTCAGCATGTAAAAAAAAACAAACAAACAGAGAAATGGAACTTCTTGTAGAAGTTTTAAAAATCCTAAGTGTGCTACATTTTAGAAACACATACATAGAAAAAATATGATAGAAGCAGGTACAAATAGACCTGTCACTTCACAAGTTATTGCCCCATTTTTACAATGCCACCTAACAAACACCTGCAATTCATTTCTGTCTACACTAAGTCATTAGTCGAGAGTTTTCAAATAGTGGCATTTGGAATATCAAATATGACACCAGCCATGGCAGCATTCTCCTCAAAGCATAGCACCAACTCAGTTAAATTTTGCTTTAGGAAAACCAACGTTTCAATATGTTACTAGGAATATGTGTACTCCAAAATAGAAATGACCTGTAAATTTAGGCTCTGGAAAATTCGGGTATACTCCTCTTGCTTCATAAGATCTGGTAGATACCTTTTCTTGTTTGCAATGGCACAAAATTTTTATAGCAACGCACTCCATGTGCAGTTTGAGATTTTACCACCTCTTTGTTTCTTGTTAAATGAATACTAATCACTGTCAGAGAGTACTTGTGCTACCCCTGTTCTCTGCTTGAATATGGAAATACGATTATCCCAATGGTACAGTGTCCCAGGCTTCTTCAAATTGTGAGGCCTCCAGAGTTAGATAACATAGGAAAATGTGCACATTTAGAGCTGGGCTCTCAAAGAACAAACAATCAGCTGTTTCCAGGGAAGCATTGTTGTGATGTTGTCCCTTGTCTTCTTCAGAGCAGAAACTCTAGACCAATGACGACTTCCAATCCTCGTCTCACTCCTCACAACTGAGCAGCATAATGTCTACTATTTCTTTCTCTCATCCCATTCTGGAAACCTTGTTCTAAAATTGTTAGGAATTACAAGACAGTGAGAGTAGCCCATTCAACCAAACCTCGGACCTCAGAATGTGGGGTTCTGTGGGACTGCATGGGGTATACAGGTTCACAATGAAGCCCACCTGCTTGCCTACAAGGAGACATTGAGTGCTTCTTAATTTGAGGCCTAAGAACTGAGTTTCAGTTCCAGCTCAGCCCCTCCCTCATTCAATGACACCACCAGGCACTGCTCCTCTTTGAGCCTCAGTTTTCTTATCTGTATTTTGAAAATATAAATATGTCCCTCATAAGGTTGGTTTTACAATTTAAATAAAGTGATGAACACAAAGTTCTGTTATCAGCCTTGAGGCCACACCTACCATAACATTTTATGTGTTTTTCTATCATTTTTGAAACTAACCAGGGGAAAAGACGACTATAGTGCTTGTGATGTTAGGCAGTCATAATTTGGGAATGACAGCATATTTGTTGATTTTTACGTTAATTTTAGAATGCATTTGGTATCTCTATTTATATAACATATAGAGATCTAAACATTGAAATTCTCTCCAGTAATCAATTATTTCACTCCATTGCTGACCTTTATGAAGTTACATTTTCTCTCCTATACTCATCGTGCCTTGGTTATCGTTCCAGCTCTGTTTTCTACCAATAAGTGCAGTTATTTAAAAAGAAAGATCAGCCGGGCGCGATGGCTCACGCCTGTAATCCCAGCACTTTGGGAGGCCGAGGCGGGTGGATCACAAGGTCAGGAGATCGAGACCATCCTGGCAAACACGGTGAAACCCGTCTCTACTGAAAAATACAAAAAATTAGCCAGGCATGGTGGCACGTGCCTGTAGTCCCAGCTACTCGGGAGACTGAGGCAGGAGAATGGCGTAAACCCAGGAGGTGGAGTTTGCAGTGAGCGGAGATCGCACCACTGCACTCCATGGAGCCTGGGCGACAGAGTTAGACTCCATCTCAAAATAAATAATAAATAAAATAAATAAATAAATAAAAAGAAAGACCAGTAGACATACAACATCTCTTTGTGTAAAACTAACATTTATTATAAATGAAAGTTTTATTGGCAATGAGAAGCCTCCGGAGTTATCAGTGTCCTCATCACAGTGGCATTCCTGTTCTCCCCAACCCTCTTAATTATGCTGTGAAAAATCCTGAAGGTTGATGAAGTCTCCTTCAAGACAGCCTGTACACAAAGGGAATTGCAATGGAGGCCATGGGGACGGGTTTCAGGATTCCTCAGTCACAACGCCTCTTATGTGTGGTAAAATGCTACCCTACAGTATGAACTGGGGTCTTCCAGCCATCCAGATGCCACATGTACTGTACATGCACTACACCAGAAAGACACATGTGTGACTTTGCTGGGGCTGCCGTGACAAAGCACCACACACCACTACGTGGCTTAAACAACAGAAATTTATTGTCTCACCATTCTGGCAAAACCTTTTCAATCAACGTGTCAGCAGGGTTGGTTTCTTCTGGAGGCTGTGAAGGAAGGATTTGTTCTGGGCCTCACTCCTTGGCTTATGAATGTCCCTCTTCTTCCTGTGTCTTCACATCCTCTCCCCTGTATATGTATCCTACTCCAAATTTCCTCTTCTTATAAGGATACCAGTCCTATTGGATTAGAGCCTCCCCTAATGACCTTGTGTTAGCTTAATCATTCACAAAGGCCGCTCTCTGAAATAAGCTCACGTTCTAAAGTACCCGGGGCTAAAATTTCACCCTATGAACTTTGAGGGACACAACTCAACCCATAAAATTAAGTCACAGTAAAATCACCAAAACTTAAGAGAGTCAACATTGGCTTTAGGATTGCATAAGCCTAGCCCTGGACTAGAAAGAGGGAGTGGGAGGGAAGGAACTTGAGACACAGAAAAATAAAAATAAAATCCATGGTGGGAAGAAAGAACAAACATTGGCAAAGCTGAGAGTGAAATTCTGACAGAATCCACAGGAAGTTTCTGGGACTCCGAAGAGAAAGGACTCAGTCCTCAATGCCTGAGTAGAGTCGCATGGAGACAGCAAGACTTCAACTTAGAAAGGGTTAATCAAATGGTCTCAGGAACCCCATGGAATTTCCTCCAGCACATTATGACATGGGGACATCCCCATGTCTTCAAGAAATTAATATATTTTGACTTCAGTCTCCTCCTCTGTAAAATGAAACCGTTGGTCCATAGGTCTTTCAATTTAAAAGTGCTGTGATCCTGTCCAGACACGGAGGCTCACGCCTGTAATCCCAGCACTTTGGGGTGCCCAGGAGGGCAGATCACGAGGTCAAGAGATCGAGATCAACCTGGCCAACATGGTGAAACCCCGTCTCTACTAAAACTACAAAAATTAGCTGGGCATGGTGGTGCACGCCTATAGTCCCAGCTACTCTGGAGGCTGAGGCAGGAGAATCACTTGAACCCAGGGGGCAGATGTTGCAGTGAGCCGAGATCACACCACTGCACTCCGGCCTGGTGACAGCGCGAGACTCTGTCTCAAAAAAAACCAAAATAATAAAATAAAAAAAAGTGCTGTGATCTCAAATACAGACGGTCCTGGATTTACAATGGTTTGACATTTAGATGGTATGAAAACCATATCCAGTCAGTAGAAACCCTTCTTTGTGTACTCATACAGAAATTTATACTATTCTGTTTTTGTACCATTCTGTTGTTTCCTTTCAGTACAGTATTCAATAAATAACATGAGATATTCAACACTTTATTATAAAATAGTCCTTGTGTTGGATTATTTCACTCAACGGTAGGCTAATTTAAGTGATTTGAGCACATTTAATGTGAACTAGGCCGTGCTATGATTGTTAGGTGTATTAAAAGTAAGTTAGATATACTAAATGCATTTTCAACTTACGATATTTTCAGTGTCTGGCAGGTTCATCAGGACATAACCCCATAGTATGCCAAGAGGCATCTGTATTCACTGTGTCTTATGCAGAAAAGTAATGTTTTATGTCATTTTAACAAAGAGATATTTTTTTTTTTTCTGTACTAAAACTTCTACCCAAGTAAAGTAAAACTTTTCCTGTATAATCAAGCTCTTTCTGACACCCGTCTAATAAATTAGAACCTCAGGTAGAGTAACAGTGTTATGATGGAGAGTGTTTAATAAATAAAATTGAGGATTACTGGAATATTCAGAAAATAGCCAATGGTGTGGAAAAGTAACACTTAAAAATAAAACAAGACAGAGGAAGAGAGACAGAGAGCAAGCAAGCAAGAATAATTTTTTTAAAAATACCACAGAAAAATATTTTTCATGAGGGGTCAAAGAAAATCAGAAGGTGTTTTTCAGACAAGGAACATCAGTCTCACAGCTCTGCCAGCCCCACTTCTCCAGGACCCAAGGCAGAACGAGCAGGGTGCTGAAAAGAGCACCACCCAGCATTGTCTTCACTGTGTGCAGGGACTTTACCGTTGCCCCAGGTCAAAATCTATGTCCCACCAAGGCATGGATAGCAGATAATTAGAGCTCTGCCTACCAAGAAGACTGCTTTTCTACCAGTGACTCAAGATTCAGATTTTTCTGTGAACAGTAGCTCAAGACTGGAGTTACATTGAGAAAATACTAGTAAGGGCTGAAGATAAATTATATGACTATTAGAGGTTTTATTTCTCAATGTCTTAATCTAATTGTTTATTCAAGTTAAATAAAGTGAGACATACAATTGATTCAGGGACGTGTTTAAATTGATGTAGCGGAAGTCAATTTCTTATTTATTTATTTTGAGATGAAGTCTCGCTCTGTCACCCAGGCTGGAGTGCAGGGACGCCATCTCCGCTCACTGCAACCCCTGCCTCCCGGGTTCAAGTGATTCTCCTGACTCGGCCTCCTGAGTAGCTGGAATTACAGGTGAGCGCCCACATGCCTGGCTAATTTTTGTATTTTTAGCAGAGATGGGGTTTCACCATGTTAGCCAGGATGGTCTCAATCTCCTGACCTCGTGATCCTCCTGCCTTGACCTCCCAAAGTGCTGGGATTACATGTGTGAACCACCATGCCTGGCTGGAAGTCAGTTTCTTATGTTTAAAAAGCCCGATAAATTAGAGAACATAGAAGAAGATTCCTCTTGTAGTTTCCAGTACCTAGGAGAAATGTGGTTTTACCCCACCAAGACATCAGCCTCACACCGTAAGGACACAGCCCTGCCTGTGGGAGGCTTTGTGTGCTCCAGACAGAGAGCAGCTTCCTGGGTTGGAGATTATGTCCCACATGCCCAGTTCCATGGGAAACTCCCATGGGCTAGGTGAGCACCAGCCACACAAGACCTGTCTCTAAGCCTTCCACAAAGTGCAAACTCCCAAGAGTGCAAATTACTCTTTAGTTTTTAAATTCTTTAAAAATGTTGCATTTTAGAAAAAAAAAAAAAATCAGGTAGAATATTCACACCTAGACGCCTGTATAGAAAGAGATGATTTCATCAGATAGGTAAAATATCCCTTCCAAACTTGAAGGCCTGAAGAGGTAAAGCCCAAGTACGGAGACAATTCTGATGGTGGAAATATTGAAGACAGTACAGTCTATGAGATCTTGCCGGAAGTTTACAATTCTCATCTCCCCCAGTGTGAACAATTTCAAAGGAATCACCTTTTAGAACCTGTTCCAATAACCTAAGCTCTTTTATCCTGAATTTCTATAGTTTATGTTACCAAAGGAGCAGAGTATTATTATATCAATACATTTATGTGGTCATTTAAATGAATTGCATGTGTGGTCTGTTTGATGGTTCTTGCACACCTCACTCTCCCTGCTAGTGCACACATATCTGAAAAGAGTGAGCACAGGGTCATTGTTTTATTCTCATCTACACAAGATGCTCCAAGGATGAAGAGGTGAAAGGACACTGGGTCACAGAGGCAGCCGCGCAGTGGCCTTCTGGACCACACACAGTCTGCAGCTGACCTCAGTGGGCTCCACAAACCCACCCACGACCCATTCAGCTACATCCAAGATCTGTTTTTAATCCCAGGTTCTTAGCAGGTCCATCCCTAGACAATCAAGTCATGGCAATAATCCAGGGCTGTATTTTGGAATTCTTAAAACCATTGCCAAAACCAGGTGGCTGGAACTGTCTAGGAAAAAGAAAAAAAAAATTCTTGCTTAAGATAACATAGATTTATAAAATTCTGGAGTTGTCAAGGAGCTCAAAGTCTACCTGTACCACAGCTCTCCAATTCTCCATGCAACTAGAACACATTATATCACAGCTTTCCAGGCAGCCACCTGCCTCTGCTTTCACAAATCCTCAGAGGAGGTGACATTTCTGGTCCCAAATAAAATCAATGTGGTCAGAGACTAGTTACTTTCTAATACTACTCTTCACATGCTGTTTGGAAAGAAACATCTAACATTCCAATAGCCCATTATCTGTGAGAGAGAGGCTTACCCTTTAATGCTTTGGGGCATGTCAAATTTAAATGAACCAAGCTAGACAGAGTAGCAGGTTCAGTGCACTGACTGGTAGAACGCAGAGCCAGGGTGAAGGTCAGAGATGTATTAGAACTGAGAATTTAAAGGTTAAGCAGTGACTCCACCTGAAGTGGACACCTGCAAAGGTGACTCTTAGGGTAATACCAGTGTCCCTGCTTCCTCAGTCTTTCCTGAGTGTCTTCCAGATGGACAACTAATCTATCCCTGATTCAAACACTTTTTAAATGAAACTAAACTTGGGCATATTTTGGACTGTAGTTATGAGTTGCATTGATTCCTAACTACAGATATTGAAATGATCAGACTTAGTTTTAGTAGCAGTAATGCTTACTGTAGTACCCAAAGTTGGTGGGGATTCTGGAATCGCTGAGAGTCCATCTGTGCTATTTTAGTCCTCATTCCTAGGTCCAGCTCACTCTCCCTTAATTAAGAGTGCTACTAGCTACTGCTGGTACACTACCATCCACGTGTTTTTCTCTGTCTTTCCTGGTACATGATTTTTTGTTTGTTTTGCTGCATTAGCCTGGAGAGTATGAGACAAATTTTTAACTGACAAGTCAAATAATATATTTATCTTGAATTCATTATATTTTATATTTGGAATACTGTACCTGAACACACAATCTTCAGCTTCACCAGAGCTTCTCCAACTCATGTGTCTACTAGAGCCTGGCCAGAAATTCTGATCTTGTAAGGGTTTATACTCTTGACCACAGGGCTCATGACCTCAATGGTCACATAGTGTCATTTATCCTCTTGACTACAAAACTTTGGGTGAGTCATCTGATTAGCTGCCCTGACCATTCCCGTTCTCTCTGGTCACTCTGGTGGCCTCTCTGTACCCTGAAAAGTTTTCCAGACCAGGAAACAATGCTTCCAGACTAAGCCCTGGGAAATATTCTTTCTCTGTAGTCCTGTTCTGTATCCCATCCAAAACTTTCCCTTTCCTTGGTAACTCAATTTGAAGGACTGTAGAACTGCTCTTTCAGAAAAAAACTGGCATCCATCCATGAATTTTATAAACATTTTTAAATGCTTCCCAAATTCTTCTGTTTTGTCTGTAACTTTCCACTTTCTTCTAGTTCATCTTCCGGAATGAGTCTGTCTTGATCTGACGCTGGAGCACCTTATCTCCTCTGTTCCCCAGAAGGAGCTTTTGCAACATGACTGTGCAGAACGAAGGATGCTGTCTGTGGTCAGCACTAGCTTGCAACTGCGCAGCAAGGGGGAGTCCCACCAGGTCCTGTCTCACTAACACGTCCTCCAGCCACCTGAGCCTAATGTTTGCCCTGAAAATAATGATTTTGCCATCAACTACAAATATTAAGAACAGAATACACAAGTATTAAATGAAATGACTGTTTTCTCTTTTTTTCTTTTATTGTTTCTGTAGCAATGTTCTACCAAACTAGGTGCAATGACACATAAAACTTTCACATTCACAAACAAAGGAACAGTTCAGTATCAGCCCTACATATTTTTCTGGCCTCAAACTCAAGTTATACACCATATTAACTGCAAACAGCAGGGTCTTAATCATTCTTAGTTGCCAAATCGCCTAGCAAATTGCATATTGTGCTGGCTCTGGGTACTGCTAGAGGAAATAAATGCCTATGTTTATGTGGAAAATATGACCATATAACATAATTGGGAGTATTTAAATCCTTTTTCATGAGTATATAATTTCAGCAATAAGTATGATGGGTATTGCTTGAGAATTCTTCAGAAAAATGAAAAACAGATTTACTGAAATCATTAGAAACTGATCAGTGATCAGTGGCAGTCACTTTTATCAACACAAAAATCGAGCAAAAGAATCAAGGTATTCATTTATTTTCACTCATTTAGTAACCATATGCTATTTCCATGAGAGCAGCCTAAAGTTACTTAATGTTCAATTCTGCATTGTAGGGAGAGCCACTGTCATAGTCAGGCATGGCCCAATGGTAAGGCATATGGGAGATTCACTCCTTTTCTCTGAGCAGATGGAGACTAAGCATGTCATAGAAATAATGTGTTTTGTCTCTAGAGAGAGGATGCTGGCTGCTTTGTTCTTAGATGACATCGCCTGCCAGGCCTTCTGCTCAGGTTAGAACTCGTATGTTTTGGGTTTCCACTGACTTTTTTTCTTTTGAAAAGAATTTCCACACACAAAAAATCTCTTGCTTTACAATGATGCGGAAGTCTGAAGTGCATAAATGAACTCTGTCTTCCAAAGGACACAGTGTTTTCACATTGCATGGCCAATTTAGCTTTACAAATTCCAGGGAAGAGAAAGGGGCAGGGAGCAGTAAGCCTTCCTGGAGCTGAAGAAGCAAAGATGCAGAGAAGGGTAACTCGCCCAGGGCCTTGCAGCTGACCTTCAATACAAACAGCTGTCATGACTCTGCTTTACATTGTGATCCAATGTATTGAATAATCCATGAACCTAAAAATGAACATGGACTAGAGGCCAACCTGCAAACTTAACTTACCCACTGAAGATCTTTCGGTGGAGTCTCAATGCAGACAGCAATTGCGCGTGGCTTTAGGGTACCTTTTGCTCGAAGACAGTATGCCTGCTATTGTTGCTCATAGCTCAGCATTCTGTCAGGTATAGATGGGATGCAGGATTTTTCTTTTTGGTCACTTTGCAAGCTGGGGACCCTTGACCGGTGACACTACTGCCCACGGATGAACACACTGCCATGCCCCAGCTCAACTGTGTTGTAACTTGTACCTGTGTCCTGTGGTTCCTGGGTTCTTATAGCATGCACAAGAAGAATGAGGATACGCTGGACATTGAAGGGTGAGGAGGGTGGAGAAGAATTTTACTGAGTGATGAAACAGCTTTCAACAGACAGGGGACGCGGGGATGGTCCCGCCTATTCAAAGGCAGGAAAGTCCCCAATATGGCTGAGTCCAGGGTTTTTAATGGGCTCAGAATAGGGAGTGTATGCTGATTGGTTTGTGACTCTGCAGAAAAGGTTAAAGTGAAGACACCCCTCAAAGGTGGACATGACTGTAGAAAACTAATTAGGAAAGGGTAGGTACATGTGAAGTAGGTGAAGAATGGGAATCTATCAGAGGAAAGTGTGCCAAACGGGAAGGCAGGTTCTCAATCTGGTCGGAGGATTTACCTGGAACAGTCTCCGGCTTGAAGGTGAGTTTCACTGGGGACCCATCCCGTCTGCCTGGGCGTTTGGCTGCCTCCTGTCACTATTAGATGCACCAGGCTACACATTCTCAATGGCCTAATATTTAGACTCTAAGATTAATGTAAATTATCAATATAATAACAAGGTGCATGGCACAATTGGAAGTAGAGTCACTCATCATTTCACTTTACACTAAGTCACATGATTGGATTATTCTTCCTCTGGTACACAGTTGCATTGTTTTGCTATGGCTGTCATAAAATAAGTACCACAGACTGTGTGGCTTAAATAACAGGGATTTCTCATCTCACAGTCTGGAGGCCAGAAGTCTGAGATCAAGGTGTCGGCAGGCTGGCTCCTCTGAGGCTGCCAGGGAGTTTCTGCTCCAGGGCCCTCTCCTTGGCTTGCAGATGGCCATCTTCTTCCTGTGTCTCTTCATATCACGCCCCCTCTCTGCAGCTGTCTCCAAATTTTCACTTTTTATAAGAACACCATTATATCGGATTAGAGCTTACCCTAATGAGCTTACTTTAACTTGGTTATCTTTATAAAGACATTTTTAGCAAATAAGGTCACATTCCGAGGCACTGGGAGTGAGGACTCTGATACATCTTTTTTTGGTGGCAGGTGGTGGGGGATACAAAATTCACTATGTAACAATAATGAACCCTGATTCTACGATTCTTTAATGGTAGTGTCACAAACATTCTGTGATTAGACTAAGGGATTAACTTATTAAATACAAACAATGAAAATTATCACAATTTGGTACCCCTGTTTGAGCCTCCACAATGTTAGTCTGCCCACAGGCACTAGGCTATTTCTTCACGGTTCAGAACATTGAGAGGTGGTCAGCTTCACAGCATTGAAGATGCCCTCTGTTTTCATGGGGAGTAAGGACACATGAGCTGCATTCCTGGGCATGTGACTGGTGGACATGAATGAAAGCAGGCTTGATTCAGAATGTGGCTGCCTGGCTGGTCCTGCGAAAGTCCTTCATAGCTCTGCTTCTGACTTAAGAAAACCTTCTAGAAAAGCCACGTGACACAGAGGAAGGGGTGGGGTCCAAACCCAGGCTGATGTTCTAGCTTAGGCAAGTCATAGCACAGACTGACTTTGGATATATTACTTACCCTTTCTGGGATGCAGCTTTCTCATCTGTAAAATGAGGTTGCCATGATAACTATGAAAACTAACCTGTAAAACGCTGAGCAGAGAGCACAAATTTGACAGGAACTAATTCCCAGCCCCATGCCTCAGTAAGTGGAATAATAACAGCTACCTTTCATTGTGTCTGCCAGTTGCCAGGTGCTTTATATGCATTACCCTACATAATCTTTGCAATCACCCAGCAAGATATGTGTTATTACATTATATATATGAGGAAATTCACTCTCAAATAGATAATGCATAATAGCTTTTTATTACAAATGGCGCTGGAGTTTAAACCCCGGTTTACAAGGTCTATAGCCTTTCAAATGAGACTACCCAACTGGGATCTAGTTTTTTGGTTTGCAAAATTCTCTCTTTGTTTTTCCTGACATCATGACTTTCTACTAATCAAGTCTTTAGAAGATACAAATTTAAGGAACAGTTTTCTATTAAAGAACATTATGCAAGTAAATTACACGACTAGGCATCATAGGATAAACACTCTCTAAATGTAAAGCATACACACACAAGCAGTTAGACCATCTCACGGTACAGAGAGTTGATGTTTGGACAGCTGGATAATCAGAAAACATTTGAGTAGGGTTCTGGACAATATGCATATTGTAAAAACAAAGGATTAGGCAGTGGTTATGGGAATTGATATTAGACAGGAGGAACAATGCAAAGGTAGGTCACTATTAGGAATCTAGTGCATGGTGTGTAGATATAAAGTAGATTTGAGTAAAATGGTTAGACCTTTGATCACTGGAAACAGTAGCACAATTTCTAGGTATGGTGAGCCGACAGGAGGTCCTATAACTGCTAACTTCTCTCACCAGTTTGTTCTTCTTTTAACTCCCCATCCACCTACTGTACCTACCCACTTTGCATCACCATCATAGCTCTTGGTATGACGGGATATTTTGCATGTGAATGGATAAAAGTGCTCCTGCATTTGAAATATGCACACACTCTACTGAACAACTATTTCTATTCAACTGTGTAAACAAGAAAGTGAGGAATCGCTTTTGTTACAATTTTATAACTAAAATGCTGGAAGGCTGCTCACCTTTCCAATTAGTTTGTCTTATTTTTGTCTCCCCAACAACTTGGGAAGTGCATTTTATTGCTGTTTTATATTAGATGTAAAATATGCTTGGGGATACTATTTAATGGCATAAAAGCTTGAGACAGTCACACACAAAATGTGAACTTTCTTCAAGGCAGGCATAGGTTGGAAGCATAACAATAAGCATGCCAACCATTCTTGTGCCACTAGATGGAACATGATGAGGCATTTACCTCTGATTAAAGAGTTATAGAAGAGTGTAGAAATAGGGGATGCGTCTTGTATATTTGAAATATACCAAAACTCACTGCCCAGGGATCCTCCAAAATGCATATATGTACTTTGTGGCTATATGTTTGAAAGTGAATTTTGAGCAACCTTCCTGCTTTTTGAGAAGCTAATGATAAGGATAGAAAGGAGCGTTGCTTCCTAGTGTTGACTGGTCCTGTGAATACGATGGAAGTGTAGTGGGACAGATGGAAAATGAGGCCATTATGAAGCCTCCTCATTAATCCTTGTCACTGTTGTGCTCCATTAGGAAAATTAATATATTGACTGTTTCTCCTGAGATGAATCTGAAGAAAATGATCCATGCAGAGGGAGGAATCAGAACGTCTAATATTTATGATTATCCAGTGGCAGTTTTGGAATACTCTGTGTCCAAAACTCCTGGCATCTCAGTAACCTTGACAACCCCAGGTAATACAGAAGTGCAGCCCTGATGTGCTTGTGCTAAAGCCAGCTCCTCTCATCAGAATGCTCTCTGACAAGCAGAGGGCTGGAGTTTGTCCATGAGAGACACTTTCGAGTTGCTTAACTGCCACCAAAACCTCATTTATCATTTTAATAAACTTTCACAGGGAGAGGAAGGATTTCCCTAGGTCCTCTTTATCTTTGGCGTGAAAGCATAATAGGTAATCAAGTGTGGATCAGTGTTAGGCCCATGCTAATTCCTCTTAATCCCCATGTGAATATTTTATTTTTATTAATAATCACACTAAAACCACCGAACATTTCTTTTTCCTTAATGACATGTTTGTTTGGAGGAGGAAAGATTGGCCAAAAAAAAAAAAAAAAAAAAAAGTTTAAACTAAAAGTTCAGGCCAAATAATCAAAGCAGAGCATGAATAAAACAAAATGACCAGCCTGCAAACATTCTGAAGAGCACGGTTTTACAAGAATGCGAAAGACAAAGAAGGGATTGAGTTTTTACTGAGCAGCTGCACTGGGTTGGATATCTGCCATATCTGTGTGACTTTATTTTATACCATAGAATCCTGGCGTTCATACCAGTAGGCTAACTTTAAGGGAAAGAGGATCAAGCTCAGGTAGCTATGGCATCAACTTATCAGATTTGAACATAGGTCGAATTCTTCCATCTGTGATCTTTCTAATGTGTCCTAGAGTAAATAACGCAAAGCATCCTTCTGGAAAACTAAGAGCTAATGCTACAAAGTAGCCAAGGAGAAAGTCTCTGGCATCCAAAGTGAACTTCTTTGGAAAATATAAGGGGTTGGATATTCTGGAAAATTCATGGCCAGCAGCCTCAGTCCCTCCTGGGGGCCCATGAATTGGTTGTGCCACCTTCCATTCTGCTTTCTGTTGGTTGGGACTGCTCATGAGGGAACTCCTGGAGAGGATATTCTCCAAGTTTACATCAAACAAGAAAGTAATAGCCAAATTCAGGAAGCCAAGAGTCAGTGGTCAGGAGCCAGAAAAAACAATCCAGGCTTAGGAGAAATGAGGAGATGGGAAAGGAGGAGTAGTGGAGGGGCGGTGAGGGGAGGGGGCATGGGTGAAACAGACAGTTGGCACGAACAGGAGAGAACTATCCTGCTCTGCAGATGTTGGCTGCAGTATTCTAAGAAGCCAGCACAGGAACCAGTTCATAGGAGGCCTGAGGTGAGGAGCAGCTGGTTAGGAGTTACACAGAAAGAGGACGGTGAGGCAGGCACAGGAAAGGTGACACTACAGAGAGCAGAAGGATGGACCAGGGAAGCAGTTTCGATGGGCAGGGTCTCTGGAAAGGCTGTCACATGGCCTTAGCAAAAATTGTGAAAGTAATGCCTTACGGGTTGATAACCAGAGATGAACACAAAAACTTCTAAAATAGTCTCTGCCAAGCATTGACTCCCCTTTCCTTGAAGAGGTTGTGTCCTGGCTGTAAAGCACTCTCTAAACCTTGGGTGTTGGCTAGGTCTGCATTTTCCTTGTAAATAAAATTCTCACAGTTTCAATAATATCTCCCTGTACCTTAACATCTGACTAATGGGGCGTGATCTACTCTATTACGATGAAATCTTCTATGCTGTGGTCTTCCATTTCCCAGTCCCCAGGAAGCAGAGGGTGGTGCTTTGCCGGTGAACTACTCTCAGCAGATGGCCCTGTAGTGAAGCCATCTCCAGTCATCACGGAGGCAGGGCCCCTGCCCTCGGGTGGCCTCTGGGTCTCCAGGGAGCTCTGTGTGCTTGTCCTTGGCATTGAAGGTGTTCCTTTCATATATGATAAGTCAGACTATGTCATTGGCCCCTACCATTGAGAGTTGCATTCCATAGGGCTAGAAAAATAAATTGACAAAAGGAAGAGTCAAATATTTCCTTGCTAACAGTGAATCTTACAAAACCAAGAGAAAAAAAAAATGACCCCATTGTCCTGCCAACCAAGAAAACACTGCCAGTTTCTAAGCAACATTTGTTATCATTTAATTAATAAACGTTTCTCATTGAATTTACAATCCCTTCCTAGTATTCTTTATAACAACACTCTGATGGAAGTCGTCATTACCATTTGCACTCTACAAGTGAGGAAGTTAATTTCTTCCCTGCCTGTTCCTAACAAAAGGAGACAAAAGGGCTTCCTCTCAGGCTTGCCATTCTCTTCCCTGCTGCTGCCTAGACCTCATCTCCGCAATTGGGAATGAAGTCTTCGTTGAATGACAAGGACCCAAAGACAAAAGAAGGCCAAGGTCAGCTTGACAATGTGCCTGTCACCGCTTTCTGAGGAAGCCCAATGGAAACACACAAGGGGAAGACTTTGACCTAGACTTCATCCAGAAAGGCTTTCTGAAACTAAGCTTCTTCCCGGGAGCTATTGTTACTTGTACGCCTTGAAATGTTTCCCCCTTTTTCAGCACCTGTAAATCAATAGGACAAAGAGAAAGGCACATTCATCTGACAGGAGAAGATCCTGCAAGCATTAATATTTTCCTGGTGTGTTTCTTACTTACTGCCAGAAGAGAACACAAGTTCAAAAAAACCTAGCTAATTCTGAAATTTGGGACTTTTTTAGTAGTTAGCCTTTTGTTGTCGCTATTTTAATGGCGCTTTGAATGCATATCACAATGTAACACATTGGGGTGTTTAAGTATGCGTTAGCACATTTTAAATATACACATATGCCCATCATAAAAAGCTGTGAGAAAGTCATGTAACAAAAAATGGAAGTAAGATAAACAGAGAAAAAGAGTCTGTACGGGAGATGTACAAAAGAGCCTTTTCTGCGTAGGCTTGCGAGGCAGTTAAGAGTGATTTGCTTTTGATAAGGCTGCCCCTACCCCGTTCTTGTTTATTTTCGGGTCTAAATTGAAGATACGCTTCCCAAGATAATTCTTCTCTTAAATCATTTCTAAGATTTCTAAGCCGTCACTGGAAAGGCTGACACATGGTCTTAGCAAAAATTGTAAAACCGATACCTCACGGGCCAATAACCAGAGATGAGCACAAAATAGAAACAGCCACAGAGGTGAAATACAAGAAGGTGTTTTAAGACATTTAAGGAAGGGTTTTTTCTCTTTTTCATCTATTTTCCTAGTTTGTTTTTGTGATGTATGGATTTTTCTCTCCAGCCAGGAGGATTTAGTTTTTATGGAGGGAGATCAATTTAATGTTTATTAAAAGCTTTGAATACACTAGACAGGCAAGGAGGTTCTCTACCACAGTAGGCAAGACTAGAAGACATTGCAAAGGTGATAACTAGCTTGTTTCCCTGATTATTGCAATGGCTTGAACTAGCTCTGGAGGGCCTTCATCTTCCATGAGTATTTCACATCTCATTCCAGAGAGGTGTGACATGCTTTCTATATTCTTCAGTCATTGCCAGCTCTGCAGATAGTGGAGATGGGAAGTCAAATTCAGACACCTTCTGATCTCAAACCACTGCCACCTTTTAGAGGTAGAACCGAGTTTGATATTTAGCTATTACATTGAGTCTATAGAATTAGACTTTATTATTAATTTGTCCATTGATTTGTTTAAAACAATTCATCAGTATTCTTTATTTTAATAATTCTGTAATAAATAGTAGTACAAACAGTGGTACAATATTGGTGCTTGATGAATGTTTCATGGATGACTAAACAAATGAATTATAACATGCTCTTATTATGGAAGCATTTATGTAGCACCCATCTGTAAAAATTACTAGGTAGATATTGAGACAATGCTGAGATGAATAATTTATAATTTCTGACCTTGAATTGCTTATGGTTTAATCTGGAAATCCAACATAGATAAAATGAAGTATATGAATTAATATAAGTTCAAGAAAAATCTTGGTAACTAATAAGAAACACATAATTAATTGCAACTGGGAGGACTGCGAAGAAGAATAAGTTGGAATTTAATCACAAAATGACATAAAGAACTGGTTCCCATTATATAAGATAACCCTTTAATGAGCAAAGGATTCATTAAATGACAGCAACAGATTTCATTGATAATCATTGATCACTTACCGAAGATCAGGCATTAAACAACAAACTTCACATGTATGATCTCATTTACAAAAATAAGAACAAAAAATACTATGTTAAGTTTTTTTATTATCTCTGCTTTACAGATGAGGAAATTGGAACTGAAGAGGGTAAATAGTTTTCCCAAGTAAGTATTAAGCCTAGGAGAAAATCTAAATCTTCCTGAAAACTGGCAAAACCCCAGAGGGGAGGAAGAAACTCTCCTGTAGATTGGTATGTTAAAAAGAAGGGAAAAAAAGTATGTTCCTGTGCTCAGGAAGCTTCTAGTTCAACCGAAGGATGTACACATGATGAAAAACTAATGATGAGGAGGAAGAATGGTGCACATCAAATACATTGTAAGTCCACATTATGCTACGCTAGTGCTCAGACAACAGAGGACAAGAACACACAGCTAGAGTCTGATGAGTGGAAGAACCTAGAAGACAGTTCTGTTCTTGGTTAGCTGTGGGATCTTGAGCAAGTCACCTCACTCTTGTTTTTGTTTTTGTATTTTTCTACTCTAAAATGAAGACATCTGGTTTCTGAGTGCCTTTCCAATTCTAAATGCTGAGCCTATAAATTTTTTCCATGGGTTGAAAGGAAAAGAAAAAAAGGTTACAAGAAGGAAAAGTAGGCATAAGATGATATTTTAGGATAAATAGGAGGACAAAGAGAGTTATATAATATACCAAGAGCCTAGAACATGTGCTGAATCTCACACTCTCTTCCTTCTCCCTTCGAAGCAAGTATTATTAGATTCCTCACTATAATTTATAGAATCATTTGGTCATCAGTCTTCCCTACTAGGCTGAAGTGTATTTGAGCAAGGAACATGTCTATCTTGCTCAATCTTGCATTTTCAGTGCCTAAAACTCTACCAGAAATGTAACAAGTATGCAACAAATTGTCACTTCAACAACAAAAAATAATTAAATAAAATTATTAAATATTAAATTATTATATTAAATTAATTAAATATTTAACTAAATATAAATATACAGAAGATTAACCATGCGACTTCTCAAATATACAGGAAAGTCATTGGACAAAACATGTGCTACATCCAGTGAGGAGAATTCAGGAAGAAAAGACATTGTAATATTGGCAGAGTGGTTGCTAATACATATCACAAAAGTGGAAAAATAATGAAGCATTTTGTAGGGCAGTCAAGAGATTGGTTGAGAAAAGTTGTTTGCAACTTGTTTTGGGGTAGTAGAATTCTTTTTATCCAGACAGAATTAGTTAAAGTGAAAAAAAAAAGTTTTGAATAAATTAATGAGGTTGCAATTTCAAATCCAAGAAAGAGAGGCAAAAAAGAAAGACAGAAAGATGGGAAGAAAGAATGAAAGAACAAAGAAAGGAAAAAATAAATAAATAAATAAATACATGAAATGAAATTAAGAAAAGAAAAGAAGGAAGGAAAGGTACAGTAATTCTTGGTCCGGGGCAATGGCTCATGCCCGTAATACCAGGAGTTTGGGAGGCCATGAAAGAAGGATTGCTTGAGGCCAGGAGTTTGAGACCAGCCTGGAAACCATGAAACTCTGTCTCTACAAAAAAAAATACAAAAATTAGCCAGCGGGTGCCATCCCAGCTACTCGAGAGACTGAGGCAGGAGGATCTTGAGACTAGGGGTTCAAGGCTGCAATGAGCTATGGTTGTACCACTGTACTCTAACCTGGGTGACAGGGTGAGACCTTGTCTGAAAGAAAGGAAAGGAAGGGAAGGGAAGGGAAGGGAAGGAAGGGAAGGGAAGGTCAAGGCAAGGCAAGGCAGAGAAGAAGGAAGGAAGGAAGAAAGGAAGGAAGGAAGGAAAGAAGGAAGGAAGGAAAGAAGGAAGGAAGGAAGGAAGGAAAGAAGGAAGGAAGGAAGGAAGGGGTTTCTCCTGTCAGTGGCAAAAAGGTTGCCAATGAACTTCCCAATATAACACAGTGAGGTACGATACCAGAATTTAAGGTCTCCCAGTCTACCTTCTGTTCTTGTTACTAAATTCTTGATGTTGGCCAGGCGCAGTGGCTCACGCCTGTAATCCCAGCATTTTGGGAGGCTGAGTCGGGTGGATCACCTGAGGTGAGGAATTCGAGACCAGCCTGACAAATATAGTGAAATCCTATCTCTACTAAAAAAACACAAAAATGACCTGGGTGTGGTGGCGTGTGCCTGTAGTCCCAGATACTTAGGAGGCTCAGGCAGGAGAATTGCTTGAACCCAGGAAGCAGAGGTTGCAGTGAGCCTAGATGGTGCCACTGCACTCCATTCTGGGCGACAGAGTGAGACTCTGTCTAAAATAAATAAATAAATAAACACACTCACTCACTCTTGGTGTCTGAGATGCCTCTACAAGTTTGCCAGGTAAAAACCTCCCTTGCCTTCTCTCTGTTTTCTGTTGTTGTTACTGTTGTTTCTCCGAGGTTAATTTCAGAGAATGAAGTATTAGCAGTCTATGCTGATCATCATCATCAGAAACCAAAACGCTATAGCCACTTTAATATATGCTTAAATGCATAATTGTCTCATGCTATTTGCAAGAGGACAAAAAAAAAAGCTTTACAAATTGTAGATGAGAAGAAAGTAAGTTATAGAAGAGAAAATTACATTCTTATAATATTAGAAAGCCCTTCAAATTTTCTGTAAAGCTACATCACAAAATTAAAGATTCTGGTTTAAAAATATTTTATTGAGAGAGTGGTATTTATGGAATTATGGAATAATGACTATCAAAAAACCATTTCTCCAGAAAAGCCACAATAAAAATAGGAAAAATTAGTAATGTCAACTCTTTCATAACTCTGACAATAACCAAACACTTGCAACAATTCAAGAAGAGTTTATTTAAGAAAAATGCTGAATCTCAGTAACAGCAGTGAACTTTGTAGCATTTTAACTGTCTTCCTTCTCTTTATTCTTTCCAGGTCTATAGTAGCCCTGAAAACCAGCAACCTTGCAACCACGGTAACTATGAATACCAGTGACCTAGCAGTCAAGAGAGAAAACATACTAGGTTTGGGACACTTCAAAATATCTCATCCAAAAAATGTTTTTATTATGTGACCTCTCTGGCACCTCCCTGGAAAAAGCCCATTATCAGTTCTTACTATTATTTAACCTGACTTGGTGTTTTGTCAGTAAGAAAAGTCCTATCACCAATGCATTTTTTAAAACAATCAGCAGTGATTGTTGAACGTTTCAGCTGCTTTAGCTGTGGTATTAGTTGGAGCAAGTAAGACCCTGGCCAGAAATCTTAAAATGAATACTTAGGAAAAAACATGTCCATAGGGAGCTTTAGAAAGCTCCAGCATATCCCTGGGGATCTAGAAGATTATGCACATGTTCTAGGTTGTGCACATGCCCAGAAAAAGACCTGAGGAGACCATGTCTTATCTCTGGATGCCCTTGAGGTTTTGCAGAAGCAGGATATGAAGACTAAGCAGGGCTACAAACTGCCACCATGTTGAAGGTGTGCCCCATCATACATAAAAGCCTTTTGGCAATCACTGGAAGATTTCAACATGCCAAACTTGTAAGAAAATCTCTGTCTAATAATCATGTGTCCACTAAGATAACCAAAAACAACTTCAGTGGCCACTCATGAAAAGGAATACAGACTTTGTAGAGTTACTCTAGGAAAATCACTAAACAAACAAAAAGTAGCAACAACAATGAAAACAAGAATCTTAGAGAAAGGGAGAGAATCTTGTTTCCAGAGTTGTCACAGAGTATCATTTAAAATGTCCAGGTTTTATCACAAAATTATAATACACGCAAAGAAACAAGAAAATATGATCCCTCACACACACAAAATAAAGAAAATAAAAAGAAAGAACAAGCCAGGCATAGCAGCTCATGCCTGTACTCCCAGCATTTTGGGAGGCCGAGGCAGGTGGATCACCTGAGATCACAAATTTGAGACCAGTCTGGCCAACATGGGGTGAAACCCCAATCTCTACTGAAAATACTAAAATTAGCCAAACATGGAGCCCTATGCCTGTAGTCCCAGGTACTCAGGAGGCTAAGATGGGAGAATCACTTGAATCCGTGAGGCAGAGGTTGCCGTGAACTGAGATTGTGCCACTGCACTCCAGTCTGTGCAACAGAGTGAGACTCTGTCACAAATAAATAAATAAGTAAACAAATAAATTGCAACAGAAAGAGTAGTCAATAGAAACTGTTTCTGAAGCAGTGCAGATGTTGGATTTACTAGACAAAGACTTTAAATCAGATATTCTAAATATGTTCAAAGAGCTAGCAGAAACCATCTTAAAGAATTAAATAAAATGTTGAGAATTATGTCTCACCAAAGCCATTTTCAATAGAAAAAAAATTATTTAAAAAAACAGTAATTCTGTAATTAAAAAGTACAATAACTAAAATAAAAAATTCACTAGAGTAGATTAATGGCATATTTGAGTTAATAGAAGAAAGAATCAGCAAACTTCAAGATAGGTTCATTGAAATTACTTGGTTTGCAGAACAGAAAAACACATAATGAAGAAAAACGAACACCTATAGAAATGTGGGACACCATCAATCATATCAGTATAAGCCTACTGGTAGTTCCAGAAGAAGAGAGAAAGAAAAGAGCAGAAAAAGTTTTCCAAGAAATAATAGCTGAGAACTTCCAAAATCTGAAGTAAACCACTACTCTACACATCTAACAAGCTCAACAAATTCCAAGTGGGATACACTTAGAGATACATACTTAGACATAGCATATCAAACTGTCAAAAGCCAATGGCAAAGAAGTAATCTTGAAAACATCAAAAGAAAAGCAACCCATCACATACCAGGAATATTGCTACAGGATATGCTACTGCCATAATGGATAGAATAGATGTATTTTATCCCATTCCCACTGTGAAGAACAATTAAAGCTCTGAATATCATATACATTATTTAAGCAGAAGAAGAAAAAGAAGACTCCAAAAGGTAGAGAGGAGAAGGCATACCAGCCAGTGACCCTGAGACTCAAAGAACAATATGGTGGTAAGATCCCCGGACTTCAGTTTTGCCAAAGATAACCCCCGTTTTGCGCTCAAAAGAAACAACCTAGTAAGACAGAATACTTTTTGAAAATGACCACTCTTCTCCAGCTGAACACCAGAGTGTTCAGAAAATTGCAGTCGCATGGCCACTCAATCCAGCAAAGTCTAAATGGAAAACTGATACTTCCATTCTTGCCAGGCTCCATCAAAGTGCCTGAACCCCACACCAGGAGAGTGATGAGGGGATAACAAAGAAGATCCCAAAAGAGCTGGGACTTTTAACTCTACCGGACAATTACAGGGCCCTGGACCGCTTCTCACCCAATCATCACCAAGGTGTCTGTGGATACCAGGGGAGGAGCATGGACTCCTTTGCCTGCTCACTCTGCAGTAATGAGGCATTCCTTCCTCTCCTCCCTGGGTAGTGTCATCAGAAGCCAAGTGCAAAGCCAGGACGTTCAGCACTGCCCATGGGTAATGAGGCCATCCCTCTTGTGAAGAAAGTGTAGGTCATGTGGGGAGCAGTAAAAAGGTGCTTCTTCCCTTCCATGACAGGGAGGTATCAGTGGAAATCTAGAGGAAAGCCGGCATTCCCACCACCCACCAGCTATAACAAGGAGTACTCTCCCTTCCCTGTGTCAACAGAGGCAAGAGAAGAATCTGGGTCTCCATCCTACCTGGCAGCACTGAGTGGTACAGACCTTTATCCTGCAGTGACATCAGGGGAAGCCAGCTAAACAGAAGGACTAAAAAGAGCCAGCCTTTCAACAACATAACACCTAGCACGTCAAGGTTTCAGTTGTAGAATCACAGGTCCTACCAAGTACTTGGAAGTTCTCCAACACAATGAGAAAAAAAAAAAATCATAGATTAAAAAAGAGCAACAACAAAAAAAACCAACGTGGCAACGTGGCAATAATTTTAAAATTATCTGACAAAGCTTTTAATGCAGCCATCATGAAAATAGTGAACTATTTACAAACATGCTTGACATAAATGAAAAAATAATTTAGTCTCAGTAAAAAAGAGAAAGTCTCAGCAAATAAATTGAAGAAATTGAAGACATAAAGAAGAACCAAATGAAAAATTTAAAAGTTTTTACTTTTCAATTTTCAATACAATAATTGAGATTAAAAAGAATCAATGAATTGTCTCAACAGTGGAATGAAGGAGACAGAGAACATAAGCAATGAACTGGAAAACAGAACGATAAAAATACCCCAACCAACCTGAAAAGCAGAGAAAAAGCAGACCGAGTAAAGAAACAGAGCATCAGCCTCATACTGCCTAAAAAACTCGAGACTAGGTAATTTATAAAGAAAAGAGGTTTAACAGGCTCACAGTTCTGCAGGCTGCACAGGAAGTATGACAGCTTCTGGGAAGGCCTTAGGAAACTTTCAATCATGGTGGAAGGTGAAAGGGAAATAGGCATATCTTACACCACTGGAACAAGAACAAGGCGGGCAGGTAGGTGCTGCACACTTTTCAATAACCGAGAACAGCACCAAAGGGGATGGTGTTACACCACTTATGTGAAACTGCCCCCATCATCTGATCATCTCCCACCAGGCGCCACCTCCAACATTGGGGATTACCATTTGACATGAGATTTGGGAGGGAACACGATCCAAACCACATCCATCAGAGATTAGGGAACAAAAGATCTAATATTAGTGTCCAAAAGGAGAAGAGAAAGAAGGAAGAGCCAGAGAGCAAGAGACATAAACCTACAGATTTAAGAAGTTGAGCAAACCACAACTTAATGGTAATTTTAACAATCTTCAAACAGGAGATGTGGAGCCACCATGAATCAGTGCAGCCTTTGCAGGATAGGGTGGCTATGTGGTAGCCCCAAACCAGGGGCCCTGCCTGGTGAGAAACAGTGGGGCAGGAGGGTCAAGGGGAAGACAGACCGGCCTCTTCTCCTCAGGGAAACTGCAGCTTGCTGGAGGCGTTGTTAATGCCCTCAGGGTCTTGGCTCCTTCCCTAGCCCGAGGGCAGCAAGCGCAACACTGCTGCAGTGGCAGTGGCAGAGGGCCCTTCAATGGCCTCTGGGAGGCCACCTCAGAGAAACACAGAGCCTCTGCTACCGAGAATGTTCAGCCAGGGGCTGGGACCACTGTCTGCTGGCCTTAGCTGGGGGCTCTGCTTGGTGAAGAGCAGGGGTGGAGGGCTCACGGGGAGGAGAGAATGGGTTTTCCCTGTGGTGACGGTGGCGCGCTGGAGGAAAAGAACCCTTGGGCCCTTCGTTTCTGCCCCAGACCAAGGGCAGCAGCAACAGGACCTCTACTGTGGCTGTGGCAGTGGCAGAAGAACCATCAGTTGTCGCTGGGAGCCCTTCTCCAGGGAAACTCAGAACCGCTCCAGTAGGTGTGCTCAGCCGGGGGTCAGGCAGCTCATCTGCAGTCCTGAGATGGGGGGCCCGCCTGCTGAAGAATGGCAGGGCGTGGGGGCTCACAGAGAAGACAGCCTAGGCTCTTCTCTCTGTATTGGGCTGGGGTGTGCTGGAGGTGCCAGCCCAGTGACCAGGCCCTTTGTTCTTCCCCAACCTGAGGGTGGTTGGGGAACAACTGCTGCTGCAATGGCAGAGGGGATGTGGGCTGTTTCTGGGATTTCCTCCCGAGAAATGCAGAGCCACCTCTGCCGGAGGTCTTCAGGCGGGGCGCGAGTCGCAGGTCGGGAGGCCCCGCCCCGTGAGGAACACGGCGAACTGGGATCCACTTCGAGAACAGTCTGATCGCTTTTCCGTGGGGCAGTTCGCTGCGCTGCCCTGGGGTCCATGCCAGTCACTAGTCACCGTGCACCCTCCAGAGCCTGAGGGCAAGACTGGCGAGGGCTGGAGGACAGCCACAATAGTGGCCTGCCTCTCTCTCCCTCGGCGAGCTCCGTCCCAGGGAGGTACAGAGCTGCTGCTAGCCCGAGATCCCCGGTGGGGAGTGGTTGCAGTCTCAGGCCGTTGAGCCTTATCCTGCGAGGTGCAGTGGAGGCAAGGCTGGTAGTCAGTCGTTGCTCAGCCCCGTAGATTCGGCCCCTTTCCTGGGGATGTGCAAGGGAGCCTAACCTTCCCTGCTGCAGCCACTAATGCCGGGACCCCCAGGAACCCAAGGCTCCCAGGACGGCACACGTGCCTGAGTGGCGGCTCTGCCCATGCTCCACGGAACTCTGCACCTCTGAAGGTCCTGGTGGGACGGGCTCACAGGGGGATCTCCTGAGCCTAGGGTTGCAAGGGTCCATGGCACACACGTGGGTCCCCGAGGACTCTCTCTCACTCTCATTCACTAGGAGTGGGGGAGACTCCCCTGGCTCCGGGCCACTCCTGGGCGGTCATCCTGTCTCGCTCCTCTCCGTTCTCTGTGGGTTCAGTTGTTTCCTTCATAAATCCCAGAGTGTCCAACTGGATCTTCCAGCAGCAGATCTAGTATTTACTCGCCACGTTTTCTTCTCTCAGTGACAGTGGCACACACTAGCTGCTTCTAATCAGCCATCTTGGCAAGTCCCTTCAACCCATTCTTTTTTTCCCCCCGAGTATTTTCTATATACAGTTGGTTAAATTCAGGTATGTAAAACCCCCAGATCTGAAGGGATGACTGTATATATATAATGTCCAGAGTTTTTATTTGTTCTTAGTGGGAGAAATAGGCATTTGCCTACTCCATTGACTCCATTTATAAATTTGGGGATGCTTTCTATATCAAGTAAGAGACTTTTAAACCAAATATGCTCCAAATATTTAGAAAACTCTCTAAACGACATCCTAAACAAAGACATTTAGATCCTGATTTACAAAATAATGTGGTATCCAAGAACATAAAGATGCAACTAAGTCTGTCTTTGTTCATTGCTTCCTTCTTAAGACCTAAGGTTTGAATGACTTAAAAAGTGCATTGAAATTTTTAGAACACTCCTCGTTGTAGATTCTGGGGATTCAATCCAAGACATCATTCAATTGCTAGTCTCCTTCATAAGCAAATTGCATTTTGAAGAAATATCAAGCTAGTTACAGAAGGAATGAGATAACCTACAGTCTACAACAGTCCCTGGATTAGTGTTTATTTTCTTGCTTTTTTGAAAGAAAGCTCACAAATTTAGAGAGATTATCCATGATATTGTGGCTATGTACATAATTGTATGTATGTGTTCATGCTCTCTTGCAAATATTATAGAACCATTTAGCAAACATTTTATGTCAGTTTGTTACTTTTATTTTCTGATGATGGGTTTATTTATAGTTACTTGTGTTTTAAATTATATTCAATCTATTAATATTACAAAATTGAAGACTGTTTTCAAGCTCGTAAGTTTGGCACAAACCTATCATAATTCTGTTTGTAGAATTAGTAATTTTGTCTAAAATTAGTAAATTTTCTTTTCCTAGTTTTGGACCAATGTTTTGTTAACAGAAGTTGGACAGATTGCATACCTTTAAACAATCAGTTCCTTTAATAAATTAATCTAAACTCATCTTCAATCTAAAAACAGCACTCATAAACGTAGCATATATAATTTTTTCTCTTAGCACTTAAAAGTGCCTGGTAGAGTAGATGTAAAACCCCAAACAAACAAAGTCTTCCAAGCATTTCAACAACTCCTATACATCAAATTTTAAAAGCAAACAAACAAAACACATAGCATAAAAAAACAGAATCTATAAAATATTGTAAATATATTTTTCTTATAAATCTTGAAACCATGACATCCCGTTAAACATAAGTACTTACACACAAAAATTAATTATATTCACTCTGCATTTGATTTACTTCATTATCTTTGTTTTAACCTGTCTTCCTGAGTTGAAAGTCATTTATTCATTAAAGGGATTGAACAATGATAGTTGCTACTTGGTTGAGGTCTTATGCCAGGATGTGATTTGATGGTACCTTCCTTACTTCCATGATGATATTCTCAAGATAAATGAACATAATGGGCCCTTTGTATATTTCTGTTGACAAATAACTCTTAAGTTCACACTCCACAATAGAGTAATGATTTCAAAGTGTTGAGACCATCAAACTTCCATATAATTCTTCTAAGATGAACAACACAAAGACACATTTTGACAACACTTTTGAGGAAGTATCCCAATAAGAAGAGAAATAAATCTAGGAAGATGAAGCCAGATGTATAAAAAAGTGTGCTCAAATAACTTAGTAAAGATTACAGTTGTATATAAAAGGAAGAAAGAAACAAATTTAAAAAGCCTATACCTTTCCAAAACAGAAATTTTAGACCATATTAATATTAGGAAGGTAAGACAGTGGTAAGAGCATGCTGTGAGCAGGATGCCATATACAAAATTGTATACACAAGGGATATTGTGTCTTAGGGTATTAGGAACATCAGTGAAAGTAAACTGAATATATAATATTTAAACTAGAATCATAAGATTTTATGATTCAAAAGAAAGTAGGGAAAGAAAAAGAATTTAAAAGTGCAAAAAATTAGTAAATAAAGTGTCAGTAATAAGTAGTAGTATAACTAATTACAATATAATAGCTTGAATCTGTCAACTAAAAGCTGATTTATTTTTAGATTTTATAAAAATTAAATGATCCAGTGATATATTTTCTTTAAAAAACCCACTTAAAATGATTTAGAAAGTTTAACAACATGCATATTAAATGATGTACAGGAAAAGATTAATCAAAGCTAAGCAGAAATAGCAAATCAAAGTTTATGAAATACAGTTCAAGGCAGAAAATGTATCAGTGACAACTAGGGGCATTATATATTGGCAAAAAGAAAAAGAAGTTATAGCTTAAAAAGGTTCTTGCCTCTAACAATGCTGACTTAAATTTTATAGAGTGACAACTAATAGAAATTCATTGAGAAGTAAATACATCTAAAGTTTTACTTAAAATTTAATATATGCTCTTCACAAATCGATCAGACAAATAATGAGAGATAAACATATCTAAATAATTGGGTTTAAAATTTAAAAGAATTAGATGCTTTATAAATTTAAAAAGTCAATAACAGAGACAGTGCATTATGGCTATGGAGATGAATGTTCAAGAAGACTAAAGAGAAAGAGAAAAGAATGTCGAGATAGCAGTAGCATTTCTTTGCACGCTCATGCCCATTACTCACACTATCTTTAGATGAAATGTGGCTAACAAGCACAGACACATAGACAGTAGGCAAGACACAAGGTCCGGAATTAGTTAGCTGAAGACCTGAAGGCCAACTAACTCTCTTTGCAGTTTACTCTGACTGCCTTTTTGGAATAAAATAATCTTTCTAGACTTTTGCCCCCACCGTCCTTCTGTCCACATTTAGAGTCACAGGATTACCTTCTCTAGACCTAATCTCCCCACACCCTACAAGGTTCTGCCCATCTGCCCTCTACAGGGTATAGAAACTCCAGCTCAGAACTCTGAGTATCAAGACCCAACAGTTGCTGAACAGACTTGAACATAGAAAATCAACTTCATTAACTAGAGTGTGTTGTTGAAACCAATCCTAGGTTCATACGTGGATTTCCAGATGTCTCTTATTCAGCTGCTGCTCTAGGCCCAGGTTTGGGCAAGGATGATCCTCGTGATGGCCACTCTTGATTTGTGTCTAGGACTCTGACACTACATGCAACCCGTGAGCTTTGGAATCCAAAACACAGGAACTGATACTTTGCTTTATAAACTAACAGTTTTGTGATTCGAAGTTACTTTACAATAAGGGGCTTGGAATCAAAACATCTACCTGAAAGTGTTTTTGAAGCTGTTGGCATATTGTAGCTGCTCAATAAAGCTAAATAAACACCTATCCCACCTGTGCATGGCCTTTCATTTCTTTTTGCAATGCTAACACCCACCTGCTAGAAAGCCCATGCCCTCTTTTGACAATCTGATGTGAAACTTGGTCTGTCCTGTCTTCTCTATCTCCACTGCTGAATTCCCTAGCTTCCTTCTGTCATTTAAGGTGAGCTTCCCTCTGAAGCTGCTCTCTCTGGCCCATGCCACCTCTGCTCTCCTTCGTCTACCTGACTGTGTCCCAAAGTAAATATAAGATCTTTACTTGGATCGGTCCCAAGTATCATAAGTCTATTGGTTTCTGCTTTGTTTTTGTCGTCCTTTTCTCCAAACTCTTGGGGCTGTTTCAGAGTATTCCATCTTGTCTGTATTGGCACACTCACCAGCTTCTCTGTCAATTTGGAATTGAATTGTACTGTGGTTTTCCAAAGTATTGGGACACATTTCCCTCAGTGGAAAGTGTTTATTAGTGGTGGTCTTTTGGGATAATCATGTACATTTTGGCACGTACAAACATTCTAGATTCCGTTACTGGCGGTAGTTTCTCATACCTTCCTGTATCTATGTCTATTGATGTATAATGTTGCTTTCCTCCTATGAGAATGGAGAATGTTCCCCCACCCTTTGATCTGGGCTTTGTCTAATGACTGACTTTGATCAGCAGAATGAGAAGAAAATGATAGGGAGTCATTTCCAAGCTGAGACTTTGAGAAGGCTTATGTGTTTCCACTTGACCTCTCACACTCCTGCCATTACTATGAGATGAACACACGCTCTGGTCTGCTCATCCCAGGAGCATGATTAAAATTCCCTGGAAGAGCATTACCTTGGCAGAGGTGCCCAGTCACACTCGTCCCAAATCAGCCGTCTTCCAGCCAATGCACTAAATCACAAGCAATATTATTACATGAGGTGATCTTCTGCCACTTGGTTTTAGGATGGCTAAACTTTTGCTGTCCTATAGCAAAAGTTAACCAGGAAAGAGAGATTATAGATCATGTGTCAACTACACAGGAATTTTGTACACTTTGCATTTATTATTGTTGACACTAATTTTGAAGATATTCTATATTTGCAAATAAGACTGGGTTTGGTAGGTCAATAGAAAACCAATGGATTCTGACAGTCCCTTATAACTAAAAGGATTTTCCTAAATAGCCAAGTCTTTCTGTGATTTTCACTATCTTTTCTATCCTCTTTTCTTTCCACTTGTATCTTCAATCAATTTTGTTTCGTGAACACATTAAGTGAATATCAGCTGGGAATGTGTCTTCAGAACAGAATGAGTTATCGAAGGGCCCACCTAGAAAACTGATGTTTTCCAAAATGCCTACCTGATTGAAGAGCTGAAAGGAGACGGGTGAGTCTGACATTCACTGCCTTTCTCTACAGAATGTGTCTGTGATTGTGGAACAATAAGAAAAATTGCTAAATCACAATTTTATTCAGTGCACAATTTTTTCCCTAAGGTTACAGTGACATCCAGGTTTCTGTATTTTATGAGAATACGTAGGACACATTCAAAGTGAATTCTAAATGACCAAAAGCTACTTGATCAGAAGAACTCAATTTATAACAAGATTCGCCACTTCAAAGTCAATTCTATCCCTTTTATTACATAGAGGCTGCAGAATGAATCATTTTCTGTAGATTGCAGTAAGTTCATATACCGCATACTTGCAGAGTTGCAATTACTAAGATGCAGAGTCTGAAATAATCACCACTAGAACTACAGTTTGCTTTTCTCTAGGCAGCTGACATGATCTCAAAATTGGGGTTTTCTTTAGTTTTAAGTTTACAAACCCAAATTTGTAGCTAGTCCCTCATTCATCAAAACTAAACTCTAATATACACCTTCTTGTGTCTGTATACTCTATTACTTTCTACTTTTATGTACCCTACTTATTTCATAGCCAATTTCTATAACAGTTCTGACCTGCAGCACTGTAACAAACTTGTCCTTGTTATTAAACCATGGCATCCGTGTTGTATGGTTTAGCAGAATCTAGCTGGAAGTCCCGGATCGTCAAACCACTTCCCTAAAAGGTCCTTGCCACATCCTGAGCACAGGCTTTACTCCAAACCAGAGGGCACAAAAGAAAGATAGAAAATCCAGAATTGAACAGGAAAACACTGAATTGATTGAAATTACCTGGAGATGCTTATTAAATTCTAGGCAATTGAGTAAGATGTCTATTGTGATGTATATTCAATTTAGTTACAGCTAATTTTTTTGCAAATTGGCCTTGGTACTTGAGAACTCTGTAACCACTAAACTCATAATTCCAATGACAATATCCTGGAATCAATGCTATTAAATAAGAATGTATGTGTTGTGGCCCGGCACGGTGGCTCAAGCCTGTAATCCCAGCACTTTGGGAGGCCGAGACGGGCGGATCACGAGGTCAGGAGATCGAGACCATCCTGGCTAACACGGTGAAACCCCGTTTCTACTAAAAACTACAAAAAACTAGCCGGGCGCAGTGGCCGGCACCTATAGTCCCAGCCACACGGGAGGCTGAGGCAGGAGAATGGCGTGAACCCGGGGGGCGGAGCTTGCAGTGAGCTGAGATCCGGCCACTGCACTCCAGCCTGGGCGACAGAGCGAGACTCCGTCTCAAAAAAAAAGAATGTATGTGTTGTTAAAGCAGCATACAAGGGAGGAGAAGGCAACAACATCAGGGAAAATTTATTTAACCTGGTCTTTAAAAAAATGAGAGGAATTATTCAAGTGGAGATGCAAGCAGAGAAGAGTCCAAGCAGAGCACATAGCATGAAAATATGTAAAGAAGAATGAAAGTCACATATTCTGGCAGTAAGTAGTAACTTTGATAGACCGGAACAGAAATTTTTCCCTTCCAATTTCCTCCTATTTCATCCCTTTCTCCTTTCTATAAGAGGAGCTGGAACAAGAACATCTCTGACAATGTATTGATAATGCATCTTTAAAGGCAATGAAAGCAATATCATCCCAGGAAATCTAAGCCTTATGTTTTCAGAGCAGTATCCAACATGCCTGTAAACACAAAACGAGTTTCAACTTATCTTAGGATAGGCAAAGAACCATTCTCCCTTTTTATAATGATGAAAACACAAAGGACAAATAAATATCATAGAATGATTCTCAAGTTCGTTTGGTATCAGGAGACCTTTGTAGTCTAAAAATGTTGTCAGGGACCCTCAAGGAGATTTTGTTTATGTAGGTAATGTCTGTCAATATTTATCATATTATGAATTAAAACATACTACAGAACTTTTAAAATGTTTGTTAACTTAAAAAATCAATAATATACCATTACTGATAAATATAAATCATATATTTAATTAAAAATAAGTATCTTTCAAATATTAAAATATGGTGAAAATATTGGCATTTTTATCATTTTACAGGCATCTGTAATGTCCAGCTTTATAAAATAGTGTTGGATTCTCAAATATGCATTTATTTTCTTGTCATGGGATATTTTGGTTGAAGTATAAAGGAAACTCAGGCTCACACATGTACAAAGGAAGAAGCATTTTAATTGTATTTTCAGATATAGATAGATTTTGTTCTCTAAAACCACACCCAAATTTTATACACCTATATTTTACAAAGAATAGTTTCTTAACGGTTATTTGCAATGTAGAATCTGAAACCATATTAATAAAGTTTTCATACTTTCTTAAATTAAGATTTATTTGTGTATTGTGAAGTTTGAATAGATCTATGCCCATGTTTGATTTTGTAGTCTCGTGTACTAGGTATTTGGAAAATACTGGTTTATACAGATCTTTCAAGTGTTAGCTTAGGTTATTATGCAATGTTGAGGAGCACATGCATTAACGGCACCATCAATTTCATCAGAAGTCTTTAAACATCGGGAAGCTGTCAAGCTCATGGTGGCAGATTCAAGCCATAATGCAAAATCCTAATTTCTACTTTAGAGCTCAAATTCTATTATCTGTGATGAATATTGCAATTTGCAATTTGTTGTCCTTGAAATGACAGTTTCACTCAATTTATTTTTGGGAAAATTTCTCCCAAATGCTTCTGGTTTATTATTATTATTATTTCAATTAGTGTTGGAGGAACAGGGATACTGCTTCTGTTTTAATTTCTGTTTTAATAATCCATACTTTGCTATTGTCAGTTGTTTTCTAAAGTAAAAATTGAGTTCCATATAAAATATAGATAGTTTAGCATGTAACTCAAATCATTGCCCAAATATTTTTCCTTGAGACAACTATCATATTTTAGTATGCAGCAGAAGTGCTTTATGTATACTTTCCATTCCATCACACAGAATGTTAAAAATACATGGTCATAGGGTCAATATTTATTAAGATAAATAATTATAACTTTTCATCAAAGACATTCTTGATAAAACTGGTTCTTTTTTTTCTGTGAATGTGTAGTAGTGTAGCATTCAATAACATTAGTATAGTTTATTCTTACTGTGCAAAGCCACTAGCAATTTGCCCACTATTGTTTTTGTACAACCAGTGTAAACATCAGCATAGGGAAAAAGAAAAGTAATTAATTAGTGGTATTTTGAAATTAATTTTGATCTGATGAATCCCCTGCCGGTGTCTTGGTTTCCCTACTTGTCTGTGGACAACATTTGGAGAACTTTTTGTGTAAGGAGTATCAGAAACAAAGATTCTGGAGTCAGCTGATGTACTGATAGGTGACAAATTGATCTAACCAGGTATGAGTTGGATCTATCCTCTAGAAAGACCCACCGAGAGGTTAAGACCCACCATTTTTACCTTATCCAGTGGAGCCCAACCTGAGCTATGTATCTGCATCTCCTTAGAAACCTTTAGGGTAAGAAAAAGGATATAGAGAGTCAGGACTCTCCTGTTGATTTAAATTTTAAAACTGGTGTGTAGTATTAAAATATACATTTTTGTGATGCCACTGGTGATGCTGTTCAGCCTGATCATGAGATATATTGGAAACCCCTGGATCAATGTGGTCATGAGAAACTCAATGATATGTTATCCCGGGTGTAGTCATGGGTTTAACTAGTATATTCAAGAAGCAAGGTTGGCTTGTTCCTTGTTTCTAGTGGCCTTGAAAACTACAGTTACCAGAGAATCAATGACAAATAATTAATTTTAGACTTTATAGTTGTCAGAATTTTCAAGTGGAAAGATTAAGGAAAAGGGGATTTCTTTCTTTCTTTCTTTCTTTCTTTCTTTCTTTCTTTTTCTGGCTAGCATGATGCAAGTTTCCAGTTAGATACTAACACACTTTTAAGGCTTTTGAACCATATGGTTTTGAATATTTTTGTTTTTATATGCTTTGCAAGGCACTTCTAAATATTAATAGGGTACAAATATTTGAATATAATAAGAGGAATAGCCATGTCACATGCTGGAAAACGAGTGACAGATCACAATAACGTTATGATCATTAAGGACGGAGTGAAGTCCAAAGGAAAAGATGAGTTCCTCTGAACAAAACCCTAGTTTTAAAACTATAAAACCAGGAAATGGAAGAGATAAAAAACAAAGTTATCATGGCTTCTCATCTACACACTCAAGTTTCCAAGGGATACCATGGTAATGACACAGGACACCAAGTGTGTGCTGGGAGGAGTCTGGTCTTCAGACAGCAGTGGAGCATTCATCCTTCTGTTTCCTCACATGTCCAGGGAGGATAAGAGGAGTCAGAATAGCTGGAAAACGTTAAAGAAAACCATGGATATACAGCACTGAGCACAGTGCCTCACCTCCAGTGAACCTTGGGTATGTTTCAGCTGCTATTAAAGTAGCGTGATTGTGATCACTATTAGTCTGTCTCCCCATGTAATTGTTAACTTTCTATGTTAAGGTACTTATCTAATTTGTCTTTTCATCTTAGTGGCTGGCAAAAAAAAGGTCACCAATAAAGATTTATTCCATTGATTGAATAAATTAAAGTGTTACAGACTTGAAAAAAATTTGAGCAATTTCTTTGAAAGGACAGAGGCCAAGAAAGGCCCCAGTGTAGGGAGTGTCCCTTATGTAAATGACAAAAACCTAAAGCATATCTAAGCAGGAAGGAAAAAACAACACAGCATTCTCTAAAGTGACACACTTTCTACTTTTGTGATTTATGTTCTCTTTTTTCTTAGTTAAAAAAAAAAATTCTGAACGTCTTTAACTGGACTAGCCCTGAGAACCAGGATACAGAATTCGTAAACACTCCTCTCCAGAATCTGGGGACTTCTTGAATGTTTGATAGAATTCACAAGTAAAGTCATCCTTAGGTTTTCCTTTGTGAGGAATTTTTAATTACTAACTCAACCTCTTTACTTGACATAGTTCTATTTAGATTTTCTATTTCTTCTTGAATCAGTTTTGGTATTTTGTGTCTCTCTGGGAATTTGTATATTTTATCTAAGATACATAATTTGTTAGCATACAGTTGTTCACAGAATTTTCTTTTTTTTTCTGGAAGGTTGACTTTACTAATTTAAATCTCTCTTTTTTCTTGATCCATTCTAGCTAAAACTTTGCCAATTTTTCTGATGTTTTCAAATAACCAATGTTTGGTCTTGTTCATTTTTAAATTGTTTATTCTTAATATCATTAAGATCATCTCTAATCTCTATTGTTTCCATCTTTCTGCTTGTCTTAGGTTTAATTTGCTCTTCTTTTTCCAGTGTCTGAGGGTGGAATGTTAAATTATTGATTTGTGATCTTTCTCCTTTTTTATAATAAGTAATTACATCTTATCTTAGTCCATTTGTGTTGTTATAAAGGAATCTCTGAGGCTGGGTAATTTATATATAAAAAAAGAGGTTTATTTTGGCTCACAGTTCTGCAGGCTGTACAGGAAGCATAGTGTTGGCATCTGGTTCTGGTGAAAGACTCAAGAAACTTACAATTATAGCAGAAGATGAAGGGGGAGAAGGTGCACCAGGTTAAAGAGCGAGCAAGAGAGAGATTAAGAGGTTCAGATTCTTTTAAACAACCAGATCCTGGATGAGCTCATAACCACAGGGAGGGCATCAAGCCATTCATGGGGAATCAGCCCTTATGACACAGAGATCTCCCACCAGGACCCACCTCCAACTATGGGGATCACATTTCAACATGGATTTGGAGGGAACAAACATCTGAACTATATTACAGCTAAACATTTTTCTCTGAAGTGATGTTTTAGTTGTACCCAATGAGTTTTGGCACATTATGTTTTCAGTGTCTTTTGTTCCAAAATGTTTTCTAATTTTTCTTGTTTTTTGACAGTTTTAGCAGAGTCTAATTTCCATATATTTGAAACATTTTTTCAAAATTCCCTCTACTAATTTCTAATTTTATTTCATTAAAATTGGAGACTGTATCTCTTATTATTGTAATATTTTTAAATATATTGAGGCTTTTTTTGTGAGCTAGTATATAGTGTAGCCTCAAGAACTTTCCATGTGCTCCTGGAAAGAATGTATATTCTGTTGTTTTGGGGTGGAGTGTTCTAAAGACATCTATTATGTATGCTTGGTGTTAGATGTTAGCTTGTTTAAGTCTTTTATGTCCTTGTTAATCTTATGTCTAGTTTTACCTTCCTTTTCTGAAAGTGGTCTATTGAAGTCTCCAACCATAATTGCTGAATTGTCTACCTCTCCCTTTAATTCTGCTTCTGTCTGAGTGGCATTCCTGCTTTACAAGAGCAGGATGTTGGATGCAGGCTGCTGCCTCTGGTCCTCTCTGCTTGCGTTTCTTAGCTGCGGTCCTGGTAATCCTAGCCAGCCAAGCCAAGGTAGGGCATGTGCTCTGTGAGTAGGGGCTGCGGAGAAAAGAGCCCTGACCTCTCAGCAGCGCAGGCCAGGAACTTAGCCTCCACAACGTGGAATTAGACTGGGACTTGGAATGTCAGCTGCCTGGCCTCTTTGGCCTTAGAGAGGAAAGGAAGGAGTCTGATCTTCGTGTTCTCACTCACCTCAAGTAGCGCTTCTGTCCATTGAGCTGGTGGTGCAGGGAGGCAGCAGGATGTGGGGCATGGTTCAGATGCCAGAGGCTTTCATGGTTCTCACTGAGATTTAGTAGATTTTACTGAAAAAAGAAGTTTCTTCCTTTGCTACATGCCCTTAGGACAGTTTTCCAAGATATTAAAGTACTTTTTAAAAAAAATAAGTTGTATAAGTCATGTGTATTCCATTGGATTTAGGTCCACAGAGGGAGTTTCTCCTGCTGCCATGCAATGAATTGTCCTTCTGACATGTGTCTTTCATGATTTAATATGTTAAAGCAAATAAGCAGGCAGTATCATTCCTGTTTCTTTTTCCTCTTCCTTTTCACTAGGAGTAAATGGAAGAGAAAGAAAAAATAACTATTACTAATACTACAAGTCATAGTGATGAGTAGCATATTGAGTAATATTGTAGACAGGAATTGTTCTAATGACTCTACGTTAATCTCATGATTTCAAATTCCTGTGCATGGTGGCATGTTGTCTCATGCCTTTGGGTGTTTATTGTGATACCAGTCTCTCCAGTATTATTTTGAAGATCTTCACCATTTTTATTTTATAGCCATTTCCAGATTGCATTTTTATTTCTATCTTCGGAGAGTAAATTCTCCCCTTTGGCAGTACTTTTTCTTCTTGTTGGCTTTCTATGTGCACTTTTTCTTTAAAAGAATATATTGACTAGTCCTTTCTCTTTCTCATTCCCATTTCAACTTTCCCCATGATGTCTCAAGGCTTGTGTTGTCTTCCAGTTTAGATTTACATTAATATGCAGTTCGGGGCTGCCATCTGCAAACAGTATTTCCGTTCAGGCACCTGAGTAAGGGTGTGGCTTAGCCTCGTTGCAGTGAATGTGGCTCTTCTCGCCAAGCCCAGAGTTCAGTAACAGCAACACTGGTGGTAACAACTATTTCCAGCCTTGGTTGAAAACTCACAGAAATGAGAAAACTCACGCACTGGTCATTAGACCAGTGAGCTGAATACAGGTGCAATTCATCTGAGAGACCCGCAGATCTGCTTTAGTTGAATTCCTGGCCACCATTGACTGGTTCTTGTTTCTACATTCAGGGCCACATAACTGCAGCACAGAGCTAGCTTATCAGTCGGTGCCCATTCTTTTCCAAGTTAGAAAGATGTGTATTACTTTATTGTTGTTTTCGTATATGTGTGAATGCACATCCACATATAGGAACATATTTTATTAAAAATTGTTTTATGTTTTAGGTAGGATAAGGCAAACTTTCATATGAATTTACATGTCATCTTGAATGTAACTTTTCTAATCACTTTATTATTTTCTCTAGTGTTTATTAAAATCATTTTGAAATAGGTATTAATCGTCCCCTTTTGTAATCAGGTACAATGAGTCTAGAATAGATTATGTAACTTTTCTGGAGTTTTAATGCTGTTTTTGCTAAAACCACTTTTTGAAGCTCGGTAGGTTTTGAACAAATACCCAGGTATTTTCCATTTCACAATACTAGGTATAAATCTAAAAATAATCCTTCAAATTATTATATATTTTATATGGAAAATATTTCTTGTTTTTAAACCTTTTTCTTATACATAAAGTAAATATTTTCAAGCCAATGTTACAGAAGGTGATTTTTTCCTATTTAGATAGAAAGTATGCTCCTTCAATCTCATTTTTTATAATTGCTTTATTCATAATTTATTTACTTTTATCAGATCATAGGTATAGCCATCTGGCTGTAGTTGTCTTCTTAACACCTTATAAAGTAGACTAATACAATTAAGTAACTCTCTATAGCTCAGGGAAGGTTAGTTCTAACTACTGTAGAAAAGTAGAATATTACAAAAAAAAGGCACCAGTATTTATAATTGTCAAAGCTGCAGAAGCAGTAATTTAAACAGCATGAGCTGTATCTCACTTGCACAATTTGTGCACCACTGCATCCCTGCAATTCTATGATCCACATGGTTTCAGCATTAAGCCCAAATAGAGATGGTAAAGCATTTTAAAGCAGAATCAAACTTATTCTCCCAGAGAATCGCCTCAGACTTGAACTATGTCTCCTGTTTAATCAAGATATTAAAATCAAGGAGGCACCACGAGCCTCTACCTTAGGAATTAAAAAATTCTCTCTATGAAGTGGCCGGCTTTGGGCTTGCTGACAGGCAGCTGTGATTCGGATGCACAGGAAAGCAACGTTTGGCACGATACTAGAGGAGGCAGCTCACACCAGCTAGTAGCTTTGTGGCCGGGAAACCACAGTCTTAAATCCAGACTCTGCCAGTTGTTGATGGTGGACCTAAGATAGTTAGTGAAGCTTGCTGAGCGTCAGTTTTCTTACCTAAGGAAGAGGACAACAGCATCTCCTGTGGGTACCAAGAGGATTATGATTCATTCCGTCTGTAACGTGGCTGGCACTTGTTGGTACCCAATAAACGGTAACTAGAACACGATGACGACTTTCACCTGGAAGGAGAAGATTTAACCTTCTCTACCCTTGTCCCCAGATATTTTGTGGAAACGTGCAAGGTCTATGTATCTGTCAAATAACTTTAGAGATGTGCAGCTTGTCATTTTCATGACTCCTCTATTAAATGAATGGAAGTAAAAAAAATGCATCTCATTGCTGTGATTAACATTCTCACTATTTCAGGGAGAGGGAAAAAATACCAAACGCACTTGAACACCCACACACAAACTGATAAACACATGTTTAACAGCTTATTTAAAAGGGGCATCCCAATTGACAATTTTGTGGGTCCTCAAGAGTCATTTCCACATTTCTGTAAAAATGACAAGTTTTTTTTTTTGGTTACTTTAAATGAACTTTTGCATTTCTTGCTTCTGAGGGGATGGCATGTTGTAATTATACAGACAGCAGTGGAGTGAATGACAATTGCTTTTAGGTAAGTCAAGAAAACAGCCAAGGGAGCTATCAAATGAGAGCAAGAAGCGCATTCAATTCCTAAACCCCTGCAGTTGTGCAAGGGAACCCTGCCTGCAGATGCAGGACCTGAGCCACCGGCCAGCTCACTGATTCCTGTTCAGCCAGGAACACCAAATGCACAGCCAGACCAGGCTCCTGTTCTCCAAGAAAGCCCTCCAGGAAACAAAACATTTTGCTAGAATCTTCCAGCAGAAAAAATATATATATTCTGCTGAAATTGTTGCCACTTGCCTATTTCCATCCAGGAATTCCTCTGGAAGGGTTTCAAGCTACTAAGAATAATGAAAGACAATGAGAAAATCTGAGTACATGATAGGTTTTCCCTTGTGTCCTGAGACAAGCTATCATGTGTATTGCAGTGTTTTAGCATTAAAACAAAAGAAATGTGCTATTTGGGGGAAAAAAGATATTCATATTTTTTTTTTCCCAGATGTACAAAATCTGGCATTGTGGGGTTTTTTTTGTTGTTGTTTTTTGTTTTTTGTTTTTTGTTTTTTTTTTGCTAAAAAATGAAAATTAATTTGGAGATTGAGAGAAAAAAAAATAATCAACAGAAGCCCACAAGCCACTTAGAAAGGAAGAATTTGGCCAGCACACAGGTTGTTTCTCCTTTTCCACCGGCTGCTTTCTCAGTTTTTAGAGCGCAATGAGCAAAAAGGATTTTAAATATCATCTAAATAACAACATACCACATGGAACCCCCCATCCCCAACAGATATTGCTTTCTGCACAAGCCCGTATTGTCAATCAAATGCTACCATGAAATTCGTCTGAGGAGTAGCAGTTTTACATGCCACATTTTCACACATCGTACCATTTTATGATTACATATCAAAGACATTCACAATGCCAACCAATCTGTCAGCATTTAAATGAGGCATTTGGAAAAAAAAAGTCAGACAGCATAAATGTAACGAATGCTGCAGCACTTGGAGCCATGCTCTGAAAGGAATGTAATGTACCTGTGTTCCTTCCTACTGGTATCCTGTTTCTTTTGGTGAAGCAAGATTAATCCTAAGCATTACCTGTGTGGGGAAGATTACATCTCCTTTGAAGAATATAAACTAGAAATATCTCCCAAACTTAGCCCACACCTCTCCTTTGTTTAATATCTATATCCAGGACTTGCTCAGGCAAAACTGCAAAGGCAACACATTTCACTTCTAGTACTGTGTTTTGAAGCAAGTGGCATAGTGTTTAGGAGATAATTTTGGAGCCAGACTGACCTGGGTTTCAATATTAGCTGTATCATATACTAAATATATGACAAGGCAATTCAGCTGAGCTCTAAGAGCCTCAATTTCCTCTTCTGTCAAATAAAAATCATTATGGCAATCCACCGTATAGACATGTCTACATTCTCTTACCCTACTGATCTTGGAAATAAGTCTTAAACATAAAATCGTGGCATACAGAAGTCTCTCTTTTTTGGTGCCAACCTACTTCATTTAGATTCATCTTTTCTACTTTTGTCATCATTTTCCACATTTTGAATGTATTTATTTTACCCTTTACTGAATGTTTTTGTAGCTTCATCAAATCTTTGCAGAAAAGGAAGAATGTATAATTACTTGGACATGAAATGCCCACGGGTTCTTCATTCTCAAGAGGGTATAAAGTATTAGTAATGACTCCGTGTACACTTCCACTGATCATTCAGCCTAAGGACTAAAGCTCTTATGGTGAAACTTCAAGCAAAATTAGAAAATACAAAATCATACTGGACATGTGGGTAGAGGGTGAAGCCAGGAAAGGCATTTGGTGGTTTCCAGTGTCTCTGGAATCCTACCAGACGGGGGCGTTGGCTCCGACCTACAGTCAGGCCAGCCCTGCCAATATGGGCTATTGAAACTACTGAGATTTCATCTGCCCAGTTGAATCAGAACTGAAAGGATCAGTTCAAACCAGATGGACGGCAAAGCTGCAGCAATATCCTCTGAGAGTCTCTGTTTGAATTTAAAGAGCCCTGCACCACCAGGGCGTGGGGGTCCTAGGAGTTCTTAAGAGAGCCTCTAGCTCACCTGCCACCACCAAAAACCTGAGCTGCACTTTGCAAGGGCCTGACAGCACCCTGCTAGCTGTCTGGGGCTGGATGCACAGCCTCAGGGGTTGGACCTGTAGCTCGTTTCAGGGCTAGAGCAGGACCCGGGAGAAGCAGGGAGGATAATGAAAACCCTGGTGACAGCTATGTGAAGTACTTTCCAGGAAACATGAAGCTCAAATATTGAAGAGATTAAATACAAAATTTAAATTTACTAATCAAAGACAGGCTAAGGGTCATTGAATTTGGACTCCAATGAGGACTCAGAGTGTCTGCATACCAGGCACTTGAGGTACATTGGACGGCATGGGTGCCTTAGTCACCATGAGTGACATAATTCTTTGGGTACTAGAGGCCAAATGTGTCTGCCCATGATGAGCTGATGTTCTGAGTCTAATCAAATGCAGGCTTCACTGCCTAGTCTCCCTTCCTGGAAGCAGGTAGGATGAGGGTGTGGCCCATGAATAGGGTCCTGAAATCTAGAAGTCAGGACAAGCAGAACTAACTTACAACTTTAAGCAACAAGGGGACAATGCTTTGAAATTCCAGGGACAGGGTTAAAGCCATGTGTGTAAGCACCAGAAGCCAGAATGGGATCACAGGACAGGATTCAGCAAGAAAGGCTTTTCTAGACAAGGCTGGGGGATGCGAGGTGTGGGACTGACAGGCTCAAGAGAGACTACCCCCTGTGCCTTGCAGGCAGAAGGATGGCCTGCAGGAACAGAGAAGAGCAAAAGAAGCCAGGTGCCCACTGCACAGCGTCAGAAGGGGCTCTGTCAGTCCCAACCAGAGGAGGAGTTTGTTGCACAAGAATGAGACGCCCGGTTCAAAGAGGTTTAGGGAGGCTGGATTGAAGATTCCAGACAGAGAACCCTGCGAGACCAGGCCACGAGAATGGCTCCACCTGAAGAGGAGACTGAGAGAAACTGAGCCACACACGACAGTGCCAAGGACAGAGTGAGAGAAGAAGCCGGGCACATGATGTGAAAGAAGGCAGGACAATCATTCTCTCCCTGGGGGAACCAGGTGGGCCTGGGAGATGCCAAGCGCAGTGGCCCTGGAGAAAGGCAGGCAGGGACGGGGAACAGTTGGCACAGTGCCTGAGTGATGATGGAGCCAGAGGTGGCATCTGGGGAGTCAGGGGGACCTGGAGCGGGGTTCAGGTACAACAGGAGACAAGAAGAAAGGGGGCATCAGGAGATAAGTAGAGGAGATTCTGGAGAGGGAATCTTTTACCCAGTAGGCAGAGTCAGGCATCCACTCTGAAATGTTTTGGGATCTCCAAGGATGGTTGCAGGAAATGAAATGTGCTAATGTGCAAAAAGAGCACCCGTCACTGAAAATACAGATATGTCATTTATTAATTTCTTCTTTTTCACATGGGAGGCCCCCACCACACTGCAAGCCCATGATCACGATCCCATTGCAAATACAAGAAAATATAAGAAAAGAAAGTGTGAGAGGCTAAGGCTTTTGCTTAAATAAACACAACTAGAGAGGAACTGGCCTAGTGCAATGGCTGGCACTAATAAGTCCTTAATAAGCATGATGAATTTGACTTTTTTTAGGCTAGATGAAAATTTACCATTTAAGTTATATATTTTCAGAAAATATGGAACTAATATCCTAAAATCCATATTTATGCAAGCATCAAAATAGAGATATTATTTTGAAATGTAGTTCAATTTTGTGAAAAGAATAGCCAATAAATATATTTGTGGTCCATACATAAATTTCTTCTAAGTTATCCAAATGCATTCAGTTTTTGTTGCAGATCTTGTTTTATATATGTGATTATTATAATAAATTTATAAATCTCCCATTTGTTTTAAGAAATGTATCTTTATATCAGTCTTACCAATGTAAGCATTTGGTGAATTATTTAATTCTAAACTTTTAGGTTATTTGGCAACATAGCATGTTAATAGTGTGTGAATTTAGTAGACTTTTTAGTGTAATGAAATGTAGAAATTAGAAAGACCCTGAGTGACAAATCAAAATCAAGTATCTGGTTTTATACATTAAACTATACACCATAATTATAAATTTAAGAGTAACACATTTTATTACCTGATTTTAGAGATATCAGCTAAAACTTAGCACTGTTCATTTGGCTGATTTTTCTGTCTTAAATTATTCTCTTAATATTTACTATCTAGAGTATGGACCATTTCTAAGTAGTGTTGTATTATTCTGGTTATTTGTTAAAAACTCATTTTCTAATTGCTTTACCGAGTAAAATAAGCTAGATGACACCCGTGTCCAAAATCCATATTATATTATTTCATTCTCATCTCATGTCTGAAAAAAATGATATTAAGGTGTATGCAAGACTCTCACAGCTTTGGGGGGTGTATCTCTGACCCCTAAGTCCTGTTTGGGCCAATGTACCAATATCACTGACTCTACACATGCATCCTCAGGACCTTTCAGCCCCTACACCCTTTTAGTGGAGGGCTTACTAACCAATTATTTGTTTCTAAAGTAAAGACATAGGTCTCATTTACAAGACCAGGTGAAACTGGTAGGATATTTATCAGGAGCAGCTGAACACTGAATAATCAAAATAGTGAGCACAAACCATTACAGAGGTAGGAAGCTCAAATGATGGTACTTTTTGCTGAGCCAAAGGTGTGTTATGTGGCCAAAACTGAGAAAGGGACTTCAATGTTTTGTGGATTTGGAGCTGTTGTAGCTCGGGGAGTTAAGGGAAATGGATTGAAGCCAATTGTACAAACTGAGCTTGAAGCCACCAACACCAGGAGAGCACCTGAGCCTGCAGACACACAGTGGAAATGACAAATGTCTGAACTTTTCTGGGACCAGCCTAGCTTGTAGTAACTTTTTTTTTTTTTTTTTTTTGAGATGGAGTTTCACTCTTGTGGCCCAGGCTGGAGTAAAATGGCGCAATCTTGGCTCACTGTAACCTCCACCTCCCGGATTCAAGTGAGATTCTCCTGCCTTGGTCTCCAAAGTAGCTGGAATTATAGGTGCCCACCACCATGCTTGGCTAATTTTTGTATTTTTAGTAGTGACGGGGTTTCACCATGCTGGTGAGACTGGTTTCGAACTCCTGACCTCAAGTGATCCACCTGCCCTGGCCTCCGGAAGTGCTGGGGTTACAGGCGTGAGCCACCGCACCAGCCACTTGTAGTAACTTCCTTGATTCCACATCGTGAGTATGCACTAAACTGTCAGTCTCTGTTTTTCTATTTCTTGCTTGAAAAAATTAACCACTAATTAGGCCATTTCTGATGCTTTCCACACCCCCACTTGATTTCATTCAATGACAGAGTCCTCTTCACAGAGGGGAAAGATCTTTAACAGAAGTAACCTGTTGGTTTTCCCTCTTTATCATCGACCCAACCAGGTCCCATGGGCACCTCTCACTGCAGAGTGGCCAGGAAAGGAAGACTTCTTTCCCAGAATCTGTTCACCTCTGTCCCAGGAAAGAGTTTCTATCCGTGGAAAAGAAAGCAAGGAGGAGGGCTGTTGGTCAGGGATCTCAAAATGTCTCCCCTGCTCCAGAGAATGGCCTTGGTGTGGGACAGAAGTGAATGGAATTTCCTTGGTAGGGAGAGTAACCAGTAGACAGCAGCCAATTACAAAAAGCAAAATCAGAGATCAGAGAAAGAGACAGGCGGAGCTATGGAAGCCAGAGGGGTATGTTTTTCTTGGAATGAAACAGTTTTTTTATTCCTCTTCCTTTTTACCCTACCTGTATAGGCACTGGTAGAGAAATATTACAAACTTACTCTCAACAACCTTGTTGTGTCAAAAAATGCAATTGCTTTGTTTCTCTATAATTTATTTGATCTTCCTTGCAAGTCCTCACCATGATGAGTAGCATAAGGAAATTATATGTTAGGCCAATTCTAAGTTAAATCTTTGTGTGCTTTGTTTATATCATTTGATCCTAGGTCCTTCAATTCAGGCAACAGTGCATCCTGTTAAGACCAAGCCCTTCTTCCAGGCTCCTCTCCTAGAAGGCATTAGGCACCCACCCCATGCTTTCCTGTGCTCCTGTCCCTGATTTCCTAATAGTCGCCTTCTGATCAAGGCTTCTTCCTGCTGTTCTCTGTCACCCCATCTTGACTTGGTTTCAGGGGATCAAAAACTCTTTCTTGTTTCATCTTACACTTACTCATGACCTTGCCTCTATTTCCTCACAGGACAGAGCAAAGCCTAATTTTCAATGAAGTTTTATTAAGATATATGCATAATAAAGTCAGGAGTAAAAAATATATAATTGGCATTTATTTAACAGATCCAAAATCTCTGAGTTTCTTACTGGATTCTGCTGGGTTTCACAGCTTGCCTCACTGATGTAGCAAAGTGTAGCTCTTAACACATCACCACAAAGCCCCAGTCAGTCATGCCTCAAAGTTCAGATAGAACTGATTCCTTATCCCCAGAAATTGAAGGGAGGAAGGTTTCCTCTCAGCCTTCTGCCCACCCCACACACCTCGGAGGCAGCCTGACTTCTCAAGTTCTATTTCTGGCCCTAGGTTGAATTTTTTTCATGGTAATAGACACAGGAACATCTAGAAGAAACTTATTCTTGTACATAGAGTATAGCTTGGCCTTGTGGGCCCAGTAGGACCATGGTGCCAGTGTGTGTCCTCCAGAAAGCACTAAGAAAGACAGAATTACACAAGCAAGAGATGCATCGAGAGAAACGCTTGTGAAGGGGCAGGGGAAAGGAGCAGGCTAGGACAACTTCAGACCTGGATGTGGGTCTGTGATCCAGAAGGGAACAGAGAGAAGGAAGAACTGTGTAGGAAGAGCCTCCAAGCACAGTGGATTCCTTAGAAAATCTCATCCAAGCCAGTGAAGGGGTCCCAAACCGTTTGCCTGTTAGAGGGAGCCTGCCTCTCCCATGCTTGCACACAAAGCACGGGGTCAGCTTTCCAGGGGCAGTGACAGCGACCCTCAGTCTGCTCTGCTCACTGCAGTAGGGGAGATCTGAGACCCTGAGGGAGATTTGCGTGGCCCACCTGCATGGTTACCCTCAGTTCCAATCACTGCAAAATTTCCCAAAGTTTGGATTATTTGGTCTTCAATAGCATCACACATGGGCTCTCAATAGCCTGGTCTAGGTTGACTGTGTCAAATGCAGTTCATTTATTTTTCAGTCTCTCTTCCTCGAAAGTATGTGTTGGTTTCTGTGTAATAATAGAGAAGCCCAATGATCTCAGGTGGCTTCCCAAAATTAATTTTATTTCTGGCTTTAAAAAGCTGACTTTTGTCCAGGTAACTCCTAGATCAGCTGTCTTCCCAGTGGGAGATCAGCTGTCCAGCCTGCTTGCTTGGGTCACCTCATTCTCAAGCCATGGTCTGGTTCCTGTACTGGGGAACAGCGCACAGGAAGGTCCTCAACTCGGAAGGCATGCGCAGCACTTGCACGTAAATTCCCCTCTCCAGAACGAGCCAGGTGTCTGGTATGGACATATTAAGGTACCATCCACCCCTGCTCTCTGAAGGAGATGAGAACTGGTTACAGCTGAGCATACCGTGTCTCTGGACTCAAAAACCTGTAAGATCCGGTTTATACCCAGGCTACCTTAGTAGGCCTTACATAGGAATCTTTAGGAAATCAGGTCCTACTATGGGTCCAGCTTTTCTAGAAAACATCTAGAAAAGCCTGTCATGCTGATGCTAGAGGGTTTGTTACCTGGAGGCTCCTCAGAAAACACAGCATCCACTTATGATAATCTGTGATAAGTACTGCAAAGAAATATGTTATTGGGGAGCTAAGAGGAACAAAATTCCATTCTATATGCATACTATATAAAAATATTTTCATAAATGTGCCCTGCTTTTCGTTTTTAAAAAACTAATTGGTAATTATAGAGTCAAAATATCTCTCAGAAGAGTCCTACGAATAATGGTGACGTAAAGTGGAGAAAAGTGTTCGATGTTAGGAAAACCAACCATGTGTCTCCTATTTATAACAAATTTAAAAGCCCCTGGATATATCACTTTTCATTCCCTGAACTTATGTCCCCCCAAAAAAGAGGTGAGAAAACTAACAGCATGTCTTGCGAGTCGCCCATTGGCTGTCTGATGTCCACACCCACCAGAGGCTCCTGCCCTGCACTCAGTGCTTTCCTTGCTGGACAGGCACAGACCCTGGGGAGCTGGCACGCAGCCTTCCTCTCACTGCCCACAGCTCCCCTCCCACTGCCCACGGCTCCCTTCCCACTGCCCACAACTTCTTCACATCAGGGCCTCGTTCGCTGTACCTCTAAGTCATCGTCAGCACCCACAGTACCAATTTCTCCACTGCTTTACAAGCTGCTATCAGGAATTTAGTACCTTCAGGCTGACTTCAACACCTCTTTCATGTTTGATGTTTTTATTTTTTCCAGTTTTATAGTCATGACACAGCTGCAGAAAATGGCAGGGAGGGGGAAACTGCCCTGCCTATCCGTGCTGCTCTCTCAAAAATAGTTAAATGTTTATTAAAGCAATAAGTACATGCTCACCTGCAGGGGATGCATACTCTCTTTTCTCTGCCAACTGCTTATCGTGAACAAAACAAATGACTCTTCGCTTGTGGATCGGAGGAGAAGCCACATTGCAACCCTCTTAGGTATGACTTGCTCCAGGTGTGACATCAGTGGCCAGCCAGGTCCAACAGAGTCTCAGCCACAGGCAGAGGTTCTGGCTCAGGGGACCATCCTCCCTCTCGCTGGATGGCTGGTTCCCTCACCAGTCAGCAAGAGCAGCTTTTCCACATTCCCGCCTGAATAGTGAGACCAACGTTACCCTTTGAAAATTTAAATTTCCTCATCTCAGTATCCTGACTGCAGGGTCCAAAACTTCTTTTTTGAACTAAGTGGAAGTTGGGCAAGGCCAAGCTTGCCAGGGCCCTGGGTAGGCTGGCCCTCTAAGGTTTATTCGCTGGAGGATTTAAGAATTCCTAGGGAGAAATCCTGAAGGAAGAAGGAGCCAGACATGAACTATTCTGAAGGAGAGGGCAGTTCTGAGTTCAGCATGGTGTCTCTCACTTGAATTTATAACTGCCAGAGCCCTTCCTGGTGTTGCAGGTTACAGAAAACATGCTGAGTTGCTTTAATAAAAGCTCTACCACATTGCGCTGCATGTCGAGCAGAGGAAAGAGGGGATACAGCAGCACTGCAGGTCCCTCCCTGCAAGTGCAGTGCAAGAGTGCAGAGGTGTTTTCCCCACATGCCTTGCATAAGAGCTGTATCCCGATGAGTCCCCTGTGTCTAGCTGAACAGCGCCAATGCCATGGGAACAAGTGTGCACCTACTCAGGGGACACCCATTGGTGACTGCAGGAAATACTGGGGAGGGTGATCACGGGACGTTGGACATGCTGCAGGTGCACACAGGGCAGATTCATTGAGACTCATGTGTTCATTTTGTTACTTTCATTTATTCATTTGCCAAGTATGTACTGATTGTTGTATGTAGGAGTCCATTCTCACACCACTATAAAGAACTACCTGGGACTGGGTAATTTATAAAGAAAGGAGGTTTAATTGACCCACAGTTCCACAGGCTGTACCAGAGACATGGCTGGTGAGGCCCCAGGAAACTTACAATCATGGCAGAAGGTGAAGGAGAAGCAAGCATATCTTTGCATGGTAGGTAGGAAAAAGAGAGAGCAAAGAGGGAAGTGCTACACACTTTCAAACAACCAGATCTTGTGAGAACTCACTCACTATCATGAGAATGGCAGGGAGAAATCCGCCCCCATAATCCAATCACCTCCCACCAGGTCTCTCTCCCAACATTGGGGATTACAATTCAACATGAGATTTGGGTAGGGACCCAGAGTCGGATCATATCACTATACATGCACCGACTACAGAGCAGTGAACCAAACAGACAAAGTGTTGATGTAGTCTGTTACCAAGATGGAGATAAATGTGAAACAAAGTTGTAAAAATACAGCCACAGTTGCAAATCACTTAAGTCCTCTAGGACAGAAAAGAACAGGATGCAAGTCAGGAAATATGTGTGGCAGGATTCAGAGGCTGGGAGACCCTAACTAACATCGGAGAATCAGAAAAGGCTTATGTCAAGACCTGATGCATGAGTAGATGTGTGCAGGGTGAAGCATTAAGAGAAGAGCTTCTCAGGTAGAAGAGGTAAAGCCTGTAAAGTCCCAGAGTCAGGAAAGGCCTTCTGGGCTTTCAGGTCAAAGGTTTTCTCCCTTTCCTCCCCTCCCCGCCTTCCTTCCGTCTGTCTCCTCCTCCTCCTATCCTCCTGTTGGAAATAAGAGCTCTGAGTTGAAAACGAGCACTCAAAGGATTTTTCAGCAAGGCAAATTTACTTCTCCAGAAGGGTGCCGCTCACTCTTCTGGCCGCTGCCAGAGCACACTAATCAAAGAAGGGAAAGGGTTTTTATCCATAACCCACATCCATTCCCAGCTACTGTGTCTGGTCCTCATTGGCTGGAGTCGGACTGCACGGGGGTGGGGGCTACAGCTGCGGGAAGAGCAGTTTCAGAACTAAGGGCACCAATTAAGGAACAGATGTAGGATGTTACAGATTGGAAATGGATGTGAGTTACAGATTGAGTATGGATGTGGATTACAGATTGGGAATGAATGTGGGTTATGGATTGGGAATGGCTGGAAGGTTGTTTACCGTAACTAGGGACAAGGAGGAAAGGAAGTTAGGCTTTGAAAATAGAAGACAAAGAACAAGGGAAATGAACAAGCAGAACCTTTGAAGGGAAACTCACTGCATCCAACACCCCTACCCCCAGTAGGAATCTACTGAAAACTTTCAAATGAGAGGGAGACAGGATTAAAATGACTGTTGCTGATCTTTTCCCACCTGGATATTCATGCCCTGAAGCTCCAGGAAAACTCAGGATATAGATGTGCATTCGTTTCCTGTGGGTGCTGCAACAAATTACCCCAAATTTTTAGGGGCATAAAACAATGCAAATGTACTTTTAAACTTTTGGAAATCAGAAGCCTTTAGAGGCTTCACCTTTAGAGGTGTCATGAGGGATTATGTTCCTCTGGAATCTTTAAAAAATCTTAAGATATTTTTGAAAAACATGTATCAGGCAAAGTATATAGATAATGCACTTAATGTTTACATAATAATGAGAGAATCAATGCCACCAACTACCTCAAGAAACAGAAAATTGCTAGTAAATTTGCAATTTTCTGTCTGTGCTTCAAGAAATTTTCTGTCCCCTTTCAAAACTCAAAATCTGAAATAACTACTACCCTTTATATTGTATTAATCATTCCCTTATTTTTCCTAAAACATTAATACACACATATACATAATAAAAGAATACATTATTAATTTTCAAAGATGTTATATTTTATATAAATGGAATTATACCACATGTATTATTATTTTCTTGGTTGTTTCACTAAAATTCTCAAGTTACCTATTTTGATGAATGTAGGAGCTGATCATCACACTCTATTATATTCCATAGTGCAAATAGTCCACGATTTGCTTAGCTATTCCAATTTGTTAGATTTTATGTGTTTTTTCAATTTGTTTGCTATTAAACTTACACATTTTTGTCTTAAATATTCTTTTAATAATATGTTTTATCCTCATAAGGTAAAGTTACTGTAGTGTGTACAAGTAGGAGTGAAATGTCTGCATATTAGATATGCAGCTTTGCTATGTAACTGGTCAGTGAACTACTAATTTATACTTCAGTGAAAAGAGATGAGAGGTTCTGTTCCTCCATATATCACCAACATTTAATATTGTCAACCCATCACTTTTCTCCATGCTTTTGGATATTAAATAGTAACACTTTTTAAATTTTAATTTGCATATGCATGTTAACTAATGACATTGTATACTTTTTGTACCATTTTTCAGAGTTTGTGTCTATTTTTTCATGAAACAACTGGATCTTTTGACAGTTTTTCTGAAGACTTTTTTCTTTTACTAATCAATTTGCAAAAATTATAAATAAACATTCTTATAATACATTATTTTGGTTATATAGATCATGATCATTTTCTCCCAAGTTATAGCTCTTCTTTTTACTCTGTTTATTATATGTTTTGATTAACCAAAGTCCTTAATTTAATATAGTAAAATATAATTTTTATTTCTTTTAGTGGTTAATATCATGAAGATACTCCAAAATTTTCAACATTTTTGTCTTTCACATTGAAGGTTTTCATCCATCTGGAATTGATTTGAATGTGTGGTATAAAGTAGGAAAACATTTATTATTTTGCATATAAATCATCAATTATCCCAGCAGTACCTGTTGAACACCTTATACGTCCTTCACTCTCCTTCAGTGCCAGCTCTGTAAAACATCACTCTTTGTATGAAAGAGTCTTGTGGTAGATATCTTTATTTTGTTTTATTTATCTATGTATGAGTACTTATACTAATTAATAATGCTTTATAATAAGTCTCAATATGGAGAGATAAAAGCAAAACAAATCTCTCTCTTTTTTTTTTTTTTTTTTTTGAGATGGAGTTTTGCTCTTGTTACCCAGGCTAGAGTGCAATGGCATGATCTTGGCTCACTGCAACCTCTACCTCCTGGGTTCAAGCGATTCTCCTACCTCAGCCTCCCAAGTAGCTGGGACGGCAGGCACCTGCCACCATGCCTGGCTAAGTTTTGTATTTTTAGTAGAGACGGGGTTTCACCATGTTGGCCAGGCTAGTCTCGAACTCCTGACCTCATATGATCCACCCACCCCGGCCCCCCAAAGTGCTGGGATTGCGTGTGGGAGCCACCACGCCTGGCCAAAGCATCTCTTTCCTTAGAGTTCTTTTTAGGACTCAGAATAATAAACTGTACCATAAAGAATACTTTTCATGTCAGGATATAGGAGAAAGATCTGTGAAAGACACAAGTTGGGGAATTCTAGTTTTTCCACTTACTACATGAGTCATGTTGGGAAGTTGAATTAATCCTTGGATTTGATTGTTCCCTCCATTATAGAAATGAAGAAATTAGGCTCACCTATCCAGGATTAAAAACCCAGACCTTCTAGAACAGCACCTGTCATATAGGAGGAGTTCACCAGACAGCAGTTTCCTTTTGTTTTCTGTATCAGATGTAGTATTCTTCTGCCCATAAAGACACATATGACCATAATGTCACTATGCCTCCAAAATAATAATAATTAAATAAGAGTTTTATTGAGCTGTTTCCACAGAATAAGTCTGACACTTGTTGGAGTTACTCCTAAGTAACTGCTTTCTGTTCTTTTCTGTGGCTTCTGCCTGCATAGCTATGTTAATGCTATTACTTAAATATTTCTGAAATGAACATGGAGTTGACTGAATAGCAAGTATTTAATTAATAAAGTGCATATTACTACTTTCCTTTTCAATCAGATGAGTCTTCTTGTAATAACACTGAATTTTTCAGAAATGAAAAATTATTGTGGGTCAAAATATGATAAAAAATGAAGACATCTTCTTGTTATGAATGTTTCAGTTACAAAGCATTGCTGGGAAATATAGAACACGGGCATATTCCAGAATGGAGAGAATATTTACTACCAAGTTCTTGTTTATAAAAATAGAGGCAGTTGTTTTTATTCCTATTATCCTCACAGATGGTGAGTAGGCTGTTGCAAACCCATGAAGGGAACCTCGTCCCACACATGGGAATATAGTTGTTCTCTACACGGCCTCTCCACTCCAACCGTCTGCAGACTGCAGAGAGAGAACTAATATTCATTGAACTGGATTCTATGTGTTAAGAATAGTGTGAGATGCTTTACATGTGTTATTTCACTTGATCTTCATAGATGCCACGTATCTTCATTCCCGTTTCATGGATGATCTAAAGTTGGTTTCAGGAAGCTAACCTGTCAAAGTCGCATAGTTAACCTATAAGCTTCCTAGGACTGCCATAACAACTTAACATGAACTTAATGGAATAAAGCAATGGAAATTCATTCTCTCATAGTTCTGGAGTCCAAAAGTACCACATGAGGGTGTCAGCAGGGCCATGCTCTCTCTGGAACGTGTAGAGAAGGACGCCTCCTTGCCTGCTCCTAGCTTCTGGTGCTACTGGCAATCTTTGATGATCCTTGGATTGAAGACACATAACCCCAATCTCTCCCTCTGTCGGTACATGGCATTCACTGAGGAGTCTCCATTTCTCTAGTCTTTTGACACCAGTCATTGGATTAGTGCCCAGCCTAATCAAGTATGACCTTATCTTAACTTTATTAATTTGATTACATTTCCAAAGGCCCTATTATCAAATAGGTCACTTTCATGGGTACCAAGGTTTGGATACCAAGGTTAGGATTTGAAAATATCTTTTAGGGGAACACAAAGCCACATCAGTTAGTAAGACTGTGTGTATACACACGTGTGTGTGTGTGTGTGTATCCAGATAAGTCCAAAGATATTTTCATATTTTTTACAGTGAACTATAAGATACCAAGCATTTGATTTCCCATGTCTTTGAGAAGCAGGAAAGAGAGACTAAACATTTTCAAATAGCCAACTATTCTGGGTACGACTAATATGAGACACATCTAATGATAATTTGCAGAGGTCCAAAAATCTAATATGATACCAGTGTAGTAGAGAAAATTGTATGTACTAGTAACTTTTGATGAACAGACTTACGGATTTTAGTCAACAGTAAAATTAGTAGAGATAAACAGTGTGATATAACGTTCTCGACAAGGGGAATGTGATATTAACATTAATAGAATAGCACAATAACATTCTAGAACTAAATGAAAATTGTCCTATTCTGCCCTACACTGAGGGCATACCATATCAGAAGTAGTATGCTCACCTGAGCATGTATTATGTGAGAAATAGGCTAAGCTGCTGTAACAAGTAGATGCAAATGTATGTTATCTCAAACACAATGAAAATGTATTCTCTACCATATAACACGTCAGAAATTTGTGAAGAGGTTTGTGCTCCCTCAAAATTTCTATGTTGAAGCGCTAACCCTTAAGGGAAAGTGGGGTTTCTGGGAGGTGATTAGGTTTAGATGAAGTCATAGGGTGAACTCCTTTTGAGGGGATTAGTGTCCTTATAAAAAAGGGAAGGGACTGGAATGCTCTTCCTACCATGTGAGGACACAGGGAGAAGGTAGCCATCTGCAAGGCCAGAGAGACCTCACCGAAAACTGAACATTTCCAGAGCTTGATATTGGGCTTACCAGCCTCCAAAACTCTGAGAAAATTAATTTCAGATGTTTCAACTCCCTAGTAAATGGTATTTTGTTATGGAAGCTGCAGCAAACTAAGACACAGAGGTAAGAAGATGTTGCAGAACTGGCAGGCAACCCCACTTCGCATGGATGTGCATAGACCGGGGGTCTTTTTCTCACATTGCTCCATTATTTTCCAGAATGTTGATATAGTCTTCATGTCCACAGCAGGGATTTTTAATTATTCTCCAGAATCTATTCTTCCCTTTTTCCTTTAAATAGTATAACTCTACACATTTCAGCAGAACAATAATTATCCAGTTACAGACTCGCTTTCCAAGCTCCCGAGCCAACTGATTAAAGTCGTACCCATGGAATGCAAGCAGCAGTGATGTGGACAACATCTGTTTCTCTTTCTAAAAATAAATTTCTTTCTTTTTCTGTGCTTGAGCATGGATCTGGTGTTGGTGATTCAGGTGAGACCATGCAAAGCGCAACACTTAAACAACATATTGAGGTCGCTTACGTGTGGTTAGGACAGCATGGTGTTATCTCAAAATGAAGCGCAACAGAAAATTGACCACCATTGAATATACTCAGAAATAAATGTTTATTTTCCAATTATTTCTAAGACAATCACAAGCTGGTTTCCCATTTGACTGACCACCTCTGTTATGTTAGCATTCTGCAATGTGTCCTGGGTAGTCTTTTCTCTTCTACTAACAACTCTGCAAAATCATAAGGCAATTGATGGATAAATAATTGGGTTTTATGATTTCTTCTACTCTCCTTCTACAAAGTCATTTTAAAAATGAACCTTTAACTCACCGTCCAGATAAACCAATTTCACTTAAAAAAAAAAAAAAAAAAGTCTGTCCTTCTTAAATTTTTCTGAAAATAATTTATTTGTATGACAAAAAAAGTGGAAAAGACACAGAAAGAGAGAAACAAACCTTAGTAAAATAGAAATACTGCATGGGAACAGTCAAAACGACAGCAGAGAATATTTGACTTATTAATTCCTTACATATGACTTCCCAGAATGAGGAACTCTTGTAGGAAGTCCTCCTTCCCATTTTTGTCTCCAGAAAAGATCAGTCCATATATTAGTGTGTTCGTCATTGTTCTTTATACTCACAAAACAGCACAGTGTTCAGCATGAGGGTGTATGAAATTCTTTTTTGCCCCAGGAATTGCCCATGTTCTGATCTAAGATGTTTCCCTGCAAGAGCTAGCCCAGAGCTTGCCATGACACTGCTCCAGGACTCAGCGATGAGACTTGCTTTGACTATCCTGGATCCAGAAGCAAGAATGCTGGCACTGAATGCCAGTGTGGACCCTGCCAGAAACATATTTCCTACCCGTCACCCCAATTCTTCACAGCCAGAGAAAATAAAGTAGCGGATTCATAGTCCCATTTAATGAGAAATATCTGTTGCTCCTTTATTCAAGGGGACTTTCTGCTCCCTAGATATACTGAAAAGAATTTCAGGACATTAGCTTTTTGTAGAAAACTAGCAGAAATGCTAGGAGAAGAGGCATCTACATGTGACAACCAATGAAATTACACATTCTCACTTTCCATTATAATTGTTCTTTACATGTTTATGTTCAGATTCACAGACGTGAACCAAAACTGTTTTAAACTTAGACCTATTGCTAAACCTCAAAACCTGTGGTCACCGTTTGAGTTGCTATCACCCCATCATGGAGCTCCACCAAACATTAGTGCTTATGATCAACACTTTATTTTACTCGCAGTTTTAACAAGGACTTGGCTGGGCTGTTCTTATATGCAATCTTTCACATTGTGTCAATCAGATTCAAGGGGTCGAAAATATCAGCCCACCCTTCAATGGGAGGAAGGGCAAAGGATCTGCATACATTTTTTAACACCAATAGTCACTTTTCCTGAAGACCTTTCAAGAAATAGACCTTCCATCTTTGACTATGTTTGACTATATTTTTCTTAACTCATTCACTCTAAGCCCAGGAAATAAACAATGTTACCTAACTTGTCAGAAACATATATATGCCACACAAAAATTTCACTCCCTTTTTCTTGGATATATTTTTTATAACAATCATTTCATATTTTTTAAAATAGGAAAATTTCAAAACAGTCAATAAGCAAATTTAAGTAAAAGTTTACAAATCCTCTTTTTTCCCCCCCAATATGGCAGGTAAGAGGCAGGGCTAGCATGCCTCTTCACTCGGAAGGACAGAACAGTATGTGGAGAGTCACACTGTGAACTTTTGTTCCACGAACCACCACAGGAACATACCAGGAGAACTGAAAGAATTCACGGATCCTTTGAAAGAAGCAGAATGCCACGACACTTAAAAATACATTGAGATCACTTAAGTGTGGTCAGGACAGTGTGGTATCCTGGAACATAGAGCCATTGGCCTGAGAACCACGCTCTCTCCCTGACAGTGGCCACAGCCCCACCCAAGGAGAGCTTTTGTTCACCTCTTTGTGAACATGGATGTAAACATCTAAACAATGATAACAGAAAGTGAGAATGTGTGATTTCGTTGGTTGTCACATTTGGACGCCGTGAGACAGGTGAAAAACTGTGAGCTCCCAGAGTAGGAGAGGGGGTAAACCTGCCTCCAAACACACATCCCCCTGGGAAATCTGAAAAAACAGATCCTGGGAGAAGGATTTAACCTCACCTAGAGCTGGAACAAATTTACGGAGCCGAGCAAAATAGGAAGCAGAAGCGGCAGCAGACAAAACCTTGTGGACATTCCCAGTCTCCAACTCAAGCCCAGGGAAGCCATCCCTGTGGGTGTCTCATAGGGACCCTCAGTGATGGCAGCCAGCGGAATTAAGGAGGGGTAACAGGGTGAAAGAAGCTCCCAACTGCATTTTGTGATCATTTCAAGTGGGCATGACCCCCACTTGAACAGAATCGGGGATGAATAAGAACTGCAGCAGATAGGAGTGCAGGCATGGGGCACCCACCATCACAGCCAGATGGGGAGAGGCATGGCCTAAAAGCAGTGCTTGCTTTCTCAGTAAGGAAGCTTATGGCCTGGGGCAAGCCAGAGTTCTGCATGCAGGCTGCCTGGATCTAACCCAGCTGGCTGTTAGTGGGGCACTGCGGGAGTGAGACCGGCCTCGCCAACCGCATGGGAACTGAGTGAGGTATTTTCCTACCAGCTATCCCCCACCCCCCAGTGAACTCTCCTGCGCAACAAGAGTGCTTCAGCGCCTCCTCCTCTGTTTTTCCCAGTGCCAGGGAGTCCTTGAGATACCGGATGTCTTCGGAGCAGCTGAGCTCAGGCAGGCCTGTCCCCCGCATCAGGGCGAAGAGGTGGAGGCAGAGAAGCCCCAGGATGATGCAAGCCCTTTCACCGTAGCCCCGGAACCTTTCAAATTTCTCTATTGTTAGTCTTCCCCTGCTCAACCACATGGACAAAGTCACAGGTGAGGATGAACGGGACACGCTCCCGGTTGATTCCAAACTTCGTCTTGGAATTCCCCAGAAAGTGGCCAAAATCAATGTGGAACAGTGGCCCACTCGCTCGGATCATGATGTTGTCGCTGTGCCAATCACCGATGCCCAGCACTGTACGTGGCCACACAGTACAGGCCACCCAGGTTCTTCAGCCAGTTGAGCGGGGCGTCCTTGCTGCAGGCGGCTGTGGCTGCCATGTTGCTCTTGTTGGGTTGGATGTTGGCGCTGGAGGCTGGGTGGAACGGCACCTCAATCAAGGCTGTGTGTTCTCTGGTGGGGAGGTAGCCTCAGGGGTCATCCTCAGGTCCAGCCTCCACTACTTCCACAGGACATCCACCAGCTGGATTGTCTGCAGGGTCAGCATGTCCTGCCTGAGGTCATCATCGTTCTTAAGGATGATGCTCACCCTGCCACCACTGCCTGCCTCCTGGTTGCTGTACAAGATCCACAGCGTCTTCATCTTGGAGTCCATGAGGGTATGCTGCTCCAGGCAGATTTCAGCCAGCAGGGTGCTGGGGTTGAGTGGGGACTGCAGGTGGAAGTGGCTCTGGGTGAGTGAGTGAGGGTATTACTTAAAATACCCTTCTGTGTTTAGAAAGAGTCAAAAAAATTTAAGTTTATCAAGTAAAAATATTACAGTAAGCTAAGGTTAATTTACAATTGAAGAAAGAAAAGCATTTCATAAATTTAATGTAGCTTGAATGTGGAGTGTTTATAAAGTCTACAGGAGTGTACACTAATGTCCTTGGCCTTCACATTCACTCACCACTCACTCACTTACCTAGAGCAACTTCCAGTCCTGCAAGCTCCATTCCTAGTTAAGTGCTCTATACAGGTATACCCTTCCAAAAATATTTTATACTATATTTATTGTACCTTTTCTATGATTAGATATACAAATATTTACCACTGTGTTTCAATTACCTAAAGTACCTATTACAGTAACACATGCTACAGGTTTATAGCTTAGAGCAATAGGCGATACCATATATCCCAGCTGTGTAGTCAGCTCTACCGTCCAGGTCTACACCAGGACACTCTATGATGTTTGTAGAAGGACAAAAGTGCCTAAGACCTTATTTCTCAGAACATATTCCCATCACTTAGATGGGAATTCATCGCTTGGATGAATGACCATGATTAAAATCATTAATGGTATACGAGTAATCAGTAAGGCATAAGTGTATTACATTTTTATAAGTAATTATTAAGCATAAATAACTAACTTTCCTTGCAAAGTTATCTCTTATTGAGATAATATTGGGTTAGGGGACAATTATGGTGTCTTGATTAAAGGAACTAATAAATCATATTTTGTTAGGTTCTTGTCGGGGTTTACCTCCTCAGGGATCAGATTTGCTATGCATGAGACTCATGCTCTTCTGAAATGTGAAGAGGTGATTATGAAAAGGGAAGTTCAAAGGTAAAGTCTCCCTCTCAGGTCCATTTTTGGGCCCATCAACTTTAGGAAATAGTAACATGGAAGCTGAAGTTTTAGAAATTAATTCCCTTACACCACCATCCATATTCCCTGGAAAGTCCTCCAAGCATACACCCCGGAATGCAGAAATCTGCAAGGGAGAAACGACCTGAAGGAAGGTCTGTCCTAATTTCCCTTGGAGAAGAGGCCAATCGGCGATTCTGAAATCTGGGCTGGGAGAGGCTTCAGAGTCCCAGAAGGTCACCCAAAAGATCCCTTACGTAAGCACTCCAGGGGCAAGGGTGAGGCTGGAAAAGCCAGCATAGAGATGGTTTACTGAAAGATGGTAGAGCAAGAGGCAAAATCAGGAACCAAAAGCACAACGTGTAACTGGGAAAGTAGTTAGACGGAACAAGTTCATGATGAACAGCAGAGTGGGGAGGCAGGTGAAAAGGTGCTTTCCGAGGGGTCAGCCCTTCACAGAGACAGAGACATAAGCCAGGCACCATCTGCACCAGCGTCTGAAATCATACTTTCAGTTCAGCCTTAGCCCGGGCAATGTCAACCCGGAGCTTAGAAGGTACAACCCAACAATTTAAGGGAAGATGTCGTGATGGCTAATTCCCATTGTCAGCTTGCCTAGGCAATGGTGTCTCCTTGTTTGGCCAAACACTGATCCAGCTATTGCTGTGATGATATTTCTTAGATGCAATTAACACTGAAATCAGTAGATGTTGGGTAAAGCGGATCACCTTCCATAATGTAAATGGGCCTCATTTGATCAGTTGAGGACCTTAAGAGGAAAGGATGAGGTTTCTCAGAGAAGAAGAAATTCATCTTAAGGCTATAAAGTAAAACCCGTACCACAGTTTCAAGCCTTTAGACTTGAGCTGCAACATCAACTCTTGCCCAAATCACCAGCCTGCCAGCCTGCCCTATACATTTCAGGCTTGTCAGTCCCACAGTTGGGTGAGCCAATTCCTGAAAATCTCTTTCTGTCTGTTTCTCTGTCCCTCTGTCTCTCTCCACACACACACACACCACACACACACACACTATTTTCTGGTGACCGCTGAGTAACGCCGACATCTTGAATTGGGATGCCTGATTCTAAACCATTTGCCATATGTGAATGCTATGATTGGGCAAGTCAATGGATTTCTCTAAGCCTCACTTTCTCATCTCAAAATAGGAATACTGCTGACACCCATCGCACTGTATCGTTGTAAAGGATCAGTGAGATCATACACATGCAAGTCCTGGCACATACGAAGAGGTTGGCAAATGAAAGAATTTCATATCCTCTTTCCTCCCCGTGTACAAAATTAGCACAGCCTCCTGCTGCCCCACGGCGTTCCTCGGATTGGCTCTTGGTGCATTTTGTGGAGCATCATGACACTTGCATGTTTAATTCCATCATCTCAACTAGGGATAATGTTAGTATGTTTGCATAAAAAAAACTACATGGCTTCACAAAACAAAACAGTAATGACAACAAAAAAACTGTTGAAATAAATATGATGTATTATTTCCAGGTTTTCATTAGTATTCATTTGCAGCTTGTTCATTCATTTGTCATGTGCTAGCAGAGAGAAGTAGCAGCAGGTGCCATGATTAAAAATATATGATGAGAGGAAAACTAGAAGTGAGAACATTTTCTCCATCCATTAAATTTATTTCTGCCAGTTGGAAGAAGAAATCACAGCTACTTCATGTAAGCTGTAGACACCTCTGTGTAGCTCATGCTGGGAGCAAGGCTAAGAACCATTGCCCTGCCCCATAAAACACCGCTTCATCCAAGAAGGCTTTCCTGATGGACGAGGCTGCTCTTCCTGATACACACAGCTTTCTCTTCATAGTACTTATCAAACCTGCAATAACATAATTCTGTGCATAATTATTTCTTCGATGTTTATCTTCCCCACTAGAATATGAGCTCCACATCCTTGCCCATCCTTTTATTGAAGGAGTTTCATGGTGTGGCTGAGTGCTCAATATATACTTTACAATGAAATAAATCATGTGTAGATTGCTTAACTTGACTTCCAAGTCACTGCCAATTTCATCTAATCACACATGGTTCCCTACACATGGCACCCTTCCTCCATCTCCATGAATTCCCTCAGAAATTCCCTCTACACTCCAATTTTCCTATGACACCTCCTGTCTTGCCTCTACACCTCACTGAACTGTCAGTGTGAATGCCACAGTCCTCTATTGCTCTTAGTGAGTAGACATTCCCCTCAGATCTAGTTATCTTACATGATCCTCGCTTCCTGTAGACAAAATTCCCACACCCAACAGCTGCCCAGCTTGGACCTCTTCCCACAAATTATAGCAGGATGTCTCTAATATCCAGGCTCCAGTGGAAAGAGAACTGGGCTTGGAGTTCTCATTTGAATATCTATTCCACTTTTTTGATCTTGGAAAAGTCTCTTAATCTCTCTGAGCCTCGATTTCCTCAACTGGACATCAGAGATAATAACAGATAACTATTATCAGCTATTGTTCTCCAGAGAAACAGAACCAATGGGATGTGTATGTGTCTATACATATAGACATATACATATACATATGCATGCACATACATAAACACATACACATATACATGCACACGCACAGATGCATACACATACATAAATACATATATATATACATGCACATATACATATACATACACTTATACATGCATATGCACATATACATACACATGCATATATACATGCACTTGCACATCTATATGCACATACACATGCATGTACACACCCATACACACATGTACATCCACACCCACATATACATACTACACATGCACATATACCTCCACATATACATATACATACACATATGTACACATACACAAATACGTGTAAATATACATAAAATGCACATATACATATACGTGCACATATATGTATGCATGCACATGCACATATACATGCATATACATATACACATATAAATACGCATGTATGTATACATACATACACACATATACATACACTTATACATACACATATACATACACTTATACCGATACATACACATATACATATACATACATATAAATATATAAATACATATAAATGCACTTGTATATTCACATACACATTCTCACATTCATACACATAGACATACACATACACGTAGGCACACAGAAATTTATCTTAAAGAACTGGCTTACGTGGTTTTTGGAGGCGGCAAGTTTGAAATCTGCAGAGCAGGCCAGCAGGCTGGAGATTCTGGGAGGAGGCGTTGTTACGGCTCAAATCCAAAGACAGTCTAGAGACAGAACTCCCTCTTCCTCGGAAGACCTTCGTCTTTTTCTCTAAGGTCAAGTGACTCAAGGAGGCCCACTCAAGTTACAGACAATAATCTGCTTTATTCAAAGTCTACTGATTTAAACATTAATCTCATCTAAAAATACCTTCACAGAAACATCTATACTGGTGTTTGACCAAATATCTGGGCACCACAGCCTAGCCAAATTGACAAGAAACTAACAAACACAAGAACTCATCTTTGATTGTGAAAACCAAACTATATGGTCTAAGAAAAAGTGTACATGATAGGCACTCAATTCCTAATACACCTTCACTTCTTTCTCCATACTCACTAGGTCCCTGGCTTTGTCACTATTAGTCCCTTGTGGCTGGAAGATGGGGAGAAAAATTTTAGCGGAATTTAAACAAAACTGAAAAAGTTTTGGTTGATCTATTATAACCATAAAAACACAAACTTCCACATTCTCTGTCAAGACCTATTTTCTACAAGAAGTGCTCTTATGAAATCTTCAATTGACACATACATACCTTTAGCTTGTCCAGTGTTTTTCTATATTTATATCACATATACTGCAAATATAGGAGGCACTTAACCACATCATATTCTAAAGCTATGATACAACCCAATCCATTTCTTCCATATCAGATGGCTAAATTCAACATGTCCAGAATCTACCTATATTTTCACTAAAATTCCTATAAGTACGTATGTATCTTGAGTCAGAATTAGGAACGCAAATGGTGGTCCTTTTATTTTATTTTAGTTTAGTTTTTTACACATGACTGTTGCTAATTTCAATTAAGTAAAACAGGCTTGGTATAATTTTCCCAGACCTGCAAAGTAAAGCCTGCTGAAACCTAGCAACAATGTAGGAAAAGGAACTTTTGTTTTGTCAAAATAAAAGTCATTAGCCATGCTTATACTCCCCTGTGTGTAAATCCATGTCATGAAGTAGATTTTTTGAAATAGCAAAAGTATGAGTAGAATGAGCTCTTAGTGGTCTATGTGGTTAGTTATTCATCCTTTTCTGGGGTTAGACTATTTGACTCTTGGAAGAATTTCTGGGTTTTAATGTCAGAAAAGAAAAATTTTCAAGCTTCTATTGTAAAATGTGGTAGAATTATACATGATGGCGTCTATTCAAGTGCTTTGCAGCACTGTCAACCATTACAAATTCACTGGTGTTTAACTCCCTGTGGGTGTCCTTAATGTAGGTGTCCTTAAAGTACAGGATTGAATTATGATAGAAATCGATGGCCATTGAAATATGGAATAATCAAATAAGAGAATAGAAAGGAACCCCTCAAAAGGAGTAGGTTGAAATGAGAAGGAAGAACTAAAGTTTGCTGTTTACGTTTTTTTCACTGCGGTTCCTCATATTGATCCCTTGGCAATGAGATTCCTGAAAGTGTCACAAATTTTGCCACATTTAAATAGTGCCTTCTGCCCCTGACCTAGTCTCAAGTTGTTTTAACCAGAAACAAAAACCTGTTTCAAGGAAAAAATTTATATCTGATTACCTGAACCTAAAGGCAGATACTATTTGTTGATTCAGAAAGTGGTGTTAAAATCATCGATGTTTATGCTTTTTTACCATAAATAGAAATATGCAGAATCCATTTAGTTTTTTACAATCTGAAGCTACAACAGTGTTTATAAAGAGGATGCCACTGGAAACGAATTCTGCTCCAGGAATGAACTCTCTACACGTCATCTTTCTCTCACAGACATCATACCGCCTCAAGCACTGCAGCCTCAGAAGGTTAGGCTCATACCTGATGAGAAGTGGAATTAGGCATCCTCAGCAATGATCATTGCCATGTACATTATGTGCAAGAATTAAAAATATATGCCATGGTACAGAAAAAATACATATTGCATGATCTCACTTATATGTGGAGTCAAAAAAAATCAAATGTACAGAGATAGAGAACAAAGCAGTGGTTACCAGAGATGATGGTGTTTGGGAGTGGGAGCAGGAAACTGGTGAGGTAGGTCAGGGGATAGAAAATAGCAAATATGAAGGATGAACAAGGCTAGAGACCTACAGCCCAACATGCCACTATAAATAATAAACTCAAAGTGTATTTGGGATTGATGCTGAATGGCTAGATTTTAGCTGCTCTTGCCACACAAAGAAAAAAATGGGTAACTAGGAGAGATGACAGATATGTTCACCTGTTTCACTGTAGTCTACCTTTTTTTTTTTTACTATTTATACATATTCCATAGCATCATGTTGCATACCTTAAGTATATATAATAAAGTTTATTTTCTTAAAAAGCATATGTCATAAACATTGATCATCTTGGAAGCTTCAAGGGCTTTCTATTTCATATTAGGAAACACACACACACACACCATACAAATCAGCATGTTGTTTCCAGCCTTAATTGCCTCAAGTTTAAGGTGTTGAGGACAAATGACTTCTTAAAAACAAGCCCTCACTCCACACGCTGAAATTATGACCTAGGTCTCCTATATTTACCAACTGCAAAAGAGAAAAGCAGCCAATAAATCCTGAAAGTAAAGGCTTTCTTTTCTTATCCATGCAGGGGAAATTCCTGAGTGATTCTTCTTGAAGCTTAAATTCTGTGGGATTTTTATGGTGGAAAACTTAGGAAAGGAACCAGACAGCCCATCTAGGAGCTGATACTCTTCTAGTGAAGACCACACTTGCAGAAGTCCTCCCAGAATCTGAATGTCAGGTTTGAGAATTTACTAATGTGTGACTCCTCTGAAACAATTTATTTAGGAAAAAAGGTTGAATAAATATATACTGAATAAAAGTATTGCAAAAATTAAATAAATCGCATAGGTAAAGGTTGCCTAAATGGGAAATTCCTTCGGACAAACAGGGATTTTCAACTGTGATGACCATTGTGTGTGTTATCCATTGCCACAGTCATCTGGGACAAAACACAGTCACAAACTCCTTACTGACTTAAGAAAATCAGTATTTACTTAATCCGAACATAGGTCTGAGGGAGGCTGAGCCATTTTTCTGCTCTCAGCTGGGTTCACCCATGAACCTGCAGCTCCCAATGTGATCCAGGCAGCTCACCGCATGGAAGCTGGGCTTGCTGGGCAGTGCTCCCTGGTCTCAGCTGGAGGAACCAGTCTGCCCCACAGTGTGTCATCCACCAACAGGAAGTCCCAGGCTTGGTTTCATGCTGATGGTGATTTTTCAACACAGTGAGCAGAAGCATGAAAGGCGTCTTGACACCGGGTGCAGGAGCAACACAATGTCCCCTCGGCTGCATGGTCTTGGTCAATGCTAGTCATGAGGCCAGCCCAGATTGGAAACATAAGAAGGAGAAGCCACTTCTTGATGGCAAGACCTGCAAAGTCACATCGTACCAAGAATGGATACCCTCCGAGGATTCAAGAATTGTGGCTGCTTTTGCAATCAATCCACTACATTCGTTAAGTAGTACATGTACATCAAAGGATCACAGAATAATATAAATTTAAATTGGATGAATACTGTCGCTGGAAAAAAGATATCATTTTGGAGAAGATACATAGTCTTGAATATGCCATGGCTCATAACAGGAACTGGGAAAATTTAAGGAATGAAAACAAAGGTGGTAAGTGAAGGGCCAACACACTTACAGATTTATTACATCATCTGGCACTTGGAAGTCCTTCGGTTTTCACACTGAGTGCTTGGATTGTTGATTAATATTCAACAGTCTATATTTCTAGGTGGAACAGTCTTAAGCCCGTAGTAAACGTTAATATTTTTATTTGATACTTTCCATCCCCATAGTGGCTGCAACTCTGTTGCATAGAACATAAACAAATTCCTTCTTACAGTGCTGTATTAGTCAGGATTATTTGGTGCTTTTTACTTCTTACAGTGCTGTATTAGTCAGGATTATTTAATCTATGCTGTGGTGACAAATAACCCCACAGATCTTAATGTGGGGACATAATAGAAGCTTTTTGTTGCTCATGCTAAGTCCAAAGTAGGGCAGATGCCCCTCCTCTGTCTTGTAGCTCTGCCTCCTGGCCTCCACAGTGCTGAAGCCGTGAAAGAGAGAAGTAGAAGAAAGTACAGGATGAAGGGGAACAAGAACAAAAGGTGTGTATAACCAGGTGCAGTGGCATGGAACTATAGTCCCAGTTGCTTGGGAAGCTGAGGCAGGAGGACTTCTTGAACCCAAGTGCAGCCTGGGCAACATAGCCAGGCCCCATCTCGAAAAATAATAAAATTAAAATAAATATTGTGACAGACCAGGTCTTCTAGTACTTATTGTAATTTTTTTTTCTTACTTTTGTGTCTGTGTCCTTGAAAGAGATGGAATGTCAGTGTAACCCATTTCTCTTACCTCTGCCATATTTAAAGCAGACACTGAAGAAAAGAAAGAGCAGACCTTGTCCATAGCCCTCCTGTCGGTGGCAATGCTCCAGGCCAGGGGCTGGAGGGTGGAGGTCACTGGGCATAGGAGAGACAAGCCAACCGTGTTCCCCACTGAGGAAACAAGCTCCATTTCCAATGCCCTCTTCCCTCCTCCACCGCACCCCAGTGGGTGGAGACTCTTAATCCCAGGTCTCATGCCAGCTACCTGGTGCATAAGGACAGAACCACTATCAATCATGACATTTTTTGCATGCAAAAAAAAAATATGTTATTTTCAGCGTCACCCCATTAGTTCAAGTTCAGCTGCTTCTAATCTCTACCGTCAGCTACTGCCCAATCTTTGGTAAGGGTGAATGACGGAAGGACTGAGCAATATGGCAAATGTAGCATAAAACTCTCCAATCCCCTGTGTCTGCTCTTCCACCTGCTGTGATCCTAGCAAACACCACATGGGGGTACAGCAGGTCTTTCATCCATCCACTAAAGGTGCTACCCCACTTCTCAACTTAAAGTCACATAATAAAGATGTGCTAACATGTGTTAGCATATTTGGTCCTTGAGATAACACTACAAAGCACGTTCCTAATAGTCACTGCACAGAGGCAATAGCTGGGCCTTTGGGATGTGCCAGCGCTGGGATTCTGAGCATACCCTCCTGATAGTGTCTTTGCTGTCAGGACATGTACATGATGGGAGCTAACAATGAAGTTCTAAATGCTACGAAACAATGAAGGTGCCTTCTGGAATAATCCTTTCTTTCCTCTAGACTTCACATATCCTTGCACACACTGCATGACATAACTCTTGGGTGATGAGAAGGCTCTGCTGAGTTCATTGCCACTTGCCTGAATTGGGCCTAATTCTCCGTTCAGTCCAGAAGACACCGATTTGCAGGAACACAATCTCCTCCAGGACATCCTCCCCACTCGATTACCTCCGGGCAGTGACTGGATCCAAAATTAGTGTGCAGGCCAAGTGACTCATGCCTGCAGTATTCATGACAGTGAGAATTGATGTGTGCAAGGCAAGAACAAGATTTATGGATCTCCTTACTCCTATGATTTACTGAAAGCCGGCTTTTATTACCTAAAAGCCAGCCACAGACATGTGCTGGGTGCGCTGGGATAAATGCCTGGGGTGCAGCTCTGTGGGCGGCTGCCAGGAACAAGAAGGAGGAAAGGGGAAAAAAATAGAGAAATAATTTTACAGATGAGACACTTGTCGAAAATGCAGAGCCTACAGTGGTCCGGGAACAGCTGGTGATGATGAGCTAAGAAAAAAAGGCACCATTTGCAGGCAGTGGACAGCTGCAGGCCCTGCCACACCAGCTACTGAGTGGGCAAGACTGATTTATGGAAGGGCTGATAATGGCAAAGAAATAAAGATTGATTTGCTCTAGAGGACGTTTGGAGAGTTGTAGGGCAATGGAGAGAAAGTGGGGAGGGAGACTGTGGATCCTGACAAAAGCTTCATCTGAAAATGCACACAGGACTGAAGCGAACAGAAGGAAATGAAAAGCGATCTGTTATCATGCAAACAGTCATCACATCTCGAGGGTGTGGATATACGGCCAGGAACTGGGATGCTGACACGCCCAACAAGCACAGGTACAGCTGTGCTAACCCTGGCTTCCGGCCCTGGTCTCCTCACCAGTTCTTGTTTGCTGAGTTCCTTCTCTGGGCCCAGCCCTGTAACTTATGGGAGATAGGAAAGATGTATCATGTGTCCAGAAAAATAACTTATGCAACGTTAACAACAGTAAAATATGCCTAAGGTACAAGGCGTCCCGCCCGCCCTGCTGCCTGCCCTCGGTATTTAATACCTACTCATCTTTGTGGTTCTAGCTCAATCAGCATCTCTTTGGGGAAACATCAAAAGACCTGGCAAGGTCTCATCCCACCTGATACACTTTCATGATAACGTGTACTGTTCCTTAAACAAATAACAGGATTGTTAATTCACATGGATTGCTCTGCTGTTTGTTCCTTCACTCTCTGCCTCACCACCAACCATGCTTACCCTAAGCTTATTTAGAGCCAAACCATCAAATCCATAGTGCCTTGTGCACAGTAGATGCTTAATAAATATCTGTTGAATGGTCTGCTGTATTCACTCATTCATTCACTGAAATATATTTACTAAATGGCTGCCATGTGCTGGATGCTGAAATAAAAATAACTTGAGAGTGATGTGCATTGCAGAGAAATAGCACAATGGGAGGTAAAGGGAGAAGCGAGTGGCTATTTTAATTCGAGGAAGCAGGGAATGCCTGTGACGTTTTAGCTGAGATTGTATAGGAAGAGCCAGACACTGACATTTCAGAAGGAATACTCCTGACAGTGAGAAGGGGAAGCAAAACATCCTATGTAGCAGCAATCTGTATGTGTTTGAGAGATGGAAAAAAATACAGTGCAGCCAGAACTACGTGTGTCCACGCATTCATTCGTTGTTCCTTCATCTCTTCATTCACTCACCGGCCCATTCACTCTTTCACATGACAACATTAGGCCCTATGCTCGGTGCTCAGAAGAAACACATGCAGAATGTAGCCTGCTCTTGAGATGCCAGCAGCTTCATGCAGTAGCTCGGGGAGGTCAGGGAGAGCGGAGATACTAAGAAGATTAAGATGGTGCAAGTGAGCTTGACTGGGAAGAAAAAGATGAAACCACGCTGGCCAAGGGACACTCCTGTAGGGCAGGGGTTCTCAAGGGGATGTTTGCAGACCCTTTGGCAACCCCGAGACATGTTAAAATTATTTTTGTGATATCTTAATATGTCATGTCTTTTTCACATTACTGACATTTGCACCAGTGGTTTCAAAGCAATGGTGGCCAAAACTCTTGGCACGTTAGGACCAATCAAGGCATTTGAAACAAACTGTCAACTGAAAATAGTAGCAGGAAAAAACACGTCAATTTCATTTAAGAATGTATTTTACTCGGTAAAATGACTAATTGTGTTCAATTAAATCATTGATTTCATATCTTCTAAATATTCTGTATGATGAAATAAGGACTTGCAAAGCACTTCTGCTACAGATCGAGATACAATGGTTCCTCAAGGAAATCATCTGTGTGATTGAGTTGCAAGCTGAACTAGCTAATTATTTTGTGGAACACCACATTCAGTTGAAAGATCCTTGGATGGCAATCTTTGATTACTCAGACTTGTATGGCAGACATATTTCTAAAAATGAACAGCATCAGCCTGTCACTTTAAGAAAACTGATTGGAAATTTTTGTTGCCAATTACAAAATTAAAGCTTGCAAGAGAAAATTAGAATTTTGAAAAATTCAAATCTGCCACTGTGATCCAGACAGCGTCCCAATAAATTAACACTTTGCTGATGAAATTGATACTGATATTAGTAAATGCAATTTTTTATATAATAAAATGTGTTAACATTTACAAGAGCTGTATAACGCAAATGAGCCAAGAGTTTTTCAAATGACCAATGCATAATGTTACAAAACATTGCATAGGTAACGTACACATTCAAACTGTAAGATAGACCAATAGATTTTAAAGTACGATAGTATGAACATTTGTGTGAAGTTAGAATTTCCACAACTGCCTGCAAAGATTATTAAATTACTTTCCTTTTCTCCAGCTACCTATCTGCATTAGAGCAAATTTTCTTAGCATACCTTAATCGAAGCAGCATATTGGAACAGATTGAATGCAAAAGCAAGTGTGAGAACCTTGCTGTCTTCTATGAAGTAAGACATTTGCAGTAGATAAAACAATGTCACTCTCCTTGCTAATTTTGTCTTGAGAAACTTGTTTTTTATAAAAATGTCACATGGTAGAAGGTAATGGATTCAGTATCATTATTTTTAAATAAAATTAATACTTTTTAAACAAAAACATCTCCATTTTAATTTCTTGAATTTTAAATTTTGATTGATGTAATCCACACAAACTAAATGCAAATGATTCCTGAGATCAGAATGTTTGAGAACGACTGCTATAGGTTACAGTGAGAAAAAAAAATGGAGCTGGATAAGGTTAAAAGTATATGAAATTTCTAACTGGCTATATAGGTGAATCTGATGATGTCACTCCCAGTGGTATCAATATAGGTTTAAAAATAATGTCTATTCTGAAGACAACCAATTATCATCAGATACATCTAATATGAAAAATGTTTACCAACATAAATAACACTTATTATTTTACTAAAAATATATCTGTATGTCAGACCCTGTCCTAAGCGATGTATATGCAGAAATGTGCTTAATTCTGAAATTGGTCCTTTGAGGTACTGATATGGTTTGGCTGTGTCCCCACACAATTCTCATCTTGAATTGTAGCTCCTATAATCCCCACATGTCGTGGGAGGAACCCAGTGAGAAGTAATTGAATCGTGGAGGCAGAGTTTTCCCATGCTCTTCTCATGATAGTGAATAAGTCTCATGAGATCCGATGGTTTCATAAATGAGAGTTCCCCTGTAAATGCTCTCTTGTCTGCCACCATGTAAGATGTGCCTTTGCTCCTGCTTCATCTTCCACCATGATTGAGAAGCGTCCCCAGTCATGTGGAACTGTGAGTCCATTAAACCTCTTTTTCTTTATAAATTACCCAGTCTTAGGTATTTCTTCATAACAGTGTGAAAGCAGACTAATACAGGTACATTTTGTATCCTCATTTTTTAAATGAGCAATTTAAAGTAAAAAGAGTCAAGTAATGTTCCCAAGGAACATGCATGTTATTAGTAAAAGGCAACTAAGGCAGTGCACTCCAAAATTGGTATCAATATAGCACATTTTTGACTTATTTTCTTTTTTAAAAAGTGCAATTTTGGCAACCAGGTTGAAATTCAGGGTTACAGGCTATTCAGCCAGTCCGCTGATGCTGAAAGGCTGATTTGCTCTGATCCCTGAGACTCCATAAGCTCTTAGTTCACTGTTCACTGTATGCACTCCATCGCTCACGCACACATGCTGGAAAGGAGAGGAATTTTCCTCTTTTTTGTTAAAACATTAAATGTATATATTTGTTACTTACGACCTATCAGATATTTTACTCTAAATGAACACAATTTTCTTCTCTAGGACACATCAGAATTTTCCTTTTAATCTCATTTTGCTTTAGTCTCTTGACTAATGAGCAGCTAACATATTTAACAGTAATAGAGTCATGGCATCTGCAGAAGAGAACAGAGAGGAGGTAGCCAGTCCTCAGATCTGGCTGTCTACTACCTAGAATCACTCAGTGTTTGAACCGCTGGCCGATTACCCCTGCTCCTCCTGCCCTCTCAGTCCCAGTACCTCCCATATGGCTTTGATTTAGAGGCACTCAATTTATCAAAACAGTTTGTTATGTTAAAAAACTATTTGATGTCAAAGAAGCCATATGACCCTTTTTATGTGTACTTTTCCTGGAATAAGAAATCAATTTGCTCATTTTAAACAAAGTTGGGGCCTAAAGACACTTGAGTCAGTGCTACATTCGTAAGGCAACAAGAAAAGATGTATCGGCAAAACACATTCCCCCATTCGTAGCCTCGCAGGGTGTAAGGAATGGAGGGCCCCTCTTGAAAGAGCTCTGCTCCACAGAGGGCATTATTACTCCTCAGTCCGCCTCAGACTCCTTGAGTTTGACTCAGCAAAGTGCTGATGTCACAGCCAGGAATATGCGTTCTTACAAGTATACCTGGTGATTCTGGTGCAGGCCTTTACATCATGATTTCAGAATATTTTTCCCCTTTGGCATTCTCTCTCCTAAGAATAATGTTCACTTAATGATCTGACTATCCATCTCTTCCCACCCCACCCCTTAAATGTGAATTTTGTGCAGGATTCTTTGCTCTGCAGATCCACCTTCTCACTGTTTGTCAAATGCACACTAATGCTTTCCCACTGCAGAGCTCCAACTGGGGTTCCTTCTAAAAATCCGACTCGGTTACTGACGTGCTTATTTCCCCCAGAAGCCCTTTGTAGGGAATTGTGTGGGCTTCTCCTCACCCAGTGTGTTGCAGCCATGTAGTGTGAGGACTGAGTCCGGTTCCGGCATAGAGCCATATTTGGTGAGAGGTGACCCTGGTAATTTTCATCCCCCTTTTTCAGACAGGGTCTCAGGAACCAGGACTAAACCTATGCATGGACAGCATTCTTCAGGCCATCTGGATAATGTGCACATAATGGATCACGGAAAATCCACAAGAGAGTCACAGAGAAATAGAACTGGGGCCCCTGAGTTGAGCCAACTGCTGGAGTTATCTTACCCCTCCACTTCCAATTATTTGGGACAATCAGTTGCTTATGTTTAAGCTGTTAAACCGAATTCCCTGTTTGGATTAAATTTTCTGTCAGTTTTGGAAGCATCAGACAGAAATAGATAACAATAGATATTCGGACAAAAGCTTCCCTTGCTGCTCTTTATGTGAACTCCTCCTAGGGAGAGCTTAGGAAACACAAGCACCTGCCATGGGCTGGGCTCTGTGGTGACCACAATCTCCATGAAACAGAGTAATCCTACTGAAGTTTGTGTTTCATTCTTCTATTCAAAACCTCCATACCTGTGTGAACTAAACACCTGTGTCTTCTCAAAATTCATATGCTGAAAACTCTAAGCCCTAATACGATGGCTTTAGAAGGCGGGTCCTTTGGGAGGTGATTAGGTTGTGAGGGTAGAGTTCCCATGATGGAATAAGTGCCCTTTAAGAAGAGCCAGGAGAGACCTCACTATCTTCCTCTCCATTTTTTGTCATATGCGAATACAGCAAGAAGGCCACCATCCGCAAACCAGGAAGGAAGCCTTCACTAACAGCCTGGCCACTCAGCACCCTGATCTTGGACTTCCAGCCTCCCGAACTGCGAGAAATCAATGTTCCTTGTTTAAACCACCCAGTGTGCGGTAGTCTGTCACAGCAGCCTGAGTATGTTGGGATAACATCCTCAACACTCCAAGTACACACTTCAATTCTTCATAAACCTTGACTCATAGGACAATATCACCACCCAGCAATAATCTGGGAGTTATTACTCTCTCCCCTCTCCTCTGTTATTACTAGTTTCACCCTCATCATCATTCCCTCTTTCACGCTGCCATCTCCATGAAAAACTCTCAGTCCTGAGTTTTCTATGCCTTCCAGCTTGCAAGCCACTGTATTTTGAGGAATTCCATTTTCTCATATACACCTGCAGAGATCCAGTTGGCAAAATTTTGCCAACATTTCCAGGGGTAAAAATGTTGTTTCAATTTGCATTTCCATGATTGCAAGTGACCTTATGCAGATCTCGGCAGACTGCAGGCTGTTTGTCTTCTTCTTCTGTGCATTCTCATTCATACACTTTGTTCAGTTTCCATGGGGTTTTCAGGGCTTGGCTTGGTACTTTGAAAAAGTCCCTTTGATACTTGAGATAGAGCTCCCTGTTTGTTTAGGCAATATAAATATACTCATTCCCTGTTCACTTTATCTCTATTAAACAAAAATTATTATTTTAATGTGGTCATAGCCATACAGTCTCTGTAAAGTTTAATATATTTCAAGTTTAAGTAATCCTTCTTTACCTTGTGATCACAGAAATTGTCCAGTCATTTTTTTTTTTTTTCAGATGGAGTCTTGCCCTGACGCCCAGGCTGGAGTGCAGTGGCTCGGTCTCTGCTCACTGCAAGCTCCGCCTCCCGGGTTCATGCCATTCTCCTGCCTCAGCCTCTCGAGTAGCTGGGACCACAGGCACCCGCCACCACGCCCGGCTAATTTTTTGTATTTTTTAGTGGAGACGGGGTTTCACCGTGTTAGCCAGGATGGTCTCGATCTCCTGACTTCATGATCTGCCCGCCTCAGCCTCCCAAAGTGCTGTGATTACAGGCGTGAGCCACCGCACCCGGCAGTCAATTTTTTTTATTTGTTTTCCAATTGTATCTTTCAATTCAAGCATTTAATCTATTTGGAGTTAATGTTAATAAAGGACATGAAGAAGGAAGCTAGCTTTGCTTTTCTTCATGTATGGCTAATCAATGTTTTTTAACACCAGTTTACTGAATAATCAATTGCTTTGCCAGCTAATTGTAGTGCCACATATGGAATATTTCAGCGTTTGCTATATTGTAATCTATTGTTCTCTTCTTGCACAAAATCACACTGCTGTTTATTTGTCGCTTTGTTTATATTGAACTAAAGCTCTGTAGATTCCTTAGTAATTAGTAAGCTGGTTCCCCTATTTTCTTTTCTTTTTCAAGCTACTTGGTCTTTTATTGGCATTTAGAATTCGCTCATCAAATTTCTTTATATCTTGATGGGATTTTGAAGAAAATTATTATTAATTTGGGAATAATTTGCATTCTTAAAATAGCATATAATCTTATACTTGAAAATAGCATTTCTATACTCCTTTTTTATTCTTTAATATATTTTTTAAATTTTTCTATAAAGATCTTGTTTATTATTTGTTAACATTTATTTGCTTATTATTTTTTACTTTTATGAGAGGAGTCTCACTCTGTCTCCCAGGCTGGAGTGCATTGGCACGATCTCAGCTCACTGCAACCTCTCCCTCCCAGGTTCCAGTGATTCTCCTGCCACTACCTCCAGAGTAGCCAGGATTATAGGCATGCACCACCATGCCAGCTTTAGATGTTTTATACATTTTGCTGCTATTACACATGGATCGATGTTTGATGTTATATTTTCTGGTCAATTATTACCAGTAAAGAGACATGCTTTTGCATTTTGTATACTGACCCTATGTAAGCCAAAACTGCTAAACACATTTATACTTCCTAAAAATATTTGTATTTATTGGATCAGTTTTCCTATACAAATAATTTTATCATCTGTAGACAATAATTTGTTTTTCTCTTCCTGTTCAATTACTTTTATTCTCATTAATTTTTCTTGTCTTATTATTTGGCTTCAATATCCAATATAGTAGTTTTCCCTTATCTCTGGTTTCACTTTCCATAGGTTTGCTTACCCATGGTACAATACAACAAAATATTTGAGGTACAAAGAGATAGATAGATACTTCATTCATGTAACTTTTTTAACAGTATGTTGTTATAATTGTTCTATTCTATTATTAGTTTTAGTTAATCCCTTACTGTGCCCAATATACACATTAGATTTATCATAGGTATGTATGCATATTAGTCTGTTCTCACATTGCTATAAACAAATACCTAGGTCTGAGTAATTTATAGAGAGATTTAATTGGCTCATAGTTCAACAGGCTGTACAGGAATCATGATGCTGGCATCTGCTTGGCTTCTGGGAAGGCCCAGGAAGCTTACAATCACGGCAGAAGCCAAAGGGTGCACAAGTGCATCACATGGCAAAAGCAGAAGCAAGAGAGGGTGGGGGGATGTGCCATACACTTTTAAACAACCAGATTGCATGAGAATTCCTTCACTGTCACAAGGACAGTACTGAAAGGGTGCTGCTAACCCATTCATGGGAAATCATCCTGTGATCCAATCACCTCCCACCAGGCCCCACCAACAGGGAGGATTATAATTCAACAACATGAGATTTGGGTGGGAACACAGATCCAAACCATATCAGTATGTGGCACATGCCTGCAGGTCCAGCTACTGGGGAGGCTGAGGCACGAGAATGACTTGAACCCTGAGGCGGAGGTTGCAGTGAGCCAAGATTGTGCCACTGCATTCCAGCCTAGGCAACAGAGTGAGACTCTGTCTCAAAATAAAAAAATAAAAAATCAGATAGAATACCTGCTCCTCAGGTTTTCAGAGAAGTCATTAGGACCTGGAAAGGTATATGCTAATAAAATAAAGCATTATTCGTTACTGTTCTCTATATTAGCGATAATCTGTTTTGTTTGAAAAAATATCAGAAATAATCTTGAAGTCATCAGTTAGAGGAGTAGACTATTGCCCAGTGACTGCTGTTCTCTAAAGAAATCTCAGCCAGGTGCGGTGCCTCACTCCTGTAATCCCAGCCCTTTGGGAGGCCGAGGTGGGTGGATCACCTGAAATCAGGAGCTCAAGACCAGTCTGGGCAACATGGTGAAACCCCGTCAGGTGGTGGCAGGTGCCTGTAGTCCTGACCACTCGGGAGGCTGAGCCACAAGAATCGCTTGAACCTGGGAGGTAGAGACTGCAGTGAGCCGAGATCGCACCACTGCACTCCTGCCTAGGCAACAGAGTGAGACCCTGTCTCAAAAAAAAAAAAAAGAAGAAGAAGAAAAAGAAAAAAAAGAAAAGAAATCCAAATGAATGTTTGGACATTTTGGAATCAGTTTTTTTCTCTCTGTCTCTCTACAAGGCAAAGAGAATTCCACATCCAAACAATAAATGAAAAGTTTCTATTTTAAACATATATTTTAACTGTGAAAGGTTTGATCAGATATGTGTTTTGGAATTTAAAAAAATACATAGTTTGCAGATCAAATGAAGAAGAGAATTCTTTCAAAACAATACATTAAGAACTGTGATACAACGGAGGACAGAAAAAATATTCAGCTGATGTTATTGGTCTCAACAATCCCCAAGATCTCTTTTCTTCAATAGTCACTTATGTAAAAGTGCACATTTATGATTTGATAACTAATGAAAGCATGCAAAACCACACAGATCTCCAGTGATCACCAGCTAGAAGTGTTGTTAATCTACAATCCAGCTTCATTTAAAAAATGGCTTCCTAAAAATTCAAATACAAACCCTAATTGTATGATGCACTTAAAACACTCCTTTTTCTCAGTAAAGGGTAAGAAGAAGAAGAAACTCCTAGGGTGATAATGGAAGTGATATTGATGTGAGTTTTAGATTTTGAAAACATAAAGGAACAGCAATTTGTTGCGGTTTCCTAGAGATGCTATTTTATACACATACACACATGAACATATATGTGTATATATGTATATGTATAATATATATGTAGCATGTGCATGTATATATTCACATTGTATTATGTATATATATATGTGTGTGTGTGTGTGTGTGTGTGTGCATGTCCATGTATCTGTGTTTGTTCTTGAACTGTAAATTAAACTCAGAAAATTGATCCACAGAGTGCCAGGTAGAATTTAAATTCTTCTTCGCCTGTATTTTTTTAAATTGCTAAATAATATGGCTCACTTTTAAGACAGCTTTAAGAATTGATCAAGGGCATGGCATGAAAATTAAAAGAGTTTACACCTGAAATTCAAATATTCCCTCAGGGAGTTAGAAAACATGTATTAAAGAACCTTCCATTGCACATATTCCAGGACTGCCCTAATGAGCGGGTGAGGAGAGTTAACTCATTGGAAATATTGGTAAGATGCCATTTCTCCATCTTGGCTTTATTCAAAGGAGAATAAACACCCCTCTGAGTTTAGATAAAATGGCAAGAGCTTTATAAAATCACATACTCGGTCCTAGGAAATCCTAATATAACCACACTTTCCTGGAGAAATATACCTTATAATGAAAAATGTTGCTGATATTACACGTATGAATGGTGAATAAATGGAAAAGACAAACACACAGAAACTGTTATTTTCAATACTGCTTCCTGAAAATTCAACTTTTCTCATTTTTCATTTGCACTAACCCTTTCTTTTCTTCCTATCCTCTTTTATTAACTAACAAAGTGCCTTTTAACCTTCGCTGCATAATAAAATCATCTAAGGAGTTTTTAAAAACACCAACGCAGGACCCCACTGCAGGTCAAATGCGTTGTCATCTCTGGTGTGGGTGCTGAGCGGTGTTTTAAAGGCTACTGGCCATCCCGAAGGTGGGGAACCCTAGAGATAGCTTGACTTTGAAGATTTGCCAGCACCTTTGCAAGGGCAAGCTGGGTGAAACCAGGAGACAGATCCTCCATAAGGAAAGCATGCCAGCCAGGAAGCCTGAAGGGCTGGGAAGAAAATCTCCACCTTATATACTCTCTCTCTTTTTTTTTTCTTTGGCTGACCACTCATCCTGTTCAGTAAAGTGAAAATAACCGTCTATAGAGGGTCCCATGAAGAGACAGACACTGGACTAAGTAGAATTCTGTTATTTTCTTATTGTCTTTTACCTGCTTCTGATAATTTTATCTTACAAAAATTAGAGATACTTTAAAGAATTTATGACTTTTAGAGCAATTTATTGGTAATATTAAAAAATTACACCTTTTCAATTACAAAATTTTAGATTACAAAGAAAGTAGACTTCAGTATGAAACAAGAAGCGCTCTAAATGTTTTTATTAAAAAATGTATTATCTACCAATAGTCTTTATTAATTGAACTTACTGACAGATTTTTAAAAAGGTACCTTTTTGTTTGTTTTAGTGATTTTGTAATTTTATATTAATTCATCCTGTCACCAAGCACATATCTTGGGTAGAAATGTGTCCAGATAGGAAAAAGATAAACATTGAAAAGTTGCTATTAATTGTATTCATTCTAATATGAATGTATTAATTTGTATTTACATATATAAATATATATATGTAAATATATGTAATAGTATATATTTTATGTGAGTTATTGATATGTTAAATCATGTTTCAACCCATTTTCCTGAATTCATTCATGGGCCTATCATTTTGTGAAAGGCCTTCCTATGGATCTGGAATAGACGTGCTGTATCTCCCTGTATCTCCCTGCATTTCATTCATGAAATGGCATAAATCAAATGCCTAATATGTACTTGAAATTTTTTATAAAAGATCTAATTTGCTATTTGCTATAGCCCTATAAAGTATTATTATTCCCATTTACAGACGATGACAGTGAATCTCAGCATAGGTAGGTTACCTCCTAAGCCACATGTCTAGTAAATGCTTAAGAAAACCAGAACCAAGCTGGGGGGTGTTTCAGAAGGCTAGATTCTCATAACTGGAGCAATCTGTCACTGGAATGACAGCAGATAGTGAGATCTTATCACATGGGAGATATTTCAGCTGAGTTTTAACATGTGTGTTTATTCTTGGGAAACGGTTCCTTTCTTTTCCTGCCTGATAAACCTCCTCTCAGTCTTCAAAACCCAGCTCAAAGTCACCTCCTCTGAGGCCCTTTCTGGGCCCCTTTGTCTTGATTAGACAGTATTTTGTCCTCACCTTCTTTGCCCTTTTTATCACATTTCATTGCAGGTGTTGATACCTCCAATTCTCCTACTTGACCGTGCACCATTGCTCTATTCCTAATAGTGTTCAGCATATGGTAAGTGCCTGTATTAGTCAGTGTTTTCCAGAGAACCAACTCTGTGTGCGTGTGTGTGTGCATACATATATAACGCATATACAAACACACATGCACACTCAGAGAGAGAAATAACTCCTGTGATTATGAAGGGCAGTAAGCTCCAAGTCTGTAAGGTAAGTCAGCAAGTGGGAGACCCAGGAAAGAGGATGGTGTAGGTTCAGTCTGAAGATGCAGGAAGGATCAATATTTCAGTTTGAGTCTTAGGGCATGAAAAAGCTGATGTACCAGGTCTAAGGCAATCAGGCAGGATGAACTGAGGCAGGGTCAGCATTTTTGTTCTTTTCCAGCCTTTAGTTGATAGGGTGAGGCCTGCCCACATTAGGGAGGGTCATCTGATTTACTCAAGTCTACTGCTTTAAGTCCAGTTTCATCCAAAAACACCCTCAAAGGAATACCCAGAATAATGTTTGACCAAATATCTGGGCACCCTGTGGTCCAGTCAAGTTGACATACAAAATTAACTATCACAGGACCCAAATAACAATAGTTAATAGAAGGAATATTAAGGAATCAGTGTCTTATTAGCAGTTTTTCAGAGACATAGACCAATACAATGTGTATAGACAGAGACAGAGAGATTTAATTTAAGGAACTGGTTCATACAATTGTAGGGGTAGAAACTCTGACACTTGTAGATCAGGCCCAGAAGTTAGAAATCTGTCAGGATTTGATGTTTCCATCCTAAATACAAAGGCTATCTAGGGGCAGACTTTCCTTCTCTTGGGAGACTTCAGTCTTTTCTGTTAAGCCTTTAGTTGACTGAGTAAGGCCCACCCACATTATGGAGTGGGCCTCGTTCAATCAGTTCATACAATTTATACATTATGGAGGGTAGTCAGAGGACTTTGGGTGAGCAGATTACCCTTCAATTAATATATTATGGAGGGTAATCTGCTTTACTTAAAGTCCACTGATTTAAGTGTTAATAATATCTAAAAAATATCTTCACAGCAATATCTAGACTGGTGTCTGAGCAAACAACTGGGACCGTAGCTCAGCCAACTTGACCCATAAAATTAGCCATCATAATCAGTAAAATATCAGAGTTTCACAAACCAGCAAAACTTTACATAATGTAAACTGCAGAGCTATGTAATGTATCTTGATACATATAAGCATAAAACCATTTATATGATTCAATTAAAAATGCAGTTTTAATGCCAAAAAAGTGAAAAGACTTAATATCAGAATAAAAGATATTTGAAATGTATGAATTTCAAAAACATACAACAGTGCTGATTTTAAACCAGTGCCAGTTTATGAACCGCATGTCAGTACACTTCTGTCTGGAGATTCTGTGATTCCCTGAACAAGGACTAATTCTAAGTAGGCAAAATATATGTTTTTCCTATTCTCCTTCTCTCTGTGCTTGTTATACTCTCTCCTCCCTGGTAATGCTTTCTTTTCTCTTCTCCCCACTCTTTTTACCATCGCTTATGGCTTCTACAATTTTTTCACTGAAGCCATATCCCTTGCAAGGCTTTTGTTGGCAAATAACAATAAAACCAACTCCAGTGGGCTTGTCCTGTAAGAAATGGCATACCATGAAACCTAGAAGGAAGTTGAATTTCAATATTAACCTGATCAAGTAACTGGCTTAAGGTTTTCCTTGAGGGTCCTTCGGAGCGTGTTAGCTTCCTCTTTAGGCTGCTAAGAGGAGAGCTGAAGTCGTCCTTAGCCTTGTATTCACATAAGACAACACTAGGAGGAATTAAGAAGGCGTTACTCCCAGGAGTTCTTAACAATATAAAGAAAACCTCTCCAGAAGCAGCCAGAAAAATCTCTAACTGGTGTCACGGGCCTGAATTGGGTCTCATGCTTATTCCTGTCCCTAACTAGAGAAGCGGAATTCCTCTTAAATCAATCATGCTGACTTTTGGAACTGAGAGAGTATTTTCAACTTTACTTGGGACATATAGGATCTTTGGAAAATGAAAAGATGCTAAAAACAAATCAAGATTTTGTTTGGAAAAAAAGAAGGAGGAGGTAGTTCCTGCATCAGTAGCCAGCACTATCTATGAGGGTCTAGTAGTTATCCAGCATTCACAAATGCACCACTCTCTGTGCCCTCTCATTCAAATACGCTCACACTTATACAAAAAAGCACTAAACTCTTTCCGAGAAGACGATATAGTCATATCTAGCTATTACACCTAGTTCCAAGTCTAGGACATTTCCGAGATATGCCTTCATCTTCATCAGGTTCAAATGCATGGAGACTCCTGATTAACAATAAATTACGTATCACTGAAACATTCCAAATGGATTGTGAGGGAAGAAAAGGATAGCTGTAAAAACAAACCCGAATTTTCTATTTGGAAAATAGAAGCATGAGAAGTAGCCCACTGAGGCCACGGATCCACTTGTCATTTACAATTGGGTGATTCTGTCAAGAACTTCCTGCCGTGTCAGCGGTCTGTGTTGTTGATTTAACCTGGTTAGAGAGCTCTCGGTGAGCTTCCAGGTAGAATTTCCCCTTCCCGTTGCTTCTTCGGCCTCTCTTTGATGGCAATGAAAGGTATCCCTTTGGGAAACTTTCCCCACTGGCATGGTTCTGTGGGCCTAAAGGTTGTCTTGGAGTGACACCACTGCAGCCTCTTCATAACTGCTTCTGGTTCCACGGCAGGGATCTCCCTTAAACACCTGGTAGCCGTCCATTCTATAAGGCTTTCAGTCAATTCCATGGCTTAGTACAAGAAGCAAATATAACATCTCATCCGGTTTTCAAAGGTGAAGATTTCGGTCTGTTAGCAACCGTTCTGTGCACTGCCCATCCGTTGAGCTCTCAGTGTGGTATTTGCTAATTTCACCCAGGCCTCTGTCTGTAGCCATTTGCACACTCCAGTTTCAAAGGAAAAAGTATGTTCTTTGCACCAAGACTCAGAGACCATATCTCAGGGGCACTATCACAATGAAACATGAGCTTCAGCTTTTTAAAAAAATTTTTCAGCTTAAAAAAACTTTTTTTAATTTTAATGAAGAACACAGTTCTTTAAATTGGCAGAGAATGGGAGTAGGAACTGGGGTGAGAAGGAAAGGTGACAGAAGCATCTCTGTTTATATTTTCACCTTGTGATGGTTATTATTTTTTAAATGTTTTCATACTTCTAAAAGCCAGATTTAAAATTCTGAATTGTCTTCCACAGCCAACGACGGAAAATCATGAATTATTTTCCTCCTAAGAATACCTCTTTACACAGGTTCTTATTAGTGACTGCAAGAAGTAGTCAACATATTTTAAATATCAGATTTTTTTTTTTCCATCCAAGTCCTTTAATTCTAAAGCTTCCATTACCATTACAGACCCTGGTTTGGCCAACTATATTGCACTGGCATAAGAAAGATTGCCGAAGTCCAGTTCCGAGAAAGAGATTCCTCACTTCCCCTACTTCTTTCACTTAGAATCCGCCCCACGTTAGATCCTGCAGCTACTCATTTCCAGGTATCAAACTGTGTAACTAGCAAGCAACGGAAAAGAATATGGATACTTGTTTTGCCAAAAATCTAGTGAGAGCAGTGCTCTAGAAAATACATTTTGGGGCCGAGCATGGTGGCTCAGGCCTGTAATCCCAGCACCTTGGAAGGCCAAGATAGGTGGCTCACCCGAGGTTGGGAGTTCAAGACCAGTCTGGCCAACATGGTGAAACCCCATTTCTACTACAAATCCAAAAATTAGCCAGGCATGGTGGCATGCACCTGTAAACCCAGCTACTTGGGAGGCTGAGACAGGGGAATTGCTTAAACCTGGGAGGCATAGGTTGCTGTGAGCTGAGATCACACCACAGAACTCAAGCCTGGGAGACAGAATGAGACTCAATCTCAAAATATAATAAAATAAAATAAAATAACATTTTGGAAACACCACTTATGCAAAAAGAAAGAAATCATGTAGGGATTTCCTTAGAAGTAATATGAGGTGATAGCCCAGAACACCACATATTTTTAATGAAGGCATCTATGCGTCCATATAATTAACACCAAGATTTCCTTTTCAAATAACTGAAGTAGGTTAGTAATTAAAATAATAAAACTAATATAAGGAATGTAATAATAAGGAAATAAATTTTCTGTCACAAATATCCATAGCTCATGGGTACAGAGATTACAAATTTGGACAGAATAAACACTAGATGTTTGGGCCAGGCATGGTGGCTCAAGCTGGTAATCCCAGTGCTTTGGGAGGCCGAGGTGGGCAGATCATGAGGTCAGGAGTTCAAGACCAGCCTGGCCAACATGGTGAACCCAAGTCTCTACTAAAAATACAAAAAAATAGCCGCAGGTGGTGGTGGGCACCTGTAATCCCAGCTACTTGGAAGGCTGAGGCAGGAGAATCGCTTGGACCCAGGAGGCTCAGCAGTGAGCTGAGATCATGTCACTGTACTCCAGCCTGGACAACAGAGCAAGACTCCATCTCAAAAACAACAACAACAACAAACACTAGATATTTGAAGCATTGTTAAAATTTTTATCTTAAAGGACTGCCTTCCATTTGTCAACATAAATATCTCCTTTGCTAAGATTTGTTTTCAAATGTCAGAACCTAAATTTAACCAGTTATTCTAAAACCAGTCTTTTGACTTATTTTATCTTTTGATTGTTTTAAAGATATTATAGTAGCCAATTTATAGATTTAACTTTAAAAATCCTGTATGTATATTAGCACGTTCCTGTGATGATTTAGTGGCTACTTGGACACTTTAACTTTCATTAGTAAAATTAGATGTGTTTTATTTAAAATATGCCATGAATAACTTTTTCTTGTATTTATTTATCAATTCTTGTAGGTCTTCCAGCGTGGCATGGATATGACGCTTGTAGCTTATTCAAAGTCCCTAAATATCCCCCAAAATATGGCAGCCTGAGAGTGTTCTTGGTAGAATTCATGAATCTGCCCCGGAAATTTATTCCACAGTTTCAGTTTTGAGACTCTTTATCCTTTTGATTTGATTGCTCCTGGAACCCTGCCCTGAGCGCTGAGTGAATGTATTTATCTTAGTTTGCCTAGAAAGGCATTCTGGAATCTGCAGTGGGAACTTGGTGATAGGCTGATCATTGAAACTGGCTTTTAAAAGTGACGTTTTGGTTAAAAGTCATCTCAACAAAGAAAAACAGCTTTTAGAAAGTGTATATTCAATAAAATTCCAGAAGTCGGCCCTGCTGGGCTGTCCCTGAATCTGGTTCTGGCAGTGAGTTTGAAATTCTCCAGCCTGGTTGAGAGCACAGTGTCTTCTCAGAGCACAGAGGCCAGGCTCTGCTCAGGAATCCCCTCCCCAAGACAAGAGGAAGGCACTCGCGAGGCCACACGCAAGGTTTCCACCTGAATTATAGACCGTTCTTGTGAAGACTATCTCTGCAGACCCAGAGTCTTTCCTCCTGAGATGTGAAAAAAGGCTCCACCCAGCGTCACTAGGATAAACGCACCACGGAGACATCAGTTGATTAATTTCAATAAACTGAAGCCTGAAAAGAAGCAGTCGTACTACAGAAGAAAGCCGTTTTTCAGAGTAAATGCTCTTAAGAACATGGCGTTACCCTGGTAGCGTAGCTTTGGATAGGTGAAACATTCGCAAAACTTCCTTTGAAAACAGACATGTTTAGTTTTAATAATGCATATTACAACATTATTATATTAAACATTGTGGGATTACCTCAAATGTAATTAATAGATATTTACTGATTTGGAATGAGCAAGTCATCTTGCAAAACAGCTCTTTGATATAGACTCCTGGAGAGACCTAGATGCAAGAGAAGCCATGTCCAGATGTCTATAAATCAGAATATCTGTATAATCCATTAGGTAGATGGGGGAAGGAGATCACAACTTACAGACAGGAACCAAAAAAAATGATAGAGTAGAACTGATGAAAGGAGAGAATTTAAAGAGATGACAAAGAAGGGGAAATGGAGAAAGAGAGGAGAGGAATAAAAATAAAAGAGAATAGAAGTCAAAGGATAAAGTAAGTTTTCATTAGACTGTGTGCTTCTGAATAGCATCCACTTGTTCCTACTGCTTTCAGAAGTTAATTATCTGACTAAACACTGCTCACAGATCCTGCATTGCTCTCTATTCCTCTAACCTTTAGAGACTTTTATGACTAGAATGACCAGAGCAGCTCACAGAAAGAAAACTGTTTTCTGTGCTATAACATCAGTGGCCAGAAATGTGTACACCTGGGGACCAGGTTGGAGATTGGACCTGGCTCCCAGGTCAGAAGTTCAACACCTCTATCCTCACTCTGCCTTACGAAGGGCTCCTCACGGTAGTTGTGAAGGCAACATTTAGCAGTGCAGAACCTCAATGACCAAATGTATTGAAAAGAGCCCAAAAGCTGACTCCCTGTCTCCAAAAGAGGTATGGCTTTTCTCCAGTGCATGCATTTGTTTTTAATGTTTAACAAGCTGACAGGAGTGATTAGTCAAAGACTAACGGCCGACTTACTGGTTACTCCAACACAAACAAATCGTCACCAGACTGTCAGGGCCTCGACAGTGTCCATTCTCCTAAAAATGCTTAATGCATTTCTCGCATCTACAATGACACATGTAAAGCGGTGACCCTTTCAGATCCCCCACTCCCCCCGCCAAAAATAAACACAATTATTTGCTCTGTTTTATGAAAAGGTGGAAGGGAAGATTTTCCTCAAAGGTGGGGTGTGGGAAACAAATGAACAAACAAACTCAGGGTGAGTTGAGAATGCCTCATAACCAGGTCACCATCTGCTTTCGTTCCTTAATCAGATAATTGATCTCTCCTGAACCATTTATGCTCCCAGCTAAATCGTCTACAGAGATGCCCATGCCCTCAAGCACGAGGCACTTAAGAGAAGTAAATCTGATTGCAGTCCAAGTTAGGAAACATTCTGGAACACATCACTGGATCAAACTGCAGTCCCTCCTGGGAGGAACACATTTCTCAGAGTGTTGAGTGAAATATAAGGGGAGTTCAAGTCTTCAGTCATTCACCACAGACCTTCCTTTAAAATCTGGGTGGGTCTTCTTGCAGGATTTGATGCTGAGACAAAAGGGAAGATCAGGCCATTGTGGTTTTTCTATTCATGAGAGTCTAAAGGGATATGTGTATCTTGTCATTTCTGATCGGAATGTGAGAGCTGGCCTGGTTCTGCTCTCACAGGCTCCTATCTTCCCATGTCCTAGGCGCCCCACCGCCGGACCCCAACCAGAGTCACCAAGCCCTTCTGCGTGGGATACAGGGTTCTGCCTCTGCAGCTGTCACCGTATGCTCAGATTGTCACACAGTTCAGGACAGATTAGAGAAAGTCACTTTTGACTGGCATATTAGGAGAGGCAGTCATCATTAGCATACTACACTAGGTAGCCCTAAACCTGCTGGGTCCCCAGTGAGCCTCCAACACTAGTTCTCTCTATTCTAATTAATGACTAGTATTAGCAATTAAGAGAGCCTCACATGACAGAGGAAATTTTGTCTTTGCTCGAAGGTAACATAGAATAAACATGAAGTTGAAATAAAGTCAGCCAGACAAGAATCTAATGCCCTCCAAATCACCACAATTTTTCATTTCTGTGATTCTGAGAATTCAGCCCACCAAAGGGGCCAAAGAGCCTATTGTTTTCAAGGATTGATTAATAATTCTGCACTTTTGACTCAGCTGAATGTTTTCTTTGCATTCGTCCAGGTATCTGGAGAAGATAAGAATTAGACGACAGCTTAAAAGGTATTAAATAAACATATACACAAATATATCCTGCCATATCTACCTTCCATGTCCTTCAGATTGGCAGATGTCACACTGATCTAGGCAACAGATGATGTGGTTTACATTTTAAAACATGTCCTGCAGTCATTTTGGTCTGTTAAATTATTTCATTAAATTAGGGCCTGTGACTCCAATGAAGGAGAGAAAAAATGTGAAATGTTAACCAGGCTAGCAGCCAGGTGGGTGTGCTTTGTCTTCAATTTGTCATTCAATTAGGGGTCAGGAGATAAAATTTTCCTCTCTCACAGTTAAGGTCAAACACCTCCCCCTTGTGGTCCCATGTAACTGGTTCAATTCTGTTACAACCTGTATTCAGGTGTCCACCTGGTTTTACAGGTAGATCACTTGACAGAGAGTTTAATAACATCTGTGTCATTATCACCAATCACCTCATCCTCAGGTGAAGACAAACCACTGCAAACACAGGAGTCTGATACCGGTGAATATTAATTAAGAATGGAAAGAAAATCAGACCTTTAGATATATACAAATGATCCTGATTCATGATGGTTTGATTTACAATTTTTCAACTTTATGCTGTGTAAAAGTGACATTCATTCAGTAGAAACCACAGTCTGAATTTCGAATGTTGGTCTGCTTTCTGGGATAGTAATATGCAGTAGGAGACTTCTTGGACATGCTGGGCAGTGGCAGGGAGCCACAGCTCCCCATCTGCCTGCCAGTAAGAGGCTATACCGCCAGTACTCTGCAGTGGATTGTGTTGCCAGCATCTTCTGGATATTGTGTTTTCTGATTTTGCACCCCATAATGTCTACACAATGCCCATCTTTGTACAGTATTCAACACTTTACTATAAGATAGGCTTTGTGTCGAATGATTTTGCTCAACTATAGCCTATGTGAGTGCTCTGAACATGATTGAGTTGGGTGAGGCTAAGCTGTGATGTTTGACTCACTATGTTCTCAATATATGATGGGGTTATCTGGATGTAACTCTACTGTAAGTCAAAGAGCAACTGTAGTTAACATCTCCTGCAAAGATATGTGTTCCATATGAAATACATTAATATAACACACCATTGAAATGATGAAAAATACATAAAGAGTGCCTACAAATCAATAATAAAAATATTCACAAACTAATAGAAAAGGGACCAAAAAAATGAATATGCAATAAATGAAGAAGAAATATTATGGCCAATTCACACATAAAAAAGCTTATCATTGGCAAGCAAATAAAAACAAATTAAACTAATTGTTTATTTTTTCATCTAAGAGATGAAAAAAGTTTATAAAGCACTACAATAATATGAAAAACAAGCATTCTCATATAATGTTGATAAAAGTGTAAGCTGGTAAAACATTTATTGACGCCGGACGCGGTGGCTCAAGCCTGTAATCCCAGCACTTTGGGAGGCCGAGACGGGCAGATCACGAGGGCAGGAGATCGAGACCATCCTGGCTAACATGGTGAAACCCCGTATCTACTAAAAAAAATACAAAAAACTAGCCGGGCGAGGTGGCGGGCGCCTGTAGTCCCAGCTACTCGGGAGGCTGAGGCAGGAGAATGGCGTAAACCCGGGAGGCGGAGCTTGCAGTGAGCTGAGATCCGGCTACTGCACTCCAGGCTGGGCGACAGAGCGAGACTCCATCTCAAAAAAAAAAAAAAAAAAAAAAAAAAAAATTTATTGACTGCTAACTGTCAGTATCCATCAAATATTTAAATTCCATTTTATCTAATAATTAGACGCCTAGGAAATTATCTTTAAGAACCTCGTTAAAAATGTAAAGTTTTAAGCATAAAGATATCATTGCAACTTTTGGTATCATAGTAAAGCACAATTATAAATGTCCATCAATGCAACAATGGCGAAATAAATTATGGTAATACTCTACCTTGGACAAATGCAGTCATGTAGCCATAAAAATGAGATATTCATATTATATGTGCTGATCAAAAAATGCATATTCACATTACTAGGTGAAAAAGCACATTTTAGGGAAAAATTGTGCTTTATGTGTGTGTTCCTATGAATGCCATGAAATATGTTTGCACATATGTTTATATGTATGTGGATGTAAATGTATACAATAGGTTAAAAATCTGCATTAAATGGGAGGGCCATGGAAGGTCGGGGAACTTTTAAGCTTTACCCGACATACGTGTGCACTGATGCAACTATGGGAGAATGTTTTAAATATTACTTGTGAGATAAAAACAAAAAGAGAAAAAAGGGAAACAAAACCAGCTTTGTGAATGAGATGTGTAGCCTTACCAATTAAAGTTAGACATGTATTCTGCTCTATAAGGCCTTATCACCTGGAAGTCACAGTAAGAATTTTAATGAGAAGGAAAGAATGCAACAAACAGCAGACTTACTTGATGTTTTCTTTCCTTCTTCTCCATTTTCATGTTTGTCTTCTATCTTTTATTATCCTCTCTTTCCCCAATATGTAAATGATCACAATGTGGACAGGACTAGGCATTCATTAAAGACTAATTAAACAAGATGCTTGCCTCTACGGTGCTTACTGAATTAATTTTGAAAAATAAATTAATTACAATTAGAAAAAATATCAAATATTCTATTAGGAAAAAACAAGCTTGAAGTCAACCTAAATGCCCATCAATGATACATCGGATAAAGAAAATGTGGTACATATACACCACTGAATACTACGCAGCCGTAGAAAAGAATGAGATCATGTCCTTTCAGGGACATGGATGGAGCTAGTGGCCATGATTCTCAGCAAATTAACATAAAGCAGAAACAGAACATCGAATACCACACGTTCTCACTTTCTAAGTGGGAGCTAAATGATGAGAACATGTGGATGCATAGAAGGGAACAGTACACACTGGGGCCTGGCTTGGAGGTTGGAGGGTGGGAGGAGGGAGAGGATCAGGAACAACAGCTGAAGGGTACCAGGCTTAATACCCAAGTGATGAAGTCATCTGGACAGCAAAGCCCCGTGACACAAGTTTACCTATGAAACAAACTTGCACTTGGACCCCTGAACTTAAAGCAAAAGTTAAAAAAAAAAAAGAGAAACCAAAGATGTTTCCGTAAGGGAAATTGCCCTGGAGAACATGATGGAGGTCACAGCTCTTAGGCCATTATGATCAGTAAATTCATTCCTGAGAAGATAGTGTAACCATGTTGAGGCCGATATAACAAATCACCTCAACCTTGATGGCTTAAACAGAAAAAAAATCATTCTTTCACAGTTCTGAAGGCAGAAGTTCAAAACCAAGACATCAGCAGATCTCTCTGAAGACGCTACAGGACCACCCAGCCATGGCGTCTCTCAGCCCTGCAGGCTGCCAGCGTTCCTTCTAGGGACCCCATCTGCACCTCTACCACCATCTTTATGTGACTTCATCCATGTGCGTCTTCTCTCTCTTATAAAGAGACTTCCCTTGGTTTTAGAGCCCACCTGGATAATGGAACATGATCTCATCTTGAGATTATTAATTCATTTATATCTGTAAAAACACTTTTTTTCAAGTAAGGTCCCATACACATGTTCTCAGGGCTAGAACATAGACATATCTTTTGGGGGCATAATTCAACCCACTGAAGAGAACATTTAAATTAAGAACTAAACAGAATGTAGAAGACAGCTGTTGTGAAGGGCTTGTTTGTGTGCACATGTGCGTGTGCTGGGGTGGCCTTCAGGCAGATGGGGATGCCTCTGTTCAGCTTCTCTGTTGAGCAGAGAAGGGAGGACGTGATAGACCAGGAAGGAGGCTGTTGCCCTGCCCAGAGGAAAGATGGTGACCATGAACTGGGGATGGAGTCAAGATAATCATAAGCAGAGGCATTTGAGACATAGTTCTGGCAGCACACCTTTCTAATGCTTAAAGATGGAAAGGAAGAAAGAGGATAAAGTCAAAACTGATACCCCAGTTGCTCACTTAAGCTGGGACCTGCAGAATACAGGCAAACACAGCACTGGTGGGAAGTACAGTGAGGGGAATCAAAGCTCACTTTGGCTACAAAAATATGGGCCAGGCTTAGCAAACCAGCAAATTAGGGAAGCAATGTAATTGCAACCAACATGAAAGATGAATACAGTCTAGTTACTTAAAGACAAATTTAAAATAAAAATTGCAAGCAACTAGTGAATGAGAGACTTTAACAGACAATTCACAAAAGCAAAAATACAATTGGCAGATTGCATGTGCAAACACATTCAATGTCACTCCTAATAAAAGAATGATACACAAAAAATATTTAATAGTCTCTTCCTACATTAGCAAGCTTTTTATAATAACACACACACAATGATGATTGGGATGGGATAGAAAAAAATGAACACCTTGTTCTACATTAACTCTGGCATTTGGCACAAACTTTCTGAAGGCTATTTGACCCAATGATTCTGCTTTTCCAAATCTACTTTCAATCAAATACTCAGAAACGTAATCAAGAATTTCTGAACAAAGATATTCTCCTCAACATCATGACGACTCAGAAAGACCTTCATAGCAATATCAGAGACATAGTTAAATAAACTATGAAGTGGCATACATTGGAATATTATGCAGCATTAAAATACCTTGTAAAAGGAATTTTAGATGACATGGGAACATTTCATAAATTTTAGCAAAACAAAGTAGAGTGTAAAATTTTAGGTATAAAACATGCCCAGTATTTAAGAAGTACATCTGTGAAATATAGGAAGAAAGCATACCAATATGGTAATAATGGTGACTTCATTGTATTTTTTTTGTAATTTATTAATTTTCTTCAATGAAAAATTACAGCAAAAAGTGGGAGGAATGGTCTCTCGCTCTTTTAAAGATTTGTTGTGGGTATGATTTTTACAACAACTGAAAATGGTATAAAGGTGAACTCCCCACCAGAGTTAGTCTTTTTGTTTATTTGTTTTTTCCTCTCTCAGGTTTCTTTGCATTAAAGACAATTTATAGGGCCAGGCCTCCAACCCTTCATAAGGCCTGGAACTTCAGCCTTCCTTCACCACCCCTTCTTCCTTCTGCCTTCTGTACAAACAACTCATCCACTTCAAGCTCTAAAGAGGAAAATAAACTTAATTGGTAAAACAACAAACCCTGAAAATCAAAAACTACTGCCAGTGATCTTGTCTTCACAATGTTTTATTCACAACTATTTAACTGGATTTTAAGACTATACTCGATCATAGAAAACCTTTAATTTACTTTGCCTATAGACAAAATTGAAGAATGGGTATGCGAACTCCATGGTTGGGAAGGAACTATCAAGGAAAATGAAATATGTGCACTGTCCCAATATTGTCTCTTCATGAATTTGGATAGACCAAGATTCTTCACAAGATTACTCTCTCTATATGAATGCTAGCTCAGTAGTGTAGGTGGAATTACAGTTCCTTCCATGTAAACTTTTGTTTGCCATGGAACTTAACTCTCATCTTTCTACTGGCTTGGTTTCTATCTCTCACTAACTCCTTTCCAAACCCTTCTGTGAAATATAAAATATTTCTCGATACACTCAAATGATTTGGATGCTCCCTTTTATTCCTCCTACTCTCATCTGAACTTGGCTCCTACTCAGATCTTCTCACAGGAGTGGTCTGGGATTTCCCTTCACCGTTATCCTAGATCTCGTCTTCACCTTGACATCACGTGGATCACCAAAGTCTTTGGAACTCATATTCTCCTTTCTCAGTATACTCGCTTAGCTTATGCAATAGTAGTAATTGTTGCCACCTTGAATGCCTAAAAATCTTTATTCTGTCCTCATATTTGATTAATTATTTCTCTGAGTGTCAAATATAAATGGAAATACATTTTTCTGGGAATTGTCAAGGCATGATTCCTTTTTCTTTTCCTAGCTCTTAGTGTTGCTGTTAGAAAGTCTAGCGACATTTTTTATCCAAAGGCTCTTTAAGATACATCTTGCTTTTCTCTCAGATAGCCTTTAGAATCACAGACACCGTCTCTAGTGTCTGATAGGTCATGATACTATAACTCAGTACAACTTTTTTCCTTCCATTGTGCTAGACATTGGGCGAGACCTTCCAATTTCAAAACTTATACCCTCGTTTCTGCGATATGGTCTTCAAACATTGCACTGAAGATCTTCTCTTCTTTTATTTGATTTGTCTGTGAACCCTAGTATTTGGATGGTACATCTTATAGGCAGAGCCTTTAATTTTATTAACTTTTATATTCTCTAACTCTTCATCTTTTGTTCAATTTTCTGGGAAATTTCCTAAAATTTGTCTTCCATTTCTCCTACTGAATTACTACATTTTTAGTTCAAAGAGTTGTTCTTGATTCCTCGCTTAATGTCTCTGATTTATGGAAATGAAAAGAAGCAGTCAGCTTGGGAGTGTTAATGCCACTTCTCTCTTCCCAGAAGTTCTTCTACTGTTGATCTAGGAGTACCTTGGACCTTGACTAATCTTCAAGGACTTATCTCCCGCCATTTCTTGCATGAAACAAGACAGAGAGTTTGAAGACTGGCAGATTACACAAATCCCCTTTCTAAAGGGTCTGCCTGCGGATTTACACATTCTGCTAAATCCTGCCCCAAAAGTCACAATGAGTGGCGGACAGAACAGAGCTCACCTTGTGTTGCTGGACCTCAAGTTTGGACTGGAAGAGTCACTTACCACAGATTGATCTAATTTCTTTAATGAGAGTCATGCCAAATACCTTAGCTAAATATATCTTATTTAAACTCCTTGGGCAAAGAGGACTAGATCAAGTGTGGGCTGTGGAATAAGGAATTAGATGCAAGGAATTAGTTCTAGATTATATTAGCAAAGATTGGGATAAAAGGACCTTTAACAGTAGAAAAAGAGAATCGTCCCCCCAAAAATACTGTCCCTTAGCATCAGAGAGCAGCCAGTAGATTGATGGTTAGCTCAGGAAAAGAACGTTCAAACGTGCCCTCTCTCCCCTGAATTCCAAATCACTGCTCCTCAGACACTGTGGTTCTAGGCAGATAAGCTGACCTCGATGGCCACAGAAAATAAATAACGTGACTCCTCAAGCCATTTAGCTTTACTCTTCAAACTGTTTGGCCTTTCCTTTCCTATCTTCTTCTTGATTTGGATCATTGTCAGTATCCTTGTCATTCTTTATACTGTAGATGATGATGATGATGATGATGATGATGATGATGATAATTTGAGCACATACAATACACCAGGGCCTCTGAGGTAAGGTATTTATAAAATTTCAGTTAATTCAGAAAATAGCCTATTTGCAGTAGACAATATTACATCTATTTTATAAGTTATAACCTGAAGTTCTAAGAACTTTAAATGACTTATTCATAGTCACTCATTACCTTATTTTTAAATATATTCCAAATTATCTTTGTTTCCACTTCCAAATCCTCAACTCTATCTATAATTGAAAGATAACAAAATAGAAGATTAATGGGAAACAATGCATCCAGAATAGCTAAAAACTTAAAAAGTAGATTTTTTAAAAATTACAATTTTCTATCTCTACACTTCAGAATCCATTTCACTGAGTCTGAACCTCATTTCATGTGCCTCCTGCTGGAGTAAAAAGCAGAGAATTGGCATTGTAGATTAGTCAAGATGATAGCTCCCTATAGACATGAAAGCCTCCTTTATTGGGAGAAATAAAAGGAAAATGACCCAAAATCACAACCCTAGAATTACAACCTTATTCAAAAGCTATAAAGCACTACCAGCTATCTGTTAAATTTACGCATACTTAAAAATTCAATAATGACCGTGTTGTGAATACTAACTTCAAAAAATCATCAGACTTGTGTATAAGGAATAATTTTTCTTATGAAAGGGAAAACTACACGGCACATTTTGCAGTAGATTAGACATGTATTTCTACCAAGATTTTCCAGAATATTCCTGATTTACAACAGCTTATTCTATTGCCAGAGCATAACACAAATTTTAGATAAAATATATACATATGTGGTCACTATAATTTTAAAAATTGAAGATCTTTTTATCTTTGGGCACAAAACATCCCAATCAAGAGAGAGGGACACATTATTACCTTCATTTTGATGTTAAAGAGACAGGCAGAAGGAAGTTAAATTGCTCATTTAGGGCGTTTGGAGGAGCAGTAGAAAGTAGAAAGCCTTTCTATTGGCCTCTCAGTGTTTTATCCACCACAGTACACCCTGTACACAAATACAACAGGCTATAATGAAGTGAGATACTGATTTGGGGTTGTGGAATTTAAAATATTGCCTTATCCTCACATTGAGCATAGAAATGATCAAAACCATACTTGTGAAAGCATCTTTGCCTCTGTTCTTCCATTTACTTCTTAGCCTCCAGGGTAACATAATCAGACACCAGAATGAAAAGATTGAAGAAGGCATGGATAGAGGTCATCACTGAGCAAGTTTATAAAGCAACTAAAACATGAAGCTAGTTAAAGTCTGTTATCTTCACGTAACAAAATAATTTGATTGTAAAAGTGTACATCATAGGATTGAAATTTGATATAAAATTTGATTTGTATTCCTATGTTAAAATATTAACCAAAAAGAAATTAATCCACAGACACCTAGAGCAGAAAAAGGTCAGAAGGCTCCTGGCTTTATGTGGGAAGAAACAGAGACCTGTAAACGTGCCTCTTAAGCTCACGGTACCACCCATTAGAGGGGGAGGGGAACTCATAAACAAAGGAAGGAAAGTGTGTTTTCTTTTTATTCTGGTTATCCTAGCAATCCCAAACCAGAATGAGGAGTGGGTATATTCAAGAATCAAATGGAGACAAGAATCTACAAGTTAAAAATGCCTGAACTTGTTATTTGAAAATGTTAATAGCTGATAAATGATGTCGTTATCTTTCATGTTGCATTTTGGAAAAATGAGCATTAGAGGGCAGGTAGTTAACCCCGCCTGTTTAAATATCTTAAACCTACCTTTCTCTTTCTTATCATATAATTATTCATTTTTAAAGACTTATTTGTTTCAATTTCAAAGCCACACACCTGTAAAATCTATGCTTAGAAACTTACCTTCAACAAGGGCCTGAAAAGGCTGTTGTGTTGGGGATGCACAAAACTAAAATTATTATACAGTGTAAACAGGCATAAGAATATGAACAGCACTCGGTGGCACAGCATACGTACTTGAAATCAGGACTGCATGAGGAAAATCCAGACTGACCATGGACAACATAAATTCCAAGTCTCTTCAGTCTTTGTATTGCATGTCCTTACCTGTATTGAAATTCAAAACAGAGGCTGTTTCTATGCCTTTGTCTCTGAGCTAAGTATGCCATGTCAGAATTACTGGTAATTGGAGCCACAGGCTTTCTGAGCACAAGACAGAAGGATATAGAAACATGCAAATCGCCTCTGTAATTCTTCAGCTCCCATCTCATCCCTGCCAGAGAAAATATATGGTTGCACCAGCCATGTTTTTCCTAGAGGTTGTGTAATTAAATATTCAATGGTATTTGGCCAAGCCTGCTGCCATTTTCCTCCATAACAAAAACATATAGGCTGTCTTCTTTACTTTCCTCCCTTCCTTTCTTCCTTTTCTCTCTTTCTTTCTCTCTCTTTCTTTCCTTTATTCTTTCTCTCTTTCCTTTCTTTCTCTCTCTCTTTCTTTTTCCTTCCTTCCTTCCTTCTTTCTTTCCTTTTCCTTTCCTTTCTTTTTTTCCTTTCCTTTCTTTCCTTTTTCTTTTTAAGCAGATGATGCTTTATGTTCAAGCAAGGGTCTGAAACTCTAGGATTCCATACCAGGGAGCACAGGACCCACAGGGCTCCAGCACAAAATCATAAGCAGTTTTCTATCTGAGAAAGAGACAGAAAGAGCAGCCAATGAAGACTTTAGGGGGCACAGAAACACATCATCTAATGAGGCTGTCCCTAAAGCACGGCACACTAAGCCAACTCAGACTGCTTCAGGCCGATTTTGGGTAAAGGTCCAAGCTCTTGCCTCCCACTGCCCCACAGGCAGCTACTGAAACAACCAGTCCCACATCTCTGAATGGGGAGATTGTATTTCAGCCCATTGTTTTGTGTGGACACTTATTAACCCGGCTGAATTTACAGCAGGGGATTGCACTCAATATCTATTGATTAGCAGTCAGTAGTGCAGTAATCCTCCTGCTCTGATCAATGCAGGCAGCAGAGCAGGCCTCCCAATCCACCAGTGCCCTTTTCCCGGCCATTGATATGCATGTCGGGATGTGAGAGAGGCTGCAGGGCAGGTGAACGGTCCTGTTAAGTATTCCCAGTGATTGGAACTTCCTGGAAAGGGGTCGCTGCTTTCTTGATAACCCTCTATCGGTTCTGAGCAGTGTTCAGTAACTTTTAACAAATAACAGCATTGTAGGAGACAAAAGTGAAGTACTCTGGCCATCGTTCCTGAATTACAAATCATAATAACCCTCTGACCAGGTAGAATTTGACACAGCCCACTTCCCAGTTCTTAAATCTTTCCAGTATCTGTGACATAATGAAACATTCTACAAACGTAGTTTCATTGCTGAACTGGATTCCATACATTGCTATTTTTACTATTAAAGGGGTTGCCTTTGGCCTGTTTGTGTTGTGCATTCATTTTCCATTAATAAAATATAAGTGAGATGTAATGATTTCCTGTACTTTCTATCGATATATTTTTTCTTTTACTAGTCCCTAAAACAATTAAATTTATTGATACGTTTAAGAAACCAATCTGGGAACTCTTGATATTTTTAAAAATACATTAAACAAAAGTCTTCCAAATATAGTCAGTCTTTGTAAAATTGTGGAGCTAAAATATGTTAAAATAAAACAAAGTATAGCAGTGGAATATCTCTGTGTAATTGTTGAAGATCCGTTATTGATGCAGTCTGGCTTCTTGGAGGTAAGATTAGCATTTCCACTCATTTACAAAGTCCACCAATCACTTTCCTATATAAAAGGGTCCATCTCCTCTCCATACATAGGTGCACTTAGACTAGAAGTTTTAGAAGGAGAAAGTGTGTGATCCTGACTCTTGTAATCAGGATCCTGCGGTGCTCTCTTCAGAGGGCCTGCAGCTGCACCTGCTGCAGAGGAGAATGTCATGAGTCATTCCCTCCCTGACTGCACTCGGAAGCTTCTCCCTCCCCACCTCACCATGGTGCACACACTCCCTTTTATGATGGGTGAGCTTCTGAAATCACACATTCCATACATTTCTTTCAAAATCTTGGCTACATAAAATGGATTAAACTGAGTACCGATATACACCCTCACCCCACACACACATGCACACAAGCTATACACACATCTACCGCACTTACAAGTACACACACACACACATGCAGAATTGCTTGCCAGAGAAAGAATGTCATTAAAATATTTTTAACACATAAAGGGAAATTATTAAAACACATTAAAATACTGTAAGCTTTGTTTCCATATATTTGGCACATAGATGTAAAACTGTAGTATGGGTACATATTATTTTAATGGTATAATCAGATACAGTTATAATTAAAATGGAGAAGCTCAGCTCACAGAGGCACTCGGTGTACTTTCTACAAGGGTGTAGGAGTCTCGGGTCTTTTCAGTAAATTAGGAGAGTATATGCACTCCAAAATTAAAATGGGACTCAAAAAGGCGAATTTGTTTATTTCTATTTAAAAGTACACATTTTGTGGCTGGCAAGATGGCTGAACAGGAACAGCTCTGGCCTGCAGCTCCCAGCGAGATCAACGCAGAAGGTGGGTAATTTCTGCATTTCCAATAGAGGTACCCGGCTCATCTCATTGGGACTGGTTAGACAGCGGGTGCAGCCCACGGAGGGCGAGCCAAAACAGGGTGGGGCATCGCCTCACCCCGGAAGCACAAGGGGTCGTGGAACTCCCTCCCCTAGCCAAGGGAAGGCCTGAGGGACTGTGCATGAGGAACAGTGCATTCTGGCCCAGATACTACGCTTTTCCCACAGTCTTCGCAACGCGCAGATAAGACCAGGAGATTCCCTCACGTGCCTACAGCACCAGGGCCCTGGGTTTCAAGCACAAAACTGGGTGGCCTTTTGGGCAGACACCCAGCTAGCTGCAGAGTGTTTTTCATATCCCAGTGGTCCCTGGAATGTCAAGTGGTCTAGCTCAGCAGATCTCACCCCCACAGAGCCCAGCAAGCTCAGATCCACTGGCTTGAAATTATTGCTGCCAGCACAGCAGTCTGAAGTCAACTTGGGACGCTCGAGCTTGGTGGTGGGGGAGGCGTCCACCATTACCAATGCCTGAGTAGGCAGTTTTCCCCTCACAGTATAAACAAAGCCGTTGGGAAGTTAACTGGACATACCTTACCACAGCCTGGCAAAGCTGCTGTAGCCAGTCTTCCTCTCTAGATTCCTCCTCTCTGGGCAGGACATACCTGAAAGAAAGGCAGCAGCCCCAGTCAGGGGCTTATAGATAAAACTCCCATCTCCCTAGGACAGAGCACCTGGGGGAAGGTGCGGCTGTGGGCACAGCTTCAGCAGACTTAAACATTCCTGCTTGCCAGCTCTGAAGGGAGCAGGAGATCTCCTAACACAGCAGTCAAGCTCTGCTAAGGGACAGACTGCCTCCTCAAGTGGGTCCCTGACCCCCGTGCCTCCTGACTGGGAGACACCTTCCAGCAGGGGTTGATAGACACCTCATACAGGAGAGCTCTGGCAGGCATCTGGCAGGTGCCCCTATGGGATGAAGCTTCCAGAGGAAGGAACAGGTAGCAATCTTTGCTGTTCTGCAGCCTGTACTGGTGATAGCCAGGAAAACAGGGTCTGGAGTGGACTTCCACCAAACTCCAGCAGGCCTGCAGCAGAGGGGCTTCACTGTTAGAAGGAAAACTAACAAACAGAAAGGAATAGCACCAACATCAGCAGAATAAATAAATAACTTAAATAAATCAGCAAGCAAAAGTCAAATAATGTTATTAAAAAATGGGCAAATGGCATGAATGGAAACTTCTCAAAAGAAGACATTTAAGTGGCCAACAAACATATGACAAAATGTTCATCATCATGAATCATCAGAGCAAAGCAAATCAAAACCACAATAAGATAGCATCTTATACCAGTCAGATGGCTATTCTTAAAAAGTCAAAAAAACAACAGGTGCCGGCAAAGCTGTGGAGAAAAGAGAATGCTTATACACTCTTGGTGGGGATGCAAATTAGTTCAGCCACTGGAAAAGCAGTTTGGAGATTTCCCAAATAACTTAAAACAGAGCTACCATCTGACTCAGCAATACCACTACCAGGTATTATACCCAAAGGAAAATAGATCATTCTATCAAAAAGACACATGCATTCATGTTCATCACCTCATTATTCACAATAGCAAAGACCTGGACTCAACTTAGGTGCACATTAATGGTGGATCGGGTAAAGAAAATATAGTACATATATACTAGGAAATACTAAACAGCCGTACATAAGAATGAAATCTTATCCTTTGCAGCAACATGGAGCTGGAGGCCAACCCTAAGTGAATTAATGCAGGAATAGAAAACCAAATACCACTCTGTTCTCACTTATAAGTGGGAGCTAAACATTGAGCACACATGGATGTAAACATGGGAACAATAGACACTGCAGACTACTAGAGGGTGGAGGAAGGGAGCAGGGCATGCCTGGAAAGTAACAATCTGCACATGTTCCCACTGTATCTAAAATAAAATTGGAATTAAAAATATAAGTTACAAAATGTGCTAATTTAAATTTTACATATATTATAAGAACTCAACAATAAGCAGAGCAATTGTTTAGAACTTAGACCAATCAAATATTACTTTTCAGAAAGGTGTACATTATCGCTGATGTTGTTTAGAATTGCCAGCATATGTTGACAGTGAAAAGAAGACTGACATTTTATTCCTGATTTCAGTATTCTGTATACAAGACTAGTATTGCCCTAATGCCTGCTGTCACTGCCCACAGTTGGCATGCTACTCAAATCAAGAGAGGACGAATCACAAAATAATATTATTGAATGCTGAGAAGACTTGCTGTCCCCTTAAAGTGGCTGCCATCATTTCATGTGGGGCCTGGGAGCCAGGACAAAAGAGCAGTTCTCGTGGATATGTCCCTAAGGACCACTAGAGCCTGTGATACCATTTCCTCCCCAACCATGCCTTCCTATCCTGTTTGACTGGTCTATCTGGGATGCACTCAGCCAAGGAGACATAGACAGTTATCCTTGCATATAGGGACCCTGTAGATGGGGTCCAGGGTGTCACGAAGAACTGCCACCATTCAATTCTGTAGGACCTACTAAAGTCCTGGAATGACGCACATTAATCTCATTGTTAGGAGCTTTAAGAAAACTCTTGAAAGGACTTGATATGGTTTGGCTGTGTCCCCACCCAAATATCATCTTGAGTTGTAGTTCTCATAATCCCCGTGTGTTATAGGAGGGACCAGGTAGAGATACTTGAATCATGGGGGTAGTTTTCCCCATCCTGTTCTCATGATAGTGAGTAAGTTTGCACAGGACCTGATGGTTTTAGAAAGGGCTTCCCCCTTGGTTCAGCTATCATACTTCTCCTTCCTGCCACTATATGAAAAAGGATGTGTTTCCTTCCCCTTCCGCCATGATTGTAAGTTTCCTGAGGCCTTTCCAGTCCTGCAGAACTGTGAGTCAATTAAACCTCTCTCCTCTACAAATTACCCAGTCTCAGGCACTTCTTTATAGTAACGTGAGAATGGACTAATACATGGCTTCATTTTGTGCCATATACCGGGATGCTCCAGAAATGTGCAGTGATGATGATGATGATATTAGGCCACTGCTGGCAAACATCACAATTTGAACTCATTTGAACAGTCTGCATGGAGGAGCAATTACATACTGATTGCAATGTTGCCAGGCACTGTTCTAAGTGTTTTATCTATTTTAACATTTTGTATTTCCAGTAACCCTGTGAAGTAGACACTATTTATATCCCCATTTTCAGATGAGAAAACTGACCTCCAAGAGGCCAAATAACTTGTGCAAAATCATGCAGCAAATAAATAACTGAGCCAGAATTCAAACCAAGGAGTCAGCTTTCAAAGTCCAAACTCTTAGTCAGCCTGTTCTGCCATCCCCCTAAAGTGTTCTGTGGTTATGGTCAGATATTGCCTTCACGTATCACATGGAGAAAGCCTTGATGTACCTTATCTTTATGAAATAAAAATTGTGTTTGCTGTTAAATTACTTGTTTGTTGGTTTGCTTATTCATTATTTATTTATTTTTAGTCCCTGGTATAAAAGCCTCTGTAGCTACATAAAGTGTATTCTTCCAATAAGAATTTCTTCTATAGGAAGGAAATGACACCTACTATGAGAACCTACTATGTGTCAGATTCTGAGTCAGGAGATTTGCCTATATCACTGCATTTAATTATCACAGTTCCGTCAGACAGATATTTTGAATGTCTCCCTGTTTTTTTCATCAGGAAAACCAAAATGCAAAAACATAAGTCATTTGTACAAGGTTTCTGTAGCAGGTAAAAAATAGAAATGAAAATTATATTCAGGTTTTTTTGGGCAAAAAATTTAGGTTGCTGTTATACAAACTCACAGCTATGAGTGAGACGGTACAGACTGTAGCCCACACTGTATATGTGCATCAGTTATCTCCAAAACCTGGCCACTGAAGCACAGCCTCCTTGTCAGCAGCATCAGGCTATTCTTTCAAAAACTCCACTGCGGATTAGACCACAGTGGAAAGGTCCAACCCACGGGCAGCCTAGCTGCAGGCCAGCAGGGGACCCATGCAGTGTCCAACATGAAGGCCACTGCCCACTAGGTCTTACAGGAATTAGTAAAGGCAAACAGATACAAACGTACTGCAATATTGCTACCTGTGGCAAAGATTTCAATTAGTTGTAGTTACGGGCAGCAAATCCATATGAGCCTGCAGCAACTGCAATTCTTGTCACCTAAGAAGAAATAATTGGAGGGGCATAAAGTAGAACAAGAAACCTAGGCAAGTTTCAGAGCAGGAGTGGAATTTTATTCAAGAGGCTTTAGAACAGGAAAGAAAAGGAATTTCACTTAGAAGAGACCCAACTAGGGACCGAGGTCCAAAAGAGGAAAAAAGAAGAACCTTTAACCTTGATCCTGGGACTTTATAGGCTTGCCTCTTTCCCATGATTCCTCCCTTAGGGTGGTCTTTCCACATGCGCCGTGCTCTCCTTACCCTTGATAACTGAGCATGTACAGTGTGTTTAGGGAGTTATACGCATGCCCATCTGAGGCTTTCTTCTTGTTTTCCCGTGGAGTTTTTCCACAAGATCATACTTCGTCATTTTTGTCTCTTAATGTGCATGGCCAGGAAGTTACTTTTCCCTGGGCCTGCCTTTAATTAACATTTAATGTTAACTGGTGTGGACCATCAGAAAATGGCCTCTCCCTGGCACTGGCTGCCAATTTATCACTTTTAGAGAGTCAATGCATTAATTGCCGAACCATCACCCAACATATCTACTGGGTAAAGCGAGAGTCCTCTCCTGCCCCACTCATGCCCATCCACCTATAACAATATGTACTGGAGAACACAGAAGGAATTCGCCAACTCATGGCAAAAGGCAAATGATGCACCCAAGTTGTTCAGAAAAGATCACACGAGAAGGTAAAATCCAAAGACAGCAGGAAAGCCCTAGGCGGACTAAAATCTGGAAGGTTTCCCAGCCCCGAATCCCACACACAGGTAATTCCCTCTCTTGTTTTGTATACTTAGGGTGATTTCTTATTTTATTAAGAAAATAGAAGTTTATAGCAATTTGCCAATTTTTGTGTATTTTTCACAAATTGTTGACTTAATAATAGCGGTTAGTTTGTAAATCATAATATATGCTTCAAAACAAACTTTTTTCTTAGTCATAGAATGATCTCTCAAAGGTACCGTAGTCTATGCGTTAAAGTTAAAATTAAAAAGCACTGTGTTTGGAACCTGAAAACTCTCAATTCAGGTATCATCTTTCTCATTCCCGTCTGTACAGAGAACTTTAATAAAATTAATATATTTTTGAAACTTCAGTTTGTCATCTAAAGAGATATTATATATATATATATATACACACACACATTTATATATTCTATCTAACACATAGAACTGAAAAACAAATGTGAAAATACATGTGAAAGTTCTTTATAAATGCTAAAGTGGAGCAAATCAAAATTTGTTTAATCATCTGTAAAAACACAGTTATAGTCATACAGAAAAAGACTGGCCACATGATACAGTCCAAGGAATAAGGGAAGGTTTTCCTGATGAAGTGGACTTTGAAGTAAAATATTAAGGATAGATCTCAGAGCATAAAAGGTGAGAAAAAAAGTTCTAGGCACATGGGAAAGTCCTGGGTAGGAGATATGATGTGCTGATGTCAACTGCAATAGGCTTACGAGAGCCAATAGTTACATTTTCAGGAATTTTGTAAGCCCGGTAGTTAAACACAGCATTTTTTTTTTTTTTTTTTTTTTTGACAGTGTCTCACTCTGTCACCCAGGCTGGAGTGCTACGGCATGACCTCGGCTCATTGCAACCTCTGCTTCCCAGGTTTAAGCAATTCTCATGCCTCAGACTCCCAAGTAGCTGGGATTACAGGCCCACACCACCACACCCGGCTATTTGTGTGTGTGTGTGTGTGTGTGTGTTTTGTTTTTTCTTTTTTAGTAGAGATGGGGTTTCGCCATGTTACCTAAGCTGGTCTCGAATTCCTGGGCTCAGGCAATCCGCCTGCCTCGGCCTCACAAAGTGCTGAGATTACAGGCATGAACCACCACACCCAGTCTGAAACACAGTCATTGTTAAAACTAATTAAACACATCTGTAATGTATTTATTATAATAACACCTGTCATTACAGTTAAATAAATTATATTAAAATAAAGTCAATGAATAATCAAGACTCACTTCCCGCTTCTTTTACCATTATCTATGCTCTTTAGATTAGGAATGCCTACTGTATTTGTACGGTAGATATACTATACAATGCACTTCTTGCTTTTACTTTGTTTCTCTTCTCAATTCAGCATTCAGTGGTGTCACATTGGCAGTCTGAAATAAGTCATATTGGGAATATTCACAGCATGAAAATAGGCAAATATTACAAAGCAGGGCTTGATTTATAGTTCTCTTGATTCTCTAGATTAAAGCAAATGATTAAAAAACCTTAATAATGCTGACCATACTTAAAAGTGTGTTTGTCTATAGCTGTTACTTTGTGAGTAATACAAAAAAATGGAGCAAGTATTCTTCCAATAATTGAGAACTCTTATCTGGTTCAGCAAATAAGTCACTGACAGATTAGTGATGTTCCAGTATACATCTTTGTTATTTTACTTTTGTCTTGTTTGCTAAATAAAAATACCATCAACATTACATTGCAACTATATTTATTTGTCAATGCTGTGAGAAACTCCTTTGCAGAATCAGATAGTAATCAGATGTTTATTCATTCCTGGTCTAATTTTGTCAGATCTTGCTTTAATTACAACTATAGGTTGGGGATAAGGCTGGTAATGAATACAAATGTTTGGCAAAAATCAGTGAAAGCATCTTGGGAAAATTAATTGGCAAAATGGAATTTATAAAAAGGTATTACATATTTTATTATTTGAAAATTATAACTTTTAAAACAAATTTATATATATATATATATACTTTTTGTTCCTAGAGACTTAATCATTAAACACTTATCAGAATACCACTGGGTGGGAGAAATCACAGTGTGATAGAACAAAAAAATAGATTAAATTTGTGAAATAAATACAGAGAGAGAAAGGCAAAGAATAAGGACTATGACATTGGTGGGAACCAGATCCTACATAGAAGGTTTACCCTGAGAACTTTGGAAAGGCAGCTAAAAGTTTTTAAGCAATAATACCCAATGGTCTAACTTTTGCCTTAAAAATATGTCTGGAAAAATTAAAGAAAGCTTGGAAGAGATCAAGAGAGTATAAATAAAAAGATCAGTTTTGGGGTATTTCAGTATTTCAAATGATACATTATGATAGCAAGAACTAGACAGTGGCTGAAAGATATAATCTGTAGAGCAAGAGTATGTAATGCTCAGATGCTGTAACAAATAATTCCAAAATATTTATTGGACTACTAAAATAAGGACTTTGTGCTCACTCACATCAGTGCAATGAAAGGTCAGTCAGTCAGTTTCCACATGATGATTCAAGGATGAAATCCCTTGCATTTATGGATTTATGGCTCCACTGACCCATAATCTGAGCTGAAAAACAGGATGAAGAAAGAACAGAGGATAAAACAATGTGACTGGAAGTGGCTAACATTCCATCGCCCCAAATTAATCACATAGTTACACAGGGGTGTCAACGCATCTTTCCTTTATGTTCAGAAGGAAACATTAAATGGTTTCTTTGTTCAATTTCACTTTGGAAATTTCTTATTTCCTGACTTTCCAGAAACAACCAAACACTTGTTGATTAAATGCATACACATTCCTCGTTAATCATTTAACTTCCTCATTTTAGCAAACTCTAGAGAACTGGAAAAACTGGTCCTGGGAAAAGTTTAGAGTAAGTAGAAGAACGCTTAAGTTTCAGTTTAATTTGATTTGGGGTCTGTTGTTCTATCTCTCCGTGACCTGGAACAAATCTTTTTGTTTGTTTCTGGGCCTCAATTTTGAAACTATCAAATGGGAGAAATAATAACTTTTCAACTTTGGAAAGAGCTAATGAAACCAAAGAAATACAGGTAGGGTACATCTTGTAAGGTGTTAGCATTTATATGGGAACCTAAAATTTCAAGAAAGCCTCTTTTGTTGTTTTGGGGGTTTTTTTGTTTTTTTTTTTGAGACGGAGTCTCGCTCTGTTGCCCAGGCTGGAGTACAGTGGCCGGATCTCAGCTCACTGCAAGCTCCGCCTCCCGGGTTTACGCCATTCTCCTGCCTCAGCCTCCCGAGTAGCTGGGACTACAGGCGCCCGCCACCTCGCCCGGCTAGTTTTTTGTAATTTTTTTTTTTAGTAGAGGCGGGGTTTCACCGTGTTAGCCAGGATGGTCTCGATTTCCTGAACTCGTGATCCGCCCGTCTCGGCCTCCCAAAGTGCTGGGATTACAAGCTTGAGCCACCGCGCCCGGCCAAGAAAGCCTCTTAAATGGAATCCTAAATATACTGATGAGAATATTGCATGCATTTCTAATAATATAAAGATACCATGACTTTTTTTAATTGGGAAATCTGCTTCCTGCTCTGCTGAAGCAGCAAGAAAAGAATCTATTGCTTAGCTTGCTTGGTGGAAAACACAGCAAGACAGGGCCTGCTCAGCACAGTGTGCGTGTTCCACCAGCTGCGCGTTTTTGGGTGCAGTAGTTAGTTGCGTGATGCGTATTACTAAGAGGATTTTTGCAATTTTACTGAAATCAGAATACACATTAATACATATTTCTTAGACAGTGTTTGCACATTCTTGAGTGATAGATGGGGTAAGACTCAATTTAAATAAACAGACAAACAAATAAAGGCTTTATTTTAAAATTTCTCCTAAGCCACATAAAATTTAGTTGGCAACTGGTCTTTATCTATAGAAAAAAAGCAACAGCAGAAAATGAGCATTGGTTTAAAATAATCAGCAATAAATATATCGATAAAGGTATGCCATTGTGTGCTTATTAGACATGTTTTATAAAATAAATAGCAACCTTTTGAATTTTCATGATTTCTCCCTACCAAAAACAACAGATGCTCTTCCTTTTCTCCTCCATATGTCTTCTGTGAATCCACCTTTCCAATCTACCTGTATTATTGCCATTACTTCTCTATGGCCATGTTTCTGGCCTTGTCCAGCTCTCAGCTGTTCTATTCAAAGTTGTTTCTAATATTACCACTCCCTTTTTCCGTAGCCTTCACTTGTACTCAGTCACCTACAGGATATTAAGTGGCATCTGCTGTGGTCTGAACATTTGTGGTCCCCCAAAATTCACATATTAAAATCCTACCCCTAAAGTGATGGTTTTAAGAGGTGGGAGCTTTGGGAGGTGAGGAGGTCATGAGGATGAGGCCTTCATTTATGGGATTAATGTCCTTATAAAAGAAGCCCAAGGGAACTGCCTTGCCTCTTTCACCTTGTAAGGACACAGGGAGAGGCACCATCTATGAAACAGAAAGCAGGCCCTCAAGAGACACCGAATCTGCCTTGACCTTGAACTTCACAGTCTCCAGAAATGTGAAAAATAAATTTCTGTTGCTTATAAGCCTCTCAGCCTGTGGTGTTTTGTCATAGCAGCCCAATGGACTGAGACAGCATAAGAGGTTCCTCTTCTCAGTTGCAGACCCTTCTGGCTGTGTCCCCATTTAGTAGAAAAAGGACAAAAAAACTCTGCGGAGTCTGTTTCATAAGGGCTCTAAATCCATTCATGAGGGCTCCAGCCCTCATGAATTGGGAGTTCAACATATGAATTTTGGAGGAACACAAACATTCTGACCACAGCATCATCCAAGGTCTTTAAAGAATAGACTTCATAGATCTCTCTAGCTTGATTTCCTACCTTTTCCCTTTCCTTCTTTATTGATCAAATATATGTAGCTATTAGCGGTTTATTTAATGAGCCAGACATGCTCATGATTTTGGGCCACTATATATCTTTCCACCACCTGGAAATGTTTATTTATCTACTTGATAAGTAACAAACTTCTGCTCTCCTTTCAAGCCTCAGCTCAAGTTTCTTAAGAACTCATGAATTTTTCTGGGCTGAAAGATAATACTAACACTACTAATAATAACAATAATAATAGCATTCTAAAAGTCCTTCTTTAACTACAGTGCTCATATAAACCTTCATTAGAACAACCACAGTATTGTATCTGATGCTATTGAACTACTAAGCACCCGAAGAGCCAGAACTGTGTCTTTTTATCCCACAGCTCTGACCACATGCTTGGCACACAGAAGGCACTTCATGAATGTTCACAGCAGGAAGAAACATCCCAAAGACTGAAGGAGTCATCTTTGGTAGACAGGCCACCCACCTGATAAGCACCTCTGTGTGGCTCCCTCTATCTGAAGTTCAACTGTAACCCAGGTGTCTCTTGTCCTGCCATCTTCAGTTGCACACATTAGAGATATCAGTTTGTTTTCATGCTGCACCAACCTAGGTATAGAACTTAGCTTCTTCAATTTTTCTTAAAAAAAAATCAACATATTAAATTTAATCAGCAATGTGGACTTTTTAGAAGATACCATAGGGATGATAGCAGGAGAGGTATAGATTGAAAATCTTTCCCCCACCCAAAAAGCCTAAAATTTCCCTTTTCTATTTCTCTAAGCCTCTTCTACTTCTGTAGCAGAGTTATACAGTGTCTTGCTTCTCCCAGTTAAACATGCTCCAAGGAATCCTACAGTGTCCTCTTCCCTGGATTGGACATGATCTGAAGGTAGTCAGTTGTTCTGATTTGCATGAGAATTAGATTTTCCAAGATGTGGAAATTTTGGTGCTAAAACCAGGAAAGTCCAAGGCAAACTGGGGTAGCTGGTCACCAAAACAGTTATCTGAGAGACAGATGTTAAAACAGGAATAGATAAATGAGAATTTTATTAGGCAAAACACCTGTGCAAAAATAAAATAAAATAAATTGGACTGGAACCTGGAAGAAGTTGGGGGAGTCACAGACCGTGACGCAAGTGTGACCTGGAAAGAAAGAAAGAAAAAGGGGGCTTGGATGGGAGCAGCCTGGTCTGCTGAGGATTTTAGGAAAATTCTGCCGGGCTGCGGGAGGCCTCTTGTCAATGTCAGCCAAAGCAGGGCTCGTGTCTGTCATGAGTCTCCGAGTCAGGAGCCCTGCCTTAGAGCATTTTTCCTGAGCTCAGTTATTGCCTGAGAGTAGTCGTGTAAAGTGTGGCCTCCACATAAATGCAGGGATAGATTTACAGCTGGGCCCTTGATCCATGAAGCTCCCTAGGATTGGAGAATCCCTGGAATTCTCACTACTACCACACCCTTCCACATGCAAAGCAATTTGAATTTGTCCCAAATCTCATCCAGCACAAAGCTCCACCACTCTCCTGCCCTCCCTCTAGTGGAAAGAATCTATTCTTCACTGAATGGGGTTGATAAACACATTTTGAAATATGGACATGTTCCTTAGGGTCCAATCACCCAAGAATATTAGTGGATGAATATTTACTATTTTGATTACATCATTAGTAGGCATTAATTTGAGATCTCACCCAATTTCTTCCTCTTGTTTTTTTTTGTTTTTTTGTCTTTTTGTTTTTTTTGAGACTGAGTCTCACTCTGTTGCCCAGGCTGGAGTACAGTGGCATCATCTTGGCTCCCTGCAAGCTCCACCTCCCAGGTTCAAGCTATTCTCCTGCCTTAGCCTCCCAAGCAGCTGGGATTACCGGCAACCACCACCATGCCTGGCTAATTTCTGTATTTTTAGTTGATTCAGGGTTTCTCCACATTGGTCAGGCTGGTCTTGAATTCCCCACCTCAGGTGATCCACCCTCCTCGGCCTCACAAAGTGCTGGGGTTACAGGCATGAGACACTGCACCCAGCCTCAATTTCTGAAAATAAATATAGTTCTTAGAAATGCGTAACACTAAACAGTACTGAAGGTCACTGAAGGTCTAGTGACTTGAAACTATTTCTTTGCTTTAACTAGGAGATCCATACTCCTAGAGCCTCAGCTTTCTGAAGAAAGGATTGCCTTGAAGTCAAAGTCTTGCTATTTGCAGAGGGCCCATACTCCTTATCCAGACATGATGCAGGGAGGCACCAAAGAACTTGAGCTAACCTTCAGATGGACTCTGCAAGGTTTTCTTTATCTTCCTTCTTTCTTCCTTTACTTCTCCTTTTTATTCTCCTTCTCTTTCCTTTCCTTCCTCCCTCTCTTTCTTCCTCTTTCTTCTCCTTCCTTACATTCTTCCTTCTTTTCTCTCCTTCCTTCTTTCCTTTTTTCTTTCCTTTTTCCTTTCCTTTCAAGGCATTTATTTCATACTATAGACATCCACTTTCTTATCCTTATAACAACTAGCAACCCTACCAGGTGGTAATTGTTATTCCCATTTCTAGGGAGAAAAACCAATTCTCAAAAAGTAAAAAGCAGATAATAGTAATCCAAAATGTGTTCCCTGAGAGTCTCTCCTTCACAGCTGCAAATTTAACACTGAATAGAATGGGAAATTCTGAGTTCAGAGTTGCCTGAGAAATGATTTTGTAAGGGAGAAAGAAAGGAAAAAAAGGAAAGAGGTATTGCAGGTTTTATACCACAAATTCTTGCTGTTTCTACTACAATCTGCCTCCTAATTCCTGACTTACCATTAAATGAAGCAAGACAATAATTGGAAAACTCATGGAAAATCTTGCCTAGAGTTGTCTTAGGCCCATCATCTGAGCTCTCTGTGTTCTAAGAGATAAGATCAAGGATAAGAGATAACCTCTAGGCATTATAATAACTAGATTTTAACCTAAACCTACATTCAAGAGCACACTGTCCACTGTGAATGGAAAAAACAAAATTGGAGGGAGAGGTTCTTTTCCAATAAACTCCTCAGCAGAGATTGCCTCAGAGTTTTTCCCAGATTTCAAAATAGCCACATTAGTGATTTTATAAAAGCATATCTCACGTGATCAAAGATTTAAAAACCACTGTCTCCCACTAGCACAAAGACAACAGACCATAACTGGACAATATAAATTAGTGAAGTATAAGAAAATCGATTACCACCATGGTAAAGATTGATTTATTTTAAAAGTGCATTAAAGTAATTTCCAAGGTTTTTTGTTCGTTTGTTTTCACCCTACAATGGTTACTTTTATGTGTCAACTTGGCTGCGTTATTGGGCTCAGTTGTTTGGCCAAACGCTAGTCCTGATGTTGCTGGAAAAGTATTTCTTTGAGATGTGGTGAACAATTAAATCAGTAGACATTGAGTAAAGCAGATTACCCTCTGCTATGGTCTGAACACGTTCTCCAAAATGCATGTGTTGTCAGCTTAATCTTTAATGCAATGGTGCTGAGACTCAAGGACTAATGGAAAGTGCTTAGGTCATGAAGACCCTGCCCTCAGAAACAAATTAATAATGCTACAAAAAGTGCTTGTGGGAGTGAGTTCAATCTCTTTTGCTTTTCTACCATGTAAGAACAGAATCTGTCCCTTTCTTGCCTTTTGGCCTTCTGCCTTGTGAGGATGCAACGAGAAAGTCATCATCAGATGCTGGTGACTTGATCTTGGACTTTACAACCTTCAGAACTGTAAGAAATAAATTCGTGTTCTTTATAAATTACCAAGTCTGTGGTATTTTATTAAAGCAGCATAAAACAGACCAGGACAGAAATTGGTACCATGAGTGGGGTGTTACTATAACACATATCTAAAAATGTGAAAGCAGCTTTGAAACTAGGTAATAAGTAAAGACTGAAGCAGTTTGCTAGTGAAGATTGGGGGAAAAAGCCTGAATTTCTATGAACAAAGTTTTTGTAGAAATATGGACAATAAAGGCCATTCTGATGAGGTCTTAGAGAGGAGTAATGAGGTGTTGGAAAATAGAGGTAATGTCATCCTTGTTACAAAGTAGCAAAGAACTTTGATGAATTGGTCATATCCTAGAACTCTATGGAAGGCAGAACTTAAGAGTGATGAACTGGGATATTTTGCAGAAGAAATCTCTAAACAGCAAAGCATTCAGGATGCTGCTGTGGGGCCTCTCTTAACTACTTACAGTAAAATGTGAAAAGACAGAAACAATTTAAAAGCATATTTTTTATTGAAAATGGAAGCAGAATGTTAAGATGTGGAAAATTCTCAGGTTGACTATTGAAAGAAGTTTTAAAAAGCTTGTTTAGGAGAGCAAACCACAGGTGTTTTCAAGAGACCATTTGATAAGGATATGAGTAGGAACAGAAGAAAGTCAGAGGCTATTCATCAGGACAATGGAAGAATGACAATGAAGGCATTGCAGAGATTTTCAAGGCTGCCCCTATAATCACAGGCCCAGAGTGTTAAGGTTTTGAAGGCAGAGCAATTTAAAAGAAGGAGCCTAGGATGCCTGTGGTCACATTGGGTCTTTACTTCCTATATTCTGGTACAGCACTCCTCTACCCCAGCTCTGGCTCAAGCAGGCCAAGTTTTGGCCCAGGACGCCACTTTAAAAGGCACTAGCAGTGAACCTTGATAGCATCCATGTGGTGCTAATTCTGCAAAGTGCAAGAGCTGTAGAGGCATCTCTGCTTTCACACGGAATTTAAAGTAAGGCACAGAGAGCCCTTCTAGGACAATGTAAGGTAGAACTGTGGGGTCAGGGATGCTATAGAGCGTTCCCACTAAGACAATGCATAGTGGAACCATGGGAGAGGTGGTGCCCTGAAGATTCCAGAATTATAGAGACACCAGCATGCAAGGCGAGCCTAGGAAAGCCACAGGAGTATGATTTCAGTGACTGAGAGGAGAAGCCTGTGCTCTCCCCAGCAAAGCTGTTGGGGAGGGACTAGCCAAGGCCTTGGAGGCCCAATCCACACCCTGTTTGTCTGGAAGGCAAGACGTGGAGTCCAAAGAAAACTATTCTTCATTCTTGAGATTCAGCTGTCTGTCCTACTAGGTTTGAGACTTGCTTGGGACCTTGTATTAGTCCATTTTTACATTGTTATAAAGAACTGTCTGAGACTGGGTAATTCATAAAGAAAACAGGTTTAATTGGCTCACAGTTCTGTGTGGCTGGGAGGCCTCAGGAAACTTACAATCATGGCAGAAGGTGAAGGGAAAGCAGGCACTTTTTCACAAGGCAAAAGAGGAGACAGAGCAAAGAGGAAGTCCCACAGTTTTAAATCATCAGATCTCATGAGAACTGACTATCACAAGAACAGGGTGGGAGGAACTGCCTCCATAATTCAATCACCTCCCATCAGGTACCTCCCTTAACACACGGAGATTACAATTCAAGATTAGATTTGGGTGGAGACACTGAGCCAGATTATATCAGACCTGTAATGCCTTCCTTTTTTCTTATTGCTCTCTTTTCAAGCAGAAATGTTTATCTTGGGCCTGTCCCACTAAGGTAATTTGAAAATGCATAACTTGTTTGATTTCATAGGCTCATAGCTAAAGATCAAGTTGCCTTAGGATGAATCACAACTTTAGTCTCGCCCATACAATGTTTAGATGGGACTTTGGATTTAGAATTTAAAGTTGATCCTGGAACAAATTGAGACTTTTGAATCCATTAGGATGGAAGGAATGTATTTTGCATGTGAGAAGAACATGAATATTTGGGGCCAGGAGCAAAATGCCATGGTCTGAATGTATCCCCCCAAATTCTTGTGTTTGAAGCTTAATTCCTAATTCAATAGTGTTGGGAGGTGAGGCATAATGAGAGGTGTTTAGCTGATGAATGGAGTAGTGTCACTGTTGAAAGGACTTGTAGGAGTGAGGTTGCTCTTTTCTGCTCTTCTTTCACATGAGGACACAGAGTTCCATCCTCTCTCACCCTTTTATATGTGGACACAATAAGACGGCCCGCATCAGATGCTGGGTACCTTGATCTTGGACTTCATAGTCTCTAGAACTGTGAGAAATACATTTCTGTTCTTTATAAATTACCCAGTCTGTGATAGTATTTATAGGAGTACAAAATGAACTAAGACACCATCTATGCTGTAGGTGGCCTTCATCCAACCAGCTGAAAGGACTTAAGAGTAAAAATGGATTTCCTAGAGAAGAAGAAATTCTGCATCAGGCCTACATCATTAACTTCTGCCTAACTTTGCAGTCTTCTGGGCTGCCATACAATATTTGGACGTGCCAGTCCTCAAAATCATGCAAACTAATTCCTTCAAATAAATCTGTAGCATGTGTTGTGAGGGGTGGGAGAATGCTATAATAATGATAGCTTACATCTATCACTACAAAATCACATTTTTAAACCAAAGATAAATTTAAGTTCTGCCCCAAACTTACTAAAATCAACATTCAGAGAAATTTAGATCTTAAAACTGGAAAAACCCTGAGAAGTCACTGGATCCATCCTCCTCACTCGAACCAAGTTAAATTATATAATCATTTTTTCACCTCTGAGCCCACACCTTTCCAAGTCTTACAGATCTACAGCTGGTAATATAGTGCTGAGAGACAAACATCTAGAATGGAGCACTGCTGTACTATTGGAAGAGGACAGAATGACCCCACTCTGTCAGTCACAGCAATGCCTCTGATCAGCAGTGTAGAATTCAGTCCAACCTGCTGCGTCCTAAGCACAAAACCCAGTGCTACTGATTATCAACAATAATCAACCTTTTATTTCAGATTCGAGTTATCATAGCATTTGCCATGAAGCCAAATTAAAACATTTCCATTTTCTAACATATTTTAATAGCAACAAAGGAGATTCGTGGGGCAAATTGTCCTATCCATACAATAATAATTTTCCATTTCTTTAGCTTTTTTCTTCTTATTTGACAAAACTCTTAGAGACTATCAAAATTTCAAACCTCCGACTGCACCATTACAACAGTAAATTGCTGCGGAAATTGATCTATTCCTAGGTAGAGAGCCACCTTCAAAGATTCTACCATGTTGCTTTCAAAGTGACCCTCTGATGGAGCCATTGGCTGGGGCTGTTGAGAAAGGAGCCCCAGGAGCTGACCTCTAATTTTCCTAATGTTGCTCAATGTGTAAAACACCCATGATTTGTTGAGGTTGTTCAGCATGAGTTCTATGCAAATTCTCCATGGCAACGGAGTCCTTAGAACAATCAGGAGTACATGAGAGTTGCTTTAAGAATGACAAAAGAGATTTTCCCTGAAAAAATTCTTGCTTCTTGTGGGCGGTATCATTTTTAGCTTTCCATAGAGAACATCGAGAAATCTTGGTAGCCAACTGTCTGAGAGCACGCTGCAACGTCTCCTGACTCCTGTAATTATATTACGAAGTTTCAACATCCCTTGCCATTAAAGAAACATCACACCCTCTCACTGTATCTGCTGGCTTCTTTCCATCAAACACATTACCATCCAAGTGTGACAGCCATGCAGTTGATGCTATGGGCGACTGTTAGCAAAATATTTCTAGAGAGTTGTAGTAGAGTGCTTTTGACGATATTCTAACAGGCAGATGTTTTGGTTCTCTCTCTTTGGTTTGTCTCACCTCTAAGTCAATTTGTCAATAATTGGCATTTTAAATTCAGATTATTCCGTTCTTCTATTAGCAACTGTAAGTTCTTTAAAGTTTCTTAAACAGTTTCTGGATATTATTTATATCTTCTTTTCTGAAAAACATTAAATCCAGTGGTTAGTGAGGCAAAAAAAATATGCTGAGAAGACAAAAAGCAAATTGATAGTAACTGAGGCAGCAGTTCAGGCTGAATGAGTACCACACCATCCACAACAAAATCCAATGAAGGAGAAGCAGCGATGCCAACCAGTTGTATCTGTCTTATCTTCTGTACAGCCCTGACATACTGAAAAGCCGGTTGCATGTAGTGGAAAGACCACTAGACTTACAATCATGAAATCTGGCTGGGAGCCTTCTGAAATATACAAAGTTAATCTTAATTTTCTCATGTACAAAATGGAAATAATACCATCTTTACACAGTTGCCACTGAGGACCAAATAAAACTTGTAAAATGTCAAAGCACATTTGAAGCAACCTCCAACATCTGTCATCTGATGTTTCTTTGCTATTTCAGACGTTCTTTTTCTGCCTATTCTTTATTCCCAGAACACTACAGGCACACACGTGTGTGTGTGTGTACTTTTTTTGTTGTTTGTTTTGTTTTGCTTTGAGACAGTCTTGCTCAGTCGCCCAGGCTGGAGTGCAGTGGCACGGTCTCGGCTCACTGCAACCTCCGCCTCCCGGGTTCATGCCATTCTCCTGCCTCAGACTCCTGAGTAACTGGGACTACAGGTGCCCGCCACCACGCCCGGCTAATTTTTTTGTATTTTTAGTACAGACAGGGTTTCACCGTGTTAGCCAGGATGATCTCCATCTCCTGACCTTGTGATCCGCCCACCCCAGCCTCCCAAAGTGCTGGGATTACAGGCGTGAGCCACCGCGCCCGGCCGTATGTGTACATTTAAGGGATACAAGTGCAATTTTGCTACATAGATATATGGTGAAGTGGTGAAGTCTGAGCTTTTAGTATATTTATCCCGTGAATAATGAACACTGTACCCATTAAATAATTTCACATCAACCATCCCCTCTAGCCTTGCCACCCTTCCAAGTTTCCAGTGCCTGTTATTACACACTCTATGTCCATGCATATACCTTGTTTAGCTCCCACTGATGAGTGAGAACATGCAGTATTTGACTTTCTGTTTCTGAGTTGTTTCACTTAAGATATTGGCCTTCAGTTCCATTATTAAAAAAAAAAAAAAAAAACATGATTTCATCCTTTTTATGGCTGTAGAGTATTCCATTATGTATTTATACCAAAATTTCTTTATTCATCCCTTGGTGGACACATAGGGTTGATTCCACATCTTTCTTACCGTGAATAGTGCTGTGATAAACATACTAGTGTAGGTGTCTTTTTGACATAATAATTTATTTTCCTTTGGGTAGATAGTAGTGAGATTGCAGGATTGAGTGATAGCTCTGTTTTCAGTTATTTGAGAAATCGCTATACTGTTTTCCGTGGAGGTTGTACTCATTTACATTCCCTTGAACAGCGTAAGAGCATTTCCTTTTCTTCACATCCTTGCCAAAATCTGTTTTTTTTTCTTTTTTTGAGACGGAGTCTCACTCTGACGCCCAGGCTGGAGTGCAGTGGCCGGATCTCAGCTCACTGCAAGCTCCGCCTCCCGGGTTCACGCCATTCTCCTGCCTCAGCCTCCCGAGTAGCTGGGACTACAGGCGCCGCCACCTCGCCCGGCTAGTTTTTTGTATTTTTAAGTAGAGACGGGGTTTCACCGTGTTAGCCAGGATGGTCTCTATCTCTTGACCTCGTGATCCGCCCTTCTCGGCCTCCCAAATGCTGAGATTACAGGCTTGAGCCACCGTGCCCGGCCAAAATCTGTTAATTTTTGACTTTTTAATAACAGTTATTCTGATTGGTATAAGACAATATCTTGCTGTGGTTTTAATTTTCATTTTTCTTATGTTTAGTGATGTTGAGTCACAGAATTTCTGCCACTAACATTGGCCAAAACATCTTTTCCCAGATATGAAGAAACAAAAAGAACATATAAGCTCACCTTTCTCCTTTGTCTTCCTGAAGGTTCTGAATTTTTAAGGCAGTTTCTCTAAGAAAAACCTGGAAGTGTGAGAACCCCTGAGTGCCCAAGGTCTCCACTTTATGATGAATATGCTTGGAGAACATTTGAATAGAAAAAAACAAATCCGATAAAATATTGTCATCTATTTAAAAAAGAATAAACAAAATGGAGAAGCCTAACTCCTTGAAGTTTTATGTATGTATTTATTTATGTATTCATTTCTGAGACCGGGTCTTACTCTTTCTCCCAGGTTAGAGTGCAGTACTGCAATCATATAGTCACTGCAACCTTGCTTTCCTGGGCTCAAGCAATCCTCCTGCCTCAGCTTTCAAAATAGCTGGGACTATAGGCTTAGCTATTTATTTTTACTTATTTTATTTTTTTTAGTAGATATGAGGTCTTGCTATGTTGCTCAGGTTGGTCTTGTACTTTTGAGCTCAAGTGATTCTCCCACCTCAGCCTCCCAAAGTGTTCAGATTACTAGTGTGAGTCACCATGCCCAGCTCCTTGAAGCTTTTAATACACCATGCCCTCATTAGATGGAACAGAAATCTCAATGCTATGAGTCATGATCCTATTTTTCCTGTTTCCTGTTTTCCCTCTCTCACTCCCTTATTTATTTATTTATTTCCCTCCTTCCTTTCTTCTAATCTACAACTAGTCAATATTAGTTTTCAAACTGTTAAGGCTACTAGGCAGGTTAAAATTTAATATACATGTAATTAGTGGTAAAGTACAAGAGAATTTTCAAGTAAATAGCTCAGCAGCTGAGTCGGCCTATTGTGTTGCAAAATGAGCTATGAACTTTTTGTGAGATCTGATGCTCTACTTAGGACTGCTGATGTTGTACTGAAGAGAAGTTCACTCAAAATAGCTTGGGGAAAACAAGTGTCATGGTAAAGATGTTGGGATCACACAAGAACTGAATAAGATCTGCAATACAGCTGGACTGGATGGAAGATGAAGCCAGAGATTTGCTCTGGAATGAAAGCCGACCTTGAGCATAAATTGGAATCCCTCAAGAGTCAGGTAGGTAATGCAATTGTTTGAAGTGCCAAGGTGTCAGATAATAGAAGAGCATGAGGCTGTGATGCACTGGCAAATGCCAGACTTACCCAAAAGCATGAAAATTAAATGCTTCAGACAAACAGAGAACCAGCCAAACAGTATGAACCCACCTGTTCAAGACTTTTGCTAAAGCAGTTACTACCCAGTTTTGTCTACCAGGGCCATTACGATATCTTCTTTTCTTTGTGATCTTTTCCAGTCTTCTCTATTGAACCATCTGCCTCCTCTGTTGACTTATTGTTTCTGACCCTTCATAACCTTTGGTTGCATAGGGTTCATTTGAGATTCCCTGCGTCTTCTACATGATGACATTTCTCAGCATACTTTTCTCTCCTATTTCTACTACCACGAATAACTGCATTCTTCTCTCAGTTTCCAAGAGAACATTCTGGTTACTCTAGTTAATCAGTAGCCCTAGGGTAGGGTCCTCACCTGTTGGCCCTTTCAACTGTAGGTGAGAAACTCAAGTGAGAATACTTGAGTTTTGTGAAATAGAGCATGTTAACCCAAGAAACAAACGTGGAACAGATTTAGGACCTCTTTGAGTGATGTAAAGTTGTATTCTGCATACAGTGAGGGCGGAGGGGCCACTAAAAAATATTACAACCTAAATGGCCTCCCCTGCAGTGTACAGTGTGTGGCCTGTGCAACAGTGTGCAGTGGGCCTGGGTAGAGTCCCTTCTAAAATTGCAGAAACAAAAATTCAGCAGGTTTGGTGTCTTGTGCCTGTAGTTCCAGTTACTCAGGAGGCCGAGGTGGGAGGATCACTTCAGGCCAGGAAGTTGAGGCTCCGTTTGGCTATGATCACGCCACTCCACTCCAGCCTGATCAACAGAAAGGAGACCCTACCTGCATCTAATAATAAAAAATAAAATAAGCAATAAAATTGTGAGGATAGTGAATATAATGCTCATATCTAGTGACTATTAGCTAACTCAATTAGAATTTGATTCTGAACCTGTTTGGGAAAAATGTTCACAGTTCTGCATCTTGCTTTCTTCCGCATGAAATTACTTCAAGGGGTGTGTGTTGGGGAGTAGATGTTTGACAATAGCATTCCCAGTGTAACAATTCTAATGACACTGTGAAAGGACTGAGTCTCTTTAAACATGGAAATTCCAGAGAAATATTATACAGCTACACGGACTATACAAAAGGACTCAAGGAACAGAAAAATAGAAGTGCTACAATATTAGTAACTGTAATCATTAAAATAGACATTATTATGTAATGATAATGAATTGTCAACAATGATAAAAACTATATAGGATTTGCCAAAAATTGTGCAAAGTATTTGATTTTTCCACGAGGTATGGGTTACTCTCACGGGCAATAATGTAAATAAATGATATTATTAACCCAAAAATGAGGATTCAGATGTAATGTGACTTTGCTGCAACGAGTTTTTATTGTAATAGCAAAATTATTACAGTGAAAGCAAAAGTTTTTATTGTAATAATTATGTGAATATCAATATTTGTTCAGTAAGGATTATTTTATTTTGTGGTACTCAGAGAATAAATAATCTGTACTAGTTCCACGGTACAGATGAACACACATTGTTGAATACCTGCTATGTGCCAAGAATTTTTCTAAGTACTGGGTTCAATATAAGTAGACACAGTCCTTGGACTCTTGAGCCTAAAGTGGATTTTAGTCTATTTGCAAATAAATTTATCTTTCTTTTGTAGGGCCAATTAATGGACCACCAAATAATTTTGTGGTTGTAAAATACTGTGTAAAATACCATGTGTAAAATACTGTGTTGGACTATCTAGAAATACATAAAGGAGGTATGATATGGTTCCAATGATTGAGAAACTTACATTCAAATTAACAAAATAAAACAAGCATATGAAAAGTTAAGAAACAACAGGAGTATTATTTCACAAAATTATAATGTGGCAATAGCTTAATAAAGGTTAATTAATTCCTAGTAAAAATTTCAGACCACTGATTTAAAACACGTCATTTCCACATGAATTGATTTACATGGCTCTCTCCTGCAACATTTCTACCTGCAAGATAGCTGCAAGATACAATTTTTCAAGTTTCCTTATTACTCCTGTTATTCATTAGATATGTTATATATACAGGAAATACAACTATGTGACCTACTCATTTGTCACATGGGACAAATATATATTTAAAATTCTAATACTGTAGATGGCATTTCACAAATTATTTCAAAAGTCTGGAATTGTTTTCAGTCAAGAGACAACACATTTCTACATTGATAAAACTTTTCTAAATTACCAATCAGAAAATAGATCCATGCTAATTTAACATTAGTATTCAAATGAAAGATATAATCAGCACAAGGCTAAATTCTATGTCAATTTATATTCATCATCTTTTAACCACGTTTTAAAAAGTAAGTTTATTTGATATATATATAGAGAGAGAGAGAAATTATGTACTGTATCATGTCCATGATGACTAAGTTTATTGAATTTGGCAGATATAATCAGCAAATTTTATTTGAAATTTTTAACAAAATATCTAATGTAAAGGATCTGTAGTCCAAACATAATTAATCCTTAAGCTTAATGATAAATTCATGAAATTGTGGAGATAATAGACCTTAAAATTATGTCAACTGGATTTCAGGTTTTTTAGTATGAAATGTGACATTTTGGATATCTGCAAATCTCTAGATCTCACTGTCAAACAATACTGAAATGAAGAAAAAGAGAATTATTGTTTACAGCTGGTATTTTTTTAGTACCTACTATATGCTAAGCATTATTCTAGGTATTGGGACTATAATAGGAAAAAATATCCTTGTCTTGGGGAGCATGGATTTGCATAGAGATAGTTAAATAAATAGATAAATAAACAGTATGTCAGGTTTACTAAGGGTTATAAACAAAGCAGGATAAGGGGAATGCAGAGTGAGGTGGTGCAGTTGTTATTTTTTTAGGGTACATCTTATTGGTAGTTTTCATGAAACAAAATTTGAGTGGAGACAGAAAGAAGTGGTTGGAATAGGCCATTGAGTTATCAGAGAGAGCATTTATTGTGCGGTCACAAGGGAGGCAGCATAGTTGGATCCCAGCATAGTGGGATCTTTGCAAGCAGAGCTGGAGGAAGCTTGGATTAGCAGAATGGGGATGGGGTAGTAAAGGCAGAGGGATAATGGCCATCAGGGTGTAAGGGCCCTGACGTAAGGGCCGTCACCTAGAGCATTTGCTCTAAGTGAGACGGGGAGCAATTGGTGTGTTTTTTTTAATATAAAGTGGCCAAAATGTGAGTATTTTCTCTGTGGAACCACACTGTACATGAAGGGAAGAGAGGAAGCTGGGGTTTATTGAGAGGTTATTGTAATAAGGCAGAAAATGATGGCTGTTTTGATGAAGGTTTAGTAGTAAACGGTGTGGGAAGGTCTCAAAACCTTAATGTATTTTGAAAATATGTGTATTAACAGGCTTTGCTGGTGATTTGCTCATAGGATACAACAGAGGATTATAAAGAGTGTAACCTCAAGTTTTAGGTCCTGAGTATCTGGAAGTGTGGAGTTGCCATTTGCTGAGATGAGGAAGCCTCAGGGATGTGAGGCTGGGGGTGGGAGCGGAGAATTCAAACTTTGAACATGTTAACTCTCAGAAATGTGAGCAGCAGCCCAGGACAGGGCTCAAGTAGGCATAAACTACAACGTAAAGGGGGAAATTAAACAGGAGACAGAAATGTGTGCATTTTCAGCAGAATTGATAATATTTAAAGTCATGAGACTAGATCTTTAAACACTATAGGATTTATTTAAATTTTAAATGTACCAATACCATGTTGTTGTGGTTACTGGAGCCCTAGTACTAGGCTTCATACCTGGGTGATGAAATAATCTATACAACAAACCCCCATGACACAGGTTTACCTGTGTAACAAACCCATACATGTACTCCCGAACTTAAAAACATTTTTGAATTTTTAAAAACAATTCTGTATTATAATGTGCATGTCTTTATGAGTGGTATTGGGTATATCTGCTGTTATGCAGGCATCTGTAGATCTATAACTTGTGAAACCATATTTTATTTCCCATATTTTGTTGTACAAATAACATTGTGATAACCTTGAAAGAAATCAATTTAAACATTTAAGAAGTTCAACACTAATAAAAGAAAACAAAAGAAGAGTTGCTGTTTATCTGTTTTCTTCTTGTTAACCTTTTACAGATTTTTTCACAGTTGTAATCATTCTTTTGACAAAATTACTTCTTTTGTTGTATTGTTCACATTTATATCCTAAGAACCACATTTTGACTTTATGAGTCATGAAGGGATATATCACAATGTGATTAACTTCACTTATATACCACATTTTGTATTGCTAAAAAAGAGTGCCATTGATTCACTTTGGGGTCATTCCAGAGGGCAGCATGCAGATATCAGCAGTCCGACTCCGTGATGGATAATTTTATGTGTCAACTTGACTGGATTATGGGGTGCCCAGATATTTGGCTAAACATTATTTCTGGGTATGTCTGTGAGGTGTGTTTCCAAATGAGATTAGCGTTTGAAGTAGTAGACTCAAGAATACTGATTGCCTTCTGCAATATAGCTGAGCCTCGTTCAATCCATGGAGTGCCTGAGTGCAGTGAATGGCAAGTAAAGGGAGAATTTTCCTCCTCTTCTGCCTGACTGCTGAAGTGTGGCATCAGTCTTCTGGGCTCTGACTGGGATTTACATTAACAGTGCTCCATGCTCTCAGGCCTTTGGACTCAGACCGAGACTCCAACTCAGATTCTAGGATTGACACCATCTTTCCTTGGTCTCTAGTTTGAAGACAGCAAATTGTGGGGTTTCCCAAGCTCCATAATTGCGTGAACCAATTCCTTGTACTAAATCTCTGTTTTGTTTTGTTTTGTTTCTGGAAAACTCTGACTAACAAAGGTTTGTATTGAGTAGAGACACAGAGATAAAACAAATGTGTACGTTTGTAGTATGAGCTTCTTCACCAACAGAAAACCACTGGGCCAAAGGAGGTGACAGTAACTGTCAGCCCTAACTGAGCTGCCAGCTAGCTTGGGGACCACCAGCTAATCACTAGACCTTCTCACTTTATTTAAGAAAGGAAGGACTAGACCAAATCAATCATTTTAATACTCTTCTAAAAAATATACATGGGATCATCAGAGTGTAAAAAATGCAAAGAAAAGAAAACAGCTTCTGGGGCAATGTAGCTCCTCATTCTTGGTGGAATTTAGTTGTCAAATTCTGCATTATTTGAGGAAGCAGTGAGGAAACACCTGCAGAAAGAATAATTTGAAAACCATTAAATTCTACAACCTCTAGGATTCTGTTTCCTTCTACAATAGTGGATTATGACTTTAGGATTCTGATTACTAAGCACAGTGATTAAAAACATAGATTTTTTTTTTTAACCAAAAAGACCCACATTCAGATCCTTTCTTCAAAAGCAGGCATTGTGCCCTGTTACCTCCACACAGAGCCCACGGAAGAGTGAGCGCAGGGTTGACTGATACATAGGCATGAAGACATGATAGAGTTAAAGCCAGGGCTGTTTCTCTGTGTAAACACCCTCCTTTTCACCCCAAATAGGCAAACATCTCTGAAGTCACAATGGCTCAGCCGACACCAACAGGTTTGGAAGAATTCAATGTTTGTAAACCAGAAACTTCTCACGGATATGCTTCCTCATTAATCTAACAGTCCTCAAATCTTTCCAACTGCAGGGATGTTTTCTCCAAAAGCAGAGATCTATCGAATCTCTTTAGTACTGAGAACAAAGTAAGGAGAGACTGGAGGATGGGAAAGGAGTCCTTTCCCTCTCTGCTTTTCCCAGGAAACCGTTCCACTGACAGTGAGGCCAGCATTCACTTTCCATCACCACTCAATTTTGACCAAACTGTCCCACCAATGGTAAGGACTCCGAGGAAAGCTGAATTATCTCTCATGGGAGCTACAGTGGAGTAGAAATTGTCCATCCCCAGCACTGCTGCTGATACTGATAGAGGAAATTATGCTCAGCACTGTTCTATATCAATATTCGGACCTCCCATCAGATTATATACCTTAGTTCAAACTTAACAACACATCAGTATTCTTTCTCTTTGAAAATGTCTTTTTTGTTAGCACTTTTGAAAAAAAAAATGGGACATAATTTCTGGGTTTCTTTTTATGAGTTGATTAAAAATCATTCGTATTCATGGGGACATAGAAAGACTAACTTCATGTACCTTAAAACAGAGTTAAAGAAGTAATAACCTTTAATTTATTTCCCAATAAATTCCAAACAGAGCAGTTACTTTTTATTAAAATAATCTATACGACATCAAGTCTAACACATTTCTGAAAAGTCACATAGAAAATTACAGGAAAGGGTAACTTATGCAATTGTTCACTAAATTGAAGTTCATTTTCTTACAGTCTCCCTATTGTAATTATTTTTGATCCTTTTGATTTTAAAGTCTTGCGTTTTTTAAATTGATAAGCTGAACTGAGTCTATCTATAAGTAGATAGAGTGTAAATCTTAAATTCAAAACAATCCTCCTTTTGATTTTAAAGTCTTGTGTTTTTTAAATTGATAAGTTGAACTGAGTCTGTCTGTAAGGAGGTAGAGGAGAAATCTTAAATAAATTCAAAATCAATCCAAAACCTTTTTCACCTTCTGCTTTCAGCTATTAATTCTTATGTTATCTATAGCTCTCCTTTTCCCAGATTCTTGTATCAGAAAATGTATCTATAGCATTTAAGGAGGATTCAATTTTAAGTAAATGTTTTAAAGAAAGAAGGTGAAAGAGGAAGAATACAAAATACATGTACAATGAGTAATAATTACAGTGTGTTTGTGTGCGTGTGTGTGTATATATATATATATTTCATATGTTTCAAAATCTACACTTGCAAAATTTCATTTCAGAAAGAAAAACCTATCAAAGCATATCATTTTAATTATACTTCTATTACCATGGGACTATGAAAGTATATATTAAATTAATGAAATGGATTGCCTTGGTTCCACAGTGGTTATTAGCAGGAAGAGCTCCCAGTTTTCATATTATGTACATCACTAACTTTAATTGCATTAGGCTGAGCTGGGAGAACTATTTTTAGGAAATATTTCATCCTCAATACAATTTCTGTTGGCTGTCTGCCTACTACTGCTCCAGGACTGAGAATTCTCTCATAAATGCTAACTTATTATTTCTGTCAGTCATGCTTTCTCACATACCACCTAATGAAAACTACCCAAATGGCTTGGCTTAGGCTCCTGGGAGGACACCAATGGAGCAGGATAGGTGAGGCTTCCTTGTTGGCACGCAGGGACAAGTGCATGGTCATGCAACACCTGGATGTGCATACACTTGTGACCCTACACGAGCACACAGAGGGACAGTGACAAACCTGGGATTCCTGCAGTTCAGGGAAGTTACTGCCCATGCAATCCAGAAGATGAAGATGTTATAAAATGAAAAAACTGAAGCACAGAGGAAATGAGCTCTCTGCAATTTGTGCCTAGCAACTCACTGCGGTTTCTGAGTCTGACCTCAAATTACTGGTGGAATCTATGATGGTAAATACAGGGTGTTTAATGTCATAGTATTTCTGGTGCCAAGGTCTCTACTAGAATCTAGGAGTTACAAACCTGATAAAGAATTTAGAAATTATGTACCCCAAAGCTTCCACTTGATAGATAAGTCCACTGTGAACAGTTGACATAGATTTTTGAGAAGGAAAATTTGGCAGGGTCTCTTGAAATTTAAGACATGCATAACTTCAACCTGGCAAGTTGTCTGCTTAGAAATATATCTATCTACATCCTCATAATGTGGGCAAAGATATGTGGAGTACTGTTTATAATCAAGAAAAAATAGAAATAACCTGAATACTTAGTAATAGGGAATATTTGAATAAAGTAAGGTGTATTCATACTATAAAACAGCATAGAGTTTTTTTTAATATGTCTCAGATTATATATTATAAGGCCTGCAATATATATTAATTGAGAAAACCAATTCACTGTATACTAGATGGAATATGACTTTATTTAGGTAAAATGAGTTGTGTAATGCAATTTATAAATTAGGTAACCCAAAAATTTGTATGAGAAATTTACATCTATACATCATGCATATTTTACATACATATGAAATAGATTTGTATATGTATTATATATGTGGGTAAATATGCATACACATATGTAACGTTAGGGAAGGTTAAACAATAAACTTTTAATAGAGATGGGGAATGAGGAAAGAGCAGGCTATGGGTATAGATGTCATACTTTTTTTATTCTATATTCCTTTACATTTTTCATTTTGCCCTAATAACCATGTATTCACATATTACTACATAACTAAAAATGTATACAGGTTTTTTTAAGGAAGCTATAGCCAACAGAATAAGTTACTTGCATGATCAAAATCATTCCACTATTTTATGGTAGAACTGAAATAAGACAAAGGATGAGCACTCTGGGATAAAATCATGACTGTCACAGATCTTAGAACTGAGAGACCTCAGGACTTGATAACAATGGCAAACCCTTGTCTATGACTAACAGTACTCCAGATACTGCTTTAAGTGCTTTACTCATATTAATTTATTTAATCCTCAAAATAATCCCATTAGGTGCCCATTAATATCTCATTGGTAATACGTTTGCAACATGGGCATTGGAATCCCCTCCATGGTATGCACACCTACGTTTGCTTCCTCAGACTGCCTCTGAGATTGGATTTGGTCAATGAGACAACAGGAAAAGTGATATAAGCAGAAGCCTGAAAAGTCCTTGGAGGTCAGAGCTTGTCTGTTCTTACCTCTGGGACCCCTCCAACATCATGTGAAAGAGCCTAGACTTGCCTCCAGAGCAAAGAAAGAACACCTGGAGAGAGCTTGAGCCATCCTTGCCAAACCATCGTCCATCTGAGACCTCAGACACAGCAAAAGAGGCCTCCCCAGACCATCAGGAATGCTGAGGGGCCTACCTGCTCACAGACACAACCCCTATTTCTCAGATAAGGCAACTGATGCCAGATAATTTGTCAGTGGCAGAGCCAGGAAACAAATCCAAGCAGTTAGCTCTAGAATCTAGCTTCTTAATCACCAAGCTATGTACCTGATTGGCACTCATGATAAGGAAAGATACACCCCTGCATCATGAAGTGAATTTGTCCCAGGGAAGGGGCAAGCCACTGCATAGGATGGGAGAGGCCATTTCAAAGGGTCACAGGTGGAAGCATTTATGTCCTCAAGTGTCTGCCTTTGTGGATGTGAAGTAAGAAAGCAAGAACTAACCACCCTAGAGGGGTTAACAAGAACAAGGATTGGCGAACACAGGCTGATGACCAAATCCAATCCACCACACGATTTATATAAAGTCTTATTGGAACACAGGAGGCCCATCAGTTTCTACATTGTCTGTGGCTGACTTGCATTACAATGGCGAGTTGAGCAATCCCAACATATGGTTTCCAGAGCTGAAAATATTTATTATCAAGACCTTTTTAGAAAAAGTTTGCCAACTCATGAGGTAGAAGGAGAGACAATTAGTGGGGTCTAGAGATAAAGTTGGAGACCCAGGCGTTATAGTTATCAAGGGACTTTACTGGAGGCTGAGGAATTTAGATGTCACATGATATGTCATTAGAGAACTCCTCCAGGACCCACGTGGAGGAGGGAAGAGGAGCCCTGAGAAACTGACATCTGGAAAATAAGACTAGAGTGAAGATAAGCCAGTCTGGAGACCAGCAAGAGGTACATCAAAAATGATGTCATGAGATGAGGAAGCCAGATCTAGGCTAGGAGTGATAGAAATACCCAGGAGAGGAGAATGTGGATGCAGCCTTGGAGTGAGGCAAAAATTGCCTAGATGCAAATGATTCTTGGTCCTGTGAATGGCTAATACTTCAGCCTATTGCAACGGGTGAGAGGTAAATTTGGCAGTCACCTCTGCAAAATCAGGTGATTATTAGTGTTGGTGCAAAAGTAAAGGTAATGGCAAAAACCGTAATTACTTTTACACCAACCTAATACTTTGTTATTAGGTTGGTGCAAAATATTATTCTAATGTTTTAATTCTAAAATACTAATTCTAGAATACTAATGTTTTGCCATTACCTTTAATAGCAAACCCACAATTACTTTTGCAGCAACCTAATAGTAGGATGCAGCAGTAAATTCTCCACCTCCCTAGAGGTGACTGTTATTTTCTCAAGAATTTACTCTCACCACCACTCTCATCTTGTTCTCTCTCCCAGGTTGTCAAACAACTTCCACCCACCACTGTCTGAGAGCAGGGAAACTAGGCAGAGGGCCCAAGCCAACCTCCAATTCCATTATATATGAACTGTATCTTGATAGGTTTACTTTATTTGCTCATATTGATATTCCTTCTTTCAAACTAGGAAATTTAGTATCAGAAAATGTGTCCTGTGGGATGTTCACAAATTTAAAAAAGGATAGAAGAGAAGAAAATTAAGTCCAGGTGAATCTATTTCCAAAGTCTGTACTTCTTCAGCTAAAGTGTGAACAATGGGCAATCTTATTTATTTTTCTCAGAATTCACTTTCTAATTTAATTTTATGCCTAATTTGTGATACAAAATCTATATTTACTGTCACAATTTACCTTTTCTTCCATTCTGTGGCACCAGAACAAGGTAAGTTTTGACCTAACACAGCCTCCTCTGAGCCCTCTTCTCAACAAGCCTCAAACTTAGCCTATAAGAACTACAGACTCTCAACACAAATGTTTTTGTCCACTCCTCTCACCTGCCAACACATGAAGAGACTTCAAAGCACTAGCACAGTGTCTAATAGCTCAAAGCTGTGTCTCTAGGACCGCAACTCTAGTCCCCTCTTAAATTCCTGCCTGGGAAACCCCAGCACTCCCAAAAAATCTTGCCGTTCATACAGCCAATACCTGAAGACAGGACTGTGTCTCCCAGTCTCTGTGGGAGGACAGGGACCTATCTTCCCTAAGAAAAAACTAATCACATTGACCAGCCAACATCTCCACTTTCCTGCTTTTTGTCAATTTCCACCTCCCTGCCTCTGCTCCTGTCCTGGCTAGTTCCCTTCCTACTCCCTAGTTCTCCCTTTAAAATAATCAGTCACTCCGGCAAAAACCTAAGAGGAGCTTGGTTTCCAGGACTCTCTCCCCTATTGCTATAGGTTGAATAAAATCTGCTTTCATCACCTTCCACTCCTGTCCTTCCTTATTTACCTGACAGTTTCCCTCTGTCCCATCTTCCATTGGGAAGCTTCCATTGGGAGCTTCCATTGGGAAGCTCCTGCCCCATAGCTGAGCTTTAAATGGAAGGCGATTCTTTCAGAAATATAATCTCCATTACACATGCCTTAACTCAATTATTTCTTACCAAAACCTTGCCGTGTGAGAAATATTATCCTTATTTTTCCAGATGAGGAGACTGAGGTTCAGAGAAAATAAATCATAGAGTAATAAAACAATCAAGTTGTAAGACATAAACAAGGTGTAAATTCACATCTCTTAAACACTGGGTTTGAGTGCTGTTTTCTGGAAACCAGATAGTTGACAAAGTCTTCATGGAAGTTCACATTTGAATGTTGTTCTGAGCTATTGGCTCTCATCATCAACTGAAAAGAAAGATGAGAAGTTTGTCATTTATTCTTTTTATCTCATCCCACCCAGTTGATCCTAGAAAGTCACTGGCTCCTCCAAGACACCTACTGCTTTAGCTTTTGTTCACTCAGCTCCAAGATAGAGAAGACACTTCTTTACCCATTTCTTTCATGAAATGATTTTAATTCTTCCATGGTGCTCTGAGCATACTTCTGTGAATGTCACTGAGAGACATAGAGTGACGTTTTCTCTGGGAAACTGCACATCCAGCAGCTCATCCATGTCCTCCTTCTACAAATAAGGCTCAGAGTAATTCAGCTTCAGATCACATTGGGTATTTTTATTTTTTTGAGTCTATGGTTTAAACATAGTTATTTTTTACGTGATCATCTAAAACTCCTAAAATCTGTTTGCATGATCTAATGCTAAGAAACTATTCTTTGTTCTCCATTTCTGTAATTGGTTTTCTTGGTTTAACATGCAGGTCATAACATCTAGTCCAGTTTAATTACATGGTATTTGGCTTATATTGTTTTGGTCAACAAATAGCTTTCTTGATCTGGCTCTTTTATATTCTCTTTGATCACAACTCAGAAGTGGCTGGTTAAAAACCATACTTTTGTTCAGTTTAAGACTCCAGGCCGGGCGCGGTGGCTCAAGCCTGTAATCCCAGCACTTTGAGAGGCCCAGACGGGCGGATCACTGGGTCAGGAGATTGAGACCATCCTGGCTAACACGGTGAAATCCCGTCTCTACTAAAAAATACAAAAAAACTAGCCTGGTGAGGTGGCGGGCACCTGTAGTCCCAGCTACTCGGGAGGCTGAGGCAGGAGAATGGTGTAAACCCGGGAGGTGGAACTTGCAGTGAGTGGAGATCCAGCCACTGCACTCCAGCCTGGGCAACAGAGCGAGACTCTGCCTCAAAAAAAAAAAAAAAAAAAAAAGACTCCAAGTGAATATATCCCCAAACTCTTTAACTGCCTTACAAGAAAATTGCCAGTGGGTGCACAGCTCCTATGCAACTAACTCCCATTTTTGCACTCAAGAGCATGACAGCGATAGGACTTTCCACCCTTCGGGTAAGAGTGCTTTGTTTTCATAGTGTGTACATTTTGCACTGACTTTTTTTCCCCAGAGATAGTGAGATCAACTGTGTTTTGTAATTTAAAAGATCTGTTAATGCCATGAATCAATGATACATCATGTGAAGAAAATGCAATTAGGCAAATCTAATAGAAGTCATGATAAATGCACACCAAATATTTTTACTCCACATTAGCATGTAATAACTAATATTTGCCACATGCTTTACACTAAATGTATTCCCTAATTTGATAAATATGGAAATATTTAATAATTTGTATACAGGTCGTATTACCTACCTTACTGTACAGATGAGGAAACTATGAAGTATATACGCTTGCGATATGTTTTATGTTATATAGGCTAGTTAATATTTATTAAAAAATTCCAGTGGAAGAATGTCTGGTTCATGATGGTGAACTAAATGCTCTTTTAACTCACACCCCCAAATGAGACAGATAGGGGTTTAACTCTCCCAAAATAGTAATACAATTTAATGAAAACACAGTGAATAATCCAATTAAAAATAAAATATTAGAAAATAGATGCTGCTTAAAAGATGAACATTTAAATATAGGCAGAGATAAATGTAAAAACTGAAGAAAGTTTTTTAATTTCTTCTGGAAAAAAAAAAATAACCAAAAGAAAGCTGGTATATCTACCGTAATTTAAGACAAAGTAGACTTTAAAGCAAAAAAAAAAAAAAAAAAAACTACTAGAAAATATGAAAGGCATTTCAAAATAATAATAGAAATCAATAGAAAGATACAATGGCTCTAAATGCACTTACCAACCCAGCTTCAAAATACATAAAGCAACAGTTGATGAAATTAAAAGGACATAATAAGAAATCCACACTCAACACTGGAAATTTTACCACACATCTCTAGACATTATATTTCAATAGAAATATAATATTGACTAAATGTAGTCAGACACAAATATGTGCATATTAATGATCGCTTTTACAAAAAGTTCAAAATTAGGCAAAATTAATCTATGTTGACAGAATTCATAGTTGCACTTATCTTTGTGAAGATGGTGAGTACTGACTTGGAGAAAGCTCAAGAGAGGATTCATGTTTCTATTAATTTTAGATTTCTCAATCTGGGTATTATTCACTTCATGCAAACCCACACAGCTACACAGTCTTATGACATATACTCAGTTTTGTACATTTGTTTTAGTTTTGTAAATAAGATAAATTATTTCTCTCTTCTGCTCTCAACTCCCTGATATTTCCCCTCAAACTGAATAACTTTCAACAGGTAGCCATTGACCGCATTGCCTCTTCTGGCAGGTCTCAGTTCATACAACCTAGAGTCGTATTACTGACATACCAGGCAGTGACCAAACTGCCTGCATCCCTACTCCAACCCCAAAGCCCTTGCTTCTCCTTGGACATCCAAAGCAAGCAACTCCCTCCTTAGAATTCTCTTTCAAGAAGGCGCTTCTCCCAAATTGCTTCCTCATTCAGGTTGCGAATGTTACCTTATCAGAAAGGCTTTGCCTGACCATCGTATCTAAAGTAGAAATCTCCTTTACTTTTTTGTTTCTTTGCCCTTCTTTAATGTTCTTCACAGAGCTGATCACTGTGTAAAATTATATTGTATGTCTATTTGTGTATTTTTTGTCTACTCCCCTAGGGGCAGAGTCATGATATTTATTTTTCACTTTTATATTCACAGAACTTTGAATAATGTATGAGGTATTCAGTGTTGAAGAATTGAATGAATAAGTGAAATGAGCTAAAGTTCCATCTTTCATGGCTGGAATTTAATAGTCATCATCTAAAATAATATTAAAAGCACGTTATTTAACTCTGTAAAGATAACCAGAACTAAAATAAAATATGAAGAGTGTGAGATGTGGAAGTGACGGAGTAGAGAATTGTCTCTTTTCATTACAAGAATTTATGCATTATTTACTATTGAATTTAACACTTTTTTATGTTTTTTGCTTTAAAACATGAAGAAATAAAGGAAATAAAAATATAGGAAATTGGCTCTAAGTTCCATTATTTTGCTCTAGACTCTATTCTTTCGTTACTTATCTGTCATCCTTAGCTTATTAACTGCTTCTACTAGATGCTGTTGACAGTGATGTATTTACAATATTGAGCCATTTTTCAGGCTACAGTAGCCCTTTGTAACCAAATGGGATTGTTCTAAATACAAGGGGAAATCTCTGCATTAACTATGGTGGAATAAACAGTGGGGGTCCACCTGAGTACACCCATGGGTGACTGGCTGTGATGTAATGAATAACTCATACTGAGCAGGTCGGAAGGAATGGAAAGTGTGCTGAGGCTCCCCTGATCCTGAGGTCTGCACCCTGTTGTCTACGCAGAGTTCACACATCTGGGCAAGTATGCAACATCTCCATCAACACACAGGAAAGCAGAAAACAATTATCCAGTTAATGTCATGCAAAGAGTGTACTAGAGTGTAGGGAAATAAGACATTTTGTTTGATATCTTGTTAAATGTGTTATATATATGGATTTAAAGAATGCATCCTAATTTTCTTTACTTGTCATGTGTCTTTGATGGGTTGTCCTATAATGTGTGACAAGACTTTAGTATTCATTAAGGCAAAGTTCAACAGGGAAGAAAACTAAAAATATGACAGACTTACATTTCCTTAAAGGCACATGTGCTGGGATTTTTTTTTCTTTTTTACTTTTCTGTACAACCCTAATTTTCTTCAAGCAAAAACAATATAATTGTTCTGTCAAGAAAATCAAACTGATTACAGCCACATGGCGTGTCTTCTGTGAATGAAAATCAGAGAGTTGCTGTGTGCTGGGTTCAGTTTGGTGATCTTGCAAGGTGAGGGAGCTGAACTGCATCTCTGTCCCTGTCTCCTCATGAACCACTGATATTCCCTCAGCCCTTCAATAAGCAGAGGATGTACCAATTTGAAGATATTTCCCCCAGATTTTACCACGTTTGGGTTCATCTTTTCATTTAGCTATCTGTGCAAGAATCAAGTGTGTTTCCCTAAAGAGGCTTTTCCCAATCGCCCCTCTAAAATTACACATTCATTCCTTCACTTCACCATCTCAATTTGTTTGCTCCTTAGCAGCAGTTGTAATTATTTTATTGACATACATTTATGTGTTTATTCTCGCTGGGCTATGAGCTCCAGGATGGTCGGGACTACTTCTGTTGTTTCACTCGCAGCAATTCCCCACACCTAAATCAGTGTCTGGTGCGATGATGGGAAAGAATAGAAGCTGGCTGGGTGAATACATAAAGAGGTAGATTGAAAAGGAAGAACTGTAACAGTAGACATTTCCGTAGAAGCACAAATGGACTCAACAATGAGTTGCTGAATGTGGAATGATATTTTATGTTTTTAAATAATATTTCAGTTGGTAAAGTGTATTCATGTCCATTATTATCATTGGATGCTGTCAGCAGCACTGGGTAAGTGCAGAGGAAAGGCTCAGAAACATTCTGTGATTGATCCTAGGTCAACCAGCTAACAGATGACAGAGCCTGGAACCCTGGGCCTGCGTTCTCACAAACCACACTCCTTCCACTGCGCTGCAGCTGCCTCCTCAAAAAGATATTTTGTTCCTTGTCTCTACCAAAATTATTTATAATCTCTAGCACTTTGCTTCACTGCAGTAATATCAATATTTGCACAAAACAAAACCATCTGATAAATCTACCAATGCCTTGGTTTGAGAGGCAGCTTTTTTCCCCTTTTCCTATCACTGCTGCTACATGCAATGCTGTTTTGCCAAAAAGTGTCACATGGAACTAGCACCTACCCTACATCAATTGAACTTCTAGGTGTATTTAGACATTTAAAAAATTCATTTGCACTTGGATTAATTAATGTAGAGATTAACTTTTTTAATGGATGCAGTATCATTTCTCAGCAGTCTAGACATTCTCATATTCACAAGTGACAAGATCAGTAATACTCATATAAATCTGAAAGTGAATAAAATGAGCTGGGTCTGTCAGTGTCTTTTCTGAAGCAATCAAACAAAAAGCTCACCTACTTCAGTGTGACCTACACGTCCAATTCCATGGGATATTTTGAACTGTTGAGACTTATGAATGTGATGAAAACAGGAGAGATTTAGGAGTTCACTGGTAATGGTTCTCTAATAATGTGGTATGTGGATTCCTAGAAAATTACTTAATAACTAGAAAAGAGAGTTGTTTTCAGGGCCAACTTAAAGTAAATTAGAAGCTATTTCTTTATTTAAAACACACACACACACACACACACATACCATACCATTCGTCTTTTATTCAACGAAAGAAGGATCCTGACAAGAAAATCCTCATACCATATTCTCTGTTACAGTGCATGTTTTACTAAATCCTCCTTTCCTTCCAGAATTGTGAGACTTTGACAGCTAGTCACTTAACTCTGTCCAGCAGCAGCTGTGTGGATTTTGCATAATTAATTATTTATACCAAGGCAGACACAGTAATTAACATCCAGATGAATATAATATTCTGATCAGGAATACTTTGCATTTCAGCCATCCCTCAAGCAAGTAGCTGTCAAAACCGGACTGTTTGACAGAGTGGGGCCTGCCAAAAACCTCCCAGACATCTGTTCTGTAACAAAAAGAACAGATTCTCAAAGCAGTGTGTACATATATTCACTGGTTTCAGTAGGCAAGGAATAGTTGATTACCTTTTCACAAATTCCGGTCAATTTTGTCTGGTTCCAAGAACATCACTCAGCATCTCACAGAAGGGCTGAATTTTAAATGAAAAATCTATGTCTCTGTGGGTGCCAGCCTCGCAAATGCAGTCAAATAAAAAATCCTGTTCAGTTACTCTTCAGATCTGTGAATGGAAGTGTCATGACATTACTTTCATCCTTCCATGGCTAAAAAACTGATAGTCTATGAATTATTCTTAACAACCATGTAGTTCCTTGACACCAAATTATATTGCCACTTGTATAGAAAAATGGAAATACATGAACTGCATTAAAATTTGTAGATTTTTCAAGAAATAATGGGACAACATCACCAACCAGCAGCTAGACTGTGTTTATGCAGATTAACGCAGGGCTTCCAATGCAGTTCACATTGCTTCCTGGACATAGTTGGATTTGGATGCTCCCCTGATCATTTTTTCAATTCCAAGCAGAGTGGCCACTGCCAAGACATATAATTACTGCCCAGGGCTGGGGATTGTGACTAATATGACTAGATGGATTGGATTATTTATAACCCAATTAATTATTTTGATGTCAACCTGGAAATATGGATTGGGAATCAAAAGACCATGATACTAGTTTCAGTTCCATCTTTTAGGATCATTTTTACATTGGGCCAATCTCTGGACCACCGTAAGCATCAGCCTCCTCATCTGCAAAATGGGAATAGTTAATTTATCTTGTTTATAGATAATGTTTATAAAAGCTTTTAGAGAACTTTTGAGATCTAGGTTATAATATCAAATTCTGATGATAATACCAGATGTACATAAGGACATATTTTTTCTCCAGGGACACTGACACTTTTTTTTTTTTTTTTTACTTTCTAGTATCAGCTGGCTCATTTTTAAGATTGTTAGATGATTTAGCAAATAAAAATACAGGCTGGGTGTGGTGGTTCATGCCTGTAATCCCACCTTTCAGGGAGGCAGAGGCAGGAGGATAGCTTGAGCTCAGGAGTTCAAGACCTGCCTGGGCAATATAGTGAAACTTTGTTAGCAAAAAAAAAAAACAAAAAAATACAAGATGCTCAGGTAAATTTGAATTTCAGGTACAATAATTGAGTAATTTTTCAGTGTAAGTATTTCCCATGTCATATTTAGAAATAATTGTATACAATTAATTTATTGCTTATCTGAAATTCAAACTTAATTGACCAACTGTATTTAACACGTGTTTGTCCAGTATTCACACTGCTTTCTTGCTTGAATAAAATGTCACCTGACAATGCAAGGGAGACCGATGTGACTCCTCTGCCTAAACAAAATGTAAAAGACGTCATGTCTTTGCACAACCACGTATTTAGAAACACTAAGCCCTTCTTTTTCTTTTGCGTGTTTGTCACTGCACACCTCCCTCTATCTGTGTAGTTCTAACTAATGAGTGTGCGCTGGAGATGATGATATTAGGATATTAGGATGAAAAAAGGGTAGGATGGGACAGGGAAGGGGTAGGAAAGATGTTTTATCATTTATAAAAAATAGATGTACCTTTTCTTTTAATTGGGCTGATAATAACATAGTAATATTTAGCACTAATGCTTAAGAGCAAAATCTCTATGGATTACATTATATGTGATACTCCGGATTGCTCATACTCTTGCAGGTGGTAAAGCCTATCCCTACTGACCACTGCTCTTGTCCAACAATCAACTAAGGGCAAAAAGCTTAAATAAGAATGCAAAAAAAAAAAAAAAAGCCAAGAATTCCAATTTTTCCAAGGCTCTCTTACTAGCTAAAAGATATAATCCTTACAGAGATACATCTTTCTTAAAAAAATAAAAAGGGAGGGTGTATGAAAGAAACAAAACACTTTATTTAAAAGGATATGAGAATATTTATAAACTTGTGTCTAGAAGGTAAGACCAACTAAAGAGTCATTCAACTTATGGAAAGATAGACATGCTTTACAAGCCTGTTGAGCATTATTACCAGACTGAAAAGAAAAAGAGAGAGCAATAAAATGAACTTTGTGGTGATATAAGAGTGTCCCAGAGAGGTTTGCCAAGCAGGGTTTTTGAGGGAGCATCATTTCATTTAAAGAGGAAATGACTCAGTTAACTTAGATCTAATATCTGATGCCTTTATCTGCAGAACGGTCATGAGTCATATTCCAGAGAAAAAACAGTGTAAGGAATAAGCAAAATATCTCTGTCAACTGTTTATCATACTTGGGATGGGTGATTGGAACTGGCTGATAGAATGTCTTCTTAGGAAGGCTTCACCTAGGATTTATTACCTAGGGTTTATTTTCATCAGTCTGGAATGATATAAGAGCAAGTTTTTATGGTTCCTAAGACCCAACACCCTCTGGTGATGCTCCTGGGGGTGTGTGATGATAGAAAAAAATCAGAAAGCTAGAGAAAATCTTAATTTTAATCCTAGCTCATACTCTATAACTTATGCACATTCTTTCATCCTTTTGGATCTGCATTTCCTTCTTCTATAAAAATGAGGCCATTTACAAAAGTTTTCCTGGTTCATTGCCGCTTGGTAGCTCCAAACTTCTCCTTCAGGCTATGTAATTCACATTTGTAATAATTATCCTATTCCAGAGCCTAAATCCAACTGTGGACCTCAGAGAAGGGAGCAAGGATGCCTTATGGAGAACACTGCATCCTGCCCAATATGAGGAAGGCAATTTCTAACCACAAAGGAGCCAAAGGAGAGTGGGCTCCCTGGTGAAATGTTTGCCCAGGTGCTCATGCAGGTTTTAGTTGACCACTTACCAGGGATGCTATGGAGAAGGTAGGAGCAGTTGACCTAGAAAAACCTTATGTTCTTTTCCAAATCTTAGAGCTGAGACGCTACCAAAACTCTTTGATTGGTGGCTGCTTCTAGTCTTCGAAGCAAGTTTTTGGTTTGTCTTCTTTGACCAAGCCCTTCCCCTAACCTGCACTTAACAATAATTGTTCTATAATTCCAGACTCCTTGTTACTCAATTTCCTATTGCTGAAATATTTGTTAGTGAGAACTGGCCTCTCTTAGCTCAAGGCCTCACTATAGTTAATGCTTGGTCCAGTCGAAAAACCCAGATGAATCCGCTGTCCATGTTTCCACATTTGGTTTGTGTCAAGGTTACTAAAACCCAGGCAAACAAAACCAAGGACTAAACTGTTTGAATATGTAAACTTAACTCCTGTGAGCTCTTCATAACTCCGAACTTGTCTATTTTATTCTCATGTGAATACAGATCTCAGTCTTAAACTCCCAGTGCTTTGGTCCCAGTGCACACACCTCCCAAAACCCTTCAACGCAGGTGTCTCTTTCTTCTAAACTGATCCCTGCCATACCAGGTGAATTTGTGAGCAAACGCACTCTGTCCTGCTGCTGAGCTAGCAATTTTTGCTACTGCTAAGTGCTCCTCTTTATGACTTTATCCTTTTCCCTTAGTGAATTCACTTTATTGTTGAAATTATATACTCCATACCTTTTTTTAAGTAAATGTATTTTTCCAGACTGGAGAAATGCTTTTTAGCTGTTTGTAGTCAATCAAGTGTAAAACAATGGATTTCAACCACTAAAAATAACACTCAAGTGTTTTCCTTCATTGGCGTGACATTCTTATAAACTATTTTAAGAATCCCTGACAAGGTGAACAGCCATCCATGAGGCATGCACAGTGTGTAGAAACCACAGAGATAATTAAGTGGGAATGAAAGAGTTATGAATTTCTGAATCTCTCATCTGGTGTGTTCACAGAGCATTGCTTTCCATACTAATTTAGGGATATAATCTACTAAGCGCACTTCGGAAACTAAAACCTGTGATTTGGGAAACATGTGACTAATCTTCTCACATGCAAATAAACACATGTGCAGCACTGGGTACTGTGTCTGGCAGCATCGGGAGCCTGTCTGTGGAGTGCCTCGAAGCATTATGCATTGTTACGCTGTTTCTGCAGGAAAAACGTCTCTGTTTGCTGAGTCTCGGGTCTGTTTGGTGTGGAAATGTAGGTCAAATATGCACCTCTGACCTTTACTAATGGGACACTTTTGGGCTTCTTGGTGAATTGATTGCACAGTTTTGTCATTCCCACCTCACCTACCTGATAAAAGAGCTGCTGATTCCTAGGAATCATAGTTTGTTAGTTGCTTTGAACAATTATTCAACTCAACACAAATTTAGGAGCTTGCAAAATTTTCACTGATATTTCACCTGAGTATACTCAGTAAAGTACTCACAAGTTGGTTCATATCTGTGTACTTTGTCCTCTTCACAAATTTAGGATTTTGAAGGCTAGCTTTCTTTCTTCCTAGTTCTGCCTGCTCATGGTGCACTGAATGATGCTTGGCAAACAGTAATTCTCTAGAAAATGCTAAATCAGTGAAGATAAAATGTCTTGCTTGTATAATGCTGTGCAGTCTGGGCTAGTCAATATGTTTTCTTTACACTCATCATGATATATTTCAAATGCATTAGTATATTAACCTATTTGGAATATATCAAATAATTTGGAATACACAATCTGAGCCTGAATATTTAAAGAGCTTAGAGCATGGGCTCTGTTAACACACAAGAAGCAAAAAATTTGTTTCAGGAGAGAGAAAGAAAAAGAGCGAGAGATTGTTTCAATCTTGATACTCAAAAAAGGGAATAGGACAAAAATTTGTAAATACACACACACACACACATATATACATATAGAGAGAGAGAGATTACATCATTCAGTAGGCAAATAAAGTAATACAATGCTAATTATTTTTCATGTGTTACCTCATTTAATTTCCTCTAACCAGTTTGAAAGAGAAACTGAGGCTCAGATAAGTTGTGCAGCATGCCCAAGTTTGAACAGTGGATGAATGCATCCAAGATTGAAATGATGGAGTGATTCTAATGTTTATTTACTTCCCAGGTAGTAAAACTGCATTTGGACCTATTGACATCCAAATTGGGCAGTGTTGTACAAACAAGACATTTCATCATTTATTGACTTACTCAAAAGAGTTTTCTAAGGGCTTACTATTTGCCAGGCATCTTTCAGTGAACCATGGGTATGAAAAACCAGAGAGAAAGGAAGCTGGCCCTCAAGAGTCTGCATTTGTGAAGAGGACAAAATGCAGAGATAATTAACAGTGTGTGGGGTTGTTAACTAGTGACCACACTTAGTGTTCTCAGATGAAAGATCAACTTCAAAAATTTATCAGGTGCCTTTATTTCATTGTGCCAAATTACAAATTTATTTAACATGTTATCTTTCTATCCAGATCAACAAAATCAACCAACAGTTTTATGAAATTAGCAGAAAGCATTCAAGGGATTCAGAGGAGCTAAAGAGCTACTAATTTCTGGTCTACTGGAACACACTTTGAGTACAACATAGGTCAATTGCAAGGACTCTTTCCACACATGCTTTTGTCTATGAAGGCACAGTACTGGGTGCTGGGTAGATACCTCTGTGTGGTTCCTGCCCTCAAGACAAATACTGTCCTGAATGGTGTCTCTGGTCTGAGAAGGCCAAGCATAAGTCTCAGTGATTTAATGTATCTCAAGAAATGATACTTCTTAATTTCATGTTTTTATTTTAATAGTACTCTCAAAAATAAAAAATATTTCTGGGATCATCTCAAAAATCAGAGCGTATCAAAGTGCCATCACTGCACTTTTGTTCCCAGGGTCGCTTTGCATTTGTCATCAGCCTGGGGCCACATTCAATAGCATCAACTACTGAGAAGAGAGAGAATTTTCAAGGCATACTTATCCAGAGTCCAGAACTTCTTCAAAGACTTAAAATATATAAACTAATTTAATTCTCACAATAATCCTAGAACAGTCTGACTATTATTATCATTTTACAGATTAGAAAGCTAAGGCACAAGCTAGTATGTGCCAAACTGAGGAATGGAACCTTTGAATGTGGCTGTAGAACTCACAGTCTTGACCTGAGACTCACTAGAAAGGAAAAATATGGTGAAGAAGGAGGTGTCTCAAGACACATATGGGTATAAATATGTCTGTGTTATATAGTTACTGTATTTGTCCATTTTCACACTGCTGTAAAAAAGTACCTGGGACTGGGTAATTTATAAAGAAAAGAGGTTTAATTAACTCACAGTCCCACATGATTGGGGAAGCCTCAGGAAACTTACCATCATGGCAGAAGGCAAACGGAAAGCAAGGCAAGTCTTACATGGTGGCAGGAGAGAGAAAGGGCAAGTGGGGGAAGTACCACACTTTTAAGCTATCAGATCTCTTGAGAACACACTCATTATAATGAGAACAGCATGGGGTAATCTGCCTCCATGATCCAATTACTTCCCACCAAGTCCCTCCCCTGACCTGGGGGTTACAATTTGACATGAAATTAGGGTGGGAGCACAAAGTGAAGCCATTTCATTCCATCCCTGGAACCTCCCATATCTCATGTCCTTCTCAAATTTCAAAACCAATCATGCCTTCCCAACAGTCCCCCAAAGACTTAACTCATTCCCTCATTAACTCAAAAGTCCAAGTTCAAAGTCTCATCTGAGACAAGTCTCTTCCACCTATGAGCCTGTAAAATCAAAAACACATTAGTTACTTCCAAGATGCAATGGAGGTACAGGCATTGGGCAAATGTTCCCATTGCAAAAGGGAGAAATTAGCCAAAATCAAGGGCTAATTGACCAAAACCAAGCCCCATGCAAGTCCAAAACCCAGCAAGGCAGTCATTAAAATGTAAAGCTCCAAAATTATCTTCTTTGACTCCATGTCTCACATCCAGGGCACACTGATGCAAGAGGTGGGCTCTCAACACCTTGGGCAGCTCTGTCCCTGTGACTCTGAAGGATATAGCCCCTCCACCTGCTTTCATGGGCTGCTATTGAGTGCCCGCAGCTTTTCTAGCCACATGGTGCTAGCTGTTGGTGAATCTAACATTTTGGGGTCTGGAGGATGGTGGCTCTCTTCTCATAGCTTCACTAGGCAATGTCCCAGTTGAGGACACTGTGGGGACACTGTGTGGGGGCTCCAACCTTAGATTTCCCTCTGCAATGCCCTAGTAGAGGTTCTTCATGAGGGCTCCACCTTTCTAGCAAACTTCTCCCTGGATATCCAGGGGTTTCCATGAATCCTCTGAAATCTAGATGAAGGTTCCCAAACCTCAATTATTGACTTCTGCATACCCACAGACCCAACACCACATGGAAGCTGCCAAAGCCTGGGGCTTACAATTTCTGAAGCCATGGCCTGGAGCTATACTTTGGCCCCTTTTGGCCATGGCTGGAACTAGAGAAGCTGGGATACAGGGTGCCATGTCTCGAGGCTGTACAGAGCAATGAGGCCCTGAGTCTGGCCCATGAAGCCTTTTTTTACTCCTAGGCCTCCAGGCCTGTGATGGGAGGATTTGCTGTGAAGGTCTCTGACATGCCCTGGATACATTTTCCCCATTGTCTTGGCTATTAACATTTTACTTCTCTTCACTTATGCAAATTTCTACAGAGGTTTGAATTTCTCCCCAGAAAGTGGGTTTTCCTTTTCTACCACATGGTCAGGCTGCAAATGTTCTGAACTTTTATGCTCTGCTTTCCTTTTAAACAAAAGTTCTAATTTTAAACCATTGCTTTGTAAATGCATATGGCTGTACACTGTTAGGAGCAACCAAGCTGATTCCTGAATGCTTTGCTGGTTAGAACTTTCTCTAAGTCTCTAGGAAGTACCAAACTTTCCCACATCTTCCTGTCTTCCTCTGAGCCCTCCAAACTCTTCCAACCTCTGCCTGTTACCCAGTTCCAAAGTAGTTTCCACATTTTCAGGTATTTTTGTAGGAATGCCCCAGTTTCCTGGTACCAATTTTCTGTATTAATCCATTTTCACACTGCAATAAAGAACTACCTGGCCGGGCGCGGTGGCTCAAGCCTGTAATCCCAGCACTTTGGGAGGCCCAGACGGGCGGATCACGAGGTCAGGAGATCGAGACCATCCTGGCTAACACGGTGAAACCCCGTCTCTACTAAAATATACAAAAAATTAGCCGGGCGAGATGGCGGGCGCCTGTAGTCCCAGCTACTCGGGAGGCTGAGGCGAGAGAATGGCGTAAACCCGGGAGGCGGAGCTTGCAGTGAGCTGAGATCCGGCCACTGCACTCCAGCCTGGGCGACAGAGCGAGACTCCGTCTCAAAAAAAAAAAAAAAGAACTACCTGAGACTGGGTAATTTATAAAGAAAAGAGATTTAATTGACTGATAGTTCCACATATCTGGGGAGGCCTCAGGAAACTTACAATTGTGACAGAAGGTAAAGGGGAAGCAAGGCTCATCTTACATGGTTGCAGGAAAGACAGCATAAGGGGGGAAGTGCCACAGTTTTAAACCCCCAGGCCTCATGAGAACTCTCATTCACTATTATGAGTATAGCATAGAGGAAATCTACCCCCATGACCCAATCACCTTCCACTAGGTCCTGCCCCTGATATGTGGGGATTACGATTTGACATGAGATTTGTGTGGGGACACAACCAAACCATATCAGACAATAAAGATGGCTTATCATTCAAGTATCTGTGAAAGTAATTCATATGATATGATTAAAATAAAGAAATTTGATTATTTCAATAGTTGCAGAACAAAAACTTGGTAAATGTAAACACCCATTTAAGTTCACTTTAATTCTTTGCAAATCAAGAATAAAGACAACATCATTAACTTGGCAAAATGTAGATACCAAAAATCTATAATAGACATTGTTATTCATCCTGAAATATTAGAATAGTTAACGTCAAAAGCAGGAACAAAGCAAGTGTATGTATTACCATGCTTCCATTCAACACTGCGCTGGTGGTTCTCACCAACGCAGTAAGTCAAGAAAATAGTAAGTCAAAATATAAGGAAGATAATATTCTGAAAGAGAAAATCAAAATGATACCACAGACAAATTATTAAATTTAATAAAATGATTTAGTACATCGGAAGTCACAAATTCAATATATGTTAGACAGGATTCAATCAGGGAAAGAGAATCTGTTCTGGTATCTAAAACAGAAAATGGTTTAATTCAAGAAATTGGAGGCTGTGTTAGTGTCCAGCTGCTGCTATAAAAAATTGTGACAAACTAGGTGGCTTAATACAGTTAATATTTATTCTCTTGCAGTTTGGAGGCTGTATGTCCACAATCAAGGTGTCAGCAGGGCCACATTCTCTCTCAAGGCCTATGAGAGAATCCCATCATGCCTACTCCAGGGTCCAGTGGTTACCAGCCAGTCTTGGAATTCAAAGGCTTCTGGCTGCATCACTCCAACCTCCACCTCTGTCTTCACAAGAACTTCTTTCCTGTGTATCTCTGTCCTATACTATATTTCTTCTCTTCTCAGAAGCTAGCTGCATCCTTCTGCCCTTCAGCCCTGTCTTCACAAGGTCTTGTTTACTGTGTGTCTCCATCCATCACTATATTTCTTCTCTTCTTCTCAGAAGGTAGCTGCATCACTCCACCCTCCACCTCTGTCCTCACAAGGCCTTCTTTCCGTCGTATCTCTATCACTGTACTTCTTCTCTTCTTCTCAGAAACACAGCAGTCATAGTGGATCTGTGCACTCCCATGCTTCAGCATGCCCTATTCATAATTAAGCACATCAGAAAAGACCCTATATCCAAAGAAGGTTTCATTCACAGGTATCAGGGATTAGGACTTCAATATATCTTTTTTGCATACATAGTTTAGCCAACAACAGAAGCTTCTGAAGTCTTTTAAGGGCCGGGGAACAGAGAATAGAGAAGTCACTGCAGTTTATGGAACCCAGAAAATGATGCTGATAATCTTGGCCACATGAGGCATCAAAGCCGGTGAATTTCTGGTAGATACCCAGATGCCCACAGATAAAGACTGCACTGCCTGTGGCTTCCGGGGGAGCAAGCGATGCATTGCTTCCCTTAGACTCAGATGACTCACTCAGGCACGCAGGCTAAGCCAGTGAGCTGGCAAGGCATCCTGGGAGCTGGCAAGGCATCCTGGGAGCTGGCAAGGCATCCTGGGAGGCAAGACATCTAGCTTTCCAGTCTCTGCAATAACCTAGAATGCTTGGGATGAAGATGAGCATCAGTGGACAATATTAAACACAATTTACACACTCAACTGAATTTCTACTTATAAGAAACAGACAGAAAAATAAATTTAAAGATTAAAAATGGCATTTGTAATAGCAATCTACATGAAACCTGAAAATAATTCTAACAGAATCTATGTAGTAAACTTGTGGAGAAAATGTAAGAATGTATTAAAATTCAAAGATGTATTGAATTGAAAGATAATTACTCTTCTTAGAAGATGTGTTGATTCTTATGTTCACAGAAGCAATGTTTCTAGTAAAAAAATTGAACATCAACTACATGTCTAATAAAAAGAGAAGTAATAAATTATAATATATTTACAAAATTAAGTATTATACAAAGGTGAAAATAATGAATTACAGCCATATGTAGCAAAAATATTGAATCTTAGAATCCTCATATTGGGTGGGAAAAAACAAATTGTGGAATAGTCCATATAGCATCATAACACTTTTTAACGTTCGAAAACAAGTAGAAAGGAGCAAGATATTATTTAATAAAATATGAATGAATATGAATATGTAGCACAACTATTTTTATAAGACAAAAGAATGATTAACATAAAATTGAGGCTAGTCAAGTTTTGCAAGAGAAAGTGGGCGAAGAGACAGATATAAGAGGCCCCCTTGGTGCTACTGGCTGTCTTCTGGGTCTTAGCTGGGTTGGTAAGGTCAAGAGTATTCATCTTATTAATGCACATTATAAATTATAGATATATGCTACACAAATTTCTTTTCTTTTTTTTTTTTGATGGAGTCTCGCTCTGTCACCCAGGCTGGAGTGCAGTGGTACAATCTCAGCTCACTGCAAGCTCTGCCTCCCGGGTTCACGCCATTCTCCTGCCTCAGCCTCCCGAGTAGCTGGGACTACAGGCGACCGCCACCATGCATGGCTAATTTTTTGTATTTTTAGTAGAGACGGGATTTCACCATGTTAGCCAGGATGGTCTCGATCTCCTGACCTTGTGATCCACCCTCCTCGGCCTCCCAAAGTGCTGGGATTACAGGTGTGAGCCACCATGCCCAGCCACACTACACATATTTCTTTGAAGCCTTCAACTATTCAATAGTATATATTTTTATGAAATGAAAAAATTAATAAGTGAATGAATAAAAATGAAAGTTATAATATTTTCCTCCACATGACGATGGGTCAAAGTACCCCACTTAAGAGAACATTTCTCTAGGAATTTTGATTTCAGTCATGGAAATAAGAGATAGTATGAAAATGACTAGATTCAGTCTAGCTGAAGAGGTACATGAGCAGGACAAATATCAAAGTTTTATCCTAGAATAACAGAAAAAGAAAATAAAAGAAAGGAGCAGATAGATCATGCAATTTAACTGTAGATAGATCATGCAATTTAACTGCTCGTATTCATCCAGCAAGGTAATAATTAAATGCATGCCTGTTCTTAGAAGCAGGGCCTTTCCTCACTTTCACATTCAGTCATATTAACCAGAGCTTGAAATCTCTAAAAGTTTTTTTATTAAATGTGTAAATAATTCTAAAAATGGTATCTTAATTACTATTTTATTAAATGTTGTATAAATGTATTCAAGTTAACAACAAATGAACTTCGAATCACAACACTGATTTGCTTATTTCCTTATCATGTCAACATCCGTTAGTCACCAAATCTGTATCAGGCATCTTATTAGTGAGGGGCTTATTTAAAGAAAAAATAGTGTTAACCATTGCAAATATCTGAGTCAAGTAGAGCAGCCAGATAAATATAAATAACTAGTAATTCAGACTGGAATATAAGACTGATGTGTACCTAGATAATCCCTCTGAGAGGGGTATGTACCTAGAAAAGGCCACATATACACCAAAGATGTGACCACTCACTGGATCAAAAGAAGGGAGGGAACACTCCAGGGTAAAGGTGGTGTTGAAGCAGAATGTTGAAGGAAGGGCATGACTTTTTCCAGTAGAGAGAAGGGGAAAGAGAATGGCATCTGAGTGAAGCCAAATAACTGAAAGTGGCAATGATAGATTTACAACATTTTAAGAAATATTAAATATGTAGAAAATGTAGAACAAATGAGGATGTGTCCCCAGATGGCCTTGTAAAAGGCAAAAGGGTATAAACTAGATTGTGATGGTTCTTGACATTATTTAAATTGCTGAGATTATATCAAACAAAGCAGTGTGAAGCCCCAGGGCACCTGAGCAGATAGATCACAGTATCATACATGTTTACCTAATGGCATCATACATGTTTTTACCTAACGGCATCATACATGTTTACCTAACAACAAAAGTCACTACCCATAGAAGGGAGATAAACCATAGAAGGAAGAAACTAAGGCAGGGAAGCAATTTATTGCAACAATCCATGGAGATTAAGATTTGACTATGAGAAATGAGCAGCAGAAGTCATCTGACAGAAGGAAGGGGGTCATTTGACGTTAGAATGTGTGAACCAGCTGGGGTGAGAAAACGGGAAACATCGCACCTGGTCTCAGAGTTTGCAGCTGCAAGGAGTTGCTGCTCTTCAGTGCACAGGTCCCTTCCCAGGGAAGCCAACTCTGAGACAGACTTGTGCGTGCAAGAAGCTTACCGTGGGTGCACTTGGGATCCACACCGGCAGAGGAGGGAGTGACAAAGGTAGGAGTGGATCTTCCAAAAATGTGATGGTGGCCTTCCAAAAATGTCCTACAGGGAGCACTGGAGTTAAGATGGCCCTGCAGAATTTGTCCTATGATAAGACAAGGGCTCCAGACCTTATGGTCCTGTCTCAGCCATCCGCTGGATGGCAGTTGCTCTGAGTATTGGTGTGTATGTGTATGTATGTGTGTACACACACTTAGAAATATAAAAGTAGTTACTGCATCCATGTAAAAAGAGCTGAGAGCTTTTTTCCCTATAGATAACAGAAAATACCTCTCAGACATTAAAAACTAAATGGTGAAATAAAATATCAATAGAAAGAATGGATGATAAAATTGATAACATCTCCTAGAAAGCATATCATTATAAGCAATAGAAAAAATAATATAATAAAATTAAAACATTAGTTCAGGGTATTCAAAGGATGAGAGAGAAGAAGATAACAGAAATATGAAAGGGAATAAATAGAGAAAAATAAAAATAAAATTTTACAAAAATGAAGAGCAAAAATTTCCAGATTGACAGCTGCCCCTTATTTTTCAGCACAGCTGAAGGAAAGGATCACATAGCCAAGGAAGGGACATCACCATGAAATTTCAGAACCCAGGGGAAAATGTAACATCTTAAATTCTCCCTGACAGTAAAGGAAAACAGAAGAGAGAGGATTTTGGATGAGAATAGCTTCAGGCTTCCACAACACCACCACTAAAAGTTAGGTATTGCTTTCAAAAAGCATGAGAAATAATGATTTTCAATCTACATTTTTATCCCATTCAAAATACTAATGAAATATGAGAATTAAGAATTTTTCTTCAGATTCATAGCCTTTCAAGAATTGTATGTTTCATGCTGAAAGAAGATATACTCCACCAAAATGAGAAAATATACCCAAGAGACACATGAGATAAATTAGATAATATAACACAAAATACAGATATTGCCTAGAAAAGAAGATAGAACCCCAAGTTGCTAGTGTTCTCTTCCATTTACTGTTGCCATAAAGGAATGACAGGCTGGGTAATTTGTCAAGAAAAGAGATTTCTTTGACTTGGGGTTCTGCAGGCTGGAAGACTGGATATCTGCATCTGATGAGGGTGGGCCTCAGGCTGCTTCCACTCACAGCGGAAAGCGAAGGGGAGCTGGTGTAGGCAGACACGACTCAGCTAAAGAGGACCAAGAGAGCAGAGGCGAGGAGCAGGCTCTTTTGAACAATCAGCTTTATGGGAAGTGACAGAGTGAGAACGCACTCACTACAGCGAAGACAGCCAGCACTATAAGGAAGCTGCCCCATGACCGAAACACCTCCCATTAAACTCCTCAAACACTGGGAATCAAATTTCAACATGAGTTTTAGGAGAACAAAGATGCAAACCATAGTCCACAGTGGAGACAAATCCATAGACCACAGCAGCTCAGCAGACCTATGAGAAGCTGTCTTAAGGCTAACATGAGGTCAGTGGCACATTTGACGCATTTGAGCATAGTAAGAGAAGATTTATAGTTCTGGCACTCAATTTGTGGTTAAATTAAATCATAGCTAACAACAACAACAACAACAACAACAACAACACCTAGACAAAAATCTAACTAAATAAACAAGATGATTACTGGCTTCCAGTAACAAAAAATATATAAGAAAGAAAATAATACTTTAATACACTTAATGTCCAACCTGTGAATAATGTTTAAATAGTAAAGTAGCATAAAAATTATTGATTTAAAAAAATGTGGCATATTAGGCTAATGAAAGGGGAAATGGGGGTGAGGATACAAAACTCCTAAGTTCTATAATAGGAAGTTAGAAAATAAGAGTAGAACTATGATTCTGCTGAGAAAAAAGATCAGAGACTTTTTTTTAAATTGTAAACCTATAATTAACTATGTGTGTATACGCAAAAGAATTGTTGTAAGCTCAGAAGAGTTCTGCTAAAGTATAAATTTGAGAATGTTCAAGACATAGGGAATAGCTGAGGCTTTGGATATGGATGAAATAACTAGAATAATTACAAAGAGTAGGGAGATAGGAGGATATGACTAAGAACAGAAACCAGGTGCAAGGGGCTACACGGTGCAACACCCACCCACCCCCAACTGCATCCATGTCCTGGTCCCCAGAACTTGTGAATGTTACCTTGTAGGTAAATGATATGATTTGACTTAGGGTCTTGAAAGGAGGACTTCATTCATCCTAGATTATCCAGGTAGGCCCTAAATGTCATTTCACCTGTCCTATAAGAGACAGGCAGAGGAGGTGTTGAGACAGATGCACAGAGACAGAGCCAAGCGAGATGCCACCGTGAGCCAAGGAATGCCGACCCCTGCAGAAGTTTGAAGAGGAAGGAAACGGATTCTTCCTCAGAACCGCCAGAGGGAGTGCAGCCTCCCTAGCACCTTAACTTTGGACTTCTCATCTCCAGAACCCTGAGATATAAATTTATCTTGTTTTTAGCCACGAAGTTTGAGGAAATGTGTTACAGCGGCCACAGGAAACTTCATAATACACCAAGGAGCCCTTGAAGAGCTTCCTTTTTTTTTTTTTTTTTTTTTTAGTTCAGGCCAAGAGATGGAAAACGAGGCCCAGGAAAAGAGCTTGAATTGAGACCTTCGGGGAGTTATTGATGACCTCAGTGGACACTGACACTTTAGACTGACAGATGAAAGTGAGTTGAGCTTGGATGTGAGGTGAAAATAGGAGACAGTGATCCCAAATTACTGCTAATTTTTAAAATCAGATGTAAAGAGGATAGAAGTAGGATAAAAAATGGAGTGGGGGAGATTTTCCACCCTGTATGCTGAAGTCAGAATGAAAAATTGAAAAACTGTTCAATAACCCCACAATGGGAGGAATGCAGGGTGGGACGTGAGAGTGTGGGTGTGAGAAAACTTGGATTTGAACGCTGGCTCTTCCATCTGCCTGCTTAAGGACTGTTTTTGCCACTTGACTCTAGCTCTGGAATCCTCTGTGCCCTCATCTGTGTATTGAGGATAATAACAGCTACCCACAGGGTTATTAAATTTTCTAAATCAAATGATGTATCCAATGTGCTTGGCGGGTTTCTCACTACATGGTGAGTCCTTGTCGTTGTAAGACTTAATTTTCTTGCATCTTTGTAATCATTTTCCTTGTTACTAGTTTTATGTCTGAATAAGAATGCAGAGATACCCTATAAAAATACACATTAACTGCAAAAGACTCTGACCAAGGCACTGTACATTATAAATGATGTGTTTCCCCAAGTTGGTAAAACCATCTAATAACCCAATGAAGGTAACTGACAGATTTAAATGGAGAAGTTCATTATAACGTAGTCCTGGCAGTCCACTAACCATCTTCAGTAGAAATCTCAAAATAAAGTGGAACATGTGCTTTCTCCTTGAGGAAACAAAGAATAAAATGCATTTTTATTTTGTTGGGGAACTGGATACCTCTATTTCTTAATGAACATATGTGCCAAAAAGGACCAATGACTTTTTGTAGAGCCAAAGCTTTGCCACACCCCAGATTTCTGTGATGGGTATATGATTTCTCTCTCTGTAACTTTCCTAAGTTATACACATTTTTTTTAAGACAAGGTCTCACTCTGCTGCCCATGCTGGAGTGCAGTGGTGCAATCATGGCTCACTCACTGCAGCTTCCAACTCCAGGTTCAAGCTATTCTCCCACCTCAGCCTCCTGAGTATCTGGGACTACAGGCAAGCACTGCCACACCACGCTAATTTTTGTATTTTTTATAGAGACGGAGTCTCCCTATGATTCCCAGGCTAGTTTAAAGCCCTAGACTCAAGTGATCTGCCTGCCTTGGCCTCCCAAAGTGCTGGGATTACAGGTGTGAGCCACTGTGCCAAGCACAAGTTTTATATATTTTTTTGTCTCAGGCAAGAGAAGCCAAAAAGGAAGACTGAAATATCTAAGTACCTGAAAGAGATTAATAAGAATAAATCTGTTTCTCTTATTGGTAATTCAACATGTAAGATACATTCGGAGGTAGATTTCAACATTAAACACATAAATACATATTAATGTTCTTTTCTGAACTCCTTTGAATTTTTAGCCTGGGTAAAAGAAACGTTCGAGAAGGCATGACAAGGTGTTCAGATACCTAATGGGCTGTCACATAGGAGATGGATTGCATGTGTATGCATAGGTCAAGGCAGCAGAACCAGAAAGGATTGGAAGAAAGTTCTCCAAATGAAGAGAGAAGTAACTTTATATGCTCTTACGGATTTCTGGGTAGACACAGGACGTGACGGGCCTCCCAACACTGGAATACATTTTGTCTTATAATAGCCAGTTTCTTTAAGCTGCCTTAGACACTAACTCAATTAAGCAAAAATGTTAATTTGATCATTCATAGAATTATAGGGTAATCTGTGTACTCACAGAAAATCTAAGGATACATAGACTTCAAATATAGCTGGATCCAGGAGCTCAAATATGCCCAGCCTGGAAAAGAGTGACGCATCTCTAGACCACACAGACAGACAAAGAACGCTGTGGCTCCCTAAGGGCTGCTGTGAAAACCGTGAGGATATCCCATAAACTACTGAAGAGCAGCTGTGTCAGGCCCACAACTTGACTGAGCACAGTCATCATCTGGGATGACTGTGACAGACGGAAATATCAGAGTTCCAGCCTCAGGCATTCCAATTCAGTGGCCTTGGAATCACACCAGAGAAGCTGCACTTTTACCAACTATCCTTTCTTGTCTTATAGGACTGTTTGAGTAATAAGTAATTTATAGGAGCCTACTCTTAATTGTTGTAGAAATGTTAATAATCATTCATCAAATATATAGTAAATTTGCCAGAGTTAACTGTAAGTAAATTTGCCAAAATCATGGAAATAATTAGTGTGAAAGCTAGAAGGCTTCAAGTCAGAGTTCTTTCCACACACTGTGTTATACTGTGTTCTCACACAGCATGTATATATGTGTATATCCAAGTTGTGTGTATGTGTGTATATGTGTGTGTGTGTGTGTGTGTGTATACATGCATGTGTCTGTATATAAAATAAAACAATGGTAGGCTAAGCCATAACATATCACTAATTCCATTTAACGTAAATGGTCTAAATGCACCAGTAAAAATAAAGAGATTGACACACAGGATTTTAAAATGATCCTAATGCATGACGTTTATAGTAAATTCACTTTAGATATAATGACATAGGCAGGTAAAAGTTGAACAGATTTTAAAAATCATGCAAACATTAGTCAAAAAATGCAGATGTGGCTACATTAATATCAGATGCAGTAGATTTCAAAGCAAGGAAAATTACCGGAGACCAAAAAGTACATTATGTAATGATAAAAGAATCAATCTACTGAAAAGGCAGTGGTCCCAAATGTCTATGCATCAAATAACAAGGCTGCAAAAGATATGCACCAAAAAATGATAGAGCTAAAAGGAGAAAAAAAAACCACAACAATAGTTGCAATCTTTAACACTCCTCTGTAAGCAATTGATGGAACAACTAGACTGAAAATCAACAAAGATATAGAAGAATTTAACATCATCCAACCACCAGATTCCACAGGGAAAAAACTAATATTTACTCAGGATTTAACTAAAAACCTTTCTTTTAGACTTAGTCACCAGTTGAAATAGCTAAGCCAGAAGGACATGGGGCTAAAGACCAAGTTATAAGTATAGAATATTTTTCTTCTTAGGCCAGTCCCATTGTCCTAACTTGGGTTATGTGCTTAGTCACAGATCTTTGCTGCAAAGAGTAGAAGCCTACTCTGAATGATTTAGTCAGAGGAATTTAGTAGAAGGCATTGGGTGAGCAAGAGAATTAGGCTCTGGGTAAGTCTGCTTCTTACTCTGTTGAATATTTATACAATGGCCATCATGTCAAAATTCCAATGCAGAAACTAGACTGCTGAGGAAACAGAGGAAGCCCCACCAGCAAGCTGCAAGTGTACTCTTTACAGCTCCACAGTTGCATCTAGAATGCAATTTTGCTAAAACCGCCCCAAAGAGAACTGTCCGTGGTCCCAGCGTCTTGGGTCCCACACCCATACACATCTCTCTCCTTTGTGGGTGCGTCTCACGCCCAGAGCATCAATCCAGGCCAATGCCCCTGCCTCAAGGGGTCCTGGGCAAGGAGGCCTGGCCTGGCATTTTCTGTGTCATTATTAGCAGGATCAGCTCTGCTTTTCATCAAGATGCATAAGGTGGCAAATTCACAAACATGGGAAAGCTTCAGGTACAGGTAGCAAAGCAGAGCAATAAATGCCCATCCCAGGCCTTCTTTTTTCCTTAAATCTTGAAGGTGACCTTTTTCTAGCAGCATCTCAATTCTTCTTGAAAGCAGACAACCTGAGTTTCAACGTGGAACGGTTGCAAAAATAAGAGACCTATTTCCACTATTTCCAAAAGCCATTTGAATATGACTCAAAAATGCTTACATGCAACAAATAAATAAACAGCATTTTGTTGGTTTGCTTTATTTCATATTCTTTACTAAGAGAATATCTATTTGACATGGTTTGTGAACATATCCTATTCAGGAATTATGACTTCATAGGTATGTTTGATCACAAAAAAAGAAAGAGAAACTTTGAATTATTATTTAACATAAAGAGACTGCCTAGCAGGGGAAGTGTTCTTGTGTTCCTGGGCTCCTGTGTTAAAATATCAGGCCCACGGCAAGTTATTCACTGAATAAATAAATGTGTCTTTATAATTATGGAAAATTCAAACGCCATTAACTGTAGGACAAGGTGAAGAATCGCTCCTTACCGGGGGGTTGGCAGCAGGTTAATCAGTTCTGATGAGGAAGCCTGTTTAGTGTCTTGGAATTTCAGACTCAGTGTCCATTCTGCTTTCAAGTAATTACCATAGCTGCAAGAGAAGAGCATGTGTATTACTCTTCCTCTCCCCACCAAGGACACCAGTGACCTGAGGAGGTATCTTGACTTAGCTTTACTGCAGAATTCGAAAGGAGGCACATCAAGGTCTCACCAATTCTTTTGTAAAAATGCCTTTTTGCCTTTCCCTAAAAAGATGGGGTGGGATGGAGGCACCCTGGCATAGGCATGCTCAGAATTCCCGGGGCCATGTGTCAGCTCGCCCTTCCCACTGTCCTCCAGTGGATATCAGGAGGAACAGTGTCTTATCTCATGTTTTTGCCCCTTGGGAAGAAAGTCATGCATGAGAGAAGGCGAGGGACCTGAGGGTGAGGGAGCTGGAGGCATGAGAAGAATAGGACGTATTTTCCTGCCCCTATTAGTGTATTAAGAGGCTGTTCATTCTTAACTGTAAGAACTAGAGCACGGATTTACTAATCTGCTATTTCATCACCTCAAACTATCTTGAGGTATTTCTAATAGCATGACTTTTAACTGCATATTTTCCCAAAAAGAAAATGTAATTTGTTTTAAAGAAGATGTATACTCAAATGACTATCTGAAGGGAAAGGGGTTTGTTCCAGGACAATGGAATAATAGTATTTAGCATAACTCTTTGCTACCAAGAAGAGCTTTGAATACCAAAACATGCGGATGAACTGTGATATACAAAGCTCTTTAGGAAGGGAAGAGAAGTCAGAGAGAGGGAAATAAATAAATCACATTTGGAAAGCATCTGCCTTAGACCACACACAGGAATTGCTTGTTTTCACTCTCACTATAACTCTAAGAAGTAAGCGTTTCCAAAGCAGTAAGTGGAGAGAGGCTATGACCAGGATTTATCTATCATCTATCTAGCTGTCATGTTGGTGCAGAAGTAATTGAAGTTTTTGCCATGACTTTCCATGGCAGCTATCAATATCTATTTATCTATCTGTCTATCTATCTATCTATTATCTATCTATCCATCCATCCATCTATGTTTGTGTTTCTGTGTGTGTGTATATATGTATATATTATATATATGATATATGTGTGTATATATGTATATATTATATATATGATATATGTGTGTATATATGTGTATATGTGTGTGTGTGTGTATATATGCTAAGCCCTACACTTTAGAAATTTTCACATCTAAGGGGCATTTCAAAAACTCTATAGCAAAATGTTCTGGATTTTACAGAAGCTAAGACCAAGACCAAGACTAGGGAAAGTATTTTCCCACTGTCCTAGAGCTGAGGTGAAGCACAGCAGTGTGAGGAGGAAATATTATAAGAAATTGCAGTCAATGTATGACCTGACTGAGGGAGGGACAGAGCATTTACAAGATGACGAGCAACTCCCATGTTTTAAAGGCTTACTAAACACTGAATAGACAAAGAATTTAACAAAGAACCAGGAAGAATTTAACAGCATGAATCTGAATTCACATGCTTATGGGAACTTTTCCAGGTTGTAGGATATATTGGAAAATGAAGTCATTAAGAATCTCCTTTATTTGCAATATCAACAAGTCTGAGAAAAACATGTGCATATCTTTATGTTTGTCTAGGCTGACCTTACACTGAATTAGCCCAAATAATAGAAAGGTCTAGTGTCTTTCTTTAACAACATGGGACAACGTGGAGCAGTTTTGAATAGTACAAGCTGGCAGTCAGAATTTGGGCCAGAAATTTCACCTGTCTCAAATTCAATTTCATCTATAAAGCTTAAATAACAATAGAATCCAGCATTATCTTGAGGAATAAATGAGTGTTTTACACATGCCTACCATGTAGCATAGGCTCAGTAAGCGCTGACCATTGTTGCCAGTATAATTAAGCTACATTGCAGTTGTCTAACTTACCGAGGCAGATTTCATGACTCAATTAATTCTTGAAGTGTGTATCCAGTTTTATAAAAATAACTTTCTTATGAATTCTGTTTGTATAACTGCTTCATTGTGGCCTCAAAAATTAGAGTAATTATTTTTGTCATCTTGTTAAGTATTGAAATATTATATAGACTGTGTTCATGTTATTGACAATAAAATATCTGAGGCAAATAGATCATCAGAAACGTAGCTCCACGATGTACTCTGACATTTATTCAAAATTATTTTAATAATAAAGTATTCCTGAAAATATTCAGCAAAATAAAGACCAGACAGTTCCATGGGGAAGTGTGGCAATGCTGAGCTGGGTATGAGTAGAAGAGATGGCTCTGCGTCTAACAGTCTCCAGTACTGGTAGCCTCGTAGGTGCATGGAGCCTCCTGTGTACACAAGTAGATTTCCTGTCCTTCACTCTTCTGTGCAGTAGTCTGTGACTAGTACTAAGTCTGGCCAATAAACTGCGGGTAAAAGGGACATTTGCTCTTGCAAGTTGGACCCCTTAATATCTTCCACCGAATCCACCTGGACCCCTGGATTTTTCTAATCTGCTCTGGAACAAAACAAACTTAACACGCAACAGTGTGGAGCAACAGTGTGAGATACCCGCAAATGACAAGACGGAGGAGAGTTTCTCTGGTCCAATATGGAGTGTCTTATACTAAAAAAATAAATTTCTACTTGGTGCTGAACAGAACTTTGCAGAAAACATTTGATCTTGGAGCACTCACACAGAGCTACTGTGTCTCAGGCCGGTGTGCAGGAGGAAGGGAATGGAGGAGTTTGAGTTACTCCTTTCCATCTGCTGTCTCTCATTGCACATGCAACTTTAACTTTCTTGTGCTTCTCAGTTGTGGTGCCTTACTCGTCTGGCAACCTACTAGGACACCAGAGCACCCATGGGTCTCAGGAAAGGGATATGGCAGAGACAGGCAGGTTGACATGTTCATCAACTTGAATCTACTAGTCCTGCTGGTCTCCTGGAAAAGTCCCATTTCCCAGTCTCTGTCACAGTTAGCTACAGCCACACTTGGCAGTGCTGGCAATAAAATGTTAATGAACATGATATAACCATGCCAGAGCTTTGAAGAGGCAAAGTCACAAGATAAGAAGAGCTGGGAATAGTATTTCTGACTGTGTAAGGTACAATTCTCCTGACAACTCGAATTGAGAGGTGTTGTGGGAAATGACCTCATTGTCTTAAACCAAAGAAATGTTGACATTCTTTGTTAAACTGGTCAACCTTCTCAAACACCCCAGCCCTGGACAGCTCCATGCCTCTATTTACAAAGGGCATGTTCTCTCTAAGGGAATTTATGGCTTCTGCTCGAACTCATGGTTTCTGTCGGGGCAGGTGCATTTAATTTCATCTCTGTTATCTTGGTCTGCATGTTTACCCTAGACTTATTTCCTAAATCAGAAGCAGAAGAACATTGACAACAAAGACAAAGAATTTATCTCCCAAACTTCACTTTGGATAAGGACAAGGATCTAATGAAACTCACTACAAGGCAAGGCGAGTGAGCCGGCCATGTGCTGCTGGTCCCTGCTGCCGCCTGGCATTAGGTATAGAGGGGCAGCTCCCATTCTTTCTCTGAAGGGCCATGTCCAAAGTTCTAGATGCTCCACCAATACACTCTACACCCATCTAGCTCTCCTGGTGTCAGTTGCACTGTTGTTGTTGCATTCCTAATGCATGTTTTCCAAATATCATGCCTTCATTTTTTGCAGAGGGCAATTACCTTCTGTTCATTTGCTGCACCTCAAGGTTGTTGAACAAAATTCACTGACGCAATTAATAAATATGACCTTCAGTGTTCCTCGGAGAGCATACTACCTGATAGACATGAGAGTTGAAAACAAAAGTCACTAATCAAATGCTCTTCTTGAGACATACTAGTTTCTTGGGACACACAGCTGGGATTTTAGCCTGCAATGGAGGTGTTGGAGGGCAGAGGCAGAGGGCTCCATGTTCGCCAAGCATCCTTCACACAGGTTTTCCATCATCTAGAGAGTGTGGCCCCACCTGGGAGTCTCAGGGGATTCTCTAGGCATGCTCAGTGTCCTCTCTTCACACTCATGGAAGCCAGGCAACCTCCAGGCCAACAAAGAGAACTGTGGATAGCTTCCTTTAAAGGAAGCCTTTTAAAACGAAGTCCCTTGAAAATTGGAATTAGCTTCAAGCCCTAAAAATGTGTCTCAGCCACTAGCTGGAAAGAGGTAGAGCTTTTGAAGAGATTTGGTGTCATAGACTAGAAATCAACTTGATTCTCAGAAGTTCTATAACAGTTACCAATGGAAAGGTCTTGGCAAGTGTATGTTGGATTGTTTCTACTGTTTATTAAAACGCACACCAGAACTGTATCATTACAATGCCATTTGGCTTTTTCATTTTTTCTGCTGAAATTTCTCATCTACCAGAAAAACACACAAATTTTATGTTCTATCCAAAGAGTGATAAGTCACACTCCCACAGGGTCGTGCTCTGGGGTGGACGTGTCAGATAATGAGGACAGGACAGTAACAGTGGACACAACAGGGCTTCTCCAACTGGAATGGGGGGGTCACTCCCTGTATACATTCCCATGGTGTGAGCAGAGAGACACAGTGACTAATTTAATCTATGATAATTAGAAATATATTTTTATATTAAAGAAAACGTGAGAATATAAAAGTATATGCAAATCTGTAATTGAACATGATAACACAGAAGTACTCCAAAATTTTGAATCTGACCATTTTCATTCACTCTGTAGTTCCACAGAATCCTATGCTGACACTCATGCTGGTCAGGATTAAAATTCACTTTTCCCTGCCTGGAGGCTCGTCTGTGGAAACACGTCGGCAGCCTGGCTCTACATGTCAGAAAGAGCATGGGGAAACTCTTACCTGAGGCACACTCATTGTGTTGGACCCTTCTCTTCATAATTGGCATGGAAAAAATGCAAATCACAGCCATTCTGAAAACTATCCAAAACACCGTATTGCTTAAATATTGAAAGAACCTCATTATAAAAATATCAGGTGTGGGCATTTTCACGACATCAATACAAAAGGGTTATTTCCATATAGAATGTTTGATTCAAAGGAAGTGTTGTATTGGAAGCACCTCCCTTATATATCTTCCTTTGCTATTTCTCTGCTAATAAAATCCCATGTGTACCTTCTGGGACAATTCGAACGCGTCCTCTCTGTGAAACGTTTTCCTTATTTTTTTAGAGTCGGGGTCTCGCTCTATTGCCCAGGCTACAGTACAGTGGTGTTATCGTAGCTCACTGCAGTCTTAATCTCCTGGGCTCAGGAGATCCTCCTGCCTCAACTTCCTGAGGAGCTGGAACTACAGACATGAGCCACTATACCTGGCCTGTGAAATTTTTTCTTACCAATTATATAAACACTTCCAGTCCCCACCCAAGTCTGAAGGGATAACTGTTTCCTTTGGCAGCCATGTCATATAGAGAAAAATCACATATCATCTGGCCTCAGAGAGCTTGGGTTCAAGTCCCTCCCTTTTTCCCTTCTTAAGAGCCATTTGACTGCATAATTTAATTTTGGGGGTCTTAGTGGCTTCACAGTGAAAAGGAGATAATAGATCATAGATGTGAAAATTTATGTGTAATTGGTGTGCCATGAAAACATAAGGGAGGAATTACTTGCCCATGAGACTGGGAAATGGGACTTTTCTTGGAGACCAGCAGGACTAGCAGATGCAAGTTGATGAACATGTGGACCTGCTTGTCTCTGTCATATCCCTCTCCTGAGACCCATGGGTGCTCTGGTGTCTCAGTAGGTTGCCAGACAAGTAAGACACCGCAACTGAGATGCACAAGAAAGGTAAAGTTGCATGGGCAATGAGAGGCAGCAGATGGAAAGAAGTAACTCAAACTCCATTCCCTTCCACCTGCCTGAGACACAGTAGCTCTTTATGAGTGCTCCAAGATCAAATGTTTTCTGCGAAGCTGTGGTCAGCACCAAGTACAAATTTATTTTTTTAGTATAAGGGAGGTTTACCCCATGTCATTTATTACACAATCTTCTGGAAGATTGGAAGCTATATCATCAAAACACCTAGTGTTAATTCCCAACTTGGCCACTTCTGACTATGCATATTTGGGAAAATAATCACTTAATCTTAGTGAGCCCCCATTTCCCACTTGAAAAGTAAAATTTTTGTGAGCCTAATGTATTTAATTAGATAATGGACATAAAATACTTAGAAGAAGACCTGGAACATAACAGGGGTATAATAAATAGTGGCTGTGACTTTCCTAGCTTAATGTCACAAATAGATATGCTACAATAGGCTTCTTCACTTATTTCTTTGTATTAATAATGGTATATGTCTGCAACAAGAACTTTTATCTTCAAGCCCAGGACTACGTTCAGGTTATGTCACCACAGGCTGTATGTGATCTTCAGCCCAACTCTGAAATCAACGAATGGGGTGTAAGGGTCACTAGATGGCCCCGCACAGCATCTAACACCCTAGGAGGAAGTTAATTCCCTATGCTTTCATCTTGGTGCTGTGACCACTTGGCTTGTGGCATCCCAGGTGCAGCCTCCACATCCCTGAGGCAGTTTATTACCAAAAACCATGTGGAATATTAACTTCAGGACAACTAGGAGAGCATGGTGTCAATGAGCTGTTCTACCTACTGACAGTTCATTCTCAGGTTTTCCCTCTTCTCATAACTGTTTATTCCGTTCAAAGAACTTACAGACTACAGTGGTTTCCTCTGTAACCCTTGTAACGATCTTGCAAGGTCAACATATCAGTGTTTACATCTTACAAATGAGAAAGAGAGAGGAACATTTAAATAAATTGCCAACTGCACAAAGATAGTGACTGGCATTTAAACCCCAATATATCAAACCACATAAGAAAAGCTCCAGTTCATGCCTTATTGCTGTACAACCTTATATTGGTAGCATTGAGAATCTTGTGTTGATCAGAAGCCTTGATTGACAGTCATATAGTTATTGATGAATAAAACATAAGATAATAAAAGTCTTATTATTCTAAGATGCAGTTGAATAGAAAAAAAATATTTCAAAGAGGAAACCTTTGGGGAAAATGAGCACAGGTCTTGCTGCTGGAAGGTTCAGAGGACTCTCATTAGATTGACATTGGCTTGTGTATGCCCACCAAATAATCAAGTGAGAATAAAAGGAATCCAAATCGGGAAATTTTGGGGTTAAATCTGCTAGCTGAAACTTAGCATGCTGAGTATATTGTAATGACTAGAGCACCAAATCTCCTTGCAATCTCTTTCAAGCAACCTTATATGGCTACATTGGCACAACCTGCATGGTAGGCTTATTTGGTTCTCTATCAAAAACTATTGATAAAGCCAGGAGCTATTTATGCTGGTTTGTTCTCCATTCTTACCCTAACTCTTCAACCATAAATGTCAAGAGAACTCGAATTTTAAAGATTAAACTTAGAAATTATGTCAAAACAGATTTCATTATTAGGTAATGCTGCTACCATAGTCTTTTGGTCTCTTTTAAAAATGTTCGGGGCAAAATAAATTAACTTTTTAATTGTTGTTTTATTTCTGTTCAAATAGATTTTAATAGTCTCTGCCCTCCCTGGAATTCAATCAACTGTCCAGCTCTTCAATCTGAATTACTTTTTGGTTAAATATGGTCAGAGCAGGCCTTTCAGAGTTTTTGGAGAAGAGATTGCACTATTTCTGGACAAAAATATGTATTTGAAGTATAGTTTATAACAACAATTCACATAATAAAATTTTGCTGTGTATTGTTATAATTGAGGGAGAACATACAAAACTAAAGAGGAAAGAATTCATAATTCTCACACAATTACGAAAAAATCAATTGAGACAAAAGGAAGTGCATGCTTTCCAATAAATGGTGTGACATTATTTTAGTCTTACATTTTGAAACCTTTAAGATGTAGAGAAATTCGTTTGTCATTAATTTTGTGCCAAAAATGATGTCAAAATTCTGGCGCCCTGCCATCCCAGGGCCACCTGGTGATCGCATGAGCTCTCAAGGACAAGACAAGGAGAACATGTTTCCTGGCCACCCAGCCCCAGGTAAAAAATAAAGACGTTTGATGATGGTCGTGCTGGGACCAGAAGCTGTGGTGCCATGTGGAAGTAGGCTGTGCACCCCAGTTTCTCTAGTATTAAACAGCCAACAGCATAAACCCCACCTGTGGCTAATTATAACTTCAGCAGTTGCATGCAGGCATGAGGTATTCATCTACTAATCTGTGCTTTAGAAAATGCTAACCAACTGTACTGTTTTTATGTCTCAGTGCCTCTTTGAAGAAAAATAACAGCAAAAATATGAGAAGGAAAGAACAAGAAAATGAAAGAAGGAAGAAACGACACAAGTGCTCTATTTTATTACCAAAGAAACACGAAACTTGTCTCTTTGTCCATTGCTGCATCTGTGTGGGTGTTTATGCGTATGTCTGTTTGGGGAAAGTGAAATTCCTGTGTGACTCTGTGTTCCTAGATACTACCTAGTATTAAATAAATTCAAGAAAATCTTTTTACTTCTGCAATATCCTATTTGCCTCTCTACCCTCCTATGTTTTTATATGTGTTGGCACCATTTTTCCTTATAGTTGTCAATGTCATATTGCAGTAAGAGGAGAAAATAGGACAAAAGCAGGATATTTGGAAGTAGCATGTGGAATGCTAGCTCTTCTCTTACCAACAAGATAACCTCAGTTACATTGATTTCCCTAAGCATTGGAGAATAGAAAAATTATAGAAAAATAAACAAAACTAAGAAGTTTTTTTTTTTAATTGACAAACCCTTAGTAATACTACCAAAGGAAAAGAAAGACAGGACTCAAAATCAGAAATAAAAGAGGAGACATTACGACAGATGCCTCAGAAATAAAAACGTGCATAAAGGACTATGATGAACAATTACATGTTAGCAAATTGGACAACCTAGAAGGAATTCATACATTTTTTGAAACAAACAACCTACTAAGACTGAACCAAAAAGAATTAAAAAAAAAAAAACCTGAACAGACCAATAATAGAGAAATTGAAGTAGTAATAAAAAACCTTGTTACAAAGAAAGCCCAAGATTTGATGGCTTGCTGCTGAATTCTACCAAATATTCAAAGAAAAATTAATATTAATCTGTCTGAAACTTCTCCGTAAAACAGAAATAGAGGGAATGCTTCCAAACTCATGTTATGAGGCTGACATCACCCTGATACAAAAGCCACACAAAGACACCAGAATAAAAGGAAACCACAGGCTAATGTCTCTCATGAACATAGATGCAAAAATGCTTAATAAAATGCTTGCAAAGTACATTCAATTCATAGATTATACACTATGACCAAGTGAGATTTATTTGTGGGATACAAGATTGGCTTGACATACCCAATCAATCAGTGTGATACACTGCATCCAAAGAATGAAATATAAGGATCACATGACCATAATACATGTAAAATAAAATTATTCGACAAAATTCAACATCTTTGGTAATAAAAATGTAGAAGCAAGCTTTCTCCACACAATAAGGGCCATTTATGAAAGTTCCACAACTAACATCATAATCAATAGGGAACAACTGAAAGCTTTTTACGCTAAGATCTGGTACAAGACATGAATAGCCACTCTTGCTACTTCTTTTCAACATAGCACTGAAAGTAGTAGCCAGATAAATTGGACAAGAAAAGAAATAAAAGTCATATAAAAAAAGCAAAATTATCTGTTTACAGATGACATGATCTTATATGTAAAATACTCTAAGGTGCTACAAAAAAACTTACAACAAATTCAGTAAAGTTGCAGGATAAAAAAATCAACATACAAAAGTCAATAGATTTTTGTGCACTAACAATAAACTACAGTCAATCCTCAGTATTGTCAATAGGTTACCAGAAACTGCACAAAAGTCAACAGATTTTTATGCACTAACAATAAACTACAGTCAATCCTCAGTATTGTCAATAGGTTACCGGAAACTGCAACTTTGAGCAAAACGATTCATAGTTAAGCACTTTTTTGATTACCAGTGTTACAACTAATTCATGTTGAAGGAATCAGTGTTGTTTAAGAACCTACTGTATATGTTTTTGCTTGAAGTTATAGTTTCCAAAAACCTAGCAATGGTGTTAAGTGGTCAGGATTTATTGTATCTGAAAAGGAAATCGAGAAAATAATTCCATTTATAATAGTATCAAAAATAATAAAATATTTAGGTATAAATTTAATCAAGGGGCAAAAATTCTCTACACCAAAAACTATCAAACATTGATGAAAACAATTGAAAAAAACACAAATAAATGGAGAGATATTCATAGTTATGGATTGGAAAAATTAATATGATTAAAATGGCCATACTACCCACAAGGTGGATTCAACACAATCCCTACCAAAATCCCAATGGCATTGCTGACAAACACAGAAAAAGAAATTCTACGAAGTGTATGGAAACACTGAAGACCTCAAATAGCTGAAACAATCTTGAGAAAGAACAAAGTTAGTGACATTTTACTTCCTGATTTCGAATTATAAAACTGTAATCATCCTCTCCACATATTTAAAACCTTGGTAGTGTTGTCTTCTTTGTCACAAACATCAAACAAAAGTTGGAAAACTAAAGAAGACGGGGAAAAAATGTAGAATGTAGTTATTCCTATTTTTTACTCTTTTTTGTTGTTTTTCTTTCTTTTTTAGGGTTCTGAAATGATTTCATTTATAAATGCGTCTCCATTTACAAAGCTTCCTTTAGCTAAGAGCAAATACTTCTCAGTATTCTTCAACTGAAATGTCTTTATTTCTCCTATTTAACTGAAGAATATCTTGGCCGAATATAGAATTCTGTCCTGACGTCTTTAATTTCGGCACTTGAAAAATAGTGTGCCTTTTCCTTTCAGCCTCCATGTTTCCTGATGAGAAATCTGCTGTCCTTCACACTGATTTCTCCCTATAGGTAATATGTCATTTCTCTCTCATCTTATTCAACATCTTTTTCTCCATCTCTGTTTTCAGGAATTTGATTACAATTTGTCTTGGTATGGATTTCTCTTTGAGGTTCACTCAGCATCTTGCTTGCATTTATGAGTTTTCATCTTTTGTCAAATTTAAGGAAATTTTCAGCCACTATTTCTTCAAATATATTTTCAACCTCACCATCTCTCCTATCTCTGATAACATAAATATTAGCTCTTCGGTTTACTTTTTAATTTTTTTCTTAGTTTATATTCCTTTTGCTGATTAGATTGAGTGATCTCTCTTGTTCTATCTTCAAGTTTACTGATTCTTTTCTTGAACCATTCTGCTGTTGAGCCTATGCACTGAAATATTTTTTACTATTATTATTGCATTTTTACTTTTAAATTTTTCATTTTTTATATCTACTATTCCCTTGTTGAGATTTTCTAATTTTAAGTTTCTTCCAAACATGTTCATAATTACTATTCACAACACTTTTATTACAGTGGCTTTAAAATACTCACCAGACAATCCTAATTTCTCTGCCATCTCTATGTTGACATTTATTATTTTTCCTGTTTCATTATATTTAAAGTATTCTAGGTCCTGGTGTGATGAATTTTTTAAAATCATTATCAAAATCTAGACATTTTGGATATATATAATGTGACTCTGGATCTTATTTAAAATTTTTCTTTTAGCTGGCTTACTCTGAGACCACTCTGGCCCAGAAGTAGGGAAGGGAACAATGGGATTATTATTGCCACTTGAGAGCCACACTCTGCCCCCATCCACACCCAAGGGGTGACGGGCTCATCATTACTGCTGGCTTCAAATGAAAGTCATGACTCCTCACTGTACCTTTGCTGATGCCTCCATGGCTACGAACGCTAGGACTGCCCTGTTACTGCTTCCCACACGACCTTTGCTTATGTAAGTGGGAAGGGTATGACCTCATTAAGCTGGTGACTGGCCACTAGGCTTCCGATGACATCATTCCAGTAGTTGGGGAGGGGTACCTCATTGCCAATGAATAGGCACGGAAATCTTGACTGACACCGTGATGAAGGATGAGGACTTAGTTACTTACTGGTGGCTGAGCGTCCCTACTCCCTGTTTGGCTTTCTCTGACACCATCCTGGAGGCAGTGACTGGGGATCATAGAGCCCGGTGAATACGGAAGTCTAGGCTCTCCACTCAGCTTTTGCTGGTATGGCTGACTGTGTGGTCACAGTGTTTCTGGTGTTTGCTAAAGTAGAACACTTATTGTTTACACGTTTTCCATGTTGCCGTGTTGTCCTTGTTTTCTCTTTGGCTAGAGAGTGAGTTTTTGTTGAAGCTGTTTCTACCTGTGCTTTGTATTTCTAGCCTGTTGGCTTTTTCAACTCTAAATGTAGGACATAGGAGACAAAAACAAAACAAAATAAATAACAAAAAAAGCAGGAACCTCGCAACGGTGTCGTTTCTTGGGTCCTGAGGTCTCTATCTTGTATCCATTCTTTTCTCCATGTTTCAGTTTTCTTACGTTTGCTTTGCATATAATGTCCACAGATTTTAGTTCTACCAAGCAGGGGGAATAGGAAAAAAATTATGTCTATGTTCATCTTCAGAGAATCCGAATCCCCTTTTATATTTTTGCCCAAAAATGAAATAAATATAGTTTCAAAAAATAGAAAATGACAAATTATCCCTATTAGTTATTTAATGACATCCTATTACTTACTAAATTTACTAGCAAGAGAAAAATATTTAATTGCTACCATTGATTATTAAATCCAGAGGTTTTATGAAGTAACATACCTTAGAGATAAATTGGACAATGCTGCCAAACTTTCATGAGAAAATGTTATTTTGTTAATATATTGTTGTAAAATACTAAAAATTATTAATGGAAAGGCACAGTAATAGCCCATAGATCTTAATAGTATACTATCATGGTGTATTCCAAGTGTGTTTTTAAATGATTCAAAAGCCTTTGTGTGGTTCCCTTGGAAAACTAAACAAACATATAACCTGTCTGAGATCAAGAGAAAGCAATGATACACCACAGAAATCCACACAATTGTCTAACATAAGTTGGGATCAATGCTGATTGACTGAGATTTCTTGTTTGTCTTTATTCATTTGTTTGTTCATCATTGAAAGAAATTTAAAATATTTTGCACAGAGAGACCAAAGGTCAATGTTCATAAAAGACAATGATGCGTCACACTTCTACTTACCAACCGTTGTATGCCCAAGTAAACTTATTATGATGAAAACGTTACTGAAAATGTTAACTAATAATTCTGATATATATCATTGCTGCTTGATGTTCATCTAAGCAAAGAATAAATTTTAAAATATTTTAAAATAGGAAAATGCAATATTAACTCTTGCTGGATGTGATATACGGGCAAGTCTTCCAGTTGCTTTTGTTCTCAATTGCCTTATTAAAAAAAACTATAAATTTTTCTTTACACACGACTCCTATGGCCTGCTATTGGGGATAAAATAGCATAGGAGCTCAATAAAGTAACATAATCAGTGTATTCCTCCTTGCAAAAGTTGCTTTTCTAGGAATGGAGTCTAAGAAAATATTCAGAAGTACATGATGGGATTTATATATATTGAAGTGTTCATTAAGGTGTTGATCTATGTAACAGTAGAATAAATTGAAACTCTCTTTTTAGGTAGGGTTGCAGCCTCTAGAATAGGGAACAAAATAGTAGGTGCCAGGTATGCCCCATTCTGAGAGTGAGTTTGCTCAGCTATCAGTCAGGCAAACTGACTCTACATTTGGACTAGTTCTTTTGTAAATATGCTACCTCAAAAAAGGGCTCCTCTTCCTTCAAACACTTAAGATGGATGTGACTGTTTGCTTTTTGTGTGCATCTCAGACCATAAGCTCTGCAGCAGCAGTATACTTGGTTAAACATTGGGTATTTATTATCTGCAATTTTCACTACCTTATGTGATGAGTATGTTTCACCATTTTTACTGTTAAAGCAACTACACTTATAACTGGCTCATAAGATGTAGAGCTGGGTCCAGCTAATTTCAAAATATATGGTGTGAAATACAGATCTGTTTTATCTTCTTTCCAAATGGCTACACGATTTGTGGCATCAATTTCTCCATTATCTTTTTCTTAGTGTTTTTCTAGCTTTCTTTTTAACCTAGGGCTCGTCCTTCCAGCTGTACCCAGCCTGAATGAGGATGTCGTGTCGTTTATTCCAATAATTTTCTAGGATCTACCTCCAACAGCATTACAAAAAGAGAACGCGTCTCCAGAGAGGAAGGGCATCATTTCCTCCTGTCAATGTTAACTGCCAGGCTGTGTCTATAGACCTGAATATGTGGAGGTATGGCCAGATATATTTTTCTTTTATTTTTTGTTACAGAAGATAATTTTCCTCTTTCTGCTGAATCTTTTAATCAATCTGCTGTACATTTCTACGCTCCAATAGCAATAAGTGTGTAGTTAAAATAGAACATGTTAGTTGACAGTATTTAGTGGTTATCGTATGACACAAAGTCTGAGGTACCTTGTATGAAGATTAGGTTGAATAGTACAACAACCGTAGATGACAGTTATTGTTTCCATTTTACAGATGAGAAAACTGTGGTATAAGTAAGATAAGCAATATATCCAAGGTCATACAGTCAAACTGGAACTAGGATAGGTCCAATCCCAGTATCCATGACACTAACCTCTACCATCTTGTACCTCTCATGAGTAATAAGACATACCAGACCTTTCTGCCATGGGATTGAGGCAAGGGCATATGACTCACTGTGGGAAGTCACAGAGAATAGGATCAAACTGGGTGGTAGGGACTGCACAAAATGCAACCATTCATCTTCAGGAGACAATATCCATTTGTCCCCAGCACCCAGCCCAGGCCCTGAAGTGGAAGTGCACCCACGAAGCAGTTGTCAAATAATGAGTTCAGCCTAGTCCCATCGGGCAGAGTTCGCTTTCATCCCTCCAGTCTAGTTTCTTGATGCTTCTGCTGCTTTGTATTCCCCAGGCTGCATGGGAAATTCTGTGTCCAGGTCGCAGAGGTCTGTGAATGAATCCTGCACCTGCCTGAACAATCCATATTTTCTTTATCCATGTCATATTTGGCAGCATACATAGGAACAGGCCTTTAGATAGCAACTCAGCATTGTCATGTCAGACTGAAGATGCTTCTGGGGTCTTTTCTCTGAACACAACTCCTTTTGAGCAGCCACGACAAAAGCTCCATACCCTAAATCATAAAGGAAGCTCCAGGGAGTAGGAACAAAAATAATGCTTTAATACAAGCGTCCTTTGCAAGAGCTTGCAGCTTGGGTATTCTCAGAACAGCAGGAGAAAGAATATATGAATATAAAAGAGTGCCACTGCAGCCTTTGGAAAGTGTAGCTCTAAGAGTTAATGAGCTAGTGTCTGACTGCCAGGGGCCCAGTGTGTTAATTACCCACAGAGCCCACCCCTACCCAAAGTCTTCATGAAGTCACCGATGCTGCGGTTCAAGACAGGTGCCCAGCTTCACAGTCACCTTCTCAGTCTTGCCAGTCTTGTTCAGGAAAAAAATCTCCCTACCTCCAAAACCAGGACAGCTTGAAAGGTCCCTTTGTTCCTACGGGCTGCCTTTCTGTGACAAAGTAGCTGGCTGGCCCTTTGGTATTCTCGATGGTGGCCCAGGCTTTCAAGCTTTTGCAGGCCTAAGGAGAAATGTGGTACGCTGCTGGGTGCTGGAGCCAATCACCTCATGAATATCTTTATACCAGGACTTGTTTATGCCTGTTAGGTTCCTGCAGCTCAGCGGGGTCACTACTGCTCCTAGAAGTGGTGGATTAAAAATTCTGCTGAGTGAAAACACAGGCTGCAACTCCGGGTCCCAAGATACTCTCCAATGATATGATTCTTCTCCCTCTCATCAAATTGAATTGACAAATGGAAGCCAAGGACAGAATAGCAGAGAATACGGACAGATCTTCCAATGGATCTATTTTCCCCAAGTGTTTAATCAATTCAGGCTTCCCAATCTGGGTCAGTGCAAATCTATTGTAGGGCTGTAATCAAACTTGTATATTTCATCATAGGCTATAATCAAAAGTGGGCATTTCAACTTCCTTTTGAACAAAGCTATAGTGATTTTGCCTCTTCATGAGATAGGGAGGGGATGCGTTACTGCTCAACTCTAACCCTGTCATTCACAAATGCATTCAATCAAAAAAAAAACGTATTGAGAGACTACTGTGTTCCAGACACTATTCCAGGCTTTGGGGATGTATTACTGAACCAGACAATCAAAGCAGCACCCAGCCTCATGGAAACTGTATTCTGACAGTGGGAAGCAAGGGGGAGATGGACAATGAGTAAGATACATAATATTTAAAGTCAATTATATGGTATAGTGAAAAAAAAAAGTAAGTGTGGTGGTTTAGAAAAGAAGGTAGGGGGCTCACACTTGTAATCACAGCACTTTGGGAAGCCAAGGTGGGCAGATCTCTTGAGGCCAGGAGCTTGAGACCTGCCTGGCCTACATGGCAAAACCCCATTGTATTATTCCATTCTCATGCTGCTAATAGACATACCTGAGAGTGGGTAATTTATAAAAGAAAGAGGTTTAATTGACTTACAGTTCAGCATGGCTGGAGAGGCCTCAGGAAACTTAATCGCAGCAGAAGGGAAAACACATTTAACGTTTCACCGTTAAGTATAATGTTAGCTTTGTATTTGTGGTAGAGGTCTTTCGTCAGGTGGAGGGAGTTCCTAGTAGGCTGAAAGGTTTTATCATGAATAGTAGTAGAGTTATTTTCACATACATTTTCTGTACTTATTAAAATGATAATATTTTGATTTTCTGAAATGAAGTAGTAAATTGCAATTATTGATTTTTGAATGTTTTACCTTCTTGCATTTGTGGAATAAATTGCACTTATCTGTTTGCTAATATTTAATTAAGGGCTTTTTATATATGTTTTCAGTAGATATTGGTCATTAAATATCTTTTCTTGAAAAGTCATTTTCAAAATGTTTGTGTCAGATTTACACTGCCTTCATAAAATGAACCGGAGTGAGATTTCTCTTCCTCTTTATTTTCTGAAAGGCATTGTGTAAGACTGGAATTATTTCTACTTTAAATTGTTTCTTAATTTTTATGAGTACATAGTAGGTGTATATATTTATGGGGTTCCTGAAATATTTTGATACAGGTGTATAATGCATAAATCACACCAGAGTAAATGAGGTATCCATTCCCTCAAAAATTATTATTTCTTTATGTTACAAACACTCCAAATATACTCTTTTAGTTACTTTTATATGTACAATAAATATTGTTGACTGATTTAATCAAATTATTAGATTTTTCTCTTATTGAATTGTTTAAGTTTTTATATATTCTGATTATTAATTCCTTGCCAGATGGATAGTTTGCAAATACTTTCTCCCATTTTGTGGGTTGTCTCTTCACTTTTTTGTTAGTTTCCTTTACTGTGCAGAAACTTTTTAACTTGATGTGATCCCCTTTGTCCATTGTTGCTTTGGTGGTGCTTTGAGGGTCTTACTCAAGAAATCTTTACCCAAAAAAATGTCCTGGAGAGATTCTCCAATGTTTTGCTTCAGTAGTCTTATAGTCTTAGACTTAAGTCTTTAATTCGTTTTGATTTGATTTTTGTACATGACAACAGAAATGAGTCTAGTTTCATTGTTCTGCATATGGATATCCAGTTTTCCCAACACCATTTATTAAAGAGAATTTCCTTTCCCCAATTTATGTTCTTGAAATCTTTGTCAAAAACGAGTTCACTGTGGATGTATGAATTTAATTCTAGATTCTCCATTCTGTTCCATTGGTCCATATGTCTAAGTCTGTAGTATAATTTGAAGTCAAGTAATGTAATTTCTCTAGTTTTTTTTTTTTTTCTTTTTTTTTCGGGATAGCTTTGGCTTTTATGTTTTGTTGTTGTTGTTGTTTTGTTTTATTTTGTGGTTCCATGTAACATTTTGGATTTTTTCTTATTTTTACAAAGAATTTCATTGGTGTTTTGATAGATGTTGTGTTGAATCTGTAGAATGCTTTGAGTAGTATAGACATTTTAACAATTTTGTTTCTTTCAATCAAAGAGCATGAAATTATATCCACTTTGTTGTATCCTGTTGAATTTCTTGCATCAATATTTTATAGTTTTTACTATAGAGATCTTTCACTTCTAGCTAAGTTTATTCCTAGGTATCTTATTTTACTTGTAGCTTTTGTAAATAGGGTTACTTTCTTGATTTCTTTTTCAGATTGTTTGCTGTTGGCATCTAGAAGTGCTGCTGATGTTTGTATGTTCATTATCCTGCAACTCTATTGAATTTATCGATTTTAATAGTTTTTTGGTGGGGTATTTTATTTTTTTTTCCAAATGTAAAATCATAACATTTCATCTTACATTTGAAAAAAAAATAAAGACTCCACCAAAAAGAGGATTTGACTTCTTCTTTTTCAATGTGGATGCCATTTCTTTCTTTCTCTTCTCTGATTGCTTTAGCTAGGACTACATTGAATAGCAGTGGTGAAAGTGGGCATCCTTGTCCTGTTGCAGAGTTTAGAGAAAATGATTTCAGGTCCTCCTCTTGCATTATGATACCAGCTGTGGTTTGCCATATACGGCTTTTGTTGTGCTGAGGTATGCTCCTTCTATGCCCAGTTTTTTGAGGATTTTTATCATGAAGGGATGTTGAATTTTGTCAAATGCTTTTTCAGTATCAATTGAAATAATCATATGTTTTTATTCCTTTATTCTGTTTATATGATGTATCACATTGATTGATATGCATATGTTAAACCATCCCTGCAACCCTGGGATAAATCCCACTTGGTCATGATGCATAATCTTCTTAACGTGTTGTTGAATTCAATGTTTTGGTATTTTGTTTAGGATTTTTGCATCAGTGTTCATCAGGGCTATGGAGCTGTAGTTTTCTATTTTTACTGTGTCCTTTTCTGGTTTTAGTATCAGGATAATACTAGCCTCAACTGGGTGGCTCACGCCTGTAATCCCAGCACTTTGGGGGGCCGAGGCAAGCGGATCACCTGAGGTCAGGAGTTCGAGAACAGCCTTACCAACATGGAGAAACCCCATCTCTACTAAAAATACAAAATTAGCCGGGCATGGTGGTGCATGCCTACAATCCCAGCCACTCAGGAGGCTGAGGCAGGAGAATCGCTTGAACCCAGGAGGCAGAGGTCGTGGTGAGCTGAGATCGTGCTCCACTCCAGCCTGTGCAACAAGAATAAAACTCTGTCTCAAAACAAAAAACAAACAAAAAACAAAACAAAAAAACTTAGCTTCGTGGAATAAGTTTGGAAGTATTGCCTCCAATTTTATTTTTCATACTAGTTTGCATTGGATTGGTGTTAGTCCTTCTTTATATCTTTGGAAAAATTCAAAAATGAAGTCATTGGTTTCCCGGCTTTTCATTGCTAGAAAACTCTTTATTACAGTTTTATTAATCTCATTAATTGTTATTGGTCTATTCAAGTTCTGGATTTCTTCACATATTAATCTTGGTAGGTTGTATGTGTCTAGGAATGTATCCATTTCTTCTAGATTTTACAATTTTGTTTTGCTTTGTTTTGTTTTGTTTGTTTTTGTTTCTGTTTTTTTGTTGTTGTTGTTGTTGTTGTTTTTTGTTTTGACACGGAGTCTCACTCTAACACCAGACTGGAGTGTAGTGGATTATCTCGGCTCACTGAAACCTCCGCCTCCCGGGTTCAAATGATTCTCCTGCTTCAGCCTCCCCAGTAGCTGCAGATTTTACAATTTATTGGCATATAGTTGCTCATACTAGTTTCCAAGTGATCCTTTGAATTTTTGCAATATCAGTTGTAATGTCACCTTTTACATCTCTGATTTTATTTATTTTGGTCTTCTCTCTGCGTTTCTTGCTCTGGCTAAAAGTTTGTTAATTTTGTTTATCTTTCAAAAAATATTTTTCCTTTTGTTGATCTTTTGTATATTTTTAGTTTCAATTTCATTTATTTACGTTCTGATTATTATTACTTTTTCTCTTCTAATTTTAGGCTTGTTTTGCTCTTGCTTTTCTTTTTTTTTTTCTTATACTTTAAGTTCGGGGTACTGGTACAAAATGTGCAGTTTTGTTACATAGGTATACATGTGCCATAGTGGTTTGCTGCACCTATTAACCTGTCATCTACATTAGGTATTTCTCGTAATGCTATACCTCCCCTAGCCCCCACCCTCCAAGAGGTCCTGGTGTATGATGTTCTGCTCCCTGTGTCCATGTGCTCTCATTGTTCAACTCTCACTTATGAGTGAGAACATGCAGTGTTTGGCTTTCTGTTCTTCTGTTAGTTTACTGAGAATGATGGTTTCCAGCTTCATCCATGTCCTTACAAAGGACACGAACTCATCCTTTTTTATGGCTGCATAGTGTTACATGGTGTATATGTGCCACATTTTCTTTATCCAATCTATCATTGGTGGGCATTTGGGTTGGTTCCAAGTCTTTGCTATTGTGAACAGTGCTGCAATAAACATATGTGTGCATGTGTCTTTATAGTAGAAAGATTTATAATGCTTTGGGTATATACCCAGTAATGGGATTGTTGGGTCAAATGGTATTTCTGGTTCTAAATCCTTGAGGAATTACCACACTGTCTTCCACAATGGTTGAACTAATTTACACTCCCACCAACAGTGTAAGAGCATTCCTAATTCTCCACATCTTCTCCAGCATCTGTTGTTTCCTGACTTTTCAATGATCACCATTCTAACTGGTGTGAGATGGTATCTTGTTGTAGTTCTGATTTGCATTTCTCTAATGACCAGTGATGATGAGCTTTTTTCACGTGTTTGTTGGCCTTATAATTGTCTTCCTTTGAGAAGTGTCTATTCATATCCTTTGCCCACTTTTTAATGGGGTTGTTTCGTTTTATCTTGTAAATTTGTTCTTTGTAGATTCTGGATATTAGCCCTTTGTTAGATGGCTAGATTGCAAAATTTTTCTCCCATTCTGTAGGTTGCCTGTTGACTCTGATGATACTTTCTTTTGCTGTGCAGAAGCTCTTCAGTTTAATTAGATCTCATTTGTCAATTTTGGCTTTTGTTGCCATTGTTTTTGGTGTTTTAATCATGAAGTCTTTGCCTAACCCTATGTCCTGAATGGTATTGCCTAGGTTTTCTTCTAGAGTTTTGTTGTTGTTGTTGTTTTTATGGTTTTAGGTTTTACATTTAAGTCTTTAATCCACCTTGAGTTAATTTTTGTGTAAGGATGGGGTCCAGTTTCAGTTTTCTGCACATGGCTAGCCAGTTTTCCCAATACCATTTATTCTGTAGGTACTTGAATGTTGATATCCTTCTGTGGTTTTGAAATGTTCCCTATTATTATCTCTTTGAATAGACTTTCTACCCCCATCTCTCTTTATGTACCTTCTCTTCAAAGGCAGTAACTTTTAGATTTTCCCTTTTGAGGTTATTTTCTAGATTTTGGAGGTGTGCTTTATTCTCTCTTTTTTTTATTTTCTATTGTCTTCTTCTGAAAGACTCTGATGCATTCTTTAGCATATCAAATATATTTTTTAGCTCTAGAATTTTTAAACTGATTTTTTAAAACTATTTCTGTTTGTTAAATTTATCTGATAGGATTCTGAATTCCTTCTCTGTGTCACTTTGAGTTTTATTGAGCTTCCTCAAAGCAGCTATTTTAAATTCTGTCTGAAAGACAGCATGTCTCCATCATTCTGGGACTGGTCACTGCTGCCTTATTTAGTTTGTTTAGTGACTTATGTTTTCTTGGATGGTCTTGATGCTTGTGGATGTTTGTTGATATCTGCACATTGAAAACTTAGGTATTTATTTGTCTTTGCAGTCTGGGTTTGTTTGTACCCATCTTTCCTGGAAAGGTTTCTCAAGTACTCTAGGGGAATTGAGAATTTTGATCTAAATATTTGGTCACTGCAGCTGTATCTGCATTAGGGGACACCCCAAGTCCAGTAATGCTATACTGCTATGACTCTTGTAGACTTGTAGATATACTTCCTTGGTGGTCTTGGGTAAGACCCAAGAGAATTCCCTGGATTACCAGGCAGACTTTTGTTCTGTTCTCTTACTTTCTTCCAAGAAAACATAGTCTCTCTCTTTCCATGCTGAGCTGCCTGGAGCTTGGGGAGGTGTGATCCAGCACCCCTGTAACCACCACCACCACGACCACACTGGGCCATATCTGAAGCCAGCATAGCAGTAGGTTTTGCCTAAGGCCTGCAGTGAGTACTGCCTTGGTACTGTCAATGTTCACTCAAGGCCCAAGGGCTCTTCAGTTAGGGTGCCAAATTCAGTTTTCCTTATGTCTTTCCTTCAGGAGGGCGAGTTTCTGTCCCATTCCAGGGTTGGCCCAGAAATGCCATCTAGGAGTCAAAGTCTGGAGTCAGGAACCTTAGAAATTCACTTGGTGCTTTATTTTACTGTGGCTGAGCTGGCACCCAAGCCACAAGACAAAATTCTCCCCCCTCTTTCATCTCCTCTTCTCATGCAGAAGAGGTCTCTCCCCATGGCCACTCCCACTCCAGGCCTATAGTAAGTACTGTCTGGCTACTGCTAATGTTCACCCAAGAACCGAGGGTCCTTCATTCATCTTATCATGAAAGCTACCAGGTCTGGATTTCTTCCTTCAGGGCAGTGGGGTTCCTTCTGACCCACAGTTGTTCCAGAAATCACATCCAGAATAAACGACTTGGAATTGGGAGCCCCAGGAGCCCACTTAGTACTTTCTCCACAATGGCCCAACTGCACATGATCTACAAGACAAAGTTCTCTTTGCTCTTTCCTCTCCTTTCCTAGAGCAGAAGTCTCTCCCCATAGTCACCACAGCAGGGAATGTTCTGAGTCACACATGGAGCCAGCATGTCTCTGAGTCTCACTTAAGGCCCATGGCGAGTACTGCCTTGGCATTGCTGCTAATTATTCAGGGTCCAAGGGCTCTTTGTAAGCAGGTGATGGATTCTGCCAGGACTGGGTCCTTCCCTTCAAGGTAGCAGGTTCCTTTCTGGCCCAGGGTGTGTCTATAAATGTTAGCCAGGGGCCAAGGCCTGGAATAGGATCCTCAGGACTCTACTTGGTGCCTTATTCTACTGTTACTCAGCGGGGTATCCATGTTGCAAGACAAAGTCCCCTTTACCTCGCCCCCTCCTCTCCTCAAGCGAAAGGAAGGAATCTCTCTTAGACCTGTAGGCTGCACTCACTCAGGTTGGGGAGGGATGATGCAGGCATTCCTTTTGCCAGCCCAGTTGGTGTCTCAGTAGGTCGTGTGCGATCCAAGTCCACTGGCTCTGAGCCCCTGCACAGCACCAAGACTTACTGAGCAATTGTAGGTTTTGTGGCCTAGACTGCCTTTCAAGTTTTTTAAGACCCCACAGTGCTTTACCCCGTGGGGATGGGGTTAGCTGGAACTCAGTGTCTGGTCACTGGCATTGACAATTCCCCTCTGGCCAGAGCTTGTCTAAATGCTCCCTCTGTGAGCACTAGTCGAATTCTGACCTATGTTGCTTTCCACTGTGATAGAGCAGCGCTGAGTTCCAATGCAAAGTCCCACAATCACTGCACTCTCCCTCTCCCAAGCTCATGGACTCTCTTTGCACCACAAGGCTGCTGTCAAGGAAGAGGGGGAAGGGTGGTATTGGCAATTCAGGACTGTCTTTCCTATCTTCTTCAGTACTTCTTTCATTGCTATTATGTTAAAACCAGGTACTGTAATAGCTCACCTGATTTTTGGTTCTTATGAAGTTGCTTTATTGAGTAGACAGTTGTTCAATTTGCTATTCCTGGGGTATGGTGGGAGGTAGAAATTGCTGGAGGGTTCTATTCAGCCATCTTGCTCTGCCTCCCTCTACTTTAAATTTTTGGTAGAATCTATCATAATGGAAAGTTCTGTTTGTTTCTAATACATGTTTGATAGTTTAATAGTTATAGAAACATTTGGATTTTTTAAAATATAATAAATCATTTGGCATAGGTTAAATTTATTAATATAAAGTTATTTAAGATGCAATTAATTTTTTAAAGTTTCTATAGAGTATGTTATAATATTTTCTTGTTTACTCCAAATACTTGGTATATTGTGTTTTCTCTTTTGTTTTTCTTCATAATTTTTGTTTTTCTTCATAATTTTTGTTTGATCAGTTTTCATGAAACAAACTTCTGGGTTTGTTCATTTGATCTATTTTTATTCCTGTTCTGTTTTCTCTTTTGTTGATCTTTGTTCCCATATTTATTTTCCTCCTTCTACTTCTTTTCAGTTTAAGTTGCTCTTATTCTTCCATCCTTTTTAGATGAAAACATGTCATTCATTTTAAAACTATTTTTTTCTAATGTAAACATGTAAGTCTATAAATTTCCATGTGAGCACTTCTTACGCATCATCCCACAAATGTTATTATATGTTGTATAAGAACTGTACTCAAAGCAAGTGGTCTCAAATTCTCCACCTATCATGTGTTCACGGCAATGTCTCCAAATGAAATGCAGCCCTTCTGGAGGGAGATCTGTCTTCTTCATTACCCTTCTCATCACCTAAGAATTTATGGCTGCTTTTAACTCATCAGAGGACTCAATGGTCCAAAAGAGGTGTGAGTCAAGTAGATTGAGGTGGGCAAGGGCTTGGTCCTGGGAATCAGGGCATGATGGGGGATTTGCATGGGAAATCTGCAGAGTGGTTGGAGCCAGAGGACCATGATAATACTGTATCCAAGGGGTAAGGGGTAATATTGAGGCAAAAATGGGAGAAGCAAAATCTCATATCAGGTCCAAATCATGAGCACACACGCAGGAAAATCAGATGAAATAAGAAAATGGATACACCTAGAAAGAGAATAAGAGTTTTAGAAGAAAAAGTGCAGAGAGGGCAAGGATTTTCAGCAGACAGGATTGAAAACGTCAAATTTCCCTTTTTTGGATGCCAGATATATGCATGCAGATGAGTAAATATGGTTTAAATGGAAAGGGCGCCCAGCTCCTGAGATATTCTCCCCACCTTCATATTCCTTGCCTCATTTCATCATAAGTTCCTGGTTTCATGCCTAAAAGGTTTTGAAATTTTTTAAGATTTTAAATAAATTAGTAAGTACTTAATTGAAAAGTCATTTACCCCAAAATATTATTACATTTATATTTATTTAAAACAACAAGTTATGCTTTATTATCACCAAAAATTCCAACATAGACCATAGGATTATGAAATTATTCTATTTCATATCTTTATAAGTTATTTAGCATACATTCTAATTTTTTGTGCTCTAAATGAGGAGACTGAGGTCTACATAGATAAATAGTTTCTCTAAAATTCTAATTGCTGTGACTCTCTACTGCGGTTAGGGAGAGTTTTCAACGTTGGGCTGTATCTAGCAATACTCTCAGTGATGAAACTTAGTGTAATTTTTTTTAAGAATAAACTTCAATAATGCAACTTCTTTGGTATGAGAAACATTTAAATGCTTCTTATCAATCCATGAATCAAAGCTCTTATGACATTTTGAGGTTATCTCTGTTTACATGTACCCAGTACTCCTGGAATATTATACTTAGCAAATTCTTTAAAAAAAAAAAATCAATTCTTCCATGCTCAGATATCATTATGTTATAAATATTAGAAATAGGAAAGATTTTATCCATATTTATACAATTAGAGAATGCATGCTTGTTTGTTTTCAAATGACTTTATAGGTAAAAAAAAAAAAAAAAAAACCTTGTGATGAAACAAGGAGGTAGAGGTGACAAAAATTGGTTTCTCTTCTATAATTATTTTGAGTTTATTCAGCTAATTCAAAGGCTGGTTCATTCTAGAAAAATAAAATTGATACACATTCATCATAGGCTACTTGTGCCAATTTTTTTGAACTACCAAACAGACTTGTTAGTAAGAAATAGAACCGACCAAACTTGAAAAGCCATTGATGAAAATGGACACTTAAATTCCCCATGATGACATGTTTTCTTTTTTCTCTTTAAAAAACTTGGTTTTCACTAAATAAAATGAAATGGTCATACCACAAAGCAAATGCAGCTATCACAAATCTCCATAAATGACATTGACTCTATTTCACTGCACATTTTTCACATTTTCACAGCTGTGAAATCTGGAGGCACCTTATGCCAATTTACAATTATGTTCCACAAAGCATTTATTTGGCCTTACTAATTCATAAAATTGTAGCGTTTCTACAGAAATACCACAATGGCATATTATAGTACGGCTTATTTTTTATACCCAGTGCCTAGTATAGAGTGTGGTAAATTGCAGTGGGCCAGTGAATGTGAAAGAGAGTTTCAATATTGTTAAGTGCATATTCACAGCTAAATTTTGGTGTCTTACAAGTTTTAATTGCTCAAAGAAAATATGACCCTCGGGAAAGGGAAGACGTGGAGCTGAGTTAATGATTAAAACTAGTTTTCCAAGGGGCTCTGCGAGGGAAAGCAAGTTGACTAACATATGTGTTGGGTAGCCATGCCCAGGGAGAGCCAACCCTTTCATGGGTGAAACACTCTTCAGGTTTCAGGTCATTTTAGGGACTTGCTGGTGAATGGCTAACCACAAAGGTAACACTTACCAAGTTATTCAGGTGAAGTTCATCATTAAATTTCCTATTTTCTTTCTCCCAGAATCTCCTGGGTTTTGTTTAATGTTGGAGACAGATGGTGCTGACACATTTCAGGTGTTAGTTGATGACATTTTGGTTTTCCTAGGTTTTTGCCAAGTAGATTAAATCCAACAGTACATCACTTGTGTTTCCCAGCGTCACCGTCTTTCTGTGGCTCCCTGATGCCTGAATCAAATATTTGATCTTTCAACCATACTTATGCTTCCTGCTCTGCCCACAAGTTCTCCCTTCGAACACCAGGCACCATCTGTTAAATTGATGTGAGGAGGAAATGAGAAACAGTTACATGAATGTTGCAACTGATTAGTTATCAAGTGATATCTAATTAGCTCATCTCTGATTATCATGTAATTAAAGATATCTATCATATCCCTAGCTCAACCCCAGCACCAAACAGTTCTTTTTGTCAGAAGTCAGGAAGGATAATACATCATCCCAGCTTTGCTTGAGAAGCAAGTCAGCTTCACAACTCAGCAGGTTTTGCTTCAGTTCTTCCTCACTGGTGACCAATTGTCTGAGGCATCCCCTCTCTAAAGCATTGCATGAAATCTTTTCTCACATTTGCTCTGAAGTGGGAAGGGGAATGAGTAAGGACCGTGTTTTCTTTGTTGCTTTTCTATCATCCTGGCTTCAGCTTTTTGTATCTTGCTGAATAGAAAGATGATGTGAAGCTGGCTGTTCCCCTCTCCTTGGCTCCTGGGAGAGGGTCTCAAACTCTCTGTCTGCAAAAGCAGAGTGTCAAGAGGACAATGGAGGGTAACGATGGGAAAAGAGAGGCTCACTCTTCCTTTCTTCTTTGCATTCTTCTCAAAACTAAGGGAGGTGCTGGGGAGAGAGAGACCTGTAAGTAAGCACACAAGAAATGACTGCAGTGATGACAGGAATAGCTAACTGCTGTTGAGCAACACAGTTAGCAAGTAGTGACTATTTTAAATAGAATATACAACATTGTAAGATATTATATATAACATGCATCTTTTATATGATAATATGATAATTATTTTAAAAATGAAGAAACTGAGGCTGGCAGAAGTTCACATGCCTTGACCAATCTGTAACTAATATGCAGGGAAGCAACTTGCAGACCCTGGTCTCTGCCTCCAGGAGCTCAACTGTGCCCTTAACAATCCGTAATAGTAGTTTGCCAACAGATATATTACGTATCTTTCTGAACCTCAGTGTTCCATCTACAAACGAGGATGGAAATCCTTACTTCAAGGGGTTTTTGTGAGAATTATATAAGTAAATGTGTCTAAAAGTCCTGATTTTAATACATGACTCATGGATGTTCAGTTCCTTTTTACTTTAACCTGAATTTCTGTAGCTATCATAGTCTGATTTATGTAGCGTATCTTTAAATGCCAACAATATGTCAGACACCAAGAATGCCATGATAAATAAGATATCCGGGAATCTTTCTTCAATAGCCCCTCATCTAATGAGGGAGTGAAATATGTATATAAAATGAACATGGTACAGAAAGATAGATATTGTCAAGTAACTCTGAAATGTCTGGGAAACCTTAGAAAATCATGTAACAATTGAGATTGGTTCTGAAGGGTGAATAAGAGTTAATGAGGGAAACACAGGTGAGCAGAAGGATGTTTCTGTATAAAACGTGTCAAAGCATGATCATATGAAACTACATATTTAATTTTTACTGATTTTTAATATTTTAATGAGTTTCTGCAGCCATCACCACTGGGCATTTTTAGAACATTTCCAATACTCTCCAAAATTGCCTTGTACTGTCAGCTCCCACCTACATTACCAAATCACTGATCTGCTTTCTGTTTTTAGAGTTGCTTTTTTAGAAATTTCATATAATGAAATCACATTATGTAGTCTTTTAAATCTGACTTCGTTCACTTAGTATAATATTTTTGAGGTCCATTTGTGTTGCAGTAGATATGAGTAGTTCATTTATTTTTATTCCTGGACTGTATTCTGTATTTCATGTACATACAGGTCACATGTGTTTATCCATTCATCAGTTGACAGACAATTGCATTATTTCTAGTTTGGAGTTAGGAAGAATAATGCTGCTATGTCATTCTGTGCACCTGTGTTTATTTCTCTTGGGCAGATATTTAGGACTGTAATTACTGAGTCATATATTATGTGTTTAACTTTTTAAGAAATATTAATATATAAATAATTTACCAAAGTTGCTGGATCCTTTTACCTTCTGTCTAGCATTTTTTAGTATTCTACTGTTCTATATTCACTTCAACTCCTAGTATCCGGTTTTTTAGTATAGCATTCTAGTAGGTCTCTAATGAAGACCATCGTGATTTTCATTAGCACTTCTTTAATGATGGTGCAGTCAAATGCATTTTCATGTGCTTAGTAATCATGTGTGTATATTTATATATACATGTTTATATACATAAGTATATATTAAATATGTATAAGTATGTATATAGAGGGGATATGAAATATTTATTAAAATCTTTCCTATTTTTTACTTCAGTTGCTTGACTTCATACTGTTGAGTTGCATTCTGAATATAAGTCTTTTATCAGATATTTGATTTGCAAATATTTTCTCCTTGTCTGTGCCATGAATTTTTATTTTAAGGTCATGTTAGTTGCAAAACTTTTATCAAATTCATTTACCAAGTTTTTGTTTAATGAATGCTGTTTTTAATATCATATCTAAGACATGTTTGTTTTATCCAAAATTGCAAAGATTTCATTCTTTATTTTCTTCTAGACACTATATTTTTAGTTTTAGCATTTAGAAATATGACACATTTTGAGATAGTACTTGTATATGGTGTGAGTTAAGGATCTAAGATTACATTTTTTATTAAGACATCTCATTGCCCAGCATCATATGTTGAAAGCATGATTCTTTTCAAATTAGATTTCCTTGATACCTTATTTCCAGCCTCCCTATTGTATTCCTTGGATATATGTCTATCCTTAAACCAGTACCACAGTGTTTCTTGATGCTATAGCTTGATATTAAATTTAAAACTTTGGGAGTGCAACTTCCCTAATTTTTTTTCAATTTTTTAATTCATACTAATTTACATTTTTACATAAATTATAACATTACTCTGTCAGTTTTTCCATAAAAAGTCTGCTAGGCCAGATATACCTGTAGTCTCAGCTACTGGGAAGGTTGAAGCAGGAGGATCAGTTGAGCACAGAATCTCAAGGCTGTGGTGCACTATAATTGCACCTGTGAATAAACACTGCACTTTAGTGTGGGTGACATAAAAAGCCTGCTAGGATTGTGCTAGGGATTGCCTTGAATCTATAGATCAATTAAAGGAAATTTTCTATCCTAAAATTATTGAGTCCTTATTTATATCTTCTCGATTTTTCTTAGCAATATTTTGTAGTTTTCATGCAAAAGTATTCTTTTATTTTATTAAATTAATTATTAGTATTTTATTATTTGTGTTATTGCTTAAGTAGAATTCATTTCTTTATTTGTTGTTAGTATGTAGAAATAATATTTTTTTGTTGTTGATTTTGCATCCTGTGAAATTTCTGAACTCATCTATTTGTTCTAGTAGGGTTTTTAAGATTTTTTTTTTTTTTTTTTGAGACAGAGTCTCGTTCTCTCTCTGTTGCCCAGGCTGGAGTGCAGTGGCGCGATCTCAGCTCACTGCAAGCTCTGCCTCTCGGGTTCACGCCATTCTCTTGCCTCAGCCTCCCGAGTAGCTGGGACTACAAGCGCCCGCCACCTCGTCCAGCTAATTTGTGTGTGTGTGTGTGTGTGTGTGTATTTTTAGTAGAGATGGGGTTTCACCGTGTTAGCCAGGATGGTCTCGAGCTCCTGACCTCGTGATCCGCCCACCTCGGCCTCCCAAAGTGCTGGATTACAGGCGTGAGCCACCGTGTCCAGCCTGAGATATTCTTTAGGATTTTCTACAAACATTGTCAAGTCATCCACAAATAAATACAGTATATTGATTTTGTATCATATGAAATTAGTAAATGATTTATTTGTTCTGGTAGCTTTTAAAAATACATATTCTTTCTGCATGTATTATCTTTCTGCATGTATTATCACGTCTGTAAGCAAATACAATTTTCTTCCTTTCCAATTTGGATTCCTTTAATTTGTGCCTTTATTAGAAACTTAGTAAAAACTTGAATAGGAGTAGTGAAAAAAGAAATATTCACTGCATTCCTTATATTATGTGGAAAGCACTCAATCTTTCACTGTAAAGAAAGATATTAGCTACAGGTTTTTCCCATATCCCTGTACCACTTAGAGAACATTAGCTTCTATTCCACATAAAAAGAAAAAGTTTTTATCATGAATAAGTGCTACATTTTGTCAAATGTTTTCTGAATCTATTGAGATAATTATGTATTGTGCCCCCCCTTTATTCTATCAATACTTGTATTACATTGATGAGCTTTTATATGTTAAACTAACTTTTTATTTCTGAGGTAAATCTCACTTGGTCTTCAATTATAATCATTTTTACATACTGCTGAAATTAGATTGCTAATTTTTTGAGAACTTTCACATTTATGTTCAGGAAGGATATCGATGTATATCATTTTTTTTTTTTTTTTTAGTGTCATTGTGGGGATTTTGTATCAGAGTTATACTAATCTTACGAAGTGAGTTGGAAGGGTTTTCTCCTTCTCTATTTTCTGGAATAGTTTGAGTATGATTGGTATTTATATTTACTCTTTAAATATTTGGTAGAATTCACCAGTAAAGCCATTTACACCCGGTCTTCTCTTCCAAAGAGATTTTTACATTAAAGAGTTAATATATTTACTTCCGATAGGTCTATTCATATTTTCTATAAATCAGTTCTTCAGTCAGTTTCAGTCATTGATGTTTTTCTAGGAATTTTTTTTCCATTTAATATATGTTGTCATATTTTTGTCAAAAATGTGTCTCAATATTTTAAGGTATATGTAATGATGACCCTTCTTTCATCCCTGAAAGTGGTAAGTTGATATCCTCTCTTATCGACTGAATGTCGGTGTTCCCCTGAAGTTCCCTTGTTGAAATCTCATCCTCAGCGCGATGGTATTTAGAAGTAGGATCTTCGAAAGATAATTAGGCCATGAGGGTAGAACCCTCATAAATGGAATAAGTGCCCTTATAAGAAGAGGGCAGAGAAGTGTGTAGCTCGTATTTCACCAGCGAATATAGGGAGAAGTTGGCCATCTTCAACCCAGAAGAGAGTTCTCACAGCACCTGCTGGGACTCTGATAGTGGACTTTCAGCCTCCACAACTGTGAGAAATATGCTCCTGTTTTAAAGCCAACCAGTCTATAGTACCATGTTGCAGCAGTTTAAACTGACTAAAATATTCCTTTTTTTCACAGTCAGTCTAGCTAAAGTTTTATCGTTTTAAAAAATATTTTTCAAAGTCAATGCTTGGTTTTATTAATTTTCTCTATTTTGTGTTCTATTTTATTTTTGCTCTGTCCCTTTATTAAATATTCTTGATACTCTGTTTGGATATAATTTGTTCTTCCATTTCTAGTTTCTTAATATAGAGCTTAGATTATTTATTTGAAACCTTACTTTGTGTGTGTATGTGTGTGTGTGTGTGTAAAGCTATAAATATCCTTCTGAACATCACTTCAGCTACAAACCATAATTTTATGTTGTTTTAGTTTCATTCAGTTAAAATTCCTTTCTAATTTTCTCTTTGGTATCTTCATTTATCTTTTTCTTACTTAGAAATGAGTTGTGTTATTTCCAAAACTTTGGAAATTCCCAAATTTTTTTTCTCTTTTTGATTTCAAATGTATTCCATTTTGTTTAGAGAACATACTTTGCAAGATTCCAATTCTTTCCAATTTATTTATAATTTTTTTGTAGAACATCATATGGTTTATCTTACCCAAAGTTACAGCAGTTTTTCATAAATAAACATTTCTGAATGTGTTGCTTTGATTTAGAGAATTTCCAGAGCTCTGAAATGATTGTTTTTGACAATTTATTTAATTCCCACTTGCTTTTGGGGGAGAGGGTTTGCCTATCTTATTACTCTGCAATAGCTAGAAGTCCAACCTCAATTAAATTATGTAATTTAAAATTGTATAGGGTCTTGATGTTTGACTGGCATTTGATTTTCCCGGTAGGTGGTAAGCTCTTTAGATTCATGTTCATCTTTGTGTTTTACATGGCACCTATCACAGAGTTCACAAATTCCTGAACTTCAGTGATTGACTTTCAAATGCACTTTTCCATTAGAAAACTCACTGAATGACTGAACAGATTCATACCAAATGACAATTTTAAAAAGATCTCATATTATTCTTTCTTTCATTGATCAAAAAAGGAATCTCCACCATTTTAACATTCATCGATTAGAAAGTAATAATTTGTTAAGAGGTTTATCAAAACACTTGTTTTAATGCTAGAAAACTGTTGAGTGAAGATCAGCATAGCAATCTCAGTATGCACTGCATCAAGTTTAAAGGGATATTACCAATTTCTGCTGGGAGCATTTTAACAACAGGCAATAGCTTTAATAGTAGCAAATTTAAATCTGATACTACTTTTTACAGTATATGTTTTAGGATAATGGTTCATAAAGCACAGAGCCTAGAGGACCAATTTCCAAGCCAAAGTGGGAGGTGGGGCTCACTAGGGCTGTATTATTGTTTACTTTTATATTTGAGTCTGAGTTATTACTTTCAGATGTTTGTAAGATCCACCTTTGCTTCTCTCACTCAGGCTATTTATAAAAATTTCCCTGTACAGTTTTATCTAATCTCCAGTAATATATATGCTGAATTCTTTAATCTTTTTGACTTTCTCATGATAAAAAGTCACACACTTTAATTCCATTTTCAGCAAAAAAATAATTCAATTAAAGTTGTATACAAAAATTATTCAGAGAAAAGTATTCAGAGAAAAACTGCCTTTAATTTTAACCTCATTTTCCCTAATGACACTGGTTAAAATAAAATGGAAGAAAATAAAATAGGGTGAAATCAAGCTAATTAAGTACATATGTAAATAAAATCATGACTGTTCTTGAGACTCTTGGTCAGATAGCAGATTTACTGGTCTCACAGTTAGTAACTGTGCTCCTTAGGGTGACAGAATGGAAACAGTCCCTCATTTAGTCTAGCCAAAATTTCCATAGTAAATTAATTTGCAGACGCTGTTCGTAAAATAGTGTTGGAGAATGTATGAGTGACCTTATATAAGTCCATTATGTTTTATTATGTTTACAGAAACAATAAAGATGTAATACTAAACAAAGATAAAAGCAGAGGTGTTGTATTACTTTTAAAATAATATTGGCTGGGCGTGGTGGCTCGCACATCTGTTAGCTCAACACTTTGGGAGGCCAGGAGTTTGACATTAGCGTGAACAACATAGTGAGATCCCGCATCTATTGAAAAAAAATTAGCTTTGCCTAGTAGTGCATGCCTGTTGTCCTAACTGCTGGAGAGGCTGAGGCAGATGGGATTGCTTAAGCCCAGAATTTGGAGATTGCAGAGAGCTATGATTGCACCACTGCACTGCAGCCTGGATGACGGGGCAAGACCCTGTCTCTAAAATAAATAAGCCTGGCGCTGTGGCTCACATCTGTAATCCCAGCACTTTGGGAGGCCAGCGTGGGTCAATCAACTGAGGTCAGGAGTTCAAGAGCAGTCTGGCCAAAATGGCTAAATTTGGTCTCTACTAAAAATACAAAAATTAGCCAGGTGTGGTGGCACGCACCTGTAATCCCAGCTACTCGGGAGTCTGAGGCATGAGAATCACTTGAACCTGGGAGGTGGAGGCTGCAGTGAGCTGAGATTGTTCCACTGCACTCCAGGCCTGGGTGACAGAGCAAGACTGTCTCAAAAATATATATATATATAATATATATATATAATTATTTATTTATTTATATTTAATTACCTAATTAATTAAATAAAATATTATTGATGAGCATTATGTTATTAATTTCCATTTATAGTCTTGCTTATTAAAATTATTTAGAATAGTTTTCTTCACAATTCCCATTTCATCCTTTGTTTTGAGGTGATGTAAACAATATCTCTACTTACATAGTTTTTAACTCATAAGTTATCTGACTGGCTCTCCAGCTAATATCAATAGTTTTAAAACTATTTCTCTAATGTCTTCATCACACATGCCAGTTGTTACCATAATCCCAGAGACGCAGAGAATCAGCTGTAAATGGTAAGAATGGTCTTACAAAGTGATGATTTAAACTTTTCATAACTTGGGGGGTTATTTCTCAAACCTCCACCCTATTCCTGGGATATGGCCTTCTTCTGCCTGTGATATCTTTTACCAAATCCCATTACTTCCACGGGCACATTTTTCAAAAACCAGAGAGAAGTTCACAGATTCTGGTCTTCTTCTTCACCTCATTTCTTCCAAAACTATTGGTTCAAAATCTGTTCTCTGATTGTAGTTCTTGGGAGAAAATTTTCATCTGTCTTTACTAAATTCAACTCTTAGTTTTTTGGTTTTGTTTTGTTTTTCCTTTTCAAAATAATGAAAACATCTACAAACATTTTCAATTCACCATTTGTACCACTTGTGCATGTGATAAAAATCCCCAGGTTTTTAAAAAGTTATATAAAAATAAACTCACTTACACTAAAATTGGTAATTTGGAGTTTCATTGATTGAATAGGGATTATTTTAGACGTGGATGATGAATACAAGCACACCAAAATTCCAAGGATTGCTATTAGTAATATAGTTCATATTTTTGAAAACTCTGAATTTTATATACATTTAAATGCTTGCTTTCTCTTCCTGTATTCCCTCTATAACACTAATAAATAAAGTATTTAAATGAAAAATGCCTTTTATTTAGATTACCATTTAAATTTGTATCTAGTTCTGTCTTCCATTCACATTTTTCTGTAAAACTCATGAAACTTTCTTAGCCAGAATCTCACAGCAGTTTTAGCAACTTTTCTATAAAACAAAACAAATAAATAGACAAACAATAAAACTTCACAAATTTTAATGGGGCCATACAAACTCTAAGAGTTGAAAAGACATTTACACTATCTAGTCTATTATCTAGTTTTTAAAATCCGCCAGAGGTTATATGTTTTGCTCTAAGTCACACTGCTGGCTAAATTAGAAAAACAGCTAGAATTCTGGCATTCTGACCATGAATCCAGGGCTCCTTCCGACTGAATTTGCAGTTCTGGCTTTGAATCCAAAAAGACTAAGTGATATCCTGGAAATATATCAAATCTGCAGAAATGTGCGTGACTTCAATGAAAATATTTGTTCAGGTTGTGCAGGGTGGCTCACGACTATAATCCCAGCACTTAAGGAGGCAGAAGCAGAAGGATAGCTTGAGCCCAGGAGTTAGAGACTAGCCTGGGCAACATAGCAAGACCCCAGTCTCCACACAAAGGAAAGCAAAAACAAAACAATAAAATATTTGTTCAGAGGGCAAGGAGCAAAAGATATTGGTGAACTCCTTTCCTTTGGAAATAACATATTAAGTATCTTGTATATTTTCACCCAGCATTGGTATGTCATGATTCATCTGGTGCTAAATAAGTTAGATTGGTGCTAAGATGCACACGGTGAAGCTTAAAGAAAACATGAAAAGGACATCAGGTCTTCCAGGCAAGGAAGCTCCATTTCGTCCATGAATGGCGCTTTGAGCCTCTAGATACATTCATCTCTCTCATTGCTTTAGCTACAAAAGGTCTGTTATTGGAGGATTGTCCCAAAAAGTGTAAGGCACTGTTTAATGAAGGAGAACAGGAACAACTTGATCGCATTCCTCTGCCACTAACATTTTGCTCTGGTTATCTCTGTGGAATTTTTTCCCAAGAAATCCTTTGACTGAATGTGGAGGAACAGAGGGGAAGGACTTGGGGCTGTTGCGGCAGAGGAGCCCTGCCTCTGCAGGTTTCACCCACACTATGGAGATGCTGTGCGGCCAGGGGTGAGGGTGTCCTGGCTTCCACGCCCACCACCATATTCCCCTGTCCCTTGCAACCTGGTCTTCCTGCTGTGGCTACTAAAGTCTGTTGCCTCCCCGCTCATCGCTGCTCCTCACACACGTGAGGTTTTGGAAGTTGTCATGCTGGATATTGTTAAGTTGTTGATCCTTCCAAGTGCAGCTGCTGCTCTACCATTTATAAAAGGCCAGGAAGACTCCGTCTCCCTTTGTCCAGCACATTCTGATTGTGGTCAATCCCAACAGAAACACATGTAGTGAAATGAAGGCCGGGTATGTGGGTCTTTTCCTACGCTGCAAAATGGATTCATTGTTCTGTGGAATTTGAGCCTGACCAGGACAGCAGGACTTAGAAGCCCCAGGACTGAAAATAAACTCCACAGTCTTTCAGATTCACAGGGGTCAGGACAGGAGGAGACCTAGAAGAATCTCATGTTCCAAAGACAAACTCTCCGGCCACCAAATACCCACATTCTCGGAAGTTGAGAGTATTTGGATATCTCCCAGTGCCAGACTTGCTTGCATATCACATCTGGGCGTGGTGTTGCCCCAGGGCTAAGATAAACTCATGGTGGGGAAGTCCTGGGACACGGAAGTGTTCAAGAAATGTCTTTTCTCATTCAGGAATTATTCCCCTATCAAATCCCAGGAATTATCTTGGGAGTCAGGCAGAAATTGAAGTCCCATTATCACGACTGCCTTCACAACCACCACTGCCACAACCGGTCATCAGAATGACTTTCCCAGGGCCACACAGCTGAGCCATTCCAGGCCAGGACAACCACGCAGGCCCCTGACTCTGGGACCTGTGCTCCCTCCTCTTCACATCGTAAGTTAAAGGGACATTTGTTATTTTTAGATGATCCAAGGGCGGATCTATAGGAAGATAGTTGAGAAAATATGCATTAGGCCAAATTTTATAAGTATAAATTGATTAAATAATACAATAAAAATTTAAATATATATTCAGAGATATACATGAGAAAGAGAAACAGAGATGATAGAAATGATGAAGACAGAGACAAGGTAATATGACTCTAGGAGACCAGGGAAGGTCACAGATCTCAAAACATGACCTCTCAAACTGCTGGCTGCAGGTTGTAATTCAATTATTCATTCAGCAAGAATGTATTTATCAAGTCCTTAAGATTAAAGTGGTAAACATGATTCAGTTCCAGCCCTGGAGAAGTTCAACATTTGGAAGGAGCAGAGGCTAGTAATAAGTATCGTGGATGCCTAGAGGAGAAAGAGATATCTTCTATTTTGGGCATAGACATTGGTGAAAATCCCAACTTTGTCCGTAAAATGTATCATTTTTAAATGTTGTCAATCATTCATCTCTACGTATGGCAATGAAGGACAAAGACTCTGGATGAAGTATAGCAAGAGAAACTATTATAATAGAGCCTTCAAGAAGGAATAAAGCTTGGGATATGGGAAAAGATAACATGAGCATAGGAGAGAAAGTGCTGGCTCTCAAAGCAAATTTTATTCATTTGTATGAAGGTCTGACAGGGACTATGAAGATGAGTCATGAAGATAAGGGTGAGTCACCAAGTTTTCAAAGATAACTTTGAAACACATCTCAAGTTTTATAGAAAAACCATACTCTAGTGCAATAATGGAGTCGATAGGTCCCTGGTTCAGCACAGCAGGTCTAAGAGCATACTTAATGTATTCATTAAGTAAACATTTATTGAATAGATCTGATATATCAAGAACATGACCAGCATGAATGTAAAGGGATGAACAAGACGTAATAACTGTACTTATGAGATTCAATGTGTGGTGGCCAAGCCAATAGTCTAGGGGCTAAAACTAACCTTTGTTCAATCTAGGACTCCAGGACAAGATGCCCATCATGGAAAGCAGTTGTGTTTGCCTTCCCACAGTGAAATGTGGTCATACATACAGGACACGGTTCATGTCTCCTAAAGTGGTGATAGATGAAGACTAAGGTTTCTGTGTCTCCATGTTAATGCATCTTCCTGTTAGGCATCTATCACTGTCAGCATCAATTGAATTTTTTCTGAACTTGCCATGTATCCATCAATACTTCTGAGCATTGCCTGCCACTGCCTACTCTTCTTTCACCATTATGTTTCATTATTATGCCCTACATCCTACTACCTAAAATCCCCTGAGACTTGCTTTCTCTATTTATTGCAACAATGTCACTGCCACCGCCCAAGTCCAGGCCCTAGTCATATGGCTCACACATTATCAGCCACAGCCTTCTTGCTTGCCCCCTGTTCTGAGTCTCATATCGCCAAATATATCCAAGAAACTGTTGCATAAATGATCTTTCTAAACAGCATACCTCATTGTATTTCAGCCCTGATGTAAATTCACCAGAGACCTCTTCTTCTCCTGTCTCCTCTCATACACCCTAGCTTGAGTGTCCCGTGCATACTCTCCATCCTAGCACATGGCTTTGTGGACAGACTACTCTGGTCTCATCACCTCCATGCACCATTCTCTCCAGTTTTCCTTCAATATTTGCTGTTCCTTGCTCATTGGCCTTTACACAGGCCATTTACACAACTAGAATGCCCTTTCTTCTCCTTCATCCAGCAGCTGACACCTACTTCTACATCAAATCTAAGAACAGCTCACTTCTCTCAGAACTTTTTCCCCTACTGGCTAATTTAAATGATTACAGGCTTACATGATATCCAAGTGGATAAGGTTATTATAAGTTTTCCTCACTGCTTTGTATTTACTACTTTATTTCTCTGGCTTCCCACTAAATAGTCAAAAAGTAGTTGATAGAGGGAATAAAGGGTAAACAAATGAATGAGAATCTTGTCATCTCTCCTCCCTTGTTTTGCTTTAGTTTATTTTCAAATTGGAGAAGTGAAAAAAATGATTCCTTAAAAACAAACCAAAAAATGCCCTTAAAAATGAGCAGAGAAATTCTACCCCTCGAATCACACCCTACTCTAGAAAGCTGAGAAAATGTAAGTGTTCACTGTTTGGAGGAATACTCTCTTCCTTTTCCTGTCTCCAGTGGCTCCTTTTCCTGAAGAAGGTCAATGGACCACATGGGGCCATTCAAAGCCAGCCAAGGTCACATGGATGGGGTTTGCTGGCTTCATCTCAGACGATCTCCGGTTGAGTTGAATAAAGTTGCAACTTTATACATTTGGCTCATGCAAAGTATTTTTAAAATAAGACTCTTCCATTTGAATTTCAAAACGTATGCATATAGGACTTCCCCATTCCCCAAAGACTCTTATTTCTAGCTGAGTTCCAACATCACTTGTGCTCACAGGACGCATAAAACAAATTATTCTTCTGGTCCACACCCTGAATTTCACAGAATTAGACAGTTTTCCTGTCTCCTAGGAAGATGCAAAATTTATTACATCCAGTTCTCAGAAATACATCCAGTTAAGCAAGTCATTTTCTACTTTGTATCATTCTAATTCCTACTGGTACTTCTTGAAGCCTCCAATGAGGCAAGTCTTCATAATAACTTTAATAAAATCTTACTACCCTATATTTTCCTCATGTTACTGAGCCATGATGAACTGCAATGTAACTGAGTGAAATGGAGAGTCGGTTGAGGTGGGCATGGTAGGGAGGCATTGATGTGCTTTCTGTGCTCTCTTGTTCAATTATCCTGCAGGGGAATTCTCTAATCATAGCATATTCAGCTTAAATAATAGAAAAATGGAAAACTTTACCTAGAGAGGGTGAATGAATCATCTCATACAATAATTTTGCTTTATAAATGAAAAAAAACCAAACAGAGAAAGTAATTTGTCTGTGACTACAGTCACTGGCAGAGCTAGATGCAGGATCTTGACTATAAGTATTAATATCACTAATTTGAGAGGTCCAGGAAGATCCTAACATCCTGAAAAAAATGTTCTGGGAGATATGTATGCATAGTAAGGATTTTGGCTTCATCAATTTCAAAAAGCTCAAGAAAGTAAAAAATGTTGAGAGTTATATTCAAAGATCCTGTAAGCTCAAGGAGTCTCTTATTCTACAAAACATTCTTTGCACCTGTGTTATCTCTAGTATAAGTTCAGAAGAAGAAGAAAAATAAAATTTTCCTTTTTTCCCCCAAACAGAAGTCTTATTTAAATTGAATTTCTTTCTTCCTTAGAACTTATAGATAAGTTTTCGCACAAAATAGTTCAAGGAACTTTAAGTTTTTCAATAGATTCACAAGTAAGTTTTATTTCTACCTTCCTTCAAGAAAATACGTAGCAGTATTCAAATCTTTGTGACTATCAAATTTTACCATATTAGGAAATTTTTGTCTAACAGTAACTCTATTAAGTGCATTACCCAGAAGACCACAAAATTCCTAATATACCAGTCCAGATAGACTCATAGCATTCATAGCATTATAGCTAAAGCTGAAAGGACCTCAATTCCCATCTAGTGAAAGTCTCCACTGTTAGAAATAACAATGACTTCCAAAGGGGAGTGACTTGGAGAAGAGTATATTGTAGCTAGTGGCCAAGGAGCCCAGGACTCCAAAAAAAAAAAAGAGACCGGGTGGGGGCATTATATGAGTTTCGGGATTCATGATGTTAATGTTTCTTGGTACTCCTTCAACATTGGTAAAACATATAGTAGGCATTAGGTGAGGTTCAGGCATGGACCATGATATCATGGATGGAGAGAGGAACAAAGAACTGTTCCTCTCCTTGGACTCATAAATGAATGAGAGAAAATAGGCTTCTTCTAGAACATCTGTTGACATATGAAGTGTCTCAATTTTCAATATGTGTCTCTACAATGACCCAGATGTTCAGAACAACTTTCATTAAACCCTGCTAACTCAGATTCAGTTTACCCCCAGAGACCATGATAAAGATGAGGACGATGGTTGAGTATATATTATTGGTAACAAGAAACAGTAGTTTTATACACTGAAGTCACCTAACATCTCACTTTTTTTATCTTTATAGGTCAAAAGTGCTTTCATCCAGTGGAAATAATGACTTCATATTGCAGAAAAAAGGAAAGATGACATTTGGTTTGCTTTATTAAAGACTTTGTCTATTAATTATAAATGAACCTTTGTACATGGTCACTGAGAGGGAAAGTGTAATGTGACTTTTATATCCAAGAAAGCATGAAAACATCAACATGACTGTTGGCCCTGTGAGATGGAGGTCTCAAATCTGTAGTCTGGTTAACCCTCTTCCTTTAATGTTGCTTTAATGTTTTCTCTTTATTCAACTATTATTTACAAAGCCTCTTGCACATCAGGTAGTCTGCAGAGGCTAGAAAATCAGAGATGAATAAAACTTGATGCATATCTTCAAAGTGCACAGAGAAGGCTGGAACCAGTGGTGAATCTTTGCACAATGAAGAGGGAGGTGGTCCTACCTGGGAGTGTGCTGGGGAAATTCTGTGCATGAATGTGTGAGGGGTTCTGTAAGAATCACCACCTGCTCACCAAATCCTACCACATCCTGTAGCTCAGGTAAATTCTCCAAATGTATCTAGGATACCTGGATGATATTGAGGAAAATTATAAAAGAATGCTGGAAAGCAATTATATATGCAATTTTGTGCTACTCAGATACCTTCTTACATTAGACTCCGGAGTAAATTAACCAGGGGCAGTTTGCAGAACCCCTGATTTGAGATAAAATGTTGTAGCCACTAGCACTGCCCCTCATGCCCCAATTGTGAAAAGTTCTCTCATGTTGCAGAAGATGGGAGAGCAGTGTCTGATGGCAGTATGCTATAGGAAGTCATGCAGGCTGGTATGGTTATAACCAGAAGCTGGGTCACACACAACCAGATGGTGAATACTCATCAAAACAAGGACAACCATGGCTTGACACTAAGGAGCCTCTGAGTGGAATAAGAGTAATCATTGCAATCTTACCAAGTTCAGAGGTCAGCACACAGTGATCTTGATTTCAGCCAGAGCTATACATCATTCAACCAGCCACTGATCATGCCTCATTTTATCAATGCTGAGAGCAAAGAAATCCTGCCCATCATAAAAGACAAGGCCCTATCTCAAGATTTTAAAATCTAGTTTGGATACCAATCTAGGGAAAAAGTAGTATCTCCCAAACATCCTTTCCCCTTCCTTGAAATCTCTCTTGTTCCTCTTCTGATTCTTGTTTCTTTCTGCCTTTCTATTCTAATGATTTTCCCTAATTTTATACCCAGGAATAATTATTATATTAATTGTTTCTATTATAATAAAAGCTAACATTTTTTAAGTGCTTACTTTGCACCAGACTCTGTCTGAAAAGCTTTGAGTATATTGGTCCATTTAATCCCCATAATAAAGTTAGAAACTATTTTAACCAGTCATATATTTTACTTCCAATATGAATCATTTGGAAGTAAAATGACTTGCCTAAAGTCACATAGTGATTAAGCAGGGGAGCTGGCCTTCAGATCCTGCAACCTCACCTTAGAGCTTGATCCCATAAGGACTGCTGTCCTCTCTGCTCACTGCCTTGTCCTCACAGCCCAATTTCATCACACGTGTTACAGCTGACTCCAACAGGAAATCCAGCTTCTCTTTGGCCCATATGATGTTTAAAATACCTCTTAAAGGTTTTGCCTTTTGTGTGACCTCTGCCATTTTTGATGGTCCCAGGAATGGCCGGTATGACTCTCCACTCTGCTTGGCTCAAGGTTGACTTTTCGTGACTCAAGATTGAATCACCAATAATGTCTTTGTGAACTGTCCATAATAAAAATTAGGAGGGTCTTTAGAAAGATGTGGCTTTTATTAGGTTTAACAATGACAAAATATTAAAATCAGACCTAAATTACTGTTCATATTATAATTTAAATTTTGGGAGATGTGGTAGGGGCTCCACCATCTAATCTAAACTATTTCTCTCCAATTGAAAGAGGAAACTTTTTGCAATCCCAAATGGCTAATTTCATGATACTACAGAGAGCCTTATGCCTTCTTTTTATGAATAGACATACAGTAGTGACAATGATGCTGGAAGACTTAGGTCCATCTGAGTTTCAAACACATGGCCAAGTAAAATGGGAGAAAACGTTTTCTGGATCCACCTACCCCAGGAAGGGGGCTCATGAATGTGAGAAATGTTTCTGAGAGAATTTGCTAATCAGCAAAGCAACCAAATAGTAGGTGGCCAGGCTCTCTGGCAACAAGCCAAATCCCTGAAAGAATCGTTCACACTTAACACTGGAGAGGTCATCAAGTCCAACCTTCCAAATTTACACCCTCTTACTCAGTATGATCATTTCCTCCTGGATCTTAGGAATCTTATTCTCTAGCTTCAGCTTGAGAAAACAATAGCAATGAGATGTTTACCAACTCCTATGCCCACCTGCTCTCTTTCTGCCTTTAGTTGTTGAAGTATTTATCCATCAATAACTACATATAATAGGTGATATGTAGATGAAATCCGACTCTCTAAGGATTCCATCTGCTTGTGATGATGGGTATGTCACACCTCCCTGTATTTTCTGAAAGACAGGCATTCACTTTGTCAAACAGTCCTTCCTACCATGTTATGTCTAAAAGGATCTCACCAGGGCTGCTATGCTGTCATCTTTAACTTCATAAGCTCTTCTGTTATGCATCTTCTACCAGTTTGTAAGGCCTCTGGAGACAAATAGCAGACCCTCGGTTTCTTTCTGTTACCTACAGTGCCCAGCAAAACGTTTGCCTCGACAGATTTGTCTTAAAACCAACACGGTAGAGTAAGAAGTTCCCTATCTCAAGATCTAGATGCTAATTCTGACTCTAGCTCTGGATGGATAGCTATGAGTAAGTCTCTTGCATTTCTTGACTTTGTATAATATTTCAAAGACTAGAAAATCAATGAAGATTGGAAAAGCAAGAGACTTACCCACAGATTTTAATGGTAGAGAAGGAGATGATGGAGACAGTTATGTTAAATGTTCTCTGTGAACAAATTTCAGGGTCATTGAAGTCAGTAGATGTGAAGTCTGGTTTTGAATCTTACATCTGCAACTTACTGACTGCAAATAAAATGATAATCTCCCTGAATCTCATTTTCCTCAGTTTTAAAATCAAAATATTTGTAACACTTATGACACGAGATTGTTATGAAGATTAATTACATGAGATAACATATATAATGGGCTTAGCATAATACCTGGCATATAGTGAAATGTTCGATAACTGTTAGCTATTTTAAGACCTTTAAGATGTGGAAGCTAAAAAGCATTCTCTTGAAAAGTTCTTGCCAGATGCTTTCCTAACTCTGGGTTTGGCTGTTTCTTGGGAATATGTTCAGTGAAAAAAAAAATTCAACAAATCAGTTAACAAACATTCACCAATACTTTCTACACGCAACAGAATGCTTCAGGCACTGTGCATGATCCAACAAAAATAAGACGTCCTCTCCCTGGAAGAGATAATTTAATTAAGAAGATAAAGCAACACATGAAAACAAAACTAAAAATTCAAAGTAATAATGGATTCTCAATGGGTAATACATGCTCTGTTTCCTAAAGGACCACATGCTCTGTTTCCTAAAGGAGCACACTCTTTCCAGCCCGGATTGTTAGGAAGAGCTCCCTAGGGGAGGGGAGGTTTAAGTTGACATTATTTCCACCTCCACAGTAATAATACATTGGCTTCTCAATTCCACCAAAATAAAATCAAAATAAAGACAATACAAGCTCCTGCTTCTGGATGTCTTCTCTTAGTAAATAGCATCATCCAAGAATTCCAAGGAGAAGGGCTTCCCAAAATGCTCTTTCCCTCAACTACCATGTCTATTTGATCATGAACATCTTCAGCACCTAGAGCTGAAAATACTCACATCTGGGTCCTTCTTCTGAAATCCACTGTCCCAATTGAGGTTCCATTGCTACTGGGTCTCCGATATTTCTTCTTCATCATTCCCTTTCTTTCATTTCCACGTCTACCCAGTCCATTTGTTCAAGTGATGACCATTGTGGTCTTTTCCCCAAGGAATGAAGGCCACAGGACAATGACTGTTGTGCCTGCATCTTGGCATCTGGAGGATGGATGGTTTTATCCCAGTCATACCACAGCTATGAACTGTCCTCTGATTATCATGCTCTTTCTAATCTCCATGGCTTCTCACACCAGGAAGCCCTTTTCTCCTATTTCTCCATTAAGAACACCCACCATCTTGTATCTTAAAAGACACGTAAGAGATATTGCACCCTTCAGAATTCCATTCAGTGTTTCCCCTTCCAGGAACCCTGTGCCAACACCTTCCCAGTGTGAATCAGGTACTCCTCCTCTGAGCTAGTCCAGCTCCGTGGGCTGAGCTCAGGAATTCCTCCTAATTATACTGAAATTATCTATGTCTATCTGACTTGTCCACAGATAGAGCTTCTTCTTCTTTTTTTTGTTAAAGAAAAAAAAAGAAGACAAATCATGGTTCATCTATTTCTGTGTCTCTTGTGCACAGCATAACACAGTCTTGAGAAGTATCGGTTGAAAGTGAGTGAATGTACCTATGTGACCTTTGAAAGATAAATAAAATTTGACTAAATTTGCCAAATACAGGAAGTCTCTACAAGAAAAAGGTGTGGTAAAGATGCAAAGATGGCTACATGTCTCTAGTGATATTAAGCAATATCTGTCTCAAAATAGAGAGCCTCATCAGCCAAGTGATTTGCCTTCAAAACTGTAAATATCAAGAAACGCTGAACCTAGGTCTCCCTGCTTTGCTTAACTGAGAGTAAAGTTGCTTATCTTTTTTATTATTAATCCGTGTTGAATGTTCTTCTCTTCCACCTCAGCCCCTCCCAGCTCCTCTAAAAGCCTAGATCTTGGTATGGAGTCCCCGATATGTATAGCGGCCCCTTGCACTGTTGATATTATAACGGAGTTGTGGGGGAGTGGGAGGGTGTGCAACAGAATGCAGCAATGATTTGAACATCCCTTTATCCTTTTCCATCTCATAAAGAACATTTTTCTGTATACAAATATGATAATCCTATCTACTGAGCAAAGCGGAAGCATTTTCAATGCTGCACAAATTAAGAAAGAGAATCCTTTGAAAGAAGTCTGTTTTTCAGGGTAAAAGTAAGACAACCAGCTACTGCCCAGGAAAAAAATATATATCTGTACTAGTTTTTAATATTGGTTTGATGAGATCTAGGTTATAAACAGGTCTGGTGCCATGTAATTTGCAACATAATTTCACTGTCTGTTTATCTATCCATCCGTCCACCCATTCATATGTATATAACATAGGCAGGAAATCTGGTGTCTGTTGCTAGTTCATAAATCAGTGTCTGCTCTCAACAACATCTGAATACAAATGTGATTAAATTTGATACCATGCCCATTTTTCATTTATCAGATTTTAGAATGTGATGCCGTGGCAGCTGTCCTATGGTAATGTGTTTTGCATTTAACCCCCTTAGTTCCAACTACTTTCAACATATGAAGCCCTTGCAGAGACATTAGAAATTCACAGAACAAGACACCTACTCTGCCTATCACAGAGAAAGTTTTCCTCAGCATATCAAGGAACGAAGAGAGGGGAAAGAACTGGAAATAACATTAGAAAATTGAAGGAAACCTCAGAATTGCTGTGTTTCTCATCTGCAGAAGACCTTAGAGATGGTCTAGCCCTGTGCTTCACAAAGTTTTCTGTCTACACATCACATGGGGCTCTTGTTAAAGAACAGATGGGGGTTCAGTAGGTCTGGACTCGGCCTGGGATTTTGCATTTTAATCCAGTTAATCTAGTTGATCTACTATTTCCTAAATTTAATAATCATCTTATTGACTGATGTACTTAAGTGTCCTCCCCAGCATCATGACTCAGATTTTCCTGGAAAACGGGCCTTGAGAACAAGGAAGGGTACCTGGAACTTTTAACAGCCAACTCACACAACTGACCAAGTTTGGGAAACGTTGAAAACTGAGGCCAAAAGGAAAAGTGAGTTGCTAAAGTTGAAACTGGAACACAGAATCTCAAGCAAGTGCTTTTGCTGCTGCACTAGTCTCAATGGAAATGAGACAACTAGAATAGAGGTTGGGGGACAATTCACAATACTCACAACAAGTTCCAGAAAGTGGACTCTAACAGAAGGGATTATTTAGAGTTAGTGCTGGAGAACAGTCCCAGATTAGCAAAACAGGTCCTGGAAAACAACATACCCAGATGTTTTGTGAGGCATACAAACCAGGTCAGACTAAAACACCGGCCATAAGGTATCTTTTCTGACAATCTAGCTGCTACTGAGGAAGCCCGTTTTCCTTGTCTTTCCCTTCATTTGCCTTCTAAGACCCTATTTACAAAAAAATCAACTCCTTCTTCTGGAAGCTGTATTCTATAGAAAAGAGCCCTTTAGTGGCTTCCCAAGATCCACCATGGCTCCCCAAAAGCTTCCTGATGTTACCAGCATGGACAAGCATATTTTCACTCCACCCATGATTTCTAGATCACTCCAGACCTGCGGAAGCATCATATTCCTACGAAGATTGTTCAACAAGGAAGATAATTTTGGAAATGTACCTGTCATTGTTCTTTTCTAGGTGAGTGATGGTCATCCAGGGGAGCTTGGATGGCTGAGGTTGCTGCAAACTCCTAAACATCAGTGCATACATTTAGGATGATACTGAGTAAACCAAATAAGCATTGTGTATACCTCAATTTCCTTTTGGGGAAATAGCAAACACATTTACTGCTCACCTTAAAGGATATAATTTTTTTAAAAAAAATTACAATACTTAAAAAATGTGAAACTACAGAAACAACATACCCAACTTGCAGAACACTTGCTAGGAAATAATAACCAGTTAGACATCAACGTTTCTGTTTTTGTTTTTTTCAAATTGGCTAATGGTGTTTATGTACCTTTAGTGGGCTGCAGAAGGCAAAATGCATGCCATGTAATAGGCTTGGACGTGTAGCTACCACCTTAGCAAAAGGCTTCTGTTCAAGGTGGTGAGAGTGCCTAGGTCTTCTTTTCACACAAGGATGCCTACAGAGGTAAGCTGCTATGTCTTTCTCCATAACTACTCAGCATATGCATCAAGAATCTCAGAAACGCTCAACAACTGGGGAACTTCTGGAAACCTGGCTTAAAGGAATAATTAGCAATGCACAAAAGAGATCCAAAATACCATCTCATTTACAAAAGAAAACTTTTGCATTACGTAAACATCTAAACACAAAGAAACGGCTACATAAATCATGAGATTCATCTCAGGTAGGGCATCATTTAGATTTAAATGACCATATAACATACAGGGTTATGCAGTCATTTAAAAATGTGGTGTGAGAAAATATGGAGTTTCTCACTTTGTTAAGTGGAATAAAAATAAGATCGCATAAACATAATCTAAGTACTTAAGTAGTCACAAAAAAGGGAAATTAGGATTACATATATAAAATATTTTTTCGTCAGTCAAATGGAGAAAATAACACCTATATTCTAGAGCAGTTTTAGGAAGTATAGGTTAACTAGGTAAAGCACCTAGCGCAGTGTTCACTAAGCTATATTATCAAAAATAATCCATGATAATTACACTAACAACCATAATTAACAATTGCCATTGATACTGGAATTGTTTTTTTTTTTTCTGTTACGTAATTTGTTTCTGTTTTCTTCCCTGAGTTTTATATAGTCATAAAATATTGACTTTAGAAACAGAAATGCCACTATTTTTACTTTTAAAAATTACTAAGGACAGAACATGTGGGTTCTCGTCACAACTCTCTCTCTACTTTAGCTCTATCCTAAAGAAAAGATCCCTGTCTTGAGCTTAACCATCAGTTGTCTGGCATTCACGGGGTTAACGCCAACCTCCAGCAACCCCTCCCTGCCCCAAGACAAGCTGTGATCTTCTCACTTTAAGTCTCTCCCCAACCAATCCCCAAACACAAAAGCCCAGAACGAAAGGAGTGGGGGTGGGGCACTCGCTGTGTGGCTTTTCTCTGTTTTTCAACATAAAAAAAATGAGAAGAGAAAGCGAAATCTCCTTTTGAAAAAATAAATGCTAAATGCTAGGCTTTTTCTCCTCTCCCCAAGTAGCTGGCCTTATTAATTAGGGATTCATCAATGTTTTTTGTTGTCTCAAGTAGGATACTATTTATTGGGTGCACAAAAGCAGATAAAGCCACAAATGAGTTGCCTGGTCACTCTTGCCAACAGGAAGATGTACAATAACATGCAAGAGACATCCTCCTCTCCCGTTCACTGAATGCATTTCAAAGGGCCTTAAATCTTTGTGTCACAGGGATCAGCTTACGGTTAAGCAGATCATAGTATGCAAGGTGCTGGGAGAAGGTTGACTGTCAGATGGTGGTTGGTTTCTCTCTCTCTTTTCTCTTCCTCCCTTCTCACTTTCTCTCTTCCCTTCTCCCATTTTCTTTCTCACAAGTTCCTGGCTCAGTCTCCCTCCCGTGGCCCTCTCTGTGAGCCACCAGACTCTGGCCTGCACAGATGAATCTCACTGAGTTCATCTATATTTTCAGCCTTGTGAAAAAAAGAATCTATGAGAGCTACCTCACCTTCAAGCTTCTAGAGAAAGGAGGATTTAAATTTCTATTCAAAACAGAGCTTGTTATAATTGAGAACAAGCTTCTCCTCCCTGAGGCACTTTGAGTCAATTAATTGGCTTTTTTGAAGTGTTAATAGGGAAAAAATTTTTGACCTTTTCCAGGGCTTTTTCATGGAGCTATTCAAGAAAATTGTTGGGCTATTAACCAAACCAATTCTGGGGCCACAGAGCCCCGAAGAGCTGAGTACTCTTGGGGATGATTGAAATACAAAACATGGTTAATTCATTCATCATATCAGAAAAAGCACCCATATGATTAAGAGACTATTTTTACATTACCCCGTGTGTGTGTGTGTGTGTGTGTGTGTGTGTGCGCGCGCGCACGCGCGTGTGTGTATGTGTGTGTGAGAAAGAGAGAGAGAGAGAGAAAGCAACCATGGCAACATCTTGTAAACTTTAATGCAGCAAGAAGATATCCTTAGAAATAGACTCTCTGTATATGATGAATTAAAACAAAAAGAAGGCAGGGTGTGGTGGCTCACACCTGTAATCCCAGCTCTTTGGGAGGCTGAACCAGGTGAATCACCTGAGGTCAGGAGTTCTAGACCAGCTTGGCCAACATGGTGAAACCCTGTGTCTACATCTACCAAAAATACAAAACAACTAGCCAGGTGTGGTGGTGCACGCCTGTAGTCCCAGCTACTCTGGAGGCTGAGGCAGGAGAATTGCTTAAACCCAGGAGGAGGAGGTTGCAGTGAGCCGAGATCGTGCCACTTGCCCTCCAGCCTGAGCAACAGAGTGAGACTGCCCACCCCCCCAAAAAATAAATAAACAAATAGATAAATAAAATGAAAAGGAAAAGAAAACTATTGAGAAAATAAACTCAAGAGAAGAGTGCTCAAGAACTGAGATCCAGTAGATACAACTCTGGTTTAAGGTTTTTCCAGACAGCCAAGAGTTCCCAACATCTCTAAAGTCAAGGTGGGTATAGTTGGTAAATGTATGTCAGTAGATACAATCTGTGTAATATTAGCCTCATCTGTGAAAAAGCTGAAAAAATTATTTTCAACTTTTTTATAATCTCCAATTCTCTAGGTACCCATGCAAATCCTAAGAATAATTTTTCTTTTCTGTGATTAACACACAGGAAAACCAAACAGAACAGAAGGGTTTTACCACTTACTTTTTCCTCCCGTAGGCGTCTGCTCATGGTACTTTGAAAAAAACAAGCAGCGACACCAAAGTTGTATGGACTTCACAGGAGCACTCTGTCACAGGACAGATGGTCATATAAATGAGAACTTGATTTCACTGTGCAGAAACCTTCCATTCATCGCCCATAGATTGGGAAGGGGGTGATTGGATTAATTAAATATTCTGGTAAGCAGTGAGGACCCATTTATCCACAATGGATTACCATTTTTTAAAAATGTACATCACCAGTAAGTACACTGTGCATGGACTGGATGGAACACAGTCTCATCCTTCACAGTGTGGCTCAGAACAGAACTCAGGCTCATCAATTCAGTGACAGCTGAGCCAGCAAGGCTTGAGTGCTAAATAGCTCCATTTGGTGAACACCGAAGCTACCCTGTACTAATGACATAGGGAAAACCTAGGAGCAAGCTCAGGTGGATGAAATGCTAGAGGAGGACTAGAACAGTAGAAAAACTTAGATACATTTCTAAAAAGGAACAAGATTGATAAGAGGGAGCTAGCATGGAAGAGGTACAAACTGAATTCTAACATCTACAAAAAAACCTATACCTAACATCATACTTAATGGTGAAAAACAAGAAGCTTCTCCACTAAAATCAGGAACAAGGCAAGGATATTTCTTCTCCACTGCTTTCCAACACTGTTTTGGAAGTCCTAACTAATTCAATAAGGTAAGAAAAGAAAATAAAAAGATATACATATTTGGAAGGAAGAAATGAAACGGTCTTTGTTTGCAGATTACATGATTGTCTTTGTAGAAAATCTGAAAGATTAAACAAAGCAATTCCTGGAACTAATAAGCAATTATAGCAAGGTTGCAGGATGCAAGGTTAATATACAAAAGTCAATAACTCTCCTATATACCAATGATGAATAAGTGAAACACACAATGCTTAGGTATAAACCTAACAAAATATGTACAATATCTATATCTTAGGCAGTTTAGGCTGCTACAACAGAATATCACAAAATAGGTGGCTTATAAATGACAACAAATTATTTCTCATAATTTTGGAGGCTGTGAAGTCCAAGATCAAAATGCTGGCAGATTTGCCATCTCATGAGTGCCTGCTTCTTTCTGTATTCTCACATGAAGGAAGGGGAAAGAAAGCTCTTAAAGAGTTTCTTTTATGAAGACCTTAGTCCTATTTTTGAGGGCTTTGCCCTCGTGACCTAATCACCTGCTGAAGGATTCACCTCCCAACACCATCATCATGGGGGTCTTTCAACATATAAATTTTGAGGGGAGGAGTGGCACAAACATTCAGTCTATAACAATTCATATGAAAAAACTAAAACTCAAACCAAATAAATAAGAATTAAATTAACAAAGAGATATTCCAAGTTGAGGAATAGAAAGATTTTATATTTTCAAGCTTTAATTTCTTTCCAACTTGATCTATAGATTCAATAAAATTACATTCAAAATCCCAGTGATATCGACATATTTTTGGATATTGATAAAATGATTCTAAAGTTTATGTGGAGAGAAAAAAGACCCACAATAGCCACCTTGATATTGAAAGAGAATACCAAAATCGGAGAACTACCACTATCAACTTCAAGACTAAAGCTACAATCAACAATCAAAATAGTGTAGCACTGGTGGAAAAAGGACAAATAGATCAATTGAACAGAATATAGAACCAAGAAATAGACTAATATAAATATAGTCAACTAATCTTTGACAAAGGAGCAAAGGCAAAACAATGGTGCAAAGACAGTATTTTCAAAAACTAGTACTGGAACAATTGGACATCCTAAAGCCAAACCTGAATCTAGACACAGACCTGATACCCTTCTAGAAAACTGACTCAGAATGGACCATAAACCTAGATGTAAAGCACAAAAATCTAAAAGCCCTAAAAGATAACATAGGAGAAAACTTAGCTAACTTTAGGTATAGCAATAAATTTTTAAATACAACACCAAAGGCATAATTCATGAAAGAAATAATTTATCAGCTGAACTTTTTTTGTGTGTGTGTGACAGAATTTTACTCTGCAGCCCAGGCTAAAGTGCAGTGGCATGATCTCGGCTTACTGCAACCTACACCTCCTGGGTTCAAGCGATTATCCTGCCGTAGCCTCCAGAATAGCTGGGACTACAGGTGCCCACCACCACACCTGGCTATTTTTTTGTATTTTTAATAGAGACAGGGTTTCACCATGTTAACCTGATCACCTGGTCTCAGGTGATCCACCTGCCTCAGCCTCCCAAAGTGCTAGGATTACAGGTGTGAGCCACTGGGCCTGGCCAATAAGCTGAATTTCATTTAAATTAAAAATGTTCATAAAAGGCACTGTCAAGACCATGAGAAGACAAACCAAAGACAGAAAACATATTTGCACAAGCCATGTCTTACAAACAGCTGTTATCCAAAACATACAAAAAACTCTTAAAACTAAACAATAAAACATGAACAAACTGAAAAGACCTTAAGAGACATCTTACCAAGGAAAATATAACAGATGGAAAGTGTGCATACAAAAAGTTGCTCAACATCCTATGTCATCAGGACGATGCAAATTAAAACCACAGTGGGATATCACTATGCACTACACTATGAGTACACAAAACACTAACACCACCAGATTCTGGTGAGGATGTGGAGCAACAGGAACTTTCATTTATTGCTGGTGGAAATGCAAAAAGTACAGCCATTTTGAAAGCCAGTTCAGCAGTTCCTTACAAAACTAAATGTACTCTTCCCATATGATCCAGCAAAGCAATCACGCGCCTTGCCATTTACACATAAGAGTTGAAAATGTATGTCCACTTAGTAACCTGCACACAGATGTTTACAGCAGATTTATTCATGACAGCCAAAACTTAGAAGCAACCAAAATGTCTTTCGGTAGATAAATAAACAAATAATTTAGGGCATATCCAGAAAAAAGAATATTGTTCAGCACTAAAGAAAAAAAAAAATCAAACTATAAAGCCATGAAAAGACACAGAGGAAACTTAAATGTATATTACTCAGTAAAGATGCCATTCTGAAAAGGCTACATACTGACTGATTCCAATTGTATGATATTCTAGAAAACGCACAACTATGGAGATAATAAAACTGTGATTGGTTGCCCAGGGTTTGGGGGAGAAAAAATAAATAGGCAGAGCAAAAGCATTTTCAGGGCAGTGAAACTACTCTGTATGACACTATAATGATGGATATACATCACTATACATTTGTCCAAATTCACAGAATATAGAACACTAAGAGTGAATCCTGATGTAAACTAGGGACTTTTAGTGATGTGTCAATGTAGGCTCATCAATTGCAACAAATGTACCACTGTGGTGGGGGACTTTGATAATAAGGGAGGCTGTGCACGTTTGGGAACAGTGGGCCTATGGGAACTCCTTATACTTTCCACTCAATTACACTGTGAACCTAAGACTTCTCTAAAAATAAAGTATGTTCAAAGACAACAAGAACAACTGAACTCTCACCTGATCTAATAGGCGGCAGGGAAAAGAGACAGAGCTGTCAAAGTCAAGGGGGACAGTAGTAGGATGTGTCTGACTCACTCTCAGCCCCTACGTTAACATCTCTGGAGGGGTTTTTACTGAAGAACAAGGAAGAAGAAGCTATAGGAAATGTCATTCCAGGTACTGGGGGAGGGAGGGTGGCGCCCTCTCCAGCACATTTCCTCTAGAACCCAGAACGACGATGCTTCCTGAGTTAGCCGCAGGGACACCAGTGAGGGTTTGTGCCATGGAATGGTCCCCAGGATGGGTGTGTAGATCTGACCTTCATGGAGCCTGAGTAATTTCTGTAGCCTCTCTGAACCTTAGTTTTTTTCATCCACAAAACGAGGCAGCGATATAATGGTTCCCCTGGATTGTTAATTCCAGAAAACAGAAACACAGGCAGAATGCTCAGCCTCCTGTCTGGCTAGACCAAGTTCTCAGTAGATGGATGCTGATAGGGTTTGGCTGTGTTCCCACCCAGATCTCATCTTGAATTGTAGTTCCTACAATCCCCACACATGGCAGGAGGGACCAGGTAGAGATAATTGAATCATGGGGGAAGTTTCCACTGTCTTGTTCTTGTGATAAGTTCTCACAAGATATGATGGTTTTATAAGGGGTTTCCCGCTTTGCTCAGCTCTCATTCTTCTTCTCCCTGCTGCCATGTGCACCATGTCCACCATGTCCAGCAGTCCACCATGACCGTAAGTTTCCTGAGACCTCCCCAGCCATGCTGAACTGTGAGTCAATCAAACTTTTTTCATTTATAAATTACCCAGTCTCAAGTATGTCTTTATTAGCAGTGTGAGAATGAACTAATACAGCTGCTTTCATTGTCATCCACCTGCAAGGACAGCAAAAGGAATTTCCCCAACAGTGAGAGAGAATCTGCAGTCTTCGGGATAGGCCATGTGCCTAGGTGTTGAGAGAGTTTTCTATGCAGCCGTCTGGGCAGCTTCAACCTGTTCCATGACTAAGCCCCTCATCTCATCAGGACTCTTGTTGTTGAAAAAGCTGATCCCCCTTTGCTTCATCTCAGGCTCCTGTTCCTAGATGGCCCTCCCCTCTCTGGGACTCCACCTCTTCCAGCCAGGCTTCCCAAATGCTGGCTGCTAACACATGAACTCCTGTTCCCCTTTCCTGCTTTTCACCTGCCCACTGCTGGCTGACCACAACATGCTCTGGGGATTGCTGTGCTCCCTCTCACGGTGTAAAGCAAGGGCTTGCTACACCCCCATTTTGATCACTCTGAGCAGCAAACACCAGGGTTTCTTTCTTTGGTTTCTGCCTCGCAGAAACCATGCTATCTGGTTTAATCTTCTCAACAAAATGTTTGAGATTAGTAGTGTTGTTTCCATTGTAGAGATGTGAAAACTGAGAATTTAGAAAAGTAGGAGACTTGCCTAGCACCACAAAATCTGTAAAGAGCAGATGCAGAATTTGAACCAACTGTATCTGTTAAGCCCGTGTTGTGCCTGCAGTGGTTAGATGCAGTACACATGATCTACCCTCCAGTGTCTAGCATCCTCCAGTGGTCACTGCTGACTCCTGACCCTTAGAAGGAGACTCCAGAGAAAGCACTTTGTACACAACAGACCCCCTAAGCACGTTGGCCTAAGCCAGCTCTTAGGTGGCCTATGTCAAGTTCAAAAAAGGAGAAAAGTAAAGACAAGAAACAGTTGCTATGAAATATCTCCCTTTGGTTGCTAATGACATGTCTATTAGCAATTCATCCTGGTAGTAATTGATCATAAAATCCAATTGTTGGCTGGTCCCATGCACCTCATAATAACAACACTGGGAAAATGACCAACAGCACACTTCTGCCAGCCCTGTAAATCCATCCTGTATTTCCAGAGTAAGAACATCCCATAAAAGGCAGGAACTGTAGAAGCTCACAAGGAAGAAATAAACATGTAACAATAGAACACAGATGGACAGTTGTGCTGGGAAGCAGCTGCGTGGGGAAAGAAGAGAATTGAGCTCTCAGGTTGTTTTTGGAAGAGCCGAGTACACATCTTGAACTTCCATGCCTTTCTCCGACCCAGATCTGAGATAGTGTCTTATGTTTCCCAGGGGTTTAAAAATACAGTGGGAAAAGACTTGGTATATATCTTAGCAACCATGTGAGCTTGGGAGCCAGGCAAATTTGCAGCTCTGCACTTACTAGCTGATGCACCTTGCTCAAGTCACCAACCCTTCCTGTGTCTCAGTTTTCTGGTCTGTAAACTGGTTGTGATACTTAGTTATGGTGAAACGTCATTAGGCGGTACTGTCGATGCTGCACAGGTCTTTGTCACTGAACAGTTGCACGTATCCTATAGCCATAATTTTAATTATGCCATGCAGCAACCTAAAGAAAGGAAGAGAAACATCTGGCAGCAGAACCACGACTTTCCGGTATGCAGAGCTGGCGCAGGGGAGGTCAGAGCCAGTTGGGGGGCATGGCTCATCCCCGCCCCAGAATCCAGTCTTGGGGAAGCATGTAAACAGGGAGGTTGCAGAAAGACACGCTGTCTGTGCGAGTGGGCAGTGTACATGTGTCCACAGCACAGGCAGCACGTGAGAGCAGAGCCCCCCAAAAAGAGCGCCACCCAAGGAGGGCTGTGGGCTGATGGACTCTAATGACATCATCTTGTTTCCAAGGCTGAACCCTATGAGAGGACAGAGTCATGCAGCCCATAAAGATCAAGTCATCTGACCAATAAATAAATAAATACAAAGAAAAAAAAAAAAACAAGATGGAAACCTAGATCCACAGCGGGAAAGTGACTTGTGCAGGGAAACTGTGGTGCCCAGTGTGGGTGGCACCTCTTCCCTCAGCCATGCAGCTTGTCTCTAACTTGATCATCATCCTTTTTAGCATGAATTTATCAATTGCCCAGTATTTGCAATGGACTATAGCGGGTACAGAGAAAAGAAAAGTGAGAAATGGCATCTATATTCAAAAGATGCTGCAGAGACAGCTCCCCACACCCAGCCTGCCTTGAGAAAAAGAAGCCACAAGAAAACTCATACTTACAACACAGACTAGGTGTTGAAGGCAGGTGGTGCAGGAGGAGCGGCACTGCAGACTAAGGAGGTCCAGAGACCATGGAAAAGTTATTGGGAGAAGGAAGGGCTTGAGCCAGTATTTGGGGAACATTGTCAAGGTCTAGACTGACAGATTAAGAGAGGAAGATCACCTCGGACAAACAGCCAACAGGACTCTCTGCCCCTTGGAAGCAGCTCTAGCAGGCTGCTGTGTAATGGAAATGCTGACTTTCACTCATACCGTGTATTTCTATAAAATTATCAATACGAGAAGTTGTCTAAAAAGGAGTGAAGTATTTTTTCATCAGGGAAGAGGCTAGATGCATGTGCTATTTCTTCCTAGAAAGCAGGAACTGGGTCCAGAATTGGTCTGGCTTCAGAAAACAAAAAAGCCTTTGCCAAGTCTAGGGTTTGCACAGCTCTCCAGTGGAGTTATGAAAAGCTCGGTTAGAACATAAAGAACGGTCTGTTCTGTGGGAGGCAATACAGCTTCACCAAGGGGAGAGGGAAAGTCAGCCTGTATCAGTCATATTTCCATCCCTGGGAGACCGTTAGGAGAAATTCAATTAAAACCCATGACTTCTACCAAATCTCTATGGTCAGTTTGAAGAGAACTAATTCTTAGAAAAAGCTGACTCCAGCATTATCTGTCTTTAGCTGAGCTCTTATGAAAAGAATATAACAGTAAAGAAAAAAATGGTATTTGCTTTTATTAAAACAAAACATAACAACAACATAAAGTTGCTGCAGAAACTTGGAGGTGCTGCAAATGTAGGTCTGTTCTGCTCGTTGGCTTTACCTCCCTCTCGTTCCTCCCTTTGTCCTCCTCATTCTTCATCTTTCTTCCTCATTCTAAGCAGAACGTTTACAAAATTCAGGCTTTCTGTAGGGGTGAATAGCTGAGCTTTAGTTCTCCCCTGGGGCAGAATATTAGCAAGGACAGTGAGCTTAGTTTTGACTGACTCTGGCATCTTCACAAAGCAAAAACCAAGGTATTGCCGTAAGAAAACTGGATTGGGAGTTGGGAAAGGGTATGACTTAATGATAAAGGAATTAAAGAGACACATTGGCATTATTTTTTTCTCCTGACACCTGCACAATACCAAAAGATAAATCAGAACAGAAAACGTTAAAATTGGAAAGGAACTTAGAAATCACCTAGTCAAGGGAGGACAAATTCCACACCCAGTACCATCTCTAAGGTATTGGCATTGCTAATCTCTTCTCTCCGGAACTTTGTGTTGAGTAGGATTCTGAGGCTCAAATTAAACTCACCAGGATTGACTCTTCTCATCAGAGAGCAATGCCTAGTCTTAGAGAACAGAAGTGGCAGTGTCTGCATCTGGTATTAGCATTCTTTATTTAGTTCAACAAAGTCACATGGAGACAATATGTTACATCCTGACTTTAAACATTAGTTCAGAGAAGAAAAGATGCTGAGATCCCTGCTTCAGTTATCCATGACTACATAACAAACCACTACCAAACTTTGTGTCCTAACAACAATGACTTATTATTGTGCACAGCCTTGTGGGTAATGAGCTTAGGGTGCAGGTCGGGGAGACTGGTGGTTCTCACATGATAACTCAGAGCTCCCAAGAAAGCAAATGTGGAAGCATCTAGACTTCTTAAGGACCTGTCTAGAATTGGCTGGGCAGCATTTTCATCACATTCCACTGGTCAAAGGTGTTCTTACCTTGTATATACCTGTAGAGATGAGATAATTTTGGCCATCTTTGCAGATAATCCACCACAGTCCCTCCATGTTGCCTTCATGCAGCAGGTAGGTGAATACCCCATAGGCTTTGCCACCTGGAACAGGAAAGTCAAACTGTCAGTCTCAAGTCCCTAACCTGTGAACTGCTGATAATTCTTACCCCCCAGTTATCATGGTGAAGACCAACAAGATAATGAACATGCAGCACATATCTGTATCACAAGAATTCCATGAAAAGAGCTCAAACTTTTATTATCATCATTTCATTTATGCCTCTTAGCATGAAAAAAGAGGCTGAGAAGGGAAGATGGTGGTTAGGAATTGCTAAGCAGCAGGCCACATGGGTGACCCAGCGTGGACTGGCCTGAACACAGCCTCCATCTCCCCACCCTGGCCAATGTTCTCATATGGACACAACTGGCTTTGTTTCATCAGAATGAAGGCCTCCCTGATGATAGCTCAGTGTTTCCACAGAAATGTCCAAGGAACATGATTATAGAGTCAGTCCCATTCATTAACACAGAGGGTTAGGGGTTGGGAAAATCATCTAATCCAACAGCCTTATTTTGAAAACAAAGTTTCCACGCCCTAGACGTTCATGGAAGCTCATGAAAGACTCCTAATTACAGTGCCCTTCCCGTGGTGACATGGGCTTCTTATTTAGTTCTCTTCAGAAAACCTGGAGAGAGGCCTCCCTGGCCAATGGCAGTGGGGATTAGAAGCAGTCCATTTCTGTCAATATTTATATTCTATTTTAATAACGCCTGTCTTCTTACAATCAAGTGCAACCTAATTTCTCCAGAGCTGACACTCCCGAGTGTACAGAATCCCCATTTGATTTTGCTGTTTGGGATTTTACCCACTCAGTGGTTTCTCTAAACAACAGTGGAAGTCCCCATCCACCTTGAACCTGAAGGGCATAATTGGATATTTTCTGGCCAACTGGCTCATTGCCTACAGCAGAAATCTAAGGACACTAATTTGCTAAGCCTAGAAGTTTTCCAAAGTCCATGATCCAGAAACACCAAAAATAGAAAAACCAACACAAAAATAAACAAATAGAAAAACCAGGCCAGGCACGGTGGCCCATGCCTGAATCCCAGCACTTAGTGAGGCCAAGGCAGGTAGATCACCTGAGTTCAGGAGTTTGAGACTAGCTTGGTCAACATGGTGAAACCCTGTCTCTACTAAAATTTAAAAATATTTTAAAAATTAGCCAGGCATGGTGATGGGTGCCTGTAATCCCAGATACTCAGGAGACTGAGGCAGGAGAACTGCTTGAACCCAGGAGGTGGAGGTTGCAATGAGCCCAGATGGCGCCATTGCACTCCAACCTGGGCTTCAAGAGCGAGACTCCATCTAAAAGGAAAGAAGGAAGGAAAGAAAGAAGGAAGGAAGGAAGGAAGGAAGGGAGGGCAGGCCAGAGATTTTCTTAGAGAAGTATGTGGAAGGATCCCAACATCTAAATGTTTCTACATCATGAGATGAAAGGAAACTAATGATGATCTCTTTATAATAGTTTCTGACACACATTTATCTTCAGGGTTGACATACAGATTATGCTTTTCATTCCCACAACTTTCAGGTAAGTCAGACTGGTGTTTTTACCCACACACCATAGAGGAGGAAAGGTAGGCTCAAAAAAAAACTGACTTGCCCAAAACAAGTTAGATAGTGGGACGTAAGATAAAAAGTGGGCGGACTGAAGCACCCAGCTCCTGGCTCCCTCACAGCCATGTGTGCTGATATCTGGGCAACTAAATGTAGAGTTCTGGAGGCCACATGGGGTGTAGGGCTGGAAATTTTAGCTTTAGTCTCATTTCTAGCATCTATGTTGGAAAAGCATTTTGTGTTCTATGCTTTTATTGCATATTCAGCCAGTCAAGAGTCATCATCTATTTCCTTCAGGCTTATGCCACTCACTGATGTCAGTAGAAGCCTGTTCTTTTCTCAGAAATTGTAGTGGAAGATGTAGAAAGCACACTTGTCAAATTTGGGCATGACTCATCTGTGAGAGGAACCTTGAGTGCATAGAAACTCAGTAATAGCATTCACAAAAATCTGGACAGGCTTGAAAGACATGCTGAAAATAACATTGAAGCAGGAGGAAATGTAATGGTATGAATCTGAATTCAGAAGGCAACTGCCTAAAGGCGGAGCAAATAGGTTTAATAGAAATTGCTTTAAAAACAACCGGGAAGGATGGTTAGCATTAGTTGGCTTCATAGTTTGCACGAGTTTACGGTATGAAAGGTGGGTCAGAAGGTTATAGCCCCTTAAGCCACAGTAAGAGAGTTTGGGTGTTCTGAATGAGGGGGACACATCTGCTCTCTCACTGTTGGATGTAGCAGAGCTTTTGACTCATTTGTGCAGAAGAAAGCCCAGGGAACTGGGTAGTATTTGAAGAATGAACGAAAGATCTGTTAACATTTAGCCCAAAGAAGAAAGGATATATTAGATAAGACTGAATGGATGTTTTCAGATCACTGAAACATTTCCAACCCAGACAGTCAACCGATGAAGGACTCAGGAGCCAGTACTCAAGCAGGTGGAGGAGGCCCCCACGCTGGGTATATAAGTCGAGTAATTCAGGGTCCTGAGCTCATGGACAAGCTATAATGCTGCTCCCAACTCCTGTCTCCAAAATCAGAACCCATGACTCTCTGAAGCCTGCCTGTTAAAAGAGAGATCATGGAAGCAATTGAGAAGGTAATTGGTTTCAGAAAGTTTCGAGGAGCAAAGCACAACAACTAAACGGTGCTGACTGAAATTAGCTGAGCACATACACATGTTTCAACCCAGAAAAGCAATTCCACTTTAAGTACTTCATGTCAGTAAAGCACTACCTCTGATCGGGTAAAATAACACTGCTGATATCCCATGACTCCATGGGTGACTACGTTTTGCATTCCTTGCACAGACAGATTTTCATACTGACTAGACAGGGATTATGAGCTGTGTGTCAACTCCTTGCCGTTGAATTGGTTTCTGCATTTCTGTGGAGCATACTCGAACATTCATGAGATTGGAGATGCTCTCTGTACAGGCTCATGTAGGCAGTGACAGACACCCTTAATTTGTAAGCATTAGCAGAATGAGATGCAGTTGCAGAAAGTGTAATTGGATCATCTTTGTATTTTATGTCAGCATGTCTAAGTACTGCTAAAGAACGCACCACGTGCTCGGTGCCTCCGACAACACAGAGGGGTTGTTGTAGGCGTGACAAATAATAGCAGAATCAGCTTCTTAGTGTTATATTCAGAGTGTGTTTGTGTATGTGTGTGTGTATGAGAGAGAGAGAGAACATGCACACTGGCTTTTCCAAGGCACTAGTTGTTAAGTAGGAGAGTTTTAAGATCTGCGGAGAAGCATAATGGCTTTCAAACCTTTCTGACATTAAAATGTTCTATAATCACCTTCCATTAGTAAAACCAGAAAAAGCCTGGCTTTGGTATAAAGCACAAAATTCATTTGCCTTCCTCCCCCAGCCCTTCATGTCCTTGTGCCTAAAATATTCCAGGCTGTTAAGCTTTCAAGAAAAGAAATCAGTATACTTTTTCTGTCCTAGGAAAAAAGGTCCAGATTTCATGACTGACCGTGTTTGGAAGACAGGTAAGGTTTTTATAATTAAGTGACATAATTAAAACTAAAGGAAAAGGAAACCAACCCCACCTGCCCAGCTCACTTTTTATGTAAGAAAATTGGGTCCATTCTTTCTTGCTTATGCCAAAATGTACCTAGAATTCAAATCCAGTTCTGACCACCAGATGGTAAGGGAAATGTAAACAGGCTAACATTTGAGAGACAGCTTATAGATCTGGAGACATTTAGCATGGATGAAAAAAATGGAAGCTAGAAACAATAGCAGTCTTCACGGACCTAACGGATCACCCAGTAGAGAAGAGGGGGGGCTAGTTCTCTGTGGTTTTAAAGAACAGAGGGAGAGTCAATAGATATTGTTTCCAGGAAAGCATATCCTCGCTAAACATCCTCTTGCTCAAAGTTCTTGAAAGTCTTTCCATTAAATAACATTGGTTCCCTGTGGCCAGACCCAGGATGTTCTCTCAGGAAAAAAAAAAAAAAAAAAAATTAGTGATCAAATCGGTTTGGGATGGTTGCAAAACATATCTCCTTGCTTTAGAGATTACAACATGCATATTTAAAGATGTAGGATGATGCTAAGCAACTATGCAGTAAAGCAAACAATTAGACATCATTTAACCCAGTGTTTTTCAACTGCTCCTATAAACTTGTTGACATCTTTCTATCAATATTTCTTTGATCTTGTGTTATAATAAGCATACTTTTGTGAACTTTGAATTACAGAAAAAGAGCCAGAATCCTTTATTCTGGTATTTGAAATTCCAAAAGCTCCAGTCCTGACCTTCTGAACATGATTTCTTGCAATATTCTGTGATTTCCAACTTTCACAGCTTGTTGTTCACCTGCCCTCCACCTGGAATCATTAGGCTGCACCCTGATATCTCCATGGGCACCAATCCAGTGCCATTTCTTCACTCAACAAACAAGTATTCTGCACTTAATTCTCAGGCTCAGAGAGGCTAGGTAGTTTCCCCAGGTTCACATAATTAGCTTGGGGTTTGCCTAGCCTCCACATCCAAGAGGTTTCCAGTGTGTCTGTCTCCCCATGAAGGAGGGGTGGGCTTCAAAGTTCCCCGTCAACATCAGTTGCCTCCCACGCAGGGAAGGTACTCACTGTGGACTTTCGTAAAGATTCGAGGCCCCTGAAGTTTCCAGAGTGCAGTCCGGAGTGGAGCACAGGCCCAGCAGCATGTAATGGAAGCTGAATGTGTCCATCCACCTGCTACAGAGATGTAGTCCTTATACTAGAACACCGCAAGCCCTGGTGACCTTGAAGAAGTCCACTGCCATGCTACAAGTGGCCTAGGAAATGGACCACCTGGAAGGGGGTTGTGAGCAACCCTAGCATCTCAGCTTCTGCACCTCAGAACTGCAGTCTCAGTTTCTCCTTTCACAGGTGAGGAAATGATACCCAGAATGCTTCAGTTATTTGAGTAGCATTGACACACTTACAGGTAACTGAGTCAGAGAATCAGACTCCTGAGCTCCGATAATTCGAACATCATGCAGAGATAGGAAGGCATAACGTCTAGTCTCCAGGCACATAATAGCACAGCGAGGAAACAGACAGCCTGCCTCTGATCAGGATAGTATAGACACCTGAGGCCCTGATAGAGGTTAGAGAAAGGTTACAAAACTGTACTATGTGAAGAAAATATAAAGGACCTTAGCTTTGGAATATTTGGGGAACACAAGAGGTCTCTTCAAATAATTGCTGGCATGTCTAACAGAATAAATCAGTTTTGCATTCTCCTAAAGAGCAACAACTGTAGCCTTTTAGGAAGCACTTTTTGTCTCATGTCAATGCAAGAAAACACTTCTGATTTCTAATCTAAGGACACACCGCTATCATATAGCAGAGCAGGAATTCCAGCCAATCGCTGTGACTCTAGAGGTTATGCCATTAACCACAAAGCTACCTGCCTGGATACTCATAAATATTAAGTAAAATAATATCAGTCAAGTGTTAAAGCAGAGTGTCCTACATTCATTTGCTTTATAAATAAAAGCTCTCATTAGTTTTAAACAGGCAAGATTCTAGAATTTTGAAGAAGAAAGCTCAACATACCAGGAGTACTTCATTCATTTATTCATTTTGGGGCACCCTTGAGGTCCCAGACAAGCATGGCCTCAAGTACTGCAGAGAGTAGTATACAAACCTCCTGAAGCTTACATGATTTCCGAGAAGATATCTCTCACTTGAATTGACATACTAAGAAATATACAATGCAGAAAAAGTTTAAGGAAGCTTAAATAAATAGGTATTAGGGAGCATGATCAGCCTAAAGGGGTTGGGTTAATCTAGATGTGATGGCTAGGTAATCAAATGTGGATCAGAAAACCCAGGGACCCCAAGGGCAGCTCTGGAACTGCTTGGCATGTGACAGATAGTCAATGCCTTTGGTGACATTGGATTGCAAAGGCAAAAAATGACTCTGCTAATCATGTGTTGGATGGGTCATCTGACCAGGTAACTCTCAAGGTAAAAAACTTTAAATTCTAAAATTAGATATATATTTTTACTAGTCTTCAGGAATAGTAACTCATTCTTCCATCTTCCTGCATAGAGCACTTTCTGATTTACAAAGAAGAGCCCTTCAAGGGAAGATGGGGAGCCCAGAGATCATTCTGGCACAAATCTCCATCTTTCTCGAAGCCAAATTGCCTAACTACTCTGGTCATACGTCCTGGTTGTCCCCAAGAAAAGATGAGCTTTTATGACTGCTGGTAGGTAAATATGAGCCACTGAGCTTGAGGACATTTTGTTTTATTTTCTCTATCAGGACTGTAAAAGCTTTGTAAACTTCTCCTTTGCTGTCTTGTATATACTCTATCCATATGGAGCTCATTGTGGTTCTCTAAACACAGCACCCTCTGTGGCTCACTCCTCAAAGACTTTATAGCTCATTCTTTGTGCTTACAATGCCCTCTGGGCATCCTTCTCCTGCTTAACCCTTACTTTTCTCCAACTCTCAATTCCAGGGTTCTCTCCCAGGAACTCCTCTCTGACTTTCCCCGTCTCCTATTTGGGCATGATGTTCCTCCATGGACTGTAGTTCTCAGGGAGGTCCTCAAGCTGGGTTACACTCACTTGTCTGTCTGTCTCCCACTCCAGACTGTGAGCAAGGCCTTTGATGTCTGTGACTTCCGCACCTAGTTGACGGTGGATATGTGGATACCCTCATCAACCTTTTCACTATCCACCCTAGAGCTGACATAAAGTCACAGCCCAGAATAAATCAGGGGACATGGGGATTTGTGTGTGCCACCCAGCAATGTCTGTTGCAGCATCCACATAACATGATCTCAAGGAAAAGGATCACTTTGAGAATCCACAGAAATGAGCAGACATTCGAGAATGTGGACACTTCACATCTGTTGCTGAGGTGATGGAGAAGCCTCAGCCCTGGCTCCAGAACTGCTTTGAATTGTGCAAAACCATGTTGATGATTCCATTTATAATTCACTAAGCCCTGATACACGTCAAGTATAGCCCTGAAATCTCTTTCAGCAGTTATTTCCATCTTAGAAAAAGCAGGACTTTTGGCCCAGACCTCCTACATTGGACAGGGCTGTCGCCCATGGGCCAGCACATGTCACTGGTCCTGGGGTTCAGTCCCCATTTCTAGGCGATATCAGAACATAATAATATCCTATTGAATTGTTTAACTTGAAAACAATTAGAAAATAATCTTAATGGTGCATTGAGGCCCTTTCATTGTCTTGGTTGACTAGTTACTAGTGGATTTCAATATGTATTTAATCAAAATAACCAGCTGCATTCATTTAAAAATGCAGCCCACAAAAAGCATCTAAGTGGGCCCCTTACCTCCCTGCTAAGAAAATGCAGGAGAGATTTCACCAGAATTGAATTTGGCAGAAAACGAAAAGCCCCTGAAATCAGCTATCTGGGATACACATTTTAGCTTTGTCTTTATTGGAGCAAAGACAGCTAATAAATGAGTGTGTTCACATGAATGAGAGACAAGCCCGAGGGAGAAGGGCAGGCCACAGACATCAGAATTTACTCACCCCAGGGTCCTGTGAGCCTGTGTCCACAGCAAACCCTCAAAGCTGACTTGAACATCAACATCAGGGAGCCTGGTTGCTCTCTGTTCAGAAGTAGCAACGTTTACTGGACAAAGTTTCGGTTTTGAATTCAGACTTCTGAGCTAGGTGACCATAGTAAATTATTAATTTTCTCATGACATTGTCATCCTCTTTAAAGTGTAGATAGCAAAGTCTGCTGCATAAAGTTTGTTGAGGCTGAATTCTTTTCCCCCAAAATTCACATGTTGAAATCCTATTCATATGTTGAAGTCCCCCAGGACCTCAGACTGTGAATTATTTGGAAACAAGTGCATTGCAGATGTAATTAGTTAAAATGAGGTTATAGTGAAACAGAGTAGGTCTCTAATTCAATATAGATGGTGACCTTCTAAAAATGGGGATTCTGGACACACACACCCATACAGGGAGAACACGATGTGAAGATGAAGGGAGAGATCAAAGAGATGAGTCTACAAGTCGAAAAATGACAAAAGATTTCCAGAAAGCCATGAGAAGCCAGGAGAAAGCCCCGGAACCAATTTTCACTCATAACCGTCAGAGGGAACCAACCCTGCTGACACCTTGATCTTGGAATTCCAACCCCCAGAACTGTGAGACAAGAGCTTTCTGTTGTTTCAGGCACACTCTTGTGATGTTTCGCAATAGAAGCCCCAGGAAATCAATCCAGGGTCGTTCTAATGATGCATGAGATGCTGCCTGCAGGAACTCTGGGCACCTGACCCAGGGCAGAGGAGGTGTGGACAGGGGCCAGGTCCCTGCCTCATTGTTCTGGCCAAGACAAGGCTCTTGTATGGAACACAGGGAAGGCGAGGAGACTGCAGCTGGAGCAAGTCTAGTATCTATGCATGCAAAGTAAATGATGACGCACTCCACAAACATTCATTGAACACTTTAATTGGTTTATGTAGCTTGTGACTGAAAAATGGGTCCTTCTTTTTCTGTAAGAAACTCTCTGATGACAGCATGTAATCTTTATCAGGTCTTCATAATTCCAGAAAATCTCTGGAAAACTGCTTTTATTTGAACCAATGGGCCTTGTCCTGGGGTGGGGCACTAGGAATCCGCCAGCAAACAAGAACACTCCCTGCACAGTGCTCCCTGTATCTGCACAGCTGGCCTCCCAGGAGCCGATGCAATTCCAAGTGAGTGAAGGAGCCTGAGGATATAAAGGATGGAGACAGACTCTGATCTTTCCATTTTCCAGTTGGATGTTATTAGAAGCGTTTGATAGAAGAGGAGACCCTGACAAAGGTCTCTAGCAGGAAAGAACATGGACACCCCAAAGCATCACACACCATGAGAGAAGGGAGGCCGAGGCAGGTGATCAGGGCTTGTCACTATATTGGCAGGAGCTCTGGATCCTGTACACAAGCAGCAGAGGAGACTGAAGCCCTCCCAGGCCCAGCATGACGGGTGTGTCTGAGGATGACCCCTGGGCCTTCACCTTCCCGGAGCAGTCGGATGAGCAAGGCCCCGTGAATGATTTCCCGTATGATTCTACTGTAACCCAATGGGACAGACATTAGCTGAAGACCAGGGCCTGGCAAAAAACTGATTCCCCTTCTAGAAATTCTGCTGTTTTTAGAAGGGGAATCAGTTTTTTGCCAGGCCCTGGTCTTCAGCTAATGTCTGTCCCATTGGGTTACAGTAGAATCATACGGGAAATCATTCACGGGGCCTTGCTAGAAATTCTGCTGTTTTTCAGCATGGTACTGGTACCACAACAGAGATATAGACCAATGGAACAGAACAGAGTCCTCAGAAATAATACCACACATCTACAGCCATCTGATCTTTGACAAACCTGAGAGAAACAAGAAATGGGGAAAGGATTCCCTATTTAATAAATGGTGCTGGGAAAATTGGCTAGCCATAAGTAGAAAGCTGAAACTGGATCCTTTCCTTACCCCTTATACGAAAATTAATTCAAGATGGATTAGAGACTTAAATGTTAGACCTAATACCATAAAAACCCTAGAAGAAAATCTAGGTAGTACCATTCAGGACATAGGCATGGGCAAGGACTTCATGTCTAAAACACCAAAAGCAACGGCAGCAAAAGCAAAAATTGACACATGGGATCTAATTAAACTAAAGAGCTTTTGCACAGCCAAAGAAACTACCATCAGAGTGAACAGGCAACCTACAGAATGGGAAAAAATTTTTGCAACCTACTCATCTGACAAAGGGCTAATATCCAGAATCTACAAAGAACTCAAACAAATATACAAGAAAAAAGCAAACAACCCCATCAAAAAGTGGGGAAAGGATATGAACAGACATTTCTCAAAAGAAGACATCCATACAGCCAACAGACACATGAAAAAATGCTCATCATCACTGGCCATCAGAGAAATGCAAATCAAAACCACAATGAGATACCATCTCACACCAGTTAGAATGGCAATCATTAAGAAGTCAGGAAACAACAGGTGTTGGAGAGGATGTGGAGAAATAGGAACACTTTTACACTGTTGGTGGGATTGTAAACTAGTTCAACCATTATGGAAAACAGTATGGCGATTCCTCAAGGATCTAGAACTAGATGTACCATATGACCCAGCCATCCCACTACTGGGTATATACCCAAAGGATTATAAATTACTCTACTACAAAGACACATGCACACGTTTGTTTATTGCGGCACTATTCACAATAGCAAAGACTTGGAATCAACCCAAATGTCCATCTGTGACAGACTGGATTAAGAAAATGTGGCACATATACACCATGGAATACTATGCAGCCATCAAAAAGGATGAGTTTGCGTCCTTTGTAGGGACATGGATGCAGCTGGAAACCATCATTCTTAGCAAACTATCACAAGAAGAGAAAACCAAACACCGCATGTTCTCACTCATAGGTGGGAACTGAACAATGAGATCACTTGGACTCGGGAAGGGGAACATCACACACTGGGGCCTATCATGGGGAGGGGGGAGGAGGGAGGGATTGCATTGGGGAGTTATACATGATATAAACGTCATGCACATGTACCCTAGAACTTAAAGTATAAAAAAAAAAAAAAAAAAAAGAAATTCTGCTGTTTTTGCCAAAGAATGGGAATGAGGACACAAAAGTTTTGCTCCCGCCTCTGTCCTGGCGGTTTGTGCGCCTGCCCCTTTACCAGCCTTTTTCTGGCAGCCGTCAGGGAGCTGCTGATTAACATGCCCTCTGTTTATGGCCCGCTCTCCCTGTGTGTGTCACCCCTTCATCTCCAGTGAGTTCTAGGCATGTGGGCAGTTGCCTTGTAGGCATTCTGAAAATCCAAAGCAAAATCATTGGGAATGGGAATACATTTTAATCCTGCAATTGTACACACAGACATTCATTATGGTAGAATTTAAAAGAGCAAAAAATAAAAAGGAAGTAAGCTACCCGTTCAGCATTGGGAAACTGCATACATTAAGAACGTACAGTGCACTAAAACACAATGCTGCCATTCGAGGGGACGTTGTGGGACAAGGGTCAGCTGACAAGAGCTGACCAGCCAGCTGAGGCTGGCTGCCATTGTGTGTGGCTTGCAAGCTGTGGGTTTTATGCTTTCCAATGGTTGAAAAAAAATTAAAAGAAGAATAATACTTGACATTATATGAAAATTATATGAAATTCAAACGACAGTGTCCATAAATAAAGTTTTATTGGAACACAGCCATGCTTGATCTTTTATGTGGTATCTATGGCCCCTTTCATCCTACGACAGCATTTGAGTAGTTGAAACAGAGGCTGAAATACTTACTGTTTGGCCCCTTACAGAAAAGGTTAGCTGACCTCTATGGCAGAAGAATCATCGCATGAAAAATTACATTTTCAATGAAAAAGTAGGTAGAAAAGCAACATGTTCCTTAAGATGCATGTTTGAAAATGTAGACTATGCAGGGTCTAGGGCGAAGCATTTGGAAAGAAACCTCCCTGCGTAATCACTGTGTAGTCACTAGATTGTGGGATTACTGGTTAGTTAATTGTTATTAGTATTACTATTTGTGTTGTCATTCTGCTTACCTGTATTTTCCAAATTTTCTATAATTAATATATATTTTTAAAATGAGGTGAAAACTTACTATTAAAAAAGTCACTTTCTTACATGAAGGTTAGAAAGCTCTGTCTTTCATACTTGTTTTGAGACTCTTGTTGGGCATGGCAGGAAGAGTTTGCCATGAGACACAGTGATAGCAGTACACATTCATTCTGTCTCCGTCATTCCTTAAATGATCTGGCCGTGGGGTGCCGTATAGACGTGGGCCAATATTCTTGGCAACATGTGAAAGTTATCTAAGTTTTTGTAGCATTTTAGGCAGTAAAAATGTAAAGTAGCCAGTTTAAAAATATTTAGGGATACAGCTTTATAAAAGTTTTATATAAAAACAAAATGGGTCAGTCAAGTGATCAAGCACTGAGAGGCTGCACATAGACACCACACATCTCAGAGTCCGTGTGAGGACGCCTTACAGAGGACTCCAGCCTCTTTCAGTCTCTCAGAGGCCCCGGGGGCTCTCCAGACCCCTGGCTTCATCTGGCACCATGTTGTTAATTAATTATTTTAAGAAAATATCTAAAGTGAGTTTCTCTGCTGGTTGGAGAAAATATAATCAATAACACATTTTTAAAATTTTGAACCTCATAATGAGAGACCTTTTTAAGTCACAGTTCGTGCTAAAACCACTGGAAATATTAACCTACACCCTTTCGAGCTGATTTCAGAAAACTTTTGTAAAATGTTATGTAACTTTAGACGCCAAATTTCTCTTCATTGCAAGGTAGAGAGTAATGACTATCCCTCTCAGAACGCTGCGCACAGCGGACAGGCTCAGCCTCACTCTGCGCTGGACTGCTTAAGAGGGTGAGTTGCGGCCGGGCGCGGTGGCTCAAGCCTGTAATCCCAGCACTTTGGGAGGCCGAGACGGGTGGATCACGAAGTCAGGAGATCGAGACCATCCTGGCTAACACGGTGAAACCCCGTCTCTACTAAAAATACAAAAACTAGCCCGGCGAGGTGGTGGGCGCCTGTAGTCCCAGCTTCTCGAGAGGCTGAGGCAGGAGAATGGCGTAAACCCAGGAGGCGGAGCTTGCAGTGAGCTGAGATCTGGCCACTGAACTCCAGTCCAGGCGACAGAGCGAGACTCAGCCTCAAAAAAAAAAAAAAAAAATAAGAGGGTGAGTTGCTTCAGAAGCTGGGCTATGCTTCCATTTCCCCCAGGGCGGGTGGATCAGCTTCGGATTTTGGGAATCAGTGCGATGGCATTGTGGAATACCAGAAGCCCCCTGACGGCTAGATCCGCAACTCAAGCTTCCCGTGCTACACGGACCCCATACATCTGATGTGTCACTGAGAGCCTTTAGTCCATTTGTTCACTGAAAGACTTAAAAACTCCAAATGCATGTGTATCTTAGATATTTTTTCTTCTTTCCAGGTGGACTATTTTCTACCCTTGATAACATGGTGAAACGCTGTCTGTACTAAAAATACAAAACAATTAGCTGGGCGTGGTGGCACGTGCCTATTGTCCCAGCTACTCTGGATGCTGAGGTAGGAGAATCGCTTGAACCCAGGAGGTGGAGTTTGCAGTGAGCCGAGATCGCGCCACTGCACTCTAGCCTGGGAGACAGAGCGAGACTCCGTCTTGGAAAAAAACAATTAAAAAAAAAAAAAAGGCCGGGCACGGTGGCTCAAGCCTGTAATCCCAGCACTTTGGGAGGCCGAGACGGGCAGATCACGAGGGCAGGAGATCGAGACCATCCTGGCGAACACTGTGAAACCCCGTCTCTACTAAAAAAAAAATACAAAAAACTAGCCGGGCGTGGTGGCGGCGCCTGTGGTCCCAGCTACTCGGGAGGCTGAGGCAGGAGAATGGCGTGAACCCGGGAGGCGGAGCTTGCAGTGAGCTGAGATCCGGCCACTGCACTCAAGCCTGGGCGACAGAGCCAGACTCCGTCTCAAAAAAAATAAAAACTAAAAAATAAAAAATAAAAAAGCCTCAACTGTGGAACCAGTTTGAGAGAGCACAGAAAAACATATGTGAATTAAAACAAGGTGCTGTGCATAGGAGGGCTATCCCCAGGGCCGGACACATGTCATCCCATAGCAGCTATCACATTTCAATGTCAAAATCAATCTCCAGTCCTCAGCCCCTTCCTCTATTCCTTTTGCATCTCTTACGAGCACACTAGATGAAGGATGCAGGCATTGTTCATCTTTGTCAGCTGCTGGTGGCCATTGTGCAGAGGACCTCACAGAGACAGGGAGAAGGACTTGGGGAGATGAGCTCCCTTTGGAAATCAAGATTAAAGTGTGAGGTCACATCTCATTTCAGTATGTTATTTTTCTTCCTTTTTTTTTTCTTTTTTTGAGACGGAGTCTCATCCGTCTCCCAGGCTGGAGTGCAGTGGCTCCATCTCCACTCACTGCAAGCTCCGCCTCCCCGGTTCACGCCATTCTCCTGCCTCAGCCTCTGGAGTAGCTGGTACTACAGGTGCCCGCCACCTCGCCCGGCTAATTTCTTTTTGTATTTTTAGTAGAGATGGGGTTTCACCGTGTTAGCCAGGATGGTCTCGATCTCCTGACCCGTGATCCACCAGCTTCAGCCTCCCAAAGTGCTGGGATTACAGATGTGAGCCACCATCCCGGACTCATTATGTTCTTTTTGTAAGAATCTACTGAGGTCTCTTTCTGATCTTGCAGCAGAGGTCCTGTTCTTTCGAAAGCCTCCTCTGACTGCTCCTAATTCATCAATGGCTCCATAAAGACCCAAAGAATTTCCATACCCATAACACACTCAGCACAGCCTTAGCAGAACATCTGTCTGGGTCACTTTTATTCCTTAAAGAGAGACTATGAGATGATGCTGTTCATGACTCCTGGCAAGGATTTATAACCTGATTAATCCTAATCATTTTTAAAACATTCTAGGTTTAGAAACATTGACAAAACTTCTTGTAATAAAATTACAAACAAAACCAAGTTAGTATCCCCTGAGCAGGATCTCTCTTGGATGCTGCTGAGAGGAATGGTCATGATGCTCTCTCACAAGCTTCTCAAATGGGGCCAAGTGGGCCAGAGTGAGATGTAATGTGGCCAAGGAGAATGCTCCATTAGGACTCCCTTGAGACAGTCTTTTTCAGACACAGCCCTAAAAGAGAAAAAAAATCTTGCCACCTTACAGACACCTGGTTGGGGAAAGGAGTAGACCTGGCGTTAGCTAGGTTTGGAAAGGGTCAGATCTCAGAGGAGCAAAGTAAGTTCCCTTCCAATTGCCCTGGAGGAGAGGAGGGAGGTAATTTTATCAGGGGAAGAACCACACCCTTGGAGGCCACTATCAGATGTTCAACTGATTTGATCTCTGACAGCCATATTGCTCACAACCCAATGGGCTTTGGGAAAGCATGTTTCACTCATTAGAAAGGATATTGCTTTATAGACACTAAGTAATGACATTCTATACCTTGCATTCATTCACCTCTATTCCAGGTGAATGAAATAACGAATGTGAAATAATTTGAATGGTACTGGAAGACACACGGAGATTAAAGAAATTAAAAAGTGAATACCAAGACATCTCTCCATTCTGGATGGAATTATTATAATAATAATCCCCTCCACTCTTTGGGGAACCAAAGCTCTGACAAGTGCTGATTTCATCACTCACCGACTTGCAACCCTGAGCATGGTACTTTCTGCTGGTAAACTGAATTTTTTCATTTGCATCAAGAGATACAGTCAGCATATACTTAATCACTTTGTTGTGAGGTTGAAATGAGAAAGAATATAGATGTTAAACACTTCACACTGTACCAGGTACAGAGGAGTAAATGTAGTAAGCTTATTTTCACCAATTCTTAAAACAATTTACAAGATATTATGAAGTTCAATTTATAGATTAGAAAACAATGTCAGAAAGGTTATGTAATTTTTCCAAGGCAACACAGATAATAAATGGAGAAGCTAGGATTCAAGTTTATTTCTTTCAGATGCCAAAGTTCATATTCCTTCTAGCCCATCCCTTTTCCGTCTTTAATGTGCACACAGATTACCTAGAGATCTTGTTAAAATGCAGGTTGTGATTCAGAGGACTGGGGAGGGGCCTAAGATTCCATGTTTCTGATGAGTTACCAGGGGAGGCCAACACTACCAGTCTGTGGAGCTACACTTTTGAGTAGTGACGTTCTAGAACATTTGCATTCTTATTAAGCATGCTGCCTGAAAAAGGTAAATGATAGAGTAGACATTGAAGTGGATTTACAAGAAGGGAGAAAATAATAAGAAGGAGGAGGAGGAGAAGGAGGAAGAACAGTCACGTCAGAAAGAATGCTGGTGCTGGAGAAGGGGAGGAAACATGTTGTTTCTCACGTCCATATCCAGGGCCAGGATGTTCATTTAGCAGCTTACACTTTCTGGGCATTTTACACATTTGTCAAAATACTATACAGAATCACAAAACTCTGCTTTAGTCTCTCTGCTGTCAAAGATTGCAAAGGTGTTCTTTTCCTCTCTCAGTCTCCAGCACCCCAGCTTCTGGAAGAACAGCCAAGCTTCCTTTACGAGGTCACTGGCCCAGGGCAGAATGACAAGCAGTAGATACTCTCAAAGCAGTGATCTTAGGCATTCGCTTTGTAGTAAGATAAACCTGGGGCTCACGTCCAGACTCTGCTAGTCCTCAGATTTCTCTTCTATGAAATAAAAACATGTTTTTCATTTACTGAATTTTTCTGAAGATTAAAATGAGTTAACATGGGTAGAGCGCTGTATTAATCAGGATTCTCCGCAGAGACTGAAGCAATAGGATATAGAGAGATATATGGGAGAGGATTTACTAGGACAATTGGCTCATGCAATTTTGAAGGCTGAGAAGTCCCAGGGCAGGCTATCTGCAACCTGGAGACCTTGGGATGCTGGTGTTGTGACTCAGTCTAAGAACCAAGGCTCAGGACCAGAGAAGCTGATGAGAGTGGTCAGTGTGAGACCACTCTCAGTGTGTGCCACTGATGTAAGTCCTGGAGTCCCAAGACCGGGAGTCTGAATTTGTTGCCTAAGGAAATGTGTATCACAGCTCCCACTGTTAGATGGACACATTCACCTTTTCTCTGTCTTTGTTCTCTCCAGGGCCCCAGTCGATTCCATGATCCCCACCTAGTCCACTCAGACTCACAAGTTAATCTCCTCTGGAAACACCTCACAGACATACCTACAAACAACGCATTACCAGGGTTCTAGGAATTCCTTAACCCAGCCAAGCTGACACCTAAAATTAACTTCCACAAGCACTTAGAGGAAATCCCGGCATGACATAAACTCTCAGTACTTGTTAGCTCCCATGTTAGCACTAATCTCTGTAGAGAAATGATCTCTGTGCCTGGTACAAGGGAGTGAATGTGACTCCCCCACTTCACTGAATGCTTACCATGTGCCAGGTGCTGGAGGAGTGCCTCACACGTATTCTCATGTAAGCGCTTCCCCACCCTGAGTTGTGTTCTATTATCCTTTCTCTGATGCTGTTTTAGAGATAAAGAAACTGAGGCATAGAGGAGTTAAGTCATTTGCCCAAGTCACATGCCTAGCAGGTGGTGTCACTGGTATTTGAACCTGGAAATCTGACTCCAGCACCTGCTGTGATCCTCTGCTCTTGGCAGCATTATTTGGTGGTGTTGATGGTGGTTGCTGCTGCTGTTAAAGTTTAGAGGAAGTTTTCTGGGCTCCTAAAATTTCTAAATGCCAATTCTACTTAACTTGCTGGTAGAGGTGATAGAGTGGTTTGTGGAGAGGTGAAATTGCTCAGCACAGTCACCCTGATAATGCAAAGAGATCCATCCTGAGCCCAGTCCATTGAGAGCTTCTTTACAGGGCACATGGATTCTCAATCTGTCCCCACCACTGTCGGAACTGATTAAGCCAAACACATTTTCAGTAACATTCAAAGACTTCTGTAATTGACTGTATGACAAGAGTTATAAACAAGCAACTGAGTTAGCAAATCTACCAAACCCTCTTAAACAAAGAGTCTTAGAAGAAAATGAGCTAATTATGCATATGCTGTCCAGACAAGGGACAGGGTGTGAACCAAGATGCCTCTTCATTACTGGGAGAAGCAGCACTTCCCTTGAAAAATCACAGAGCTGAGAATGTGGACAGGATCAGAGATATCCTGTAGTCAACCCCTTCTGTTCCCATTTACCAATAAAAGGAGACGAACCACTAAAAGACTTGTTTCCTATGTTAGTCTTTTTCCACACTGCCATAAAGAAATACCCAAGACTGAGTAATTTATAAAGGAAAGAGGTTTAATTGATTCACAGTTCCACATGGCTGGGGAGACCTCAAGAAACTTACAATCATGGCAGAAGGCAAGGGGAAGCAAGCACCTTCCTCACATGGCAACAGGAGATAGAAGAGAGAAGGAGGAACTTCCAAACACTTATAAAAGCATCAGATCTCATGAGAACTCACTATCATGAGAACAGCATGGGGAAACTTCCCCCATGATCCAATCACCTCCCTCCCTCAGCATGTGAGGATTACAAATCCAGATGAGACGTGGCTGGGGATACAGAGTCAAACCATATCACTTCCTGAAAATAAAATAACAGTTTTGCTTCTTTGTAGTTCCCGAACCAAGCACAGTGGTAAGTATTTGTACCTGTGCAAGACATGCAAAATGAACAGAAGAACACGGTCATGTACTATGGCCTAAATGTTTGTGCCCCACCTCAAAATCATATGTTAAAATCCTAACTCCCAAGGTGATGGTATGAAGAGGTGCCTTTGGGAGGTGATCCAGTCATGAGGGTGGGCCCTCGTGAATGGGATTAATATCCGCATAAAAGAAGTTCCAGGAAGTTTGGTTACCCCCTCCACCATGGCAGGACACAGCAAGACGGCACGATCTATGAGGAAGCGAGTCCTCACCAGACACCAAATCTGCCTTCATCTTGGATTTCCCAGTCTCCAGGACTGTGAAAAATAAACGTCTTAATGTTTAAGTTACCCAGTTTCTGGGTGTTTTTTAAGTTGTTATAGCAGCCACAATGAACTAAGACATAATGACAGCTGTCCTTTAAAGAACAGTAGCTACAGGTTGGTCATAGGTTGGGGCTTTTCTCATTATTTCTTATTTCTAATTCTCACAAAATCCTGCAAGGCTATTGATCAGTTTTTCAGATAGAACCAAGGTTCAGAGGATTGACTCAATGGAACCAGGTGACGAGTCACTGAGAGCCAGAGTGCCTTGTGTGAAGCCCCTGTGTTTTCTTCCCACTCTTCAGCTGCTCTCTTTGGCACCCAACCTGGAGCCGCCATGACCCAGGAGATCTCCCACGACATGAGGAGGTGGTACTCACAGATGAATCTCCAGGGTCTGGGCATGGGTAAGGCCACTAGATATATGGCAAAAGGGAGGAGAAAAACTATACAGGGCACAGAAGAGTGCATGCTCCTCCTAAAGGCATGTGTACTCAGCAGTTTATGATTAGTTTTTGACTCTAATCAGGCCAAACAAGTCTGCAGTCCAGATCCTCATTGGGTGTGGTTCACAAGCCATCAGAGAGCCTCACATTATTTCACTCGGCCAACTCACCATAATGGCATGTGGATATATGCAATGATTTGCTTAAAACCTTCCACTAGCTAGCTGCATTTTACCTAGTTGGTCTTATCAGCATTTCAAAATTATACCCAAGACAAAAATAATTCTACTTCACTTACATATTAGGAGGTCTGTGATTCCCACCTTTTAAATTCCTTTGCGCAATCCCTAAAGACCATCCTTTAAGATAAAAAAACAAAAGCCTTCCATTTTTCTTTCTTGACAGGGTGAGATCTGTCCTCAACTTATTTTCAAAAGGTTAATCACAGGGAAAGTGTGATGCCATTATGTTTTAGCCTGCCAATGACATATTATATAATAGAAAGTGAACAGCACAATTTATATACAACTCCAGTTTCTGAGAATCCAGGTGTTAAAAAGATAACCAACTGACCTAGCTATTCCATGAGGTTGTGGCATGGAAATTTTAAAAATGTGTCATAGAATTCTAGAGATAGGAAGGTCCTTACAAGCACTCCAATCCAATCATCATATTTTTACAAGTGAGGAAAACTTAAAGCTTTGCCTCCGAGACATGAGTCTATTCATAAATCTCTAGACTACCATGTTCCTGTGTGACTTGGATACCCTGTCATGCCTCAGTCTTCCTAATTGTCTGATGGAGGTAAGCACCACCACTCCCGGGCATTTAATGAATACTGAGGACTCAATTTCTGTCTAACTAACCTCTGTGTGGCCAGTACTTAGCTCAGTGTCTGACATACAGTGGAGGTTGATTAACACATGTGGAGTGAGGAATGGATGTAAAAGCCTGGCCAACACATAGTATGTTCTCAAAAGTATTAGTTTCCCTTCCTGTAAATGACACCTCCAAGGTGACAAAATGAGCCATTTGAATTGAGGCTGGAACCCAAAGCTGATTCCCACGCCAGTGCTCGTTGCCCATGAGTTAGATATGAAGGAGAGCAGCCTTGGGAACAGTCAGGGGCTGCACAGATGGAAGAGATTATACGTTCGTTTACCTGGGGTAAAATTGAGTTATGCCTTTTTGTTATTCTGAGATAAGAGAAATGTCCAAGTCAAATGCTTCTTTGCCCCAACTCCATCCATCACAGAAGGAAACCCTGGGGCAGAGGTGACCACCTTGTTGGACTAATTTGCTCCAGGTGCCACCTCCACAGGTGACTGCATGCCTGTTCATACTCAAAACCCAGTGCATTAGCCAGAATAGGCTTCTCAAAGGGAAGGATGAAAATGGGTCCTTGTTGAGAAGTACTGGAGCTTATGTCTACCCTTTCATAATTCACTTTTCAATCTTCCAATGACAAACAGTGCTTACATTTTATGCTCACACTCGGTACCTGTCGAGCCCTATCCTTGGCTGGACTTTCAAGGCCTCATACGCTCTGACTCTAGGCAAGCATACTAAACTGTTGGCCACGTGGTACCCCTCCCATCCACCAGGCTGAGCTGCTGCTGTGCTCGGGGCCCGCAAGTGGTGATGCCTCCAGTTCCTTCGGCTGCTCCTTCCTTAGTGCTCACACAAGACTGGGTTTGCTCCTAGGCCCTGGCACGTACCTCAATCTGTACTGAAGCCGAATTGTCTGGGTTTGCACCTTAGCATCCCCCTCCCCTTTCCCCTAAGCACAGCCATGGTAACTTGCTGTGGCCTGCACAGTGTCTTTGTCCCGGGAGAAGTTTCACGGAGCTTTATGCTAAATGCTCACCCATCACCACAGTCATCACACTCTAATTTTTCTGAGATCCCAAGCCTTAGCCTGTCAATAAACATTTTTCTTGAGGCTTCCTCCTTCACTTTTCCACTTTACCTGATTAAGTTGTCTTCAGGTAGAACCATGAAAAAATTATGGGGGTAGAGCTTTGTGACCCATTTCTAGACACAAACACTCACCCTAGGAGTGGTCCTAAGTTTCACCCTCCTATCCAGTTGGTCTGAAGTTTCTGGGGAAACCAAAATATAATAGGGTGTACGGTTACATTACCCCCGCTAGATCAACTGGCTAAATAATAAACACATCATCCAAACAGGAACATTTTTGTGAGTGAAATGAGGCATTACTAGTATTAGTAGGACAATAGGCATAAACTGTTTCTTTCCTAGGAAACCAGAATGCAGAGTCAGGTGAACTCCAATCTAGGGCAAATCTGAGGCATGGTTTTCAGAAACTTGTGAGTACAAACCACTGAAGAGACTTATGGGGAACAAGAATCTAAGTGCATAGGCTTGATCCAAAGGTTGCCAGTAATTGTTGGGATGAGAGGTATGGGCCCCTCAGATCATTCTTTGAATCCCAGCCTTCTTCCTGGCCTTCTCTGCTCATGCTCCAGGAAGAAGAGGCACAGAAGCAGAATAGCTAAGTGATAAAATCTTTGTAAGCTATCAAGAGTATGTGTCTGATGCAATTTACCCCTGTTCCAAACATGCACATGTACCCTCTGAACTTAACAAAAAAAGTTATTAAAAAAAGAAAGGTGGGAGAAGGTGACACCAGCATTTACACCACAGTGGTGTGAAAAGGCTTACTTCATGCTCAGGCGATAAGGGAGGCATAAGTGGACTTCACACTGTAGCCCATTTTAAGCAGGTGGATGGCACTTGGAGCAAAGAACAAACCCATCAGTGTGAGCAGGAACTCAGATTGGCCTCAATTTCAGCACTAGAGAACATGGTGGGTATGAGGGACCCCACTGCTCCACAGGCTAGAGGCAGGGCAGGCCTCCTAAGAAGCCCACATGGGGATGCCTGATTACTGAGCTAGAGACCCTCAACGGATTTCTGGTGTGTGTATGTGCACATGTATGTGTTTATTTGATATTTGTTTATTTTTATTTTTGCGATGATGCAGTTAGTGGCTATGGCAGAGAAATACTGCTCTGTTATGTGCCCAATTTGTACTCTCAGGTTGGTGAGTCCTGAGAAAGCACTGGCTATCATAGGGAAAGTAAAGGCGGCCGAGGGCTGTTTGAGTTGAGAAACCACTGGGAGCCAAGGATTCATTCCCCCGTTTGCTGGTGCACATGTGTACAGTTTTCGTAAACTTTTCATTTTAAAATAATTTTAGACATAAAAAACTAGTAAGACTCATATTAGGCATCCGTTTTTACACTGCTATAAAGAACTGCCTGAGACTAGGTAATTTATAAAGGAAAGAAGTTTCATTGACTCACAGTTCAGCATGGCTGGGTAAGCCTCAGAAAACTTACAATCATGGCAGAAGAGAAAGGGGGAGCAAGGCACTTTCTTCACAAGGCAGCAGGAAGCAGAATGAACTCAGGAGGAACTACCAAACACTTATAAAACCATCGGATCTCATGAGAACACAATTACTCTCATGAGAACAGCATGAGGGAACCGCTCCCATGATCCAAGTACCTCCAGCTGGTGTTTCCCTTGACTCCTTGACATGTGGGGATTACGGGGATTACAATTCAAGATGAGATTTTAGGTGGGGACACAGCCAAACCGTGTCACCTGTATAATCTTCATCAAGAGTCACTGAGTCCATACTGATATAAATAAGCAACAAATAATAAATTTTAGAGGTGGGGGACTCAGCTTTAGAACAGAATGCCAGTCAATCACAAATATGGAAGACATGATGATTAAGTGAATCACTATGTGGTAACCATCATAGCAAGTATGTGATTCAGGAAAGAATCATGGGTGGATGCTAGTAGTGAAAGTTTGATGAGAACCATGATGTTCACATGTCTCAAAGTATCTTGCTACAGAGTAGTAATATTTTACAAAGAAGAAAGCAGTAACTTTGCAGTGAGAAACCCGGCAGAGACCACCCAAACCACATGATCAAAGTCAACATCAGCAGAGCTGGAGGGATAAGCACTTTATGCTCCTGACTGATTGATATATATCGGTATGAACTTACGGATTCTCACTTTGTTCAGTTGGTTCTGTAAGCCATCGCTGCCATTATTTGTTAATTTTTTGATGCTCAAACTGTTTCTGATTCGGCCAGTGGCACTCCCTCCAAGCTGATCCCTGTACTTCATGGTGTGTGTCCCTGTTCTCTGAGCAAGTCCTTACTTCCTGGCACAAGAGGTTTTGAAAAATAATGTGGGTACGTCATTTCTTTTGTTCTTACACAGTAAGGAAATAGAGAGGACTTCAGTCTAACTGGGTTTATTTTAGGCTATATCCATGAGAAAGTATTTTCAATCCTAGAAAGTTGTGTGCATGGGACCTTAGAGTGTATCTAATCTAACCTATCGCTTTCATATTAGGAAACTAGGACTCAAAAGCAGAAGCCACTTGTCCAAGGATTAATATCCTAAAAGGAAGCTATTTCATAAAACTCCTTCAAAATGGGCCAGAAGAACTGTGCTTCAGGAAAACTCCAGGGTACGTGAAGACAGTGTTAGGTCCAAGCATGTAACCCAATGGAGTCTGCAGTTTTTGACTCCTGTGTCTGACTTCGATAGCCCAATAAACCATTTTTACTACAACATGGATAACAGATTTGCCAGCCATCCCCACATTTACAGATGGCCATTAATTTTTTTCCTAACGTAATGCATTCCACTCACAAAAAAAAATCCTTACTCCTCATAAATTGTGAGTGTAGAGAGGAGACATTACAGTTACACACTGAGAAATAAATGCTTCTCATCATTCCCTCATTTATTATGTCTTGCCAGATTTGAATACGTCTTAAAGAATATCTTTGAAAAAGCTATTAGTTCCATTACAGGGCTTTAAAATCTGTGATGTGCTTTATTTATGCAATTCTAAAGGGGTGCTAGAAGAAAGTGATCCATGCATTGGAATTTCAAGGGAGAGCAATATCCAATCTCTGATGCCACTGAGGTTTTGTCATTGCAGAAGGAGTCTTGTATCCAGATTTTTCATATGCAAAATTACTGTGTTTTAGGGAATGTTTAAAAATCTTCAAATGAAAAGAGCTTTTGTGTAGTAGAAACAATGAGTACATAGGAGAGTGCTTTCCAAACTGATTCTGATATGAATAGATATTACTAAAAAAAAAAATACATTTATCATCAAGTAATTTATGTGGCCTTGCATCTTTTCTTTTTCTTTTTCTTTTTTTTTCACTAGAGCCTGTTATAAAGCTAGTGTTCTTCTATAAAAACACTTACAGGAAATGTCAACTTAGGGATATGATATCTAAGTGAGAGAGGAGATCTGTGTGCATTATTTTGTAGGGAGGTTGGGGAGAAAAATAAAATAGGAAAAATGCTTCTAGTATGACCTAGCAGGATTTAGTGACTGGTAAACATCACTGGAAGATATTAGCAGGATATTAGAGTTTTTGTTCATCCATTCGACCAGTCTTCCTACAAATACATATTTATCGAAAGCTTACTAGATGTAAGAAATGTATGAAAAACAAGAGAAACACTGTAACTGGTTAGGAGGAAAAGAAAAATTCAACATACAGTAAAAGTCAAAGATGTCGTTGTTATTACGGGGAAGAAAGTAGAGAGTAGACCAAGTCCCTGGGAAAGAAGGAGGCCACAGGGAGTTTCCCGGAGCAGGAATCTTGGATGTGGAGATTCATTAACTAAAAAGTCTCGCTAATTCCCCTGCATGTTTTAAGAAGAAAGAACGTTCTGAAGTCGATGTGCCCATGATTTCTTGCAAAGGGTATAACTGGAATTCAGCTGCTGGTCATCAGCAGCTAGTGCATCAGCATATTCTTTCTACTGTAGCCCCACAGACAGCCAAGGTACTCTCTTCTTTCCTTCTGTCAAAACCACCCATGAAGCATCTTTAACGTACAAGAAGAGGGAAAGCAGAAGGAAAAGGAGAAGGGATAGAGCAAACTGGACATGGCTACCTCCTTCAAAGATACTTTTGTTCTAATTAGAGAAGTTTATGCATGTGATTTCAGAAGCATAAGAATGGCAGAGGAAGGCCGGGCGCGGCGGCTCACACCTGTAATCCCAGCACTTTGGAGGCCGAGGCGGGCGGATCACGAGGTCAGGAGATCAAGACTATCCTGGCTAACACGGTGAAACCCCATCTCTACCAAAAATACAACAAATTAGCCGGGCAAGGTGGCACACACCTGTAGTCCCAGCTACTTGGGAGGCTGAGGCAGGAGAATTGCTTGAACCCAGGAGGCGGAAGTTGCAATGAGCTGAGATAGCACCACTGCACTCAAACATGGGTGACAGAGTGAGACTCTGTCTCAAAACAAACAAACAAAAAAAAAGAATGGCAGTGGAAAGAAGGAGAGCTTTTGTGGTCCATCTAAATACTAGAGAAGGGATATTTGGCTGAGAAATCACCCAGGCTGATTTAAATATGGCAGCTTCTAAATCAGACCTCAGAGCCTTGACACTTAAAGGGTAGTGTATTAAGAAGTATTGACTCACACGATCACAAGGTGAGTTTCCACAATAGACCATCTGCAAGCTGAGGAGCAAGGAAGCCAGTCTGAGTCCCAAAGCTAAACAACGTGGAGCTGATGTTCCATGGCAGGAAGCATCCAACACTGGAGAAAGATGGAGGCTGGGAGGCTAAATCAGTCTAGTCCTTCCACGTTCTTTTGCCTGTTTTTATTCTGGCCGTGCTGGCAGCTGATTAGATGATGCCCACCCAGACTGAGGGTGGGTCTGCCTTTCCCAGTCCACTGACTCAAATGTGAATCTCCTTTGGCAGCACCCTCAGAGACACACCCAGGAACAATACTTTGCATCCTTCAATCCGGTCAAGTTGACACTCAGTATTAACCATCACTGCCTGTGACAATGAGACACAGGTAGTTGGAGGTGGCTAGGCATCAGTGAGTGGAGGAGGGGAGGGAGATGTAGCATTGAGAGCGTTGATGGTGCTGGGCCAAGAGAGTCTACAGAAGAATGCACCACTGCTTGAGGGGCACCAGGGCCACTGGGACGTTACTAACAGGCCCAGGTTGAAGGCTTAACTTCAACTCTTTCCTAATAATACCCAAAACCGTGGCTGGGGAAGGGCACCCCACTGGGTAAAGAACTGAAATAACATTACAGCAGGCAACTGGAATGCCTAATTGTAACCAAAGTGTATTTTAAGACATTTTTCACAGTGAATGCTTTGTCAGGGGTTGCTCAAAAGGGATTATATGAAATAGATGAAGCAGAAAATTACCCAAACCCTGAGTCAGTAGGAGAACAGAACAGATTTTAACAGATTTGGCTACATGAGCAATGCTAAGTGATAACAGATATGTTCTAAATATACTAAAAACGAAATTATTTCTATTAGAAAGTACAAATTTTGTAATAATTAGTCAAATTTTTAAGTACCAGCAAGTGTCTTGTAACATGTACGTCAGAAAGTGGTATTAGATGTTGAGGATACAGAGATGACTGAGACAAATCCTTCAATTAAGTAGCTCACAGTTGAATAGGGGCATAAATAAGCTTGAAAAGACCAAATAAAAATGGTGCACTAAAGGGGATAGGAAGCTATAAGGAGGGAGAGGAGCACACACTCACCTGGAATTGGTCTGCTGCGCTTCCAAACCCTTGCACTCTGGGAACCGTTTTCCCAACACCTTATAAAAATATGAACGACATGTGATAAGCAAATCTACAGAGAGTTTACTATAAAGTTAGGAGTTCCTCCAAACTTTTTCAAAAATGTCACATATTCCAGGCACAACAGACACGAACTGTGCATGTGTTTCAATTTGAGATGCACTTTTGTTTCCCAATTCTCATGGAATCGTGGGTGGAAAACTAGAGATGATTCGGAAGTTAGGTTCAGACAAAACCGGGGTAGAATTCCACTGTAGAAGCTCTAATGAACCACATAGTTGTGGACAAATTAAATTTCTTCCCCTGAGCCTCAATCCCTTCACCTGCAAAAGTGAAGGGATTCACAGTTGGTTCTTGTAGGATTGAGGTGGGGATTAGAAAAAGGGTTTGTAAAGTGTCTAGAGCTGAGCCTTGTAAAGTGTCTAGAGCTGAGCCTAGCACAAAAAATGTGCTCAGTTCATTGTAGCTATTGACACTATGATACCGATTATTTTCTCCCGAGTACACAATTTCTTAGGACATCTCTAATTGTCTCAAAACAGGTTATGTAATTACCAAAGCAAAATATACTTTTATATTTTAAAATAAATAAATAATAAGATATTTATAATAAAATATAAGTATTAAAGTGTTCTAAAATAAATAGTCTACATAGCACATGGTGGAACAAAAAGCAAGATCTAAACACAGACACACAAACGCCCGCACAGACTCACACACAGAGTCAGCCACTGTCAAGTATCTGGGACTTCCTGATTCTCATCCAGGTGATACAGGAGAGCACTCCTGGACTGGCATCAAAGGATGCTGTACAGTCAGGAACTCACACGCGCACGAGAGAACACTAGAGTCCCGCGACAATCTGGTTGTGGGAGCTTACTTGAGGAAGACCGCCCTGTGTCATTGCTCACTAGAGCCTCAGCGGATGCTGATATTCTGAAAAAGGGGCCTCAGCAGCTGGTGTCTGGCATACTCACAGTTAACTTCTAAAGTGACAACTAGGCAAGCAGTATGACTCAGAGAAACTGGATATTTCCTCCCTTTTCTAAGAACAGTCTCAATAGTATCTGCAAGCAGCTTTGAAGAAAGAGCACATAGAAATACAAAGTCCTGCTGTTCTGCTTAACAAGAATAATAAAATAATAATGATAAAACCTGAGTATAAAAGGTATTTATTCATACTCTTCCAGGAAAAAAAAAATATGTCACAAACTTGGAGATAAAATTTGAATTCCGTTGCAACACGTGGAGAGGGTGAGAGCTTCCACACACTGAGGATTCCTAAAACCAGGCGTGTAGACCAGTCAGCAATCTGACACAGATACCACAGCCCAATTGGGTGAATAAAGACAACTGGGACTCAGGGAAGAAGTTCCCACAAGTCACTCACATGGTTGGCAGCTGAATCAAAGTTTTAACCTAAGACACCTCAACTGCAGGGTTCATGTTCTTCCCATTGCTTAGATGACTTAAGCTGTAGCATGATGTTCTCTTTACCTGTCTCTGAATTAGGTTGGGCTTATCTATTTTAACCCTAGTCCCTGACATATATTAGGTATTCAGTACATTTTTGTTAAAGGATTGAATGAATGGGTGCAGCATTATTTATTGAACTATACATTTGCATTTGTGATCATCTATTTTTAACTTTTACCCCCACTTTCTAAGCAGGAAGACACGCTTTGATCTCTCTAGCTTTCTCCTTAGAGTTCTCTGGAAGGGGAATTCCCCTAAATATTAGTTACTGTTTGTGCTCTCTGTTTTTCCCACTCCATTCCAAGTAGAGAGCTGGCCTTTGTGCTCCATTGCCTGAAATTAGGCTGGAAAAAACAGGAACAGAAGTGAGAGCTCTTGCAGACAGCAGGAGAGAGAGGCAAGTATTCTCAGATTTTGGAAGGGGTGTAGATAAAAGATCCTGTGAGTCACTGGGCCCTGTGGCTGGCTTTGCCTTCAGAAGCCAGAGAAGTAGTAGAGTTTCTGTCCCAAGATAGAATGGGTAGGGTACGCTGAAGGTAGCTGTATCTGGGCATCAGGGTTCTTCTCCTGAAAAATGTTTCTAAGCCCCAGCCACAGCTTTGGACCTCGGGTGGTTAGCGGTAACCATAGTGGACCACAGATCAGAGTCCCCTCCACCATTGTATGGTTTCCATGTAAGCTTCCTCTGTTCTTGTGCAATCCAAAGAAAGAAGAAGAACCCCCATAATCCCTGAGATTCCATCCAGAAGCACTGGGTCTCAGAGTAACAACGAACTCGAGGAAAGTAAACACAGTAAAATAACTGCTCGGAATTTCAAAGATTCAATTTCAGCACGCTTAAATGTATTAAGTGGAATCAACTTGGTATCTCAGAAAGGAAGGTGAAAGAGGAGAGCCTTTGAGGACAAAACACGTAATGGGAAGAGGAACAATGTGCAGTGTTGGCTCAGAAGCATTGCTTTTCTCTGAGTTCCACAGTGGTGAAAAGAACTCATGGTCAGCTCTCTCATCCTTCCTGAACAGGGAGCTGGGCCTCCAAGGAAAGGACAGCTCAGCATAGTCAGGCAGGTCAGATCCAGGCCTAGGGGCTCAAGGTCTCAGCGAAGACTCAGGTGCCTTAAGTGGTACAAATATGTTGATGCTTCCAAGCTGAAAGGGTCATGGCTCTTGGACCAAGAGCTTCTCAGTGGTGCCTGGAGATGAGGTCCGTAGAGGACCTTCCAGAATCATGGGCCTCATGTGGTCCCTGAGACCTCTGCACTATCGGGGATGGATCCAGTCAAGTTCAGTTTCATCTTCCTATCATGGAGACTTGGAGTCTAATTTAATTATATTTAAAAAAAAAAAAAAAAAAATATATATATATATATATATAGTAACAAGACATTTCTTGCACAACCTATGTGATGAACCAAGATTAATTCCTGCTGTAATTCAAAAAGACCTTAGATTTGCAGTGGAGGCCCATAACTGCAATAACTAAATTTTTATGCCCATAGAAAATATTTATGGGGTTACTTTACAGTTTACAAAGGAAGTACCACCCATTATAGGAAGAGGTGTTCTGAGGTTTCACAGGGGAGGGTTATAATCTATAACTGATGCTCTAAAACAGTCTTGGACCAGAGCGCAAGATTAAAATCAAAAGACAAATTTCAAGATATGTTTGTATTTTTAAGCTCTACAATAAACTGTCCCAGATGTGTCACAGTGTTTCTAAAATTTGAATAATGGAAAGATCTCTTTTAAAGGAAGAAATTCTCTAGACCCTGCAGAATACATTCATGGACCCCTGGTGTTCACAGTCACATGAAACCAGTCTAATTATAGGAACATATCTTCTCACTAAGAATTATGACAAGAAGGACCTCTTATCTTTCTAACTGCCAAAGCTTTTGTTAAGATTATTAAAATGTCTGCGTGTGTGTGTGTGTGCGTGTGTGTGTGTATTCCAAGGAAAGGCATCATCTCTTGAGTTTACATCTACAGATTCCAGGCGCTCTGTGCTCCTTAATTTGAGAGTCCTCTTCTCAGGTGTGGGTGGTCATTCACAGCACTCACAGGATTTAGACAGAAGGACCTTTCCAGAGCCAAAGCCTCTGAGTTACAGTGACCAGGGTACCTGGTGGGTACCGGGGGGGCTGCAGGTATTATGACCTGGGCAGCTTCCTGCCTAGCTAGTCCTCCTTTGTCACCCATTTCTGTTAATCCTGTCAAGATACTTGCTAACAAGGAAGAGGAGAAGGAGAGAGGACATGTTGAAAGTAGACTCTGTCATTACCAGCGAATCGGCCATACGTCAAATCATGGGAGGGGATAAGTCACTTAATTGTAGAACTACAAAGAGAACGCAGAGTCACAAGGGTTGGATACAAATCTTCATGGATAAATGATTTTATTTCTGGAGTTTCAGTCTCTTCCTTTGTCAGGTGAGCAGGTCGTGAGGTGTCTGTGAAGGCTCGTTTCCAGTGTCTTTCTACAACAAATATTTGTTCCTTGTTCCATGGTTTAAAAAGTACTTTTACATTTATTCTTATGTAATCTTCATAACAACTGAAGATTACAGTCTCTGTTTTATTGATGAGGAAAGCAAGGTTCAGAGAATTTAGACTCAAGAGGTAATAAGGGATGGATTGGTGCCATATTGTAGGTCTTAGGATCTCGAATCCCACCCTTTTCTCTTACAGAGCAGGGTTTTGAGGTCTTAGGCTTCACAGGAGCTGTGCCTTTGGAAATCAAGACTGGGAAGAAAGGGTGACAGAAAAGATGTGAGGGAATATTTCCCTGTGGCTCCTTAGACGTATTGATTCCTCTTTGTAAATCTACCTGGTTTCCCGATCTCTGTTGTTATTTCTGATCTGGGCCTCTCAACGGTTTAAATCAAAGGGATTATTCAAAACACAGTGGAAAATTCAGGAACTTTTTCATGCCTCTGTTCTATTCATTCAGCACTTTCACTTGTCCTACTCATTCTAATCTCTACTATTGTACCCTAGATCTCCCAGGTTGCCAGCCTTGACCTAGTCAGGCTGCAGAAATGTGAGCCTGTGCTGGAGAATGGGGATCCCGTTTCATTGACAGCCAGCTCATTTTTCAACCGTGAGATTTCATTAGGATAGGGACCAAGCTGACTGCAAGTGATGCTGTTTGCCTGCAATCATCTCTCAATACCCCACAGAAGGTGATTACATAAACCTATTGAGGGGTAAGCCTCAGATCACATGAGTATAGATTAGAAGAACAAGGTACAGCATAATCTGATTCCATCTAAACTGGCTTGCAAAACCCCATGAAGTCATCCTTACTGAGGATTCTTATTTTCCACAATGTTTTCTTATAGTGCATGAAAACCAGCCAGACATGTGATGCTAAACCAAACATTGTTTTCTATGGATTTAGCTCCCACCAGCCTTGGATTAAAAAAAAAGAAGAAGAAAGATTTGATGAGCCCAATATGGATGCATTTTACCCCAAATAAAGCCACATTGAGGTGACAGAATCTGGTTTTCATTTAAGCTAAAATCCTATAAAATAATAATAATAATAATGCATCCAAGCACTGTCAGCATTATTTAATAATTCTCTGAGAAGTTTCTTCCCCTCCCCAAAATACTGGCAAGAAATGTCTTCTCTGTTGAAGGAGCTGGAAACCCATTCAACTCTCTCTATGCTATCAAGTTGCTACTTAATAAGGAGTGCAGTAATAGAACTTGCATCTCTGTCACATCAGTACCCTGGAAACCACAGTCAAGAAATGTCTCACAGAATGACTCCACCATGACAGAAACAACCAAGAGGAGTAGCAATTTCTGTGACTCCAGTACCAAAATCCCATTGCCAGGAAGAGTGAAGTCAGTCTTACAACATGCACAATTATTGTTTCCTGACAAAAAGGATCCCATTTCTTCTAAACTCTGTGTGAGGTGGTAAGGAGGAGAGATGGGAAAGGAGTGGACACTTTGGTCTCTGTTCCACACCATATTGCTGGTTGAGATTTATTTTTAAGAGAAAAAATACTGTTTCATGTATTTCATTAGGTCACATATTTTGATATCCTGTAATTATAAAACATGATAACAGCCCTTTGTTTATACTGAAATTATCATGATCTGGGGTCCTCACTGGCCTGGTAAATAGGTTGAAATTTTCCAGGGAAATGCAAATTTAAAGAATCCCTATATCTCTACTAGAAAATAAATAAATTTTCAAATAAAATGTTTTTAAAAAAAAATAACAAAAACACCAAGTATTGACAAGGATATAAAGCAACCAGAATTCTCACATATTGTTGGTAAGACTTCGAAATGATGCAACCACTTTGGAAAACAGTTGGGTAGTTTTGATAAAGTTTCATGCATACTTTCTATTTGATCCAACAATCCCACATTTGGGTATTTACATAAGAAAAATAAAAACCTGTTCAATAAAGGAGGGTAGAATGACAGACGGGAGGCAGGACTAACTCATGGCTCCCTCTCAGATGGACAGAGCAGTGTGTGGAGACCCACATCGTGATCTTTTGCTCCAAGAACGACCACGGGAACCTAACAGGAAAGCCAAGTGATTCCACAGAGCCTTTGAAGGAGGTGGATTGCTGGGCTGCAGGCTCTGTGGGACAGCCAAGGAACTGCAAATTGGCTTGATTTCTCAGCTGGAAGGCTTGTAGCCTGGGGCAAGTTTTCAGCCCTGCTCATTGGCTGCCTGGAAATAAACCTGGTGCTATTGGGGGAGCACAGTGGGAATGAGATGAACCTTTTGGGCTGTAGGCTGAGTGGAAGCAGGGTGAGTCCTGTGGCTGCTGCTTTCCCCCACTTCCCTGGACCTGCATGACATAGCAGAAGCAGCCGTCATCCCTCTGGAAACATAACTCCATTGGTCTGTGAACCACATTTCCATCCCCTACAACAGCCGCAGCAAACCCCACCCAAAGAGAGACTGAGCTCAGACATACCTAGCCCTGCCCCCACCTGATGGTCTTTCTCTACTGGCCCTGGTAGCAGAAAACAAAGGACATAATCTCTTGGGAGCTCAAGGGCCCTGCCCACCCCCTGATTCTCCCTATGCTACTGCAAATGATGCGCTCTTGAAATGGCCAGCATGAATTTGTGGCCAACCAACACAAAGCAAGTGTATTTAACAAAAATACAAGCAAGGACATTCACAGAGTCCACTTCACTCCCCGCTACCTCCACCAGAGCAGGTACTGGTATTCATGGCTTAGAGACTTGAAGATGGATCACATCACAGGACTCTTTGCAGGCACTCCTCAGTACCAGCCCAGAGCCCAGTAACTCTGCTGGGCGGCTAGACCCAGAAGGGAAATGACATTCACTGCAGTGTGGCTGTAAGGAAGCCCCAACTCTAGAGGAAGGGGGAGAACACCACATCAAGAGAGAACCCCGTGGGACAAAAGAATCTAAACAACAGCCCTTGAATCCCAGACCTTCCCTCTGACATAGTGTCCTGAAACAAGGAGGAACCAGAAGAACAATTTTGGTAATATGACAAAACAAGGTTTTTTAACACCCTCAAAAGATGACACTAGCTCACCAGCAATGGATCAAAACTAAGAAGAAATCTCTGAATTCCCAGAAAAAGAATTCATGAGGTCCACTATTAAGGCAAACAAGGAGGCAAAAGAGAAAGGTGAAATCCTACTTAAAGAAATTAAAAAAAAAAGATACAGACTATGCATGGAAAAATCTCTAGTGAAATAGCATATTTAAAAAACAATCATAACTTCTGGAAATGAAGGATACACTTAGAGAAATGCAAAATGCACTGGAAAGTCTCAGGAATATAACCAAACAAGTAGAATAAAAAACTTCAGAGCTCAACATAAAGGCTTTCTAATTAACCCAATCTAACAAAGAGGAAGAAAAAAGAATTTAAAAAATGAGAAAAGCCTCCAAAAAGTTTGAGACTATGTTAAATGACCAAATATAAGAATAATTGGTGTTCCTGAGGAATAAGAGAAACCTAAAAGTTTGGAAAACATATTTGAGGGAATCATCAAAGAAAACTTCTGTGGCCTTGCTGGAGCCCTGGACATTCAAAGATATGAAGCTCAAAGACCTGTGAAATTCCTCACAAAAAGATCATCGCCTAGGCACACAGTCATCAGGTGATCTAAAGTCAAGATGAAGAAAATAATCTTAAGAGCTATGAGGCAAAATCATCAGGTAACCTATAAAGGAAAACATATCAGATTAATTGCAGATGTCTTAGCAGAAGCCGTACAAGCTAGATGGGGTTGGGATCCTATCTTTAGCTTCCTTAAACAATTATCAGCCAATAATTTTGTATACAGTGAAACTAAGCTTTATAAATGAAGGAAATATAAAGTCTTTTTCAGACAAATGCCAAGAGAATTTGCCAATACTAAGCCAGCACTACAAGAACTGCTAAAAGGAGCTCTAAATCTTGAAACAAATCCTTGAAATGCACCAAAACAGAATCTTGTTAAAGCATAAATCCCACATGATCTATAAAACAACACCACAGTGAAAGAAAACCAAGGGATTCAGGCAAGAAATAGCACAATGAATAGAATAGTGTCTCACATTTCAATACTAATATTGAATGCAAATGGCCTAAATGTTCCACTTAAAAGATACAGATTGGCAGAAGGATAAGAATTCACCAACCAAATAACTGCTCTCTTCAACAGACTCACCTGACACAGAAGGACTCACATAAATTTAAAGCAAAGGGGTCTGGGGTTTTTATGGGTACAGGATAGGGGGTGGGGCAGGACAGGTTGGTTTTGGAAAAGGCAACATTCAGGTGGGAAAACAGGAATACATATTCTCACTTTGGACTGTGGGCCCAGGCTTGAGGGTGTGGCCCTCACTGGGGACTGCCCTCTTCTCCGCAGTATTTCCCTGCCTCCTGTCTGTATAATTTCTCCCCTCTGAAGAGAGACATCTAACTGTCATTGGAATATGGACGATGACCAATCTTAGCTACTTCCTGATGATAGGGAGCATTGTTTTGGAAAAAATCGCAGTCAGATTCCTCCCAGAGGGCTACCTGATGAAAGGGAGACATTGTCCAAGGCTCCAGTTGCCTGACCATTTGGAGTTTGATGGCCTCTAGGCAAAGAGAAAAAAAGTTTTACAAGGCTAAGCATGCATGGGCCAAACATATGTATTATACAAGGAAAGAATCTAGTGCCAAAGATTTCAGAAATAAGAAAGTGAAATATACTAATTACATTGTACCCCAGCTGTTTCACCCTGGTGAAAGATATTAAGCCTTGTATGGGAACAGTTAAAATTTAGAAGAGAGATAACTGTTCTTGCCACATCTGTAGCAGTTAACAGATGTACCTTGGGAATTCTGGGGTTTGTGGGCTTGCATGCTGGTCATTAAAACTTCTGCTTCTTTCTTGTGTCTCCCTATCTCTATTGTAAAAGACCAAGGTGGCCACTTTCAGGGAATTCTCTAAAGTACTATCTTGTTCCAGAGCCCATTTCTGCAACTTCCTCCTGATATCAGGGGGTGCCTGAGTAATAAACTTATCCTTTAGGATTAGTTGTCCCTTGACAGAATCAGGAGATAGAGAGGTGTTCTTTACTAGTGGCCCCTCTTCGCCTCTCCAGTAAGGCAGAGAGATATTCATTAAATTCCTGTCTATCATGGATAACTTGGTATAGTTGAGAGGCTTAGTTCTAGTCCTACATAAGCCCTCTATTATGCACACCTGAAAATGTCTCCTTTTCTATTTTCCCATCTAATCACTGGGATTCCATTTAGGGTCATCCACTTGTACTCCTTCTCTTCCAGTTGGATAAAGTTCAGTCTCTTCCCTGATGCTCTATGTGATACAAAGCTCATCCCCAAATCTCTCTGCACTTGTAGAGCAGCCTGCTTCTCAGTGTTATACAGGGTTTGATTCAAAAGTAACATAACATCTTTCCAGGAGAGTTAAAATACTTGGATTAAATCCTGGAAAGCCTCTATGTATCTGTTGGGTCATCTGAAAACTTACCATGATCCCCCTTAATTTGCCTTAAATTCTGCAGAGAAAATGGGACCTGGACCTTACTGGGACCAAATTCACCAGGCATCTGTTGGAGGGGCAAGGGTGAGAATGGGGCTCGTCTAGGGTGAGGATTTCTAACAGAGGGCAAGTGAAAGAGGGAAGCTGGAGACAGAGGATGGGGTGGATCTGGAAGAGCAGAACTGAAGGGAGCTGGCTCCCCTGCTCAGTGGTGCCTTTAGGATTCATTTCTTTAGTTCCCTGGGATTGCCCCTTGCAGCTTCTCCTGGGATTTCAAATAGCAGGGTTGGATCAATTCTACACTGTTGGCAAAGGTCTGGATTCCCTTGAAAGGTAAAGAAAGCCCGCACATATGGAGCCTCAGACCATTTGACCTTGCGTTTGTAGAAAAGGGCCAATTACCGGATGGCATTAAATGAATGGTGCCTTCCTGAGGCCAAGCCAGTACCCCATAATTTGGCCAAACCTTTGTGCAAAGGGCTATAAAGTGTTTTTGCTCCAGAGTCTGAGGGTCAAAGCAGCCCCAGTGATTCAGGATACACTCAGAAGAGTGTAAATTGAGCGTGTGAAAATAACTGGTTTTCCATTTGCAAAGACAGGGAAATAGGCGTGCCTCATTTCCCTTCTTTCTTTCAGTGAAAACTCGGGGTGTGGGGAGAGAGAAAGTGGGTGTCCCCACTTTCTCTTCCATCTTTTTATCCCAGAGTCCCTGCGACCTTGGCAGGTGCCACCCATGTGTGCCAATGTGGCTGGCACCCATGAAGCAGGGAGGGTCTAGAGAACAGGAATTATCCACACTTACCTATGCCTCTACCTCCCCTGCTGCTGACACCCTTTGAGTTCCCTGGGCCTTATCTATACCATGGAGCATGTCCCCCTTCCATGAAGCGGGGGCTTAATTGGCAGGAAGTAGTCCTGTCGTTCACACTGCGCATGTTCCCTGGCTTTGGATCCTTTGGATCCGGTTTTCCTTTCTAGGGCTGCAACCCAAAGATTAGAATTTGAGTTTGGTGCAAAAAGGTGTCTGAGGGGCTGCATGGATTCATTTAGATTAAGTCCCAGACCGGCCTTGCCAAATTGGCCGTTATTAGTCAGTGGGGGTCGCGCCTCTGTTGTTTTCCTATCATAAGCAGAGTGCTGGGGTAGGAAAAAACAACCCTCTCGCATAGAAAAGGGGGGGGGGAACCAGCTTAAAGTGAAAGAGAGAAAACCAAAAAGAAGTGGGGGCCTGGGAGGAAAACCTCTTGCTCTGTGCAAATGGGTCCCTTTAATCATTGTATCCTTCCTGCCGGCTCAGACCGAGTTGAACTCCTCAGCCATGAATGGAAAGTCTCTTTGAGAGTGTGGCAGGAGAGGACAGTGAGCTGGAGGGGACAGCAAGATGCAGGGACAGCGAACGTAGACACAGCCCCCTGTCTGGGGGCCCTGGCCTACACAATTGCCTGGGGCCCCGGGTGGCATGCACAGCTTACTCCTGCCCTGCTGGGCCACTGGGCACAGTTTACATGTGTGGCGGACACACCAGGCACCTCCACTGGTAGCGGGGGGGTGAGGAGAGAAACCGCTGTGTGCCACACACACCTGTGGCTGTTGGGGTGGGGATAGCACCTCTAAGAACAGATGAAAGTCACATTGTTTCTGAATTGCATATCCGATTACTGGGCCAAATGCTCATTCTACTTAACACATCTACAGTTTGTAGCAAAACCCTTAGCATTATAAAAGGAGACATACGAGCCATTTCAAACTGTGAAAGAAGGAAGGAAAGATACATAGGAAAATCTGGGGGTTTTGGCCGATGCCTTCAGTTCCCAAGGACATTGTCCTGGTCCCACATGACAGCTACAGCTCTGTGAAGGGAAACTGAGCCAACATTCCTTTCACCCAGAAGAAAGAGAGGTGGCAGTGCCTTGCAAAAGAGATGGATCCAACAGTTCTGTGTTTATACTTGCCCTTCTGATGGATCCTGGACAAACACCCAGATGAAATGGGATACTTTCCTTGACTCCTTTGTGGAACTTGCAAAGGCGTTGGCTCATTTACTCAGTTCGCAGCTCTCAACTGCTTTTGGGAGGGGAGCACACGGGTGAGCTGGTGCAGAGGCTGGGATGAGCACTTCTAGAAAACCAGCAGGAAAAGAACTTTGTGCGGGGCCGCAGCAGTAACTAGAGGTTGCCTGTGACCCCTGGAGCCACAAAGGGCATGTGTTACAGTTTGTTCTTTTATCTTTGCTGTGTTAAGTGTTAAACAGCTCAGTGGAGGGTCAGTGTGACAGCCTCTTGCATTTACACCTGGGTCCTTGTCCAGCGTCCAGGAAGAAGCAGGTCACACAAAAAGTTGAAGGGTGGTGAATGTGGAGGATTTTATTGAGTGGTAGAAGTACCACTTAGTGGGGTGGGGAGCTGGAAAGCAGATGGGGTGGAAAGGTGATCTTCCCCTGGAGTTCCGACAACCCCAGCCAAACTGTTCTCCAAGGTCCTGCCATTAAGCCATCCCTCTGAAGTCAGGCTGCTTCTCTCCAATGTCTGACTGCTTCTTCTCTTCTCTTCTTCCCTGCTGCTCTGCCTCTCTTCCAGTGGGGTCTAGGGTTTTTAATGGGTACAGGATGGGAGCCAGGGCAGGCCAGGGTGGTTTTGGAAAAGGCAACATTTGAGTGGAAAAATGCATGTTCTTACTTTGGGCTGTGGGTCCAGGATTGAGGGTGTGGCCCCCACCCTCTTCTACCCAGTATTTCCCTGCCTCCTGTCCATATCACTAGCCAGAGCAATCAGACAAGACAAAGAAATAAAGCACATCCAAATTGGTAAAGAGGAAATCAAACTGTTGCGGTTTGCTGATTACATGATTGTATACCTAGAAAACCCTAAAGACTCACTCAAAAAGCTCCTAGAGCTGGTAAATTAATTCAGCAAAGTTTCTGGATGTAAAATCAATGTACACAAATCAGTAACATGGCTGTACATCAAAAATGACCAAGCTGAGAATCAAATCAAGAACTCTAACCTTTTCACAATTGCTGCAGAAGAATAACAGAACACACTTAGGAATATACTTAACCGAGGAGATGAAAGACCTCTACAGGGAAAACTATGAAACACTGCTGAAAGAAATCATAGACAACACAAACAAATGGAAACACAACCCATGCTCATGGATGGGTAGAATCAATATTGTAAAAATGATCATACTGCCAAAATCAATCTACAAATTCAATGCAATTCCCATCAAAATACTTGCCATCATTCTTCACAGAACTAGAAAAAACAATCCCCAAATTCATATGGAACCAAAAAAGAGCCCACATAAACAAAGCAAGACTAAGCAAAAAGAACAAATCTGGAGGCATCACATTACCTGACTTCAAACTATACTCTAAGGCCATAGGCACTAAAACACCATGATATGGATATAAAAACAGGCATATAGACCAATGGAACAGAACACAGAACCCAGAAATAAAGCAAAATACTTATAGTTAACTGATCTTCGACAAAGCAGACAAAAACATAAAGTGGGGAAAGGACACCCTATTCAACAAATGGTACTGAGATCATTGGCAAGCCACATGTAGAAAAATGAAACCGAATCCTCATCTCTTACTTTATACAAAAATCAACTCAAGGTGGATCAAAGACTTAAATCTAAGACTTGAAATCATAAAGGTTCTAGAAGATAGGATTGGAAAAACCCTTCTAGACATTGGCTTAGTCAAAGACTTCATGACCAAGAACCCTAAAGAAAACACAACAAAAACACAGATACATAGGTGGGACTTACTGAAACTGAAAAGCTTCTTCACAGCAAAAGAAATAATCAGCAAACAGACAACCCACAGAGTGGGAGAAAATCTTCACAATCTATATATTTGAAAAAGGACTAATATCCAGAATCGACAAGGAACTCAAACAAATCAGCAAGAAAAATGCAAACAACCCTATTAAAAAGTGGGCTATAGACATAAATAGATAATTCTCCAAAGAAGATATACAAATGGCCAACAAACATGAAAAAATGCTCAACATCACTATTTATCAGGGAAATGCAAATCAAAACCACAACGCAATATCGCCTTACTCCTGCAGGAATGGACATAATTTAAAAAAATTAATTAAAAAAAAGATGTTGGTGTGGATGTGGTGAAAAGGGAACACTTATACACTGTTGGTGGGAATGTAAACTAGTACGACCACTATGAAAAATAGCATGGAGATTCCTTAAAGAACTAAAAGTAGACCTCCCATTTGATACAGCAATCCCACTCCTGGGTATCTATTCAGAAGAAAAGAAGTCATTACACGAAAAAGACAGATGAACACACATGTTTATAGCAGCACAATTTGCAATTGAAAAAATACGAAACCAGCCCAAATGCCCATCAATCAACAAGTGAATAAAGAAAATTGTTACATATATATACACACACACTCACACAAAGTTTTTATATATATCATATAGGTTATAACATATATGTGTTATATATAACATATATAAATGATGCATATAATATGTATATATTATATGTGTTATATATGATATATTATGTGTTATATAATATATTATATATGTTATATATACATATATATACATATATATCCATATATCATATATACATATGTACATATGTATTATATATACATATGTACATACACGTATGGTACATATATACATATGTACATGTAGATGTATATACATATGGTACCTATATGTGTGCGTGTATATATGGTACATGCATGTATACACGTGTACGTGTACATATGGTACATGCATGTATGCACGTGTACGTGTACATATGGTACATGCATGTATACACGTGTGCGTGTACATGTATGTACATGTGTACACACACACGTACACATATACATATGTACATGTGTACACACACGAACACATATACATATGTACATGTGTGCACACACACGCACACATATACATATGTACATGTGTACACACATATGTACATATATGGTACATATGTACATGTGTACGCACACATGTACATATGTGGTACATATGTGCATGTGTGCACACGTATGTACATATGTACATGTGTGCGCACGTATGTACATACGTGTGCATGTGTACACACGTATGTACATGTATACATATGTACATATGTGTGCACACGTATGTACGCATATATGGTACATATGTACATGTGTACACACATGTGTACATATGTATGGTACATATATACATATGTACATGTGTATATATACATGTGTATATATACATATGTACATATATACATATGTGCATGTATATGTATATACATGTGTGCACATACATATGGTACATATATACATATGTACTTGTATATATACACATATGGTACATATATACATATGTGTACGTGTATGTATATACATATATGTGTATATGTATATATGGATATATATGTATACCTATATGTATATGTATATACAACATATATAATATATTATATACAACATATATAATATATAAATGCTATGTGTCATTTGTATATGTTATATATATGTATATGTATACATATATATGGATATATGGATATATGGATATATATGTGTATATATATAAGACAAAAGAGCATAGATCTTGGGTTGAGAAAATGCATTTTACAGGTTAAAGCGGTGCCATTTAATTGATCTTTTGGCATTAGTGTGACTACAAACTCAAATCCTGGTTCCCTGAATGATCCAGGATATAAAGACGGGTATACAACCAGATAAAGACATTCACATGTGTACACATATACATAGACAGGCAATAGATAGATAAAATATCAACATCGATTTTTAAACTCTTGCAGATAATTCTGACTTCACACAAAATATTTCCATTGACCCTCAGAAGTCAATTCTGGTCTGAGGAACACTCAACAGGAAATCTTTTTTTAAGGCATAAAAAAGGAAGACCTGTGTCTCAATTCCATTACAATGAAGCAAACAGGCTATAGGCATTTTCAACCCTGTGAGTAACATAAACTACACAGTGGCCTCTTCATGACAAAGCTAAAACAGTCAACTGTAAAAGTTGGACATCACCCAAAATTTTACAAGCAGCCGGAGATTTGCAGTCTCTTAGATAGAACATCAGCTTTTTATTTGTTTGCTTTTTTTTCCTGGGGCAAAGGAGAGAGATTAGTAAGAAAACTGACATCTGTTGCTCACCTCCTAAATGCCACGCATTTGGTACATATATTACATATATCACCAGATGCAACGTAATATAATTCTATAATTTAGAAACAGCAAACAAGAGTGGTAATTTGAAATCATTTTACACTATTACAGAAGATACAGATGGAGCTTAAAAATCTTGAAGCTTCAAATCATTTAACTCTCATAGTTTATATGTTTCCAGAAAGATTAACTATTTTGTGTATTCTTTTAATTCATTAATGTCTGTTTTGTCCACTAGACTATTGTGTGCATCAGGGAACTTGTCACGTCTAGATTTTGCAAGCCACTGTATCCCCAGTTCCTAGCATGTGGGTCTTCTTGTATTAAAGATTCAATTAAAAGTTGTTAAATGAATGAATGACCACGTTGTGGTTCATTTTCTCCATATCACTAGCGGCACATACCTGTAATCCCAGCTACTCGGGAGTCTGAGGCAAGAGAATTGCTTGAACCCGGGAGGTAGAGGTTGTAGTGAGCCAGGATTGTACCACTGCACTCCAGCCCGGGTCATGTTGATTTCTCAGTTTGGGGAAACAATCCTTAAACTCCTCTCTGTTGAAACAGAGAGCATAATATGAACAACACCACCTGAAAACTGAAATATGGAGTTATGAACAGGAAGCTAAAAATAGTTTCCTCTGATAATAGCTTCATCTGACAAATGTTAGACTCTTAAAGCCTCCCTCTTGCAGACACAGGGCAAAGCAATATGTTCACAGTTGTCACGTAACACTCCTTGCTGAAATTTAAGTAGGACAAAACCTGACAGTGAACTACGGCAGACTCTAAGTCCTGGTTACATAAAATTACCTAGGAAAATGAGTGTTTTTCAGATTAACTTGAACGCCAAAGCTGAAGCTATGAACATAATTATAGCTGATATTTTTGCTCACCTGCCTGACAGATAGCAATAATGTATTGTCTCATACAGAAAATAATTTAATTTTTGAAGACAAGAAGAAAAATTGCTCACGGTATTAAAGGACAAAATGGGTACTATTTCTTCTTCCGTGTGTGCTAGGCAGCATTCTTTGGTGGTAAAGATCTAACTCAGATCTAAGTCCCCAGGAATATGTGGCTTGTTAATCTTGAGGCAATAGCAAAGACGGATCACTAGTAACCCAACTGATGGATTCAACAGTCCAACTACATTGGCCTACTTGGAAAAGAGCCCAACAGTAATAACAATGCAATTATAATAACAAATTTCAGTTAACACTTGTTGAGTGTCGTCTATGGCCAGGTGCTCTTTTAGATGACGGAGATATACCAGTGAACAAAACAGGGAAAAGTCGAAATAGCTTTCATGGAGTCTAATAAAAAACTGTCTCCCCAAATAACCCATGCTTGTCACAGGTTTTCTTTGAGATGAAGTGTAGAGAAAAGGGAAAGAAAAGGTTGTCCACACTAATCTCCAAATGAGACAGTGGGTACCTGAATCCCCAATCTATTCTAGTAACTCTGCACCTCAAATCCATTTAGTCATCTATGGGCATTTCCTAGCATTTGGCCATCTTTCTACACTTCTAACTGAACAGGACAAGGAATGAAAAGAATGTGGTTTACTGCTTATTATCTTGGAATCAAAAGCTGATGTGTAAGGACATAGGTTTAGTTGGTACATCAAATTGTTAATGCTCAGTTCTCGTTGTTTACTGACCTAGCAGCAGCACTTGGAATAATAGATCACATCCTCTCCTTGATAGACTTTCTTCACTTGGCTTGTAGAACATCACTCTGTTTATCTTTGATTCCTCTGATTATGCCTTCTCAATCTCTTTGGATATGTCCTGCTCCAATCCTTGAACTCTTTAATGGCAATGGCCCAAGGCTTGGTCCTCAATTTTCTTCTACTCTTTATTTCAACTAACTCTGTTGGGAATCTCCAACCCTATGTCTTTAAATATCAATTGTAGAGCCTTGACAGAATACCTGGTATCAGATTTATCTCTCCACTATACACAAGAAAAATATCTGAGCAAAATACATAAAACAACTGTTAGTAAACACTGAACAGCAGTCGTGTTGAGCCACGCTTCTTGAGAGAAGAGATTAAATGAGGTGAGCACCGTATTCACTTCTCCTTTCTCTGTAGCATTTTCCAAATAGCTATGTGGGGAAATAGAGCCTGACAGAGTACAGTAGTTTGGTGGTAGAAACAGAGATAAAACCTTTGGAATAATAATGTATCAGAGATTTTGGAGCTGGGTTAAAAGAGAAAAGTAAGCCACAGAGAAGGATCCAAAAATATTCTCCACAAAATGCACCTCTGGTCCTTAGACAACTTCTACAGGACAAGGTTCCAGGAGGCCTAGAAGACAGGAGCTCCTGGGAGGCTGAGTCCTGAATGGAGATTTTAAGATCACACAGCTCTGGAGAGGTGCTGGGGGTGGGGCCCAGCCAAACCCTATCTTTGGCAACAACATAAGCATTGGAATGTGACCAATGACAACAGAAAACAAGGCAATGCCCCAGCGGTAATGATTACATGCTAGGAATAGGAACTACATTCTGATACAAAGGGAGTCATCGAGGTAATCCTACACCACAAAAGCCTACAACAAAGGTCTGACAAGAGCAAAGTAGTCTGCCGCTAACCGAACTGCCTGTCTGACAAAAAAAAATCAACATTTTTTAGAAGACGGTAACATAATTCAGAAACTCTACAACATGTCATGCATAATGTCTAACATATAATTGAAAAATAATACACATCTGCAGAGACAAGAAAAATGATTGATAATCAGATGATAATATTATTAATGGAAGGGTACAAAGAAATGACCCAGGCCGGGCACGGTGGCTCACGCCTCTAATCTTAAAATTTTGGGAGGCCAAGACAGGCAGATTGCCTGAGCTCAGGAGTTCGAGACCAGCCTGGGCAACATGGTGAAACCTGTCTCTACTAAAATACAAATAATCAGCCGGGCATGGTGGCATGGTGGCAGATACCTGTAATCCCAGCTACTCAGGAGGATGAGTCAAGAGAATTGCTTGAACTTATAGGTTGCAGTGAGCCGAGATTATGCAACTGCACTCCAGCCTGGGCAACAAAGTGAAACTGTCTCAAAAAAAAGAAAAGAAAAAAAGATCCAGTTATTGGAGCTGGCATGTAAGCACATTAGCAAAAATAATATATTAAAAATAACAGAAAAAAGGTGGACAGAATAGATTAAATGATGGAATATTTAATAGATAATATGAAACTACGAAATTAAATGGACATTCTAGAACTGAAAAATGTAATTTCTGAAATTAAGATCTCATTAGAGTGATTTAACAATAGATTGGATTGGGAAGAATATAACATTTGTAAACTTAAAGGCAGGTCAATAGAAACTGTTTGGCCTGAAACACCAGAGGGGAGAAAAGAGGCAATAAGAAAACAGAACAAGTCATAAGAAATATATGAGGCATAGCCAAAATCATTAATGTGATGAAAGTCCTAGAAGAAAAAAAGAGGAGAGAGAATAGGACAGAAACAATATTTGAAAAGACATCGGCCGGGCGTGGTGGCTCAAGCCTGTAATCCCAGCACTTTGGGAGGCCGAGACGGGTGGATCACAAGGTCAGGAGATCGAGACCATCCTGGCTAACCCGGTGAAACCCTGTCTCTACTAAAAAATACAAAAAACTAGCTGGGCGAGGTGGCGGGTGCCTGTAGTCCCAGCTACTCGGGAGGCTGAGGCAGGAGAATAGTGTAAACCCGGGAGGCGGAGCTTGCAGTGAGCTGAGATCCGGCCACTGCACTCCAGCCTGGGCAACAGAGCGAGACTCTGTCTCAAAAAAAAAAAAGAAAAGAAAAGAAAAGACATCAAAACACAGCGGGAGACTATATAGATACGTACAGATGGAGTATTCCTTATTCGATATGCTTGGGACCAAAAGTGTTTTGGATTTTGAATTTTTTTGAATTTTAGAATATTCGCATACACATAATAAGATATCTTAGGGGATGCGACTCAATCGAAACACAATACTTATTTATGTTTCATATACACCTTATGCACATAGCCTGAATGTAATTGTATCCAATATTTTAAATAACTTTGTGCATCATGGTTTGTATACACTGAACCATCTGAAAGCAAAGGTGTCACTATCACAGCCACTCATGTGGATAATCCAGGCTTGTTCAGCATCGCCATCACTCCTGACTCTGAATTTGTAGAGTAGCGATAATCAATCATTTTATCACACTTATTCACACGTAAGTGCTTAACAGTAAAAAGTATGACCATTAATACGGTGAAAAAGATCCTGCGTTCAGGGTGACAGTGGCATCACCAGAGCACCTGCAACAGCTGTTAAACAACAGACTACAGCAGGCTAGCAGTCTCTACCTTTGATGTTGTGTTTTCATTAAAAGGCTACTGTATTTTATTTTTTTAGGAACAAGAAACATCAGAAGCAGCTGAGGGATCAGGAAGTGGGTCCTCTAGGAATGAAAAGGCATTCTGAATAAATTGTGTTGTGCCCTTGTATTTTGACTAAACTGTGACATTTTCTACATGTTGGTGCTCAAAAAATTTTATATTTTGGAGCATTTCATTTCAGATTTGGATTTTGTGATTAGGGATGTTTAACCTATACACACACACACACACACACACAGGCACACACTGTGTAACACACACACACCCCCCCAAAAGGAGATAAAGAGAGAGAGAGAGAGAAAAAAAAAAAGAGAGAAAGAGAGAGAGAGACCTAGGCATTGCCGTCAGCTCATCAGGGAAAAAACAGTAAGAATTTGGGCTAATTAGGGCTAATTTTACAACAGAAACTATGAAAGTCCAAAGACATGGAATAACATTTCTAAAGCATGTACAGGGAGGTGAGGGCATGCAACCAGTAAAACAATTTCAAAAATGAAGGCAAAATTAAAATATTCTCATTAAGACAAGGTAAATATTCTATATCTCGACTGTATCAATATCAATATCCTGGTTGTGAGTTTACACTTTAGTTTTGCAAAATGTGACCTTCATGGAAACTGGGGAAAGAATACACGGGATTTCTCTGTCTTATGTCTTACAACTGCATGTGAATCTCTAATTACCTACAAATAAAAACTTGAATTTAAAAAAAGTTTTTAGAAAAACAAAAGCTGAAATATTTGGTGCCAGAAAACCTGAACAACATGAAATACTAAAGGAAGTTTTCAAAATTAAGAAAAGTGAATCCCTCTGGAAGCACAGCAATGCAAGAAGAAAAGAACAACTCAAGACAGTATAAACATGTGGGTTAATGTAAAAGATTATGTTACTTAGGCCGGACCCAGTGGCTCATGCCTGTAATCCCAGAACTTTGGGAGGCCAAGGCAGACGTATCACTTGAGCTCAAGAGTTTGAGACCAGCCTGGCCAACATGGCAAAACCCTGTCTCTCCTAAAAATACAAAAATCATCCGGGTGCAGTGGTGGATGCCTGTAATCCCAGCTACTCGGAAGGATGAGGCAGGAGGATCACTCGAACCCAAGAGTCAGAGGTTGCAGTGAGCTGAGATTGTGCTGCTGCACTCCAGCCTGGGCGATAGAGTGAGACTCTGTCTCAAAATAATAATAATAATAATAATAATAATAATCAGTTATTTCAAGCAACAATAAAATCAATGTTTTATGGGATATATAACATGCAAAAGTAAAACTTTTGACAATAACAACAAAAAACTATGAGAGAGGACAATGGAGCTAAACTAGTAAGATATTCTTATATATTTTATGAAGCAGTAAAATATTGATATAAGGTAAACTGGAACATTTTATAATTGTAAAGACAATTACTAAAAGATTATACTGAGAGTTATTACAATAAATCTAATATACAACCAAAGTGATTATTAACTATTTTTAAAACATGACAAATTTAAAAGAAAACATGAAGTAAGGAACAAAGAAAATATATAAATGAAACCAAGAGGAACTAATTAACAAGGTGTCAGACTTACACCCAACCTTATCAGTACTTACATTTTAATATAAATGAATCAAATACTTCAAATAAGGGAAAATGTTTCCAGAACTGATCAAAACACACACAAAAAAAATAATTCTATGTGCAAAAACACAACCTGCTCCCTCCACGCTCATCAGCTCAGCATGATGGAAGCTCCACTCTGGGTGGGTGTGACCAAGAAAATGGATCTCCCTCTTCCCCCCAGTTCCCAATCAAGGAACCTCTTGGAGGTGCAGCAAACCAGCATTTCTACTTTCCTGCAGCTCCACATGATGGGGAATATAAGGTTGGGGACTCCTTCCTTCACCCAGTCCCCACTCATAAGGTAGAGGCCCCACTCTTTGTGCATCAAGCTGAGAATACTGAGTATCAATTTCCATTGCTCCATTTCGTAAGGTGGAGAGGCAAGTCAAGAAGACCAGAAACAATTGCCTTTACCCAGAGCTGGCTGACAAAGCTGGGGTGTCTCCAAAAGAAGCAGGCCAGGGCCCCAACTATCAGCTCTGGAGTAGTGACTCAAAGATTTTGTACAGGGGAGAGGAAGGCCAACAGAACAGGAAATTCAAAAGCTCTCCCCAGAGGAATTGCTTTTATTCAGCACAGAGTATGAGACTCAAACTTTTAAGTGCTCTCCTAAAATGGAGATTTTTGTGGTAAGCAACTAAGAAGAGGCCAGTAATTCCCATGAATAAGCCAGCTCGTGTATTAGAGAGAATCAAGCAAGGAGACAGCTAGGAAGGACTCTTGGTGTCAGAATGCTCCTCAAGTACTGGCCTCAAACATAGCCTTGTAGAGGCACCCAGGTTTAAATGGATTGGACTGCAGAGCAATTTATGCTCCAGGACATTGATGAAAACAATAATCAGTCAACAATGGACTGGAACTGAGTGTGACACCAAAACAGGTAGAGAGCTAATAGAAAGACCAAGGAAAGAGACAGTCAGAGAGAGCCATGTCAGCCCATCATCTCAAGGTAACTGTACATATGCCCAACGCTGAGCCTGTTGAGAAGCAACATCAGAGGCTTCACACTGTGTAAAAAATAAACCTCACTGAAAGGGTCTATTGAGGTCACCAGACAAATAAATAAGCAAACCACAAACTCCAGAGGAGACTGGGGCAGGAATCAGTACTCAGCACTGTTAAAATATATTTTATGGCTGGGTGCGGTGGCTCATGCCTATAATCCCAACACCGTGGGAGGCCAAGACGGGCAGATCACAAAGTCAAGAGATCGAGACCAGCCTGGCCAACATGGTGAAATCCCATCTCTACTACCTATACAAAAATTAGCTGGGTGTGTTGGTGCGTGCCTGTAGTCCCAGCTACTCCAGAGACTGAGGCAGGAGAATCGCTTGAACCCGGGAGGGGGAGGTTACAGTGAGCCAAGATCACACCACTACACTCCCACCTGGCGACAGAGTGAGATTCCATCTCAAAAAAAAAGCAAAACCATATACATACATACATATATACACACACATACATATATATACAAACACATACATATACACATATATATAGTAAAATGTTCAGTTCTCAAAAACATTAGACTTGCAAAGAAATAATAAAATGTGACCCATATTGTACCTTAAGAGGCCATGATTTGGGATGGATTACCTTTAGCTATAGAAGACCCAGGAGCAGAGAGAAAGCTTATAAGTCTTATATATTCATGGGACCCCTGTAATGTTCTAGGCACTTTTCTCTGCATGTTCTGACTCCATATTTGCTGCTTAATCTGATTTATTTATTTATTATGAATACAAAGGGTGTGCCTGTGCATGTGTATGTACCTGTGTATGTGTATGTATGTGACAGAAACAATTTGTCATATTAGAAACACCAACCATCACTACATACCTTCTTTATAATGTAAGTATCAGATGTTTTCAGACTTCTAAACCAAGCTTTACATTCTGATTTTAACACTGTTTGATTATCTAAAGGCCTTTATTCACTGCCTTTTTCCTGACTTTGTACTTCCATCAGTTTCAATTATTTCATGCCTGACACTTACTTACCTAAACTATCCTGCATGCCATGTTGTTTAAACAGAAAATTGAGCATTGTTTGAATTCCGTTGGGATGATTATACAGAAGAATATTGGGAATGAAAATGGTCCTATAAACTCTAAAATTTAGATCCACCACAGATATTAAAATCATAATAAATTCATCTTTGGCAGACTTTCTTCATTTAGCACATTCATCTTCATAATTACCTGATAATATATCACACCCATTTATATTTCAGGGCAAGGAGACTCAGCTTGTTAAGTGACCTCCCCAAGCTATACATCTTGTTATGATTACGGTTGTTATTCAGTTTGCCCATTTAAAAATCCTATTAGAATCCTATCTTGGCAGTTTTGAAAAAAGGCTCATAACAAACCTTTGCTTAGAATAACATTTCTGGCTTCTTCCTGATTACGAATCCCTATTCTTAAAGCTCTCCGTGTTGTCTCTGGAGCATGGGTGAGACTATGGGGCTGGCAGCCTCTGATAAGCCTCCCTGCTAAGTTCTCATCATGCGTCAGCTGCCATATTTGTGTGACCCGGATCCTCATTTCCATTCTCTAATCTGTCTCTCATCTGCAATTCCAACAGATTGTAAATCCCAACTATTGTCTCACTACGGGCATAGCTGGCCCCTTCATGGAGCTTAATGAATTATGGTAATGGCTAACGTGACAGAGTAACTTTGAAAAAAGAATTAAATTTAAATAGTCACCATATAATGCCAACATTCTGAGTGTATCAAATACCTCTTAAACATAAGAAGATGTGTGGTGCATATCACTGAACATAGTATTTTAAAAATCTAACAGCTGGGATGAATATGTTTAACATCAGAATTACAATGAAGAAGGCTATTACATCATGTCAGTGAATCTGAGCAGCTCAAAAAGCAGTAGAATTATTGTGAATATCTTTTTAATGAAAAAAACCTTGGGCGTCATCTACTTTAGTACTTTCATCTTAAAGATTAGGAAATTGTGCTCCAAATAGGGGCAGGGGACCATCAGCCAATGAGTGACAAAGTAAAATTACATTTAAAAAAAAATGTATGCTTCATCTATCCTCTCCATGGTCATTTCATTATCTACACAGCTCCCATGTTTATCTAAGTTATAAAGAGAACATGGTGGCCCTAAGTTGCTTAAAAACCTTTGATAATTACCTATTTTCCATGCAACAATATATAGACTCCCTGGCATAATTATTCAAATCCTACATAACCTCCCCCAGTCCACATTCTTATCACCAGCTGCTCTTCTCACTGTATGGAGTGCCCATTATGGAAGCCACGGCTGAGTTATAATTCTCTGAACACTGGTATTCATTCCTTTCCTCTGCTTGATTAAGCTTTACCTCCCATTTTACCCAGCCCCAAGCCCTGTTTATTGCATACATGTCTGCCTTTCTATGAAGATTGTTCATTGTTTGAAGCTCAGAATAAAATCTTAAAAACGCCTTTAGCCGCTCCTAAAATTAGCATAACTCCTGGAAAATAGTAAACATTGAAATAACTAAAAGAGTAAAAAGGGTATTCACCTTGGGGAAGGAAACTACAGCAAATGCCATCAGTGTTCTGTCAGTTTCACACGTTTTCCCGTTATCCACACCCCAATTTCCATTCAGAGCAGGTCCCAGATAAGAGTGCACCACCTTTACCTGTTTTCTCTTGGTGACTGAACAGGAAGGTATATGCACAGAACTTAATAAAGCCTGACCTGCAAACTGCACCAGGCAGCACCAAGATAAGGAAGCCAAATACTCCTGCCAGATCTATGCCATCATCTGTCCACAATCCTGAGGAGTGGTCCCCAGTGTCTGATTGTTTCCAAAGGTAATAGGTCCAAGGACTGCGTTAGCTTAGAAATTATACAACATTTACTTTGCTATAACCAGTAAGGGGTAAAACTGAGCTAACATGCATTATACTTTATAATTTGCAAATTTTTCAAGCATTTTCTTATTTAATCCTAACAACAAGTAGAACACCTGAAATGCAGTAAATTTAACATGCTCCAAAAATCCTGGAGCTCACAAGCAAGAGGAATAATGTTAAAATTTGTTAACTTCTTGCATGATAATATAAGGAAGTCGGTGGACCTACTCCCCAGTAAAACTGGTAAAAATTAATTATTTCTAAAAGATACAAAGGCATACATAAATAAAATTAAGAAATATGTACTTATTTATTTATTTTATTTACTTTTTTTTTTTTTTTAGACAGAGTCTCGCTCTGTTGCCCAGCCTGGAGTGCAGTACAATCTTTGCCTCCTGGGTTCAAGCAATTCTCCTGCCTCAGCTTCCTGAGTAGCTAGGATTACAGGCATGTACCACTATGCCTGGCTAATTTTTGTATTTTCAGTAGAGACAGCGTTTTACCACATCGGCCAGGCTGGTCTCAAACTCCTGGCCTCATGTGATCCACCCACCTCAGCCTCCCAAAGTGCTGGGATGATAGGTGTGAGCCACCATGCATGGCTAAGGAATATTTATTTAAAAAATAAAACCAGTAAGAACAGCAAAAGTCTGTGTAGAATAACATCAAGACTCTGCTCCCTCTCTCCACCCTCATAGCTCACTGGAATGGAAACGTCACTCCAGATAGCTGTAGCCAAGAACACAGGGCTCCCTCTCACTTCAGTCAGAGGGCTATCTTCCCAGAAGGGTAAGGACCAACAGTTCTTATCCTGCCTTCACCTATCTATTGCTAAGAGTACCTTCCAGGCAAGTGAAGCCAAGAAATGGAGACTCCATTCTTCTGTTCAATAGAGAATAGAGTGTCTGTGTGTTCAGTATGGTGTTGCCTAGAATACTGGGGCTCTGATATCTCTTGTCCTGTTTTATAAGGTAGAGGTCAAATGCTGGTAGAGGCAAACTGAAAAAATCTGAGGCAACTGGTAATACCCACACTAAGTGCTCAGTACTGACTGGTTCACTTGCCATTTTCCCTACCCACAGCTCCAGAGCTATGGATTAAAGATGTTTCCTTGGGAGGAGAAGTACACATAAAAAAAATCTTCAAATCTCTTCCCAAAAGAATTAAGAGAGGATGGAGAAGATCAAGCCTAAAATTGTTCTCAAAACCAATGGGGCTTGTAATGAAAGGCAATTAAGATGAGACTAGTAGATTCACTAGAGATTTAAGCTGAACTATATACTGGCTAATTTTATGAAAATAACAGGGGAAAGAGACTGCTCAGAGGAGCCCTTCTGAGGACAAAATGAATCTCAAACTCTGACTTTGGCAACTATCTTCTCAAAGGAGACCACATTTGATTGGATCGCAGTATATGCCCCAGGATGGCTGAAAACAATACAGCATTCAGCCAGCAATTAGTCAAGTTAAACAGCTTATCGTGGTCAGGGAAAGAGACAATAAAAGAAAATCTTGTCCACACTGCTGTCATCATAGGGTAACTGTGGGCATATCCAAGCCAGTGGTCCCTGAGAAGCAGCATCAGAGGATTCACAGGCCAAGAGGAAAACAGACTTCATCAAAAAAACACAGTCAGTCACAAATAAGCAAGTTAAAAAAAAAAAAAAAACCTGATCCCCTAACATTATTTAAATAATATAATATGCAAACAAATAGAAAGGTATGACCCAGATACGAGGAAGTTAAAAAGTAGGAAAAAAAAAAAAAAAAAACAGCCTATTAGAGTGACTAGGTATCAGATTAAAAGACAAATGCTTCAAAGTAGTCATTACAAACACGTTTGTTAGACTAAATAAACCATTTAAAAAGTAAAGAAAGATATCACGATAATGCCACAGAGCAGAGGACATCAGTAAAGAGGCAGAATTTTTTTAAAAAGTGGAGAAAGTAGAATTAAAAGTTTCAGTCACTGAAATATTTTTTAAAATTCACTAGAGGGTCTGAAGAGTGGATTTGAACTGGCAGAAGAATCTGTTAGCAAACTTGAAATAAGATTAGCAGAGACTGTGCAATCCAAATAACAGAAAGAGAAAAGAATATAAAAATATAAAAAGCCTTAGAAAAATGTGAAGCATAATTAAATGCAACAACTTACATGTTATTTTATTACCAAAAGTAGAAAAGACAAAGAAGCAGAAAAAATATACCAAAAAATGGCTAAAAACTTTCCAAATGTATTGAAAACATTAACCTACATGCCCAGGAAACTCAAGAAATTTCAAGTAGAATAAATATGAAGAGTTACACAAAAAGACAAATTATAGTAAAAATGCTGAAAGCCATTTTCACTGGGAAGAAAATTTCAAAGCATCAAAGAAAAATGCAGTCATTGATATAAGTAATTCCCCAAAGATGAACAGCTGACTTCTCATCAGAAACAGTGAAGGCCAAAAGAAAGTGGAAGAGCATCATCAAAGTCCCACAAAAAAAGATAACCAAGAATCCTATAACCAGCAAAGCTGGCTTTTAAAAATGGAGGTACAATACAAACATTCTTAGAGAACAAAAACTAAAGAGCATTTGTAACTAGCAGACTTGCTGTACAAGAAATATGAAAGGAAGTTCTTGAGGCTGAAAACAAATGACCTCAGAAAATAATGTGAATCCACATGATTTAAAAAAAGAGCACCCGTAAAGATAACTTATGTAATTATATTACAAATTGCATAAATAGCATTATTCTCTTTGTTTCTTTTAAATTATGTAAAAAGCAGTTGTATCAAACATATATAGAGAGACACAGATAGATATAGATATATGTACACACACACTGTTTGACTCATAACGTATAAATATGTAATATGTTTTTCAATGACAGCACAAAGAAGATGGGTGTGATGTTTGTAATGGCAACTTTATAGTTTCTGTCTTTTAAATCTGATATCTTGTCATACTCAGAGGCTGTTTGTTTTTCTTTTTTCTTTTCTAGTATGTGGTTATTATTTGCTTGTCAAATCAAAGTTGTATTGGGATAAGGGGTTACTGTAGACGATAACTGTAATTTATAGGAAAAAACAGAAATTATAAATCAGTAGGTTTATGTAATGAAAGCTACAGCTATCTACTTACTCTCCTTTCTACTCTTACCTTATTTAAAAGATATAAACTTGTATAAAGTAAAAATTACAATGTAATACTGGGTATGTAACAGCTACAGCTGTATTATGTATGAGAATAATGTTGTAAAGGACTTGAAATAGAATAAAGTTAAGTGTAATATTTCTATAACACACTGGAATTAAGATCATATAAATCTGAAGGAGTTTCTGGTAAGTTAAGAGGTCTATGGCAAGAACAGGTGCAACCACTAAGAAAATAACTAAAAAATATGATGGAAAAAAACCATTAACAGAATTAAAATCCTATGTTAGAAAACACTCACTGAATGCAAAAGAAGAAATAAAGGAAGAATGGAAGAACAAAAAAATCATGAGACATACAGAAAAGAAAAGTAAGTTGGCAGACATAAATCCAACTATATCAATACCAGAATTAAATATAAATGGATTAAACAACTCAAGCCAAAGGCAGAAATGTCAGACGGGATTTTAAAAAATAAAACAAGATCTATATCTATCTATCTATCTATCTATCTATCTATATAATATGTAGTATATAATAGATACAGTTCAGATTCAAAAATACAAATATATTAAAAACAAACGTATGGAAATATATGTCAGGAAAACTGCACAAGAGGATTGCAGCAGCTCTACTAATATCAGACAGAAACGTATTTTTTAAAATGTTACCAGAAATAAACATATTTTTTTAAATGTTACCAGAAATAATATACCACTGTATAATGATGAAAGGGTCAATACACAGGGAAGATATAGAAATTATAGACATATATGCACCTAAAATCACTGCATCAAAATACGTAAAGCAAAAACTGAGAGAAATGAAGGGATAAATAGACAATTCAACAATAATAGTTGGAGATTTTAATATCACACTTTCTGATATGGATAGATCTTCTAGAAGGAAGATCAATGAGCAAAGAAAAAGTTTTATCAACACTCTAAACCAATCCAACCTAACAGACATCTATAAAATACTCTTCCCAAAACAGCAGAACACACATTGTTCTCAAATGCATATGGATACTATTCCGTTTAGAGCATATGTTAAGCCATAAAGCAAACTTCAACAAATGAAAAGGATAGCGATAGTACAGAGTTTGTACTCTGACCACAATGGAATAAGTATAGAAATCAATAACAGAAAGAAATTTGATAAACTCACAAATATGTAGAAATTAAACAAAAAACTTCTAAATAACTGATGTGTCAAAGAGGGGAATTAGAAAATATTTTCAGGTGAATAAAAATAAAGACACAATATACCAAAATTTTTGAGATGCAACTAAAGCATTGATTAAAAGGAAACTTACATCTGCAAATGCTTATAATAAGAAAGAAAAAATCTCAAATCAATAATCTAAGCTTCTACTTTAAGACACAAGAAAAAGAAGGCAAATTAAACCAAAGCAAGCAGTTGGAAAGAAATTATAAAGATTAAAGTTGAAAACAATGAAATAGAGAATATATAAACATTATAGAAAAATCAATGGATGAGAGGAGTAGTGGGAATGAGGAAATGATGGACAATGAGTACAAAATTTTAATTAGACAGAAGAATTTGTTTTTGAAATCTATTGCACAATAAGGCAAATATAGCTAATAATAGAATATTGCACATTTCAAAATTGCTATGAGAGTAAATTTCAAGTGTTCTCATAAAAATGCTAAGTGCTTGAGGTGATAGATATGTTTAATAGCTTGATTTAATTCAACATTGTATTTATAAATCATAACGTCACTTTGTACTCCATATACACAACTCCAAATTGTCAATTTTTAAAACAAAAATTTAAACAAATCTATAAAACCAGAACAGTTTTTTAAACATGAACAAAATTGGCAAACTTTTAGCTATATTTAGCAAAAAAGAAATAGAGAAGACTAATACTACTAAAATCACAAGTGAAAGAGGGAATATTGCAGAATTTAAAAAGCAGCAAGTAATACTGTTGGGCACTTGTATGCAAATAAGTAAGATCATTCAGATCGAGTGGACAAAAAAAAAATATGTAGACCATCTGGATAGACCTATCACAAGTGAATAGATTGAATTAGTAATTTCAGAACTACACACGAAGAAAAACCTAAGCCCAGATGACTTCAGGGCTTCACTCTACCAAACATTTAAAGAAAGACTAATACCAATTATTCACAAACTCTACTAAAAAACAGAGAAGAGAACATTTCCCAACTTGTTCTATGAGGTGAATATTACACTGATACCAAAATTAGACAAAGATATCCCAAGGTAAGAAAGCTACAGACTACTATCTCATGAATGGAGATGCAAACATCATCCACAAAGTAGTAGCAAACCAAATCCAACAACATGCAAAAATAACTAAACACCACCACCAAGGGAAGCAAGATGGCTTTAACACCTCAAAATCAATTAATATAATATAATATGTCAATAAAAGACAATAACCACATGACTATTTAAATTAATATAAAAAATAACATTTAATACCCTTTTATGATAAAACAAAACCTACTAAAATAAATTAGGCAAATAGGCCTAAAAGAAAACTTTCTCAATAAGATAAAACACATCTGTAAATTCCAGAATTAACATTATACTTATTGCTGGAAAGCTGATCCTTTTTCCCTGAGAGCAGAAACAAGGCAATAATACTCATGGCACTTCTATTCAACATTGTACTTAACTTTTTGGCCAGGATAATTAGACACACAAAAGAAATAAAATAAATCAAATAAATACTGAAAAAAAAGAAGTTCCATTGCCTTTATTCACAGATGACATGACTGTGTAAAAAATATTAGAACTACTAAACAAGTACAGCAAGGTTGTAGGACACATTATCAATATATAAAACAAACTGTATTTCTATCCACTTGCAAGGAAAATTCAAAAAATGAAATTAAGGAAACAATTCAATTTACAATCGAATCAAAAAGAATAAAATACTTAGGAATAAATTAACAGTCAGTGGAAAACTTAGAACTCTAAAACACAGATGAAAAAAGTAGAAATCTAAATAAATGAAAATATCTCACATTAATGGGTTGGAAGACCTAACATTGTTAGGATGACAGTACTCCCCAAATTGATCCAAAGATTTAACACATTCCCTGTCAGATTTCCAGATGACTTCTCCGTAGAAATTTACGAGAGGATACTAAATTGAGATAGAATTGCAAAAGAGCCAACTCTCTCTCTCTCTCTCTCTCTCTCTCTCTCTCGCGCGCGCGCGCGCGCGCATGCGCGCACACACACACACTCACACACCCAATCTTGAAAAAGAACAGGAGGACTCACACTTTCTCATTTCAAAAGTGACTACAAGGCAACAGTAATCAAGACAGTGAGGTACTGACATAAAGACAGATGTATATAGCAATCGAATAGATTTGAGAGTCCAAAAATGAACTCACACATCAATGGTCAACTGACTTTTTGACAGGGGTGCCAGTACCATTCAACAGAAAAAGAATAGTCTCTTTAACAAATGTGCCGGGACAACGGGATGGTCACAAACACAAGAATGAAGTTGGACGCTTACATTACACCATATAAAAAAGTTAACTCAAAATGCATCAATACATAAACGTAGGAGCTAAAATTATAAAAGTCTTAGAAGAAAACATGAGAGAAAACCTCATGACCTTGGATTTGATAATATTTTAGATAGGACACCAAAAGCATGGGCAATTAAAAAAATGATAACTTGAACTTTATCAAAATGTGTGCTTCAAAGAACACATCAAAAAGGTGAAAAGATAACAGAATAAGAAAAAATATTCGCAAATCATATATGTAATAAGGGAATATCTTGTTTACAGAATATATAGAAACTTACCACTCAGAAATAACAAAACAACCCAATTTAAAAGTAAACAAATGATCTCAATAGATGTTTCCCCACGTAAGTTATGCAAGTGGCCAATAAGCACATGAAAATATGCCCAATATCATTAGCCATCAGGGAAATACAAATCAAGTCTTCAATGAGATATAATTGTACACTCACTAGAACAGCTGGAATCTAAACATCGGATTACAACATGTGATAAAGAGGTTATAGAGAGATCACAACCCTCATACACTGCTGGTAGGAAATGCAGTCACTTTGGAAAATAGCAAAATAGTCTAGCAGTTCCTTACTCAAACAGTCATATATAGATTTACCATAACACACAGAACCTTTATTCCTAGTTATATTTTCAAGAGAAATTAAAACATATGTCCACACAATAACTTGTAAACAAATACTTATAACAGCAAAAATGTAGAAGCAACCTACATGTCTTCCAACTGACAAATCAATAAATAAAATGGGGCATATCCGTGTGAAGGGTTATTACTTTGCCCTTAAAAGAATGAAGTACTGATAGATGCTTCAATATGAATGAACCTTCAAAATATTACGCTAAGTGAAAGAAGTCAGTCAAAAAAGACCACATATTTTATGATATTTATATGAAATGTCTAGATTAGGTAAATCTATAGATACTGAAAGTAGATTAATGGTTGCTTAAGGCAAGGGGTGATGGGGTAGAAGCATTAGGGTTTCTTTCTGAGGGGATGAAAATGTCCTGTTTTTTCTAACTTTAAGTTCTAGGATACATGTGCAGAATGTGCAAGTTTATTACATAGGTATGCATGTGCCATGGTGGCTTGTTGCACCTATCAGCCCATCATCTAGGTTTTAAGTCCCACATGCATTAGGTATTTGTCCTAATGCTCTACCACTCCTTGTCCCCCACCCCACAACAGGCTTCAGTGTGTGGTGTTCCCCTCCCTGTGTCCATGTGTTCTCATTGTTCAACTCCCACTTATGAAAAAGAACATGCAGTGTTTGGTTTTCTGTTCCTGTGTTAGTTCGCTGAGAACAATGGCTTCGTTTCATCCATGTCCCTGCAAAGGATATAAACTCATTCTTTTTTATGGCTGCATAGTATTCCATGGTGTATATGTGCCACATTTCCTTCGTCCAGTCTATCATTGATGGGCATTTGGGTTGGCTCCAAGTCTTTGCTATTGTAAATAGTGCTGCAATTGATGTTTTCATATATCTGTGAATATACTACAAACCATGAGATTTTACATTTTAAATGAGTTAATTGTATAGTATATGAATTTTATATAAATCAAAATGTTGTAAAAAGTTGATAGAATTTCACATTTTACCATCAACCTACAAATCAGCAAATTAAACTGGCATTTTGCCAAGAGCTTACTGTGTGGCCAAAAGGTGGTTGACTCTCCAGAGATTTTGTCCTTCTTCAAAAATATAATGGCCATGTTGATCTCTTAAAGTATAGTGAGGAATAGCCATTTAGCAAGTGTGTATTGAGAAGTGGCTTGTGTCCAGTACTATTCTGGAGGGAATACTCTTATAGTTAGGATATTTTTTCCCTCTAAAACTCCTCTTGAAATTTCATTCCCAGTGTGGAGGTTTGGGAAGGTGGGGTCCAGTGGGAGGTGACTGGGTCATGGGAGTGAACCCTTCATGAACAGATTAATGTTTTCTCTTGGGTGGGAGTGGGCTCTCACTATTAGTTCTTACGAGAGTTGGTTGTTAAATGGAGCCTGCCACTCCCTCATCTCTCTTGCTACCCCTCTCCCCATGTGGTCTCTGCACACACTGGCTCTCCCTTCACCTTGATCTATGAATGGAAGCAGCCTGAGGCTTTCAACAGATGCTCAGTCTTCCAGTCTGCAGAACTGTGAGCCAAATAAACCTCTTTTCTTTATAAATGATGCTGCCTCAGGTATTCCTTGATAGCAACACTAAACAGACTAAGACAAGTATAGAAGTTGAAAATGATGCTATCTAGCAGTTGCTAAAAATTTTATCAATGCCCCTTGTACTTTAAAAAGTGTAAAATAAATTATTAGTAAATTACATTTTGTGATAACACACAGGAAAAAGAAAACATAACTGAAAATTGCTATGCATTTTAACAATATTAATCATAATTTCCATATAATCATGAAAGAACTTTCAGGAAGACATGAGGCTGGATAAGGCAAGTAAATTGGGTAAAGCAAACACTTGCTGCATATATGCTGTAGTAAAAAATGTATCTAAAAACTCATGTGTGAATAAACTAATACTTAAAAACAGATGGTAAATTTAAATGCTATACTACCATAAATCCAGAAATATCATTGGGTGGGTAGTGTGGAAAAAATGTTTTGGTCTAAGTATACAATATATTCTTTCTGCAGGAGTCACTGTGGTAATGTTTTAATAAAAATATTTTAAATATGTATGGGGGTATTTTTGAGCCTTTGCAATTCTAGTATGATCAGTGGAAAAAAAGTTTCAAGTTCCAATGAGAAGAACTGAATACTGGCTTTTTCATCAAAGAGGCTCCTTCAGGGTTTAATATATAGCAATTTTTGCCAGTGGAAGGAAATGTCAGGTTCTTTATACCCTTATCTCGAGCCTTCACTTTGTATTCATTAATGCTGGCCTCTCAAACAACTCTCTTAAGTCTCACTCACAGAAATATAAGAGCTATCATTGTTATATCATTTTAAAACATTAAGAAATAAGAGAAAAAATTGAAAAACCATAGAATTTAAAGATGAATTTGAATTCTAGGTAACCACGCATAAATTTCTTGTCCTTAGAGCTTAATTTACAGATTTGCAAAATAAGGCTAATATTCTGCTTCTACATCACAAAGCTGTTATTATGAAAATGAAATCAAATAAAAACGTTAGGTAAGAAAGTAATGTAGTATATAATAAACCTGATCTCTTGGGAACCAACACTTGGCTTGGTTTCTTGGTTTCTTTGTTTGTTAATTCATATTTAAATAAATAAATAAATAAAAGTAGTGATTCCAAAGTACATAGAGGAAAGCCAGGGCTAACTTTGGAATCTTCAAAATACAAATGAATTAAGTAAATAATGTTTGCATGTGAAATGCTTTCTTTGAAGCCAGAAGGTAATATTTCACTGTTGTCCATTTTTAACTGTTCTTTATGGTATACAAATCACATTAAAGTGTATGTGTAAACTTCACACATTACAGTAGAGGGGGCATGCAATGAATGCTCATTTGCTCTTTGGGGCTGCAAGGTAAGAATGAAGGGAAAGATACAAAATGATCAGTTCATTACATTTGGGTTGAGAAGGACAGAAAGAAAAAGAAGAACTGACTCTATTAAGTGGATGCTATAATAAGCCATCACTACATTTTCAGTTGCTCAACACAACAAACATTTCTTTCTTACTCATACTAAGCCCAGTGTGGATTGGCAAGCAGGTCACCTTTGACACAGTCATTCATAGAGCCAGGTACCTTCCATTTTCCAAAACCACCATTCTGGGAGGCTTCAGAGTCTTCTGGTGGCAGACAAAGAAAAAGAGAGAGGAGGGTTATAAGAAGCTTTCATGAACAAGAATGGAGGAACACATGTCTTCCACATATTCCTGTGGCCACACCTAACTACAAAAGAAGCTGCCAAAGTAGCCTGGCCTTTACACCACAAGAGGAGGCAGGGGCTTTTCATAATCTTACACCAGTCTGCCATACTTGCTATAGCATAATTTCATAATGTAACCAAAAAGTTCAGGGATAGTACTGGTTTTGCTGGCCATAGAAGTGACTTGACTCAGGATAAAGATGGTCCCATAGCTGAGTTTCTGTTCCCCTCTCATTGTATTTTTTCTCAAAGTCCATTTGCTGACAAGACGGTTAATAACAATTCTAGATGTGCACTCCCTTACCCCAACACACACGCACATGTTCAAACAAAGGTGCTGAACATAAGTACCATTGGACCGAACTAAACTACATCCCTGCCCCTGAAACATTTTCTGTGAACACAGGAATAAGATGTGATGATTGGCCTTGGTCCTGTGCTCCCCGTGAGACAACTCCAAAATACATGAAGACTGAGAGTCATTCCCCAGAGAAAATTCATAATATTGTCACTGGTAATAGGATAAATGGAGGCCGTACAGGAAAAATAGATGTATACTATACCTAATCCTTTGCCCTGCTCTTTTGATTGATACTGATGAAGATGAAAATAAGGAAGAGAGGAATGGATGGCAGCAATTTACAAGACTAGGGGCCAGGCTCATGGTTACTGGAAATGTTGCTTGGGAACCAAGGCAGTATCAGGACTCTGTTATCTCACTGAACCTTTGCAGAGCCTTGGGGTGCTGCAGTATTAAAATGATTTAGTTGTTCTCTGTGCATTTCCCCCTTATTCCTGCTACCAAATTCCTAACTCTGTCACATGTTCTGACCTATCAAGAGAGAGCATCTCCTTGGTCCAACAGTACGCACAGTCTTCCATGAGTAGAGACCACCATCCCCTGGTCCCCTGGTCCATTCAGTTCACACTGATGACCACAGTGGGCTACTTTCAGGTCCTTCCTGAGCAGACAACCCAGAGGCAGCAACTCTAGGAAAATACCTTGGAAGGTGGTTTCCCAGCTGGGGCTTAGCTTGTCCAGCATCCATCTTGTCTGGGAGTTCTTCTGCTGGGGAGAGTCTTTTCTATATTTAGCAAAGTTAGGGTGAATGCCTATGAAGTTTACAAGCATTGTTTTCTTGGGAAACAATGCTCACCTTGGCCAGAGAGGTTATTTATTCAAGCAAAATTATTTGACGATAGTGAAGATTTGATTGAATATGAGTCTCAATCTGTATGGTATAAAGAAAGACTTTCTCAGCTATGAGCAAATAGATAAGCTGTGCAGGATTTTATAACTGAAAAGAATCTTCCTGCCTCATGTAAATGTCTGAAGAAGTCAAAGGACGCATTCTGCAAAATGCAATTCACTAACTGGTGCCAGAACCTGTTGGAACTCAGAACTCAGAGCTCCAATGCAGATCTTTTTTGCTTCTATGTCATGGATAATTTGTCTGGTTGACCAGTTGTTTTAGGGAAAATTCCTCTTTTAGCCATTGTTCTTTCAATCCAGGTATCAGAAATAGGGGGAGGGCGAAGGGAGCATGATCTGAAGTAGAGAAAAGCAGCCCTTGTGTCTGCCTATCAGTACCTCTCTCTTCCTGCTCACCCAGAGATGTTCTCCGTCCACTTGGGCAGTCAGGAGATTAACGTCACATTAATCTCCATTTATACCCACGGGAAGCAGAGGCAATAAAGGCTTAAATTTAGGCAAGAAAAATAAAAACTAATGATTAGCAGAAAAATAAAAACTAAGGATTCTTATGGTCAATTAAAAGAAACAAACAAAAAAACCATTAAGAAACCAAAATAAAATGAAAATTTGAGGACTTTCATTTCCTAGAATCATCATGCTGAAAAAAACGTGAGCGATATTGTTGTCCAAAATCTTTGTCCAAAATCTTTGGACAACATTATTGGACCTCATTATAACGAGGTCACTTTCTCAAAACTACTTTTAATTTCTCTCTCTCTCTCTCTCACACACACACACGCACACACATACACACAGAGAGAGAAAGGGAGAGTTCATTTTAAAATCATAGTATTTCTTATTGTTTTGTGCTTTTTTACAATTTTCTGCTAAAGGTCACTACGCAGTTACATTTAGAGATGTTTTAATTTGGCATAACATGATATTTGATCCTTACATTGCTCAAATTACTGGGCACAAAGTGTTTAAAAAGAAATGCCATAAACTGCATATTCAGGGAGAATATTTAGCAGCATTAAGTAGAAAGAACAAGATTTCTTTCCAACCTAAAATCTAATTTTGAGTTAATTTCACAATCAGGAGGTAACTTTTCAAATCTGGACTTAAGGTATGAAATTTAACCCTTTATCTAGGCAAGAAAGGACCCCCACCAATTCACAAATGAAGAAGAAAGGGTATTTTTTGAAGTACACCAGCAGGCTTAACTTTCCTCCTCTCTTGCACAGCATTGACAGAGGAGCAGCCTCACTCCCAGGTGTAAAGCTCCCCAGGTGGTTCTCATGATCAGCAAAGCATGAGAAATGCCAAATGAGAACACCCTAACCACAGAAGCAGACCTATTTACATGCATCAGAAATAATTACTTAAAATGATAATTAATGCTTTCATAATCATTAAAGGATGAGATTGGATACACGTTATTCAAAAGTGTATATGTTCTAGGGAAGAAGTTAAATGTATGCAATGGAAGTCTACATCCAAAGAGCTAAGCTTAGATCCTTGCTGCTCCAAGTGTCGACTGCAAACCAGCAGCACCAGCATCAACGGGGAGCTTGTTAGAAACGCAGGTCCACCCAGACGTATTGAAACAGAATCGGCCTTCTAACAAAATCCCCAGGCCATCTGCATGGGTAGAGACTTTTAAGGAGTCTGATGACAGCAATCCTTTACCTTGGCCACACATTAGCATCGCCTCAGGCATTCCTCAAAGTGCCAATTCCAGTTTCCCACCCAGAGCAATCGTATCAGACTTTACATGTGGAGCCCCATCCCACTGGTATTTTTAAACAAATAGCTATTTTTGTCCTGTAATTTATATTTATGTTACAGAGGAGAAGGCTTTTCCCTACTTTATGTAGGCAAGCCAGCAAAGACCTTCTTTTTTTTTTTTTTTTTTTTTTGAGACGGAGTCTTGCTGTGTCGCCCAGGCTGGAGTGCAGTGGCCGGATCTCAGCTCACTGCAAGCTCCGCCTCCCGGGTTCCCGCCATTCTCCTGCCTCAGCCTCCCGAGTAGCTGGGACCACAGGCGCCCACCACCTCGCCCAGCTAGTTTTTTGTATTTTTAGTAGAGACGGGGTTTCACTGTGTTCGCCAGGATGGTCTCGATCTCCTGACCTCGTGATCCGCCCGTCTAGGCCTCTCAAAGTGCTGGGATTACAGGCTTGAGCCACCGCGCCCGGCCCGAAGACCTTCTTCCACAAATTTGAAAATGGAGTTCATTGTGCTTCTTTAGTACCCGTGTGCGGGGACAAGCCCCGTATGTACTGGTAGAGGATGGACTTCTGGCTCTGACACCTTATGTATACTTGGGCCAGCTCCTTCATTTCTTCTTGTGTGTAAGAACCGACTGTGGCTTTGCTCCATAACGAAAGTAAGACAACTTGCCTCCTATAAGCCTGCACGCAACTATGACCAGCACCTCTCACTGTGGAAGGTAATTTAGTGGGATTCTATCTCTTCAATTTCACCCAGGGATAAGAAATGTTTTTCTTTTTTTTTTTTTACATATGGAGTTATTAAGCTAATACTTACATATAATTCTGTCTCAAATCTTAGTTCATTAGTGATTTTTTGTTTCATTTAGAGAGACAGAAAAGAACCAGGTAAATATTTCATTTATACCTAAATTTTTCCTGATAATCATAAATGAGTACAGCTTTAAAAATAAAAATTTGCCATAAATAGGATTTTCTGAGTTCCAGACTCTTATAAAACTCAAGTTCAGCTAATGTGTTCAAACTCATAGAAGAGAATGTTCAATGTATCAATTCAAATTTTCCAGGCGCAGATGGGGTGGTAAGACGGTAGTTTCGGTGGCATTGAACATGGGCATCACTGAGTCCCTGTGCGACATTAATCTCTATACTTTTCTCCTTCTAAACTCCCATTCAATGACTGCTAATTCTGAGAAGAGGATTTACTTTTGTTTTGGAAGATTTCTCCTAGTATTATCTGCTGAATGACCCTAGCACTCCCCCCTCTCCACTTGAGATTATAAGGAAACCAAAAGACAAAAAATTGTTATCTCATTTTAAAATAGCATAACCTCATCATATCTACTTACACTCATCCAATAAGCTACAATGTCCAGAATGTATTTACATACATCACCATATTACAATAGCTTCTGCATCATTTTTTTTTAATTTATACATAGGGAAACCAAAATAATTTTAATATTTCACATACACACATTGATTTGGGGATTACTTACCCTTGAATCACTGCTCTCAAATTATTGAAGATTCAAAGTTATCCTCAAGTTCTAAAAGTGACTTGGGAGCACCTACTAAGCAGATGGTCATGTAGAATGGTCAGGCATGGAATCACTAAAACATAACACAGCCTCCTTACTCAGTAAGTGGAGAGTTCACTTGCTGAGGGAAAAAAAAAAAAAAAAAAAACCATTAACTGTGAAACAGCAAAATGGAATGACCTGTATAGTAGCACAGAGAATAATTCAAATAATGAAAGTTTTAGGACATGAAATGATGGACAAAAGGAAAGGGAACCCTTCAGTGGGAAATGGGGTCCAAATCTTTACTTGTTTGCTTTACCCCACTGTGAATCCTGGGTCTTGCTGCACTCAAATGGGACAGGAGGGACTTGCTTAACATCTCCAAAGACCCCTCCAGGGCTAAAATTAACCGTTTGGGGTGAGCAGACTTCATGTTCTGTGTGGGACCTGGGCTGCTTACTGCAGATGAAAAGGATTTGGATACTAAAATAACCCAGAAGAAGAGGCTTGAGAAGCATGTGGTAATTCGTAATGCAACAGAAATTTCAATCCTGACATCCTCACTCCAACACTTCTCTGAGTCATAATAGTCCTCTTCAGTTAACGTGGTTTGAAGTCGATTAACTGCAGATCCTAATTCTGAGTGCTTTTGGTTCAAAGTGCACTTGTGTGCTGCATAAATTTCCTCACCACCATTTACTGGTATCACAGTACTTACCACATGGCGTTCCAATTATCTGTGAGCATATCTGAATGCAGAACTAAACTACAAGGGTAGGGGTTATTTTTATTTTTCTATTTTTGTTGTTGCTGTTTAGTGAGTCTTTGCAATTCCCTCTGAATTTAGTCCATGTCTCATAGACACTAAATAAATGATTGCAGAGTCTGACCCATTACTAAACAGAATCAGGGAGAAGCAAGGTGCAGAGCAATGCTCATCCAGGAACTCCCGTAAGACCCCTGCCAGCTGGGCTGTCTCTCTCTTGCATTTTTTTCCCCCAACCTCAGGGGAATGAGCAGTGGAGGAGGAGTCCAAGGAAAAATAGATACACAGGGAGGGTTGTGCTTTGTTCATTTAGACCAGTGGTTGCAAAATGACAGCCTGAAAGACAAGTCCAGCCCGGAGCAGTTTTGGGTTTGGCCACACCCCAGCAGTGTTGTGCAGGTAACCACAAGCCCCACCCAGCTCTGTTGTGCTTCCTTTCAGCCACACTGGTGGTAGGTTACCAGCCCTGCCTCTGAAACCATTTAAGTTTATAACTCTAGATCTAGAAAGATATCAGAACCAAGGAAAAAAAAGACAAAACATTTGTCTGCTGATGGTTTGGACAGACAATTTATATGGAGGCTTTTAAAACATGTTTAAGCAAATACAATATGGTTCTAAAACCAAAATCAGGTGGTTTCTCTGCGACTCTTACCACATCTAACTGCCAAGATATGAAATTTGGTTACCAGATTCTAAGAAGTGATTTTGAGTCTCCATGATTCTGAGACTTCTAAAAAATAATTGGGGAAATAGTCATTGGTCCTCTTTCACTTGTTCTTTGGTTTTCACGCCTTATTTTCTCTTGGATTAAAATGAATTTTTATAATAAGCATTGGCAAAGATGGGAATACCTCTTCTCCACATAAACACAGTATAGACACTCCATTCAGATTCTTTCTTTGAAAATTAACCACTTTTATTGTGACCTGTGCAACGTTTTTGAACCTCTTTGAGTCTTGGTTTCTGCATTTGTCAAGTAAGTGTAATGTCAAGATGCCTCGTGCCGTTTTCTTGAGAATTAGAGAACCAACACTTAGAGTGTTTGCTATGTTGCAAGCCCTCGTGTAAGTGTTACAAATGCATTAGCTCATTTAAGTTTTCAGTAACTCTAGGGGATTAGGTACTATCATTATCACTCCATTTTATAGATGCGGAGACTCCGGTGCAGGGAACTTGGGAAAATTGCCCAGTTTATGCCTACTGAGTGGTTGACTCAAGGATCAAACTGAGGCAGTGAGAGTCCAGACCCCACACTCTCACCCTTTCTGTTCTCTCTCCACGAGGAAACGTGCCTTGTACCTATGAAGCATTCACCAGTGATCGGTTCTTCTTCTCTCCAACTTCTCCCTGATATCATCATCTGACAGTACATTAGAAATTGGATGGAAGATTTTACATTTCTAAAACAATGTAAAAATATCATATGTGATGTTCCACAAAGGCAAGATATCCAAAAAGATTACAGAATTATTTCTAAATTTTATTTCAAATGTTGGGCACAGCTACAATTATTTCTGTACCTTTTTATCCAAGATCAGATTTTCATTCATCAATATCATCAATGCAGCAAAACTGGTGTTTTAGCCACCTAGGTCAAGAGAATTCATTGACTTCTTAGTAGACTGCCTCATTTATTTCGTATTTTTGAATCCTGAAATACTCTGATGATGTAACTACAAATAACAGAAAATTTTGTCTTACATGCCCAAACTAATTTTTATGTTTATTATTTTATATTTTTTAGAGACAAGATATTGCTCCATTACCCATGCTGTAGTGCAGTGGTACAATCAGAGTTGACTTCAGCCTTGAACTCCTGGCACAAGTGGTCTTCCTACCTCAGCCTGCTGAGTAGCTGGGACTACACTTGCTCCATGTGCTACTATTTTTTTTTTTCTTGTAGAGACAGGGTGTTGCTATCTTGGCCAGGCTGCTCTCAAACTTCTGGCCTTAAGCAATCCTCCCACTTCGGCCTCCCAAAGTGCTGGAATTACAGATGTGAGCTACTATGCCCAGTCCTTATTTTTAAAATTAAAACTTTTTCTGCAGAAAATTTAGTGGTCTGTATTATAAATGATCTTTTCACAGATGGGGAGATTAATGCTAATTGTTTAACCCATTCTTGAGAGATGAAGCTAGTCATGTATGCTGAGCTATGCAACAACACAGAATTGTGCCAAAGCCTGCCAAGAAGTGCACAATCATTCTTATCTTAAATAGACATGCAGCTTCTCAGTCTTTTGTCATTTGCTTTGGGGGGTTTATAAAAAATATTTGAGGAAATAGTCTTTGGTCCTCTTTCGCATGTTTTTTGGTTTTCTCTTAAAATTATGTCATAAGCTATCTATTCTTACTTTGTTAATGCACTTGCTTCTCTCAGACATGCATGCCCAACCAGGCCTTCTTATGACAGCTATACTGAGAAATCTAATGAGCAGCTCAGAATTTGGTGTTGGATGTAACAGTAAATAAGTATAGAGTAGGGCCTAAGGGGTTCTTTAATAGGTGAGTTGCATATACTTTCATGCATATAATGCACTTTCAGATAGCTCATAGTCTCATATTCAAACAGTTCATATTCTCATGAGTTGCACACGCCTTCATGCACAGTTTCAGATAGCTCACATTTTCACAAGGTTATTTGACTTGCTTTAAGATTCTTCCTAGTGTTTTAGACAGGTAAGACTGCCAGGTGAGTGACTGCTAGCTAAAAGAAGATTTACTATATTGTCTTGACTATCAATGTGCTCCAAAGGGTATAATCATTTTGTAGTAGCTCCATTTACTTGTTATATAGGCTAAATGCTCTATTGCAATTATCCTTCAAAACATGTGCCTACATCTGAAGACTGGTCTAGACAAGTGACATTGATGGGTGTAATTCTGTCAGTCACAATCATCTTTCTGAAAGTGATGGAAGACATGAACTATGGACTCCAAAAGGACTCCTGAGCTTTCAGTGGTCCTGATCCTTTGACTGAAGGCTCTTAGTTTCAGCAAGCTCTTTGCTTGGAAAGAGAGCTGGCTCAGTGTCAGAGACAAGCTAAAAATGGCTGGGCCTTAACAGGTAATTTCAGTGAGTTATAATGAAAAGCCGCCAGTGCCTGAGTGTCTGTTGACATAACTGAGATGACAAGATGACAAACACTGAAGTGAGGAGCTTGTTGTCATGTTAGGAATGGATTCAAGTAAAAAGACCTTATCAAATTAAAAGGATTACAGAAGATCTGGTGTGTTCCCGAAAGCCTGCTAGGGACATTAATCACAGGAATGACTGAGACCTGGTCCCCACATGAAGACACTCTTGGAACATGGCCACGGTGGCTCTTGAGGCGCTGAATCTCTGGTATATTTTAAACATTAGGCTGCATTTTTACTGCCAAGTCATCAAAAATTAGCCGTAGGCAATTGATGCTTAAGCAAAAAATATTCCCCTTCTTAACATTTCTAGATAATGGGTAAGAATTTGCTTTATGAAACTATTGTTAGGAAATCTGATTTATTTTTTCTTGATTGCTCTTAAAACTCCACCCTGTTGCCTGGTTACCTTCTCTGTCCTCCAAGGAGGAGGGTGGCCAGCAGAGCTGGGACATTTTTCCTGGCAATGACATTTTAATGCTCAGGCTATTTGTCATCTCCTAGAATTTCGTCCTTCACTCTGCCCATTTTTCTTTTCAGCTCCTTAAAGAGGTATGACAAGAATCTTAAAAGAGGTCAAAGTTAGAACAGATTCTGAATTAGTGATATTGTTTCCAGTAGAGGAAGTCCTTGAAAAGGGTGGGTCAAACAGCACATATACCTCTTCATAATATAATGCCTACAACGGAGGCCTGGAAATCCTACTTGGTGGGTTGTCATGGACACGTGTAATATATTGCTTAGGGGTCAAGATTTCAGAAAAAAACAAATTCGGTATCAAGTTGAAGAGCTCATATTCTTGGAAAACTTTACGAAAAGGCAGGCAACTAGAAAGATGTTTCTATAACCAAGAAAAGCATGAATCAGGGAGAGTGGCCAATGTGTTTCTTGGTGTGAAATTAAATTATGTGGCTAAGTCTGCTGGTGTGATGATGATCTGAAAATTTGAATGATAACATTTGATACATGATTAATTTGTTCCCTTTTCCATTTATTCAACACTTACCAAGCATCTAATGGGGTCCCAAGCATGTGTTAGATACTGAAGAGTCATCAACAAGTAAGCCTCTTCTCCACCCTCAAGGAGCTTAGAATCAAAATGGTAAGGTGCAGAGGGTAGTTTTTCCACATAGTGGTTGGGCAGAAAAATGTTCAAGAGTTACAACATCACCAAAGAGGAAGCCAGCAGTTCTGCTGGGTGAAGACCCATGGAAGGTTCTGCATGCTCAGCTGTCAGGCAAGACCAAGTGTTCATCAACTGCAAGGATTCTGCATATTTATCAGATGTGTGGACAAAAGTTGCAGAATGTCTGCTGGAAAAGTAGGTACTGACAGGATTGCTGTCAAGTTTACCAGATTTTAAGGGGCACAACTTGATGTATTGTGGTGGAGAAGTGCAGAATGTTTCAAAGCACAGGAAGGAAAGGTTCAGGTTTCAATTGTAAAGGTCAGTCTGATGGCAGAGGAAAGCATGAATTGAGGAAGGGTAGGGCAAGGGCGTGGGGCTAGCGGTCCTCCATCAGGATGGAGAAGGAAGATATGATTGAGACTCTGACCAGTGGAGTGAAGACGGGGCCCAGGATTTCTGAATTAAAATAACATACTTAACAACTAATGAGACATGGGGGAAGTGGAAAGACAGACACCTAGGAGATATGGGTGTAAATTTGAGTGTAAAAAAAACAATATTAACTGATACAAGAATGGGGGAATAAAAGCGACTGAAACAATTTACAGTGTCGAGTACTCACTAGTGTCAGACTTCATGTTAACCCCTTTGCATGAATTATTTTGTCTATACAATAACCCCAAGGAAGAAGACACTATTGAGATTTGCATTTTAAGAGAAGAAAATTAAGACTTAGAAAAGTTAAGCAATTCTCCCAAATCATATAATTATTAAATGACAGAAACAGCAATAAATAAATCCCTGCCTCACTCAGACCTGTGGTTCTACAAAGTCGTAAAGACTGGTCATGCTGAATTGATCCTTCCTTTCTTCTGCCTCTCCTCAATGGAATTCAGTTCCGTTCTCCTCAATAGAATCCAAAGTTTTAAAGGAAAAGATCTGGATCCTCTCTATTTCAAATGTCCTCTGTTATCCTTTAAGAGCCTTGTATGTAGTAGGTATGAAATGAAAGTTTGTATTTGGGATATAATAAACTTTGGCCTAAAGCTGGTGACAGCGGTGCTATAGAATGTCATGTCATTGTGTGTTGATATCTTTCCCTTGAGTCTTTTATTCATTCATGATTGTACCGTCCTAGAGCAAAGCCTGATGCAAACAATGACTGAGTGAGGAGCTTGAATAGGCCACGAACTTCCAAGGGATTGGAAGGAGCACATGTGGGTTTTTATGCCTCTGTCTCTCAGACCCAACCCCAGCCCTAAACCCCAGATGCTGGGTCTGGACCTAGGAGATTCCCACTGCCATTGGCAGCTCTTCTCTGTGAGCTTCTGTCAGTGTGGGGCTAAGAGGAGGGGCGGGGGAGGAGCAGGGACCTCCTCTTTTCTTTCTGCTTCATGCTCTCCTCCACATCACCCCAGGAAGCCTTCTTCCCCAGGCAGCACGAGGGCTCATTTCAATTTCTGCTTTTCCAACACCCCAAAAATCAGCCGCAATGCACCACCTACAGGGTCAGTGAGTGCTCCCTCCCAGCAGTTGGGGGCCCAGCTGCACGTGACATCTTGCCCAGGCTTCCTTCAACCTCTGCAGCCCTAAAGGTGCCAGCTGCTCCCTGCAGTTGTTAGTATGCTCTGTGCTGACTCGGTATCCCCTTCTGCCTTTGTGGTCCTTCAATACCTGTTCAGCCACTTCCTTCTATTACAATTCTCTCTGTTAAAATAGCTGGCATCATTCCCCTTTTCCTGAGTATACCATGACTGAGAGAGACCAGAAGGGATATTCCTCCCTTGATGGCTGATGGAAACTTTGCAGGCCTCTAGCAGAAAATTCTCATAATCTGGAGGCAACTCTCTGACCTGATGCAGTAACTGCCCTTGCACTTGGTAAGGTGAGCCTCAGGAGACCTGGGTGAGCCCGAGCATCAACAAGGCGGTAACTATAAACAAAGGAAGGCACCACCACTGGGGTCAGAAAGGGCTGCCTCTGTGGCTACTCCCTCCTGGGGAATTTAACTGACCTAGTGTGTGAGCATCAGACAAGAATAAAAGAACAACTGAATTTGATAACTTGCCCTCTTCTTCCATGGTATACTCTTTCTTTCTTTCTTTCTTTTTTTTTTTTTTTTTGAGATAGGATCTTGCTCTGTCACTCTGTCACCCAGGCTGAAGTACAGTGGCTGACAGCTCACTGCAAGCCATCCTCCCACCTCAGCCTCCCCAGTAGTTGGGACTACAGTCAGGTCACCATGTTCAGCTAATATTTTTACATTTTTTGCAGAGACAAGGTTTCATCATGTTGCACAGGCTGGTCTTGAACTCTTGGGCTCAAGTGATCCTCTTGCGTTGGCCTCCCAAAGTGCATGGTAGATTATTTTACGCATTAGCTATTCAACTCCCTCTTAAGTGATCTAATAGAAATGGTGCCTTAAAATTATTTCTAAGTCAAGCACTCCTACTCTAGAGAAATTGTGTAAGCATAGATATTATTATGGGTTTTCTTAAATATAATTATTTTCTATGATCTTCAATATCTCCCTCTAAAAGACAGAAACCTCCCTGATCCACAACATTAGAGCGCATCCTCGCAGTGTTTAATGATTATCTGCTTTGTTTCAGCTAATCAGTAGTTTTGACTGTGTTTGGCACCAGCTGAAAAATGGCAAGCCAGAAAAAACTACTGTTTAAATGCCAGCAGAATCCCCCAACGGGTTGTTAGCTTAAAAAAAGAAAATTACCTTTGGTCCTTCTCCATATCGTTGAGCATTTGAGTTGCTTCCTCAGAATCTCTAAAGGCACCATCCTAAGTGTTGTTAAAGAAGAGTAAGTGGAAGAGAGGGAAGGAGATGGAAATCACTCAGGTTTGGCTGCGTTGGCACACAAAGATGGCTAAAGGGAATCACGTGACTTGCATCATCCTCACTAGCTGAGTAAGTCAGGCTACAGCCCAATTATCGCATACAAGTTAAAGGGTAATCTATCTGTCCTCTTATTATGTTTATGAACCAATTCAGAAAGATGAACTAATTTGCCCAATATTACACATCTAGTTGGAAACAGGGCTAGGCCTAGAATTCAGATCTGTGACATCCAAGGACACCTTCTACTCACTTATAGTTCATCCCTCACATTAAATTTAGGGTTTTTTAAATTAATTAGAACAAGAAACAGCATTTCTTTTCGGCAAAGGAACTGATGGAATATATTTTAGGCTTTGCAGCCATACCGTCTGCATTAGTCCATTTTTGCACAGCTATAAAGAAATAACTGAGACTGGATAATTTACTTTTTATAAAAGAAGTTAATTGGCTCACAATTCTGCAGGAATGTACAAGAAGCGTATCAGCATCTGCTTCTGGGGAAGCCTCAAGAAATTTACAATCATAGTGGAAGGTGAAGGGGAAGCAGGCAGGTCTTACATGGCGGAGCAGAAGCAAGAGAGAAGGGGGAGGTGCCACACACTTTTAAACAGTCAGACCCTGTGACAACTCACTCACTTACTATCATGAATACAGCAGCAAGGGAATGGAGCTAAACCATTCACGAGAAACCGCCCCCGTTTCACCTCCCATCAGGTCCCACCTCCAGCACTGGGGATTCCATTTCAACATGAGATTTGGGTGGGGACACAGATCCAAATCATATCACTGTCTTTAGCTACTCAAATGTGCCATGGTAACATGAAAGCAGCCATAACATGAAAACACACCAAACAAATGAGCGTGGGTGTGCTTCAGTGAAATTTTACTTAGTTTCAAAAACAGACCATGGGTGAGATTTTGCCCACAGTGTTATTTGCTGACCCCTGAGTTAGGTCACAACAGCAAAGAGACCTCAATAGCCCACCTTAAGTAAGTCAGAGTTCATGTCTCTCACACTTACAGAATCTCAGTAGAGAGTTCAGAGCTGATAGAACAATTTGGTGGTGTCAGGAACGCAGGAAAAATTATTCTTCTTGCTGGCAAGTCTTAATGTAAGACCCTCAACTCATTTTCCCAGATATCTGCTCTAGTTCCATTTATCAGCTTTGAATTTCAGCCAGTAAGAACGGGAATGCAAGGAAATGGGGGAGAGACCAATTTTCTTTAACAGTGAAGTCAGAAGTTGTTCACATTGCTTTTCTCCACACGTGGCTGGTCACTCATCAATCACAGGACCACCTCTAGCTAAAAGAAAAGTTGGAGATGTGCAGATTTTAGACAGCCAAGAGCACTTTTATGTTCTATTGCCAGAAGAAGAAAGATAAAAAAAGATGAAAGAGATAAGCAGTGATTTTTCCCTCAGCAGATATTTTGTTTACTAACGAATATCTTAGAGAATGTGTCAGATAAAGCTGCTATTTTTTTAGTCAAATAAAAACCAATATGCTAGCATTGCCTTTAAAAATAGCTGCTTCAATACCACTTTACCCTCTCTAAAAGGAAGTGTTGCTTTCCAGTGAATAAGTGTAGGCTGTAGAGTAAAACGACTCTGGTTTTGTTCCACTATTCATTAAATATTAGGGAACCCTCAGTTTTCTTATCTGTAAAATGGGGCATCAGTAAATCAGGATTAAAAGAGAAGATTTGTGTAGAAGTCATGGTTCACAGAAGGACATCAGTTAATCAATAAGCATTAGTTCCCCTCCATCTTTATTATAAAACAGGAAATTAAGTGGCATGTCAGTATATGACAAGCTAAACATGATCTAACTCTCAATGTATGACTGTATGACTCAGTTTTTAATGGACTAATATCATCAGCACATAAGCCAGCCACACCACCCTCAAAAGCAACATAGTACAGAAAAAAGAACTGCCTTGGACTTCTGGGAACGTGTGTTTATCTTCTGACTTTCTGACTCACCTACCAGAGGAATTGAGAACTAGAATTATGTACTTGGCATTCTTCAGGTCATTTTAAGGTTTCAGATTCCAATGCCTCACCAAGAAGCATTTCAATTCTATTTTTAATAAACTGAAAAGTGAGACTTTCTTAATATCTTTTTATAAGTCTCTGCATATATAATGACTCTCATCACAGCCCTTGGAATTTTTATTTGTAAAATGAATCAAGGGCACTTTCTTATCGTAACTTCTTGTTGTACATGCTTGAATTAGGTACACAAATCGAGAAGCTTCACTTGGTCAAAATTTTAATCTCACATCACCAAGCATCAATCTTAGGGAAGCAATTAAAGAAATTCATCCCAAACTCTCTTGATGGCCCTGACTGGATAGAGATCTTGGGTCTCCACTCAGCTAATCAACATTCCACTGAGACAGCGTTTTCATGTCTCCAGAACATGAATCTCTGAAAGAAAAAAGCCATTGATATAACTCATACCCTGGCCCAACCTTTATCCCCTTTCTTGCAGCTCAGACAGCTAGTTATTGATTTTCAGGCTTCCCACAGTCAGCAGCTAAAGCTAGTTTGTCAGGAAAGGTGAAAGAGGTAGGCAGGGCATAGGATTTATTTTGGAATTGATGCCCTGTGAGCAAAGTCTAAGTGGGAGTCAGACAGGTTAATGTGAGCAGAAAAGCATTCTGGAAGGAGGTGGCAGTGTGAACGGAAATGAGAAGGCACAGGACTGATGGCATGTGCAGAGAGCTGCAGCATGCTCTTGCAGGGCAGAGTCCCAGGGAGGTGGCAAGAGGAGCAGGAGAGGAACACAGTGTCAGACAAGCAACCTATCCCAGAGCTTCATTTTTTAGTCAATCAGACCAACAGAGGGAAACGAATGTGATCAGGTCTGGCTTCCAAATGCATCATTGTGCAGCTGCATGAAGGTCAGTCTGAGTGGGCAGAGGCTGAGCTCAGGTCAGGAGGTCAGTGCGCAGTTGTTGTGAGAGATGATGGAGATCTCAGTTGGGTCCCAGCCATCACTGTGGAGAAGATAGGGCAGATTCAATCATCATTTCAGAGGTCACAGCAGTGGGGCCTATCTGATTACAGAGGAGACAGAGAAATAGACAGGAGGGGCCAGAGGAAGAGGGAAGAGGGAATTCATCTGAGAGAGGTGTGCCTGGAGAGCAGAATGGCACAAGGATGGGCTCTAGGGAAGGCCACAGGTAAAGGGATGAGTCATCCCAGAAGAAAAGAAACCCCTGCTTCTCACAGGGAACAGAGAGCATTGCCAGGTGAGGGGACTTTTCAGGTTAAACACAACAATCCCCTTGTCTGTCTAGCCTTTATACACTCACCCTGTGCGGTGCTGTCACCCAGTTTCTATAAAGCGAGCCTGCCCTTCATGCTTTGCCCCCTTCCTACAAGTCCACCTTCCCTTCCACTTATCTACCTTGTTATGATGTGGCAGGAGGCCTGCACCAGGAGCCAACCAGATGCAACTGCCCAATCTTGGACTTCCCAGCCTGTAGAGCCATGAGCCAAAATAAATGTATTTTCTTTATAAATTACTCAGTCTCCGGTACTCTGCAATAGCAACAGAAAGAAACTGAGATAGATATCTACTGAGAAAGCAGTCTATGATTTCAGATAGTATCATAAGTACTATGTTCTGAATATGACCCCCAACTTCATATGTTGAAACTTAATCCTCAAAATGAGAGTATTAGGAAGTCAGGCTTTTAGGAGGCAATTAAGTCATGAAGATGGAGCCCTCAATGGGAATTAGTGAGTTCATAAAAAGGTTGAAGGGAACTAGCATTGGTCCTTTTCATCCTTTCCTCCATGTGAGGATCTAGCATTTCTACTCTCTGGAGGGAAGAGCAACAACATGCCATCTTGAAAGCAGAGAGATTGGGTCCTCAGTAGACACTGAACCTGCCAACACCTTGATCTTGAACTTCGTGGCCTCCAGAACTGGAAGAAAATAAATTTATGTTTGTTATAAATTACTCATTTTTTTATATAACAGCAGAAATGGACTAAGAGAATAAACATTATAAAAATAATAAGTGCCCTAAAAAAGCTTAGTCACCTCCTTGGCAGTGGACAACAAGAGAGTACATCCTGAATCATCCTCAAGTTTGTGTCCCAGATATGTAGCCAATTTTGTCTTACCTATTTTCCCATATAAATAGGGAAACAAACCCTATTACCTAAATATTCCAACAAACTCCATTACCAAAAATATTTTAACAAACCCCATTACCAAAAATATTCTAACAAACTCCATTACCTAAAATATTCTGAGTTTGCAACATTCCAGTCATGATATTGGCTTTCTTAATTACAATTCCCATTGTCTCCCAGCTATGATAGATTCACTAACTTTCCTAGAGTGAAAAACACCTCACCTGGTTTCTCACTCTCAAACTGTTCTTCTTTAGAGTCCTTACACATCTCTTTTTTTTTTTTTTTTTTTTTTTTTTGAGACGGAGTCTCACTCTGTCGCCCGGGCTGGAGTGCAGTGGCTGGATCTCAGCTCACTGCAAGCTCTGCCTCCCGGGTTTACGCCATTCTCCTGCCTCAGCCTCCAGAGTAGCTGGGACTACAGACGCCCGCCACCTCGCCTGGCTAGCTTTTTGTATTTTTTAGTAGAGACGGGGTTTCATCGTGTTAGCCAGGATGGTCTCGATCTCCTGACCTCATGATCTGCCCGTCTCGGCCTCCCAAAGTGCTGGGATTACAGGCTTGAGTCACCGTGCCCGTCTCTTCAATGTGACCTGGATATCTCTTCAATGTGACCTGGATACTTGATCCTCTGCCAGGAGACAGACTTTTACTCTAGGCTGCTCCTGCATCAAAAAAAAAAAAATAGTATTCAAAGTAAGATTTACAGATCTGTAAGACACCAATTATTTTACTTCCAAACATCAGTAATACCCAGGGTCACTCTGTTGGTTTAATAGGAAGCCATCTACCTACTAAACTTTGGAGAAACAAGAGATCCCCAAAATTATCATTCACATCCATCTTCTTTAATGCCTAGAATTTTTTTGGCAACTAGTTATTCTGAGTTAAGAACTTTGTGCAGTGGAAAGAACAATATAATCAGAGTCAGGGGAACTTGGGTCCAGAGCTTAAATTCACCACATTAATAACCATATGACCTTAGAAATAGTATTTAACATTGTTGCACTTCAGATTCCCAGTGTGTAAACTGAGAGTTTGACCCTTTCTTCCACAGACTAGTTATAGGGTAGAGGGACTAGTAAAACTAGCGCTACATGTCATCTGTTACACAAGGCAGGCTTTCACACACCATCTCCAGAACCTTCCCTAAAGCTGATGGTGGTTACCTTAAGCACATACTGTTATACTTGAATACAATTTTCATAGGTAGATATATATGTTATAGAACTATGAGAACATTATATTACAACTATTTTTTAAACTTCACTGTCTGCTTTTGAATGTGACAACATAATTTATATTAGTGGGAGTATGTCTCATTTATGAAAATACTTTCCTGGCCTTTAGGTTATGTAAAGATCTTAAGTAACCAAACCCAAATCAAGTGTACAAGGCACTTAAAGGAAACGAGAGACAGAGACAGAAAGGAGAGAGAGACCACACTGAGGAATTACTTTACAGAGCAAGTTTTCCTTGGGATAGGGAGGACATATCACTGTAGAGATTTTATTTTGGTCTTAAATTTTTTTTTTCTTTCTTCCCCTGGTAGATGCAAAAATGTGTTATGAGGGACCTGGGACTAGGGAATGAGTAAAACCCGGAGAAGAGGGCTCTGTTCCAAGCAGGAAGAAGTCCAAGCAATGGGGTATAGGGCTGAAGCAGAAGTAGCTATTAAGGAACTCCCAGAGAAATGGCATGGTCAACAGGTAATAAGGTTTTTTGTTTGTTTGTTTGTTTGTTTAAATGGTCAACAGATATTAAGTTCAGGGGGTTTTGTTTTTAATTCTTTTACTTAAGAGCTTTGTAAACTATTATAGTTTCTCAGTTTTGTCAAGCAGAATGAGGGGGTGACTTGTGTCCATGCTAGAGATGGGGTAGTGAGAAAACACATCTTTCCTTCCTGCCAGACACCCTTGGGGACCCTGGAAAAGACCAGAGCAATTAAAGACAAGCAAGAGTGAGGCATAAGTGAAGCCTGGAGTTTATGTCCAGAAGGAAACCCAACAAAATGTATCTGCAGAAGGTGAAACCTGTGGGTTCTCAAAACCTCAGTATTCTCAGAAAATCAAGGGAAGAGAGCCCAACAAAAGCAGAGAATTTCTGCAGCTGCATACACAGCTCAGATGTTCTACTGAACCTGAGTCTATCACGAGACACTGATGTCCAGCAAACCCAGAGGCACTTTTCAAATCCTCACAGGTGGAAGTCCTGTTGCATAGACAAGGTAATACGATGCAGGATGTAGTGAAAAACAAAAGCTGGCTTTAGCCTGTGTATACTGAGTAAGTAGTTTAAATTAAGGACTCAATGTCATCAATTGTAAGCACTTGTGAAGTTGTCATGAGAGACAGAGATGATATTTGTAAGGTTGTTGGACATATTTAGTAAACGGTGCCATTGCCAGGTGTCTACAGACATGCATGCCCCATATCAACTGCAGCTAATGGCAATTCAATGAGGCATAAATGGAAAATTTACTTTCAGATACCCTATGTTTGAAACACAGCCTTCTTCAGGACAGTGGCTGCCACACCTACATTGAATTGAGAGCCTTAGACTCCATAAGCATTCAATATTAAATAGCAAAGCTCTTTCCACACTACCTAGCAATTTATTTCTGGGTTAATATAAGGTGATAGTTTCAACCTATAAATCCCATTAAGTTTGAATCCCAGTTACTTCAAGATAATGCATAAGAAACGAGGTTGTCATGGCAATTCAGATCCGAGACTCACACCCAATCCTAGACACTAGATCTGGGTCTCAGGAGACAGTATGTTTTCCATGCTTTATTTCTAATACTGGAATTCTCTTCTTCTTCCAGCATCCAAAACCCTACTGATGTAGTCTCTGTGAGCCTGAGATTGTCTTTTTAGATTAGCCAAATAGTGCTCTCGGATGGTAATCAGAAATACAATATAAAACTTTTTATATTGAGAAATTTCATATTGGAAAATTCTATGTATCTAAAACCTTTCAGTAATGACTGTCTTTTAATCTAATATATAGTTTGAGGTAAATATAGGGATAATTTTCAAGCACATTTTCCTGGACAAATGTGTGATACCAAACTCTGAGCTGTTCTAAATAAAACCCTTTCATTATCTAGCTCAAGGCTATATTTTCAACATTCAGCAAATAAAACATACCTCTCACATTTGAGAACTCTGTCACCAAATTTAACTCAGACACATTTTTCAGATTCCTCTTTCTGACATGATTACTTATACTATTGAAATGTACACATATGTCTTAAACTATTTGAATTGTGACTTCTGTACAAATAAGAAGACTACTTTATCATGAGACCTTCCAGAAAGGTTAGAGGTTCTAAATTGTTTACCCTGTTGGCCAAGAATGTGAGAGCACAAGAATTATATGCTTTTACATGCCATTCTAGCTATTTCCAGTACCCTTTTTTGACAGTTTTGCTTTTTTCATGCATTTATTGTTTTCAAAGAGCAAAGGTCTTTAAATGCAGGAACAGAGCTCTCAGCTTTTAGATTGGCAGACCTCAGGGTTTGTCTACTGACATGGGGGCAGAAGCACCATAATTGCTGGTTGGTCCTGACATTTTCTTGATCTTTCTGTTTTGAAACCCCACTTGCTACTTTATCTAAGAAAATGCTACTTCATAAGGAATACATTATTAACATTTCCAAGGGCATAAAGTGACCTTCAGTCCTACTGACATGTTCCCATATGTATTGTCTGCACTTAAAACAAAAAATCATTAGGCTCTGGGAGCATTTTTATAAAGACAAGCTGAGAAAGAGAAACATTAAAAATGTGTTTGCATGATGACAAACATCATCTAGAAAGTGTTCTTGAAAAGAACAATTAATGATATTCAAAATAACAATATTTGAAGGTACTTCTATTCTCTCTGTGGTACAGAGGAGAAGACTGGAATTCAGGAGTGTTCTGAGGATTTCCATATCCACAAAGGCAATATATCACAAGCCATAATTAAACATTCTTTGATTGTGTTCATTTATTTACTAAATGAAACTAATACATGCCAGATAATTCAGCCTCTTTGCAGAGACAAGATTCATTGTCCCACTCTTTAAGTTCCTAACTTCTTAGACAGACAAATGTGTTACCTAATAAGTTGCCATACTATGCAATAAATGCTACAAAAGAACACCATTGATGTTCTGGAAGAGGCTAGAGAAAGCTTCCAGGAGGGCTCATTATCTCATCTGGGGTGGGGGGTGTTGGGGCTTTTGGTGTCTCCGTATTATCTTTACCTATGGTTTCTTTCTTCTGAAGACTTTTTAAATTTCTATTCACACATAGTAAATATAGGATGGTTTTGTTTTTTCTTAAACCCATCAACTCTTCTGGAACCCAACAGACTTTACCCATCTATTCTCTATAAATTAAATGTCTCTTATTTTTCAACAAATATATAAAACCTGATTTGTTCAAAGGGATGCAGGTCCTTCCCAGTGTCCCCTTCCTGTAGGCCCGCCAGTCTTTGCTCAGAATTTCTGGGGAGCAGGGCTCTCAGAGCTTCCTTCCACCTTGGGACATGGTTGCCATGCTCCTCTGCCTGTGGAGAAACATCAGTCCTTTCAGAGTGAACTTTATTTCTGGAGATGGACAAAGTCTGTCGGGGCAAAGAAAGACGAATGAAGGAAATGACTGAGCGCAAAACTGCCACGTGTGGCCTAAAGTGAGGTGCCCCTCCACAGTAGCAAACTCAGTGTTCTCTGGGCTTTTGGAAAATGCCTCTTTGGAATTCTGCAAGATAAACAACAACAGTGTTAGGCGGATTGCTGAAATGAGGACCTTACCTCTTTGAAGACTAATTAATTTCTAGAGGTTAAGAAAATGCCACCACCTCTTCACTTAGCCTGCACACTTGATATCAGCAACTTGACTTCCCCACTAAAAACCAACATTTTATAAATTAATTTACCAAAAATATCAGCAACATACTCCCAGAGAGAGAAGAGAACACAAAGAGAAACAGAGACAGACACAGAGTCAGAGAGAACCACTCCAAATATTCAGATTTCCTTCCAGGACACATTTCAGTAGGGTATCTATGCCTTTGCTCTCCTTTAATGTAGGAAGAAGAAATCTAACCATCTGTGTGTGTCTGTGTCTATTTATTTTTCTCTCTCCCTACACTCAAGTTAGAGTAGTCTTCCTAAAATACAGGCAGGCACACTGACATCTTGAGAACTCTACAGTTGTCTCATCTGCTTCCCAAGAAAGTACTAAGTCTTCAATGTGGCCACTGGGTCCTCACCGTCAAGCCCCACACTGGCCAGCCTGCCACCCATTTTAAAGCCAAAAATCTGCCACCCTTTAGTAAATGTAGCATATTATTTCAGACCTTTGCCTATGCAGGATGTTTTTGCTTGGAATGTCCTCTCATACATTTTCTTGCACCTAAGACCTCTTGTATTTTAGTGCCCCAGGTCACATGCCCCCCTCTTACTCTGTCCACGAGTTTTCCTTTGTCTGAATTACTAGCTCAACACATCTGTAGCACAGTGTTCTTCTCACTATTTAACATGTTTTTTCCAAGCAGCCTTGCACTTTACTTAGATGTTTTCATGCCTGATTTTCCCTACAGCATCAGAGCACGTCTTATCTCTGAACTCTAGCTCAAATAGTGCTTAGCAGTAATGAAAGTTAATCGAATTAAATTAGATGTGTAATGTTGTATTGTTTGAACTCGGATTCAGAACTGTCTATAGCTGGCACTTAATAGAATTTTTGTTATTGAAGAACAAAATAAAGTATTTAAAAAGCCAACACATGCGTAAAACAACAAGAGTAAAGGAAATGATGAGCATCTCATTATTGAAAGGAAATAGCTGGTGGTGGTTGAATTTATTCTGTTCTAAGTTTTGTGCATATTATTTTTCAATATAGTAATAATTTCCCAAGAATTTTTCTCCCATTATAAATATTAGTTTAATGAAATCATTCTGGTCATGTTAAATTCTTTTTAAACATTAATATTTTTATTAAATAATTTTTATGGCATCTCACCTCATCCCGAAAGCATATGAAACATTGAGCTAAAAACGTGGCAATTTCTACCAACCGCATCTCTTTCCTCATTTGTCAACCTCTTGAAAGAACTAAATTTTAAATGCTTTTTAAGTCAGTGTTTGAAACATGCATACTATAATGAACCATTTTTCCTAATGGCGATATAAATTGGGCACTTACGTTAGGTTTCGTCTTTCTAAACTGCAAGTATAAACTTTAGAGGCTGAATCACTTTATGACTTTTCAGCCATGGTCACACACCAAGGATTCAGTCCACTGACCAAGTCCCAACGAAAACTTGGATCTTTACTGATTTCCTTTAGGAGTAAAGCAACAGGTTTATAGAGGACATTGCACAGTATGACTTCAAGAAAATAACTTCTCTAGAATGTTCTCTGTTTGCTCAAAATTTATACTCACAGAGCTACTAAAACTCCATTTTGTTTTTCCAGTGCTGATCTCCAGCTTACATTGTTCTCTCCTTTACTTAATCCATCTTGTCTCCTCATCTTCCTCTTCCAAAGAAGGGAACTCCTGACATTGACTATTTTCTTGAGAAGGGCAGCCAACCAAAATGCTGGTGAGCCCTCCATTATAGTACATAAATAACGCTTTTATTACTATCTTTGTGCCTAAAGTTTTTCTAGATTTTAGATTTTTTCAATACAGTGAATTCTCAGAAGTAAGCCTGATTGGACAAAAGGAATGAATATCTTCAGAGCTTTAGGTAGCTACTGTGAAGGGCTAGATTGTGTCCTCTCCAAAGTTCATTTGCTAAAGCCCTAATCCCTAGCACCTCAAAATGGGGCTGTATTTGATGATAGGGACTTTAAAAATGCAATTAAAGTAAAACAAGGTCATGAGAGTGGGACCCGAATCCAATATGGCTGGTGTCCTTGTAAGAAGAGGAAGTTAGGATGCACACACACACAGAAGATCACAGGAGAGCATGGAGGGAACACAGATGCCCGCCAGCCAAGGAGAGAGGCCTCAGAAGAAACCAATGCTGCGAATACCTTGATCTTTTACTTTTAACCTCCAGAACTAAAACATAAAATAAACTTATTTCGTTTAAGCCACCTAGTCCATCGTGTTTTGTTAGGGTAACCCAAGCCAACTAATATAGTCTCTTCTATGTTTTCAACAGCTTTAGACCAATTTATGCCTCCACCAGCAGAGTAGAAGAATCGTGCTCAGCTTAGTTCCAAGGAAAAAAACCTGTACTATCCTCATCTCAAAGTAGGTGACCGGGAGGTGCAGTCACTGTCACCAGAGCAGCTGGACAAGGCACAGCACAGCCACATGGGAGCTCAGAGGGGCAGGATAAGCTTCTTGCAGTGAGACTCCTGCAGGCACCAGGCAGAAGGCATTGCGGGTAACTAAATACAGCTGCAGAGGCCACTGAAAGAAAGGTTGAAGCCACGCTCCACGGTGGGCCTCACCTTAAAGGCTGCAGCAAGTGCTAGCGCCCAGCAAATCCCCACTGGCAGTCCTAGCTGATTTGCGGCTGATGTAGCCTTTACCTGTCTTCCGTCAAACCGTTTATATAATTCATCACTGCTGCTCACTTCCCTTACAATGCTCTCCACTGGGCTTCCGGAAACTCCTCTGGGGGTGACCTCCACAAGGTCACCCTGCAAAGAGGAAAGGGAAATGCACTTTAGCTGGGGTGACAGCTGCTGGGAGGAACAGGCTTCTGGAGGTGCCACGTGGGCCCTCAAGGCCACCTTTTGTGTTATTTTTAATGGTTACATACTTAACTCTCTTGAAATGCTGCCACGGGGCTGACCCAGCTGTAAGTGATTTCTTGCTAATGAAATGGCAGGAGTCTGTAACCTTCCCCTCTAAAGGTTTCCCGGTGTCTCCCTGCCACTGGTCTTCTTCCCAAAGACTTCCTCCTCCATAGAGTGCGCTTTCCACACACAGGCTTTGTCCTGGTACTCCTGTTCCTGAATTCCATCACTAACAATTTTGCAAAATTTGCCATCGCTATTGATACAGTTTGGCTCTGTATTCCCTTCCAAATCTCATCTTGAATTGTAATCCCCATGTGTCAAGGGAGGGATCTGGTGGGAGGTGATTGCATCGGGGGGCAGTTTCCCCCATGTTGTTCTCCTGATAGTGAGTTCTCGTGAGATCTCTTGATTTAAAAGTGGCCGTTTCCCCTGTGCTCTCTCTCAAACTTAATAAAAATATATAGAAATAATAATGAATAGTGTTAACCTGAGTTCAAAAGACCAGACTGTATTCGTAGAACTTGCAAGAGGAAGCAAAAGGGGAGTGCTATGTTCTGAATGTGTTTGTCCCCTAACAGTTCTGTGTTGAAACCCTACCCCTCAAGGTAATGGTATTAGGAGGTGGGACTTTGGGAGGTGATGAGGTCATGAGGGTGGAATCCTCATGAATGCAATTAGCACCCTTATTATAGAGGCCCCAGAAAGCTAGCTCATGTCTTCCACCCTGTGAGCACATAGCAAGAAGGAGCCATCTATGACCCAGTCAACAGCTCCTCACCAGATACCACATCTGCTGGCACCTTGATCAGGAACTTCTAGCTTCCAGAACTATGAGAAATTAATTCCTGCTATTTACAAGCCACCCAGGCCATGATATTTTGTGATAATGCCTGAATGAACTAAGACACCCAACTCCTGCCTTATTGTTAGGAAACTCAAGATAAAATATAATTGTGAAACACTAATAACAGGAATATAGTTTTAAAATTTGCCTGAGATACTTAAATGTAACTACAAGTAGCATTTCAGATAGTATTTAAATCTTCTCAATCACAGAATAAGATAACAGCAATCAAAACGTAACCCATAAAGCAAAAGATAAAATAGAAAAAAAAGCAAGGCATAAATATCAGCAAAGAAATAAGATGATGTGAAAAACAACAAATAATTCTGTGATGTAATATTATGAAGTTTTTAAAATGTTTTGGCAAATTTTTATGATATTTGGAAAATATTTATTGGAAATACTAAATGTAATAAACATAATACCAATATTTCTAAAATAAAACTGGATACAAAGATATATAAACACAGACACACAAGGATATGCAAATACAGGTGTGTATAGATATATGTGTGGTGCCATCTACCTATCTATAAGATATTATATATAATCTGTATGTATATATGCAAACATACATGCTTATCCAAAACATTATTATCATGTTGGTATAAATGAAATCTCATTAACAATAATTAGGCAAAGTTGATGTCGTTGCCCGTTAGGCACTCATAGGATATCTGTCTCCTACAAAGTTTTCTGTAAGGACTTTCAACTTAATGGAGTCTTATAAAGGTTTATCAAACAAAACAAACAAAAATCCTTGTCTGTTGTCAGTAACTACCAATGCAAAAATCAAAATTTCAAAATGAATAGATTTTTGTATGACATACTTTAAAAAGTAAAAACAAAACTTAGCAAATAAATTAATAGTTTACTCCTTGAACAAATGAGATCTTTGATGTTTATATTTTCCTCGGTTCTTCTAAATAAATATTGTAAGTTTCGTTGTTTTCAAATGCATGTTTCATAGATTTTCCTATTCATATCATCCATTTTCCCTTCAAGTTGCTTTTTCAAAGACTATTGGGTTCCTTCCCTCTGGACCTTAAAGTAAGCACTGGAAAGGGTGAGTAGGGAGTGTTTGTGCAGTTCTCATCTCTAACAGAGACGAGGCTGACAGGTTTAGGAATCAAACAAAGCAGTCACCCTGCTTTAGCCAGTGGCACCGTCCACATCTTTATCCTGAATCCAACTTTAGAGAAAACAGCAGTAGTCATGATCTAACGTTTAGAGGCTGAGACCTTTTCTTCACAGTAGTACCCCACGTACGTCTACGTGTTATTTCTTTCAACACCAATGATCTTAAATTGGTGTCTGGGGCTCCCAGAGCTCCTTGAAGGAGGCACAGCCTCTCCACAGCGGACGTTAGCGATGCTCTTCACTGGCCTCTCATGAGAAAGGAAGTATCTCTCCAGCTTCCAGCATGGCCATCCCTGGCCATGTGACAGAAGGGTTGGCCCCCTGTGGAGCCAGGAGAAGGTCCTCTCTGATTTTCCCATTCCCTCAGAGATGTGCCCTGCATTCCCTCTGTAATTTAGAAACTTCCTTGTGAGCTGTCACCCATGAGCATTTCATTGTGAGCTGAAGCCAGCATGTGGATGCAGAAAATGTACTCAGAGAAGTCACAAGCCACGGTTTCTCAATGTGGCTCCCACACACACTTTTCCATGCTCTGGGCAAACAGCTTCACCCCTACTAGGGCTTTCTTTTCCTCGTCTGAACAGAGGGAATAGTCATCCATGCTTTGTCTCTATCTTAAGATTGTTCTGAGGGCCCAGTGAGCCAATGAATACAGATGCACTTGAATGACTAAGATGCACGGATGGGAGCAGAGGGAACTATGATGTATATAACCCCCGTCAGCCCTCTAAAATGTCAAGCAATTTTCTTCAGTCTCCCAAATACAGACCACTTGTAAACAGAGTCATCCCTTGGTATCAGTGGGGGATTGCTTCCAGGACAAACCCCCATATCAAAACTCACAGATGTTTAAGACCCTGAAAGTGGTATAGCATTTGCACATTCTCTCATATCCTTGAATCATCTCTAGATTAGTTATAATACCTAATACAATGTAAATGCTATGTAAACAGTTGCTAAACTGCTGTGTTTAGGGAATGACAAGGAAAAGGATATACATTTTCCATACAAATGTAATTTTCCCCTAATATTTTCAATCCACAGTTGGTTGAATCTACAAATGTCAAATCCATGGACACAGAGGGCAGACTTCATACTGGAATGAACCTGTGATTAACATGTAATGCATTGGTTATTTGGGAAACGTGTTTTGTTATTGTTAAAGTCTCCATATAGTCACCCAGATTAGTAGTTTCCACGCTGATCAGTTACTAAAGATCCTAGACTCTTTCATTTGACTGTTCTACGCCACTCCTGTTATAGTTCTAGGCACAGCTTGGCTCTCCATTCATGTTTTTTGATTATGAGAAAGATTTCTTTTTCGCGATTCTAACTCTACCCAAATAATAAATGGCACAAAACCACAGACAGCAGCAAAACCCTGACTGATGAAATTACACATCACTTTCTATCCCAGCATTTGGAGGCTAATGGCGATATGCATAATGACATGTCACATGCTTCAGATACCACCAGGATGTCCTGGAATGATTTTACTTATTGCCTGTGGGAGGAAATCTTCAGCAGGAAGGGTCGACATCATGACGGATAGCTTCCTCATTCGCTAGGAAATAGCCCTGTGTGGAGTGATTTGAAAGTTGCATTTTTTTTTTCTCTTGCTGGTCAGCTTTCTAATTGTATATATACATACATATAATTTATTACATTTATCACAAAGGAACACAAGCCAGTCAAACTTCTTGGCTTTGATAGTGTGGATGAAGTTGTTAAACTTATTCCCTAAATGTGCAGTACACTCTGTGAGACAGAAGTGTATGAAAGATGTGTGTTGGTGAAATGAAATGCATAGGGCCAGGTGTCAGGGAGCTGTGGTTTGTGTCCAGCTTTGGCATACATGGGTTAGGTGACCTTGGGCAAGATTGCACCTCAGTTTCTTCACCTATGTAATGGGAAATGACCGCATGGGGTTATTATTTTTAATGTAAATTTTTTATTTTTTGAAATTTTTATTTTTATATTTTTTAACTTTTATTTTAGGTTCAGGGTTACAGGTGTAGGTTTCTTATACAGGTAAACTCATGTCATGGGGGTTTGGCATAAAGATTATCTCATCACCCGGGTACTAAGCATAGTACCTGATAGTTATTTTTTCTGATCCTCTCCCTCCTCTCATCCTCCTCCCTCAAGTAGGCCCCAGAGTCTGTTGTTCTTCTCTTTGTGGGTTCATTGATTCTCATCATTTAGCTCCCACTTAGAAATGAGAACATGTGGTATTTGGTTTTCTGTTCCTGCATTAGTGTGCTAAGGATAATGGTCTCCAGCTCCATCCATGTTCCTGCAAAGGACTCGATCTTATTCTTTTTTATAGCTGTGTAGTATTTCATGGTATCTGTATGTACCACATTTTTGTTATCCAAGCTACCATTGATGGGCACCTGAGTTGATTCCATATCTTTGCTATTGTGAATAGTGCTGCAATGAACATAGATATGCATGTGTCTTTATGGTAGAATGATTTATATTCCTTTGAGTATATACCCAGTAATGGGATTGCTGAGTTGAATGGTACTTCCGTTTTTATTTCTTTGAGGAACTGCCACCCTACATTTTAAAATGGTTGAACTAATTTATACTCCCATCAGCAATGTATAATCATTCTCTTTTCTTTGCAACCTTGACAGCATCTGGTTTTTTATTTTTTTGTTTTTTACCTTTTCATAACAGCCATTCTTATTGGTGTGAGATAAGAGCCTGGCCTATAGTCTGACAAGCTGATGCTAAAATCCTACATTTGCTCCTGAATTCTCAGAGCCCTCCTCCCTCAAACCAAGAAACCATCTTTCCATTTCATAGCACTGTGTGAAGATCAAGTGAAATGATGCCTGCATTCGAGTTTATTTCCATCATTATAAAACAAGGTGCATCCAGGTAAAACACTTGTTCAAAAAAATCAGTTTACTTTAGTTCAGCAAAATATTTAGAGTATAGTCCATCTAAGCAGTATGATAGGTTCTGAAAATTCCAAAATAAGCAAATATCAGCCAGGCTCCATGATGAGTTCACAGTGAACTGCAGGACCCAAAAAAAGAAAGAAAGAATTCAATCATACAATGACAAGTGTTAAGTTACCAAATAACCCAGGCACTATGAAAACTCAGACAAGGGGCTGTTGTCCTATCTTCGTTCAGGGAAGGCTTCCTGAAAGAGAGAACATGAAATCTGAGTCTCTAAGGAGGAAACAGAATTCACAAATATTAACAAAAGGGGCCGGGTGTAATGGCCTACATCTGTGGTCCCAGGAACTCAGGAGGCTGAAGTGGGAGGATCACTTGAGGCCAAGAGTTTAAGGCTGGAGTGAGCCATCATTGTGTCACTGCACTCCAGCTTGGAAGACAGAATGAAACCCCTACTCAAAAACAAAACAAAACAAAACAAAGGGGAAGACTATGAATTCTAGATAAAGGGAACAAGAGCTAGGCACAAGGGCATAAAATTATGTGTGTGTGTGTGTGTGTGTGTGTGTGTGTGTGTGGTGGGGGAGGGGGAATACAATTTAGTGTTAACAGAAGTGTGAAAATCAAGATGGGTTACAGCAGGAGATGGGACCAAGTCAGAGACTTAACCCTCAGAACAATGACCAGCCACTGCATAATTTTACATTTGCATTTTAGAAGGATTATACAGGATGCAGTTTGGGGGATTAATTTAAGGGGCCAGAAGAAAGGTAGGGAAATGGTTAACTGGTTCTCAAAATGGTCTGAGCAAGTGATGTGGTTTGATACACAATAGTGGTAGATATGAAAAGAGGAGGGTTTTTTAAAGGAAGGAGCATTAGCTGGTGATGGCTGGGAGAGAAGAATGGGCAGAGGACATAATTTAGGAGAATTCACAGATGGTCAGCTGGGTAATGCCACCCTGAAGAGTGAGCTATGCCATGGAACCAGAGAGAAGGAATAGGCTGGTGGCAGCGCAGGTGCACCCCGTGGTCCAGGCAGCACTTGAAATTGGGAGATGGCCAAGATGATTGGAAGATACTTTGATATCGAAATGTTCTGTGGAACTTCTAGCCTGCAGTTAGAGCAGACTCATCTTTACTAAACAGTAGTTATGTTTTGTTTCTCCAACTATCACATTATCAATCATGCAGTAAGTGTGCAACGAATGCAGGTAATTTGGTTGCCTCTTGAACTCCAGGGATGAATTTTGCAAAACTTACATAGATCATGGAATCAAGGAACCATGTCAGATTATTTTGCAGAATAGAGATTATTGATATCTGTTTCAAAGTGAGCTTCACATCCATCACTACTGGCCCTCTGTATTGCATATCTGTATTGGCTTTCGGATTCTAAAAAACTTACCACACCCAAAGTTCCAACAGCCAATACAAGAAAAAAAGGTTTAGGGAATTCTTAGGAAAGTAGGCTGGGATGGTGGCTCACACCTTTAATCCCAACACTTTGGGAGGCCAACGTGGATGGATCACCTGAGGTCGGGAGTTTGAGACCAGCCTGACCAATATGGTGAAACTCCATCTCTACTAAAAATACAAAATTTAACCAGGCTGTGATGGCGGGGGCCTGTAATCCCAGCTACACAGGAGGCTGAAGAAGGAGAATTGTTTGAACCTGGCAGGGGGAGGTTGCAGTGAGCCAAGATCACGCCACTGCACTCCAGCCTGGGTGACAGAGCAAGATCCTATCTCAAAAAACAAAGAAGGAAGGAAGGAAAGAAGGAAGGAAGGAAGGAAGGAAGGAAGGAAGGAAGGAAGGAAGGGAGAAAGAGGGAAAGAGGGAAGGAGGGAAGGAGGGAAAGAGGGAAGGAGGGAAAGAGAGAGAGAGAGAGAGAAAGAGAGAAAGAAAGAGAGAAAGAGAGAGAGAAAGAGAGAGAGAGAGGGAGGGACAGAGAAGAGAAGAGGAGAGGAGAGGAAAGGAGAGAAGAGAATAGAAAAGAAAAGGAAAAAGGAGAAAATTCTTAAGAAAGTACAGATGCATGACTAGACTTTTTTAAACCTAAGCTGACTTAGGGAAAAACCTGCTACACAGATTCCAGGGAGAAAGGATTGAGGTTAGTATTCAGGACAGCTTTGGCCAAATTTTGAGAAAATGTTGATTCACTTTAATGTCACTGTGGAGTGCTGTGGAGGTGAAGGACTAAGAAATGAAGGCGCAAGTGTGAAGAGAGTACACACTCCAAGAGTTTGCAGTGAAGAGCAGGAACATTTGCAGCCCAAGGCATGCAAGGAGCCAGGGGCCGTGTGGTTTTCACTGTGGTTTTCTGCCTCTTATCTATACAGTCCCTTCTTTTTTCTAGTGTCTAGAGTTTTTCAAACTTTCAGACAATCTACAATTAAACACCATTTTGTTCTTACTTCCCAGAGCTAATGTGTTTCTTTTAAATACCACACTTCTGTCAGTTCACAAAGTTTGGGGTGGGAGACAGTTTTGCCATTAAACTCTTTCTGCCATCTTGATCCCTCATCCTTATAAATTTGATGGCCCATGGGTTCTAATGTGCTGACATGCCTGTTCCTCCTGGGGACACAAGATTAGCGCAATGAAGAAAATTTGTGGTGGTAATTTCCAGTGTGTAGAGGTACTTGGGGCAAGTGAGCTGTGCCTCACTCCCCAAATTCCACTCCTTACTAACTTTGCAATAAGAAGGCTTTTCAGAAGATGCCACGTGAGCCATACAGACAGCTTGTAGAGATAATAGAAATATAATATAAAATATGTATTATATTATATATATAAAGTATACATAAAAATATAATCCTAACCCCCCACAACTGACTGAACGGATCCCCTATTTGCCAAGGGACCCCAGAGAAACCTTGAAAATGAATTCCCATCAGTGACTAGACAGGAAGCTGGGCACACCTCATTATACCCCCTCCATTGCAGTTTGGACCCCACACCAATCAGTGTTAATTTCAAAATAGAGACCAAAAGACTGAAAGAACAGACTCTTTGAGACTATAAGATACCAAATTATAAACACGCCACGCCAGGCAAGGGTTAAGTCAGGCACACAGACGTAAAGCATAAAGTCTGTTCCAACTGCCACAGTTTTTTTTTCTTTTTCTCTAACAGCTAAACAAGCACTGGCCTCGAGATAAGCCATGTTGAAGCAGCTGCAGCTCCCAGCCCTGAGACACGGAGACCCCCTGTTCCACCTGCGGTAACTACGGCTTTGGGTGGACAGGAGACTGATTTAAATCACTGTCTCCTGATAAGAAGACCACCGACCATGGGCTAGTTCTGGCTGGTTTACAGAGGCTGCCCACTTAAATGCCTTCGTGCCCTGAAATGACCTTTCAACATATGAGGTCTAATTAAAATACATTTAAATATTAAGCCTCCACCCAAGGTAAAGGTAAACGTAGCTTGTATGTAACATGCGTGTTTATTTGGTGTGAATGAATTAGGACTCTCTTCATGAATATTCATGGCCCTTCCTATAACCTGTTGAATATGTATGTTAGCCAACCAGTTCGGCTTGAAGCTCCTGTCCCAACCTCTTCTCCTCCAAAGTGCCTGTCTCAGTCTTTCCTAGAAGCTACACTTCTCAGCGTGCAGGATGCACCTTGCAGGCTATAAGCCTTTACAAGAAATAAACTCTACTCTCTAAATTTATAGACTGTGTGATTTTTTTAAGGAGACAAAAATAACACATTACTGAAAAAAAGACTTATCTGCAAGCTGCAATATCTGTGCTTTTAATTTGGTTCCACAACATTCCTAACTCTGAAGGTTTTGGAAGTCAGCTGAACCATGAAAATGGTTAAAACAATTTTTAAATGTCAACTTATGTGTTTTTGTGTTTTTAGAAATTTGTCATATCCCACAAATTCAACTCTACAAAGATTTTATTTATTCTAGGGTTAGGTTAGGGGTGATTAAGGAAGCTGATATTAATGTTTGTCCTCATTATAATAGTAAGGATGACATTTATATTTCTTCAAAACTAATTAATTTCATCCTACATCTGCAGAAGGAGATGGGACAGCTTCCTCACTATAGGAGCTTTCCTGACAACTTCATAGCTATGGGCTCTGGGAACAGAGCTCGGTAGCCTTCGAAACTGTGGTTCTACAAGCACATGGGATTGCTTCACACATATGCAAAGCCTGCAGGCTCCCACAGAAAGTAAACCACAGTTCAAAACTCATCTTTAAAGCTAGAAAATAAATGCCAACCTGCTATTTTCAAGACCTGATGATAAAGCAGTATAGGCCAAAAAAAAAAAAAAAGAAAGAAAAGAAAGAAAAAGAGAAAGCTTTCTAGATTCTAAAGAGTAAACCTGAAGGAAAGCTAATCTGAATTTCAAAGGCAGCACTAACCATTAATTAATTATAAGGCTCCAGGGCCCCCAGAACAGTAGCATAGGAAAAAAGAAAATGAATTCAGGCTAAGTGCTCACACTACAGAATAACCCATAGGAATTGTGGTCCAACCAAGAAAGTTACAAGTCACTAAAATTCCCAACAGGGAGAATTCTGGCCATGAGAAAGGAGCTGGGGAGACCCAGCCATCCTCCACTGACCCCTCCTCAGCCCCTGGAGTCCTGCTCATTCTTACCACACACACTGAGGTTCACAGGCACACTCCTATTTGGCCTTAGGTTTTCTACCATTTCCTCAAATTGCAGGCTTTAATAGTTCTCTGGTTTTGCTTTCATTCTCCTTAAGCCTCAGACATAACTCACCTCTACCATCCTCAAAAGAGGGACCACATGCCATCCCCTGTCTGGCTTTCCCTGATCATGTCTGGTGAATACACTTCAAGGAGTCCCATGTGAAATTCAAAACCAAAGGAAGGAAATAAGAAAAAGGAGGAAGGAAGGGTGGGAAGGAAGGAAAGGAGGGTGGAAAGCAAGGAGGAAGGAAGGGAGAGAGGGAGGGAAAAAAGTCAGAATGGGAAGTGGAAAAGAGAACGTCTGTGTCTTAGCGGGAAATGGCACAGAGAAGAGGAAATCTGTTTTCTCAGCCAAAATTGCTGGAGAATGCACAAGAAGGGAAGGAAATCCGAAGGTTTGACCTCCTCTGTGCCCGGGTACCAAGCTAGTGCTGTGTCTGTACGTAGCTCCCCAGACAGCTATCTCATCCTTTCATCCTCAGAGCCTTGCCTATTCTGCAGATAAAGAAAATGAGGTTTCGAGAGATTAAGCCCGCTGCCTAAGGTCACGTAGCTAGACATGACTGTACCAAGGTTTGAGAGCCAGGATATTTCTGGTTTCAAACTCAAAGGCACTTCTAGAATTTGGAGCCAATTTAGCAGGCACAGTGTAAGCTGTCGATGGTTTGCAATGCTTAGAAATGCCTCCATCTAGCACACAGACCTGCACAAGAAAGCCTTCTGCACACCAGCAATTATGATTTCAGATCCATGCTGCTTCAACTGCAGTAGCTAATTAGATCAAGACAGGAATCATGACACAAACCATAGTTCAAACTAGCTAATTAGATGAAGATCAATATAAAATCTTCTTTAGACAAAGGTACAATTGGACATTTCTGGCAGGGATATCTGCATGTTGAGTCAATAAGATAAGGACAAAAAACACATGTTAAAGAGTGTGTGTGTGCCAGAATCCTTTCTCTGCTCTCTTTAATGAAGTGAGCAATACCAGTTCCTGGGGAAATAGAAGTGAATTAAATAAACAGGGACAGTTTCGTGCTGGATGCAAAGGATTGTGGCTCAGAGTTAGAAGATGCACGGGCTTGGTTATGTACCCTTTGGAGCCTCAGTTTTCTCATATTTCAATGGGTCTGCAAACTACCAAGATGATTCGTAAATCTTTACTCGAGACTTGGAAGCTTATGTCTGTTTTCACACACCATGTATTTTTTGATTCTCACGGCAACTCTTAGATGTGAGTGCGATCATTATTATATTCACTTACAGAACAAGAAAACGGAGGCTTTTAGGTGAATTTGCTCAATGCTTCCCAGCTAAAATGAGGAGACATCGCACAGATTGTTCTAACTCCCAGTGCTTCTACGTTTGCTGGTATAGTCCGGTGACAATACGGAATCCCACGTCCACTGTGTCATTAACTGACCACTCCACCTTTTGTGAGTCTGGAGCCCTCGTCTGCAAATCCAAAGTGTTCGATGAATGCTTTTTAAACTTTGAGTATCTTAGATTGCTCTGAAATTCCAATGAAGTCATGAAATATGCCCCTGGGTGAAGGAAACTCATTCACAAAACATTCTGTCTGGTTTTCGGGTATTTGCTGCTTTTTTGGTGCTCACCATGACCTCTGTAGGGGGCTGCCCACCAGAGGCCCCCCTAGACGAAGTCGAAGGCCATTCTCACACTTCACATCTCAGGATCCTGTGCAGAAGATTTCTCCTAAAGAGAAAGCTGTTATTATATCTCATTTGACATTTTACCCTGAGGAAAACAGACTATTAAATAAAAATAAATAATGCAAAAGTAAGGCACTTAAAACATGTAAAAAATGTACCATTGGGCTGAAAATAATGGCTCGCTCCCGTAATGCCTGCACTTTGGGAGAATGAGGCATGAGAAGAGCTGAAGACCAGGAGTTTAAGACCAGCCTGAGCAGCATAGTGAAACCCTGTCTCTGCCAAAAAAAAATAGAGAAAATTAACAAGCTGGGCATGGTGGTGGGCACTTGTAGTCCCAGCTACTCAGGAGGCTGAAGCAGGAGGATCACTTGAGCCCAGGAGTTCAAGACTGTAGTGAGCAATGATAGTGCCACTGTACTCCAGCCTGGGCTACAGAACAAGTTACTGTTTAAAAAAAAAAAAAAAAAAACTGTACAATTAATGTTACTATATGCATAATTGAATAAAAGTCACACAATTCTTCAAGGTTTTTCTCTCAATCTGTAAGTTCCAACCTAATCATAGAAAAATAGTAGAATAAGACCTTGTAAAAGAATCTATAGAAACAGAAAAACAGAGATGGAAGACGGATTTGTTTATTTTCCTTTCAGTCCTCCTAAATAGTTTCCTGATGAAAATGGACCCCAGACCAGAAAAGAAAACCTTCCACATGAGCAGGGCTGGAAAGCTTGCATGAGCTCAGCTGCGGGCCTTATTCTCTGAAGCCAACATGAACAGCAATGACAACCATCTTCATGAAAGGAGGACTCAGAAAAGAGAATTCATTTCTACCTTAGCTGTTCCATACACTTCCCAGTTAATGTTCCTCTCCTTGGGAGCAGGGGAGGCTTATGTCAGGGGTTAGCAACGTGAGATGTTAATAAATCCAGGAGTAAAACCAAGCCAGAGCCTAGCTGACCAAAGCTATGGTTTGAATGCTTGTGGCCCCTCCAAAGTTCATATTGAAACTTAAACCCCAATGCAGTAGTGTTAAGAGGTGGGGCCTTTAGGAGGTGATTAAGTCATGAGGGCTCCTTTCTTGTCAATGGGATGAGGGCCTTTATTTTAATAACAGAAGCTTTACATAGCATTCAGCCCTCTTTGGCCATCTGCCTTCCAGCACGTGAAGATAGAGCATTCAAGGCATCATCTTGGAAACAGAGAGACTGGGCTCTCACCTGACAAACAAACCAGCCAGCACCATGATCTTGGGCTTCCCAGCTTCCAGGGCTGTGTGAAAGTAAGTTTCTGTTCCCTATAAATTATCCAGTCTCAGATATTTTGTTATAGCAGCATAAATGGATTAAGACAGTCAAGTGGAGCTTCAAACACTGGAAAGGTCAGATGCTGACAGAGACAGGTCCAAGGGCAAGAGCTACAGAGACCAGAGTCCTGAATCAGACAGGGATGACACAGGAGGCATAGTAAGGCAGAGACAAGAACAGGAGCCCCACTGTGCTCTCTGCAGATGGCCCCAGGAAGAGACCTGAAGCCTGTTCTGGAGAGAGTGGGGTGCCTTATGAGAACAGGGTGGGCTCTCTCAAAAATATTGAGCCATAGAGGTATACAATGTGGGGTGGGGGTGTCGTGATCAGATTGCTTCTTAAGATCATCCTAGCATCATGTGCTGGATCTCAGGGCATCTTTCTCAGCAACCTGATATGGAATATCTTGCAGACTTTTTGTAAGATTATATTTTTACACAAGATAGGTGAAAACCAGATGGTTTGCCTCCAAGCCCCTACTAACTAGACATCCCTGCATTTCCCCTTAACCCACAAAGATCCGTGAGGCCCGGAGTGTTCTTATAAGGCAAATTCCACATCTGCTCCTACAGATGAATTCTTATACAAAAAAATTATACAGTGATTAGGCACATACAGCAGAATAAGACTATGAAACTAATATTTACTTTATTTATCTTTTAGCTCCTGATTCATCTACCCTTCTAAAACTTACCCTTAAATGCAAGTCCTACAGTATCTTTACCCATTTTTCTACCAATTTTTTCTGACTAAATATTAACTTATCCTCCAGAGAGTAAATTCCAGCAGATCTTGACCCACAACCTAATAGAGAAGGGAAGTCTTAGACTGTGAAGAATGTTAAGATGAAAATAAATTGTACTTAAAAAGATATCATCATACAGCATGTTCCCCCAAGCATTCGTATACTTCACACATAGGTGTGACTGAATGAGAGAGATTGCTGTCTCTTTGGTCGCTCTCAGGCACAGCTGCGGAGGAGAGGTAGAATCCAGGGCCACCTGGGAGTCTCTTCTGCTACCATCTCAAAACCATGACTTTCCAGCCTCAAGCAGGGGGTCCAGCTTTCCATAATAAGAATGTTTCAACACAAATTTTAGTTTCTCTCAAATTCCCACATAAAAATCTAAACCTGTCTCTTTTGAGACAGACTGTCACTCACGGCCCCTTTCCTTTCTATCGTTTTTTTTTTTTACTCTGAGCTTAGGGTACACCTGAGATAACAAAGTCTGGGGCCACATCTGGTACTGGGAGAAGGTGTGTCTGCAAGGCGGCACTCTGGTGGCCCTGGGATCTCCCTCACCTCTTACCTCTCGGGCATGTTCTTTGCAGGACATTGAAATTTCCTCTGGGTCTAACGTGACCGCAAGAGCTTTCGGGAGCTGTGTTGTGATGGTGGGGGAGGAGAGGCCAGGGAGAGCAGGCATCCATCACAGGCCTGGCATGTGCTCCAGGGGCACAAGGCTGCTAGAGGCAGAGCTGGGATTAGGATGCAGTCACACCTCACAGCGAAGCCCAGACCTTTCCCTTAGCCTCTCTGTCTCCCTGGGCAACAGCACCTGTACCATCATTAGTCTTTGCTTTCTCAACCCAGGGCCGTTTGACCCACTGGGTGCACACCTCCTACGCTGCTTGCAATTCATCTAATGGTATGTGGTGCTTTAACAAACACTAAATCATAAACACTAAATATATTAGGTTTTCTTCTTATTTATGGAGTTGAGATGTTTTCAACATTTATACCAGAGAGCGTTGCTGCATGTTTATGAATGATCACTCACGTAGCTTAACCTAAATAGGAAAGAAAGCCAATTTGGATAACACAGAGATTTTTTTTTTTTTAGGATATAACTGTTAGCAACAGCTAACAAACACATAGTACAAGTTTTACGCTGGCAAGTCTAATTGTTTCACTGACAAATATTCTCATGTTTTCATAAAAGCTCACTGTGTTACTATGTGCTAGACAGACGACTGGTAAATGGATGTATTTTAGCAATCTTAATTTAATTCATATTACTTTATTTTAGAATCTAAGCTCTTCTCCCTGTGACATCAATAGGCCGATTTCACAGATAGAGAAGCTGAGGCTCACCCAGTTTATGCAACTTACCAATATCACACAACTAGGGCGTGAGAGCACCAGGATTCAAGCTTTTCCAACCAGACTGGTTCTATCAAGAGATGTTTAAAAGCAGTTTGAGAGAACCATTTTTCCTTAGTCTCTTCTGTACCCATCCTCTAAACCTAATTATTAATTTGCAGTATCCTTAAGTCACAAATAAACTGTTTTATACTGAAGTCACCAATTAAGTTTGATTGTTTTATTCGTGCCAGAGAGATAAAGCCTCTCCTGTACCCCATCTGTCATAAAGCCCTTGCTTAAAATCGCTTGGTGGAGACGTCGCACTCCAATACAGAGATAAAAGGAAGATTGAAAATGCATGATGTGAATGTGTCCTAGAGGCTGATCTCATGCAGGGGGAGGGAGAGAAACTCAGCTCCTCGGTGTTCTCAGCCATACATTATCCCGCTCATCTATTTATCGTCAGGGGCTATCATTAGGAAGATTAAAAACTAGTGTCTACAAATAGCCCTGAAATTTTTGTCTTTCATTAGTGACTTATTATTATTACTCAAGACCTCCTTTTTTCCAGCAAAGACAATGATTTCTTAGTCTGCATCAGGATATAATCCATAGAGAATTCGTCAGGGCTAAGAAAATATTAAACACTATTTCCAACAGCCGCCTCCTATTGTCAGGGGCCATCTTTGATAATAATGGCCTTAATTTATAGAAATATAAATAATACAACAGTGACACCAGAAATCTATGATCATATAAATCTGTCTCAGATCAGTACAAATGAACATAGTTAAATGAAACTGAACTATAAATACTTCCATGCACCAGCTTCTGATGGAAAAAGTTTACCAAAAAAAAGACAAGAACCACAATTGCAATAAAAATGGAAGCATCTTTAGTCAACAGAGGGCTTTCACCTTGAAATATGAGCCATTTTTGCATTTAATACTGCTGAAATCTTTTAAAATGCTGAATTTATTTTTTAAGAAAGAAAACAGATGTCAGGCTTTGTATAGTCTCAGACAATCCCCATGCATGCTGGCGTATGCACCCTTTTGTAACTAAGGAGCAGCAGCACCTTAGATTACATTTTGCCTTGCTCATGGGAATAAATGGGTACATGATCTTGTAAATAACATAGCACTCTAGTGTCATTGACTTGGCTGGGTAATGTTATTTTTTTCCATCTTAAAAAATACATACATTTGCTTTTAGAAATCAATGAAATCCATTTTTAAGAATGTTCTCTTGCTTTAAGAAAAGTCATCTGCATTCAGCAGCTAAACGAGGACATCTTAGTAATTTTTTTTCTCTTTTTTAGATTTCATTTTATTGATTACACTAGGAAAAAGCCTAAATTGCTTTATTCAGTAGAAGGGGGAACACATATATAGAATTCTAATGCAAGGAGATAAGCTGCATTGATCTTTCCAGATATTCATATCAAACATGGCTTATTAGAAACACCTTCAGTCTAAACAAACAGGCTCAAGAAAAAAGAAAATATGCAGAAAGATTATTGTTGTTATAGGAGCATGACATTTTCTTTTCATTATGGAATATGTACTCATAAAATGAGCTGGAAGTGGAAGGCCCTTCCACAAAATTTTAAATGTTGCCTTTCAGATTTGAAATGCTGAAAATTTTTATTTGACATCCATGATCATAGAAGTACAGGATTTTTTTTTAATTGTTTTAATTTTATCAAGATGAAAGTTAAGTTTCCTAGAGATGATATTTATCCAGATATATCACAACAGGTCATTTCATAATTAATCAGGTCATTATGGAGAATTATTTAGAGCTCTTCCATCCAAACCCACGTTTAATTTGTGATCAGAATACAATTTTGTTAATACTGTGTACAGTTGCAGGCGTTTTGCTGGGGAGCTTCAAATCTGTTTAAAGAATCGTAAATATATGAGGACCCCAAGTCATCACAAGCACTTCCTAGGTGGCTGCCAACTAAAGTCATGTGGGTTCGGTACCTTCCTAGAGTTGCTCACCCAAGATCTAAGTCAGGGCCATTGCTAGAAAGGGAGTCCCTTCCGGGCCCACTCAGCCCTGGCCACCCAGGCATCCCCACCCTGAACATTGCGTCTCAGAGCAACCGAGGGCATTCATCCATCCCTGCCCTTGCGGCTGCCAGGCAGAACCGAAGAACTGGCGTCCTTTGTCACCTTGTTTGCAATGTGCTCCAATCACTGCAGGGGAATGTGAGTCCCACAGGCTCCTTTGCCTCTGTTGATTGCCACGTTCATTTCCGATGCAGGGATTCTCCCGGAAGTGCCCTTTCCCCGCGTTCGCTGCTCTTTAGTTCCCACCCTGCTTCTGGCTTTCACTGGGCACCTTCTCAGTTGCCCGGGGGAATAGTGCTTCCTGCCGCACTCTGTCTCCTTCCCATTGTTATAACAGATGCACAGAAAAGGACTCCTCCTATGGCTGATGTGATATCCCAGAGAGACCAGCACTCTGGAATTAAACCGCCCGGCCTCTAACCCCAGCCTCCAGACATCCTGACTATTGAACTTTAGAGATGGACCTCACTTCTCTGTCCCTGGGTTTCCTCATCTCTAAGATGCACCCAAGGCCTCCTGTGTGCCCCCAGGTCCCCGCCCGCAGCCACTCTGCTTCCAGGCCAAGCCATGCCCTGGCTTCCAGCTGGATTAAATGGACAAGAGTAACAAAGGAAAGTGGCGTCTGAGGATTTGCCTTTCTGGCTTCTTCCCTGTGAAGGTTCTTGGGCTCCATGTGTCCCTTCAAAGAAACTGTTCTCTCAAGGCAGCCTGCGTCAAAGGAAGTTCTGTCCCGAAAAACTGAGACGATCTGTCCTCACCTCAGCCTTTCTGGGTGGTGGCAGCCCAGCTGCTTCTAGAACCTGGAACCTTCACCCGCTGAGCAGATCCGAGTTTAGCCCGTTGGTAAAGACTCACTCCTGATTGGAACCCGTCTTCCCTTCCTGTTGGGACCCTGTGAAGAACTGCTGCACGCTGAGTTTTTATGGTTTGTTTGTTTTTGTCCTGTGTGGAGGTGAGTGTGCGAGTGAAATAAACTAAGGTAACGTACGCCAAGTCTGAGCGTTCAAGACTAATATGAACTCAAAATGGGTTTCAAAATGGCCCAGGTCACTGGAGAGCCCGGCCCTCAAGTCCAGAGCTGGGAAGCTGTTGAAAGGCCCTGTTCTGCCTTGATCTGCTCACCTCCCCGTAGATTTCCAGAATGGATTTGGTCAGTGGAGTCATGCCCCTCCCACAGGTGCCCACGTCCTAATCCAAAGAAATTGTGAAGAGGTTGGTACACAGCAAAGCAGAGTTTCGGTTGCAGGTGGAATCAAGGATGCAGATCAGCTGACGTTAAAATAGGGAGGTCGTTCTGGGCTATCCAGGTGAGGCCATTGCAATCCCAAGGGCCCTTAAATATGGAACAGGGAGGCAGAGGGTGAGAGCAGCGGGAAATGTGACTACCCAAGAAAGGCTCAGAGAGCTGCAGCTTGATGGCTTTGGAGACAAACAAAGGGGCCCAGGAGCCCAGGAATACGGGTGGCCTCTAGCAGCTAGAAAAGGCGGGAAAGTGTCTCCACAGAGCCTCCAGAATGGGACACAGCTGTACCAACACTTTGATTTTAGCCCAGTGTGACCAGTGCCCTATTTCTATGCTACAGAACTACTAAGATAATGCATTTGTGTTGTTTAAACTGCTAGGTTTGTAGTAATTTGTTACAGCTGCAATAGTAAACTAATACAGTATAGATGTGGAGGAAACTACCCATTTACACTTGATTCTCCAAAAAACTTTATTTCATCTGAACCTCTGATCATCTATGCTGAATTTGAGGCTCATATAAATTTGAATTTGAGCCACATGATTCGTAATAAATTAGAATAAACATTAAAAAATAATGACACTTTTCCAGCAATTCCTCCCCTCTTTCAAAGACTTTCATAATATGGACCTCACTTGAAAAGAAGAAATGCTGGGAGCAGCAAACTCTAGTTCTCATATCTGCCTTTGGTAGATTTTCCCATCCAACAATGAAAGCACGGCCATGAGAGCCCCGGGAGGGCAGTTCCTCAGGCTAACGGGCCTCCAGCTTCCGTTCAGGCTCTGCCCTCCACTCACCAATCCATGCATACCGTTCCGGAACTCACTCACCTCTGTCCCAAGTCTACCTTCCAGGTTCTGTACAGCCTCTCCTGCTCATGCTGCAGTGTGTTCTGAGAAAGCTGGATGCATTGAGCACGTTTAATTTGGCTAATACGTCCATCTCTTCGGTCCCTTCATCATGATTTCTTTTGTAAGCCCCTCTGATCTGTCAACAGATTTATGTGGTATAGAGGGTCCCCTATCTGAAAGTTCTAGATGTGGCACTCCCACAGTGCAAAGGAAAGGCTGTACAGAAAACACAACTTCTCTTCTTAGTGATGAAGTGACAGCTCTGTGAGTGAGATGAGAGTGGAGGGGAGGGATTTGGGTGTGGTGTGTATGTCGTGTGTGTTTGTGGTATGTGTGGGTGTGGGTACATGGCATGTGTGTATGTGGGGTGTGAAGGGGTATGTATGTGTGCATGTGTGTGGTGTGTGTATGTGGTATATGTGGAGGTGTGGTGCATGTGTGTTTGTGGGTGTATGTGTGCATGTGGGCATGTGCTCTGTGTGTGGTGTGTGATATGTGTGGAGGTGCATGGTGTGTATGTGTATATATGTGTGTGTTACATGTGTGTGGAGGTGCATAGTGTAGCTGTGCCTGTGTGTGTGTGTGTTGTGTGGCGTGTGTGTGGAGTTGCATGGTGTGTGTGCACGTGTATGAGCGTGGGTGTGATGGCTGTGTGGTTTATGAAGTGTGGAGGTGTACGGTGTATGTGTGCATGTATGTGTGGTATGTGCAGTGTGTGGAGGTGTGTAGTGTGAGTGTACATGTATGTGTGTGTGGATGTGATGTTTGTGTGGTGTGTGATATGTGAGGAGGTGGCGTGCATGCATGTGTGATGTGTATGCACATCTGTGTGGTGCGCATATGTGTGTGCGTGTGCATGCATATACTGTATGGCTGCACTGTCTCCTAAAGATCACACAGCTCTGGAACTCCCTTGACTTTATTCACTCACTCATTCATTCCCCCAGGTATTTGAAAGCCAACTCATGCCAGGCACACTTCCCAGACACAAGCGTGAACAAGAGAGTGCCCAAAAAGGACAGATAGAGAGCCGGATCCAAGACTAGGCTGATTAACCCCATCCTTCAGCAATGGGACAAAAGAGGAGAGGACAGTAAGCTGGTGAGGGGAGAGAAGCTGCCAGAGAAAGACAGCCAAGGAAAAAAGGAAAGCCGGACATTGGAAGACGCTAGGGCCTGGGGAGCAAAACACGACATGACCAAAGTTACGTAGCTCGATTTTGAAAGATCCAGGGCCCTTGCATTCAGACTTGGAGGTTTGTTAACTATACCATTGACGATATTCAGATTTGGGGTCTTTCTTACCTGAAGCTCCTTTCAGGATCTCCTTTTAAAAGGATTTGATTCTGCAGACTGAATTGCCCTGTTAGATTATTTCAATGTCTGCGAAGTGGTCTTGCTTATCTACTTAAAAAATAAGCCATCTTTCTGATCTTGCTCTTATAGTAGAGGCTAGGTTTTCACAGACGTAATGTTCATGGTTGACTCACCCTGGACCCCTGCTGGGGCACTGTATCTAAACTGCAGGGCAACCTATAAAGGCCAAGGCCAATCTGGTTGTAGATTTGCAAGATATTCTTATCCTAGCGATACCCAAGAGCTGTCTGAGGGACAGGCAACGTGAAGCTTCACACTTTTCTCTTTTTTTTTTTTTTTTTTTGAGACGGAGTCTCGCTCTGTCGCCCAGGCTGGAGTGCTGTGGCCGGATCTCAGCTCACTGCAAGCTCCGCCTCCCGGGTTCCCGCCATTCTCCTGCCTCAGCCTCCCAAGTAGCTGGGACTACAGGCACCCGCCACCTCGCCCGGCTAGTTTTTTGTAGTTTTTAGTAGAGATGGGGTTTCACCGTGTTAGCCAGGATGGTCTCGATCTCCTGACCTCGTGATCCGCCCGTCTCGGCCTCCCAAAGTGCTGGGATTACAGGCTTGAGCCACCGCACCCGGCCAGCCAACACACTTTTCTTAAAGGTGGACATATTTGTCCACCACATCAATAGTTTCCAATAATCTCTTTCCCTTGCACAATACTTCCTAATATTCCCCCAGTTTCGGGACCCTCCTTACTCCAATCATAAATGCAACAGAAGAGACTCAGCAACTTGTTCCCCATGTAGAAAGATTAGTTATCTGAAGTCTTCTCTATATTCTGCTTGTCAGCATTTGAGTTCTTGGAGCTTAGCATCCACCCATAAGCCCTGAGATATCTAGCACCTACACTTAGATGTCTAGAAAAGCTAAGAGTCTACTGTGCCACACACAGCAGGTGTGGCAAAAATCCTTTCTTTGGTTCTCAGTAGCATTGCAAGTACAGCACCTACATAAACAAGTGAAGGAAGGGAAAGCATGTCTCAAGACTACAGTGGTTGCAAATAATCACCAGGTTGCCTAACCTCATAGATATTGAAAGACAGAGGACTCTAAAGCCTCATGAACAATGCTTAAGCAATGAGAAGAAGGAAGACAAGACTGTGATGGTTAATACTGAGTATCAACTTAATTGGACTGAAGGATGCAAAGTATTGTTCCTGGGTGTGTCCATGAGGGTGCTGACAAAGGAGATGAACATTTGAGTCAGTGGACTAGGAGAGGCAGACCCTCCCTCAGTCTGGGTGGGCATTAGGATAAATCATCTAATCAACTAATCTAATCAACTGCCAGCGCAACTAGGATAAAAGCCAGCAGAGGAACGTGGAAGGACTGGACTAGCTAAGTATTCTGGCCTGATCTTTCTCCCGTGCTGGGTACTTCCTGCCCTCCAACATGGGACTCCAAGTCCTTCAGTTTTTGGACCGTGGACTTCCACCAGTGGTTTGCCAGGGGCTCTTGGGCTGTAGGCCACAGACTGAAGGCTACACTGTCCGTCTCCTTCCTTTTGAGATTTTGGGACTCGGACTGGCTTCCCGGCTCCTCAGGTTGCAGACATCCTATTGTGGGACTTCACTTTGTGATTGTGTGAGTCAACACTCCTTAATAAACTCCCCTTTATATACACATGTATCCCGTTAGCTCTGTCCCCCTAGAGAACCCTGACTAATACAGAGGACAAAGAAAAAAATATTTTTAATTCTCCAACGCTCACTAAACATTTTCCCTCTGATGGCTTCCTAGTATATGCCATGGACTAATTGGGAATCTTGCTGAGGTCCAGATAGGTGTTTCATTGGCTGCAAGGCTCTTATGAAGCAATGGTTTAAGTTACAGTGTATTCAGGAGAGAAGAGGGAGACTCCAAAGACAGGAGTCAGGGGAGAGCTGCGAAGGGCCCGATGACATGCCTCCCTCGATTCCCATACCCAAAAGCTGTGGGTGACTTCATTAAAGAAGCCAGCTGCAAATTCTCTTATAGGTGCTCTTGGGTGAGAGGACACATGGCCCCTAAGTGTGCATTTGTAGTTGCTCTTGTTGTGTTGTTTCTAATTGAGGTAGAACGTGTATACGGCACATGGACAGATACTAGACAGAGTTTCGTCATTCTGACAAACACACAACCTTGCAAGAACCCTGAACACTTTCATGAATGATTGTAAGTGTAACAAATATAAGGGAAAAATAGATTTCAGCAGAAATGCAATTCAGATGGCACTTTTCAAAAGCATATAATTTACATCATCCAAGGTGAAAATACTCAATTTTAAATTTGGCACAGCAATACTCAGCGGTAGGCACTCAGTGCTTTTGGGGAAAAAAAAACCCACTAAACTAACAAAAGGAAAGTAAATTCTTCAGCTGACTCTGCTCCTGCGCTGAGGTGTGACTCCGATGTGAAGGCGGCTATAGTAATGGAGTGGTGAGGGGCATCTCTCACCCTCCTCAGGTTTAGAGTTCACTTACAGGTGGGGCAGTGGCTGAGCCAAGGCGGGACTTAGGTATTCTAGGGGCACCCTGACACAATACCAGCTGAAAAAACTCGGATCTTACAACAGCTTTTTACTGTGTGCATTTGTAAAATCCTTGAGTGAATGACTTAATATACCGTGTTTTTTTTTTTGTAATACACTCTCTTTGTGTCTTTAAAAATCCTGCATTAGGCTGGGCGCGGTGGCTCACACTTGTAATCCCAGCACTTTGGGAGGCTGAGACAGGTGGATCATGAGGTCAGGAGATCAAAACTATCCTGGCTAACACGGTGAAACCCCGTTTCTACTAAAGAATACAAAAAATTAGCTGGGCATGGTGGCAGCTGCCTGTAGTCCCAGCTACTCAGGAGGCTGAGGCAGGAGAAAAGCATGAACCCAGGAAGTGGAGCTTGCAGCGAACTGAGACCAGGCCACTGCACTCCAGCCTGGGAGACAGAGTGAGACTCTGTCTCAAAAAAAAATAAAAAATAAAAAATCCTACATTAAAAAGAACACATATTTCTAAGTAGATGGATTTGAATTGGGTGGTGAGTGCTGGTGATATTTGCAAACAATATTCTGATATCCACCACAAGAAAAAAGGAAGAGAAGGGAAGAAAGAGTATGGGAAAATTTGCTATTGATTTCTTCTAGAGGTTTCTAGAAATGCCCACAATGTACTTAGTGTTGAGGATTTTAAAGAGTGTCATAAACATGACATGCACAACAATTAGTGATACTGTAACATGGTGTATTATCCTGAATTATATCAGTAGCAAGTGCCCAGCACAACCCAAACTAGCTTAAGCCAAAAAGAGAATTTATACACTCAGACTAAGTTGGAAGTTTAAAGTTGGCGCTGACTTCCAGAGTCGAGGGATTCCAGTGACCCAGTCAAAATTTTCTCCGTATCTCTCAGCATCCGTTCTTTCAATGGGCTGATATTATTTTCTGATAATACGGACAGTCTTCTTTTGTGCAGCAGGGAAGTATGACGCATGACCACAAAAAGATCCAGGTTTCATCATCTCAGCCTGGTGAATCTAGAAAAAGAGATGGTCTTCCTCCCAGAGTCTACATGTGAAATCACAATACTGTCTCCCTGGGGCCTACGCTTGCCCCTGTGTTAACCACTCCAGCCAGGAAGATGGAAAACAAGGAATGGCCAATCTTGGACCACACTATGGAGTGGGAGAGGCATCGCTCCTAAGAACAAAGCACTGCATCCAGAAGAGGATGGGAAGGGATGCCAGGCAATGGAAAACACCAGATGTGCACTTTAGACAGTCAGCAAATCTATCACCCTGTCAATAGTGCTCGTCCAATTAAAGGACGAATCCGTTTTCTCACTTGCTACCAAACGTGAATGGTGACAACCATCCGAGCTGAAGAAGACACCTTTCCCCAGGAGCGTGGCCACAAGGAGACAGTGTCCAACTGAGGCTGCACCTTGAGTTGATCTGGTTCAGTAGAGCCAGTAGGGACATAAGAAGATTTGGCCTAAAAAGGATCAACACAGTTGAAATGGTTTAGATATTTCCCTTTGGAATTGATAAATACAATTGGAGACATTCCACCCAAGGCCTCGTAAACCATTTTGTTCATTATTTCACATTGCTTTCCATATGGTAAACCATCATTACAGTCACGACTGCACAAAATGCACTGTAAAATAAGAGTTCTAGAATGCTCATGTTCTGATATATCATCTATCAAATTATACACACATGTACATACGCATATACATATGAGTAAGAGAAAGCAATTCTAGATCCACAAATACGTCTCTCTGTTTGTTCTTATTTGCCCTGGGATCTCAGACAAGAGCAAAGTAATCAAACAGCCTTGGTTTGGCATTGACATGCAAATGAGCCCATGATGAAACTGAGTTTGCTCTGCCCCTGATCTCCATGTCAATACCTGACTATCCTGTAATTTATGTACATAGAGGAGTCAGAGAATATGCACAATTCTTATCACCCTTGAACACATGTTAAAAATTTACTCCCTGAAATGAGTGTGCTCAAATACAACTTGATAATATAGGCTAATGTGCTTTCCAGGTTTATTCACATGCAAGTTGATTCACTATATTTTGAAACTATTTATTTTCTTTTCAAGGAAATCACTGCCTGAAAGATATCTCTGGAGTCAGGAGCCTCTGCTTGCTGCATTGAAAAGTCCAGGCTGCATATCAGCGAGAAGAATCAACCAAACCCACAGGCACACCTGGGGCCTCACCCTCCAACACAGACGTTTCAACACCAAGCACTTCAATGTCCCCGGGGGCTTCCTCCTCAGGTTACTGACACTTGAAGATTTTTGTTTAGGGTTCATTTCTAGACCAGGTAAAATGACAAATTCAGTTCCACCAATGGTGTCTGGCTGTGCCTACCACAAAGCCTCTCACTTCAGAAAGCCTCCGCCCAGGCTTCGACCCCAACTCTCTTCCAGGGTCTGGGCCAGTGGAGCATCCCCCACCAACTCCGTTCAAAGCCTTCAGGCAAATGGACTTGCCCTTTCCTTTCCTGTTTAGTATCAAGGTCCTGAACAGGAGCATCTGGCAGACCTAGGCAGCCTCAGACTTTCTGAAACTCGATTACAAAGCCTACTTTTTATAGGAGTCAGTTTCAAACATGTGGTAAGATTGGGCATGATAAGAGAAAACCCATCTTTATAAAATCTTTTTTTTTTTTTTTTTTTTTTGAGATGGAGCGTCACTCTGTGGCCCAGGCTGGAGTGCAGTGACACGATCTCGGCTCACTGCAAGCTCCGCCTCCCGGGTTTAAGCTATTCTCCTGCCTCAGCCTCCCAAGTAGCTGGGATTACAGGCACCTGGCACCACGCCAGGCTAATTTTTTGTATTTTTAGTAGAGGTGGGGTTTCACCGTGTTAGCCAGGATGGTCTCGATCTGCTGACCTTGTGATCCACCCACTTTGGCCTCCCAAAGTGTTAGGATTACAGGCGTTAGCCACTGTTCCCGCCTGCAATCATTTTAAAAAATTTTTTAAGGTAAACGTGTCATAAAGGCAGGAAATATTAAAAATGTGTAAAATGCATTCATTGTAGAAGACGGACCTGTCTCTCTCAATTGAAATAAAGCAAACAGTGATCTTCACTGGCTACCGAGTTATTTGGAAATCCTTCATGATATTATCCTTCATATCTAATGCCCTTATTTTTTAGATAATTAAAACATTGCAGTAGGAAGAGGATCAAGATGCAGTGATGCAAACACAACTTTGCCACAGGAATTCAGAAGACTGGAATTTTGGGGACAACAGGTGGTCCCAGGAGAAACCCTGACCTTTCTTTGTCTCAATTTACCTTTCTGAAAGATTAGGGAATTTTAAATATTTTAAATATTTATATCTTATACAACGCTAACTGGTCATTGCTTTCATGTAGACAAAACCAAAATGGCAGCCAGGTTATGGCCAGTAACAAATTTGAAGTTGCAGGACCTTAGGGTTCCAGAGCTCCTGCCTCTTTTCGCTCACCTCATCTCATTTCACTTTCAACTGTAGGCTTGTGAAAATTAAGCAAAACCAACCCAAAACAAAAACTCTATGTGGTATGGATAGAAACTGCTGGAAGAGTTATAAAATTTTTTTTTTATTACACTTTAAGTTCTGGGATCCATGTGCAGAACGTGCAGGTTTGTGACATAGGTATACACGTGCCATGGTGGTTTGCTGCACCCATCAACCCGTCATCTACATTAGGTATTTCTCCTAATGCTATCCCTCCCCTTCCTCCCCACCCCCCGACAGGCCCCAGTGTGTGATGTTCCCTTCTCTGTGTCCACGTGTTCTCATTGTTCAACTCCCACTTATGAATGAGAACGTGCGGTGTTTGAAGAGTTGTAAAATGTAAAGGCAGCTCTAGGGTGTAGCCCAGAAGTTGCACTTCTTACAGGTTCCCAGGTGGTGCTGGGGACGCTGGCCCAGGGTCTCCACTCAGAATCACCGCCATCAGGTGTCTCATTCTAACACTAATTCAAAATCATTAAGGGCCACTTGTGGGCCTTCTAACATACTCCCTTTTTTAAAAGAGTTCTCTGAAACTGAAACCTAACTAAGGCTCTGAACTAAAGTTAGGAACTCATTTTTACTGATTAAAACAAAAAAAAAACTATAGCCTTAGCTAATATTGCTTCTAAATGGCCGGGCAGACAGGCAGTGAGGGTACACCCAGCCATGATGGTGTCACTCGCCCTTCCCCAAATCCCCATCAGGATGAAACAAGGTAACCTCACCCTCTGGGATCATTCCCCAGGCCCTTTCCCCAGTATGGCTTCTGGGAGCAACTGTGGGGCGAGGGCATTTCCCAAAAGCCAGCTTTCCCGGGGCAAAAGTGCACAGAACATGCCCCACCCTTCAGCCCCTACATCCTTGGAAGAACCATGCAAGTCATACAAAGTCGTGGAATCACAGAGGATGGATTCACATAGGACGTTCCTAGTAACACAGTGCAAGCTTCTCCTTGGCCAAGACCAGAGGGCTTCCTTCTGATGCCCCAAGTGGTGCTGGGTCCCTGGCCAGGGAAACAGTTCACTCTCCCAGTACCTGCCTTGTGTCGTAGGATCAGAGATGAGTAACCAGCGTGCTCATGGCCACGTATTACAGCATGAACATTCAGAAACTTGCTTCAGACATCACTTACAGATTCTTTCCCGAAACTACACAAAGAACGTACAGAAACACAAGGATTGTGTGAAGCAGTTGTGGGGCCAGGGAGGTGCCCGGGTTTCGAGAGCATGTAGGCTTCGCCATGCTATAGTTCCTGGAATTACACACATGACCTGCTCCCCAGCTTTCCCACAATCACGGACTGGGGTGTGGACTGGGGATGGAGACTGGGGGCGGGCTTGGCCCTTCTCTGGCCCATCTCTGGCAGGCAGTTGCTGGACCAACTGCAGAGGTCTCCACCTGCAGCATCCACAGCACACAAGATCTTCAGAAAAATCCCTTCCTCCTGTCCCCTTCCAACTGGTGGCAGCTGCCACTTAGCGTCTCTGGTTTTAAACAGTGAAATGGCTTCCCAGGTATCAGGGGGAGAAATCAGTGCAAGGCCTAGACTCGGAATTTCGAGTGGCTCCATCCAGACAGCTGCACGGAGAAGAGAGAAGACACGGGACTGTTCTGTCACTTTCATTTCCATTTTCTTGTACTAGGAAATTGCATTCGGGTTTCTGGGTCTCCACACTACGGGCTCAGAGAGTTCTTCGGTGTTGGGGAGGCATCAAGCCTTTAGGGTGCTACAAACACCCTAAACCCTGGCTCCACCCTTAGATGCCAAGAGCCCCCACCAGCTGTGACCGCCAAAAATGTCTCCAGACTTTCCAGTTACCTTGAGGGGCAAAATCACCTAGGATGAGAACCACTAAGTCAGGGGTGTCCAGTCTTGTGGCTTCCCTGGGCCACATTGGAAGAAGAATTACTGTCTTGGGCCACACATAAAATACAACACTCTAACAATAGCTGATGAGCTAAAGAAAATAATAGCTAAGAAATCTCGTAACGTTTGAAAAAAGTTTTCAAATTTGGGTTGGGCTGCATTCCAAGCCACCCCGGGCCACATGGGCCGCAGGTGGGACAAGTTTAGGTTATGCTATGGAAAATAACACGCTGACATTATACAAGCATTTTACTTACAAGAAATAACTACCATAAAAAGATGTATGTAGGGGCATGGATGTGTGTGTGTGTTGAGGTTGTGTGGGAAGGGGTTGTGAGCATGTGTGTGTTGAATGTGGGTATGTGTGTGTATTGGGTTGTGTGGGAAGGGGTGTGAGCATGTGTGTGTTGAATGTGGGTATGTGTGTGTATTGGGTTGTGTGGGAAGGGGTTGTGAGCATGTGTGTGTTGAATGTGGGTATGTGTGTGTGTTGGGTTGTGTGGGAAAGGGTGTGAGCATGTGTGTGTTGAATGTGGGTGTGTGTGTATTGGGTTGTGTGGGAAAGGGTGTGAGCATGTGTGTGTCGAATGTGGGTGTGTGTGTATTGGGTTGTGTGGGAAGGGGTGTGAGCATGTGTGTGTGTGTTGAATGTGGGTGTGTGTGTGTTGGGTTGTGTGGGAAGGGGTGTGAGCATGTGTGTGTGTTGAATGTGGGTATGTGTTGGTTGGGTTGTGTGGGAAGGGGTGTGAGTATGTGTGTATTGAATGTATGTGTGTGTATGCTGGGTTGTGTGGGAAGGGGTGTGAGCATGTGTGTGTGTTGAATGTGGGTGTGTGTGTGTTGTGTGGGGTATAAGTCTGTGCAGTGTGTGTTGCATATGATGCATGTGATTATGTGTGTATAGTGTGCGTGTTGTGTGTATGTATCTGTGTGTTTACACCTGTCATGTATGTGTGTGCATGTTTGTGCAGTGTGTGTGTTAGTGTCTGTGTATGTGTGTGGTGTATGTGTGTGCATGTTTGTGTGTGGTGTGTGTTGGTGTGTGGCATTTGTGTGTTTATGTGTGGTGTGTGTGCATGTTTGTGTGTGCATATGTATGGTGTCTGTGTGTTTCTGTGTGTGGAATATGTGTATGCATGTTTGTGCGTTACACGTTGTGTGTATGTGTGTGATATCTTTGTGCTTATGTGTGTGGTGTATGTGTATTCTTTTTTTTTTTTTTTGAGACGGAGTCTCGCTCTGTCACCCAGGCTGGAGTGCAGTGGCCGGATCTCAGCTCACTGCAAGCTCCGCCTCCCGGGTTCACGCCATTCTCCTGCCTCAGCCTCCCGAGTAGCTGGGACTACAGGCGCCGCCACCTCGCCCAGCTAGTGTTTTTGTATTTTTTTTTAGTAGAGATGGGGTTTCACCGGGTTAGCCAGGATGGTCTGGATCTCCTGACCTCATGATCCGCCCATCTCGGCCTCCCATGTGTATTCATTTTATGTGTGTGTCGTGTGCACGTGTGTGTTTATGTGTGTGGTATATACATACACACGTGTATGGATGGTGCATGTGAGTTACATGCGTCAATACATGAGAAAAAGAAGCTCCACGAGATTCCCTTTGGTTGAATCTCATGCCATGAGACTTGGCTTCTGGCCACGATGGCGTGAGAGGCCTGGACTGGCCTTTCCGCCTGGAGCAAGGGAACACCGTGTAGAACCGGCCCAGCGCCTCTTCCAGACGGCAGTGCCCAGGCTGCTCGGCAGGGACCCCTGCAGGAGGGGTGCAGGGAGGTGGGCACCCAGCGGTCCCTCAGCACCTGTCCTGTGCAGCAAGGTTCAGCTGCCCCCAGGGCCGAGGATGGGAGAAGCGGGCTCCCGGGGTGCCCCCATCCAGGTCCCTGGCACAGCGCATCTTCTGCCATCGTGATGAAGCAAAGCGCAGCCTCTGCTTCCCACCGCCTCAGTGCCTGCCTCAACAGGAAGCCCACAGCGCGGCAGACGCCACTCTAGGGCCAGGAAGGAAGAGCCTCAGACCCTGGAATTGCCGCGCACAAACTAGACGTATATTTATGGTGTGTCTGAATGTACAACAATTTCCTGTTTCGGAGAAAATAGTTCCTTCCTAGAAGGGCTGTTCTGTATTTGCACACTTTTCCCATGTGATTTTGGGGAAAAGTACTTGACTTTCTGTTAATAGATGCACTTTTTCTTACTGAAAAGAATGATAGTTTCAATTTGGCTATAATCCTTCATATTCATGATTTTTTTTCGGATGTAGAAATCAGCAGTTTTGCATTGTAAGACCCCGCCCATCCACCACGCACCGTCCCCTCGCACCTGGGAACAGCAGAAACCTCACAGAAGCAGAAGGTGGATTTAACCAGCTACTTACCACGCCTCAATCTCTCTATCCGTAAGCAGAAATAATACGGTAATAATAATACTAATAACAACAATAATAATACCTTTCTCACAGGTTGGTAGGGAGAGATGAGTTCATGCACGTGAAATGCTCAGCCCAGCACAGCTGAGCACGTGATTCTCACCACTATTACTTACATTCTTGTCACTGAAAGGAAGGGGGAACGGAGAGTGACAGGGCAGGTTAGACCCCTGGTGCAGCCGTCCACCTGCCACTTTGTCATCGGGACTCTATGACTAGCTCCTGCCCTGTTTTCCCATAAGCAGGCGGTGGTAATGATAAAATCATTCTCAAAGCTTAGGGAAGCCAGGACCCAATCCAGGGCTGATCAACACAGAGCCCTTTCTACTTCCTATCCCATAAAACCCCATTATTTATGACTCTAAACCTAAAGCCACATCCTAATTTAGAAGACAGGAAGATAACATGGCCAAGCAGCCGCCTCTCCAGGTGATGAGATGACTGGGTGGGTCCCCAAGCCCTGAGCATGTCCCCTAGAAAACAAGACAAGGGCATTTGCATCCCTTCTCTCTCTCTCTGAAATCACTCAGTGATAGTCACTCAGTGTGTACCCACAGACACTGAGTCTCCCCTACACATGATGCCTTTCAGTACCGGGGCAATTCAAGTGACAAACACAGCCATAGCCCCCAGCCTCTTGGACTATCAGAACTCTTAGGATGCACAAGGATTAAAGTCCATGGTCTAACAGCAAAACGGTGTTTTTCTCATTGTACCACCTTGTTGTAAAAAATTTGCTGGATCCTGAAGGAAACCATGCATGGGAAGAGTGTGAGTCAACGGTTCACCACTTCTGCAAAGTTCCTTCTGAGCAGCTCAGAGCCCACTCTGTGTGGCCACATCTCTTACCTAGATGACCTTCCCCTAGTCGGACACGGAGGAATGAGCAGGCAACACTCACAGTGCCAATTACAACAAGAGGATTTGCATAGGAGACCTCACTGTCTCTTTCAATTGGGAGCAGCAGCTCCCTCCTCCTTCCTCCCCAAGGAGCCAGGAGCACCAGGCGTGTGGGTTTGGATTTGTCTGGGAGGAGGTGTGACTGCATGCACCACGCTGAAAGCCTCCCCACTCACACTGCTCACCTGGAGCAAGGCTCAGGGATCCCGGCAGGCAGCAGTGTTTGAGAAACGCACAGGCGGAGAAGACGAGTGCTTCATTTCACCGAAGCCTCCTTGGCTTTAACTCTTCTTAGTCCTGTCTCTGGGAGACCCTCGCAGCCCCTCGCAGCTGTGACCTCTCTAAACTGTCAGCCTCAGATTAACTGATACTTCATCAATTTTGCCCGAACTGCATTTGCAACCCGGTCTCAAGAGGACAGCCAAGTGCATCAACGCTGGGCACTAACCCCCGAGAACCAGATTGCCTTCAAAACGAGGGGGGCCTTTTCCAATATTCTCACAGCGGCCCAGGCAACAAGCCTAGGGGGACTTTGGCCGGAGGGGAGAGAAGGGGCCTCTGATTATTCCTTGTAAATTTTTCATGAGGACATCTGCCCATACTCTGCGCTTCCTCCAGAGCTGCCCTCTCTCTCTCTCTCCCTTCCTCTCTCTCTGTGTTCAGGCCTCCTGACAAGGCATGAAAAACGAGAATGATTGGGCCTCAGTCCCCATTAGCCAGGAAGTGACTGATGGGAGGATGGGAGTGTGTGTGACTTCAGGCTTGGGAGGGGCCAGGGCTGCTGGGGTTTTGAAACAAAAGACCAGTCAGCAATGAATGAGTCCTAGGTGGATCTGCAGATTGAGCTATGCTGTGAGGAGGTGGCTACGGTGCACAGATGGTCATGGCTGATAGGCCAGCCTGGCCCGGGCTCTTGGTTCTACAGACCCCCAGTTCTGGGCTGGAACATCGGCCCAGCTCCCCAAGATTCTCCCTGTGTCCTTCCACGGGCAGGCCTTCACCGTGGAGCAGAAAGCGGCCTGAACTACAATATCGCCCAAATCAAAGCCAAGAAGAATTAAAGTGTAGGGACAGGGAGCAGGGAAGTGCTTTTTTAATTTAAATAATAAAAAAATAGTCATTCCTTTGGAAATACCAGCAGCTTATAAGCTTTAAAATCCTCTCTTTCCATACAGTTCAAAGCAAAAGCCAGCAGCCCTTTCTCATGGATGCATCAAATCATGCAGATGGCCTTTTTGTGCCCCCTTTAAGGTGACATGTGCTTCAATTTATTTTTAATCTTCTAAGTGATGTCGTCAGGACGCCGCCCGGGTGACATGGGAGGTGGCCGCTCCTGGGGCTGTGGGTCTGGGCAGTGCAAGCTCCACGAGCACTGACCCCATGCGCTCAACCCAGTCCACAGTCAGAAGCCGGCCTCGGGCGGCGGGAGACGCTGCAAAGGGAGATTCCGTAGAAGAGGTAAATTCATTAAGAAACTCATCACCGTGCACACCTTAGAAATCCCACCTTTTGTGCTCAACGTGGCCGGGTCCCCGGGGACGCCGTTGGCAGCTCTCCATGGAGCAACAGTGCCACCCAGTGGTCAGCCCTCGCAATGCCGCCGCCCGCTCCCCTGTGCGGTCCCCAGCCGCCTGGGAGAAGACAGAGAGAAAATGAGTTGGTAGGAACGCTTGCCCGGAGTATCACATCTTTAAATAGTTACCCACATGAAAGAAGGCCTGCAACTGATTCAAAACCACCTTGATGAAAAAAATCTGAGCACACCCATCAAAGGCAGTGGGCACAGAACTCAGCAATGATTTCTGCGTTTGGGGTTTCCTTCTCCCCTCCTCCTTCCTCAATAACGATACTGGTGATTACATCTTCCAGGGGAAAATAAAATTAAATACATCCACTTAATTACTTAATTAATGTGAGCATAGGTAGTACCATCCAATTCAAAGAGCTAAGCAACTGAAATTCCATTTGGGGGGAGCTCCCCCACCTCAAGACGGGAAAAGGAAGCAGGAATGTCACAGGATTGAGGATCACACAGATGGTGGGGAAATCTTGCCCCGTATCTACCGCGTGGGGCTGATGACGTTGGGTGAGTCCCCCGTGGGCGTTCCTGCCTCCTCATCTGTGAAGCGGATCACCTGTGAAGTCAGATTTGCAGGAAAGTGATTCTAATTGATGAACTCGAAAGAAATGGGAGTATTGTTACCACCCAGCTTCCTTTTGAACCCCTGCCTGTATTCCTAATGTCCTTTCCACTGTGCCTCTCCCGGAAATGTCCCCTTTCGCTCTGTACAGACCTGTAAACGCAATGCAGACCCCGCCCTCCTGCGCCAACAAGCCTCTTCCCTAAAGGCTCCATGAATACTGATAATTCTCGCTTCTGGGTTTTCTGATTGATCACGTTCTCAAGTTGGATCTCTGTATTTTCCTTTATTCTTCTCCCCATAGCTCTTTCCTCACATTGTGGATGCTTTAAAAGCCCTTATTAGTGAATTGGCTTGTTTTCAAATTAGAAAAACCTGAATGTTAAGACAGACAGGACCTGAATCTTAAGGCAAAATACTTGGATCCAGGATCTGACTTCATCTTTCTGTATCTGGCCTTATCTCTCTGAATCAACACGAGCAATCCCTTGATTTATGTAGAGGGCTGTTATTTTGTTTTGTTTTCATCCATGAAATAAAAGTTTGGGCTGGGGAAAAGTTTGCAGTATTTTTGTTGTTGTTGTTCCTGCAAGTCTTCAACTAATTACTTACTGATGCCTTTTAAAAATCTCATACAGTGTGTTATTTCAGAAAGTTATTTAGTGAGTCCTATAAATTACTAGGTTAAATCGTGTACAATTACTGTTTTTATTGACCAAAAATGAACAACTATGAAAAAATGTCATAAGATATAACCTAAAATAGCTCTTCCAGAGACTTAAATCACTCAGAGTCACTCAGTGTGTGCCCACAAACCCTAACTGAGTGTCCACTACACGTGATGCATTTCAGTACCAGGGCAATTTGAGTGAGAAACATGGCCCCCAGCCTCCTGGATTATCAGAATTCTTAGGATGTACAAAGGATTGAAATCCGTGGTCTAACAGCAGAGTGGTGGTTTTATCATTGTACCACCTTGTTGTAAAAATTTTGCTGGAGCCTGAAGGAAACCATGCATGGGAAGAGTGTGAGTCAACGGTTGGCTGTGAATCAATTATCCAGTAGGCTGCCTCCTATTGAGCCCTTACCTATTGCCAGGTGCACTGCTGAATACGCATATGCATTATCTCACTAGATCCTCATATTATCTCGTGAAGTGGTGTCTTTGGAACTTTCTTCCCCATTTAAGAATAAGAAACAGTGAAACTTAAAGAGATTTCAGAAAAGTTCCAAAAGGCCTCTAGCTATTAAGTGGCAGACTTGGGATTTGAACCTATTCTTCAGAGTTCTAGCACATGGCTTTAGCTAATTCATTCTGCTGCCATCTTTCATACACACACCTCACCACCTACGTCATGGCTCGTGTGCAGTTCCAGTCATTCACTCACACACACACATACATACACTAATATCACCAGGAAGACAGTGTGCAATTGCACATGAGTGTCCTGGAAACACCAGGACAGGCCGACACACATGAACTCAGAGACAGAGAATTACGCCATGATCAGGAGAGATCCTTAAGACAGAGCACAGATACGATACAATGAGATAAGGGTACCAACCAGGCATGGTGGCTCATGCCTGTAATTCCAGCACTTTGGGAGGCCGAGGTGGGTGGATCATGAGGTCAGGAGATCAAGACCATCCTGGCCAACATGGTGAAACCCCGTCTCTACTAAAAATACAAAAATTAGCTGTGTGTGGTGGCGCGTGCCTGTAATCCCAGCTGCTTGGGAGGCTGAGGCAGGAGAATTGCCTGAACCCAGGAGGCGGAGGTTGCAATGAGCCGAGATCACACTGCTGCACTCCAGCCTGGTGACAGAGTGAGACTCCATCTCAAAAAAACAAAAACAGAGTGCCTACCCTCCCTCCTGGATTAAGCTTGGCTGGCACCACTCCCCTATGGGGCAGAGCAGGGTTGGAAATAGCTTCTCCAAGCCTCAACCTGAGCGTCTGTAAAATGTGGACAATGACCACCGCCCTGCAGGATGAGTGCAGGCTCAATCAGTGCCGATGCAGAATGCCCCCAACACTCTGACACGACACACTTCTTCACGGGAGATGAACACACTGTGACCGATGCAGCAGCAGTGGGCTCCGGACGAACTTCTGTTTGATGACCTCAGAAGGGAGGTACTTGAAAGGGGTAAAGGTGAGAGGGTTATTAATGGTTTTTTAAAAATATCTGTGAATGATTCATCTTTAAATACAATGAAATCATTTCCATTTTAAAATGTGTGGAGAATAAGAAGGTAAAAAATATAAGGAAAGTCTTTACAGATGTTGGGGTTCAGAATTTGAGGTGGCGTCAGTATTATTTTCTCCTCCAAATACACCCAGGAATGATTTTTTGAAATCCTGTCTGGCAGACTGCCAACATGCCACGATCATTTTCCAAGTGTTTACATATTTTTTAAAACAGTTTTATAGTGATGAGAACATCTGATGTCCTTAAGGGTTGTTCCCTTTTCACTTGCTTTTTGTCCTCACAATGGCTCTCTGCTACGATTAGGTTGTGTTGCAATAGGTCTCATTTATTGTCTAAAACAGCGGTTTCCCTTGTTTTCTGATTATTTATTTAGTAGGACAATCTGAGGACATAAAGAATCTACTCATGTTATGTATTAATTAATTATGTCTTAATAATTATGTAATTATATACATGTACTACCGAAAAAGATGAATACATTACAACAGGGGTTCCCAACCCCAGGCCACAAAGTGGTGCTGGTCCGTGGCCTGTTAGAAACCGGGTCACCCAGCAGCAGGTGAGCAGCAGGCGGGTGAGCATTACTGCCTTAGCTCTGCCTCCTGTCAGATCAGCAGCACCATCGGATTCTCATAGTAGCCCACAGTGAACTGCACATGTGAGGAATCCAGGTTGTGCACTCCTTATGAGAATCTAATGCCTGATGATCTGAGGAGGAATAGTTTCATCCCGAAACCACTGCCACCCCAACCCTGTCCTTGGAAAAACTGTCTTCCACCAAATGGTGCCAAAAAGGACCACTGCTTTACAAAACAAAAGGGAAAAACAAACAAACAAACAAAAACAAAGCAAAACAAAAAACGCCTTAAAGGATGAGATAAGGGAAAATGAATAAGGTTTTAAATCAATATTTAATTTTTGCTCATCAGTAAAAATACAAATTATGTGCTTTAATGAAACATTTTATCAATAATAATTTTAAAGAGAAAATATGATTTTTTATGTTGCTTTGACACTTTGGGATATAATAAAGGGGAAGCTCTAAATTCAGTTTATTTTTTGTACTAAATCATAGTTGAAAAGTACATATCACAAAAGTACATGAATCCAAACAGAAGGGCATTATCAACTGTGCCTTTTACATTTTGGTATCACATTTCAATTCCATTTGACAATTATACCTAGACCTGTTGCTGTTACTAAAATACATCTGCTGAATTTTCTTTTTCTTCAATGTAAGTGAGTTGTTCTTGCAAGCAAATTAAGAAATTAGGGCACTTTTAAAATTTTATCAAATGGATTCAAAACACTCTAACTCTTATTTTAGAAAATTTAAAATAGATTAAAGACGTTTTTGTACATTTTCACAATGTACAGATTTGAGAGTTTTGTTGTCATTGCTGACATGTTTTGATGATAAAATCACATTATCATAGAATCACTTCCAGACATCTAATTTCAAATTGCCCGTTTACTCTCCACAGCGTACATTTCTCTCAAAAAAGCAGCCACTTTCTCGTTCATTGTTTATAAATCACCTAGGAGTTGACGTTATATACTTTAGGTAATTATTTCTGTATGTGTGAATTTATTTATATTTAATTTAGTAATTTAAAAAATACCTGGTTGGTAGCATCTGTGGTTAACTAGTACTCAGCACCTGTGTCCCCCATGGATCACTTGCATTCAAATAATAATTTTCATAACTTGTTTCTAAATTTGACAGCTCTTCAGAGTACTTTGCCATGTGGTCCACAGCAAACGTATGTGTGCTTTGAGATATTTTCATATGCATTTCCCATGTCTTTAAAAGATATTGCAACATTTTAAATGGCACCTTATTAAGAATAACCCTGTGAATGACTGATACCTGACGGGATCTTGTTGTATTATAACTGTTGTTGTGAATTGCACAAAGCATCACTGATTAGCCTTCTATAATTTTTTCCTTGCAATATTATTTCATTAAATGAATGCTTTGCTGTTCAGAACGGAGCTTCTTTCCGATAAGTCTTTCTTTTGTAGATCACAAAGAAGTTGTTCTTTATGTATTTCATTATTGGAACTGAACTTTGCAAATATCAGAATGTTGGGCATGTTAGAAACATCTGTACTTTTATTCAGCTGTGTAGGAAACCCCTCAAACTGAATAATTTATTCACACATTGGTGCCCTTCAATCTTTAGTAATATTTTTGTTCATCTTCCAAAAGTGTTTGAAGGCTAAGGGCACGATTTTGTATATGCCACCTTGTTTTGTGAATTGTTTCAGCAAAGTAGGAAGAAAAGGTGTTTAAAATTGGTATTGCTTTTTGTTCTTTTCTATTAACAAAGAAAACTCAAAGGGGGCACCTAGAAAATTGCCGTTGAGTTGAGTGGAATTTTGCAACATATAGGATTGAATCATGTAAAAATTTTAGCATTTCCAACATGTGATACATGTTTGTCTTCGTGTTTGGACACTGGGTTTTAAAGGTCTTACTAATTGTGTTGGATTTGTACTTTCTTAGCTAATTCCTCAAGGTCCTATGCACAAAGAGAGTGAATTAATAATACTGGATGAAAATATTGTTTCAAATAATTTCACATAATATTAAACTTTGTGCCCTTGTCAAATCTTATGACAAGACTTTCATTTTAACCCGGTTATAACTAGTGGAGAACTTGCTTCAGGTGGAGAACATACACCAGCTGTCTTATTTGTGTTCACTTGAATTTGCGATATTATTGTTTATTATTATTATTATTATTAATCTCAATCCATGGCTTACTGCAAGGATACTTCTAAGGTATCTATCCATTTTGGAGGGCTGGCAGAGTTAAAAATAAAGTAATGTATAAATGCACTTTGCCAGGGACACGTCAACTGCAGTAGTTCATGACACTGAACACACAGAGGCGCGTGGGGCACCGCCATCAACCACCGGCCCCAGGGTCAGTTCTGTCTTCCCGGGAAGATCATCTGCTCGAGTGGAGAGAGAGCACCAGGGCACGCCGGTGCAGGTGGTTCTGCTCTCATGTTGATTTCACACTGACACTTTTTGCAACAAGGTTGATATTAGGGAACAATTTCAGAATAAGGCAAATTTTGTGTTTGCGTGTGTGTGATTTCATTTGCAAGAAATGCCAGGTGAACACAGAACTGCATGCAGCTGATCTGAGACTAGGAATGCACAAGTACATGCACACACACCCCAGCATTTTCCAACCTCCAGTTCACCCCACGTGTTAGGAGCCTCACCACCCACCTCTGGTGCTACAACCTTCCCTCCCAATCCAGATCACCCACTGTTTTAATCCATTTAGGTTGTTGTGACAAAATACCTTAGACTGGGTAATTTATAAGCAAAATTAACTTATTGCTCACAGTTCTGGAGACTGAGAAGTCTCAGATCAAAGCACCAGCAGATTTGATGTCTGGAAGGGTCTGTTCCTCACAGATGCCACCTTCCTATGTGACCTCACAGAGTGGGAGGAGCAGACAAGCTCCATTGGGCCTCTTTTATGAAGGCACCCATCCCATTCGTGAGAGTGGAATCTTCATGAAATCGTCATGATCTAATCAGCTCCCAAAGACCTCACTCCCTAATACCATGACATTGGGATTAGGGTTTCAATATATGAATTTTGGAGGGACACACATTCAGACCATAGCCTCCTACTCCCCTCATTTCACCACAGTGCACAAGCTGCAACCCCAGTACCCACACTCTCAAGCAAGCTTCAAGCCTTTTTCAAGGTTAAGCACCACGTTTTCTGTAGTACTTGTGCATATGTTAATCATTTAACCTGTGTAAAACTATACTACTGTTTTTATTAGGTCACTATTCTTCTTTATTTCATGGACAAAAATTTAGAATGATGTATCCCTAGTCCCATTTTTCCCCATCAACCCTGTGGTTTTTATTGCTCAGTGTTGCATAGAGTAGGGAATTTCAGACACATTTGCATCTTGTTACAGTGGAACTGACTGTAAAATATAACTTTCTTCTTTCTCATCTCTTCCATCACTTGTAACCAAAAGCATTCCTAACTCTTCAGGAACCTAAATTAGACCTGGGAGTGAGGAAAAGATTATTGGAGAATGTGGCCTCCAAGCCAAGAGTAGAAGGATGGGAAGGAAGATGACTTCTGGCCAAGAAAGCAGCAAATCTCTCAATGTTGCATCAGGTGCTTTGGATGCATTATTTCAATTACTCCTCGCAAAAATGCCGTGAGCAAGGCATTCGTGCATTTATTTTATACACATGAAATGGACATCTGGCATCGTCAAGGACTTCACTGAAGTTCAGGCAGCTTTTGCAGCCATTGAAACACCAACACTGAGAATCTTTGCACTCCCTCGTGTGTGGCTGGAAGGGCTCACTACCAGAGTGTCCTGGTCTGCACTCCACCAGAGGCCCTCATAAAAAACCAGAGTCCCACTCCTTAGAAAGATATACAATTGAAAGACGAGTGAGCTCTTGCCTCCTCTAAGGAGAGAAACATCCACTAGCAAAGCCCAACAAGAAGGTGAGATAGAGGCCTCTGAGCCATGGGCCTAAACACTCCATCCTCTACCTTGAAGTGACACATGGTGGCTCTAAGGGGCACATTTTATCCAAAGTTCATGGAAGGGGCAGCTCCTGTGGAATCCACTCCTCAGTGGTGCTCACTCAGTGGTTCCACTGGCAGTGCTCCAAGTACCAGTTCCTCCTGCTGCATGCACCACAGGGCCATTGCCAAGGGTGGCTTCCATCAGAAGCAGCTGTGTGCATTGCTCTGAGGAAGGCAACAACGCCTGGAAACAGCTGCTTCCAGCACCTGGCTCTTACGGCGGCCCTCACGGCATCCCAGCACTTCCTGTCTATTAAAGCAGATGTGCTCTCTCTGGCTGCCAGCCAGATTGGCATCATCTTTCCGCATGGTAGCAGGCACCGGCTGTGTATAAGTGAGGAAGTCACTTTGACTTTCTTAGTTTCAGTTTCCTCTGGAATGAATGCCTCTCAACATTGTCGTAGAGATTAATTGTGATAAAATATGTACAGGGTATGGCTGTAAAAAGCACTCAGTCCATACATGCCCCATCCTGTGTGTGCGTGCATGTGTGTGTGCTTCCTCTCTCCTTTGGACAACAGTTTCATGAGAAGGTTCCGGCCGAGTTACTTTGCTATGACACAGTTCACTCAGTATTAGCCACTTTTTAGAACTGAGAAACAAAGGCTGCTAAAGAAGGGATACTAGAAGAAAGAAAAATAGTATGACAAAAAGAGAGTAAAATGTGCAATCTGAGGAACCTGAGTGTGTATCCTCACTCCACCATGCACTCAACTCATGATAGCAGGCATTGCCTAGGGAGCCTCAAGGTCCTCTCCAGCCCAGCAGGGAGAGCCTGGCCTTGTGGTCCTGTGGGCCAAGGACTTATCAGTGGCTGAGCAGGATGGGTGCATTGGCTGGAGGGCTACCCTGAGCTCAGACCCCCACAGAAAGGGGAGAGGAGAGGGAGGAGCAGGCTCTGGAGCAACCTGAACCCCGTTTCACCAAAGGTCACCAGTTACAGAATACTGCAGCAAAGCTGGGCTCCCTACCGAAGGCATCCTGGGGCAGACCCTTCCCTGTTCACTTCAAGCAACTCAGTCCTCCTTATACTTGCACTGGGGGATGGGGCAGCAGAGAGCAGCTCCTTCCTTGGCAAGCACACGTGTGCACACCAACATATACATACAATACACACACACACACTCCCTACACAACAATATACACACATATCCAATATACACACTATACACACAGCCATAATATATACACTATATACATATATATGCATATATGTACATCCATACACACACATACCACACACACACCACACATATATACCACCTATACATACAACACATGCACCCAATACACATACAAACACACAATACACACATACCACACACGCTGCACATGCTGTAGAGTCCAGGCCAGCATCCTGCTGTGAGGTGGGAGTCCAGGGGGTGTCACACCTCCTCTTCTTGCTAACCCTTGGGTTTAGCAAGTTTCCCCAGTAACACCCACCTGTCAAACACGTGCTGTATGGAAACTGATCTGAGTCCAGTTGACCAACAGCACAGCAGGGATAACAATTCCTAACTTGTGGGATTGGAGTTAGTGTGGAATAAATTACCATGTGTCAGTATCAAGCCCACAGTCAGCCCCTAGGAGACCCATATAAAGGACTGATTTCACTTCCCACAGCACTGAGACCGGGTGAGAACCCAGGCCTGGTAACCCTGTCCATCCTGATTCCTTCCACTTATTTGTCTGGAATCAATGGAAATGTGGACCTCGGGAAATGTGGTCTTTCCCAGCTCCTCCCTGGGAGAGAAACATTAGCACCACATTTAGGACTGGGAAGCAGGGCTGTCTCCTGGAGATGCATCCAGTTCCCTGATAGGATGGCTTTAGGATTCTTGTTTGCGGAGTATTTCAGGAGACTTTAGGGAAGAATGAACAATTTTTTCTGGGATCTTTGCGCTTTTTCTGTTTTCTCAAAGTGGCACATGAATAAATTCTGCTTCACCCAAAAAGAGGAACAGGTTGTCCTAAATTCTGTGCCCATGAGTTACCATCAAATTTCACAACAACCACTTAGCAAAGTGCATGCAGCAAAGGCCACTTTAGTCCACCGGGCCAGATACCCAGGTAAGGAGCCCGAGAATGCTCGCCTTACTTCTTTCTTGGCCCCTGTCTCTCTTGCTGTTGTAGGCTCTCATGTGAGCCTTGCTGCCTTCTCTTGGGGGCCAAGATTGTTCTTTGGTTGTTAGTAGGTCTGGTTCTCTGACCGGACAGCAGGTATGTACGAGTACGCACCTGAGCACCTCTCCTCCTCCTGCCCCATCAGGCTCCATCTGCACTCAGGCACTGCACCTCTTGCTCAGAAACCACCTGAAATTAGCCTAGTTGGCCAATAACCCAGCCAGGAGTTCCAGTCAGTCTCCAGGGAACTCTGGACAGAGAGAAATACTAACCTTTCTCGTCTATTGCATTTTCTAGTCAAAATGTTCACTATAAATGCATTTTCCTATGCACTTAGTTTGGCATACCTCCTAAGAACATAATTCATGTCTTCCCATTTGAAAACAAAAACAAAACAATGTATGGTACCTTTTCCTGCGTATCAGAAGGAATCCCCATGGGGTTAAGCATTTTACAAATATCATTCAGGAGCTGGCAGGTTTTTAGAATGAAAATCCCACTGTAAATCATCCTAATGAAAAGAGGATTCCTTGGGAGGCACATAGGCTTTTTATAGAGCACTTAGCTTCCCCTGGTTCCCTGACCAATGTGCTCTCTGATGCTAACTGAGATTCATTAAGCCTGCAAGAGATGAAAGAGCACCGCACCAAGAGTCAGAAGAGCCGGCCTTACGTCCTGCGTGACCTTGAGGCATCCCTCATCTGGGCATCCACACTCGCAAAGGGAACGTCCTCACTCTGGCACTTCAGAAGGTGTTGTCAGGTACAGTAAGGAAGCAGATGCCAGGCACAGTGCAAACATAAACTCTCTGTTGAATGAAGAGTGCAATGAATAAGCAAAGAAATGAGTGCGTTTGCAAATTGTAAAATATTTAACACATGTAATAAATCAGCATATCAACATAAGAAATAGGCATATCAGTGTAAGAACTGATTTTCTGGTTTTATACTTGAATGAAATGGTAGACCAGTGCTCTATCATTATTCTTCAGCTGTACAGAAACAAATTGATAAAAACCAGAGAGAAAAAGAGAGTGAGAAAGAGGAAGCGCTAGGGCACATCAGTGAAGACGCAGGAGAAGGGAAGGGACTACAGTGCGCGGTGCGGCTCATTGTGTGTTGACCTGCATGCATGTTTTCCACGTAGCCTCTCACTCTGCACTGCAATGCAAGGTGGTAAAATTGCTCGTGATTTAATTTTACATACGAGGACAGTGAAATTAAATCACCTATGTAAAGTCACACAGGAAAAAGCAGGGAAACAGGTAAGCTTGGCCACGGATCTGTGGACCACCTTTTGCACCTCCTTAAAATTTTGTGCTCCACTGCCTCATGCTTCTGCCCAAGGGAAGAAGTTAACACACTTGTAAAATTTAGAGTACTATAGGAAGAAGAGGTGGTTTTCTCACAGGCTAAGTTACAAATATGACCCCAGGAGAGATACAGAGAAGGGAGGAACCTCTCCTCACTGTAAAAGCTCACAGTATAAACTCTAAAATGTAAAGAAGAATTAGCTGAAATGGTGGCAAACAAACACCACAAAAGGGACAATACACCATTTGAGAAGGAAATTCAGGCAATGAAGCTAAAACTTCCCGCCAAGGATTACCTCATTTACCAACAAAGATTATGAAATCATTGGTTGAGGCAATCTGGGCAAACATGATGAAGGCAATTAAGAGGACTTAATCCATACAGCTTGAGCTTGGCATGTCCGTCAGGGTTCTCCAGAGAAACAGAAGCAATAGGAAAGATAGAGGGTGATTTGGTTGGACTCTGTTTCCCCACTCAAATCTCACCTTGAATTGTAATAATCCTATGAGTTGTGGGAGAGACCCAGTGGGAGGTAACTGAATTATGGGGGTGGGTTTTTCCCAGGCTGTTCTCATGATAGTGAGTAAGTCTCAAGAGATCTGATGGTTTTACAAAGGGGAGTTCCCCTGCACATGCCCTCTTGGCTGCCACCATGTAAGAAGTGCTTTTGCTCCTCCTTGCTTTCCACCATGATTGTGAGACCTCCCCAGGTAATTAAATTGTGAGTCAATTAAGCCTCTTTCCTTTATAAATTACCCAGTCTCAGGTATGTCTTTATTAGCAGCATGAGAACAGACTAATACAGATGATAGAAATATAGATAGATAGATAGATAGATAGATAGATAGATAGATAGATAGATAGAGATAGATAGAGATAGAAAGATAGATAGATAGATAGATAGATAGATAGATAGATAGATAGATAGATTTAGATGGATGGATGGATAGATAAAGATAGACAGACTGACTGATTATTAGAATGGACTCATGAAATTATGAGGTAATTCAGTCTGAGTTCAAAGGCCTGAGTACTGATAAATGGGTAGGGAATTGGGGGATGGGGGAATAGTGTAACTCTCAGTCGAGTCTGAAGGCCTGAGAATTGGGGGAACACTGGTATAAGACTCTGAGTTCAAAGACCCAAGAACCAGGAGCTCCAATGCATAAGGACTACAGAAGATGGATGACTCAACTTAAGCAGAAAGAGCAAACTCACCCCACCTCTACCTTTTTGCTCTAGCCAGGCCCTCAATGGATTGGATGATGCCCATCCACTTTGGTGAGGCTGGGTCTTCTTTACACAGTTCACCAATTCGAAGGCGAATCTCTTCTGGAAACACCCTCACAGAAACACCTAGAAATAAAGTTTTGCCAGCTATCTGGGTATCTCTCAGCCCAGTCAAGTTGATACACAAACTGAGTCATTAGACTTGGTCAATACCCAGATAGGAAGCATCTGTTCATGACTGTTCCTAGGGTTCTGTTTGGGATGAACATCTGCAGCATATAGGTAGCCCTGACGCATAGCCCTCCCCACAGTCCTGTGTGAGAGCACAGTGAGGAGGAAGCAGGCAGGCAGGATACATGCCAAGTGGGAAGGGAAGGCCCAAGCAAAGGACCAGGGACAGGGAGTCTGCGTCTGCTGCAGCTGGCTCCACACAAGGGCCTTCCGAGCTCACATGGTGATATAGTTTGAATACTTGTTCCCACCAAATCTCATGCTGAATTTTAATCCCCAGCATTGGAGGTGGGGCCTGGTGGGAGGGGATTGGACCATGGAGATAGATTTCTTGTAAATAGTTTAGCAACATCCCCTTGGTCCTGTCCTCACAATAGTCAGTGAGTTCTTGTGAGTGTATGGCACCTCCCCCATGCTCTCTTGCTCCTGCTATCACCCTGTGACGCAACTGCTCCCCATTCCATTCCCCTCATGATTTTAAGCTTCCTGACACCTCCCCAGAAGCAATCCCAGTGCTATGTTTTGTATACACAGCCTGTACAATCATAAGCCAATTAAATATCTTTCCTTTATAAATTACCCAGCCTCAGGTCCTACATAGCAGTGCAAATGTGACCTAATACACACGGGCTGAGGACTAGACCTCCACAGCCCATGTGTGGACATGCCTGGTCCAGACAGCAGCGGCCCAGTCAGGGGAGGAGCAGCTACACAAGGCACAAGGCCACACTCTGAAGGGGCCTGACACCCTGACCATGCCAAGACTTATTTTTCAGAAAAAAACTTACACAGCAGAAGCCCAGGAGCCTTGTCCCAATGCCTCCTTCCAGCGCAACTTGATCTTAGAATAAATTCTCAAGTCCCATTGCTCTCTCAGTTTCCCACCCCACACAAACACTCCTCACCTCCTTCATAATCTAAAGCCAAAAGACCTAGGAGGATGGGTTACTTTGCAGGAGATACTAAATCATGACACTGAGAAAGAAGCAAGGTAGAAAATAAGAAGGAAAAGAAAAGGTGCCTGCTCCCCTACTCTCTCCTCTCTCTTGCACCCAAACCAGAACAGATGACTCCTACATCTTTGAAGGTCACTTTCACATCTCTGGGCTTTGCTAAGGACTACCCTCCACAAATCCCTGCAGTCCCTGTCCTCTATTATCCCACTCCCCTTCTGCATCCCATATCTCCCCTTTTCTAATCTTAAGGATCCTTCAAGGGCCTTTTCAAACAGTGCCCCTACCCTGAAGTTGTCTCAGCCTCTCTGATGAGAAACAGAAAGACATGGGCTTTGATTCCAACAGTTGCACTCATGGTTTGGAAACTCCTCAGACTGAAACTGCCTTTGCATGTGAAGATGATGACAAGACAGAGGTCTAGCACGGCTGACTCCCTCTCACTTCTAGCCTTACAGGCTGGCTGTCCTCACTCACTCCTGGTCATAGGCCAAGAAAACCATGGGAGGAATTTAGTTGATAGTTTAACTTGGATGCAAGGAAAATAGTCCCTCCCTAAAACTAACCCCTCTTTTCTCAGTGAGTGAAAACTAACAAAAGGCCATGAGATTAGGATTACAGGAGAGGCCTGAGTTCTGCTCAAGTGTAGGCATGGTTTCTATAATCCCTTACTGCTCAGGAGTCACATGGCCAGAGGTCACGCAATCTGCGACTTCCCCAATTGCTCCTATAGATAACGTCACCATTGTAGAATCTAAGATTGGTATTTTGAGATATTTTTTAGATTTCTACATTCTAGCAATCAACTCCATGATTTTTGCTTCTGGTAATCAACTACGAACCTGTGACTCATGACTCAACCAGTCCTGTGGTCTCCTGAGGACCTCAGCACATGAGGACCATTTTCCACAGCCCATGACTGCACTCCCAGCCAATCAGCAACACCTTGTCTACCAAATTAGCTATAAAAACCCAACCTCTGAATTCTTAGAAAGGCTGATTTGAGTAATAAACTCCAGCTCTTCCATGTGGCTGGCCTAGCATTAATTAAGCTCCTTCTTCACTTCAGTACCATGGTCTCAGTGAATTGGTTTTGTCTGTGCAGTGGGCAGGACGAACGCATTGAGCAATGAGAACGACTCATACAGGGATTACTCTGTGCCTTGGTACTAAGTCAGTTAATTATTGTTGGAGCTCAGAAGGTAATACCTCAGAAATGGTGCTTTCCCATGTTGAAAGGCCTGAGATGCTGCTTCAGAATCAAGGTCCTTCTAACATTGCCTTATTCACCCGCGACCCTAGCAAGCACATGGAGGGATGGAGAGACTCCTGGAATGTCCTTATCTGGTAAAGAAAGCCTCCTTCCAAAAGAAAGACAATTGCCTATTTCTCCTTCCTGAAATCTCATTGTCTATCTGGGAAAAGAAGACTGAGGAACGCAAAAGTACCTGGTTTCCATGTCCCTGGCTCATTGAAATTACAAAAACAGAATCATTTACAAGTTAATTTCTGTCCATTTATTCTCCATAATAATCATTTGCTGCTGCTCAAAAAAGTGCCCATTCCCCATCTCCTCCTCCCCTTATGCAAAGGGGAATATAAGCTTCTGTACCCATTGGATTATTGGATAACCATTCTGTTGTGATTCCCCCATGCTATGCACATTAAAATTAAGTTTTGTATGCCTTTTCTCCTACTAATCTGTCTTTTTAAAGTTGATGTTCAATGAACCTTTATAGGGCAAAGGGGAAGTTTCCCCTTGGCCCTTACATTATCTAAACAAAACTAGGAGGAATTATAGTAATAAGTATTATTTAGATTCTAGTTTTCAGATGAGGATCCTGAGGCAGGGAGGTTAAGTAACATGCCCAAGATCACATGGCTAACACAACTGAGCCAGGATGCACAGGGCCCAGCCTCAAACTCCAGGCTCCTAACTCCTACACAGCACCACCCTGAAGCCTACCGGTAGTTTCAAGATATTTCTGGATCCCATGTTAAGAAATGTTGGTCTAGCTTATGTGACCTACGGTGCTATCCCTATAATTTATGGCCTTTTGTAAGAATTACAGGAAATCATGTAGGTGAAAATACTTTGTAAATTATAAAATATAAAAAATTACTGTTGTGGATCGTCAGTATTTCCTTTGTACCTGGCCCTCATGGGACTCCTTTACATCAAGTACTCCTAAGGGAAGGTGCAGGGTTCCTCCATATCCTTGGTCATGAATCATAATCTCGGACTAGTTAAGGCTTATCAGTCTGACATGGTTTGGCTCTGTGTCCTCACCCAAACCTCATCTGAAATTGTAATCCCCATGTGTCGAGAAAGGGAGGTGATTGAATTATGGGGGCAGTTTCCCCCATGCTGTTCTTGTGGCAGTGAATTCTCACGAGACCAGATGACTTTATAAGGCAGTTTCCTCTGCTCACTCACCACTCTCTCTCTCTCACCTGCCAGCATGTAAGAGGTGGCTCTTCCCCTTTTCCAATGATTGTAAGTTTCCTGAGGCCTCCTCAGCCGTGCAGAACTGTGAGTAATTAAACCTCTTTTATTTATAAATTAGCCAGTCTTGGGCAGTTATCTATAACAGTGTGAGAATGGACTAATACACAGTCCATCCTGATTCCAACCCTCTCATCTTCTATCCTTGCTCCTTTTTCTTCCATATCCATTCCTAGCTCTCCACCAAACCTTTCACACAGCTCTACCTCACATGTTGGCTCCTCTTGACAACAGCTCTGGCTCTCACACCCGACAACACTGCTCCAGCCCCCACAGATCTACATACCCAGGTCCATGTACCCTCAGAACATTCACAGTGGGGCTCCCTTTGAGGCACCGGTAGCCCTACAGGGGACACCCAGATACCCACCACAGCTTAGCATGGTAATTCGCATGAAGTCATTTGGTATTGGTTGGATACGACTGTGACCAAAAATGAGAGCCCTTAATAATTAAAGCAAGATGTTCTGCTGGAATATGAATGCCTAGCTCATAATTTCTAATCACTAATAAAAATCCTGACAAATATCTCATATTGAATAGAGCACTGTGTTGTTATGATTTGGAAATGTCAATCTCCATTGAATGAATTTTACATCAGGAAGATCCCTGGAGTCTTATTCTTTATAGCAGGATGAGCGTAACGAAGCCGGCCAGACTACGTCAGGAACAAGACATCCTAATGCGTCGTGGAGAGTGGATGGCCTCGCTGTAGCCTCTGCTTCCCCATCAGCATTGCTCTCTAGAGGGGCCGCATTGGTAGCAGCATCCTGCAGAAAAGTCAGCTCATCTTGCTGCACAGGAACCAATCCAGTCCTCTTGCACGTTAACTCAAGCCTGGAATTCCACGTTGAATTTCTCATGGCATTAGCAAAGCACTCAAGCATCTCTCCATGGAATTACAACCCTATTATGTACAATTGAGTGTACATTACTCCTTATTTTCATGTCAATAGCTTGGATAAGGCTATTACTAAAGCACTGGAGTCTATAAGAGTTACATACTTAGGGGCAGAAAAAGCTGAACTGGGAAATTAAGATGCAAAATATGAGTGAGTAAAAGCTACATTTTTGTGATACATTTGTGTCTGAACTGGAGTAATTAGACAAATATGAAATGAGACAAATTGTTGTTTTATTTATTTCCATTTTTCCTATCATCTAGTCAGCTTTTAATCTGTATTCACCCACACAAAGTATGTGTTTCAGTGGTCTTATTTCTGGGAAAGGCAGTCAAACTGATGCTGCCTCCTGCAATATCTAGTTTCCTTTCAAGTAAGAAGAGTGATTATTATTTGCCAATTAAAATTAAAAGAACAAGCCTTAGGGGCCAGACTGGGAATAAAGTGGAGTTTTTCCCCAAAATTTCAACACTTTTTAAAAAATAACAATAATAATAACTGCCAGTTACTGAACTGTTTGGGATAATATTTCAGAAAATGAAATATGGAGCAAGACTGGCAGTTGAAGTATAGTCAGTGAGGTTCAAATCCCACTCTGTCATTAATTATATCTCTCTTAGACTCGCTTCTTCATCTGTCAAATGGTGTTTAAAGAATTAAATGAGATGATCTATATGAAGAACTTAACCCACTATATGGCACATAAGCACTTCATGCTTGTTATTTTCAATGATTACTGAATTATTAGTGTACGTAAATCATGATCCTTTTGAACCTCTATTTTCTTACCCACAAAGGGAATAATAATACCTCTGCCACAGTATTATTATGAGGACACTAAATGGCAACGGTGGCAGTTGCTACTGCTAAGTGGATTGAGAAGCCGGGCAGGGTGACTCATACCTGAAATCCCAGCACTTTGGGATGCTGAAGCAGGAGGATTGCTTGAGCCCAGGAGTTCAAGACCAGCCAGGGAAACATGGTGAGACCCCCATCTCTACAAAAAAAAAATAAAAATTAGAGAGGTGTGGTGGTGCGTTCCTATAGTCCCAGCTACTTGGGAGGCTGAGGCACGAGAATCACTTGAGCCCAGGAGGCAGAGGCTGCAGTGAGTTGAGGTCACACCTCTGCACTCCAGCCTGGGTGACAGAGCAAGACCCTGTCAAAAAAGAAAGAAAGAGACCATCCTGGCCAACATGGTGAAACCCTGTCTCTACTAAAAATACAAAACTTAGCTGAGTGTGGTGGCGGGCACCTATAGTCCTGGCTACTCGGGAGGCTGAGGCAGAAGAATCACTTGAACTCGGGAGGGGGAGGTTGCAGTGAGCCGAGATCATGCCATTTCACTCCAGCCTGGCAACAGAGCGAGACTCCGGAAAAAAAAAAAGAAAGAAAGAAAGAAAGAAGAAAGAAAGAAAGAAAGAAGAAAGGAAAGCAGATAAGGGAAGAGAAGGGGAGAGAAGGGGAGGGGAGGTGAAGGAAGGAAAGAAAGAAAGAGAGAGAGAAGAGGCCAGGCGCGGTGGCTCAAGCCTGTAATTCCAGCACTTTAGGAGGCCGAGACGGGCGGATCACGAGGTCAGGAGATCGAGATGATCCTGGCTAACCCGGTGAAACCCCGTCTCTACTAAAAAAATACAAAAAAACTAGCGGGGCGAGGCAGCGGGCGCCTGTAGTCCCAGCTACTCGGGAGGCTGAGGCAGGAGAATGGCTTAAACCCGGGAGGCGGAGCTTGCAGTGAGCTGAGATCGTGCTACTGCACTCCAGCCTGGGTGACAGAGCGAGACTCCGTCTCAAAAAACAAAAAAAAAAAAAAAGAAAGAGAGAGAGAAGATAGAAAGAAAGAAGAAAAAAAGTGGGTGGAGAACTTAAGGCAAGCTTCCAGGAGGATGGAAGACTCTGGCCACTTCTCGAGGAAAGAGACAGATATTGAGGTTCACCAAACAGGAGAGTGCGCATCTTGAAGAGTGCTCTGGATGCCTTCTCCAGCTGTGATGACAGCACCTGAGGGTGGAAGGGAGGCCCTAGAAGGGGATCAGAGAGAACCAGGATGCCAACATCGTGGGACAGAGGGTGCGGCTGCAGCACAGCTTGGCAGGAACAAAGAGATACAGTCAGAGCTTGGCAGGAACAAAGAGATACGCTGGTCCATAGGCGGCAGCCTAGGGAGACCCACTGCCCATGGAGAGGGAGCTGTCAGATGCTCAAGTTTAAGTTGATGGCTGAAGGAAGGCAATTACTGCAAGCAAAGTGAGCCAGTCAGCTATCCTCGAGATTCTGCAAATAAAGTGCAGGGTGAGATGAGGACAATTGCCTCTGCGATTTGTCACAGCTCCCCTGCAAAGTCCTTCTGCTACATCATCCCAGTGCTTCTCATTCAGTGGCATTGGTGACACTTTAGTCCATAACCACCATTGTCCATGGAGTCATTGATCCATAGGTTATCCATAGAGCTATGTCCTCCTTGCTGGATAAATGCGCAAACTGAAGAACCACATTGAGTCACTGCTAAGGGAATGCCTCAGCTAAGGTCACCAACCCAGCCTGGTGTGGTGAGAAGGAGCAGCCGGCAGCGCGGGGTCAAGCATGTAGGCCAGGAGTGCTGTATGAGGTCAGGGGCTGGGGCAGTGGTGTGGATGGTTCTGCTATGGTTTCCAGAATAAAATGAGATTTTGTTCTTTGATTTTCCACAGTCTGAAATCAACTCTTCAGAACTTTTGGGGCTGAGGCCAAAATAAAAGATGAGATAAAGTTACCATAGGCTTCAATTCTGAGTCACAGCTTCACTACCAAACAGGAAAACGGGTGGCTACGAGCATCACTGGAGATATCTCTGAAACTGAAGGCACATTTCCAGCTCTGCTGGTCAGTCGCTGCCTACCAAGGGCTGCACTGGGCTCATTAACACCCTGCTCAGAAATGCCACTTGGCTGCAAAGGAAGAAATTGCAGCCTCAGAAAATACCTTATGAAAGAGAAGGTTTCTGCTTCTCTCCACGTCTCTGCAAACAGAGACGGTCTTGAAAGGCTGCAGGGAGGAGGACGGGGGAAAGAAGGCAACACAGACAGGAAGAGAGACCATGTTGTATTGACACATGTTTCCACCAAAATTACCTGGTAATTTACCCTGGCAGTTAAAGAAAAGCGTCTGTTTACTATTGCCACATCAAAATTTCCCCATGAGATTTGTCTGAATAATTTTGGGAGACGAAAACAAGGATATACAGCAGAGGCCTCCATCAGCCGTCAGTGCTGTGCCGTGTCTCACCCCCTTTTACATCCTGTAATTAAATCAGCGAGCCATTCAGACTGTCTCTGCTTCTAAATTACACGAAATGAGGATCCTTCCAATCGCGCCTCACATTCAATTTGTGCTGTCACTCTCTGACTTGAGGAATGGTGAAGGAAAAGAAGTAAAGTCCATCTGGGAATTTTATTCAACCAGGGAATGCCAACAGATACAAGAGATTGGGAGCTATAAACAAGTGTTTTAAATAGGGTCTCCCCAGTCTCAAGTCTCGCATAGATGAATGCAGGAAGAAAGGATTGAGGATCTGCCCTTTGGAGCACATGTTTTTAAAAAATGGACTCCTACTTCATTTTCCACATGGCAAGTGATTTATCCTCAGTAACAGACTAAGGTCTTTGCATTAATTATTAAAAATCCAGGGCACAAAACTCTAGATAACTGCTTCAATTAGTCGATACAGATGCAACTTGTGACCAGACCAAGAAGATTTGAGACAAAAATCAAGCAAAGAGAGACTCTATAGCACAGCACTTGAAAACAACAGCCCCGTTGGCTACTTCACACGCTAACTCTCCCACCTATTAACGGCATCACCTTAAGCCAGCTTCTAAACTCTGCTCTGTGGTGCAATTCCCTAGCCTGTGAAGCAGCACTGGTGTGGTCACTTATAAACCCTCCTTCCTGAGATCATAAGAATCTCCAGGATATACAGTAAGCACACATGGCAAGGACTCTATAAATGCTCTCTGTTGTTAAGCTCATTTACTTGTGAGGTAAGTAGGAGAGCTGCGTAGGATTGTGAAAGGGCTTTGATTTTTGATGCAGACAGTCCAGAGTTTAAAGTTGTTTCTCCCACTTTCTGATCAGAGGCTCCGGAAAAAATTAAAGCTTCTAGACTTTAGTTTTCTAAATTAGTAAAAAGGTAAAATGCTGAGGATGACATCAACCTCCAACGAGCAGTTTTAGTGGTTAAACAGACTGGTCAAAAGTTGTAGGATGAGTGCCTATTAGTGCCTTTCTCCTTCTCTCCTTCATCAAGGAGTAAGCTGGGAAGAGCTAAAACAGAGATCCATAGATCTCAGAAGACGTGAGTACGTGCAGCAACGGTCTGCTTCTCATTCTTCCTATCAAATGAGAGACCAAGAACAGAGGAGGTCCAGGCCCAGGCATGTTGCCCAGCACTACACAGATGCAATAACTCACCTTATTACAGGAGCCCTACGATACGACCCTTGTGGGATCACACAGAAGGTCTAAGTCATTTTGTTTGTCTTCTTTGGTTGGTCTCCTGCACATTTCTGATGCCACAAATTATTAGGAAGCTCAACGGTAGATTTGCCAGCACTCCCCAGTCACACATTGATGTGCCATGAAACTGCATGGAGAAGAGACGTTCCTGAACTGTGATACAAAAGAGCACAGGGTTGATTTGCAAGATCTTTCTACCAGCCGATGCTTTCTTTGAGTCATATTTCTGTGGATTTGAACAAAGAGCTATGCACTGCCCTTGAACCCTTGATGGTGATCATCGTCTGTGTCTTATGTATGTCTCTATGTCCAGGAAGAAACCCAGGGCCTGGCACATCACGGGTTTGCAATAGCTGCATGTCTGGCTCATTTTCCCTGAGCCTCCTTGCTTCTATATATATTTTTGCTGATTTTGTACATGTGTTGGAAAAACCCTAGAGCAGCAACAGAAAAGCACTGTTCAGCGTCTCACTGATGCTCTGACCACATGATCATGATCCTACACTGGGCCATGTGACTGAACTGGTTCCTTTATCTCAGCAAGTCTAATGGCAGTTGTTTGTTAAGTGCCTCCTCCTCTGTCTAATGCACTTTTCATGGGTTGCTGCATTTAACTGTCACAACCTTCTGAAGGAAGCAGTGATATAATCATCCCCATTTTACACATAAGCAAACTGTGGCTTGGGACGGTGCCTTGGCCCAAACTCACACAGTTAGCAAGGACCTGAGGCGCCTGAATGAAGGAGCTGCCTTGTTTCCACTTCGTTACTCAGGTTCCGTCATCTTATTTAGTCTTCACGACGGCCCTGTTGAGTCATTGTTATTATCCTAGTCACAGACAGGGCAGTGAGGGAGCCTTATACACAATAGACTGGAATTGGTACCCAGATCTTTTCACTTGAAAGCTTAGAATCTTTCTTTCTTTTTTTTTTTTTTTTTTTTTTTTTGAGGCGGAGTCTTGCTCTGTCGCCCGGACTGGAGTGCAGTGGCCGGATCTCAGCTCACTGCAAGCTCCGCCTCCCGGGTTTCCGCCATTCTCCTGCCTCAGCCTCCCGAGTAGCTGGGACTACAGGCGCCCGCCACCTCGCCCGGCTAGTTTTTTTTTTTTGTATTTTTAGTAGAGACGGGGTTTCACCGTATTAGCCAGGATGGTCTCGATCTCCTGACCTCGTGATCCACCCGTCTCGGCCTCCCAAAGTGCTGGGATTACAGGCTTGAGCCAATCTTTCATGCGCCCCTCATGGGCTGCTGTGATGAACTCCTGGCCCAGGACACACGTGTGTCATGGCCCAAGAGGAACTCACCACAGCCACCTCCACAAAGTAGAATCAGAGATGTTCAGTGCTGGAGGGAGCATAGATGATCATACATTCAATCCCTTTGCATTAAAGATAAGGAAACAAATTATCTAAAATGCCCAGTCTCCTGAAACCCACTTCCCATAAGGAGAAGAAAATAGAACTATATGAAGAAAGGCCAAAGATGGAACTTGTTGGTCTAAAATAGGAGTCAGAAAAGCCCAAAGCCTATCTTTGCTATCGCCCAAGTTAAAAATGGATTTTACATTTGTAAAGAATTTAAAAACAAACAAAAAGAAAGACGAAGAAGAAGAATCTTTGACAGAGACCTGAGGTGGTCCACAAAGTCGAAAATATTCACTATCTGGCCTTTCACGGAGAAAGGATGTTGAGTCCCGATCTAAACTATGGCTACATGTTAGAATGTCCTGGGGGAAGTTTTACAAGCCCATTCCCTTTTTAAAAAATTAATAAATAAATGAAAACAAAAGCAAAACAAACAAAATATATGCATATGCCCAAGTCCAGCTGGAACCAAGTAAATTAGCATCGCTAGAGAAGGCAGCCCAGGTGGTGATGCCGCTAAAAGCTCCCGGGTGACCATAATGCACATCCAGGATGGAGAACAGTGGTCTAAGAAGAAAGACAAATGCCTCTTTAGGAAAGAGCTGCTGTTTTATTTAGGAAGAAGACCTCAGTGGGCCTATGTGGCAGTGAATGTCAAGGTCCACTGGGTCAAAATGAGAAACGTTTAGGAAAAAAAAAAGAACTCTTCTGATCATAAATAACAAACTGTTGTCTGCTCTCGGTGGAGATAGTAGACAAAGGAGAAAACACAGAGTGAGAGAAGAGAGGTTTTGAGAGAGAAAGTCAGCCAGGATGTGATGGGGTCAGGCAGGCTCCAGAGAGAGCAGCTCAGGCAGGATGGCCTGGGGTGGATGGGACTGGATTTCCAGTGGTCGTTCGTCAGTTGTTGACTGTTCTCTGATGGGGCCACTCTTTGGCTCCAGAATGTCAGCAAAGTCTCTTTCTCCAAAGCCTGCGTTGGTGGAGTTTAATGAATGGGGGGAGCGAGGAGTAAAATGCTAGCTGTGGGCAGGGAACCAATGAGGTGGGTGGGCAAGAATCCAGGAGCCTGAGTACCAGCAACGAGAATAAGGGCATTCTTGGAGAGAAGGGGATGCTCCCCATAGGACGTGGCTTCAGGCTTCAGTCACCGCATGTAGATCTTAATAAAAGGAAATCTCCAGAAGACTGGGGAACATGGGAGTGGCAGACTCTGGGTTCATACACATGAACCAAACAACTTACCTTTTTCCTGCAGCTCCCTATTCCGCGTTCCCGACATGTGTTCCAGCTTCGAGCCTCCCTGTCTTTGCTCATACCATTCCTCTGCCTGGGATAGCACCCTTCTCTCAAATAACTAAAAAGACCACTTTTCTTTAAAACCAGCTCAGATTTCATCTTATGTGCAAGGGCCTTTCTAAGCCATCTCTATATTTTCTCAGAAACAAAGGATATATCACTGTTTTTAAGATGTATTACGTGTATACTTTTATTGGTCTTAACTGACCTGTCAACGACACAGGGACCTTCTCTTATGCCTGGTTTCAAAAAGAGATGCTGAGACAACAAAGGAAGACGCTTGACCCTCAGCTTCCTCACCTGCCCCCTCCTGCAGGCAGGACTCTGCCTGATGGAATCCCACGTTAGTAAGCCTTCGTCACAACCAACACACGATGTTTGTGATTAAATAACCGAGAGAGGCAGAAGGAGAGAATGAAAGTTTATCCCAATGAGAACAGCAAGTGCAGAAGGAACAGAAGGTGTCCAGCCTCATCTGTTTGGGGGAGCTGGGTATGCATGCAGGGTGCAAGCATATTTGTTAGTCCCCTGCCACTGAGATGGAAGCCAACAGTTTCTCATTCTCAGAGATTGGCTCCAAATTTCCTATGTAAGATGGCCTTGGAAGAGGCAAACTGGTTGGAAGAGGGGATTTGACATTGTCCCAGGGGTCTCTGCAGAAGAAGAGAAAATGTCTACAATTCATATCAGAGAAAAATAGAAACAGGTTAAGATTGCTGTGGCTCTCTGAGCCTTTCAAGCAAGGTGATGAGCAGCTGATTTCATGTAGAGGTGAAGGCTAAAGATTGACCTAAACAAGTACATGCAAACGTGTTATCAAAACAGGATGCAGGAGAGATTCTCTTAATCAGAGGGGCAGAACCCATGGGGTCCAAAAATCTCATCGTGGGGCAGGAACTGCAGATCAGAAGATGGACAGGAATCCGATGGCAGCACTCTGGGTTGGATTTTTTTTTTTTTTTTGAGACGGAGGCTCGCTCAGTGGCCCAGGCTGGAGTGCAGTGGCCAGATCTCAGCTCACTGCAAGCTCCGCCTCCCGGGTTCACGCCATTCTCCTGCCTCAGCCTCCCGAGTAGCTGGGACTACAGGCGCCCGCCACCTTGCCCGGCTAGTTTTTTTGTATTTTTTTAGTAGAGACGGGGTTTCACCGTATTAGCCAGGATGGTCTCGATCTGCTGACCTCGTGATCCGCCAGTCTCGGCCTCCCAAAGTGCTGGAATTACAGGCTTGAGCCACCGCGCCCGGCCTCTGGGTTGGATTTTTATGGACTTCTTACATGTGTTTTTGTGGACAGCATATGCCCTTTTAAAGACACTAAATACAAAGAAAGAAGAGCCACAAATACCCGACCTGGGATGGGGCCTTTCTGCACTTTAGCACCAAAAATTTTAAAAATGAGAAACTTGGGGAGAGCAGCTGATGTTTATCAAGGTCTTACACTGCCAGTCCCTCCAGAAGTGCTTTACCCGTAATGTCCTTTAATTCTCACCACAACCAAGTGCTGGGAGTCTCAGATGATTGACAAGATGTGAAAAGAAAGCTCAACAGAGACCTGGCCTTGGTAGAGTACAACGTTGAAGGCCAGAGCAGAAAGAGTGGTGAGGGTGCAGGTCAGAAACAGAGGCTGGGTCACAGCTGGCCAGGTGTGGTGGGAAAGGCATAGCTTCCTTAGCCTGGAAGAGCACATTCACCCACAGAGTATCCTGAGGTTATCGAAATTCCACAAGAGGCCCCACATCCTCTCTCCAAAGACCAGCCTCCACTGCCCTTATGATTCTGCACCTACATGTCCTATAGGTCCAGAATTCTGAATTAAATGTTTTGCAGCTTCATGAGAAGAGCATTGGAAAGAATGTGTTTCCTCCTCCCTCTCGCCAGCTTCATCCTGATTGTATTGCCATTCTTCCAAGACACTTCTCACATTGTTGCGAGGTTTTATCAGCTGAGTGACTTTCAAACTGTTAGACATGTCATACTAAGGGAAAAAACCACGCCCATAATCCATTTTCCTGTCTGTTCTCACTTCCCAGGAAAAGCAAAATGAGGAGGGGAGGAAGGAGATTGATTAGGCTCACACAGTGTCACCACGGGAAAGAATCCGAGTGTGTGGCACACGCAGGCACATCGAGCATTGCCAATCACGTTGCCATGCTCGGCCCTGCATTACAACACTAATTAGAATCTTCAGTAAATATTAGCACTTGACTAGCTTTAGCTTACCGATGCCAAGACTAGTTTCCTAGCAAGGAGTCTTTAGACTTGTGTAAAAATAGAACTCTAAGGAGGTGAATTCTGTAAAAACAGGAGTGTATAGGTGGGGATGGGCACACAAATTACCCAATTGCCTATTAGCCAGTTTCTCATAGTCTCTTCGTTCTCAATCCGATTCTTAGACTTTAATTTTTCTCCTACCAGCAACCAATTTTGTTCATCCCGTATGAGATGAATTTAGCAATGCAAAACATTTACAATCGCACACCTATGTGTGTGTAAGATGTTAACAGAGAATGTAGAATTGAACCAACCAGCCATTGCTTTCTCCCCACCAAGGCTACTCTGATTTTTCTTGTCCTCTGTCATACAACCCTACCACCAGTGTGCATGTGTGTACATGCACATGGACACACACCCACACATAAACACACAACCACCAATCACAGTGAGCTTATTTTGTGTTTAGGTTTGGCTTGGACCTCATTCGCTTTTCTAAGGCTGTAGTTTATATGCTGCTCATCTGCAGGCACAGGTCCTTACTGTTAAACTTCTGTTTTGCCCTTCCTAAATTCCTCAGGGAATGTTGGTCAAGCCTGGATCAAGGGTACATGTAGAAGATATGTCAACTGTTTCTGCCAGATAAAGAAATGGGAATGTTTTGTAAATGCCAAAGCTAAAGCATGGTCCCAAACAATGAACACCAGCAACACGAATCAGAGTAATGATTAAATTGTATTTTATTCTCAAAAAAGGCATGATAATGAGCTTTGAATACTACAAACCAATAGGATGTATCCGAACAAATGCTAAATAGAAAGCTAATTGAGGATGTACAAAAATCATGCAAAATAACACACATCAAATTATTAACTGATTGAGCAAATCATCTTCATGAAACTTAAAAATAGCCACATGGAGTGGTCAGGAGATGGAATGTAGCTTAGACTCTCGAAGGCAAGGTTTTCCGATCACCCTCCATTTGCCCTCCGTCACTCTACAAAGGTAGAGGTAGGCTATGCTGATCGTGCTGAGTAATGGGTAGGCAAAGGGGATGTATATTTCACTTAGAGGATGGTGACCATGACCATCTAGTTAGATCCTTTCTCTCCTCCACAAATAGGGATGAAGCATCTATAGTCCCTAAGACAGTGCAGTAGCTGTGGAAACAGCTACCTGGTAGAATAAGACGCCACCCAAGCTGTGCCTCCGCAGATAGGTGCTGTCTCACAGGCAGCAGAGAATGGCCCCTGCTGAAGGAAGCTGAGGATGGTATCCCCAAAGAGAAAGCATGTTCACCAAGCTAGGGGAATCATTTGTTAAAACTCTGAAACATGCCTTTTATGAAAATCATAAACTTTTGGGGGAACAGAGATAATTTTTTTAAAGCTACAAAGGAGCCAGAAGGAGGGAAGTGGAGATGAGAAATGAGAAACAGATTACAGCAAGGAGCACAGTGTGTGTGCACGTGCCTGTGCAGAGGTGTGGAGGTGTTGTGTAAACTACCTAAGAAGTCTGGGCTTCATTCTGGGTGCAATAGTGTATAAGAGATTAGGGGCCACGGCCTCTTTTGAGAAACTAGTAAAACACTGATCTTTCTCCCAGGGGAAAAAATAGCAAACAGACATCCTTGCAAAAATTCATAGACAAAGTCACACTTTTCACAGTGTCTCTGAAGTCCATGTATGGACCACATATTTATGAAAATATGCAGTACAGAGCATTAAGCAAAAAAGATTGCTACCAGGAAATGGACACATCTTAAGATTAACATTATTTATTCATAACTGTGTGTTCAAAATTTCATTATTTATATACATTTACTAGAAAGTACTATATTATTTGTTATTGTTACTACGCACTTAAAGTGAGATCTAACGAATGATTCTGCTCCTAATCACCTGAATTCAAGTTTAAAAAACCTGATTCTCACCAAACCTTCTCTGTGACATGATTAAAATTGCACAAAAATCAAGCACCCTGAAAAGTGTAAATTTTATATGAATATAAAGAAATTAAAATACTTGTTATGTGAGGATGGTAAGATTATGGGAGATTAAAACATTTCCTTCATGGTGCTATGAACTTATTAATTACTTATATATTTTAAGAATTCCTCAGGGTGGCTCTGCTTTTCTTGATTAAAAATGTGGAATTAAAAACAGAACACATCTCTCCATGTCTTGCTCATCATTGTCCTCTCATCTATGGAATGTGACTAGAAAAAAAAATTAGAGCATCTTAAAAATCAAAGTGACATTTGAGGTCATCTTATCCAAATGCACAGCCCACAATAGACTCATCTTAGAAACATGCTGATAGGTCACCCAGTTCAAAAGCAAACTCTTCCTTGCTGAATGGAGACGGTGTTGAGCTGGAACTTTTGACCCTCAACTGTTACATAAATTTGGCTTTATTCTTCCCATTGGAGTCACAGAGAACATGGGCATTTTCTGTATTGTTTTTAGATAGTAATTTATCAGTTGTTTACAAAGAGCTATTAAAATCACCTCTACCTAGTCATCTAAGGGCATCCTATGCAATATATACGCCAAAGTTAAATCAGAGGACTAGCCACCCCATTGCTCATTCTTGACAGGCCCTCAGTTTCCACCATATTGATTTTACTATACTAATTATCCAAAATGGGTGTATGGAGGCAGGTATATTCCCTAGGCAAATGCGGCCATCTTATTTACAGCATGAAATTTCAAGAGAACCTCTGAGTACATTTGACAAACAGCAGTGTGTGCTGATGTAAATCTAAAGGACCAGTGGTTCTTTCAGTCCATGAGCAATTTTATTGGCATATTCTGAAATAGCTGGTCTTCTCTCCTTCTACTAGGCCAATTGCAAAAGCTAAACGTCAGCATTTAAGGGGCAGATTCAACGTGAGCCATTCATAACATCACAGGCTATGATGGGGCAGTACATCTACAGGGGCATAGCAAGGACATCATTGTCTCAGCCACTTCCTAGGACACATGGAATACATGTGGGCCACATGGAATATAAGTGGCTGATAAAAACTGAAAACTGCAGTGAAGGTGGTTCACATTGTTTCCCAGTAACTGTCACCTCTATCCTTCTCAGAGGGCTCCCCATGCTGACTGAGGTCCAGGAACAGGGATGTGCTTGGGCGATCAGCCTCTTCTCCTCTCACTTCGTGGCCAAGTACATCACCCTGGTGCTTCCAAGCATAGCTCTGTCTGCTTTCTATGTTTTTTGTCTTCTAGATGCTTCTGGGAGGGATCCAACTTCACATCCAATGCCTCCTGAGACTGCAGTAGCCTGTCAGGGAGAGAATGCAGGTGGGTCTGGAGGCTACAATGGCTAATGACAGGCTTGGTTCCTGGATCCCAGGGCTGGGGCAACTGGAGCCAGAGGCATCCAATGTGAGCCAGAACCTTCTTGTAGGCGGACCTTTGAGATTTTGAGAGAGACCAGAAAAAGCGAATGTGTCCTCAGGTAAAAGGGTAAGACAGAGTTGAGGGAGGGAGTAAAGTACAAAACCCAAAGCGGAGGACATCTGGAAACAAAATTCAAGATGAAAACCAAAGTTAAGAAAGAGGCAGAAAGAGTCAATAATGTTGCTGGGAGGAGGGCTGAGATATCTAAACATTGTCCTTATTGGGTACAGACCACATGGTCCTGGGACAACGACCTGGACTGTGAAAGGGATCTAGGTGGCCAGGACATGTCCTTCACATGTGGCTATGTGAGACAAGCACCCCAGCTTTGCAACTTATCAGAACAGGGTTACAATCACATCAACACCCTATGTTGGCAGTGTGTTTTGGGCAAATCACTTCACTGCGCTTCATATGAAGATGGTACTAGCTCTGTGACAGTTTTATCAAGGTTGGTGTTAACATACACACAGTGCCTCATACAGCATCTGGCATGTTGTATGTAGCAACATACAGTAGCTGATGACTGCATGTTTTCAGCATGTCAGCGTCATTGGTGTTGTCTTAAGGCTCCCTGTGTCCAAACTCAGCCCGTTCTCCAAGTATGCCTTAGCCTAGTTTCTTCCCTAAAGCAGTCAGGATTTTCAGCTGCATCAACCCAGTATTCAGAATTTTCTGGGAATCTCCTAATTACAAATACTCTACCTCATTGTCCCATAAATAAACTTATCTGTGCAGGTTTTTCTGATTGCTTGTTCAGAAAACAATTTCTTCCTATTCAAGGAACTTTAAGGACTACCATTTTTTTTTATTTTGTGTGCTAGAAGTCTACAGAGTCTCTCTGGGTGCTGCCGGTGTAGACAGTGCAATCCCACTGGGGTTATGTGTCTGAATTGATGCAGATGGAGCTTTTATCTAGACTCAAGAGGCAGACAGAAGTGGTAGGAGTTTGGGTTTAACTGAGAACTGGGAGTACAGAGAGGTAGTTGAGGGGGACTCTTGGTGGTTAGAGGGAAAGCCAGAGAAAGACAGATCTTTGCTAGAAACATTATGAGTCTGGAAACAAGAAATACAGTTAGGGGCCAGCCAACAGAGACTGGCACTGGGTCAGGGGAGAGGTCATTCTTTTGCCTTAGCCCAGGTCCCAACACCTCTCTGGCACCCCTTCCACCAGGCTGGTGGCCTCGGGAGCACTTGATTCATCTGCGCAGACATGGGACTAGACATGGAACTTCTTTCCATGGGTACTTGATGCCAAGGCAGCAATAAGCCTCTTGCAGGGAGCTCCGTGGACGGCAGGCATAGGCAGCGATGTGGGCCAGGAGACATGACAAATGTTCTTCAGAGCAACCCAAGGGGGTTGCTTAGCAATGTACAGGCAATGCTGGGGAGTCATGACTGTGGCCACAGACCATGGAGCTGAAGATGCCAGGAATGATGAGGAGGAGGAGGAGGAGGGGGAGGATTGGTGAAGAAGAAGACAGGATGCTTCAGTGTAGCAGAAGGAGTGCTCCTTTCTAGCCCTCAGTCATAGGTTCTGGAAAATTTAAGGAGAAATTGTTCTCACACTAAATTTGAGCCAGTACTCACAGTTTTTCATTTCCAGAAGGAGGCTTAAATTGATTCAGTTAATGACACATAAGCAGGATGGTCTATTCAAGTCCCCATAGAACTGTGCATCTCTCCCTTTACAAAGCAAGGAAACTGAGGCAAGAGGAGCTGAGGCATGTGCTGCAAGCTAAAATCCCCATCCAGCATTCTGCAGTGGACCTCCCATCCCCAGGGAGGGCTTGAGCCTGCACATTTAATCAATAGCTTGATAGATTTTCTTTCTCTGCTTTCAAAAGATATTATGTCTAGTCTGTGAAAAAGCACAGGACATTTGCATTTAAATACAGCATGTTTTTTAACAACAATAAGAACCCTGCTCTCTTCAAACTAAGATAGCAGGCTATATACCCCTTTCTGAATCAAAGGGGCCACTGGATACTCATTGAAGACCTAGAGGAAAGCATCCCTCCCTCTCTAGCCCTGGATTCAATAGTGAGAGCCTGCTCTAGGATAGAACAAGTGGCCCCTGTGGAGAGCCAGTAGCCCACAGCAAGAAAATTATCAAAAATTTAACTAATTTTGAGTTAAGTGTTTGAAAGACAATTCAGGATAAATCAATAAAGTGATCAAGTAGCCTAGATTTTAAAATAAAATAAACATAAAGCCTAACATCAATTTTCTCTGCATAAAGATTATCTGTTTCCTTCTCTCTTCTCTCAATAGGAGGTGGGTGTCTTGCTGCTCAGCCTAACCTCTCCTTCCAGCCTTCTGGTCTTCCAGACCTACCTGATATGGTCTGGCTCTGTGTCCCCACCCAAATCTCATCCTGAATTGTAATCCGAATTGTAATCCCCACATGGTAGGGAAGGGACCTCGTGGGAGGTGATTAGATCATGGGGGCAGTCCCCTCATGCTGTTCTCATGATAGTGAGTGAGTTCTCATGAGATCTAATGGTTTTATAAGGAGCTTTTCCCCCCTTCACTCAGCACTTCTCCTTCTTGCTGCCATGTGAAGAAAGAAGTGTTTGCTTTTCCTTCCACCATGATTGTAAGTTTCCTGAGACCTCCCCAGCCCTGTGGAAATGTGAGTCAATTAAACCTCTTTCCTTAATAAACTACCCAGTCTCTGGTATTTCTACATAGCAGCGTGAAAACAGACAAATACACAGTCCCTATCCACTGCTCCTCAAGACCGGGCGTCAACTCTGCTCTTTCTGTTGCTCTTCAGGCTTTTTCCCTCTCAGCTCCTTTCCTCTCACTTTGCAAACTATATGCAAATTTTCCCAATCCACTGGTTAATTTAAAACATAAAGAATGAAGATCAACCACCTTTTATTTTGCCTTGGTCTTCTTCCCCCTCCTTCTTTCCGATTCTAGGAAAGCAGTCAGAAAATAGAAAACCCACCTTCAGTCCCCTAACTCCAAGCACTCTCTACCACCCTCCACTTCCCTCTTCAGATTTCATTATTCCACTTCTGAAAGTGCTACACTTTCCTCCCTGCTACGTTCACTATTTCATTACAGCTTAATCATCTCAAAGCCTTGGGTTAAACTGACTCTAACACAGAAAGAAAAGGTTAATAAGCACAGACATGATAATTGCTCTTATATCTATCCACATGTGCAAGAAGTCATGCTGGAGCAACCAAAACTGACAGTGAGAGGTGTTCTGCTGAGGCTGCCAGAACACACCTAAGGGGAAGGCCAGTGTCAAGGAAACCTATTAGAATGATTGTATTAGTGGTAAATAGAATGCAAATGACAAGGTCTTAAAAAAAAAAAAAAAGATGAAGTCAAGCACTCTGTGATGAACACAAGCCACTTTTAAAGGAAGGATGAAAGATCTTCAAGTGAAAAATAATAATAACAATAATGTATCTTCAGGAATCAGTAAATGTAAGGGCAAGGTATGGGGTATCTTACTAACCATCAGGTTGGCCAAGATTCAAAAAGGAAAGAAAAACATTGTTAGAGTCTAGAATTTGATGGGTGCCAAGATACAATCTAAGGCTATCAACACAGGCAAGAATCTGATGAATTTCATCAATATAACCAAGCAAGGAATAATATATTTCCTAAACCACCTGATCATTTGCCCCAAAATATGGAAGTATCATTGTCATTATCAGTTTGCCTAAAACATTATATTGATTAATAGAATAAATGGGGATTCCTCAGTCCACAAGATGTCCTATATTTCTGAGCAATATTTTCACGTATTCCAAACCTAATTAACTTCAAATCCATTGTCTGGTCTCTTGTGTTCTAAATTAATGAGATTTTCACGCAGTCTCTCGGAGTAACAGCTTCATGTCCCTCTGTCATTTCCTCAGATGCTCAGAGCCAAAAGGACTTCTAACTAGAAAAATTAAATACACAACACTCTTTACGTTTGATCAAATGTTACATCCACACATCTAAATTTCAAAGCTAAGAGCAAAGTATGGCGTCGACATATGTGTCCTTTTTCAGTTAAGACATTTTGAATACACCTGCCTTTATCTGCACCGTGCCTCACCTGCCATTCTTAGACTGTGATTGGCTCTCCCTGAGCTCTCAGGTCCTCTGCCCAGCCTGTAAACCACCACTCATTAGCTAGAGCGCTTAAGGCGCAACGGGAAATTGTATTTATTCCTCTGTGTCTCTTGTTACAGTATTTCTTTGGAAGCAAAGAACAACCTCCTCAGCATGGTTTACAAAGGTTTCCAGAATCTGACCCTGCCTTGCGTCTCTCGTCTACCTCTGCAGCAGGGCTGTACCCTTGGCCCAGGTGGGAACCACCCAGTGATTTGAAACTCCCTACATTGTTCGGCCTGTCTTCCTGCTTCTGCCTTCACCCTGGGCTCCTTCAGAGGCAGTTTACCCCACTTCTGTGAAGTCTTCCCATTCCTCCCTAGACAGTTACAGCTCCATTGCCTGTTTTGAAAAGTAGCACAAATTCCTCTTTTAGATCGATTTCTGAGGATTTATTTGCCTTTCTGCCTTCTCCAGTTGAGTGTAAGTTCCTGGGGTCATAGACTCTGTTTTATTTATTTTACTCACTTATTCCCAGGTGTTGTCACAATAAGTGTTCGGAAAATATCTGTTAAAGAAAGGAAATGGATGAAATGAAATGAACAAATGAATGAGTTTCTGTATCCCAAGACTGGAGCCAGCTCACTCATTAGACAAAGCCAGTGAGGCTGCCAGTATCGTGGTCAAGCCCCAGCAAGTCTTTTGGTCCCTGCTGTCTTGTGTGGGCTGCCTTGCGTGTGCATTTAAAGGGAGTTGCACCAAGTCTCCTTGTTGGGGCAGAGGATGGGAAGGACGCAGATCACACCTATTTTCCACAGGTTACAGACCACTCGCTCCCTAAGCCTCGTGTTCCACGGCTAGTATTTTTGGCCTAACAGGCTCTCCCGGATTTCATGAACACCTCCTTACAGAGAGGGGGCAAGAGGCATGCAGACAGGAGCTGGTGCTGGGCTGGCTCAGCCACCCTGGGTCACATTTCCTGTCCCAGACCCAGAGGGACACCCTTTGCCTCTCCCTCCTCCCCAGATAGCCAGGCTGTGATAGATAAGGACCTCACTCTCTTGCCACTGGCAGATTCCCAGTTCCCTTCAAGGGTCCAGAGGCAGAGGACGTGCAGGGACTGGACGCACCAGGACATTCAATGAAGAGAAATCAGCCCAATGGGGCCGTCTTCCAAAGGCAAATGACCTGAAGCCTCAGTGGCTAGCAGGTAACTGGCTCCTCTCCCAGTAAGCCCCGGGGTAAGAAATGTCTCTTCTGAACTCAGAATCTCAATATCTTTTTAAATAATTACTTGTCCCTGTGTGGGCAAGTTTGGAAACAAGCAAAAATTTTATAACATGGACTCTTTTGAACTTTCTGATCTCAAATCTGTAATTCCAAACATTCTCAGAGCAGGTATCTAATCATTAAACAGATCATGCATTTCCTGAGGTCAGGTCCGTATGCACTACCTGGGGCCTCCCTGTAACACTGTTTACAAGTATGACTGGGAGGAAACGTGTATTTTTGCCGGGCCAGACGTATTCCCTCACTCATCTCATTTGAACTTTTCTGGAATACAGATGTTATCCTCCCAACTTTACGGATGAGAAAATGGAGTCTCAGGGAAATAAAATGACTCACCCAGAGTACCCAGCCAGGGTCCCTGGAACCTCGCTCTGCAGGTCCCAAAGCCTCTGTTTTGTCCACAGGACTTCATTGTTGCTGCCTGGTGAGCGTAGCTCAGACTATTCTGAATGGGCTTCAGGGTCTTGGTATCAAGAAGTCCCTGTGGGTAAGAATCTTACTTGGAAATAAGGGACCCAAATTTTCTGAACCCCAAATCACAGCATAGTCTGCCTGCTATCAGGTGAAATATGAGAAGCAAGGATTGACCCCTTTACCTCCATGCCTCCAACCCTCACCCCCATCCCAACCTTGTCACCAAGATGAGGCCACCTTTCACCATTTCTGGTGTGAAACTTCTATCTGGTAAAGGGTAATCCAAGTGAGTCGCAATATTTGATTAGCTGTGAAAAGTGCTCTTAATATCAATGACAGAACTCTTCTACAAGGTTAGGGTGAACAGGAAGGGGAGGACAGAGAAAAGACCAGGCCTAGCAGGATGCAGGGGGAGCAGAGACTCAGCTTCAGAGCCACGGTCTCCAGTTCTCACTTCCCCACTTATTATACGCAGCAGCTGACTTCCACTGTTGGGCACTCCTGTGTCCAGTTTCCACATCCATAAAACAACAGCCCTCCTAGCATTATCACTGTGGGGTTCAATGAGAAAGTGTGCATGAACGTAAGAAGCACATAAATGGAGTTCTTACCTTGGTCCAAAAGAAATGCTCCCATCCAGGGTTTGTCTGGAATGTGACAACTGGCGTTCTCATGAGATCCAGAGCAAAAGGGCCAGCCTCGCCCTGCACAAGCTTGGTCCAAGAACCCCACCCCTGGGCCATTTCAGTAGTCAAAGAAGCCACAGTGAACACAGATACAGAAATTTAATTCTTGTCAAAGTTTTTCTAATGATGTCATTCACAAATGACAGCCAAAAAACTATCATCTAGAAAGGAGCCAGAACATATGAGGGTTAAAAGCAGAGACTTGGGAGGCTAGCGTAAGGAGCTGTAGTGATCTATGTGTACAACGGACCATGACACAAAAGCTTAATGAGCAGCTTCAAAGTGCTACTCAGAACATCTCTGTTACTCGGGAAGTCTTCTGTCATGCACTGTGACAGTCGTTTGTAAACTGTAGGAATGCTATTTTTTTATGTAGTTAGACCATTAGACCAAAAAACGCGTTTGTCAAAGAAGAGAGGGGAGGCGGAGGGAGGAGACAGGGAGGGAGACGTGAGGAGGGAGGAGGCAGTGAAGAGGTACAAAGAGAAAGAGTGAGGAAGGGAGAGAAATAAGAATAAGAGGCAGGAGGAAGAGAAAAAGGAGAAGGAGGAGAAAACTTGCAGCAGAAGCTCGAATAAATCAGATCCAGATGGGGCTGCTGTGCTTGGCTTGGGGAGGAGGGCCAGAGACCTGACTTTCTGCCTGCCTGAAGGCTCTTCTTTGCCAACCGTCTCTTCCATTCCCTCCTTAGGAGCCCTCGGAGAGATTAGAGAGTAGTGCACCCAGAAAACCCCTACCAACAGAGTGCCTCGGAATGACCTCGCATGGCCCTGGAAGGCGTCCAGGACACAGGAGCATTTCCATGTCCGCCTCTCCCCTCTGCAGCCACACCAGGCACCACCAGCACCCACTCACACCATTAGCTCCCATGACTCCACCCACTGGCATCCCCTAAGTCCATTTTCCAGGCTGTCTTCCTAAATCCATCTTCTCGTCTAAAGCTCAAGGGCTACTCCTTTTCTGAGTGTGTCCTCCATCTTTCATGAAAGTTGCCTCCTCTTCCCTCTTAGCATGCATTAGTCATTCCCGATTCCACGGGAGCAATATCACCATGGCACTGTCAGCGCCTCGTAGGTCTGTCTCCCAGCTAGGTTATGAGCTCCTGAAGGAAAGGACTATCTCTTCGCTTCTTTTATCCCCATAACAGGCTTAGCACATAATAAATGATCAGTAAATTTTAAGTGAAGAGTAAAGAAATTATCCTGGAGAATGAAAATTCTGTGGATTTTCTACTGGCACATATAATAAAATTGCTATTTCATTCTATGAGAGTAACACAGCAAGAATTTGAAGGAGTGTTACAGAAAGAGCACAATTCTTGGAAGCAGACAAGCTTTGGTTCAAATTTTTAAAGTTGAGTAACTTTGTGCCTCACCTTCCTCATCTGTGAAATGGGGCTGAGTATGTACTCAACTTGCAGGTGCATTCTGGTGGCCGGGTGACTTTGTGAGTGGGAAAGGACCTGGCTCAGGGCAGCCTTCAGTGTGTCAGTTACCTGGGATGGCTATAAGAAAGGCCCACGAACTGTGTGGCTTAAGCAACAGAAATCTTTCCTCTCATGGTTCTGGAGGCCAGAAGTCTGAAATCAGCCGGGCCACGCTCCTTCTGAAACCCATGGGAGAGAATCATTCCTTGCCTTGTCCTAGCCTCTGATGTTTGCTGGAAATCCTTGGCATGAGATACGTGAGGTATGGAGGGTCGCATCACTTGCCAAGGGCAGCAGAGCTGGGAGTAGCCACACACCGGTTTGGAACCTGGGCTGTCTGGCCTCAGAATCTGGGTTCTTCACATCACATTTCTATTGTCATTCGACTGGCAGTGCCCTCACAGCTGCCTTTTCCTGTCTGGTAGTGAACTCACAACTGCCTCGTCCTAGCCAGCAGTGAACTCTCAGCTGTCTCCCCCTGATTACCTACCTTTGCTGTCCCATGGTCCCTCTTCTCATTATGTGCTCTGTCTTCTCTTCTTGTAAGGACATAGTCCTACTGGATTAGGGCCCACACTAATTACCTCATGCTAACTAATTACATATACAAAGTCCCTATTTCCAAATAAGGTCATATTCACAGGTCCTAGGGGCTAGGGTTTCTACATCTTTTTGAGGGGTACAATCAGCTGGGACACTCAGTGAATGACCATAGAAATGTGACGTGAAGAACAGAAACTCTGAAGCCACACAGCCCGGGTTCCATGCCAGCGCACCTGTCCCAGCTGTGCTGCTCTTTGGCAAGTGACTTGGCCTCTCCACACCTCGGGGGTCTTATCTGTAACGTGGGAATCAGAATTATACTAACTCGTAGAGGTGCAGGAAGAATTTGTGAGTGTATAGCGGTAAAGGGCTTACAAAATGCCTGACACATGGAAAGTGCTCCACAAATGTTAGCTATTGTCATATTCTCAGATGAAATACCCTCTGTTTGTATTCACAGGTATCCCTGTGTGTGGAAGATCAGATACACGTGTGCATCGGAGAGGGTCTGTGTGTGCAGGGGGCCGTGAAGACTGGTTAGGGACACTCATGAGTGAGAAAGACGCAAAGAAAGATCACGACAACAGAGTGTATAGAAAATGATTTAAAACATGAGGGAAACCCGAATGCCTCTTCTGGAGACCCCCAAAAAGGTGTGCTTTGTTCCTCCAGAAAGGGCATCGCATATGTTGTAGTCACCTACACGCAGGTGAGTGCCAGGTCTCTGAAAGGACAACTGCTTCCAATGGCTTCACACTCTATTCCAGAGCGGTGGCAGCAGGTGGCCTTGTCCTGGGGACCTGGCTGTCTGCTGCTGTACAGGGCCTCTCATAAGCAGCACGGCGGCAGAGCAGCACAGTGAGCGTGGCGACAAGGCGGCGTGAGAGGCAAGCCGTCTGGGAAGCCCTGCTAGGCAGAGACCCAGAAAAGTGAGGTCAGCAGCAAGTTGCTTTCCATGTATTTCTTTCTGTTCAGAGCTAAAATTCAGTTTTCACATTACAAATAACTATCCCTAGCCATGTTTTACTTCAAAATCTGAATGGAGCTTTTAGAGAGAAGAACAGTGGTCAGCGCACCTTGGACCAAGGCTCCTGCTCCCGACCGCATCTGGAGATGGTTTGTCACTGCTTATCCGACCCGTCTCCCCATGACCACCATTCTCAGGGGGCTCAGCTTCTGTGTGACAGCAGGGGCTGCACGGCCACCTCTCCATATCTTTGCCCTGGCTGGTGTCACTCTGTACAGTCTGTGGGGCACAACAGGGGCCCCAGAGGGAGAGCCTGCAGAGAGGGCCTTGGCCAAGCTGGCTGGCATAAACCACACAGTGGACAGAAGGTTGCAGACTAGGAAATCAGTGCCAACTTCCCAAGGGTTGTGCTGTTGGGGACCAGCTGGGATGGGGCAGTCACCAAGACTGGGGGTGCATGGGCTCCCCTGAGCCTTCTAGGCATCTCCAGTGCAAAGCCAGCCTGGATGCCTGGGGCTACCCCAGGGCAAGGTGGGCGCTACTTCTGCATTTGCCACTTGACCCATGGGACTATTGTGTGCTCACTTCTTCCTTTAACCGACCCTGAGCAATGTTGAGAAACAGGATCCCTGCCAGGTGCTGGGGACAAGTGCTATAGGAAGCTCAGGATCCAAGAGGGAGCCACAAGATTCCAGAATACAGGGGCTTGGAGAGAGGCGACCAGAGCCTGCACAGAGGAGAGACCCATACTCTGTCTGAAAACGACAAAAAGGGTCCCTGAAGGGAAAGATTCCCAAGCCAGGCCCTAACGATGCAGAGAAAACTGCCGGGTCAGTGCAAGCCCGGGCACTGGCTGGAAACAGACAGAGGTGGACAGAAGGCGTCCCCAGAGGTGTGAACGATGGGGGCCTAGGTGGCCAGAAAGCCTGTGTCAAAGCAGAAACCGTCAAGAGAGATCATGCTCACGAACTTACACTTAAGCCCTGTAAACAGTGTGTGTGTGTGAGTGGTGTGTGTGTCGGTCTGTTTACACATGACATGCAGTGATGTGTTGGTAAATGTTCAACAGCTGGTGGGGGATGGGCGAACCCTCCTTTGTCACATTTGTTCACTGCTGTGGGGTAAATGCTTCAGGTGCCAGGTCAGGAGCCAGGAAGCCCTCAGTGGCCTTGCACCAGCACAAGTCAGCCCTAACACACCTTTCGAGGTGGATGTATGTATGCAGCATTTGAATTCTTTTTTAAAGGTATATTCTTATGCAGGACCTATTGATTTTCAGACCTATACATTTTCAAGTGTGAGTCTATTCTTTCTGCATTGTGTCGTTGTCCACTCCCTCCTTCTCTTTCCTAAGTGGGATGAGAATTCCAAGATACTTATGAAGCAATCATAATGCCGGATGCTTTTGATTTTTGCCATTTCCCCTCCTGTACAGTTATCGTTCCCATATCAAATTCAACATTTATTTTAGCTACTTCCTTTTCTTCAGTTCAAAGGATTCAAATTAGCTTTTATAAAAAGAGCTCAGGGCTTTGGGTTAAAGAGGCAGACTGAACATCCTTACCCTCCTAAAATCCCATTAAAATGACAACAAAGAGATAAATCTAAAAGGCATAGACTTTAGAGGACAAAGGGAACTGGAGAGAAGACACCATCAGAAAGAGAGAAAAATTTAGAGGCTGAGAAGCATCAACAAGCAACACCCGACTCCGCAAAGCAGGAAACCTGAGACCCCAGCTCAGAGCCAGCGGGCCAGGACGCACCCCCTGAGGAATTACTAGAAGGAGCAATGCGGCTCCCAGTGCCTTCCTCCAACCTCAGCTACAGGGGAGCCGCCCTGCCCTACCCTTGTGAAAACATAAGGGTCACTAGATATGCTGAACAAAAGGAGCCTGGAGCCAGGACTGCAGCCTCACCGAGCAGAAGGCATCATACACGAAATGGGGGCTACCCCAGGGCAAGGTGGGCGCTACTTCTGCATTTGCCACTTGACCCATGGGACTATTGTGTGCTCACTTCTTCCCTTAACTGACCCTGAGCAATGTTGAGAAACAGGATCCCTGCCAGGTGCTGGGGACAAGTGCTATAGGAAGCTCAGGATCCAAGAGGGAGCCACAAGATTCCACAAGACCCTTGTGAAAACATAGGGGTCACTAGATATGCTGAACAAAAGGAGCCTGGAGCCAGGACAGCAGCCCCACCGAGCAGAGGGCATCATACACGAAATGGGAAGAGCCCATGACAGTCTGCCCACAGAGCAAGGGGCCCCGCCATCCGTGCCCTGACCAGAGATCAGGCAACAGATGGAGGACGCTTCTGTGGACAGAACAGCTAGGTTCCTGCCCAGTCCCCATGAGCAGCACAAAACAACCCCACTGCATCCACACAGGAGCACACACAGCCATCCTGAGAGCTGCCATCTGCTTGCTTTACCCAACACTTACATGTGATTAGATGTGTAAGGGAGGGAGGGAGGAAGGAAGGAAGCGGGGGAGAGAAGGAGGGAGGAAAAGAGAGAAGGTGAAAGGGAGGGAGGGAGAGAAGAAGAGAGGGAGGAAGAGGGATAGAAGGAGGGAGGGAGGGAAGGAGGGAGAGAAGAAGGTAGGAAGGAAGGAAGGAAAGAAGGAAGGAAGGAAGGAAGGAAGGAAGGAAGGAAGGAAGGGGAGAGGGAGGGAAAGAGGGAGAGGTAAAAAGAGGGAGGGAGTGGGGAGGAAGGAGGAAGAAAGGGAGGGAGAGAGGCAGGAAGAAAGGGAGGGAGGGAGGGAGGAAGGAAGAAAGGAAAGAAGGAAGAAAGGAAGGAAGGAAGGAAGGAAGGAAGGAAGGGTGGGTTAGTATCCTATGCCTATCCTAACAAATGACTACTAGTTTGGTCACTTAAAGCAACAGAAATATATTCTCTTGCTGTTTTGTAGCCCAGAATCCTAAATCAGAGTGTCAGTCTGGAGGCCAGAATCCCATTCCCCCACAAGGTTCTAGGGGAGAACCCGTTTCTTGATTCTTCCAGCTGTGGTGATTCCGGATGTCCCCTGGCTTCTGGTCCTTGCCTCTGTCTCTACGTGACCTCCTCCTTGCTCTCCATGCACCCTCTGAAGGCATCGTCATTGGATTTAGGATCCACCCTAATACTTACCCAAGATCATCTTCTGTTGAGATCCCTAGCTTAATGTCTGCATATTCCCCTTTTCCAAATATGATAACAGGTTCTGGGGGTTAGGACTCGAATTTACCTTTCTGAAAGCCACTATTCAACCCACAGAAGAAACAAGGAAAGACAGAAAGAAGAAAAAAGTGAAAAAAGGAACATTAAAAAATGAGAGAATGAAGACAAGAAAAATATCTTCTTTGAAAGTACAGAAAGGTGGTCATGAATATCCCCTGCTAGAGAAGAGATGGCAAAGCAGATGCTGCATCCGCAGAGGAAGAGCAGGGTGGGGAGCAGAGCAGGTGCACACCATGCTCAAGCAGCGCCCCTCATAGTGGCGGGAACCGGCTACAGCTCAAGCTTTCATCCTTGAACAAAACATGCAACATGCGTGCAATGGAATAGTGTTCAGCCTCAAAAAGAGGAAATTCTCACACATGTTACAATATGAATGAACCTGGACAATATTATGCTAAGTGAAGCAAGCCGCTCACAAAAAGACAAATGCTTTGTGATTTCACTGATATGATGTAAATTCTCAGAAAGTATAATGGTGGTCACCTCGGACTGGGGATAGAGAGAAGGAAGGGCATTGGTGCTTAATGGGTACAGAGTTTCAGTTTTGCAAGATGAAAAGTGTTCCAGAGGTTGGTTGCACAGCACTGTGAATGTACTTAACATGACTGAATTTAACACTTACAAAGTCTTAAGATGGTAAAATTTTCATGTGTGTTTTACCAGAATTAAAGTTCATTTAAAAATGGCAGGGGAAATTCTGAGAGCAACTTAAACTTTGGATACTTAATGTATGATAGATGAAACTGAAAATTTAGCAGAAACATTTTCTCAGTCTTAAATGAGTTTGGTTTCATAGAAAATGGTGATGTCTTGAATGGAGTCGCAGCACCTGTCTCCAGAGCCTGCCTGTCAGCACCACAGGTCAGCACCACATGACACACACGTCACTGGGGCTGAGTCACACGCTGCCCAAAGAAAGAGTATTTGGAAAACTAGAAGTATAGAATTTCAAACACAGAAAATACAAACTGACTAGGGTGAGATAAGTATCTCACTGTGGTTTTGATTTGCATTTCTCTAATGATCAGTGATTATTAGAAAGTCAAAAACTAATAGCTTGCTGGTGAGGTTGCAGGGAAAAAGGAACCCTTATCCCTTGCTGGTGGGAGTGTAAATTAGTCCATCCATTGTGGGAGACAGTATGGCGATTCCTCAAAGACCTAAACATAGAAATACAATTAGGCCCAGCAATCCCAATACTGGATATATACCCAAAGGAATATAAATCATGTATCATAAAGACACATGCACCTGTATGTTCACTGAAGCACTAGTCACACTAGCAAAGACACAGAATCAACCTAAATGTCCATCAATGGTAGACTGGATAAAGAAAATGTGGTACATACACACCATGGAGTACTATGCAGCCATAAAAAAGAACAAGATCACGTCCTCTGCAGGAACATGGATGCAGCTGGAGACCATTATCTTCAGCAAACTAACACGAGAACAGAAAACCAAACACTGCATGTTCTCACTTGTAAGTGGGAGCTAAACGATGAGAACACATGGACACATAGAGGGGAACAACACACACTGGGGCCTATCAAAGGGTGGAGGGTGGAGGGTGGGAGGAGGGAGAGGATGAGCAAAAATAACTAATGGGTATTGGGCTTAATTCCTGAGTGATGAAATAATCTGTACAACAAATCCGCATTACACAAGTTTTCCTGTATAACAAACCTGCACGTGTACCCCTGAACTTAACATAAGTTAAAACATACATCAACTGGCATGTAGGGCATTACCATAGGCTGAGAAATCAACTCGAGTCATCAGAAAGATCCTGAGAAAGGGCCTCATGATAGACCACTTCAACTTCAAATAGCTCTTCCCATTTTCTCCATCATAAGCTTGGACTCGTCAAACCACGTCTCTTAATTTTCGTGTAGAAACCATGGACTCAGGATGCAGATGGAAGAGAATCAAAGAACTTACTTTGTTTTTTTTTTTTTTTTTTGAGACGGAGTCTCGCTCTGTCGCCCGGGCTGGAGTGCGGTGGCCGGATCTCAGCTCACTGCAAGCTCCGCCTCCCGGGTTTACGCCATTCTCCTGCCTCAGCCTCCCGAGTAGCTGGGACTACAGGCGCCCGCCACCTCGCCCGGCTAGTTTTTTGTATTTTTTTTTTAGTAGAGACGGGGTTTCACTGGGTTAGCCAGGATGGTCTCGATCTCCTGACCTCGTGATCCACCCGCCTCGGCCTCCCAAAGTACTGGGATTACAGGCTTGAGCCACCGCACCCGGCCAGAACTTACTTTGGAACAGAATGAACTTCAGAATCATTACACCCAAAAGGTTGACCTCTCAGGAGAGGAAATGACCCACAGGAAGTGCCATTTCTAAAGAAATGAGTGATGGAGCCCAAGATCTCATTCTGGTGCCCACACATACTTCTGAATTTTGATATGGAAAGATTTCCTTTAAACGCTGGATAGTTCATGGAAAAGGTGGCGAGGAAAGATAAGACTTTGAAGGTAGACTTCAGTTTCTGCCTTTTGAGACTTAAATAGTTATTTTAACTTTTTCTCTAAAATTGTATTCTTTGACCTTTTCACGAGTCTAAGGAAATTACATGCTGACACACCCGTGTGTGCATGGTGGGTTCTGTCTGCTGCAGGGAAGTAGAATACAATATTAGATGATAACAATGACACTACACATGTATAAAGTCATTAAAAGGTATGCTAACCTGGTCAAAATAATCGCTTTCACCTAATGAACAAATATTTCAGACGTGTTAGCTAAGACAAGTAGTTTTCTAACAATTCTTAAAACAAATTTAGAAGGTAGATACTAGTATTAGCATTAGGGTTCCAAAGCTAATCTACATCACCTTAGAACAAATATGGAAGATGACAATTAGACAGGTGAAGTAATTTGCTTGTAAATTACTTCAGCTTGTAACTTCCCACCGGCTTGTAAAAGGCAGAGAGGAGATTCCTTGCAGATCGTTCTGAATTTATTTTCTTCTCACTCCCTCACTTCCAAGTGTGTTTCTCCTGCAAAGTCTGGCTCTTTCAAGCTTGAGGGTTTCAGCCTGGCCCCAAGGAAGTGAGAATTCATCCCGACACAAATACTATGTGTGCCATTTTACCACATTGGTGTGCAAACCTTCAGACCCTTGGAACACTTAAATCACAGCTCAGGAGAAAAGAGATGAGACAGACAGAGACAGAGACAGAGAAAGAAAGGGAGAGATGAGTTCATTGGCATTCTGGTTTATTTAACAAAAAGAAAGCAAAGATCCCCTCCATCTAAAAGTGTCATATGCCATCTCAATTCGTCAGTATGCTTGCTTTCCTCACCCACCCTGCCTGGATATGGACGCCTCTCCAACCCAGGACAGCAACCCACGGTCCACCAGCTGGGGCAGGCAGGTGCTGCACATGTCCTCAACCTCCGCCAGGCCTGGAAGCTCTGCACAGGGACACAGGTGCCCCCATCACCCTCTGCTACTTGAGTTCCTTTCACAAGGGATGGGCTGGCTGCTCCATGAGGGTGTGTTGACCTGCTCCTGCGGGTGCCAAGACTAACCAAGGCTGCTCCCACTGGCTTGTCTTGACTTTGATACCTCTCCTGCACCTCTGTTTTATCTCCTGGCTGGCAAGGAGGGTTTGGAAACCAGTAGGCAGGGCACACGCTGGGTCTGTCGTGCCCACTGTTCATCAGGACAGGAGCACAGTGAGGCTTGGTGCTGTGGCTAGAGCAAAAGCATTTGTTCAGGAAGATCTCGGATGTCAGAGCTGGAGGCACCAGGGAGAGCCCCAGTTTTGGTGTTTAAGATATTGTTATCCATGCAGCCCTAAGATATGAAACAGGTGAAGTGGAGGGCTGTGTGGGTGGGTCAGAGAAGAGGACTTGATCTCTGCCAGCGTGGGGTCCTTCTTTATAATCCCAAGTGACCTCTGCAGAGCAGAGTTTGAAACCATAGATTTAATGGAGCCTCTTCATTTTTCTTATGAGAAAATAGACCCACAAAGAGGAAAGGCAAATGCAGGAGACCACACTGACTTTTAGCACTGGCTTGCCTCTCCTGCAGTCTCTGGGTTCCCAACTCCAGGTTCTTTCTGCTGTCCTCTCTCACCCAGAAGAGATTTAGCAGAAGGCAGCCCGCTCCCCAGGTCAACTACTACCCACTAGGGCAGATCCTTCAGGTCCCCTTTTATTCTCCATCCCACTTGCCTCTTGCTGAGCTGTGTTTTAGTGTGTGTCAATTTACATTTAGATGGAGAACACGGTCCATTTGCTAAGGTACATTTCGGGAAGTGACAAATTCCAGAATGGCAGTGCATTAGTTACAACCAATTAGGAGGAAATTATCACTGTAAAGTGCCCATATCTACCACACCGGCACAGAAGCCGACATGCAACATTGATGAGTCTTACTTCATCAGGCTCAGTAGATGGTGAAGAGGTTTAAATCCAATTCAGAAAAATATTTAATGTAAAGACCGAACCTTTAGGACTATAAATTCCAGTTAGTGGACTGAAAAGAGGTTACTCCGTGTACCCATGCATCATCCAACCCCTCCTTCCACATTTACTGGCAGGAACAGAGGCTGGAAAACCTCAGCATTCCAAAGACACACAACTCGTGTTCAGGTCTTGCTTCTGTGAGATCAGTTTTAAGATGTGTGATCCATGCCGGGCGCGGTGGCTCAAGCCTGTAATCCCAGCACTTTGGGAGGCCGAGACGGGCGGATCACGAGGTCAGGAGATCGAGACCATCCTGGCTAACACGGTGAAACCCCGTCTCTACTAAAAATACAAAAAACTACCCGGGCGAGGTGGCAGGCGCCAGCTACTCGGGAAGCTGAGGCAGGAGAATGGCGTAAAACCGGGAGGCGGAGCTTGCAGTGAGCTGAGATCCGGCCACTGCACTCCAGTCCGGGCGACAGAGCAAGACTCCGTCTCAAAAAAAAAAAAAAAAAAAAAAAAAAGATGTGTGATCTCAGGATCTTCCTTACTTTTATATATTAAATAGAGATAAAAATACACACCTTGCAGGGTTGTGGGATTTAAAATGGGTAACATTTCTAGAGAGTTTGCTCAGCACGTGGTAACTTTTCAGTGAATAGCAACAGTTGTCTCTACGCTAGTGGTGCCCACATGTTAGGGGTACATTGCAGCAAGTAAGTATTTAGTGCCATGTACTCACCAAACATGTTACTGCATCTTCAGTAGATTTCAAATGCAAAATGCAGTTCTTGCCATCAAAATCAGTCATGAGAGAGAGGTGAAGAGAAAAATTAGCATATATTTTAACACTAAAATAATTTCAGATAGATTACAAAATAGAAGTAAAAGATGACATCATGAACTAGAAGAAAATTAAGACATAAAAAAGTATCTTAGAATTGGGAAAACTTTCTAAACAAAGCATGAAAGTCAGACGCCATTAAGGAAAAGATTAATACATTTCAATACATAAAAAAATGTAACACTTCTTCAGGAAAAAAAAATAACATAAAGTCACAATTGGAAAATTTGTACAATGCAAAAGACACAGGACCTGTACGTAAATATATAAAGGAATCTCTATCAGTCGACATTCTAGAAGGACAGTGACCCAGTCGGGTAATAAGCAGAGTATGTGAAGAGACAGAAGACATACAGAAGGCTTAGAAACAGAAACGAATGTACACACTCATTTATATTAAAAAATACAAATTAAAACAGTGCTATGGGATTGTTTGCTTATATAACACAAAAATTAAAACAGGAGAATATTTTACACTGTTGGTGTGACTACGTTAATGTAACTTCTTTTGGATGCCAAGGTGATCAACTGTGAACAAATTAAAAATAAATAAAATGAATGTATTCTTTGACTCAGTGGTTACTTTCTTATGTATTTGTTCTACAGATATGATCATAGGGATACACAAATACATGTATGCACACATACAGGCACACACACACACATGCTGGTGTTCTTTGGAAGCATTGATGATTCTAGCTAATAACCGGAAATAACAGTCAAGAATCCACTCAATAAATTCAGATTGATCTATACAATTAAACACTACACAGATGGGAAAACAGGTGAAGTAGCTATATGTTCACGCGAAAAAAAAACCCAAAGTGGATATATATTTTCCAAGCTATATTTTAAGTGAAAAACAAAGTATAGAAAAAAAATTGCAGTGTAAGCTGCCATGTGCTTTAGTAATAAATTAAAAATAGAATATGCATAGTGACTTCATGCATGGCCTTTTTCTCTAAGGGCACACAAGGAACAGTGCACATTAGCCCTAGGAATAGGGACTAGACATTCAGGCAGAGGGAGATCCACTTGTCACCGCTTACTTTTACACTGTCTTTTAATTTACAGCCTGTAGACGCATTATTTCACACGACAACACAACATTTCTAAAATAATGAATAGATGTGAAACAAAGGCCAACAAAAGGTTAAATTGTGGCTGATTCAGTCCCCTGAACACCGGGAGGAAGGAAGGCTGAGTTGGCCCAGGGGACTGAAGAAGGGTCCATTTCAGAAGCCAAACTTGATCAGGGATTTGAAAGAACAGGAGAGGCCGGGCGCGGTGGCTCAAGCCTGTAATCCCAGCACTTTGGGAGGCCGAGACGGGCGGATCACGAGGTCAGGAGATCGAGACCATCCTGGCTAACACGGTGAAACCCCGTCTCTACTAAAAAAATACAAAAAATTAGCCGGGCGAGATGGCGGGCGCCTGTAGTTCCAGCTACTCGGGAGGCTGAGGCGAGAGAATGGCGTAAACCCGGGAGGCGGAGCTTGCAGTGAGCTGAGATCCGGCCACTGCACTCCAGCCTGGGCGACAGAGAGAGACTTCGTCTCAAAAAAAAAAAAAAAAAAAAAAGAACAGGAGGTAGGAGTGGGAGAAGCCAGCAGCCCAGGTTGGCATGAGCAGGGACAACGAGAGGCACAGACTTAACAGGTGAGACCCTGAGTGTCCCCGGGAAGCAGAGGAGCCCCGGCAGTGGGAAGCCTGGTTGGCACAGTAGGGAGAGTACAAGTCAAAGAGGGAAGTAAAGAAAAGGGTCTCAGGGGGAGTGGTGAGGCAGCGAGGCTGTTTCCAGGATTGCTCTGTGTATTAGTCGGGGTTCTCTAGAGGGACAGAACTAATAGGATAGATGTATGTAGAAAGGGGAGTTTATTAAGTAGAATTGACTCACATGATCACAAGATGAGGTCCCACAACAGGTCATCTGCAAGCTGAGGAGCAAGGAAGCCAGTCTGAGCCCCAAGCTGAACAACTTGGAGGCCCATGTTCGACAACAGGAAGTATCCAGCACGGGAGAAAGATGGAGGCCAAAAGACTAAGCCAGTCAAGCCTTTCCATGTTCGTCTGCCTGCTTGTATTCTGGCTGCACTGGCAGCTGATTAGCTGGTGCCCACCCTGGCTGAGGGTGGGTCTGCCTCTCCCAGTCCACGGACTCAAATGTTCGTCTCCTTTGGCGACACCCTCACAGTCACACCAGGAACAATACTTCGCATCCTTCAATTTCATCAAGTTGACAGTCAATATTAACCATCACACTCCGGGAGCTGAGAAAGGAATGGAGGGGCTCGGTGTGTCCTGGCTACAGCTACAAGACTGATGTCCAATGAAAGCACCGGGAAGGTGGCAGAAGGGAGCAAGAGTGAAAGACAAACCCAAGGGTCATTCCAGAGGCAGATGATCGGAAGGCGAGGACTCGGACTCACAGTGGACTCCAGGGAGCCCAGGAACAGAGGGTCCATGGACACAGGGACTAAGGCCTTGGGAGAACCAGATCCAGAGACAAGATGAGAAAATGATGTCAGATGCATCAGAGTGGGGCTGGAAGCGGACAGCAGTCCTGAGGAAACGCAGCTCTGCCGCAGCAGGTGGAGGAAGCACAGGTGCTCTCATCTAGAGAGAAAAAAGAAAGTCTCAGAACCCGAGGAGCTGCCCCCAGAAGTCACCCAGGGGAGAGAAATCATCATTTTCCCCATGCCCCTCCAGAGAGGTAACAGGAACTAGGGAGTCGAGAGAAGCCAGAGCTCACGCTCACCCCAGTGTGAGCTCCAGGCTCCTGGGGGTAAACCCGGACGGACTGCTGCAAAGGAAATACCAGCTGCCAGGGGACAGAAGCGGGCAGGGGAGGAGGGACATCTGCGTTTCCTTCTTGACCTGGACTCCTGTGAGCCTGAGGGAAGGCGGGGCTTACAGAACAGTTTGGAGTCACTCAGGGTCCCTCAGGCATGGGGAGCCCAGAGCCAGCCCACTCATCACCTCAGCTCCTGAGGAGAGGGGTACCCAGAGCCAGTCAGTCACCCCCTCAGCTCCTGCAGGCCTCGAGAAGCTAAAACATATCTTTCATGAGCTCTGCGTGTAGCTAGAACCCAACTTTTCCCTTCCACACGCAGACCCACATCCACCGTAATTAATACAACGGGATTTCAGGTGTGAAATCTGTCTTACGAGAAGGAAGACAGTTGCAGTTTGATTTAAGGGATTAGAACAAGACTCTTCTATACTTGCTGAAAACTCACCTCATAAAATTATAGTCATTGGATGTGAGAGCTGAGAGGGAACTTACAAATCTTTTATTGAGAGGCAGTGGAGTGTGGAGTTTAAAAGCGTGGCTTTGAACCCCATCAGCAAGCACTTAACCTCCTTCTGTCTTAGTTTCCTGAATAGTAAGGTGGGGAGAAGAGCATTACCTACCTCGCAGGGTTGTCCTGATGATTAAACAAGCTGCTGTTTGTAATGTGCTTAGAACTATGACTAGCAGAAATTAAGAGCTATAGAAATATTGCTTATATTAACACTCTTTCCACCAGAAAATGGCAGAGGTGTGTGGTAAACTAGTTTCTTCACGTTTATTCAGCGAGCTGATGACCTGCCTGGTCCTGGAACCCTGGGCTCCAGATTCTTCCCCTGTAGGGGAAAACAAGCCCCCATAAAGCACCTGCAGATGCAGCCAGGGACCCCACCCTGTCCCGCCCCCAGCCATCACTGCCTGGCCTCGTGCTAACATCTCTTTCTTGAGAAATTCCACCAGACTAAACAGAGGAAGCTGCCCTGTCTCTAAGGCTAGCGTGCTGTGGCCGCTGACAGTACTTGTAGTCCAAATGCATCTCAAACTGGCCCCCACTGCTGGGATTTGGAGATTGTTCTGGCAAAAAGTAAGACGCCAGAAAGTCAAGTTTTCTCTAACCTCTCCTCCAGAGAGTAGAATATCCCCAATGTAGTCCCCAGTGACTGCATCCTGTTCCACCAAACCTGGGCATCACAGCTTATTTAACCTTCGCCTATTGTTAAGCAATTTGCTTTATTCAAAGTTTTGCTCTCTAAGTAGTGCTGGGAGAAACATTTTTGGTTTATTGACTTTTATTGCAGTTCTAATGATGCCTTTGGGGAGTACAATTTTGGTGTCAAAAGGTAAACACATTTTTAAAATTCCTGATGCATTTTCCCAAGTGGCCTTCCATAAGATTTGTAACTTTTTACATTCCCATGGCAGGGGTTGCTGTCTCACAGACTCTTCCCAGCAAGCAAACATTATGTTTTCTATAAACGTTAATTTTGATGATTGGAAAGTATATCCTGTTGTATTTAAGTCACTAGAATTCCAGCAGTTTTCTTCCCATCAAGTACCATTTAACTTTCCATTTGGAAAGGAAGGAAGGTAGGAAGGAAGGAAGGGAGGAAGGAAGGAAGGAAGGAAGGAAGGAAGGAAGGAAGGAAGGAAGGAAGGAAAAGGAAAGCAAAGGAAAGGAAAGAGGTAGAAAAAACAGATAATATATCTCCTGTTCAACTACTTCATGGGCTTGTTGCGACAATAAAATGAGATAATATATTTTAAATGTTAAAGAGTGCTACATAAATGTCAAGTAGGAAAAAAAATGAATTCCACAGTACTGACTTCCAGTGAGCACTTATGAATCCTATTAATTAAAAAGGCTTAGACAACTTCATGACATTTAACTGCACTATAGATAATTCACATATATGGTCCTTGAGAATCTGAGCTGTTCTGGGAAATATGATAAAAATGCGTGATGTCTGCCAGGAAGATTGCAGTCTTTTGAGAGAAACTACTTTAAACCAAAAACATGCTTGGTCTGGATCCTAGGGAGCAGGCAGAGCGAGATTCGCTTCGCAGAGCCCACACCAGCTCAGCCACTTCCTGATGCTCAGATAAGGGCTTTTCTTCAAGGAATGGGGTTGACGTTCATTATATTTCACTTCCCTGTTCTCAGGAAACACAACTGGATCTGCAGCAGATAGCTCCTCACATTTAGGAAACAGAATCGGCTCTTTAAATGTTTTGTTGACATCGTAAATAATTGCGCTGATGTTGCTGCTCTAACCCTGCCAATCCCCTGGCTGGCTTGGTCGCTTCCATCAGGTACCCACCCAAACATCTCCAGCAAAGCAGCTTTCTCCCACTACGCAGTTAAAAACCTCAACCCTGTCCCTCATGTACTCCCACCCCTACGAACTTGACTTGTCTTTGGCATTTACACCACCTGATGTGTTATGCATTTTTTCTTTCAGCTAATTGCAACTTTATTGATTTTAAAAGCATGTGGATATCTTTGAATTAAATGAAACAAAGCAATTATTACAAATTTGAAATTCTAAGAACATTATGTACATACGCATTTTTTTTTTTTTTTTTTTTTGAGAAGGAGTCTCCATTGCCCATGCTGGAGTGGCGTGATCTCCGCTCACTGCAACCTCTGCCTCCCAGATTCAAGCAATTCTTCTGTCTCAGCCTTCTGAGTAGCTGGGATTACAAGCGCCCACCATCACACCCGGCTAATTTTTGTATTTTTAGTAGAGACGGGTTTCACCTTGTTGGCCAGTCTTGCCTCAAACTCCTGACCTCAAACGATCCACCCGCCTTGGCCTCCGAAAGTGCTGGGATTACAGGCACGAGCCACTATGCCCAGCCTAAGATATGCTTTTATTAGAGCATTACAACTTCTTAGTGTTACAACACCTGTACATTTAAACACATTAAATGAACCATTTATGCGGCCATCAAACATATTTTAAAAAGCTTATCATCACTGGTCATTAGAGAAATGTAAATCAAAACCATAAAGAGATACCACCTCATACCAGTCAGAATGGCAATTATTAAAAAGTCAGGAAACAACAGATGCTGGTGAAGCTGTGGAGAAATAGGAACATTTTTACACTGTTGGGAGTGTAAACTAGTTCAACCATTGTGGAAGACAGTGCAGCTATTCCTCAAGGATTTCGAACCAGAAATACCATTTGGCCCAGCAATCCCATTACTGGGTATATACCCAAAGGATTATAAATTATTCTACTATAAAGACACATTTATTTGGTTATTGCCCGTCTCTGTCCTTCAGAACAAAAGTTGTGCGAGGAAAGAAACTTTGTCCGCATTAGTTTAGGTTCTGTGTGTTCCCAGCAGCTGCTAGAGTGACCGTCTGTTAGAAAATACTCAGCAAATGCATAAGTAAGACTGTAACTACGGAATGAAAGCTCTAGAAAGTCCGTGAAGAATAGCGGAAAGAGTAAGGGTTTACCATCAGAAGGAGGAATTCCGGTCTCTGCTCCTTATTAACTGGGACCTTCAGTAGAGCCATGCAACTTCTGCTTTCTCTGAAAAGTGATATAAAATCTTGTGACTTTATAGTTGGGAAAAACTGAAATGATTTATAAAGGAGCCATTAGTGAACAACAAAGAACTCCACAAATGTAACACTATACACGCTTGGGATTCTGTCTCTCAGTTTTTGGTTTTGTTTTGTTTTGTTTTGTTTTGTTTTTTGTTTTGTTTTTTGATAGAACCATCAGTAGAGACTGGCTCGGCCTCACCTGAGGTATCACAGAGCAGTGGTGGGGACCTTTCCTGGCTCCAGAGTCAGACAGACATGAGATGGATTCCAGGATCCACGGGTAACTAGCCACATGACCTGGAGCTGGTTATGCGACATCAACGTAGCAGCTGATGCTTGGTTTGATGTGAACAATAGGCACAATGATGTGTATGAAACTCGTAGCAGATGCTTAGTGCTCATCTTTTCCTTGACTAGAATGGTTACTATTTCCAAGGGAGATGTATTCTCCATTGGAAAAGTATTTGGTTTTTAACCACGAAAAGAAAGAGGCCTTCTTCAAAGTTTTAATTCGTAAGATAGTGTCACTTATGTCAGGTGATGGGGAAAATGTGTAAGGTGATGCTCTCTAGTGGCAAAAATACAGTCCTTAAGTGTCCATTTTTGTCTACTAATAAAATTAAATAATAAACCACTGTTGCTCTTGACTTTGGGGGGAACATTTACCATCAGCATGCTTAAAGTCAAGTAAATCTGCTCTGCATTGGCACAGTCCCTCCTGTGGAAAGCCATGCTTATGCTTATCTAATGTCATCTCCTGCAGCTGAGAAGTCTTGGTTTTCCAACTTTCAAAATAACCAGCAGTGAATATTAAGAGGTGTGCTTCTCTTTGAAGCCAGAAAATGCATAAAAATCTGGATATTCTCAACAAGACAGCAGGAAGGAGAAGGAGATTGACCTCAACTTGGAGCTTTTCCTGGCCAGGGATGAGATGGCTCTTTTTCATTATAATATCTAATTTTATCCTCACAAAATACCTTTGAGAAAAATGTTGACATTTCTGATTTATAAATGAGAAAATGAAGTCTCGTGGAAATTAAATAACTTATCCACAATCACATGGCTAAAAGAGCCCCAATCTGAATCCCAGTCAAGTCTGACTGACACTGTGGAGCATTTGTACCTTCATTTGAGAAATACTTATTGAGCTCCTTTGCAAAAGTCATTGTGGTGGTTTTGCCATTAAAAGTAATGGCTAAACACCACAATGACTTTTGCACCAACCTGGTATATAACAGGCATTGTTCCAAACACTGAGATGACAGTAATGAGCAAAACAAAGTCCTTGCCTTCATGGAGTGCAGACTCCAGTTCAGGGGTAGAAATCAACACGTGCATATTACAGATAAAGATACGGTTATTGATATGCACGTGGGTACAGGCAGAGCTATGCATATAGAGAGAGGTACAGGTGTAATCAGAGACAGAGATGCAGTTATGATGATGGATGTGGTACAGACATAGTCATGGCCATGGACAGAGACAGAGACGGAGGTAGGTATTAATAGTAAGGAGGTAGAGCCAAGGGGAGGAGAATGATGCAAAGCACTATTTGAGACTGAGTAGTGGAGAAGGACCCCTGTAAGAGCAATGCTGAATAGAGACCTGAACCAAGGCCTGAGTGAAGCCCTAAGCATGATGAACAGATGAGTGAGTTGATTTTTAAGTTTAGTAGGGATGGTATTGGGTGCTGCTCAAAGAATAGACTGTAGGGGGCGGTAGAGCATTGTGTCAGCAGGAAGATCAAGGCGGCAATTACTGCAGTTCATTCTCACGGGAAATGAAGGGAGCTGGACTGAGGGAGTGATAGAAATGGTCACTCCTTAGTCATCATAGATGTTACTTCGATTTCCCTAGGGAACGTAAAGTGAAGTCTTTTTACAAAAGACTGATTTACTGGAAGGTTTTGTGGAAACCAATGCATCATGGAACACATTATATACCCAATACCATGCTTTCCCAAGTTATTAGAATAGTAACAGAATGGCATAAAACAGCGTATCTTGTGTTACGATCCTGTTAAAAATTATAAGGCATTTAAGACTATAAGTGACTTCCACTTCTTATGCAGTTAAAGTCATGGCCCACTAGAAAGGGGCTCTTGGTCCTCCTCATGTCTGACCTTATTTTGCAAATGAAAAACTAAAGTCCAGAGATGAATAACTTGTCAGAGGTCACAAACTCAGCTGGAAGTGGTACCTACATCTGCTTGCAGCCAGAAGTTCCTTCACTCATTACTTTGCACGTATGCACATAAAAGAGGAAGAATTAATAATTTTAAAAATTAATAAAATGACCACAGTTCTGCCCAAAGTTCACCTTATAAATGTATCTCCAAATTCCCTAACCCTAACCCTAATTTTTAATGCAAGCTCTCTTCAGATAGAAATAGTCTAGAGATACTAGTGAGGATATTTGGAGGCATGAGGAAAACTCTTCAATCGTTAGTTATTACAACAGGACATATTGGAAAAAAATTTATGGCTTAAAATAATTACACATTTATTGATGGATATTTTCTTAATTACATCTTCAGAATGGAGAAATTGAGTGTTTGGATTTTTTAAAATTCAATTAAAACACAGAAAATAATGTTTTCAATCTCAAAGATGAGCATAAATGCATTAGGTTTGGAAAAGCTTACAGACCAGGTTCAGCCAAAAGTGAAATTTGATAGCTCCCTTGAATGCCTTCTTGTTTGAGAGAAATGGGACACACCCTCAATTATGGCAAAATAAGCACAACCATTAATGTCGTGCATGTTAATAAAAATTTCGGAGACTCCACAGAAAAGTTTATGATGTGTTTTCTAAACCACAGTATTTTGGCGATTGCTCAATAATTACAAGAGCCTGGGCCTTGCAGGACCCATTAGCTGCATCCAACATAAGCAGTGCATCCAGAGTTCTACAATGACGAGGGGTAGGGAGGTTTTAAGAGCAAATAAACAAGGACGCATAAAATCCCCAGTATGTCTCTTAAAGCCAAATTTCAAATCATTACCTCACATGGAAGAAAATATATGCATCCATACATATGTACCTAAAAAAAATGTGTGTGTATATACATATCATTTGCTGCATCAGATATGCTGAAATCATACTGCATTATAAAAGCACTAGAAAAGGAAGTGCAGAACTTCTATTCTTGCATGCATCTGCTACTAACCAATTATATGACCCTAGGCAGGGCAGGCCTCTCTACGGGCCTCATTTTTCACAACTAGTAAAGAAAGAGATTGCGTTCCATGATCACTAAGGTTTTCCTTTGAATATTTTTCTGACCCTGGGGCTGTATTTAGAATTCTTGAAGCAAGAAATTAGCCACTTTTAAAGATTTGCTACTTTGACCTAGAAATGTTCCCTGTTTTGTCCTTTGTTTTCCCATTAGAGCAGACATTTAAATAAAAATGAGAGAAACTACTGTTGTTTTTCCAGGCATAGTTTGTGTGTAATGAGGGAAGTGATTATCTCTGCAAAAGCACAGCTCCCTCATAAAGGTTCAAAATTAGCACTTTTCCTCCCTCTAGTGGAAATGTAATGTATTTGCTCTAAATTGAATTGGTTTAAGTATTTATCAAATTTAAAAAAAAGAGAGAGAGAAAAAAAGAGTTGGCCTATCTAAAACACAATCAGGAATTGAAATAAATGCAATTTGTTACAGGTTTTCCACACAAATGTCTTAAATATTTTACTTGTTTAAAGAATTTCAAAATTAACAATGAAAAACTGCAAAGTAAATTTAGATCAATTGAAGGTCTCCAAATGAAATAGACAAGTCCGGGCCAGGCGCAGTAGCTCACGACTGTAATCCCAGCACTTTGGGAGGCCGAGGAGGGAGGATCACGAAGTCAAGAGTTCGACACCATTCTGGCCAACATGGTGAAATCCTGTCTCTACTAAAAATACAAAAATTAGCCTGGCATGGTACCGCATGCCTGTAGTCCCAGCTACTCAAAAGGCTGAGGCAGGAGAATCTCGTGAATTCAGGAGGCGGAGGTTGCAGCAAGATTCAGTCTAAAAAAAAAAAGAAATACACAAGTCCACATTAGATGCTTAGTATTTAATTTATGCCCACATGCATCTGAAAATCAGTCCACGTATAGAAATTACTAGGTCAAAGCATGCCACTGAACAGGGCAAGAAACACAGTACTAACAACATTAATAAGAAAGAAATGTGTACTCCATTGAAATTCGGTCTAACATGTATTGTATCTGTTTTACGTCAGAGTTTTCTGATTCCCTCTCTCTGAAACCTTTGTTGACTCCCTCAGGCAAAGTAAATCAAAATCAGACTCCGTTTGTCTGATCCACCTGTGCCAGGGTGGGCGGGACCACAGTGATGATCACCAGGTGTGTGTGTCTGCCTCTCTGTTGAGGGAGGCTCTTATTCTTATTTTTCTCTCCTTACAGTTGTAGAGCAACAGAGGGATACGGAGAATTGGAGAAATTGTGACTCCAAAGGTATTCACATTCCATTGTCTACTAATCTGAACAGTTGTTTGTTGTAAGTAAAATCAGACAGCACCATGCTGCCTGAATTCAGTCTGTGAGCCACACCAAGGACAGCCTTGCTTAGCACTGAAAGAGAGAGATTTTCCATGGAAGAGTTGTAACAAGATGTGTGCTTTAAGGGATAAAAAGAGTGAAAAAGCAAAACCACACCTAAAAGGTTCTTAAAAATATCAAACATTTGGCCGGGTGCAGTGGCTCACGCCTGTAATCCCAGCACTTTGGGAGGCCGAGGCAGATGGATCACAAGGTCGGGAGTTTGAGACCAGCCTGACCAACATGGTAACACCCCCATCTCTACTAAAAATACACAAAAAATTAGCTGGGCACGGTGGTGCATGCCTGTAATCCCAGCTACTCAGGAGGCCGAGAAGGGGAGTCGTTTGAACCTGGGAGGCAGAGGTTGCAGTGAGCCGAGATCATGCTACTGCACTCCAGCCTGGGTGACAGAGTGAGACTCTGTCTCAAAAAAAAAAAAAAAGAGAGAGAGAGAGAGAGTGAATAGGTTACATGCACAGATCAAGAGGTTGGAGGTGTCTGCTGCAATAATCCAGAAGAAGGCTTCACTGGATGAGACAGAATGCTGTACACGAAGTGTTTAGTCTTCCCATGCATCGTGAGCAGCTGCCAAGGCACCAGAAAACCATGTCACCTGGAAGATGCAAATAAAATAAATAAACAAAACCCCACCTTAGAGAAGATTGAAACTTTGCAGGAATCACTGTAAATGAAGCGATAATTAATAGTGGCAGAAAAATAAGTACAGATATTGCGTCCAAGAAAAATATATTTTAAAAGAAACTTAAATAATGAGAAAAGAAAGAAGAAAAAAGGAAGGAGGAAAAGAAGAAAGGCAGGGAGAGAATGCAGAGGAGGATTAAATGGAGAAGTCAAGAAAAGAAAAGAAAAGAAAAGGAAGGGAGAGAGGAAGAAAGAAAAGGAAGATAGAAAGGAAAGAAGAAAAGCAGGGGAAAGGAGGGGCTTTAGAATTTAGAAACTTTACAGCAGAAATGAAAATCTTAGTAGAAGATTTAAACACAAAGTTAAAGAAATCTTACAAAATAAAGATATAAAAAGTGACATATGAGTGAAAGATAGGGTGGTTTTGCTTGTTTAAAATACCACACTAGGGACTTCTGCATCTTGCCAAGATGGAGTAGTAAGAGCAAGCTTTATCCCCCCACATGAAGAAACCAAATAATCAGACAAGATTATGAAACAACAGTAACGACTGAAAATGTCCCTGTGACCAGACAGAAATGAGGTAAGCCCTACAAGTGCCTGAGCACACTGACTTCTGGGAGTTTGAAGACTGAAAGAAAAAAACAGAAAGAATCCAACAGACTCCCCGAGTTGAGGGACAGAGCTAGAAGTCCCAGGAGACCAAGGCAGTTGGAGCTAGAGATGCACAGAGAGAATGTTTGTGTTCTATAGAGAGTCTTCCTTAAGCACTGAACCGTGAGAGTGAGAAATGCTACCCAAGGCCAGGTGAAGAAACATCCAAAAAGGTTAGAGGAAGTAGAACCGAGGGTCAGGGTCAGACACAGCCTAGTGTCTGTTCGTACTAGCCAGACTATACAACTTTATAGTTCATTAGGTTGATCTGTGGCAACTGAGCACTACAAAGTTTAGTGAACTTGAACACACAGCAAGAGAAACTACCCAGAAAGAAACACAGGGCAAGAAAGAATGTAAAAAAAAAAAAAAGTAAAAGACCATCGGTGAGTTGTGGGGCTGCTTCAGTCAATCTAATACATATGTAATTAGAATCCCCAAGGAGAAAAGAGAGAAATGACAGAAAAACTATTTGAGCTTTTTTTCCCAAAATTTAATGTAAACTATAAATCCACAGAGCAAACACAACAAACCTCAGGCACATGAATAACTGTACACCAAAGCACATCATCATCAAATGATTCAAACCAGAGGTAAAGCAAAAAAGCAGCCCAGAAATGATGCAGGTTACACACAGAGGAACAACCAGAAGGGGACAGCAGATTTCCCATCAGAGATAATGCAAGTGGGAAGACATTGGAGCAACATTGTTACAGTACTAAGAGAAAGAAATAAACAAATCCTGCAACCTAGAATGCTACACGAAGGGAAAATCTCTCTCAAAAACTAAGGTAAAATGTAGACTTTTTTACATATACAAGAGCTGAAAGAATTCATCACCCACCAACAGACTCACCATAAGAAACGTTAAAGAGAGTCATTCAGAAGAAGAAAAAATATTAGATGGAAATAGAGACTTACACAAAGACATGAAAAACAACAGAAAGTGTTGCACACAGTGCCCAAAGCAGCTTTATTTGCAACAGTTAAAATCTGGGACCAATCCAGGTTAACCATAACATGTCCAGAAGATGAAATACTACTCAACAAAATTAAAAAAGAAATAGAGAGGATGGAATAAATTATTGATCCACAAACCAACAGGAATGAATCTCAAAACAATTACGCTGCTAATTGAAGAAAGTCTATAAAAAGGGCACAAACTGTATGATTCCATGTATCTAAAATTCTAGAAAATAAAAACTAATTCTCTATATAGTCAGACCTGTGTTTGCCTGGGAATAAAAAGGTCAGAGAGGGCAGAAGGGTGGGATTGCGAAAAGACCCAAGGGCATTTCTAGAGGTGATATTACAGTTTACTATCTTTACTGTGGTGATGGTTTCATGAGTTTATACATATGTCAAATTTAATTAACTTGTACATTTTAAATGTGTGTACTTTTCTGCAAGCCATTTATACCTCAGTAAAGCTGCTGAAGATGGCATTTCTAATTTTGCATGCTGTTGTAGAAAATAGGGAAAATTTTTAAGATGTTAAAAAAATCAGATTATCACTGAGAAAAAGTGTATTTTTGATAATTTACATCTTCTTAGGTGCTCAGCATTCTGCTTAGCATATTAAAAGGATTTATCTCAATGTACTTAATCAGTGCATATAATACATAAATACATTACACACATACATAAATATATTCTGATTATTTAAAGATATTAGTTATAATAAAACCTTTTTATGTGTACCACTGATTATTTTCTTGGTGTACATTCCAAAATGATCCAAGCAACCAAAAGCTTTTAAGATACTATATAATTGCTCCTAGAAAAGAGATTTTACAGAGAGTAGGATCAGCACAAAAGGAGATTAGTCTAGTCTAAGAAAAAAAATAAACAAAACCAAGCATGTACCACTGAGGAAGGAAGACAATGGAGAAGTGCTGCCTCTGCTTCACAGCTGTTCCCTGAGTGGGTGGACTGTTTGAGATAGAACACCAGGCACTTTCATTCCCAGGCCTATTCTATTAATACTTTTGCATGCATGAAGCCTCCCACTTACTAATAGAAATGCTTGCTGTGCTTAGGGAATATTTAGTTTAACTTAAAGAACATTGCAGTAATCTGCTCAGGCTGCCATAAGAAAATACCACAGGCTAGTGGCTTACACAGAAATTTCTCACAAGCTGGGGCATGGTGGCTTGTAACTGTAGTCCCAGCAACTCAGGATCCTGAGGCAGGAGGATTGCTTAAACCCAGGAGTTTGAGGCTGCAGTGAGCTATTCCAGCCTGGGAAATAGAGAACCATCCCAATAAGAAGAAAGGAAAGAAAAAGAGATAGAGAAAAAGAAAAAGAGAGAGGGAGGGAGAAAGAAACAGAAAGAAAGAAAGTGAAAGGAAGAAAGAGAAAAGAAGGAAAGGAAAGGGGAAAGGAAAACAGAAAGGGAAGGGAAAGGGAAAGAGAAAGAGAAAGGGAAACAGAAAGAGAAAGGGAAGGAATTTATTTCTCACAGTTCTGGATGCTGGGAAGTCCAAGATCAAGGTGCCAGCCAGGTAGGATTCATTTTAAGCCCTCTTTTCTTGGCTCATAGGAGGCCACCATCTCACTATGTGCCCATATAACCTCTTCCTTATGCAGGCGCAAGGAGGCAAGGGCAGGGAGGGGAAGAGAGAGAGTGCATGTGTGCAAGGGAGAGAACACTCTGTTCTTATAAAGACACAAATCCTATTGGATCAGGACCAAACTCTTGTGACCTCACTAACCTTAATTACTTCCTTAGAAGTCCATCTCCAAATGCAGCCACCCTGGAGGCTAGGGATTCAACATAAGAATTTGGGGGGAGTAGGGGACACAAACATTCAGTCCATAACAAGCATTCAACTGTTTAAGTAATTCAGAGTGGGGCTCAAAATCTAACATATTTTGATGGATCACATTAATTGTCGTATTGATAATGTGCCACATCATACATTTTAATGTAGCATTATTTGTGATTAATTCTCTTAGCTTTGTTTCTTTTCTAAAAATATCATTACTTCACCTTATTTTTGCACAATATTTTTACTGTACATAGAATTCTGTGTTGGCATATTTTTCTTTCAGTACTTTAAAGATATTGTTGCACTCTCTTGCCCATAGTTCCTAATATAAAGTCAGCAATAACTTACATCTTTGTTTTCATATAAATATTTATAATGTATTTTTTCTTCAGCTGCTTTCAAGATTTTATCTTTGGTTTAAGTGTTTAGGTGAGTGCATTAATTTTCTAGTTATGCTGTGACAGAATACTCAAAACTGGGCTGCTTTAAACAACAGAGATTTATTTTTTCACAGTTCTGAAAACTAGAAGTCCAAAATCAAGGTGTCCTCTCTCTGAGACTCTGAATAGAATCCTTCCTTGCCTCTTCCATCTTCTGGTAGTGATGATCATTGTTTGGTGTTCTTGGCCTTCAGCTGCATCAGTCCAATCTCTACCTCTATCATCACATGACATTGTTTCTCCTGTCTCTGTCTCATCTTCTCTTCTTATTATGAAGACACTAGCATATTGGATTAAGGTTCACTCTAATCCAATATGATGTCATCTTAACTTGGTAACATCTTCAACAACCATATTTCCTAGTAACGTCACATTCTGAGGTTCCAGAAAGGACATCAGTTTTAGAAGGGCACTGTCCAATACAACTACGATATGCCTAGGCATGCTTTTCTTTGGATTTACAATGGTAGGGGTTCACTGAGAGGTTTTGAATCTGTAAATTTATGTTTCACTATATTGGAGAAACATTTTGTGAAAACATTTACCCATAAAAGGGGAAATATTGCTCCTTCACATTTAAAAAAAATTTCATTCTCATTCTCTTTTCATTCTAGATTTACAAATACATGTATGTTAGATGTTTCATATTGTATCACAAATCTCTGATGCTTTGTTCATATTTTGGAGTGGATGATTTCCATTAATCTATCCTCAGGTATATGGACTCTTCCCTTTGTCAATTTGATTCCACCACTAAAGCAGTCCAGTGATGGCTTTTAAATTTCAGATGCTGTAAATTTTCAGTTCTGTAATTTCCACTTGATACTTTTTAAAGTTTCTACTTCTCTGCAAGCTTCCTTATCTTTTCATTTATGACACACATATCCTTTACGTCCTTGAGCATAACGATAATAGCTGCTTTAAATTTCTTGTCTACTAACTCCAACAACAGGGTCACCTTGGGGTTATTCTCAATTGATCGATTTCTTTCTCTTGATAATGTTTTACATTTTCTTGGTTCCTTGTATGTTGCATAATATTGGATTGTATCTCAGATATTGTGTATATCACATTATGGAGACTCTGGATTCTGTTATAGTCCTCTAAAAAGAATTGAGTTCTAGAGGGCAATTAGCTTTCTTTGACAAGAACTGCACACCTTCTTTTGGATGTCAGCTCAAATCTTATACAAATATTTTAACTTTTGCTGAAGTCTATCTTGAACATCTGTGATTTGTGAATTAGCCAGATATTTGGGCAGAGTACATACACAAAATTTAGGGCTTCCCCCTTTTGGCTATCTTTTTTGCAAGACTGTCCTTCATTTCCCAGTGGTCTCATTTCATAACAGAAAGACACTTATGTCTTTTCTATCAGGGTTTAGTCACCAAGGTGGAGCTGACATAGGCCTATCATTAGGCTGAAAATCTAAGACATTCCTTTCTTCCAAGCTTCAAGTCCACTCTAAAATCTTCCTCTTTTCTTTACATTGCCTGCAGCACATTTTTTTCCTCCAGAGTTGACAGTTGTTTTCCACAGGAAGTACAGCTATGATAAGAGCTTACTTAGTCATACCAGGTGCAGAAACTACATGGCATTGAGCAGAAGACACTTTAGCTGAGGAATTACATCTGTTTCTAAATTATATAATGACATATTTGAACCCAGATAGAAGAAGGGAAAAATATGACTCAGAGAACAAATTGCCATGAAGTCAACTTTTCAATCCGAGTTTGTTCATATCTTTTCTGCTTCTGTACAAGTGATCAATGCATTCTATATTTCAAAATTCGGTGGTGAAAATGAATACTGACTTAGCATTGGCAAGAATTGAGAAACTCCATTTGGGATCCCATCAGAAAAAGAAAGATGTATATTTCAGAGCCTTCTGAAGACCAGGTCTGTTTTCTAAGATAATTTAAACTGTCACTTACAAAGTTGTGTATAACAAAAATAAATTTGAAGGATGTCTGCCCATTTCTCAAAGTCAAGCTCCATTCCATTCCCTATAAATTTTGTTTTCTAATGTGTGCTTATATCAATATTAACTCATTTCACAACTGCCTATGCCATACCCAATAGTCCTTTGTTATATATTTACTTTTATATTTGAGAATAATAAAGTTAGAAAGAGATCAGTCATATAAACTCACTATAAATGAGCATATTACGTATATGTTAAGATATAACATTATTTTCTCTGAGAGAGAGAGAGAGACTCCCAAATCACAATGCCTTGAACAAGATAGAGATGAATGTTCCTTTCCCATAACAGTTCAAGGTAAGCAGCATGGGCAGGTAAACTGACTCTACCGTCTCAACCTATAACTTCCCTCTCAGAGCCAAAGTGACTTCTTCAAGTCTTGTTATTATCTTCCAATAAGCAGAAAGGCAGAAAAGGACTATGGGATCTGAGCACAACTCTCTGTAAGAGCAAAACAGTCCTGAAGAGGTACATATTTATCTGCTCACACCCCATTGGCCAGACCATACTTCAGTGGCACATTTTCTGCAAGACAGTCCAAGAAATGCAGTCATAATGTAGAAAGTCATGCATCCAGCTAAAATTCTGTCACCAAGAACAAGCGGTAAGTATACACTGGGGGACAAACAGCATTATGTCACTCTCTAAATATATGAAATTTATGAGGACTAAATCCTGACATATTCTTGACTCCTTAAATTTGCAAATACCTCTCTCCCATATAACATATACCTTAAAATGCACATTGAACAACAGATAATCACAGAGCTGCACTGACATTGTGGTGCTGGGCTGAGCTGGCTCAGCCCTCTCCAGAAAGGAGTGGTTGGCTATTTTCCAAGTCTGCCTCACAGACTGTGATTTAACTTCATGCTTTGGAAAATGGTGAGTTAGTAGCTGGCCATGTGACTTCAACTTGCTTAAGAATATTTGAAACTATGTAAGTGGATCAGTGCCTGATCCCAGCTGCTCATCAGATCAAATGGAAAACACACACACACATACACACACACACACACACACACACCCCATTCCTGAATAGTCTAACTTAATAGATCTGTAGCAGGGGTCATGGCATCAATTTTTGTAAACCTTGCACAGGTGATTCTAATGTATAACCAGAGTTGGGAACCACTGAGCTAGGACACTCAAACTCCATGTTAGCTGTGGGAGACATCAAAAAGCACTGGGCATGTCTCCTGGCCTCAAAAATATTTTAAACTGATTCATTGTTCATATCACATAATTTGTACTTTATTATATATTCTAATCCTCTAGTGTAACTTCTGTCTAGACTGTAACTTTGAGAATTAAGCAAGAAACATGAATTGCCTGTCATCTTTGTACCTGGCACTTTCGGGGTATGATGACTTTTACATAGGAAAGTGTCATGGTTCCTTCTCTCAAGGCACCCCAGTCTAGCAGACAGAAAGAAAAGTCCAAAGGATCTAGTCTGTTAAGCTCTAAGCAATCAATCAATAATTGCATATAATTGATTTCAGTATTTTTCTCCAATATACATTAGTATTTGATATCTCATGGGTTCTTTTTATTTATTTTATTTTATTTGAGATGGAGTCTTGCTCTGTTGCTCAGCTGGAGTGCAGTGGCACCATCTCGGCTCACTGCAACCTCCACCTCCTGGATTCAAGCGATTCTCCTGCCTCAGCCTCCCGAGTAGTTGGGACTACAGGTCGAACTCCTGACCTCAAGTGATCCACCTACCTTGGCCCCCCAAAGTGCTGGGATTATAGATGTGAGCCACCACACCTGGCCTCATGGGTTCTTTTTAAATAGTTTTAGTCCTGGCTGGGCACAATGGCTCACACCTGTAATTCCAGCACTTTGGGTGGCTGAGGTGGAAGGACTGTTTGAGCCAAGGAGTTCAAGACCAGCCTGGGCAATATGGCAAAACTCCATCTCTACAGAAAATATAAAAATTAGCTGGGCATGGTGGCATGTGCCTGTAATCCCAGCTAATTGGGAGGCTGAGGCACAAGAATTGCTTGAGCCTGGGAGGTGGAAGTTACAGTGAGCCGAGATCAGGCTGTTGCACTCCAGCCTGGGTGACAGAATGAGACTCTGTCTCAAACAACAACAACAACATTTTAGTCCTATATGTTAGTGAAGGTGTCCTAGGTTCTTGGTGCAAAAAGTAAAAGAATATACATTCACCTCTGTGTGGATCAGAAACCCAAATCAAGAATGGCTTAAACCAGGTAGAAATGTGCTCATCACATGTACAAGGAGGCAGGGCCCAGGGCTGTGGTGGCACTCCACATGGGAGTACCAGTCTCCATTCATCTTTTCGTCCATCTCTCTGGTTATAGCGTTGAGTATGCAAGGTCCAAACATTATCACAAGACATACAGGAAAAAGAGGTCCTAGCAGAGGAGCTAACCAGGTCCAAAACAAAGACTGGAATCCATTAAAAAGGGATTGTAGCCAACAGAGTTTGCATTTTCCCCTAATTTGTTAATGATTCTAATTGAGTTTTTAAGCACTTGTCAATTCTCCTCTACCTGACTGGAAGTGTTGGTCCAGAAACAGCATGCTTCATTTACAAATGCACACGTGCCCCTTACTTCGGCCATAAGGACATCAAGAATTTGTCTACTTTTCATGACCACTGAGGCCAGAGAATTTATGGACTGCTGTTGGGCTTTTTGGCTCCGACAGTTACCTTTCACCCTTGTTACATCACGACAGAAATATTAAGCACTGATCTTTCAAGAAGGAGAATATCACCAAGCCAAAATAGGCCTCTGGCTATTGCATATTTTATTCCTGGTTTTTCTAATATAGGATTGCCATGTGCATATCCTTGCCAGTTATCTCTCTGTTTAATCTCCGTATGATGTCATAGAGATAAATGATCTCCTGTTTTGGTACGTGTGAGGGAATGCACTTTCCGTAAAAGAGACCAAATTGCGGATGTCACCCAACGATGCTACCCTGTCAGTGGGCTTTAAAAATAACAAATTGGAGACCATTGCCCCTATAGTAAGCGTTCCTCTCCAGTGCCTGGAGAGGGTTAAGTGTAGCCTGGAGCCACAGAGAAAGTAAAGCCCTGTTCCCTGAAGGGATGGTGCTATGTTGTGATTCATGAGGGTTCCAGCTAAGTTTAGTCCAGGTCTTATACGGTTACCTTCCCTACATCTAATTAGAGCATCTTTAGAATAAGGATATCCATACTTAATATAGTCATCCACAGTACCGTTTGGAGCTTTACATGCCGGGAGGGAAGAATCTTTTTGGTAAATACAGTTTCAAAAGATCAGAGACAAAATATGTTCCAGCCATATTAAACAGCCCTCCTTACAGGGGCTGTTGGTCCAGACAATCCCTGTTCATCCACAAATTTGCAGATCACTGTCGTTATCAAATGTCATACAAGAGTCCAGGATTCCATGTGTGGGCATGTTTGGGGAGGATCATGTGTTATTTATTACCTGATAATAAGGTTGGTAAGGGGTGGCATTTCTGCCCAAGTAGACATTCCCATTGGGAACTCCACCTGGGAGGTCTGGCTAGATTGTTAAAATTTTTCCATAGTCTCTCCCAATGTTTGTGTCACCCTTGTTCCTTCTTAGTCTCCAGATCTCTGTGCTCTCAGCAGTTACAAGCATAGTGTTGCAATATTTAAGGTTTCCCACGTATGGTCCTTTTCCTTTGCTCTTACAGCAGAGACAGGCATTTGTTATCATTCTATCAACTTCACCTAGTCTAAGGGTGAGAGTTTTACCCTCGGGGGTGTGTCTTTCTGGGTGGGGTTACAAATGCTCCCATACTATGTTCCCTTTATACCTATTAAGTCCTTAATGGTTTAAGGTAAAGTCATCAGAGAGAACCTTAAGATGGTGAGTTCTGAATAATCAAAGAGTCCATTGGTGTTATTAAACTGAGTAAATTGTTCAGGGCAAACACAGTAATCAGTCTTGTTGTACGGATTGGTAATATCTGATATTGTAGGGGCCAAAGAATGTGAGGCATTGCTACATTTAACAGTGAATGCTAGTAAATTTGATAGTAACAAAATCTTCATGTTTATCTCTTATCTGTGACTACTATCCCTGCTATATGAATAATAACTAAGCAAAACACTATGGCAATTGAGACTCTTTTCCCAATATTCCACTTAGAAGGTGCCACAGTATATAGTCCTACTGCAAAGAGCAAGGTGAGTACAATTCCCATATGTGTGAAGTAATAAAATTCCATTTTAAATCTTTCTCACCAAGATATATAATTTTTTTGTGGGGGTGGTTTATGAGGTTATGAATATAATCCCATGGGTAATCAAAATCTGCCTGTAAGTATATGACAAAGTTCTAATATCTAACAGCAAATCTCAAGAAGAAAGGTAGAAATGACTTTGGTATCTGGTAAGGTAAGGGTGGGATTGAACTGAACAGAGAGTTCTCACTCATTTTCTTATCTTCTGTATTTTCAGTTTGAAATCCCCGAATGCTTCATACTGATATCTGGGATGCTTTTCTGGGATTTCAGGGGTCATTCTAGGCCTTGACTTGAGTGTGATGAATCCAAGAGCCCAGTCCCACAAACTTCACCGCCAAGTGGGTGGAGAGGATGGTATAAAGTCCCTCCCAGCTGGGACATAGAGAGGGGAAAAGAGAGGAAAAAGCCTTCACCAGTACCAAGTCTCCTTGGTCGAAAAGAGGTGGCCCTAGTACTTGGGGTTGGAATTCTGATAGCTGTTTTAATTCCTGCTGGAAATGGGCCAGGGAGGTTACATGTTTAACCAATTCAATTATCTGATCTAATATAAAATCATTGGTAAGGAAAGGCCATCCATACACCATTTCAAAATGGTGAAGGAACACCCCTTCGACCCTAAATTTGAAGGGGTGTTCCTCACCTGCACTAAGGCTATAGGAAGATAAGCAGTTTAGAGGAGGTGAGTTTCTTGAGGTGTCTCTTAATGATATTATTTGCTTTTTCCACCTTCCCTGAAGACTGTGGTCTCCAAGCACAATGAAGATGGTATTGTATGCTCAGTGCTTTTGAGACCCCCTGGGTAACAGCCACCTTAAATGAGGGGCCATTGTCACTTTGGAGGTATTTAGGGAGTCCAAAGCGAGGAATTATTTCATTGACTAGTGCTTTTATCAGCTTAGAGGCCTTTCTGTTTGACATAGAAATGTCTCTACCCAGTTAGTGAAGGTATCCACCCATATCCACCCATACCAGGAGTTGTTGAATTCCCCTTATCTTTGGAAAATGGGTAAAATCCATTTGCTAGTCCTCCCCTGGGCAATTTCCCATTCTTTGAGTTGCTGGGGATGGGGAGATGCCATTTGTTGAGGGGATTGTTTTTGAGGCAGATCTTACAAGCATTAACAACTTGTTTGACTGTTTTTGGTAGATATTTACCTGAGAACAACCTCTGGGCTAGTTGATGAGTTTTGTTCTTTCCCAAGTGAAAAGTTTGGTGAAGGATCTTAAGAATTTTCCACCGACTGGAGACTAACAAATAACATTTGCCATCCTCTGATTGTAAACATCCCGAGGGCTGAAAAGTGCATCCTCAAGAGGTGGCCCATTCTATCTCTGCAGGGGAATACCGAGGCTTTATCTCCCTTATGGAGCCCTCCCACATTACAGAGGCTTCAAGTGTGCTGGGACCTTGTTGCGGGGGGGGGGGGGGGGGGGTCTTCTTACTGCTGACTCAGCTGTTTGGTCTGCTAGCCTATTTCCTTCAGCTATTTCATCCATCCCCTTCTGGTGTCCTTTGCAATGTCTACTTGCCACTTCCTGCAGAAGGAAAACTGAGGACAACAATCTATTTCCTAATGGTATTTAACGAAAGACCCATTAGCATTCAGGAAGTGTCTTTCTTTCCAAATAGCAGCATGAGCATGAAGAACCAGGAAAACATACTTAGAATCCATATATATGTTAACTGCCTTCGCTTTGCTTAGTTCAAGCACCCTCATGACAGCAATTCAACTAATTGAGCACTTGTACTTGGTGAGAGAGGTGCGCTTTGAATGATGTCATCCAGGGTGACTATTGCATACCCTGCCCTACAGGTTCCTTGTTCTATAATAGAGCTTTACTTGTAAAGAGAGCCCAGTCTCAGTTTTCTAGAGGAGTTTCCTGGATGTCCTCTCTGGCTGCATAGGTTTGCATCACTATTTTTTTCACAATCATGTTCAGGTTCTCCAATTTCATCTGGAAGGAAAGTGGCTGAGTTCAGGCAAGGACAGGCCTTTAACTGAGCTGCAGATCCCTCCAGCAGCAAAACTTAATATTTGAGGAGGCAATTATTTGTTAGCCAGAGACTTCCTTTAGATGATAACAGTCCTGCTACATTATGGGGAGTCCAAACAGTTAGGTCATTCCCCATGGTCAACTTAGTCATTTCTGGCACTGGCAAAGCAACCACTGCAACTGCTGGGCTGGCCCTCTGGCCTGAGTTAAGACTCCCAAAGCTACCCCCTCCTTTCTGAGATATGCAGATTAAATGCCCTCCCTATGGGAAGACTGTGGGTTGATGCTTTAAGTAAAGTTTGCTTTAGCTGATTAAAGGCCTTCTGAGCCTTAGGTTCCCAGATCAGTGAGTGAGTTTTAGCTACTCGAGTTTCTTTTATAAGATGATATAAAGGGTGAACTATTTCACTGTACCCAGGTATCCACAGTCTGAAAAAAAAAATCCTCTTAGCTGTTTGAGGGTTTGAGGAAGGGGAAAGGAGGAAATAGGCTGAATCTTCTTCTTATCGAATGTTCTGGTCCCTTCTGACAAGACTAGATGTAGGTACCTTGCTGAAGTTTGACAGAGCCAAACTGTAGATTTGGAAATTTTATATCCCCTACCTGCTAGAAAATTAAGAAGAGCTTAAGTGCATTTTTTAGAAAGTCCCTCAGTTGGGACACAGAGGAGAATATCATCTACATATTGTAAAACTTTAATCTGAGGATGAGAGAATTCAGACAGGTCTTCTGATAATGTATGCCCAAACAAGTGGGGGCTGTCTCTGAACCCCTGAGGCAGTACTGTCCAAGTCAACTTGGTAGCCTGACTGGAGGGATCCTCTAAAGCAGACAAATATTGGGAGTCAGCATACAATAGCATTCAGAAAAAGAGTTCCTTTAGGTCCCAAACTGTGAACCATTTAGTTCTCTCAGGCATTTGAGTTAGCAAAGTATTAGGATTAGGAACCACTGGATGGATTGGAATTACAGCTTTATTAATGAGATGGAGGTCCTGAACTAGCATCCATTCCCCACTGGGTTTCTGTACCCCTAATAGTGGGGTGTTACAAGGGTCACTGTAGGGTCCAAGAAGGTCCTGTGCTTTTAAATTATTAATGATGGCTTATAGTCTTTTGAGGGGTACTGCATTAGGGGGTACTGCTTCCAGTTAGGAAGGAGGTAGGATCCTTAAGGTGAATCTGGACCAGGATAGCAGTTGCAGCCTGGCCAATTTTCCCTTGATTTGCCTACACCCCTGGGCTAATATTGATTTCTACTAAGGGGGGACAAATAGTCTGTGCTGGAACTATAGGGATGGTGGCTCCCATATGGGCTAGAATATCTCTAGTAAAAGACTGGGACTCTCAGGCATGATTAAAAAGCCATGAGTAAATAGCAGTTCCCCGCTACTACAACTAAGGGGATATGAAAAATATTGGGTTAAAGACTTTCCTGAGACGCTCACCATGGTTGTGCTATGGGAGGAGAGAAGGCCAGGACTGGAGAAGAGAACAGAGAGGGTGGCTCTAGTGTCCAGAAGGACGTCTACCTTTCTCCTTTCTACATCCAGAATCACCCAGGAATCCTGGATAGTAATGGCAGTTCGAGTTGCTGGAGCCAAGAAATTAAGCCCCAGGACCCATCAGTCCTGCTGGACCATCTGGGAGACTGGCTCTGGAGCTAACGACCTATGTCTCCAGGGACAGTTTGACTTCCAGTGGTCTCCACCACAGGGTGAACAGGGTTGAGGTGGCTTCTTCTTGCTGTCTGGGCAACCCCTTTGAAGCGCCCCAGTTTGCCACAGTGATAGTGATTAGCAAATGCACCCCAGGGATTCTGGATTTTACAGGCCTCTAATGTGACCACTAGAGCCTCTGTTTTTTCTCATATTTCCTCTTCTTCTCCTGGGCTTCCTCCTGGACTGTATTGTAAAAGACCAAAGTAGCCACTTTCAAGAGGTTCTCTAGAGTACTATCTGGACCTATGGCCAGTTTCTGCAACTTCGTTTTGATATCAGGGGCTGCCTGGGTAATAAACTCATCTTTTAAAATTGGCTTTCCCTCAAATGAATGAGGAGATAGGGAGATGTGTTTCACTAATGTGTCACAAGAAATTTTTATCTGGTTTTTGATCTATCATGGATAATTTACAATAATTAAGAGATTTGGTACTGGTCCTTCTCAAGCCTTCCAGTATACACATTCGAAAGTGTTTTCTATTCAACTAATCTGTAGGATCATTGGCATTCCTTGGGATTTTCAAGGAATACTGCCTCCCTCCCTATTGGTAATAGAGATTCTGCTACTTGTTCACCTTCCTTTTCTCTTTTGCCCTCCCTTCTTTTAGACTTCTTCCCTTCTGAACTTTTAGACTGGCTATAGGAGATATATTGTTCATCTATGAATGTTTCTGCTTCCTGTAAGGCTGCCTGCTCTTCTGAAACAGTTAGGGTTTGGCTTAAAAGTAGCATAGCATCTCTCCATGTAAGATAAAACATGTTAAATTTTGGAAAGACTCTATACATCTATCAGGGTCATCAGAGAATCTGTCTAAAGTTGGGAATTTCTTAAGTGGCACAACCAGAGGAACTAATGATTTGGCTACTGGGAGTCCCAAATAAGTGAGGCAGGTAGGGCACACAGAAGTTGCATTTGAGGATTCCCCAAAGGGTTTGACTCTTTGATTTTGGGGAATTATCTTTTGTAGGTTTGTCTGACATGGCTGCCCCGAGTGTGGGGTCAACTGTACAATGCTTACAAAGATTTGGGTTGTCTCGTAGGGCAAAGAAAGCTTGTACATAGTAAACCTTGGACCATGTACCCTCCCACCTACAGAAAATATCTAGTTGTTGAATAGTATATAAAAAAAGACTTCCCTTAGAAGGCCAGGTTTGTTCATCCCCAAGGTGGTAAAAAGACCATGTCCTTGTACAATAGAACATAAGCCATTTTATCATCAGAGCCTCAGGGTCAAAGGAGTTCTACTGATTCAGAATGCACTAGAGGGGAGTACAGACTGCAGATGGTTTGTTATCCATCTAATAAGAGATGGGAGGCAAGGCATCCCTCAGTCCCCTTCCTCCTTTCTGTGCTACCCAGGGTGGACGGAAAGAGAGAAAAGGCATTCCCCTTCTACTTTCTTCTCTCCTCTGGGTCCCTGCAGCCATCATAGGTGCCGCCCCGTGGATGCAAGCATATCCTTCACCCATGGATCCAGATGAGCCAGTAGGCAGGGCTAGTCATGCTTACCTGCATAAAGCTCTAGCTTTCAACCCTGCTGGATTCCTAGACCCACTCAGCCCAAAAGGCTCTCAAGGTACCCCAAGAGGCCTAGGAGAGATTATGTAGTAGTTGGGTTTGGGCAAGACTCTTTAATGCAGGGAATGTCCTAATACCATCTGTGGCTTCCCTTGCTATGGCCCCAGTGAAAAATCAGAATTCCACAGGATGGGACTGATTAACACCCAAACATAAAATTCTTTTTTTAAAAAAATCCCATTGTAGTTGAATGCAGAACAGGTGCCTCAAATGAGTGTAAGAATTGAATGGCTGCCATTCCTTTGATGGGGACAGTACTGAAGCTAAGGTCTGTCTTATCAGGATGGCTACCTCCCAACTGTTGAAAGCAGATTTTTTTTTTTTTTTTTTGGTCTACAAATAGGACATGGGGTCTGATCACTGAAAGAGGTACATAAAAGGGAAAAGAACTGGCAAACAAGAGGTTTGGGGCAGAGGAATGACAAGGCTCCCCACAGAAAAAAATTCCTTTCTACTAGGTGGCACTGTAGGGTTAGAAATGTTAGGTAAAAACTCTGACTCCAAATTCTTTTCAGGCAAAAGTTAGAAAGAGAGATTTGGGGTTTGATAGGTTGCCCCCATAGCAAGCCCCCCACCATAACAAAATTAACTTCTCTCATAAAAGAACTGCTTAAATTCACTGGACAATACTGAACTCTTATATCGGAAGAAAACACAACCCAAACGGAGAGGAAGATAATCACTCCGGGTGAAAGATCCTCCCATATGGTGCCATGAATGTCTATTATTGTGGGACAGAAAGGCCCTTACTAGGTGAAAATTTAGAGTGAAGTCTTGAATTCCCTGTTTCCAGGAAATCACAAAAACAACTCTTTGAATTACATTCTTGATTACTAAGACACAAACTAACTCTACTCAGGAAGATTATATCCCTGGGTTACAAAAATACCCACAACATTGCATACAAAGAAGAGGTAGGAGACATGATAGCCACAAGAAGATAGAAGGAAAATGCAATAGGAAAAGAGTGGAAGTCTTTGTGCTGATTCCCTGATGGGCTGTAGGGGACTGGAGTTAGTCCAAGGGCCTTCAGATAACACTGAGGGGTAGCCCCAGTCAGAAACCTTCAGTTGCCCTGGGACCTTCCAATCCCACTTGACAGCTAGGCCCTCTGTGAAAGGAAACTAGATTGCAATAGACAAGAAGCCTCAGAAATGCAAGTAAAGGGTGAGAGTTAAAGGTCAACTATTATTCATCCTTCTAATGAATTCCCTTCTTCCCAGCCAATGCACCAAAATATGTTGTAGTCTTACCAATGCACCAAGATGTAACAGTCTCCTATTGTCTTAGATAATACCCAGAGTTCTTTGTCCTACTTCCAAGAAGATTAAGGAGTGCAGACACGAAGGTGAAGTTGGAGTGAAAGTTTAATAAGTGAAAAAATAAAGCTCTCTGCCAGCAGAGAGGGGGGCTCTAATGGGGTGCCCACTATGAGGCCAGCTGTGGGGGGTTTATGGGCTGCAAAGGGGAAGGAATGTGCATAGTCTACCAGCTGTCTTGGAGAAGGCGTGACTCAGCTTGGCCAGGCACCCTGGCCCAGGACCAATCAGAAAGCCTGGCCTAGGACCTTTGCCTGGGACCAATCAATGGCTGAAGTTATGATTCATAGAGGCCAGACTCACAGTCCAAAAACTGGAAAGGAAAGTGCCCACTGGAACCCACTGGAGCCCACTGTGCCCATGCCCACAAAAGGAGAAAAATCTTTTTCCTGGGAGCCCCCTGACTATACAAAAGACAAAGGCGTTTTTTATGCCAGGACTTGTTCCCTCATCTGAGGGGGAGCCAGAGGTTTGTGCAAGCTTTTATCTGAATGGGCCAGAGGCTCTCCTATCTGTGCAGCCGCAGGCATGTCTCCAGGCACAACACCCTGTGCTAGTTCCCTTATCAGTGCCTGCAGTTTGATTTCTTCCCCAGGCTGCTTTTTACGTTATGTGGGATGAGGCACTTACCAGTGGGCGGAGGGCTCTCTGGGGACCCTTCCCTTGTTATTTACCTAAGGTAAGCTAATTCCTTTCAGTGTCATCCTTATCTCTTGGTCCTTAGATGGCTCACTATCACCTCTGAATACAGTTGATATGAAGAGTTAAAGGAGAAAGGGATAATATCCCCTTGACATTTCAGATATTCCTTCTGCTCACATACTATTGGCAAGAAACTAGCCAGTCACCCACCTCTAGCTGTAAGGGAGCCTTGGAAATGCACTAGGAATTCTTGGTACCCATGTACCAAGCTAAATATCACATTACCACGGAAGAAAGGAAGAATAAAATTTGGGGTAACTAATGGTCTATCACAGGAACAGAAACAAAGCTCATCTTGCAATGAGCAGAGCCAAGCAAAGGATTACTGGCCATCAGTTTTAGGGTAGGAGGTGCTATTTTACCGAATACTCGTAAGTCATATATACCTATCGGTATATAAAAAGTCCAGGTGTACAAAGAATGAATTACAAAAAGTCTTTAATATTTGTAATGAAGAAATGATATTTAACATCAAACAATAGGCCTCCCCTTTCTCTGAAAGCACTTTGACCACAAATTCCACTTAGCCTGTCAGCTCACACCTTTCAACTTCCTTTACCAAAATTTCCCTCCTTTATATCACAATATTAAAAGGGGAACTGAAAAAGCACTTTTCAGACAAATCAATATGTACCCAGGATGACAGCACAGACTAGGAAACCACAGCAAAGTTTATTCATGTGCAAGGGACATAAAGATACCTTAATTGTTTGTTTTTCTAGGCTGCCAGTATAAGTTTTTCAAAATGTTTAAAGTAAATAAAACCAATAATACAGCTAGATACCACACTGCAAAGAACCCTAATGCTATTTATCAGCTTTAAAATACTTTCAACTGAAACCAGTTACATTTGAATATACATAGATACATTATATAGAAATTACCTATAGCTCTTTTAAAAATCCTATGACATTAACTTAAAACTTTATTAGAATTTAATATTCTATATGCAAACCTGATAAAGCCTTAAATTTAATTATTTGGGGGTAATGTCCTCTTAAGAAATGGTAGATAGGATAAAATAATTTACAGTTTTATCTGCTTTTGAACTGGAAGGAATTTTAGGTAATCACCTGGTTCAACCTACTCCCTAAAGCCACATAGCTCTATAATTTCCCCTTCACTCAGCTACTTTTTTCTATCTAAAGATATCTCAATGCGATTTCATATGTAATCATGAGACATTCAAGTGCAAGATAATTTACCAAGAAATCCCACTCCAAGATCCACTGTACTTACTGAACAAGACAAATTAAGTTTGTGTAATGAAAATACACAACAAACATTGCATTTAGCGTTTTGACTCCACTTTTAATTAGTGAATCATAGCTCCTACGCTGAGGAAACATATATTATGTATAGATCAATATAAATAAATTACTGGATTGGCTAAATGAAATGCATCCAGTTCAATGGAAAATGTGCATTCTATTCAGGGCCATACTTTAGATAAAAAAGAAAAGGAATGTAAATAAGCAAAATATAATTCAGAGAAGATTGGTATATTTGCGGTTAGAACATCTTGGCTTGAATGTCTTTATATATGACTCAGAAGCCTACCAAAAGGGCTCTGAGCCTCAGACACAAGATCAATGCCTTCTTTGTAAGTGTTCCTTACCCAAAAATGGCCCTGCAGGAGTGTCCTTGGATAGCCAGGACATATAGGCAGCCTCTGCAGAAACACTTGGCTCTAGAATTTGGGACTGAGGGAGATGCAGCGAGCCCATCATGATGAGTGCAACCAGATGTGGAAGAAGCCAGTGATAGGCACGTCACGATCTCATCAGCATGCCCGTGTAGAAGGAGGGGCTACGGAGGCTCCCTGCTGATCCGGAAGATCTTCTCTGCTGCTTCTGTACACTGCATGCTGTCTGAGTAAGACAGGTCTTCCAGAGATTTGGTAGTGATGAAGTGAAACATACGTTCCAAGAAAATGTTTACTATGCCAGGAAGAAAGCAATTGCTGGCCTCTCACTGGAACATGATGAGAGGGTCCTTTGTGATGACAGGTCCATCAGTCAGAAGAGGGTATGATGGCTGAAGTAAAATTAAGATGCCTGGTCTCCAATTTTCTGCCACACAACATGCTTGTATAACAGAAATTTGGGAACACTGTGTAACAAATGGTGGATGCAGATGTTTCAAACAACATCTAATCTAGTGAGACATGGCACCTGGCCAGAGTAACTACAGTTCGTTAAAACTATTTTGGATTAGGCTTAATACCGTCTGCAGGACCTTTTCTCTGCAGGGGCTGGCATCAACCACATGGCAGCCAGGATTCTCCATCCGCTGGTAGGACATTTCTACCCTGGGGACAGGCGAAACACAAAGAGTTGGTCTACTTTTTCACACAACTATTTGCATTAATGTTCGTTTCCTACCATAGCATAAACAGCTTGAAACAAGCTTCCCATGTCATTTATCTCACTGTAACTAGCTTTGCCCACAGAAGACGTTGAAGCATTTTGTTTAATAAATAATAAATGAATAATAATGTTTAATAGCTAGCATTTGTTGAATACCTGTTTTCTGCCAAGCATTAGCATTTTGCATGATTTTTCTCATTTAGTTCTCAAAGTGACCTTAGGAGGGAGACTACTGTCATCCCTCTTTTGCAGAGAAGGCAACTGAAGCTCAAAGAATTTAGGTAATTTGTTCAGTGGCAAATTTCCCCCAAGTCTGTGCCCTGCATAATTTTCATACAAGCCAGAGTCCTTAATATATGCATGAGACTCTTCCAATATTTTGCCAGAAATCTACATATCCTTTCCATGCTAGCTAGCCTTCATGTGTATACAGAGTGACTAGTGCCTATTTCCTTATGGAATCCTCACAGCACTGCAGTTAAAACAGGGGTGTCGAGGTGGATCGTCTGCACTCACAACTCTGCTTGACTACTTCCTAGCCAAGTGGATTGGTCAAATCTCTTATCCTCCGTGTCTCAGTTTCCTCTTCTGCAAAACGAAGACTGAAACCATACCTCCCTTGCAAATGTTCACTGAAGTTTAATGGAATTAATACAAGTCAACTGCTTAGCACAGTATCTTAACCCACAGCAGCTACCATTATTCATAACATTCCTATGTTATGGTAATAGAGCTGTCATTATTTAGTTAGAGAAAATATTTCTGCTTCAGTTTTTAAAGGCAGTGCTGTAGAACTGATTCATACTCAGTCATGAGGCAGGAGGCCTGGCCAGACTCTCTTCTGCTGTCGTGTTTATAACTTTCTAATTAAAACAAAAATACTGGCTGCAAAATCAGAAAGATTTTAATCCCGGTTTTACTACTGAATAGTTATGTACATTTAGACAAAGCACTTAATCCTTTGAGCCTTAAAGCTGTAAACTGTAAAATGCGGCTAATGTTTTCCTCGCAAGGATGACATAACATCAGTAAAATGCCAGACACACGGGAAGCATCTAATAGCTAAATGTTATTGTGAGCTCATTATCTAGTGCTCTGTGTGATTTTGCTATGACTGGGGAGACTGAGGCACAGTCACTTACTGTCTTACCCAGGTGCAGCTGCTCCTAGCACAGCCAGGATCAGCGGCAGGGTCTGATCCCTAATCTGATGACCTTTGCTTTAAGATAACAATGCTGCAGACCTGTGGTGACAAGCCCATTGGAAGGGGATGAAGTAACTTAGAGGATGTTGCCTCTTGCATTTGAAAACTGGAAACAGTATCACTTCCTCACAATCCTAAAGCCAGTGCCAGTGGCTCATCTCCCTTCAGGAACGCCTGCCGCTCACATTGCACTGGGACACCTACTTTTGACGAAATACACTGTTGGCCTCAAGTTCTGCTTCTTCCCTGGTCTTCTCCATGCCCCGGCCCTGGAGCCTCTGCAACCTCTCCTCAGGACTCACGGTGAGCAGCAGGATGAGGTCAGGTTTAAGCAGGTCCTCTGGCCACTGGTATACAGGGTGATGGGCTGGGGGCAGGTGCTGGAGACCCCCACTCACCTCGGTGGCTATGGCATAGGTGGCAGTGCTGTGCCAGTACCTGAGAAGGAATGGGGTAGTGAGTTCTCTGTCTGCAGAAGAAGTCAAAGTAGCATCTGAAAATCAGCAGCCGGGAATGATGAAACCAGGTTTGGCTCTACAGACGGTTTTCTAGGATTGTATAAGTTAAATAAAATTAAATTTTATAAACTAAAAAATGTTATACAATATTGTTTAAAACATAAAATTGACAACAGTAATAATGCAGTGTGTTCACACAGCTCCACTGACGTATCTCAAACTACCATTCAGTGTGGCCTCCGCCATCACATCTTTTTGGTCCTGCTGTCTGAGTTCCTCTATGAAAGAATGGAGGGTGACGGGGGACGATGAACCTGTTTGGCAGTTCATTTGTATTTAAGGGCTGTGTCTTGGCAGACTAAAAACCTGGAAAGGCCGTGTCAGTTCCTACACTGTTTTCACCTTGAACTTGCCAGTGAAATTCACCTTCTGGGACCCCTGGGGTAGAAGCCTCTTTGTTTCTCCCAACTATCCAGTCTGCTGATGGTGCCTCAGTATGAGACAGGGAGACACATACACCCTGCCCACCTCCACGGAAGTCCTCACTGAGCAAGTCAGTCGCTCTTTCTGCTGGCTGTTTTAAAAAGTAATTTGGGGGGAGGAAAACAAAGTCACTACCATCAACAAAACTCAAATCAGTCTCTATTTAAAAATGCCTAGTGGCTTCCTCCTACCTACAGGAAATGCTTGGTCTCCTGGTAAGACCCAGATCATCCCTGCTCGTCTGTACCTGCTTACCTTTTCCTCTGGTGAGAGTGATGTTCTCCACCAGCAAAACTCTCCTTCGCTTCAGACTCCTAGGAAGCCCCCAAGCAGAATCGATTGTTTTCTCCTCTGTGCTCTCAAAATTCTTTAAACGTGACTCTACTGAAAAACTCCTCGTTGCAAATTAGAGCTACTTGTTACAAGCGTAATATCTATTGTCTCCTCCATTAGGTAATTTCTTGAGTGGGAAATAATTTTTAGTAATGCATGTCTGGCACATAATAGATATGCAAAGAATGAATGTTCTTTGGGTGTATAAAGGAATAAACGAATTAGAATGATTTCATTTATTGGCATAGCGTATTATACTCTTGCCCTGTTCATGCCATCTTCCAATTTTAAGTGACTAAATGGACAATTCAGATCCAATATAAAAAGACCATCACCAACAATCAATATTTATGATATAAACATTCCAACGTAGAGTTACCCAGGGGCCCCTCCTCATCTGTATTTTCAAATTACCACCTTCAGTTCTTTTTTTTTGTTTTTTTGCTCTTGGTGTTTTTGAGATGGAGTCTCACTCTGTTGCCCAGGCTGGAATGCAGTGGCACGATCTCAGCTCACTGCAACCTTTGCTTCCCAGGTTCCAGCAATTCTCCTGCCCCATCCTCCCAAGTAGCTGGGATTACAGGCATGCACCACCACGCCCAGCTAATTTTTGTATTTTTAATAGACATGGGGTTTCATCATGTTGGCCAGGCTGGTCTCAAACTCCTGATCTCAGGTGATCCACCCACCTTGGCCTCCCAAAGTGCTGGAATTACAGGTGTGAGCCACCATGCCTGGCCCAATTCTTTAAAATCCTAAAATTTTTATCATTTTAGAATTGAGGAACTCCCCTCCACAGTGGAAAGTACACAGTGGTATCCACATAATAAATTCCCTGTGTCACCTGAACTGTGCGTCATTCTGCCTGTGCCCCCCGCCCCACTTGTTTTGTAGATGTAGGTAAAAGTCATCTTAGCTGATATAGCCTCAATCTCCTGATCTGGAAAACAGAGATCATGCAAGGTTTGTTTTCCTTCCATAGTTGTTGCAACCTCTCCTCTGGACCTCTGTGCTTTAAAAAAAACTGTATCACACTGTTACTATAAGATAAATGTCTAATTCTTATCAGACACTGGTTATAACTAAAGCCAGATCATTGCAAATTATGATAACAGAATACAGGACGGCACTGAAAAGGACGCAAGCAAAAAATTCACTTGTGAGTTGATAATTCCGACACCATTCATCCTTCAAAGCCCTTGCTCACCTCAAAAAGTATGCTCTGAGAGCTTTAGGCCACTGCGAGCTCCTGTGAGTTCTGCCTGGACACCTTCCTATGTGTTACTTACCCAACTCCTGTTACTCACAAACTTGTACTTTCAGCTTCTCTGTCAGACGGATTTTGTCCCGCAAGCTCAAAAATGCCAATCAGGGTCTCAGTTTTCTTTTTCTGGTACTTAAACTAGAATTTACACCATGGTCTGCGCATGCTCCAGATTCATTGAATTAAATGCCCACTGATGAATAGAGCCTGATATCATCTTATTTTTAAAGTCTTCTTTATTGTAGAAAAATCGCCAGCAAGAATAGATTTTTCAAGGTAATAGGGGTGATTAAGTCTCCAACCCTAACCACAGTCCCGTTAAAAATTACTGTCTCTCATATTTTTCAGCTAGATGATGGTATTGTCTAAAATGGGTTTCATTAAAATCTTTAAACATGAACAAAACCCACAAAGACAACAAATCACTGCTCTTTTCTTTTCATCTGACAAGGTGATACAGGATTTCTTTAAAGAACTAAATTGCAGACAATTCACACACACAAAGAAGACAAATCAAGGGAAGAATTAGGGACCTGTTTTCTGTAGAGTTCTCCCATTGACAATACAGCTGCTTGTTTTAAATAATCACACCCTTAGCCCATCCATTTCAGACGCTTCCCACTCTTTAGTATTCTCCAATCCTGCCGTCAGGGAAGCCACATTAGTTCAAATCAAAAGCAATTTGCCAACGCATACACAGCTCATATTATAATGCTTTATATTTTAATAGCAATTTCCTATTTTCAGGGCACTTCCACACACATCCGCTCACTGAATCTTCATCACAACTCCTGACCGTAGGAAGGGAAGGGGGCATGAGTATCCCCACTTAACAGATCAGAAAACTGGGGAACAGAGCGCAGAAATCCCTGCCTGCACACAGTGGCCAGTGCTGCTTCAGGATCCGCAGGCATCCTAGGAAATAATGTACCTCGAAAGTCATACCCTGCTGGGAAAACCTTAGTTTTTTCAGTGCTTTTCAGTCCTTTTCAGTGCTGTCCTGTATCCTGTTATTATAATTTGCAATGATCCGGCTTTAGTTATAACCAGTGTCTGATAAGAATTAGATATTTATCTTATAGTAACAGTGTGATATAGTTTTTTTAAATAGTTTTGATACAGGACTATATCAAAAAAGATTCAATTTGGTTTGGTTCTTTGTCCCCACCAAAATCTCCTGCCAAAGTGTATTAGGTTGGTGCAAAAGTCATTGCAGTTTTCGCCATTTAGAATAATATCAAAACCCACAATGACTTTTGCACCAACCTAATAACTCTCATTGTTGGAGATGAGGCCTGGTGGGAGTTGATTGGATCATGGGGGCAGACATCCCCCTTGCTGTTCTCGTGATGGTGAGTGAGTTGTCACAAGATCTGGGGGTTTAAAATGTGTAGCACTTCCCCCAGCTTGCTCGCTTTGTCTCTCTCTCTCTCTCTCTCTCTCTCTCTCCTGTTGCCATTGTTTCCTCTTCAACTTCTGCCATGATTGTACGCTTCCTGAGGCCTCCCCAGCCATGCCTCCCATATAGCCATGCGGAACTGTCAGTCAACTAAACCTCTTTTCTTTATAGATTACCCAGTCTCAGGTATGTCTTTATAGCAGTGTGAGAATGAACTAATACAGGTATCACATATGATAACATTGGGCACATTAACAACAGGGCAAAAACATTTTCCAGGCAAAGCATTCCCATAAATGATCGAGATTTCGTATCCTTCTCAGTTCATCCTAAGATTTCACATAACTTGCCAACTTTGAAATTCTTATTGTGTTATCCCCATTGCCATCCCCATTGTCATCCCAGGGTTAAAACGACTCATGGGCCATCACAGTCTGGACTGTAGCAACAGCCTTCTAGCTGATTATTTTTCCTTTCCTGCCCCTCCCCCACCACACACTTTATTCTCCACATGCACTCAGGGCGGTCTCTTGATGGAATATTTCAGACATACAGAAAAGTGTACAGAGAAAGATATAGTTTCAAGAAAGGAGTAGTTGTTCTGTGTCCCAATATCACGAATCAGCTTTTCAGTGACCAGCTTACCCACCAGGAACAAGTGGAAACGCTAGAGGAGTCAAAATTAAAACCTGCTAATACTAAATGTCAACAGGGTTGTTAGTCACAGGGACTTGACAAACACTGCTGTTGGGAGGGGAGGAGACTCAACATTCTTTCAACCCCTTCAGAATACTTTTTGCAACACCTACCAAACCTGAACAGCCACAAACCCCATGCCCCTGCAGTTCTGTTCCTGGGAACCTATGCAACAGAATGGCATCCATATGTGCACCAAAAATGTATGAAATTAGTTCACAATAACAGAGACAAATCTTCAAAACACATGTGGTATGAAAGAAGTCAGGCGCAAACAGAACTCCATACCTAACAAATAGTTGCATTTGTAGGCAGTTTAAGAACAGGCAGAACTAATATATGGCTATGTCAGTTGGGACAGTCACCACCCCTGGGGATGAAATGGGCAATGACTGGGTGGGGGCAGAACAGGGGTGTAGGGGCTGTGGCAGGCTCTCATTCTTGATCTGGGTACAGGTGACTTGACTGTGTTGACTTCTTGAAATTCCTTGAGATTTACATTTATGATTAATGTTATTTACCAACTATGCCATACTTCAATGCAATTGCTTATGTTTACAAAAATAAGTAAATCTTTGGAGACAATGAACATTCAAGAAATGTTAAGAAATAATCCAATCACAATCGAAGTCCTTCTGAACTCCTTATCAACCACATTTATCTCTACTTCCCAGAGAACAACTTTCTTAAATCTGCTGTTCAACATCCTTTCATTTCTCTACTCTTTGCAGTATGAGTAACTGTGAGTGTATTCTACTGAACATCTTTCGGCAACTTGACATTTTCATTCAACATTATGGTTTTGTAATGTGTGTGCTCTCATGCATTGCACAACATATTCACACTGTTGCTGTATGGTTCTCCACCTTATAAATATGCTGGTATTTATTCATGCTTTCTCCTGTTGATGGGCTTTAGGTTTTTCAAATTTTGCAACAGTATGAAGGAAGCTGAAAGAAACTTTTGTGAGTGTTTCTTCAACAGGCAGGAGCAATCTTCCACTTTGCTACATCTTCTCAAACTGCTCTCCAAGTGATTATGCCAGTATCATATGATATACTCGGACCAGCATCATATGAGAGTTTCTGTTGATCCATATCATATGAGGAAACTTTTAGTTACAGTAGTTTCACCAACTAGATGGGAGTAAAATGAAATCCAGATGGGAGTAAAATGGAATCTCACAGTGACTGTAATCTTTTCATCCCTGTGCCATTGTGATGTAAGTTCAGTATGACCTATTTGTCATATTCTTTCTCCTTTCTTATAGTATTTTTAAAGCTATTTTTATCTTCTTTTTTGTGTTTTTTGTTTTATTGTTTTGGGGATTTTTTTTTTTGAGACAAGGCCCCTCTTGCTCTGTCATCCTCTTGCTCTGTGATTGTAGCCTTGACCTCCTGGACTTAAGAGATTCTCCTTCCTGAGTCTCCTAAGTAGCTGGGACTACAACTGGGTGCCACCATACCCAGCTATTTTGTGTGTGTGTGTGTGTGTAGAGATGAGGTCTCACTATGTTATCAAGGCTGGTGTTGAACCCTTGGGCTTAAGCACTCTTCCCACCTCAGCCTTCCAAAGTGCTTGGATTACAGGTATAAGCTACTGCACCTGACCTAAAGCTATTTCTTACAGATGAATTTTTAAAGTACATATCAGTTATGTCTCTCCTTTATCAGAAACATTCCAGTGGCTCCCCAGTGCACTCAGAATAAAATCCACTCTATGCCATGGCCTACAGGCCCTACAGATCTGCCCCAACCTTCCTCTTCCCATTCATCCACAAAGCACCTCCTCATCTACTACGTTTCCAGAACATAGACCATTTTCTAGTTGTCAGATATGTTAGCTTATTTCAGTTCAGTCTTAGCTTCATTCTTGCAGATTCCTCTCTCCACACTGCTTTCTGTTACCTGGGAATTTTCACATTTGGCTTTTCTTTTTTTAAATCAGGGCTCTAATGGTGCTTTCTCAGACAGGCCTTCCTAAACCATATCTAGTGGGAGGTTAGCCATTTTCTAGCACATTACTTTGATTTTTCCTTTTCCCTGCATTTATCATGCTTTGATATTGTCTTATCTCATCTTATGTATTATTTTATGTATTTGTTCACTTGATACTTTTCTTCTCCTAAAATGTTAAGTTTGCTCAATGAAAGTAGGGAATAACTATCTCATTGGTATGGTTTGGCTGTGTTCCCACTCAAATCTCAGCTTGAATTCCCACGTGTGGTTGGAGGGATCCAGTGGGAGGTCATTGAATCACAGGGGTGGGTCTTTCCCATGCTGTTCTCATGGTAGTGAATAAGTCTCATGAGACCTGATGGTTTTAAAAAGGGGAGTTTCCCTACACAAGCTCTCTACTCCTGTCTGCTGCCATGTGAGATGTGCCTTTTACCTTCCACCGTGACTATGAGACCTCAGCAACATGGAACTGTAAATCCACTAAAGCTCTTTCTTTCGTAAATTGCCCAATCTCGGGTATGTCTTTATCAGCAGTGTGAAAATGAACCAATACAGTAAATTGGTACCAGAAGTGGGGTGCTGCTGAAAAGATAACCAAAAATGTGGAAGTGACTTTGGAACTGGGTAACAGGCAGAGATTGGAGCAGTTTGGAGGGCTCAGAAGAAGACAGAAAAATGTGGGAAAGGTTGAACTCCCTAGAGATCTGTTCAATGGCTTTGACCAAAATGCTGATGATATGGACAATGAAATCCAGGCTGAGGTGATCTCAGATGGAAATGAGGAACTTGTTGAGAACTGCAGCAAAAGTAACACTTGTTATGCTTTAGCAAAGACACTGGCAGCATTTAGCCCTTGCCCTAGAGATTTGTGGAACTTTGAACTTGAGAGAGATAATTTAGGGTATCTGGTGGAAGAAATTTCTAAGCAGCAAAGCATTCAAGAGGTGACTTGGGTGCTGTTAAAGGCATTTAGTTTTAAAATGGAAAAGAGCATAAAAGTTTGGAAGATTTGCAGCCTGACAATGTGACAGAAAAGAAAAACCCATTTTCTGAGGAGAAATTCAAGCTGGCTGCAGAAGTTTGCATAAGCAATGAGGAGCCAAATGTTAATCACCAAGACAATGGAGAAAATGTCTCAAGGGCATGTCAGAGACCTCTGCTGCAGCCCCTCCCATCACAGACCCAGAGGTTTAGGAGGAAAAAAATGGTTTTGTGGGCCCAGGGTCCCTCTGGTGTGTGCAGCCTAGAGACTTGGTGCCCTGTGTCCCAGTCACTCTAGCCTTGAGCAAAAGAGGCCAAGGTACAGCTCAGGCTCTTGATTCAGAGGGGGCAAGACCCAAGCCTTGGCAGCTTCCGTGTGGTATTGAGCCTGAGGTTTGGGAAGTCAAGAATTGAGGTTTGGGAACCTCTGCCTAGATTTCAGAGGATGTATGGAAATGTGGGGATCTCCAGGCAGAAGTTTGCTGCAGGAGTGGGGCTCTCATGGAGAACCTCTGCTAGTGCAGTGCAGAAGGTAAATGTGGGGTTGGAGCCCCCACACTGAGTCCCTACTGGGGTACTGCCTAGTGGAGCTATTTGAAGAGAGTCACTGTCCACCACACCCCAGAATGGTAGATACACCGACAGCTTGCACCATGCACCTGGAAAAGCTACAGATAACACCAGCCTGTGAAAGCAGCAAGGAGGTGGGCTATACCCTGCAAAGACACAGGAATGGCACTGCCCAAGACCATGAGGACCCATCTCTTGCATCAGCATGATCTGGATGTGAGAAATGGAGTCAAAGGAGATAATTTTGGAGCTTTAAGATTTGACTACCCAGCTGGATTTCAGACTTGCATGGAGTCTGTAGCCCCTTTGTTTTAGTCAATTTCTCCCATTTGTAATGGCTGTATCTAGGAAGTAACTAACTTGCTTTTGGTTTTACAGGTTCATAGGTGGAAGAGACTTGCCTTGTCTCAGATGAGACTGGCTGTGGACTTTTGAGTTAATGCTGAAATAAGAGTTTGTGGGACTGTTGGAAAGGCATGATTGGTTTTGAAATGTGAGGACACGAGAATCAGGAGAGGCCAGGAAGGGAGTGATATGGTTTGGCTGTGTCCTCATCCAAATCTCATCTTGAATTCCCATGTATTGTGGGAAGGACCCGGTGGGAGGTAATTGAATCATGGGGGCAGGTCTTTATCATGCCATTCTCATGACTGGAAATAAGTCTTACAAGGTCTGATGGTTTTAAAAAGGGGAGTTTCCCTGCACATGCTCTCTACTCTTGTCTGCAGCTATGTGAGATGTGCTTTTTACCTTCCACCATGATTCTGAGGCTTCCCCAGCCCCATGGAACTCTAAGTCCATTAAACCTCTTTCTTTTGCAGATTGCCCAATCTCAGGTATGTCTTTATCAGCAGCATGAAAATGGACTAATACACTGGTTTATCATTCAATCCTCTGAATTAAGACTAGTCTTTGGCACACAGGATGTGTCCAGTAAGTATTTGTTGAATAAGCCAATGAACAAATGAATGACTGAAAGTATAGACTCATTAATGTCCCCAGTATGCTATTTCCAGCTTACCTTGGCAAGTTACTTTACCTTTCTGAGATCTACAGTTCTCATCAGTAAACTGGGAATAGCACTTAACATTCACCTACCCAAGTTATAGTTCCAGATACTAGTATTATTATATATGTAATTCTCCAGCAAATGCCAGTGCCTGGTATAGGTAATTAACAATTCATAAGCAGAATTCCTATTATTATCATAATACAGTTTGACTTAAACACAATTTTTTCCTGGCATATACATGTATGTATACACACACACACACACACACACACACACACACACACTCTTATATATTAGGGAGAAAATGCCTAATTCAAGGCATCTTTATACCTACCTGTCTACAATCACAGGAGATTTGGCAGATTCTTTAGCTATTTCAGAGGCCACAATATAATTGCCCAAAGAATAAAAAGCTCTTCTAATGATAGTTGGTTCATCATCAAAGATTTTCCTCCACTGGCCAATGCAAGAGGGTGGTGACTTTAAGAGGACAGCCTTAAGCGAATCTGCAACTGACTGGGTCACCGTGGTTTTACCTGCAGATCATACACGAAGTATATATATCTTAACCACAGCCCAAAAGTTAATATTGATGTAGAAAGAGCACAGACATTCTCTCAACCTGCAAATCAAATGAGCAGACTAAATAACAGGATTCTTTATAAAAAGCTATAGACCCATAGGAAGGTAGGATTCCTCTGTGTGGTATTAGGAAACCTGGAGGAAAAACTCTCGTTAGTGATCAAATCTGATATTGGAAGTCTAGATACAAGAGCCCCTTTTATGTGTGACTTGTATTCCCGGCAGCCCAGCTACTGCTTACCCTCTTACCATGTTCCCACCCTGAAGACTTTCTCTCGTCTTACTGTCTGTAGTTGATGAACCCACACCTGGCATCCACAGCAACTCTTCTCACCCCTCCTCTCTTTCTACCTTCTTCATACCCTGCTTCCACTTCTGTGCAATCCCTTTCCAATTTCCAGGCCTGGTTCTACCACTCACTCCTGTGCTTGCCCCTTTGGGCTTGGCCTTTAGAGCTTTTGTATCTGCTTTAGGCTTCAGCCTTCTCCTCAAAGGCACTGCTCAGGCCTCATTGACTTTCTGACTCCCCCTTGCACGACCTCAGGTGACAGATTAGCCCCTTCCCAGAGCCCATCTCACAATTCTCAGCTGCTGCCTGGAGCTCAGGACAGGTGGTGATGAGAAGATGATCTACTCCAGCAAACTGTGCACTAGTTTCTCTGAGCTCCTACTGTTTCGATTTATTTATAAGTTTCTCTATCACACACTTAACACTTTATTGCCAACTGTCTATTTTTTTTTTCTTGGGTTGTCAGGATGGACCTTAACAGTAGCTACCATTTCTCAGTGTCTACTAGGAGCCAAGTACTCAGCACGTTATACTCCTAATTCTCCCAGTTACCCTGCAAAATAGTTATTATTAAATCACCTTACAGATGAAGAAACTGAGCACTGGAGAAGTTAACCAATTTACCCAAACTCGCCCTCCTGGCAGGCCTTGGTGCAGGATGCAAACGCAGGGCAGACAGAACCACTAGCCTGTGTTCTTTCTGCCAATCTATGCTATCTCCTTGTAACATTTGTATGTGTGGATGCTTGTGTTGAGGCAGAATTTTTGTATCTCCTGTAATCCCACCAAATCTAAATTAGTTGTGGGTACAAAATAAATGATCAACAAAACACATCAACTGAAGGATTGATGGTGTTACAATTCCCTCTGCAGCTGAAAGAAACTATGACTGGTCCTGGGCACAGCCAGTACACCTGAGTGATGACAGCTGGTCTCCCTGAAGGCCAGGACACGGCCCGATCCTTCATAGGGAGCCAGGATGGTCAACATGGGCCACATCTCCCTAGCTGGGTACACAAGTGCCTCTATATGGAAATTGCCTTTATATTATTAAAAGTCTGTAGCTCTCAAGTTTACACAGGAGGAGACACTCCTGTGCTGAACCACTCGGATGCTAGTTCTCCAGCATCAACCCTCCCCTCCGTGTGTCCTGGGCCACAGTAGCAGCACTTCTGCCCCTTTTGTACTTTGGGCTAATGTGAGCACACATTGTATTTTGACCTTAGTTTGACAGCTCAGAAGGCTTTTTTTCTTCCATTTCCTAGTTCTTCCACATTTTGCTCCAGAAGAATCTCTGAATTGCCTGTGGTTCCTGGACACACCACCCTGGTTCAAGCCCTGCACCTTTGCCCATGCTATTTCTTCTGTCTGGAGGATGTTACTTGCTTTCATCACCTGACTAACTCCTATCCGTACTTAAAATACAATCCAGGTATCACGCACTCCACCCCACAAAGCCCCACAGAGGCCAGATTCAGTGCCCTTCCTCTGTTCCGCCAGACCACTGAGGGTTCGCGCCCACACATCACGCTGCTTCATATTGAAGGTCTTATTCATCTCTGCATCCCAGGGCCTGCCTAGCACAGGGCCTGCCACACAGTAGGGGCACACAGAAGGCTCTATATAAAGTTTTATTTTGCAGGAAGTATTTCTGTTTCTGCACCTAATCAGTTAGTGGCATTGCCTATAACTAAAAGGTAATGTTATCTTACCCGTGGCATCCAGTCCTTCGATGGCAACAACCTGGAACTTTCCTTTCTGGACCTGTTTTGGGCACTGGTCGACCAGGTCAAGCACCGCCCGGGCTTCAGGAATAAAGGAGGTACACTGTAAAACAACGTCTATCCGTCAGCAATGAAGCCAGGGGGCTTTTGCAGAAATCACACCTAAATTGCTGAGCACAAGATTGCCGCATGCTTATAGGCCTAAGTTATACTGAGAACGTGCCAGACCATGGAAATTCAGAGTATCTGATGCTAGGATGGACCGGAGTGTTTTATTTTATCTCGAGTAGCCGAGGCTCAAAACAGCTGTCCCTGTCTGGATCGCTCGGTGGCATGCAGCCCTCACTGAGCAGCTCTGAGAAAGGCCAGGCAAGGCACATCATTAGTGTCCTGTGACACAGCAACATGGAACTACAGGCCCACTGGGAACACAGTGTCACAAGAATGGGAAATCAGCTACACAGTGAACTGGAGACAGCAGTCTGCATCTGCAGCATGTCCTCTCCCAGCCACTCAGGGGACTGAGCAAAAGAGCCAAGCACAGCAATCACGAAGCCAGCAGAGCACCGTCCCGCTGGGAATTTCCAGTTCCTCAATGTGCATTATCTCACTGCACGCTCACGGCAACTCACAGCGAGGCTCAGACACTTATGTGCTTGCTCTGAGCAAGGCAATCTTCTAAGTGCTTTACAAGTATTCAGTTGCCAATCTCTGTGATAGCTTTGAGGTGGTGGTTGGGGGTACTATTATAATTCCTAGCGTAGGAATTAAGGAAACTGAGGCAGAGAGTTGAAGAAACTTGCTCAAAGTGACACAGTTAATAAATGCCAGAGTTTAAATTTAAATACACGTGGTTGATCTTGCACTCTAAACTGCTCCACAACGCTGTCCTGTAAGCGTGGAAAATATTCCCAAGATCCATGGGGCATCCTCAGGGGTCATCTGTGTCACAGGAGGAAACCTGCCTAGCCTGCGACCAGAAAGCATCTTCAGTCTCTTTCTCTGAGTTCCTGCTGTGAGTCAGATGTTTCCTTAATCATCAGGACAACACCGCAAGGTGGGAATTGCACAAGTCAAAGGGCAAAACTTAGAGTAGTTGAGTAACCTGCACAAGGTTCATGACCAGTCGGTAGGTAAACACTATTTAAGTCTAAATTTCTTAAACCGCCTAAACTCATGCATTTTCTTTTTCACCCCAAGATCCTTGAAGGGTGATCATCAGCAAATAAAATTGCTTCCCAGCTGACATTATTTTTCCCTTACTCCCGGCAACCCCTTTACTCCCTCCGTAGTGCTGGTGGGATGCTTTTACAGCAAGCATCGCGTGGCCTGGTGTAGGTCTATGTTCCACATCAGGTTGGAAGATCCTTGCAAACAAGAATCTTGAAAGAGTTGCCTGGCATACAGGACACCTTCCCTACCTGATTTGCGAACGGAAATAAGCAAACCACCCAGGCAAGAACCCGCTTTACAGACCAGCCTCTTGGTCCAGTTCTCTGGTCTGAAGGGTTCAGATGCCACGCTGGGCGCTGGAAACTCTTACCTCCTCCAAAACGGCCCGGGCGGCTTCCCGGTCCGGGAAGACTACGGAACTAGGCAAGTCGGGCACCACCGGGTGCAGCGGGGGCTCCGGGGCGGGCACGACCTGTGCGCAGGCCACCTGCAGCCGTCTGCCGTCTTGCACCTCCCAGAGGCGCTGCCACAGCTGGCCGCGCGGGTCCGCCTCGAACTCGCCCAGATGCGGGCGTGGTGCCTCCTGGCAGGCGCCCAGCAGCTCCAGCAGCGCTTGCCGGGTGTCAGGGCCATCCAGGGGGTCGCGCAGCAGGAAGCCTTGCTGCGCGCCGGCCTGGCCGCCCGGGCAGTAGCAGAGCAGCCTGAGCAGCTGGCACCGCTGGAAGGGGCCGCGACGCAGCTGGTGCAGCAGGCGTTGGTGCAACCGCGCCGCCCGGACTCGGGCCCCGCAGCCGGCGTCCGGGGTCACCGGCACGCACAGCGAGTAGCTGCGCTCCGGGGGCCCCAGCAGCGCCGCCAAGCGGGGGTCGGGGGCGTCTACGTCGCCGGGGTCATCGGCGCCCAGGGCGAAATGAGCCAGGGTGCAGTCGGGGAGCTCCAGGACGAAGCGGCGCGGCGGAGCCATGGCCCCAGCGCAGACCCCGCGCCGCCCGAGCAGCTGCCCCGAGAGTGGCCGGCGCAGAAGCGGGCGGGCGAAGGCCATGGGCGTCTCAGCGACGCCGCCCTCGGCCCCGCCTCGGAAATGAAACCCGGCGGGAGCCAGGCGTCGGCGGGAAACGAAACCCGGCGGGAGCCAGGCGCCGGCGGAAAACGAAACCGAAGCGTTGCGGGGAAACTAAAGCCAGAGGCCCCGGCGGGGCCTGAGGCTGGCGCGCTCTTCCGGCCTCTCCTCCTGGCCGCGAGATTTGCGCGATAAACAGCCGGCGCTCGGGAGCAAACGCTCGGCCCCGGGGCCCCAGGTGCGCGGCGCCGCCGGCCTGCGCGGTCCCCAAGCGCAGGCTCCCGGGGCTGACACCGAATGAGGCCCTGCGTCCTCGGCCCCAAGGTAGCTCCGTGTGCGTTCTGCGGGTGGCTGGCGGTCCCGACCCTGGTTTGAGTTGCTCCTCTGCGGCATATGCCGGGTGCATGGAAGGGGGCGGGGGTGCACGCGCGAGGGACAGAGGGACAGAGAAGTCCCTTCCCGGTGTAACTGGCTCTTCAACGCCCACGTGCAGGCACACGACTGCCCTTGGATGACTGACCAGGCCCTGCAGACCCTCCCCGACCTCAACTCCTAGCTCTGACCACGCGTCCCCGCCCCTTAATCCTGCAGAACTGCTTTCCTGCGGGAACAGGGCACAGTTCTGGCTCTTCCCTCTCCTGTATCTTATCTCACTTGTTCACTCACTCATCGGTGCACCCACTCACCTGTGTACAAGCTTTTCCCTCTTCCCGGAATTGCCCTCTCCTTTTTGCTGACTCCAACTGGGAAGTGTCGCCCAGATTGACACCTCGAAATCGCCTTTCATCCACCAAATTGAAGTTTCCTGCACTAAGGTGACGTGTGTCAGGATAGCACCCTCTGCCTGCCACAGTCCAGCATCAGCACTGTTGCTGCCCAACAGTGTAACTGCCCAACAGTGTGTAACAGTGTCTGCCCAGTTATATGGATATTTTATTCTGTGTTTACTCATTAACTGATGGCTTTTAAAAATGATATCAAACAAACCAAAAACAAACAAAAGGATAATATTCTCCAGGGAAACTCTCTCAAAAATTTAGAATTGAGACAAAAATTGAAAACATTAGATGAGCTGAAAGCAGTTATATTTTTTATGTCTTAATAATTTTAGACTTAAACTTGGGATTATGTTTAATTCTGAGAAAAAGTATTTTAACAAATGTGAACTATAGATAGGTGGTTGGAATGTGGGTTAATAGGCTAAGAAGAATTAAGAGTTTAAAATTTTTTAGCTCTTTGAGAATAGAATAATTTATCAGGAATTTCACTTTTGGACGTTGAGCATGTGCGAATGGTTTCACGTGTATGTAGTATATGAAAGTAAGAGTCTCCCAGTCACTCTTTTCTTCTCTAAGACAGTACTGCATCCTCAAGCCTGCTTGACGTTTTCCCTATGCCATCCACCTCTCTGGATGTATTAGTCTATCTTGGCTGCCATAACAAAATACCACAGACTGGGCAGCCTAAACAATAGAAAATTTATTTTCTCGAAGTTCAGGTGGCCAGAGAAGTTGGAGATCAAGTTGCCGTCAGGGTTTGCTTTTTCTGAGGCCTCTCTTTCTAGTATGCAGATGGCCGCCTTCTCTCTTGTGTTCTCAGGGCACCTTTCCTCTGTGCTTGCATCCTTGGCGTCTCCTTGAAAGTCCAAATTTCCTCTTCTGGGAAGGACACCAGTCAGACTGGATTAGGGCCCACCATAATGTTCTCATTTTAATGTAATCACCTATTGAAAGCCTTATTTTGAAATAAGTCATACAGTGAGGAACTGGGGATTAGGGCCGTAATATGAATTTTGGGGGACATGATATAGCCTATAGCCCTCCACATATCTGGGTTAGTAGCCCCTCCTGTATCCCCCACCAAGGCTATTTGTATCCTGGGACTTTAACACTCCACAGTCACTTGCCAGTGCTCAGCTCCCACCACTGAGCACCTAGAGGGTAAGTAGGAAGACTAGCTTCTTCCTAACTTTTCTCTGAGCCTCCAACTGAAAGAAAACCTGACATACAGTTTGCCAAATGAAGCGTCCTATCTTTTTTTAATTTAAGTTTTCCTATTTTTCACCTATCTTTGCCCTGCAAAGAGATGTAAAGTTAATAACACTGCAGTATCTGGGCTTAGTCAATATTATGTAAGTGTTGAAGATGTTGAAGACATATCTTCATTCATAAAGAAACATTTCTGTTAGATTTTCAAGCCCCTTCAAATTTGTAGGACAGAGACTCTGAGAGCTACAGCTGGATGTTTATATTGGCTAAACGTGTCTGTAGCAGCCCACGCTTGCAGGTGGGAAGGAGAGAGGCTGCAGGCTGGGAAGATACTTCAAAGAGGTGTCTTTAAATGAATGAATAGCACAGCTGTATCATAGGAAAAGCCATAATCTTCAACATTTACAGTATTAAACAAGAGAAAATGAAACTTTTCTAGCCATTCTGCTCCTAAGAAAGAAATAGAACGGGAGAATTAAAAATATAAATAACAATTAATAAATAATAAAATGAAAAACTAACATTTTTGAAAAAGAACTTTGTTTTTAAAACATGTTTAAACAGATGTGCTTCTAGGTAGTTTATTCAATTGGAAAAAGAAAGAAAATGCAAATCAGAATAGGAATAAATGAGATGATAGAACCACAAGTTGAAAAGGATGCCCGAAAGAGAATATTACAAACAATTCCACATTCGTAAAAGTGAATATTACAAAATAAATGATGAGCTCAGAAAATAAGAATTAATAAAATGAGCCCAGGATAGAACGGTGACTCTATGACTCTGTAACCCAAATCCTAGGCTACAAGTTAACGAAAGGCCTAAAAACCACTGAGCGACTTTCAGAGATCAGCTCTAAGTAAATCATAAGACGCATGAAAAGAAAGTTTATAAAAGCAATTTTCTGTGCAAACAGGTTGGCTACAATTGAAAAGAAAAGAAATCGTATATGAGTCCTTCTCAGGATTAAACTTTGATGTTAAAAAAGCACTGATACAGAACTTTAAAATTTGGTCCCCTGTATTAAAACAAGATTTTCTTAAAATACTGATTTGCTCTTAGTAAAATTGCAAGAGGTTTTAATTTTTAATTTGCAAATCTGTTCCCTTAATAGTAATCCTCTAAACTACAAACAGTTTCTGTTTCTGGCATATTTCCTCCTGAGATCTATATAATTTTCCTGTTTTCAGGTTGTAAATGCAGCTCTCTTTCTCTTGGTCCTTGAAAAGGTAAATTCTTTTTGCATGGCCACAATGATAACCATCTCCTTCAACCTTTTTGTCATCTCCTGTAACTTTTTCTCTGGTTCTAACACTGCTGTCATGGCCTGATGCTAAAATGTTTATTGTGAAGATCTAGAAAGCCAAAGTTTTCCTTCATTATAACTTGATTTTACACTCTTGGCTTTTCTTGATGTGTCTGAATTGTTCATGTAACCAGGCAGCTTCCTGTGCTGTTCCTAAGAACCGAGGATTTCCGTGTTCAAGGTACTAGTTTTCTTGTTTACGTTTCTCTATAATAGCATACGCTTAGAATTCTGGATACATTCTTTCTGTGCCTGATTAAATTCAAATACCTTTTGCATCAGGTTTAACTCTCAGGTTATGTGAATAGGTTTCCATAAGGAGAAGCAATCATACTAAAGGAGGCTTGTTTCCCCTTTACCTATTAGGTAACTGGTCTAGTAAGCTTGGAGTCTGTGTTTTACTGAGATAATTCCTTTGCTTCATGTTGTTTTTATTAGGCTTTTCATTATTTAGGGAAACTGAACTTTAAAAAAGTTTAGGGTTTTCACATCCATGTACATCTGTATTCTTTTTGAAGTCTTCTGATGATCATTTTGTTTATTTAGCAGTGACCTATGATTCTGGTTCATCAAGTATTTTTAACCTTTTGACATCTTTGGCAGGTTTCCTCAATACCAAAACCCTAAACTGAGACTTTTTGGTCTTGTAGAGATATGAAATGATTAGGCTTATTTTGCAAATCATATGGGAAGCATATCAAATAAGAAATGGTGTTTAACTCCCTTTAAATTATATTTATATAACTATGTTACTAATATGTGTTCCAAATTGCATGAGATCTTAAAATTCCGAGATGTTATATGATATGGTTTAGATTCGTGTCCCCAGCCAAATCTCATTTTGAAATTGTAAACCTCAGTGTTGGAGGTGCAACCTGGTGGGAAGTGATTGGATCACGGGAGCAGGTCCTCATGAATGGCTTAGTACCATCAACTTGGTACTGTCCTCAGGATAGTGAGTTCTTGTGAGATCTAATTGTTTAAAAGTGTGTAGCACCTTCCCCCGCCCAACATCTTTCTCTCTTGCTCCTGCTCTGGCCGTGTGAGACATCTTCTCCCACTTTTCCTTCCGTCATCATTGTAAGTTTCCTGAGGACTCCCCAGAAGCCAAGCAGATGCCAGCATGATGCTTCCTGTACAACCTGCATAAGCATGAGCCAATTCAACCTCTTTTCCTTATAAATGAGCCAATCTTGGGTATTTCTTTACAGCAATACAAGAATTGACTAATATATCACAATATGTGTTATCAGTCTTGAGTATGATTGTTTTGTTAAATGATTGTGTGCCACAAAAATATCTAAATTTTCTTGCAATTATTTCTACATTCTTTCTTACAATTTCCTTGTAAACTCTCATCAGAGTTTTGATCATGGCTGTTTTGGATTTTTCTCATCCACAACTATTGTTTTAAATTCTTCTCTAGTAGCATTTGCAATCAGCTATAGCCCAAAATTGCTAATTAGGATTAAGGAAAACAAAATAAATAACTGAAAGTAAGTAATTGATAAGGATAATTTTATGACCTTTATTTAAAATGTTGGTTCTAAAATATTTTTTCAGATTCAAGAAATTTTTCTTTCATTAGCTATAGTTTACAATAATTTGGTGAAGTATACTTTTGTGCACACAAGTGGAAGCAATTGCCTTTCTCCCTACTTGAGTCCTCCAAAATTCAGACACTGTTTGTGAGCATTCTTATTGTATTTCTGTAAGTTCAGTAAACATCTGCTCTCTCTTTATAAGCAGGATACTATTGGAAATACTGATTATGTTACCAGGCTTTGACTGAAAAGTCATATTTAAGAAGGGTCATAAAATGCCTGGCTTCAAGAGTTCCCAGCCTTACAGTGAATGCATAAAACTTGTCACTTCCTGGTAGGCCCAATAACCTTAAGACCCTAAGTAAAATCTAAAGCCTGCCTTGATTTGGCTTCTTAGCCTCTAGAGGTTCTAAAACCTAAAAGTTCCTGTATGATTAATATGGAGAGAAAAAGTCATATTCTTAAGAAAAACTAACATGAACCTATTATTAGGTTAAAGCCCTGTGCCCTGTTTTCAAGTTCTGGTTTTCTACCTGTAGACTGGGCTGGATCCTGAGTTCTCCTAATTTCTTACAATATGTGGCTACAATTAAACCCTGATAAAGTTTACCAGCCCTCTTCCCTCAAGCAAAACTATAGAGCCTCTCAGGACATTTCCCCTACTCGAATTACTCAACTAGGGGAATTAGGTATTAAGATTGGAGAAAACTCATCAGAGCTCTGGTCAACACTGGGGCTACTCTGTCCATCCTTAACCCCAGCATGCTTTCCATGGACCCTCCCCGGGGTTCTGAATTCATCCAGATGATTGGGGTAGCCACCCAACCTATAATGGTTCCTAATCTTCACCTATTCTTTTCCAACTAGTACTCCTCATGGGCAGTTGTTTTCCTTTGGGCTTCCACACACTTCCTAGGAAGGGACTTCTTAGAAATATTCCAGGCCCATATTTTATTCTTCCAGAAAGGAGAAGTAATACTTGAGTTATCCTCACCAGGAGATTTTGCCACAGAAATACCTTTTACCCAAATTCCCATCTATTCAGTTATCCCCACCAGCACTACCTACCCTGTTCTCTAACAGTTATAATCCAACACTGATGATAACTCCTCAGATTATGAAAATAATAGTTGTTGATACTCTCAAGGATATAATTCATCTAGAAGGGTTAACCCTAGAAGGAGCTAGAGTAGGAGGGTTTTTTGGGTCCCAATTTAAACTAGATTCTGCTTGGAATTCATAAATGTTCAGAAACCCTTCCTGAACTGTTCACAGAATTGCCTGCTCCACCACCCAAGCGATCAGAGTGCAACAGAGGTCCATAGACTCCCTTGCTCATGTGGTCCTAGACAAGCACATTGCTTTAGACTCTCTCCTCCCTGCACAGAGTGATGTTTGTGCTGTTGCTGCCACTTTCTGCAGGGTAAATACTTCCAGGCAGGTTGAATTTGGAACATGTAAGATCTTAAGGCCAACCAAATCTCTGAAAAACAGCTTCAAAAAGCCTCCTGGCTGGACTTTCTAGGTTAAGTTTATGATCTCCAGATATTTCCAGCTGGCTTCCCCTGCAGTAGGGTTCCCTCTGCATGCCACCCTACAAGTCTTGATCCTCCTCCTGTTTGGGCTAAGCATTTGGCGCCTCTTTAAGATTTTCCTAGCCTATTTTAACAGATGCCTGCAAGAGACCCCCACTGGAATCGTGCTGACCTAACCTTTGAGACTTCAAACTTTCTCCAGCCAGAAAGGGGAACCAAGTTAACCCAAAAGAATTGGACTCAAATTTAACAGGCACCTGTATGCCTCTCATGATCACATGTGTATGCAGAAGTGAGATCTAGCAAAAAGTGATTTTCAATTGTGCAAGACCATGGCATGAGAGTTTAAGAAACTTTGGGCTGAGATTTCAAGGACCTGAGATAATCTACTATTGAATATTTGGTAATCATTAAGCAGACAATTTTGCAGATGTTAAATGTTAAGTTAAACATGTTTAATGTTTTATTTTAAGTAAAATAAGTCATTTCTGTTTCAATTCAGAATATGACAGTATCAGAATAACAGGAGCTAACCCTAACTGAACACTTCAAGTTTGCCAGGCAAACTTCATTTCTCTGGATTTCACAAAAATTGGCAGTTTTACTCTGCACAAAAGTCACATGAGATATGTGGCGTTGCTGATAAAGAAATAGAAATCCAGAGAAATGAAGTCACTTACTCAAAGTCACCCAGCTACATGATTTGTGGCTCTGGAAGTTCAGCTACTAGGACTCTTCCAGCTTTCTACAGGTGTCACGAAAGCACAAGACCACACACACACAGCTCTGATGGAAGAGGACTAAAAGGAAGATTTCGGTAAAAAGGTCAACAAGGCTTTCTAAGAAAACTGTAAAGATAAATAAACGATGGGTTGCAGTAATTCTCACCATCTAGGAAGCATCTTAGAAAAGCACTGGATTTCCTCTTAACTAAAAACATCTATAAAAAATGATATCAAAATACAGGAAGATGTAAATACCTAAATTTTAACACTGTCACCTTGCATACGTTAGGCTGAATAGCTAATGGAATAAGACATAAATTCAGTTTTGTTCCATGCATTTTTACTGTGATCTGAAAGGGGTCTTGAGGTGAATGATCCTGTACTCATCCTCCACCAGCCAATCAGTCTGTTTATTATTTGGCTCTAAAAAGAAACTTTTCCTGAGGACCACCCCCCACCATGATGGAGCAAAAACTATTACTTGGTTATGTCAAGACAAAGCAATGCAACAAGTACAAAGCGTGCTGATCAATGCGCCTGTGTCTGTCTCTATCAGACAGAAAGCTAGATATTGATAGAGACTACTATCCTCATCTGTAACTACATCAAGCTAGAGAGACCATTATAATACAAGTGGTCTGAGGCAGCCGTGAGTAGAGAAACCAGGAATGCTGGTCCCGATCTCTAGTCTTCAGTCTTGGCCCTGTTTCAACTTTCACTTTCATATGTGGAAAAATCGAAACTCTAACTCAGCTGAGTGTTAGTCAAAGAAGGTGTGTCCTGCTCCCCATGACAGGTTGCTCAGAGACTGCTGATTTCCACCCCTATATAAAGAGAGTCCCTGGCATACAGGGACTGCTCTGCTGCAGGCATCTGCCACCATGTGGGTACTCACGCCTGCTGCTTTTGCTGGGAAGTTCCTGAGTGTGTTCAGGCAACCTCTGAGCTCTCTGTGGAGGAGCCTTGTCCCGCTGTTCTACTGGCTGAGGGCAACCTGGCTGCTAGCTTCCAAGAGGATAAAGCAGCAGCTGGTCCGGAGAGAGCCAGATGAGACCAAAGAGGAGGAAGAGGACCCTCCTCTGTCCACCACCCCAACCAGCGTCAACTATCACTTCACTCGCCAGTGCAACTACAAATGCGGCTTCTGTTTCCACACAGCCAAAACATCCTTTGTGCTGCCCCTTAAGGAAGCAAAGAGAGGATTGCTTTTGCTTAAGGAAGCTGGTGAGTCTATGGTCCCAGACAGAAATCAGGATTCTCAACCATTGGGCAGTGGGGTAAGGCGAGAAGGGGCTGGGGGCATGCACAAGCTGGTGAGCTGCTCCAAAACTCAAGGTCACCATTTGCCATTGCACGGTGAGCATGTTGTCCTGGAGAAAATAATTCAGTGAATTTTGGAGTGGGCACCTAGTCCTTCCTAAATCACAGAGTTGGCCTGGAGCAGGGGATTTGTGGAGCAAACCTGTCCCTCCTGCCACGTGGAAGCGAGCAGGGGTCTATGCAAAGGGCAGGTCCCTGTCACATTCGGTGTTTGGAAAGAGGTGGTTTGGGAAGTTTGTACCACTTTCTGAGTGTGCCCACAACACTAATGAATTTGGGTTTTCTAGAAACAGTTACTAATAATTAGGAAAGTTGGAAACAAAAACAAAAACTTTGACATAAAAACAGCAGTGGTTGAATCTTATATTTAAGTTTGTGTATATTCTTTTAATAGGAAGCCTTACAATTTTTTTAGTAAATATGTCAAGGACTTAGCTCTGAAGACTGCTTACTGAGTATCACCACGTTAGTAACTGGCAGCATCTTGGAGAGTACTCAGCATGTGACCTTCGAATGCAACATCTTCCATTCCAGATCTGTCCTTCTTTCCATCCTTGTCTTCCTGTCTTTCTTAGAGTACCTTCTCAGCTAGTAACTTCAGCAACATCTCTAGCTTCTTTCCCTCCTTGTTTAACTTTTTAACGAAAGCATAGCATACATGCACCAGATTGCACATATTCTGGATGTGCATCCTGGTGAATTTCACAAAGCAGTCACACTCATTTTCTCCAAACACCAAAATCGTTAAGACAATGGTCATATTGTTGTCTCTTCCTAGAATGTCTGTCCTCAAATCTTTGTTGATGAACTTTCAAAGCTCCTTTGAATTCTCCTTGGTTCTCTGCAGCCATTATTATGCCCTTTACTTTTCACTTGTGAACTCATGGCACTTGCTACAAATGTGTCTTGCAGCGTTTTAAAATGTACTATTTTGTTCAGTTTTTTAAAAAATATCTGGTTCCTCAAAGAAATTGCATTCCAAGGTTGAATTTTACCCTCCTGTGTATCTTCATGCCTGGCAGAATGTCTAGAATGTAATAGAGGCTTAAGAAATGTTTTAGATAAATGAATGAATGCATGAGTGAGTGAATAAGGAGACATGTCGAGTGAAATTTCAACTTTCATTCAGAAGGCCAGGGTTTGAGTTTCTGCTCTAACATTTACTAGACTTGTCAAGACATTTAGCTTTTCTGAGTATCAGTTCCATGATCTTTAAAATTATCTTTAGATAATAATGATAACTGATAAACCAATCTCAAAAGTTGGTACAAGGCACAAACAAGGGAATGTTCATGTATTTTGTCATAAAAGATAAATTATTAATAGTTATAATTAATACTTTTATATAATATCCTCTTGTTTTAAGTAAATAAAACCAAAGTTAATTGAAATGCTTACAGGATAATGTAGATTGTATTTTCCTGTAAGAGAGATTTCTAGATAATGGAGGAAACCTAATTTTTTGGTTGTAAGAATTAAAGAAAGAGGAAAGAAACACAAAAGGTGGCTCCTCAGTCAAGGACAGGTTTATTTTAGAGAAAACAAACCTGAGAGGGGCTTGTGACTGAGTTAGGTCAGAGCCCATTTTCTTACAGACCAAGAGTTTTAAGGATTTAGGGTGGGAGAGTTTATTAGAGGCTTGGACTGCTTCTGTTTCTCTTTGTTGTGCTTATCTGGGAGGGAGAGTTGTGTGTCTGTTACCATACATCTTCCTGCAGCTGCAGGCATACCCACCCTAAATCTGCTTTTAGCTTCCCGATCTTAGAGCACTGAAGAGAAACGAATGTGCTTATTAAGGCCCACTGTTTTACTGGGGCCCATTGTATGAGAATGAAGTTTGACAGTTACCTAAGAGACTTCCCCTCAACCTCCCTCTATGCCTGAGCTGTCTTATCTGTGTTTTACTGTCTGCTCTTTTTGGCTGCTTGTAGTTAGAAGAGAAGTGACTTCCTTGAAATGCATAAGGCTAGAAAGGAGCTGGAACTTGAAGTGATAGTGTTTGTCTGAGATGATGATGTTCCTGCTCTGTCAGTGGTAATTAAAGGTTTAAATTTACATTGAAATTTAAATTTTAATATATATTTTATATATTGTATTTAAAATTAAAATTTACTATTCTGGCTAAAGATGGTTCTACAATATACTATTTACTTTCCTGGCTTTTAAACTGTTTTGAAATTCTATTCAGAAAGACTGAATAGAATTAAAAATAATGAGCATCAGATCTGGGCTGTAATATGATCACTCGTGCATGTTAACACTATTGTAAATCAATTACTCCTTGTCTAAGATCTTAACTATGCCTCTAAATTCTATTCCTTCCATTTCCTTATTTTTCCATCCCTTCTAAATATAGTCCTCAAAATTGTTAGCAGTTCTGTGCCACTGGCCAGGCCCCTGTCTTACTTTCTACAGTTTATCTGCCACTACGTCACCACACTACTTAGGTAATTATGTTTTATTTGGTTTTCGGGTTATAATGAGTGTCACTCAAGCTGCCTCCCAGCATGATGGATCATAAATAGGTGGTATAATGTCTCACTGTCCAATCATAGAGACGTCTGATCATGAAAGGGGGCACTAAAACTCACTCACAGATACTGTTTTGTCTACCATAAACCAAAACTGTTCCAGGCACACCAGCCTGGAGGTTTCTCTACTTAGAAAGACTCCAGGCTTTGGAGTCTAGGCATGTACCTTAGCTCTACTTTTCTCTAGTCTTATGATTTTCAGCAAGTTGTTTAACATTTCTTGGCTTCAATTCTTGCACTAAAAACCAGATAATAATTCCTTCCCCATGGGTTATTTAAGGGTTGAAAGCTTTAACCATATTCCCTTGGGTGATGTATGGTGAGACCAGATACAGATTAAGAGAGACCAAAAAGAGGTTTGCACAGGCTCATTCTCCTAGAACACAGGCAGGCAGGTGTATGACGCATAGGTCTGTCCTTCTAGAATGCAGACTGGCAGGTGTATGGCACAAAGGCCCATCTTCCTAGAATGCAGGCAGGCAGGTGTGTAACGCATAGATCCATCCTCCTAGAATGCAGGCAGGTGGGTGTATAACGCACAAGCCCATCCTCCTAGAACACAGGCAGGCAGATATGTAACACATAGACCCCATCCTCCTAGAATGCAGGCAGGTGGATGTGTAACGCATAGACTCCATCCTCCTAGAATGCAGGCAGGTGGGTGTGTAACACATGCAAGAGACAGATGTTCTTCTCTGAGAAAACAAAATGACCCCAGAGTAAAGACCAAGGATATTAGCAGTTGGAGGTTTTCCTGTGAATAAACCAGTTTACTTCTCTGTCTCTCTCTAGTGAAACCCTCCTTTGGACCAGCCCCTCCCTCCATCACATAAATTCCATTCAGCTATTTTTTGCCACACTGAAATTTAAATGAACAAATAAAAACATCAAAAGAAAAGGCAGACACCAAAACAAATACACAGAGAGGATGTAGGAAGAAGAAAACTTCCCAAAAAATCTGTAACTAGTAATTGCAGAGAGATAAGAGAAAGAATTGCATATATGAAACAAGAATAGAATGCCTGGAAAGGAATAGTCAGAATATGGAAATGTCTGGGGAACTAAAAATGGGGTTTCTAAAACTAAAGTCTTAATAGAAAGACGAAAAGGCAAAGTCTTGCCAAAATGAGACCAAAAAATCAGGATAGACATAGAAAGGAAGATGATAAGAAAATAGTGGTTAAATTTAGAAACTCCAATATTCCAGTAATATAAGTTCCAGATTCCTGCTTTTACATTTTTTTCAGGAAGCCTGTAAAGGGATTTTCTAAAATAAGGGAGTAGCCCAAGAGAGAGGGCGACATGGAATCCAGGACAAGGAGTGGGGATGGGGAATGCAGAGTAAGGAGGAGTGTTATTCCCAGGCCAGCAGCTGACCTGTGGACAGTCACGCCACATGGCAGGGATATGGCTTTCTGCTTTGCAAATCCTGGTGCTGCCTCATTGTACCCTTTGGTGTCTGAGCAATTCTATTCATCTGTGTAACCAATTCCCTGCATCCCTGTTTAGACCCCAAATTAAACATATGCTATTCCCCTTGGGTGGGATTGGTGTTGAGAACTAGGGTTAGGGGAGGGGAAGATAATGAGAAAATGTTATTTCTTTTTTTTACATTGAGAAAATATTCCTTTTGCTATTAAAATAATAATGTATATTTGTGAAGTGGTAAAATTCACGTATCACCTTGCACAGGTATGGAGAAGATCAACTTTTCAGGTGGAGAGCCATTTCTTCACGACCGGGGAGAATACCTGGGCAAGTTGGTGAAGTTCTGCAAAGCAGAGCTGCGGCTGCCCAGCGTGAGCATCGTGAGCAACGGAAGCCTGATCCGGGAGAGGTGGTTCCGGAATTATGGTGTGCTTCATGGGATGGCGCTCTTCTTATTGCTATTGTTATTGCTGGTTCTTCCATTTCCTTCCATCCTGGGCCTTCAGCCAGACCTGCTGAGGAACTGGAAGGGAGGAAAAACTAATCTGGCTTACTCTAATCGCTTTTCAAGCTGTGCACGGCATTATGGCAGTTTTACTTCCTTAGGGCTCTCAGTAAATAAGTTTGGCAAGTTAGATAATAGACCTTATTACTGAGATGACTATCTTATACATTGCAATTTAGCAAATGCAAGATCTATGGCCTTAGTTTAGACACTAGGTAGGAAAATTAACACATTTGACAGCTTTGTAATAAAATATCTCTGTTGGGACTGGACTGGATCCATAGACTAATTGTATCAGAACCTCGTGGTGTGTGGATTGGCCAGTGTGGGGAGCTCCAAGGGATTCTACCGTGTAGCCAGAATTAAGAACCGCTGAATTCTAAGTCTGCTGAGATTCCTCCCAGTTTTTGGCAGATGTCATGTCCATAGAGCAGTGCTTGAAACTTAGCAAGGGCTTGGAAAACATTAGCTCTTCTTATATGGACTGCCATGTTGGGAAACAGGTATAACCTGTTACAGTACAATTCTCTGTTCTTGTTTATATGAGCTGTTCGAGACTTGAAGTCTTTCCAAGAGAAGCTGCATTTATAATCTGTTAAGGATGTTGCTGAGACATCTCTGGTACGCCATCTGTGATGGTGCAGACATGGACTGTGGGGGAGGGATGCTGTGGATGTGGGTTGGAGGGTCCATCTGATAAGGGTTAAGCAGGTAGAGAAGAGTCAAGGTGTCAGGTGCAGGTGAATCAGGAAAGGCCTACAAGGCAGTGTGTAAAACCGAAACGGTAGTGAAGGGAGGCACTTTGTCACACTGGGGGTCTGAGGTTCAAAAGTGAACTTTGGGAACCATACTCAGAGAGAAAAAAAAGAAACTGAGGAAGCAGTGGGATTGAGAGTATCTGGCAGGATTTTCTGGGTGGTTGCCAGCCACTGCCCTTCCTCCAAGATCAGTCATCCAGGATGTCCTTGTGGTGTGCAGATCAGGGACAGTGCTGCACGTCCAGGTCGAATTTCTCAGGCTTGTGAGAGAAAGTGGTATAAATTAGTGAATTTAGAAGCATATAAGAAAAGTCACTGTCAGCAGCTTGGAGACAATAGGAAAGCACAAAGACTGGAGAACGGGAAGCATTGTGCCCTATTCCTATAGTGCATGCGTGGAGAGCCAACTAGGAGGTTTCATTGATTTTTGTGCAGCAAGATAATTTGGATGATCCTCAAATTATTAAACATAGATCAAAAATAGACAATTATAAATATTTGTAAATAATTAGAAATACTTTTAGGCATTGTGAGGAACAAATGTATATAGATGCCTATCTGGCCCATAAGCTGCTAATTTCCCACCTCTGGCTTAATGGGTCAGGGATGGGTCTATGTGCTTGAGTGGATGAAGAGAGCTGTTTTAGAACCCCACTGCCTCTCCAAGTTTGGTAATTTGCTAGAAGGACTTCCAACACTCAATAGCCAGCTATACTCATGGCTAGGGTTTATTAGAATAAAGGATACAGAACAGAAACAGCAGGGTGAAGACATATATCACCAGAGTCAAGAGAGTCCAGACACAGGCTCTGAGTCCTTCTCCATCCCAGGCCTCACAGGTTGTACTTTCTCTCTAGCAGTGAACTACAGGGACATAGTTGGAATGTGTTTGCATAGGGAGGTCCATTTGAGTCTTTGAGGCTTTATACAGGGCTGGTCATTTATGCACATGCTGCTATGTAACCAGCTATTGGAACTGAAACTCAGGACCCCAACAATGCAACCAAGGAAGTCGTGGATCTTGCTAAACAATCCTGAGAAGTCTTGACAAGTTGATTTAACACGCCCCATTGCCCCAGGTTTGTACACCTCACCAATGATATGTAGAATATTGTAGTCACCATATATGCAGGGGTTGGCCAAGATTCCACCATGGTTCCAGGTTCTCCTGGAAAGATATAGGGACTGAGCAAACAGATCTGCTCCATTAAATCTTTCTTCCCAAGAGCTCTGGCAAGGAAAAGCTGAGAACAGGAGGATAGTTATCATGGACATATAGCAAAAGTTGGAAAGGGGGCAGAATATAGCAATTGACTTACAGATCCTCAGATGACTTGTCTGACTTTAGCATAACTGATAAGTCTCTATGTTTTTGGTTTTAAACTTAATTTCTGGTCTGTTTGGAGATCAAGTGCTCAGTGACTTGCCTTTTCACAATGTAATATGCCATGAGGAATCGATTTGAGATCAATTTTTAGAATGTTTTGAGTTGTTTTAAATCATGGACCATTGCCTTATTCTGGCTCCAGTTTATGCTAGGTGTTTTGAGGGCATATGTTACATATGGATAACATAAAATTAGCCCAAAATAGGAGTCAAAATGACTCTTTTTGTAATACTAGAGGATAGCTGCTTAAAGAGTTTTTGGAATTTCCAGCTTCTATAATTTGAAAGTAATTTTAAGAAAAGCAGTCAACCTTAAAAACTCACAAAACTAGGAAAACTCTGACTTAATCAACTGCAAGGAGTGACTCAGCCATCGAGAATGCCTGTACTTAAGAGATAAGTGGATAGCATGAAGGAGCAGAGGAAACTGGAGGGGTAATAAGAGAGGTAGAGCAGAAACTAGCGTGACAGAAACCAAAGCGAAGGTAACTGTGAACACTTTCTGTACTCCCGAAATGACATGCTATCACAGCTCTCCACATACCGTGTTGCAAGGAGGGGTCTGTTTACACTTTATTCCCACATCAGGCTTCCCTTTCTCCTGGTTTTCTTGGCATCTGACACAGCTGTCCCTGACATCACCTAGAGTGTTTCTAAATATTTAGATGATGAATCAACTAGCAAGGAGATGTCCAGAAGAAGCTGATGAACTTAGCAAAAATACTAGGGATCTTCAGCAGAGCAATTTTATCTGTGTGACGGAAAGAAAAAGAAGTAAATTTGTAACTGTTCATAAATAAGTCTATAGGCATCCAAATATATCTACCTGCCTCAGAAATTACATACTTTGTATGCAGGAATAAATGAAAAACCTGATATATTTAAATATAACAGTAAGTGCTCACACACATACATGTGCAGAGTTTTCAAATAATCAAGTATTTACATCATTATTTTACGTATGTATTTAGTTTTTCAAGTTTATTTGACACAAGAAGAAAGTATAATTCATATCTCAGTGAGTTTTGTGGGTATAAGGAAAAGTGTCTTTTTAAAAATTAAAACAAGATATATTTTATCACAAGAGATATAATAGCCTGAGGGGCTTGGTGCTTGGATAGAAAAGTTTTAAAATGATCATTTTCCCTCAGGTGAATATTTGGACATTCTCGCTGTCTCCTGTGACAGCTTTGATGAGGAAGTCAATGTCCTTATTGGCCGTGGCCAAGGAAAGAAGAACCATGTGGAAAACCTTCAAAAGCTGAGGACGTGGTGCAGGGATTATAGAGTCGCTTTCAAGATAAATTCTGTCATTAATCGTTTCAACGTGGAAGAGGACATGACGGAACAGATCAAAGCGCTAAACCCCGTCCGCTGGAAAGTAAGTACACAAGGTCGCTTTTGCTGATTTCCTTCAAGAAAACATTCAGGAATGACTTTTTCCAATGAAACTGAAAATAATACTGACACAAGAGAACTCTGGACCTCGCCAGCCAGTCCAGAAGCCAGGTTCTTGGTCTTTCAGCTCTGTTAGACTTAAAACTGTACTTTTCTTTGCCTTACTTCCCGTTTCTGAAAACTTGAAATGATTTCCTTTGGAAATATTGTGAGGATAAACATAAAAAAAAAATGCTCAGTGCTTGGAAATGTTTGGAAGAATATGTTCATAGAAAGCCTACATTTCTTTTTAAAACTCTTGGCTTATGAATGGACAGATACAGGTTCCTCATAAATTCTGATGCAGTGAATTTCTAGAAGACATTAGGGGTAAAGTCATCCCCAAGTTGTAGCAAAACGGGACCTTTACTCCCAGATTCATGCTTTAGGGCTGGCGCCACTACCAGCTACTAAAAGCCTAAAGTCCACACACTTGCAAGCCATCTCCACATATGCAGCTCCCACTGTGTGCAGACACGCATGACTAAAATCCCAGTTTTCTACCTTTGACTGCTCGTCAGAGTCAACTCGGGAGGCTGTTTAAAAAGCAGTTTCTTGGGCCTCATACTTGCTGTCCTGAAACAGGGCCTGTGGTGAAGGCAAGCATAGCAGGGAGGGCTTGCACAAACATGTATTTCTAACAAGCAGTCCTGGGGACTCTTGTATGGCCACCCGGCACCTGTGTCTGGAGCCCAGCATAGATGCAATAAAAGATGAGATGCAGAGCTCAGTGCTAGCACAAACACACAAAAAGAGATGCGGGAAAAGTCACATAATAGAAAGCTATGTGTGTTATCATACCGTGAAATGGCAAAAGAGGCTGAGCTTAAGCGAAGGCTTCGTATAGGAGGAGGCATTTGGCTGTGCTCTGAAAAATGGAAAGAATTTTCATAGATGGCAAAGACCTGAAGAAGAAAGCCACATCCAGACTAGAGGGCTTGCCTGCACAAAGAACAGGTTTTCCTTCAAAGCTGCCTTGGCTGTTTCTTTAAATCCCATGTCAGCATTCCAGATAGAGTTAGGGAGGAGGGAAAGGGATATTCTATCATTTTCCTGAAGCTGTCCTGTAATATGTGGAAATGGGTTAGGGGAAGCTGGAGATGCTACTTTCAAAAATTTTTAATAGGTATGTTGAACTTGAACTTTTGGTTACATGTATAAGGCCATGAAATATCAGCCTCATTTCCAGGTGAAGAAGGAACTGGAGAAAAGCTAAAGAGAGAGGTCTGATAGGAAAAACAGGAACACGATCCACCAGGAAGGCAGAGGCTCCAGCTGGAGGGCTAAGCTACCTTAGAGACGTTGACTTTCCTGCCTGCCCCTCTCCTGTCCCCACCTCTCTCCTCTGCCCCATGTTTCCTGTTACTGTCTTCCTCATTGCTGTCTTTTGGCGTCCTTTTTTCAGATGTGTAAGTATTTTTTCCCCAAGCTTGGTGTTTTCCTGTCTCATGGCCTTTATCTCAGATATTTTGACTCCTACACCGGCTTCCATTCATCTGATTCACTCTAGATTTGCCATCAAGATCCTGACTCTTTTGGTGGAAGGCTAGCTTCTGCCTGTTTGGAAAACCAGATTGTTGATATATGCAGGCTTCCAATTGATGTAAATTGATGCTCCTGGATCAAGTGCCTGTTCTTAGTCCAATCGTACATTGCACTCAGAACCTGGTTTCCTGAGGCTGCCTCCTCCACCATGAGGCTGTGGGCTGGAAGGTATCACCAGCCGTGTCCCCGGGACAACAGCACTGAGCATATGATTGCTCATTGGGAGGCTTTGTTGTGACCTGTAGGCTTGCTCCAGCAACATGGCAGGAGGGAGCTCCTTCTACTCTTCCATGCCCAATCCCACGCCCTCAATATTGTTCCCCTTCCAGCTCCTACAGCTTGGTTTTCTCCTGCAGAGGCCCTTCCATTCTAGCTGGCTGATTCTGGAGTCAAAGTCCCTGGGAAAAAATGCCCATGATGTATGTTTTCTTTGATAGTCAAGTCTGCTCATGATTCAAACCTACATGGAAGGGCACTCCCTCCCTGCCAGGCCTCTCCTTACCCTGAGCCTGGGTGGGGCATGGGGATGGGTGACGACCCCTCCCAAGATGCTCACAGTCTTTTAAGGAAGAAACCATGAAAGCCGATAGCAAAGGGGACAGTGGAGGCAAATATCAAAAGACTGGGGAGCAAAAAAGAAGGGGAAAAAATAAAGAGTGAGCAAAAAAGGCAACATTGAAGTGTTGACAATTTCTTCTCATCTGACTACAGTGGCATCTGAGTGGTTCAGATGATGATATTAGTGAAATTCTGTGTAGAATAATCCTTTCCATTGAAACCCTTTAGATCTGGGCTTGTCCTGGGTCTGTCTTGGGTTAGCTGTCACCCTTTGTCACCTTGGGCAAGTCTCTTCACTTCTTGCCTTTTGTAGGACTGAATTTTATTTTCAAACGATGGTAGTATGTATAGAATAATACACTGTACATGCTCATACATACACATTTGTTCACTTAAAAGACTGTCAAAAGAGAATATTAATGATTTTGAAAAACTGTTCTTAGATTTTAAGTGAGAAACAGACATACACTAGAGGCTTTCATAAGAATACATTAAAAATCAGCAGAGAAAACAATGTTTTTAAAATGTGTTTTTCTTGGTTATGGGATTACACATGATTTATTTTTATGCTCTTTTATAGTTTATATTTTTTCAATAAATACCCATTATTTTGTCAGAAAATATTATAAAAATCAAACATAATCTAGACAAGTTTTTGAAAGTTTATATTTTAAGAACGTTTGTGCTTCTAACAGCATGTTCCTAAATTTCAGGGCTTGCTTTCATTTCCCAAATTAATATTTCTCTAGAATGTTCCTCAGCTCACAGAGTCTTCTTTACTCAGAAGAAATAAAGCTTGAAAAAGGGGAGTGAGGTTTGGGGGGAAACGTAATGGAAAGCTCTCTGCAAAGCAAATGCCACCATTGCCTTTCAGGTGTTCCAGTGCCTCTTAATTGAGGGTGAGAATTGTGGAGAAGATGCTCTAAGAGAAGCAGAAAGATTTGTTATTGGTGATGAAGAATTTGAAAGATTCTTGGAGCGCCACAAAGAAGTGTCCTGTTTGGTGCCTGAATCTAACCAGAAGGTTGTATAAAGCAAAAGTTGTTTTATCATCATACATTCAGATTGACTCCCAAAAGAGAAGTCTGTCGGCCAAGGGCCCCACACATTGTTATTTTAGAGGGTTCCGTGCTGAGAAATGGGAGGAGTGCCATGTCGGCAGATCAGGCTGAGGGCTGCCATTGGCTCTGCCACCTCCCAGCTGCAGGGTCTTTAGAGAGCTTCAGCTGCTCTATCCATGATGGATACAGTGGTACTTTGCAGATGATACAATTGTACGTAGATTCATGTAGATATTCTTTACATATGATTCATATATGTATAAGGTCCCTGTGTGTCATACATGTATGACATAGCCCCTAAACATAGAAAGAACTAACAAACACCACTCTATTGATATCAGCATTATCACTTTATTTAGTGGAATAATCTCTATGTATAATTTTGTTACGTTGCATAGAATATAGAAGAAATGTTTCCTGTTTAGTTTTCTAATGGAATGACAATTAGATCCATCCTCTTAGCTCAAATTTCATACACAGATAAAACAAGGTTGGCCAAAGCATGTCTACACTGTGGAGCTCTCAGGTATTACTAGAAGCAGGGGATCTAAAGATGTGTTCTCAGAAGCTACAGGAAAAAAAATCCGTTAATAAGGAACCTCTTTATTAATGAAAGATACAAACTTTAAAGAAAATTATGGCCAGGCGCGGTGGCTCAAGCCTGTAATCCCAGCACTTTGGGAGGCCGAGGCGGGCGGATCACGAGGTCAGGAGATCGAGACCATCCTGGCTAACACGGTGAAACCCCGTCTCTATTAAAAAATACAAAAAAAACTAGCCGGGCGAGGTGGCGGGCGCCTGTAGTCCCAGCTACTCGGGAGGCTGAGGCAGGAGAATGGCGTAAACCCGGGAGGCGGAGCTTGCAGTGAGCTGAGATCCGGCCACTGGACTCCAGCCTGGGCGACAGAGCGAGACTCTGTCTCAAAAAAAAAAAAAAAAAAAAAAAAGAAAATTATGATAGTATAATTGAATCCATAAAATTAAAAATATATGTCACACATATCATAAAATTAAAAGTGAAATATGTTAACATGTTATACTGAATTGTATAAAATAAAGTATTATATATAAAAAGTTATTTAAATCAATAAGAATCTCTTAACACCAAAAAAGCAAAACATGCAATGGACATAAATAGTTTACAGAAGAAAAACAAATGGTGAATAAACATTTTAAGGGCATTTGATATTGTCTATATTCAAAGAAATATAAAATAAAATACGAAGCATAAAGTTGCAGTAAGAGGCAAATTCATGTTGTTAGCAACAGTATAAATTATTGCAACTTTCCTAGAAAACGAATTGCTAACTTTATAACCTTTAAAATAGCCACATATTTGAATTTAGAAATTCTACCTTAAAGCATGAAATATTCACAGATGTAGAGAAATATTTATGTAAAGATATGTTACTGCAGTATTAAAAATAATACTGGCTGGACGCGGTGGCTCACGCCTGTAATCCCAGCACGTTGGGATGCTGAGGGGGGTAGATCACGAGGTCAGGATATCGAGACCATCCTTGCTAACACGGTGAAACCCCGTCTCTACTAAAAATACAAAAAATTAGCCAGGCGTGGTGGCAGGTGCCTGTAGTCCCAGCTACTCGGGAGGCTGAGGCAGGAGAATGGTGTGAACTCAGGAGGCGGAGCTTGCAGTGAGCGGAGACCGCGCCACTGCAGTCCAACCTGGGCAACAGAGCGAGACTCAGTCTTATAAAAAAATTAAAAGAAGAATACCAAAAAAATTAAAGATAGCCTGTCATTCAGCATAAAGAGAATGAGTAAACCTGTAGGTTCACCGAATGAAATATCACACTGACTAACAAGCATATTCCAAACATTTTTAAGTGACAAGGAGAAATTCTGATAATATAATAGTAGGTACGGATAAAAAACAGTATGCAAAATTAATTTGAAGTTTAATCCTAATGTGTAAAAAAAGTGCATCTTTACATATTTCTATGGTTATCTTGGAGTAGTGGAATTATGAGTAGTTTTATTCACCTTTTTAACTTTTTGAACTTTAAAATTTTGTAACTTAAGTATTAGTTTTATTATTTTAAAAACAGCTTCTCCATCTGCCATCCAAAAATACACATACAGGAAAATCTCTACCCCATATGCTTAAGTAATGCTAGGAACTCAAAGAGCAGACATTCATTCCTTATGTTTTAGACTTCTGAGGCGCTAGGTAAATGGTTCAAGTTTAAAAGGTAATGTTGAAGTGAACACGAATAAGAAAATCTCGGAATGGCGGACAGGATGACCGTGAAAAAGAAGAGAAAGGGGGTAGAGGAGGTTTTCCTCTATGCACGATTTGATTTTTTAAAACTCCATCTTAATTAAATAGTTAATATGACATTAAAGAAAATCTGGCTGAGTACCTCCTTTGTAAGAGGGACTGTTATACCTTTGGCTCATCGCTATTTTCACTAATGCTTCATGAGCCAGGTTTTATCATCTCCGTTGTATACACCAAGAGGCCGAGTGGTAGGTGCTCATTTACCTGACTTGTATTGGGGCAAAATCTGAATTTTGATGACCTCAAAGCCCATGAACCTTTTAACCCGTTTGTTTCAAACTTCATCAAATCACCTGGGATCTTGTGAAAGGGCAGACCCTTACTCAGTGGGTCTGAGGTGGGCCCACCACTCTGCACCTGGAACTAGTTCCCAGATGATGCTGATGCTACTGGTACCCCACTAGACATTCAACAGCAAGTCTGCTCCTATCCCTGCATAGGAGTTGGCAAATACTGGCCCCAGGGACGGGCCTGGCCTGCCACCTGTTGTAGTACAGGATGTAGCAAGTTAAGAGTTGGTGAGGGAAAACATCAAAACAAGAATTGTATTTGTGACCTGTGAACATTATGTAAAAGCTGTTTTTCTGGGCCCATAAATTAAGTTTCAGAGGAGCTCAGCCAAGCTATTTTTCTTATGTATCATCTGTGGTGGCTTTTGGGCTGCAAAGCACAGTTGATTAGTTGTGACAGACTGTATGGCCTGCTAAGCAGAAAATATTTGCTATCTGGCCCTTTACAGAAAACAATTTTGCAGACCCCTGTCTACAAGAATAGGGATAGAAGGAATACCTTCCCATCAACAGTACTGGTACAGCTTCTCCATACCTATAGAAGGCATAACTATTGACAAGTAATGTTAGGGTAATATTAAAATCCTCAGGTAAATCCACCTTTTAGCTCCCAAAAGTAGCATTCAAGAGTTCTGCTTTATAAATTGAAAAGGGGGAAAGTAGATACATGGTGGACACAGTCATTGGAAATATCACGTAAGGAAGAAAAGGGCTCTCCAGAAGTGTGAAGGGATGGGGAAATTGCCTTGGAGTTCACTGTCAGGGAAGCCTTCAGGATGAAAGTTCTGATGTTTGACCTTTTCAGCAAAGAGCAGAGAATCCAGGCCTGCTATGATCTGTTGGAAACCGAATGCACACAAACAGAGCCTTGTCTTGCGAGGGCCATGCCAAAGGCAGCTCAAGGGAAATGAGAAATGCTGGATCCAAAATAATACAATGCAAACACTCCAGGTGGACAGTTGAGCTCACATACTGAGAAATGCACCTGAAACTAAATTTGTATTAACTTCTCCTTTGCAGATGAAAGACTCCTACCTTATTCTGGATGAATATGTGAGTATTTCCAATGAGTTATAAAATTATCACTTAACTAATTAATTAGCAGCAGTGGCAGAGTTGAGGTCCATAAGCATAATTATCCGGTACCTATTTGTCCTTCTTAATTAGCACTTCACAGTTTGATGGTCAGTGATTACGATTATGCCAGAGCCCTCACTTCTCAGGGTCAAACGTGGAGCTAAACACTGGAACAGCACAAGCTTGAACCCAGGTCCCAGCATTGATTTGCACTGAGCACCATGTGGTATTGTCTGCCATATAGCTATGCATCTGTGGATGTCACATGGAACCCGTTATCACACACAACAAAGTCATCTGTTATGTAGTCCTGGGCTGGAGGCTCTCATGAGATAGGGCATCCAGCCTACTTTGGAGGAAGGCCATATCACTCTTCCCATTATCTTGGAGAAACCAGACACAGCCAGCTTGCCTTCTGATTGATAAACTTTGGCTTTGGTAAGGAGAAGCTTATGGTTCTGCTCCAAACACCACTGATATTATTCCTACCCCCACTGCCTTCCAAAGGAAGAGGGAAACCCACACTTCTCAAAATTGAAAAACAAATCACTTCCCCCTTTCCTCTGTCTTTTTTTTTTCTAGAGCTAAAACCTTTGCCGCTCTTTCTAGCAAGGGACAAATAAGTCCATTTGAAGACGTATTTTAAAAAAATGAGCTCCAGCCACCTTGAGTTCCATATTTAAATTGGATTTGTTTTTTGGAGAAATGCTTACTGTCACTTTTGATGTTTGTTTTTCTTTTCTTTTCTTTTCTTTTCTGAGATAGGGTTTCTTGTCATCCAGGCTAGAGGGCAGTGGCACAATCTTGGCTCACTGCAGCCTCAGCCTCCTGGGCTCAGGTGATCCTCCTGCCTCAGCCTCCCAAGTAGCTGGTACTGCAGGTGTGCACTACCACACCCAACTGGATTTTTATGTATTTTTTGTAGAGATTGGATTTTGCCATGTTGCCCATGCTGGTCTTGAATTCTTGGGCCTCCCCAAATGCTGGGATTCCAGGCATGGGCCCCCATGCCCACCTGGTATTTTGTTATTTTCAAGTTAACCAATCATTGTTTATAGCCATTTCATTTCTTAACAATATAAGCTCTCTTAATAGAGCATAAGGGAAAAGGTGATAAGGAAAATACTCAGTTTCTGGGTCCAAGGTAGAGAGGAAAATTCGAACAATTTATTTTTGGAGTGGAAATTATTATGATTGACTAGGGATTTTGACCAGCATCCCTCAACAAACTAGCTGGTCTCCACATATTTGGAAAACACATAGTTGAACCAAAATTTGCTTTTACCAATTGAATAACATTTTGCTTCAACAAGTATTACTTGTGCTCCTACGAAACACTCAGTGTAGGTTGTAAGGAGTGTGAAGAAATCATTTCTGCCTACAGAGTAGAATAGGACAGAATAAAACAAATGAAAATGGATGGAATAAGATTAAAACAAAGAGCCTTAGCAGGTCATAGAAGACTCTTGTTGATCTGGCATCTGCTTGCCTCAGCAGCGCCTCTTTACATCCTTTCTCCCTTTCTCAAAACAAGCCTTTATTAATATTTACGTGTGTACATGCATGCACTTTATACATGCACATCGCTTCTAGTCCAGAAACACCGTCTACCTCCAATTTCCCCAGTACATCATGCTATATCACACTTCTGTGCTTTTATGACACCATTCCCTCCAATTTAAAATCTCAACACATAATTCAGATGTCAGCATTTGGGGGAAGGCTCTCCTGATTACCCGTTCCCCCAGCGGAGCTACATCTGCCCATGCGGAGTGCATATCATTCTGTTTATCGTGCACTTAGGTGTCTACTGTGCTTAGCCCAGCCTCTTCCACCAGATCATGAGCTGGTTAAGTAGAGAGATGGACTCCAAGGGGTTCAATATCAGCCACAGATTTCAAAAAATATCTGTCGACGTGACTGGAATATCAAAAGCTATTTGGGATTAATACTCTAGATTGAATTTTACAGGATTCATCACATGGAAATATATACCAGTTTCTGTTATGAATTTTCTAGATGCGCTTTCTGAACTGTAGAAAGGGACGGAAGGACCCTTCCAAGTCCATCCTGGATGTTGGTGTAGAAGAAGCTATAAAATTCAGTGGATTTGATGAAAAGATGTTTCTGAAGCGAGGAGGAAAATACACATGGAGTAAGGCTGATCTGAAGCTGGATTGGTAGAGCGGAAAGTGGAACGAGACTTCAACACACCAGTGGGAAAACCTCTGGAGTGACTACCATTGTCTGCAGTACTATCCTGTTGGTATTTCCCAGTGGCTGAAAACCTGATTTTCTGCTGCACATGACATCTGATTACCTGGGGTCACTGAACACATAAATAACTTGGATAGCAAATCCTGAGACAATGGAAAACCATGAACTTTACTTCATTGACGTATAACCTTGTTGTTATTGAAACAGCACTTCTGTTTTTGAGTTTGATTTAGCTAAAAAGAGGGAATACACACAGGACACACAGGAATAATGACCCCAAAAAAGCTTAGACAAGGTCCCTATACACAGGACCTGACCTTTAGCTCAATGGTGCATTTGGAAGAAATAAGCTCTAGTGATATCTGTGGGGGCAATATTTAATTTGGATCTGACATTTTAAACAGTGTTTATTGTGATTTCTGTATTTCCATTTTGAAGCCATTTCTTGTTCCAGGTTTGTTCGTTTGACAGAGTCAATATTTTTTGCTAAATATCCAGATACCAGTTTTCACATCTGAGACATTATGAAGTATCTGCCTCAATTATTTCTGCTGGTTATAATGCTTTTTTTTTTTTTGGCCTTTATGCTATTGCAATCTTGTACTTTTTATTGTGAAGTATAGAAATAGTCAACAGATGTTTCCAAGAACATATGATATGATAATCCTACCAATTTTCCAGAAGTCCCTAGGAGATAACACATATTTACATGTGTACATGCATGCTCTTTATACGTGCACATCGCTTCTATTCCAGAAACACCGTCTACCTCCAGTTTCCCCAGTACATCATGCTATATCACACTTCTGTGCTTTTATGATTCCATTCCCTCCAATTTAAAAAGGGTGCAGCGCTGCCCATGGTGGCTGTTCCATGAATGCTGGCTACCTATATATGTGTGGTACCTGTTGTGTTCCTTTCTCCTCAAAGATCCTGAGCAAAACCAAGCTATGCTTTCCATTTGATGATGGAGTTGACATGGGAGCAGTGCGTGTACTGCTTTGTTCGCCTATCATTTGGCCACATGAGGTTGTCAAGCAAAAGAATAGGAGTGTAGTTGAATAGCTGGTTGTCCCTATGTTTCCAAGAGGTGATGGCACATGGGGTTGACATAAGATATCCTAAAATCACGCTGGAACCTTGGGTGAAGAAGAATGTGAGCAAGAGTAGAGAGAGTGCCTAGATTTCATGTCAGTGAATCCATGTCACCATATCATGTTTTGAATGAACTCTGAGTCAGTTGAAATAAGGTACCATCTAGGTCAGTTTAAGAAGCGTCAGCTCAGAGAAAGCAAGCGTGAGGGAAAATGTCACGTAAACTAGATCAGGGAACAAAATCCTCTCCTTGTGGAAATACCCCATGCAGTTTGTTGATATAACTTAGTATCTTATTGCCTAAAAAATAATTTCTTATCATTGTTTCAAAAAAGCAAAATCATGGAAAATTTTTGTTGTCCAAGCAAATAAAAGGTCATTTTAATTCAGCTGCAATTTCAGTGTTCCTCACTAGGTGGCATTTAAATGTTGCCTGTTGTCATTAAACACCATCCAGAAATTCTGCTTCATAATCTGTTTTCAAAACTTGGTGATTTTGAAAGTTTTGGTTTTTGTGACTTTGTTTCTCAGAAAAAAAAATATTCCTACTTAAATTTTAAGTCACTATAATTCAATTTAAATATGTGCATGTCTCATCCAGGATAGGATAGGCTGTCTTCTATTTTCCATTTTACCTATTTACTTTTTGTGTTAGAAAAGAGAAAAATGAATTATAAAGCTGTTCCCCATGGGTTTTGATTGTATCTAAGCTATGATGACCTTCATATAATCAGCATAAACATAAAATAAATTTTGTACTTAACATGAGTGCACTTTGCTGATCCTCACGGCACGGTGGCTCACGCCTGTAATCCCAGCACTTTGGGAGGCCAAGGTGGGTGGATCACGAGGTCAGGAGTTCAAGACCAGCCTGGCCAACATGGTGAAACCCTGTTTCCACTAAAAATACAAAAATTAGCCAGGCATGGTGGCATACACCTGTAATTCCAGCTTCTCAGAAGGCCCAGGCAGGAGGATTGCTTGAACCTGGAAGGCAGAGGTTGCAGAGCCAAGATAGTGCCACTGCACTCCAGCCTGGGTGACAGAGTAAGACTCCATCTCAGGCCGGGCGCGGTGGCTCAAGCCTGTAATCCCAGCACTTTGGGAGGCCGAGACGGGCGGATCACGAGGTCAGGAGATCGAGACCATCCTGGCTAACACGGTGAAACCCCGTCTCTACTAAAAAATACAAAAAACTAGCCGGGCGAGGTGGCGGGCGCCTGTAGTCCCAGCTACTTGGGAGGCTGAGGCAGGAGAATGGCGTGAACCCGGGAGGAGGAGCTTGCAGTGAGCTAAGATCCGGCCACTGCACTCCAGCCTGGGCGACAGAGCGAGACTCCGTCTCCAAAAAAAAAAAAAAAAAAAAGACTCCATCTCAAAAAAAAAAAAAAAAAGCAAGAGTTCAACTAAGAAGGGTCACATGTGTGAAAGCCCCAAGGACACTGTTTGATATACAACAGGTATTCAATCAGTGTTATTTGAAACCAAATCTGAATTTGAAGTTTGAATCTTCTGAGTTGGAGTGAATTTTTTTCTAGCTGAGGGAAACTGTATTTTTCTTTCCCCCAAAGAGGAATATAATGTAAAATGAAATAAAACTATAAGCTATGTTAAATACATTTTCAGCTGTTTTATCCACTATTATTCACGTGCCACGCCCACCCCCCTCAACCCCCCACTGCTGCCTAATGCACTGGCAGGATTTGCAAGGCCTTAATGTTTAAAATATTCAGATGTTAATTTCTCTTAAAGGGGAGAAATAAGGACTTCTAACATTACAATAAATTCAAATTCAGTCTATATAGTGTTTTGCTTTATATTTTCAGTTTTAAATGTGAGTGTTAGTTTTGTAAAACACATTTAATTGAGAAAGCAAAGAACAATTTCTTGGAGGTATCTTACATGTTAAGGGAAGATATTTTACATTGCATTTAATTATTTCTTTTTTTAATCCAAAATTGTATTTGACTGCGTTTGTGTAGAAGTGACACTATCGTTTCTTACATTAACTAGAACTGGAGCCTGGAGATAGAAAATAAGTCTAGTTACATAAAAATGTTAAATGTATGCACATTTGAATTTATCAATTACGAATATGTACACTCTACACAATGAATTGTGGAGAATAATGAAAGTAGCAAACCGTTGTATATTTCAAAGTAATTTCTAGCGCATATATGTGTGTGTGTGTGTGTGTGTGTGTGTGTGTATTACACTTTAAGTTCTGGGATACATGTGCAGAACGTGCAGGTTTGTTATACAGGTATACACGTGCCATGGTGGTTTGCTGCACCCATCAACCTGTCATCTACATTAGGTATTTCTCCTAATGCTGTCCCTTCTCTAACCCCCCAACCCTGACAGGCCCTGGTGTGTGATGTTCCCCTCCCTGTATCCATGTGTTCTCATTGTTCAACTCCCACTTATGAGTGAAAGCATGCATTGTTTGGTTTTCTGTTCTTGTGTTAGTTTGCTGGCAATGATGGTTTCCAGCTTCATCCATGTCCCTGCAAAGGACAGTAACCCATCCTTTTTTATGGCTGAATAGTATTCCATGGCGTATATGTGCCACATTTTCTTTATCCAGTCTATCATTGATGGGCATTTCGGTTGGTTCCAGGTCTTTGCTATTTGTGAACAGCACTGCAATAAACATATGTGTGCATGTGTGTTTATAGTAGAATGATTTATAATCCTTTGGGTATATACCCAGTAATGGGATTGCTGGGTCAAATGGTATTTCTGGTTCTAGATCCTTGAGGAATCACCACAATGGTTGAACTAATTTACACTCCCACCAACAACGTAAAAGCGTTCCAATTTCTCCACATCCTCTCCAGCATCTGCTGTTTCCTGACTTTTTAATGATTGCCATTCTAACTGCCATGAGATGGTATCTCTCATTGTCGTTTTGATTTGCATTTCTCTAATGACCAGTGATGTTGAACTTTTTTTCATACATTTGTTGGCCACATAAATGTCTTCTTCTGAGAAGTGTCTGTTCATATCCTTTGCCCACTTTTTGATGGGTTGGTTGGTTTGTTGTAAATTTAAGTTCCTTATAGATTCTGGGTATTAGCCCTTTGTCAGGTGGCTAGAATGCAAAAATTTTCTCCCATTCTATAGGTTGCTTGTTCACTCTGATGATAATTTCTTTTGCTGTGCAGAAACTCTTTAGTTTAATTAGATCCCATTTGTCAATTTTGGCTTGTGTTGCCATTGCTTTTGGTGTTTTAGTCATGAAGTGTTTGCCCATGCCTATGTCCCGAGTGTATTGCCTGGGTTTTGTTCTAGAGCTTTTATGATTTTAGGTCTTACGTTTAAGTCGTTAATTCATCTTGAGTAAACTTTTGTTTAAGGTGTAAGGAAGGGGTCCGGTTTCAGTTTTCTGCATATGGTTATCCAGTTTTCCCAACACAATTTATTAAATAGGAAATCCTTTCCCCATTGCTTGTTTTTGTCAAAGATCAGATGGTTGTAGATGTGTGGTGTTATTTCTGAGGCCTCTGTTCTGTTCCATTGGTCTATATATCTGTTTTGGTACCAGTACCATGCTGTTTTGGTTACTGTAGCCTTATAGTCTAGTTTGAAGTCAGATCACGTGACGCCTCCAGCTTTGTTCTTTTTGCTTAGGATTGTCTTGGCTATACAGGCTATTTTTTGGTTCCAAATAAAATTTAAAGTAGTTTTTTCTAATTCTGTGAAGAAAGTCAATGGTAGCTTGATGGGGATAGCATTGAATCTATGAATTACTTTGGGCAGCATGTCCATTTTCACAATATCGATTCTTCTTATCCATGAGCATGGAATGTTTTTCCCATTTGTTTGTGTTCTCACTTGTTTCCTTGAGCAGTGGTTTGTAGTTCTCCTTGAAGAGGTCTTTCACATCCCTTGTAATTTGTATTCCTAGGTATTTCATTCTCTTTGTAGCAGTTGTGAATGGGAGTTCACTCATAATTTGACTGTTTGTCTGTTGGTGTAGAGGAATGCTTGTGATTTTTGCCCATTGATTTTGTATCCTGAGACTTTTCTGAAGTTGCTTATCAGCTTAAAAGATTTGAGGCTGAGACAATGGGGTTTTCTAAACACACAATCATGTCATCTGCCAACAGAGACAATTTGACCTCCTCTCTTCCTATTTCAATATACTTTATTTCTTTCTCTTGCCTGATTGCCCTGGCCAGAACTTCCAATATTATGTTGAATAGCAGTGGTGAGAAAGGGCATCCTTGTCTTGTGCCGGTTTTCAAAGGGAATGCTTCTGGTTTTTGCCCATTCAGTAAGATATTGGCTGTAGTTTTGTCATAAATAGCTCTGACTATTTTGAGATATGTTCCATCAATACCTAGTTCACTGAGAGTTTTTAGCATGAAGGGTGTTGAATTTTATCGAAGACCTTTTCTGCATCCATTGAGATAATCATGTGGTTTTTGTCATTGGTTCTGTTTATGTGAAGGATTACGTTTATTGATTTGTGTATGTTGAACCAGCCTTGCATCTCAGGGATGAAGCCGACTTGATCATGGTAGATAAGCTTTTTGATGTGCTGCTGGATTCGGTTTGCCAGTATTTTATTGAGGATTTTCACATCAATGTTCATCAGGGAATATTGGCCTGAAATGTTCTTTTTTTGTGGTCTCTCTGCCAGGTTTTGGTATCAGGATGATGCCAGCCTTATAAAATGAGTTAGGGAGGAGTCCTTCTTTTTCTATTGTTTGGAATCATTTCAGAAGGAATTTGTACCAGCTCCTCTTTGCACCACTAGTAGAACTTGGCTGTGAATCCATCTGGTCCAGGGCGTTTTTTGGTTGGTAGGCTATTAATTACTGCCTCCATTTCAGAACTTGTTATTGGTCTATTCTGGGATTCAACTTCTTCCTGGTTTAGTGTCAGGAGGGTGTATGTGTCCAGGAATTTATCCATTTCTTCTAGATTTTCTAGTTTATTTGCATAGAGGTGTTTATAGTGTTCTCTGATAGTAGTTTGTATTTCTGTGGGATCAGTGGTGATATCCGCTTTATCATTTTTTATTGTGCCTATTTGATTCTTCTCTTTTTTTCTTTGTTAGTCTGGCTAGTGTTCTATTTTGTTGATCTTTTCCAAAAACCAGCTCCTGCATTCATTGATTTTTTTGAAGGGTTTTTCATGTTTTTATCTCCTTCAGTTCTGCTCTAATCTTAGTTATTTCTTGTCTTCTGCTAGCTTTTGAATTTGTTTGCTCTTGCTCCTCCAGGTCTTTTAATTGTGATGTTAGGGTGTTGATTTTAGATCCTTCCCACTTTCTCCTGTGGACATTTAGTGCTATAAATTTCCCTCTAAACACTGCTTTAACTGTGTCCCAGAGATTCTGGTATGTTGTGTCTCTGTTCTCATTGGTTTCAAAGAACTTAGTTATTTTTACCTTCATTTTGTTATTTACCCAGCAGTAATTCAGGAGCAGGTTGTTCAGTTTTCAGGTAGTTGTGTGGTTTTGAGCAAATTTCTTAATCCTGAGTTCTAATTTGATTGCATTGTGGTCTGAGAGGCTGTTTGTTATGATTTCTGTTGTTTTGCATTTGCTAAGGAGTGTTTTGCTTCCAATTATGTGGTCAACTTTAGAATAAGTGTGATGTGGTACTGAGAAGAATGTATATTCTGTTGATTTGGGGTGGAGAGTTTTGTAGATGACTATTAGGTCTGCTCAGTCCAGAGCTGAGTTCAAGTCCTGAATATCCTTGTTAATTTTCTGTCTTATTGATCTATCTAATATAGACAGTAGGGTGTTAAAGTCTCCCACTATTATTGTGTGAGAGTCTAAGTCTCTTTATAGGTCTCTAAAAACTTGCTTTATGAATCAGGGTACTCCTCCTGTATTGGGTGAATATATATTTAGGATAGTTAGCGCTTCTTGTTGCATCGGTCCTGTTGCCATTATGTAATGCCCTTCTTTGTCTTTTTTGATCTTTGTTGGTTTAAAGTCTGTTTTATCAGAAACTAGGATTGCAATCCCTGCTTTTTTTTTTCTTTCCATTTGATTGGTAAACATCCCTCAAACATTTTGAGCCTATGTGTGTCTTTACACATGAGATGGGTCTCCTGAATACAGCACACTGATGGGTCTTGACTCTTCATGCAATTTGCCAGTCTGTGCCTTTTAATTGGAGCATTTAGCCCATTTACATTTAAGGCTAATATTGTTATGTGTAAATTTGATCCTGTCATTATGATGCTAGCTGGTTATTTTGCCCGTTAGTTGATGCACTTTCTTCATAGTGTCAATGGTCTTTACAATTTGGTATGTTTTTGCAGTGGCTGGTACCAGTTTTTCCTTTCAATATTTAGTGCTTCCTTCAGGAGCTCTTGTAAGCCAGGCCTGGTAGTGACAAAATCCCTCAACATTTATTTGTCTGTAAAGAATTTTATTTCTCTTTTGTTAATGAAGCTTTGTTTGGCTGGATATGAAATTCTGTGTTGAAAATTCTTTTTTTTAAAAAAAGTTTCAATATTGGCCCCTACTCTCTTCTGGCTTGTACAGTTTCTATAGAGAGATTTGCTGTTAGTCTGATGGGCTTCCCTTTGTGGGTAACCTAACCTTTCTCTCTGGCTGCTCTTAACATTTTTTCCTTCATTTTAACCTTGGTAAATTTGACGATTATGTGTCTTGGGGTTGTTCTTCTCGAGGAGTATCTTTGTGGTGTTCACTGTATTTCCTGAATTTGAATGTTGCCCTGTCTTGCTAGGTTGGGGAAGTTCTCCTGGATGATATCCTGAAGTGTGTTTTCCAACTTGGTTCCATTATCCTCGTCTCTTTCAGGTACACCAATTAAACATAGGTTTGGTCTTTTCACATAATCCCATATTTCTTGGAGGCTTTGTTTGTTCCTTTGCATTCTTTTTTCTCTAATCTTGTCTTCACGCTTTATTTCATTAAGTTGATCTTCAATTTTTGATATCCTTTCTTTCACTTGATCAATTCAGCTATTGATACTTGTGTATGCTTCATGAAGTTCTTGTGCTGTGTTTTTCAGCTCTATCAGGTCATTTATGTTCTCCTCTAAACTGGTTATTCTAGTTAGCAGTTCCTGTAACCTTTTATCAAAGTTGTTGTTACCCAATTTCTAATTCTGTCAATTAATCAAACTCATTCTGTATCCAGTTTTGTTTCCTTGCTGGTTTGGAGAAGAGGCACTATGGTTTTTGGGATTTTCAGCATTTTTGTGCTGGTTTTTCCTCATCTTTGTGAATTTATCTACCTTTCATCTTTCATGTTGGTGACCTATGGATGGGGTTTTTCCACGGGCATCCTTTCTGTTGATGTTGATGTTACTGATTTCTGTTTGTTAGTTTTCCTGCTAACAGGCCCCTCTTCTGCAGGTCTGCTGGAGTTTGCTGGAGATCCACTCCAGACCTTGTTTCCCTGATTATCACCAGCAGAGGCTGCAGAACAGCAAAGATTGCTGCCTGCTCCTTCCTCTGGAAGCTTCGTTCCAGAGGGGCACCTGCCAGAGGCCAGCTGGAACTCTCCTGTATGAGGTGTCTGTCGACCCCTGCTGGGAGGTGTCTCCCAGTCAGGAGGCATGAGGGTCAGGAACCCACTTGAGGAGGCAATCTGTCCCTTAGCAGGGCTTGAGTGCTGTGCTGGGAGATCCACTACTCTCTTCAGAGCCAGCAGGCAGGAACATTTAAGTCTGCTGAAGTTGTGCCCACAGCCACTCCTTCCCCCAGGTGCTCAGTCCCAGTGAGATGGGAGTTTTGTCTATAAGCCCCTGACTGGGGCTGGGGCTGGGGCTACTGCCTTTCTTTCTTTCCTTTCTTTCTGATGGAGTCTGGCTCTGTTGCCCAGGCTGGAGTGCAGTGGCCTGATCTTAGCTCACTGCAGCCTCTGCCTCCTGGGTTCAAGTGATACTACTCCCTCGGCCTCCTGAGTAGCTGGGATTACAGGTGTACACCACCATGCCCATCTAATTTTTGTACTTTTAATAGAGATGGGGTTTCACTGTGTTGGTCAGATTGGTCTCGAACACCTGACCTTGTGATCCACCCGCCTTGGCCTCCCAAAGTGCTGGAATTACAGGTGTGAGCCTGGCTGGGCTGCTACCTTTCTTTCAGAGATGCCCTGCCCAGAGAGGAGGAATCTAGAGAATCCGTCTGGCTACAGCCGCTTTGCTGTGCTGTGGTGGGCTCCACCCAGTTCGAATTTCCCAGCAACTTTGTTTGAACTGTGAGGAGAAAAGAGCCTACTCAAGCCTCAGTAATGGCAGACGCCCCTCCCCCCACCAAGCTCAAGTGTCCTGGGTCGACTTCAGACTGCAGTGCTGGCAGCAAGAATTTCAAGCCAGTGGATCTTATCTTGCTGGGCTCTGTGGGGGTGGGATCCGCTGATCAAGAGCACTCGGCTCCCTGGCTTCAACCCCCTTTCCAGGGGAGTGAATGGTTCTGTCTTACTGGTGTTCCAGGGGCCACTGGGGTATGAAGAAAAACTCCTGCAGCTAGCTCAGCATCTGCCCAAATGGCTGCCCAATTTTGTGCTTGAAACCCAGGGCCCTGGTGGTGTAGGCACCCGAGGGAATCTCCTGGTCTGTAGTTTGTGAAGACCATGGGAAAAGCATAGTATCTGGGCTGGATAGCACCGTTCCTCACAGCACAGTCCCTCACAGCTTCCTTTAGCTAGGGGAGGGAGTTCCCTGACCCCTTGTGCTTCCTGGGTGAGGCGATGCCCCACCCTGCTTTGGCTCACCCTCCATGGGCTGCACCCACTGTCCAACCAGTCCCAATGAGATGAACCAGGTACCTCAGTTGGAAATGCAAAAATCACCCACCTTCTTTGTTGGTCTCACTGGGAGCTGCAGACCAGAGCTGTTCCTATTTGGCCATCTTGCCAGTCCTCCAAGTCAAGTTTAATTATACAAAAACCCCATATATGCTTAGGAAAACTATAGCAAGTCCACCTCAGATACTACTAAAATAGACTTGAAAGATTGTAACAATATTTATTTTTATTATTAAAAAATACACATTTGGAGGATATTTGAAAACAGTAAAACAAAATGAAGAAAATTAAAATTACCATAATTGTTTCACATAGAGGTAACTGGTAATCTAGCTTACATCTTTCCAGTCATATATATTGCTTAGTAGAATTGCATTCATACTCAATAATTTTATTTTTCACATGTCTTCTGAAGTTTTTTAAAGTCAATTAGCATTTTATACTTTAATGAGAACAGCCAGTTCTCAGCAATTCACACTAATAGATGAGAAAACATTCAATAGCATTAAAAAGTCAGAGTTAACTTGAGAAAAACCACTGGATTTGGTTTTCGAGTTGTTTACATATTTGTTTATGGATGTGAGTGGTATCCTGTTAATTTTGGTAATATTCTCTACACACACACACATAAAGACAAAGCTTCTCTGTGAAAGTTCATTCTTGGGGAATCTGGAAAACTGCCCAAACATTGTTTATTTTTTTCGTTCAGGGCTGTCTCAACTTGTTTCTAAACCCCTCTCAGCAACACATCTGAATAGACTGACCTTTGTCAGTTCTCTTCCTGGATTATACTCAGCTTTATCTTTTATGTTTTCTGACATCTACTCATGTGAATAACCAGAAAATCTTTGTATATGTGCAGCTGGTGCCATCTGCTTTTGTGAAGAATCCCTCATTTTTTCATTAAATCATAACTCAGATACCACTTTTTCCTGGAAGCCTAGTAGACAGCAGGCATTCGAATGCTTGTTGAGTCAAACTGACCTGAATTAGTCAGCTCAGGCTGCCATAACAAAATACCATATACCATGTGGCAGAAACAACAGACAAGTATTTCTCTGGAGGCTGGAAGTCCAAGATCGGTGCCAACTGTTTCAGTTCCTGGTGAGGCTTCTCTCCCTGGCTTGCAGATGGCTGCCTTGTCCCTGTTCTCATACGGAAGAGAGAGAGAGAGAGATCTCTCTCCTCCTGCAAGGCCACCATCCTTTTGCATAAGGACTTCATTTGAACTTAACTACCTGCTAAAGACCCTGTCGCCAGATATAGTCACAGTGGGGATCAGAGCTTTGACATATGAATTTTGGAAGGAGACAGTTCAGTCCATAGCATGACCCATCATTGAAATAGTAAGATGTAGTACACCTAATAGATTTGACCTAACTTTGTTGCCATTTAATAGATTTGACCTGAATTTGATGGCAATTAATAAAGCCACTTCTATTGAAATAGGCAGTGCTGTGAGTAGTATGACTTGGTGACACCTGGAAGTTTCCTATTGCCTCCCTCATCTGTGACAGAGCCTGAAATATCTTCGTTGTGATTAAACTTGCAATTTCTCCACTGATTTTCTGTAAAACTGAGGGAGTTTGGGGAAGTAGCAAACATTAATCTTGTTCTTCCAGTTGCTGTGGGGATGAGTCAGCCCCACCTTTCTCTCAGGTATTGGCCAGGAGAGAGAAAAGAAGGGAACAGAGAGCAAACTGAAGCTATTTCCTACCTATTTGCCTACCATAACCTGGTGATGCATGGCAAGATCCTTGTAGTTGAAAGGTTTAATTCAGGAACAGCTGGGTGCATATCTACCGTGTGGTGAGACCTGTACCAGACGCTATGGGGAATATCCAAGAAGAAGAGTTAGGCTTTTCAACTTTGAGAAATTTGCAAATGTTAGGACAAGAGTTAGACACACGAGAGAGTTAAACAACTGAGTAAGAGAGGCAAAGCAGTGATAGGAAAGGCACAGGCCATGGAGACAGCCCGGCTTGAGCTGCAGTACTGTGTTTGATTAAGCGTGAGATACTTAGGTTCACAAAGGCCCAGTTTCTTCATCAGCAAAATGAGGGATCAATGCAAAGATTAGAGTAAGGACTTGAGTTAATTACACAAACAGCTCCTGGTGGCCTCTGGTAACTACTAGCAGTAATCGATGAGTTCACATTGCGTGAAAGCCATTCTTCATAATCTGAGGTAACGCAGGACAAAATAGATAAAATCTCATGTCACAGTTTCAAGTCCTGATAATTGGCATGAGCAAAAAGAGAGGACATTTGGGTTTGGGGGAGGAACACCTTAGAGAACAGGAGGCTTAAGACAGCTGCCCATTAGTTAACTCACTCATTTAGTATGCACCTATGATATATCAGGTTTTATAGCAAGTGCTAAAAACGCAAAAATGAGCGTGAGATTGTTTTGTTGCTAAGGTGCTCAAAGTTTAGTGGAGAAGGCAGTCTTGTAAACAAATAGGTAAAATAAGTGTTGAAGGATGGTAGAAGTAGCAACAAAGTTTTCACACACACACGCACAAAAGACATGGCTGACTCTGGTCTCTCATTCTACATCTTAATGGGAATGTTGAGATGAGTGCTTCCCCAGAGCTCAGGTCTGAAAAATTCGGTAGAACATAAACTTCTAAAAATGTTCTGACTACTCATCCATAAAAAAGAATGAATTCATGGCATTTGCAGCAACTTGAATGAGACTGGAGACCATTATTCTAAGTGAAGTAATTCAGGAATGGAAAACCAAACGTTGTATGTTATCACACTTAAGTGGGAGCTAAGCTGTGAGGATGCAACGGCGTAAGAATGACACAGTGAGCTTTGGGGACTCAGTGGGAAAGGGTGGGATGTGGGTGAGGGATAAAAGACTACAAATTGGGTGCAGTGTGTACTGCTCGGGTGATGGGTGCACCAAAGTTTCACAGATCACCACTACAGAATTTACTCATGTAGCCAAACACCACCTGTTCCCCCAGTAACCTATGGAAAGAAAAAACAAAACAAAAAAACGCTGTGCTCTGTTTTGTGAAGGGTCCAATGTCGGCCTTCAAGTGGCTTCAAAAATCAGAGACACAGAAATGTGCGAAGCAACTGGATATAACACAGCACACGGTGGTGGGAACCAGGGCGAGGTAGAAAACATACTCCTCTTAGAGGCATTCAAGTTTTATAAAACATGACACTCCCCAAGTGAAATACCTCTGAAGATCTGACTTGTCTTATCAGATGCCTGTCTTCAAATTCAAGTCTCAGTGCCACCATGACTATCCCCTAATTTATTCAATGGTATGTCAGACATTAGCTGTTCACTGAAAACTGCTACCCTTAATCATTGTTCCTTGAAGGAAATATTTTTACTCCCTGTTATAAAGACTTTGAGTAGTCTTTCATACCCCCTTCTGTGAACCTGAGAAAATTTTACTTTCTCACCTTCTTTCAGTTAAGCAAAGCTACTCGTTCTGGCCAATGATGAGTGCGTTTAACTGCTGGTACAAGGCTTGACAACATTTGCTTCTGGGTCTACAGTGATTACAGAGGAGGTCTAATGTTGAGATGGCTGAGTCTGAAAACAGGCAACCTTGATCTTCTGTGCTTATTGGGAGGATAGTATTGAAGAGACAAATATGGTCATAGCAAACTGCATATAGGGGACAGTTCACCTTTTGAGATTACTTGTTACTCTAACACAGATTAGCCAGTCCTCACCAAAATGATCCCATAAGAAATAACATTCAGATTGTCTAAGGCTAATGATGGAGATACAATTTCAGTAGGGGTTAAGGCATTTGGACTTCATAGTCCCATTTCACAATATTGACCAAGATTTACATTCTCCATGGGGGTGGCTCTACAACTGATAGAATCACAATAATCTCAGCTTTGGGGGAATGTGCCTATGCCTCCTACCAGAGGACACACGATTCTTCTCTTAACTTAAACTATATGGTCCTTGAGGGTAGAGAGCATATTTTAGCAGCTAACAATTTTTGAGCCCTGAAGCAGGCATGGCAAGTATGGTGTTAAGTGCTTTGACTAATTTTTATTTTAAATGCTCAGAGAAACCATATAAGAGAAGTGTAATCATCCCTTATTTTATAGCTGGAGCGGAGGGAGTCTAACTGACATGACCACATGCATAACTAGATCTTGATGAAACACAGACTGACTTTGGCAGCCAAGCCCAAACCAAGCTCAGGGAGATGGCTTTGTCCTTCTTCCAAACTGCCTGGGACTCAGCTTCTGGGTTTCTGGGTTTTATTTGTTGTTGTTATGTGTTTGTTTCAATCTGTGAAGCCTGCTCCCCTCTTGATGATTAGAAACTGTGAGTGCATGTCTTCTTTGAAGGAAGTGGCTTGTGGCCTTGCCCTGTGATCCTCTGATAAGAATATGTTCTCAGAAATACAACCCAATAGACCAAACTTTCACACAAAGATATGAAATGAGAGAAGAAGGAAGGAGAAGACAGATGGATAGAGATCTTCATACACATGCAAGATGGGGAAAGGAGAAAGGAATTTGCATTCTTTCATTGGAATATGACATTCTTTCATGTCTAATGCCAAACATACAAATATAATAATATAGTAAGAGAGTAATAAAAGTGGTGTGAGCACAACTCAGCAGAAAGATTGGCTAACCCAGGGGGGTGACAGAAATGTTACTAGAGGTGTCAGTGGTGCACTGAAGTTTAAAAGAGTATGAGAAATTTTCCAGGCTGTCAAGGCGTGGGGATTTGATGAGAGTGTTTGCGTTTGTGATTGTTGTTGATGGGGGTGGCGATGGTGTGTGTGTGTGTGTGTGTGTGTGTATGTGTGCGTGTGTAGAAAGAAAGAGAAAGAGAGAGAGAGAGGAGTTTTTAAGTACTGTATGTATTTTAAGGAGATTGACTAATCTAAGGTTAGGAGCATTTAAAATAATAGCAGAATAAAAGTCAAATACTTAGAAACACACAGCAATGAAACAAAATGATCTCTAAAGGGGCTTTTAAGTATGTTTCAGTCCACAAGGGGTCTCTATAGCCCCTATTCTTATTTTTATTCCCACCATCCCCCAGAACTTTCCATTTTCAGGTGACATCCAAGGCTCTATCCATTCCTGCTCCAGCCCACCTGCCACCTTTATCCATAAAACCTGCTGGTCCTACCAAGTCAGACAGTCTATTGTCAGGAAAATGTTTTATGATTCTCTTCTTCTGCAGTCTTGCTGGAGCTCACTTTCCCCATCTTACTGTGTCAGGTCAGGTTCGCTGGGAAACAGACTCTGGAGATGGAGGTTGGCTGTTAAGAGATGCTTAGGAAGGGTTCCTGTAGAAGAATGAGGAAGCAGGGGAGCTGGGATGCCTTTGCTGGGGAACTCTGGGGCTAGGGAGCCCTTCAGTGTGGTCCCAAGGTATGCCAAGTGGTGCAGGCATTAGCCTTGCCTGGATCAGGCAAGCTGTTTTGGAAGCAGTTTTACAGGAGGCAGCTACCTTTGGCCAAGGTAGACTCCTGGGATGTGAACCTTCCACATCCAACAGTCCCAGCTCATGGGATCATGACTGCCTTGGTTCTGTAGGGAATCTGCACGAAGTATTCAAGCATCCACCTTGCGATATATCACCTGAGCCCTGTTCAGTAGGTGGAGCAGCAAGTCCTTCTTCTCCCCCGTGGCTCTTTATTTTAAACCTCATGTGTTACCATGTGGCAGCATTCACTAGGAATGAGTGGTGGGCACCTGATTTGTTGTCCAGGACACAGACCCGGATTCTGTACTGTGTTCCCCTTCCACCTATCTGCTACCTGAATTTCTTCCAGGTTCCCATCTTTTCCTAGCTGTTGGCTATCTGCCTCAAATGTGCTCTCATGTCTAAGACTGAATGACTTACTCTGCCTACCTAGCACTTTACTTGGGCTCTCCTTCAAGACTCAAGTACCTATGAATTGCTGCTACTCAAAACCAGTTTACAGTGAATGTGTTAGCTTTAGTTGTTAGTTTAGGCAAGACCATGCTGCACTAACAAATAAACCCTAAAATTTCAATAGCTTAACGCATGCAGGTTCAGATTCTCTTGAGAATCATCTTACCAGTGGGCAACCCACAGATCCAGCAGACTCCATGTGGTGGTCCCACCACCTCCATAAGTGGTTCTGTTATCACTGGGATGGGGACGGGCAAGTTCAGTGTCATGAAGGTCTTCTCTTTGCCTTGGCCCAGAAGTGAGGCTTGTGTCTACAGTCTATGGAACAAAATGAGTCACATGCCCTGGCCTGACTGTGAGGGGTCCAGAAAATCTAGGAAAGTGCGTGGCTATTTAGTGAGCATTAAATGTTTGCCCACGGTGAAGTCTGTCTGCTGTTAAATATAATCATTCTTGGAGATTTGAGAAAGCCTTTAAAAATTTTGTCAAGCCCCAGGGGCCATATTCAATTGATTACTATAGAAAGGCAGTGTAATAAAAAGTTAAAAGACCTCTGAATCAGCCTTCTGTAATAGTAGTACCACATGTGCCATGAGCAAGCAGGGATCCCGGATCTGGCACAGCCTCGGTAAACCTCCGTGTTTCCGTGAAGTGAAAAGATCAGACAAAACTTTCTCTCGGGTCCTTTTCAGTTCTAAGTAGAATCTATGGAGCTTGCATTTGAGCCATGCATAGAAGATCTGATTAATAGAGAACCATGGAATGTTCTTTCTTACATCCAACAAATGTAATGTCTTACATTCAACAAATTTTTTTAAGTGTCTAGAACTTATCTTGCCATTGCTGGATATGATGGCAAACAAGAGAGACACATCTCTACTTTCTAGGAGAATGCTAGGAAAAATATCTTTACTTTTAATTCACATGTTAATCTTTTCATTTATTGTCAATTATCTTGCCTCTGTGTAACACTTTTATTTTTATTATAACGCTTGTTCTCAAGTTGTAGTCATGAGTAGACACTTTCCATGTGCTTGTATTAGTTTGCTAGGCCTGGTGAAATAAAGTACCACCTTCCAGGTGGCTTAAACCACAGAAATTTATTGTCTCACAGTTCTGGAGGTGTATTAGGGTTCTTCACAGATACAGAATCAATAGGAGAGAGAGAGAGAGAGAGAGAGAGAGAGAGAGAAAGAGATTGATTTATTATGGGAATTGGCTCACATAATTATGGAGGCCAAGAAGTCCCACCATCTGCTGTCTGCAAGCTGGAGACTCTGAAATACTGGTGGTGGAATTCAGTCAGAGGCCAAAGGGCTGAGAACCTAGGGGTGGCATGGGGAGGGGGAAGCACGCTGTCATGTAAGTGCTGGAATCCTGAGGAATCCTGAGGCCCAAGAACCAGGAGCTCTGAAGTCAGGGGGCAGGAGAAGATGGATGTGCCAGCTGGAACAGAGGGAGCATCTGTGCCCTTCCTCCTCTTTGTTCGGGCTCTCCAGAGATTGGTTGATGCACGTGGGTGAGGGCAGATCTTTAAGGATTCAAATGCTGATCTTATCCGGAAACACTCTGAGAGATGCACACAGACATATTGTCTTACCAGCTATCTGGGTGTCCCTTAACCCAGTCAAGTTGACAGTTAACATCAACAGTCACAGGGGGCTGGAAATCTAAGTCAAAGCTCTGGCAAGATTGGTTCCTTTTGAGGACTGTGAGGAAGAATCTGGTCCAGGCTCCTCTTCTAGCTCCTGATGCTTTGCTGGTCATCTTTGGTGTTTCTTGGCTTGTAGAAGCATCACCCAAATCTTTGACTTCAGTTCACCTGGTGTTCTCCTTGTGTGTGTCTGTGTCCAAATTTCCCCTTTACATAACACCAGTCATATTGGATTAGAGCCCACTCCAGTATGATCTCCTCTTAACTAATCATATCTGTGATGACCCTATTTCCAAACAAGGTTACATTCTGGGGTACTGGGGCTTAGAACTTCAGTGTATGAATTTTAAGGGGACACAAGATGTCCGTGACAGTGCTGTGTTAAGTGACTGGAAGGATGAATTTCCTTCTTCACTTGCACTTTCTTTCTTGAAGTTTTGTCTGAAGCTGCTTGAAGACATCTCTGTATCCTATCTTATGTGGATGCCACACCCACTGCAGAGATTACTTGAGATGTCAAGGTTGGAAAAGAAAGAGAGGGTGCTTTTGAAGGGAGGAGGGTAAGAGTACAGAAAAGGGAAGCTGTATCAGTCTGTTCTCACACTGCCAATAAAGACATGCCCAAGACTAGGTAATTTATAAAGAAAAAGAGGTTTAATGGACTCACAGTTCCACATGACTGGGGAGGCCTCACCATCATGGTAGAAGGCAAGGAGGAACAAAGGCACAGCAGTCAAGAGCATTTGCAGGGGAACTCCCCTTTAAAAACCATCAGATCTCCTAAGACTTATTCGCTGTCACGAGAATGGCACAGGAAAGACCCACCCCCATGATTCAGTTACCTCTCACCGTATCCTTCCCACAACATATGAGAATTATGGGAGCTACAATTCAAGATGAGATTCAGGTGGAGGCACAGCCGAACTGTATCAGGAGCTTTGCCAAGAAGACCCTGAGAGTAGCGGGAACTCTTCTCTGTTCCTTGGCATTACCATGGGAAGGCTGTGTGGCTCACCTGGGGACTGTGCCTCCGGCAGGAAAGCTTTGTGCAGTCTGCTTCTGAGAGAAGGCATGGCTTCCTGAATGAGATGGTCAGTAGCACAGACGGGCTGAAGATGAGAGGTTACATTCCACATTCCCAGAACCATAATATCCCCTAGATTCCTGTGTGTCCCTAAGGAGAGAGAGTCAGAATGAGAACTGGCATTTAATTTCCTGCTACCCTAGAGAAACAAGAAATGGAATTTGTTAACTTTTAAAATTAAAAAATGTGAATTTTCTATATTTATGGAATATGTGATTATAAATTCACACAAACTTCCCTGTCTAATTTTTTTCCTTTTTTTTTTTTTTTTTTGTTTGAGACCGAGTTTTGCTCTTGTTGCCCAGGCTGGAGTGCAATGGTACAATCTTGGCTTACTGCAACCTCTGCCTCCCAGATTCAAGTGATTCTCCTTGCCTTAGCCTCCCGAGTAGCTGGGATTACAGGCATATGCCACCACGCCTGACTAATTTTGTGTTTTTAATAGAGACGGGTTTCTCCATGTTGGTCAGGCTGGTCTCGAACTCCCGGCCTCAGTTGATCTGCCTGCCATGGCCTCCCAAAGTGTTGGGATTACAGGCATGAGCCACCAAGCCCAACCCGTTGTCTAATTTTTTAAAAAAATTCAAGTGTGAGTCTGAGCTTCCCTTGATTTTGTGTCTAGAAGTGTCAGAATGGCTGTCTGCTTTCCCAGCCTCTGGGCCTTTTGCTGCAGCACTGAGTTGCCAGCCTGCTTCCCATGAGCAGAGAATTTTACCCATCTAGTAATCAGGAAGAGCTTGTTCAATGAGTGAAGGGTGAGTCACACTGCATTGGCACAAACACTTGGCAGCAATGAGTGTCCTTTACAATGGGCTCTATGGGACAGCCCTCTGGGGGAGATGGGCCAACCAGACCTGAATAGGGGGCTGGATTGAAAACTCACAGTGACAGCTGGAAGTGAACTTGAGAGACCCAACAAACTTGTTGTTGGAGAGAAGTAGGGCAGCTGCTCAGAGGCATAGCTCAGAGGACAGGATTTCACTCAGTATTTATTGAGCGCTTATTATGTTCAAGGCCCTAAGAGGGAATATGTAGAAAAATGCTGTTCTCTAGAATCTTAAGATCTAAGCATCAGAGAGTGAATGCCACAAACAATAAGTGTGGCAGATGCCATGACCAACATAGACAAAGACTAAGTATTACACCAGCTCAGCGATCAGAGATCTGGGGATGGGGAACGCCATGATAGGCCGGGAAGTCTTCGCAGAGAAAACTGCATCTGAGTGCCTTTTGAGGCCTGCTGCAAACTGTACTTTCAATGCCAGTGGCCCCTCTCGCTATCTCCCCAACAATGATTGCATTCACAAAGACAGAGCAGGGGAATGAAGTCACATGTGTTACCACATGAGCAATTACAAGTCTCGGTTGGGTTAGGGCGGTTTTGCACCTTAACTCTCTTTCTGCAGCCTCAGATGCTCCTATGCAGTCCCCCAGCTTGACTCTTATACCTCTGTATGTCATGAGAACGCCTGCATCTTAATACAGACCACTTTATTGTGGGGAACACAGTACAACGTCCACTTCTTGTGCATTTGCAGTCACCCACCCATGCATTCCCTGAATCCTTCATTCATAAGTAGTACTCAACCAAGAACTTCTCTGGTATCCCAACTCAGACATGGGAGGTGTGAATATATTTTTCATAAAGCTCAGGCCTTTATGCAGAACTATTTTCATCTTCTAGTGAGAGGCTGGAGTAACAAAGTGCTGTTGTTAAGATTCTTCCCATTGTGCATTTTTCTTGAATAATGACATTTCTAAAAAGAATCTGAAACTGAGGCATTAGAAGGCAAGTGCTCGTTCATATCTTTGAAGAGGTCAAATATTTACCAGAATAACTTCTCAACACAGAGGAGGCAGATTTATTTTATTTTATTTTATTTTACTATAAAAATGTATGTGTAGCAGAAGACAAATTATGCAGAGCTTTGAGTTAGTTAATAATCATCTGATTTAATTCTTTGGAGAAATGAGACAAATTGTAGCTAAGGACTATGGAGTTGCTTTAGTTTGCCAGTTATATTTAATTTGACTATCTATTTATTGAAAGACAACGTCTTACTCTGTTGCGCAGGCTGGAGTGCAGTGATGCAAACACAGCTCACTTCAGCCTTGAACTCCTGGGCTCAAGCAATCCTCCTGCCTTGGCCTCCCAAAGTGCTGGGCTTACAGGTGTAAGCCATGGTGCTCAGCCTATTTGACTTGTTTAATGTCTCCCAAGAACTCACACATACTATTGCCACCTCATTTTCCACATATGAAAATGGAAGCACAAAAACGTTAAGTAACTTGCTTAATGGCTAGTAGGTGGTAAAGCTTGCATTTAGACCACACAGTGTGGAGGGTCTGCCATTAAGGAAAAACGATGTTCTAGTGGGGTTTCCGTTTAATATTGCAGAAAAAAGAATCTTTATATTGAAGAAGGTGTTATTTCACGCATACTCGTAGGTTTTGTTCATATATGCACATCTGACATATAATTTAACATTTGTGTAACTTGAAGCTCCTATGGGGAGTGGCAGAAGATACAGGAATTCTATTAATACCTTCGCAGATCTTAGATTCTAACAAGCTAGATACCTGAAGAAAAAGAAAGAAATTGCTATGCTTGGATCCCAGATGTCCGTTCCACCTTTTGGGACCACCCGGGGGGCGGGCCCTCTCTTCTCCATCCTTCTAGACAAGCAGGTAGTGGGATGAACAGACAGACTTTCCTTGCGAGGGTTGGCTCAGGAAGGCTCTGGGCTCATCTCACAGCCCCCCCACCCCCAGCAAGGGTCTGGGACGCAGGTGCTGGCTCCGGTGGGGTCTGCAGCAGAGCGGGACCAGAGCCCAGGGCGCAGCTGCGCAGCTTAACGCCGGTTCGCGCCCTGGTTTAGAGCCCTGGGCTGGGTCACCCCTTGTTTCCTAGCTTGCTATTATATGTTCCCTCGGTGTGGGAATCAGGGGAGTGTCTTCTGGAGGCCACTAAAGCAGGAGTAGCATTTTCATGTTAGCGTGCGCAGGCGGTCTCCGCAGCCCCTCGTGGTCTCGGAGTCTGTCCTAGGGGCCTGCGGGGCGGCTCCCGGCCTCGGGCGGGCGCAGGCGGGCGACAGGGGGCGCTGTGCGGCTCGGGGCGGGGGCGGGGCCGAGCCTGCCGCGTGCCCGGCCTCTGTGCGCGCTCGCGCCCCGCCTGCGCCGCCGCCTCTCCCCGCGCGGGCTCTCGGCAGGCGGGAGGCAGCAGGGCCGGCGTTGCAGAGCGGGCTGTGCGGGGTGCGCGGGCGCGGGGAGGCGCGGGCGGCAAACGGCGGGCACCCGGCATCCCGCAGCCGGTACCGGGCGGAGCCGTCGGAGCCGCGCGCCGCGGACGAGCAGGCCCAGGTAGGGTGACGCGCGTCCCCTTTGTGTCGGCATCTCCCGGGCCGGCCGCGGAGCCGGGAGGGCGGGACGCGGCACTGCGGTGCCAGCCTTGGTGCTCGGGGCTTGCGGCCGCGCCTGCCCCGCTGGGTCCTGCCCGGGCGCCGGGTGGCAGCGGGCGGGGGGCAGCGTCCCTGGCGGGGACTCGCGGGCTCGGTGCAGAGGACGCCCGCCCTGCCCTGCCCATGTCCCTGCTCTCGTCCGTGCTCTGCTCCTGCCCCTGTCCTGCCCTACCTCTCGCTGGTGGCGCCCGCGCCTCAGCGCAGTGGGCGCTTAGGGACCTGGCGGCCCCCTGCTTGCGCTGCGCTGTCGCGGGTCTGCGCTGCGGCGCGGGATCAGGGCGCCCCGGGCCAGGGTCCCGCGGGCGATCTGCCGGCGGAGGCTTTCACGGTTCGGGCCCCGCCCGCAGACCCTGGGGCTGGAGCCTCGGCCCCAAGAGCAGGTCTGGGAAAGGACTACGCGCCCGGGGCACCGCCACCGGCGGGGAAGGTCGGAACTGGCCAAGAGGACGCCCTACACATCCCCTGCGCGCGGGGTCCCCGGCCACTACTGCCCGCAGTACCCACCGCGAGCCCTTTCCCGGGGAATGAGCCGCCGCCCAAGCCCCGGAGTTCCCTGCGGGTCTTACCCACCCCAGCCTCCGGCCGCCGCCCCCAAGCCGCCTGCACTGTGCTTGGCTCCCAGCTGTTTGGTCGCTTCTGCCATCCTGGAGGCTTCCTGGTTCTCCAGTGGAGGGGTGACTTCTTTACCCTAATGGTCTTCGTAGGCAGGTCTCAGGATGTCCACTCCAAAGTTCATGGTCTTTTTTCTAGCCAATAATAATTTTTAAAATCCTTTGAACAAGTATCCTGTGCTGCCTCCTGCAGGGTCAAGGCTGGGGTAACAGAGAAGTGAGACAGGGCCCCAAGAAACTATCCCCGGTGGATCCCTGCTGCCCTGCGGTGAGAGGGGGTCTGGCTCCTGCACTGGGAGACTGGGAAGAAAGCACTTCCCGTAGTGGGGCCTGGGAGATGGAAGGAGGACATGCCCCAGTGAATGGGGCTGGGGTTGGGGGTTGAGAGTTGATCCTGGCACCTAAGATGCATTTGTAAATGGAAGGCCAGGCAGAAAGTAAGTTGGTGTAGGCGCCTGTGGAGCTGTGGGAGTCCCTAGGAGTCAGGGTGGCTTTGCAAGGGAGGGGGTGTCTGAGTCAAAGCTTGCAGGTGGGTCAGGTCCAAGGTGGCAGGAAGGGCCTCTGTCCAGAGAGAGCTGCTCCAGCAAAGGAAAGGGGAGGGCCACCGTGAACTTTCCCAGGGGGTTCACCCAGTGGCTCCAAAGGAGACAACAGCCTTTTTGATTGTATTCTCTTCTCCAGTACTGAGATTAGGGAACCTCGATTTTTGCACTTTTCTAGTGCCTTTTACATTTTTGTTTTTATTTTTAAAGCGTGCAAAGGAAATGTGACTAGAGGGGTCGAATGAGGATAAATCGTGAAATCTTTGAATTCTAGGCCAAGACTTTGGGTTTGACTCTGTGTCAGTGGGAGCCATTGATGGTTTTGGAGGAGGAGAGTGATCTGAGCCCTGCTCCAGAGTGATTGCCACAGTGTTGAGTGGAAGGGAAGGCACAGTGCTGTGTGCCTACTATGGCTTCAGAGTCAGACCCCCACTGGCTGTGGACCTTCACCTGCATCAGGCATCGAAGGTTGTGCATGGATTGAGGACCTCATGAGAAAATGGGTGCAAATAACCCAATTTTAATGGGATGGAAATTTTCCAGACCCAGTGCAATTTGATTTTTGCAGTTTGTGTTTTTAAAGGGGCCCTGATTCTGATGTCAGGAACTCTGGAAGAGGAACTAATGAAGGGCAAGCTCAATTGCACGATGCAGGCACCCCCAGGTCATCTGTGCCATGAGGATTTGGGGAACTCAAAGAGCATTGTAAAATGTATGTATTTTATAAATAGATTCCAGTGCCCTCAGCTTGGTAGTTGGCAATCCCTGTATCCAGACTGTTACTAGAGTAAGTCACATCTCCTGGGGATTCAGTGTGGTTTGGGACTTTGAAGGGACCTCACACTGTTTGGCTGAAGCTGCTGAGGTTCAGGGGTAGACGTGCCACTCTGGCAGGCAGCAGCGGGGCCAGGAGCTACAAGCCACGTTGCCTGCCTCTGAGAAGTTTTTTTTCCCCTGTGGTCCACCATGTGGCCCCACTGCCTACTTTTGTTCACATTTCTCCCTCCTAGAAGCCTTTCCCTCTGGGGGTAGAGATGGAAAGGAAGCCTGCCCTTGGAGACTGACAGTCACAGAACCAGGTGGGCCAGCACCCATCTGCCCTACGAACCCTCATTGTAACCATGGGAACCTTGTAGCTTGGAGAGGAGGGGTAGGTAGCCCAGGCCACACGATAAGCTGTGGCTGGTCCAGCCCTGGCATCAGCTTTTCTGGTTCTGTCTGCTGTGCCTTTTTTCCCCACACCTCACTTGCAATAGTGGATGAAGCTGTGCTCACTGGCCTGTGTGTTGGGTGGTCTGGAACCACTCAGGATGGTACTGAGCCCTCAGACTCTCCCAGGGAACTGCCAAGCGAGGAACCCCTGGCTTCCCAGGATGTGGGATCTCAGAGGCAGCCCAGAGGTGGGGAATGGAATGGGATGCTTCTAAGGAAGAGGGACTCTCCGTATTTTCTCTGGGGAATTTTCTAACTTTGAGACCCAAGAATGACGTTGAAGGTGCCTTTCTTTTCTTTAAGAAGTAATCTTTTCCAAGACCAGCCTCTTTTCTCTGTTGTTTCTGCATTACTGAAACATAAGAATCCTCTTTCTGAATTCGATGAAGAAATTAAGTTGAAGCCACTGCTCACATACCTGCTGGGTAGTGCGGCTGAAGAATAGAGCTTATTCCAATTTCCTGACCCAGCTGTCTGGCCCTGGGCCAGCGTCTTAACCTCCCTGGATGGCTCCAGTGTTTTGAGGATAAAACTGAGGTGTTGGCCTAAATATTTTCCAAGATCCAGAAATAAAAATGTACTTGTGGATCATATTTTTTTTTCCAGGAGAATAAGTATTACCGGACGACTCACCAGGTACAACCATTCGTAAGGGTCTGTTTGTTTGTTTCCCAAGAGAAAATATTTTAACTTTCAGAAGAGTGGCTTTTTTCCACAGTGAAATGGTGAGAAATGAAGCTTTGAGGAGGCTGGCACATTGCCTTCACCTTGCTCCACGCATCACCCGAGACCTGAATTTAAAGGTGCTTGCTTCCTGGATGTTCTGTAGAACTGGAAGATGGCCTTTCTCTAAGGAGCAGGCTTATCAGCTGGATGCAGTGTTCCAGACAAAAGCAAGCTCCTTGATGGCATGAAGTGTGTCAACCAGTATTTTATCATCTCAGGTGTGTTTGGCACTCGAGGTGGAGGAGGTCGTGGTTAATATTCATTATGCGTTTGCCTGACTTTCAGGGTTTTGCTTGGATTGTGGATGCAGTTCTCACACAGCCCCATAGCACAGGCATAGGTGGCCGTCCCTAGCTGGCAGAGGAGCAGAGTGACACAGGGAGCAGGGATGTTATCCAAGGTCACACACACATCGTCAATTTTGAATCCTGGCTTTGAACCCAGAGGCCTGCAGATAAGGACAGATCCCATGACCTTGAGGAGGCTGTCGTCTAGGGAGCGGGAGGCTCAAACATGAACAGACGGTTTGAACTGTGGTGTCAGGGCAGCATGGGAGGTCAGGGCAGAGTGCAGTGGGACTCATAGGAGGATGCCTCCGTCAGCCCCGGGTGGCAGGGAGGCTGCTTGCTGGGGCGATGCTGCTGGTCTGGGATGGGAGGGACAGGTCAGAGTTAGCTAGGCAAATTAGAGGGTCAAGGTCACGGTCTGGGCCTGCGAACAGCAAGAAGCAGCCTGGGGTGGACAGGGAACTTAGGACCGGCACACAGGGCCAAGCTCCCCAGCTGCCCTACCACTGGCCTTTTTAGGGTGGCTGGTGGTCTCTGAGCTGTTTGGACCTAGATTTCTGTGTGTGACACAGCCGCTTTCATTACTGGCATCTCCTGGAAGCTCCCATCGCTGCATTTTCGTTTTCACTGTTTTGTTTTGGAGCCTCTTTCTCTGTGTTCCCTCCATTTCCTTTCTTCCTCCTCCAGTTCTACCTGGTGGGAGAGTGAGTTCAGGGAAAGATCCGGGAAACCACCCATAGCGACCATTGTTTTTACAGTCAGTCACGTTGCTCCCATGTCTTCCGAGTGACCCATAGTCGCCTGGGGCCAGCGACTGGGAACCTCTGAACTAGACATTAGCCCAGCGCAGGTGCTGGATATGGCAGTGCAGGCTCTGGGGGCTTCTGCCTGTGGGAGCCTGTGGGAATGCAAAAGGGAAGTGTTCCAAGTCCTGAAAGTGGATGTTGTCAGAGTCTTTTACTGGTTAAACGGGCTTTTGTATCTGTCCTAGGACTGTGCACATCTCTTACAACATTGTGTTCCTGGGAATAGTATTTAGGTTTCCCAAGAACGGCTTTCAGGTAATTCTTTGGAGCAGGGCATGTTTATTGTTGATGTGTGGTGTGTGAAGGTCCTCTGGAGGGCAGGGGAGTGCAGAATGCAGCAAGCTCGACTGCCTCATGCGAGCCATGCAGAGGGGACCTGCCCGCTTTTTCTTCTTTTTCTTTTTCTTTCTTTCTTTCTTTTCTTTTTTTTTTTTTGAGATGGAGTCTCGCTCTGTCGCCCAGGCTGGAGTGCAGTGGCGCGATCTTGGCTCACTGCAAGCTCCGCCTCCCAGGTTCACACCATTCTCCTGCTTCAGCCTCCTGAGTAGCTGGGACTACAGGCGCCTGTCACCATGCCTGGCTAATATTTTTTGTATTTTTAGTAGAGACGGGGTTTCACCGTGTTAGCCAGGTTGGTGTGGATCTCCTGACCTCATGATCCGCCTGCCTCGGCCTCCCAAAGTGCTGGGATTACAGGCATGAGCCACTGCGCCCGGCCGACCCGCTTTTTCATAGTGTGTCTCAGATTCCAGGGTGTGCCACCTGGCTGGTGATCTGGTGGGTTGCAGGAGTCCCCTCTGTGCACCCTCCTTGATTGACTGGTCTGCACCCTCTTCTGTAAGTTTCCAGCATTCGAGAGTGAACTCTCCGATGTGTGCAGCACCTGTTTGACCCCTGCTGCAGCCTCTTCAGTGAGGCCTGTCCGTATCCTCTGAACAAAAGGGAGCCTGACAGGGAGGCAGCAGCACTTCCTCATGTCCCCATTTGGCTCCTGGGTGTAGGGAGTGTTCCCCTTCACAGAAATACTCAGATGTCTGCATGAGGGGACTTTCTCCTCAAGTTCAAACAGTCACTGAAATGGAAATGCACTGTAGCTGGAGTCAACGCATGCCTTTTTTTAACTTTCTTGAGCAGCTTATCTGCTAAGCCTGTCGGTGTCTGTTAACACTTCTCTATTCAGACACCTCCAGCAACCCTCATTGCCCAAGTTACCTGTGAGCCCGCAGTTGAGTGTTCAAGCCTCTTCCTGCCTTGGCTCCAGCCTGTCTTTCCAGGGCTGATCTCAGCAGCTGCTGACGTGTGCCCTGGGATGCTCTCCCACCATACATGTGCCAGCTTCCTAATGATTCTTGAAGGCTCATCACAAATGCTGCCTTTCCTTCCAGCTGTAAAATTACCCACATGGGTGACTGTGGAGATGCTCTCCTCTGACACTGGCATTGCACAGATGAGAAGATGGAGCCACAGGGAGCAGAAGGGGAGCTGAGTTAAAGCCACAGGGTCCAGACCAGGTCCTGCATGCCCAGGTGCCTGCATTCTCTCTTTTCTCTTCCCAGGCACAAATGTTTTCCCCACCAGGTGCTTCCATAGCAACTTTTTTTTTTTTTTTTTTTTCCCAGAACCTGTAGTTGCATTTAAAACTCTCTAATCTAATTTTAGTGATTTATGTAACCATCTTATTTCCTCTCCTAAATTATAATCTCTGCACAGGTAGGAACTTACTCACTTTTACATTCTCTCAGTGCCTATCGTGCTCTTTCTGAATGGATTTTTGTTAAGTGATTGAATACAAGATAGGTTCAAGAGGGAAGCCTGGAACAGATTATGAATGAAAACATGGAATTCGAGTTTAAATTCTGTACTCCACCATGATCCGAGCAAATCAGATTCTCTCTTTAGGTCAGGTCACAGAACAACACACCGCAAGACTGTGAGAAGTCGGGTGGGACTCTTTGCTTGGGTTTAAGAGTGAGGATGGTAGAATGTAGCCTGGTGGCCCGGAATGCAGAGAGAGAATCCTGGTACCATGGTTGTGTAGACACCATGTAAGTGAGATCCAGTATAATAGCTGGCGAGGCTTCCATGGCCATGTTGCTGGGGGTCCCTGGGGCCCGAGGCACTCTGTGATGCACAGGAAGCATGTGACGTGGCCTTTGCTCATGATGTTCCTCATCCAGCAAAGGGAGACACATAATGCAGAATGGTTAGGACCAAGCTCCAGAATGTGCCCATCCGAGCGCATGTCCTGGGAGTCTGGTGAGGAAGCGATTGTGGAAACGGGAGTCGGCATAGGTGGGCTTTGAAGAGCTGGGGAGAGTAGAGAAGGGGGCGCTCTGAGCTGTCAGCGCAGCAAAGACCCAGGCCAGGCAGGGTTTGTTCTGAAGGATACTAAGGAGACAACATTGTTGGATGAACCCTCAGGAGCAGCAGAGGAGGGCCTCCCTCTTCCCTCCGAGGGCGGGACTCTCAGGAAACACTGGGATGCTTTCGCCAGTGCCTTGGAACAGCTTGCCAGGTAAGGCTCCAGGGCCAGAGATTCTTGTGGTTCTTCCTGTATCGGAGTTGAAGAACTGCAGCTGCTAAGTGTGCTGTGAAGTGTGTGAGGAGCCGTCCTTCGTGTTCACTGTGTTCTCTGTCTCTGCGGAATCCATTTTCTGAGTAACTTACGTGCCCTTGGTCTAGGGTGCCAGTTGTGCACTCACAGGCATAACGTAGGCTGTGTGCTCTGAGGGAGCCTGTGCTTTGGGAAGGGTGCGGGCTTGCAGAGACCTTGGGGCTGACTCTTTGATGGATGGAGAATGTCAGGAAGCACCCGGGTCCTTCTGTGAGTTTCCTGGCGACCCTGATTGCCACGCGGCGAATCTTGGTCGCGTATGCACTGGAGCGATGTAGTCTAGGGCAGTGGCGTCCAAAATGCTTCCAGGAGACTTTCTGAGTTGGCACCTTAGATCTGAACTCTCTTGACTAAAACACGTGCATTTCCTTCTAATCACTTGGCAGAAGTAAGAGGATTGTAATCCCTAGTGTGGACGGGATGAGGCTGGCTCTGTGCCACAGATCTCACTCACAGGTTACGGGTCTTTCTCTCTTCTTTTTGTCTCAATGAAGCACTAGCCAAGGCCCTGAAAACGCAGCCAGTCTGGTCGTTGGCGGCCGGCAGAGTGGTGGATAGGGCCAGGTGTATTAGGAAAAAGAAAAAAACAATCTCTTTAGTCCATCGTGTGACCCTAAGAAACCAGCTGTGTTTCAGCTTCTGTCCTCCTCCTCCCTCCCCAGTTGCTTTCTTTACTTCCCTCGTTATCATGTGTAGGGGTGAAAATGGCCAGATACGAGAGGAAGATTTCCCATTTATCCAAGGACAGAAGCAGGCAGGAACCTCAGGATCTGATGTGGGCAAGCCACAGGTAAAGGGCAGGTTCAAGGCCCAGAATACGGGTAGATGATTCTCTCTAATATCTGCCTGCATCTTCATGTGGCTGTCTTCTCTCTCTGTCTCTGCGCTGGGAGTGCGTCTCTTCTCACGAGGACATCCGTCATGTTGGATTAGGGCCAGCCCTGTTGATCCCATCTTCGCTTGATTGCATCTGCAAACACGTTAATAAGGTCACATTCATAAGCATCAGGGGTTAGGAATTCAATATGTCCTTTGGGGGAGACATGATTCAACACACACACATGTGCACACACACACACACATATACACATACACATGCATCGATACACACAACACATATATATGTATCAGTATCAAGTGTGGTGTTTGTTTGTGTTTGGATATGTTAGCATATGTTTGGCCAGCAACATAGCACTTACTAACAAAGACTTAAACAGCTTTCTGTTTCCTTGATAGCAAGGCACTGAAGGTAGGTGCTTGCTTCCAGGCACTGGTGCAGCGGCTTGGGATGTTACTGAGAGCCCAGGTTCTCTCTTCTTTCTACTCTGCCATCCTCAGCATGTTTTCCTTTGCTCCGTGATGCAAAAGGGTTGGCCACAGCTGTGGCACATCTGTGTTTCAGGCAGTGAGAGAGGTGGGGGATTTGGTGTCAGCTGCATCTGTCCATTTTTGTCAGGAAGCGACAAGCTTTTCCAAAAGTTTGGTGACTGACTGTATTCAGGGCCCAGTGCCAGAGCTGGGCTACATGGCTGGCTCCTGGAGAAAGAGAAGGCGAGAAAATGAGGGTCTCCCTGGGAGGAGGTCCTGGAGGAATGGAAAGGATAACACATGCAAGAGAACTGCCCCATGCAGGGTTTGGCCGTGCTAGGCCTTGATAAACTGCCTTTCCCTCTCCTACCTGCTCTTCCTGGCAAAGCAGGAGCCCATATGGATTAGGCCCAGAGCCATGTGCATGCAGCTTCAAGGCTGCAGGTGTGGTGCTATGCACACCTGTGCGTTCCATCAGTAGGTTCGGTGTGGGTGCATTGTGGGCCGGGAATCCCAGTCTTGTCCTCCTCGTCTTTGTACCCCTCTAGCACCCGGCACGCAGTCGTCTCATAGGAGGCGCTCAATAAATATTTGTTGAGCTGAATTTGCATCTTTTCCCTTCAAAGACTTTTGAGTCCAGAAAAAACCACACCCATTCACTATAATATTCATGAATATCTTACTCTTTATTTCTATTGTTGTTGTTATTTATTTACTTTTGCTCTTTTATCCATCATTTGGCAAAAACTACTTGGTACCTGGGATTCAACGACACACTGAGGACTATATAGTGAAGGTGAGGACTTGCAGAGAGGAAGGGATGGGGCGGAGTTGGGGGTGCCCTTTCTGAAACAAGGGAGAGTTTACCATTCTGGAGTCCACATGGCAGGGATTCATCTCTTAAACTTGAGGAATTTTATTGAGTCCAGTTTCACTGTAGTAAAAACAACCAGAACACATAGGAAGCCCTATTGGTTCCGTCAGGTTGCCTGCTCTTCACTTCTCCTCTTTGTGAAATAGCACAGGATTTTAGGTGCAGGGTTTTTCACATGCTGAATAGATATTTGTGTAGCCTTTGCTCTTGGCCAGGTACTGTGCTGTCAACTGTGAAAACCTGAGTAAGACTCAGAAGGACGTGTTGCAGCTCCTCCTGAAAGGAATGCACAATTTCTGCCTGCTGATTGGCCGAGGGAAGCATTTCTTATCTGTTAATACTTTAATCACTCCTGAGACTCTCTCCCTTTGGCCTACAGCTCTGCTTCCTTGACAGTGACCTTGTTTTTCTTTCTGTCCCTGGCCATGTGCAGTGGATCCGGCCTTTCCTCGGGAGGACCAGCATGACGGTGCCTGCCTAGGCAACTGATCAGGGCCTTGAGCTGTGTCCTGCTAGCCTGGCAGATAAGGGCTGCTTTCTGGAGGCAGGCAGGACTTCTTCCTCGTGTAGCAGGGAAAACAGAATGCAGACAGGCGGAGGGGAAGCGAGGACCTGGAGCCAGCTGTCCTCTGTGGTAGCCACTGGCCCTGTGGGGCCCCGGAGCCCATAAACTCTGGCCAGTCCCAGTTGAGCTGTGCTGTCAGTGGGTTTGGGGTGTGAAAAACAGAATGTAAAGTACCCACTCATAATTGTTATATGGATTCTATGTTGAGATGATTATATTTTGGCTATATTGGGTTAAATGAAATATATTACTAAAACTAATTTCCCATGCTTTTTAACAAGTATTAGCTCTAGAGTATTAAAAAAAAAAAACCAGAATTGGTGTTAACACGTATAACATGTCAATAAAATTTAACTCTTATTGACTTGATTGAAACTCCATGCATAGTTACATAGAAATTGTATTTAACCGGATGTGAGGGTACTTTTCAGTGTTTGGCATAAAGAGAGATGAGACCTGTGGAAGTCATGTGCCCCTGAGTTAAATACTGCCCTCGCCACCATATTTTATCTCTTCCCAACTGTCCTGGACAGTGGAGTTGAGACTCAGAGTTTGACATTTCTTTGTTGCACTTCCATAGGGTGAATGTACAGTGAGCTGGGCTCCTGGAGCTAAGCCGTGGGTGTTACTCATTTTGAATTTCCAGCACAGGACGTGGTATGCTGAACTTCACTCTGGAACTTTTCTCTGAACTCTCTCTCTCTCTCTCTCTCTATATATATATATATATATATTTTTTTATTTTAAATAAGGAATATTGGGATCCTGCCTGAAGGTCTGTGTTTTCTTTTTACTGAAACACCACAAAGTGGTGGTTTTCAAAACCACGCATGTCTGCAAACTGACCTCAAATGGCAAAAACCCTTAGCTGAGGTGCTAATAAAAATAATTATTGTGAAGCTTATACAATTGTAGTTTGGAAGACTTTAAATTATATTTGAATATTTCCTGGTATTGACATATGTTATCCACACCTACTGTTTATGTAGAAATCAATTTATTTAAAATACAACTACCATTATGTGATAATAAATAGCTTTGGAGATAGGATAAAGTTTTTCTTGTTAAGCATGGAACTGTTATTTAAAAAAAAAAAAAAATTCTAAGAGAAAGTAGCTAAAGTGCATTTCCTAATATGATGAAGTGGGCCCTGGTGTAGGAAGGAAATAAATGTAAGTCGTGTTGGCTCGGCGGGAAGAATGAATTTCTAGACCTAAACTGGTGAAAGGATGGCTTAAGGAAAGACGCATTATTTTTATTTGCAATGGTATGATTACTTTGCACAGTTGCACTTTGGGGAATCCAGCTCCAAGAAATGATACTAAATGTGGAGAAAAAGAAATGCTTGATGCACAAATGCATTTCTTCATGTTTTATAAAGAATAATAGCCTCAAATGGAAAACTTCTAAATATAGTTAAGTAAATATCATGCTCTAATTAGATAAGATTTTTGGAGATAGTGGGCGTGGGAAATGTTTATATTATTAAGTGAAAACAATGGTGAGGCAGAATAGTACACTTTGATGTACAAACTTGAAAAATGTGCTGAGGAGAGAGAGGAATCAGAACTCTTAAGGATTGTGACATTTTTTCTATTTTTTATTTTTCAATTATGGTTATATTTCATTTTTAGTGAAGTAAATTATTTTAGTTTTGTACAAAATTAGTTGTAAATTCAATCACTCGCTCAGTCCACACAAATTTTATTACTTCATATACCAAAAATATATGTGTACAGACACATGCCCACCACACACACACACACATATATCTATGTGTATATGTCTATATATATAGACACACACACACACACATAACGTGTATATATACGTATAATTTTTTTTTTTTGAGACAGGATCTTGCTCTGTCACTTAGGCTGGAGTGCAGTGGTAAAATCTCGGCTCACTACAGCTTTGATCTCTGGGGCTCAAGCAGTCCTCCCACCTCAGCCTCCTGAATAGCTGGGAGCACAGGTGTGTGCCACCACACCCAGCAAATTTTTATATTTTTTCGTAGAGGTGGCATTTGCCAGCTTGCCCAGGCTGATCTCGAATTCTTGAGCTCAAGCAGTCCTCCCACCTTGGCCTCCCAAAGTGCTCGGATTACAGGCTTGAGCCACTGTGCCTGGCTAACTATATATATTTCAACCAATACATCCACGTTATATCATAAGTGGACATTTTGCTGCCGTGCGGTTGAAGTGAAACAAGGAAGAAACCCTCCTATTATTAATATACTGGACAAAGCTATGCAGGCACGCACGTGGCTCCTAAAGGGCTGCCCTCCCAGGCTGACCTGATACTGTACACCTGCAGGTCTGGCTGAGAGTACTGTTCATGTCAGAACTGGGACAGCATGCCCGGCAGAGTCCAGAAGCATCTCCTAGTGCAGCGGTTGTGGTCAGTGCTTGAGCAGAGAAGGCAAGACTGTGGGAACAGAGACAGGATCCTGCTCAAGACTTCAGGCCCCACTGGATTTGTAAAAAGACCTGTGACCTCTCTGTAAATGTTCCTGTTTTATTCATCTCTAAAATGAGAATAGTACCAGGGTTACTTATTTTGTGGGAATCTTCTGAGGATTAAAGAAATCATGCCCATGAAACTTCAAAGGAAAACCTTGAAGGCCTATCCAAAATGCAGATCCACAAATTACCCTTGGAATTCCACAGGCGGGAAGCTGGGTTTTGGGAGTGGGGAGGGACAGGCCTGCTGACAGTATTCAGAGTCCACTGTGGAGAGCTTAATGGGCTTAATAAAAGACGGCCCTCTGGTCCACAAAAATGGAAGTATTTGACCCATGTAGTTTTTTCCCCCTAGGTTTCAGGTAAAGATAGCCTAGATGAAATAATGCCGTATTTCCATTTTTTCTCTAATTTTCCGTTTTGGTGGTGGTTTTGTTTTAAATTTATGGTGAAAATGCCAGTGGCTCTTGTGTTATCTAGAAGTGTGCTGTTTAATCTCCAGATATTTAGAGATTTTCCATCTCTCTTTCTCTTACTAATTTCTAGTTTAATTCCATTGTAATATGAGGGCATACTTTGTATGATTTTTGTTTTTTTCTTTGTTTTTACATTTAAGGTGTGGTTTGTGGCCTGGACTCTTCCCTTGGAACTAAAGGAATGTGTATTCTACTATTGTTGGATGGAATATTCTTTATCAAGTAGATCAAGTTGATTGTTAGTGCTCTTCAGTTCAAGTGTGTTCTTATTGATTTTCTGCCTGCTGTATTTGTCCATTTCTGATAAAGGGGTGTTAAAGTCTACAGCTTTTAGTGGTGGATTTGTCTGTTTCTCCCTGCAGTTCTGTCAGTTTTGCCATATGTATTTTGATGCTCTGTTTTAGGGTATTACGTGTTTAGCATTGTTTTGTCTTGGAAAATTGATCCTTTATTATTTTGTGATGGCCCTCTTTGTTGTGATGATTTTTTTCTTGCTTTGAATTCTGCTTTATCTGAAATTAACATAGCTAGTCCAGTTTTCTTTTGATTAGTGTTAGCATGGTATATCTTTTTCCATCCCTTTACTTTTAACATGAATCTTCCTGTTTGAAGTGGGTTTCCTGTGGACAACACAACATGTAGTTGATGCTTGCTATTTTAGCCACCCTGAATATCTGTACCTTTTAACTGATATATTTAGACCATTCACAATTATACATACTTTTAAAATAGAAAATACTGTGTATTGCTATTTGGAGATTTTTTTTTTTTCCTTAGTGTATTAGGTTACCTTATTCCTTTACAAAGTTACATAGCCAAAGGAATTACTTTCTAAGGTCTTTAAAATTGGTATGTGTTTTATCTCACCATTGTAAATAAACTATTTTTTCCTGTGGTAATGCCTCTACTATAACAAGCTTCTCATTTTGTGCCTAATTTGGTATCCGGTCGGGTAAATCAATTGGTTCTTTGTGAGCAGTTTAAGCCTAAGACTCAGCTTCATTTTTATGAGTGGTATCTTAGAATGAGGAATGGTGGCAGAATTAGCCAAATGCCTTTTATCACAATAAAATAATTTTAAACAATACTCAATTAATTGATAACCAATGAACCAACGAGTTTGTTCCATAGCTATAATTTGACAAATGTCTCCACTGCCGAAGAGTGTATTTTATTTTACCCCAGAGAAGACAAGCGCAAAATAACTCACTGCAGGGCAACTCTAAAGGGATCCCTGTGTTTCCCAGTATACAGACTGTTAGTATACGATGCATGCAAACAGAGAGGTGCTTTATCGAAGCGGGACAAGACCTCTATTCATAGTAAAGTCAAGCAAACCACACATGTGAAAACCTCCACTTATAGTGGCTGCATAAGCTTAACTGCACAGAGCTATACTGCTTTTTGAAATATTAACTTGTAAGTTCAGCAACAGCTACGAAAACAATCCTAGACTTGGAAATTGAAAGACTGGAGGGATTCCTTTGGAACCCCTCTGTGTGCATGTGTGTGAGGAATTGTAGGTAAGTGGGAGGGTCTCCCTTGAGCAGTATTTCGCTGTGATAACTGGTGGGCACAGAGTCTAAATGTTCCTTCATTATGGAGAAGAGGGAGAAAGGATATGGAGAAGGAAGAGCCTCCACTAACTTGGATTTCTATGTGAATTTCAGAGCAGACCCTGCTCTAAGGATTTGCTTCAGTGAAGCTGCAATGCAAAGAAACGCTGTCTTTTTGTGGCATTTTAATTTAGAGCTTGCAATGTGTTATACTTATGAGATACAATCCTTGGTGAGGCAAAATAAAAATAATTGTTTTCTCTCAGTGTATCGTATCTCATGGGTACTGTATCGAAAGTCTTTAGCCTCTAAAAATTTAAAGTTATGACTGCAGAGAGTAAAAAACAACTTTGAAAGGAAAAAAAATGGAGAATAAAATTCCCTTTATTCTAAAGCAATTATCCACAGCTTTTTTTTCAAGTTTTAATTCTTCTAGAAAAATTGTATTGTGAGTATAGAACTTAAATGTGTGTTCACAAATGGGATCATAGTGTATAAATATTTTTGTACTCTGACTTTTTATTTGCTGATACATCTTAGACATCTTTTCATGCCAAAACATGAAATACTAACTAAGGTTCCACTTATTATTCACTCATATAGCTGTATTATTTATTCAGCTTTTCTTCTGTTGATGTAAAATAAGTTGTGTATGTAAGTAGATTTTCCGTTTTTGCTGCTGTGAAGATTGCTTCCAGGGTTTTTTGTTTTTGTGTCATTTTGTTTTAACATACACATGATTTTATTTTATTTTTTTTGCCAATGTATCTCTAGAGTAAATACTTAGGACAGCACATGTGGGTCAGAGTTATGTGTGTTTTATGTTTTCATCTGTTCCGAAGTTGTTTTCCAAAATGACATCTATTGTTGTACTGCTAAAAAATGAATGAGAGTTCCTCTTTCTCCACATTCCACAGTATTGGGTTTTCATTCAACAGTATCAAGGTTTGTCATCATTGCTGATCTGACAAGTGAAACATGGTATCTTTTTACCTCACGTCTTTAATTAGGAGTAAGTTTCAGTGGGAGCTGAAAACAGCTTTTCAAATGTTTATCAGCCGCTAGTATTTCTCTTTCTGTGAACCTGTTCACATTCTTTACCTGCTTTTCTATTGCAGTGTTTTCTATTGATATTTTTCTGTATAAATTAGAAGTATTAATTCTTCATTACATGTAATGAGAGTAATTATTCCCAGTTTTGTTATTTACTTTTTACTTGTCTCATATTATTTTTTTCCAAATAGAAATATAATTTTTATGTAGTTAGAACTTTACCACTTCCTTATTTTTGAGGTTTGCTTTAAAGGCCTTTCTCCCTGCTGGGTTATACATATTTTAGTTATTTTTTTCCTCTGGTAAAATTGTAGTTTTACTTCTAGCATTGTTAGGAAACCAGCCTAATCTTTTTTCCCAGCCTATTTTTTCCCCACCTATAGCTATTTGTCTGAAAACTGCTTAGTGAATAACCCATCTTTCTTCTATTGTTCTGAGACACTACTTAGAAGTATTTAAAGATATCTGCATAGAAGACTCTGTGGAGTCCTGGGTAAGAGCAGAGCTCTGCATCTGGACGTGGGTTGCCACTGATAGCTATCTGACCTGGGCAAATATTTTAACCTGTTTCCTCTTCTGTAAGATGCAACTCTTTTGCAGTAGCTGTGCTTTTGCCAGTATTGTGCATATCACAGCCAAGTTCCGTGACTGTCACGTGGTCATCACTCAAAAAAAAAGAAAAAAACCACATGGTCAGGGTGGAGTGGGCACTGTCTGTGCTTCTCATTGCTGCTTCCAGGCCATTGCGCCTTCTTCCTCCCTAAAACTTCCCCTGCTCCCTTGAGACATGTGCCATCAGGCTTTACCGCCCCTCTTCCTTCTTCTTTGAACCTTCTACAGATGCCCCCTCCTTTTGTCGTCCTCCGCATTCATAGATGAGTTTAGCAACGGATTCACCGTCTTCATCTTCCTTCCTGTTACTACTTTAGCCATTTCAACATCTGCATAGCAGGCCATTTCAAAACTGGATCCCTCGCTTTCTTCTTTGGCCTCCTCCTTTTGGTCATCCTCTTTGTCTTACATTAACTACCCATTCCTTCAGTAACACCCAGTTCTTCTAAAATCTGGACATCCAGCATCCTGTTCTGAGGGCACCACCCTCTCCGTGCAGCTCTCCCTGCAGCTCCCTTTGCAGCTCCCCGTTCCTCCTCCCTCACTGGTCACTCTTCATTTCTGAACTGTGTCTCTTTGTTTGGACATCCGAGGGCCCCATGGCTCCATCCTCAGGCCTCTTTTGCTGTCTTTCCTGTCTACATCCCTGCCCAGGTGAGCTCATTTATCTTCCAGTGTTAATGTTAACAGCATGTAGATAGGATGGCCTCTCACTTTGTGTCACCAGACCACCCCCAAGAGCCCGTGCTTGTCGTGGGCATGGCAATCTGCACACCTACCCCAGGGCTTCTGAGGGACACCCGTGTCATGGACAGGGCTGCTCACACAACCGTGCAGGACAAAAGTCTGGAAGCATCTTTGACTTCTTTCTTTCCCTCCCTCCTTCCCTGCCACCCTTCCTTTCTCCCATCACATCTTTGGGAGGTACCTGCAGAATCTGTCGGTTTTCTGCTTCTCACTGCTTTCACTATTCCTTTAGGCCGAGCCACCTAAGGGAACAGTTCCCTTAGGAACTCCGGTGGCTCGGCCTACGGAAACAGCGAGGGCGGGTAGAGCTTCACTGTCAGTGCTTGTGAGGAGCAGTGAGCGTGTTTGTGGAGCATGTTCTTCCTCTGCACATTCTCATGCCCTGCTTGCTCATTTCATCCAGGACTCACTTGAGATATCACGTCTTCAGAGAGGCCTTAAAGACTAAGAAAATAGCACATCCTTTCTTTACCTGGTTGTGTTTTATTGTAGCTATTATCACTAGCTGATGGCATGTGTATACACACGCCCCCCCACACATACATAGATGCATATATACATATGTATACACATCCATGCGTCTTTAGATGCATGTGTGTGTGCATATAGAGAAATACTCAGACTGCAAAGTTCTAAAGGTTTTGAGTGGTTGTCACTGACTTTTTTTTCTCATAAGCCTTTTTATTGTAGTGATTTCAGCTGCTGCTCTTTTGGTGCCTTTATTTAATAAGGAGTCATCTTATATAATCTTTAAAAATCACCAACAGGATCCTTTTCTTTTTTTTTTGAGACGGAGTCTCGCTCTGTTGCCCAGGCTGGAGTGCACTGGCCGGATCTCAGCTCACTGCAAGCTCCGCCTCCCGGGTTTACGCCATTCTCCCGCCTCAGCCTCCCGAGTGGCTGGGACTACAGGCGCCCGCCACCTCGCCCGGCTAGTTTTTTGTATTTTTTAGTAGAGACGAGGTTTCACCGTGTTCGCCAGGATGGTCTCGATCTCCTGACCTCGTGATCCGCCCGTCTCGGCCTCCCCAAGTGCTGGGATTACAGGCTTGAGCCACCGTGCCCGGCCTAACAGGATCCTTTTCTATATTGATATACACACACTTGGTGAAAGAAAGAAATGAATAAAATAATTTCTTTAATATATGTTTTTGCATCAGGTTGACTTTCTCAGGTTATTCTGAACCATTGAGTCTTTTGTTCATAATTTGAAGTAGCATCTGTGTTCCCAGAAAGGTGTAAATTAATTAATTGTATTGAAATTACCAGAGAAGCACACTGGTAGGAAATGAGAAGCCTCATCCTGTCCTTCAGTATATCAGAGTTTTTTCAATGACACACGGTAGTGTGTGTGTGTGTGTGTGTCACTGAGGGCCAGGTGCGGTCTTATAGATTCCTACATAGTCTGAGCTCCTTGAGAGCAGAAACCACATCTTATTCACCTTGTTATCACTCCTACCTGCACATGGTCGAGGTGCAAGAAGAGGCTGAGGAGTGCATGAACATTTACTACAGATGTTTCTGCTAAAACCCAATACATGCATTCCTGGTGTTCTGTAAAACCAGGTACTAAAAATATGAGGGCTTCTTGAGTATTGAGGGACTGACCACTCAATACCCGTGTGGCTTTGTAGCCAGAGTAGTATGAAGAACAATTCTTGATACCTGGGCACACATGCAGCTTGGCTAGAGGCTGTTAAAATATGTTAAAAATATGGATGACAAACAACCAAGTGAAATGCATGGCACTTCATTAGCGCCTGTTTGCTGGTGCTGAGAAAATGCGGATGCCAGTCAGCTATGTGACCGTGGGCCACTGTCCAGTTGGGGGCAGGAGGCTTTGCAACCTGCCAACAGCCCAGGAGCCACACTGGGCTCCCAGCACACCCCTCTGGGCAGAGAGCTCTGTGGCCAGGCTCTCTTTATAAATCTTTTTATAATGCAGCTGGGAAAGGCTTCATTTGCCAGTGCACCAGCTGAGCAGAGAGCTTTTCTTCCTGCTGGAGGTTATAATTCTGTTTATAGGCTCTCTTACCTGGGAAACATGGCAGAAGCTGCAGTAAAAGACACTGTATTGTCTTTTATTTGAAGGCTCAGAATTTATTGCCAAGTAAAGGCAGAGAATAGATTTGCAACAAAGTGAATACCACTTTCTGGAATGGGTATCTAGATGCTGCTCAGGACTGAGGAGGAGCAGCTTTCTGGAGGTGAGAGGCTTGCTCTGTGCACCGCTGGTGATGTTTGGAGGCTGGGTCAGGACTCTCAGCTAGTGGAGATATTAGCATTAAAGGCTTTAGCTTGAGCAGCCTGGTCCTGAGTGTTGCAAAAAATCAGCATCCTCAGACTGCATGTGGGCAATGCTTGCTATTTTAGTAAAGGAGCAGTAACGAGGGAATATCTACCAAAAAGATACGTGGGCCTGTCCACCAGGCTGTGTCTTCTCGTCAGATGGAAACACTGGTCAGATGGAAACACTGCTCCTCTGATTCTCTGCTTTGAGAAAACTAGGATGGCCCTGCACAGGCAGACGGGGAGAGAGAAAGATGCAGTTGAATTTGTTCTTTGCTTCCCGAACAGAAATGCCTAAAGTTAAGCAGAGTTTACATATAGTGTTGCAGTCTTGATGAACAAAAGCTATACTGAGAAAGAGAACATTTGGGAAAACCTGAAGTAATCTTGCCTTCGTCTTTTACATTTTTTTCCACTTGGCATGTTTCTTCTCTCTCCTCTCCTCTCCTCTCCTCTCCTCCTCCTCTCCTCTCCTCTCCTCTCCTCTCCTCTCTTCTCCTCCCCCTCCCCTCCCTTCTCCCCTCCCCTCCTTCTCCTTTCCCCCTTCCCTCCCCTCTCCCTCCCCCTTCCTTCCCCTCCCCCTCCCCTCTCTTTCCCCCCTCCTCTCCCCTCTCCTTCCCCCCTCCCCCTCCTCTCCCCCTCCCCTCCACCTCCCCTCCCTCCTCCCCCTCCCCCTCCCCTCCCTCCTCCCCCTCCCCCTCCCCCTCCCCCTCCCCCTCCCCTCCCTCCTCCCCCTCCCCCTCCCCTCTCTTTCCCCCCCCCTCCCCTCCCCTCCCCTCCCCTCCCCCTCCCCTGCCCTTTCTTTTCTTTTTTTTTTTTTTTGATGGAGTTTCACTCTTGTTGCCCAGGCTGGAGTGCAATAGCGCGATCTTGGCTCACTGCAACCTTTGCCTCCTGGGTTCAAGCGATTCTCCTGCCTCAGCCTCCCATGTAGCTGGGATTACAGGTGCCTGCCACCATGCCCAGCTAATTTTTGTGTTTTTGGTAGAGATGGGGTTTCACCATGTTGGCCAGGCTGGTCTCAAACTCCTTACCTCGTGATCCACCTGCCTCGGCCTCCCGAAGTGCTGGGATTACAAGTGTGAGCCACCGCGCCAGGCGTCTTTCTTTCTTCTTAAATAGTAGTTTTATTAAAATAGAATTCAAACAGCATAAAAGTCATCAGTTTAAAGTACACCATTCTGTGGTTTTTAATCAATCTGTTAATATATTACTTTGGAAAGTGTTGCTATCTTAGCAACATTGTCTTCCATCCATGAGCATGGGATATCTACTTTTTTAGGGCTTCTTTAATTTTTTTTAATGATGTTTTGGTAGTTATTAATATACAGATCTTACACATCTTTTGTTAAATCTGTTTCTAAGTATTCTTTCTGGTGCTCTTCTAAATTATGTTTCTTGTAATAACATATAGTGTTACTCATTCAAACAATTCCTGCCATTTGAATGGAGTGTTTAAACCATTTAGTGTAATTACTGATAACATTGAATTTATGTCTGCCATTGTACTATTTGTTTTCCATGGATCTTAATGTCATTTGTGTTCTTCTGTTCTTCCATTTTGCCTTCTTTTTCATTAGCTTATTTTATCCTCTTTTAATTCTGTTTTTATTGTATTATATTCTTTTGAGTTATTTTTTTCATGGTTGCCCTGAAAAGCAAGCTTTTCTGTGGATTTGCACCTCTCTGTATAGGAGACTCACTGGGCAAAGCTGAATGGCTGTGATTGAAAAGGAGGGGACAGAATGAAGATCGAGGGGACAGTTTGTTATCTCAGAATTGTCTGTGTTGATGGATTTATTCATTAACTTCTTGGTGGATTTTTTTTTAACATAGTAAACCTCAGTTTTTTCTCCGGTGTTCTATTATGCCTCACAACTGTCTGACTGGATAAGATTTCTAATGTCAGTAGCGTTTCCTCTGGGCTTGAAGAAAGGCTTTGGACCCTGCTCTTCTCCTCCCTGCTTCTCTAACTGCCTGTGTTCTTCCCTTGTTTCTTAGGCATCCAGCACGCTGCTGACTCTGACATGCCCCCAGCATCCCCCAGCTCTGCAGGGAGCCCTGGTGCCGGAGACCTTCTCCCACTTCTCCCTATGGGCGCCTGACCTGAGGGCAGAGCTGTCTGAGTGTGCATAAGCACAGTAGGACATCAGGACCTGGCCGGAAGACACTTCCTCTCGTCCCCTCTGGACTTCTCAGAGGTAACTTTGAATTTGGAAAATGAAGGCTTGCAAACCTTCATTGATCTCTTCTTAGTGGAATCTCAGGCCATTGCTAGAAAAGATGGTAGGCCTGCCTGGGTGGATTTTTCTATACCTCTTAAGCCACACTATATAGGCAGTTTTCTAGTAGATTTCCCTGGAATGAATTTTAAGATAGTGTTCAACACATTATTTTATGCCATTGTAGTTATTTATACTTTGGAAAGATTTCCAGGTTTGTTCATTTGCTGTTTATAACAATCTTTTGAGACTCCTGTTTTAGATCTCCCTGATTCACCAGAGAACACGCGGATTGAGCCCCCGCGTGTGCCAGGCACAGCTCTAACTCAGAACACAGTGAGGCTGCACCAGTTCCTGCTCGCATGGAGATTCTGTATTTGTGGGGAGTACAGGTGGAGGATGGGGGTAGGGACAGGCAGGAAGAGACAGATAATTTTCATTTGACAGTAGCAGAAGCAAATTACATGCTATGCAACAAGCCCTAGATATTGTAGAGAAAAGAAAAAGTAGACTATTTAGTCCTGTTTAGTAGGACGGGGCAGGTTGCAGTTTTAAGTGGAGTGGTCAGGGAGGTCTCTAAAGGAGAAATTGAATATGGACTTTAAGGAGGTGCAGGAACTAGCCACTTAGCATCTGGGCAAGAGCGCTGCAGAGAGAAGGACTGGTGGCCGTAGCACACAGACAGCTGGAGGAGCACCCAGCCCAGTGTGGCTGGGAGGACACAGCACAGAGCCGTGAGCTGGGACTGAGCGGGACATAGCAGGACCTGACTGTCCCTGCCATTGCAGGCTGTTGGGGAATTCTGGGTTCACGATCAGAAATCAGTGTAGGGTTTTAAGCAGAGAAGCATGGTCTAATTCATTTTAATCAGCTTACTCTGGCATCTACATTGAGAATAAACTGTAGAAGGTGGAGGAATGGGTAGAATCCAGGAGACCATCTTGGAGGATATTGCAGATGGCAGAAGACAAGGCTAGAGTCCAGGAGACCATCTCAGAGGACTTTGGAGAGAGTGGAAGACAAGGGTAGAGTTCAGGAGACCATCTCGGAGGCCATTGCAGAGGGTAGAGGACAAGACTGGAGTCCAGAAGACCCTCTCAGAGAGCTTTGGAGATGGTAGAGGACAAGGCTAGAGTCCAGGAGACCATCTCAGAGGTCATTGTAGAAGGCGGATGACGAGGCTAGAATCCAGGAGACCATCTCAGAGGACATTAGAGAGGGTGGAGGACAAGGCCAGAGTCCAGGAGACCATCTCAGAGGATGTTGCAGAGGGTGGAGGACAAGGGTAAAATCCAGGAGACCATCTCACAGGGTATTGTAGAAGGTGGAAGACAACGCTAGAGTCCAGGAGACCATCTCAGAGGATATTGGAGAGGGTGGAGGACAAGGGTAGAGTCCAGGAGACCATCTCAGAGGATATTGGAGAGGGTGGAGGACAAGGGTGGAGTTCAGGAGATGATCTCAGAGGACATTGTAGAAGGTGGAGGACAAGGGTAAAATCCAGGAGACCAACTCAGAGGACATTAGAGAGGGTGGAGGATAAGGGTAGAGTCCAGGAGACCATCTCAGAGGATGTTGGAGAGGGTGGAGGACAAGGGTAGAGTCCAGGAGACCATCTCAGAGGATGTTGGAGAGGGCGGTGGAAAAGAGTACAATCCAGGAGACCATCTCAGAGGTCATTGGAGAATTCTACTTTAGTAATCCAGGCAAGAGATAGTGGGGCACACTCTGCAGATAGCAGCAGCAGCAGCAGCAGCAGGGAAAAGTGGCCACATTCTGGATACAGTTTGAAGAGAAAGCCCTTACCGTGTCCTTCCAGAGTGTTTGTTGAGTATGAGGAAAAGGGGAAGGTCTGTAATGGTTCCAGGGACTTTAGTTTGAGTAACCAGATGAAATTCTCACCAGTGGAGTTGGAGTAGGTTGCAGCCAGAGAAGGTTTGGGTGCAAAAAGGGATTCAGAGGCCGGGCACGGTGGCTCACGCTTGTAATCCCAGCACTTTGGGAGACCGAAATGGGTGGATCACCTGAGGTCAGGAGTTCGAGACCAGCCTGGCCAACATGGCAAAACCCCGTCTCTACTAAAAATATAAAAATTAGCTGAGAGTTGTGGCAGATGCCTGTCATTCCAGCTACTCGGGAGGCTGAGTCAGGAGAATCTCTTGAACCTGGGAGGCGGAGGTTGCAACGAGCTGAGATCACGTCATTGCACTCCAGCCTGGGTGACAAAAGCGAGACTCCGTCTCAATTAAAAAAAGAGATTCAGAGTTCAGTTTTGGACTTGCTGAGTGTGAGAAGATTATAAACCACCCACGTGGAGATGCCGAGTGGGTGATCCTATCCGGAGCTGGTCGTTTAAGAGGGCGGTCTGTGCCGGAGATGTGATGGGAGTCTTTGGCCTCTGGTTGGTGTTTCAAGGAATAAGATCAGATGAGATCTCCAGTGAAAGAAGAGAGGAGTTGTACGGACAGGGCCCTGGGGCATTCCAGCTTCATGAGGAGCAGAAGAGGACAAGCCAGCAAAGGAGAACAAGAGGGAACAACCAGGGAGGAAGCGGGGAAACTAGGAGCATGGAGAGGACTGAGAATGGAGGCTCAGGTCAGTGCTGGGGCCAGTGGTCCGGTGGCTGTGGCCACACATGCTGGACTGGAGAGAAGAATGCAGGGGAGGTAGTGGATACAGGGATTGTAGACGACTCAGTTGAGCTTTGCTGCAAAAGGGAGCAGAGTCTGAGGTGGTAGCTGGTGGGGTAAATAAGCTTAGGAGAATTGGTTTTCAGTTGGAAGCATTATCAGCATGTTTAGATGCTGATGGGAGTGATTGAGTAGAGAGTGAAATATTGATTATGTGGGATGGAGAGTTTCTGAAAACACTTCTTGAGTAGGCGAGAGAGATGGGTTTGTGGACAAGTGGAGTTACTGGCTTTAGGAGGAACATGGATAGTTACCAGTGGGGATGGACCAAATGACGGATACATGCATGGGTGGTGCTCGGAGGAGGAGGCTCCGCAGTTCTCTTCTGATTGCCGACCTTCCTTTGTGAAATGGGAGTCAAAGCTAGCATCTGAGCATGCCACATGGAGGAGGGGTTGGACGTCTGCAGAGACCGGGAGGCAGCAGAAAGTCCTCTAGAGAGGCGGAGGTGCAGAGCGGTCATCAGAAGCTTTCGCAGCCCTCTGGAAGCCCTGGCCGCAGACTGAGGGAGCCACTGTGGTGACTGCATCTTCTCTAGATAGCTCTGCTGGGGAGTTGGTGCATGCACATCAAGAATTGAGTGATCGTTTGGCCAAGCTGAGGGGGACACAGTGAAAGAGTGGCTGGAGTTGGTAGTGTGTGCCGGGGAGAGAGGATCCTAATCTCGGAGGGCACTGAGACAGGGAAGTGAGGAGCGAGGACAGCAGGGCTGAGGGAGGAAGGAGCAGAGGAGGAGCCATTGGAGATGCGGGAGGAGGCCGAGCACTGTGGGGCCGGGGCGATGGAGAAGGGACCTGCAGTGGCACAGGCAGGGATCTGAGGTGGTGTGAGGAATCCGGAATGTGGGGTGTCTGCGAGTGCCGCGGGTTCCAGTGTTCCTCCCAAAAGCTCGGCTTCTTAGTCATCCTGCCTCACATTTTCATTGTCCGTACTTTAAAAGGGCTGCTGGAGAGATCTGCCCCTCCACTTACCCGATTGCCTAGTTACCCCTTTGGTGGGTAATTGCTAAGGTGAAAAGGCATTGCTAAGGTGTCACTGTTGCATTTCCTGGCTGGGGCACTGTGGCCCCGATGTGACCACCAAGAAAGCTGACATTTGAAGTTTCCCCTCCCACTTTCTCTTCCATTCCTTGGAAAATAAATGCATTCTAACTTTATGGTTATTTTTTAATCTTAACATTAACATATTAGGATTATTGCATCTTTCCCTGCAGTGCTTTTGCTGGTCCTGAGACAGGGACTCCTCAGGTGTGAGGGAGACATTAAAGAACCCTGGAGAAAACTCATCATGAGGCCAAGTGGAATTTTGTGTTCTCTCTGTTGGCCACGCCCACCTCCCAGGACGCTCTGTTTGGGAATCTGTCTCAAACAAATTCCAAGAACTATGAAATGGCTTCATATTCACAAAAGAGTCGTGGTGAAATGGCCAAAATACTAGGAAATGACATTCCAGCATGAACAAAGATGTTTTTAAATGTTCAGGATTTATAAAGAGAGATGGTTTTCATGGACTGTAAACCAGCCTCAGTCCAGCCTTCTATGACTGACGTAGCTAAATCTGAAGTACAGGTTTTTTTTCTGTTTGGTTTTGTTGTTTTGTTTTTCCCAAGTGGAGAAATATCAGTAGTGTAAAAAGAAAAGAAATCATCGGTTAAAAACTTGGCCTTAGCCTTGGCCATCACTCAGCCTTGGGACCGGCCACGTTTGGGAACTGCAGCTTTGTGTGGCCGGCTCATTGCTGGTCTGCCTTTGGCTAGCTGACCTTTAGGGCAAAGGTCGTTTTTAAAGCATGAACTGGAAGCGAAAAGATCGATACCTTGCGCTAGTTCCTCCTGGTTTCAGAGTTCCTGATGTGGAGAAATAAGCAGTATTTTTAGAAATGGAAACAGAGATGCTCTTCTGAGATGCAGCGGCTGATGGTGTCGTTAAAACCAATCGTAACCACATTTTCCACATTTAGCTCAGTTACAGTTTTCTGGGGTTTGTTTTCTTTTGTTTTTCAGCACTTTGGGCCATTTTCCTCCGTGTTCTGTACTCTAGGCTATGGTGTTAAGTCAGTCTGTTGCTGGGTCAGTCTTCTCTGAGCCTTCTGGGTGTGTATACTTGCCAAATTGGAGGGGGCCAGAGAACTACTGGCAAGAGAACAGCAAGTGCCTGTTTTCTATGGCAGTATAGATTTCTCTAGAAAGATCAAGTCGGCATTTAATGAGCACCCATGATGTGCAAGGTCCCATGCTTGAGGCCCGCAGGATAAATGAGGAGACACAGGCCGACTTCTGTTTGTAAGATTGTGGGTTTTTTTGTTGATATTCTTTTTTTTTTGGGGGGGGTAATGTTGACAAGCTGAGGATGTGGACTCCAGTTCCCAAAACTTGGGCACAGGCCAGAGTAAAACTAAGACAATGAGAAATGGGTGCTGACTGTTAGAAGAATTCTCACAACCAAGACAGTTTTGAGCCTGCTGTGAGGAAAGACGTGAGGAGAACCTGGGCCCTGGAACAGCAGGGCTGGGGGGCCGCTTGGAGCCTGGAGTCTGAAGATTTCCTGTCGGGAGGAGGTAGAATCTGTCTCCTGGGCAGGAAGAACCATTCAGATGTGTCAAGGGTAGTGATGTGATTCAAAACAAAAGGGTTCTGGATGGTTGATTGGGTGATATCTGCTTCTGGGATAAAGGGAAGAAGACCCAGCAGGAAATGTTGCGTCATGAGGCTTAACAAAAACAAATATATTTTTGTCCTTATTTTAAACATATATTTCTTTTGATTATTCCCAAAAGCCTAACAACAGAGCTTCATAGACACATGCATATACATTCGTTAAAGAAATATCATGCCTACTCTCAGACTTACAGCTTCATCAATAACTTCTAATTTTAGCTCAGTTTAACACTGCTTTATTAAGTATTAATGAGAACACCATTAGTATCTTGCCTTTATAATTTGTTATAAAATGGGTAACATAATTCAATCACCTCAATCTTGATTTAAACCTGACCTTACTGATTTTAATAATCTGTTTTATGAGTTATGTTTCATAATTTATCTCTCAGTACTTTAAAAATTACTTTTCCTTTTTTCTTTCTCTCTCTGTAAATATATATAATATAAATAAATATAATACCTATAATTATAGATACATAAATATATAGTCAATGTAAAAACATTTATTTGAATTTAAAAATAAGGTGAAACCTCTTCTGATAGAACATAGGGTTGATCGATTTGACAGTGAGAACCTCCTTTGTTTCTTAGGTTATTAGAATGAGCTAAATATACAAATAATATTGACAAACATGTAATTGAAACATTTTTAATAATAAAATCGTGTATTAAGATTTTTTTCAGGCTCGTTCTGAGTATATTGACTTAAACAAGGTGGCTTTAAGTGAAAAAGTAATGAGTACAATTATTTATAAAGTCTTAGTATAGTCTCTTGATGTATTTCCCAGAAACTGGACTTGAATGACTAATGTCTTGGTTGTTCATTATTTACGTATCTGGTGGTTCCCCAAGGTTTACTTTTGTGGGAAGATCTGCTGATTAAGTTGTCAGCTGATCACTTAGAGTTAGTTTTTCTTTGATTACTATGTGGTTTTTGGCATGTATGTAGAAGTTCAGGACTTGAGTTTCATTTTTACAGTGTGTCTTCTAGTCCATCTGTGTATGTATGTGAACAACATAGTGAAGTTATTATAGCTATAAAAGTGAAAAATTGGAACAAAATTGATCTTGAATTGAGTCTTATTATACATATAAGTAATATTTATCTGTAGATATACAAACTTAAAGAGAAAAAAATCCAAATTCTTGTATTTTCAATAGAAGTTTATTTTTTAGATTTAAGAAATATACATTAATTTTATATTTATCCTGTTTTTATGAATTATATAATCATTACAATTGCTGTCATTTTTAATAGTTGGAACCTTATGGTAACAAGCTATTTCAAAAATTAATACTTTTCTTAATTTTTAAAATCAGTAAAATACTTCTGCTGATAAAATATAGACAAAGAATCTTAGCTTACATTACATGAAGTAAAAATTATGTCAGGAGAATAACAATGCTAATATAGTTTCAGAGAGATAAAGGAATGCTATAAAATTTCTGCCCAAGAAGAAAGTTTCTGCATATATAAAAATTAGTGATAGGCCCAAAATTAAATCGTTTTCAACTGACCTTGACTTATTTTTCAAAAGGCAACATGCCAGAAGTTACATCATTTTCAGTGATTTGTAGTTCTTATGAATTTTTTAGATGGCAACTGAGGGCGCGTGCAAAGGGCCTGAGTAGTTTTTAAAAATTATTTTAAGCCGTATTTAAGCCAAAAAAAGGGACAGCCTCTGCTGCAGGCCACACAGTGCCGATGAGAGGGTCTGTGGGAAGAGGTGGAGCTGGAGAGTTGGTGAGGCCTGGCTCTGCCCTGTCCTGCCCACGTGATCTGGAGAAGCCACATCTCTCTTGGATTTGTTCATTGTACAATGGGAATGGCAGATGCTCCCTCTAAGGATCAGATGTATTGAAGGATGGGGAAATTGTTCATAACGTGTGATCAACATTCAGATATTAGCCACTCACATGTTAACTATGGGCTAAGAACTAAATGCACACAAAATGACCACCTACAGCCCAATCTAGGTCCCGAGGGAAGAGGGAAGGAGGTCAGTATGTGCAGCTGGTGCAGCCATGCTAAATGGTGGAAACTCAGCAGATACAAACAAGATACCAGCGAGCTCTGTTGCTCCCAGCTGCAAGGAAGACTGGGTGTGGAGATGGTCTACATGTTTTATTCTCTTAGGGGAGAATACTGTGATGGTGCTGCAGGGCTGCAGGAATTGGGGAGATCCAGCTCTGGCTGAGGGATGTCTTCTGTCACAGCACAGAGAGAAGGGACAACTTTAGAGGAGGTTGATTTTGATTCTCAAGCTCTTGGAGCCACGCAAGTTTGGATCCTGCCCAGAGGTCTAGGGATGCATGAAATACCTCATGGTTGCTGCTGACAGCTATCATTTATTTATCACTTTGATGTTTATAAATGAAATTCCATTTGCATGGTTATTTTGCCAGCTTACACAATTCCCCTGTGAGCTATGGTGTTTCCCATCATCCAGCTGAGAACACTGAGACTGAACAAGGCTTGCTCAAGATGAGGCAAGGGGCCATTGGTGGAGTTGAAACAAGCCCAGGATGCTCCATTTCCAAATCTCACATTACCTTTCTGCCTGGTTAAAAATTTGGAGGGACTCTTAGGAGGTGACTCTTAGCACCAGGAAAGCAGGAAGATTAGAACGTCTTGGAAAATATCTTGATTCCAAATGGAAGTGATTTAGGATTGCAAGACTCTCCAGGGTCCAGATGGGCATGGGCCTGGTGGGAGTGGAGTGGATCATTTCTGGACATTGGTGTTTTGGAGGAGCCATTTTAAGGGCTATCAGCTGGTGTTTCATGTGCTTCAGAAGAGATCTTGAGTACCAGAAATAATGGTGTCCAGCAGTGGGAAGAAGCACATATTGAAATCAGATGAATTATTTTGCAGAGATTAGGAACATGACTGTGAAGTCCATTAGTGGATGAGGTCACTGGGGACAGAGGAGAGGCACCAGTGGGCTCTGGGGTGCCTGTCCATCCCTGAAAGCATAGGCCACATGGGATGACCACATGGGGCTTTTGATTTCTCTTCTGGGTCCTCTTTGCCCAATTCAAGTTGAAAACTTCGGTGCCGGCTAAAGTCAGCCCCAAAGAGTGTCCTATTATCACCAATACTTCCCAGAAAGAAAAAGTCAAATGCAATTTGAGGTTTTGAAGAATCAGAATGAAGAGCCTGCTGTTAAACATTTCTCCACTCTGTGAATAAGTCAACTGAATGTGAGGATTAACTACAAACAGGAGGTTTGTACATAAATGTTTCCAGAATGGGGGAAAAAAATTACAAAAATCACATTTCAGAATCTTTGAAGAAGGGGTTAACCTGGGGAAGGCATTTCACAGTCCCCTCCCCTCCCCTCCTTTTTTTTTTTCTTTAAGGAAATCAAGAAACTTCTGGTAGAATAGAGAATAAATTGAAAGTGCATCGTCCGAGGAAGGTTCTTATATAGGACAGGAATTAAAGGACATCCTCTGTATTAAAAGGATCATGAAATCCACAGACTGCTAGCTGACCCTGGAGGCAGTCTAGGCCTCTTTAGCACAGAGCTGAGTCTCTCCTGGAAGAGACCATGGAGTGAGTAGGGTGTGGGCGTTACCCGGGACTTCCATTTCAGAGACCTACACTCAGCCCTGGGCCATTTCTATGTTCTTTCAATTCATTGACGAATCAACACTGGATTTTTGAAATTCATTCAGGATCTGTCTTTGCTCTTAATCTTAACTTTTGTATTTGAGTTCTAAAAGTTCTCTAAGGAATTACTCAGTTAAGTAATTGTGGATAATTTATTTTAAAAATAAATATACATACACAGTAACATTATTAAACTACAGAGAGTGTATTAAGTTAAAATTTAAATTCTCTACCTTCTTCCCCAGAGAAAACCACTATCATCATCACCATTATTATTGTTATTTTTATTTACCCTTCTAGAAAATTTAGGAGGCATAAAAAGATACCCGCTTTTTAATCAGAACAGGATTCTGCCATATTACTGTTTTAAGCAGTGCATTTAAAGAGCTGTATTCAGTAGAATTTGACACATGAAAAACTGAGTTATGTCAGTTTTGGAGCATCATTCGCAAATATCTGTGAACCTTTCTTTCAAACGAGAGCATTGTCGATGTGAATGGTGCCCCCATATATTGCTGCCCTGGCATCCCACCTTTCCCCTGAGCTATCTACTAATCTTCCCTTGCTATTTTAAGCATTCTTTATTGCTAAACCTCGTATCCTTTTACTTGTTAACAATGATATTGTGCTATAGGTAGACTTGCTTACTCAGTGTTCTCTAAGATTTAACCATGTTGTTTTGTGTAACTGTATTTATTCATTTCATGTTGTGTGATATTTGATAATCGTAGCATCAGTTTCTTCATGCATTCTCCTGCCATTGGATGTTTGGATGATTTTCAATCTTTACTGTCAGAAAACAGTCTGCTATTAGCATTCTTGGTTCCTAAATACTTGGTCCATGAGTGCAATTTTTTTCTTGGTTATATACCAAGGAAGAGCACAGCTGGGCCTGAAAAAAAAAGCTAATTAATGATTAAGTTTGCAAGAAAATGCTGTAATGATTTCTGAAGTGTGATCATACCAATTCACATTGCCATCAGCAGTGAATAAGAGTTTCCTTTAAAATTTATGCCTTTCTTATCCCAACACTCGGCATTATTAGGTGTGTTAAGTTTTGCCAAATTAATAGATGAATTTAAGGTACCAGTAATGTTGAGCTTCTTTTCCCATGTTTAATCACCATTAAACTGTAAAATGACTGCTCATATTTTTGGTCTAGTTTTTTTTATTGGATTGTGTTTTTCTTGCTGGTTTGAACGCATTTTTCCTATATTCTGAAGACTATTGTTAGTTTCATGTGTTAAAAATATTACCTCCCAGTTTGTGCGATCCATTTTCACGTTCTGTAAGTTACCTTTTTAATAACTAGAAGTTCTTGATTTTAACATGCTGACTATATCAACCTTGCCCATTTATAGTTAGGGCCTTTTATTTAATACAGTCTTCTGTATTCTGAGGTCATAAGTCACTCTCTTATATTTAATAGTTTTAAAAGTATTTAGAATTAACTTTTGTGTGTGATGGAGGAATCCAATATGATTTTTATTCATAAGGAAAAACAATACCTAGTAACATTTATTGAATGGCCCTTTTTCTCTATTTATCTGAAATACACACTCTGTTATGTGATATGTTTCCATGTATTCATGTTTTTTTTTTCCTGTGTCTCCTTTATTACCTTGGTTAGATTGTCCACCTCTCTGTCAATGCAGCATGCTCTTTTTTTTTTTTTTTTTTTGAGACAGAGTCTCGCTCTGTCGCCCAGGCTGGAGTGCAGTGGCCAGATCTCAGCTCACTGCAAGCTCCGCCCCCCGGGTCTACACCATTCTCCTGCCTCAGCCTCCCAAGTAGCTGGGACTACAGGGGCCCGCCACCTCGCCTGGCTAGTTTTTTGTATTTTTTAGTGGAGACAGGGTTTCACCGTATTAGCCAGGATGGTCTCGATCTCCTGACCTCGTGATCCACCCGTCTCGGCCTCCCAAAGTGCTGGGATTACAGGCTTGAGCCACCGCGCCCGGCCCCAATGCAGCATGCTCTTAATGACTCCAGCTCTCTAGTAAGTTTTGGCACTTGGCTTTCAGCCTTTTCCCTCTTATTCGGTGGTGTTTGGCTATACCTGGTCCTCTGCCCTCTATAGAGATTTTAGAGTTAGTTTATGAACTAACAGCACCAATGATAACAGCAGCAAACCCGTATTGGGAAGTTGCTTGGATTGCATTAAATCTGTAGGTCGGTTTAGAAAGAATTGGCATAATCTGTGATATTGACTTTTCTCATCCATGAACATTGTATCACCATCCATGTATTTATGTCTTAAATTTCTATGTTTTGTACTTTTCTCTAGATCCATACACCTTACTTATCTTTTGTTGAATGTGCCCCTAGTACCTTAGTTTCTGTTATACCCTTGGAAATGGAATCTTTGCTGGAGTGTATAAATGTAATTACCTTTTTAATATTGATCTTGCATCTAGTCACTTTACCAAACCTTTGGTATTCTTAATATTTTGTCTATAGATTCTTGTACATATGCTGTGTTTTTTAAATAATGAAATTATTGTTTATTCAATTTCAATTCTTATAGTTTCTCTTTCTTTTTATTGTTTTCTCTTTTGCATTAGAGCCCAAGGTATAATATTGAATTGAAGTAATAGCAGATATCTTTTCCTTCAGCCTGAGTTTTGTAGGGAATGTTCTAATTTAATTAAGAATATGTTTGCTGCCATATTTTTGTAAATGTCCTTTGTTAGGTTAAGGAAATTACCTTGTGTTTCTAATTTGTCGAGTTGTATTTTATGTTTTTAATCATAAATGCATGTTGAATTTTATCAAAGGCCTGTTCTGCATCTATTAAGAGGACCATATGGTTCTCACTGTTTTTTTTTTAATGTTCTATTACACTTACAGTATATTGTAATGTTAAATTCTCTTATACTTCTGAGATAAATCTAGCTTGTTTAAATACACATCTGACACACATCTGGATTCCATTTGCTCATATTTTGTTTTAAATTTTTGCTTCTTTACTCATGAGAGAGTTTGGCCTATATTTTTTCATTCCTTAACTGCTTTTGTCTGATTGAAGAGGGAGGGTTTTTTTTTTTCCCCTGTTTTTCCCAATTTACCAGAAGATTTTTTGTACGATTTATATTATCTGCTCTTGAAATTTTGGTAGTACTCAACTGAAAACGAGACCTGGTGATTTTATTGTAGGAAGATTTCTAGTCAACTTTTTTCAAAGTTCGTAAAATTATTTGCACTCGTTTCTTCTTGAGTCAGTTTTCTTAAGCTTTATGTGTATATATATGTTATATATAAAAAAGTATGTTAACATATGTTTATATATATAACTTAAAAAAAATTTAAAAATGAGCAAATAGAATCCAGATGTGTATTTATATTTTATATATACATGCACACATACATATATATGTTTTAGAGATGGAATCTTACTGTGCTACCCAGGTTAAATTGTATTCTTTTAGGCGTGTTCATAATTCCTTGCTTTTCAATTTAATTAGCATAAAATTATTCACAGATTTTAAAATCTCTTCTATTATTTATTACAATACAGTTGTTCTTTTTTCTTCCTCAACGAACCTGCCAGATTGTGCATTTATTATGATTTTCAAAGGAAAACACTCTTGACTTTGTTGAGCCTCTGTACTGTAACTTTACTTTGTGTTTTATTTATTTTTGCTTTTGTTTGTTATAGGTCTTCTTTTGCTCTCCTTGAGTTTGGGCTATAGTTGCTTTTCTGACTTGTTCAGCTAAAAGCAACTCAATAAGTTTTAGCCCTATAAGCATTTAAGATTATGAATTTTCGGGGCTGGATGCAATGGCTCACATCTGTAATCCCAGCACTTTGGGAGGCCGAAGCTGGTGGATCACCTGAGGTCAGGAGTTTGAGACCAGCCTGGCCAACATGGCGAAACCCTGCCTCAGCTAAAAAATACAAAAATTAGCGAGGCATGGTGGCGGGCGCCTGTAATCCCAACTACTCGGGAGGCTGAGGCAGGAGAATTGCTTGAGCCCAGGAGATGGAGGTTGCAGTGAGCCAAGATCATGCCACTGCACTCCAGCCTGGGCAACAAGAGCAAAACTGCATCTCAAAAAAAATGTTTCTTCTCACTGCTGCTTTAATGGTGTCTCATATGTTTTCTTTTTTTTTTTGAGACGGAGTCTCGCTCTGTCACCCAAGCTGGAGCGCACTGGCCGGATCTCAGCTCACGGCAAGCTCCGCCTCCCAGGTTCACGCCATTCTCCTGCCTCAGCCTCCCGAGTAGCTGGGACTACAGGCGCCGCCACCTCGCCCGGCTAGTTTTTTTTTGTATTTTTTAGTAGAGACGGGGTTTCACCGTGTTCGCCAGGATGGTCTTGATCTCCTGACCTTGTGATCCGCCCGCCTCGGCCTCCCAAAGTGCTGGGATTACAGGCTTGAGCCACCGCGCCCGGCCTCATATGTTTTCTTAAATAATATTCTCATTAATGTTCAGTTCTACATATTTTTTAAGTTACATATTTTTCTATAACCCATGAGTTACTGATAAGTCTTTCAAAATTTTCCAACATGGGGAATCTTTTCATTATCGACATCTATCTTAATTGCATTGCGGTCAAAACATATGGTCTGCTGAGTTGTTCTTTATGTCCCAGTGTAATGTCAGCTTTTGTGAATGTTCTGTTTTTTTTTTTTTTTTTTTTTGAGAAAACTGTGAATTCCCAGTGTATTGGTTCTGGGTTTTACAATCTATTACATCAAGATTGTTTACGGTGCTTTTCATGTTTTCTACATTTTTACTAGTTTGCATGTTTGCCATTTTAAAGTCATATATAATGAGTTTTCTCAGTGCGATGGTGTACTTGGCATTTTTCTCAGTAAGTGTAATTTTTGCTTTGTATGTTTTGAAGTTGTTTGATGTATACAAATTTAAAATTTTATGCCTTCTTAATGAATTAAGCCTTTTATAATTATTACCTTCTTTTTCTCTAGTTAGGCTTTATTCTTTAAAGCCTATTTTGTCTGATAGCTTTCTTTTGATTGGCATTTTTCTTGATCACTTTTCTCCATCCTTTGACTTCTAATTTCTCCAATTTCTTATAGTTTTAGGTATATTTATCTGTTTTTAAAATTTAATTTTGCCATTTCTTTCTTTTGGCTGTCAAGCTTAATCCATTTATTTTTTATGATCTTTAATATATTTGGTTTTTTTTTCTCCAAATGCTTTTATGCTCTTTCCTGTTTTTTAAGTACATATTTGTTTCTTTATATTATTACTTCCTTTTTCTTTTATAATTTGGAAGTTATACATTCTGTTTCTCTTCTCTTAGTAGACACCACTGATATTTTTCTGTGAGCACAGAAAGTTGAAAAAAAAAGGCCTTCAATTCTCAGTTTCTAAAAACCCTAAGAGCCTTAGAATTCTGTAGTCCACTTACAGGTTTATAAGCTCATTCATTTTTTAGTTCAATCTGTTTTAACTGGGCTTTAGTTATTTTCTGGTGGGAAGGGTCTTGATAGAATCTGGTTCATCATAATGAGGGAAGTGGATGTCTGCAGTTGTTGATTTTGTTGGGACTGAAGACGTGGGTGGCCCCTTGGTTCAAAGCCTGTTTAATCATTTGGATGGAGCATCAAAGAAGATGGGAACTCTTCACTGATAGGTTTTTCATGACACTTATGTAGATTTCCAATTAAGTAGGCACAGATTTTCAGTGTAGAAAAAATATTTTATGATCATGTGAACTAGACGAAGGACTGAGATCTTATGTACGTGTAAGTCCAGGGCCGTGTGACACACTTTGCAAATGTGGAAAGAACATAGCACTGGTAAACTTAGCTGTCACCAAGTTGATATTCTAGGTTATTTTCATTCTATAATTTTTAAACCTTATTTTCTGTAGCAAACGTATGTCAACATTTATAAGGTGACCCACGCACTACCTTCTCTAAAAGATAGTGTTATTTTAAAAATAGATGCGTCTTTGCCTTATTTTTTCTGTGTGACTTGAAATTTGGGAACAAATCAGGATTTCATTATCAGACGTGTTTATTAGGGTGTCTATAGCACAATGACAGAGTCTGTTAGGGTAAGATAAGAAACCTTTTTTTCTTTTGATTGTTTTACTGTAAGGCAACACTGTTGTGTACAAATATGAACGCTTAAAGGAAATCATAGAGATCATGCAGTACAGAGTTTTCAAAATTTGGGGAGTAGTTTTGTGGTGATCCATTTTCCAAAGGAAGTCTTATGGAAGCCCGGTGTCTTAAAAATAAATAAAAATAAAATTCAGCTCAGGCTGACATGGGAATAAATTTAGGGTACCTGTGACCCCCATCAACTAAGGCTTCCCCTCCGTGGTTCCCCTCCATGAAACCCAAAAGAGTATCCTTTACATTTAAGGCCTTCATGTTACAGAGGAGGGATCGGAGACCTGCGGGGGTCCCAGGGCTGGCCAGTGGCTAGATCAAGTCAGTTCTTCTCAGCCCATTCCAGGCCCTCCTGCCATCCACAGCTCATTTCCACAACCAAATAGAGTTGCTCCTTCATGCAAAACCAGTTAGGAAGTGTCTGGTGCAATTTCTTTCTTAATTATTTCCTTTACAATCATCACTGTGTCTAAATGTTTTGCTTGGATGACCCCCGATTTTCCAGCCAGACTTGTCCTGTCTGCTGCACCCTAGCTCCGTGCCTGCTCCTGGCTTTGTTGGTGTCTCCTGGACTGGAAAAGCCTGTCCTGTGTCCCAAAACAGGGATTTGGTGACAAGAAGCCCCGTTTTAATGGCTGTCTTTTGTTTGCGACAGGCCCTTTGCTGGTCTTCTAGCTGTTGTCACAGAAGGATTGATTCTTTTCAGGCAGACAGACCACATGCTATTTCTGTGCTGTAAATTTCCAAAGCTTCTTCCCTGTCCACCTCTCCAACCACACACTGGAACAAGAAGCGTGTTTGCAGCTATAATCAGCACACTTAAGTACTAGTTAAATTCAGAGTGAGGACAAAATCCGTATAGCTCCTGACTCTGAAAGAGGCTGTAAAAATATTACAACATGGCTTCAAGCCCTCTAGGACCTTTAAAAATAAGGTGATCCCTCCTAACCCATTGAAAGCTTATTGGGGGTTCTAAAATAGCCCAGATTACATGTTAAGGGAGTTGTCTGATTCATAGAGGATTGTGTCAGACACCAAGGAGTCCTGGCTGCCAACTAGCAAATTCTTTTCTTGTTTCTGTTTTTTTTTTAGGGGGCGGGGGATAATATGCACAGTTATAGCCACTTACTTTCCTGTAAACTCTTTGAGGCTAGTCACCTTCCTCTGTATCCATGGTGTGTACCTGAAATGGTGGTGAAATAGCCAAACTAGAGAGTCAGAGGTGCCTCCGGAAGAAGCAGCTTTCAGCTCTTTAATCTCATCTATACACCACACATCTTTTTGGACGTCATTGCTGTAGGTTATTGCAGAGATCCCCATGACAGCCCTGTGAGAAGCAGGGCAGTTCTCAGTAACCCAAATCACAGATGAGGATACTGAGGCTTTATGGCACCATGGAATGGTCCAAGGTCTCATGAATTTAATTTGCAGTAGGGTCTTGAATCTGGGTCTCTTGGATCTTAAACCGGGATTTTTGTTTGCTTGGCCCACTGTTAATCTCAGGTCTGGCTTTGGGATACTCTGTTCTAATCTAGTGGCATCCTGGTATGCTGCTCAGCTTCAATGTAGGAACAACCCTGCATGCGTCCGGGAGGCTTGGTGGTTTGTACTCCACTCCCTCATACGTTGTCTGATAAGCTTTCAGCACATACATATGCTACGAAAAATATGCAGGGCACTTGCAAATTATTACTTACCTGCAGCAAAGTTCTGACTGCTTTCCTTGTCTCAGACTGTAGGAAATCATGCGAAAATGACAAGCATATTAAAATATTCTTTGTTGAAAACTCCATCAGTAGTTCTCAGGGCATCAGAAGCAGGAGCAAGGTTTGGACTCTTCTCCTGAACCTGTGAGGAAGCTGCTGGCCTGGCTGCAGACTCATTTACTCTTGGGCCACCAGCACACTCCAGCTGGAATGTAAGGAATAACTGGTGGCCCTGGACAGCCCTTTGGTGCTATGGTTTCTCACTGGCTCTTCCCTCCCCTTGGTCCAGTGTCTGCAACAAGCTCTTCGTGGGAGCTCTTCTGGTTGAGGAACCCCTTCTCTGCCCCGCGTGCTTGCCTCTGTTGAATCCTGTATCCCTCTGCCCTTCATGTAGGGCTTTACCAGCTGCATCTGGGCTCAGAGCTCAGTGTAGAAGGCCTGGCACCTGCTCCGGTGTTAAGAGTGCTCAGAGGTCAGAAGGCACTTGGTAAATATTTGCTGAATGAAGGAACTGTATTTTAAAACAATTCCCTTTTGCATTGTATTTGTGCAAAACTGTGTGCAAAGTGTGACTGGAAGGATGTGATTGTGTGCGGATAAGTGCCGGATGTTGTGCTTAGTAAGAGAGAAACTGGTCTACCTGATGCCCACCTTGGCGTTGACCACACCAGTCTCAGAGAGCTCACTGCATAGAGGCTGCTGTGGGATTGGCAGGAAATGGGTACCCCGCATGGTTTATCTCTGTATTTCCTCCAAGCAACTCTGCACACTTTTACATAGAGCTGGCCCTCAACAAGTGCTTTTGGGATTGAATGGCACTGTCATCTCTCTAAATACTTGGACTTTATGAGCCCTCTGGTTCTAGGCGCTGCTGAGATCCCAGAGGACACCGAAAGGCATATTCTGAGAGCTACCTCTTTGCAAATGCTTTTATTTTTAAGTAAAAGAAAATGTCCTTGTTTCCTCCTACCCCTTTTCCAATCTTAGCACTCTATATTGCCTTGCAGGGACTGGGGGCCATCACTAGTTCCCCGCCTCTCACCACTCAATCTCAACATGTCTGTTTTTTAGCAGCTTGGTGTGAGGCTCTTAGCTTTCCTTCTGGGGGCTGCAGCTGAGGCTGCCTAATCTTGGATGTGCCCAGTTAGGCGACGACAGAATGGGGTGGGGGAGTCGGGATGGAGCTCCAGGGAAGCAGATGGATCGCCGGAGGGCTGCTGTCACATTGCACTGGAAGGTGACAGATGGAAGCACACAGTAGTCTGCAGCCAGGCTGTCATGCGCAGGCACCACGGGGCACCAGGCACGCTGTCTCTTCCTGGAAGGTGGAACCTGATCACCGCTCTGCCTGCCTTCAGCAGTCCCTTCTGCAGGGCTCTGCTCTGGGCTGGTGAAGGGACAGAAAGCAAAGTGAAGTGATTGAAGGGCACAGCCCAGTAACTCAGCTGCCTGCCGTGCCAGAGATGGAACAAACGCATGGACAAGGGCAAGCCTTCCTTGCTTTCCTCCCCCACACCCAGGTGATCACCCAGTTTGGGAGAAAAAAGAATGTTGCCATTTAGGTAGAGCAGCTGGTTAAGGCTCTCGAGGCAGATGTCTTAGTGATTCATAGTGCCGTCAGCATAGACCTTGAGCAATAACCCGTGTGGCCCACTTCGGTCGTTCTTGGTGGAGTGCTGGCTGCCTCTGGGAGTTACAAATGTTGGATTGTGACTAGCACCTTGAGCTAATGCAGTAGCCTCTCTCCTGTGTCATGGTGGGGAGTGTGTGGGACGCTGAGGGACAAAATTGAAGGTCAGTGTCCATGATTCTGGGGGACTGTCCACGTGGATTTCCTAGAGGGTCGCAGGCTGGCTGCCTTCCCAATCAGGCAGTTGCTTCTGTGGATCCTGCAGGAGGAGGCAGAGGTGGACATGGGTTTGGTATCTCACCTGCAAGGTGGCAGTGGGTGGGCTGTGCAGAGATCAAGGTTAAGAGTGGGCCCTGCTGAAAGGAGCTTGGACACTCTTCCAAAGCTCCTCTTTTACCCAATGGCTCCCTAAAAGCTTCTCTCTTACCCAGTGGCTCCCTAAATGGTGCATTCGATCATCTTGTGGGTGCAGCATGGGGCTCCAGTTACTGCTCCCCAGTGCTTGCTCCCCGATCACTCTCTTACTGCCCTTGGAGCACAGAACACGTGATGCTCCTGGTGAAGCACCTCATTGACTCATTCCAAATAAACTCCCTCAGTGAGAGGACAGGGCTTCCACATCCCTGTGGCCAAGTCACAGCACTGGGTGTGAGGCTGGTGATATGATACATGAGAAGCGCCCTAGCCTGTCTGCAACTCCAGGGAGTTCCGATTTCAGGGTCTCATGAACCCTTGTAACTTTCACAGCTTGTTCTCTCAGTGGGACACTGGGGCATGGCCAGGAGTCAGAGACTATAAAAAGGAAGCAGAGAGACCGATCGGCGGGATGGAAGTGAAAGTGGAGCATGGCTCATTGGCATGATCATTTAATAGATTACTAGGAAAACAGGGATTATGATGTACTGTTGCGTGTGCACATCCAGCTAGGAGAGCTGCTGTTGGATGTCTTTGTTCATTTTCTGTTGCTGTAATAGAGCATCTGAGACTGGGTAATATAAAGAAAAGAAGTTTATTTCTCACAGTCCTAGAGACTGGGAAGTCCAGGATCAGGTGACCTCATGGGGTGGGCTCTTGGTGGGGGGCCTCACACTGCATCATAGCACAGCAGAAGGCATCACAGGAGGAGGGGCGCACAAAAGAAAACCAAAGTGGCTTCTATAACAGACCCACTCTCATGACAGCTATTCTGCTCCCGTGATAACCCGTTAATGTGTTCATCCATGACCTGGGAATGGATTCATCCCGTTAATGTGTTCATCCATGACCTGGGAATGGATTCATCCCGTAATGTGTTCATCCATGACCTGGGAATGGATTCATCCCGTTAATGTGTTCATCCATGACCTGGGAATGGATTCATCCCGTTAATGTGTTCATCCATGACCTGGGAATGGATTCATCCCGTTAATGTGTTCATCCATGACCTGGGAATGGATTCATCCCGTTAATGTGTTCATCCATGACCTGGGAATGTATTCATCCCGTTAATGTGTTCATCCATGACCTGGGAATGGATTCATCCCGTAATGTGTTCATCCATGACCTGGGAATGGATTCATCCCGTTAATGTGTTCATCCATGACCTGGGAATGGATTCATCCCGTTAATGTGTTCATCCATGACCTGGGAATGGATTCATCCCGTTAATGTGTTCATCCATGACCTGGGAATGGATTCATCCCGTTAATGTGTTCATCCATGACCTTGGAATGGATTCATCCCGTTAATGTGTTCATCCATGACCTGGGAATGGATTCATCCCGTCATGAGGACAGATGCCTTATGACCCAGTCACTTCTTAAAAGATCACCACCACCTCCCATACTGTTTCATTGAGGATTAAGTTTCAGCATGAGTTCCAGAGGGAAAAAACATGCAAACCATTGCACTGGAGCAACAAGTGAAGTTCCAAGTCCCCTGGATTCCCCGGGACTAGCCTACTACCAAATAGACATTTGGATCGCAGTCAAGGGGCTACCTGTCCCTGCCCTCGTGTGGAGATCACACAATGCCGCTGCGTGTTGTTCCCCCCCGCCCTCGTGTGGAGACCGTACAGCGTCGCTCCGTGTTGTCTCCTCCCTGCCCTCGTGTGGAGACCGTACAGCGCCGCTCCGTGTTGTCTCCTCCCTGCCCTCGTGTGGAGATCGCACAGCGCCGCTCTGTGTTATTTCCTCTGGGTGGCCCGTGTTCCGGAGACCCTCCAGCCCTCACGTTCTGTGATTCTAACAGTTAGAAATGAATGTCTCGCCCCTAGTATCCAGGAGGATATTTCATGGCAATGGAGACCACAGGAGAACTAAAGGGAAACATGGGTGGAGGAAAAGTAAACTGTATTGTTCAGTGAAGCCCTAAAATCCTCTTTTTCCTTTTATTCCCTTGGAGTAGACTAGGGACCATGTACATCAAAGACCCTTGTGCCTTTGGCATGGAATCTTTGCAACAGAGTGAAAACCTTTGAGGTTCCCAGATCGACTCTGAGAATCTGCCTTACTCTCTTATTTTTTTAAAAATGAGCCCAGCCGAAGGTGGTTTCCGACACTCGGAAGGCATACCATGACGGGACTTTGACTTTTGTTAGAGAACTTGAGTCGGGGTGAGTCCACCTGGGCCCCTGGATGATACTGTTTTATGAAGGCAATGAGAGTGGCCAAGGTTGTGTTCTGGAAAGTGATGGTCACAACATACAACCGGGGAAGGATAATGCCATCTGGAATTGAAGGAGAAATTAATCATGACTGGGGAGTGTTGGTGTGTAGAGAGAGGATTCTCAGACAGAACAGCACTGACCTGCTCTCTGCATAGATCAGGCATGTATTTCTTCTCACCGTGAAGGGAAGAGGTCATGCCAGGTCAATGGCGCTTCCACACCTGAAATGTTCCTGGCAAATACGTGGGTTCCCTGGTGTGGCGGTATGAGAGTTCTTTTCTCCTTCACCATGGGCAGGCAGGTCTGTGGCAGTTTCAGGCTCTCCGCTGCATTCACACTCACAAGTGGTTTGTTTACTTCCTTCAGCATGAAGGAAGAACTGAAGAAAGTGCTGGCATGCACTTAGTTTTGAAATTGGCAGTGAAGTGATTGTATGAAGTCATTGGTCAGCATAATGCCAATTTCAATTGTGTGTGTATATGTGTGTGTGTGTGTGTGTGTGTGTGGTACTGAAGAAGGCTTTCAGAAAAATCTGCTTTGCTGTTTGAAATACAACTTGGTCCTCTGGATATCTTTCTTGGACTTCCGTGTTTTTTTTTTCTTTATGGCTTTTAGTGTAATTTCTCTTTAAAACATGTAATAATTTAGCAATTAGAAAAGGAATAATGCATGCTTTTCTTTTTTTAAGTCTGATGTTAAATTAGTCCATGGGTTTCCAGTTATCTCTTACTGTATCACAGAAAGGTCTGCTGCTTCATAGACATTTAACATGTTGCGATTATCTTTATGATAATAAACCTTTATGATGATAATGATTATGTGCAGCGACAATATGACCAGGAAAAACAATTAATTTCTGAGGAGTGGAGGCGTTTTCTTTTCCAGACTGAATTCCTATAAAGGTATAGTTTTTTTCTCTTAGAATGTGAACTACTCTCTTACAGAGCTGCACCAAGTGCCTACTGTGCCCAGAGCACTGTGAGTGGAGTCCCTGTGATCCAGAGCACTTGATACAGATCCAGCCTTAGGAGATAGTAATGTATTTGGAGAGATGAGACATGCATGCATCCTAAGGACAAGAGGACACTAAGAGCCAGAGAACACTAAGAGAGGAAAGCTCCAATGCAGGGATCTTGCTGTGGATGACATCCTTGAGGCCATGCCTTCATGTCTGGCACATGACTTTGAATACCCACCCCCCTTTTGTCCTTCTGCCTAGAATTTCTTTCACTCACATAACAACGTCACTCCAACCTTAAAGCCCAGCACGAATAGCCCTTCTTCCATGAAGCATTCCTGACTTGGCCACCTGGAAATGCTGTGTTTTCTTGGAATTCCTAGGCAGTGTGTGGTATTGTGGGAGTAATATTAGCGACAGTGTTTGATTGGCATTTGAAAATTTCTTTCTTATTTACTAAATACATGTGAAATGGAAACAGCCTCACTGTCTGGGGTAATACCCGAGGTTGGTTGTCTCATGGCCAGGGAGAACAAGGACACGAACACATGAAGAGTGAGGTTGGGAGTGGAAGTTTAACAGGTGAAAGAAAGAGAATAGCTCTCCGCTACAGAGAGGGGTCCTGAAAAAATGGTTGTCGGATCCACAGTGAAATACAAGGAGTTTATAGGTAAGCTGGTGGGGAAGTGATACCTGATCTACACAGGAATCTAAAGACTGGTTAGACCAGGTGTGCCATTTGCATAGGACACAAATCTCTGGTAGCCCCCGCCCTAATGTTTTATTATGCAGGCGGGTTCTCTGCCTGAACTGTACCATGTTGCCCTTTTATTTATTACTGTATACGTGGTAACAGAAAAGGGAAGATGGAGCCTCCGTGTTGGACATGCCTGGCCCCCAGGTAACTCTTTTCTATTGGTGCAGCTGCTGGCATCCCCCATCCAAGCTTCTAGCTTCCTTCTTTTTGTTTGCAGCTCCATTTTTCAGGCTGTTCTTTGTTACAAGAGAAATGATTTTGGGGGGCAGACTTTTGGTAGAAGGGAAGCTCTGCCAAACACTCTTTTGCCCTCACTGCCTGCCTAAATACTTTCTTTCTACCTCCTATATCAAAACTTTGTGCTATTTAGCCTTCTGACTGAACACTGGTTTCCTCATCTGTGAAGCCACGTATCTCATCAGATTATGGATAGTTAAATTCACTGAAATAGGGAAAACTTCTAACACTTAGACCAGATAGTTAATAAAACATTAGTTCTTCTCCATTCTCTTTTACTTGAATATTTATGCACTTGTCTTATTAACTGCAGCATAAACTTCCAGAGGCAGGGCAATGCCTTTCCCATTACTGAGCATAGGCATTCATGCACAGAAGATCTTCAGTTAATGACTGGCCCCGCCTTGCTGGTCTCCATGGTTTATGTCATCATGATGCCAGTGTTGAATTTGTGGTGGTCTTTGAACTATGATTGATCATTGAAGGGAGATGACAAGATTATTTTGATAATTTTAAAAGATGGATGAAGAAGGGGACTGTCCTCAACACTGAGAAGCAGAGGTCAAGGATGAAGTTGTACTTGGACTTGAATTAGGCTAAGTTGTAAGTGGTGATTTGATGCATGAAATCCACCTTCTATTTTTGAGATACTGGAGGATATCTTTTCTGAATTGTGCCTTTTTTCACAGAGAGATACTGAGGCCTGAACAGACAGGATCATAGGTAACATCAGGAGTCCTCAGGTAACATGAACATGAAATACCTGAAAAATGTATGTTTGATTTTTATCCTTACTGGCCAAGCAAGGAGTCTCTGGGTTGAAATGTTTGTGTGCATTTAGAGATAAGTGAATCTCCAATGATTTTGGGGGCATGAAAGTTAATATGCAACACATTCTGATCCGATGTACCTTCTTTGTTGGCTCCATGCTGTTCCTTAATGGATTGATGAACTTCTCTTGGTATCGTGTCACTTTCTGAGCTCATAGACATTCCTCAACACACAATTAAATTCTTCGTGACTTTGTTTTCTAAGTTAAACCTTTTCTTGCCTCCTTCCTCTTCTCAGAATGAATCTGTGTAATTGGATGTGTAAGGTCTGCTTACTTGCCATTTACCTGAATCTATTTCCAAAAATGACAGAACTATTACAAGAGAAGATTATTACAAGAGAAGAGGCCCAAACAAACCCTACAGTTTTAACAAATTTCCTTTTCCCCTTACTTTTTCCCTCTCTCCCTCTCTCTTTTCCTCTTTCTTCTTTCCTCTGTTTAATTGATGAGCAAAAGTCTTTAGCTAGTTAATTACATATCTAGAGTTAAAACTCAGGGTTTCTGAGTCATGTGTCCTTGGTGTACAGTCATTGGGTGAGGAACTGGGGTTGTTAAAAATGAATTTAATATAGTCCCTCCTGTCAAGCAGCCGCAAACTAGAGGCAGGCATGGGACACCCTGTATGCCCAGGAGTGGCTTTGCATTTGAGAACCATCCTTCTGGAAGCTGTGCGGGGAGTGGGTCAGCCTGGTCTTGCATTTTCCTCACAGCCCTCCTGGCCCACTCCAGCAGCTGGTAGGCAGAACTGTAAAGGAAGTAATGATGTTACTCAGGAAAGAGGCATGAGGTTAAAGTAAAACTGTGGCAAGGGTAGCAGAGATGGAAAACAAAAACAAAACAAAACACAGCAAGAGAACACATTGGCTTCCCATGTGAATTTTCATTCTTTGAAAGAGGGAGCGTGGTTTTGCACTCAATACAGTAGCAAGGAGTTTAGGTATAAAATTAGGATTTCTGCACACAGAGGAGTTCTGCTTGCACGTGCGTGCTTGGTGCCCCGTTTGGAATTGTTCACAGACAGTTGTACTCAACGAGTGTCAAATGTTTGCCCCACCATAGCTGGCAGGCGTGTTATGAGGATATTTACAAGAAATGTGAAACAGCCCTGCAGACACATGCACTGGGACGAGGCACGGCTTTTCTGGGCCTGGAGGGAAAACAGGAAAATAGGACACGATCTCAGCTCACGAGGAGGGCGTGTCGGAGGCCATCATAGGAGGCAGTGGCGTCCCTGCAAGGTGGGGAGCTGCCCCCATCACACATGCAAAGGCAGGTGGAAGCTCTTTGGTGAGTGGGCCTACAGCACCAGACATGTACATGTACGGAGAGCAACTTTCTGTCAATTACTCAATTATAGAAATGTCTGTATATTCAGGGCCTTTATGGAGTTTAAGGGACCAGTGCCTTCCAGAGGGAGAAGCTTTTCTAAGCCTGAGGCATAACGCAAAACCTAAGCACAAATAGCGGGAAGGTGGGGTGGGGACTTTGTGGCAAGTGTGGAGCTGCGGCTGGTGCGGTGGCGCAGAGCTTGGGGAAATGGGACGGGATTGCATCTTCAGGATGCATCTTCAGGATGAAGCTGTTTTCCCATCCTTTCCAGGTAAATAAGGAAATTGGCACGAGATTTATAAAAATTGCTTTTGATAATTATCATCTTAAAAGGAAATGTCTCTTTTACCTTCTAGATTGCTATGCTGTTTGTATTTGGTGAAGAGACAGAAAATTTGCCTAAGTTTATCGGGGTTTTCACTTATTAAGCTTTCAGTTTTTAAACAGGATGTGTGTTTTAGGTTTGAAGGAGTTAAATGTTTAGTACCGTTAAAAAAGAAAGAAAAGGAAAAAAGACACGCCCCCCCCCCCCCCCCCAGCCCCTGCAACACACACACAAATACCAAAATTGCACATTCAGCGTTGGAGAAGTTGTTTACTCAGCAACAATTGTTATACCCTGACCTTTGCAGGCACTTCAAAGTCTTAGCTCATATATTTCACAGTAAGAAGAAATGGTGGTTTACATGGACCATGCGAGGATGATTATGACAATATTGGCCAGAGAAACACTGGAATATTTTAAAATTTGAGTTAGTCTCCAAATGTTGGATGTGTTCTTCACCTTCTAGCTAGGATGCAGAAACAACAGCAACGCGAAGACTCAACAGCCATGGTCAGCGTCACCCACTTTGGTCTTCCCAGAACCTGAAAAGTCTGTGCTCTGAGGTTTGTTTGGGGAGAAGGATGAATTGCTCCTGGAGAAATCCCCAGTCACCAAATGTCTAAAGCAGCCCACTATAAAAAGAATATTTTAAGAGGTTAGTAGTAGCCAAGTTCTTTTTCCATGACAACCTCCTGTCTTGCGTTTTGAAGTACAGTAAATATTGGTATGAGAAGGGGAGTGATTTAGGGGCTATTTTCAGGAGGCCTGAAGCATTTCAACTTTAATAGAATAATCACCGAACAGAGTGTTCCGTGAACAGGGTAATTAGGAAGTCCGTGGTTAGGGCAGTAGCACAAGCTTGTGCATTGAAGACGATTCCTGAGCTGGTGTTACTCCTGATGGGATTTTCTACGGCCAGGTCTCTTACACATCCTGGCCACTTCCACCTGGGAGCCCTCCTGATCCTTGAAGATCCATGCTTCTCCCCTGTACAGGCTTGTTTTCCCGACCGACCTTCCTCTCTTGGCTTTAGCTTTAGTTCTTTGGTTCATGGTGTCAGGAGTTTTTACAGCCATCCACGCAAGACATTTTGGAGACAACTTTGTCTCCTCCTCCTCCCCACATACCATCCCCCATGCCTGTATGATGTTCTCCCTTTCCGTGACTCTCCCAGCAAGCCGTTGCTTCTCCAGTTTCCCATTGTCACCCGCTGAGTCAAGGTTCTTATCAGTTCGTACATGTGTGATAATGAATTTTACCCATCACTATGCATGTAGGTCATTCTTCCTCCAATGAGAGTTTATTCTGACAAATTACTACAAATCAAGCTTTGAAAATGTTATGTGAAACATGTAATTCTTCATCTACAGAAGACACCGTTCGTTTGTCATCTGCGACAAAAAACTTCCCTTGGGGCGTGTGGGCACCAGTGGTTATGGGGGAAGGAGGATGAGTGTGAAGGGAACCTGCCCAGGGTCTTATTAGTACCCCATTGTGCCCCACCCTTGCCCCTTTTTGCATGGGGACTTTGAGGAGCCCCTCAGCCTTGTCCTGTGGTGGCCTGCCCTGGAGCAGCCCCCAGTCTTGGGAGATAGAGTTGGTAGATCTCAGCCCCTGCTCTCTACTTCTGGGTAACTATGAGGCAGGGGTGTGACAGTGACTGAGTCCTCCATGGGATTAAGCATCCATTAACCTCAGTAGTGACTGGAGTGTAAATCCTTCACTTGTACTTCATTCACTTCTTCACGTCTACAACTGTTTCCTTAGCTCGAGAAACTCACCTACCAAATAAATCACTTGCATAGGAATCATTGTCTCAGGGTCTGCTCTTGGGGAAGCCAAATTAAGATACTTCCATAGACTTCTTTTTTTTTTTTTTTTTTTTTATGTGCAAAATGAGGGAAAAGTCAAAAGCTCGCTGGGAATATCAAATGAATTAAAAGTTTATGAACATCTTTGCACACCCAAAGCACTAAGCTACTTGATTGGGGAACTCGTGTTTCAGTGGACCTGGACCTTCTATTAGCATTTTAAGGAACAGTGTTTTTTTCAGAAACGGGTGACTGTGTGCAGTGAGTTGTTGATATCTGTGGAGTAGGGGAAGTGGTGTCCGCTTCAAAGGATTCTTGATTCCATGGGATTTGACATTAGTTGCTTTTGAATGGTATATCTCTTCTGCTCATTACTCCCAGAATGGTATCATGTAAAACAGCCCGGTGTGGGCAGCCACCCTGTCCTTGCTGATCCTTCCTCAAGGGCCTTCTCTTCTCTGGGCAACCCTTGAGAAGGCTAGAGGAGGTATGTTCTAAACTCTTCTGGCGTTCCATATTTTCATTTGAAAAAACAGAAAGAGAATATCCTGTAGGATGAGTTGCAAGTTAAAATACGTGGGCATAGTACTTTCTTATATTATTTTGGTTGAAGGAGGGGAACAGTGAACACTTTGGGCCCAGAGCAGCAAGGTTAGAACAGACTCCTGGTGGGTGCAGCTGGCTTTGCTAATGGCTCTTTACCTCCTCAGCTGGGACAAACCACTGATTTATTCTGGGAACATAGAACACGGCTCCAGTAATTGAAATGTGTTCTTGTGGCTGCAGCAGTCCTGCGGGTCCATGCCTGCTGGCCCATCGCCTGGTCCTGAAGACAAGAGCTTTGCTCCCCCTACTGGGATCAGTCTATTCTCATCACAAGAAACATACACGTGTGAGAAAACAAATCCTTTTCTCCTACCATATAAAATAACACCCAGAATTACCTGTCAATGTGTTTTTTACAAATTTAGCCACAGTGTCTGGAAAAACGCATCAACTCTTCTTCAGGGCAAAGCAGGCACTGTGAAGTTGGCGAGGGCATTGCCAGTGTCTCTTGGCATCATCCTCCTCAAGCATGACTGGTGGTCAGAGCTCACGGTGTTCCCAGTTGTGTGTTCGGGCTGTCCGATTGAGTCCCTGCAGTGGTAGTGAGAGGCTGGTGAGATGTGGGGGTTCCTGCTGGTCAGATGAGGTCTTGGGCTCAGGGACACTGTGGGCGTAGCACAGAGCTGCACCTCGAGAGCGTAGCATGTGGTCTCAGGGTGCACCCAGGTATACTGCCTCTTGGTCCAGGGCTGTAGCTAGTAGGTTAGGTAATACCCCATCCTTGAGGCTGAATGTCAGTAGTGATGACAATCATGATGGCCATTCCTGTAGTGTGCATCAATGCCATCACTGGCCTTGTTAGTAGGGTGCCACATCTGTTAACTTATTTAATTCTCATTATTCTAAATGGTGTCATGGGCTTAACCATGTCCCCTTAAAATTCATATGTTGGAATCCTAACTCCCAGTATGTCAGAGTGTGTGACCTTATTTGGAGAGAGGGCCTTTACAGTGGTCATCAACTTTAAATTAGGTCATTGGGGTAGGCCCTCACCCGGGATGACTAGTGTCCATATAAGAAGGGGAAACTGGGAGACAGAGATACACATAGAAGGAAGATGATATGAAGAGACACAGGGAGAAGACGGCACTGACAAGCCAGGGAGAGGGGCCTGGAGCAGATCCTTCCTCTGAGCCTCAGAAGGAACCGACCCTGCCCACACCCTGCTCATGTTCCTGCATCTTCCAGAAATGTGAGAAAATACATTTCTGCTATTGAAGCCACTCAGTCTGTGGTGTTTGTCACTGCAGCCCCAGGAAACTAATAAAAGTACAGGCTGAGCATTCCTAATTGAAAAATTCCAAAATCTGAAATCCTGCAGAGTATGAAACTTTGAGTGCCGACTGTGCCACAGGTGGAAACGTTCATATTTGACCTCATGTGACGGATTACAGGCAAAATGCAGTCAGTCTTCCTTTCATGCACAAAATTGTTACAAATCTTTTATAAAATTTTACCTTCCTTTCATGCACAAAATTGTTACAAATCTTTTATAAAATTTTACCTTCAGGCTATGTGCGTATAAGGTGTATATGGAGCAAAAGTGAATTTCATGTTTAAACTTGGGTCCTGATATGGTTTGACTTTGTGTCCTCACCCACATCTCATCTTGTAGCTCCCGTAGTTCCCATGTGTTGTGGGAAGGACCTGGTGGGAGATGATGGAACCATGGGGACGGGTCTTTCCCATGCTGTTCTCCTGATAGTCAGTGAGTCTCCTGAGATCCGATGTTTTTAAAAACAGGAGTTTCCCTGCACGAGCTCTCGCTCTGCCTGCTGCCATCCACGTACGATGTGACTTGCTCCTCCTTGCCTTTCATCGTAATTGTGAGGCCTCCCCAGCAATGTGGAACTGTAAGTGCAATAAACCTCTTTCTTTTGTAAAGTGCCCAGTCTCGGGTAAGTCTTTATCAGCAGCGTGAGAACAGACGAATACACGTCCCATCCCCAAGATATCTCATCAGGTGTATGCAAATATTTCAAAATCCAAAACACTTCTGTTCCAAGCATTTCGGATGAGGGATATTCAACTGGTACCATTTTCCTCATTTTATACAGGAGGAAACTGAGGCCTGGAGAGGGAGGAACTTGCCCAGGTCTCCTCAGAGAGCAGAGGTTATGGTGGACAATGAGCCCGGGATCTGTCCCAGTGTCCACACCCTCAGCCACCAGCTTCATCAGGTGGTGACTTGCACCTTCTTTCTGCACAAGCCACAGGACTGTGTTTTTCTCACCATGCGGTGGCTTCTCCAGTGGCCTAGGCCTTCCTCCTGCAGCCCTCATTCCTGTTTGAAGTTTTGAACCAAATTTGTTGCCCCCAAAGCATGACCTGCACAAAATTGAGTGCACAGACTCATGTGTAAAACTAAACTTTGAGAATATGAATTTTGTGCACTAAAATCACTCTTGTCTTTACCTTGCTTTCCTTATTTGACAGATTTTTCTTGTTTTTCTTTTTGCAAAGTATAACATACACTTCGTAAAATAACTGGCAAGTATAGAAAAGCAGAAATACTTAGTGACCATGTCATTTTACTTTGTGGTGTGTGGTCACTGAGTTTCCCATTGTTCTTTGGCCTTGTCCTCGTTGCAGGAGTTCCAGCTGATTGGACAGTAACCTCTGGCTGGGAAGCCATGCCCAGTCCTCTTGGGACGGGTGTGCAGTTTTCCACGTTCTCCTGAGTCCCTTTCCGTTTCCACGTCTGTAAACTATTGCCTGCTTTAATATCCCTGCAGTTGTCTGGTTCCTTGAGTGGGCCTGCCTTCTTTCTACTGGGAGCCCCAGCAGGGATGGTAGGGATGGCCAGGGTGTGGGGTCCCAGTGGTAGGGCTGTCTAGTATATGAGGTGATTCTAGTCTTCTTCAGCATATCTGCCAGAAGGATAATAAATGTTACAGAACTAAAATCTGTAGCAAACCAGGTCATGGGCGAGTTAAGACTGAATAACAAATTGCATTCTGAGGTGGGGTCTGGCAGAGAGCATGCTGCAGTTTCAGGATCAATGAGAGATTTTTCCTTAACCCTTCTCTTTTGCAGTCTTCAGCTGTGTGGAACTTGCTAACATGGGGCAGTCAGTTATTCTAGACACAGACAGCTCTGGCACCTGAGTGGGGAGTGGCAGCACTGCTCACCTGGGCCTTGGAATCCTGTCCTCTGATTTGCCATGTATCTGAGTGATATCAGATGAAGTCTTGGACAGAGGCACTCCCTGGGCTCTCACTAGTTCTGACTTTCACTTTGTTTTTGGCATGGATTCAACTCCCAGTTTCCAGTTACCTAAGCCTGCTTCTCTACTTTTCAGTGGGACCTGGGATATTTCTCTACTGTGGGATAAGAGAGCATACAATGTTTATTTCTAGATTCCTGATTTCGTTCTTTTGAACCGAATGCAGTTTCCTTAATAGTCTTTTCTTAATGGTTTTCAAAAAGAGGGGATTGCAGATTGGTTCATGAATGGAGAGCCCTGGAAGGGGAGTCTCATTTCTTCTCACACAGGCCCCTGGGGAGGAATTACTGTCTCCCCCAGGGTTCCGATCCAGCCCACAACTTTATACAAGTAACTTCAAATCAAGCTGAAGCCACCTAAACCCACCCATTTCCCTTGAAGCCAGAGCGACAGCCAACAGCAGAGTGGATTCTAATTTTAACTGGTCTGCCTCCTCTTCTTTCCCTCCTCCTCATTCCAGGCCTAAATTGTGGGCACACGCTCCGTCATCTGCCAGGCAGGTCTGCAGCAAGATTGAGTGACAGTCTGAAATGCTGCTGTACATCTGTGTTCAACTGTCAAACTTTGGGAGATAACTTTCCTCCTAGCTACAAAGGGGAAATTATGTAACTTCTTATGCTAACCGCCACTTACCCTCTTTAACTGCACATGGCTTCGTATGTTTATCACTTATTTTTTCCTTTTTAGAATAATTTTTCAGGTGGGTTGGGTGGAACGGAAGTAGCCCTGGGGGGGTTGTTCCTCGGGCTAATTGCTGTTTCTTGGAGTGGGGCTGTGGGATTGGAAGATTCCCCTTGACAATCCTTTTCCTTTTCTGGTTGCCTCCCTTCCTGGCCTCTCTGGCACATAAACCATCTTACCTTAGAGACTGACTGTTTGGTGCACATGTTGCGCAGGATCATAGCTAACAAGGCAGCCAGCTGTGTATCAGGGTTGCGTTCCACCCCGGGGATGCAGTGGGTCCCAACGAGGCCAAGGACTGCCGTTCTGTTCCCGAGCCACATCCAGGCCCAAACTCCCACAGAAAAGGACCTACAGATGCTTGCATCTGGCAAAGCGGAGGCTCCGCAGGAAAGAGTTTAGTTCTTGACTAGAAAGGTGCACGCCCTCTAACGGTGGGGGATAATCGTTACAATAATGGTAGACACCAGCACCCCTGAAGCCCAAGAGGCGGTCACATTTATGGTTTGAAGAGTAGGATTCTGGAGCCAGATTGCCTCTGTTTGAAGCGAGGCTCTTGACATTTACTAATTTTGTGCCATTGGACAAGTTGGGGAACTTTAAAGCCTCATTTTCTTATCCGTGAAATGGGGATGAACATGCCTGCTTCATAGTTTACTGAAAGGATTAAATGAGGCAATATACCACGAATGCAGGTTCAGATGGTGCCTTAGTTACTGGAGCTGGTGTTAAGTGTAGGCAATTTGCCACAGTCACGTGGTTGGGTGTCTGAGCTGGGGTTCAAACTCAGTGGCCTCTGATCCCAGAAGATTGCACACTTTTTAGTATAGGATGTTGTGTCTAATATTAGGATGTCGTGTCTAATATTAGGCTCACGTGGTGTCTTAGGATCTTTGGATAAAGAGACTTAGGCTCTTATCCTAAAATTGTCATTAACTGTTCAGCCACAGACTAGTTGGATTAATTTTATTGTACTTCCTCCATTTCTTCTGTGTGTATTGGCATGTAAGGCTCTTGTATTGCCATCAAGCATGCAGATTAAATGCTGATGGAAGGTGGCCTGGGTAGAAGGTCCTCCTGGTCACCTCATAGTACAGGGTGGGCATCTCCTCAGAAGACCAGCCCGGCAGCACAGTGCACACTGTCTGCTGGAAGATAGGCCAGTGAGGATGAGGTTGGGAAAGGGTTTCACATCAGGCGTAAGTCTTTGGAGTAGAAATGGAATTTTAGGAAAACTAACTTTCTTCCAATATTTACTAGAGAAAGGAGAAGACTGGAAGGGTGAGATGGATTTCCACCATCCCTAGAAAATTGTCAGTACCCATCACAGGGGTCAGCATATGGTCCATGGGCCAAATCCGGCCCACTGCCTGTTTTCTTAAATAAGGCTTCACAGGCACACAGCCGTGCCTGTTGGCTTACGTGCCATCTCTGACTGCTTCGTGCTCCAGGATCAGAGTGGTCTTGTCTGTAGAGACCCCATGGCCTACAAAGCCTGAAATGTTTTCCATCTTGCCCTTAGCAGTAGACTTTACCAATCTCTGGTCTATAGTGTTACTGGACTTCAGGATAGCACGTTGTTCACCACATGAGGAAGGATGTGGAAATTAAGAGTAAGTGAGAATTCTGGAGGATCTAGTTTTTTAGGCTATGACTCATGCCCATTAATTGATCTTAGATTCGTCATTTACCAGCTCCACCTCATTCTCAGCCTGTGAAGTGGGAGGGTGGAAGTTACAGGCATATCTGTTCTTCAGCAGTGCTGAATAGTATAGATGTCTCAAGAAGGGAGAATGGCGTTTGTAGCATGATTCTGCACATTGTCAAGATTATGGCTGCCTTATGACCATCAGTGTCACGTGCATTCTAATATTCAGAAAATAATTAAATACAATATTGTGGTTCAGAGCATGGGGCTGGCTGCAGGCTATGGAGATCCATATGCTGTTTCCATGTCCGTGGTGGTGTGATAGTCAACAAGCTTCTTAACCTTGCTGTGCCCCGGTCTCCTTGTACCAAATGGGAGGTAATAATACCACCTCACTAAGCTATTGTAAGATTAAGTGGCTTATGAGTTGGTATACCTAGTAAGATCTTAATACATATTAGCTATTATTAGTGCATAATTCTTATTTGAATTAACACTGCTTTTTTTTTTTTCTTATGGGAAAAAGAAAAGCCTCCCTGAAGGGCTGGCACTGTGAAAGTAGTCAGACTTTACTGATTGTGAAAGTAAGTCTTACATTCACAATGCCGTGAGCTGACCAACCTTGTCTAACTCTTAGCTCTTGACGGGCAGATGCATCAAGGATGCTGCACCTTTTAACAATAAAATACATTTCAGATTTTAAATTAAGAAGAGACATGTAGGGGAGCTGACGTAGGCTGACCTTTTTGGAACTCTGAGTTAGCTCAGAGACAAAAAATTAATTAAAATATTATTTGGAATTTTGGTGGTAATGTATACAATACTAAAATACATTTCCTAACTTTCTTTGAGTAGCCAAATAGGTGTATAGAATGAGCAGGCATGATGGCTTGGTTGTGACCGGAAAAGAAGTTAGAGACCGTCTGTTTATTCTGAATGATTATAATGGCTTTTATTTTTATTAAAACCTTTGCGATGTTTAAATATGCACGTGTATTCGTCCGTTTTCATGCTGCTGATAAAGACATACCCAAGACTGGGAAACTTACAAAAGAAAGGTTTAATTGGACTGACATTTCCATGTGACTGGGGAGGCCTCACAATCATGGCAGAAGACGAAAGGCATGTCTCACATGGCGGCAGATGAGACAAGAGAACTTGTGCAGGGAAATTTCCGTTTGTAAAACCATCAGATGTCGTGAGATCCATTCACTATGACAAGAACAGCACGGGAAAGACCCGCCCCCATGCTTCAGTCATCTCCCACGCTGTCCTTACCACCACTTGTGGGAATATGGGAGCTACAAGATGAGATTTGGGTGGGGACACAGAGCCAAACCCTATCAGCATGTGATTCATAATCAAACTTCTTTAAAGGTATATATTGAGAATCCAACTGGCACCTGTGCCTGCTCATTCTCTCCACTGCCCAGCTCTCCTTGCCATGTTAAGTAACTCTTTTAATTAGAATCTTGGATATTCGGCCAGATGCAGTGGCTGACTGACGCCTGTAATCCCAGGACTTTGGGAGGCTGAGGCAGGCACATTGCTTGAGCTGAGAAGTTTAAGACCAGCCTGGGCAACAAGTTGAAAGCCCATCTCTACAAAAAATACAAAAATTAGTCAGGTGTGGTTGTGGCACAGGCCTGTGGTCCCAGCTACTTGGGAGGTTGAGGTGAGGATCACCTGAGCCCAGGAGGGCAGTGCTGCAGTGAGCCAAGAGTGCACTACAGCACTCTAGCCTGGGTAACAGAGCGAGACCCTGTCTCAAAAAATAAAAGAATCTTGGATATCCATGCAGTGTTTATTTATGTGAATACAAATAAACACACAAAGTTTATCATAGGATATATTGCTGTTCTACGCTTTGCTCTTTTTACCGAACACATATTGCAGATCTTTCCATTTGAATGCATAGAAGGCATTTTCATCCTTTCTTCAGCGGCACAGTATTCCATTGTGCAAACCTTCCATGGTTTAGTCCACAGCCTGCCACTTGGGTTGTTGTCAGTCTTCTGGTGTTACAAACAAGACCCCAGGGACTAACTTCCTCCACTGGGCACATGCCTGGAAGTGGGATTACTGGGTCAACTGGTACATGTAGTAAACCTTTGGTAGAAATATTGAGGTAGTCCCCATTTCATGTGTTCTATCATTTGGAACTCCAACCAGGAAAGTGTGTGAGTGATGGTTGACCTACAGCCTCCCCAACAGGGTTTGCCAAATATTTGAATTTTTGCTAACTTGATAGTTGGAGAATGGCATCTTGATATAGTAAGAGCGAATTTCTCTTCTTATAAGTGTGTTTGAGGGCCGTGTGAGTTGTATCTTGTTCTTTGATCATTTTTTATTCCGTTGTTGCTCTTTTACTTCTCAGTTTATAAAGTTGTGTATGTATTAAGGAGAATAACTCTTAGGGATACATTTTGCAATGTTTTTCATTTTGTTATTTGTTTTAAGTTTCCTTGGTTTGCAGAAGTTTTTGAAATTTAACTTTCCTTGGTTTGCAGAAGTTTTTGAAATTTATGTGTATATAAATGTCATATATGTAAAACTATATATAAATTTCATATATAACTATATATGTCCTATATATGTACATTTCATATATATAAATTTATTATATATACATTTCATATACAAACTTTGTATGTAATATGAGTATTGCACAAAGAAAAACAGTTACTTCTCACTCTCATAAATGATTTTGTGTGAGTATGTACTGTCCTTGTCTTTGTCTGTAGTACCATTGTAATTAACAGATGGGTTTTATGCTTACTTTTCACCTACCAAAATTATACCAAAAGGCTATTGGTTAATCCTACAAAATGTCATTCTATAACACATATTCTTCTTTTTTTTTTAACTGGTGTGATATGCCTTTGAAAATATTATATTCATGCACTTACAGCTTTTTAATGTTATAGACAATGCTGTAATCCACATTTTCATGCCTGCAATTATTTGTTCAATGGATGAAATTCCCGGAAATTGGGCTTCTTGATCAGGGATTTAAAAATTTTAAGTTCCTTGATAAATATCACACATTGCCTCTCAAAAGTGTTATTTCATTTTATGTTACCATTAGCCATGTTTATTGCTTTCTCTAAGACTATAACCAAGTTATTACAATGTTTTTAAATGTTCAGTTGATTTTATAGGTGGAAAATAAGCCCTATCATTCTCCACATGAGTAAAGAAGGATGCAGAGAGCTTAGGAGATGTGCCAGGATCCCAGGGCTGGCAGAAGGCAGACCCAGGGCTGGAAGCCAGGCCTCCTTGTTCCCAGGGAGGGAAAGCTGCATATGCCTTTTGAGTTAACCCCACGGAAGCACAGGCAACTGGACATGGTTCTTTTGAACATTTTAACATCAATTCACTGGGACCAAATCAACACTGAGCAGCTGTATTCAGTGTTTAATGCACATTTTAATTTCAGTGCAGAGAGGATCACACCTCATTAGTAGCCATTATTGAGTCACCACTCAGTAAATATTTACTTTCTACATGTAGTACATTATACCAAATAGTTGATGTTATATGGGCCTAAAATGATCCCTGTTACTAGGAAGCTTCTGGTACAGGAGAGGTGGTCAACCTTTTATTGCTATTACAAGAGCTTTCTCCAGCAGCAAGCTTTAGAGTGTCCATTAAACTTTACTGACCAATTTTTATGGAGCACCTCCTCTGTGCTTGCACTGTTGTAAATTCTTGGGATAGAATAGTGAACCAAGCAAATAAAAACTACTGCCCTCATGGGGTGTCTACTCTGGAATGACAGAAAGAACATAAACAAGAGAACTAAGTTATACAGTAGACTGTACTAAGCCTATTGTTTTAAGGAGAACATGAAAGCATAGATGGTAGCGAGTGTCAGCGGGGAGCTGTTGGGGAGTTTGTATTGAAGATACATCACTCTGGAGTCATTGGAAGTTTCCATCTGGGAGATATCTCTTGAAATAGTGTCCTTGGTGGGTATGTGGTCAGCTGGTGAACCCATAGAACTGCAGCACAGCCCCACTCCTCATCATCAACAGGGATGAGTAGACCAGGAGAGGAGAGCAGGTGTGGGCACCCTCATGAGGTAAGCGTGCCTGTGGTCCTGCGTGGTCCTGGAGGACTTGGACTTACTTCTTTCTGGAATGACAGGAAGCTCCTAACAGGACTTTATGTGTCAGAGGCATACAATAGCCTGTGAATGTGGAAAACATGGTTGCATACAGTGGGTTCTATTGTTTTTGGTGCTGTAATTTTATATGAATGGTGCTCAAGTGACCAAGGACTTGTACTCTCTTAAGAGCACATAGTCCCATTAGGCCCACTGTCGTTTCAACAAGATGTTCCTGGGAACAGACTTCTAGACAGCCCATGTCTGATGTTTGTGACTGGGGCCTCCAAGCTCAGGGACACCTTCTAAAGGTTCCAAGGGTAAAATTTACCCAAGTTTGAACGTGGGGCTGGAAATAATTACTCCATACAGACTTGTGTTATTATGGGTATTCCCAGCAGGAATGGTTCCTGCCTTGAAGACTGTTCCCAGGTTGCTGGGGTTTTCTTGGGAATAATTTGAAGTTGGCATCTCTGTTTCCCTCCAGGAGAGGTTGCATCAGTTTATGCGATGACGTTCAAGTCTCTCGAGGTTGGACTCAGAACCAAGCTGAACGCTCAGGAAATGAGTGGGCTGGTTCCGCAGTCTGAGCCTGGACCCTGTCTGTTCGGAGGCTTTCCTTCTCTCTTTGTGAATGTTCTCTTTAGGAGAAAGCTCTCTTTCTGCACCTGTAGGGGTCATCACCACCATGTCAGAACTAATTCTGAGTAAGTTCTGTGGTTTGTTTTTATAGCTAACAGTTTCCCATTGTTGTCCAGCAAAGGGATGGAGCATTGGATGGGTGAGGATTGGCTTCCAGGAGAAAGGGTGGCATGAAGGGTCCACAGTCCTGCAGTGACCACATATCTCTACCCAACTTCTGGGCTGCCTCTCTGTCTCATGAGCTCATCTGCACTTGGTGGTCTCTGCAGCCAGCGTCAGAAAGTAGAGAGATAGGGGCAGCCTTGTGGGTTCCCTGAGTGCCTATTGGAGTCTGAGTTCTAGAATGGTGGGTGAGGGGCTGGGACAGAGGCTGAGCCTTGTGGATCTGAGGGATGTTGGACAGAAATGTCTCTTCTGAATGAGTTGGAGGTGCTGCTGTGGGTTGACCCTGAGCCTGTGGTCCTCAGTCTTGGCCAAGGCTGTAGGGATCACGCAGACTTCCTCACAGGGAGGGTAGGAGATGCAGATGAGATGAGATATTTTTTTCCTGGTTATTAGGACAGGCAGTTTCCAGCACTGGCTGTGAAGGAGGCAGAGGTGCTTTCTGTGTAATTATGACCGGGGAAGTCGAGCACTGGATTTATCTCTGTATCCTAGCCAACTAAATGGTCTGTCATTGCCATTGTTAAACCAAAGGCCTATTTAATACCTAGAGGACTCTGTGATGAAACAGACATTCTTCTCAGGTGTGAAAAGTTAAAAGAAATCATTGACTTTTTTTTTTTTTTTTTCCTGAGGATGGCCTCTTTAGTATTTCTAAAGGTGAAACAATCAGATTTGCAATTACATCTTTGGTGGGGGACCAGAAGTTATTGTTTATGAAGCCTTCCAGGCTCCACAGAAGCCTCCAGGATGATGTGTACATGAAAAGAATGTGGGGTTCATAAGTCAAGAGACTTAGGTTTAAGTTCTGAATTTGCCACTTATTACCCAGGGACTTTGGACAACTTGTGCATCCTTCTTAAACCTCAGTTCTTAATCTGTTACATGAAGATAATTGAGTTAATGTATTAGTTCATTTTCACACTGCTGTAAGGATACTACCTGAGACTGAGTAATTTGTAAACAAAAGAGGTTTCATTGAATCAGTTCCGCATGGCTGGGGAGGCCTCAGGAAACCCGCAATTATGGCTGAAGGTGACACAGGGGAAGCAGGCACCTTCTTCGCAAGGAGGCAGGAGAGAGAGCACACGCAAGGGAAACTGCCACTTTTAAACCATCAGATCTCATGAGAACTCCCTCACTATCATGAGAACAGCCTTGGGGAAACTGCTGCCATGATCCAGTCACCTCCCACCAGGTCCATTGTCCCTCAACATGTGAAGATTACAATTTGACATGAGGATTTGGGTGGGGACACAGAGCTAACCCATGTCATTCTGCCCCAGCCTCTCCCAAATATCATGTCCTTTCCACATTTCAAAACCAATCAATCCTTTCCAACAGTCCCCCGGAGTCTTAACTCATTCCAGCATTAACCCAAAAGTCCAAGTCCAAAGTCTCATCTGAGACAAGGTAAGTCCCTTCCACCTAAGAGCCTGTAAAATTACAAGCCAGTTAGTTACTTCTAAGATATAATGGGGTTACAGGGATTGAGTAAATATTCCCATTCCAAATAGGAGAATTTGGCCAAAACAAGGGGGCCAGAGGCCCCATGCCAGTCTGAAATTTGGCCAGGCAGTCATTAAATCTTAAAGCTCCAAAATCACTTTTGATTCTATGTTTCAAATACTGGGCATGGTGATGCAAGGGGTGGGCTCTCATGGCCTTGGGCAGCTCTGCCCCAGTGGCTCTGCAAGGTATAACCCCTGCAGCTGCTTTCACAGGCTGGCATTGAGCACCTGCAGCTTTTCCAGGTGCCCAGTGCAAGCTGTTGGTGGATCTACCATTCTGTGGTCTGGAGGACAGTGGCCCTCTTCTCACAGCTCCAGTAGGCAGTGTCCCAGTGGGGACTCTGTGTGGGGGCTCCAACCCCACATTTCCCTTCCACACTGCCCATGGAGGTTCTCTGTGAAGGCTCTGGCCTGCAGCAGACTTCTGCCTGGACATCCAAGCAATTCCATACATCCTCTGAAATCGAGGTGGAGGCTTCCTAAACTTACCTCTTACCTTATGCTCACCCACAGGCCCAACACCACGTGGAAGCTGCCAAGGCTTAGGGCTTGCACCTTCTGAAGCAATGGCCTGAGCTGTACCTTGGCCTCTTTTAGCCACAGCTGTAGCAGCTGGAACCCAGGGTGCCATGTCCCAAGGCTGCACAGAGCAGCTGAGGGCTGGGCCTGGCCGCAAAACCAATTTTCCTTTCTACACCTCTGGGCCTGTGATGGGAGGGGTTGCCTTGAAGATCTCTGAAATGCCCTGGAGACATTTTCTCCCATTGTCTTAGTGATTAACATTCTGCTCCTGGTTACTTATGCAAATTTCTGCAGCCGGCTTGAATTTCTCCCCAGAAAATGGGTTTTTCTTTTTTACCGCATGGTTGGGCTGCAAATTTTCTAAACTTCTATCTCTGCTTTTTTTTTTTTTTTTTTAAACATAAGTTTCAATTTCAAATCATCTCTTTGTGAATCTATATAACTATGTGCTTTCGGGAAAAGCCAGGTCGCATCTTGATGCTTTGCTGCTTAGAAATTTCCTCTGCCAGATACCTTAATTATCTCTCAAAGTTCCACAGATCTCTAGGGCAGGGGGAAAATGCCACCAGTCTCTTTACTAAAGCATAGTAAGTGTGACCTTTGCTCCAGTTCCCATTAAGTTCCTCATCTCCATCTGAGACCGTCTCAGCCTGGACTTCACTGTCCATATCACTATCAGCATGTTGGTCAAAACCAGTCAACAAGTCTCTAGGAAGTTCCAAACTTTCCCACATCTTCCTGTCTTATTCTGAGCCTTCCAAACTGTCCCAGCTCTGCCTGTTACCCAGTCCTGAAATTGCTTCCACATTTCCAGGTTATCTTCATAGCAGTGTGCCACTCCTGGTACCAATTTTCTGTATTAGTCTGTTTTCACACTGCTATAAAGATACTACCTGAGACGGGGTAATTTATGAAGAAAAAAGGTTTAATTCATTCACAGTTCCCCATGAGGCTGGGGAGATCTCAGGAAACTTACAACCATGGCAGAAGGCAAAAGGGAAGTAGACACCTTCTTCACAAGGCGTCAGGAGAGAGAGGGTGCACGAGGGAAACTGCCGCTTTTAAAACAATTGGATCTCGTGAGAACCCTGTTGTCACCACAACAGCATGGGGGAAACCACCCCCATGATCCAGTCACCTCCCACCAGATCTGTTCATCGATGTGGGGATTACAATTCGAGGTGAGATTTGGGTTGGGACACAGAGCCATATCTTATCATTGACTTCACATGAGTGGCAAAATATAAAGTAGAATACAGAATAGAGATATTAGTAAACCTTGTAGCTACTCGTAAGTGTGGTGCAATGTGCTATGTATCATTATTTGATCAGAAGATGGATGCATTAGTTACATGGGGACTTCTTTATTTTATCAATGGAGGGAGAGCGCCTGTCACATTGACTTGGCTCCATGGTTGTTGAAGAGGAATTGCCCTCTTCACACCAAGGAAGAAGTCATTGCCTGATTCACGCTAGTATTTTTTTCTTCCTAGATAACTAGGCGGTAAAGAAAATAACAAACTATAGCAATTATTTGTATTCGAATAGATATTTTTAAAAAGTTGGATGATAAGACTGAGTCCCTGATGCAGCTTAACTTTTTTCCTTTGGGTAAAGACAACAAATACATAAGCCTTTGTCAAGTATGTCAGAGAACGACTGTGGAGTGAAAGGAGGAGGCTCAAGGGAGAGAGTGGTGAGAACCCTGGCTGTGTCTGTAGCAGTCAGACAATCGAGAAAGTGGCAACTTCATGGATTCTGGGCCAGTGTGCATTGGAGAACATCAAGCTTGGTGACATTATTATCACAGACATCATCCTGCTGCAGTAACGTTGGGATTCTTCAGGTTTCTGTGCTTGTTTTCTAAAAAGAGGGACCTTTTAATCATTCTCACACTTTTAGTACATTGGAAAATAGCTGAGGAAAATAGCTGAAAATTCCCCGTGAAATGGAATGCCACAGCTTCTGCCTAGTGGCTTATGATTTACTTGTGATTCCCAGTGAGCTCTGGCTGTACCTAAAGGTAGAAATAAGAACGTGCAGAGAGCCTAGGAAAGGCTTTTGTCCTAGAGGTGCTACAGTTTCCAGGTCTGTGGATACCCCACGTGTTCTTCGGTGGCATTTGCTGGCCTCTCCCGTGCTTGTGCTGCTGGCTGTCAGATGTTACTGTTTCCTTTGCTAAAGATACCACCTCCATTACCAGGAGGACACAGTGTTTGCAAGTCTCCTTCCTAGTGTGAGCTGTTTGGCATGCTTTAAGTGGTAGAAAGGGAATTTAAAAGCTCCAGTTTTCTTTTCTATGAGAAGTCTTCTGGAAACTGTGTGTGCCCTGGGTCCTCTCCCTGGCTCCATGCTGTTGTCTTTCTAGGACAATCCCTGGGGGACTGTGGATCTCTGTGAGCTCAGGTTCTAAGAGGGGACAGTGCTGACTTGCCCTACAGCCTTTTTATCTAGTAGTAGGGTTTACAGACAGCATCACGCCTGTGGCCATCTTAAGTCACTGGATGGAGCCCAAATCGCTAGTCCTGTCTCTTCTTTCTGATGGCAGAGGATGCTAGAGGGCTACTTATTCTTATGCAGATCTTAAGTGACACTTTCAGGATGCAGGTGGCTGCAGTCCATTGCTTTGGTCCTGACCTCTCACGCGCTCTCCTGGAGGATTTCTGGCAGGAGTTTCCTGACTGTCTGTGAGCCTTGTTCCGGAATCCTCCTGTGTGGACTCCCACTGTGTCTGTCTACCTTATAGCAAAGCAGAGGCTGAGGCTCAGGGGGCCTCGGTGTTCCCAAAGCCATGCAAGCAAATGATGGTGACCCTCCTGACGTCACCACAAAAGTGCTCCTCCCCAGACGTCGCAGTTGGTAGGGCAGAAGCCTCGGAACCACCCTTGGCTCCTCTCTTTCTCCCACACCGATCTTGAAACTCCACATTCTGAGCAGCTTCTTTTTCAAAGTATATCCTGAATGTGACTACTTGCCACCAGCTCTGTTTGTCACTGGGCCACGTTGGACAACCCCCCATCTTGTCCCTGGATGGTTGCAGTCACCTCCCAATGGGCCACTGTGTTCTGCATTTTCCCTGGTGCATCGGGGTCTCAGTGCACAATGTCAGCCCCAACTCCCTCTCCCTGCCTCATTGTTCCACTGAGCCTGCATAGTTAACAAGCTGTGTATCTCACTGATTTATCTATTTATTTTCTGTATCCCCGCTAGAGTATAAGTTTCTCGAGGGTGGGAATATCTGCCTATTCTGTTCACTGTTCACGTTTCCAGCAAGGAGAGCACTACCTGGAACCAAGTTTCTTTTTTCTTTCCTTTTTTCCCCCCAAGAGGGAATTTTGCTCTGTCACTCAGGATGGAGTGCAGTGGCGCCATCTCAGCTCACTGCAACCTCCGCCTCCTGGGTTCAGGCAATTCTTCTGCCTCAGCCTCCCGAGTAGCTGGGATTACAGGCTCACACCACCACATCCGGCTAATTTTTGTATTTTTAGCAGAGACGGGGTTTCACCATGTTGGCCAGGCTGGTCTCGAACTCCTGACCTCATGATCCGCCCGCCTTGGCCCCACAAAGTGCTGGGATTACAGGCATGAGCCACCGCACCCGGCCCCAAGTTTCTTGAATGATTGGAAGGATGTCTCTGCCTTTTGTTGTCGCATGTGGGAATAACTGTTTACTTTTAACTCGTATTTTATTCATCTTAATAGCATTGCTATACACTGGGAAAATAGGAGTGCATAAGTGTATTTAGGTTTTCCTGACCATGCCGATCCTGAATATTCCCAACCTTTAGGACTTAATGTGGTCCTGACATGTTGCCTCTAGCACCCGAGGCCAGGATCATTTTCCTCTCTTTGTTATTTCATACCATGCATGGGGTCCACTCGCACACCCCGCTGGGTTTTGTCTCCAGAGTCTGCAGATATGTTTGCATCCCTCACTGGAAGTGTAAAGTAGCTGTTATCACCCCATAGAGTTCATTGTTTTAGTTTATTCCTCTCTTTCAGTGTTTCCCGTGCTCTCTTCTGCTCACTGACCAGTTACTAGAAAGCAAAGACAAAATCAAAATAAACTTCACATAAGAAATACAGGACTTGGTGGAACAGGAAATCTTCTCTATGTATTTGAAATACATAATGTTCTGGGCAGATGGTCAAGTAAAGCTGTGGCCTAATACTGATAAATGAAAGGTGATTCCGTGGGACTCCTCCAGGTTTCTTTGAACAGATTTAGTGCCATTTTGCATGTTTTAATTCATCTCCCTCCCCCGCCCCCCGCTTTTTTTTTTTTAACAATGAGAAGATCATCAAAGGCAATTGCTTTAGGGAAAAGGGGCTTTGATTATTATTATTATTAGACAGTGCTCCCTGGGTGGCCATTCTGCCCTGGTTGCTTTTGTAATCGTTTCTCTAGAATAGTATTTAGAACTTTCTAGGAACCTAATTCTGGTTTGCTCAATAACTGATAATGAGTAAGTGGAAGCATTAGGGGCTTGTAAATGTTGGAATAAGAGATGGAGGGACCTCTGGAGTTGGAATTGCAGGTGAGTTCCTAGGAAGGTGGACGTGGAAGGTTTAGATGATTTAGTAGACGGAACACAACTCGAGCCACAGGTGTAACATGTGCTCTGAAGTTGATCTGTATCAATGGGGTTTTCAAATCGGAAAGCATGTTTTATCTTTATCACCCTCTTACTTCGAGATCAGTTCTCCTCCCTGTGTGGAAGAGGCGTCTCACTGAGGAGCAGAGTCACAGGTTTTCACGTGGGGAGAAGGAGTGAAGGCTGCACAGGTTTAGAGAAAGGACGGCTTAGAGACTCCTGGAAGCCAGCTCTCCCAGCGAGCATCCTGGGGTTGTAGATGAGGCCACTGTTCCGTGAAGGTACCGTGACAGCCTCAGGGTCACATGGTCAGTCATTCCCAAAGCTCGCAATAAAACCCAGGTTTTTTAAAAAGAAACTTATAGAGGCCCATTTCCACCCGATTTCCTCCTCCCTTCTCCGTTACCTCCATTATGTCTTCTTCCGTTAACTCAAGGGATTGACAAGCTCCAAACCCAGAGATTTCCCAGGCTTGTTGCTTAGCAACAAGGTTTTTGTTTGGGGCCCTGAAGGAGACTGCCATTGTGCCCAACCTGCCCCCATGTCGAGCTGGCCAGAGGCCTGTTCCTAAGCCACCCTCGAGATCAGCAAGTACTGACCTGAAGGAGCTGAAGAAACTGCAGATGACCAAGTAGACGAGTCTGCCACACCCCACAGTGGCTCTGGCTCGTTGTTTAATAGAGTATGATTAAGATCACTGCAGGGCAGGGAACTGGGTGGCCCACTGCTATTCAAGGTTTATCATGGATGTCCATATATCTCTCTCCTGCTGCTTTTTCTTTGTGTTCTGTCTGACACAGAGAGAGAGAGAATGACTATGTCCCTAGCAAAAATGTTGCAATAAAATGTTAAGGGTCGTTCTTTATCTAATAGAAGGAAGCGGGGTTGGGGTGAGGGGCAGGGTTGCTGTGACTTCTTAGCAAATCCCTAAACAGCTCAGGAGGGAATTTTCTCTAAAAAGAAGGAGGGATGATCCAAACATCCCCCCTTCAACTCTAAAATTTAATGAGTTGATGTTTGATTTTGACAGCGTTGCTCTCTGGTAGCTGAAGTGTAATGTTTATCTGGGCAAATACATTCGGTTGAAATAATAGACCCTTTGTGCCTTCCTCGGCATCTCATTCCCGGACGGGGGTTAGAACGCATGGCTGAGTCTGGGGCCCTCAGTGGGAAACCAGCCATCATGTTGAAGCCACCGAGAAATGTTTAAGTTTGTGTGTGGAGTGTTTTATCAGCGCTCTGGGGAATGGCTGAATCAATTGTTTTGGTCTTAGAAATAAAGAAGGAGCTTCCTGTCATGAATAGCAGTTGTTTTCCAAGCCAGGTGGCCTGCAAGAGAGGCTGCCTCCAGAAGCTGGTCTGCAAATCTGCGGGGCCCAGGAGGGAGGCGTCTCGGGGCCACACCCGGGGCAGTGTTGGCTGCTTCTCTAAGGTCGTTTTCAGCAGGGTGTCTGGAGTGTGTGTGTTTGTGTGTGTGCGTGTGTGTGTGTGTGTCCCTGTCAGATCACAATTCCGTCCTCTCTGGCCCTGCTATGGGACGTGCAGACTTAAGAGCACATCGATGGGTGGAGGGAGAAGCACAGGGCTCTGCGTGGAGGTCGCCTGGTCGACGAAAGGAAACAGTTCCATGTAAGTAGACTTTCTGCTCACCTGTATGTTTTAGTGTCCAGTTATGGATGCTGTCCTCTGCAGTTGAAGTGCTCCCAGTGGCCGGCCCTTCACCGTCACTTGCAGGTATAGGTAAAGGTAGAAAGCAGAAAGCACCCATGACCTCCACTTGGTGCCAGTCTGTGGCCGTTTCTCCAGTGAACCTGTCTCCATCTGGCCCTGTGCTCAGAAGGTGGGCGCCCTTCCTCTGGTCCCTGGGTTCTTCCTTATTGATTGTGTCTGTTCTTCTCTGTACTGCTGCAAACTCTTCATTTAGGGAAATCTGTTAACATTGAAATGACTAAGAGCAGCTTTCTTTCTTTTTTTGTATTTCTTTTTTTTTTTTTTTTTTGAGACGGAGTCTTGCTCTGCCGCCCAGGCTGGAGTGCAGTGGCCGGATCTCAGCTCACTGCAAGCTCCGCCTCCCGGGTTCACGCCATTCTCCTGTCTCAGCCTCCCGAGTAGCTGGGACTACCGGCGCCGCCACCACGCCCGGCTAGCTTTTTGTATTTTTTAGTAGAGACGGGGTTTCACCGTATTAGCCAGGATGGTCTCGATCTCCTGAGCTCGTGATCCGCCCGTCTCGGCCTCCCAAAGTGCTGGGATTACAGGCTTGAGCCACCGCGCCCGGCCTCTTTTTTTGTATTTCTTACAAAGCTTTAATGCTATGCAGTAGTGCTTGAGAAAGTGTTTTATGGGCTCCTTGGGCCCTTCTATGTACCTTTCTTGGACTGTGACGGTCTTCATTAGCATACCAAAAACCACAAGAAGTTTAAAATGCTGAAAAATAAGCAAACTCATCTGTTGAACTGTATTTAATTTAGTGTTTCTCAGATTTTTACTGTCAAAGTGTTTTGTTTAAAAATAAACATTTATTTTAGGGCAGTTTAGATTTAGATTTACGGGTTTAGTTTTAGATTCAGATTTAGTTAGACCGTTTCGGATTTAGATTTAGAAAATGGCGCAGGTAGTACAGAAGGTTCCCATAAACCTCATGCCCCGCTTCTCCTGTTAACATCTCGCGTTAGTTGAGTCCATTTGTCACAATGTTAAACCAATACTCTCACGTGCTTATCAACTCAAGTACCCTCTTCGTTCCAGGTAGTTGAGTTTTTACCCAGTGTCCTTTTTCTGTTCCAGCTTCTCTCATTGCATTTAGGGGTCTTATCTCCTTAGGTTCCTCTCCACTGGGACAGTTTCTCAGGCTTCCATTGAAGACTTGGACAGGTTTTGGTTAGGAATTTTGTAGCATATTCTTGAATTGGGATTTATTCGATGCTCTTCTCGTCAGAAGACAGGGTTTATTGGTTTTGAGAGAAAGACCCCAGAGATGAAACCTTATTCTCCTCACATCCTGGGAGGGTGAGGGGTGTGGTCACCGTCAACACCATCCATGTGCACAGTCACCCCTGATGCCATCGGGGTCACCTCACAGCGGCAGCGTTTGTCCTCTTCACACGGGTGAACTCCTTTTTCCATGCTTTTCTAAACTGTACTCTTTGGAAGGAAGCCATTCTCTACGGTGCACTTCAGAATGAGGAGTTAGGCTCCACTTCCTCGAGTGTGTAGCATCTGCGAAAATTATGTGGGGTTTTCTGCCTGAGAGATGTGTCTTTTCCCTCATTTATTTACGTGAGTATGGGCTCGTGTGTATATATTTCCTATTCTGGGCGATAATTTATGCTACTCTGTTGCTCTGTTTTTTTTCAGCTACAACCACTGGGAGCTTTTTCAGTTGTCTCCTATACTGTTTGGACATCCTTCAGCTCCACTTGAATGTCCTTCCCCAGTCCTATAATCAGCTGTTTGTCCAGTGAACCCTAGTTTCGGTAACTGAACATTGTGTTAGAATCAAGATCTGGGCACTAGATGTGCTTGTTGCAAACTGGGATGTCATTCCTTCTGTGCCCTGCTAGAACAAGGAAACATATGTATATACACTAACCGGTGTGTGCACAAAAATCTATATATATTTCTTTATGTAGCCACCTGAATCTATATTAAGCTAAACCTGAGTTTCTACTGATGAGGCCAACCCTATTCCGTGACCACCCTTGCTTATCTGAGACCTTCCATTCCGACAGTGAGAAACCTGGATCCCACCAACTACCATCCCTTTACTTACTTGTTCCATTCCAGTGTAAAGGAATAGTGGCTTCAGAATTGTTAACCCATGCCCTGCAGCAGGCAGCTTTGTCATCTGGAGAGCAGTGCTTATGAACTTGGCCATTATTATTACAGGTTCAGCCCATTGCTGAAATCATTCTGGTCAGCACCTTTCCCCCACCCGCTTTTAATACAGGTCTGGATTCCATCCTGCCATGCCCCTGACCTCCTCAATGATTGTTTTTTAAATTGCATGCATTAAGGATCACCCTTTGTAAAGTTCTGTTTTATGGGTTTTGATAAGTGCAGAATGTCAACATATCCATTATTACAGTATCATACCACTCAAGCCTCCTCTGCTCTCCCAGCCCTCCCCAAGCCACCAGTAACCACTGATCTGTTTGCTGACTAGGGTTTTGCCTTTTCTGGAATGTCATATAATTAGAATCATACAGTAGGTACCCTTTTCTTAAAAAAAAAGAAAAAAATGACCTTATTTTTTTTTACAACAGTTTTAGGTTCAAACCAAATTGAACGGATAATACAGAGTTTCCATACACCCATCCCCACCTACACACAATTAGCTATTAACATCCCATACCACAGTGGCACATTTGTCACAATGAATGAATATACATTGATCAGCATTCTCTCCCAGGGTTCGTAATTTCCTGTGGTAGTCAGTTGGGGATGCTGTAACAGAATACCATTGACTGCGGGGCTGAAACAACAGAAATTTATTTTCTTGCAGTTTTGGAGGCTGGAAGTCTGAGAGGAGGGTGCCAGCGTGCTTGAGTTCTGGTGAGGACATCCCCTGGCTTACAGAGGCTGCCTTCTTCCTGTGTCCTCACATGGCCAAGAAAGTGCATAGGAGCTCTCTCGTCCTCTTTGTGTAACTCCAGTCCTGTTGTATTATGGTCCCACCCTTATGATCTCATTTAACCTTAATTTAACCTTAATCCCTTTCTAAAGACCATATATATAATTTTTTTATATGTAGCAGTGTGTATATATATAAAATGTAACATATATAATATAAATATATAACATATATCGTATATCATATATGGTATATCATATATAATATAACATGATATATAATATAACATGATATATAACATGATGTATGTTATATTACATATGTTATATATAATATATGTTATGTATAATGTATAATATATAATATATAACATGTTATATATACTACTATATATGTAGAGAGAGACTGCTACACACACATATACAGATACACACACATAGATATAGATATATAGACTTCTAGATGGGCTAAATCTCCAGATACAGTCCCAGTGGGGGTTAGGGCTTCCACATACAAATTTGCCCGGGGGGTAAAATTTAGTCCAGTTTACGCTAGGTTTCACTCACCCTTAGTGTTGCACATTCTGTGGGCTTTCACAGATGGATAATGACATGTAATCACCATTACGCTTCATGCTGAATAGTTGCTCTCCCCTGAATACTCTCTGTGCTCTGCCCGATCATCTCTCCCTCTCCATGATCCCTGGTAACCCCTGATCTTTTGATTGTCCTTATAGTTTTGTCTTTTCCAGCATGTCCTAGAGTTGGAATCATTTGTGTGTAGCCTTTTCAGATTGGCTTCTTGCATGTAGTAATGTGCCTTTAAATTTCTTCCGTGTCTTTTCTTGGCTTGATGGCTTATGTTTTCGGTGCCGAATAATATTCCACTGCCTGGATATACCATAGTTTACCCATTCACCTGCTGAAAGACAGCTCGGTTGTTTCCGAGTTTTGGCAGTTACAGCTGAGCGGCTCTAAGCATGCCTGTGCACGTTTTCATGTGAACGTAAGTTTTCACATTAGCTGGGGACCTAGGAGTGTGATTGCTGGAAATAGCTAAGTTTTTATCATTGAGTGGGCACCATCTGCTTGGGAGGAGACAATGTCCAAGTAGTTTTCTAAAGCATCATGGAACTGTACACTTGAATAAGCCAGCTCTTTTACAGCCAGCTTTCTACTCAGCCACCGTTCTCCAATTTCTGCTGCTGATGACAGCTCCAAATTATGAAGATGTAGCTTTTCCCAGCCACTGCCAATCTGTACATGCTTAAGTTAAGCCCAGCAAGCTCAGAAGCAAAACCGAAGTTGGTTTGTCTTATATCTCTACAAATCCAAAAGGCTCCATCTCATTCAGCTGATGAGGATATACAGAGGAGGAGTAGCACAGTAAATGGCTGTGTCTTAGGGCCACACAGACTGTGAATAGCCCTTTATGTTTGTGCAGGTTACCCTAATCCTCTCCGAACCTTGGTTTATTCATTGGTAAAGTTTGAATAATAGCAAACTATCAAAGTCTCAAAGTCATTGTGCAGAGAAATGAAGTAGTATATGCAAATGATGAGCGCAATGTCTGATGCACATTTAACAGTCTCTCTCTCTCATACATATATATATATGTGTGTGTGTGTGTGTAATTGTTGTTATAATTATGGAATATCTGCAGTGATCACTGTCCAGAAGGCTAGAACATAGTTCCTACCCTTGAATAATGTATCATCAAGTTGAGGAGATAAATTCAAAGTCTGTCAGACTTTGAAAGCCACATTTACCCAGAAAGACTGGTGAGCTGGTAGACTTCCAAAGCCACACTTACCCAGAAGAAATGAGAGTTACTTTGAGAGTCTAGCCCAGGGCCTTGTAGACATGACAGCTGAGTGTTGGTGTTGTTGAAGAATGGTGCACTCGGTGGGCTTCAGCCCACACAGCCTTGAGTCAGACGGACTTGAGTGGAAATGCTGTTGAGTGGAATGATACAGACCAGTGGTTCTGGGGCTTCATTGTGCATCACAGTCCCCGCCAGGCTCATGGAAACAGATCACTGTGCTGCCCCACCCACCTCCCCAGAGTTTCTGTTTTAATGAGTCTGGGTTGGAGCCCAACCAGTTACATTCCAGCAAGTTCTCAGGTGATGCCGATGCTGCTATTCAGAGAGCACTGCTCAAGAAGCCTCGTGGACCCCACACAGCAGAGACCCAGAGAAAGGGGAGACGGCTGAGAGACGTGAGAAATCAGAGGGGATGTCACCCAGCACCAGGACTGGTGCTGGGTGTGAAGGGTTTGCAGGATGTGGAGAAGGGGTAAGGAAGGAAAAGGGAGTTAGGCTGTGGAGGAAACATGAGAGTGTTCCAGGCAACTGGAGGAGAGCGGGGACTTGTTGGAGGAAGGCATGAAAGTAAGAGGTGGATGACGACTGGCTGGCAGCTGCTTACCTTTCCCAGTTTTGCTTTGAAGGAGTAAAGGTGGGAAGAATAGGGGCCTACAGAGGTCCATAGCCCTGGGGCTCAGAGATGGGATAGTTTTGGCCAAAGAACCACCTTGGACCTTACATGAATCTGCCGAATCTTTTCACAATGGACTATTTTCTCTTCCAGCTGTCTCTCATCCTTGTGTCCACACCTCTTTCATCACAAGACACAATCCTTTGCACAGCCTCGGTTATGCTTAATAAGTAAATTGCCTTATACAGATTTGAATTGCTTAAATTGAATAATACTTATAATTGACCAGATGTTCCTAAAACAGTTTGCCATTTCATATGACTTGACATTCACATTAGGAAAACAAAGACTCTGCTTTCTTTTATTGTGTATTGTGATTCTCTTAGCACAATCTAATTGCAAGGTCGCAGCTGTTCACTGTTTGCAAAATCATATTAAGGCCACCCTGTGCGTAGGGAAGGTCCATGATGGGTTTAGACAATATAGACCTTTTTTTTTTTTTCTGTGAAATATATCCTGTTGTTGTCACCATTTGAATCACGATTTTAAGCACAACTGAGAGACTGTGTATTCTGTTGGGGAAAGAATAGTGATGTGATTCCTGGAAATGGTGATGTGACCTGCTTCAAATCCAGCTCACGGGGCTGGCGGGGGAAGTGGGAGGTGAGGGCCACGGGCTGACCTGTGCCCAGGGCAGGGGAAGCCACTGGGGGCCAAATAGAAATCATGGTCCAGGCAGAAAGGAAATCAGACAGATGGAGCCCTGTACGCCGTGCGGGGGGGGTCACAACAGAGAGGCCGTAAACAGGAAAAGGAGCCCAGATCTGAAGCTGGAAGGAAAGAGAATTGTCTTGGGACCAAGCACGATGGGGCAGGGCAGAGGTCCAGGACAGAGGCTGTAACTGGCTTGTGGGACAGGGAACAGTTCACGCAGGGTGGAGACGGGAATTCAAGAGCCCTCTGTGGAGTGATTAAGCTCTGCCCTTGGGGAATGCACTCTCGGTGATGTCCAGGCTGGGAGCATACTGCATGGCTGATAATAAGGGAGGAGGCTTTAGGAGGTTTTGATGTTTGATTCTTCTAAACATTTTCTCCATTGGATTGAACTTCCTAAATGACTAATTTTACCATATGATATCTCTGCCCAACAACTTGTTTTATCCATTTTGTCTATGTAGGTAAAGGTCTAAGCTTGTTAACCAGACATATTGTAATGGCTTCCGCTTACCAAGCTCCTAGTATCTCCCAGGAACTTGTAAATATATTACTTCTCACTCATTCTTCCAAAGCCTACATGGGTGGTGATGGTTATATAGGCTTTACAGAGGGAAAAAAACAAAACAAAACAAAAACAAAAATTAAGTTCATAGAAGTTAAATTTAAGTTATGTAATTTCTTCAATGTCACATAACCAAGTGGCCAAAAAAAAAAAAAAGGAATTTGAAGCCAGGTCTGCTTGATTGCAAAGCATGAACCCTGTATCCTACAACCTTCCCAACAGCCTGACAGAACTTGTACCCTGTGTTTTTTCAACATTGTCAAAAACAAGCTCTCCCCAGATCTCCAGGCCAGAGGAGCCAATTGCCAGCCACTGCCCCCTTGAAATTTTTCCAGCCCTGGCGGATTCCTGCCACCTGCCCCAAGCCTCGGTGCCTGGGGTTAAGGTTTATGGTCCCATTTAGGGCCAGCTGACATTTTAAAATATAATTATCACATTGTCCAGTGAACTTTAAGAGATGTGACTTAAAAAAATATTAAGTATTAAAACAGAAAAAAAGATACAGAGAAATAAAAAGAAAAATGTCATGGCCTGTCAGCTTAGGATCCAGAAAAACCCCATGAGCGTTTTAAAACGATGGCAATCATAAGCATAAGCATAGTCATAAAATTCAAGGTGTAGAGAAATGATCCAAATGAAAATGACCTTGGGGAGGACGCCTTGATGTCTGTACCCCCTGCAGCCACAGAGAGCTGTGTGATGCTTCCAATTATCTCACTCCTCAGGACCCACCAGCTTGAGGTCAAATCACGATGCCTGTTTAAACTATCTTGGAAGTGCTCGCCAGTCCAGAGGAATTTGTGCCAAAGAGTCCTTTTGTAACGAGGGAGACACACGTGTTTTAGACTGAGTGACTTGCAGGCATCAACTGCCCTTGGAAGAGGCCCCTCCGACTGCGGCCCACTCCCGTCCCAGACGCCGAAGGCCTGCGCAGATTCCCAGTGCAGATCCCGGGTGGCCTTCAGTCACCCCCTCAGTTGCCTGAGCTCTGATAGTCAGGGTGTCCTCCCCGGATCTGGCTCCTTTCCGCCTCTCATGTCCTTCCTCCTGTCTCACTGGGTCCCATCTGCTGGGTGAGCTTTCAGGGTCCTGCAGACGCTTCCTTCTGGGCCAGACGTGTCTTCTCCTCCTGGTAGAATTCTCCCTCCATGTAGAATTGACCAGATGGGTGAATTCTCCCTTCTCCTTCCACGTAGAATTCACCAGGTGGGTTTTCCTAATGAAATATTCGCTCAGTGACACCCAGTGAGGTGTGAGTCACAAAACTTGAGAAAGGGATGATAAATTTGTTTTTTTGTTTTAAGTTAGGACAGCGCCTTGACCCTGGGAATAAGCTCCTCAAACGACAGTAAGTCCCACACCTCCCTGCGGCGTGCAGTGGCATCTTCACATTCTCTGACTGCTAAGCAGTGGCTGAAGGAGACATCACAGGGGAGGGGAGTGGATTTGTTGGGGTCCTCTAGAGGGGCAGAACTAATAAGATAGATGCTTGTATAAAGGGGAGTTTATTAGGCAGTGTTGACTCACACGATCACAAGGTAAGGCCCCCCATTAGGCCGTCTGCAAGCTGAGGAGCAAGGAAGCCAGTCCAAGTCCCAAAACCTCAAAAGTGGGGAACTGACAGTACAGCCTTCAGTCTGTGGTCGAGGGTCCAGGAGTCCCAGAGCTGAAGAACTTGGAGTCCGATGTTCGAGGGCAGAAAGCCCAGCACAGGAGAACGACGGAGGCCAGAAGATTCAGCCAGCCTAGTCTTTCCACGTTTTCCTTTCTGCTTTTTATTCTGGCTGCTCTGGCAGCTGATTAGCTGGTGCCCACCCTGGCTGAGGTGGGTCTGCCTCTCCCAGTCCACTGACTCAAATGTTCATCTCCTCTGGCAACACCCTCGCAGACACACCAGGAACAAGACTTTGCATCCTTCAGTCCAATCAAGTTGGCACTCAGTATTAACCATCACAGGGAGGAAGGGATTTTCCTGAGCGCTTGCTGTGTGCAGCTGACCCTTTATATGATCTCACATCATCCTCAAAACACCTCTGTGAGAGGGGATTATCAGCCTCATCGTGTGGATGAGCCAGCCGAGGCTGAGAGTGGTTAGGGAACCGTGCTGCTTGTGGGCAGAGGGAGTTCGGAAATGGAGTTCTCTCTGATCACAAAGCACAGCATTGGTTCTGCCCCTCCAGGTGGCCCTTGTGCCCTGTCTTCTGGTGATAGATGCTACGACATTTCTTCCTTCTGTTGGATGTCTACCTCCTTTCCAGCTGCCCTGAAAACTCAGACCTCACAACCCCAGCCAAGCCCTTCTGCTCCGACCCTTCCACCCGGGCTTGTCCTCATATGCACAACGTCTTTAACACTGCAGAATAGTTAAATCCAAGCGATATGTATTTTAGCAAAAGCTTCTTTTCCAAGATGGCTGAGGTTTTGCCCTCCTGGGTTAGCAGCCTGGTTGGCAGGTGTCTTAATAAAATGCACATCAGTGGGAGGGAGAGAAAGATGGGTGTGTGGGTGAGTTCTTTGTCATTTTGAGGGCAGACATGAAAGTTACTATCAGAATGGTAAAGGGAGCCACTCACAGACCTAAGGCAGGCACCCCTGGTTAAAATTTCTCAGAGCTTGGCAGGCCGACACGGGCAGATCAGGAGGTCAGGAGATCGAGACCATCCTGGCTAACATGGTGAAAATCCATCTCTATTAAAAAAACAAAAAATTAGCCTGGCGTGGTGGCACTTGCCATCCAGCTACTTGGGAGGCTGAGGCAAGAGAATCGCTTGAACCCAGGAGGCAGAGGTTGCAGTGAGCTGAGATCACACCACTGTACTCCCACCTGGGCAACAGAGTGAGATTCCATCTCAAAAAAAAAAAAAAAAAAAATTCTCGGAGCATCCAAATGCTCTAGGCCCCACCAGCAGTCAGTTGGCCACCGCCCTGGGTCCCAGCTACAGCCAGGAGATGTGACCCCTGCCACGGAGCAGGTGGATGCCAGGGGTGGGGAGGTCTGACCTTCCATGCTTCTCTCGTTTCAGACTGTTCTGCGATGACCACAGCAAGGTACCGGCCCACCTGGGACCTGGCCCTCGACCCGCTGGTGTCTTGCAAGCTCTGTCTTGGGGAGTACCCAGTGGAGCAGATGACAACCATAGCCCAGTGCCAATGCATCTTCTGTACTCTGGTTGGTCTTTTTGGATAAAATATATGTTGCATTGATTTTGGGATGAGCTTTTTGCTTTCGTTTGCAGAGACACTAGGCAAACCTTTGGACTCAATTTTGCCTGCCAGTGGAGGCTTCTTGTTGAGGCCTTCACACAGTTCTAGGAAGAATTATTCTGTTAGGCAGGCAGGCTCCCAGAGTGGAAGATTTCCATTACAGTTGCTTGTGGTGCAAAAGCAATCGGTTAAACAGAATTTTAGAAGCTCGTGATAACAATTCACAAAACTTATCATAGGGCATATTCTCCTTACTACACAGCAAAAGCTTCCACACCTTATATCAAATGTATTTTGATAGTCACGTGTCTGAAGTATGGCAGTGCTAAGCTAGTGATTGTGTGGAGTTAGAATATTCCGTCCTCAGTGTCATCTTTCCCTGGCTTAGTGCTAAACTAGAATATAGATATTTTAAAATCACATTTAATATTTATTATGATGTAGCCAACATTCTTTTGGGGCCAGATGATCCTTCAGGGCTTAATGAATATGGGGACTTCTAAGTCAAGAATTTGGGGTTTGGGTCAAACTCAAACCCCAGATTTTATCTATTGGAAAAGATAAATGAGTGTGTGAGGTTTACTCATAGTTAATCTCATTGAATTTTGCATGTTTTTTCTGTCCATTTAAGGAATGAAAAAAGAAAATGAGGCATAGAAGCCAGAAGTAGGATGGTAGTTGCCCCGGGGTCTGCAGGGAATGGGGAGACGTAGGTCAAAGGGTGTGAAGTTGCAGTTATATAGGTTGAATAAGTTCTAGAGACCTAATGTACAGCATGACAGTTATAGTTAATCATGCTGTTTTGCATACTTGAAATCTTCTGTGAGGATAGATCTTAAGTATTCTCACTACACACACACAAATTGGTAACTATGTGAGATGATGGATATTTAATTAGCTTGATGGTTTTACAGTGTAGTATACAAAAAATGTGTATCAAAACTTCACATTGTTCACTTTTAGTATAAAATGGCAGTCTTTATCAATTATAACTGAATAAAGCTGAAAAATAAAAGACAATGTTTATCATTTTAAAAAGTACAGAAAAGAAAAATGAAAAACTGTCTTCAAAAAAAGAAGTTGCTTCTGAATTTAACTGCTGTTGTATGTGGATGGTGTAGACGGCTTCCCTGTGGGTTTTTCAAATGCCTGGATTATAATCTGTCACTCGAACAGTCACTGACCCGTTCATCTTTCTTGCATAGCTTTCAGACTTGATTTCATTTGCGCCTCATGATGTCCTTGGTATGTAGGCACAGCAAATATTTTTATCTTTGTTTTATAGATAAGGAGAGGGAGCTTTACAGACATTTATGTCTATGTCTTCTGTTTCTTGTTTATGCTAGATTCAGCCTTTCTTAAGGGTAGAGGAATTTCTGGCCCATTCTCTATCCACCTAGCACCTAGTTTAGTGCAGGACCCAGAAGAGCTGACCAGTAAAAGCTCACGGATTGAAATGAAGTGTATTGATCTCAGTACTGTAGTTGCCATCCAAGAAATGTGCCTCATTAAAGCTCCGGGAAGATAGCTCCAACCTGGAGGAAAGGAAGTTGCTTTTGACATGTTTCTGAGATGGAGAAGGATAGAAGGGAGATGATCTCCATCCTGTTAACACCATGAGTGGGGCTTGTTGTCATTTCTAGATGGGTTAGGACGGTAGAACCCATCAAGATGAATTCAATAATCAGCTTCACACAAAATCACCTCCTCTTGCCTGAAAGGACATCTTCCCAGCTGATGGAATGGCTCCCCCTCTGCCAAAACTGTCTGTTGGGTGGGGGTGGGGGGGCGCGTTTGTGGTCTCTGCAGTCGCCTGCCTGCTGTCAGAGGCCATGGCTTGTGTTCTTACCCTTGAAATAGTTTCTTCTCCCTGGCCTTTTTGCTGAGGCCTTCATTTTTGTTATTGTTGTTTTAGTTTTCTATTTCTAGAGAATTGTAGTAAAAACAAATAAGACACTCGAACTGAGACCAAAAGCCTAACTGAAGTCAGTGATGTGAAGGAAGAAGCTGGCACTGTGTTCTCCGAAAGAGGCTGCTGGGGACACCAAAACACAGTGACGCTGCTGTGATTTTTTTTCACAACTATTTACCAAAATTTAAGATGTTGAAAATAGTTCCACCTCTGCCCGTAGCTCGCTGTAGCGTGAAGAGAAGGAAGCACCTGTGTGTTGAAGATTGAGAAGGGGAGAGGTGTCGGGGTGCCCTGATCTTTTCGGTGGCGCCTTTGCCTCTGCGTGGGCTGCAGGTCGCCTCAAGCTGGGGGCAGGGCATGGGGAGGAGCCCCGAGTCTGAGGCCAGAGGAGTTGCAACTGTCCTTTTCTGTGGGGTGCAGACATGGGAAGGAAGAAAATTAAGACTAAAAAGAGGCACTCTTAAAAGAAAAACAAACAGTTACTACAAAATTACAGTAAAGTGCTGAAGTAAGTTTATCTTAAGGAGTCCAGGGCTGGAGGGAAAAGCGCGGCATTTGGAGTCAGGTGTCCCGGAGCTGAAATGCCAGCTCTATTTCTGCCCTGAGCAGGCCTCGTTTACCCCATCTGTATAATGGAGATAAAAATAGTTTACCTCGAAGTTCACATGGAAGAACGTGTGAAGTCATGTGGTAGGCAGTCAGCAGCCCTAGTTCTTTCTCATTTTGCTTCTAAGTTTGGGGTTAGAACTGCAGGAGTAAAAACAGAGTTTGGGCAGCTCTCCCTAAATGTCTGCTGAAGAACATTTATCTCAAGAGATGCACTCAGAAGTGATTTGTGTGGTTCAGTGGGTTTGCTAACGACGGACGCCACATCCCTGCCCACATCCTCCACCACCACCACGGCATCCTGGGTGCCCAAGAGCAGGGTGAATGTACCGAGACATCTGCAGTCAAAGACGTACTGTCCGCTTCCCTGTGTTTCTTAAATGTATTTCAGCACGAAAGGGACTTCCCTAGCAGTTGCTAATACGGCACTCCCCTGAGGCAGGTTCTCCAGGGCTTTCCTTGCTTGCAGGATACCTGGTGGTTTCTTTATGATTCTCTGGAGGTCACAAGAGCCTGTGCGTGGGGCCTGTTCACACGTTCCAGGTGCTGTGCTAGGCCTTGGGAGCTTGGGGGTGATGAGCTACCAGATATCTTAAATTGTTCCATTTGGATTAGTGTGAAATCTAACTTTTGAAGGCCAAATGTAAACCTGAACATTTGTGTTCAAAATAGTGACATGTAAGTATCACCAACAAATTCTGTGCTGGACACTGGCCAGATAAAGATAAAAATGTCACTTTTTGCCCAGGCACAGTGGTTCATGCCTGTAATCCCAGCACTTTGGGAGGTTGAGGTGGGAGGATTGTTTGAGCTCAGGAGCCTGAGAGCAACATAGTGAGACCTTGTCTCTACAAAATATAAAAAAATTAGCGGGGCATGGTGGCAGACACCTGTGGCCCCAGCTACTCAGGATGCTGAGGCAGGAAGATTGTTCAAGCCCAGGAGGTCGAGGCCACAGTGAACCATGCTTACACCACTGCGCTCCAGCCTGGGCAGCAGAGCAAGACCCTGTCTCAAAAACAAACAAACCAACCAAATGTAACATTGAGTAGACAGAATCTTTCCCACGCAATGCATAACTATAATAAAAGCGACTCTTAGTTGTTTAAATAAAAAGTTGGGACCAGATGGTTGGTTGAGTTGTGTGGTTGAACATTGCAATGGAATATAGGTTCAGATCTCTGTTCTGCCTCTGCTACCTGCTAACTGTGTGATTTGCAGCAAGCTTCCTAACTTCTCTAAGCCTTGGTTTATTCATCTCGAAAATATGATCGACCTCATGAATAAATTAAATGTGATAATGTGTATAAAGGATTGGACAGTAGCATGCCTGGTGGTAAATAATACAATATTATTTACTTTTTTTCCTATGTATTTGCAAGGTCATTCACCTGGTATGCTGCAGAAAAGCTACATGTAAACCCTAAGCTTCTGATTAGGTAACTTATTGGGAAATAAGTGGCATTTCCTCACCTAGAAATTAAGCTGATTTGAGGGATGGTCTTCCTTTGCACATCTTTATGTCCCTGTTAGCTTTGCATTATGTGTACTGCACATAGTGGGTGCTTTTTCATGTACATAGTGGATATTTATTTAATTTTTCATCCATTTTCGAACACCTGGCTTGTGCCAGGTACCCTGGATGTGTAGGTAAGCCATAATCCCCGCCCCCTCTGATCCCTTGCACAGCGGGAGATGCAGGTGTGGGCTGCGATCGTTTGGGGCTTTAAGGGCTATATTTGCAGTGTGGATAGTGGGTTACAGCACAGAGAGAACAGTGAATTCTACCAGAAGTACCCAGGAAGGCTTCAGGGGCATTTGAACTATCTCCTTGAGAGAGCATGAACGGATAGAGCCACCATAGTGGGACCAGCGAAGGAAAGAGGGTGTTGGGGCACGATGGGTCCAGATGGAGAGGACTCTGCTGAGGTTTCTACTAGTCTAAAGCTCAGCAGAGATGTACGGTAACGCACCACATCACCATGTTTTGCTTAATGATAGACAACATATATAATGGTGGTCCCATACTATTATAGTGGAGCTGAAAAATTCATTCTGCCTTGTATTTACTATTCTATACCTTTTTATCATTATTTTAGAGTGTACTACTACTTATGAAAAAATAAGTGAGGTGTAAAAGAGCCTGAGACAGCTCCTTTAGGAGGCATTCAGAAGAAGGCATTGTTGTTAGTATCATATGAGATGACAGCTCCATGGTGTTACTGCCCCTGAAGAACTTCTAGTGGGAGAAGATGTGGAGGTGGAAGCCAGTAACATGGATGATCCTGACCCTGTGTAGGTCTAGGCTAATGTGTTTGTGTCTTAGTTTTTAACAAAAAAAGTTTAAAAAAAAAAAATTAAAAATAGAATAAAGCTTACAGCATAAGGATATTAAATATACATATACACACGCACATATATATGTACAAATATATATGTATATATATATGTGTTTTCGGTTTTCCACACTGAGCCATCCTAAACTACAGGGCTTCCATGTTTCTCAGCTCTTCAAACATCTGGGGCTTAAACTTACCATAGCATTTCACATACTGTGTGGTGGTTGTATTCACTGATCTGTAACTTCCACTAAAGGAGCTTTTTAAGAGAAGGGGATTTCTTGTGTTCTGCTTTTTCATAAATGTTGGCACATAGTGGCCCTCCAAAAAAATGTTGATGCTCAGACCTTACATACTTGAGTTCTAAGTGGCTTCAGGCAGGTAAGAGTGAGGTGGTTCTCTTTCTAGTCTTATTTTTACAATTGCAGCTGCTGTTGCTGTGGTTTTATCTCTGTGTTTTCTATGAGATGTATCTGAGAAATCATAGGGTCATCAGATTAAGAAGAAACTAAATATCTTACCCTGTGGTATTGGCCTGCCCTGGGAAGAGTGAATGCTGGGAAATAGTTTTCAAACTGTCCTTCAGCTCAAGGCCCCTCTGTTCAAATGAACAGTCAAATGAAAGTCTACATGAAAGCCTAGTATATGTAGAATGGTTGAAACCAGGCTTGCTCTTTCAGTGTGGAGTTTAGGCACCAGGAGGCTGACTAATCATGTCTGCTCTACAGGCTGGCTCCTAGGGGTTCCGAGGACTGTGGTTGGGCTTCCCAGGCCTCTCTTCTGGGGTCTGAGAGGTTCAGAGATGCATGAATCCAGCCAGCAGAGTTGCCTCTCCTAAGCGGAGGGCATCCTTTTAGTCTTGGTTTTTCAGATGGGGAGAAGGCTGACTTGGAGGGTGGGCTGACTTTAGGATGCAAAGGATGAGTTCCAGGGCTATTGCAAAGAGCTTCAGCTTCCAGTTGCCAGATGCCTGCAAAGTAAAGAGCTGCCTCTGCAAGTCTGTTTCATGTTCCCAGAACACGGAACGGCTTCCTAACCTCCTTTGTCTTAAGACCAGCAACTATGCCCCTCAGATTCCCTGCTCACAACTCACAGGCTACAACCAGAGTCTTCTTCATTTTTATCCGTGATTCTTAGAGTCCTTCTAAAACTGTAGCTTATTGCTTCATCTCACTTCTCATCAAAACCTGTGAAATAGGCAGGATTCTCCATCTCATGGGAGGACGCTGCAGCTCGGAGACATGAAGAGGCCTGTCCTGGGGTGAGGTGCTTGCTGGAAAGCCTGACTCAGGTGCACCTGCTCCTTGCATAGCTGCCACTCCTTTTTTTTTTTTTTTTTTTTTAAACTTGTAGTATTGATGAGCTGAAGTGCTGTTAGAGAATTTCACAAACCCTGATTTATACACACACACAAAGTGGTTTTCTCGGTGGCATCTTTCCTTTCATGGAAAGCATTTTTTCCTAGTGTTGCCCCTGAAATCATGACAGCTCTGTTCCATCCCAGTCTAAAGCCCAGAGCCCAACAATCTCTGTTACCCAGATCTCTGTTAGCTCAGAACCTCCATGAAGCAGAACAGCTTGATGAGGATCTGGAGTTGTCAGAGTTCCTGCACATTAATCTTGGCAGAGGACTTCACTCAGAGCCCAGGGATGCTGTAGTTATAACTTTTTCTAACTTGATGTTTGTTTTTCCTAATCAAGAGTCTGAAAAACTAAAATGTGGAGGATGAGCAATTCTCTACACGATTAACAGGAAATGACACTTTGTAACCTGACGACACAGGATAAGTGGCAAGCCAGAACATCGCAGCCTGTGCTGCAAAATGCTCCCAGGACACTGACACGTGTGTCACCAGGACCTGTGTTTTGGGAAGGGACACCCGCCTCCTCAGTGTCAGAGGGCAGGAGAGGGTAAGGGCCCTGTGACTCCTGCGTCCGATGCCTGTACTGGCCTCAGAGGAGAGTTGTGGCCCCACTACCCCAACCCTTGCTGGTCTTCGCAGGTCGGTCCTGGTACCTCATACCCCAGCCCCTTCACTGCCTCCTTCTCTCACTGGGACCTCTGGGACCAGGCTGGCAGCCCCTCTCCTCTCTCCATGGCCACTTACTGAAAGCCTCCCATCCTCGCTTCCCTGTCCGTGGCCTGCCAGTCCAACAATATTCTCTGAAATAGACACTAATGTAAGTGGGACTCCTTACCCTCTTCCACCCTCTGACATTGAGGAGGTGGGTGTCCCTTCTCAAAACACAGGTCCTGGTGACAAGCATGGGCCTATACCATGAAGTAGGCTGTCTCTGCACTAGACATTTGGTGTCTATTAAGGGTCCTTGAGAAAATGCTGATTCCTGTTATTGGCTTTGCTCAGAAAATAAGCCAAGGGATGAAGGGCCACTCCGGAAGCCTTTGCACACCCTGCCCCAGTTAAGGTCAGAGAGTGCCTTCCCTCCGTCTCAGAACACTGCCCCTTCTTCCTACCTGGGAAGGATCCTTGGGATCTGCTTTCTCTCCCCATTTTGTGGATTTGACTCTTCACCCCAAAACCCTCCTGAGTGCTTTCTTCCAGGAGGCCTGTCCAGGACCGACAGCAGGTAGCCTCATCAACCCTGCCCCAATATTGGCAGGATCCCTATCAGTCTCCCCAGCCCTTTCTTAGACAAGCAATAAAGAGCAGACAAATAAAACTTTCGGTTTCACGATGGGCTGGAATGATCTTCAGTTGTCTGGAAAATTCAGATCTTCCCAACAGAGGCTGAATTAAGAAAGTGTCACACGGTTACAACTGAACCCTCTGCTGTTACACATTCTGAGCAGTAGCACGCCTACTCACATTGTCTCACACTCGGCTCTCAAGCCCTCTGTGCATGTGTCCCCTTCTGCGCAGGTCTTCTTAAATGTGCACACACTCGATTTCACAGACACACTCATTGCAGCTCCAGTAGGAGTCTGACCCAGGGATCATCCTGCCTCAGCTTTTAAGCACCCTCAGTATAGTACACTTGCCAAGCCATGGTATGCCTTTCACCCAATGTCACAGCCTTGGTGCAGAGTACATAAATATTTGTTGAAGGGACAGAGAGATCGAGTCTCTGCCTGTTCCTGCCTCATGTTGGTGGTGTTTATGTGCACACCCTGCTACCACACTGCCTCTGTTCTGTTCCACTGGGAGGTCTTCGTGATGAAGCCGTGGCTGGGTGAAATATGCATTTTTGCTCCTCTGTGAATCCGGGTTTTCATATTCAACAGATAGAACAAACGGGCCGCGCTGCCCACACCACTGCTTCTCTTGCAACTTGTTTGGAAGCTGAGGCTGCAGGAGCGAGCTCCTTGCTAAGGAGGGAACACGCATTCTCTGCGAGATCTTCCCTCTCCGCCAGCCCAGCACTGCCTCCAGAGGTGAGGGGAAGGCAGCTGGACAGTTCACTAGTCCCTGTGAGAAAGTGGAGAGCACAGCCTCCACGTCAGTGTCTTCCCCTGGTGGCTGACGAGGGGGAGGATACGCCCAGTGGCGTCCCTAGAGAGCCAGATCTTCCTGGCTGTCACCCCAGTCTCGCCCTGCCTCTGGCTCCCTGGGCTCAGTCTTCAGATCCTATCACAGCCTCTTTGGCTGCCACCCAGACCTCAGGACAGGCAACTGTGAGAACAAAGAGTGACCTTCCTCCTTTTTGGCAGCGGGTGCATGGTCACATGTGCAAGCCTCCTCAAGAACGTCCAGCTTCTGGTGGCTTTTGTAGACCGTAGCATAGCTGCAGGCCCAGCTACAAGTTGTGCCCTGTCCCTTTACCCTCCAGCTGTCCCCTCACAAACACCTCCCCGAATCCCTACTGACACAGTGGCCTGATGGAGAACCGATGGCCTGACCTGTCGCACTGGCCTCCCTGCCCTGAGTGGGTTCTTATCAAGCAGCTGTGGATGACACAGGCCCCCTCCCGAAGCAGTGCGATTTCCACTGCCCACAGGAGTGAGCCCTGCGCTCCGCTCAACACTGCTGCTGCCTCCCGGCCAACCGTACCCGTGCTTCCCTGTCCCCCCGGGCCAGATGCTGTTCCTGAGCACACCCCTTCTGGTGGAGCCTGCTTCTCTTTCTCCTGACTGCTGTTTTTCTTGGACAAACTCAACACTGGAAGGGGCAGTCTCTTCCCTGTATAAGGAGATGGAATAAACAGCCTCTGCCTCCAGCCCTGCGCCCATATCTTGCTCCTGAGACCTCTGGATAGCCAGGGAGCCAGGGTTCTGGGCATCCTCCTGGCCTCCATGCCAGGTTCCTGCATGCCTTCCCACAAAAGCAGGTGCTCGGTGCTAACTGCTGAGTGAACTTGAGAATCCCAGATAAGTGACAGCCTTGCTACTGCTAACTTCCCACCTGGAGTTCTTGAAAGAGAGCATTTCACATGAAATCATTCCATCCACATCTTCACTGAGCATCTGCAGCCACCAGCCACCGTGTGAGGGCCTGTGAGGGCTGCACAGGGCCACAGAGGCCTTACCCCTGGCCTTATCTACACTGCAGGAGATGAGGTGTGCACTCACCCTCCACATGAGTGACAGGGGGCCCATACACAGTGTGCATGCTGGAAGACTCTTTGACGATGGAAATTGTGCATGGGCAGAATGAGGTTAAGTAGGTGGAGGATACTGAAGGGGTAAGAAGAACTAGTATTTGCCGGGGCCCTACTTTATATAGGGCAGAATCCACCCTTCCAGCAAGGATGCCACCTGCAAAGCAGGATCATCTTCTTGCTCTGCAGCTGAAGGGACTTAGTCTTAGATACCTTAGGAGAAAGGCGGTGCAGGGGAGCAGCACGCCGATCGCGACCTGAAGCAGCTGATCACGAGCGCCTGCCTCCTGTGCGCCACCCAAAGCTGTGGCGAGAGCACGGGAGACGGCGGGTCTAAAGGCTCGACAGAAGCAAGAACTCATGTAGATGAGAGCGTTCATTTTATGCATAAAGTCTGGGTTTTTGTTTTTTTTCCCAAGAACTTTATAAAAGCAAACTTTATAATTGGAACTCTTCAGCTTGTGAGCGAAGTCACGTTCCCAAATCCTTGAGGAAAGTGATCCTTGCCAGAACACATACTGTGCAGCTTGCTGGGCAGTTCGCTCCAGGTTCCCAGGGCCACCCGGTGAGAGCTGCCAGGGGGATTCCCATGAGGCTGTCCTCAGAAGCGAAGGTGTGCGGGGGGTCGTGCCTCCAGCCTGCTTAACCACAGCCAGGTATTGCCAGGTGTCTGGCTACTCTGTGGGTGTTCTACTCATCTCTGTGTCCTTCCATCCACCCTCTATCTGCATGGCTTTGATTCATCTTTTGCTATTTGCCAGCACTCTGTTAGGTATGGGGAATAGAAAGATAAATAATTAATAGATCTCGCTTTCAAAGAATTCACCATCGACTAGAGGAGAAACATAAACAGACCATGGATTATTGATGGCTCTAGAAAGGCTGAGAGAAACCCTTGCAGAGTGTCTGAGCAGTATGCCAGAGCACCACTGTCTCCAGGGCACTGGAGCTGTGGAGTGATTGTCTTTCTGTCCGCCAAGCTTATCCCACAGTATTAGGAAGGGGAGGCACAGGGAGACGAAGGTCCCTGCTAGACCAACATATCTGCACAGTGGGTGAGCTGTAATTTCAAGGCAGCCTTGTGATTCTAGGGTCTTTGCTCCCAACCACTGTTTGCGGGACTCTTGCTGCTTCAGTCTGGACCTGCCTGCATGTAATGCTTGTGTTCATAAATCGTGGATCCCAGATAAGCACCTTTGAGCACAGTTTCTGGGCATTATCTCCTGCTTGTAGGGTCATCAGTAGCCAACAGGCCTTCGTGTGAAAAAGCAGACAAGAATCAGACTTGCTGTAGTTTTAGGCGAGGCAGATATTTCTCCATGGCCGCTTCTCCTTGGCAGGAAACTTGTGACGCACCGGAGGTATATTAGCAAATCAGCAGTGCTGTCTCCTCATCAGGTTTCAAAGAGTTGGAAACCAAAGTGGAAAATGAAATTCCTGGAACATTCTGTGGCTTACCCCCCTTTCTTCCCTCTGTGTGGCTGATGCCTTTTTTCCTGTAATGCTTTTGACCCTCTGGCCAACTTTTCTTCTCTGGGAAGCTTTCCCTGATCCCCCCCAGGTGGGACCCCTGCTCTCTACCCATATACTGGCCTGTTAGAGCCTCCCTGTCCCCTTGAAGTGGCCCCATGAGAGCACGGAGCACAGTGCATTGTGATGATGATCTCTGCACGCCTCTTTCCCCCACACTGGGCTGTGTGGGTCTTGATCGCATTTGCAGCCTTGCAAATGAGTCATTGCATTTGCAGCAGCTTGAACATATAAAGGAGATGTTCTTGGGGTTGACTGACACTATGCCCCTTTAAAGTACGTACAATTCCTGGTCTATAAAAAAAGTTTATGAGGTAAACAGAAAATACGTATTGAATGATTGCTTTTGAAAGAGTTCTTTTTTTAAAAAAATAAATTTTATTGCATGTATTTGAGGTTTACAACGTAGTATTATGGGATACATATAGATAATACAATGGTCACATAGCAAAGCAGCCCAGCATATTCATCATCTCACACGGTTGCTTTTTACGGTGATGAGCAGCTAAAATCTCACCTAACAACAATCCCCGATACGATACAATTGTATTAAAGGTAGTCCTCATGTTGTATGTTAGGTCTCTAAACTGGCTCATCTAAAAGTTTTCAATTGAGGAGTAAGTATGCAAAAAATTTAAAACAGACAAACATAAAACCTCACCAGCCTTGGAACCAGCCACACGTGGGTTTGAGTCCTAGTGCTTCTACTTGAGCTGTTGTCAACGTCTCTGAGCCTTGATTTTCTCATCTGTCGTGTGAGCCTGGTAACACACCATATGCCTTTTGTGCATGTTTACTGAGCTAACATAGGTAATGTGATTCATACAGAATCTAGGACTTAGAAAGCATTTGACTACTATAATGAGTGCAATAGTAGGAAAATGTGTCAGTATCTGCTTTTAGGCTGTTTTACAGAAGTTTCTCTGTTTACCTATTTTTGTGCTCATGTCAAGACATCTTTTTGCAATTAGAATGAAAACCATAGCTTGTGAGTCATGACCCACTTTATATCTGGAAGAAAGCTGGGCTTGTTTTTGATGGATGCAAGGTCAGGCGCTTGGAACCTCGTCTCTTTTTATATAGTGAACACATTGCTATTCCCAGAACATAATCCTTTTGCAAATTGCACAGATAGCTGCATCCTGATGACACATAATGTTCACTCTTGGGTAGCTTCGAAACCCAGACATGACTCACTACTTGTTGCATACGGGTGTACGCTTCATGCTGGTTTTAATTGTTGTATTTTGCTTCCTAGAAGAGTCACGTTCTATCATTACATGCTGATCTGCACAATATTCTGAGAGTCTCCAGCATCGTATATTGGTTTAAGGCATTCCAGTATCCTCCAGAGACCCAGTTTAGACAAACTTCATAATAGAAAGTAAAATAATGATCTTGTTGCTAAGGTTTTGGGATTTTTAAATGCCTATAACTGTAAGAGACATATCACATAAGTAGACAAAAAAGAGACAACAGCCACTATTTACGTAGCTGGTGCTGTCTACCAGGAATTACGCCAGGTGCTTTTATAGATTACTGTCACAAAAGTGCAGGGAGATGGGCATTCTGATTTTGTTGTCAAGGGAGCTGTTGCCCAAACTCTGACTTGAGGGACAAGGATTGGTTGAGCCTGTCTGGCTCTGAAGCCTACAGTCTTTCTCCCTTGTCATGTGGCACCCAGTCATAAACAGAAAGTTCCACTGATCTGCCAACTGTCCAGCTCATTGTTACAATGGTTCACCACTCTAGTAGTCCACAGCGCCACCGCCACTTAACATGTCGGCAGATGCTGCCCAGAACCAGGCTGCAGCCCTGCTGGAGGCTGGGTGTGACTCCTGTCTTGCTCATCCTCTGCCTCTCCCTTGTTCTGAGAAAAGCCTTTGCATTGGTTTTAATGAATTCATCTCTGAAAATTCTGCCATCTGGAGTCTCACATAGAACTCCAAGCCTGGACTCGTCCATACTCACTACTCTGGGAACTGTCTTCCTAAACCTTAGGTTGGCAAAATGTAGATTATCTGTGTAAACCTCAGTTCAGTGCCACTGCAATCATCAGAGCCCAGGCAGATCAAAAGAACGCAGACTGGAACACAGGGTTCAATGTGGAGCCACCAACATTGTAATTTGCACTTGAAGTTGTAGCTCTTGAGAAAAGCTTTGGGAAGTAGCTCTTTCTGAGGATGACCTTGATTTTTATTTTTTAAAGAAATTGCAATCTGGAGTCTTCAATGAATGAAATACTCTATTTTGCTAGGATGGGGAGAATTACCAGTTTAGATCAAATTATTCTTTCTATATGAAGCATATACTCTTTTCTATGTATTCTTCTAAACTTTTTCCCTTGCCTGAGATTCTTACAACTCCACTGTGAGGTAGGTTAAACCACCGTAAATTGCAGAGCAGGAAAATAAGGATGGTAGAGAGAGATTAACAGACTTGTTCTAAACATGGAGGTAGAAGGAATTGCAGTTGGATTTCCGTTTAGACCCATTCATTAGTAATGATCATGCATTCTTGTAATAAAGTGGATTATACATTTTTGCGGGGAGGTATCAGCCTAGCAAACATAGCTTATGGATTTTTCTTGATTAATTGCAATTATATTTTAATAACGGTATTGTAATATTATATATTATTGCTAATATGAACTTTAAATGTACTGGGACTGTGATTGAAGTTGATTTGGGGATGCCATTGTGGGATTTTACATCATTTTCTATGCTCTTTGAGTTCTTATATAAGCTCTACATCTAGCTTCTCTTGGTAGTGAGCCTAGCTGGCAAAGGCCATGTTGTTTCTTCTCATTGCTGTTTATAATACGCTTTTCAGGGAAACACTAGATTTCTCAGACTAGTAGACTTTGTAAAGCAGGAGTGAACACCACAGATTCTTTTATGTTAACTCTGCTTCGTTTCCTTCACTTCCTCTTGTTTGACTTACTTCAGGCTTGAAGCAGGGCCTCCAAGTAGGTAAGGTAGATAGTGAGTAATTGCCAGGTAAGCGAGGCACCCTGAGTGAGGAATGCCAAATACAGTTGGGTCCTCAGCAGGGAGAACGTGAGCATTTTGGCTGAGCAAGCTTGGGTTCACATCGAGGCTCCGGGTACTGTCTGGAAGTTGGCAGCTTCCTTCTTTGCTGACTCAGTTTTCACATATGAAAAATGGAACAGTCATACCTTTCTTGTAAAAATGCTCTACGGCCTCAATGAAACACTGGGAGATAAAATATGGAATGCAGTGGCTGCATCTCATAGGCGTTTGAGAAATATTACCTCCCAGCCTCCCTGGTAGTCTTTCTTCTTGCTTTTAGAATTCTTGGCTCTTGTGTTTGCTGAGGTGCTGTGCGGGGATCTAACCCATAGCCTTAGCTTTGTGATTGAGCATACAGTCCCTGGCACAGAATGGGTACCCCATAAATAGTTATTGAATGAATAAAACCTCGAAACCTCAAATTTGTGGGTTGCTGTGGGCTAGACAGTGAAAATTATTAAACTGTAATGCAACGATGTGCCTGGTCCTTTTTTTAATGCATCATGATTTCTTCAGCATTAAGGAGGTAAAGATGTTTATAGACCCTTCTCTGTTTTTCTTTCAGTGCCTGAAACAGTATGTTGAGCTCTTGATCAAAGAAGGATTAGAAACCGCAATTAGCTGCCCAGATGCTGCCTGCCCTAAACAGGGCCACCTACAGGAGAACGAGGCATGTGCAATTGAACAGACGGGGCTGTTTGATGTGCTCTAGCGTGCACAGCTGAACTTGTCAGAATAACGTGGGTTTTGTTTGGGTGTACATTGCATCGTATTGTAGCCCTCAGCTTGTTATCTTTCTTGTTTGCATTTTTTTCCCTTAGATTGAGTGCATGGTTGCAGCTGAAATTATGCAAAGATATAAAAAGCTACAATTTGAAAGAGGTAGGTGCCTGATATGTCTGCCAGTTGTGCTTCGTGTAATGTATGAATGTGGATAATTTTGTGGGGAGTTCTTTTGGTAGATATGGTTATACAGCATTTGATAGGAGTTAAAAAGTTGATGTAAACTAAACTTCTGAAATTAAACTGACATTCTGGATTCTCTGAACAGCTCACAGTTTGAAGACCTTGTCTAGTGATCTATTTGGTAGCAGGAAGAATTTATGGAACACAATTTGTTTATAGGGATTTATAGGCTCCTGGGGGAGGTTTAAAGATGATGGCTCTCATGAGATATTAGATTTCAGCCAGCTTAAGGCTAAGAGGTTGAGGGTTAAACTCTTGGGCTGGCCCAGAATTTAAAAAATGCAAAGTCACAGAGGGAAGTCATGAGGGTAGGCGTAGCAGAAATTACAGTAACCCCCGTCGTAACAACAGTCCAACGGTAGGTGTCCTGTCTGCACTTACTCACCACTGGACACAGGCCTAGATAGTAGGTGCTAAATGAATAATCAAGTCCCTTATCCCAGTAAGTGACACAACAACTCTGCAAAGCTAATTTGTCATTATCTAATAAACGGCTCCCCAGAGAGGCTAACTGACTTGCCCTGATTTCTAAATATAGTGGGTGCTTTGGGACCACATCCCATGACCCTTCGTCATGCGCTCTCCACTGGGCCCTGCATAGCCCTCCTGGCTGGAGCAGGCCTGATGCAGACCCAGGGTCCTCTGGGAGAGCAGTGTGGCAGGTGCGCACAGAGCAGAATATGATTCTCAGGATCCTATTGCAAAGCATTAAGCCATGTGGAATGTCCAGGAGAGGTCTTCAGCTCTACTCTCTGAAGTACTCCGGACTCATACAACGAAACTGTAAAGGGTCTGTGGACTCTATTTGGCTTTGTTTTCATATCTGTTTTGGGCCCCGGGCTCGTCTGCTAAAGAGCAGAGTGACAGTTGTGTGCAGGCGACACTCCCTATGCAGAACATCATCGTGAGGGCCCTGCAGACAGATTCTGAGTTTGGATTGCTGGCATCTGCCCTCCCTCTCCCTGCACGGATTCTCGGGTTCTTGACCTGAGCAGGGTCTCACTACTGAGACACAGCCTGGAGGATGGGCTTACATGAAAGTATGGCCAGATGGGGAGTGGACAGCAGAGGAGACGAGACCAGAGGACAATATCCAGAGACTCCAGTTTAGCTGCATGCAGAGACCTGCTGTTTGTATATTTTTGCTTTTTAAAAGAAATGCTAGAGATAGCTGGGCCCAGTGGCAGGTACCTACAGTCTCAGCTACTCAGGAGTTCAAGTCCAGCTTGGGCAACATACCGAGACCCTGTCTTTAAAAAAAATAAGAAAGAAAAAAATATGTAGCCCACTTAAAAAAGACTCAAACAGGATTTTTCATGGCATTGCCATTTGTTTTCAAGAGTGTGTTTATTTAAGTGTCGTATATCATTTGCTTTAGGGCAGTTTATAGCTTTAATATAATGTCATTTGGTACAAAAGTCAGTATGTAGAGCAATAAAATGGATTAATTTGGATTTCTGAGACTTTCAGGCTCTTCTGAGAATATTTTCCAGAGAGAATCTTGACAGAAACTGGCTGTTGTTTGCGTTACAAGTATATGAACTTTCTATGACATTGAATTTAATTTAAAAATGCAGCTGGGTACATTTTCCAACCTAATAATTTTAACTGTTATTTCTTTAGTACTTTGGCTTAGTCAAAAAATCTTTTTTCCTTTTGCATAAACATGAAGCCAACTTGGCTTCCGTTAAAAAAAATCTCTCAAACCTCTCACTTTAAACCATTTTACTAACATTATGTTAAAAGTATTTTTTTAAAGTATTCAGACTTAATACAATAAAAGACCTGTCTAGATAAAATGTTAGAATGTCAGAGCTAAAATATAGCTATGGATTATAGCCAACACCTTGAAAGAGTTTGGAGACAAGATCAGAAAGCAAATTTTGATTTCTCTGTGCCTCTAAAATCTAGTCAGTAGAGGATGCTCTGGAAGAAAACTGAGACAGTTCAATGATTTTCTGAAAACATTTAGTTACCAGAAAGTTCTATGGTTAGGTCATGTTGCGCACACTGTCTGCATTTAGTCTTAGAGTGTCTCCTCTGATATAACAGAGGAGACATTGGATTTAGTGTCAATGTCTCCCCTTCTGGAGCAAGCAGGAAGCCAGGGAAGGGGGCTAGGAAGCTGAGTTTTCATTCTGAGCACCTCCTCACAACTGGCTCACTCCAGAGTCTGGGTAGGGACAGATTCTTGAGCGAGGGGGTGTGGATGCCTCTCACTGCGTGGACCCCTCTCTCCATGCCACACTTGACGCCCATGCCCCTCTGAGACCCAGCGGTGCTGTGCTAAGGGAGTTCCTGCGCACGTTCCTCTGTCTGGAGGCTCAGCCGTCCCAGAGACAGGACTGTGGGTCCTCATGCCTACGTCCCACTGCCAGCCCAGTGCCTGGCCAAGTGAATGCTGATGTTAAATCTCACTATGTATTGTTTTGTTTTGTTTTTCTAAAACAAAGTAAAGCTCAGAGAGATTAAATAATACAATGGGTTATCCACCTGTAATCAGGCCCAGGCCCGACTAGAGCCAACACCTGAAAATGTTACCATCTCACAGTAGGATCAAACCCAGCATCCCAGCCCCGCGCCAGGCACCAGCCGGGCCAGGCAGGGTAGTAAGTGCAGGGATGAGAGGGCATGCTGGGTGCACTGTCATCTGTCATGTGCTTCTGAAAAGAAACTGTTTTAAAAGGAAAGCCACCTTTTTAAAAAGTCTTAGGCATTTTTAAGCAGGGAGTTCTTAGAGACCTGCTTCATTAATCTGCGATGAATACACTCTGGGAGATAAGAGTTAACATTAGTTTCCTCTGGTGTGCCAAAAATATATTATTTGCTCTGTTTGAAAAGATGTCTCATACACACGTGTATGTAGATTGGGGAGGATAATGGGGAGGATCATGCAGAATGTTAATAGACATGTACACCTGAGCCTGGGGCCATGTTCACAGGGTGCGACGCACCCTGGCAGCACAGGAAGCACGTTTGCAGTCGGCAGTCTGAGCAGCCGTTTGTCCCTGACCTATTCGATGAGGAATCTGTCCGTGTGAGGACAGGCAATGCCAAGTCACAGCTCTGTGAGGACAAAACTAATAAGATTTAAATCGTTCCCACGGAAACCTTAGCCAGGTCTCCCCTGCGTGCTGTCCTGGGGGGCCTTTCGTGATGGGGGCGCATAATAGCATCTCCCACTCTTGAGCCAGGAGGGTGGGCAGGAGGTGGTTCATGACCATCACGTGCATGAAGAGACTGAGACCCAGCTTTGGGACATCTGCTCCTGGCTGACGTCAGACGCTCCTCACCGCACAGGACAGGTGGGGACAACAGTGGGACAGAAGGGTCCCTAGCAGGCAGCACTGCCCTTCTGGGTCTAGCCCCAAAGCTATACCGGGAAGAGAGCAAAGAGTGGGCGAGGATTTCTCTTCGCGCGCAGTGTATTGTTTAGTGCACAGAGCACTTGCACCCTCCTGCAGGGCTGGGCAGACACGGGCCTCCTATCTCATCAGGGACAAAGCTGGGCTCACCCCACAGCATGCACAGACGGCAGGCAGAGAGTTGTTGGAGGCATCGCAGGTACGGGATGGGAGCGTGACCCAGGCCAGCTGCCTTTAGCCTTTGGCGTTTCCACTTCACTGCTCAGTGTGGCGCTCAGTGCCCCAGGCTGGCATGTGCACCCCCTCCTTGCTTTGCTGTGGACCCTCAGCTCAGGGTAGCCCCAGGCATCTGCCCCCACACAGGTGACCCACAGACAACAACTACATTTTCTCAAAAAGCCACCTTGTCAGAACTGACAGCTAGGAACATTCTTAGAAAAGCAAATGCAGAAACTCAACAAGTAAGAGAAGAGCTAATTGTGTCCATTCACTCAATGTGAGGAGCACCCTGGGGATTTTAGATTATTCTAATGAAGATAATTAGAGTAGAGCACCTGTTCCTGACCGCCAGCGTTCCTCATTATTATCAAGTTCTTCTTAATCTACCACCCCTAACATTCAGACAGTTTTTGTGCTGTTGATTAATTCACGCTTTAAAAAAAAAGGCAGGGGGCAGCCAGATGAGATCAAGGGTCAGCCCGCCATGGCCAGTGGGCCAAATCCAGTCCAGCCAGTGGCCTGCTGCTGTCAAGTTTTGCTAGAACATTCATTTCCAGGTCACTGTGTCTACTTTTGTGCTGCAACAGCAAAGCCCAGTAGTTACTACAGAAACCCAGAAACAACTTGGTCCTCAACTTGTATGATGACTATCCGACCCTCTACAGAGGAAGTTTGCCAGCCCCTGGATTAGATTACTAGATTATTTCAAAGCTAGACCCTACACAAGATGGCTTCTAGAGAGCTGAATCTGGCTTCCCCGTGTATTTGGGGAACATGTAAACACACAGAGCCTTACACGTACATATGCGTGTGCACCGTCAGGACACCCAGCTGATGATTTGTCATTAATTTGCTGCTGGTCCCGTGGCAATGCGTGTAGGTGAAGTCCTGGTCCACACGTGGCGCCAGCCTGTTGGGGATTCCAGTGAGTAGGAATCCCATGTGTGATGCAGGTGAGCGGGAGCTGCCCGGCTGCCAGTCACAGGGCCCACACATTTGCAAGGACTTGTCATCGCCTTTCAAGTCGTCTCTGAAACTCAGTTGTCCCGACAGATGACTACTTCCCAAGAAGAGCCCCGCTGAAAACTTGGAAACCAGTGGCCTACCAGAACGCCTTTGGAAATAGCCCCCATTGCACTGGCCTCGGGGAGCTTTCTGGCAGAGCCTTCCTTCTCCCTGGGGTGGCCCCTCATCGAGATTCGGCATCATGCTGGACAAGAGGGAAGATGAAATGAACAACCAGTCTCCTGACAAAGGGCAGCCAATAATTTAAAGAAATGCAATTTTTGGACAAGGATGTGAAGAAATAGATGTGTCAACGTGTCCTGTTTTTAGCAATAAGCTTGGCCAATTCCATAAGATTGGGCTCTTAGAAATGTGCGCTGTGATGCGGAGAGAAAATCTGGCCCTTGAAGGGTTGGTTTCGCTCCGCAGTTAACTCATGGCTTGGATTTGAGAAGGGGAGGCCATCTTAGGCAGGTGAACCGTTTGGTTAGAAGAATAATCCAGCCATCTGCTTCCCTCTTCCTTTCCGTCTTCTAACAGCGTTTTCCTGGTGCTGGTTGTGTGCCCAGCACGGGGCCATCAGGGGCCCGGCTGCAGAAAGCTGTCCCTTAGGGGAGGCAGATGAGCTAGCACGATGTGCGTGGCTCTGAGAAACCTGACAGGCAGGTGGGACAAGCTTTCCAGAATGTGGAGGCCTTTGAGCTGTGAGCGGAGTCCCAGAGGCAAGCAGGGCTGACCCAGGGCTCCCAGGGTATTCCAGGGACAGGAGCAGCATTCCTGAGGGATGCCTGGGGTGTCTGGAGGTCTATTGCATGAAGGGAGAAGCTGGGAGGTGGAGGTGGAAGGGTGACTTGGGCAGTGCTTTGGTTGGGGCTGGTGGTGCTGGCTGTATTACCTGGACGTGTTCCTCCCTGTCCGTGCACTGAGGGGCTCCTTCCTCTATAGCCCACATGACCCTCTGGCTTAAGTTTGATTTGCCCATTTTGTCTCCCTATACCAGAGGTGCTGTTTGATCCCTGTCGGACTTGGTGCCCAGCGTCCACCTGCCAGGCTGTGTGTCAGCTCCAGGACGTGGGGCTGCAGACCCCCCAGCCAGTGCAGTGCAAAGCCTGCCATATGGAATTCTGTTCCACCTGCAAAGCCAGCTGGCACCCTGGCCAGGGCTGCCCGGAGACCATGCCGATCACCTTCCTTCCCGGGGAGACCAGGTAGCCTTTGTACACAATCTCCCACAAAGGCATGGGCTATGGGCCAGGAGAAGCAGGCAGGCATGTTTCCTCCTAAAAGTGCTGTTGCAGTGTAAGTGGCTGTGGCTCAGTCAACCCTAACACACACTGTACCTCTTGAGCCTCACTCAAGCCTGTCATTATTTGGATGTCATTTATTTTTGAGAACTATGTACCAGGCACTGTGTGAGACCCTGGAAATAGGTGTGTGAGAACCACACTTAACACGCTTGGCTAGAATGACAAATGCATGCATGATTTGTGACTTCTAAGGGTTGTAAGTCCTGCAGTACCTGAAGTTTCTCCAAGACTTCACTGTGTTGAAGGTGATCTGAAATGGGGATACAGGAACAAGAACAGGAGTAGGGTGCACCGGTCATAAATACTGTCCAGAGGGGGATGGGAAGACACTCCCTGGTGGCAGCCTCCCCTGCAGCCATAGTCGGGCTGTTTGCCCAGGAGGATGCTGCACACTGTGCCCTGTACCTTGACATTTCATAGGTTGATGCACAGGAAGTTGATCATATCCAGGTCTTTTTGTCCTACAAAATCTGCGAGGTCACATGGTTCCACTAGACACTTGACCCTGTTCCTGTTGAGTCCAGGATCCTCATAGAGGAGCTGCCACTCTGCCCACCACCCTCCCCGGGGTGTGCTCACCAGCTGCTCCCTGTGTGCCCCTCTTCCCATTCCACTGTCCGCAACTCCCGTTCCTTTCCACATGGCCCCTGTGCCCTGTTCTAGCCCCAGACCCTCTCAGGGTCCCTGCCACACACCCCTGGTCTCCTTCCGGGCGAACCTCTCTCCCTGTGTCTGGAGCGCCCTGCTCCGCCCTCCTCCTTTCCCTGGAGGCTCCTGGCACACTGCAGGTGGAGATCACATCCCTTTATCAAGCTTCCCAGTTCCCAGGACAGGGTTGGGGCCTCCACCCTCTGTGTTCCCCCTGAGACTGTCTGCATTGATTACAACCCTGGACATAATTGGATTGGAGTTCTTCCATCCACAGGGCCGATTCTGCCATCAGGTTGAGCTCCTGACGCACAGGCCTGTGCCTTTCTGAGCAGCCTACATCAGGCAGGCAGCTGCAAGCACAAACCACTTGTACTTAGACTTCACTTGTGCTTGGCATCTTAGAGGCTTCAAAACTTTAGATGGAGGCTGGTGAGTGTTTGGAGCCTGATGACTTCGTTTTCTTTATCTGTGACATTCTAGTCTCATTTAAATTATTCTCCAAAGACGATCTAAATCAAAATTCAGAAATCCCATGTTGTGGAAATTTAAAAATCAGAAGATGTCACATAAAAACTGGAATTTCTGGCTTCTCTGGGAAATCTGAATCCTGAGCCTCTCCGAGCCTGCCTCCCCATGCTGGCAGCCAGCGCAGCAGAGCAGCGGCCCGTGCCTGGGGCACCTCCTGGGCCAAAGCCCCATAGTCCTCACTCTCCTTCTTGTCCCCCTGGAACTGAGGCTGCCTATCAGCTGCCGTTTATAAGTGAGAAGACACTCAGCTAGTTTTTGTATTGGAGAGTTTTTTTTTTTTTTTTTTTTTGGTTAAATCTCCTCACACCATGTTTTTATCCAGCCCCTTGACCACTTCACTCATTTAGCATCACCTGCCCGCCCCTTCAAGATGCTGGGCCACATGTGGATTGTGATTAAACTGTCAAAACTCTTGTCTGCATTTATAATGAGTTTACAGTAAATGTTATTAGTAATAATTTTAAATCCAACTCAGATACTAGGAAATATTTGAAAGCCATTGTCTATGTCATGCAAAATTTTATGCAGAGCACAGTACACCAGAACTTGCATATTTTAACTGTTTTCATTTTGAAATGTCTCCCCAGGAGACACTGTACACGGTGTTCCTGCCGTTTCTTTCAAAATCATCTTGTGAGTCACATGAGAAAACTGGTTTCTTAGCTTTAAGGTGACACCTGGCTTTCAAACAAAAACAACGTTATCTAACCTGAAAACCAACCTTGATCACCAGATTTGGTGTCTCATGACTTCCAGCTTTTTGCAAAATCAAAGTCATTCTCAGAAGGAGGCCAGGGCTACCATTTGCTCGGAGCTGGCTGTGTGCTGGATCCCTCTGGAAACATTTGCACGTATGCCATCTCATTTGCTCCTCGCAGCAACCTTAGTTCATTCTTTATCACATTCTGCGTGGCCAGGTTGGTCTGCAGTTTGCTTTTAAATTGGAAGCATTTGAGCTAGGGACCGTTGTGTTATCTTTCAGTAACAGTTCTTAATAATAAGTACTGTTTATCGAGTGCCTGGTACTTACGTGCTGGCTTCTGCGCTTAACATGTGCAACCTCTGTAATTCTCACGACAGCCTGTAGAGATGGATGCTATTAGCCTTATTCATCTGTTTTGCAGACGAGGAAACTGAGACACATAAGGCATAAATAGCACAGCTAGAATCTGTCTGTCTCAAGACTCTGTGCTCTTAATTAGGAGGACATACTGCTTCTCTCATTATTTCTTACTCTGTTGCCTTCTACTAATGGACCAGTCACATTCAGTTGGAATGTGCACCCCAAGTGGAGGATTGTTCACTGCCAATCATCAGACAGCTCATACTAAAGTGAAACTACATTGAATGCTCATATTGACTAGGAAGCTTGTGAGAGATCCTTCAGCCAGAATGCACTCAGAATGCCAGAATTTGCTCAACTTCAGTGAATATATACTCACAGATGTGTTAAATTCTGAAAAAGCTGCTCACTGCAAAGGAGGGATGCATTTTCTCCTGCTGATGTTGGTTTAAGTTAGCGAGTTCAACAGTATAGCCAATGCACCCCCATAATCAGTGATCACTTCTCTTAACAGTTTATCATTTATTCCTTCAGATGCTTTTATGAATGTTCTTACCCATCTTTTAAAAATTAACAGCATGAGGTGAGTCATACCTAATGTCTGTGTTATCTTTCTTAGCCACATTGAACTACGGCTGCCCCTTATCAAGCACTTCATAAAAGCTGCAGCCCTGCACTGTGCTCTTGTCACACGGAATCTTTTCTCACGGTCACACTGATGAGAAAACTAGGGCTTGGAGAGTTGCTTCACAGCTAGTTTGTAGCAGAGCCAACCCTGACCTCAACTTAAAGCCCTTTGTGCTAACCCTGCAGACCTAGCCAACTTCTGAGGAAAACAATTTTGTAAGAAGAGCCAGGTGGAGCTATCCAAGTAAACAGTGTGTGTTTATGTGTGTGCATTTGCAACATTTGTTTATTTTTCTTTTAACAGCAAAGTACATACAATTTATATCAACCCTTTGGAAAGTAGACAGCCCTGTGACTAAGCAGACACTGTTTGACCTTAACATGATTATTCAGATACCTCCGTTATAATAAGCCTTTTACTGTATTTTCTTTTGTCTATATACATATATCTCTAAATTTAGATACGTGTTGATGTTGCTCGTTTTTTTTTTTGTTTTTTTGTTTTTTTTAATTTTTCCTAACTGAAATTGGCTGATTCACAGTGTTTTGGTTAATTTTTTTTTCTGGAGTTTCCGTTTCTTTGTTTTTTGTTGTTTTTTTTTTTTTTCATCTAATACCAAGAGAACTCAGTCTGTGAAGTGGAGCTGATGCTTCCAGCATAGCCGGTGCTCCTGGGTCTCCCGTGGGATCTGTCTGTGCAGGGTCCTCACGGCGTTTCTCCCACAGTGCTGCATTCAAAATGGAAGAGGACGATGCGCCCATCAAGCGCTGCCCCAAGTGCAGGGTCTACATCGAGCGAGACGAAGGCTGCGCCCAGATGATGTGCAAGAACTGCAAGCACGCCTTCTGCTGGTACTGCCTGGAGTCTCTGGACGTGAGTACGGCTTTCGATTTCACCTTGCGCGTTTAGCTTTGAGGTGTAGATTTGGAAGGAGAAAACTAGAGCAGCTATTTCCTAAACAGCTTGGTGCTTACTCCTGTGGAACAGCGAAGGAACACTGGTGTCTCTCCTGGGTTTGGGAAAACATTAACTCATGAGCGCCACAGTGACCGAAGCCTTTGTGACTCGTATAGTTCTGGGGCCGAAACACTCCATGGAGGTTCAGGATCCAGCCTGGGATTTGAAGGGGTTTTAGGATCATAGATTTTGTCTAAGCGGGGACTGTCATTGTCATTTTGGGCTGCTGTGACATAATATCATAGATGAGACAGGTTAAATGACAGATGTTTATTTCTCATGGTTCTGGGGGCTAGAAACCCAAAATCAGGGTACACCAGATTTGGCTCCTGGGTTCTTGATCAGGGTTTCTTCCTGGTGTTCAGGATAGTGAGGACAGACAGAAGCAGGGCCTGGGGAGCTATTGTGCTTGGGGCCAGTTTTAAGACTTCCTTGACACTCATGTCATCCACAGGGCAGGAAAACATGCAAACCCTTTGCTCTCTGGCAGAATGGGAGTTCTAGCTGCATATGGCAACCTTCTCCCACATGTGCTCTGCTTGAATGTGTCTCAGACACACCACTCTGCGTATGCCTGTAAGAGCCATGTCCCTGACAGGAAGGCACAGCCTCCCAGGCCCACGCTTTTCTGGAGCTTTGAGGCCTGATGCACAGGTTGCTGCTATTTCACTTCTCGTTCTCCTTCCTTGCCCATATTAGGGCGTGGGCATCTTGCTAAAATGATGAAGCTATGATGTTAGTGTTAGAAGAGTTTATTGGTGCATACTTTTAAAGGAACTATAATTAGGCAGGGCACGGTGGCTCACGCCTGCATTCCTAGCACTTTGGGAGGCCTGGGTGGTCAGATCACCTGAGGTCAGGAGTTCGAGACCAGCCTCGGCAACATGGTGAAATCCTGTTTCTACTAAAAATACAATGGTGGCATGCACCTGTAGTCCCAGCTACATGGGAGACTGAGGCACAAGAATTGCTTGAACCTGGGAGGCTCAGGTTACAGTGAGCTGAGATGGCACCACTGCACTCCAGCCTGGGCAACAGAGCAAGACTCTATCTCAAAAAATAAAAATAAATAAATAAAACTATAATTAAATAGCAGACCTACTTATCTATTGAAACCATTGTAGCTAGGACAGTCCAAGCAAATGAAGTCGTGTGTCACGAAGGGATATATTTATGTCTGTTCTGCACAGCAAGGATGAATGTATCCAGTCCATCCAATAATAGTATTAAGCCATTCAGGTCTCGTTCAAATAAAGCGGGTTATGGGAGTGTGTGGCAGTCAGAGCAAGTCCATGCTTCCCATGTTAGCAGTTATTCTGTCCAGAGACTGTTCTTTCTTACCAGCGTTTCTGGGCAAGCGTTCATACCATGGGGCTATCTCAGAGCAGTTCAACGTGGCACCCAGTGGCTGAGATGGGTTACCTCTGGCCTCCAAGGTAAAGGAGAAGTGGTTCAGACCAGTGGGCAAAGTGGAATGAAACACAGGCTGAGAGATTTGTCTAGAAGAAAATGAGTGTCTCTTTGAGATGGAATATTACGTATGATACCAGGTCTGTAATACAAAGGCAACCTTAAGAAATTAGATTGCTGCTTTTGGAATTGTTCCTTTGAAAGGCCTGTTGTCTCTTTAGGAACTTTAAATTGCTAAATTAATAGTAGAACCTGATGTGGCTGACCAAACCTGGGTAAAATATCACCATCTTCTATCCTGAGGCTTCATTTTTACTTCCTAGGCAAGCTTAATGAATCCGCGTGACAAGATGGGTTTTCTTTAGCTCAGGTCCTCAAGGGGATTTGTGGAGTGACATCTGAAGCCTCACCAACTTTTTTAGGGCCTTCAAGGTCTTATTGATTGATTTATTTATTTTTGCATTTTACTGTATTCCAGTTTTTTTTGGAAAACTGATCATTGAGTTATGATATCATGTGTAATATCTGGCCCACGATTTACTATTCTTTTAACTTTCCTTAAAGAAGGAAGAAAGTGAAATGTCAGTTTTCCTGCACCTTGTCACAGAACCCCTTGCAGATCATTTAGAAGCGGCATTAGAAATGGACTGACAGAAGTTTGGTTTCCTCAGGCTGCTTGGACCAAGTGACAGGGACGAGGAGGGAAGCTGCTGTTTTTCTCCTTCCAGCACAGAAGTGTGTCTTCTCTGCTGTAGTCCCTGCGGAAGGCCCTCCCTGTCCAGCTCCACCCTAAAGCAGGTTCCGCCTCTTGTTGATGGAGAGGAACCAGGCTGCACTTTGCCTCCATCAGAGGCATCATCCTCACCGCCGTGCAGGGTTTCCTATGTTTTCTTTGTCCTGGATGAAAAATGACCCTGTGGCCAGAGGAAGCGGATGTGAAGGAAAGGGAGTCTGCTGTTGGAGCCCTTTACCAAAGACATTACCAGTGATTTAGGACAAGCACGTAAATGCACTGCCTGAAGCTAGCCAAGAGCACTCAGAGGAGAGAGGAGGGCTTTCCACGGAGCCGTTCTCTCCTGTTTCCCCCAAGCGTGCTTTCTGGCACATGCAGACATCCAGGAGTTATGAATATTTCAGACCGCCTCCTCCCCGTCGTGGTCCTTACTCCGTCTCCTCCCCTGCTTCCCTCTCCTCATCTGCCCCTGGCTGAGCCCATCTCCCCTTGAATCCTCACTGCTTCTCAGTGATCACTGCTGGCCCAGCGTTTCCTATCTGCTGTAGAAAGGGACATGTGCACTTTCTTTCTTTTATGTATTTTTTGGCAGTAGATAGTTAATGTTTATTGAGGTGATTGTTCCAGATCAGCATGATACAATTTGCTCTGGATACCTGCTTCCCTTAACACACACAGTATTTCAGTGAGTTGGAATGAGGAAGGCCAGAGAGGTTTATCTTTCTCAAACTAGTAAGGAAGGGAACTAGCCCTGATCTTGCAAACTCTAAAAACCACATCTTTATGTTAGATCAGGCTGTGTCAAGGCAGAGTTCGAGTGGCCATTTTAAAGCTGAAGGTGAGGCCGGGTGCGGTGGCTCAAGCCTGTAATCCCAGCACTTTGGGAGGCCGAGACGGGCGGATCACGAGGTCAGGAGATCGAGACCATCCCGGCTAACACGGTGAAACCCCGTCTCTACTAAAAATACAAAAAACTAGCCGGGCGAGGTGGCGGGCGCCTGTAGTCCCAGCTACTCGGGAGGCTGAGGCAGGAGAATGGCGTGAACCCGGGAGGCGGAGCTTGCAGTGAGCTGAGATCTGGCCACTGCACTCCAGTCCGGGTGACAGAGCGAGACTCTGCCTCAAAAAAAAATAAAAATAAAAATAAACTGAAGGTGCTAGAATTGCTCTGGGGCATTTGCTCTTTCACCAGCCCTCTCCCTGACTGCAGCCTCCCGGAGCATGCACCGTCGTTTCATCCCACGCTGGAGCTGAATGGAACTTCTCCCTGAACAATAGGAGGAAAGTGTTCCCTGCCACAGAAATAGATCCACGTTCCTGCTGCTCCTGGGATTGTGAAGCCCCAGGGCTTCGTCAGTAAATTAAAAATCACAAGTCAATCATTTCTATATTGTAAAACCATATTTGAGTGCTTTCATCAGGGGATAAGAAAAGTGCTTTTTAAATAAGCATTCGTTTTGTTCATGAAATCTTGACTGCGTGTCAGCAACTCTGCTCCGTGGGACCCCATGTGGGTCTGGTGAGATGAGGGCGGGGGCGGGGGTGGGGGGTGAAGTTCTTGACGTTGAGGAGCTTGTCATCTCCCAGACGAGCCCCGTAAGGCATGATCCAGACACATGGCTGTGAAGGAGGCTGCAAGGCTAAGGGTATCAAGTCCCCGTCGGCCCCAAGGAGGAGTCAGGAGGTTACTGGGTCTCGGGGCCACGGGGTAGTTGAGGACTTGAAGGCTGAGTGAGTTTGTTCACCAGGGAGGACAGAATGTGCTGAGCCAGGTTACCACCAAAGACCTGGGCACGATGAAGGAGGATGTGAACTCATACGTGGCCTGGCCAGAGATGCTGGAAAGGTAAGGTGAGGCCCAGACGACGGCCCCTGTGTACCAAGATCAGGGGCCTGGCCCCCCCAGAGGCCTGTGCTTGCCAAGGATAGGATGGGTCAGAATCACTTAGGGAGCTTGAGGCCTGGGCCCTGCCTCGGACCTTGGAGTCAGAATCTTCAGCTTCCAAAAGCTGCCCAGGTGACTTGGATGTGCAGCCGGGCTTGTCCGTGTCTGCTGGCAGGGGTCAGTAACCGCTTCTCAACTGGGTAGTACACAGGATTTGGTTTGAGTTTCAGAAATGTTTAAGTTGCGTTTTAGAAACGTTTCAATTCAAAAACGTTTAAAGAGCCCACAGTGCCAGACGTTGCGAGAGGCAGTCTGGAAAATGGAGGCGTACAAACGGAGAATGAGCTCATCTCAGTGGTGTGTGAATTCACATCAGCACAAAGGAAATTTCGGTTAAGAGTTCAAGGAGGAGAAAGCTCACAGTGATGGAGGTGGGCAGAAATAGCATCGTAGAAGAGAAAGGTGTGGCCAGAAGTGACTTTGTGTTTGCGTGTTCCTGCCCTTCCTCTCACAGATGAGGCGTCTAAGTACAGAAGCGAGGCGGACAGTGGTAGCTGGGACCCCAGGCCCCAGCCAACGCCTCCTGCTACTGCACCTGTAACAGCCAGGATTTGATGGCCCTCCATTCACTGTACATTCAGACACCAGGAGGCTTGACTCCAAAAATCAGCAAACTCAAATATGGTGTCCTCCCCAAAAGGAGAGGAAGGCCAGATGCGTCCCCCAAACCGTCTTACCAGAGTTGATTGAAAGGAGCAGAAGGCCGTGACCCCCTGTCCTGCTCCTCCTGTTTTTTGGAAGAGTGACTTCCTGTTCCCCGAGGCACATTGGGCCCTGTGTTTATTTGCTCTTTTCTGAAAAAGCAGCTGTCCTTTTACAGCCTCGTTAAATGAATCAGCAGCCTTGCCCCTCCCTGGTGCCATGTGCCTCACCATTTCCTTCATTGATCAGGATGGAAAACGGCGCCTCCTGGGCCTGGAGGTGCAGAGGGCTCGGTATAGACATGCCGTTCCCCTCATGCCAGTGGGTAGTCGTTGAGATCTGGGTGCCAAGCGCTGAGCTGAGGAACACAGTTAGAGAGACCAACTTGTGTGAGGGTCCCAGCTCCAGGAGATGGAGGTGAGGTGGAGGATGCCTGGAGGGAGGCGTCCCCAGGCGTGCAGAGGGCCACTGCCCACTCAGGATGGTCTGAGAAGATGCAGATAGAAAGCGCTCCCCGGGCTGAATCTTGAATCATGAGGGAAATCAAGTGGCCTGAGTGGAGAGAAAGCACTTTCTAGGTGAGAAGCCCGACCCGACGGAGGGGGATGGGCCAGCAACAAAGAAAATCATCCAATCCCGGGAATAGCCCTGTCACTGCAGCAGGAAGATGCCAGGGCAGAGGGACTCTGGTGGAATTACACACAGCCAGGGCCAGCAGGAGCTCTTTGGAGCAACCGTGACCTGCGTGTTCAGTAGCCTTGTGTCCCCACAAGATCCCTTCTTTCCCACAAGCTCAGAAGCCAGCCAGTGTGCGGGGGAGGCCCTTCTTTGGGCTGGGCCTGAAGTCTGCTCCAAAGCTCCCTCTAGAGCCCGAAGCTGTGCTGTCCAGGGCTACTGGCTGATGAAGGGAGGCCCTGAGGAGGAGCAGCCTGGGCCTGCAGTGGCTGTGGCCAGGTGTTCCCGGGTGCGCACCCTTCCCTGTGTCACCTCCCTCATGTCTCTACTTATGGTGAGCATAGGAGAAGAAATACATCAATGGCCGTGATACACGCCGAACTGAGCAGGGACCGCTCGTTCACGCCGTCTCTGTCTCTGCTCCTCACAGGATGATTTCCTTCTGATACACTATGATAAGGGACCCTGCCGGAACAAGCTGGGCCACTCCCGAGCGTCTGTGATCTGGCATCGGACACAGGTAGGAGGTGATTCACCTAGAACTTTGATCTCAGACAGAGAGAGACTGTGTGTGTGTGTGTGTGTGTGTGTGTGTGTGTGTATCTTTAGTGTTTCCAGACTTGCCTATAGGACAAAGATCTCCTGGATAGAAAGAGCTAGTAGATGTGGTTCCTACTGGGTTTTTGCTGGTCTAGGGTTATCCTTATGGAAGCCCTGGCCCAAAGTTAGTGTCAACGCGCATCACATTCATTGTCTGATGGGCCTTCAGCATCAGACTTCAGATTGCTTGCCCGGGACTCATGGCCTTGGTCGTGATCTACCGACCATGTTTAGGTAATCCTTGCCTAGCACTTAACAAAGAGCTTTCTCTTGAGGCCCTGAGATAAGCAAGGGAGTAACAGGAATGGATAACAAGGAAGGAGTGGAAAAATTCCTAGGTCAGTGGTCCCCAACCTTTTTGGCACCAGGGACTCACTTCGTGGAAGGCAGTTTTTCCACAGACTGGGCAGGGGGACGGATTGGGGACGATTCACCACGTTGCATTTATTGTGCATTTTATGTATGGCATGATTACATTGTAATATATGATGAAACAATTCTACAACTCACCATCATGTGGAATCAGTGGGAGCCCTGAGCTTCCTTTCCTGTAACTAGATGGTCCCATCTGGGGGTGATGGGAGACAGGGACAGATCATCAGGCATTAGATTCTCATATAAGAAACGTGCAACCTAGATCCCTCGCATCAGCAGTTCGCAACAAGGTTTGTGCTCCTATGAGAATCTATTGCTGCCGCTGATCTGACAGGAGGTGGGGCTCAGGCGGTAACGTAACGATGGGAGCAGCTGTAAATACAGATGAAGGTTTGCTCATTTGCTCCGCCCACCCCCCACCGCTCACTCCTGCTGTGCACCCTGGTTCCTAACAGGCCACAGACCACTGCCAGTCCATGGCCCAGGGGTTGGGGACCCTGGCCCTAGGTGGTAATGCCTGTGCAGCCTTTGGAGTTGATAAAGGACCCTCGTGTTGCTTAATATTAACTTGTGCTTTCAGCACATATTTATCGCCTACTGTGTGCTGGGTACTGACTGCTCTAGGAGCTGGAGATACAGTGGTGCATGAGACAGATACGTCCTTCTACGGAGCCTACGTTCTGTTTAGGGACAGAGATGATAAACCAGCAAGCACACAGAACCTAATAAATCAGCTAGAGGTGATGTGATGGGGAGGTGGTCAGAGATGATGACTAAATCAGCTAGAGGTGATGTGATGGGGAGGTGGTCAGAGATGATGACAGGGACAGACCCTTTTAGGGCTTGGCAGGCCACAGAGCAACCCTGGATCTTGTGCTGGGTTTGTAGGAAGCTGCTGAGGGATTAGCAGCAGGAGGCATGTTGGCTGCTGCTCCCTGCCTGTTTCTCGAGGCGTGAAGGGCTCAAGTCTGTGACTCCTTCATGACATTTCTCAGGAGAGCCTCCGAGGCAGGTGTGTCAGCCTCATCTAAAAGATGGAGAGGCTCAGTCTCAGGGCAGTTGCCAGGACGAGGGAAAGGTCCACCTACAAGGGCACTTCCTGCACAGCCTTAAATGCCGACCACGTGGCAAAGCGTGTGGGCGTCCGCATTGGGGATAAGACACGCCTCCCATCAAAGAGCCGATGCTGAGCATGCTCGGCCTCGCAGGCGGTAGGTCTCTGCTGCAACTGTCAACTCCACCTGGCAGCACAGAAGCAGCTGACAGTACGTCAGTGAGTTACCTTGGCTGTGTTCCAGTGAAACTGTTTACACAGGCAGGTGGAAGTGACTGTGGCGATGGTTGCGTAACTCTGTGAACACACTGGAAACCATTGAGTGTGTACTTTAAATATCTGAATTGCGTGGTACGGGAATTATGTCCCAGTAAAGCTGTATGGATAAACAAAACAGAAACAGATGATGAAGCCGGATGTGACCCGAGGGCCATGGCGTACTGCCCTCTGGTCTAGAGGGTACGTTTGAGCTCCTCGGGCTGTTTTCTCTGCACTTGGCCTTGCATGGCTTGAATCCACACCCCTTCCAGATCTGCTCTGGCTGCTGTGACAAAGCACTACAGGCTGGGTGGCTCAGAACAGCAGAAACGTGTTGGCTCAGTCCTGGAGGTCAGAATTCTGAAATCAAGGTGTCAGCAGGGCGCTGCCTGGTCTGAAACCTGCAGGAGAGTCCCTCCTGGCCTCCTCCAGCTTCTGTGGTTTGCCAGCCATCTATGGCACTCCTGGACAGCTCAATGCATCGCTGCAATCCTCCATCTTCCTCCGGCTGCCTCTTCCCTGTGCGTCTTCACCTCGTCTTCTGTCAGTGTCCAAATCCCCGCTTTGTCTCAGGACATCAGCATATGGGATTGAGGCCCGTGCTAATCACCTCCTGGTAACTTGATTGCATCTGCAAATACCCTGTTTCCAAAGAAGGTCACATTCTGAGATACTAGGGGCTAGAACTTCAACATACTGTTTTGGGAGGATACGATTCCACCCAGGACGACACCTATGCCCACCTCCCCACACAGCACAGAAACTGCCACGAGACTGCGTTCCTCCTCGCACTTGGTTTGCCCTGGGCTGTAGGTAGGGGTTGACTGGGTGCTGACTCAGAGTGGCCGGCATTTGCACAGCCACCGTGTGAGTGGATGCTGTTGTGTGCATGTTGGCAGAAACCGAGTCACAGCTTGGTGAGAACTTGGAAACCATTTCCCAACTCTGGCAGTTTCCCTGTAGAGAAGGTGAGTTCCGGGGTGAGAGCAAATGTTTTCCACAGGGACCCTGGCTGGCTGTTGCTGGATGCTAAGCCTCTCACATACTCAGGCTGACCATCCTCACATGTATTTTGCTCTGGAATCTGCGGTGTGAACAGGGCTCAGCCAAGGCAGCCCACGTGCGGCTCAGGTGGCGTCAGCTGGGGCAGCTCTGAAGCCGGGCAGGAGCCCGTGCAGGCCCGCACCCCATGCTTCTGGTGCTTGATCTAGCTGCTGGCTGGGGCCTCGGCTGGGGCGGGCAGTCGGATATCCTCACGCCATCATGCCCAGGAGCTGCCAAAGGCCCAGTGCTCTGAGTACCTGGGACAGCCTGAGCACGGGTCTTGGCGGCCACATCTTCCCTGCTCCTCCAGGCTCACTCTGAACTTCTTAGACCTGCAGCGCCCGTGCTCTCCCTGCCTCTCTGCGTTTCCCCGGCTGTTGCTGCCACCTTGGTCTTCATCCCTGTCTTCCTCTCCTTCTCCTGTTCCTGCCCAGCTCTGCACATCCACATTCCAGACCTCTCTGTGGCCCAATCCAGGTGTGACCTCCTCCGTGAGGTCGCTTGTGCCTGATTGTCATGCAAGAAGCCCTCCCTCCCACATGGCCCACCCTACTCTGGCCATAGCCCAGTGCTCATCTGTGTCTTATCTCTTAGGATACAAAGAAGTGCTCTTGAGAGCAGAGACCTGTTTTGCTCGTCTTTGTAACCTCTTTGGCACCAGTCCTGTGCCTGGGACACAATGATCCTTGGAAGTAGTGCACGGGCAAAATCGTGAATGCCCCATTTGGCGGTGGGTGTTGACTCGCAGTCCTCTCCGCGGGGCCAGTGGTCGCCATGCCTTCGGCAGCTTTCTACACGTGGAGAACTTCACCGGGCCCGGGCAGGGAGCTCAGGGTTGCTGTGTCCCTGTCCCAGGACCATGACAGCTGCTTTCGTTTCTGATTCTGCTCCTGGTGAGGAGAAGGTGGAAGTGCATGACTTGGAGCTTGTTCGTCCCCATTCAAAGACAGGAAGAACTTTTTTTGTTTCTCGTAGGGAGGGACAGGAGTAATACCCCCTCTCTAATGACACCTAACAGTTCTTCCTTTCTTTGAAGGCGGAGGTTGCAGTGATCCAAGATCGCGCCACTGCACTCCAGCCTGGGCAACAGAGCAAGACTCTGTCTCAAAAAAAAAAAAAAAAAAAGTTCCAGTTTACACAAGTGCAGATGGGACCTGGAGCAATAGTGTTTGGGGAAGCAGAGCAGGCAGGAGTGCCAAGGTGCAGCAAGCGACAGCATGCAGCGTTTGAGTGGACGCCCACCCTCCTTAGGAGCCCTGGCTTTGCTCGGACTCTTCTCTGTCTGCCTTTTGGAAACGAGTCCATGTAAAGAGCTCGCTTCTGCCACCTCCTGCCTGTTTTCGGGCTTCCGGCATCTCCCTTGCCTGTCCTTCCTCCGGACTGCTACGGCACTGAGCACGCTGCCAAGTGCAGTGCTGGGAAGGAAACCGGGCAGCACCAGGTGTCCTTTGTGGCACGTGCACCTGCCAGGCTGTGGGAAACTCGGAAGATCGCAAGGCAGGGTGAGACGTGAGAAGCCAAGAATTATTTCTTGTTGATAATTCAGCAAGCTGGAATATTCAAGAAAAATAGTATGAAATGAGTGGCACCTAAATCAGACCATAAAGGTCCTAAATACTGTATGTTGCTGAAAGTGCTTTGAAGGAGGAGAGGACAAGTGTGAGCAGAGGCACAGAATAGGACACTGCGGGGCTGGCTGGGGAGCCTTCGGGAGTACAGCTGATGGGAAGTGAGGGGCAGAGTAGTGATTGGGCTTGGAGAGGATGTGGTGTCATGCTGTAGACTTAAGTCTGTGTGGCACTAGGGAGCCACAGAAGGTTTTAGAGCAGCAGAATTAAATGCTCAGACGGGGCATAACCTGAAGACTTCTGCTGACACCCTTGGTCCTCCACGTTTGGCCTCCCTTGTCATCTTCATCTCTACAAAGCAGCATCTGTCAGCCTTGTGGCCTCGGAGGAGCCCTGCTCAGGCTGTTCTGCCTTCTCCACTCCTGTGTCTCTCTCTTTCCCTGTTGTGTTCCTTCTCCCTGTCAATCTATATCCCTCCCATCCATTTTTAAGGCTCTGCTCCAGCTCCTGCTTCTCTCGTTACCTGTCTCTAACCAGCCCAGACCACAGCACGTGCTGAGCAGCGTCTTTGGAATCTTACTTGATCGTAGCCCCCAGGGAGACATGTACCAGGCGTGGTACCCTGTAAACCCTATAGATCCCTGCGCACACCCACATCGACATAACTTACCCACTCTGTGCTCCTGCATTTTCTGTTCTGCTCTGTTGGCTAAAGTCGTCTCTTGACCCACCAAATTGCTTTACCATCCTACAAATGGGTCAGCTGGGCCACCCTCTGTCACTGACCCTGCCGTGGTTTGGAACTTCTTGCCTGAGTTGGGTTTCATAGGTTCCCTGGGGAAACATTTCTCTGTCACACAGGGGATTGCTCAACTCACATCTCAAGAGCACTCAGAACATGCCCTGAGTTCAGTGTCCTGTGATTCCCGCAACGTTCAGGGTCATTTGGAAAGGTTCCTTCTCCTCAGTTCTTCCTGCCTGTAGATGTGAAGCTCAGTAAGATTATTCTAAGAGATTTGGGGGAAATCCAACGTGTCTCCTTGAGATTGCAGGCTGCTTTCATTATTTTTATGGGAGCAGAGGTTTTGTATGCCACCTGTATCTTACCTGGCACTCTTGTCAAACGGACCTTTGGAACAAGTGCTGTAAAGGAAGAATTGTCTTTGTTGCACCAAGTTATTGTACAGTTGGTTTCATCCCAAGTGATACATTTTTTATTCAGTATAGCAGAGTCTTCTGTTGAAGCAAACGAGCATGAGAACCAGCAGAGTGGCCGCAAAGGCTGCAGGGTGGGCAGATATCTCACGTGGAAATGACTGTGCAGTTGCTGGAGTGAGCGTGGGTGCTGTGAGCCACACCTGTGCCCTGTCCATCTGCCCTCTTGTGCATTCGCTGTACACACGACTGCATGAAGTGCTTGCCGGCCTTTTTCCAGCGCTATCCCAGAAACCAGCCATCATGTGGAGGAGCGTTTCATTTTCACTGGAGTAACCTTACTTCCTTAGGACATCAGCATCTGACAAGGGATAATCTTAGCCCAAACCAGCTCTTCCTTCTCTTCTGAGAAGTGAAAGGAAACTTGCTTTACCCCAGTCCACCTCTGATAAAGAGCTCATTTTTAGTCATAGGATGGCATTTACTAAAGCCAGCTAATAACTGATCTTCTGTGTTCACACGCATCTGTGGAGGGGCACAAAGTGATAGTTTCAGAGACTGAGCTGAAGGGCCAGGCGTTCCTTCCAGAAATGCTTCTGTCCTGGAAGCCACATGCAGTGACTGTTCTAAGGGTATTTCCCGCTGAGATCAGTGAAATATGCACGATATATCTCTTGTACTTACACCAGGATGCTGAGCTCTGTCTGTTTTAAACAAATATTGGACCTCTGGAATAGCTTTTTGGGTATAGATTTTGCATCTGTGAAATGAGGAAATCAGTCTGGATTATAATCCAGGGATCAAATATGATACCGTGATTCTGAACTTGGCTGTGCCACCTTCAGGTACCTAGTTTCAGTGACTTAATAGTGTTCCATTCACCTACCAGATCTCAGATTTTGGCTTTGTTTTTCCAAACCCTTGAATATGGTTTGTAGAAGAATTCTCTGGGGGAAGCCGTTCAGAACATGGTCAGTTTATTTTCAACGGGCTCATCCCATGAATCTGGGTCGGACATTTATTATGAGAGGTGCCGGGCTGTGCATGGGAACTTACCATGGTTTGCAGAAAGGGTGTTCTGGCTTTAGGTGGCATACAGCTAAGAAACTTCATGGAAAGGGGTAACTGTTCCTTTAAATCTTAGGGTTTGCCAGTACGAATGAAGCTGTACTGTACAGATTCTCTCTGGAGCCTGAAATTGTTTCCCCATCCGTCTGTCTTCTCTGAGCAAGTATCTGACACACATCCACAGCACACATATACACAGAGTGATTCTGTTTTGTGATGTTTGCTTCCTGTCTCATTTTTTCACTGCTGGCTGCATAACTCTGGCAACACCTGCATCTGCCTGTTACCCATTGGCAATACGCTGGGTGACCAACTTCTCAAACAGCAGGCAGATTTCAACACGAGGTAGACTGAGTGAAAAGCGAAGATGGTGTGTGATTGGCCGAGAATGTGATCATTTGGTCCAGGATTTTGGCATGATTTTGACTGCAAAGAATGTGTGGCTCCTTCGAGACTGACAGTTGTGTGCCAGGTAGTCGAGGTTGCTCAAAATTGCCCTTCAAATAAGGTAGAGCTTACTGCATGTTGTCTGCATTCTGCATATCAACGTGCACATGATTTCAGTAAAGCACGACCTGAATTCACACTGGGTAATTCCACCGTCGAAATGTTGTTCAGACAAATGAACGTAGCCAACTGGGCAGCAAGCATGGATCCCAGCATTAGCACAGTCGAATGTATAAATGCAATGTGACATAATTTATTAAATGCAGTCTAGTTTATAAATGCATGCACATACCTGTGTGTGTTGGTGTTGATTTTCAGGAGAAATCTCAGTCGAGGTATACTTTCTTCCACACATCTGGGATGCTTTAGTAGAGTCTCATATTTTAGGGCTGATAATGACCCATTAGTCTTTTACTTCCATTGTTTATTTTATAGATGAGAAAACAGACCCAGGGAGAAGTGAAGGCTGAGTTGGAATGAGAACCATGTGCTGGTGCTTGCATTTACTGGTCACACTGAACACTAGGTGGCGGTCTAGCCCTGTCTTCGGTCTCAGTTCTGCAGGCTGCATGCCTGGGTTGGGATTCTGCGAATGGCGAGGCTGGCTGGAAAGCAGGCTCTGTGCCTCTTTGACCAGCCATGCTGCCTGACTCAGATGATGGCATGTCTGCATTTGAGGCTTATTGCTTTTGGCCTTTACTCATAACTAGGGATAAACATGTTTTCAAACAAAAATCAAAATACGTAACAGTCAGTATTGGGCTTTAAACTCCAGGAAGGACAGGGGGCCAGGTCATTCTCTGATGCACTACGCCTGTGTCTTTTCTGTTTTCTCGTCGGAAATGAACTATTCCAGTCTTCCTTCTGTAGTAACAGCCTGCTTGTGTCCACTATCTCAGCCACTTGCCATTGGAAACCCTCCGTTCCCCTAGCAAATGGTGTCTGTCACTTGCATGGCGGGGGTGTGGGGGGCTGCACCCCTGGAACCTGATGGCAGTTTCTGTAGAATGTCTTGTTATCAGTTGATTAGATCTTGGTCTTTTTCTGCCAGACAGGGTGTTCCTCGAGGGCCAAGATGTATGCACTTCTGTATTTGCAGCATCAAGTGTAGTGTCTGGGGCATGGTGGCTGCTGAGAGGAAACTTGTTAGTTAATTGGATATATAGATGTATGAATGTTTGGGTGTTTAGATGGAAAAGGGTGGAGAGAGCGAGAAGGAAGGGAAAGGAAGAGGTGGAAAAGAAGAATGAGGGAAAAATGAAGGGAAGAATATTATAGTGGGTTGATGGATATATAGTGGGCAGATGAGTGGGTGGGTGGGTAGATGGAGGGTGTATGAATGGAAGGGTGAAGACTGGTGAATTGGTGGGCAGATGGATGATGGTTAGATGGGTAGACGGGTGGATGGATAGGTGGATGGGTGGATAGGTGAATGAACAAATAGATGGGTGGGTGAGTGGGTGGACGGATGAATGGGTGGATGGATGGATGGATGGATGGATAGATGGATGGGAGTGGATGGATAGATGGATAACGGTTAGATGGATAGATGGGTGGGTGGATGGGTGGATAGGTGGATGAATAAATAGATGGGTGTGTGAGTGGGTGGATGAGTGAATGGATGGATGGATGGAAGATGGATGGGAATGGATGGATAGATGGATAATAGTTAGATGGATAGATGGGTGGATGATGGCTAGGTATTGATGGGTGGGTGGATGTTTAAGTGGATGAATAGATGGATGGGTAGATGAGTAGATATATGGATGGGTAGGTGTTTGGATGGATAGAGAGATGGATGATGGTTAATGGATGAATGGGTAGATGATGGCTAGATGGGTAGATGGATGGGTGGGTAGATGGATGGATGGATAGATGGATGGGAGTGGATGGATAGATGGAAAATGGTTAGATGGATAGGTGAGTGGATGATGTCTCGGTATTGATGGGTGGGTGGATGGTTGGATGGATGAGTAGATGGATGGGTGGATGAGTAGATGGATGGGTAGGTGGATGAATAGATAGAGAGATGGATGATGGTTAATGGATGAATGGGTAGATGGATGGATGGATAGATGGATGGGTGGATAGATGGATGGTGGATGGATGGATGGATGGATAGGTAGGTGGTTGTGTGGTTTACACGTTAGCTCTGGAACCTACAGGCCAGCCCTCCTTACCTCTACCCCTTTGTTTCCTTCTTCCAGGTCGTGGGCATCTTTGCTGGATTTGGGCTCCTGCTCTTGGTGGCCTCGCCTTTCCTGCTCCTGGCCACTCCCTTTGTACTTTGCTGCAAGTGCAAGTGCAGTAAAGGTGATGACGACCCTTTACCCACCTAGAGGAAGCACGATGCTGGAACAAATCCCTGCCTCCGGGAAGTGTGGCTCTCCCCCAACCCTCCCCACCGTCCCCCTCTCACTAAACATCTTTCTTGCCTTATGTGCCCCATTGAGCTTCACAGTGTCAGGCTGGACGCCGTGATTTCAGGGACCTATGTCACAACGTTCGCTGAGGCCCCAGGTGTGGTCACCTAGGTGTGGGAGGGGGAGGCAGGTGTGGGTAGGGCACATCCCCACAGATCAATCTCTGCAGATGACAGGGAGGTGCTGTGAGAAGCGCACCAGGCAGCTTTCTCTCTGTGGTAGACTAGGCATGTCTGGGGATGGCCTAAGAGACTTTCTCCTCCTTGGCTTCTAGATGGCTCCATGTTGTTGGAGAAGTCTTTTAAGGATTGTGACTCTCTTCAGACAGCATCTGATTATTCCAGCTTGAGAAAGGCACTCTGTTTATGACAACTGTTTTTATTACTAATGGCATTTAGTAAAATCCTTTTTAGAAGGTATTTTTTTTCCAACTGAGTAGTGAAAATCAACAAGGTGCATATAAACCATCCTATGCCTTTCTTGAAATGTGCATTTTAAGAAGTTATAGTTAAAACGACTTTTCAGGAGATTTAGAAAGCCTTATGCACTCTTTGTGTTTTTCTTGAAACTTGCTGTAATAACTTTTTGAACGCTGTAAGCTATGTACTGTTATAAATGTGGTTCCTATATTGTTGCATTTCCTTGGTAATATTGACATGTTTAGAGGAACATCTCATCTCCATTAGATTTGCCTTTTGTTGTTTTCTCTATTTGGTGATTCAGCTCAGCTCATGGGTCTCATCCCTTCTCTCCCAGGTAGCAGAAAACGCCTTTTATTGTATTCAGTCCAACTGCTTTGCTCGGAAATGGCTCTCCTCCAAATTGTTACTGTCTGGCCTCTGGCCTAAGTCTTCAGGTAGACCGGAAGAAGAAAGCAGCCTTATTGATCCGCAGAGGTAGGGCCTCTTGGCAGAGGCTGGAGAACTCTGGGGGCTAAGGAAGAGCCTGCCAGATTTTCACATTTTTAAAATGCTCTAGTCATTTTGAGAAATCATATATCTTACACAGTTCCAAGTCCTGTTGCTAACCGTTTTGCTCTTGTTGGGGAAAAGAACCTCCCATTTCACTTAGTTTTACTGTGGAGATTTTACCACTTGATCTTTTACAGGGCTGTCTGTGACCATTTCCCTGGCAGCAGGATGCAGGGATGAATAAGGAGAAGAAGTTACACATTACTCCACCATTACTCCACGTTATACATTTCACACACATTACTCCACCGGCTGACTTTGAAAAGTGGAGAAAGTGTATTCTTTAAAGAGAATTTACTTCTAAAAGCCACAGGTGCTTTTACAAAGCAAACTGCATTGAACTGAAAACTTCTGAAAATAACAGGCAAATATTATAGATACATTACAGTGGGATTTTAAAAATCTTGTTAACCATTCTATAAAGAAGTAAAACAAACACGAAATCCTTTTATCTCAGCTATTTACTCATCACAAGCACATTTTAAAAATGCTGCTTTGTGTGTGTTTGACTTCTGCATTTGGGTACCAGTCTCAGGTCCTAGTTTACCTTCCCTGGTTGGAGATTTATTTCTTATTTCCTGACATTGAATTCGTTAGAAGAAACAGCATCACCTCACTCTTCACCTCTCATGTTAATTTTCCTTATGAAACTGAAGCCATTTAGAAGATCCCTCTGTGTCAAAATTACATTCAAAACGCTCTCCTTGTAATTGCGATTTATAAGTTCAGTAACTCAATAAGAACATGCCTGTGACTGCCTTTCTGGATGAAACCTGGGCTGTGCCTCTCTGTAGTTTGTGGTGCTGTGATGGTGTCTACTGGTAGAATAGCTTTTCTGGAGGTGGGTGGCAACTCCATGCAGGAGTCATTGGCTGGGCTTGAGCCCTCAGCCTGTGATAGGTGGATGCAGCTGTCCAGCCCCTGCCCTTTAAAATGCCCAGCACACATGGAAGGCCTGTGGCCCAGTGTCCACCATATGCTTGTCCCTCCTGCCTGAAATTGCTGCTGCCCGTTGCATGAGCCCACACAGTAGCACCCCCATCCTTGGGATGAGAGTCAGAGCCTTTGGAAAGTCTGCATCCCCAGGGCTAGAGCGCAGATGGCCTTATTTCTAGAGGGACAGGCTGTTCTCTTAGAGGAGTCTCTGGCCCAGTCATGCACATCTGTACCCAGCCATCCTCGTGCCTTCACCTCTGATGCGTTTCACGAGCACGTAGTTCAACCCAGATGGGACCACAGAGACTCTGGGGCCGGCCAGGGGCAGCCGCATTAGCACCTACTGGCTCTGACTTTTTGTATGAAGCATGCCTCAGTTTGCTCATTTTGATCTAGTTACAAAATTAAAATTGTCCATTTCCTAGATAAATACCAGCAAGACCACTCTGAGATACATAAACTCGCATTTCCTTCTGTTTTGGTAAGGAATGCCGCACTCATCTTTGATGGGAATACAGTATTAACCCTGCTTGATGTAAAATGTAAATAGCACACGGGCAGATGGCCCTGGCTTTGGACTTTGGTCTTGCCATCACCCCCCAGTAACACCTGGGGAGTTCTGCGTTGAGTGGATGGACTTATTCCTGTGGAGCGGCATAATTTGTCTCCGTTGAAAAATGGCATTCACTCTTGCAGACGGTGTTCACTGCAAAGCCCTGGAAGCACATGGCATGTGTTCACTAAGAGGCCTTTAATCCTGGGGAGTAAGGGGCGAAGGCCCTTAGACAACCACGGCTGCTGTACTGCCGCCCAGGTGGGGTGGCCAGTGAGGACTGGCCATAGCCCAGTGAACCTGTGGCTTATCTGAGGCCCTTGAGTAACTGACCACATTTGGAGCTTTTGCTGGACATGCCTGATCTCTTGGTCTGGCTCTGCTGTGTCGTCCGTAGCCAGATGAGTTTGCCCCTCCCAGGAGGCCAGCACCTTGCAAAGATGCAGTCACCATCGATATCCACATAGCAGAGACTGATTAGGATCTGAGATAAAGCACTGGATTGCAGGAATAACTGTCCAAATTAGGTCTTCCTCCTCAACTCACAGGAGTAGCTGTGGATAGAGGAACCAACATCTGCCACCTCTGGCATTTTCTTTCTTTTTTTTTGTTTTTTTTTGTTTTTTTTTTTTAGATGGAGTTTCACTCTTATTCCCCTGGAGTGCAGTGGCATGATCTCGGCTCACTGCAACCTCCGCCTCCTGGGTAGATGGGATTACAGGCGCCCGCCACCTCGCCCAGCTAACTTTTGTATTTTCAGTAAAGACGTCGTTTCACCATGTTGGCCAGGCTAGTCTCAAACTCGTGACCTCAGGTGATCCACCCACCTCGGCCTCCCAAAGTGCTGAGATTACAGGCCTGAGCCACCGCACCTGGCCTGTTTTCTTAAAGGGGAACAAATGATCTTGACAACATATTATTCCATAAAACCAGTTTAGGGCGCATGCCAGTTCCTGATCAGAACACAGGGCCCATGGGAGGGGCTATCAGAGGTGCAAAAATTACTTCAAGATGAGTTTATTGTTTTCATTTATATTACAGAAGTTAGAAGTCATTTTACAAATTTAGAAGAGAAAACTTTTTCTTGGTAGTCTTTAAAAATTAGGGGATTGAAAGGATCCAGGATGGGCTTTGTGCGTGTGCCTCCGATTCTCATTTATTAGTGAGCACACTTGTGTATATATAGAAATCACAAGGAGATCATCAAGGGAAAACATTTTGCATGTGTAAAGCTTCATGAAGTTCTCTTTAAAAAATACCAAAGCTTGTTTATTTCTGATAATTAACCTAAGCCCTTATGAAAATAGACAAAATGAAGGAATTATGACCGGCATTACCAAAAACACCAAAAGGAACAAAGGGGCCTGCATTAAAATCTGTTTGCTAATGCTTCACAACTAGGAGAGCATGCCGTCTTGATGTTAAAAAAGCCCAGGGTCTCCGCCCTTCCTTTGATTTGTACAATTCTGTCTTCCACAATTCCGGAGCCTTCAGTGAGGGGTAGCTACATGCCCCATGCCTGCCCTTTCTTTCCTTCTTTGCTCTCTTTACTATGGGTGTATTTTAATCTTGTGTAAAAATATGCATGAATGAGTCATGCACATGTATACGTTATGTATTTGACAAGTGGTGGTAAAACAAAATCAAAACAGATTTGGTTTGTGTTTTTGAAATGTCAGTTCATTTTGTGCCACTAACACTGTGATGTATAAAAGAGCTGTTTGAATGCCTTTTAATGTTGTGTTTTGTACTCTGGAATTATATGGAAAAAGTTTGATTTGTAATTTCAATACATATTTTAAATGTATTGTGTCTTATGTAGTTTGTCCCCCCCCCCCCCTTTAGCAGGGATTCCTTTTTAAAGCTATTTTGGCTGGAATACAGGTGATTTTTGTAAACCCCGCGTGGCTCCGTCTTTTGTAGATGCTTATTTGACTACTGGCCTGAAGATGGAAAATATTCTATCTTCAATCTTCAATATTTAACCTATTGAAGATTGAAAATATTCAATATGGGAACTGGGGGTGGAGGGAGAAAGGGTGAGGCAGGGGAGGGATCTTCTATCACTGAGAAAACAGCTCTTGTATTTTGAGATTTTCTGTTTTAGGAATGTTCTCAACTCTTGGATGCCAAAATTACTTGGTTTGTTGGGTCAATCAACCCGTCCAGCCATTCTTGGCTCCCTCTTGTGGTGCTAAACCGGTACTGCAGCATCAGGAAGCATCTCATCCCCACTTAGGGCGCTCTGCCTCCATCCACAGAGACAAGTGCCTTACAGACCTGTCACTTTCTATGGGATGCATCATGAAAGTCAGGAGACATCCTTTTCCCGCTCAAGGGAAAAAGTGGAATAAATATGGATCCTTCTCATTTCGTTGGATAAATAATAATAAGCTGAAGATGTGGTGGTTCACCTTGATTTTCATTCCCCTCCCTCCAGCTTGTAGGAGAATCTATACCTCATGCATTCATATGCTAAAGACTGGGATAGGCAATTGCTTCCTTGTCCTGTGTTTAAATTTTAAATCCATTCCTTGTATCTACAGGTACACATTAAGGGAGTGGACTTTGTTAACCGGTGATTCATAGTGGGCACTGAAAACTCAGTATATTTGCCCTCAAGGAGCTCGTAGTCTCCAGGGGCTGACAGATAAGTCAATCAATTATCATAAGGTGTAATAAATCCAATGGTAGATGCATGCTCAACAGGCTTTGCGGACACAGACAGCGCAGCCCTTCAGCCAGGCCTGAAGGTCAGGGAAAGCTGTCCAGAGGACGCCGTGTATGAGCTCGGTCTTGCAGACAAGTAGGAACTAGCCAAGCAGAACTGAGAAGTGTGTTCAAAGGAAGGGCCCAGTTCAACAAGCGCATGGAGTTTGGTCCGACTGGTATGTTGAGGTTGGAGAGTTACTCAAATGTTTGACCTGTTTGGGGCACAGTGTATGGAACTCAAGAACCAGACCTTCATTATAAAAGCTGTATGGGAGGACTGAGTTAGGGTCCTAGGGCTGCTGTCACAAAGGACCACACACCGGGGGTTACAATAGAGCTTTACTGTCTCCCAGGTCTGGAGGTTGGAAACTGAAGGTTCAGGTGTCTGCAGGGCTGGATTCTTCTGAGAGCGGTAAGGAGGATGCCTGTGTCGTTCTGCAACCTCCTGGTACTGCTGCCAGTCCTGGGTGTTCGTTGGCTGGTGGATGCACCCCCAATCTCTGCCTGCAGGTTCCCACAGCATTCTCCCTGTGTGCACGCCTGTGGACACGGCTCCTTCATCTAAGGGCAAAGTCATACTGGATTAGAGCCTATCCTGATGACCTCATCTTCACGCCATCATCTGCAAAGACCCTATTTGCAAATAAGGTCATATTCACAGGTTCTGGGGGTTAGGACTTCAACATTTTTTGTGGGAAACACAGCTCAACTCCATAGGAGGGAGCACGGACTCTGAGTGGCCCGTCTGGCCCCAGGGAGGTCAACCAGAGAAGGTGGATGGGTACAGCAGGTGGCGGGGCTCCATTGCTGGTGGTGCTGCCTCCAGGTGCGGTCCAGAAGCAGTCCTTCCCTGTGCTGGGTTGCACATCAATTCTTCTAGTGGACCTGGGATGTAGGAATTGCCCCCCAGAAAACACTGCCAAAAAACAATGACTTTTAAGCAAAATACATCCATATTTGCCTGTCTACATAGGTACATACATTTGTTTCTAAAAATTGAGAAAGAAATTTGCCAGCAAAGAGTCTTACCAACATTAAAGAGAGACTCTTAGAGGAACCCGAATTACAGGGCATAGAGGGTGGGAATGGCACTGACTTTGATAGCATGTGCTTGTCTGGAAGGTTATTCTAAACTTGACCTTGTTTGCAGGAGGCACATGAGAGAATATAACGGCTGATGTGGCTCGACCACAAGACAGTGTCCACTACTCAGCTCAGCTCATCTCTGTCTATACCAGTGAGCAACTCAGCCATTTATAAACAGCAATTGCTGCCCACGACCTGGTGGTGTTTGTTACTTGCTCTTCTGTAGCTAAAGCTACCCAGGATTTGCATTTTTGGATGAAGCCAATGTCGAATGGGGCACAGAGCAGCAGGGTGAGGAGAGCTGCAGTGGCTGCTATACCCAGGGAAGGCTGGAGCCACATCGCAGTGGGGTGACTTCCCGTACATGTGACTCAGGCTGGGGGCACCTGTTTCCTGTTTGAACATTGGGATAAAAAGTCCCACACAGGATTTTTCTGAGGATAAATGAGGAAATGACAAGTAAAACATAGAGTACATTTTGGTGACATTAAGTTGCTCATGCAGTTCCACTGTGAATGTGGATGAGGCTCCCAACAAAGATACCCACTCAGCACTCCTGCTTCAAGCACAGAAGGACCCTCTTCCCTCCTGTTTTCCTTGTAGGACCTGAGAAATGAACAGCTCACATCACGGCTCATGCTACCCAGGGGTGCAAGGAAGTGGTTGTGCACAGCCTGTGGTTAATGCAAAGAAAAATGGAGTCAATATTTTCATATTGGAAAATCTGAATTTGCAGTATCAAAAGTCATTCACTTGTTCTCCTGGGTAACCGTCTGGGTCTTTTTAAAATATATTTTTATTTATTCTTATTTTTTCTCACTAACTTACAAAATTCATTCAGAACGTGAATACATGTGGTGTGTTTTTCACTGCATAAGAAAGATCCAACAAGGGGGAGTCTCTTCTCACTTCTCAGAATTTCTCAGCTTATCACAACTTTTATGAAAAGCCCAAAATGCAAAAGGGATTACTTTTCAAACACTTCTGACGGTTGGACTCCATGTTCATTTTATTTAGGGATGTAGGAAATTAACATTGTAAATAGGTTTTCATATATGCCTCCTCAGCCCCTGCTGTTATTGGACACGTAGTAGTGACTTACTGAATGCTTGTCAGGTAAAGGAATTAAACTTCGGCTGCCAGGGTGTGTGTGTGCAAGAGCCTGTGTGAAGTACATGTGTGAGTGTGTGTATGTGTCTGTGCGTGTGACTATGTATATGAATGTGTGTATTTGTAGTTTGGGGAGCATATTAATCCGTTTTCATGCTGCTGATTAAGACATCCGAGACTGGGAAGAAAAAGAGGCTTAACTGGACTTACAGTTCCACATGGTAGGGGAGGCCTCAGAGTCATGGTGGGAGGTGAAAGGCACTTCTTATATGGCAGTGGCAAGAGAAAAATGAGGAAGAAGCAAAAGCAGAAAGCCCTGATCAAGCCATCAGATCTCGTGAGACTTATTCACTCTCACGAGAATAGCATGGGAAAGACCCGCCCCCATGATTCAATTACCTTCCCTTGGTTCCCTCTCACAACATGTGAGAATTCTGAGATCTACAATTCAAGTTGAGATTTGGGTGGGGACACAGCCAAACCAGTCACTTGGGATGGTTCAGCTACAAAAAAGCCTTAACACTTGAACTGGAAGTGTAGACAGTCTAGAAGCAAAAGCCTCAACTGTAGTTGGAAGAAATCCCTATTTTGAACTGAGAACCTCTTCTGAGCCAGGCACTTGCTTACTGCTTTCCATGGGTTGTGTTTCATGCTCACAAAGCTGCGAGTCTTATCTTCATGTCACTGGGGCTTGGAGAGGCCCATTTGCCTCAAGTGACACCAAGGATAAGTGGCGGGTGAAGCTGGGAACCCAAGTCTGCCCTACAGGGACCCAGTGTTCCTCCCACCACACATGGCTTCCCTGGGCCTCTTTCCTTCCCGGTTTACCCTGACTGGCACGCAGAGACTCTCTCAGCCATGCTGAGTGGTTTCCTTTCTGTTCCTGGGATGGTTTAAATCCTGCATCTGAAGATCGCATCCCAGGAGAAAATCCCAGTCCTGTCTATTTTCAAGCCAGCAAGATGAATGAGAAAAATGAGCTCAGGAAATCCTGAGGGGGAAATAGTTGCTCTCAGGCACACTCATACGATCTCAGATGATTTCAGAGACTACAGACAAAACATGGCTCATCTCCACCTTCAGATAATCGCATACACAAGGATCTTCCAGCAGACCAGCATCAGGTGGGAGACGGTGCCCATCGCAGGACAAACACTGCACTTCCTGGATCCACATTTTGTTCCCAGGAGAAACTAATTATCAAAACCACCCTGGGACGTAAACTATTATTGTCACAATTCTTCACTTTATAGGCAATAAAATTAAGGCTCAGAATCATTAAGAGTCTTGCCCTATAACAAACAATGAGCAGACCATGGGGCCCGGCCCAACGCCACAGCCAGTAGGAACACACCCAGGCAGAGTTCAGTAAGACACCCAAAGCCACGTGAAGGGCAAGGATGGCCCAACAGTGCCCGGAGGAGACTCCCTGCAGAAAGGGTGTTAGGCTGCAGTAGGGACCACCTTGCTTGGAATTAGGGGGTGACCACAGCATGGGGACCTTTCTAAGCTATGTTTCCTTGGTAGCAAAGTACTTCATAGGAAACGATCACCTTGGAAACGAACATTTCCACAATCTGAAATAGAATTAATCCAAGAGCTAAATTGACACTGAAAACTGCAGCGGTAAGTGCTGGTGAGGTCAACTCAACCTTCTGGAAGAGATTCACTTTCACCTAAAGCCAAGTATGAATGCATAGGCAGCAGCTAAAACACAGCTGTCTTGGGTGCCATAGGCTCTTCATTGGATGCCTACTCTGCAGAAACCCATGGCAACTGAGAATGATAGAGATTCAAAGCCTCCTAGAACCTCTTCCCCCTGGGGCTCAGGGTGTGATGGGATTTACAGTGTAGACACTTACACTCCTATGAGAGCATTTGTGGGGCCCTATAGGATCACAGAGGAGGAATGAATGGCTGCACCTGGAGGGAAGGCAGGGCCTGGGGAGGCTCCCTGTGCAAAATGAACCCTCTGAATTGAGTGTTGAAGGCTGAATAGTTTTCAGCCGGGCTGTTGGGGGAGGGGCTGACCTTCCAGGCAGAGGAGGGTAAGGGATGAGAAACAGAGATATGAAAGTACCGCCTTTTCAGAAACACTGTGCATAGTGGCTGAGCACAGTCAGTGCTCAACAAACGTTGCTTCAATGAGCAAATGATGCTTCCGAAATAACTAAGTCCAGGAATGAGGTGAAATTGGCTGTATATAAATTATTGATCAATGGTAAGGGCAATGGATGAGAAATGGCTGATTAGGTAACATCCTTCACACTGAGGAGAGAAAACCTCTGGAGATTTTGTTTGCTGATTCCACCTGGCATGCAAAGTACCGAAAAATGAGTCTCTTGGAATCCACACAGAATGAAGTTGGACAAAAATTCAACTGTGCTCAGTGATCTGAGTTTTCAAAGACACAAAAATGAGGATTTTTAGGAGATGCAGATGATGAAGAGGGACAGGGGAAAGAAAGTTCCAACAAAGTGAGCTTCTGTCTTGCAAATACAAGCAAATGCACCTGCAAAAAATGTGTATTGTGGGAAGCTCAGAAGGCAAGGCTAACACAGGCTTAGGAGGGAAAGCAGTCCAAATGCAATGGCTTTTGGAAATGCCAGGGGCAGGATGTGTGATAAAAGTCATAAGAAAAAGCACAATCTCCCTGGCTTTTTCAGTCGAAGATGCATTCAATACCTAGTCTTCTCATTTGGTTGCACGTTGGAAACTGGACATGACTTTGAAGGAAGAACAGTTTGCCTTTCCCAGGAGATGAATTCACCAGTGAGTAGGACCTGGTTCCCTGTCCTCAGTTCGGGTCCTGATATGGTTTGGCTGTGTCCCCACCCAAATCTCACCTTGAATTATAACCATCCCCACAGGTCAAGGGTGACGCCAGGTGAAGATAATTGAATCATGGTGGCGGTTTCCCCATATTGTTCTTGTGGTAGTGAATAAGTCTCAAGAGATCTTATGGTTTTATAAATGGGAGTTCCCCTACACAAGCTGTCTTGCCTGCTGCCAAGTAAGACATGACTTTGCTCCTCCTTCACCTTCTGCCGTGATTGTGGGCCCTTCCCCAGCCGGGTGGAACTGTGAGTCAATTAAACCTTTTTTCTTTATAAATGCCTCTGCCTTGGGTATGTCTTTATTAGCAGAGTGAGAACAGACTAATACAGGTCCTCTTCAGTCTCTCGTGGACACACCTGGGGCCTCCTAAAATAGCTTCTCCCAGCCTCCTCCCCTCTCACCATTCTGTTCCAGGGGCATTCTCTGTTTCCCTCTTGTGAAGCTTCTGTTAAAAACCATTGAGAGCCTTCTGCTCCCTGTGTGGTTAAATCCCAATTCTTCACCATTGCCTATATTTCAGTAGCATAAATTCTCTCATATACCTTTAAGGGAATGTAGAGCAACTCTCTTTTGAAAGATGAGCAGATTCTTAGCTCCCTCACTGACCTCCATGGGGAAGTCTTAGGACTCTGTATACCAGCATTGCAGGGGAATGTCGAAGGGAACAGGAGCTCCCAAGGGAGGAAGTGCTGGAATCCCAGTGCTGGCGGGACCACTCAGACCCCATCTATATTTATAAACAAGGAGAAGCTCAGTGAGGCAGAATGCTTCGAGTGCAGTCTTGAAGCTAGTTCCCAGCAGGGATTGGACTGAAGTTTGGATCCTCCCTTTTCTTCATCAGTGCCTTGGTACCACACCACACAAACCAATGCAAATGCACGGAGACATCACAGTCTAGTGGGGCAGGCCCAAAGGTGACAATCCCACCCCACAGGTGGTAGCAGAGAGGAGCTCCACCCCCTGCAGGAGAAGTCAGAGCACATTCCTGGAGGAGACAGAATTGGGGTCGAGGATGGAGAGAGCAGGGGGTTGCTCAGAGCACAGATTGGGAGGGAATGCCAGCACACAAACACACCTGTGCGAGAAAAGCCACAGACGCCCCAAGAGAGCCTGGCAAACCTTCAGGACAGAGCTGAGATCCAGTAGGGGTGAGGGGATTGGAGGTAGAGCAGGCGGATGGGGAAGAGCAGTAAGAGACAGACGGGACCCACTCTTTAAGGTTTAAGCCAGGCTGGAGGATTTCAGGGTAAAGTTGGTGCTGACACAATAAGATGTGGGATTTGCCTATGCCACGGTAGCTGCATGTAGGGGAGCTCGGATGCAGAGGATGAGGGCCGGGACATGATGTAGGAAGCTGCCAAAAGGAGCAGGGAAGAGGAGATGGGGGTCTATGCCCAGCCTGCGGAGTGGAAAGTAACAAGCATCAGTAAAAAGACAGTTGAGTGTGGGTGCGGTGGCTCACGCCTGTAATCCCAGTACTTTGGGAGGCCAAGGCCGGTGGATCACCTGAGATCAGGAGTTTGAGATCAGCCAGGCCAACATGGCGAAAGCTCGTCTCTACTAAAAATATAAAAATTAGCTGGGTGTGATGGTGGGTGCCTGTACTCCCAGCTACTTGGGAGTCTGAGGCAGGAGAATGGCATAAACCCGGGAGGTGGAGCTTGCAGTGAGCTGAGATCCGGCCACTGCACTCCAGCCTGGGCGACAGAGCGAGACTCCGCCTCAAAAAAACAAAAAACAAAAAACAAAATTAGCTGGGTGTGATGGCAGGTGCCTGTACTCCCAGTTACTCGGGAGGCTGAAGCAGGAGAATCACTTGAACCCAGGAGAGTGGCTTCCAGATGAAGATGTTCTGCACTGGCTGCTCCACTCTGGTCTGGTCTGGCTGCTTCAACCTTATGGGATCTTCCTGAGCTTAGTGCTGACTTCCGAGAGTATCACTGAATCCCCCAGTAATCGGAATAACCCAAGGACACCCTCACCCAGGTATGCCCAGTTCTCACTCATATTACTCCTCCCTTAGTCCAGCTTAATTAGAATGCCTCATTGGAAGTAACAGAAATGCCTCCAAAATGCCCTATTGCCTCTGTAGCTGTGCCCTGGAGAGAGGAAGTCACAAGTTAACAGTCCATGGTGTCACTCAGAAAGCAGGTGGTTTATACCTTGGCATCACCTCACCTCGATTCTGAACAAGAAAAAAACAAAACACTGGCTGTGGCAAACATGAGAAAAGGCCGAGATGATGAGGAACCTTTTTCCTTTCTTCTGTGATGCTTCACTCCACCTGGGAGCTCACTGCTTAGCATCTAACATGAGGAGCCCTGGCACTTTTCATTTTCTAATCCTTACAAAAGTGCTACAAATAAATATTATTTTGTGCCCATTTTATAGATCAGAAAACCTAAGTCTCAGTTAAGTTCACCTGCTCACAATGAAAATTAGTGACCCATGAAGCCAGAATATGTCCCATGGCCTCCAAGGACGATTCTCTCCACTGAATCATTGTGTTGCCTAGTGCCTCTTCTGAAACAGGACTCTGTAGAGGCAGGGAGGGGTCATTATTTTAAGAGAGAAGCTCAATGTGGTTCAGAAAATGTGTTCTGAGCATGACCCATGCATGCATCCACCCAGGCTCCCCAGGGACTCTTGCAGTCTGTCCCCAGTCCTGTGTTTCAGAAGGAAAAACTCTGGCTGTGACCCCCATGCTAAGAGCATGTTTTGGGTTCTGTTGTGATATGGGGTGGGGGATCACTCGTTTACTGAGGACCTTCCTATTCTCTGGAAATGCTCAGCTTGTATATGAAACAGAATGATTCCCACAGAAGAGCCTCCTCTCCAACACACACACCATTTACATATGTAATATTTAGGCAAATCTGGGAAGTTTCCTGTATTTCTCTTTACAATATTTATTTCATCAGTTGTCTTTTCTTTCTCCTGCACTGCATTACGTATCTCTTGGAAATGACTTCTGTGAAATACTTCCATATGCATTGAAACTTCTATAACATAATTTTTCAGTTCTTAGTGAAATTGTGAAAGTTTAGATATTTGCAACTGGTGATAAATTCTTTTATTTGATTCCCATGTTATTTTCTTCTCTGGCGGGTATATAATCTGAGAGTTGGAAGGAATCTCAATAGGCATCTATCTACCGTTTACTGAAAATGTGGTTTTAGACCAGAAGCATGAGCGTTTGCCTGCGAATGTCAGAAACGTAGAATCTCAGCCCCACCTCAGACCTACTGAGTCAGAACCCCCAGGTGATTTTCAGAAGATCCCCAGGTGATCAGGATGCACGTTATATTAGTTGTTTATTACTGTATAACAAATTAGAAAAAACTTAGTGCCTTTAAATATGTTTATCTCCCAGTTTCCATGGGTCTAACTGGGTTCTCTGTTCAGGGTTTCACAAGGCTGAGAAGATGTCACCTGGGCTGGTTTACATCTGGAGGCTCAATGGGGGAAGAATCGGTTTTCAAATTCTTTCCATTTGTTGGCAGAATTTATTTCATTTTGTATGACTGTGTTCTCAATTTTTTGTTGTCATCTGGAGCCCACCCTTGAGACTTGCAGACTGCCTACAGTTCCATGCCATGTGGGTTTCCTCAACATGGATGCTTATTGCATCAAATCAGCAAAGAAAACTTATTTTTAGTATATGATAACGAGATAAATATTTGTTTTTGTGTATATGCATACATTTGTAAGGTACATGGATAAGAATTAGGCTGAGGCAGATACCCCGACCTGCATGACTCAGCCGGATTGGTGCACAGGTGCCCACCTCCAGTTGTTATATAACCTGTTTGTGTAAGCTCCTACTTGGCTTGGAGCCACTGTCATTTGAGAAAGATATAACTGCCCTGCCAGTGCCGTACAGGTGCTCTTGGGCATGGCTCGACATGGCTGTTGTGCAGGCAGTGGTGCCCAGAGAGAGAACCAGAGCTTGTCCGTCTTGTAGACAGACAGAGGGGAGCCAGTGCACAGCTCAGCATGGCACAGCATGGCATGGCATGGCATGGCACAGCATGGCTTGCCCTTGTCCCCAGAGAGAGAAACAGCAAAGCTGCTGACCCTGAAGGCAGGGGAGAGCCGGCTGCACAGTTATGTGTGGGAGTGGCCAGCTCAAGGAGCTAAGACAAGGCAGACAGTGTGAGAAAGCTGTTAGTGAGAGAGCTGCTGAATAAAACATTTTGTCTGCCTACGTGCCCCCAAGTGTTCTTTTAGCCATCACCCACTACCCAGGACATAACATTCATGTCTATACATGCACACACATACATATACATACATATGTACATACACACAGAGATCTATCATCATAGGAGTGACATTTTTGCCTTGGTGAGAAGTAAGTTGCAAGTCTTGCCCACACTCAGGTGAGGGAATTGTGTAGGATATGGGACACAAGAGCTACCCTAGTATTTTTCTGTCATGCAAGTTAAAGTCTGAGAAAAATAATGGGCAAATCCAATCTGTTGCCAAATCCCTCATAGGTGCTAGTACCTAAAGCTTTGTGCCATGGTCTGAATGTATGTGTTCCCCCAAATTTATATGTTGGGACACAAGACTCACTGTGATAGTATCAAGGGCTCAAGGGAAGTAGCTAGCTCTTTTTGCTTTCCGTCTCTTCCACCATGAGAGGACCATAGCAAGAGGCACCATCTTGGAGGCAGAGAGCTGTCCTCACCAGAACCGCACCTGCCAGTGCCTTGATCTTGGACTTCCTGGCCTCCAGAATTGTGGGAAAATAAATTTCTGTTCTTATCAATTACCTAGTCTAAGGTATTTTGTTATAGCCATACAAGCAGACTTAGACACTTTGCTTCTGTACCAATTTTCCTAAGTGACACACTTGGGTTTCTTGCTCCCCTCATTTGCTTTCTAACCCCTGTCCCTAGCTCCTACACCACCGTTCCACCCAAACCTCTCCTGCTGAAGCCACTAGTAACTTATCTGCCACCACGCCCTGCAGGTGCTTTTCTCTACTCTTCCTGATGGCTTCTCATTAGCATTGACAGGCTGGAGCCTCCTCTTTGAAACGCTCTCTCTTCCTTTGCTGTCCTGTAGCTCTCACTCTCCCAGTTTCCTTCCCACCTTTCTGGTGTTTTTTTTTCTCAGCCTGCTTTGTGCCTTCTCTTCTCTTCTAAGCTTTGCGAAAGATGGAATTATTCAATCCTGAGCCTTGTAGCTCTTCTCAGTGAGCTTTTCTTTTCCAGACAATGCCCCCAACCTTCTCCGCTGAAACTGCTTCTCTGAACTGCAGTCTCACACACTGAATGGTTCAGGCTCAGTATCTCCTCTTGATTTGGTCTCAAAAGTTCTTCAAATTACACCTGCTCCCAAATTAATGTTTGAAACCATTACACCACCTTTAGCCTACTCCTTCCCTGCAGCTCCATAACTTAGTACTGATATCACCATCCTCTCTGCTGTTCCTTCTCAAAACCATTGTTGATACTGACCTTTTTAGCACTCACACATCTGATCTTTCACCAAGTTCTTTCAATTTTACCCCTAAATATCTCCTCAGCATGTTTATATCTTACCATTTGCATGGCCAGGAGTCTAAGCAAAGCCATTACCCACTCCTGTGTGGGCTACTGCACAGGTGAGTCTGAAATCCCAGCAGGTACCATTTATCAAGCCTGTACTTTCCCAGACTGAACATTTACAGTTCCAAATTCCATGCATTCCTATGATTCTAAGTTGATTCTCAGGAAGCAAACTGAAAATGTCAGGTTTTTTCTTACCGGTGGAGAATGGAGTTCACAAAAAGCATCCACGGATCAAAACTAGCACTGTCCTGTGCAGGTCTCTGTCTCTAGGACTTTCCTCAGAGCAAGTGAGTTTCCTTGTCACTTGCTTCCTCTCATTGTCTGGACATTCCTACCCAGATGCTGGGTGGGCATGCACACTCCGTAACCTACTGATATCTAGTGAGGGTCCTTACAGAGCCGCTGCTCTGCCCAGTAACTGGTCAGGAGACTATGTGAAGGCTTTATTTCCTTCCCCAGCCCTAGCCCAGTGGCTTGCTGGGAATTTCTCACCCATAGACTGATTTTAGCACTAGAGTTAATGACTTTACTTCGCTGTGGTTTTGGTTCTCTTACAAATTGGGAAGCCTATAAAATGCACTAGCCAGGTGAAGGAGAGCCTCATGGTGGCTGTTCTGATCTCATTTTACCCTCTCTGACATGCTCACTGTCGGTCTCCCTTCGAAGGCCTCTCCATGACAGAGTGAACTTGCTTCCTTTCACCCCACATGCGTGGTAAGATGTGCCCTCTGTGCTTCCCTTACAACCTAATTTCTCCCATTCTACCATCAATTTCTCGGGCAATTGTGAACCTCCCTCCTTATCTTGGTACATATCTCTCCTCTACCACTTGTGACAGTTATAGACTGAATTGTGCCATTCCTCCCTCCCCCCAAATTCATATGTCGATGCACTAATCCCTACTACCTGAGAATGTCACTGTATTTGGAGATAGAGCCTTTATAGAGGTAATTAAGGTTAAAAACAACAAAAGGCTGTTAGGGTTTGCTTTAGGCCAATCTGACTGGAGTCCTTAAAAAAGAAGAGATCAAGACACACAGAGAGACACCAGGGATGTGCGGGCACAGAAGAAAGATCATGTGAGGACACAGGGAGAAGAAGTCCACCTGCAAGGCAAGATGAGAGGCCCCAGAAGAAACCAACCCTACTGAAACCTTGATCTTGGACTTCTAGCATCCAGAACAGTGAGAAAATCCACGTCTGTTAAGTTGCCCTCTCTGTGATATTTTTACTATGGCAGCCCCAGCTGACTAATACAGTGACACTGTGTCTGATTAATCTTAAGTACTTCAGCCACACACCAACCATCCCTCCTCAGCCCACCCGCCATTCTCAGTCGTAGGGTATCTTGGCTCTTAACTCTCTTCTAGGTCATTCCAGTTATGGTTCCTGCAGCACTGGCCCCATTTTCACTTTTCGGGTTTTCAGTATCCTCCCAACAGCATTTCCTGCCACTGCCCTCAAGTGTTCCCTCCCCTGGGTTAGGGAATCCCCACTACACATTTTTTTCACAGTCCTTGGGGCCCACACTGGATTCAAATTCCATGGTCTCCCTGCAGTTGTGGCCTTCTCTTCTCTCGCCTCAATAGCTGCTTTGGAGACATCTCCTTGTGGCTTCCTTGTTTGTGTGTCTCATGCACCTGCTTCCACTGCAGTCAGGACGATATTAAATATGTGCACCAAAAACTCCCTGGCAGTCTGTCTGCCTGGCACAGCATTTCAACAGCCTCACCTTGGGGCTCTTAGTTCTGTGGAGCCTCCATCTGCTGAGCACCCTGACGTTCCTTGCCAGGGACTGCTGGATCTCACCCCCAGGGGGTCCTGCCAGTGTGGTGTTTACCAGAGAAACTGCCCATCCATCAATGGGAGGTGAGAAGGGATGCTTGTGAGGAGTATTATACAGCTTTAGTAGTGGAAAATTAGAGGTTTAAAGCCATCATGCTCTGTCTCTGTGCCATACAGACCTTTCTATATACCCTATACAACAGATTGGAACAAAGAATTGCATTGTACTTATTTACAATAGATCCTAAGTTATTGATGACTAGCCTGTTTTTCTAGGTAAAGTCTAGCCCAGCTGTACTGCAGCACCTGGTACCTCTTAGAGGCTCAGTAAATACCTCCTGAGTGAACGCTCTGTGGTCATGGCAGATGCAAGGTTTAGGGACAGCTTAATGAGGAAAGACTTTCTAATCTGGGGGAAATTGGGAAGTCCCTTGGCAAGGGTATTGCAGAGGCAGTAAGATGTTAGACAGTCAGGAGACCTGGGATGTCATCCTCAGTTCACTTGCTAGCTAGATGCTCTTGGAAAGACACTCTTTTCTCTGATTCTCAAGTTTTTTAATTTGCCAAATATTGAAAATAACTCCCATCTGATGGCTCTCTTGGATGGTATAAGAATAATGGATGAGGAAGCTATTATTTGCCTTTCATGCATGAGAGAGGTTCCATTCGTCATGTGGAGATTGGAGTTAAGATCTTACAATGCCTAACCATCCTGGAATTATCAAATCCTAGTTGCTGTGCATCAAATTGGATACAGTTTAGATAGCCATACCATCATCATAATTGCTTGGAGTGAATAGATAAAAATTGAAAAAAAATCTTGTTATATTTTCTCATAGAAGTCTGCCCAGGGATCAAATGTTAAGCAGGGATTTATTAGTGGACATGATGTAGTCAGCAAAGAGGCTGGTAGTATTTTGAGAAGCTTCCTGGAGGAACTGGAACTAGGTGTTGAAGGGATGTTCAGGTTTAAACGATAGAATAGAAGTGAAGAAGTTAATGAATATGGCACTTCTGACACGTGCCAGGTGCTTAATAAATGTAATTTAATCCTCACAACACAAAAGAGGTAAAGATAACTATCTTCTTTTTAATGTAAGTACTGACAGTGTGCCAGACAATGGATAAGTCAATATGATACCTCTGAGAACCTGGGGACAGCTCCGAGAGCTGAGACGTGAAGAAAAAGTAGGAATTAGATCAGAAATGAAGAAAGAGAAGGAAAGTAATGATTGAGAAAAGGGTGCCCCAAGTCATGAGGATAACATGAGCTATGGCACTTGGTTGTGAAACCACAGGAAGGTATGGGGAAACCAACAAACAACAAAAAAGTAATTATCAGAATGTTTTTAGTTTTTTATTCTGGAAAAAAAAATTGTTTAAACATAGAAACATCTAGAATAGTACAGAAAACCTCTACAAATTAAATATCACAACGATCATCAAATTGTGGCCGTCAACTCTCCTTCCATCTATATCCGTTCATTTTCCAGTCCTTATATTCTAAGGCACATATCAGACATCTGTAATTAATTTCTAAATATTTATCCAGATATTTCTAAAGGATAAAAACTTTTTATTAAACGTACCTCTAATAATATCCCATCTAAAAAGTTAACAATTTTTTATATCACACGTCTCTGGTTTGTGTCTAAATCTCCTCTATTATTTCAGAGATTTTTATATTGGTTGGTTTTCATCAGAATCCATTGCAGTTGGTAGACATATATAAGTCTTTTGGACTTCTCCTATTTTTGTCCTTGCAATGTTTTTGTTAAACAGTTTTTTATTCTACAGAGCACCCCACATTTTGCATTTTGCCAACCATATACCTGTATGTTGTGATATGCTCCCCTTTTCGTGCATTACCTGTATGTATGCAGGTCATGGTAGTTACCTGTAGGTATGTATGGTGGGTCTATCTAGAGGGGCATTTAAAGAACTTGGAGTGGGAGCTTTTTAACATGAATTGAGAGAGGGTGAGGTGAAAAACCTGTTTAAAGAAAATACTGTGCATGGGCAGGGTGTGGTGGCTCACGCCTGTAATCCCAGCACTTTGGGAGGCTGAGGCAGGCGGATCACAAGGTCAGGAGATCGAGAGCATCCTGGCTAACATGGTGAAACCCCGTCTCTATTAAAAATACAAAAAATTACCTGGGCATGGTGGCGGGCGACTGTAGTCCCAGCTACTTGGGAGGCTGAGGCAGGAGAATGGCGTGAACCCGGGAGGGGGAGCTTGCAGTGAGCCGAGATCGCGCCACTGCACTCCAGCCTGGGCGACAGAGTGAGACTCCGTCACACACACACACAAAAAGGGCAAATACTGTGGATGTACCAGAATAATATTGTAAAGGATTAACCAAAGGCTTCAGCTTTCAGTGCTTTCTGTCTGTGCCATGTCCCGTGTTCCCCTCCCACCCACTTCCTGAGTCAGGCAGCAAGGACATCTATGTTCATGCTGTCTGGTAGGGTTATTACATCAGATATGCAGAGAGAAACAAAAGAGTCAAGTGTCAGCTTTCATGTTGTAGAAGAGACTTTTGATGAAGATGCAGAGTGACCAGTATAGAGAGAACCCTGGGGACCAGCTGGAGGCAGATAGCTCAAGCCATACCAGAAGGTCCAGGTGCCAGCAACCAGAGTCCAGCAGTTAAGGAGAAATCTCAATAAATTCTAATGATGATAGACACTGAGCACTGAGAACCCAGCAATTTCCTTCTCAGTGCTTTGCTGCTGGAGAACTTACACCAACTCAGAGGAGAAAGGATGAAGGAGAAGCACTAAGCCAACTGAAGGCAAAAGCCTTGATTTGCTTGTTTAACATGAATTGCTTAAAATTTAATTTTCTTCTCTTGAGTGAAAGTGGTGCTGCAGGTAGAAAAATAAAGTTATGTTGTTGTGGACATCTGAACCCAAACAAGGGCTTGTGTGTGTAGCTGTTTATGCTTACAGTCTTAAAATGCTGTCATAGGAAAATAGCACATTCAAATTAATATTCCCCATCATGTCAGTGTCTCGAAACATTATCCGTGTTATGGAAATTTCAGTCATCAGAATGAATCTTCTAGAGTGAATCTACTGCTAAACATAGTTCCACCAATTGTGTCTTCTCTTTCTCCTTCAGCCCCTCCTCTCACTTCTCTTCCTTGTTTCTCTTCTTTCTGCCCCTTCTCTTGGCACTTTCCTCAAAACATTTGAAAGTTGAAATAAGACATCCTGTGTTTTTTTTTTTTTTTCTAATCTAAGGTTTCCAGATGGATTATGCTGGCGTTCTGCTTTCCCAGAAAGATTTCCAGAGCTGAGAGGGGCAGGACAGAGAGCACATGTGCTGTTTCAAGCTGTCTGTTGCCTCTTTGTGGCCATCTGTCATTTTCCTCAGGCACACGATGACCTGCAGGGCTGGATCTTGCTTTTGTTACCTTCAAATCCTGAAGGATTCAGACAGACTAACATTCCAATGCCCTTTATAACCTTTCCCCCTGGCAAAACTTCAGCCAGAATAAACCAAAAATGAAATGGAGAGAAAGATCATTGCATCTTTCTGGATCCCCAAATTTCCATTCCAGATTTAGGGCTGATGTTTCCAGCTCATGGTCCCTAACCACATCGTTGTCACCGATGGTTTCCCAGACCACCCCAGAGAGGCATAGCATTCCCCTACTCTTTTCTCACCTGCAAGAATTTATAACTTCTTCTGAGACCCACTCAGATGCCCCATCTGACATATAGAACCTTTCCTGTGCAGTCCTCCACCTAACCCATTGCCCCTGCAACCCCTGCAGTCTTTTTCTTTTTCTTATGCTCTAGTAGCACGTGGTCAGATCAGCATGTCAGCACTTGTGTTGAGTTGCATATACCTACGTACTCCTTTTTGGCATGTAGTTTCCTTGAGAGGAGATGGGACCTGAGTGTAATAGTTTGTTTTTCCTAGTGTCTAGTAGGTGGCACCAAATGATTTCTAGAAGGCTGGATGGAACCTGTGGAATCAAAGGGAAATAAAGCAACATTTTGATGACCTGGGCTCTGCTATGGTAGTGGCCCAAGTGTTTCTACTCTGCTCACCCCTGACATTTATGGGAGCTGTCCATGGGTATAAAAAAGCTGCTCTGATTTCAGACCTGAGCTTCACCATCAGGTCCAAATTAATTCCCAGCGTCTGGGCAAAAAAGGAACATGGCACTCTGACAACTCACCCCAAGCTCATATGTGTAAATATTTTTACTGCACAGTTTTATGCCTCCGAGTTGGTTTCTGACTTCCAATGTCAGCCCAGAGCTCTCATGGGAGCCTAACATTCCCACCAGGCTTCAGCTGAATATTTATGAATGTTCTGTAGTAGATATTTTCTATTGTTCCTGGAAGACTTTTATTATTTAGAGAGCAATTAATCATATTCTGAGGGAAAATGGAGGAGCCAAGTCACATGGCAAGGGTTATGATGGTTTATTTTTCTTCCAGGATGAGCAAAATAATCTCAGCCAAGGCTTTCTCAAAGATTTGCTTATCTCCTTTGTCTAACTGCACACATTTCTACAGGCCATGTTTCCATCACAAGCAGCCAGCTAGAAAGTAGGGTTTAGGCAAATCTTCTGCTCTCAGGATTGCTGACCATTGGCACACCACTCTTTAGGCCCTATGATTTACGCCGAATGCTGAAGCCTAGAACTACATCTTACATTTACTTTGGTAAGGATAGCAATGCTTTTTAAATTACTCAACACAAGAATGAGAAATATTTATAGTTCTTAGAGGATAATATAAGGAGGGATGAATACTTTGTTGAGTGCTTATTATGTTCTTTAGATATATTATTTGATGGACATTACCTATCATGTATGTATGGTAAATAATATATGAGAACATTTTTCACATTTTACTCTGATACACAGAAAAGAGGTAAGAGATGATGTGCGAGTTTGTTATTGATAAGTAACTCATCACTCCAAAATCCAGTTGCTTAAAACACTTAACATTTGTTATCGTCCATGGGTTGAATGCTGACCTGGGCAGTTCTAATCTCAGCAGAGAGAACTCAGGCACCTGTGACCAGCTCGGGGTGGGCTGGGTACCTGGTTCTGCTGATTGAGGCTGGGTGCTCGTTGTGTCTTGAGCTTTGGCTGGAACAATTGGACTAACTTGGCTCTGTTTCATGCAGTTTCTCATTTCCAGCAGGTTTGGCAGGAATTGTCTTCAGTGCATCCTGAGCAGGGGTACGAGAAAGAGCGGAAACATGCATGGTCTTTTGAGATCTGGGCTTGAAACTTACATCTTAATTCTGCTGAGTTTTGTGTTGGTGGTGGTTGTGTTTTTGTTTTTGCTTTTTGCCAAAGGAAATCTCAAGACTGGTACAGAGTTAAAAGTGAAGAAGTACATTCTCCCTCTAGCTGGGAGTTCCTGCAAAGACCCATTGAAAAGGTTATGAATAGAGGAGGTCATATAATCAAGTACAGATGTGTTTTGAGAAATAATGCTGGGTGCTAAAAAAAAAAGGAATAGAAAGAGGGCTTTCAATATTAACAGAAAAAGGTCACAAAAGACATTGCAGTATAGTAGCTGGGACATTATAGCCCCAAGGTAAAATAAATTGATAACACACAGTGAAGGAAGAGAGCCAGATAAAGTTTGCTCACCACTGATACTGGAGCAGGATGGACCAGAGGAAAGAAAGCAGAGACATTTATCCAGCTTCTCTGAGTCCCTGATAATGTGGAAGCAGAGTCTCTCCCCTGCCCAGGGAACTGGCTGATTAATCCTTAATCAGCTCAAATATTGAACTTCTGGTTCCTCTGCATTTTGAGATGCTCACATTACAGATTGGATAGTTTCCAGTGAGCACCAGTGAACCCATCAATCCTCTCCTTTGTCTAGAAACTCTTCTTTTGGTGGAACAAAACATACAGTAAGAAGACAAAACAATAAAAATGTATTAGAAATATTTTTGATCTGAGTACTGAGGAAAAAAAGGTTTGATAGTTTTCCAGAGGCTGAGCTTTAGGCAGGTGAGAGACATGATCAGCATTGCAGTTGGGAAGGAGGACACCTAGTCTGAATGCTAAGACTGGCTTAGAGGGCAAAACCTAGATTTGGTGGTAATCCAGGTAAGAAATGATGAAGCTCCTAACCACAGCACTGGCAGTTTGTTTGAAGAAAAGGCTCCTAACCACAGTATTGGCAGTTTGAAGAAAAGAAGACATATTTATGAGATGTTTACAGAATAGATCTTGGAAGTTGCTTTTGTGTAGAGATGTGGAGGTTATGGGGAGAAATAAGTGGCTCTCTGGATTTTGTCTCCAGACCCTGGATGAATGTGCACAGCTTCCAGGGCCTGGTTGATACAGGAGGAAGAGTGAGATGAGAGTGATTATGGGTTTAGTTTGCAGACAGGTTGAGCTTGATGTGCACACTTGGAACTTAGTGGAAATGTCCAAATGTCAGGTAAATATAAGAGAACAAAGGTTAGGAAAGTAATTAGGGTGGGACCTTAATTTTAGAGCCGTTGTGGTAAAGATGAACAGTAAGGATATGGGAGTCAAAGAGGTGTTTGAGAGAGAGTTATACCAAAGGAGAAGAGGTTCAAGGCAGCTGACCAACATTAAAGGATGGGCAAAAAAAGAGCAGCCACAGAAGGCACACTCAGAGGTGGCCCAAGTAGTAGAGGGAAAAAATGGGAGTAGAGAGCAAGACATTGCAAAAAGGAAGAAATGATCTAATGTCTAATGCTCCAGATAACTCAAGATCTTTCTGAAAGTACCCATTACCAATGGCAATAAGGAGATCATTAGTGATCTTGATAAATTCCACTTCATGAAATATGCCTTAGTCCATTTTCTGTTGTTATAATAGAATACCACATAGTGGGTAATTTATTAAGAAAAGTTTATTTAGCTTATGGTTCTGGGGGCTGAGAAGTCCAAGAGCATGGCACCAGCATCTGTTGAGGGTACCCATGGTGGAAAGTGGAAGGCAGAAGTGAAATGTGAGTACCTGAGACAGAGAGACACAACGGGGGTTGGACTGGCTTTCTAACAAACCAGGCTTGTGATAACTAACCTGCTTCCACAATAACAATATTAATTAGTTTATGAGGGTTTTGCCCTCATAACCTAAACTGCTGTAATTAGGCCCCACGTCTCAACACTGTTGCTTTGCATTGTGGATTAGGTTTCCTGTGCATGAACTTTTGGAGGACACATTAAAATCATAGCAGAAGAGAAAGAAGAAAACCAGAGACTAGGAAGCAGGGTTTGCCAAAGCATCTTCACATGCTTTGAAGATGTTTGAATGATGAAATAGAGAAAGAAACAGAGCAGTACCAAAGAGGAAAACTTCTTTTTAAAAAGATAAGGTGAAAGAGATTTAAGAGCATTTAAATGCTGATAAGGAACCAAGAATAAGCAGGGGATATCATGGAGTGAGGGGGCTTTAGGAAGAGGAGAACTCTTGTACTGTGACTTCAGGGGGAGGCTAACCCAAGGAGGGACAAGTGAACTAGTAGGCAGTGCCAAAGGAAGTTAAGGAGTTTCTGTCTTGAGGCTTTCAGAATCTCGCTGAAGTAAAAGGAAGAGTCCTGTGGTTTCAGTCATGGAGGGAAATGAACAGTGAGCACAGACCAACGCAGCCTATAGATTAATGAAGATTCTGGTAATAACTTTGATATACTTTCAGGAGGTTGGGAAAAGGGGAGACTGAAGTTGCCCAGAGGTAGGAAAGGATGAAAGGTGGTATTTGAGTTTCTCCTTGACACATGAATAAACAGATCTCAGTTTTCTATAAATTGTAATTGAGGATGAAAGGAATATTCACATGGACCCCAGAAAGTTCTAAGCAGCCCTGAAGACAGACCTAGAGGTAGCCAGGTAGGCAGAACCCCTTCAGGTCACTTGCATCAGATTAAATCACCAAGCCCTGCGAACTCAGGGCAGTAGTAGGTCTTTCCTGGCCATGACAGGTAAATAAAACATTCTGTGACAATCTACATTCTGAGACAGCTCTGTGATAAAGTGAGCCTACAATCATAGTGCAGTGATAATTCTAGCTAATGTTTATAGGCTGTCTGCTATGTGCTAGGTACCACTCTGAGCGTTTTCCATGTGTTGACTTATGTAATTCTTATAACATTCTGACGAGGTAGGTACCATTATTCTTCCCAACATACACATGAGAAAACTGATGCAGAAAGAGGTTAATGAACTCATCTCACATCATATGGCCAATAAGCACATCTTGATCTTTAGTGTGGAAGTCATGTTGTCATCCACTGCACTGAACTGTCTCTTGAAATAGATGCTGAAAAAAGTGAAAATGTTTGTGAATAAAGAATCAAGGGCTGGGCACGGTGGCTCACACCTGTAATCCCAGCATTTTGGGAGGCTGAGGCGGGCAGATCATGAGGTCAGGAGATCGAGACCATCCTGTCTAACATGGTGAAACCCCATCTCTACTAAAAATTCAAAACAAAATTAGCCAGGTGTGGTGGTAGGCGCCTGTAGTCCCAGCTACTCGGGAGGCTGAGGCAGGAGAATGGAGTGAACCTGGGAGGCAGAGTTTGCAGTGAACCAAGATTGTGCCACTGCACTCCAGCCTGGGTGACAAAGTAAGACTCTGTCTCAAAAAAAGAAAAAAAAATCAAGAAGAGTTCCATGGCATAGGTAGCATGTGAACTGAGTTTATGCCTTATTTCCTAGGCAGTTAAGTGACTTGATGAGAGGTATGTTTTAGCAAGTGTAATCCAGCAGCAATGTGAAGATGGGCTGTGAGAGAGAATGGAGTCAGGAATACCAACTTGTAGTAATGAGGAACATAGTTATTACATTAAAAGGACTTCTGTGCCAGGAACTTTGCCTGGCAGTTACAGTATATATGGTATAAGCTAACCTTTCTTGAGTGGTTAACATGTCTCCCATGAGGCGCTTTGTGTTTTAGGCACATTTTCTTTTCAGATACACTCAACAACATTATGAGTTTGACATTCTCATTTTCACTTTATAACTGAGCACCAGCAGCGTAGAAATGTGATGTAACTGGCCTGAGGTCCCACAGCTAAGAAGGAGCAGAATGGAATGGAATTGCAGATGCTCTGATCCCAAAAGCAGCCGTCTGAACCAGTACTTGATGATCACCTTTCATGATATATTAGTTCAGACACTTTGGCCCGAAAGTACAAAATGCCACTCTTTTAAGTGCACGAGAAAAAAGAGATGGATTTATGAGATGATATAGACAAGAATGTACATGATTCTCCTATTTCCTGGGAAAAGGGTGTGGACTTTCTAGTGAATTCAGATGGTTCTCTCCAACTCTTTTGCACTGACCTTTTTCCTTTACTGAAGACTGATTCTGTAAGTTTCCCACACATCCATTTTCTGATTGAAACTGTTCTTAAGTTTCTATTTCTTTTGTCCAAAAAGGATTTAGATCAACACTGGAATCTCTTGGTTCCAAATCCAAATTCCTGGAAAAAAACTCTTGATTCCTGGAACAAACTCATCAAATGCCTTCTTCTGGCTCCATCAACTGAAGTCAGGGCCTGGAGCTATTGTAAAATGACTGCTTCCATATTGACCATGTCAGATAGGGGGAGTTTAGACAGGCAGGTTCCTCAAAAGTGGGATGGGATTGACAAAGATTCTTTCCTTGGCCACACTTTTGTGGAAAAAGGATCCTGGAAAAGAAATATTATCTTTTGCTGCCAAAACTGGCTGAGATTGGATAGGTTCTTTTATAAAGTTTTATTAAAATTAGGTTTAGTATTAATTGTACACTAGTGCAGAACTAGAATTTGGTCTTCTCCATTAAAATTATGTGAAAATGCATGTCACAGAAATAACCAAATATCTTTGGCAATTGCATAATTATCATAATGAACTCTCATCATATTTTTAAGCATGGCCATATGGCCATTTTAAGTCTTTTGTTATTTATGGACAGTTATTATTTCACTTTGGTTCTTCTCTGAAAGCATTTTAAATCAGCTACAGTCCAAACTTGCTTCTTCTTTAAACATATTCATGGAAAAGACTATGAAAGTTACTTTTAAAATACAGGCTTCTGCTGAAAACTTTAAGATCATACCAGCGGACTGGGTAAGAATTTGCAGAACTCTAACGAAGAAACCGATGGCTTCATGAAAGTTCTATCCCAAACTCAAGAATAACAAGAATTACATGGGACTGAATGAACTGGTGAGGACAATATTTTAGTGACTTTTTGTTTGAAATGTTGCTGGTTCTCCAATATTTTGTTTTCTAAATTTAAGAAAAGTTTTTCTCTTTTATGTTAAGCTATCTATAGCTTAGAACAATTTGGTAATGTATACCTTTGTGAATAAAAAGGAAATAATTACTTTTTCCTCCTGCCTGATCCCTCTGGAATTAGAAAACTATTAGTAAACATTTTTATTTTATGGTAATGTAGTTATTTGCATATGTGCAGTAAGAATATGTTCTCCTTGTAACAGTACACAATTGAAAACATTGGATATATTATAAAGGCCTTAACTGGAATGTTGTATCTTCAGATATGACCATACGACTTTAAGAAACTAAGGTTGACTTTATGGAGTCAATAAAGCCTCTTGGAAAAAAATTATCACTATGATGTGTTGCATACTTGGTTCACTTACATAGTTTTCTTCCAGGTAAATAAAGAGTGTCACTTCCTGGCAGGCCCAGGAACCCTAGGATATTTTGGAGACCTATAAAAGGGATATTCACTCAAATCCCTAACTGTTTCAGAAACAGCCTGAGAGTGCGTCCTTGGCTTAGCTTTCCTGTTTTAAGAGGCTTTTAACTGTTCAGTCTGAGATTCTCCTAAAAGTTCCAGGAAAGTAAACGCAAAAAGAGCCTAGGTGGTCAATCATTATTTTTGCTGCATTTATATAAACAATCAAGCCACGTTAATGAGACTAAACTTATCTTGCAAGCAAATCGGTCTTTGCTTATTTTTGATAGGAATGGGGGTGAATGGAGAGAGATAAATTATGTTTCAGAAGAAAACTATAGCACACCCCTTATTGAATTTTAGTCCTGCTCATTGTTTATGTGCTTTTCTGATTTGTCTACACACTGGACTGGATCCTGAATTCTCCAAGTTTCCTCCCAATCTGGCAACCACACTCCAGACTAATATTTCCAATTTTCTCCAGCCCTTCGGACTTGGAAGCATTAAAATTAAAACTGCTCCTTTCCTGCAGCCCCAAAAGCTGAAGCTGGAGGACTTGATACAGACATCAGAGAGATCACCACAATAGCTCAGGGGTAGACAACCTTCATGACGTTAAAACTGAAAACCAGGAAGGTCTATCAGCTTGCCACTGCCTGCTCCCGCTCCGTCTGAAGAGGCTTCAAACGAAGTGTTTAGAAATCTTTTTGATTGGTTGCCCTCTGGGCTCAGAAACTGAGTTTCCAACTATTAATCTTTTTTTCCATTAAAAAAATCCCCTCATTAAATGCCTGACTGCTAGCACCATCCAGTCTGTTGGAACTATCAAGTCCCAGCAGGTGACTCAGTGGTTCCTTAGTGAACAAAAGGTGACCACATGAGAAAAAGAATGTCTCTTCTTTCCTTGAACAAGAGGAAGGACTGACAAAAACTCCTTGCTTGGCCAAACTGTAGCCAGTCTCCTGAAGCTTCTCCTATGTCTACCTGTGTACTTCCTTGTAAAGTCCAGTTCTTGGGCCAAGAACCCTGCTAAGTCAGTTTATCAAGAACTCCCCACTCTTGATATCTGATACAGTAATCTTCAATATATGACCAAGTTTCTCATTTTCCATCATCCCCAGGTGATATCTGATCACCATGGCCTGTGATCAGAATCTTGTTAGATTTCTTTAGCTAGAATCCCTGCACCCTCACCCCTGATATCTCCTCTTAGTAATTTTCTATCCAGTGGTCCCCACCCTACTCCTTGACTATAAATTCCCACTTACCAGTGCTGCACTCCGAGTTGGTCCCAATCTCTCTTCCCTATTGCAAAATCCCATTGCAGTGGTCCCTGTATTGTGATGCGCTTTACACAAGTATCATTGAGTAAGGTTTTCTTTAACACGGTGATGCCATCTTAGAGAAATGCATTCTCCATAATATTGAATCTGAGTGTCATCTGTAAGAGGTGGGTTGTTTATAACACATTTTAAAGATGAGAAAATTAAAACAGTAATTCATTTGGGTAGTGAAATGAATTACTCTGGCACTGTGTAACTTTATAGTGAAAATGGTGATAGGATCTAATGATTGGCTTTCAGGCATTATAGAAGAAAGAAGAATCAACAGTGGGTTGAGCTTCAGATCCCTGTGGCCAAGAGGTTGGTGCTGCTAACAGAAACAATAAGCAGAAGAAGCAGAAAGAGAAGGTGATAGCAGTGATTTTGAGCATGATATGTTCATCCAGATTGAGACCATCAGAGGAGAGGAAGAGCATTTCAAAATGCAGACTGCGCTGGAGACTCCGAATCAGACAAGAGAAGCCAGGCTGAAGATAACAGCCCAAGGGCTAGGGGTTTTACTGAGCATAACAGAAGTAGCTGTGTATGAGTGAGGAAACAGAATTAGAACAATGAGAGATGGCAGATAGAGATGGGGACTAAGCTTTCAAGTTCTAAGAAAGAATGATCTTGGAGGATGCCATCAAAGCAAGGTCACAGATAACGTGGAGATGGCCATGAAGAGTCTGGGACCCAAGGGGCTTGCATAGACCTGAGTATCATCACCCCATATGCTGAAGTCACCACACACACTTAAGTGGAGGCTGCCTGGCACCTCCTGGGTTCCAGCCTCCGAGCTGGGTGCCCTTTTTCACAGGTTATTACAGCGCCTTATCTTCACAGCAACCCTGCAAGATAGCTTTTGTCTGTATTTCAGCTGAGGAACCTGGAAACTGAGAGAGTAACTTGCCCTAAGTCAATAGTAGCCCAGCAAGGAAGCCAATCGGCTCAGTCAGCCTCCAAAGCCCGTGACTTCACATGGGGCTTGTCCAGATGTACCTGGTGGGTGTTGAGCTGGGGGCAGCTGTGTGGGAGGTTAACTCAGCACATCAAATGTAGAGGTTTTGGCCACCCTCCCATTGCCTTCCACTGTCTCCTGCACGACCAGGAGGACCATGCCACAGCCTCCAGGGCTGGCTGGGACTGGCTGTTTCATCTGTGTGGCCAACAAATCTTTATCTTACTTCTTAGCAACAAATTAATCCTATTTTGAGAACAAGCTTGAGCACCAGAGGGCTATTTGGTTGGAAGTTTTTCTACCAAGCATTGTTTTTCTCATAACATCATTCCAGCATTGCCTATTTTCCCTTCTGAGTGGCTTCAATACCTTCATTTCCTTCACATTCTCTCTTTCCATCCCCTGGTCTCTTTGTTGTTGTTGATTTCTGTATCACTTGCTCCCTCTCATTCATATTCCCATCTTTCCCACTCCTTCTCTTTCTTCTTCTCTCTGCCTGACTCTTTTGTTCTTATTCAGGCAGCTTAAAATACAACACTTTTTAATGAATCTCTAGCCATTTGTAAATAAACACAAGGTAACCACTTATGTTTTATTCCCTCCCAAATTTTGGAGGGTTGAGCACAGGGAATTTGAGTTCAGGGAGATGAGAACTCAGGCGCAGGCTTATACTAGAGAAGTTTATGTAAAAAGCACTCCATAAGATGGTAAAGACACAATTTCTAACTAGAAGTTTCTTAACATCCCAGAGATTAACTTGCTGAAATAGTTAAAAATTTTGTTTATAATGACAAGGAACAGCTTAGCTTCCAACATGTTGTCAACAGCTCTCCTGCTTGAACTTTTCAAGGTTTTGAGTTGTCTTTTTGTGTGCCTGGAAGTGCTAACACGAAGACACAATTGTCTCTCAATCTAAATGTTGCACATAGATGAGAAGGTTCACAGTGTCTTCCAAGTATCAGGGATGTCCCAGTATTAACCAGACTGAACTTTGAGTCTCTAGGAGACTTCTAGAAAAATGAAACTTCAAAGGCCACATTCAGCAGAATTAGTAAAATGGAGCTTTTCTTTTCTCTCTCTCTATTTATTTTTTAATCTTCTTGAGACAGGGTTTGACTCTGTTGCCCAGTCTATAGTACAGTGGTGCTATCACAGCTTACTGTAGGTTTGCCCTCTCTGGACCCAGGTAATCCTCCCATCTCAGCCCCCCGAGTAGCTGTGACTACAGGCTTGTGCCACCACATCCAGCTAATTTTTGTATTTTTTTGTAGAGAAGGGTTTTTGCCATGTTGCCTAGTCTGAGAAATGGAGCTTTTTTTTTTTTTTTTTTTTTTTTTAAATAAAGAACAGCGTGAGGTCAAGGGAAAACATTGTGACTGCTTTTCAGAGTTTAGCTTTTTCCTACTGGTGTGAGCCTATTGGGGATTACATTGTGTCCCTCCAAAAGTTATGTTGAAGTCCCCCCTCCCAGTACATGAGAACGTAACCTTACTTGGAAATAGAGAGTGTTCGCAGATATAATCAAGTTAGGATCAGGTATTACTAGATTAGAAAGGACATTAATCCAATGACTACTGTCTTTATAACATTAGGGGAATCTGGACGCATACACCCAGAGGCAAGTGCTGTGTGGAAACAGAGATGCACTGAGAGCGCTCCATACGATGGAGGAGGTAACGATTGAAGTCATGCTGCCACAAGCCAAAAAAGTCCCACAATTGCCAACAACCACCAGAAGCTAGGGAGAAGCCAAGAAAGATTCTGGCCAGTCTCAGGAATGCTGCCCTGAGGACCACCCTGACCCTGGACTTCATCCTCCAGAACTGTGCACCAATATGTCTCTCTTGTTTTGAGGCTGCTTTGCTGAGAATTTTTTTTTTTTTTTTTCTGAGATGGAGTCTCACTCCATCACCCAGGCTGGAGTGCAATGGCATGATCTCAGCTCACTACAACCTCCACCTCCCAGGTTCAAGTGATTCTTCTGCCTCAGCTTCTCAAGTAGCTGGGATTACAGGAGCGTACCACCATGCCAGGCTAATTTTTTGTATTTTTAGTAGAGACAGAGTTTCACTATGTTGACCAGGCTGGCCTTGAACTCCTGACCTCATGTGCTCCACCCTCCTCGCCCTCCCAAAGTGCAGGGATTAGAGGCGTGAGCCAGTGCACCTGGCCTTTGCTGTGATATTTTTTACAGAAGCCCTGGGAAACTGACACAGAGCCAGCTGCAGATGTGTGGTTGGGCAGAAATGCGACGGGCAGTGACTTGGATTTCCCTAGCATGTTCGGAAGCACTGCGGAGCTCCTCATGTGCCTGATGGTCAGGGACAAAGTGTGGGCCAGCAGCACACTCCTTCTTTGGACAAGGTCTTAGGGCAAAAACATTAGTCAGACAGTGAAATTTCACATCACAGCCTCACTACTTCCTGGCCGTGTGACTTGGCCTGAGTCATTTACATTTGGCTCCATGTCTCAATTCCAGTTTCATTGCAGCACCTATGTGATCACATTTCTGTGATGATTACAGGTAAATATCATCATGGGTGAAGTATAAGAAGGAGGCCTGGCATTTACTAATTACAAGATAACTCTCCTCCCTACACTGTGCTTCTTGAGCTGTGGGATCCTGAATGGATTCCCTCCTGGTGATAGTCAGTGTTGTATGTCAGTGTGGCGAGGCTACAGTCTCCAGTCACTCAACAAACCCTCGTCTAGGTGTTGTTCTGAAGCTATTTTGTAGATGTGATATCACATTTACCACCAGTTTGCTTTAAATGAAGAAGGCCATCTTTGATATTCTGGGTAGGCTTGGTCCACTTCACTTGAAGGCCTTCAAAGAAGAAAGAGCTGAGGTTCTCCTGAGGAAGAAATTCCACCTGGAACTCTAGTGCCTGCTCCTGCTCAACAGGTTCCAGCCTGCCCTAAGGATTTTGGATTTGCCTAGGCAGCCCCCCACGTTGCCTAAGCCAGTTGCTACTGGTTTTGTTTTTAGGTCGTTCCACTTGATGACAGTAAGAAGTAGAATGACAGTAGCTCGATGGTGCTGTAACAAATGCCTAAAAATGGGGAAGTAGCTTTGGCATTGGGCAATGAGCAGAGGCTGGGTAAATGTTTAGCCACATGCTAGACAAAGCCCAGATTGCCTTGAGCAGACTGTTGGTAGAAATTTGGAAGCTACAGGTGCTGCTAGTGAGGGCACAGATGATTCTTGCTATAGAATCACAGAAGGCTTTGCCCAGTCACATCCTTCTGCTGTGGAAAGCAAAACTTGTAATCAATGAACTCGGATGTTTAACAGAGGACATTTCAAAGCAAAGTATGGAAGGTATGGCCTGGTTTCTCTCGGCTGCTTACAGATGAATGGAGGGAAGAACTGTTAAGCAAAGAGAAGCCAGAGCTTGAGAAAGAACTGCCTGTCAGGCTTGTAGAATCCTGCAGGAACCTCAGGAAATGGATGGACTTCTCTAAGAGCCATCCTTCAATGTTTTCTGCCATTTGTCTCTCCTCTTCCTCCCGCATTCCATTTTAAGAGCATATTATTTTATTTTCTCACTTATCTTGCCACAGAATATTGCTGATTTATTTACCTGTCTCCTCCCAGCTAGTGTCTGCTTGAAGGCAATGGCAATGTCTCCACTGGGTTTTAGAGCTTAGTGGTGTCAGGTACAAAGCAAAAAATAGATATTTGTGGAATGAGTGAATGAATGCATGAACCAACTTTGGGACACGTGCTGAATGATCAGGATTTAAAGATATTCTGGAAAATCAGAAAGACCAGAAAGGCATTTCCTTGACTGGGATCCAAGTGTGTACCTCAAAGGGGCTGAGCTAAAGCCAGCATCATGGGCCAGAATGAACTGGTGTTGACCTGGAATCTGTGGACTGACACTCCTCATGGCTTCCTGTCCTTCTGTCCTTGAATTTCCCTCTGTCCCATATGTATCACAAGACTCCTTTGAACTCTCCACCACTTCTCCAGCCTCACCTGTCTATGATCCACCCCATCTACCCTGCCCATACCAGACAAGCTTGAGTTCCCCCAAAGAACCCTGTCGCCACTCAGGCCCTTACCTGGCTGTTTCCTTTGCTAGGGATCCACCCTGTCTCCATCCCTGAGAAGGTCTACTCCTCTTTCAAGACCAAGCTCATGCAGTAGCCCCTGTGGGAAGCCTTTCTCAGTCTCCTCCTCACCCCACGTTTGGTTGTTGGGAAACCATTCCGCTTTATACTTTCTCATGCTGGATTACAAATGTGTCTATCACTCCCCGGAATTGAGTATTGGCTCTGGAGGCAGGAATGATGTGATGTTCATATTTGTATGAAGGCCAACAAGAGGTCAGAACACTGTGTGATTCATATTCATATTTATAGATTTACACATATATGATGTTCTGAAAAAGGGCAGTAGAACGTCCTAAGGAATGGGTAATAAGGAATGAATCATTTTTAAAATGAACTCAAAGTCACCCCTGGAGATAATGAGGTGTCCTCATGAGGTCTGGCAATCTTAGCCTATGCAAGTAGAGGAACCCAATGCCTGGCCCATTGACTGTGTTAAATAACCATTGTTATTTCAGTGAAGAGTAAAGATTACAACAAACTGATGTTTGTTAAGCACATAAGCTATGCCATATGCTGTTCTAAGCACATCCCATGTGTGAACTTATTTAATCCTTACATCTTATTTAATCCATACATGAAGTGAAGCTATAAATTGGTCCTTGTAGGGTCACACCACTGTGAATTCAGAATATTCTGCTAACTCTTCAACCCAGGTCCTCAATCTGGTCTGTGCAGCGTGCAAGGGCATGGGGGAGGCCCACTTCAAACATCAGCTCTTCTTTGAGCATATTCCTCCATTCTTTTGTTCTCAGGCCCATTAACCCTCACAGAGCAGGGTCTGTCCATTCAACATCCCCCTTACCTGACTATCCTGTCCCTTTAGAACAAATCTCTTGCCCCATCCTCAAGAGAAGACTGCAAGTTCCAGAGGGCAGGAGTGATTCTGCCTAATACTCCCCAGAGCCCATATCAACACCTTGCACAGAGGACACATGAAATACATTAAATTACAATGACTCTGTTACATGTTCCTGGTTTTCAGGAATTTGGGAGCGTGCATCACATAAACAAAAGTCAGTGGATTTCTGGCCACCAGAGCTTTCCTCTCATAACACTTACCACCAGGGCATGATAAAAACTGTGCTCGTTCTGGGCCTGCCTACCCATCCGTTTACCCACCTTGCAGCCTACTGGCACACCTACTATATATAACTCCACCCTCCATCCTAGCAAGCATATGTGAGTGCAACCATACCCCATACCAAATGTAATCTTAATATACAATCATACAAATTGAAATGGATTTCTAGTTGACATGTTATTTTTATAGATATTTGAAAAAACATTCAATTGTACTTACAGCTTTTAAAAATTTTTTGTGGTCAATAATTTGTTGTAGTTGTCTTAAATATTTTGCTGGGCCCTTAAAAGCTCTATGCACTTGGTACTTCTCTTTATTGTATAAAGAATTAAATTAGTTCAAGCTCATTATATGTCTGTCCTTTCATCTGGGTTATAAGCTTTGTGGGGCAGATACGTCTGTGTCTATGTCACCCCCAGAGCCCCCCACACTGAGCAGAGTACCTGAAACTTAGGAGGTGAACAATGAGTATAACAAAGAAAAGAAAGGAAGAGAAAAAGGAAGGAAGGAAAAAAGGAAGGATGGAAGGAAGGAGAGAAGGGAAGAAAGGAGGAGGGAAGGAAGGAACCCCTGTATCTTTAGAATTTATTTGGACGAGATGGGATTGAGTGATCAAAGAATGCCATGGAAGAGGAGGTTCTCATTTTTTTCTATAGCATGGCTTGAATTTTTTTAAGGGTAAGAATTATTAGCAAAAGTTTTATTTCAGTTACAAATACTTGCATTCCAGGCACAATTGCTACTACCCTTCCCAAAATTTTTTTTATACTCATGGATTCTACAGATCAGAAGTTGGGCAGGGCACAGTGTGGATGGTGGATGGCTCACCTCTGCTCCATGACACCTGCAACCCCAGATGGGAATAATAAAAGGTTGGGAAGACATCTTTCCCATTCTACCCCACACTCCAACCAGAATCATCAGAAGGCATCTTTATTTGTATCTCATGGTTGATGGCAGCTAGAGCGACAGCTGGGCTATCAGCTGGAACATCCCCCACCACACAGTGTTCTCTTCTCATGGGCCAGTTTGAGCTTCCTCCTAGCATGGTGGGCTCCAAGTGACTAAGGCTAAAGTATTAGCATATCTATGACACAGTGCTATGGACTGAACATCTCTCCCAAAATTTCATGTGTTGGAATCTTAATCTCTAAATCTCTCAATTTATATGTTGATGGTGTTTGGAAGTGGGGTTTTAAAGAGGCAATTAGAAATAGGTAAGGTCATCAGGGCCCCCATGATGGGACTGGTAGCTTTATAAGAAGAAGAAGAAAGAACTTAGATAGCACATTTGCTTTTTTAGTCATTTGATGCCTCCTGCCATGTCACGACAAAGCAGAAAGGTTCTCACCAGATGTAGCCAGCTGATCTTGGACTTCTCAGCCTCCAAAACTGTGAGTAAAATAACCTGTATTTTTTGTAAATTACCCAGTCTCAGGTGTTCTGTATGGCCCCAGAAAATGGATTAAGACATTCAGCCTTGAAAGACACATGACATCACTTCCACTATATGCTACTGACCAAGCCTGTTGCAAAGGTTGCTGAGGCCTGAGGGGAGGGGACATGTGAGGCGGGTCATATTGTTGAGGCCTCCTTAAAAAGTGCAATGTGCCGTTACTGGTTCACCCTGTAAAATGTATTTCTTACTGTACTTTGTGGTCAAAAAAGTTTGAAAAATCTCCGCTTCTTATTGTGTATGTTGTGAATAACCACAAGTATTGCATCAGGCTATTTTGGTGGACATTTGTTTCTAATTTTTCTTACTTGCAAGATCAGTGCTGCAGTGAGCCTTCCTCTGTTTCTGTATGCACGTGGAGTCGTTTCCTGGATAAGTATGCTGAAAACTCCAAGCCCTTTCCCTAGGGCTTGCCGAGGGGAAGATGGCCTGTGTGGTTGAGGGTTTTTTTCTAATTTCAAATATGTGCTACTGTATAAGAAATCCATTGTTAATATAATTGATTCCTATTTTGTACTAAAATGATACTGTAATTTCTTACTTTACTAGAAATTATTTGTAAATATAGCTTTTTTTTTTTTTTTCCAATTTTTGGGTTATAAATGATTCTGTTGCCACACTATATTTTTTGTTAGCCTGATTGCTACCTTAGGAGTTTCATGGAAAGAGAATAAATGGTTCAGAGGAGACCAAAACCACTTTAAAGTTTCCTGGTACATATTGCCAATCAATAGGATGCTCTTTCAGCTAGGCTGTGGAGATGAAACAAAACCTTTTGAAACCCTGTTCGTGTGGCTGTATTAAGTCCTCCTGAATATAATTAGAGAAAATTTAAAGTAGCACAAAGTAAGCAATTATCAGAAGAATAACTTCCAGTTAGTTCATAACTCAGTTTCTGAACCACTCGTTGGCACACCAGTGGGTGCATACAACCCTGTATACAGTGCTTGCAAGGAGGCAGGGGGGTCTGTAGCATCACTCATCCGAAGACATACATCTCGGGAGTTTTTGTGAATGAGCAATAGTTCGTTGGCCACGGATGTCCTGTGGGACAGGCTGTGGGGAAGCCTGTCCTGCAGGGGTGCGTGTAGCTAGTGCCAGTCATGGTTTATGACAGCAGAGTAACTCATATCAAACACCTGACTCTGAGGCAGCACCTTCCTCCTCAGCAAGATCTTGCAAAATTGGACTCTTTGTTGCTTACAGCATCTGTTCAATTCAGTTTAGCACTCAGGGTGTGCCAGCCTCTGTGCTAGAAATACAGATGTAGACTGTTTTTTTTGGTTCATTGCTGGGGAAGCTAGTCTAGAAGACAGAGAGAGGTCGGTGAGCAAATGCTTAGAACACAATAGGATAGTAATGATAAAGACACATACAAACTAATGCCAAATGTTTTCATCATCCTGTGAATAAGAAGTTATAATAGAGTAAGCCTCTTCTGGTAAGTATAATGGTGGTGGAGGGATACAATTTTCCCAGAGGAGTGAATGTTTAAACTGAATCGTGAAAGATAAAGTATTTACTGGACAGAAAAAAGAATGAAGGTGATTTCAGGCAGGGACAATTTGCCAACAAACATACTTTGTAAATTAATTGGGAAATGACTTGGCACTTATCAGGAACCTCCACCTGTTTCTTAGAGAAAAAGGAGCAGAAAGACCAGAATTTCAGGGCTGGGATCTTCCATCTATGTAGAAATACAAGTAAGTGGCCACAGAGTGAACTGTTTAGAGTTCTCACTCCAGAGTGTGGAATCATGATTTCTCAGCATAAAATTTAATTCTTTCTCTGAAGTTCTGCCTCCAAGAGCACTTTTGTTAGATCTCTTGACTGATTCCACCATGTTTTGCTGACAGGACTCTGACACCATGTACTGGGCGAAAACAGGCCCATACACACTGTCCTTAGAGAATTCAGGCCTAAAATTGCTCATTACATACGAGATCCTGACCTTGTCTAACACACAGCTTGGAACAGTTTTTCCTGACTTCCAGAGAGTAACCCAAAGCCCTTTTTCTTTTAAAGCCTTATATAAGCCAGCTTCAGCAGGCTCAGGTGGTCAGTGGGAGGCGCTGGACTACAGCATGCTGGGGTGCCATCTCTCTGGCTCCATGGGCCGTTGGACAACGAGGGGATTGTCCCTCCCCACTGAATAAATGACATCTGGGGCCCATTATTTTCCATAATTATTGTAATATAACTCAAAAAAACTAAATGCTTTATTTGTGTTGCTGCTTGACAGCAAGTTTCCTTAACAACACAACACCATTGCATGCCTACGGAAACAGCTGCACGAGGCAACGGAGTGATGACACATACTTGCAATTTTCTTGCTCTTGCAATCCTGTTTCCCAATGACTCTCCTGTGAGAGGAAGTGCTCTGCTGTAACAGGCCAGTGGGCACTCCCAGCTGCTCCCTGTTCTCCCCAGCAAGTACTAGGACAGCCCACTGTAGTAAAAACTGGGAGCAACTCTCTACTGAAGACCTTCTAGGTGGCGCCTGTTGTGCAAAGCAATTCCTCCTTGATATTTCAGATCCTTTCTTCAACTCTGAGCAGTGGGCTTCATCCTGAAAAGGAGAGATGAGAAACTGAGTCAGAAACTATAAGAAAAATTGCGCAAGATGACATTGTTAGGAAGAGGTGACTGGATTTGGCTCATCCCAAAGTCTGAAGTCTCAGGACTTGATACCTGCAGGAGTGAGGAAGCCAACTCAGGCCGGGACTGAGACTAGGTGGAGAATATGGAGTGTACTCTGTATCTGCCTCTTCCCTACTCTCCTCCCCTGGGTGCAGACATTTCCTGATGTCTTTGGGGGATCTAGAGTGTTATCAGTGGGCTCTTTACTTAATGTTTACGTTCATGTCTAGATCTCCGTTCATGCTCTTCTTATACTTTACAACAAATCTCTCCTTTTTCGTCTTGAAGTCTTATCTCCAGAATAGTGGTGACACTGGTTCTAGGACTTTCCCCTGCCCTCTGTTTTTGGTAAGCAGCCCAGGAGAAATTAACTCTGGTCCCTGGGATCCTGTATAATGTTGAACTGTTTACCAGGGTGAATTCTTTTCTGTCTCACGTCTAAGAACAAGTTCAGATGATGACAGGTAAGGTAATTCCACTATTACCAACACAGGTGAAAGGGCTGCCACCCTACTGCTCAAACATGGTGGTCAACCCGTGGGACTAAGGAGGCCTTTGTGAGTCACAAAGGCATTCCATTCACGGAAGGAGGTCCATTCTCCTCATGTCCACCTAAACGTCGGCAAAGAAAACAAAGTTCCTTGCTCCAAAACGCTCGCACATCCCAATGGCTTGATCCATGTGTGTGATTCTGATGTTATAAAATATTAAGCAAAAAATATTTAAAAGTTTTATTAACAATCCATTCTTATCACTGTGAAAGCCACCCTTAATTGAGCATTGTTCTGGAACTACTGTGTTTTTCCCAGGATTGCTTTTAAGAGGAAAAGGCCCTGCAAATTTGTCTATTATATAGAGGGCAATGTGGACTATTACAATTACCCTTGAACACCTTCGACTTCCTGCCTACCTGCCTGCCTGCCTGCCTATCTGCCTCCCTTTCTTACTAATTAAGGCTTTATAGCCAGAGCAGGCTCTGAAGTTACAGTTAGCAAGAAACTTTTCATTCAATATAGAAGAAAGATATGAACTACTACTACTAATATAATATGGTAGGAACTGTCATAGCTCTTAGAAGCTGTGGAAAGTCAGCCGGGCGCGGTGACTCAAACTTATAATCCCAGCACTTTGGGAGGCCGAGACGGGCAGATCACGAGGTCAGGAGATCAAGACCATCCTAGCTAACATGGTGAAACCCCGTCTCTACTAAAAAAATACAAAAACTAGCTGGGCAAGGTGGCGGGCACCTGTAGTCCCAGCTACTCGGGAGGCGGAGCCGGGAGAATGGCATAAACCCAGGAGGCGAGGCTTTCAGTGAGCTGAGATCTGGCCACTGCACTCCAGCCCGGGCGACAGAGCAAGACTCCGTCTCAAAAAAAAAAAAAAAAAAAAAAAGAAGCTGTGGAAAGTCAGTCAAGGAAACACCATCCATCCCTTCCTGCATAGATGTGGTTCAGGGAACGTGACTTTAAAGGAGGTAGCATGTGATGGGTACCAGGATGAGCAGAAAGCCTTGAAGGCCATTCCAGATTTTGTGCCACTCCTATATTTTATCTCCTAGAAAGATTTTACCTCCTAGAAAGCAGAGGGATCCTTACATATTGGAAATATTAAAAAGATTTGGCCTTTCCAATATCAAGAATGAGACAGATTTTGTAATGTTCCTACAAATATCCTAGACATTAAAAAGTGAGCAGAATTATGAGTGCATTTGATAACCCAGATTAAAAGCAAAATTCCTTGAAAAGCACAAGTAATCATACATGACAAAGAATAGAAAAACTCGAAGAGCTCCATATTTCCTAAAGAAACTGAATTTATAATTAAAATCTTCCATAACAAACAAAACAAAACAAAATCTCTAGGCCCAGATGGTTTCACTGGTAAACTTCATCAAATATTTAAAGAATGTTTTTTAAAAAAATCTAACAAAGTCACTCAAACTAAATGAAGTGACAGCTACTCGCTTTATTTTATAAGACTACCATAACCCTGATACCCAAACCTGGAAAATTACAACAAAGTAATATTATATAAATACAGATGCAAAACACTTTATTAAATTTAGTAACTCAAATCCAGAAATATACAAGAAATATAATTCACCATAGTAACAGAATAAAAAATAAAAACCATATAATCATCTCAGTAGGTATTGAAGAAAATCTTTGACAAAAGTTTACTATCTTTTGTGTAAGAGCTCTCGCTAAACCATGAATAAAAGAAAACCATTGCAGTTGGTTAAGGGATGTCTATAAAAAATTACAACTAACAATGAACTACTGACTGCTTTTTCTGTGATATTGACAACAAGGCAAGATTATCCACTCTGTCTATTTCTATCCTCCATAGTACTGGAAATCCAAATTAGGGTAATAGGCAAAAAAGAGAAATAAAAGGTATGAAGACTTGGATAGGTGAATGTAAATCTGGCACTTTTTCTGGATGACATGTTTACTTACATAGAAAACTTGAAAATTCTAAGAGATCCACACAAAACTACTAAATACTAAATGAATTTAACTATGTGTAGAATACAAATCAATATATAAAAATTTGTTGATTTCTATATACTAGCAACAAATATTTGAAACATTAGTTTTAAAGAGTCCATTTTAATTACATCAAAAATTCAAAATACTTAGGATTAAATTTAACTAAATATGGGTAAGATTTTTACTTTGAAAATCTCAATACATTGCTAAGAGAAGTAAATAAATAGGACATATGCAGTGTTCATGAATGGAAGGACTCAATGGTGTTATGACATCACTTCTCTCCAAACTGTTCTGCAGATTAAATGAACTCCCAAAGTCCCATCAGACATTTTTGTAGACATTGACAAGTTGATTCTGAAGTCTATATGAAAATACAAATAATCTATTAGGTTGATGCAAGAGTAATTGCAGTTTTTGCTATTAAAACTAATAGACTACCTAAAACAATCTTGAAAAAAAAAAAGCGAAGTTGAAGGACTTACACTACTGATTCCAAGATCACCTATACAACTAAAGTAATGAAGACATTATGGTTTTGGAATAAGGATAGGTGAAAACAAGGATTGGCAAAATACAGCTGTGGGCAAAATAAAGCTTGTTACTTGATATCATACTGCCTGATATTCTACAGAGATAAGAATACTTTTTATATTTTTAAAAGTTTGACAAAATCAAAAGAATAATCATATTTTGTGGCACTCAAAAATTATGTGGAAGTTAAATTTGTGTCCACGAAGAAAGTTTTACTGGAACACAGCCATGCTCATTTGTTTATCTGTTTTCTAAGACTGTTTTCCCACTATAAGAACACAGGTAAATAGTTGTATCACAGATCATTATGGCCTGAAGGACCTAACATGATGACTTACATTGGTCCTTTACAGAAAATAAATTCAATCCTTGGACAAATAGATCAAAAGAGCAGAATACAGCGGCCCAAAGTAGGCCCATATATGTAGGATAAATAAGCCTTCAACAAAAGAGGCCAGAAAAGTGTTCTCAACAAATAGATCTGTAACTGGGTAAGTACATGGGGAACTCTGAACCTAGAAACCACTTCACATCTTAATAGAGTGAATTCATGATAGAGCATAGATTTGACTTAAAAGCTACTAGAAGAAACATAGAAGAATATATTTGTAACTTTGAGGTAAATAGGGACTCATTTTTGAGAAGATACAAATACATTAACCATAAGAGAACAAGATTGATAAATTGGATTTGTCATAATGAAACCTAAAACCCAAGACAGGATGCCATTAAGAAAATTAAAAAGCAAGCCATAGAGTGGGAAAAAAATATTCACAATGTAGTATCTGACAAAAGACTTCAATCTAAAATATATAAAGAACTCCTGGAAGTCAATAATGAAATGAAACTAACCCAATTTATTTTTTTTTTAATTTTTTTTATTTTTTTTGAGACGGAATCTGGCTCTGTCGCCCAGGCTGGAGTGCGGTGGCCGGATCTCAGCTCACTGCAAGCTCCGCCTCCCGGGTTTATGCCATTCTCCTGCCTCCGCCTCCCAAGTAGCTGGGACTACAGGCGCCCGCCTCGTCGCCCGGCTAGTTTTTTGTATTCTTTAGTAGAGACGGGGTTTCACCGTATTAGCCAGGGTGGTCTCGATCTCCTGACCTTGTGATCCGCCCGTCTCGGCCTCCCAAAGTGCTGGGATTACAGGCTTGAGCCACCGCGCCCGGCCGAAACTAACCCAATTTAAAAGGTGGATTATACAAGACTTCTTTCTATAGCCACATCACAAAAGAAAATATATGATTAGCCAATAAACATAAGAAAATGTGCTTGTGTTATTAATCATCCAGAAAATGCAAATTAAAACCACAATGGAATATTATTAAACATTCACTAGAAACATTAACCTTAAAAACACTGACAGCACTAAATGTCAGTTTAGTGCTGTTTCTAAGGATGTTTCTCAGGCTGTTTCTGAGGATATGGAATAATTCTGAGGATATGGAATAACTTGAACTTACATACCTTGGTGTTAGGAATATAAAATGACACAGCCTACTTGGAAAGTTGTTCCATTTTCTCATAAAGTTACACATAAACCTATCTTAGGACCTAAGATTTTCACTCCTAGGTATTTACTCAAGATGCATACAAATATATTTTTACAAAATGATTTAATAAAACTATTCACAATAACTTTATTCACAATAGCCAAGAGCTGTCACAGAGTTTTTCGACAATCCAAATGTTTGTCAAAATAACAATGATTACAAAAATTCAATATAAAAATTGAAATGTATTTTCCAAAAAAAAAAGGATTAATCATTGCTATATACAACAAGATGGATAAATTTCAAAAATATTTTTGTTTGTAAAAAGCTAGGCAATAGAGTGTATGTAGTGCATGATTTCATTTAGGTCAGGGTGTCCAGTCTTTTGGCTTCCTTGGGCCAGATTGGAAGAAGAATTGGCTTGTGCCACACATAAAATACTGTAACACTAACAATAGCTGATAAGCTAAAAAAATCATTAAAAACATCTCATCACGTTTTAAGAAAGTTTATGAATTTGTGTTGGGCCACATTTAAAGCTGTCCTGGGCCACATGAGGCCTACGGCCACTGGTTGGACAAGCTTGATTCACATAAAGTTATAGAACAGATAAAACTAGTCTATAGTGATAGAAATGAGAACAGTTATTACTTAGTGTAATGGAGATTGATAGAATGAGGCTGTGAGGAAATCTTGGCTTCAGACTTGTTTATGCTGTGGCTTTAAAGTGACAAAAACTTAAATTTTATATGCTGAAATTATATTTTGTTCACATATGTGTATTTATTTGAAGTGGATGAGATATTTAGTTGTAGTCTTCAAAGATCTGTCAATCTTCTGAAATAAGGCTACTCTCAAATTTGTTGTGCAGATTGGTACAATAAATATAATATCAAAGTGGTAAACTGTTGTTACAGACAGAATTGTGTCCACCCCTCCTGCCCAATTCATATGATGAAGTTGTAATTTTCAATGTGACTCTATTTGGAGATACAACCTGAGGAGGTTAAGTAAGGTGAAGTGAGGTCATAGGGTGGGGTCCTAATCTGATAGGTCGATGTCTCAGTGAGAAGAGGAGGAGACACCAGGGAGGTGTCTCTCCATGCACATCCACAGAGTCATGGCCGTAAGAGGACACAGTGAAAAGGTGCCTTATCAGACATCAATGCTGCTGGCACCCTGATCTTGGAATTCCAGCCACCAGAACTGTGAGAAAATAAATTTATGTTGTTTAAGAAACCCAGTTTGTGGTATTTTGTTATGGTATCCTGAGCTGACTAATACAAACCTGCTGAGATGCTCTAGAATAAAGAATAAAATTGGGTGGACTTTTTCTGTAAAGGGCTAGACGGTAAATATTTTAGGCTTTACAGACCATATAGTTTCTGTTGCAAATATGCAGCTCTTCTGTAGAGGGAAGAGTCATGGACAATATGTAAACAAATAGGAGTGTCTGTGTTCCATTCTTCAAAGGGGACTCTGAAAAAGAAAAAGTTGGTGCCTGCACCCACAGACATTCTCCACAACCCACTTGGACTCCACCGAGCACAGAGGACCAGCAGGTCCCTGGGAGTTGTGGGTCTCTTGGGGACCTAACTATTGGCTTGGGCAACCCGTAAGGGAGTGGAGAGTGCAGCCCGCCAGGGCCTGCCTTGAGGCTAAGGAAATGTGGGGGCAGTGCCCGTGATTAGAGGGGCCTCCTCGAAGGCTTATGAATGAACTTGGTAAGGGAAGTTCATCTCTCACCTCCTCCTCCATTTCCCGCTCCTCAGAGCACTGCTGTGAATGCACTGAAATACAAAACAGGTGCTAAGAGCCTAGTGCCATCTACTGTGTCGCAGCCTGAATTGCACCACCAAACAAAAATAAATTCCTTCAGCACGCATTGCTTGTGAAACCCAATGCAGGAAACTAGCCTCAGCTAAGGAACCCATACAGAGCCTTGGTCCTCTGAAAGCACCCAGAAATGAAGCCAAGTGACTGTGCATAACATACAACACTGTCTGTAAAAAACAAAAGACTCTTCCAAATGACAACAACTTCAAAAGGATAAAGAAACACCAACCCTCTCAGATGAGAAGGAACCAGTGCAAGAACCCTTGCATTCCAATAAGTCAGAGTGTCTCCTTACTTCCAAAGGATCGAACTAGCTCCCCAGCAATGAATCCTAACCAGACTTAGATGTCCAAAATGACAGACATAGAATTCAGAATCTGGATGACAAAGAAGCTCAATGAGATTCAAGAGAAAGTTAAAACCCAATCCAAGGACCCCAGTAAAGTAAACCAAGAGTTGAAAGATGACATGGCCATTTTAAGAAAGAACCAAACTGAGCTTCTGGAACTGAAAAATTCACTACAGCAATTTCAAAATAAAATTGGAAGTCTTAACAACGTAATAGAGCAAACTGAAGAAAGAATTTCAGAGCTCTAAGCCCAGTCTTTCAAGTCAACCCAGTCAGACAAAAATTTTACAAAAATGAACAGAACGTCTGAGAAATATGGGATTATTTAAAGAGACCAAACCTATGACTCACTGGCATTTCTGAGAGAGAAGAAGAGATAGTAAGCAACTTGAAAAACATATTCTCAAGAAATGCAGAGAACCCCTGCAAGATACAAGACAACCATCCCTAAGACACATAGTTATCAGACTTTCCAAGGTCAATGCCAATAATGGTGTTTCCTAGTTTTTCTTCTAGGATTTTTATAATTTTAGGTCTTCTATTTAAATATTTATTTAATCTTGAGTTGACTTTTGTATATGGTGAAAGGTGGGGATCCAGTTTCAATCTTCTGCAATAACTACTAGACAGTTATCCTAACACCATTTGTTGAATTGGGAGTCTTTTCCCCATTGCTTGTTATTGTTGACTTGGTTGAAGGTCAAGTGGTTGTAGGTGTACAGCTTTATTTCTAGGTTCTCTATCCTGTTTTGTTGGTCTATGTGTCTGCTTTTTTTTTTTTTTTCCCCAGCATCATACTCTTTTGGTTACCGTAGCCTTGTAGTATAGTCTTAAGTCAGGTAGTGAGGTGCCTCTGGTTTTGCTCTTTTTGCTTAGGATTGCTTTGGCAACTTGAGCTTTTTTTGTTGTTGCATGTGAATTTTAGGATAGTTTTTTTCTAATTCCTTGAAAAATGACATTGGTAATTTGGTAACATTGAATCTGTAAATTGCTTTGGGCAATATGACCATATTAACAATATGGATTCTTCATATCCATTAACACAAAATATTTTTCCATTTATTTGTGTCATCTCTGATTTCTTTCAGCAGTGTATTTTAATTCTCATTATAGCTATCTTGGTTAGCTATATTTCTAGGTGTTTTATTCTTTTTGGCTATTGTAAATGGTATTGCATTCTTGATTTGGCTCTCAGCTCGAATATTATTAGTGTATAGAAATGTTATTAATTTTTCTGCATTGATTTTGTATCCTGAAACTTTACTGAAGTGTTTTATCAGTTTTAGGAGCCTTCTGGCAGAGCCCGTGGGGTTTTCTAGGTGTAGAACCATCATTTGTGAAGAATGATAATTTTGCCTCCTCTCTTCCTATTTGGATGCCTTTTATTTCTTCCTCTTGCCTGATTGCTCTGGCTAGGACATCCAGTACTAGTTGAATAGGAATGGTGAGAGTAGGCATCCTTGTCTTGTTCCAGTTCTCAAGGGGAATGCTTCCAGCTTTTGCTAATTCAGTAGAAGTTGCCTGTGGGTTTGTCATATGTGGCTCTTATTATTTTAAGGTATTTTCCCTCAATGTCTAATTTTTTGAGAGTTTTTCTTTTATCATGAAAGGATGTTGAATTTTATTGAAATCCTTTTCTACCTCTTTTGAGATTATGATTTTTTAAAAAATTCTGTTTATGTGGTGAATCATATTTATCGATTTGCATATGTTGAACCAATCTTGAATCCCAGTAATGAAGCCTACTTCATTGTGATGAATTAACTTTTAGATGTGCTGCTAGCTTCAGGTTGTTAGCATTTTGTTGAGGATTTTTGTATCTATATTCATCAGGGATATTGGCCTGAAGATTGTTTTTGTTATTGTTATATCTCTGCTAGGTTTTTGTGTCAGAATGATACAGCTTTGTAGAATAAGTTAGGAAGAAGTCCCTCCTCCTCAGTGTTTTTGGAATAATTTCAGTAGGATTGCTGCTAACTTTTCTTTGTATATCTGTTGAAATTTGGCTGTGAATCCATGTAGTCCTGGGCTTTCTTTTAGTTGGTAGTCTTTTTATCACTGATTCAATTTTGAAACTTGTTATTGGTATATTCTGGATTTCAGTGGCTTCCTGGTTCCATCTTAGTAAGCTGTGTGTTTCCAGGAATTTATCCATTTCTTCTAGTTTTTCCAGTTTGTGTGCATAGAAGTGTTCATAAAAGTCTCTGAAGATTTTTTGTATTTCTGTGGGGTTGGTTCTAATGTCACTTTTGTAATTTCTGATTGAGTTTATTTTGATTTTGTCTATTTTTTCTTCATTAATCTAGTTAGTGGTCTGTTACTCTTGTTTATTCATTCAAAAAACAAACGTTGGTTCATGGTTCTTTTGTGTTAATGTTCGCATCTCAATTTATTTCAGATTAGCTCTGATTTTGGTTATTTATTTTTTGCTGCTAGACTTGGGGTTGGTTTGCTCTTGTTTTTATATTTCCTTTAGGTGTAATGTTAGGTTGTTAGTTTGAGATCTTTCTAACTTTTAGATATAGGCATTTAGTGCAATAAACTTTCCTCTTGACACTGCTTTATCTACTTCCTAAAGAATCTGATATGTTATGTCTTTGTTTTCATTAGTTTCAAATAATTTTTTGTCTCTGTCTTAATTTTATTCTTTATCCAAAAGTCATTCTAGAGCAGGTTGTTTAACTTCCATGTAATTGTATGGCTTTGAGAGATCACCTTTGTATTGATTTCTATTTTTCTTGTACTGTGATCTGTCTGAGAGTGTGGTTGGTATGATTTTAATTTTTCTGATTTTGTCATGACTTGCTTTATGGCTCCATATGTGGTTAATCTTAGAGTATATGCCATGTGCAGATGAGAAGAAGGTATATTATCTTATTGTTTGATGGAGCATTCTCTAGATGTCTACTAGGTCTGATTGGCCAAATGTTGAGTTTAAGATGAGAACATCTTTGATAGATTTTTGCCTCAATGAACTGTCCAACACCATCAGTGGGGTGTTAAAGTTTCCCACTACTATTATGTGATTATCTAAATCTCTTTATAGATTTCTAATAATTTGTTTTATAAATCCGGGTGCTCCAATGTTTGGTGTGTACATATTTAGGATAGTTAGGTCTTCATGTTGAATTGAACAACATTATGTAATACCCTTCTTTGCCCTATTTGATCAGTGTCGGTTTAAAATCTGTTTTGTCTGATATGGGAAGAGAATCCCCTGATCATTTTTTTTTTTCCATTTGCCTGATAGATATTTCTCCATCCCTTTAATTTGAGCCTATGGGTGTTGTTACTTGTGTAATGGGTCTCTTGAAGACAGCGGACAATGGAGTCTTGCTTCTTGGTTCAACTTGCCACTCTGTGCCTTTTAAGTGGGATGTTTAGCCCATTTATTTACATTCAAGGTCAATATTGATAAGTGAGGAATTGATCTTGTAATTGTGTTGTTAGCTGGTTGTTATGTAGAATTGGTTGTATAGTTGCTTTATAGTGTCAATAGGCTATGTACTTAAGTGTATTTTTGTGGTGGCAGGTATCATTCTTTCATTTCCATGTTTAGAACTACTTTTAGGACCTCCTGTGAGGCAGATTTAGTGGTAATGAGTTCCCTTAGTATTTGCTTGTTTGAAAATGATTTTATTTTTATTTTTCTTATAAAACTTAGTTTTGCAAGATATGAAATTCTTGGTTGAAATTGATTGTCTTTAAAGATGCTAAAAATTGATCCCCAGTCTCGTCTGGTTCGCAAGGTTTCTGCTAAAAGTTCTGCTGTTAGCCTGATAAGGTTCCCTTTGTAAGTGACCTGCCCCTTCCCTTTAGTTGCCTTTAAGATGTTTTTCTTTTGATTTGACCCTAGGTAATCTAATGACTATGTGTCTTTCAGATAGTTATCTTATAGAGTATCTTACAGGAATTCTCCGAACAGGCCACACATGTTTCTTGGAAGGAGGACAGAGCCTAGCAAGGATGCTACAGGCCCCCAGGAAGAGCCTGTAACAGAGAAGGAAGCAGTGAGTACTGGGGCTGGAGGTTTGGATGGGCTACACTGAAAGGAGATAGGAGCTAAACCTAGAAGGGTGGATACAATTCAGGCATGTGGCATTTGAAGAGGACAAGCCAGTTAGAAAGAAAGATATTAGCAGACTTAGAAGTTTAAAAATATTCATGAACTCTTCAAGTTGGTTAGTTTGACTGAAGCCAATGCACTTTTTAGAGGAACGAGGGACAGTGTGATGGAGGAAGGAGCTGGAGGATGACTGCCTTGGTCCTAGCACGGGGCAGTGTAGCCTTTTCCTGGGAACCAACTGTCTTAAACTGGGTTCCAGGGACAGCAGTATGTGATGATGTGGTACTAGGTGTTCTGCAGAGATAGCCCTTGGCTTCCACCAGATAAAAATAGATGGGGACATAGGAGAAAACTTATAGTCAGATATATTTGGGAAATGACGGGTTAATAAAGTTACGCGTTTTTCTTTCTGTGTGATTCGTCAGACCCTCTCATGGATCAATTGACTTTGGAATCTCTGTTGAAGGCAGAACATGTGGCACTTCCCACTGGCACAGACTTGGAAATTGCTTCTTTTACCAGGATCTGGTATACGTAGGAGCCCCATTTCAAAGTTTGGAGTAAAAAGAAAGCTGCCCAAGTAATGGTTCAAAATATTAACCTTCTATTGATGTAGGTTAGCATTGGTTTTTAATTTAACACACCCAGGATTCTGGCCCTCAAGATAGGCTCAGAAATATCCAAACGCCCAGTTCTACTTGCTCCTGCCTTGTTCCTGCCAAAACCCTGAGGCGCCCTCTCCAGAGGTAAAGAAATTGACAGCAGGAGGAAGGAGTCCTGGAGCATCCAGCACAACCCTCTGCTCCCCACAGCGGCTCCCGCTGGAGCCAAGGTGCCCGTCAGAGCTCCCCATCTGTGGCCCTCCTTGCTTTCCTGCTGCAGAGGAACAGAGGCAGGAGGTGAGGGCCTCTGGCCAGACTGGAGATTGGCGGCGCGCACCCTCCAGAGACCTGCAGCAGGGACTGCCTTACCAGCTGCCTCCTTGGAGAAAGAGCCTGGTATCTGTGAGAAGGGCCTGTGGCGGGGCCTATACTCAGGTGGAAGGAACTGGGAGGTTTCTGGCCAGATGCTTTTGTGTGTAGGTTGTGGTAGTGAGGTGTGTGCACATGTGTGTGTGCATGTGTGTGCATGTTATGTGCACGTGTTAGCCCAGTTGCAGACGCTTTTCACTATGAACATAAAGGTAGAAAATGAGATCAGTGTGCACATGAAATCGTTGCAAAGATGATATTCGGTATCTTTAGCTACCACTAGGAAGTACAATGGGCTAAAGTTAGCCTGATCGCTGACTTCTGACAGCTGAGTGTGTGCTGGCTGCACTGGAGCCCTCTGCTCCCTGCCAGGCAGTCGCTGGCCTGTGCCCTGTGCCAGCAACCCAGGCTCACCTGTGCCCCTGCAGGGAGCCCCGCCCTCAGCTGTCTCTGGCTCCCTCCTGGAGTCCAAGCCCTGCCACCCTCTACCCACGATTTCTAGCTTGTCATGGGCCCTCCGGGTGTGGAGGAAGACTTGGTGAGATCTCTTCTTTGGGCTCAGCAACCTCCTGGCATGGTGCTGGCTCCTGTCCCCTGCAGCCCCAGGATACAGAGGGGCAGCTGGGCTACTGTCTTGATGAGGGTCCCACAGTCCCCGCAGGCTGGGTGGCTTCTGAGGAAAGGCCTGGGACAGGCTCCGGAGCAGGGCCCGGCTCATGGCCTCCGGACTTTGGAGGCTGGATCCTGGCCAGAGACGAAGGCCCCTGGAACCGGGCTGTGTAGCCCACAGTTCTGCCTGGAAGGCAGAGGAGGAGTGTTGGCTCCCGCCCCCAGGGGATCAATGGAATCCTTTGAGCCAGGACGTTTTTCCAGTTTCTGAATCTAATTGTAAATCCCTCATTTTTTAAAACCTCTATCAGACTTTTAAAAAGTTGTCCTCAAAAAACTTTCTCATCTAGAGAGAGAAACAGCATGGCAACTTCTAAGTGATGCTGGCTAGAAAGTCAGGAGACGTGGCATTCGCAACTTTCTAAAGATCTGAATGCAAATGTCATCTGGAGCACTGGAGTATGCCGAGGGCCTGGGTGATGAAAGTGGGGGAGAAACGAGAGGGCAGGGGTGCGATAAATAAGGGGACATTTCAATCCTGTCCATCTTTGGGCTTGTGTAACTCAAGGTATTGGAGAGTCAAAGTGTGCTCTTGGTTTTGCTGCTAACTCGAAGCGATGAAAAGCGTGCCGGCAGACTTGTGGCCCTTTCCCTGACCTGGTAAGAGAAATGTTGCAGAGTGTTTTAGGATGATGCTGGGAAGAGGCAGGAGCCCTGTCTGTCTCTGAGGGTCTGCAGGGCACTTCCCCGAGGGCAGGTGGTGCGGACACAAAGGAGCTTGGGGCCTCCTTCCTCTTGGCCTCCCTCTGGGCTGGACCCTGAGCTCTGCCTGGGGATCATGCAGGGAATTCCCCATTCCCTTGGACCAGGCATCTGCACCTCCGGGCTGGTCTCTCGGGGGGCCAAGGGTGAAGGAGGAAGGAGAGAAGTGTGCACCTGGGTCAGAGGCCAGGCTGGGCGACAGGAGCCTGTTTTTTATTTAGTACTCCCAAATGTCCCATCACATAGCGATGGCCACTATTCTCATTTTATAAGTGAGAGAATGCAGGCTCAGGAGGGTTAAATAACCTGCGGTCCTACCATAAATGAGACCCCAGTCCTCTGGGCCACACACAGAAGTCTGCTGACTTGGCTCCAGGAAAGCCTGGGTGTGGTGCAGGCTTCACAGGGACAGACTCCACGGCTGGCCTGGCCTTGCCCAGTCTGCGAGGCAGGCAGGGTCAAAGGGCCTGGAGGAGGAGGCAGGTGGGCCTTCCCTGAGCAGGGCTGGAAGACGCTGCCAGGCCCGACTTAATGGCTTTTTGGCACCGGAAACTTCTGAGGAGAGAGTAGGAGCATTCAGGACAGTCCTTAACAAAGAGGGGGAGTTTCTGCAGCTGCCACCCCAGAGAAAAGGCAGCATTATTTCACACTGCTGGCTGATGTCCTGTGGGGACAAATGCTGGGGTTTTACTTGGGGCTGACCTGCTTTGGAGGGTCCCCACTTGCCTGGGGCCGGCCACAGGTCACCTCCACCCCGGGTTCCCCAAGACCCTTCACGAGCCCTTCCCGGTTACTTTTGTCCTTTCTGGTTCTGTGATAACACAAAATAATGATGACAATGATGTGTATGTATCTAAGGCTTATTTGCCAGGTCCATGCTCAGGGCAGTCTCAGGCCACAGGTGCTATCCTCATCCCCGCCCTACCCATGTGGAGACCCTGGAGAAGGATGCAGGAGGCTTCCTCACCATCCTCCCACTCTGCTGCCCCCTTCCCTTCCTTACCCCTGAGTTCTGTCCATGGGGATGGTGGCCAGTCCAGTATGAGAGATGATCCTCTTCTGGGATCTTTCTTCCAAATAGCAAGACTCTCCCCTCATAATTATTACTCAGCTTAGAGATGCTTACTTTCAAAGGAAGCAACAGGTGTATTAATAAATATTGTCAATCTTTTTGTCCTCACAACCTACCGATGCTACACTTACAGCTTTTAGTTTTAAAAAAGCTGTGGATAGAGATTTTTCAAGGCAAAATTGTGTGTCTATGGTTTGCAAAGCTACTGTCAAATCACAGTTTCAGCCCCAAGAACAGGCACGCCATTGACTTACGATGTTCATGCCTAACATTGCTTTTTTTTATCCTGACTTGCATAGTTTTGAAATATAGTATGTAGTTTTATTTTCAACCAAACTATATTAAGAATGAAATATATTGGCTGGGCATGGTGGCTCATGCCTGTAATCACTTTGGGAGGCCAAGGCAGGAGGATAGCTTGAGCCCAGGAGTTCGAGACCAGCCTGGGCAACACGGTAAAACTCAATCTCTACAAAAGAGTACAAAAATTAGCCAGGTGTGGTGGCACACACCTGTGGTCCCAGCTACTTGGGAGGCTGAAATGGGAGGATTGCTTGAGTCCAGGAGGTTGAGGCTGCAGTGAGCTGAGATCATGCCACTGCACTCCAACCTGGGCAACAGGGTGAGACCTTGTCTCAAAAAAAAAAAAAAAAAAGAAAAAGTAAAAGAATAAAATATACTGAAATATTAAAAGTTGCATAGTCTAGATGGTAAAAATATGGAAAATTTTAATTTTATTTATTTTAAAATTATTCATAAGTAAAATAAACAACTATAATGATATGGGGAAACATTATTTAAAGAAAATATGTCCTTTATTTTTTATTTTGTAATATGTGATATTCATCATAGAAAAATATTGGCTATCTATGTAATAAGATGGGAACAGTATCTGCCTGATAGTATTGATGATAAGAAGTATTTTCTCTCATACTGTCTATAAATTCCAAATTTGCAACAAGTAAATATGAATTCATTTTATTTTTTCAGCTTTACTGAAGTATAATTGACCAATAAAATTTGCACATATTAAAAGTGTACAACTTGATATTTGTATGTATTGTGAAATGATCACCAAAAGCTAATTTACATATCCATAGCCTCAAAGGTATTCCTTCCTTCCTTCTTTCTTTCCTTCCTTCCTTCCTTAATTCCGTCCTTCCCCTCCCTCCCTCTCTCTTTCTTTTCTTTCTGTTTTGAGTGGTGTGAATACTTTGGATCTACCCTGTTAGCCAACATTTTTAAAGAAAGAGTCGGGCTAATTGAGCTAGAAGGAGTATTTCATGTATATCGCAGGTTCTGCACTTCTGAAATGGATTCCAAATACTGTGTGGATCCTGGAAGTCCTTATAACCTTCTCTGCATTTATCCTTCTGTTCTCTGTCTCACATCAGGTCAGGGATGGACAGGAGTGAGCAGGATGGAGTGCAGGCATCTTTCTTGGACTGGGAGAACAGCCTTAGGAGGACACAGTGTCATCGGCTCTCAGGCTCCTGGGCTCCTACAGATGCTCCTCGCAGCAGCAGAGTGAGGCCAGTATCTTATAAAATGTTCCACAAACTTCTATGCACCTGCAAGCATGTGGACAATGCATAGGAACCCATGGTGGGTAATTCAGAGTGTCTGTTCGAGAAAGTTGTACTTTATGTTAATGCTCATGTTTTCTTGGAGCTAGATAAAACCTGGCATGCTCCTCTTGGAGCATTATTAGGTTTTCAGAACAATTTTTCTTGTTGAGCACACTTAAAGTGGAAACTGAGACTGGTTCCTTCACCCCCACCCCAGGAGGCCTAGAGAGGAATCACCAGCCTGAGCCAGAAAGAGGAAAGCAGGCGAGAGAGGAGGAGATGGTGGGGACGTGTTCCCTGATGTGCCCATTTCCTAGCTGTTATGTGGAGTGTGTGTGTGCGCATGTGTGTGTATGTGCACACGTGTATGTGTGCGTGTGTGTGCATGCGTGGGTATCCGTGTATGTGTATCTGTGCGTGTGTGTGTGTACATACATGCTCAGCAGCACAGCCTGGTGAAGGGCCTGGAGTGGCATGGAGGAAAACGCAAGGTGAATCTGTAAAAGAAGGACCAGCACGGATGAGAGAAATTTGCAAGAGGGAAATGTGAGGAGAGCTTGGAACACTCACTGTCTTTGGAACAGCTGTCCAACAAGCTGACCTCTGCGGCTTGAGGGTTCTGATCGCTGCATTTACTATGTCCTAATGTTACAGAAGGTAGCTAGTCAGGCATGAGCAGGGCAGGAGAGAGCTCCCCCCCACACACACCAGGAATGTCTGGTGACCATCAGGTGATAGGCGATTGTAAAGTGTCTCGCTAAAGTAATAATTGGTCACAACTGGCACTAGGGAAAGGCACTCTCCAAATAAAAATTTAAAAAAAACACCTGAAGCTGGTGATCGGCAGCTTCCCGATAAGATCTCAGGAGGTGGGCGAGTGGGCTCAAGCAGGTATATTAACAGGCAAAGTGGTGGAGTTTCACTGGTATAGGACCTTCCTAGAGGAATGCTAGACTGGTAAGGAAAGAATGTCTTAAGTGAGCATGCATACAACTCCAGGAAACACACAGCACATGCTCCACTCCCAAGTGCTGGCGGGCCACTGTGCATGCAGACAGCCCACCCCAAGGGACAAATCAGGGGAGAAGGGACACAAGACCCCAGAAGCATGCCAACATATAAAAGCCCAAGTCAAAAGGTCAAACCTCGCACTCGTCCCTCAAGTGACCTGCTTGGGCCTCTTCCAAGTGTGCTTTCCTTCCTTGGGTTCCTGCTCTAAAGCTTTTTAATCAACTTTCATTCCCGCTCTAAAATATGCCTTGTTCTCTCCTTCTGCCTTATGCCCCTCCGTTGAATTCTTTCTTCTGAGGAGGGAAGAGTTGAGGTTGCTGCAGACCCTTAAGATACGGATTCGCTGCTGGCGACACTAACATAGATGCTGAGCTGTAATCCAGTGCAGACACCAGTGGCCCGAGTAGGGGGTTGTGTGACGGAAGGAAGTGTGACTTTCAGAACATGCTTAGAAGGCAGAATCAGTGGGACACAGTGAGTAACTGATGATGAATCCCACATTTCTGTTCTGGGCACCTGACAATGGTGGGGCCTCTGCTTGGTGTGCAGGACTCAGCAGATGGAGCGTATTTTAAGGGAGCAGGAAGCTGGTGAATGTAGGTTTGCCCCAGGGAGTTCAAGGTGCTGCAGAATATCCAAGTGGAAAGGTGGCCAGTTGACTCTTAGGATCTAGGCTTCAGGGGAGACACCTGTGTTGGCAACATAGCTCTGGCAAGATTAGTTTATACTTTGAGTCCTATCTGAATGTTTTTCCATGTGAAAGCATTCAGTTTCAAGGATGGAGTGCACTTGGGTGGGGCAAAGAGGAGAAAAGCTGAATGAGCAAAGAAACTCTGTGGGGAGGGAGGGCAGGGCCCCGCTGCAGAGAGAGGAGGCTGGGGGGAAGCATTGCTCAGGGACACACTATGAAGGCTGTCCTGGGGGTGGCAGGCCCTGTCAAAGAGAACTTTGTTTCATGCTGCCTTATCCTTCTTGGGTATGAGTAGGTGTTGGGTGCCTCTTCTGTGCCGGTCACTAGATTCTCCAGGGGGCAGTAGAATCCTGGGAGCAGCTGGTCACTTCATACACGGGGCTCAGGAGGAAGGGTCTCTTAAGTCCACGTGGTGAATTTTATTTTTGAGACAAAGTGTTGCTCTCCCACCCAGGCTGGAATGCAATGGCGCCATCTTGGCTCACTGCAACCTCTGCCTCCCGGTTCCCAGTGATTCTCCTGCCTCAGCCACCCAAGTAGCTGGAATTACAGGCATGTGCCACCATGACCAGCTACTTTTTGTATTTTTAGTAGAGACGGGGTTTCACCATGTTGGCCAGGCAGGTCTCCAACGCCTGACCTCAAGTGATCCACCTATCTCAACCTCCCAAAGTGCTGGGATTACAGGCGTGAGCCACCGTGCCTGACCCACGTGGTGAATTTTAAGTGAGGGGCAGGTTCTGGCTCTTCACCATCACTTTTTCCCGTGAAAGACAACCAACGACGGAAAACCTTTTGGATTTTTAGCTGGTGAAAGCCTCAGCATTTACTTAGCAAATATTGAGACATTGGATGGGAGGCCTGTGATGTTTCAGGCACTGTGTTCCCTGAGGAAGAAATAAGATACTTCCCTGTAGGATCTCAGAGATGAGCAGGATGATGAGTCAGGAAAGGGGCCAGGTACTCGGCATGGAGTCCCCAGAAAGGGGCACAGGGAAAGGCAGGGGAGGACGAGCTTTCCTCCAAGGAGAAGGAGGGAGGTGGTTTTGAAGTGACCCTAGAGAGAGGCATGGTGGTTTAGCCAAAGGACCCTAGGGTAAGCCATTTCTGAAGCAGAGACTAGGGCCAGGTTTTGTTAGCAGCGGAACGTCTCTGAGGCACAGGGCACCGAAGTATGTTAGCAGCAGCAACTCCGGACGAGTCTGCAGCAACTTCATTCCGTGCCTCCTCGGAAGAAAGAACTCATCTGAGGAGCGTTAGGCAGAAGGAGAGACTGAGGCAAGTTTTTGAGCAGGAGTGGACGTTTCTTAAAAAGCTTTAGAGCAGGAATGAAAGGAAGCAAAGTACATTTGGAAGGGGCCCAAGCGGGAGACCTGAAGGACTAGTGCAGGGTTTGAGCCTTTGACTTGGGGTTTTATATGTTGGCACACCTCCGGGGTCTTACGTCCTTTCTCCCGACTCTTCCCTGGGGGTGGACTGCCCGCATGCGTGGTGGGCGGGGGGTGGGGGGGGGGGGTGGGCTTGGGAGTGGCGCGTGCGCAGTGTTTCCTGGCGTTGTGTGCATGCTCCCTCGACGCGTTCTTCCCTTACCAGCCCAATGCCCCTCCCTAGGAGGTCATATGCCACTCACACGCTGCCATTTTGCCTCTTAGCGCGCATGTGTTGAGCCCGCTCACCCGACGCCCGAGGTCTATCTGAAAGCTGCTTGATCAAGGGCTTCAGGTGTTTCAATCTATTGGGAGATGCCGTTCCCTGGCGCCGGCTGCAACCAATTATGATTTTAGAGAGACAGCTTACCAACCGCCTGACCACCACCTGATGGTCGCCCGCCCCTTATGGTGGGGTGGGGGCCCTCTCCTGCCCTGCTCCTGCCTGACCAGCTACCGACCTAACATTTGATGTCCTTGTGAGCCATGCTAAGGAATTTGAACTGGCTCCTATACGAAATGGAGACCACTGGCAGATTTTCCGTTGAGAGTGAAATTTAAATTTCTATGATTTAGAAAGACTTTCTGTCGACTGGACTGGACTTGGAGGATCCTGAGGGCCGCCAGATTTGCTGGGGATGCTGAACTGCGCAGGACGCTGGAGGGACGGCCAGCATGCAGCGCCAGAGGTCGGTCAGCAGGTGGCGCGCGAGCACCGCGTTTAACTAGCGTCTAGGGGCGCGTGCTTTGCTATCTTTTGTTACCATTTTGTTTGTTGTTTGTTTTGGTTTTGGTCTTTTTGTTTCGCGTGTGAGTGATGGATTTTTGTGTCTGCCCTGAGCTCTTCCACCCTATGCCTGCTCAGCCTTCTTCAACTTCTGATTTTCTGCCTCCCTCTCTCCACCCTGAGATTAACCAGAATTAGACTGGGCAGCTTAGACAGAGAAAGCAGGTATGCAGTTTCAGAAAGACCACGTGGCTGCAGCCAGCCCAGCCGGCCTTATGTGCACCTCCGTCCTCCACCAGAGCACTGCAGCAACTTGCCCTGCCCTGGGCACAGCAGGCATCACAGCCAGTGGGAGGGGCCACGGGCTGCCCTGGGGTGTGAAGAGGCACCCCCTAGCTCCCCATCCCATGCGCTCTGGTCCATTTCTTCCTACATCCCAGATGGACTCACCGGTTTCAAGAGTCCCCCATCGCATCAACTTCAGCCTTCACCTTGGGAGTCCTTCAGTGCAGGACTCAAAAGTCTGCATTTGTTCTTAAGGGCAGGAGATTTGCTTTAACTCAGACAATTTCTCCTTATAGACTCCTTTCTTCATAGTATAAAGTGAAGGAGCCCCCAAAGGCACATCCTCCTAGCAGGTGGTTCTGGCCCCTGTTCTGCCAGTCACCTGCATACAGCCCAGGCGTGCCACTCAGTCACACTGATCCTCAAGGGCCTCACCAGGAACATTTTTACCTTCTGTGCCCTATCCCCCAGGGTGATGAGGATAAGAGAAAAATAAAGCAAGTATCGCAATTTCCCCTTAGCAAGTGTTTTCAATAACTTACACCATTTAATCCTTGGATGGGCTATTTGAGCTAGGATTTCTGCTCTTACTGCCTTTGACATTTAATGCCTATGAGACCTTGGGCAAGTTCTTCTACCTCGCTGACCTGTAGGTTCAGGTAGAGTTTCTTGCCCAAGTTATGTGCTCCACACTCATAAAATATGGATAATAATACAAATTCATTAAGGATTCCATTAACTGAAAAAAATGTATAAAGTTGGGTTTGTATTTCTTATGATTAGTATACTGTCTTAATATCTAAACTGATCGCCAATCCACACATGGATAACAAGAAGACCTCCTATTTTTTTGGTTTTATTTTGTTTTTCTTTTTTATCCACTTTTTGTTAATGGATAAATAATTGTAAATATTCACAGGATACATAGTGGTGTTTCAATACATATAATGTATAGGCATCAGACAAGGTTAGGTAGCATATCCATCATCTCCAACATTTATCGTTTCTCTATGTTGAGAGAACTCTTATTTTATTTTTTCCATTAATTTCTTACAAATTTATATACATCTATGGGGTACAGGTGCAATTTTGTTACATGTACAGATCATATACACTTCAGCAAAGCCACTTAATCTGGCACTTATCAAATGCCAGATTCTATTCAGTAAAAGGTGTCAGAGATATTTGTTTATCTTAAGGGTGAGACCTTTGCACTGCAAAGCAAAGTCTTATCACAAGTAAAACATTTCTTGCCTAGCAAGATGAGTGATTCCAGACCATTCTCACACTGAGGGGCTTGGCCTAGCCCCAGGGTTGGGATCAAGGGGCAGTGTCCAGGATTGTAGTCAACTGGAAATTGGAAGGAAAAAGAAAGAAGACCCCAGGTTCTGCGTCTGGGTCTGTGCCATTAACCGGCCAGGTGGTCTTGGGTGATTCACTTCATGTCTTTGTCCACGTTTCTTATTAGTGAAGCAGGACTGTCACCTTTCTATGCTTTCTCACAAGGCTCTCCTGTAGGCCAGGTGGAGATGGCGGACGGAAAAAGTGTTCTGCAACCACAGAGAGCTCTGTGGATGCAGCTGTTAATAAGTGGGCCACTTAATTCTTCAGATGGTTTACAGAACTCTCTGTAACCTGCTGCTATGTGAATCAACGGGCATAAAGCAGGGTGAGAGAAAGAGTCAGAACTGGACAAGACATACTTTCTTAAGTTGCTCATATAAAGCCCTTCAGTTGGATGAAGTTTAAGCCCATTTATTTATTAAGTTTGTATTCCCTAGATATAATTCCACCAAATAGGAAGGTGATTTCATGTTAAAGCTTTAAAAAGAATATACATAAAATATATGCCCCTGGACTTTATTTTCCATATAGGACCATTTGACTAACCTTGAGAATCTGTTCCCTCAATGAGCATTGCTGTGAGTTTTTTACTAACTACCACAGTAGGTGATATTGTTAGGCTTTTTGTCCCCACCCAAATCTCATCTTGAATTGTAATCCCCAGGTGGTGAGGGAGGAACCTGATGGGAGGTGATTTGATCATGGGATGGTTTCCCCTATGCTCTTCTCATGATAGTAAGTGAGTTCGCAGGAGATCTGATTGTTGATAAGTGTTTGGTGAGTTCCTCCTTAACTCACTCTTGTCTCTCCTGCCACCATGTGAGAAGCGTTCTTGCTTCCCCTTTGCCTTCCACTATGATAGTAAGTTTCCTCAGGCCTCCCCAGCCATGCAGAACTGTGAGTAAATTAAACCTCCATTGTTTATAAATTACCCAGTTTGGGGTATTTCTTTATAGCAGTGTGAAATCGGACTAATACAGTCGGCAAATTCCTACACTTTATACCTCAGTGATACTGAACTTAAAAGGGTACTAAGCCCATGAAATCATCTGTGGGCTTTGAATTCTGGAAACATTCCTAGCTTTCTTCTGAAATCACAGCAGGCTAGTACATTTAAAAATGGGGACTACTAACTTTTCTTCCTCTCTGCCTGGTTATTATCCATTGCTTATGTATTTTTTCCCATATGGATTATTTATTCTTTGTCCTTCAGAATCATGCCCGATTTTGAGAGATTTATCCTATCTTCAGGCAAAATTTTTCTATGTTCTCCCAATTTCGTTTTAAGTTACCTCTTCTTTCATCTCCATAATAATTATAACCACTTTCCTATTAACTATTTCAAATCTTGTACCTGCGTATGCCTTATTAGACACAAGGTTAATATATTTGGAAAAGCTTCAGATCTAAGCACCATGCCACATGTATACCTTGGGTGAGGAGCAGCATGGTGTCTGGCTGTCACTGTTGCCTGCACTGCCCAGCAAGTAGGTGAGATTTTCTTCTGGGAGATCTTTTGTCCAGTCTAAGAAAGGTCTAAAATTAAAAGTTTGTGAATTAAAAAAAAAAAAAAAGTACACTCTTGTCCATCTCTATTGCAGTAAGAGTTTTAAATCAAGAATAGATCTGTAATTTTATCAAAGAGTTTTCCTGCTCTTACACAAGGATTAAACAATTTTACCTTTGGGTTCACTCAAATGGTGAATTGTATTGTTAGGTCTTCTAATATCGAATCACCTTGCATTTCTGGGAGGAGCTCCGCCTGCCCATGGTGGTAGTCTTTGGATGGGACTGGATTATATTTGCTAATATATATCAAGAAATTTAATATAATTATTTAAAAGTGCAGGTGACCCACAGATTTCTTCTTGCTTCTTCATTGGGTTTCAGTTGTATGTGTTGCTAGCTTTACAAAAGGATTTGGAACTTTTCCTCCCCTTCTCCCTTCTCCCTCTTCCTCTTGTCTCCTCCTCCTCCTCCTTTTATGTCTCCTGTTCACAGAAACATTTAATATTCAAGTAGTCTGTTTCTCAAAGATTTGTTAGAAATCTGTTAAACATGCAGGGCTTGGTGCTCTTTTGCCAGGAAGAATGTTAGTTCTCTGAGAACTTCATCTGTTCCATATTAACTGGTCTATTTGGAATATTTTCTCTTTAATAGGGTCAGTTTGGATACTGTACAGTTTTATCTCTTCCAGATCTTTACATTCTGGAATGAAAGCAAAGTATGATTTGATCTTTCTTTTACTTTCCCCTTCTGTAGTTACTTCTTTATTATTAGATAATATTAATAGTTCATCATTTTTGCTATTGTTATTTAATATTCTAAAAGCAACACTTGGATTTATTTAGTCCTACAATTTTTTGTTTCTTATAAAATAATTTCTGCCTTTATCTTTGTTAATTATTTTGTTCTGCTTTCCATAATTTTGTTTTTTTAGTCTTTCAAATTTATTGAGTTGAATAAAAAATCATATTGCCATTTATACTTGCTAGTTAATTAATGTTTTGCATTTAAGTATTGAGACTTTGATTTACTCTTTGACCAAAGTGTTGTTAATGGAAGAGCCTTAAATTTCCTTATGAAAAGCTTTTCAAATTAATTTTACTTTCTAATTTTGTTTTTGAAAATTTTTCAAAGTACTGTATACAGCATTGCTACTCTTTGAGTATTTAGTGAGGTTTTTCTTGTGACCGAATAAAAGGTCAGTTTTTTGTAATTGTGACATGAACACCTGAAAAGGCATATTTTCTGTTTTCATGATGAAGAATTAGACATATGTTCATTATATTCACCCTAGTAATTATGGAACTTAGGTCTTCTGTATTGAGATATATTTTTTGTCTATTTCTATTTTTTATGAAACCAGAGTGGTAAATTAATGTTCCACCACTGGTGTGTTTCTGTTTATCCATAGGCTATCTTAATTTTTGTCTGTAAATGTTCATTCAGGGTATTTGGAGCGTAAAGCTTAGGTGTGGCCTGGCTTCGTGGAAACCCTGGCTCTCCCACCTGCGAAAAGTTGGCTTCTGGGAGTTACCGTATTAGCTGAGCTTCCATGTACTTATCTGGAAAATGGGATAATGATTTTTTTTTAGACTGAGTTTCACTCTTGTCACCCAGGCTGGAGTGCAATGGTGCAATCGCAGCTCCCTACAACCTCTGCCTCCCAGGTTCAAGGGATTCTCCTGTCTCAGCCTCCCGAGTAGCTGGGATTACAGGTGTGTGCCACCATGCCCTGCTAATTTTTGTATTTTTAGTGGAGACAAGGTGTCATCATGTTGGCCAGGATTGTCTCAAACTCCTGACCTCAAGCGACCCACCCGCCTCGGCCTTCCAAAGTGCTGGGATTACAGGCATGAGCCACCGTACCTGGCTGGGATAATGATTCTTATGTTGTAGAATCAAGATGAAGTTTAAGAATAATGCTTGTAAAACACCAGGTCCATAGTAGACGCTAATAAAATGCACTGCTTTTAATTGTTGTCATTATTCTTAGACTCATTCTGTCAGCCAACATAATGGCTTTGATCATAAACGGAAGCATACTTTCCTAATGTTTTCTCTATTTCTTGGGAGTTGTACATGTAAATACTTCTACACACACTGCTCTGTTACTCATAGTATTTTAATCGCTTCTGCCCCGCATGCTGCTGCTAGTTCTTAAGCTATTTTTATTCCTATTTTTATTTCTGCTTCTGTTATTGTTCTTCAGTAATTCTACTTTTGCTCTTTTGCTTCTATGTCTATTGTTGACATGGTTTCTAAGAAGGCTTCTCCTGCTGTTATTTCTATATTTACATGACTACTGCAACCACTGTTGGTGTCTTACTTTGATCTATGAGTACTTGAGTAGGAAAGATCATGGGGCTGGAAGCTGGAAGTTTAGGCTGTTGTCCTCATTTTGCTCGGAGTCTGGAACCCTCTCTGCACACACTTCCTCATCTGACATTTGAGAGCCTCACTGCTCTAGGAGTTCCCTCACAGGATTGCCTTAAGATTCAAATGATGTCACGTTTGCAAAAGCTCTGCAGAGATGCCGAGGGCCCTGGAAGCTACTTTCATTTTTTTTCAAGTTCAGTAGATCATTTGGGTCCCAGAGAGGACTTCAAGGATTATGAGGTCTTGGTTTCCTCTCTCTTTATTTCATAATGGGCCTGACCTTGTGAATGAGTGTGTGCCAGTGTGTATGCATGAGTGTGTGTGTGTGTGAGAGAAGACAAAGGGATGAAGAGAGAGAGAAATTAGTGCCTCAATTTCTGCCTCTAGTCTAAGATCAGATGCCATTTCTGCAGAGAGACGACTATGCGGGGCTGGAAGTTTTGGAGCTGCATTTGTTCCTGGATGCTGTTCCTAGAGGGGAAAGTAGGTATGGAGAGGCCAAAATGTTAGCGCCACTCCCTTTTAGAATATTGCATTTCAGATTTCCAGTGTTCTATCTTAGCTAAAAATATGTGTCCATAGATACAATAATCTAGTTTAGGTTCCAAGATTTATTATCTCGCAAGTGATGCCAAGAAGATGGCTTCTGCCCAGGATTCCAGGAGAGTGGGACTGCACACAGCACACAACTTACTTTGCAAGGAGGGATTGCATGTGGTTTTCATTGGTTCTGGAGCTTCTGAAGTCACTGACAAGCCAGCTACTTCCCAGGAAAACATGCACTTCGAAGGACTCCTGGGCCGTCCAAATTGCAGGACAAAAGTGGTCTTACCTGTGTGCCCTTCTCTAGCCACCTTGGGGCCCGAAGTGATGTTATAGACAAGCTAGGGCCCCTTCAGTCCTGGTGTAACCATGGCTGACTTGGGTGCTTTGACCAAAACAGTCCCTGTCCGGACTTCCAATTTTTGGTGTCTGTGTGGTGTTAAGTAATATCATGCATGTAAAAATGTTTGAAAATGAATGTGCATGGTAAGCGTTCAAGCAATGTTAGTGTTTATTATCAATGCAGAATACCAGGTTCTAAAAGAACCTGACTAAGCTCTTGGCACATTTTGGGTGTTTTAGAAAGATTACCACATATACTTAAGATGTTCAATCATGAGAAACAAAACACAGGATTGAGCATTAGAACAAAAGAGGGTGTTTATGATGCTGACAACAACCAACTGGAATAGTAGAATTTTGGTGGAGTAATTAGGAGAGAGTTGGGCTGCCTTAATTTCGTTCAAACACTCATATGTGTGCGAGTACGTGAACACACACGAACAGAACACAGCCCCATAATATGTAATACTATCTAAGAATAAGTTGTGTAGCTGGCTTCCCTGCATTGCTGGGCCTTGGAAGCTCCTTATCTGGAGCAGGGGTCCAGTAAGGGTGACACTTGCTCCCAGCTACAACGCATCCAGTCAAGGGAAGGGACCACGTCAGCACATTTCAGAGCAGCCAGCTTAGACGGTCAGGTGGATTGTTCTAAGCTGTCAGTAGTTGGAAGAACTGGGACCCAGTGGGCAGGGAAGCAAGGTGAGCTGAAGGAAGTTGTCTGAAGTGGGAGATGAAGAAGCAGTCTAGAGGAATTGCCTGAGCCCAGGGGTATATACCTAACCCTGGTTTCCATTGAGAGCTCAAGCACTGTGCTGGGGTGGGGTAGGGGTTGCTGGAAAAGGAACTACCTCATGAGCAGTGTGGACTGAGGCCAGGGGGCCACTAATATGGTTTGGCTCTGTGTCCCCATCCAAATCTCATCTTGAATTGTAATCCCTGTGTGTTGAGGGAGGAAGCTGATTGGATCACGAGGGTGGATTTCCCCTTTGCTGTTTTCGTGATAGTGAGTGAGTTCTCACAAGATCTGATGGTTTTATAAAATATTCTTCCCTCTTCGCTAGGCATTTCTCCTTCCTGCTGCCTTGTGAAGAAGGTGCCTGTTTCTGCTTAGCCTTCTGCCATGATTGTAAGTTTCCTGAGGCCTCTCCAGCCATGCAGAACTGTGAGTCAATTAAACCTCTTTCCTTTACCATTACCAAGTCTCAGAAAGTTATTTACAGCAGTGTGAGAATGGACTAATATAGACACACAAATCTGAGTTGGGGAAGGACCCAAGACCCACTAGAGGAGCTGCCTGTGTGGCTGGAGGAGGACTCTGCTAGAAGCCGTATCTAGTTTGGAGCAACTGAGCTGTCACCACCATATGAAAAGACAATAAGAGGCTCTGATATGGCTCAGAGACTGTGTGCACATCTGCCCCAGGGCAGGAGCACCCAAGGTCAGGAAGGGGCATCTCCAGGTAATTAATCAGGAACTGGGGTTCTGATTCATGAGAGGTCCTCAGTGCAGGGAGACCAGAGGCAATGGGATCAGAGGAAGTAGGGGGTCACAAACGGGGACACAATCTTTGGCCTTTAAAAAATTTTCTTAGGGCTTACTTGCTTTAAAAAATAATAATTTATATCTGTAATCCCAGTGCTCTGGGAGGCCAAAGCAGGTGGACCACTTGAGGTCAGGAGTTTGAGACCAGCCTGGGCAACATGGCAAAACCCTCTTTCTACTAATAATACAAAAATTAGCCAGGTGTGGTGGCACATGCCTGTAATCCCAGCTACTCAGGAGGCTGAAGCATGAGAATTGCTTGAACCTAGGAGGCAGGGTTTGCAATGAGCCAAGATCATGCCACTGCACTCCAGCCTGGGTGACAGAGTGAAACTGTGTGTCAAAAAAAAAAAAAAAGTAATTTGCCAACACAGCAATCTGCAAATTTCACTTTTTAGGTATATTTAATCATTAAAACCACCTCATTTAGATATTACAGGTGAGGAAATGGACTCTCAAGATAAAAAATATGGCCAGTTTCATGCAGCTCTTAAGAAGTGGAACCTAGATGTGATTGCCTTCGTAATGTGGGTTCTTTTACTCCGCCACTGGGCCTCATTGTCCTATACCGATGTAGGCTTTTGGAGGTGAGCAATGGCTTCCTTCCTTTTCAAAGTTCCTTATGGTAGCCATGTTTGTTCAAACGCTGCCCACGGGCAGCCTGGTGCTGTGTGAATGTGTGTGCACACACAGAAGCAGGTGTGTGTCTACGAGTGTGTGACATTTACTTGCGCATGCACCTGATTTGACATAGGGCAAGCAGCAGTGGTTCTCACGGAGCTCATCCAAACACCTAGCAAGGGTGTAGGGCTATTTTGTGACCAAGCAGGGTCCGCTTCTGTGGTATGATGGTGCATAATTCTTTTTCATTAAGCGATGGAAACATCTGTTCTCTTCAGCCTCTTTAAAGGTTTTACTTTATGAGATATTGGTTAATGATCACAAAGTAATTTGCCTTTAAAAACAGGTGCTCCTGTCTGCACATAAAGCTGGTGTCTGGGGCTAGTGGGAGAATAAATGACCCTGTACACAAAGTGTGGGCATCCCCCAAAGAAGCCCTAAAACACTCTGGAGGCAGCAGAGGATCCATCTGAGATCCCGTGGCTTGCCCTGTCTTTATACTAGTCCTGTCTACGCAAGATTATTATCATTGTTGATGTGGGTAGGGATGTGGGGAATGTACTTACTTCCATCATTGTGGAATGTCCCATTTGGACATGTGAAAACATTCACAGTGGAGTTAGTGTGGTGACAGTTTACGGTTGCTCTGATCTTCCTTTTGCCAATAAAATCGACGGCCTGCCCTAGGATGCTGAGAAAAACAGTGAACTTTCATAGTTTCTTGCCCAATTCTTTCGGAATGGTGTACCCTGACTTTTCTCGAGCCAAGCATTAGAAGGAGTCTTGTAGCCAAATTGCAAACACTACCAGCAACCACAAGCTAGCAGGCTGTAGAATATGACTTTAAAATAAAATGGTCTATGCAATGCCTGCAAAGTTGTCCTAGAGATGCTGCAGCTGTTGGCTGTGAGTGCTGCTTACTCCATACACAGGTGAATGTCAGAGACTTTACAGAAAGTCTAGGAGAAAAATTTCAGAAGTCATGATTCTTTGGTTTTGTTTCATTTTAATTCTATAAATGATTCATGTGGTCCTACTACGTGCAGAGTGTCCTGAGGGACACATGATTGCTGGAAGCCATCCTTCTTTTGATAAGTTTAAAAAATATTTGTGAGCACCTAATCAAAAATTCAATTTATATCTCCATGACTGTTAACAGCCACATTCTTTCTACAACAGTGTGTGTCATAAGCAGGGAGTTCCATTTGTTGTTGTCAGTGTGTCCAGAAGCAAATGGATGTGGTGAGGTAGCCTATTCTTCAAATGAGGACCATTTCACCCTCCTGTCCATTGGCCCTTAGTCTAGACTATGCATTAGAGTCTAGGAGCTTCTAAGCATATCCAGGACAAGGCCATGCCCCAGAGAATAGGAAAGAAACTTTGGGCTCAGACATTGACAACAGGATTGCCTTTTCATCTCCCAATCATATCAACATGCAGTGACTTTCAAGAGCCAGTGTTCCAGTTGTTCGAACAAACAACAGTGTGCCACAGCAGAGAAGCCAAGTTTACTCCATTCTGAAGCAGCCAAGGTTCTTATCTTTCAAAAGCTTGGTTTAGTCAAAGAGGATTATTTTAAGATCTTTAACACCTAACAGTAAAAAGTTCCTTAAACTTGAGAGATAGAGAGGACACAACATGTACAATTTCAAACATCCATTTATTCAGTTGCCATTGGCAAGGGCGTACTCCATGCTGAAGCTTGTGCTGGACACAGTGAGACATGAGGATGAGCTAGCTAAACTCTACTTAAGAAAGTTGTAATCCAGTGAGTGAGAGGACCAAGTAAATGGATGACTCCAATCCAGTGTCATTGAGGGAAACCCATTTTATAGCAAACTGGCTTAAGTAAAAATCACTGTCGGCCGGGCGCGGTGGCTCAAGCCTGTAATCCCAGCACTTTGGGAGGCTGAGACGGGTGGATCACGAGGTCAGGAGATCGAGACCATCCTGGCTAACACAGTGAAACCCCGTCTCTACTAAAACAAAAAAAAAATACAAAAAACTAGCCGGGTGAGGTGGCGGGCGCCTGTAGTCCCAGCTACTTGGGAGGCTGAGGCAGGAGAATGGCGTAAACCTGGGAGGCGGAGCTTGCAGTGAGCTGAGATCGGGCCACTGCACTCCAGCCTGGGCGACAGAGCAAGACTCTGTCTCAACCAAAAAAAAAAAAAAAAAAATCACTGTCCATCTTAACCCCATCAGATGGACACAGGACCCCCGCTTCGGGCCATGATGCAGGCAATGAGTCCAGCCCCTCACCTCATAGCTCAGCTCTTTCTATCAGGTAGATGACTGGCTGTCTTCTTTGGTTCTGAGACGTGTCTTAGCCCCATTCTGTGTGAAAATCCGTACACCTGGCCTAATGCTATGTACTTGTGCATTCCTATAAAAGTCCGTGATTCTGTGTAGTAGATGTTGTCATACATTTATACATTTATTTTATGGATAAGAAAATGTGGGTTGATTAGTTATTTTTCCCTTCTGGGATATCAGCCTTTTGCATAGTTCTGCTTTGGGTGGAGAGACCTCCCCTTCCATCTGTGACAGTGGAATTCCAGCAACCACACTTCAGCCTCCTTCTTATTTGAAAAGAGAGAAAGAATCATGTAAGGAATTAAGTCCAGGCCCCTAAAAGAACATTAGTGGAATGAGACAGACAAAGAGAGCTGGGATGCCGAAGAGCTGCGTAAAGTTCTGTGCTGGCATGTGGGTGGGGCCTTCCCCTCGACTGGTTAGAATCCAGCCAGGTAACAGACGCGTTGGTGGTTATCAAGTCTCCCCCATCCTGAAATATACCAACAATCTTTGTTTCCCCCAACACTCCATTTTTATTCCCCAAATCCAGATATTTATACAGTGATTTTAAAGCCTCGGGTTCCGTAAAATTCCTTTACACTTAAAAAAAATTAGAGTCTGTGTATTTACTGTAATCAATGCATCTTTATTCCATCCATGAATAGCTGACCTAGAAAAGTTTTAAAAATCTTAACTTTTGGCTCATAGGACCACATTGCGGAACTTGAGAACTTATGCTATGTATCTGACACATCATTAATTTTCTTTTGAAGTAGGGGTGGTGCTACTGGGTTGCCTTCGAGAGAAAAATTTGCATAAAGACTACGGGTATTTATGAAAAGGCTGAGTTCTACTTTCTGCTCTCTGTCAAAGTAATTGTGTGAGCTTGAGCAAGCTGTGTGGTTGGACTCTCAAGGCCTTAATTTTCTCACATGTAAAATGAGAAACTGGTGTTCCATTTGAGATATAATTTGAGTTTTTGAACTCCATACAGGATATCATGTGAGACTACAAAGAACATCTGAGCCTCAGTTAATGAGAGTGGAAACACCAGTGATTAAATGGTTCACCTAGAAGGTCATAAGGAAGGTCTGGGGGTCACCACTATCTCTAAAAACAGCCCCATACCCCATACCCCATACCCCCTGCTGAGGGGCACCTCCAGGCTGAGAAGAATGCTCAACCCTCCTTCCCCTCTGGCTCTCAGACAGCACTTGGGGATTAAACCTGGAAGTTCCCATCAGGAGGCCGGCTCAGAGCAGGCGCCCGCACATGCCACTGCCACCTCCCAGCCCTGCTTTCACACAGACCATAGTGGTGGGGCCCTGTGAGAACTGGACATTAGTGATGGCATTGCACATGGCACTATCCTCTGTGTCCAGGTGACAGGTTCAGGAGTGTCAGCTTCCCAACAGGGCTGCAGGTGGCAGGTAGTTAGATTGTTTAGTAGCTAAGGAATGGTGAGGTGTATGTTGGCTTTAAGAAAAAGAAACACAGGAGCAGTTGGGTCTCTTCTGTTTTGCTTTTCTGGCTGGCTGCTTCCTGCTTCATAAATCTGGGGAGGGAAGCGAGGGAGGCAGTGAGCTGCTTCCCTGAGCCCCAGGCCTCTGTGTCTGTGTGTGTGTGTGTGTGTGTGTGTGTGCATGTGCATGCATTTGTGTGCATGTGTATGTGTTGGGGGGAGTCAGCCGCAGCACCTCTCTGGACCAGCTGCTGCGTCCATCTGCAGCTGGGGCCGGCTCAGTGATCTGTGGCCACAGCACTGCACCGTAGGGGCTTTATTGCTGCTCCGTGGCAGCTGGTGTGGATAGGAGTGGAAAAATAAGCTCTCCTCTTCCCCAACATCAGGAAAAATGCTCCCAAGGACAAACAAGCACACACCTCAACTCTTCCATCCTGGGTCACAATTCTTAGGCCTATGATGTGAGCTCCTGTGGCTGGGGCTTTCAGTCTTGAAGACCTGCCTCTTTCATCCAAGAGCAGATTGAATCCCCCAAATCCCCCAGGCTATATCTTAAGATTGGCATTCCGGCTCCCAGCTTCCAGAGGACTTAGGAGTCCATTGAGAAAGGTTGGTCTTGAATGAAGAGGAAAAACACCTTCATTTTCATTTACTTCGGATTTGAATTTCAGAAACATTTTTTGAAATGACTGATCGCAAACATCTATTGCATTAGCCATTGATTGCACTGCGTTTTACTGGACCAACTTGGCTACCCATGGGCCTGGAAATGGTCGGCGAGTCTGTGCAGCCACCACCAAGTCCTAAATCAGGCCCAGCACATAGCAGGCCCCACTGAATCATGGGGAAACACCTCTTTGTGAAAATGTCTTGACTCCCCTCTGGAATTCTGATGGTCCAGTTCAATAGCACAGAGACCTTGATAGGAGCTGAACTAAAGAGCCCGAATAGGCATGCCATTTCCTTTCATGGTGCATAATTTTTGTAGATGCAAATAAGTGCCAAGCACTGTCTTTAGTCTTTGGTTTAGAGAAATCCCAAACACTGAAGGGGTTCAGAGCCCAGAGAGGAAACAGAACTGTGTGCAATAGTGATAGCGTCTTAGAATAATATTGGTAGGGGGCCTTGTGGAGTACAAAGGAGGTCGCCAGGCCAGCCAGTAAGGAAGGGCAAGGGGAAAGGACAAGGCATTTCACAGTGGGAATGTTGGAATGTGATCAAAATTGCCAATTCATTATCACACAAATTAAATGCTACTGTCTCCAGGAGGCCTTTCCTGATGAGCTCAAAGTGATTTTTTCTTCTTCTGGGCTCTAATGTTTTAGTGTCTAAATTTCTTTTCTTTTCTTTTTTTTTCTCTGAGACGGAGTCTCGCTCTATCATTGCCCAGCTGGAGTGCAATGGCGTGATCTTGGCTCACTGCAACCTCTGCCTCCCAGGTTCAAGTGATTCTCCTGCCTCACCCTCCTGAGTAGCTGGGATTACGGGCACGTGCTACCATGCCCAGCTAATTTTTTGTATTTTTAGTAGGCATGAGGTTTCACCATGTTGGCCAGGATGGTCTCAATCTCCTGACCTCGTGATCTGTCTGCCTCGGCCTCCCAAAGTGCTGGGATTACAGGCATGAGCCACTCACTGTGTCCGGCCTTTTTTTTTTTACTTTTTCTTAATGGAAAATTAATTTCTGTCCTTTAGATATCTTGAGGGGAAAGATAGTATGTGACATATCTTGTATCCCTACTTTATATCTGATATGGTTTGGCTCGGTGTTCTCAACCAAATCTCATCTGGAATTGTAATCCCCACATGACAAGGGCATGATCTTGATATGACTTGTCTGTGTCCCCACCCTACCATCTCGAATGGTAGCTCCCACAATTCTCACGTGTTGTGGGAGGGACCCAGTGGAAGGTACATGAATCATGCGGGCGGGTCTTTTCCATGCTGTTCTCGTGATAGTGAATAAGTGTTGCGAGATCTGATGGTTTTATAAAGGGGAGTTCCCCAGCACATGTGCTCTCCCTTGCCTGCCACCATGTAGGTTGTGACTGTGCTTCTCTTTTGCCTTCCACCATGATTGTCAGGCCTCCCTAGCCACGTGGAACTGTGAGTCCATTAAACCTCTTTTTCTTTATTACCCAGTTTCAGGTGTGTCTTTATTAACAGCATGTGAACAGACTAAGATAGACCTGGTGGAAGGTGATTGGATCATAGGGATGGATTTCCCCCATGCTGTTCTTGTGATAGTTAGTTCTCACTAGATCTGATGGTTGAAGTGTGGCACTGCCCCCTGCTCTCTCTCTCCTGCCACCCTGTGAAGAAGGTTTCTCTTGCTTTCCTTTCACCTTCTGCCATGATTTAAGTTTCCTGAGGCCTCTCCAGCCTTTCAGAACTGTGGGTCAATTCAACTTCTTTCCTTTCCAAATTACTCAGTCTCAGGTAATATCTTTATAGCAGCAAGAGAACAGACTAATACAATATCCTTGGCAGGGTAGATAGAGGCACATGTTTCTTCTTTGTCTGAATGAACAACTGGACAGGAATCCACTTCACTTGAATTCATGTTAAGACCTGTGTGCCTTTGAGCTCCATTTGGCCCCCAACCTTGAAAGATCTTGACAGGTCCAAGGTGGAAGCTGAATCTGTTGCCTGCAAAACACCCTTGAGGATGGTGCCCAGCCTGATGCAGTCAGTGTCTGCAAACGTCCTTTAGCCTCATCCTGTCAAGTGAGGATGGTGACAGCCAATATAGAGAGAGCAGCTGATAGGGTTGAAGAAAGCAAGGCCTGTCCTGGCTAAAGGAAACAAACACGGAGGAAGCCTGGATTCACAGGATAAAATATCAGATTAGAGTAGTCATAGATCATGGACTTTCTTATTCTACTACCATGGATATATGGATTAGTTTCTCCACACTTTGGTTTCATCATCTTTAGTGGGCATTTTTGAACCACATTTTAATAATGTGGAAAAGAATTCACACACACACACACACACACACACACACACACCAGTATATACATAATACAGGTTAAGCATGTCTGATCTGAAAATCTGAAATCCACAAAACTCCAAAATCTGGAACATTTGGCACTGCCATGATGCTTAAGGATAATTCTCATTGGAGCACTTCAAATTTTGAATTTTTGCATTAGGGAATGCTCAACTGGTATGTGTTTCTGCAAATATTTCAAAATCCAAAAAAACTCAGTGTCTGAAACACTTCTGGTCCCAAGCGTTTCAAATAAGGGATATTTAATCTGCATATAAAAAGAGAAGACTGGATCATGACTCATGTAAAGACTCATGATTTTTTTAATAGAAAGAGAGAGACCTATTATTGCAGAGAGGGATCCATGATTTCTTTCTTTAAAAATCATAGTAACAAGTGTGCATGGTTTGAAAAAACTCAACGAGTAATAGAAAGCTTAGGAAAAAAAAAACACTACAGGCTTTTGTCATAGCTCTCTTAGGTCCCAGAGACAACTAATTCAAACCCTTGTAGCAATCTGGTATAAAACATCTGATTTCTAAACAATATGATTATTCCTTTTTTTAAAAAAATTAAGACTTCTCTGTTGACTTCTACTACGGAAGAGGAGAATTTGAAGGTCAAACCACACGCTCCTCATGTATATTTTTCATTTAAGGAATGATTTTTTCTTATGTACCCGGCAATGATTCTTTTGGAAATGAATTTTGGAATCCCATTCAATGTAGTCAGCTCCATAGAAAATATATTGATCCCATTGTTGCCTTTTGAGACACCCCTCTGAGATCTTCCATCTCCTGCTGGAACGGGGACAGCTCCTCACTGGGTCTGTAGCATTGGTGTCAACTGGGACTTTAATTTACCAATTTCCTGTAAAAGTATTTTATATCACAAATATTTTGGTATTCCTATTTTCTAAATGTAATGACTTCCTCTTTTGTTTGGAGTCTCCTCCTTCAGCTGTTGGAGCAAATCCTTTGGTCTCTTATTGAGAACTTTGGCAGAGGGGGTAAATCTAGTGACACACTGCATGAAAAACAAACTTATTTGGGGCTAATATTTTTGTTTGCTTGGATCTATAATTCTAAATCAGAAATGGCTTCAATTTCAGAATATTAGATTCGCCTGATATTGCTGCATTGTATTGTAGTAATCACTTTTAGGTTTGATAAATTTGGTTCCTATCTGAGTCTTGTTCCTTTGGAGACACTTGCTTCTCCTCTGAAAGCTTTTAGTCTTTTATCTTAATTCCTAATAATCTGAAATTTTGCTTTGATGTTTCTTGCTCTGGATTTTTTTCTTTCTTTTCTTTCATTTATCGAGTAAAGCACTTTCTGGAATTCTTATTTTTAAGGTCTTCAATTTTTTTCAAGTAACCTTTTTATTATCTTACCTTTTCCTATTTTTTGCCTCTTCTATAGTTTTAATAGTTTTATAGTTCTATGGTTTTATAGTGTTCAAATTTCTAGGAGATTTTTTTTCAAACTTAGCTTTCAACCCTTTTCTTGTGTTTTAAATTTTGTCTGTTATAGTTTTAATTTCCATAATTAAAAACTCTATTTTAATATATAGTTCTATCATTCTCTTATTATTCACTTTCATCATTTTCATTTTGTGGCTGCAAAAATTATCATAGACTGGCCTAAAACAAAGAAATTTATTGTCTCACAGTCTCACAGTCTCATAGTCTGAAATCATATTGCTGTATGGAAATCAAGGTGTTGTCAGGGCTGTCCCAAGAGCTCCAAGGGAGGATCCGTCCTTGCTTCTTCCAGCTTCTGTTTGCTGACAACATTCCTTGGCTTGTGGCTGCATTACACCAATCATCTCAAGATTCTTAATTACATCTTCAAAAATCTTTTTTTTTTCAAAAATTAACATTTCCACGTTTTAACAATTAGGACACAGATATCATTCAAGGGCTACTATTCAGCTCATCACAGTTATTCAATAGAAAATCAAAATACTTTGCTTCTGAGAGATTTTCTTGGATCATTTATTTAATAATTCTCTTCAATTTACTCTGTTTGCACTTTCTGGAGTTCTTAATTTTGAGATCTTTAATTTTTTTATACTTTTTAAAAAAATTTTCTTACCTTTTATTTCCCATCTTCTATAGTTTTTGAATTTCCTGGAGGGTTTCTCAAACTTAGCTTCCAGCCCTTTTCTTGTGTTTTAAATTTTATCTATAATAGTTTTAATTTCTATAAAAGCGATTTTAATATAGAGCTCTCTGGTTCTCTTATTGTTTGATTTTAACAGGATTCTGTTCTTGTTTCATGAATACAGTATCTTATCTCCTTCAGGATATTAAATCTGTTTTTAGAAGTTTTTTTCTACTCATTGTATTGCCTCCGTTTTCTTTTTCTCTGCTCTTATGTTTTGATTTGTCTTTCATGTTGGAGGCTTTCCTCAAATGGCTAGTGCTGCTTGGTTTTCTGCTTAAAAACTCAAGTACTAAAAAGCTGATTTGAAGGTCTATGTGTATGTGTGGCTTATTAATCGGCAAGCTTCACTTAGAGTCATGGTGCTTAGGATAGATAGGATTGTGCCCTAGCACTATGTCTTAACATGTTGGGCTCTTCCATTCTCCAGATCAATTCTCTCATCGCCTGCCTGGGCTGTGCTGAGACCCAAGGAAAGAAGGAGGTTGGGAAGACTTCCTCTTTGTTGGGATGACTTATTTATTTCCTGTGTCTTCAGCCTCATACTTTATCTTCTTTCTCCTCTTTACCAGCTAGCTCTAAGTCTAGAGACTCTGGTTCAATTTCTCCATCATGTAAACACCTGGTATCCCACCTGGACAGAGGAGTGTTGATTCGCTGCTCAGGGTGGAGCCCATGGACTGGAGTGCATTCTCTGTCTGGGATTCTAATTAGCTTTTCTTTTTTCATTTTCTCTTCTGACTACTGCTTTCAGAAGTCAGTGGGGGCTCCAATTTCTAAGATTTTCTGTGGCCTTAATAAACAATTGAATTTAACATACAACTGTTTTTATTTATTTTTTGTTTGGATAAACAACAGACACTGAGCACCGTCTGTGTGTCAGCTACGCTGGGCACAAGCTGGGGAATGGGATTGTTTGGCGAGGTGAAGTATCAGTAGAGGAGCATGCAAGAGATAATCAAGAATTAATTGAGAACAGTCAGGACAAAACCAATCAGAAAAGTCCCCATGTGCTTTACCTGAGAGGCTGAATTCATTTTGTGGGCAATGGGGTTCCCATGAAAGGTTTGAAACAGAGAAGTGTAAGTGTCTGGCAAAAAGCTCAAAGAGAGCTTGCACACAGAATGGTCCCATCTTCCTTCCTTGTCATTGCTTTTCCTCTTTGTGCCCCATCTCTTCTTCCCGTTTCTTCCTTTATAATCTTTCTGAGAATAAACACGTTCATTTATAAATCTCTCAAAGGATTTCTTTGATTTTGAAGTATTGTATCATCATCTTTTCACTAATTTAGGTACTCTTGTTTTATGCAGTTTTTTTAGTAACAGGCACAAAGAGTTTGATTGTTTGAAGCCGTATTTTAATTATTGAAATGAACAGTTTACACCAATCAAAAGAAGTCAGTGCTTGGAATAGCTGCAAATGAATAGACAGAGAGATTTGGAGCGTATTCTGATAACTGAACAGGAGGACAGCTTCAAGATTTGTGACTCAGGGTTGTCCAAGATTCCCATATTTTGAAGATTTGCAGGCGAGCTCACAACCTGTTTAAAATAAGGCTCTCCTGTCTCAAATGCTGATCACACTTGTCCTATGAACAGACAGAGCGTATTTTATAAATGTCATCCAAGGGAAGGTCAGAGCTCCCCACCTGGTCCTTGTCTTTACCAGCTGTGAAAAGAAAAAGTTGTGAAGAAAGAGTTTCCAAAAAATTCACATCTCTTGACACACATGAAGAAAAAAAGAAAATGAAGCCAAATTTATTGAACACCTATTATGTGCAAGGCACTGAGCTGGGCACTTTCCCATGCATTTATCTTATATCATGCAATCATGCCGAGAGGCAGGTGGCTGTAATCCCATCTTCAAATGACAAAACAGAGAGTCAGAGATAGACAGGTCCATAGCACAAAGCTGGAATAGGGAAGAGCAGAGTCTGCGCCCAGGGCTGTCTTTGTTCCCCAGCTGCATTTTCAGGTTCCAACAGAGTCCGAATCCATCCTATGGCTCCTTCTCATCCTACACTGCAGAGGGAAAAAGAACTCCAAAATGCTACTGCATATTCAGAGGGAAAGCATGTCTCTTTAGTGCCTACTCGTCAGCAGTGACAGTCTGTCTTCCCCTAGCTTGGTGCAGAGGGTCAATTTAAATCCTCGGAAGTGCCAAGAGCCCCATCTGCTCCTCCATCTGAAATGGGAATATTTTGCTCTTTTTTTTTTTTTAAATCTTGATTTGGTCTTTTGCTGTTTGTGTTGCAGCCTTCAGCCCAGATGCCAATAAGTAAGAAAGTGTATTAAGTGATAAGGGGCAAATCAATGAAATTAAAATGAAGAAGGGAGGAGAATTAGACAGGGGGGAAAAAATGAAGTCTCCGTGTAACATCTAGTCCAGGCGCACCAGGGAATGCGAGCAGGTTCCTATGCGATTCCAGCAGACACTGACTAAAACCACACGTCTAGGGTAGGGGAGTCAAGACGGCTGGGGAAGACGTGCCAGAAACACCTTGAAGAGACTCTGCCTGAAGACACAGCCTGCTCTGTGGTACAGCTGCTGTTCATTAGGGATGCTCATATTTTATGTATGCTAGCCTGAGAGGGGAGTGCTGTGCTAACTAACGCACAATATGTTGGAATCATAGATTATCGGTTTTACATCCATGTGCAAAGCTACGACTCTCCATTATGAGAACGTGAGCACAAAGTTTCAGAGAATGGCAGAATTACAGAGCTCTGGGCTAGCATGGGTGGGAGTGTGGGATCAGGGACTCATGGAGCATTCACTAGGAATCGCAGGGACACGGGAACCAGCCTTGCTATGAGAACCGGCCTTGCTATGTGCTGGTAGCTGACTTCCAAAATCTCCCTGGGCCTGTTTCGTCAACCAAAAATTGGAGCTGAAGATGCATGTCATAGCAAGCCGATGTAAGAAGCCAAGAAAATGACTGTGTTTAACATATTGTCCGAAGATAACAATGTTTTATTAATGACTTTCTCCTAATCAAAAACTCTTATTTTATAGTTGTGAAAGGAGAGACCTACGGAAGTAAAGTTATTATTTTCCTCTTGAACAGTGCAATATTAGTTTATCTTTTGGCATTAATTAATGCTTTCTCAGATGAGCGGTCACCCTGGATCCTCACAGGGACTGTGAAGGAGCCCAGCAGGCTGAGGCACCCTCATTCTCTAGATGAGATGCAGATGTGGGGTCCTGGAGCTTGAAAGCACCCCGGGCTGGAGATCAGGGCGGCTTGCCCTGTGCTGGGCAAACTGCCCCTGAGGGTCTCCATGCTGCCAGGGAGTCTTTTCAAGGCTGCTTTGGGGAAAAGTAGGGACCCTCATCTTTTCCAATTTTATAATTAGACTTTTATGCAGGATTGTGTTTCGTATATGCAAAACAGATTCAACCGATTTCTTTAAAAGTTTAAAAACTCTTGAGTTATACTCTGATTTCTTGACTTGGTGCACACAGAACGATGACTCAACTTGGAGAGGTGAAGACATCTCCCAGGACATGCAGCTGCGGACAGTGCTCTGCCACCCCTTGCAGGACTGTCACTCCTGCCACCAAACTACGACTCTTCCTTTTTAGGTATTAGTGGCATGTAATTAATGGATTCCTTATGAGGGTCAAAATGAAAGCTGAACTTCATATACATATAGGTGAGAAAATATTTTTGGAACCCCAAAATAATCATTTTGAAAGTATTTCCATGACTACCTGGAAAACAGGTCTTTTCAAAGATTATCTTTAAAAAATCTATACGATAAGATGTTGAAAAATCACAGAAACTTCAAATCCTGCCTTATTTAAAAGTTAAGGGAAATTAAAATAGTAACAATAGAATTGTTTCCTAAGATACAGGGCAAATGGGAAATAGGCGTAGATGCCAAATGCTTCCTGTTTGAATTTCTAAGGCGTTAAAGCAGTCAGGGGGCTGTGTTGTTGGATGTGTCTGCAATGTCAGGTGAACTCTGGTGAGCCTGGAGCAAACAGGATTCTTTTTCACAATGCAGGGTAGACAGAAGAGTGAGGCCATTTCTCATTTCTCCCTCCCCGCCTCCGATGAAGACGGGACCTCAGCAGTTCCATCTGCAGGAGACAGCTCCATTGTGGACAGACTCTGCTCTGAGGATGCCTGGTCTCAGTGTCCTGTGTTTTGACGGAGGTGCCCGGGGACAGCGCTGCCTGTCCTGGGTGGAGAGGGCCACCTCTTGTTTTGTCTTTTCTGGCAGGGCAGACCCGTGACCAGGCTGCTTTGTACCATGCCAGGGGGGTCTTTGATTTCTTTGTTTCTCAACCCAGCAGACATTTTCTTTCCTTTCATTTATTTCTTCCAATCCCTGGCCTCTCATTTGAGTTTTGCTTGTTCAGCACAGTGGTATTTATTCCCCACAAAATGAATCGATTTCTCCTTCCAGATGTTGGAAATCTGAAAGTCATCTTGGTCCCACAGAGAATTTTCTTTGAGAAATCACCCACTTTGTCCTGAACAGCAGGTGTCACTGTTGCAGCAGAAAAACCCTGCTGCTTCCAGGGCCCGGACCAGCCCAGAGATATTTTTACCCATAAGAGAAAAGGCCCAACGTGAGATTCAAACTTGGCAAAAGAAATTCCAAAATGAATGTGAAACCTCATAAAAGGCTGTAAATTATCAGCGTGTCTTTAAACGCTGAGCCCAGGACTTTGAGCACCCATCCCTTGGGAGGAGAGACCATGGCGCTGGTCCCAATCTCTGGTCGCTCATGATTTCATCCATCCTGCAGCCCCAGGGCTGCTGTCCTGGCCTCCCAAGGATGTAAAGGAGCAGTGACCGAATCCCCTGCTTGTCTTCCAGACCACAAACCTCAGGGGAATACAGGAAATTTTGCTGTGCACGTGCTGGTGTCTGGCACTCCAGGATTAGCTCTCCCGAGGACGCTTTCAGCAAAAAGCTTGTATGCTGGAGCTCACAGGTTTATGTGATTTGCCCAAGGACACTCAGGTCATGAGTGGTGGAGCTAGAAGCAAAGCCATCTTTTGCTAGGCCCCACTATTTCTTCTATATATGTGCTATAGCTTGAACCACAGGGATAATGTGGCACGCGTCGGCATGACTTCTCCCAGTTCTCTTTGCAGAACACAGCATTTTTAAGTGAACCCAATTTAGACTCCCTTGTGGCCAGGGCATTTGGTGTGGCTGGGCCAACCCCACTGGGAAAGGTGGTCATGGTTTTGACATTCAAAACCCTATCTTTATTCCAAAATGTGCTTTGTTCTTTGCAAACATGATCATTCACTTAAAGTTCAAACATCACAAAATTTTAAGAAGTCAGAATTTGTATACCTTTAGCCACACAGTAAAACTGCCATGCCAGTAAATTGGACCTTGACATGCTAACATACAGCTTAGCACATGGCCATAGAATTTAAGTACACTGTGTTCACATCTAAATAGAGAAAACAAAAGAAATGAAGAAAATTTGGGAGAGCCTGGAGCTGGAGACCAGATGGGCATAGAGCATGATCCATCAACTTCTCAAGCAGTGTCCGTCATCCCCAGCAAGGCCTGTACTGAAGGGTGGGTTGGGATTTGGAATTGCTGTTTAGTAGAGTGGCTCATTCTTTTTTCTAAAATTTTTTATTTTACCGGGATACATATGCAGAACGTGCCAGTTTGTTACACAGGTGCACATGTGCCACTGTGGTTTGGCGCACCCACCACCTCTCATCTTGCTTTGAATCCCCACGTGCATTAGGTGGCTCATTCTTAACAGGCAAGCCAGGCCCGCTAAGGCAGGGCTGTGGCATCGGCAACACACCAGGACAGAGACCTCATTTTTATCAAGGGGAAGAGAAATCAGAATATTTGTGAATTAAAAAGTGCTGGGCGCTGAGGATCCCTCAGAGGGAACAGATACATGTTTCCTAGAAGATGGAGGCTGTCTCGGTTGACTAGCTCCAACTCCACATCCCCAAAATGGGACTAAAATTCTGAATCTGGAGCCAGCTGTGTAACCTTAATTAGTCATCTCATCTTTCCAAGCTGCATCTTCTGAATCTGAGAAACAGAATTTATAACACTGTCTACTCGATGGGGCTGTTGTGAGGATTAAGGGAGAAAATGAATACACGTCCTTATATACAGCAAGTGTCTAATGCATGTTAACTAAGAGTTTATTCATAATAGATGGATGAGGTGAATTCATACTTGGTCCTGCTTCCAGATGGACACAGCTTCACGGCTAGAGGCACCTTGACTGTCAGAGGTAACTGGATGTCTTATCCCATGAGGCACCGTGATCAATGTTAGGGGTTGTTTGGAGTGCTGTCCTGTGTGGGATCCTGAAACCTGATCCCACTTAAGAAGACAAGAGTTTTGATGTTAATTATCAATGCCTGTCAAGGGAATAGGAGAGAGAAGTGACATCACAGAGCTGCAAAGTCCCAATTTCATTCCCAAATTAGTTCAACAGCCTTATTTTCAGGCAAGCCTAGAGTGGTCAGGAAAACTTGGGAAACACATTTTTCAAGCCAGTTTTGTGGCTAATGGAGTCCAGATCTCAGTCTCTGGGTTTTCCTGAAGCTATTTCTCATTCGATTCTGCTGCAGCCACTGCCCCTCCATGCAGGAAAGGCAATTCACCTCCGTCAGAAATAGAAATCACCGTGTACAAGAAGGTTTATGATATCCCTATGTTATTTTGCGCAAATCTTTGTCTGCGTTCAGGGAATAAATTCCTTAACTCCAAAGTGGAATTTCTGTCATTACTCTGCCTTCATCTGTACTCCCAGGACAGACCAAGGCACTGTGAATTTTGCTAGGTGTCCATCAGAAAGATGCAAGAGGACTATGGTTGAACAGAATCCCTAGAGACCCTGCCCTGCCCCTGCTGAGGTGTCCCCTAAAACATGTACCTACAGCACTCTGGAAAGATGTGGAATGAACAATATTTTACATGGAACGTTACAGGGAATATATGTTACAATAGTATAGAAGTAGCTGGAGGTGACCCTTTATGGTTTGGGCTAGCTTTCATTCTAAATGAGTCATATTCTTTTTTGCTCCTTTTCTCCTCCTTCATGTTTTCCCTTCCCTCCGTTCCCTGCATCCAGACTGAAGCTGGTTGAGAGAATGGGATCCATGTTAATCTATGGGTAGAAGTACTTCAGATCTCCACTTCTGATTTCAGACAAGCAGTGATCCTGCTTAACTAACCCCACCTGTTCAGTTTGGCACTGCCAGAAGGATGGACTTACTTTGGATTAACCCTCATGGTTCTTGCTCTGTAAGAGAAATATCCTGGGATATAACAGCCACTCAAACCACAGGCAAAATGAAGGAGCCGACTGGAGGTAGCGCAGAGTGCCTGACACAACAGGTAACTTCCATGAGACCAAGCCTCCACACAGCTTGTCCAGGCCGTCTTCTCAGAGTATGCTTAAAGTGATCTGTTTGTGGCCGGGTACAGTGGCTCATACCTGTAATCCCAGCATTCGGGGAAGCTGACGTGGGCAGATCAACTGAGGTCAGGAGTTCAAGACCAGCCTAACCAACATGGTGAAAACCCGTCTCTACTAAAAATACAAAAATTAGCTGGGCCTGGTGGTGTGCACCTCTAGTCCCAGCTATTTGGGAGGCTGAGTCGTGAGAATTGCATGAACCTGGGAGGTGGAGATTGCCATGAGCTGAGATCACACTCCAACCTGGCAACAGAGTGAGACTCTGTCCTCCCCTACCACACCCACACACACAAAAAAGTAATCTGTTTGCCTTCTTTTCCTATCTGAATTTTTACATCAGGGGCCATGTAAAACTTCAGTTTGTAGCAGATCAAATACCTATCTCTAACAATATCCAAGGACCTCTTTAACTCAATATTTTCTGAAGATGGCAAGAGAATTGAGAAGGACCAAACCCACACTCAGGACTGAGGAGGAAAAAACTCTACACATTTTATTAAACCTATTCATGCACAACTACAAGCTCTGTCTGTAGCGTGGGGTTCTAAAATTAATTCCAGCAGCCAAGTGTGACTAAGATAACCACCTCTATGGCAGCCTTTCCCTGATTTCTCGTACTCTCTTAGCTGAACTCTGCTGGTCAGCTTCTGCAGGTGCCATGCCTCGTGGGCTCATGGCAATATGTGCTAAAATGTTCCTTTATCGTGTTCTTTTAATAATTTTTAGAAAGTCCTTGATTTTTAATTTCAGTTGCTAAAATATCACCATAAAGACCTCATTCTCACCAAGGATGTTGCTAAAAAGGCTTCCTCTCCTCCCTCTGCTCTGCTTAGCTCAGCTCGTTACCTGATGAGCGGGCAGAGGAAGGTGGGGGTGGGAGTCTGGTGGGATCAGTATTTCTTTCTCTATTTGCGTGAACTCCAGCTCAGTTGGTGCCCATGTGTCTTTCACCAACTGCCTCTCTTTGTTCCATTATAAACATTCTGTGTTTCTTCTGTTATAAAGATTGCAAGAGATCTTTAAAACCTGTGGGGTTTGGTTTATTTGCATTACCATTTGAAGAATAACTTCTGGATTCAGTTCTGAAATGACAATGATCCATCTCCTTCCATCTTTGAGCTTTGACGATCTTCCTTGGTGGAAGCAGCTCCGGGTGTTAATATTTCACCAGTTCATGTCTGTTGATAAAGAACCCAGGTGTGAGCAGGCTGGCTGCTCCAGGTGTTCCGTTTAGGAGGGAACAACACACTCAGGACACTCCAAGTCCTGCATCACAAGGTTCCAACATCCATCCAGGTTGGCGCTCTTTGAGAGGCTCAGGCTGAAGTCACAGATTTCCCCCCGTATCTTGTGAGACTCACAGACAGGCGCTTCAAGCATCCATTGGCTGCCGAGGTGTCTGCTGGTCTTTCTGATCACCCACGAGGGCAGATATTCCTGTGTAAGAACCTCCTGCCAAGGAGAAACTCTATCAGCCAAGGTGAGGGGAGATGCCTCTCCTTCAGTCCCCAGTACTTCGTCTTTTGGAAAATGAATGAATTTTTGCAAAACCACTAGCAGTACATTTTCAATAGGTGATCACTAACTTTAAATGAAAATAGTCAATTATTCCAAATAAAAGGGCCATCGGGGAGCTGGTGGTTGCAGCCATTGTGTTTGCCTGTGCATTGCTCAGTTTGGAGCATCCTAAGTGCCAAGACACCTGGGTCTCCTCTCCTAGGAATTCCTAAGAGGTAGGGGCTCTGTAGCGCAATCTGTTTCCTTGGCTCTGCTGTCCCTGTGCTTCTGAGGTGGAGAGGTAGCCAGGAAACGTGCAGTTCTAGAGATATATCCTCTAGGTTCTTTTAGAAGTAGGTGTTAAGCATTCAGAGGGGAAAGAAACAAGAAATGCAGAAAGTGGGGAGGAACTTGGTAAGGAAAAAATTTTTAAATAGCATAGAAAAAACTGTAGCATAAAATCTAAATACCTTAAAGTTTTGGGCATGTTTTGTATGTGTTGAATATAACTTGAAATGAGTGGTCTTAATTAGTCAACAATGAGTTTCCATTTTCTTTTACTGTGAAGACTGACAATGACTAAATAGAATAAAAATATACAGTGTTGAAGAGGGCGAGAGGGGTTGGCATACACGTACACAGCTTATGTGAGAACAAATCACTGTAACCTCTCTGTGGCACGCATCAAAGGCTTTAAAGGTGATCAGTATTTTGATCTGCTTTTAAGGATTGATTGTAAGAAAATTATTGATCAAGTACTAAAATATGGGTATACAATGATGTTCATTAAAGAGTTTTTTTTAAAGTAACAACAAAAGTTAATCAACTGTAATCTTAATAATTGAAGGCTGTAATAGTCTAGGCCCATGCAGTAGAATGACACAGCTACTGAAATAATAATGGGTATTTTATCTACTCACATGAAAACTTGATAAAATATTACAGAACATATATGCAATACAATTGTAATGTATGACATAAGCATGTTTGTTGGAAATCTATAGGAAATTTTAAGACAAGCTCCAAAATTGTTATAAGAACATAAAGTCCCCTTGTTCCAATTAGGTTCACGGAAGTCAAAGCAAGTTGATTTCAATACCTCATTGTTTTTAAAGGGCTTAAACATAATCTTTCCTTTCCTTTCTTTCCCTTTCATTTCCCTTCGTTTTCTATTTTTCCAGCAAAGCCATGCATTAATTGTATACTAAAAGTAATGAAAATGAAAATGGGTAAAACGTCAACCTCAGTTTGAACTTTTTCTTAAAACAAGAAATTAACAGTTATTTGATTGATCTCTGTTTTTTTGTCCCAAAATACATGTTTGTTATATAATCTGCATATCTTGTTTCTACAAATTTCAAATAGTTTATCACCATCATAAACATCAATCATCACTATCACTATTATTATTATAGCAACATAATATTACTATTGTAGCAATGTGATCTTGGTCAAGCTAATTGCCTCATAATCTATTACTCCCATTCATTTCTGAAAAAAGGAATTATCATTACACGGAAGTGCTACAGGATCTCAAGCCTAATTTCAGGCTTTTTAAAAAAATTATATTTTAAGTTCTAGGATACATGTGCAGAAGGTACAGGTTTGTTCTATAGGTGTACGTGTGCCATGGTAGTTCACTGTACCCATCAACCCGTCACCTACATTAGGTATTTCTCCTAATGCTATCCCTCCCCTAGCCCTTCACTTCCTGACAGGCCCTGGTATGTGATGTTCCTCTCCCTGTGTCCATGTGTTCTCATTGTTCAACTCCCACTTATGAGTGAGCATATGCAGTGTTTGGTTTTCTGTTCCTGTGTTAGTTTACTGAGAATGAAGCTGATGGTTTCCAGCTTCATTCATGTCTCTGCAAAGGACATGAACTCATCCTTTTTTATGATTGCATAGTATTCCATGGTATATATGTGCCACATTTTCTGTATCCAGTCTATCATAGACAGCATGCATAGATGCTATCCATCTTGTATTGCCATATAATAGCTTTAGAAAGTCTCCAGTTTGCTTATCTAGTAGGAAACTTATCCAATAGTTTATTTATTATTAACCACTTCAGCTAGTTCTAGTTTGGGCCCAGTAGAACCGAAGCTGAATGTTAAGTGTATGCCCTGTGGCAGCTGGGGCTAGAAGGTCCTAAGGCAGGACCATGTGACTTGTGTTGCTCAGTGGATCATGGGAAGAAGGAACAGCCCCTTTGAACTTTCAGTGGCGTTCTCCACACTATCTCTTCTCTCCATGCTGAATGGCTATAGAGCATCTGGGGGAGCCTGAAGCTGGCAGATGCTCCTCAAAGGATGCTGGATCCCCTCAATGGATGGATTCTTGGAGGAGAACTCCCAGAGGAGTCTCAGCCCACGATGATCCACACGGGGCCCTCTGCAGCTGTGGAACTGACTCTTGTTTGATTTTGTTAAGCTGCTAAGGTTTGAGTTGATAAATTCCCAGTATCAACTCAAAGAAGATGAACATTTATGTGGCTGTGGCTAAATATTGCCAAAATCATATGACTACTATACGATTTTGCTTTATCTCCAGAGATACATGCCTATATGAACTGTACATCTTTCATCTAGGGCAGAAAAGAACATTGTATTGGTCAGGGTTCTCCAGAGGGACAGAACTAATAGGATATATGTACATATGAAAGGGAGTTTGTTAGGATAATTGGCTCACATGATCACAAGGTGAAATCCCACAGTAGGCCATCTGCAAGCGGGGAAGAAAGAAGCCAGTGGTGGTTCAGTCCAAGTCCAAAAGCCTCAAATGCAGGGAAGCTGGCAGTGCATCCTTTAGACTGGCCAAAGGCCCAAGAGGCCCCATCAAAAGAGTCCAAAGTCCAAGAGTCCAAAGGCCAAAGAACCTGGAATCTGATGTCCAAGGGCAGGAGGAGAGGGAGGAAGCATGCAGCCTAGGAGAAAGAAAAAAGAAGACTCAGCAAGTCAGCTTGTCCCACCTGCCTCTGCCTGGTTTATTTTAGCTGAGCTGGCAGCTGATTGGCATCCACATTAGGGGTGGGTCTTCCTCTCCCAGTCCACCGACTCAAATGTCCATCTCCTCTGGCAACAACCTCACAGACACAAGCAGAAACAATATTTTACCAGCCATCTAGGTGTCCTTCAATCCAGTCAAGATGACACCTAATATTAACCATCACAAACATCTATACCTATGTCTGTAGAAATATATATCTGTATATATTTTGAAGCAGGAAAACTATAGTAATGTAGGACCTGGGCTTAGGCATTTCTATATTTCTTTCCCTCCCCTCTCCTTTCCCCCCTCCCTTCCCTTTCCTTCCCGTCCCCTCCCTCCCTCCCTCCCTCTCTCTCTCCTTCCTTCCCTCCCTCCCTCCCTCCCTCCCTCCCTCCCTCCCTCCCTTCCTTCCTTCCTTCTTCCTTCCTTCCTTCCTTCCATCTTCCTTCTCTCTTTCTCCACCTCCCCTTCCTGCCCCAGGCAGCACTCTCCTTTTGGAAGAGAATCCAAAATTTTTTAGTCTTACTTGGAGGAGATAAAGTGTTGTATGCACACACACTGTTAAATTGTTGCGCATTGCTAGCTCTCTCCTGAAGCTCTTTGCTTGCTGCTTTTCTGATTGATCAGTTTGTTGTTCTGTTTACTCCTGGTCATGGATCTCTGTAATTGATCACATGATTTGGAGTCCTTATATTTGTTTTCACTTTGATATTTTCTTAGCATCCATGAAACACACGTTTACTGAGCTCCTCTGTATGCCAGGCACTGTACTAGGTTCTTAGTATAGTTTAGTGGATAAAACTGACATGGTCTTTGACTCTATGAAATTTGGAATTTGCAACACTCCATCTTTGCCTCCCAGCTTTCTGTATATAACCACAGAGTGGAGGCACCCTTCACTCAGGTCTTCTGACCTCCCAACTTCAGCTAGGTAAAACCGTCCTCTGCCTACTGTTTTCCTATGAAGAAATTAGACATGTAAAGGGAAATGAGGCCTGAGCTGGGAGAAGATCTTATATGAAAACCCACTCCATTGGTATCCCAAAGTTTTAAAATAGAATAGGAATTTGTATATTATTTTTGTAGTCAGAGTATTTTAGAAGAAACTAATTTATATAGGTCAGAAAATTTGCTAATGTTGGGGAAACTTTGCAAAGAAATTTATAGGATCAATAAAAATATATGTATCTATTTGATTTTACTTTTGAAACTCTTTCAACAAAGATATAGGTGAGTGGATGGAATATATGTTCATATATCTTCAACTATATTGTCTTGAATCAAGAAAACTGTCTTGTCTTCACAAAGAAACACTGGAAGATGCACTTCCTGTTCTTTTTCAGCGCTATACAAAATATTTAATAGCTGGTTCAGCCCTGAGCACCAACTAGTTAGAATGGCTGTGGTTTTTGTTTTATGTTTTGAAAGCTATTTGTGATCATATCTGCATGCTGGTGGGATAGCAGGGGAGGACTGGTGTAGGAACATAACTTCCAGTAAAACCACTGGGTTTCGAGGAACATCTTATTTTTCTTTTTTGGAGCAGGAAAACTATAGTAATGTAGGACTCCTGCTTAGGCAATGTCTTAGTTCATGCTGCTCTAACTGAATACTATTGACTAGGTGACTTAAACATCAGAAATTTGTTTCTCACAGTTCTGGAGGCTGGAAATCCAAGGTCAAGGCGCTGGCAGATCTGGTGTTTTGTGAAGGTGCCCTTCCTGGTTTGCAGATGACTGTTTTATCGTGGTACCTTTACATGATGGGTGGTCGAGGAGAGCAAGCTCCCTTATTTCTTCTTATAAGGGCACCGATCCCATTCATTAGACTCTACCTTCATGACCTAATTATTTACCATAGGCCCTACATCTAAATACCAACACATTAGGAATTTTGGCTTCAGCATGTGAATTTGAAAGTGGAGGAACAGCACACACACTCCATTCATAGCAGCAGTGCATAACTTGAAGTTTGAATTTATTTCTATTCCCTTGTCTAGTGGATTGTCTTCAGCTGGATGATAACTGTCTGTTCCATTTAATAACATCTTTGGATTCTATTAGAAGATTTGAATCTCAGTTGCAGCCCTCAGCAATGACATGCTCTTGGGCAAATTATTTGCACTTTGGAGGCTTAGTCTCCCAAACCACAAAATCGGGGCAATATTATTTATCTTGCCCAATTGTAGTGCAGTTGAGACAGTACAAAACATGCAAGATGCCTGCATGGTCTAGCAAAAGTAGAGACTTTGTAGTGGTTCTTCTTATAAATATTAATAAAACAAAGTTAAAGTTGGCTTTTCAATAAAAAACCTGCTTCCCTTGGAGGTAGTCTTTGAATGTGAAATAGTCTAAAAAACAAGCTAATTCTGCAGCCAGTGCAAATATTAATTAGCAGTCTAGCAAGAAGCAGGTCACAATGCTGAATGTCAATGTGCTAAAATGTCTGCTAGTTTCAAGACAGTAACACCTTGCTAATTTATCATTAAGGGGCCTCTGGAGCTGAGAGAGATGACAAAAATCTGTGTGAAGAAGAAATTCTCACTGGTTAAATCAAACTTCTGCAGTTTTATAAAAATGTGCTACTTTTGTTAGCTTTGCTTTGGAGTTTTTAATGCTATTCACATAATTGGCAGTGTTCTTCTAGAGGTGAACATGTACTTCTTCAATTAAAAAAAAATTGGCAAATATTGTTTTCCATCTAAAGGGGCAAAAATATGCACATTGTGGACCTGAGACTAGAGACTTGCCCTAACATAAATTTCTCTCTGAATTTTGGTTGAACCATCTAGACATTTTCACCTGGCTCTGCCATCAAAATTAACACATTATGTTACTTTATCAGAAGAATTTAAAGATTCTTTTGCTTTGTCACATAAAGATAGAGAAGTTTAACAGATTAAACCTAATGAGAAAGTTCAGATTTTCAGAAGTAGATACTATGTGTTGAAAAGAGCCAACATTTTGAATTTAGATAATTCTCAGTGTGTTTTCTTATTTTAGATTCAGTATATGAACTTGGGCCAGATACATAAAACAGGGAAATTTTTTCCTGCCTTATAAGATTGATAGAGGTGAAAAGTGCAAAGTGTTGGAACATAGAAGACACAATTTTTCTTACAGATGTCTTTTAATTCACTGGAAAGGGAAAAACAGGCTCAGGTAGCAATTATCTTCTTGATTGCAACTTTTCACCCATCACAAATATTTAGAGACTTAGAGCTTTCCAGCAGTACCTGCAAAGGCCTACTCAAGACAGACAGATACTCAGTTTTCAAAACAGCAACTTGGGGTGGGAATTAGACTTAGCAATATTTGGGGGTAGGGGGTGGTCTTTCCAAGTGGCCTAGTGCACAAGTCTCATGACAGATATGCTCCTAATAAGTAGGGCTTGGATTTGAAGTCTTATTCAGAGTGTTAGAGTGAGCACACTCCATGTGCACACTCTAAACCAGAATAAAAACCCTGGCAGGATCTCACACCACCACGTTGCTCCTTTTGTTGATAGAAGATCTGCTTCATACCAACAGTACCAACATTTTAGTTGGGAGGCAGACCTGGGCTGAGGAGGCAATGCCATGCTGTTTAAATGTGAGAACGTGGGAGCTAGGCTCTGTCTCAGTTCTGCCTGAAAACTTGAACAAGGCGTGCAGTTACTTTGTAGTAAATTTCCTTATCTGCATGGCCTATCAGAGCTTTCCACTCTGCTCCCTGATCCTACAGTTCAGGAAAATGCATCTGCGCAAGCCTAGGTTTGCATTGGAAAATTGCTTGGTCAATAAAGAAATAACAAAGGAGTAACTAGCTTGTAGACACTACTGTATAAAAGCTTTTAGTAGTCAGAAACAGAATATTCTAACTGGGCTCATTTACATGTTTATTAGAGTTTATACTAAAGGAAACTCAACTGAGAGTTTTGCCAGTGGGATAGTTTTCTGCTATATATGTCTGCAATGTTCATTTTCCCTGCTTTTAGCAAATAATAAAATTCTCCAATGGAGACATTTATGTTCTATAACATTTTTTGTGATTTTTGGCCATAATTAGTATTAAGATGCTCTCTTTTACCTCCCAATGTTAATGCATACTTATGAACACTTAATACTTTATTTTTACTTATAAACCGTAGTTATAAAGGGTCTACTAATCATTTTTATAAACAAAATTCTTTAGAGTAGTCAACTTATTTCTTCCAATGGGAACTTATTTATAACCCCAAGGTATAAAATAGATAATAACATCTAACACTTTTTTAATGCACGTTTTGTGTCTGACCCTTTGCTAAGATATTTAACTCGTATAATCCTCATAATAAATCTACAAGTTTAGGAAGGTAGCATCTCAATTTATAGATGGAAAACCCAATGCACTAAGGTGTTAACTGTCCTGTTGAAAGCTATAAGACTTGTGAGTGGTAGAAGATGCAATTGAACCCAAGCAGTCTGGGTCCAATGTGGGTAGAACCACTATGCCATGTGTCTTTCCACAAAAAGTGGAGTCCATTTAGTTGAAACAGGTTTGGGGGCCACAAGTCCTGGGCTCTTCCAAGTCCCCTCTGGGGCAGTCCTCCTAGAGGCAGTACCCAATGCTGGAGCAGCCCAGGTCTCTCCCTTAGCCCTTTCCTTTTCTCTACAGATACACTACTCCTTTGCTGTTCTTCCCATCTTGTTGCTTTAAATAACTTCTGTAATCTTGAGTATATATTTCCGCGTCCCTCCACTGAACTCCAAACTTCCCAATCTGTCCACCTGACAGCTTCTGTTGGGTATTCAATAGGCATCACCACGTAACCTATCCAAAACCAATGCCTCATTCCTCTGTTCCTACACAGAACTGCCACCTGCATCTCAGGGGATGAGAATCCCTCTTTGCAGTTTCCCAAGCCGGAGACCAGGAAGTGCATCACGTTGCATTTCTTTCTGCTTATGTGGCAAATCTCAGCAGACTCTTTTCAAAATAAATCCAGAATTTGAAATCCTCACCACTTCCATTGATAGGCTCCGATCCAAACTGCCCTAATCTCTCTGTTGCCTCCAAATTAGTTTGAGCTTCTCCTCCTGCCTGTGTCATGCAGACTATTTTTGACCTAGAACCCAGAGGGAGCCCTTCACAGGGAAATCCATCTGCTCACCACCTTCTGATGGTTTCCACCACACCTTGCAGGCCTGACCTGACTCCCTGCTGCTCTGCTGGCCTGGCCCCCTGCTGCTCTGCTAGCCTCATCCCCTGCTACTCTGCTGGCCTCATCCCCTGCTGCTCTGCTGGCCTGGGCCCCCTGCCGGCTGCCCATGCTTCTCTTTCCTGTGTGTCTCATGTCCTCTCTATTCCTAGAATGTGCTGAGCTGTGCCCACTCCAGCACGTCTCCCTATGGGCCTCCTCTTGGAATGCTCTGCTGTCAAACATTCTCAAGCTCTCCCGGGTCTCTGCTGAAACCTCACTGTATCACAGAGGCCTGTGCTCGGACATGCTAAAGTGAGGAACATTCTTCCTCACCACTTGTGGAAATGTCTTCACCCTTACCTTTCTTTATTCCTGACATGGAATACCATTCAACAGGCTCCATTGTGATCATTTACTGTCCTCTCTCTCCCGCTTCCACCCCTGCTAGAGTGTCATTCATGAGGACGGACAGGGACTTCATTTTGCTGTTTTTACCGGTTTTTTTTTTTTTTTTTTTTGACAGAGTCTCGCTCTGTCGCCCAGGCTGGAATGCAGTGGTGCCATCTCGGCTCACTGCAAGCTCCACCTCCCGGGTTCATGCCATTCTCCTGCCTCAGCGTCCCAGTAGCTGGGACTACAGGAGCCTGCCACCACGCCCGGCTAATTTTTTGTATTTTTCGTAGAAACGGGGTTTCACAGCGTTAGCCAGGATGGTCTCGATCTCCTGACCTCGTGGTCCGCCCGCCTTGTCCTCCCAAAGTGCTGGGATTACAGGCGTGAGCCACCACGCCCGGCCTTTTACATGTTCTTGCAGAACCTATAGCACTCATATTAGTCAGGTATTCGGTATTGGTTGAATAAAATGAGTGAATCTTTGAGAAACTTCCAAGTTTTATAGAATACAGTTCTATAAGCAGCCATAAGCTGCCTGGACTCTTAACAGAGACGTGAGTGTGACACTGACATGAGCTGACATGAGCTGGGGTGTAAGGAAGGGAAGTCAGGACCAGATCAGAACTGGTGACCAGGCCAGCTCTGGGTCATCCTAACCAGGAGTCTAACATTCAGACTTGCCCAAGGTGGTTAGGGCGTTCAGTGGGGGTGGCAAACTTTTGTTTGACTTATGCCAGTCTGGGTCTAGGGTGACCTAGTCTGAAAAGTGGGATATAAGAGGTGACGTTTGCAATAAAGACATAAAATAAAAATTCCGGTCTATTTGGAGCAGAAGGAAGTAAGTAACTGGGGTGGAGAATGTGAAAAGAGGTGGCTAAGCCAGGGCCCAGTGCTAGTACCAGCAGGACCCCAGGGATGGAGAAGAGATCCCACCACTGACTGGGCCCACGTGCAGAGATCTTAGAGCCACAGAATCAAGGCAAACAGAACTCAACCCAAACAGACTAGATCATGAGTCTGGGAAAACACCTACTGCTAAGTCCAGACTTCCTCGCCTGTGGGTGGAATCTGCTCCTGTTAGCTTCTTTCTCAGGGGTTGACATTCTGCAGGTGCTACAAGGCGGCACCTGTAGCCTTGCTAAGCTGGGGAATGTAGGGCTGATGCCTAACAGCCTAAGATTACCTTTCTGCAGGCTTCTCCAGCTTCTGTTTATGGTATTTACCTTCTGTTCCTTTTGGTTTGTTTACTTGTTTAAAGGAAGATTAAATAACCTCACACAACATTGTACCACTTGAAAATAAAATGAATCTTGAGATTTTTTTTTCTTTTTCTTGCAAAGAGATAATGAGGTAAACAAACACCTCTGTCTCCTGCCCACCTCTCTCAGGTGCGCCTGCTGTCAGAATTCTCCTGTTATAACAACCTAACTACTGAGTACACATAAATGTTTCATCTGCAATATTTTTCATAAACCTCAGGGGACCCTGCAGCCCATCTCCAAGAAGTCTTCTTTGTGGATTTCAGCTAACACTCACTCTTCTCCACTAACGACAACAGCTCTATCTAGCTGACAATGTGAAATATCTATTTTTCTTATTGTTTTCCCAAATTGTTGCATATTTATGTTTCTAGCCCATGTTTCTTCTGAGAGTCCATATCAGCAGCACAGTTTACATCGTTTGCATCTTCACTTGGATATGTCAAATGAAGCCATCTCAAACTTCAAAATCTAAGTCTCCACTTCATGCCTGGCTTACTTCAGTGAGTGACATCAATATCCATCGTGGAATTGCTCATTTGGGTTAGCAACTGTTTAATCTTGGAAACCACATCATAAGTGGGTATAGTCTAATTGCCAAACAAAATGTGCAAGCCTCATCATCTGGACTTGGCAAGTTCAGTGATAAAGCAATGGAACGCAATGGCAAGTGAGCCTCGCGTGGGGCGCAAGGCAGAGGAAGACCTGTGACTGTGCCCGCCCCTGCCTGGGCCTTGTCCGTCATCTGCTACTGGAGACTCCTTTCCAGCAGCCATGCTTCCTGACCAACCTCAATGATGAAAGCAATTAAAATACCACCACTTTTCAATTTTTAGAGGAATTTTCCTAGAAATAAACAGAAACCATCTTTTTAATTGCATCGTAACCTTTTAAGAATATAAAGACCACTAGAGGCCAACCACACTCTAAAGAGAAGCTAAGAGAGGTAAATAGAGCAATTAAATAAGCCATCACCCAGAGGACACTCGCTGAAAAGGTGAAGGCGTGATGCAGTTTTCAAGGCCACACAGAGCGCTGGACAAAGTTCAAAGCCAATGTCCCACCGTATGACCAGTAGATCTGCCCACCCACCAAAACCTGTGATTTTAATTACACCTTTAGCCTAAGAGTAAATTAGAATGCACTTACTCTCCAGTTAACTACTAGAAAATCAACTGTCTCCAACCTTGAGTCTAAGTTGGAGGTTAAAAAACATATATATTCCCTAAGAATTCAAAACCACAAGCAGAATCTCATACAGGTATGAACATCAAACACACACTTCTTGTGTAGGATTAAAAATGGTAAGTTGGGATTCAGTGTCTCCAACCCTTGGTAAAGCAAATGCAGTTCCTGTCTGAAGGAATTTACTTCAAAAATAGAGATCTTCAGGTGCTGCCCCACACCAGACCTCCCCAACTAAGATCTTAAACATGGACACGCACAGAAATTCCACAGGGAAAATTTCAATAAACAGGAAGTCATAGCAGTAAAAAATGAAATGACGGGGAATCAAGACACTATGAGGAATAAACAGAAAACAATACAATCCTAAAAGAAAGACGTCAAATACTGACCTAACCAGACATCGAATGTCTTATAACATGGTTTCTGAAAATTTATGAACCACCTGGTGATATGTTTATTTTCTTATAATGAAATTTTGACTCAGAAAGTCTGAGAGTTGGGCTTCATATTCTGCCTGTCTAGCGAGCTCCAAAGTGTTACCACTGCTGCTCATCTGTGGACCATACATTAAGTAATAAAGTTTTGATATTGTGTTTAATATGCTACCTTAGTTTTTTATTGTTGCTGTGAAGAAGCACCACAATACTGAGTCTTGAAGCAATCAGAATTTATTATCTCACAGCTCCATAGGTTAGAAGTCCAGTTTGGTGCATCTGAGTTCTTGACTCCAGGTTTTACAAAGCACAAAATCAGGTGGTAAAAATAAATACACAAATGTATTTGCATGTATATGTGTGTATAATAATAATACAGTTGTAATGAACTAAAATGCTCAGTTAAAAGACAAAGACTTGATGGGAATAGCATTGAATCTATAAATTACTTTGGGCAGTATGGCCATTTTCATGATGATGATTCTTCCTCTCCATGAGCATGGAATGTTTTCCATTTGTTTGTGTCCTCTCTTATTTCCTTGAGAAGTGGTTTGTAGTTCTCCTTGAAGAGGTCCTTCACAACCCTTGTAAGTTGGATTCCTAGGTATTTTATTTTCTTTGTAGCAGTTGCGAGTGACAGTTCACTCATGATTTGGCTCTCTGTTTGCCTATTATTAGTATATAGGAATGCCTGCGAATTTTGCACATTGATTTTGTATCCTGAGACTTTGCTGAAGTTGTTTATCAGCTTAAGGAGTTTTGGGGCTGAGACAATGGGGTTTTCTTATTACATGTTCTCTTTTGTAGTACTTACAACAGATGTAATTATATATTTATCCCTGATTTAATTCTTTATTTTTAGCTTTCATTAATTTACATACAGTAAAAGTCACTTTTTGATGTACACTTCTATGAGTTTTGACAAATGCATGGAACTATGTTTAATGAGCAGCACAATCAAGTATAGAAGGGTTCTGTCACTCCAAATAACGACACTAATGCTTTCTACCTCACTCTTCAACCCTGCAAGCTACTGAGCTCTTCTTCAACTCTTATCGTTTTACTTTTTTCAGAATGTCACATAAATGGAAGAAAATATAGCACATAGTCTTTTGAGTCTGGTTTCTTTCACATATCTTAAAGCATGGAAATTTACCTTTTTTACGGCATGCATCAATAGTTCGCAATTGTTATTACTGAGTAATACTAGTGTACTATGTTTTATTCATTCACCATTAAGGTCATTTAAATTATTTCTCTTTTTGGTGATTATTAATAAAGCCTCTATAAATTTTTGCAAATAGATATTCATATAAATTCCATTTTTAAATTTCTTTTGAGTAGGATTGGTCATACAATAAGTTTATGGTTAAATTTATATGAGACTGAAAAACGGTTTTCCAAAGTAGTTTACTATCTTGCCTTCCCCCTAGCAATGCATGATAGTCCCTGTTGCAGCACATTTTCACCAGGACTTAAGATTGCCATTTATTATTAAATTTTCAGCCATGCTAATAAGTGTACAGTGGTTTCACCTTGTGGCTTTAATACATAGTTATCTAATGACTAATGATATTGAGCATCTTTTCATATGCTTAAATGACCATTTTTTATTGCTAAATTTTGTAAGTTCTTGAGCAAACTATCACAAGGACAGAAAACCAAACGCTGCATGTTCTCACTCATAGGTGGGAATTGAACAATGAGAACACCTGGACACAGAAAGGGGAACATCACACCCTGGGGCCTATCGTGGGGTGGGGGGAGGGGGGAAGGATAGCATTAGGAGAAATACCTAATGTAAATGATGAGTTAATGGGTGCAGCAAACCAACGTGGCACATATGTACATATGTAACAAACCTGCACATTGTGCACATGTACCATATAACTTAAAGTATAATAATAATAAAAAAATAAGTTATTTATATATTGTGGTAAAATGTTTGCCAGACACTTGACAGGTAAATATTTTCTCCCAGTCTATGGCTTGTTTGCATTCTAACAACAAATAAAAATCTGGGCAAACTGAAAAGTCCATCACTGTTCTTAGTTATGCAAGAGAAATGCGGTCACAGAGCAAACCACTGCCCCCTAAATTGAAGACCTATTGGTGAATACTCAATACAGAGAATAAGAACCTAGCAGAGCAGAAAGCTCTGTGAGAACTAGTGCCGGGCTAGGGAAACCTGAACTGTAATTGATGAACTACTAAAGGCTCCGCGTGAACAAATCTGACAGTTAAAAACTCCGAGGAGACTCAATCACAGGGAAGTCCCCCTTTCGAGAGTTTTACCTCCAAAAGCTCTTCAGTGAAAAATTCCCTTAAAATTCCTTTATGCGTCTGGCAGGGAGAGAGGAAAATGAATCATTCTGTAATACACCAGTGTACTGTGTTCTTCTTCTTCTTTTTTGTTCTTGTTTTTTTGAGACAGAGTCTCGCTCTGTGGCCCAGGCTGGAGTGCGGTGGTGCGATCTCTACTCACTGCAAGCTCCGCCTCCCGGGTTCACGCCATTCTCCTGCTTCAGCCTCCCGAGTAGCTGGGACTACAGGCGCCCGCCACCGCGTCCGGCTAATTTCTTTTTGTATTTTTAGTAGAGACCAGGTTTGACCGTGTTAGCCAGGATGGTCTCGATCTCCTGACCTCGTGATCCACTCACCTCGGCCTCCCAAAGTGCTGGGATTACAGCCTACTGTGTTCTTCTTAACAAGGCTTGTCCTCAGGAGAAATGAATTAACCATAGCCCAACCTGCTGGGTTTTTAATTTTTTTGTTTTTTTTTGTTTTTTAAGAGAGACAGAGTCTTGTTCTGTCACCCAGGCTGTGCATTGGCATGATCATAGCTCACTTTTAAATTTGGACCCCTGGGCTCAAGTGATCCTCCTGCTTTGGCCTCCCAGCTATCTAGGACTACATAGTATGTCACCATGCCCAGCTAGTTTGCATTTTACTTTTTGTAGAGATGGGGTCTCACTATGTTATCCAGGCTGGTCTCAAACTCCTGGCCTCAAGCAATCCTCTCACCTTGGCCTCCCAAATGATTACAGGTGTGAGCCACTGCACCTGGCTTTACTGGGGTTTTATCAGAGCCCAATGTACCTGGGGAAGGGAAATACCAAACTCCCACCCTCTACGGCCATTCCATCCCACCTATGGGGGGCGATGACTGGGAAGCATTTGTGAAGTTCAAAGACAGAGACCTAAATAGGACTATAAAATGCTTCCCTTCTCTCTGTACCTTACTACTATACTACTAAAAACTTGTGTACAGCAGTTCCTTTTACATGTACAGCAGTTCATGTTTGGGTATAAGAAAAATTACAGGACATACTAAAAGGTCAAAATATAATTTGAAGAGACACGATACGTATTGAAACCAGATTCACATATGATGAAGATGTTGGAATTATCAGACCAGGAATTTAAAGCAACTATGATTAATATGCTAAGGTCTCTAATGAATAAAGTAGACAGCATACAAGAATGGATGTGCAGTGTAGGCAGAGAGGTAGAAATTATAAGAACCAAAGGGAATGCTACAGTATTAAAAGCACTGTAACAGAAGTGAAGAATGCCTTTGATGGGCTAACTAGTGGACTGGACAGGGCTGAGGAAACAACCTTTGAGCTTGAAGATATCTCAATCAAAACCTATAATCTGAAAAGCAAAGAGAAAAAGGACTGAAACAAAACCAAACCAGAACAGACTATCCAAAATTGTGAGGCAACTCCAAAGATGTAACATTTGCATGATAGAGATACCAGAAGAAGAAGAAAGAGAGAAGGGAACAAAAGAAATATTTAAAACAATAATGGCTGAGAATTTCCCCCACATTAATGCCAGACACCAAACCACAGATCCATGAAGCTCCGAAAACACCATGCAGGATAAATGCCAGCAACACCACACCTAGGTATATCATTTTGAAATGACAGAAAAACAAATATAAAGAAAAAAATTCTGAAAGAAGCCATAGGGGAATACCTTACCCATTGATACGATTTGGATCTGTGTCCCCACCCAAATCTCATGTTCAATTGTAATCCCCAATGTTGGAGGTAGGGCTTGGTGGGAGGTGATTGGATCATGGGGGTGGATTTCTCATGAATGGTTTAGTACCATCCTCTTGCTACTCTCCTCACAATAGTGAGTTCTCACAAGATCTAGCTGTTTAAAAGTATGTGGCACTTCCCTCCTTGCTCTCTTGTGCCTGCCTTTATCACGTGAACTGCCTGCTCCCACTTTGCCTTCCCCCTGAGTAAAAGCTCCCCCGAGACCTCCCCAGAAGCAGATACAGCCCTGCTTCCCTTGCACCCTGCAGAACTCTGAGAAAATTCAACCACTTTTCTGATAAATTGTTCAGTCTTAGGATTTATTTTTATAGCAATGTGAGAATGGACTAATTTATCAAGTGAAGAACAAAGATAAGAAACACATCTGACTTCTCTGTAGAAAACATGCAAGCAAGAGAGTGTAACAAAATATGTAAAGTTTTGGGAGAGAAGAAAACCATTGTCTTCGAATACTGTACCCTGAGAAATTATATTATTTGTCTGTTTTATATATTGTTGGCTTTAATTTGCTAATATTTAGTTAAGGATTTTGATATCTATGCTCATGAGTGATTTTTAAAATAATTTTCTTATAATTTCTTTGGAAATTCATCTGATTGTTGAGGTAATGTTGGTCCCATGAAATAACTTAGGAAGTAATTCTTGAAATATTCTTTGGAAGAAATTATATAGAATCGGTAGATATTCTTTCTTAAATATTTGGTAAGATTTTCTACTGGAACCATCTGAGCCTGGGGTTTTCTTTATTGGAAAGTTTTAAAATATGGATTTAATTTATCTATTTGATGAAGGAAATATCATATTACCTATTTCTTTGGTGAAGTTTGGTAATTTGCGACTTTCTAGGAATTGTTCTATTTCATCTAGGTTGTTGAATTCATGGGCATAAAGTTGCTCATAGGATTCCTTCATTATGCTTTTAAACTTCTATGTGTCTTAGTCATATATCCCTTTCATTCTTAAATTAGAAAGTTTGAGAGCTTGTTTGGAGATTCTAGAAGGGGAGTGCAGCTACTCATACACCCTTGACCAAAGACCCGTCCTCTTCTGTCAGGGATGTTCACCCTCTTTGACCGAGCGTGCAGCTTTGGGAGGGATGCACATGGAGCAGTGAGGGAGGAATGGGACACCCGCCTAGCGAGTCACATTGGCCAAATCAACCCTGGCGATCAATGGGGTGACAGATGTCGCAGCCAGTTTGGAAAACTGGCTAGCCATATGCAGAAAACTGAAACTGGACCCCTTCCTTACACCTTATACAAAAATTAACACAAGGTGGATTAAAGACTTAAATGTAAGACCTAAAACCATAAAAACCCTAGAAGAAAACCTAGACAATACCATTCAGGACATCGGCATGGGCAAAGGCTTCATGACTAAAACACCAAAAGCAATGGCAACAGAAGCCAAAATTGACAAATGGGATCTAATTAAACTAAAGAGCTTCTGCACAGCAAAAGAAACTATCATCAGGCCGGGCGCGGTGGCTCAAGCCTGTAATCCCAGCACTTTGGGAGGCCGAGACGGGTGGATCACGAGGTCAGGAGATCGAGACCATCCTGGCTAACACGGTGAAACCCCGTCTCTACTAAAAATACAAAAAACTAGCTGGGCGAGGTGGCGGGCGCCTGTAGTCCCAGCTACTCGGGAGGCTGAGGCAGGAGAATGGCGTAAACCTGGGAGACGGAGCTTGCAGTGAGCTGAGATCCGGCCACTGCACTCCAGTCCGGGCGACAGAGCGAGACTCCGCCTCAAAAAAAAAAAAAAAAAAAAGAAACTATCATCAGAGTGAACAGACAACCTACAGAATGGGAGAAAATTTTTGCAATCTATCCATCTGACAAAGGGCTTATATCCAGAATCAACAAGGAACTTAAACAAATTTACAAGAAAATAAAATAAACAACCTCATCAAAAAGTGAGCAAAGGATATGAACAGACACTTCTCAAAAGAAGACATTTATGTGGCCAACAAACATGAAAAAAAGCTCATCCTCACTGGTCATTAGAGAAATGCAAATTAAAACCACAATGAGGCCGGGCGCGGTGGCTCAAGCCTGTAATCCCAGCACTTTGGGAGGCCGAGACGGGCGGATCACGAGGTCAGGAGATCGAGACCATCCTGGCTAACACGGTGAAACCCCGTCTCTACTAAAAATACAAAAAACTAGCTGGGCGAGGTGGCGGGCGCCTGTAGTCCCAGCTGCTCGGGAGGCGGAGGCAGGAGAATTGCCTGAACCCGGGAGGCGGAGCTTGCAGTGAGCTGAGATCCGGCCACTGCACTCCAGTCCGGGCGACAGAGCGAGACACCGCCTCAAAAAAAAAAAAAAAAAAAAAACACAATGAGATACCATCTCACACCAGTTAGAATGGTGATCATTAAAAAGTCAGAAAACAACAGTTGCTGGAGACAATGTGGAGAAATAGGAACACTTTTACACTGTTGTGGTGGGAGTGCAAATTAGTTCAACCATTGTGGAAGACGGTGTGGCAATTCCTCAAGGATCTAGAGCCAGAAATACCATCTGACCCAGCAATCCCATTACTGGGTATATATGCAAAAGATTATAAATCATTCTGCTATAAAGACACATGCACATGTATGTTTATTGCAGCACTATTCACAATAGCAAAGACTTGGAACCAACCCAAATGCCCATCAATGATAGACTAGATATGGAAAATGTGGCACATATACACCATGGAATACTAGGCAGCCATAAAAAAGGATGAGTTCGTGTCCTCTGCAGGGCCATGGATGAAGCTGGAAACCATCATTCTCAGCAAACTAACACAGGAACAAAAAACCAAACACCGCATGTTCTCATTCATAAGTGGAAGTTGAACAATGAGAACACATGGACACAGGGAGGGGAACATCACACACTGGGGCCTGTTGGGGGCTGGATAGCATTAGGAGGGATAGCATTAGGAGAAATACCTAATGCTATACCACATTTGGCAAAGAACCTGTTAACATTAATATGTGTTTTTTCAATTGTTCAGTCCTCTTTCTCAGTGTAGATTCAGTGCAGTATTCATGACATTCCATTTAGATGGCTACATAGATTTTACATCTTATAAGGTGGAATCTTAGGATCCAGGATGTATTCTTTTTCTTTTGCACATAACAAGTTATTACTAACATAGGTTCTTAGGATAAGACATGCATGAGCTCAGTTTATGTGGGCCAGGCAGAGCTTACCTTGGGTTTCTGCCCAGGTCTTATCAGGCGGCCAGGCTGAGACCAAGGTTTCATCTAGGTTGTGTTCTCCTCCAGAGGCTCATTGAGGAAGGGTCCATTTCCATGTCAATTCTGGTTGTTCTAGAATTTGTTTCCAATGGTTGTATGACATAGGCCCTCCGCTTCTTACTGGCTGCTCTCTGATCTTAGAGGCCACTGTAGTTCCCTGCCACTTGGTCTTCTCCATAGGTGCTTTACAGAATGGCTGTTTGCTTCTTTAAGACTATAGGAAAATATTTCTGTCCAGTCCACTGAGTCATTGTCTCCTATGATGTAAAGTAATTATGGAGTGATATCCTTCACTTCTGTCATATAGCATGACCTAATAGTGTGGTATCCCATCACCTTTGCCATATTCTATTGGTTGGGAGCAAGTAATGGGTTCTGTCCACACTCAAGGGAAGGGTATTCCACAAGGGCATGGCTCATTAAGCATCACTGCATGGTGTGTCTCCTACAATGTGTTACATTTATTGCATGTGAGTGTCTAGAATACACGAGTAAAGGGGACTCATACTGAGTGTGGTAGTAGTAATGTCTTTCTTTGCACTTCCTATGATGTTCCTTGTTTCATGTTTATATAAACCAGGGGAGTTCCATAGGAAATGCCACTTGAGTGAATAAATGGATTAATCAGTGAGTACTTGGGACTTCAACAGTTGACAGAATGTAGTATTGCTGACCAAAATCTAAAGAAGGTCCAGAATAAATCCCATTGTAAATTTTATTTCATGTTCCTGTTCTAAAGTAAGATTCCCAAGAAACCCAGTGTACTCTGTCTGATGGTTTTGTAGCCTGTCACAGAGTTTGTAATTTCAGATTTTTACTTTCCATTTTGGAAATCTATCCATCTGACAAAGGGCTAATACTTTCCAACCTGGCACAACTGAGTCTCACAGGCCAACCTGGACTTTTGTTGGGATGTTGACAAAATGACTAGTGAATCAATGTGTTTAACTGTTACTTCAGTGAAACTACATCTCCTGATTCCCTGTGGTACATTGCATTTTCTAGTAAAAATCAAATTTAATATGCTGTACTTGCTGAAAATTAATTGGCAAGAGATATTTTGATATCAATTGGAAAACCATGGAAGGTTGAAACATTAAATCATAGCTTAGATCTATGAGTTTTTGAGTCATATCAAACTACTTCTCCATTTTCTTTTGTTGACAGCATTCAGAGCCTTCAAGTCCTATCTAAGCATTACCTAGACAATATCTGTTTTCCCACAGTGTGAATGATCCACTCCCACTCAGGGAAGATCAGCTTTTGTGTGTGTATTCTTATATTTTTCTAGTTCAGATAGGATTTTTCACAGGTATTCTTAAATACATTTACTAAACCCAACAGCATGTTCTTTAAAACTTCTGTTGGACCTCAGTGTCTTCAAGGATTGATTCCCCTCACCTGATAAGAGATGTGTTTCAAGGGTTACAGGAGACTCAGGATGAGTGCGCTTTTTACTATTATTGTTGTTCTTGTAGGTCTCTAGGTAGGGTTGTATTTCGTAAATTTTTCCAAGGTTACATAACAAGAATTATATCTGAAATGTACTATGATTACAGGGATTAAATGGAAAAGGGGTGAGGCTGCAGAGACTAGATGGACAGGTTAAGTACAAAGGTGGGTAAACAAGTCATAGTAACTCACACTCTACCACACCTTAGGTAGAGGGAGGAGGATCAGAAAAACCAAAGGCCCACTCATGCTAAGGACCATGAAAAGGTGGACAAGGACAATATAATATATTTTGAGCTTGTCATGAGGTCTCCTTGCTGTGAGGAACTCGTACTGTTCCCTGCCATCCCTCGGTACTCTTGTAACCAGGATCCTCTTTGGTCATGCTTTCTCGGTACTTTCTTAACATAAACCCTCTGTGGGTTTCTGGGCCTTTGTGTGTGTTATTTCTAGCTCCACTCCTAATATGCCCTTCTTTATTTTCTCTACCTGAGGGTCATAATCACCCTTTAGAATGGAATTTGAAGGTGATTGTCTTTGTGAAGCACCTAGTCCCTGTCTGTCCTGCACATTCACCATCAAGCGTGGCCCACAGCAGGGCTCTCATCTACTTCCTCCCCTGTCTTGCCCATCATGGTGTGAGAGCCCCGCCCTTTGCAGACAGAGACTCTAAACCAGACACAGTAGGTTCTTTAAATGTTTCTCAGTTTCATTCTACTTTAAGTCAAATAACCTTGGTAGCATTCATGACTGTGGAGGACAAAATAACCCAGTTACTGTATCCAAGAAGCAGATTTTAATTGACAGGCTGACACATTCCCATATGGAGAGTATCTGACGTAGAATGAAAACGAGCAATGGCATAGCACTTTACAAGCCATAACCATGAACTGGTTTGATTCACACAGGGTGTAAGAATCACATAATACTATTGTCACCACTTCACAAATTAGGGAACTATCATACAAAGGAAGTAAGAGGCTTTTTCAAGGTGCCACAATTATTGGCCAATAGTCTTAATTAGGAATTCAGTTTTGACTCTTCTACTCCAAATGCTATGCACTTTCCTCAACACATGCCTTTGACCAAAATGAATGGTGCAAATGACTTGCATAGGAGTCTCTGAAAGGAGTGCTTGCTTTTGCCCATTAGTTAGAGAAGGATTCTTGGAGAAGGTACTACTTGAGAAGCCCCTGGAAGAAGAAAAAATATATTTGATCAATGAAGTAAAAGTGAAGACCATCCTGTAAAGGGAGGAAAGAGTGAACATGTGCATTTGTGGTATAAATTTCTGGCTGGGAATGACTTCAGAAAGCTTTAGGTGCTTGTTGAAATTTTAATTTACCTAGAAGACAATAGGAGCATTAATGACTTTAGAGTAAGACAATACAATGATGAATGTGGTATTCAGAAATGTCCCACTTTGGAGGTGATGTTAAGTGGATGAATTGTTGAAAGTTCCTGAAGGTAAGGTAACCAGTTAGGAAATTTGCATAGCTTCAGGTGTGCTATTATCTCTGACAAACCCTGAATGAGTGCATTGGCAATCATTTTGTTTAGAGAAGCAGCCATTGTATTACATCCACATAAATCTTTGATCTTCGACAAGAGATAATATTACTGATTCAATAGAAAATGTGGTTTGGTCTGCTTGATAAATCACAAGCAATAATGTTTGAGCACCTACTGTATACCCAGTACCTACTCTATCCTTTAGCTGTGGAAGATGCCACACTAAGCAACACAAAATTGCCTGAATGCAGCTTCAATCCTACCATTGACTGTGCTCCCAATACAGATGATAGGCACTTATTGACAAAGAGACATTCTTTTTTGAGGGGAGATGGCAAGAAGGGCAAAAAAAAAGAGAGGCTGGTCTTGGAAAGCAAATGCCTCATTTTAGCAGTTTATGCCTCAGTGAACTGGGATGAAGCTGTAAATGGCTTTATTCTTGAAACAGCCTAAAGGAATTCAGTTGAATAGAAACATTTTTTTTCTTACTCCTGTGGGCAGCTGGATGAAAAGTTTGAGGTTTTGTTGTTGTTGAGAACACTGGTCATTTTCATCAAATTATTCAGAATATTCTGGTCTCCCAAGGAAATGCCTAAGCAGGAAGCAGGTACTAGAGCAAAATTTTTTCTAAATTTAACATAAACCCAGAGGGTTTTGTGCCAAATAATCACCAGCTGCTGTGAGATCAATGTGTGTAGAATTATTAACAGGAAGCAAATTACTAACTACAACCTTTGGAGAAAATTTGTCTCAGGCAAGAACTTCCTTTGAAGGATTGCACCCAGCATGAAAACATTTAATTTCCCCACAGTCACTCCACAGGGATCCACCAAGGGTGCCATTGGCAATAAACAAGAAGATGCTGGCTGCAAAGCTTTGGAATTACTAACCTGAAATACAGAGAGGGAAGTTATAGTGTAGAAAAAGTGAAGCTTATCAACAATGCCTTTAAGCCTTTGTATAGGAACACTAGATTAAAACTTTTATAAGCAGGTCCCTGTCTTTGACCCTGATATCTCATGCACAGTAGGTCCTCAATAAATGCTTACTATCATTTGTTGGATAATCCACACCATTACACTTATGCAGTGTTATTGCTACTAGAGACCCCGTGGACCACCTAAATGATGTTTGTTTTTTATCCAGAGACATACTGGTCTGATGTTGGGCCCAAACTAGTTAGTGACCTAGTAAGGAACTAGAGTACAGATCTTCCAGGAGAGGTACATTGTTCACTCTGTCTCATCAAAAAGGGTCTAAAAACCCTGATACATCCCAATCGCTCTCTTAATTTTTTTTTTTTTTTTTTTTTTTATGAGGCAGAGTCTCACTCTGTCACCCAGGCTGGAGTACAGTGGCATGATCTGGGCTCGCTGCAACCTCTGCCCCCGGGATTCAAGCGATTCTCATGCCTTAGCCTCCCAAGTAGCTGGGATTTCAGGCACCTGCCCCCATGCCCAGGTAATTTTTGTGTTTTTAGTAGAGATGGGGTTTTACCGTGTTGGCCAGGCTGGTCTCAAACTCCTAGTCTCCAGTGATCCACCTGCCTCTGCCTCCAAAAGTGCTGGGATTACAGCTGTGAGCCACTGTGCCTGGCCTCAATCAATCTTTAACTTATTAAAAAATTAGACCCTAAATCCACAAAAACCTTACAGAAAAGCAACTAGAGAGGTGGCTGAATATCCCAAGCCTCTTTTCTGATCTCATCTTGACTCTGTAGATCACCAAGATTGTGTTCACAGAATCATCTGGTAATTAATAAACAGCCATTGAGGAAGTGGCAAAATACTCAGCCTAAAGTGTCTCAAATACTTCCAGTAACATTGTGAGTTGTTACTGCTTTAGCACACAGCCTGCAGAAAAAGGACAAGACCATGGGGCATCTGACTTCAGTTGGAAAAAGGCATCACATATAAAAAAGAGCATGTGCTGTAGACTCAGGTTCAGGTTGTGGCACTGGAATTTATTAACTGCTTAATCCTTTTTTTTTTTTTTTTGAGACGGACTTTCGCTCTTCTTGCCCAGGCTGGAGTGAAATGGCATGGCCTTGGCTCACTGCAACCTCTGCCTCCCGGTTTCAAGCAATTCTCCTGTCTCAGCCTCCCAAGTAGCTGGGATTACAGGCATGTGCCACCACACCTGGCTAATTTTTGTATTTTTAGTGGAGACGAGGTTTCACCATGTTGGCCAGGCTGGTCTTGAACTCCTGACCTCAGACAATCCACCCGCCTTGGCCTCACAAAGTGCTGGAATTACAGGTGTGAGACACCACACCTGGCCAGACTACTTAATCTTTTTTATTTTTTTTGAGTCAGAGTCTCGCTCTGTCATCCAGGCTGGAGTGCAGTGGCGCAATCTTGGCTCACTGCAAGCTCCACGTCCCAGGTTCATGCCATTCTCCTGCCTCAGCCTCCCGAGTAGCTGAGACTACAGGCGCCCACCACTGCTTAATCTTAAGCAAAGTACTTGATCTTTGAGTTGTGTTGTTCTAACTGGGGAAACAATGCCTTGAGAGAACTCACATTCTCCATGGAGAGACTGATCCATACACACACAATTACAAATTCGAACACCAAATTCAATATTAGAGCTATATTTAGGATATTATGATAGTGTCGGGGATGACTGTACAAGGGAGAATGTCATAGCATTGAAGGGATCTGGGCTGAGTTTGAGGAATGGATAAGGCTTTACAGGAGGACTGGCAAAGATTTGTCCTCCAGGCAGAGGACACTTCATGTGCAAATTGAGACGAGAAAGAAAGGTGGCAACCCAAGCACAGTGAGAAGATTAACGTGAGGGCCAGTGTTGTGGGGAGATGAGGGAGAGCAATCTGCCGGCAACGGATCGTGGTGGCAGATCAGGTGGCAGATCATGGTGGATGTTTTCTATGCAATGGATTTTGGCTTTAGGCTGTATTTCATAGGATGATTTTAATAAGCCACAAACAAATTTGGATTCCATAAGACTGACACTAGCAGCGATGTGGACAATGGCTTTGACAAAGGAATAGGAGGGATAGGACAAATAGCTAGACGCTGTTGCTATCTTCTAGGGTGGGTATGAAGATCAGCAGTAAAGGATAGCAGTCCAGATAGGCTAGGGGATACCACGGGTACAAAGCAACCATAGATTCCAGGGTCATAAAACACCACTGGGTTATTCCTTTCTCCTACTTGATGTTCCTCTCGGGTCAGCTGATAGTGCTGCTGTCTTCTCAGGCCGCCAGGCCAACCTCTACTTGTCATTTGTTGGCAGCCATGTTAGAGAAAATGAAAAAAAAGCCATGTGGTCACAACTGACCTTGGTATTGGGATAAGCAATGCCTCAATAAGAATGAAACCTAACCAATAAGATGGCGACTCTGAGGAGACACGCTTTCCAGTACTGTGTGGGCAACCACACACACTGTCAAGGATCTTACATACTTTGGACAGTATTTAATTTTTCTTTTCTTTTTTTTGGTAAGTCTGATCATAAAACTACAGGGTCATGGGTGCATATTCAAACATGTAGATGTTAAAAACAAGTAAGTAGAATCGAAAGGTTGTTTCTCTCCTTTTATTCGTCAATGTTTTAGTTTTATTACAATAAAGAGGAAAAACTGGCCATCCGTCCTGACTGTCTCTATGAAATAGGGATTTCACACCCATTCTGCTGGTGGCAGGGATTTTTTTCCCCACACATCTATTGATGCCAGATAAGTTTGGCCTCAGTCCCTGGATTTGATTTTGTACTTTTCTGGCTATTTGACAAAGTCTGTAGTTGAAAAAGATCTGGAGACCGAGATCATAGGGTGACTTTTCTGAGTGTGTTTTAAGGGTTCATCCAAGGAGAGATTAAACCCACTCAGACTGTGAAAGAAGATGTTTCTCAGAAGGTTGATGTCATTTTGCCTTGTGCATGAGATAGATGGGAGCAGCATTTTTTTTCATATTTTTCTAATTAAGAATAAGTACAGGATGATGAGTTGAGTTAGAATCAAATCCTCTGAATCCAGTTCCCCTAAGACACACCAAGGCCTGGTCAGCAGGTGAAGGAGTACTGGGTACCACCTGTGTGTTTTTCACTTGCATATTCAGAAGAATTGTTGTTGCCATTCTTAACCAGCAGTTACAATCATCTGTGGGGTTCACTATTAGGGTATTTTTTTTTTTTTTGCAACTACAGTGCACCTGTCTAATCTTAAAATTGGGGCAAGTGAGCAAAGGATAGTGTTAGTTTATACCAAATGGGGATGGGACTTGAGAATCAGGGAGACCGGGGTTGAAGTGTCATGATTTAGAATCGGAGTTGGTGATTAGGCTGTGCTGAGTTCAAGACAAACAGCAGAAAGTGGGCCAGACTTTCAGATAGAGCCCAAGTAAATATCACCTTGGAGACAAAGTTGAGACAAAGGATGCTAAAGTTTCCATTTGGCATTTGTCAATTCCCAGGTCATAAACCCTGGCTGTAAAGTGAGTAAGGAATCTGAAGTGGACACCACTCACTCTGTGGCTGGCCTTGAGGGAGTAGACTTCTACATTTCAAATCAGAGGAGATATTCTTAATATTTTAAAATGTGTTTCAACATGTCATTATGTTGAAAAAAAGAGCTTTCCTCTTTGAAACCAGTAACATAATTTTGAGAAAGAATCGTTATTTTATAAAAACACATTTTTAATTATTCAGAATTTGAGGACCCCTAAGGATATTTTCACAGATCTCTGAGTTTCCCAGATGCCATATTAAGGTGGAGAAGTTCAGCATAGGTTTTGTGATGGTTAGTTCCGTGTGTTAGCTTGGCTAGACTAGATATTTATTCATAGACTGAGAATTTCTGTGAAGGAATTTTGAAGATGTGTTTTACACCTATGGTCCGTTGACTTTAGGGACAAGAGATCACCCATGATTGTCTAGCTGAGCTTCACCCAGTCATTGGGAAACTCCAAAGAGCACAAACTGAGGAGTGATGTTGCCACAAGCCAAGGGACACCAGCAGCCCCCAGGAGCCAGCAAAGGCAAGCAGAGCTTTTCCAATGGAAACTTCAGAGGGAGAGAGGCACTGCTGGCATCTTGAGTTCGGGCTTCTAGTTTTCAGAAATGTGAGAGAATGCATTTCTGTTGTTTTAGGCCACCAAGTTTGCAGCAATTTGTTATTGGCAACCCTAGCAAACTAACACATTATTCTCTGACAGTTATGAATTGGATAGGGAGTGATGCTACGCACTCCTGACAGGGAGTATGTCGGTATTTTGTTCTAATATTGAAGAATGATTTTGAGCTAGTCTTGGATGACCCAGCAGAACAGCATGAATAGGATGAAGTATTAGTCCCCCACATTAAATGCTACTTCACATGTAATACATAAGATAATAAGAGGTATGTTTGTGCATCCCCAGGGCTGGGGGTGAGGATTCCTTTGAAGAAAATAGATATTTCCAATATCTGACATTCAAGAACACGGTAAATTCAAGGCTAGAAATAAAGGCATGGCCAGCAAAGAGATTTCTTTCCCTGAATACTGGACTCATTTGGATTTTGAGGACCCTGGCAGTTGTTGGGGACTTGGCACTGCATAAATGGAAGTAGGTTGTGAAATGGATAAATGTTTAGCCTGTTAAGGATTTAATGTGATTGTTTAAGTCTTACTTAATAGTCATTTAAATATTTATGTTGTACCTCACTATTTTTAAGACTTCATTAAAATTTTGGTAAAAAAGAGATCTCCAGCTCTGGCTAAAATGGAGTAACAGAGATCAGATTTACCTTGCACTTAAAACTATCATAAAAACCAGGAAGCATATGTGAAGGAACTATTTCCAAGACATTAAGTCTCAGGTGGTAAGTGCAGGAATTCCTGAGAGATGGAAAACAAGTTAAGCAAGCCCCATGATTTCCCTAGTTTAATGTCTTGAGGGAATTTCCAGGCCATGGTGCATAGTGCAGAATCTGGCAAAATCCCTGAGATAAGAATACAGAGCTGAGAGCCCAGGGACAGTGAGGAAGCAAGAATTGGAAGGACAGAATACCAAAGAAGTAAGAGCTACATACAGAGAAAACTTCAGAAATCTGCAGAGGGTCCTCCTTGAATATTAGAGAATTCAAGAAGGAAGTACTTAAATTGAATCTACACAATAGAGAATTGTGAAGGAAGTACCTGAGGCTAAGGAAAGAATCACCGGAGTGTTAGAGACAATAGTGCCCTGTTATAACACAGTGCTGAGAACAGTGGCTCTTCCCAACTGCCAGACTGGAAATTCTCATAATTCATGAGATACTTGGGTATAATGCTCAGAATGGTGATATCTCAATAGTGGGGAATAATTAACTTGAGATGAAATACTGCTCTGGTGCACTCTAACAAATCTTAAAGTCAAGACTTCAAAATATCAAACTGTTTTCAAGTTATTTAACAGCGTCTCGGGGGAAAATCCTCAAGAATATTTATAGGAAAGAAAATATATCTAGCCACTAATGAGGTAAAATCACAATGATTGGCATCAAATAAAAAATTACCAGGCACTCAAAGAAGCAGGAAAGCACAAAGATAAATCAACACATCAAAACTGATCCAGAATTGACTCAGATGCTAGAATTAGAAAAAGAGGGCATTAAAATGGTTATAATTATTTTTCATAATTTCATTTGTAGTGGAATAAAATATATGAAAAAACATAAATACAACTTCTCCAGATGAAAGCTACATTATCTGAGACGAAAAATACACTAAATGAAATTAACAGTAGTTTAGACATTATAGAAGGAAAGACTAGTGAGGTTGGTGACATAAAAACAGAGATGAATAAAAACAAATGGCAGAGAGGAAATAAAAATGAGAAGAACATTAGTGAGCTGAGGGACAACTTCAGGTGGTCTACTATACATGTAATTACATTTTCCAAAGGAAAAGGGAAATGGAAGGGTGGGTATTTGAACCAATAAAAGCAGTTTTATTTTCAATGATTTTGCAAAGCTGAACTATAGATCACTGTATGCAAGAAGCTTAATGTAGCATAAATACAACATAGATGAAGAAAACTACATCAAGGTCCATTGCAATTAAATTTCCAAAAACTAGTAATAATGAGAAAATGTTAAAAAGAAGCCAGAATAATAAAATACATGCTACATACATAGAAACACAAGATAGGGATGCCAGTACACTTCTCATCATAAAGAATACAAGAAAAAAAAAAGAGTGGAGCATCATTTTCAAAGTACTGAAGAAAAACACCTGTCAATCTAGAATTATATACATAATGAAAATTGTCAGGCCTCTGAGCCCAAGTCAAGCCATGCATCCCCTGTGACTTGCTCCTATATGCCCAGATGGCCTGAAGTAACTGAAGAATCACAAAAGAAGTGCAAATGCCCTGCCCCGCCTTAACTGATGACATTCCAACACAAAAGAAGTGAAATGGCTGGTCCTTGCCTTAAGCGATGACATTATCTTGTGAAATTCCTTTTCCTGGCTCATCCTGGCTCAAAAAGCTCCCCCACTGAGCACCTTGTGACCCCATTCCTGCCCACCAGAGAACAACCCCCCTCTGACTGGAATTTGCCTTTACCTACCCAAATCCTATAAAACGGCCCCACCCTTATCTGCCTTCACTGACTCTCTTTTCAGACTTAGCCTGCCTGCACCCAGGTGATTAAAAAGCTATATTATTCACACAAAGCCTGTTTGGTGGGCTCTTCACACGGACACGCATGACAAAAATATCTTTCAAAAGTGAAGGTGAAGTAAGAAAATTTGTAGACATGCAAAAGTTGACAGAATCTATCACCAGAAGACCTGCATTATTTCCTTCTTCAGGCATGAAGAAAATAACACTGGATAAAATACACACCTACTCAAAGGAATGAGGGGCACTTGGAATAGTAACTACATGGGTAAAAAATATAAGGTTGTTTTCTTATTATTTAAATATATTTAAAATGTTCCTGACTGTTTAAATACAAGTATGAATATACTATAGAATTTATAACATACATAAGTAAAATGTACAACAAGAAAAATGGAAGTTTGGAAGGGATACTGTACAAGTTACAATTCTGTGGCTTGTGTACTATACTAAAAGTAGTATAAATCACCTGAAGGTAGACTGTGATGTGTAAAAGATATATATTATAAATCCTAAAGCAACCACTAAATAACTACACTAAAAGTCATAGCAAATAAAGTAGATTAAAGGAAATTATTTAAAATTTAATCAAAATAATGCAGAAGAAGAGGAACAAAGACCAGATGAACCAAATAGAAAACAAATAGCAAAATAAAAAAAAAATTAAACCAAATGGTAGCCAAAATCCCATTAAGTGTACATGGTCTAAACAACCTAATTAAAAGACAGAGATTGTCAGATTGGATTGAAAAGCAAAATTTAGGTATATACTGCAGCACTTTTTGTACCTCAATACACTTGAATATAAAGACACAAGTAGATTAAAATGACACGATTAGAAACAGTTATAAAAAAAGCTAGAGTGAGTATATTATCATTGAAATTATATTTCAGAGAGGAAATACATATTTACCAGAAATAAAGAATATTTTTTCAGAACAATAAGGGAGTAAATTTATCAATTAGGTATAATAGTTATAATGGTTCACTTACCTAACAACAAACCTTCAAAAAATGTGTACAAAAGCTGAAAGAACTGCAAGAAGAAATAGACTAATTAGCAATCATTGTTGGGGATTTCAATTGTTCCTCCTTCAAAAGCTGACAGAAGTAGATGTAAAATCAGCAAGAATATATTCATCTTCCAAATTATCTGATTTTTGTGGACAAAATCATGTGGATATTAGGACTTTATTGATTCACTAGTGTTTTCCTTAACTGTGGAGCCTTTGTTTTACACTAGAACAATTTTTTTTCCCCTGATTCCAACAAAGAGCATTTATGGAGGGAGAATGCAAAGAGAACATATTTGTATCCAACCTTCCCAGGAGCATGTGAGGTTCACTGGCACATGAAGGAGCCCAGGGGTTTCATTCTGTCCTCATACAAAAAAACCTGTTGCTAATTAAAGATTTAAGAAATACAGCTGGATAAGTAACATTAGCCCGGATGGCATTTCAGGAAACCTCTGGTGAGGCTTGAGGCAGACAGTAATTCTGCATGATTTATCACCCAGGTGGCGGTGTGGGATGATTGGCTCAGTATACTTCAGGTGGAAAAAGACATTCAAGAACAAGACACTCAAGGTCAAGTAGAGCTTATAAACCCCATGAAATCATTCAGGAGCAAAATAACCTTTAAGTCTAACTCCTTTTGTCTGTGTCATGGTGTGTTTGTTCAGTTTAGTAATTAAGAAATAGGGACTCCTATTCATTAAGTGTCATGTAGATTTCTGTAGAATTTTTACCTCTTTATATTATAATCACATGAATTAAATGTATGCTTGAAGTTTTACTGTGTAAAATTCACTGTGCTAGATTCTTAGGAGAGGCATTGGTGAAATCTTTCCCAGAATGTGTTCCACAGAACTCTTAATTTTATAGTGAATGATGGGTAATGTGTCAAGGGAAAAAAAGGTGCGTTTGTAGCTCAGGAAGTACTGTATAAAGAAGGCCACTTAGGTTTTGATGTTTTAAAATTAAAATTGTAGAACTACCAGAACGTGTAATAATTTAAGGAATAAAATGACTATCTCTCCATGTCTGGATGAATTGATTTTGACATGAGAATTTCATAGTACATTTCTGGGATTCTTCCCTCTTGAGAGAGGGACAGATACAATAGATGACTTCCTTTCATGTCTGGTCAATGAGTGGAAGCTTCATCTTGGCTGATGCTGTGGTTTAGGGAGTCCCTTATCGTGAGCAGCTCAACAAAAATCAGTGTCTTAGTCTGTTTTGTATTGTAATGAAGGAATACCCAAAGCTGGTTAGTTTATAAAGAAAAGAGGTTTATTTGGCTTACAGTTTTGCAGACTGTACAAGGAGTGTGGAGCCAGCATGTGGTTGTGGTGAACACCTCAGGAAGGTACTAATCATGGTGGAAGGCGAAGGAGAGCCAGCATGTCACATGGTAAGAGAGGAAGAGTGAGAGAAGATGGAGGTGCCAGGCGCTTTCACAATCAGTTCTCGCTTGAACTGATAGAATGAGAAGTCACTTGTTATCACAAGGACAGTACCAAGATGTTCCTGAGGGATCTATGCCTATGATCCAAATACGTTCCACTAGGCCCCACCTCCAACATTGAGGATCAAAGTTAAACATGAGATTTGGAGGGGATAAATATCCAAACTATAGCAATGAGTTTACAGTAATGTGACCTAAAGCTTAGGCAATTTGAGTAATCTTCCTTGGTAAACACATTTATAAAAAATAATACATTTTTAGAACATTAGAGATTTAGGTCTCAATGTTTTTCGGAGTTATCTTTGGGCAATTGACCAAGTATGCTTACATAGAAATACTCTTTCATTGCAAATTGTCCTCTCCTCCACCCCACACACATACATACCTGAGAATATCCCAGCAACTCTGAGTACTAATGGGGTGGAAGAAGGCAAGAAATTGAAGGACCCTCAGATTTCACTTGCTTCCGGCTAAACATGTTTTAGTTGATGCCTCTGATCTCACACTTCTTCCTAGGGGAGAACCCTAATTCCCATGTCATGAATATAAGCAACACAGTTAAGTTTCTAATATGAAAAGATAAAGTTTTAAAATTACTAAATATATCTTTAAATTCATAACAGTTGACAAGATGTCCTTTATTTAAAATAAATCATAACCTATTCTATTATAGTCTTATGAATCTCCTAGAAAAACATAGAAGCATATGTATAATTGAAAAATTGGTAACCCTCTGATATGGTTTGGATCTGTGTCCCCGCTCAAATGTCTTGAATTGTAATTCCTATTGTTGGCGCTGGGGCCTACTGGGAGGATATTGGATCGTGGGGACAGATTTCTCATGAATGGTTTAGCATCATCCCCTTGGTGCTATCCTCAGATAGTGAGTGATTTCTTACCACATCTGGTTGTTTAAAAGTGTGCCGCACCCCTCTCCTCATTCTGTCCCTCTCTCTCTTGCTCCTGCTTTTGCTGTGTAATGTGCCTGCCCCAAGCTTGTCTTTGACCATGAGTAACAGCTTCCTGAGGCCTCCCCAGAAGCTGAGCAATGTTGGCGCCATGCTTGTACAGCCTGCAGAACTGTGAGTCAATTAAACTTCTTTTCTTACTGATTACCCAGTCAAAGGTATTTTCTTTTAGTAATGCAAAAATGGTCTAATACACCCTCTAATCAGGCCAACTGGTTGTCTGGAAATGGCCTATGTCTCTCTTGCCATGGTGGGGACTATTGAATTTTGGATTTAAATTCACAAAAAAAGCAATGTGTATTTCCCCTTTGCACAATGTTTAGCACATTGCTAGACTAAATAAGTGTTAAAAATATTGGAGAAGAGGCTGCTTTTTATCCAAGAATATACCAAACACATGGTATAGAGTTACAGAATAAATGGAGTGCTAATAATTTAGCTATATTTAGCTGAAATCAATTTGATGTTAACTGACTAAAATCGAATTGTCTCTAAAGGAAGTCAATGAGAATAATTAAGGGAGACTCTGGGTGTTGAATTTCAGACTACAGTGGAGATTAGAAAAAAGAAAAAGAAAAAGGAAAACAAAAACTAAACCCATGTGTTAGATGACAAACAAATGATAACTCCCTCTAAGTATTGGGGCAAGTAGGGGTGGACCTCCAAGGGAGTGTAACTGGGAAAGACAGAATAAAATTATGCAAAGGAAAATTGAGCAAATGAAACTTGAAGCAATCTTAACAGTGAGGGCTATTAAACCATTGAAAAGTCTCCCAAGGGAAGTGATGGAAACCTCCTTGCTTAAGTCATTTCAATGTCGACAAAACAACAAAAAATACCCGGAGAGAGGGATCCTGTAGTGTTGGGGAGCAGACTCGATGATTTAGTAGTTCTTTTCTGTCTCTTATTTCCACGTTCTGTGAAATTGTATTGCAGCTAACACACAAGAAATCCTTCACTCCGACAGTATGTTTACAGAAAATTCATCTGGAGCACAAAGTTGAACAGGAAAAAAAAAAAAAGAACATACGTTTGAAAATTCTGTCAGTCCTTCACATTCTTTTTATAAACTTGTTTTTCAGATACAGTGTAACATTGGAATTTAAATTGAGTTTCATGTTCATTCTGCTTAACATGTAAGAACATCTATGACTTTAATTAATGAAGAATTCTAAAGTCAGCCTGCATGTATCCCAGTGTGTAACAGAATACTAGGAAAATTAAAGTTTGATGATTTCTTGAACAGCCTATGCCAACATCCAAAACAAGTACAGCTTAGAAAATACACATTAAACACCAAAAACTAATTTTAGCACAAAAGGAAAAGAAAGATACAATGAGAGTAGAAATCTAAGGAAAAGTATATAAATACCTATATTTTTTAAAAAGGTCCTTGAATTTCCTTGCTGTATAATTCTTTCTTAGAGACGTTAGAGCTGCTCTTACTAGCCAAGGGAGTACTTGTGGGAAGAAACCGCCTACGTGCTGAACACACAAACTCACTAAAATCAATATTGGGTTTGGACTTGAAGGTGTTTACTGTGAAGAACTCGGTGTGATTCCTCAATCAAGGACAAATTTATCATTCCCTTTTAATTGTTACCTTAAACTATTGTATTATGAATTACTGACGTTGTACTAGAAATTATACTAAGCTATTTACAAATGTAAAACTTTTATTTACCAATATATTGAGTCCATATTCTGCACAATACAATTTTAAAAAATTAACACTGCACAATAATTTTTTTAAAATAAGTTTGTTTGAATGATTTTAGATTTGCAGAAAAGTTTTGAGTGAGTATAGGGTAGTACAGATTCTCTACATCCATCATTCAGTGTCAGTTTCCCCTAACGTTAGCAGCTTACCTTACTGCCGTATGTTTGTTGAAAAAAATAAGTTAGTACAGGGCATATACTAATAAATAAACTCCTTCCTTTAATGTCACCAGTTTTTCATTAATGCCCATTTTCTTTTCCAGAGTATAACCCAGGATCCCACACTGCATTTAGTTATCATGCTCCCTTAAGCCTCCCCTGGTCTGTGACAATTTCTCAGAATATCTTTGTTTTTAATGACCCAGATAGTTTTGAGGAGATTTGGTCTTCCATTTTGTAAAAGGCAGATGTATTGTCTGATGATTAGAGTTGGTCTTATCACGTCATATCAGGGGATATTTGATTAGTCACATAACGTCATATGATTTAACCTCTTCACTCAGTTAAGGAGTTCTTGCCAAGTTCCTCCATTGTGAAGTTATAATTTTCTCTCTCCTTACTGTATTCTTGGAAGTAAGTTACCAAGTTCAGACCACTCCCAAGGGTATGGGAGATAGATTAAGCTGCACCCCTTTTAGTGGAGAGTATTTACATATGCAGTGTGAGGTTCTTATGTAAGGATGATGTGTCTCCTCTCATTTATTTACTTGAATATGCAATCATTTATTTATGATTTATAAATCATAAACGAATTTATTCTATTCTATGGATTTATTTTATCCTATGGATTGTAATCCAATACTATATTATTTGTGTTGCTCAAATGAGTCTAGCTTTGGCTAGGGGAGCTTTTCCATGTTGGCTCATGTATCCCTTTGATATGCCCCCATGTTTTCAGTTTTTGAATACTTTACTTTTTGGAGCTATGACATGCTCCAGGCTTATCTTATATATTTCCTGTCACTGTCCTAGAATCAGATATTTCTCCAAGGAGTCCTGTGGGTATTTTTTTTTTTAGTGGGAGAATAATAGGAACCAAAATCTGGATATTAGGTGTATTTGCTGGTACCCAGGTGTCAAGGCCTTCTCAGTGGATGGAGCCAGATAATATTTGTATGTGCACTAACCAATATATACACACATTTTATCTTTGTATCCATCTGTATGTATATGTACATGTATGTGTGTACACACACACACACACACACAAGTTAATACTTGATGTCTCTGACTCTAATCGAACATTCATCATGCATTCATTCTAGCTATTTCTTCTTGCTTACTGGTAACTTCCCTTTCCAACAGTGAGAAACTTGATTCCAACCGTCCTCCATCTATTTCTTATTTGTTCAACCCCAGTATACATGCACAGCAGTTAAAGATTTATTAATCTGTGCCACCATGAAAAGCAAATTGACAAATAGTCTTTGTCTTTAGCCTTATAATTTTCAGTTAAAACACAAATAAACAAAAACCAAATATTTCCACGTTGACTTAAGTCAGCTCCTTCTCTTCTTCTCTGCAATGAGGTTATTCCTACATCTGTGATACAATTAGATTCATTTGGCATTTGATAGTCCATTCTTGGATTCCTTGACATCTGGTTTAATTGTGATTTCTTAGATTGCAAACATTGAAATTTACTCCTTGACATGTGCAGTCTATGACAAATGCATAGATTCTTGTATCCATCACTCCAGTACCACACATAAGTGCCAAAAAGGGGAAATAACTGACTTTCAGAGTCACTTATTTTAAAATTTTAGTGGTTTCCCTTGAGTTTGCAATATACATTTGCAATCAAAATCCACTTTCAAATAACACTGTACTGCTTTATGGGAAATGCAAGTATCTTTTATAACAGAGAATTCTCAATTCCTCCCTCTTGTTCCTTGTAATAGCTGTCATTCATTTCACTTATCCATAAGCTATCGTTACAGAACACATTCTTGCTATTATTTTGAACAAATTGTTATCTGTGAGAGCCATTAAAAATAAAAAAGGTACTATTTTACCGTCATTTACTTCCGAAATGCTTTCCCTTTTTCATGTAGATCTGAGTTTTGGACCTGTATCATTTTCCCTCTCTGAAGATGTTCTTTTACCACTTCTTGAAAGGCAGCTCTACTGGTGATAAATTCCCTAAATTTTGTTTATTTTAGAAAGTCTATCTTTCAGTTTTGGAGACTAATTGCATTGGGATATAGAATTCTAGGTGAGCGGTTCTCTTCTTTCAGGACTAGATATTTCACTTCACTCTTCTCTTTGTTGCATGGTTTCTGAAAATAAGTCCAACACAATTCTTATCTTGGTTACTATATCTATAGGTAAGGTTTTTTTAATTTTTATTTTTACCTCTGGCTTCTTTCAAGATTTTCTCTTCATCTTTCATTTTTTGTGGTTTAAATATGATATGCCTGGGTGATTCTTTAAAAATCTACTCTTCTCTGTCTTCTCTGAGCTTGGTGAAACTGTGGTTTAGTGTCTGACATTAATTTGAGAGAAATTCTCAGTCACTATTGCTGCAAATCATTCCTATATTCCTTTACCTTCTTCTCCTTCTGGTATGCCCATTACATGTATGTTACACCTTTCCTGGCCGCTTGTGTTTCTTGGACATTCTGTCCCTTTTGTATCCCCGGTCATTCTTCTTCTTTTTGCTTTTCAGTTTGAGAAGTATCTTTTGACATATTACTAGCTTTCTGATTCTTTCCTTGGTCATGTCCGGTCTACTGATGAGCCCATCAAAAGCATTCTTCACTTCTATTGCAGTGTTTTTGATTTCTAGCCTTCATTCTCAGAGTTTCCATCTGTCTGCTTACACAAACCATCTGTTCTTGCAAGTTGTCCATTTTTTCCATTAGAGCCCTTTGCGTATTAATTATTATTTTAAATCCCCAGTGTAATGATTCTAAAACTGCCATATCTGGTTCTGATGCTTGCTTTATTGCTTCAGACTGTGTCTTTTTATCATGCTTTTTTGGGTTACTTTTAGTTGTTTTTGTTGTTGTTGCTTTTTGAGTTTTTTTGTTGAAGGCTCAGCATGATTTACTGAGTGAAAGAAATTGGGGCAGATAGACCTTTGGTACGAGGTTTCATTTTACCTGACCATGAGTTAGACTGCTTATTGTTTGCTGTAGCTTTAGGTGTCAGAGGCTAAAATTTACTCTAGTGTCTTTAATTTTGTCTTCCCTGTTGTCTGTATTTCTGTAAAGACTTCTTCTTAAATAAGATTTGAGCCTGGCAGTTCTTTTAGCTATAATCAACTGTTGTTTTACCAGTGCCCAGTTGCTGTGTGGTGGTCTCTGCCTTTGGTGAGCCTCGGCTTCTGGGCTATGACCTTCACAGGTCAGTGAGGCTGTGATCAAACCCACTGTGATTAAGCTCTGGTAAAATAGTTTCTTTTGAAGGCAGTCCTTCGTTAAAAGAAAAGAATGTTCTGTGCATATGTTAAAAGATGAGAATGCTGTGTGCATATGTCCACTGCCCTGCTGAAATGAGGAGGAAATTTTTCTGAGATTATTTATACCCTGATAACCTGGTAAGGTTCAGGAGGTAGAACTCATGGGTGTGGGTTCTACCTCTAAGATTAGGAACCCCTGGAGGTTTTAATTCTCAATCTAGTCCACACTCAACTTGCAGCAATTTCACAATTACAATTCAAGATTTTCTATCCTGTTAGAATAATCAATTACGTGAAATATACACACACACACCATTATTTATTATATGTGTATTAAATACAATGATATTTGAAATATTTTGATATGCAGTATATACATATATGTATACATACAACTATACACACTACTATGTATAATTTATATGTACATACCTATGTACAACTAATATATGTAATATTTATGCATATACATATATATATATATACACACACACACACAATATTTTTTGGAGACAGGGTCTTTCTCTGTTGCCCAAGCTTGAGTGCAATAGGACAACCACTGCTCACTGCAGCCTCGATGTTCTAGGCTCAAGTGTTCCTCCTGCTTTAGCCTCCTGAGTAGCTGGGACCACAGGTGCACAGCACCATGTTTGGCTAAAATTTTTTTTTTTGGAGAGATGGGGTTTCACCATGTTGCTCACGCTTGTCTCAAACTCCTGAGCTCAAGCAATCTGCCTGTCTCGGCCTCCCAATGTGCCGAGATTTTCTGTTATGAGCCATCATGTCCAACCTGTATATTAATATTAAAACACATTTCCAGAAAAAGAATTATTTCTGCAACAAAGGCTATGTACTTTTTGAAGTCTTTTGGTATATGTTCTATATCTCCTGCCCCATCTCTCCTTCTAGCATCTATTTATGCTTCTGTCTCCTCCCCTTTCTATAACCCATTTTCCTAACAGCACTTTAAAAAGTTATAAAATTTTATACCCCTGTAGTTACAACTGAAGTAAGTTGTCTCATTGCATATTTTTAAAAATTAATTTACTCTTTCAGAGTCAAGGATATTCTTAAATTCACCTTCCATGCACCTTCATTCAAAGAAGGTGTATTATTTCCTCTGCTTTGTTCTCCTGCTAGCTGAGTGTTTGAAATGCGGGTAACTGCATGTTGAAAAGCTGACCTCTGATTCTGCGATTTTCTTTCTTTCTTTCCTGCCTCTTACATGAAAGCAGATAATAGAGGATCCCTGGCTGTAGACCACTCAGGTGCAATAATATGTACATCTCATAATGCTCTTAGGCTATTGTGTTGCAGTAGATTTTTTTAAACTCTCGTTTCTAGAAGTATTAATCAGATGCATATTTATAGTTTAACAAGCATAGCCATGTGAAATTTAAAAGAAGGGTGCCTGACCTGAGGGAAACTTCTGTACAATATGAAATGCAGCTCCACACTTTCAAAAGAGATTTAAACATGCCCAACTTTCCTCAGTTTACTCATTTAAAATTGGTGAAGAGAATGGAGGGAGCTGTCGTTCACTGTCTGGGCTGTGACTAATGCCCAATTTCAGAGTTGCAACTCCCCATCTATCTTTGTTCAACTTCAGAGGAGTCTGGAGGGAAGTAAAAGACTCTCTTCAGTTATGAGTCATGATACTCCCCTTTTTTCTCTTTACCAGTAAATACCAGTTCTCTCAGGCCCAGCTCCATCAAGGTCATGGATAGTCTGAAGAACCAATAAAGTCGGATGTGAAACGATATCATCAATACTGCTGAATTATCCCTGAGAAAGGACATGACGATGCAACTTAAAGACAATCTAGTTCAATCCTTTCAATTCATGTATGAGGAAAACGTAGACTTCATGTTTCTCACTGCTTTGCCAACAGTACATAACTGGTTGATGGCAGAGAAAGAACAAGAAATAAGTTTCCCTAGCTCAGTTCAGTATAGTTTCCATTTTGCATTCCGATTGATGGACTTACATACTGAGAATCACAGATAACTTGAAACTAATAAGATGAGACACTATATAAGGTAAGTTGTGTTTTCCTATAAGGTACACACTTTCCTCCCAGAATACGCAAACACATTTAGGTCTTCATTTGATGGGATAAGCTGCCTTGAAACTCCTTTACATGTGGTAATCTGCCCCTACATCCTAATAAAAAGTTCACTGTAAAATCTTTTTAAAAAGGCAAATGTGTAGGGACAATTTGCCTCCCAGAAGGTTGTCACCCTGTGACTTGCCATGTGGACCTAGGCTTTATGCATCAAGATCCACTGCTATTTAATGAGTTACTGCCTGATCAGTAGGCCAGAATGTTCAATACAGTAATTCCAAGAAAAATAAAGCTTATTTTTTCCCTGCATTTTATTTTTTAAATCTCATCGCCTTTATTCTTCTACTCATACCCAAGTTGGTATTTGTTCTTATTGCATTATTTTTTTCCTTTTCTGATGGAACTCATGACATCTATGTGCCATATTTACAATGCCAAAAACATTACCTCCTTTACTTATCACATGATACCTATTGCATGACCAGCATCTGTTTTGGCTCTGCAGAGAGTAGACTTGAATGTAAAGCATCTTCCCTGTGTGAGATGTTCTGAAGGTGACAGAGCAAGACTGCTGCCCTTGTCCGCTGCTTGCAATGCCAAAGACCTTGAGCATACTTAATCAGCACGTGCTCTTCATTTAAAGTTTAGATGTGTCACCTCCCAACTAACAATATATAAAAATACCTTACAAGGTATGAAATACTTTGTTTGACTTAGAAGTTGTAATGTAATAACAATAGCAAGCATTTATCATGAGCTTAATTCATAACAGGTACTATGTGATGAGAGCTTTTTATCTTATCTGAACTTCTTATAGATAGGAAATCTTATCCCCTTTTACAGAATAGGAAACAGGACCACAAATAATTTGTGTGACTTACCCAAAGTCATACTACTCATGAATGGAACAGCTAAAATTTGAATTCCAACACTGCTTCCTAAGAATTGTGCTTCAGTTGTGGCAAAATGAAACAAAATGAGAAACTCAAATGAACAAGCCACACGTGGGGTTGAAGTTCAGTTCCATCCTTAGGTCAGTGACCCTGAACCAGTGCACATTTCTAAGTTGACTGTCAGTGGTTTTTTTTCTTCAACAAAAATACAGCCATAGATTGGACAACATTTATCTCCATTTATTTTTCACTTTATAATCCTCCGTTTGGAAACAGCAGGGTTTTGTACTGCATGGAAGGAAACAGAACTAATCTGCAAGATCTGGCTTTACTTAAGGTTACCAAGGAAAAGCAAGTGTGCAGGAGTAAGCCAATAGGTTTGGAGCAGAATAGGGAAAAGAGTTTCCTTGGACTAGACTGATGACAGGTAGATGGATGATGGAGAGATAGATGTATAGACAATATGTAGATGAACAGATGATAGATTTTAGGGAGGTAAATAGATATATAATCTGTAGGTGGACAGATAGATGTTAAGTAGACAGGTGGTAGATAGGTAGATAGATGATAAGTAGATAGATGATCAGTTGATTGATTGATAGATAATAGAGATATAGAAAGATAGATAGATGATAGACAATGATTTTCCCAGTTGGGGGAAAGAGTGATGGCTTTCATCCTCATAGAAGTGAGGCTCAAAAGCTGTCTCCTAGTCATGGCCCAGAGCAGCTGTGAGACCCCAGGAATGATTGATAGATAGATAGATAGATAGATAATAGAGATATAGAGAGACAAGTAGTTACTAGACAATGATTTTCCCAGTTGGGGCAAATAGTGATGCCTTTCAGCCTCATATAAGTGGGGTTCGAAAGCTGTTTCCTGGTGATGGCCCAGGGCAGCTGTGAGACCCCAGGAAAAAGTGGTTCTCAGGGAATAAAGGCATAAACAAATGGGACCAGATCTGAAATGGTTTGGAGGCTTCCAAAAGATTCCCACAGAGATGCTGACCTGGTGGGCCACATTGACAAGGACGATGCCCATCTCAGTGGTGCCTGTACAGTCACATAGGCCCTGAGGGTGCCCATTATGGGATGCTAGGGGCTGGGGTGCATCCCTGGGAGGGATGGTGAAAGGAATCCACAGGAATGACTAAAAATGACTTTCCTGCCAGCCCATCAGAATGGAACTTGGAATAAAAGACTCGGTTATGCATATACAATATGTTCTTCATTGTAGATGTGTTTTACATACCTAACATGTGTCAGACACTAGAAACTCAGAGCCAATATAAATTATCCATAATGATTATGTAAATATTCATGTCATTGACATTTAAAGTAATTAACAATTTGTGTAAATATTGCATTACCTCCATTTTATGCCAGAACTGTATTGTAACCACTAAAACTAAAAAAAAACAACAACAAACAAATAACTCTAGAACACAATATGGGAGGCAGTTTTTAGATGGAATCTTGACCTGCTTTCCCTGGTGTGATAAATCTTGAGAACTGGGGGCCACAAACAGTAACAGCAAATGAAAAGTAGGAGAGAGGAAGGGTGCATGTGTTGTCAGCAGAGCATATATCATAGTTACCAGCAGATTATGTGTTTTAGAAAGACACCAACATGTTTTGTTCATTTGTTTTTGTTTCTGTGTTGAGACAGCATCTCCCTCTGTCACCCAGGCTGGAGTGCAGTGGCGTGATCTTGGCTCACTGCATCCTCCATCTCATGGGTTCTAGCAATTCTCATGCCTCAGCCCAAGTCGCTGAGATGACAGGCACATGCCACCACACCCTGCTAATTTTTGTATTTTTAGTAGAGATGGGGTTTCACCATGTTGACCAGGCTGATCTGTAACTCCTGGCCTCATATGGTCCACCCGCCTCCGCCTCCCAAAGTGCAGGGATTATAGACATGATCCACAGTGCCCAGCCAGATACCAACATTTGTATATGCTACTCTGTGTTCTGTCCCTGGCATTGCAAATTAAATTGCTATAGATTTCCTGGACCTAGTCCCTGGAATTCATGGAGGAGTTGTGTCTTTGGGGTCAGCCTAGAAGCATCTGAGGCCATGGGTCTCTGAATACAGCCTCATGGTGATTTTATCAGAACTTACCTCCAATGGGCAGGCATCACTATTGTCTAACAATCCATTTTATCAATATCTATTACATTTGTTTGCTAAGTAAAATTCAGTGCATATGTTCATGCTTAGTAATTTATATATAAAAATCAAGATTTAAATATAATCAAATCATAGTGATTTAATCCAATGGGATCAGTGACCTGGAAGAAGAAGATGGCAATAGAGAAAACAACAGCTGCCTTCTTCCCTATTTCAAATGACAATACTAATAATTGCATACCTACAACTGCTTTCTTCCTTTTCAAGGCATGACAGGTTGAACTGGTATGACTTATCATAAGTCGACTGTTTCACGGAATTATTTAGAGCAACGCATTTTCTTGGCAGGCAAGGTCTTTGTTGGGATCCCTGTGTGAGGGGCACAAGCAGAGCTGCTTTTCTGAAGCAGGGACAGGAGGCCGCTTCCCTCCTTCCTAGCTGTTGCCAGCATGCCTTCTTGGGATGGTCGGAGCTCTTTGGAGCATCTCACCACACTGCACCAGCTTCCGTGCCCCTCAGGAGATGAGACTGTGAGGGCCCATTTGGCCTTTCCAGCATGTATCTATTGCAGAGCACTGATTATTTGCTGACTTGACAGGGTGAAGAGATAGAGTGAGTGACTGAACTGAGGCTCAAGTCCAGTGGTCCTAACTCCCAGTGCTAGAATTTCCCCATGACATCAGAAATTTATCACTGGATTTCAAATTGTGCATATCAAGGAATATATAAATTTCAGAGGTTGAAAGTTGCGCATGCTTGATCCAAATGTCAGTATAACTAAAAATCTGAGGGTTATTTTCTAGTTATTTCAAAATCTCCTAAGCCTTCTGTAGGAAAATATATTTACCACAGCTAATAAGACTCTGTCTCTCCACTATCATTACATTTCTTCAAAGCATTTCCAATAAGAACACTCCAAATTATCTCCCCTCAGCTAGTTCATCTGTTCAGTCAATAAGCAACATTTTATTGCTTTTATGAATTAAGCCCACTTTGCATCCAATCATTTTGCAAACATCTGTAGCAGGAGCAGTCTAGGGAGCTTTTGAAAAATCAATCAGAGAGGAACAGCTTTCACTTCATGTGTTGGGCTTTTAAAAAAAATTTTTAATAAAGTATTTACACATGTTTGCTGTGCCTGAAATGGAAACACAGCAGCGCCAGCAGCCCCAGCACCGCAGCGGGCGGGTGAGAATGGTCAAAGCCCAGGCGGCCCTAGCTGGGGGCCACAGGGCCTTGTGTGGCTGCCAGGTGAGGGCTGATCAATAGCGACGGCTGCCTGGGGTCAAGGACAGAGCTCACCCAGCCTTATGTGGGGACATTTGCTTAAATAAATCTTGTGGACTGGTTGAAGACATCCATTTTTTGCCCTTTCGGACCTTTCTATGAGCTTTACGTGTCAAGAGAAAAAAGAGGGAAAGGCTCAAGTGTAACAAGGTACCTAGGTCTGATCTTTATAAATGAAATAAGTATGTGCCCTGTGTGCAGGGTTGAAAGTCTCCATGCTTACCTGATGTTGATTTCCAGAATCACTGAGGGTGTGAAGCAGAGGATGCTGTAGAAAGGAGAGGAGACACTGAGACACTCAGCTTAGGAGATATTGAGACTGAGATCTGAAGGCGGAGATTGTGAACCTCAGCATTTTCCAGAAGGAATTGTGAGGTCAGCTTGGATGCACTGGTTACTTCCAGAAAATCTGGAGTGGACTGATTTTCAGTCTGTCTTCCCTCTATTTGTATTGCCTTTATAACATTTTGTAATGAGATTTTAGACTCTGCCGTTCCTTGTGGTGTGTGGTTTTGAGAAATGTTTCCCCAGCGTGTGCCCCTGGATTATTTGATCCTGTGTGTTTAAACTCCGGAGAGTAATTGTGGCTCAGCATCGCGAAACGGGCAGGACAGGAGGGGACAGACACAGACGGCACATTTAACCATGGCGGCTGGGTCCGAAGCTCAGCGGCAGCCAGCTATGGATCCAAAGGTGCTGAGGGCTGCAGGGAACCGTTCTAATTGAAATCTCTCACTTCATTGGTGGAAATTGAAGGCCAGACTTGTGAATGTTCTTTGTCAGAGAGAAAACCTCGAGAGATTATATGTCAGCATGGGATTCTCTATCTGCTTTACTCTCTGTTTCCCTCTCTATCTTTACCACTGATGGGTTGAAGGAGGTTTTCTTTTAATCAGTGCAGTGATCTTATTCCATGAGGGGCATTCCTTGTTGAAGAGAGGAAGACGTCCTGCGTACGGTGAGCTTGTTCTAAAGAATAAGAGGATCCAGAACAAAATAGGACGTGGGATTTGTCCGCCTGGCAGAAGCAGCAACGTTATGGGGCAAACTCACATACTCCAGAACTTAGTGGTGGCGAGATGATGCTGGGGCTCTGGAGAGGGTCAGGGAAAAGCGCTGGTAGGAAGCTAAGAGAAGGGAGATGCCAAGGTCCCTGTGCAAGATGCACCTGGCACTTTCTAAGACTAGCAAGGGGAAAAGCTGTGAGGTAACCCTGAACCCACTCCCAACTCATCTAGGAATAAGGGACGGGCCCTTACTGGTGGAAGACTGTTCTCTGTCTCTTTCCAGAATCGGTGAAGGCACCCGTGGGGTGGAGAGGCAAGGACTGCGTTGCTCATGGATGGTTTGGGAGGCAGAATTCTGGAGCAGAAATGGAGAGAGAGTTCAATTTTTTATCCAAAGGCAGTTTTCAGAAAAAGTCTGTAGCTGCCACCTGGCAGTTCAGAAGCAGCTGTGAATCAAGAAAGCACCCTTTGCTCAAGAGACTGTTTTTGCATGGAGGCCAAGTTTAACATGCACTTTCCCAAGAGCGATCTTTGAATTATTGACTAAAAGGATTTAAGCAGAGGAGCATGCTTCCTGCTCCCTGGAGTCAACCCCTTGAATAAATACGCTTTCACATTACTTTTAAAAAGCTGTAATCCACTTTGCACTGAAATGAAGCGTAGAAAACTTGAATTCATCAGAATACTAGGCATATTTCTTAGTTATTGGAAGCTAAGGTTTATCATCAAACCCTTGACATATTAATATTTATTATAGTTTTCATTATCGCAGGCATTAGAATGCTGGTATATTTGCCAGGAATACATATCTGCCTGTTTTCACATACCTCACCGCAAATAGGTGGCTCCCACAAGGACAGTGTTTAAACACATCACCCTGTTTTTTTCAAAAAAATATGTAATTCAATATTACTTTGACAAACACTAAAAAAAAAAAAAAAAAAAAGATGATTTTCTGTAGTGTGAGACTATTTGTGTTGAAGTTACCAGAGCATCATTACCCTGATTTAATATTTCACGGTTTCCAGCTCTACTCTTTAAAAAAGGCAAACATTGGGACAACTGTACAATTCCAGTTTTGGATTATCTCTGTGGCTACTGAGAAACATTGCTGGTTTAGATGGCAGTCCTTTGATTTCCCTCTTGCCTGCTGCTGCAGCGAAGCTGGTGTCTGAATGCACCAAATCACAGAAGCCAAATTCCTTTTTCACTATTCACTGCAAACCTCAATGAACCTCGGCTGAGCTCCTCAGTGGCACCTCAGTCTTCTGCCTTCTCCCAGCTCAATTACCATTGCTTTTGGATGACTTTATGTTTATGAAGTTTAGGATGTATTCTAGGCCACATGCTGTGGGCTGGTGACCAAGATAGTTCCTGCATCATTCCCTGTCCCCTGGGAATAATGCCTATTATATAGACCAGACCAGACGTTCTCTCTCTCTCCCTCCCCGCCCCCGCCCCCCATTGGCTCATTGTAAGGCACATTTTGGATTTTGCCTTGCATGGATGGGCCTATTGTAATCTCCAGGGTCTTAGTGAGTGAAGGGGGAGGCTGGACAGTTGGAGGGGACATGAAGATGGAAGCAGGATGGGAGCTGTGATGTGCAGAGTGACACTTGGTAAGTGTCTGTTGAATGGATGGGTTCCAGGCTGTGTCCCTCAGAGCATGAAGCGTCTTCTTTCATGCCTAGGTTCATTGATTACCTGAACTTTACAAAACACTGTCTTGGTACCCAGGCCACAATTCCCACTCCTTGCTTTCCCATCTTCATATTTCTTGTTGTTTTCGGAACACCACGTTAATTGTTCTGCTACTCACTTTTCCTTGAAACCCTTTCTTTGCTTAGCTCCAAGGGGTCCACCTCTCGAGGCTTCTGTCTCTCTCATTGCCAGCTCCTCCTCAGCTTCTTTTGCCAGATTTTCCTCACCTTCCTGACTTCCAAACGCGAGCACGGCCTTGGCCCTTTGTTTTCAGTAACAACCCTCTCTACCATCATGCTCCCCTGTAATCCTGTGGCTTTCATTATTGCCTATAGCAGTGACCTCCATGTTAATATCCCCTACTTGGATTTCTCTCTAATATCCACATTTATATATTTAATTGCAAAACACGACATTATGTCTGTTGTGGGATGAATTGTGTCTCCAAAACGCTATGTAGACATCCTGAAACTTTTACCTTAAAAATCAGAGGCTTTGCGGATGTAATCACGATGTTCCTTAATATCCTGGAACCTAAACATTTAGAGTCACCTGGGTGTTCAGGAAAAGAGCTTGTGGGTTCATGTGTAGCTCAGTACTCACCACACTCTTTGGTAAAAAAAGAAATGTTCTGTTCCATTTTCTCTCCAAAGAACCATTTTGGTCCAAGCAAGATATCAAATGAGAGGAAGAGACTGGATGATTTTTAGGTTCCTTCCAAAATAAATTATATAAAGTTAAATCCCTCCACTGAATTTGGCTTCTGTGATTTGAAAATGCACAGAATGTGACTAGAGGCCAATTTGCACCTGGGCTCTGGTCTCATTGGCATTATTTCTGGAAGTTTGGATTAGGGTGGGTTCTGCTCCTGTATGACCAGTGACCTTGGAGGAGAGGGGAAGAAACACAGACACAGGCAGAAGGTCATGTGAAGAAGAGGCAGAGATGGGAGGCATGGATCCACAAGCCAAGGAATGACAAAAATTGCTGGCAACCAAAGCCGCTAGAAGAGGCAAGGAATAATTTTCTCCTAGAGTCCACAAAGAGACCACAGCCCTGCTGACACCTCAACTTCAGACCTCTAGCCTTCAGAACTGAAAGACAATAAAATGTTGAGGTTTTCAGCCACCTGGCTTGTAGTACTTTGTTAGGACAGTTCTAGAAAATAAGTATAGTGTCTAAAACCAAACTTCTGATCCTCCCACGCCTCAACTTGCCATTTGTAGAGTCTTCATTTTACAGGTAGTGATAATCCCCTTCTTCTGGTTCCTTTGGCCAGAAATCACCTCACTGGCCATCTGGATTAGTGTAGCAATTGTCACTTGGTTTTATTTTATCCTCGTATTCCCCGACTCAGCACAGGTTTTTCATTCTCCAACAACAGATTCCTTGTATGGCTTGCTCTGGACTGGCTTCAGGTCTTTCTGTAAATGCCACCTTTACAGTGAAAATTCCTAGCCCAGGCAGGTAACATTACCTCTCTTCTTTCTCACTCTACTCATCCCCTCCCTGGCTTATTTCCTCTATGGCAAATATCATGAAGAAATACATGACACATTCCACCTATTTATTTATTCTTTTTCTTCTCTGCCTGTTGGCACAAGAATACAAGCTCTCTGAAAGTAGAAAGGTAGAGGTTTTGGGTTGTTTTTTTACTCTATTAATATTTGTTAAATAAATGAATGGGTGGCTTTGGCCAGTTTTCAGATAAATTGTGTCTATTCATTGTTTCCCTCTTTATTAGTCTTCATCCTTTTTCATTCTAATGAAGACAGAGCTCATTGACAAACCCCTGTAATCCTCTCACCCGTATGAAATCGAGGCTGGGGAGTAAGCTCCTAGGAAACCAGGATTCACGGTGGAGGGATTGAACTTGATAGAATTTATTTCGGAAGGAACCTAAAAATCATCCAGTCTCTTCCTCTCATTTGATAACTTGCTTGGATCAAAATGGTTCTTTGGAGGGAAAATAGAACGGAAGGTTTCTTTGTTACCAAAAAGTGTGGTGAGCACTGAGCTACTCATGAACCCACAAGCTCTTTTCCCGAACACCCAGGTGACTCTAAATGTTCAGGTGCCAGGATATTAAGGACCAGTTTGAATCACACATCCTTCCTACCTTGATATTTTGCAGTGGATCTGTTTTTCACCTAGGCTCTAGTCTCATTGGTGTTGTTTCTTGAAGCTTTTTATATTTTCCCTACCTTATATGTTGTCAGAAACTTATCTTACTCTACTATAAGACTCTTGAGACAAGGTGATACGACATCTTAATTTCTCATTGTATTCCTTAGCTGGTAATTTGTCTTTTAGTTTTATTTTTTAAATGCTTTAATTAATAAAATTGTGTATATTTATGGAGTACAACCTAATGTTTTGAAATATGTTTTTTACATTGCAGAAGGGTGAATCAAGCTAATTAAGGTATGTATTGCCTGACATATTCATCATTTATTTGTGATGAGGACACTTAAAATCTACTCTCTTAGCAGTTTTCAAATATACAACACAATTGTTGTTGACAGTCACCATGTTGTACAATAGATCTCTTGCTTAGCTAGTAAATTTAAGTAGCGGGGCTCAGGGTGTGCCTATTGAAATAAATATTATTTCTGTTGTCATAAAGCTGTGTCCTTTAGTGAATACAAATCAAAAAACAAAAATTAGGCAGGTAAGTTAATAATTTTGATATTATCTCCTCTAGGAAGCCCTCCCTGCTTATCCCAAACTAAAGTGTGGAGAGTGTAGTGAGCAGGACAAAAATATGATGAGATTCTACCTTGAGTGGTAGAATCCTTACTGTGTTATCTCATCCAATGCTACCCCCAAAATCTGGTTAATTATCTCCATGTGTCTTATAAAGAAACCAATAATTCTAAAGGCTGAATAACTCATTGAAGTTCTCAAAGCTTCTAGGGGCAGCAGTAGGATGTGAAGCCAAGTCTGTGTGGCATAAAACCCTTTAATTTCTGTGTTTATTTGCAGAATGTAACATTTCCAGTGAAGATGCATACAAATTACACATATATTATTTTGTCCTGTAATGCCATCCTACCTTTTGTCCTGAGAAACTTGCATATTTTAAAATAGACAATCTTCCAGGAATCCTAGAGCCTTGCCCCCTCCTATCTCCCTGTTTTCATTACTTCGTACACAGGGAGCATGTCTGGGAACTACGTAGGCCTGAATGTTTTCAAACTGATGTTATTCTGTAAAGCAAGCCAGGGTCATATTTACAAAGCATTATATTTTCACTTAGTAGCATAATATTATTGTGAAATATAGCAGTAAATGACATTTGTAGTCTCCTATCAAGAAAATGAGAGAATGTAACCTAATGGGCAGGAAAATCCAAGTCCTGAAGGATGGGGCTGACATTCTGAGCCTGGACTGAGGTCCTAGACACTTACCACATTAAAACCAGCGAGATATATCCTGACCCAAAGTTCAGAGAAACAAGAAGCATGAAATATGTGTGCAATGGTAAATTTGATGTGTCCATTTGACCTGGCTAAAGGATACCCAGATAGCTGGTGAACATTATTTCTGGCTGTGTCCATGAGGGAGTTTCTGAAAGAGCCTAGCACTTCTTTCAGTGGACTGGGTAAGGAAGATCAGCCCTCACCAATGTGGGCAGGCATCATCTAATCCTTGGAGAGTCCTAAAAGAAAAAAGGATATAGAAAGGGCAAATTCCCTGCTTTCTCTCCTGAGCTGGAACATCCATTTTCTCCTGCCCTTGGACATTGGTACTGTTGCTTTTTTTTGTACTTTGAACTGGGACTGAATTTCACCATCATTTTTTATGGATCTCCAGCTTGCAGATGTTTATCCTGGGACTTCTCCATGTCCATAATTATGTGAGGCAATCCCATAATATATAACCTCTAGTATCTATTATCTAATCTATCTATCTATCTATCTGTCTGTCTATCTATCTATCTATCTATCTATGGAAAACCTAGACTAATACAAAGGGGATTTTTTAAATGATTCTGAAAGGAGGGCTTGCTCTAAGGAAGAGTGTAAACATAAATGCTGACTAGTGGAAATGTGATCTCCAGCTTTGGTCATTGATAAAACTGGCCTTTTATTGACATATCCAGGGACCTGTTGGACCATTCGAGATAGAGTTAACAAATTGAATCAAAGGCCTGGAGGTACCGGGGAAGAAAGACAGAACAGTGCTTGTGGACCGAAGAACAGGAATGATTGACCCACGGTAGATTTGTCTCATCCAAAGCCTATTGTGTTTTCTCTGTTCTCTTCCCAGCTTCTCCATGGCTTCCCGACAGATTATTATATGCCATTTATACTTTCTTTTCCTACAATTAGAAAAGAGTGACACTTGGTCCCAAATGACCTTTAGGCCATGGATTCTAGAGCATTGGGACATGTTTGCTTTGCTAGAAAGGGCATCTAATACAGTTTATAAAAAATGAAATCTGAAAACAAAGTCTTTGGGCTTCTTTACCATAGTTCTGAAATTTAATATGTAGTCAGGAAAGCTAGCCAACAGGTAAGCTGATGTTCATTGTATAGCTCTGGACATGCCAAGCTATTTGAAGGGGAATCTCACTGTTAATTTATTATGCAGCTAGACTTTCAGCTTTCCTTTGCTTATTTAAAGATTTTTGGGAGAGAAAAAAGCTCTCATGAAAAAGAAAGCAAAGATTAAAGGGTTTCTTAGACTTTTGTTGTACACTTCACCTCTGGGCAACTTTTGCTTGCTGTGTATTGCAAAGGTGTTGTATTCACATTTACACAACTGCATATAAAAGAGGGTCCCTGTTTTCACCCGTGGTTTCCAAGATGTGTCAAAACAATTTTGATATTAAAAATAATTATCAGACATTTCCCCCAAATTCCCTGCCAACCAAATACAAAATGCTTAGAGTCCAGGGAGAATTCGAGAAATCAAGTGCTAGTTCCCCTGTGGCTCTTTCCTCTTTCTGTCAAGGAAAACAATATAGATGTTGCTTTTGATAGCTCTGAAATAAATTTTCTTGTTTGTGGTAAATAAGCTCATGTCAAGAATAGGTCAAACTCCTTGTGTTAGGTTAGGCAGGAGCATTGGTCCAAAAAAAAAAAGTTGAATTACTATTTTTATAATTTTGTCTACAGTGAGTCCCTTCCTACAAAAGTGGAACAAAAATGTTACCATGTGACAACTTCTGGAATTCTCCCCATGGGCCACAAAGCTGTCTCTTGATCTTTCCTTCTTTTCTGCCAAGTTTTTGCACAGAGTCATGGTTTGCATTACCTTTGTCCCCGCCTTAGTCATTCTTGGTGTAAACGTTATTATACAATCCCAGGAGATTGTTGTCCTGCCAGGGCCCTCATTGCAGAGCACTGGCTCGCATGCTGATGCCTGTCAAGTGCACCTGGAGCTTTTCTGTGCAAGGTGCTGAGTTCCTTGGCCTCTGATTCGTCAGTTTGCTCCAGGTGTAGATGGTGGGCTGGGGAGCAGTGCTGATTAGAACAAGTATCCCACACCTGCCCTTCCTGCGATCTCCTTCACCTGCTGATGGGGCCGCACATTCCCCCCAGCCCCTGGTTAAAAGCTAGCACTTTGCTTTGCACACAGGTCACTGTGGGCTGCCCTGAGCTTGCACAGAACACACCCCCCCTTCTGGCAAGTGTAGTGCATCAGGAATGTGCATGGGGGTTGCTGCTGCCTTCTGCTCCCTTTCAGCCTACTTGAATACGGGAATAAGTACAACCCCACAGGGTGATGGTTTCCAATTGTGCTCGCATATTAGACTCATGTGAGGGTCTTTAACAATAAACACCCCATAACAACAATACCAGAATCTCTAGAGCTAGGACTCGGATAGTTTTGTTCCTTCCCTTTTCTTTCCCCTGCTTCTTCTCCCCAGCACAGGTAATTCAATGTATTTCCAAAGTTAAATGAATGCTCTACTGGAAGGTGAAGCATCAAGTTAGAAGGAATGTGGGTTTTTAGAACCCTTGTGCAATACCTTAGGACAACTACCAGGTCAGATTGTCACGTCAGAGAGAAAGAGTTTCTCTCTTGTTTTACTCACATCTACTCCATTTTTGGTAAAACACATGGCCCCATAGCTGATTAATATAATCTTTTACTGGCTTTTTTTTTTTTTTTTTTTTTGAGGCGGAGTCTTGCTCTGTCGCCCAGACTGGAGTGCAGTGGCGCAATCTCGGCTCACTGCAAGCTCCGCCTCCCAGGTTCACGCCATTCTCCTGCCTCAGCCTCCCGAGTAGCTGGGACTACAGGCGCCCGCCACCTCACCCGGCTAGTTTTTTGTATTTTTAGTAGAGACGGGGTTTCACCATGCTAGCCAGGATGGTCTCGATCTCCTGACCTCGTGATCCGCCCGTCTCGGCCTCCCAAAGTGCTGGGATTACAGGCTTGAGCCACCGCGCCCGGCCGGTTAAATCATGCTGGTGGCTCTTGGCCTACACTGGCTTAGATTGAAATCATGAATATACATGTCTATTTTTCTTCTCGACATGGTCAGTTCTTTAAGAAAATGCACTCTAACTTATTCATTCTTAGATAGTTTCATTCATCAAATACTTACTGTGCATATGTCAGGTGCTGCTTTTGATCCAGTGTCATGCCAGAGCCCTCTTAACCTCGGCAGGGAGGGGACCAGGTTCAAGAGGCCAAAGAAGAGTCTGGGAGCCAGCAGACCAGACAGAGGGTTTTATTAGGGGAACGTACATGCATGGACAGTCCAGTGGCGGAACAGGGAACCACAACTGCTTCCAGAAAGCATGCGTTCTTATAGCACCCTCACTCACCATCCTCCCCCAACAAGCTCCACCGGGCCACCCTCATTTCTTAATTTACTGCTATCGGGTGCATCTGCCATACACTAGGTATTGAAAATACACAAAATAAACTCCTCAACTTGAAGGGGATAATATCCTAGCAGAGGATACAATAATGCACAACCAACTGAATTAGTGGTCAGATGGTTATAACTGTCCCAAGGAAAAAATATTGTTAAGGGCATTGAATAGTATTTTCCTGGAGGGAAGGACGGTCAGGGAAGGGCATTTCTGTTCTAGTAGACTGGTCTGTTTAAGCAGGCACACATATATAAAGAAACTTAATTTGCCCTGGAATATGTAGCTATTTGGAACTAGAAGTAAGGCTATAGCTCAGGTGATGTTTCTCCAATGTAGTGCTCCTTCCAGCTAAGATATTAACTCTCATTCTGGTTCACTGTACCTATCTTGGTATTTATTCACCAGCTCTTCTAAATTGTTGTGGCTTATGTATTGAGAATGGGAGAATCAGATGAATTTGTTAAAGCTGTATGAAAATTAAGAGTACATAGGACCTAAGTGTGATTAGATGATTTAGAAATAGATTTCTGTGAGTAACAGCAATTACATGTATGGATTTTGTGAGTCAGGTGCTCTCAAATGGGGAGGTGGTCATAGTCCACCCAGGTGTAGGCAATAGGTGCATTGCTTGTAGATAATCTAAAAATAATAATGAAACCAATTAAAATCAGTCTGTTTCTATTATCATCATGCACCAAGAGTTTTAATAATGTCAGTGATAAAAATACCCCTTTGTGTACAGATGGCTCCCATCTTCCATCACCGAGAGGACACCAGTAAAATTCAGTGCTCAGCTGTGGAAAATGGACCACCCTCACTATTGTAAACAGAAAGGACTGCAATAGAAAAAAAACTGGGCTCTTTCCAAATTGTGGGAAAAGCTAGAGACAGGTTCTAGGTTGAGAGTAACTCCCAGAACATGATATAACCACAGTCAAGAATGTGAGGGCATCAGAAAGCATCACTGGGCGCCTGGGCTTTAAGGAGACTTTGCTGTTGCTGCAGAGTAGGACTGAGGGGGCAGCTGCCACTCAGCAGTGACAGAGCTCATGACTGCCACAGCTGAACGCCCGGCTCTTTAGGACTTCTCTTGCCAGAGGCAACAGCAAAGCAGCAGTCAGAGGGCTTCCCCCTTGCTCTGGCCTCTTGATGATGACCTGCTCACACTCATCTCATTCAGACAACCTAATTGATGACCAGAACTCCAGCTGCCGGGAGGTCTTGGAAATGTGGTTTTTGTCTTTCTAATTTGTGAAATACAGAAGGACACACAAGCAGGAGACTGGAAAGGGTACCAAGAGCCTATCAATACTGTACCCTTCCACACACCCACCGTACTGCCACTCCATATCTGATATCTCTTGCCGCCTGTAGTTCAGTGGTCACACAATAACAACGTCATAGTAGGCATATCCCACCTAACATAATGTAACTATCCCTTGCCCAAGGGTAAAATGTACTTACCTGTCTTAAAAAAAGGGAAACCCAAGCCGGGCGTGGTGGTGCGTGCCTGTAATCCCAGCTACTCAGGAGGCTGAGATAGGAGAATCACTTGAATGCGGGAGACGGAGGTTGCTGTGAGCCAAGATCACGCCACTGCACTCCAGCCTGGTGACAGAGTGAGACTCCATATATATAAAAAAGCAAAAAAACAAAACAAAACAAGACAAAAGGGAGACCCAGAGACCCATAAATTACTGCCTCATCCCTGTATCGTGGTATATTTTGATACTACCCTGCAATCTTATAATCTTATAACATTCAAGCTCAATCAATTTTACCGTAACAACACCCCTTATAAACAAGCAACATGGAAAATAGATGAAGGAAAAGGAAATTGTTTAACAATCTTAAGTATGTTCACAAAAGAACAGAATAGAGAAGAACTTAGGGGAGGCTATTGAAGTGTTTGCTTCTGCAGCTACTTTTAGAGCCGTATTTGGTATTAATAACTTCCTTCCTTTGCTACCCATTCTCTGGCCCAAATTGTCAGGGTTTTATACCTGGCGAGGTGAGGTACCTCATCCTTCCTCACAAGCTGAGCCCTGGGTAGTCCTGTCTCTAATGGGCTGCTGAAATCATCTGTTAGCTTTGAAATCTCCTGGATTTCAAAGTAACCTTTCCTGCTGGTGTTCTGTCACAGCAATGCTATGACTCCTTAGAAATCAGTGTCAGTGACCTGGGTCAATACAGTGACCCTCTTTTTTGGTCTGCTGGTCCCATGTCACCTAGTAGTCTAGTTCAGTAGTACAACCTTTGTGGAAGTATTCACATACTGGGTGATGAGAGCTCTAACTAGCAGAGCTCAAAGTCATGGGAAGAAAAGTGAAAGCTTTAGGAGAGAGTGAATCATTAGTTGAGTTAGTGAAAATACAATTCCTCCCGTAACCCCTGAGTTTCCAGACCCATTTATTCTGGCTGTGGGAACTCATTATCCCTAATTCAAAACATGGTGTTCATTTTGTAGAAATCATGTCGACCTCAGCTTTTACAATTGCTGAGACTTCTATAAGCCTTTCAGTCATTCTCTCAGGCCAGTTACTTCTGGGACTGTTGAGTTAAACACAAAGATGTAAACTGTGGATCACCACCTTTGCTGTCATTCCCACAACAACCCCACAACACCTGTGAACTAGTGACTGGACCCTGAAACCACCCCACAGAAAATCCCAGGTTTCCGTGGCTGTGTTGACCACCAGCAACAGCTGAAGCAGTAAGCAGGTGGACTCCACAGCACCGTCCAGTTCTTGCACAAGACCATCTAACTCACAGAAATTAGTTCTAAGTTACATCATTGACTGAGAGAAAAGGGACTTCAAACTTTTTTTTTCAGTTAAAAAAAAAAATTCCATCAGAACAGCTGCTTCCATTTCCTTTGAACTTGTGATGGTAGAAACATTTTGGTAAGTTTATTAGCAGGCAGTAGGATTGGTAGATAAGGCTCCTTTTAGTCTTCTTCTGGCTGTCCCTGCATCTGAACCCTCTGTTGAACTTCCACTGCGCTTTATTCTTACCTTTTCCCTGGTTGTAAGGTGTCAGAGAAACAAAAGTTGAAGGTGAGCAAGGAGCATAAAGTAGAATTTTTTTAAATTTAAAAATTTTTAAAAAAAATTTTTTTTTTTTTTTTGAGGCGGAGTCTCGCTCTGTCGCCCGGACTGGAGTGCAGTGGCCGGATCTCAGCTCACTGCAAGCTCCGCCTCCCGGGTTTACGCCATTCTCCTGCCTCAGCCTCCCGAGTAGCTGGGACTACAGGCGCCGCCACCTCGCCCGGCTAGTTTTCGTATTTTTAGTAGAGACGGGGTTTCACCGTGTTAGCCGAGATGGTCTCGATCTCCTGACCTCGTGATCTGCCCGTCTCGGCCTCCCAAAGTGCTGGGATTACAGGCTTGAGCCACCGCGCCCGGCCAAAAAAAATTTTTTTTAAATCTAGAGCAAAGGAATCCAGGGAGAGACCCCAGTTCTTGATTCTGCTCTTCGTCCTTGATTCTACTCTTCGTCCTGAGGCCATAGCCTCCATTTGTGGTTTTCTTCTGTTACCCTTTCCAGGTTCCCCTTGCACTTAGGCAACACTTTAGCCGTCATTTTCTGGATAGGGATCCCAATCCTCCTCCCTGTCCTGAATGTGGCAGCTCTTTCCTCCCATGTTTGGTTGTGTATGTTGTGTACTGCAAACATTTGAGGCCACCTCCACTGTCTGTGGAGCTGCAGTAACTGCGCATGCCCTTTCTCCACTGAGTAGCCCTCCGTTCCCCAAATTGTCTCCATGTTTGTGGGTTTCCTATTGTTCAACAGCGACCTTATTTCCCCTGGATTACGGGATCAATTACTGAAGCCAATAGCATGAACTCTATTTACATCAGCCTATCCTCCAGGGGCTTAAAGATCCCTAGTTAGCCTCGTGGCTGTCTCAGGTTTCAATCTGATGACACAGTTCTTGTGTCTCCTGCCAGAGAGGTTCCTCCCTTGGGTGAAAACTCTTCAACACAGACCCGAATCCTGGAGAGGAGAAGCAAACATGTTGAGATGGGTCATTTGATATAATGACGGGTGCTATGACCCTGAGCCCTGCATATTCTGCCACTGAGGAGAAATCCCATAAAATTCAGAGGAAAAATCCAGTTACTTGTAGAAAACTGACCACAATAGCCAATACACAGAGTTATGACACAGAGTGATCAGGGCTGGGGAAGAATCTAGAATGGGGGTTCTATGTAATCAGACCTGAGATTTTACAAATAGATCTGTGGGCATGAAAGAGTGGCAGGTCCAGGGGGCAGAGGAAGCAGGGTCTTGAAAGTGGAGTGAGAAGCGGTCAGGCAGGGAGCAGCTTTCACAGCAGGGAAGAGCCTGTGCTGCTGGGACAGACAGGATGATGTGGAAAGTCATGGCAAAGAGCAATTCAGATCTGGGTTGAGTCCTGGCTCTGATTCTTTCCAGCTCTATGTCCCAGGGTGATTAACCTTTTTCTGTGTATGTCTCCCTATTTTTCTCATTTACACACACACACATATACATATATATGTAATTTAGTAATAATTGTACTTACATCATCTTAAATAAGCCAGTCTAGAAGACATCAAATGAGGGCAGACAAAAAGCAGAAAGTATGCTGAGATTTTTGCATGTGATGTGATTGTTTCTGGAACTTATTTTGGGCTATCTACAAGTATAGTAAAGTATCTTATGTTCACTGTGTAGCTTATCTTGAAAATGTTCCTCTCAGCTTCCATTGGAAAAGTGCAAACAGGCCACTTGCAGAGCTTGCACTTTTGCTGAACTAGGGAAAAGGGGACTTACATATTTTGGCTGCCCACCCAAAATCTCATCTTGAATTGTAATCCCCATAATTCCCACATGTCAAGGGAGAGACCAGGTGGAGGTAATTGAATCATGGGGGCGTTTCCCCCATGCTGTTCTCATGAGAGTGAGTGAGTTCTCGCGAGGTCTGATGGTTTTACAAGTGTCTGGTAGTTTCTCCTGCGTTCATTGTCCTTCCTGCCACCATGTGAAGAAGGTGCCTGGCTTCCCCTTCACCTTCCCCATGATTGTAAGTTTCCTGAGGCCTTCCAGCCATGCAGAACTGTGAGTCCATTAAACCTCTTTCCTTTCTAAATGACCCAGTCGTGGGCAGTTCTTTACAGCAGTGTGAAAACAGACGAAAAAAGGGACATTCAACACAAACTGGAAGGGGAAATGTGGGAGCAGGATTTGTGGAATTGGTCATTTACCGGCAATTGGCCTTCATGCTTATATGAACGGTTTCATACATCTTTGCCTCCTGTGAATCACGTGGATTGTTTTTGAGGCTGACTGCTAGTTGGGCTTACTAGTGTAGATGCTGGCAGAATATAGGGCATGGGAGTTGTTACATATTGATGCCCTGTCCTCCCGCTGCCACCCAGATTGTGTGGCTGGCTGAGTCCCTCACCTGAGGGCCACAGTTCCTTTCAAGCAGCCTTTACAGGGTCTAGAATCTGCTCCCACCCACGGCTCCCTTGAGAGTCAGGGGTGCCAACATCTCCTGCTGTTGCTCACCTTGGGCCACTGCATAATCCCTCCTGCATTCCCCAAATGCTCTGCATACATTTGTAAACAGTCATTTTAGTAAAAGCTCCTCAAATCACCCAGCTTGAGAGGGCTGTGAGTTTCCAGTCAGGACCCTCCCTGGTCCACAATGGCAGAATGGGTACCATGGGAAGGAGGGAAGGGTGGGTGCCATGTGGCAAGGCCAGGGAGTCAGCAGGAGTGCGGTTAAGAAAGAACAGCACATTGGGGAAGGAGGGAGAATGAAAAAGATCAAGGGGAAAAGCAAGAAGAATCAAATGGAGAGGGAATTCAGGGATGGGATTCAGAGAGATCCCCAGGCAATGGGAGACTGAGCACCTGCACATGACCGTTTCTGCAGCCCCAGATCTCAGGCAAAATTTCAGCAAGTGCAGGCCAGCCAATTGGATCCTGTGTGCATGAGTGAGTGCATGAGTGTGTGCATGGGTGTGTGTGTGCATGGGTGTGTGTCCATGAATGTGTGTGTGCATGAGTGTGTATAAGTGTGTCCATGAGTGTGTGTGCATGAGTGAATGTGTATATGTTCTTAAGTGTGAGTGCATGAATGTGTGTGTATGTGAGTGTGTCCATGGATGAGTGTGTGCATGAGTGTGTATGTGTGTACATTAGTGAGTTTGTGTGTGCGTGAGTGTGAGTCTGTAGACTAGTGAGTGAGTGGAGATCAACCCAAGGTGGAATAAAGACTAACATTCAGAAAAAGTGCTGGGGCAGAGGAGGTTTAGGCCACTATGTTTTTAGGGATTCATAGAAACTGTAGGGCAGAATTTGAGGAATCTTTTTCCCAAGGCTTTGAAGCTGAGGGTTTGAGGACCATTTACCTAAATCATCAAGGGGCAATGGGCCCCAGCTGCCAGGTTACAGCTTGTATTATCAATTAAGTGCTAAATTGAAGAGGTAAATCACCGTAGTATCACTGTAGTGACAAGAGGCTTCTCCAACATAAAAAAGAGCTCAGCTTTTTTTTTTTTTTTTTTTTTTTAGATTTTAAGATAGTCTATTTAAAAGGAGCATGCCAGACAGCAGCTGGTTTTAGCTATGAGGAGAGACTGGAGTTGAACCTGCGTTTAAAATAGAGTATGTTAGTTCAGAGACTGAAAGCTAGACAAGAATGGCCAAATATTTGGATTCTGTAACATTTTAAATAGATTTTAGAAACCCAAGTGCAGCATTTTTTTTTCTTGGACTCTTATTTGCACAGAAAACGTTTGTTAATACCAGTTCAAGGAGATTGATGCTAATTTGCATTCATTTATGCAAACACGAGCTCTTTAGGAAATCTAGAATGTTGAAGCTGGAAGAGGTTTACTCATTCCTCATCATTTGGCATATCAGGAAATGAAGATGGAAGCTTCCGACTGCTTGCCAAAGGTCATGATGGAGATTGAATGAGAATCAAGGTTGTCTGAGTCCCAAACGGTTCTCTTTTCCCTGCACGTGCTGCCTCCTGTTTGGGGATTTCCATTTCTTAGGGAAAAAAATCATCGAAAAAGCAAGATGGTACATACCAGAAAAACACTTAGGAGACAACACAGTGACTTGCAAAGAATGTAAATTTTGAGGGTAAAACGGACCTGAAATTGAATTTCTTTTCTCCTGTTTAGACTTTTCCAAGTCTCAGTTTCCTCCTTGTAAAAATGGGGACACAATATTTGCCATGCAAGGTAGTATTAAAGATTAGGGAAATGTTGTGTGGTGCACATCGCAGGACACAGCTGGTGATCAGCAAGTGTACTGACTCTACCCGAGCGATGCAGCTCAGGCTTTTGCAGTCTTAGCTCAAACAATGAAGGATCCTCTCTGTGAGGCCATGCCCAATGAAGAGTCATTATCACATGGGGTTTGTCCCAGGGAGGCTGCTGTAGATGACTGGCAGAAGCTCCTGCTATCATATCCATCTTGCGTCTTTGTAGCTGATATGATGACAATGATGGCAAACATTTGCATTCTGGCTTGCTTCTGAGTGTGTTTGGTCTTGAGGTGGATTGTGCTTTACCTTATCCCACATTAAAAAAAAAAATCATGTTGAAGGGGCATGACTTTCAAATAATTGTCACTTTGGGGTGTGAAGAAGCAGTCTTCTTGGGTTGAATGCTGAAGTTCTGGGTGAATGCCATTTCTGGGTGAATATGATAGTATTGAGGAGGAGAAAATGAGTCCTCCCTAAACTCATTCTTTCCCCATATGTACCAGAAATCACCTATGTACTCTATTTCTGCCTCATTCCCCTACTCACATGTCTTCTACACAATGTCAGAGTTTCAAGCCTTCGCAGGGTGTGAGGGTGATGTTACACTGCAAGCTGCCTTTAATTAAAACTGCAACCCAGGAGAGATGGATGGTCCCATCCACTCAGAAATGCATGATGAGGTCATCTCCACGATTCCTTGCTTTAAGGATACTTTCTTTTTGTGAGAACACCAAGTTCACGAAGGGAGCACCTTCTGTTCTTTGGTGCCTACTGCCTGCCTTTTCAAACACTAGTTAACTTCTCTGGATTTTTTTCCTTACAAATACCAAATTACCTCTTAATATTCATTTTGTAGACAGAAATAAGCTTTTAAAAACATATATATGTGTGTATATATGTGTGTGTGTATATATGTGTATATATATAAAAACTACTGCCTTTTGAAGTCAGGTCTTTAACTTGTTTTCCTTCTTACTTCTTTTCTGCCACCGTCTGCCACTGGCGGTTCTCCCATACATTGTCCTTACATGCACAACAGCCACAAAGTGTGCTGGGAAGTTATGCTGGAGCCTCTCTGTTCTCCAAACACAGTTAACCTCTCCATGAACACTTGTAGGCATCATCTTCCACACCGGGAGCCACTGAGCCCCTTGATGGTCACAGTTCTGTCTGCACTGCTTCCTAGGCAGAGTCTCCTACACAGGGTCTCCGCTGTTCTGTGCTTCATGCATTTCCAAGGGGGTCTTTAGCCCCTGAATGAGAAGTTGTGGAGTGCAAGGGAAGGAACTGAGGTGATGGAGGTCAGCCAGCCTGGGATCCACAGTTAGCTGGGCCCTGACTTGCTCCGTCTCTGTGGGCAATTGACCGTCCTCCTCTGTGCCTCCTTTCCTCTCTATAATAAGGAATTCTTGTCTATAATGTAGTCTTTCCTGCCTGCCGTGTGTCAGCTTTGCCCTGTGGTTGCTCTCTCTTGGAATGTTTCTACTTTCTGCACATCTGCTTTGTAATGCGAAGGCCACAGCTTATCCACATACACGTAAGGAATTCACCCAATTGAAGGAAGCAGACCAGTGACTTCATGGCCTTGGTATGTATTGGCCCCACTAAGAAGGTTGGATCTATGCCAGCTTTTAATAGAGAATGTGATCCTCACATGGTGTATAAGCTGCTGTGCAGTTTACAACCGTGGGCTGTGTGTATTTCATGGTATTATCAGCATTTTCTCAGATCTCACTCTTAACCCCATTGGCTTTATGGTTTTACTTTGTTATCTAGAAGTTGAGTTGCTCCTCCCTTATTCCACTTCGGCTTATCATTGATTAACTTGTAAAATATTCTCCTGTGCCGTGTGTGGTGGCATGTGCCTGCAGTCCCAGCATTTGGGGAGGCCAAGGCAGGAGGATTGTTTGAGGCCAAATGTTTGATGCCAAGAGTTCAAGACCTGTCTCTACACAAAATTAGAATAAAAAAATTAGCCATGTGCAGTGGTACAGGCCTGTACTCCCAGCTCCTAGGGAGGGTGAGGTAGGAGGGTCACTTGAGCCCAGGAGTTCAAGGCTGCAGTGATCTGTTGTCACAGCATAGCACTCATTGTGGGCAACAGAGTAAAACACTGTTTCTGTTCAACAATCAATCAATAAAAATAAAAGTAAAATATTCTCCTATAACTTTCATTCAGAAATATTGCTTAAAATACAGGTGTTTACATACAGACCTATTTAGAGTTGCGTGACTATATACAAGTTAGTATATACATACTTTTTCTTGCTGTGTCAGGTGTGATGACCCAGAAGTAGTGACACTCCAGTAGCAACAAGCACACCTAGTACCCAGATGCTGTTTTCTAATACCATTCTCTCATGAAAGACACCAAGCCTCCTTGGAAAAAAATGTCTGATTCTAGAACTGGGGAAAAAATATGCAAGAGAAGCCTGGAACATCTCGTAGTGCCAGAAAATGAGCTAGGGCAGAAACAACAAAAAATGAAAATCCCACAATGATAGGGATGTGACAAAGGGAGAAGGGAGCCAAATGAAAGAGGCTCCCATGGTAAGGTCTGCAAAGACTGGAGCAAAATAAATAAAGTAGTATTGTATTATAAACAAAAGTGTCTGACAAATATCCATGAATCATTGTGGATATAAAAGAGTGGATAACTACTTATATGGGGGGAAAAGACCAATCTATGCAGAAGGTTTGCAAATGATTTCTGTAGATATTTTGTCCTCAAGGCTGTGGGCACAGTTCCCTATCACTTGGATGTAGGCTGGGTGTAGTGATTTTCTTCTAATGAGTACAGTTTGAGAAAGAGGAAAAGATTAATTCTGTAGAGGAGAAACTTGACAAGCATGACCTCAGCCAGGTGATCAAGGTAAAATCAACAGTAACAAGTCATCTTGTCAGTATTTACTCTTTACAGGGTGAGATGACAATAGAAGTTTACCTCTTAGATCTTTCTCTCAAAAGCACACAATCCCAGTCTAATCATGAAAAAAAATTAGAAAAATTCCAACTGGGGGACATTCTATAAAGTACTTGACCAGTACTTCTCAAAATTGTCAAGGTCATCAAAAATAAGGAAAGTCTAGGAGACTGTCACAGCTAGCAAAGCCTGGGAAGATATTCCCACTAAATGCCATGTGATCTCCTGCATGGGATTCTGGAACATGAAAACTGAATAAATTATGGACTTTAGTTAATAAAAATGTATCAATATTGGCTTACTATAATTCATTAGTCATAACAAATGTGCCATCCTAGTGTAAGACGCACTAGTGGGGAGCACGAAGGATGGGGTATGGAAACTCCCTGTGCCCTTTCCGTAACTTTCCTGTAAAACTAACACAGGGCTAAAAATAAAACATTTGATGAAATTATTTCTTGACTTCATGCTAAGAGCCAGGCCCTACTCTAAACATTGTGGATATGGCAGTGAATGAAAGGAAGAACCTCTCTGGCTACGTCTAGCATATTTTCTAGTAAGATAAATTTCCTAATTTTTAAAAATTGCTGTTAGATGTGGATCTCTGCTTAAATTAAATTCGCCTGAGCCCTAATTTCAGACCCCTCTTTCCCTATGTCATTCAGAAACTTATTCAGGTATTAGACTCCACTAGAAGTGAACATGAAAGTTAAAAGAAAAATGTCTTCAGAAAATTCCCAACAGTTGATACAAATATCATACTCATTCCTCTTTGTGAAATGAAATTGTGATTATTTATTGAACACGAAGTTCTACCCAAAAGGGCTTTCTCATTATTTAGTCTGTAAGGATGATGCCCCGATATTGTGGCAGAAAGAGGAAGAGGGCAAAGAAAACCACTAAAAAGCAGATGCTGATGTGAGCAAGTGTAATTTTTTGAAGCCACTTGGTACCTAAAATCAAATCATATGTTCTTCAATATTTTATGTCTACAACAAATTACACACACTGATGGTTTCATAGATGCTTGGTCATCATTAGGAACCAGAGTGGGGTAGTTGAGAAATGAACTTTAGGTACAGACCACTTGACTTTAGAACCCAGCTCTGCTATGCAGTAGCTCTGTGAGTGTGGGATGTACGTGAGCTTTTTTTTTTTTTTTGAGACGGAGTCTTGCTCTGTCACCGGGGCTGGAGTGCAGTGGCCGGATCTCAGCTCACTGCAAGCTCCGCCTCCCGGGTTCACGCCATTCTCCTGCCTCAGCCTCCCGAGTAGCTGGGACTACAGGCGCCCGCCACCTCGCCCGGCTAGTTTTTTGTATTTTTTTTAGTAGAGACGGGGTTTCACAGTGTTCGCCAGGATGGTCTCGATCTCCTGACCTCGTGATCCGCCCGTCTCGGCCTCCCAAAGTGCTGGGATTACAGGCTTGAGCCACCGCGCCCGGCCGTACGTGAGCTTTTATCTTGCCTTAGTTCCTCACCTATAAAATGAGAGTAATGGTTGTCTTGATCTCGTAGCTTCCTTAGAGAATCAATTCATGCCTTGAGTAGACTTAGCATACATACTTCACAGATATCAGTGATGATTATTAAGAAATAGCCAAATTATTTCAGGCTATTAATGGTGAGTATATACTCAATGAATTGAAAATAGGGTCAAGCAAAGTCACAGAAAAAATTCAATAATGGACAATTTTACAAAATCCCATATATGATCAATGCTTTTCAAAATATTATCAGTCTCTTTTCTGACATCCATAATGTTACCATGTTAAAGAAAGAATAAGAGGAAGGAAGGAAGGAGGGAGGGAGGGAGGGAGGGAGGGAGGGAGGGAGGAAGGAAGGAAGGAAGGAAGGAAATAATAATATAATAATAATAAATTGGGAAACATTCATCAGAGTTTGCCCTGTATGGTTTACTTGAGCAGTCTTGGAGAGGGGTTGAATGTTCCAATGTTGCAATTTATGGGACATTTAAACAGTGTATTAGAATAGCAAAATGAACTGCCTTTGACTTCACTCTTGTCTCATTTGTACTAAAAGTTATTTTATTGTTTAACTTGATAGAGAAGGAGGATGCCTGTCCTCACACTTCTGGTGGGAGATTTCTTTTTGGCAGCTTTCGTACACACCAGCATTGTAGCCAACCTTGTGGGCGCTCTACCAGCAACTTCTCTACATTCCCACCCTTGTGCACGTTGACTGCACGGCTTCCATTTCTATACACCTGTGCCTGGGATTCTGCCAGGGCTTTCTTTGGCTCCCTGAATGGCAGTCAGGAAGGCTGGAAGAACAAGGTGTTCTGTGCCCCCTGAAAGTAGCCCTCAACCAATGGCTGGTAGGGTTGGTGGATAAAGACCCCAGGTCCCTCACCCCTGTTTGGGATGGAGCTGAGGTGTGATCTCATCCATCTCCCAGAGCAGGTGAACTCCATTGCCCATGGTGAGACCCTGCTCCATGACATACCAGTTCTTGGTTTTCTTCCCTTTCCTAACTCATTTCTTCACATTTCTAGTGATGCTTCCAGAGATCATCATTTAAATAAGCTACTTGCTGTCATATCTTTGTCTCCAAGTCCACTTCTAGGAGAATCCAAACGAAGACAAATTCCATGCATTGTTTTGTCTATTTTTTATAATCCTTGAACATTTTCTTTTCCCAGACAACAGTACTAATGTGCAGGCTGATGTGTGATGTTTGCCACAAAAGAGTCTATCACAGCAATGGTGCCCAGTTTGCATAAAGAAATAATTTTACTATAAGTGCATGTGAGGGGGATTCAACTAGGATCACTCCCCATCAAGGCTTCTCACTTTTATTTTTAATTTATTTTTTATTGACAAATAAAATTGTATATATTTATTCATTGCAATATGTTGTTTTGAAATACATATATACTGTGAAATGGCTAAATGGAACTAATTAGCCTATGCAATACCTCACATACTTAACATTTTTTGTGGTGAGAATACTTAAAATCTACTCTCTTAGCAACTTTCAAGTGTACAATACCTTGTTATTAACTATAGTCCCCGTGTTGTACAATGAATCTCTTGAACTCATTCCTTCTGTCTATCTAAACTTTTGTATCTTTCACTAACATCTCCCCAACCATGTCTGTCCATGTGTAAGTGGGATCATGAGGTATTTGTCTTTCTGAACATGGCTTATTTTACTAAACATAATGTCCTTCAGATTCATTCATGTTGTTCCAGATGACAAGATTGCCTTCTATTTTAAGTCTGAATAGTATTCCAATGTGATCACACACACACACACACACATGCATCTCACATTATCTTTTTTTTTTTTTTGAGACGGAGTTTCACTCTGTCCCCCAGGCTGGAGTCCGGTGGCGCGATCTTGGCTCACTGCAAGCTCCGCCTCCCAGGTTCACGCCATTCTCTTGCCTCAGCCTCCTGAGTAGCTGGGACTACAGGCGCCCGCCACCGCGCCTGGCTAAATTTTTGTATTTTTAGTAGAGACGGGGTTTCACCGTGGTCTCGATCTCCTGACCTTGTGATCCGCCTGCCTCGGCCTCCCAAAGTGCTGGGATTACAGGCGTGAGCCACCGCGCCCGGCCCACATTATCCTTATCCATTCATCTGTTGATGGACATTTCGGTTGATTCCATTTCTTGGCTATTGTGAATAATGCTGCAATAAACGTGGAGGTGCAGATATCTCTTAGGGATCTTGATTTCATTTCCTTTGGATATATACCCAGTACTGGGATTGCTGGATCATAAGATAATTCTATTTTTAACTTTTTTGTGGAACTTCCACACTCTTTTCTATAATGGTATGTTAATTTACATTCCCACCAACAGTGCGCAAGAGTCCCCTTTGTTCCACATCTTTGCCAACATTTATCTTTTATCTTTTTGATAATAGCCATTCTAACAGTTGAAGGTGATATCTCACTGTGGTTTTAATTTGCATTTCTCTGATGATTAGTGATAAGGGTGCTCTCTTACGTGCTGGGACCACTTAAATTTAGTGATGCCAATTTCCCCTTTGGACCTAAAATGATTTTTGTTTTATTAGCAAATTCAAGTCATGATAGGAGGAAGGGGTGATAAAGAAAAATATCTGTACTACCCTTTCCAAAGCTCATGCAAGAAACAAAGGAGGGAACAGAAATTGAAAGTGTATCAGGCACAATGCTATGATTTCCCATGTTGGCTATTTTGTTCTTTCTGGTGTTTCCCTATAATAACCAAGCTTTTCAGTGGCTGTCTTTCTGTTCCCACCCACATGTGTCTTTCCAATCTGCGATGTCTTTGCACCCTGTTCACTCATTTCTGCTCCATGTCAGGTAAGAGCATTGAGTATAAATTAAGCTGTGATTTGTTTCAAAAGTAAGAAATATGTATCTGCACCACTTCTGAAATCATAATTATAAACAAAGGTATAAAGAGAGGACTACATAGTGTAATTTTCATTTTGAAGGTGTCAGAACAGCAAGTGGCATTTTGGAGAATGAAACTGTTTATCACAGAGTTATGGGTGCGGCGGGCGGGGTGGGGGGTGGTGGGTGATGGCCCCAGGCATCTGTATAACTGCTAACCTGAAAGAGACTTGCTGAAAATCATTGTGGGATGAAGGGAAGAAACACAGCTTATCAAATCAAAGGAATTTGTGAAGAGTAATAGTCACCTTGAAGACAATGAGCCTGCATAGTAATTGCCTACTCATGAGATTGTTACACACAGGATAAAAAGAAATGTTGAGGGTGAACACAGTTATATGATAAGGCATCCTGAGAAATGCAGCTGTCAAACCAAGTGTTTGGCCAGGAAGACAGAATAGCATTAGTGCTGTGAGACCTCAGCAGAATTCTTTGGTGTATCAGATTCTTTCTTCAAAATCTGTCTTCACCCTTAGAAATTCACTAGCTCTTCAGCTCATTAGGATCTGTCCCACTAAAGACTCTCATAATTGCCTGAGCCTCCACTGAGAAATTGTGCAGCTAACATCAATGTCTGTGATTCACATTACATATTTTCTCTACTGTTACAGTGAAAAGAACCGAAATGCAAGATCTTTAAAGTGCTTTCCAGATGTCACTCCAGCCTCCCAAAAGTCTGGGAAGCATCAGGTGGCCAGCTGTAATGAGTAGGCTGCCCTGAAGATGGGACTGAGATCAATGTTAAGGAGTGCTGAGCTTGGATTCTATTGTGTCATCTGAAGGAAGGTCAAAGGGACTTGTTCAACACTGGAAAGGAGAGCAGAAACACAATGGGAATCAGAAGATACAAATCCATCCATCCATCCATCCATCCATCCATCCATCCATCTATCCATCTGTCCATCCATTCATCCACCCACCCATCCATCCATCTATCCATCTGTCCATCCATCCATTCAGAGCACCTACTTTTTACAAGGCACTTTGCTGCCCATGGATGTTTTAGGGAAAGGCTAGATCAAACACTCCCGGATACTTTCTCACAATTTTCTTGCATATTAAAGTCTTTGAAACCACCTTCTATTAGGCACATGAGAAAATTGAGACTCCAAGGCATCTCTGTTTGCTGGCTTGCTATGAATTATGCAGAAGTCTCAGGATTTGGAATATTCTGAGAAGTAAAACTTGTCAATGATGTTGTTTTCAGCTTGAAAGAAAGTCATCCTTCAAGAAGAACAGTAAAACTTTTTATGATACAGACTTTCTCCAACAATTTCCTTGTGGCAGTAATTCAGTATGAATGTCATCGTATTTGCTTTACATTCAGAAGTCAGGGTTAGGTTCTTAAGAGTTACTTGCTAGACCAAGGAGTTGAAGTTGTGTGATGCTCCTTTTTCTTCCTTAGGTGAAGATGTGAGCTTTTTCTCTAGGCCGTGACTCACTGACTGCAGAGGGCGCTTGTGTAACCAGGACAAGCTGTAGTTTCAGTACATCAAATGTTTTGCATGGTGCAGAAGCCAGCGTGCGGAAAGAGTTTGCATCTGAGAAGAAGTAACAGTCAATTCATATTATTCTTTTTCAGTTAGCAATCTTGAGGAAAAAAAAAAGCCTCCTTCAGGGGTTTCTGACCTTGTCCTTGGGTCATGGCAGATGTAGATAATGATATGGTGCAGACATTTGCAAGGGAAAGAGCAGATTCTCCAACAGAGGCTACCCCTGGCTGCACAGCCTCCTGATGGTCCTGGTAACTGGACCGTTGACCACCTGAAATCCATTTGAGTGAATTTACAGTACAGTAAGTACTGGGTGAGAAGTTCTGATTATGTTCTTCTTCAGGATCCCCACATGAAAAGCAAAGCAATATGACATGTTTTCCTACTGAGTCATTCAAATTTAAGTTATTTAGCTAATTCAACCAACATTTATTAAGAATTTGGCAGGTGTTAGATTTTATACAAGGTGCTGAGGGCACAAAGACAGATAATAGCCATACCTTGTTTTCAACAGTGTTGCAATGAAATATGAGAGACTGACATAGAAGCCAAACACAACAATGCCCCCATAATGGAGCTATGCATGTGATGTGATCAGGAGCACAGAAGAGAGTGAGCAGTGAAGCAATGCTATTGAGAGGAGGGCATGGCTTGCTGCATGTGGCACACTTTCTTATTCCCAGAAGAAAGGCTGGGTTGGGTTGAAAAGAGTCTCCTGTGGTTACATGCTGCATCATCCTGGAGTTGAGAGGACATCTTTTATCCACTGCTATCACGACTTCAATCCAGGTATTCATTGGACGATCACTGATGTGCACGTTTTCTGTGCCAGGTTCTATGTTAGGCGTTGAAAAGACATAGTTCCTGTCATCAAAGGACTCACAACTTCATAGTAGAGACAGACAACAAACAACCATGGCTCAGCAGGTAGCTAAATTCAACATTGTTAGCGTCGAGGAGAGACCTCATGGGAGGAGCCGCTAAATCTGAACAGACACACTTAACTGGTCTGTGACACTCGGATATCTGTCTGGCTGTTCCTTCCATACTGAAAATGTGGTTGACGATAAACTGAATTACAGGGAGGCATCTCCTTTCAAGCCTTTAAGGACCATGAATGACCATTGCATAAGGACCAATGGTAATGACCATTGCATAAGGACTAAGGGCTGCCAAGCAGTCACTGTTGATCACCCTTACTCATATGATGGGCCTTACAATGCCTTCTCTTTCCTCAACAAAACCTGGACCCTAGAATCGCATGCCTGTGCGTAGTCCTGCTTTGTGTCTGTGTCTCTGTGTGCTATCAGACCACATATGTCCTGACGACCAGGACCTTTTCTTAGCACCTGGCGCATGCCGTCTCTTCACAGCCTAGTCACCTATACTTCATCTTCACTTCGTTTTTCACTATTTCAATTAATCAACCATATTTAGCAACTCCTGCCATATACTGGACACTGGATTAAATACTAAGGACACTGTAGTTACAAAATGAAGTAGTTCCTGCCTTCATGGAGTTGGCAACCCAATGGGGAAAACAAGGAACTCAATGCCCAATTAGAATACAGAATGTTTGAAAAATGTACTTTAAGATTAAAAATACAGAACATGTTTCCTCCTTCCTATTATAAGATATTTTTTATCACATTGATGACTTTTAGCAAATTCATTAGAACAAAGAATAAGTTATATGATGTTATAATTAAATGTGCATTTACCAGCTGACTTCTCTGAAGTCTCCTAAATATACATAATGGTAGAATTTGATTTCAATAAATAATAGTCAAAGCAAATTTGCAGACAACCCAGTTTCATCTTTTCTTCTGACACTGGATCTTTTAGCATCCCTAAAGATCGCTAGGATTTATAGTTGAATACCCCACTCTGCTATGCTTGAGAGAGCACTGGCTCCACTCAGGAGAAGGGGGCTATAGAGCGGGGGATCAATCTCTTGCAGAGTCATAACCAGAAACTCCAGACACTGAGATGCAGAGTGGCTGTGAGTGAAGAGGCCAGAATGATTCTTGGTGAGGAGCTGAGAACCTGTAAAGGAATAAAGTTATACAAGAAGGAACTGTTGAGTATCAGGGTCTTGCAGATTAATTATCCAGAACCTCTTTTTTTAGTGCTATTTTGCATCTGTGCCAGGTACAGTGCCTGCAGCACCTTAAAAATAATGCTGGGTTTTGTTAGTGACTGTTTATTTACTATGCTGTAATACCTGAGCAAGAAATCGCAAGGGCAGAAGGATGATGCTTATACTAAACTCCAGTTTGCCGTTATCAAAAATATGACCTATCCCGTAAGTCAGGAAAATAGATTATTTTAAAAAAACCAAACAATTTATGTCAAATGTGAATTGCTGCGGGGGGAAAGTCTTTTTTCCAGTCCCTGTCATTTCAGAATGTATAGTGCTGACGGTGGGAACAGAGAATGGTGTGACACCCCAGGATAGAGCCCCAGGAAGGAAGATCTTAATCAACATTACACTCTCGGTGAAAGATTTAAAACCCAGAAATACAATACATTTTTTTCTTCCTTCCCTACTCTATTTTTTTCTATTTCTAGGCATTCTCCAGTTTTCAGCAAGGGTGGTTGCGTTTTGAAGTATGTGTCAGGAAAGCTTAGCCTCCGTCCACATGGTCTTCTGCGTTCCTGCTAAAACCTTGCTTGTATTTCTCTGCAGTGCCTAAATAGAAAGTGCTCGTTCAAATCTTATTCAACTTCCTAGAAATAAAATATGAAAGTGGTGAGAGCTCAGTGCTCTCTGCTATCCAATGCAAATGTATGCAAATTTCTTCATATTAGAATCATTGTCTAGTTGTCATCCTCGCACGGGGCACATCAAAGCCATACGACCTGATTTTTGCACCTGCTGTTTAATTAAATTTACAAGGCACACACACTCCCCACTCCCGGTGATACACAAATCCGTTTTTACAACCACAGCTTCTAATTTACAAGGCAGTTGACTGCTGAGTGTCTCCATCAATAGCTGCCCAACTACCCTTTGTTATACTAAGGATTAAAAAAGGAAGGAAATGGTGATTATTTGGGGAGATGTATTAACAGAAAATACCAAAAGTACTTTCTCTGTCTTGTCCAATCCCAGATTTTTAAAAAAGCTTTATTGAGGTATAATTGAAAAACAACAAATTGCACATATTTAATATATACATTTGATGAGTTGGGACATATGTATACACCTGTGATATTTTTCTTCTAAAGACACGAAGATATGAATCAAGGTACTCAACATCAGTGGAAATAGCATTTTTGCTTGTGTTGATTTTCCCCTAATTTTCACGAAAAGCACAAAACTTCAACCTTTTCTGCAGTTTGATGCTTTCAGTTATTTAGTATTTCGGGGAGGGAAAGGTGGTCTGTAAGGGAGCAGGGCCAGGGTGGTTTTAGGAAGGCTATAAGAAGATATAGGTGTTTTCTGAAAGATAATTGTTGTTTGAAAATTATGTACTGTGAAATTCTCCCTCGGCTTCTATCCACAAGGGATTTTGAGTCTCCAAATTGTATGTATCTCCACAAAATGGTGAAAGAAAATAGTTGAGCCTGATTCTCACTCTTTTATGTGATTTTTTTTTTCTTAGGCCATCATGGTGTTCTTCTCCTTCTTTACAAGCTGATGCACAGACGTGTATTTGATCTCCCTAAGAGACGGCTCAGAAGAAAAACCAGCAGAGGTATTTTAAGAGAAGCCTAGGGCGGATGAAAAAATACTTCTTTGTCTCTCTCTACTAATTCATCCAGTCTAAGGACCTACGTGGAAAAATAATGTCTTTTCAGTTACTGTAGAGAAAATAATGTAATGAAATTAATATTTTGTTTATCTTCACCCTGATATTCTGAAATCTTGAAGACCCTCAAAAAACATGATTTTCATGAAATACTTAAAACATATTATCGTCTGGTAATGAAAAGTGAACTTCTGAGGGCCCACCAATAGGTGGCGCCACACATTCACCGAACCAAGTAACACTGCAGACGAGTTTGGAACAAGCCTCATAAATTAAAGCCTTGTGCTGCAACTAACTGTGAGACATATGGGTTGAGTCCCAGGCCTGCCCAAGAATAACTTTGAAGAAAATTTTGTTTTCTGGCAATACAGATGCTAACACACCACAGAACCTTTAAAAAGAATAAATATGTAGATGGTTCATAGCTTTCAGAATAATTTAACCTTCCCCCCAAAGTTAAGATAGCATCACAAGAATAAAGTAATGTAAGCACTGTTTTTCTGCTTTGGAAAACAAATTGGTGGCTGTGATGCTCTCAGGAATTATTTGTCAATTACTTTTTATTTAATAACGTTTTATTTTATTAGTTCCAAAGGGAGAGGAAAACAGTGACGTTATCTTGAAATGAGTCAATCCTTGAAGCATAAATAATATTTAAACAAAGAGTTCTGTGTAGGAAAGCGTCGCTACCTACATTTGGAATTGCCGAAATTCGCTTCTTTGTTCTGTGGTGCGACCTGCATGTACTCAAACGTTTCCCCCTTGAGACTCACACACACTTCCTACAAAATTCTCCATTCTATCACGGGCGAGGTCAGCCATCACACTAGAAAAGACGTCACAGGTTCTGAAAATCACGATTTACAAAGCAATTAAGTTTTACTAAAAGTTGAAGCTATATCTTTAAGATAATAGCACCTACATGATAAGTAAACCTTTCACCTTAAAACTTAGGTTTTATTTAAAAACTGACTGTTTACAAAACTGACTGTCTTGGAATCAGAGTGTGATTGTTGGATGTTGTGCTGGTTGACATTACTCTTGATATATGGACCCGCTCGGCTAAGGGTAGAAACTTAGAGAAATGTAAGCGAAACACATGAAGTGGTTCATAAAAGAATAGTAACGAATATAAATGTCAGGTTCCATTGACTAATACAACACTTCTGCAAAGGGAAGGGCGCTAGAAAGAACTTAGGATAAAATCAGCTCTGAAACAGATTTATCTGTTGCCTTAGAAAGACAGAGAAGGACAGAAAAAAAAGGTTTTTATTTATCCTTAGACCCAATAGTATCGGTGCATTTTGCTGCCCTGAAATTCTATTCAGTAGCTGAGTAGATTGAATAAGACATCTCTAATATGTTTCAGTATATAAACAAGTAGTGTTTCTGCAAAGAAAACATTTGCAAGAGATTTATAAGATGAAATAAAACTATTGTGGTTAGTTGTTGTTTTTATTTCAATATCTTCTCAAATGCAAAAGGAAAAAGTGGAAACAAAAATGTAGGCTTACTCTGTGCTGGGTGTGATATTAGTCATTAATTTGTGACAGACATAGACAGAGAAATATAAAATTGAGGAAAGGCTAAAAAATATGTAACCCTCAACCCCAAAGCAGGGATTACAAATGTAAATAACTTTTAATTATTAGATTTTGATGTCCTTAACATTATTTTTATTTATTTATTTATTATTTATTTATTTTTGAGACAGGATCTCACTCTGTTGCCTAGGCTGGAGTGCAGTGACACGATCTGGGCTCACTGCGACCTCCACCCACTGGGTTCAAGTGATCCTCCCACCTCACAGCCTCCTGAGTAGCTGAGACCACAGATGGGCACCACCATGCCTGGCTAATTTTTTTTTTTTTTGTAGTTTTAGTAGAGATGGGGTCTCACCGTGTTGCCCAGGCTGGTCTTGAACTCCTGAGCTCAAGTGATCCACCCTCCTCAGCCTCCCAAAGTGCTGGGATTACAGGAGTGAGCCACCGTGCCCAGCACAAACATTACATTTTATATTTCTTGTGCCCAGTACAGAACCTGAAACATAGTAAAAAATCATTAGTATGTTCATTGTTGCTGCTATTTTATTTTTATTCATTATATTTTGATTGATGAAAGAAATGATACGATTTCTAAGTCCTAATCACTGGGGGGTGTTAGGGAAGAGGCTGACAGGGAAAACGTGGCCCCCTTTTATTTTCTTGTGGAGCTAATACTTTAATTATAGACAGACGTATACATGTGTAATGCTGACAAAGTGAACTGTTTGATCATCATTTTTTTTTTTTTTCATTTGCGAAGTGGGGCTGTTATAAAAGAACTTCTGCACACAGTTGGAAGGAGTAAATAAAACAGGACCCAGCTCACGGTGTGCCTCCCCTGAGCTCCCACGGATGAGGCATCCCCATGTATGCGGACATCCCAGCTGCTCTGTGCAACTGTCTCACCACCTCCCTGAGTCACCAAGGCAACCTGATGGGGTGCCACCAATATCAGCTCCATTTTACAGATGAGGACAGGGGAACTGCTTATGTTTCATTGCCTTCACTGTATAAGTTGTATTGACAGTGTTCACCAACTGTCCATGCCTCTTCAGATTCCAAGCTCCTTCCCAAGGCAGACCAGGCCCTACTCATACAGCCAACCGCATCCTCCAACCGCCCCCTGCAATCTGTACCCCAGCCACAGAACGTCTCCCAGTTCTGACTGGCTGGTGCTCTCTTATCTTTCAGAACATGCCGGTCCTTCAAGCATGCTTTCTTAAGGGATAGAAGCTTCTCTGAATCCATCCCTTTCCATCTTGGTTTAGTACAGATAAGTCATCCCCTCGTGGCTAGCTGGTCTGTGAAGGCATCAGAATACAAGGTACAGCCTCTGGTGGCACTTGCTAAAGAGAGGCTCAGGTGTCAATTCAAGGGGTGGGGCTGCTGCTATGGCCAAGCAGAGAGGACAGTGCACCGTGTTTGCAGTTCATCAGCAAGGACGGCCACGAGACAGGGAGGAATCCATGAGCAGCCAAGCTTGTGGCAGGCGTGAGTGCAGGCTGCAGCATGGCCAGGAGAGTTGACGCGCTGCACTGTGCCAGAGGCGTGCTGCTGCCCACGTCGATCCACACAGGAGGACAAACAAGGAAGGACTCCCAGGGGTTCAGGCACAGGGCTGGGCTTCCTTTGTGCCTCCTCTCCTGTGGAATTCATCTTCATAACCCTAACTGAGGGAACGCTCAAACACAATAGCGTAAAGTTCCAGAAACTCAGATGCAACAGAAACGAAGGCAATGGAAACCCCGATATTTTTTGTTGTTGTTTATTCAGCACAAAGCATGGTTACCTGGTATTTGGTGTGACAATGTATGAAAAGGCCTCTTACATCATCAAAATGGGATACAAACGCTTGCCGTGTCTTTAACTAAGGAAGTCACTTGCACACTTTACCACGACATTGCCTCAACCATAAAGTGAGATAATAGCTCTCCATCCAACTTCCTAGGATGGTGGGAAGTCTGCTCGGACAGTACCTGCTAAAGCTCCTTGTAGACTACGACTTGGGGAGCAAGTATCAGCAATTATGAGGAGGCCGACGCAGACTCCACCCAGTGGGGTGTAATCACTGAAAGTGGCAGAGACCTTGTTCTCGTAGTTTCCTGGTGATACTCAGCAGGGAACACATTATAGTAATTCCCAGATAACACATGTTTGGCTTTTTAGGCAGAGTCAAGCCAATTGGCTGTGACATCATTGAGAAGGATGAGGAAACCCCTCCATCTGTGCAGGCTCTCTGGGCAGTCATGGAGTGGGGAGCTTCCTGTTTCCAAGGCACTGGCCCAGACTGCTGCTTTGGGAAGGGGAGACTAAAAGGCTGGTGCTCCCAGTGTCAGCTGGAGACAGGCAGGAAACATCATTGCATTTGGCTCCATCCAGCTGATGCGAAGTCAGCCTCGTGGACAGCGGCGATGACCCTGGGTTACAGCTCACAGGTGACACTTCTGCCCATCAGCACCAGGTCTACTGTGCAAAATAATGAGGGGGTGTTTCCACACTCAGGACTTTCCCAATCCTTCTGCACTGGAATCTTCTTTTGCTCTTGATGTACATGTGCTTGTCCTAGCTGGAGCCTAGATGCAAATCTCTGCTCCATTCTTAATGTTTGGAGACTCAACATCTTTACATCAAAATGGATGGAAGAGCTACACAATGGATGCAATATGAAGATTGAATCAGATTACAAATGACCCCTGGTCCATGCCCAGCCCATAACGGGGCCGTCTGAAGTTTCTGCCGTCTGAGCTCCTGTGAGAGAAACCACTGTCTTCTGTGTCTTCATAGACTAGGTACCTGCTAACCTACACTAGATGCCGAAGTCATCTTCATTAAATAGCTACACTCGGTCTCATGTAAGCAGGCAGCTTCTGGCTGCTTCTCTGCCAGGTAAGTTATAGAACAAAGGACCTTGGGAAAGATTGTTCAGTCGGTGGTTAAAGGATGCTTCTGATGGGCTGTCTAGGAAAGTCATGAGAGCCTACTTTGGGGTCATACAACCTGAATCAAATCCCAGGTCCTCTGCCTGTTATTCTGTAACCTTAATAGATGTTGAGTATGAGCCACAGTGTCAGGAGCCTATGACACAGTGCGTCCTAAGTGCTCAGTGGCACAGGGGATGTGAGTGGCACAAGGGATGTGCTCTACAAACACGGGCGGTTCCTGCTGCATTGCTGAGTCTGCACTGGTAACCACGATGCTGAACTCATGGGCTGTGCTCCAAGTTCTGTAGCAAGGCACCAGGCTCCGTGTTCATGAGGCCTGTGTCTCACTCACTTTCTACTCACAGACGCCTGTGGAGTCGTTGAGCCCGCACTGCATTTTGACCTCAATGTTCTACTCAGTGCAGGAGTCCTGGCTGCAGCGCCCGTGGAAAGGATAACTTGGCCTCCTTAGAAGCCTTGCCAGACCGTCACGGAACTCACTGCCTCACAGTGCTGTTGATTTCATCCAGTAAAACTTCCCTTTTGGAGAGTCTATTTTTTATTTTATGAAGAAATCTTTATCCTCTCTCCAAATCAGTGCGTCTACTGACTTCTAGGGAAAAACAGAATTCTCCCTCCACCATATGACGGTCTTTGAGCATCTCAACAATTTCCTTTGGTTAAATATATTGTGGTGCATTTTATTGTCATTATTTTGAATATGCAAAGTCCTCTCTTCCCCTGTCCCTGCTCCCCAGTTAGCATGTTTGTATTTAGAAACAGAAAACTGGCCCCACTGTTAAGGATGAGATAAAAAGAAGAAGACAGCAGAGAAACTTTAGCTTTGCAATTCGAGCCTTTTCACTTCATGGTTCTAGCTAGTCCCCATGGCCCTAAGCTGCATCAGGCCACTTCATCTGCTGACAGCTGGGGAGGCTCCAGGCAGCAGATCTCCATGCTTCCTCCCACTCCCACCGCCTCTCTGCCCAAACGCGTCTGTGGGAGCAGAGCGACACCAGCCAACTGCAGAGCTGATAGGCCTCAGGGGCCGAGGTGGTGGAGGTTTCAGAAGCCCACTGTCGTGTGTGCCATCATTAAAGCACTCTCTGTTGGCTGTCTCTAAAGAATCTTCTTTTGGAAAGGTGTAAACATGTTGGCCCATCAGAGGAAGCCATAAATCTCCCTGTATACATAGCAATACAGTTGCACCAAACGGAAGAAGAGCTCTTGCCAATCTCATGTTTCATTTCAACCTGGCCATCTGGGTTCAGACAGAACTTGGGCTAACAAGCTGTATACACCCACAGCAAAGAAGCATTCCACTGAATCTTCCAAGGCTACTAAATTTTTCGTGCCAACATTTTTCAGTACACTATGATGGCAGCTACCCCTTCCCCTAATTTCTCCCCAAATTTAGCCCTAAAGACTTGCTATGGAATCTTCTTCTGCAGATAATGAGAGCTAAGTCCACTGAGAGTCATGCAAAAAAAAAGTGGCCAGAGTTCTGACCAAGAATATAGGCTTTGGGGACCAGAAGACCTTGGGTTGAGTTTACATCCTTTGATGCAGCAGCTGGGCAAGAGGCTGTTCTGATCTTCAGATAAACTCTAGGGTCGTTCCAGCATCAGGAAAGCATCAAAATCTGTTTAAACTTTGCTGGCTAAATTAATACAGGGTCAATCATTGATGAGGCAGATTCTCCAGTGCTAAATAAATCTCACGAATATGATAGTAACCAACTTATATTCAGTGTTGAGGGTTCTTGATCTTAGATGAAGTCCTACACTAGGCCCGTCTCAAGCCAGAGGTAGGTGCCTTGGTGGGGCTGTGGCCCCTTTGAATTCAAGCTTGCCCATGTGACCCCATCTGCTGCTGACAGCAAATGTTCGTGTAGCCTGCTGGAGGTGCAGCTTCAGAGGGCTTCTTGTGGGCTTGGGTTGCAGAAGACAGGTATAGAATATTTATATTGGTTCATTCAGCCTCCCAAGCAACTTTCTGAAGCAACCATCTATCATCCACCAAATAGATGCTAGTTCTGTGGGGTTTATAAAGAACTATAACAATGATTAAGTTCAAATAATACAGCTAGAATATGCACATCTACTCAACCCATTTACGCTGGAGGGTGCACTTTGTGTGTGTGTGTGTGAGAGAAAAATCAGACCTTGGCAATGACCTTGAGCAGTATGACATAAATAACTCCCACAAGCTTAGCGTTCCAATAATGGAACACTAGGCATAAGTGGGTTAAAACTGTGCAAGGCAGGATGTTTCAACCACACAACAACCAGTACAGAACCCTTGCTCAGAGTTCAGAGGAGGAGAGAGACATCTGTGCTCCAGTGAGCAGAGAAGAGCTCATGGGGTGAGCCATGTGCATGAAGTCCTAAGGGAGGAATCTGAATAGAGGCCAGAGGGAGAAGTTCCTCCAAGAGCTAGGGTGTGGTCCTCTGCCCCGCTTCCCTGAATCCCTCAGAGCTGAAGGAGGTGAGCCAGGACCTTAGCTGTTCTCTCTGGAGCTGTCTTGTTGCCTTGCTTTCAATTGCGAGTGCTTGAAGATTAAGCTAATGAGCTTTCCTGCTGCGGGTGGTGGGGAGCCAATGCCTCCGCCCTGGCACCCAGCCCTGGTTATTTTTCTTTTAAATAAAGAAACAGGCTGTCTAACATCAGGTGGAGACCTAGGTGCCTTGCACAGTCTCAGGTTGGAGAACATCTTTGCCTCGGGTGACAGATGGGCCCATCACACTTCATCTCCCAGACCTCTGGCCGCAGCAACACTGCACATATGACACTCGAGTTGGTGACACTCTGTCATCCATTCCCATTAATGTATGATAGAACTCAATCAGTCCAGCTGCCAGGGCAGCATCAGAGCGGAGTAGCAGGAAGCAAAGAAAACCACTTGGACCCCTGCATGACCTGCGTTCTTTTCCTCCCAGGCCATACTTCATTAAGGATTTCTCGCCAGCATAGCGATATTTTGAATTCCAAGCTGGTGATGAGGTTTTGAGTTGACCACGCAATGCCATTTATCAAACCCCTGCTCCTCTTTGGAATTCTGGCAGGCATGCTACGTATTGATTGTGAAGCCCCAGCAAAGCACAACTCTGTTTTTGTTCAGTGCTACTAAATTTGAAGGAGGTGTGTTTGTGGGTGAGTGTAAGTTTTGAAGGAAAACATTTCCTATTTTTGTATGGTTCTGCATGTCAGGTTTTTCTTCACCATTCTGTTGTTTATTGTGCTCTTTTCATTTTTGTGTGTGTGTGTGCTTTGTTTTGTTCCTTGTTGCATTGCAATTGAGACTGACGTCAATTTTAAGACTCTAGAATTCTGTCTTTATGGTAGACTTGCAAAAAAAAAAGTCACAAAGTTATTGGCACAAGAAGAGACTGTGGCATAATACCACTGACTGACCATTTCACCCATGCTCTCCCTTATTTCTTAATAACAGGACTAATTTTATTATATGCCTGTCTACACCCTGCATTTCCCAGCTTTTCTTTAAGCTCAGTATAGCCATGATGCTCAGTTCTGACTAATGAGCTATAAATGTGTGTTACATATGACTTTGGGGCAGCACCCTATGATGGAGTGGGTGAGCCATATTCTCCTTCTTCTATGCAGTCCCATAAGAGAATGTGCTGCTGGGACCAGGAGGATGAGGATGGTACCTTAGCAATGGCAGAATGGCAGTCTGGGGTCATGTGGTCCTTGAAGACGTTGAGGAACTACCTTGTCAATCCTGGACTCTTCTTTTTCATGAGAAAATTAAATCTTGTGGTTTATGCCACCACTGCTTAGGTTTTCTGTTACATGAAACCAAAATTAATCCCAGCTGCTATGTCAATAACATTCCAAAGTTACCTTTACTTTATTGAGAAAGTTTTCTTCATCCCCTACTCATGAAATGCCTGTCCAGTAACCAGTGGTTCTCTCACTCCTCTTAGGATAATGACAGTCCTACCGTGACAGGGGCTCCTCTGAAGCACTGCTGTCTCTTCCTCCCCCTCGTTCTCCATCCATCTCTGTCTGCCTTCCTTCCAGTATCCATCTAGTGCTTCCCATGTGCCAGACGCTGCACTGGAAGGTGATCCTTGCACCTATGGCACTTTGGAAAAGACAGAAGCATTTACAAATTGGGCAAAAACCACAAAGAGTAGTATGAGATTTCACGTTCAGAGGTCTCACCAAGGCTGACACAGTGGAATTGAGTGATATGGTTTGGATATTTGTCCCTGCTCCAACCTCATGTTGAAATGTGATCTTCAGTGTTGGAAGTGGGGCCTGCTGGGAGGAGTTTGGGTCACAGGGGACAGATCCCTCATGGCTTGGTGCTGTCCTCACAGCAGTGAGTGAGTTCTCTGAGATCTGGTTGTTTGAAAGTGTGTGGCACCTCCCCCCCTCTCTTGCTCTCGCTCTCCCCTCTCTCTTGCTCTCGCTCTCCCCATGTGATAACTTGGCTCCCCACTTTGTCTTCCACTATGATTGGAAGCTCCTTGAAGCCTCCTCAGAAGCTAAGCAGATGCAAGCACCCCACTTCCTGTACAGCCTGCAAGACTGGGAGTCCATTAAACCTCTTTTCTATAAGGTATTTCCTTATAGCAATGCAAGAACAACCTCGTACAAGGAGACTGAAAAGATAAGTAGGAATTAGCTGGAGGAAGAAAGGGTGGAGAAGCTTCAGATGGAATGTTTCTCACAGGTAAAGGCCCTGAAATAGAGAGAGAGGAAGAGAAACCCACAGAGGGCCTGAAACACAGCCAGTGTGCCCAGAAAAGAAAGAAAGTGTGAGCTGAGCATGGTGGCTCATACCTGTAATCCAGCACTTTGGGAAGCCAAGTGTAGCAGGATCACCTGAGCCCAGGAGTTCAAGACTGGTCTGGGCAACACGGTGAAACCCTGTCTCTACAAAAAAATACTATAAAGCTGGGCGTGGTGGTGTGTGGCTGTAGTCCTAGCTACTCAGGAGGCCAAGGCAGGAGCATCACTTGAGCCCACGAGGTCAAGGCTGCAGTGAGCCATGATTACACCATTGCACTCCAGCCTGGGCAACTGAGCAAGACCTTGTCTCAAAAATAAATAAATACATTGTGTGTGTATGTGTGTCTCTGTGTGTGTGTGTGAGAGAGAGAGAGAGAGAGAAAGAGAGAGAAGATTGAGAGATGAGATGGGAAGAGATGAGTTTGAAGAGGTTGTCCAGAGCCGAGTGCATTATTCAGGCACTTGTTCAATTGCAGAAGGCCTGGTGAGCAAGCAGCCTTCTTGTGGGTTTGGACTTCATCTTGAAAAATCATAGCCAACATTTGAAGGGTTTTAAACCTGGAAATGACATAATAAAGTGTGCATTTAAAACTTGTCCCTTTTGCTATGGTCTGAGGAATAAATAGGAGGAAGGCTAGAGAGGTTGGTCCCAACATGTTAAGAATGTTGGTTTATCGATCAGGGCTGAGTGATGCTGCTCATGCCCACTCCACACTTTTATTCCAGTTCTTTCCTTGTTTATTCATTTTCGCACCTTTTCTTTCATGTGTTTTGCAGTTTTCTCTGTCTGCAATTTCCATGTTAATCAGCCAGCTTAATGTTTGCAGGAATGTGCCTGCAGCAAGTTACTCATTTCTTTTTCTCTTATCCTTTCTCTCCCAGAGTCCCTCCTGTTCTCAAAAGGTCCAGTTAATGTCATCATGAGTGGTCATTAGTAGCCATTATTTCAGTATTCCTTTGTTTAACCAGCTGAATAGAATGTTTTAACAAAGAGTTAACCTCCAGTACTCCTGGGTCAGGGAGCCCAGAGGATACCTTTGGGAGATGCTGAGGGCCACATGTGGATGGAGGTCAGGGAGTGAGTGGCCTGGCAGTTGACCTCTGCCCCTTTCATGTGCATCAAAACGAGGCTCTTTCTGCTTTATGAAAAATGAGCTTCGGAATCAGAGTTTGCCTGAAAATTAACCCACTGACATTACAGGCTTAAGAATGCTGCTCTGCAGAAGAAATACTTCCAGATCAGCAACATGGCATTTTACCAACCTGTTCGCTCAAGACCCTCTTAGGCTCGGTCCAAGCCCTAATGTTGGGATGACTGCAGCAGCAGCCCTGATGCCCCTCTTCCCAACTCCAGTCCTTCCCTACAGATCTCAACACCTGACCGCCTACACATTTGCTTCACACCAGGTCTAAGCTTTGTTCCTGGTTTCTAAGTCCTGTGTAATTTCCTCCTTAAACAACCAGCACACTGTGATTTCACCAACCTTAGCTCCCCTCTAACAAGACAAAGCTCTCTTTTCTCTCTCTTACTAGCCAGACTCTTCAATTCATCTTAATTTTCCTCACCCTCTCTATCTTTCTGCTAGCCAAAATGCTTGTTCCTAAGTTCAAAGCTTAGCTCATTTTCTACCTCTTCCAGGAAAATGCCCATCATTTTGTCTTCTTTCCCCAGGATCATTAAACACGAATCACCTGTGCATCAGACACAGCCCTCAACCATTGATTCGACACAGTCTTATGACATCTCCTGTTGCCATTTTCTCAGTTAGATTATGAACTCTGAAGGCAAGGGCCACATTTTGTGGAGAATTAAGCCAGGAGAATGTGTTTAAGCAAGACAGTGTCTTTTCATGAGATCATCAGGCAATTTTAACATGCCCCTGTGGATTCTTCTTCATTTGCTGTGTTACAGATGGAATGAAATGTGTCTTCTTCCTTCTAGAGGACACTGGGAGATGAACTGTTCTCTGCCTTCAAAGAAGTAAGGCCATGCTCTTGGTGACAGATGATTGGAACTCTGGGTTCAATGGGCATCAGGATCTGTTGTGAAAATGAGGGAGGACAGAAGGCTTGGTGGGGGCGGTATAGACCTGGGGATGAGAATCAAGAGTAGTGGGGGAAGGTGAGGGCGGGCAGTGAAAATAATGCCTGCAGAAGCCCCAGAGCCTCAGCTGTCCTGGAGAAACTTACCCCAGTAGAAAGAATTCTAATTTTTGTGAAAGAGCTGGTGGTTGGGCTATGTGTCTTGAGTGTGCAGGAGCCCATGGAAGAGAAGGTCCTACCTTCCGACAGCACAGGACTTACCTGGGCCAGAACCTGCCAGTGCCAGTCCACAGGGCTCTTCCCCAGAGGCCCTCCTGCAGGCCGTGGAAGAAACGTTACTGAGACAGGTACCATATGCACTGCTCAGGCAAAGTAGCACCCAACTGCCACAGCCTTTGCTCTCTTCCCATTCGATTGCCCGTGAGAGCACCTACAATCCCTAAAACAACTGTGGGTGCAACGATGAGATGTGGACACTTCATAGGGTATTTAATGGTAGGAAAGTTCTTGCAAATAACCTTGGGATGGCAAAACTGAAAAAGAACAAGACCCTTGAGCTGGAACAGTGACATCTCTCTTATGTTTTAAGTTGGTTACTTTAAGGAAGGATGATAACACTAAAATGTCAATTCTTGCCTTCTTTAGACCATGGAATCTGTAACCATTGATGCCTTCTACCTGGAGGCTCAGTCACACCTTAATCCCTGGGAGTTAATACCAGCCCTGAACCCCCAGGTGCCTCCACTGAATCCTCAATCCTCTACCAAGAACTTGTTAAGCTTTTCCCCAGGGGCTTGGGATCTACTTGCCTACCCTTATTGCACAGAATTTATGGCCTGCCTACTGTTAGCCAGGTTCCATGCAAGGTGCTGAAGATATTCAAGGTTGCACCTGTCCCTTGGATCCCCTTTGCTGGGTCCACACTCATGATATGGTTTCCCTTGATGAATACCAATGACTACTGTGACCATATCACACCCTTTGGGCTCAGCAGACTGGATGAATATACCTCTTTGAGATCATCCCTACAACTGGCTTGTATTTATAGTCTACTAACCTGCCTTCTTTTTCTTATGCCCACTAGCCAATGTTTCTGATATCCCAGAACGAAGTCATAACATTCTAGTAATTAGCAGAAAAGAACCTTATGGCCTTTTCGTGAAGCACAGTTGGTTAATTTCAGATCAAAAGGGACAGTATGGTTCATTTTCAGAACATGTGGCTCTAAGCCATTAAATGCACCTGTGTTGAAAAATGGCCGTCCTGATTGTAAAATTCAGTAATTACTGAAGCAATTGCATGTCTTCCTGTGTGAGAATTGGTAGCAGTTGGGGGAAATTTCACTGTGGCTGGTGGGAATTGAAGCTGAGGTAAAGGCAGGGAGCATGTGTGTCAACAGCTGAGAGGTGCCATATCACCTGTACATGGGGCAGGTGGGAGCAACAGGAGCCCAAGCAGCATCTTCACCACTTTTCCGTGCAAGCAAGCATCTGGGGAAGGGAACTCCCAGGGAACAGACAGATCCAGGGGAAAAGGCCAGGTGTGATTCGTTCATCAGGCATTGCTAGGCACAGGCTCTGTCACTGCAGAGAGGGCCTGGTCAGTGGGTCCAGCCAACCCATCTGTTCTGCCTGTTGTGGCCTGCGCTGTGTTGGGCATTGTGTGAGAATGAGAATGGCTGTGAAACATACAGCCTCTGCCTCAGTGTCTTACAATAGAGAACCGTTAGGTGAACCATGAAAGAAGGACTGTGCATTGAGAGACAGAGGTGAGGTTTGTTCTAATGTTTGAAAACTGAATACTACCTTTCTTATCGACTGTACAACTACAACTGCAGAATGTCTCTATAGCATGACATTTCCTTCTCTCAGAACCTCACCTCACTCACCTTGATTCTGAGTCAAGATATCAACCAATTTGAAGATTCTTCTTCCTTCTGATATCCTGCTGAACAACTTTTGAGCCGGGCACACCAGTAATCAAAACTGTGTTCACTTTCCCTAATGAAAAAATCATTTGTGAATTATCTATGTAGTTTTTCTCACTGTAGTAAGTCAATACAACTCAATTATTATTAAAGCTTCTTTGTCTGAGAAGGGGACTTTTCATAATTTGGAGGACCCAACAAAATTCCGCTGTGACTTCCCCTAACCATGGCATAGACAGGGCTCTGGGTCAGATCACTTCTCTTAGCGTCTTTTGAGGCCTCTTGCATCTCTTCCACTAGTGGATGCTGGCCCAGAGGGGTGAATCCCATGCTGGGCCTCTGCTCTGATTTGACTGAAGTCACTAGGTACTAAGCTTTATTATCTCTTGGGAAAATTACATATCAGAAGTCTATGCTCTGATTGGGATTTTTTCTTAAAAATTATTGGTGAAATTGTGTTTATCTGGCTTGACTTTGTCTTGCTCTAGATCATCAAGAACATTGTCTAAAAGGGCACTAGTTAGTAGAGAAAATTCCCACAAATCCATTAACAAAACTGACTCCAAGGACTGAAGAGTGTGTGGTCTCGTAGTGCCACCGTCCCTTACTGGGCAAGCTCTGCCTTGGGTCACCATCTCAACACCTCCATGTTTACTTTCCTCCATGTCGTCTTTGTATTTCTGGGAGTTAATTTAAAAGATGAAATCTCCAAAATGGCTTCTTCTGGAAAAGGCAGATTGTCAGTTCTGAGGAGAGAAATGGCCACTTAGAATTAGCTGGTATGAAGCAGAAAGTTCAAAATGACACATTTAACCAACCGTCAGCAACACTCACTGGATGACATCTCCCTAGTCCTTACCCTGGCTGGCTGGACGCCTGCTTCCAGTCATGAATTTGTATGTCCCTAATGCATGTGCATGCCACAATTATCATTTCACCAAGGATAACTTGAAGAACTTTCAGTATGTCCAAATTGTCCTTCTTAGAAGTGCCTCAGAGCTAAAAGTCTTGACAATTTGTGATATTTAATAATCTGTCTGTATCAGTTGGTATGAAAAATACTTTTAAAAAATTCAGACTAAAAAACTCACATCATTAAAATGTGTTCTGAGGAAGAATTTAATTTCCTTTAAATTCACAAGTGTAATTATCTTCAAGTATCAAGAACCAAAATCACCATCTTCTTGTATATATGCCCATGCTTAACTTTTGAAAATCAATTCTGCCGGGTGCTGTGGCTCATGCCTATTATGCCAGCACTTTGGGAGGCCGAGGCAGGTTGTATCACTTGAGGTCAGGAGTTTGAGACCAGCCTGGCCAAGATGGTAAAACCCTGTCTCTACTAAAAATACAAAAATTAGCCGAGCATGATGGTGGGTGCCTGTAATCCCAGATACTCAGGAGGCTGAGGCAGGAGAGTTGGTTGAACCCGGGAGACGGAGGTTGCAGTGAGCCAAGATCATGCCACTGCACTCCAGCCTGGACAACAGAGTGAGACTCTGTCTCAAAAAAAAAAAGGAAAGAAAAAAAAATCAATCCTATGACTGAGTCTGCCCCTCTTCTACAGAGTGAATGAATGCCCCAATAGTATTAATAGGTACCTCTGATATCTTCAGACATTCCCTGCTTCTTAGTCAATAATTGCTACCTGGGATCCTCTGATGGAGAAAATGGTTTTTTCCTTTTATGATACCCACCATCCAACTTAATTGGAGGAGCTTGGTTAGTAAATAGAATTGGTATGTTAAACGCTTCTTGTAAGATCTCTTCCTTGAAATTCCTGAATTTCCCTCTATTTATATTATATTGTTGCATTCATTCTGTAATGCTTTGTTATACTGATAAAATTAATGCCTCATTCAGAGAAGTAGTATTTCCTAAAGATACGTAGTCACTGAGCAGCTCAAAACCAATCACTACCAATAATTTTTTAATGGGGTTGGGGAGATTAAAAAATAAGTGTTTTTTGCATTTTCCTAACAAAGTATTTGGAACCTATGCTCACAGCAATCTCTGTTAAATATCTTTTTTTTTTTTTTTTTTTTTTTTTTGAGACGGAGTCTTGCTCTGTCGCCGGGGCTGGAGTGCAGTGGCCGGATCTCAGCTCACTGCAAGCTCCGCCTCCCGGGTTCACGCCATTCTCCTGCCTCAGCCTCCCGAGTAGCTGGGACTACAGGCGTCCGCCACCTCGCCCGGCTAGTTTTTTGTATTTTTTAGTAGAGACGGGGTTTCACAGTGTTCGCCAGGATGGTCTCGATCTCCTGACCTCGTGATCCGCCCGTCTCGGCCTCCCAAAGTGCTGGGATTACAGGCTTGAGCCACCGCGCCCGGCCTCTGTTAATTATCTTAACAGGAATTTGAAAAGGATGGCAGATACGAACAGCCAATTTTGCAAGCTAAACTCAATACTCACCCCTCACTCCTACCCAGGTCTAGCTTTCATTAATATGTTCTTCTGTTTTCCAGGAAGGATCTGCCCAGGATCTTGGTATTTCAGCTCAACTACATAGAAATCAACCCAAAACAGCCTTATTCTTGATGCAGTGGCCAAGTCATGCCTGTCATGCCTGAAGGCTATGGGACCTACCATCAAATTCATGGAGGTTTCTCCTGATGTAGTTTTGGGTCTTCCTTTGACCCTGTGATTCTGTGTACAGTAGAATCTTTATTACTTACTGAAAATAAGTAAATTTTTGAGCTGGCTCATATTCTGTGAACTTTTGTTATTTTTTTCCTCTTAAAATTAGTTCCTTTTTAATCTGTAATGTTGTTTTGAAGAAACATTTTTTCTAGTACTGATAGGTACTCTAACATTTTTAACACATGTATTTGATGTTTTCTAATACAATTTAGAGCCAACAAATATCTTTTTCATTTTTATATACAGTGTTAATATCTTTGCATGTTTTAACTTCCCTCCCAATTCTATCTCCCATCCTCTATAATATTGTTGCCTAGAATTTTAGTTATATCTTATTTAAATAAGAAATATTCTTATAGTATTTACTGTAAACTCTTTGGCTTTTTGGTCTTTTTTCTCTACTTTATGAAAAACGTATTTTAATAGTTCTTGTTTTTCATAAAGATTTGCAGATGATAAATACTTCCAGTATGTGTATGTTTGAAAATGCTACCATTCTAATCTTTACCTGAAATAAGAGGTAAGCTGGATATAAAATCCTAAATAGAAAATTGTTTCCCCTCTGCACTTTAAGTATAATAGTAAAGATTTCTGACATCTATAGTTACTGATCAGAAGTCTTCTTTCCTTATTACATTGATCATTTGCAAATAATTGATCTAATCTTGTCTGGTAGTTTTAATATGACTTTTTCTTAATAAGACATATAGTTTCATAATATAGTGACTATGTATAGATTTGTTTTTCACGATTCTGTGAAATATTATTTTTTATTCTGAAGACTAATGTATTTTTTAATCTGAGAAAGATTTTTATATTTTAATGTGGTTTTACCAGTATTATTTTATATATTGTTATTTATTGCTTTTTTTGAATACATTAATTATACTCAAGTTTCTATTAGATTTTTTTCTACTGTAACTTATTATTTCAATATAAATTGTATTATTTGTTGTGTCTTCCAACTATTCTTCTTGGCAGTGTGATTCCTTCTTCATCTCTTATTTATAAACACATTTTCAGCTGGGACAATTTTCCATGCGTGTTTTTCTCCGCAAGTGCTCTGACTTTTGAAGGCATACTTACAGGGTGGTTTCACATCAGTTTTTTATCAGCTTATACAATGATTTCTGAACTTTAATTTGCATATGTTATAACACAGGTTTCAACATTTTTGAAGCTCTCTCTGATTCTATCCTTGACCTAAGACCAAGTGCTTACTTCTGGGGATGCCCTTGAGCTCCAGGCAGAATTGTTCAAGTTCCAGCTTATGACTGGCCCTTAGCTATATGCAGGGTGTCCATCTCTACTTCTGATGATTTCTATAGCTTTCATCTATATTTCAGTTCTGGCATTAAATCTTATTTCATAAAATGTACACCTGGACTTGCCCATGGGCTGCATGGTTTCAAATCTCACCCATTAACATGGCAATGGATTTCATCTTTAGTTCTGGTGTCCGAAGACTTTGCTTTCCTGTTTTAGGCTTTAATATTTAGAGGAGGCCATCTATAATTTCTGTGTTTTGGGAATGAGTGAAGGTACAGGGTGGGATTTCTTATCTTCTCAGTTCATGATCCTGTCTGGAAGTCTACAATGTTGTCTTTATCTGCTTCAAATGTATTTAGTAGGTTGTCTTATTCTATTTTAGCTGTTATAACAAGATCACCAAGCGGCGTGAAGACTGAAATTGTGAATACTGAACCATTGCTCTCGGGGAAAAACAGGATCAGGCACCTGTGAGCCTTCAGTCATGTGTTCCTCAACCAACCAATACACAACCTTGTTTTATGTGTAGTTCTGTTTAAAGACACTTTATGACATATTGTTGATTAATTAAAATTGAACTCACAGCCACTTGGATGATAACTTGGCCTGAATTAAGCTTATCTAAAACACACTTTTTTTTCCCATAAGGCACATCATAGTCTTCTTGCATGTAGGTACACAAGACAGACCTTCAGTATTATGCGTAGAGGTCATTTTCAACAGCAAAATCACAAGCAAAAGATGTAGCATACATAGACCTTAAAAATGACACTTCTTTAGAGCCTGAGGACTGAAACAAGAAGGCAGAGTGTTGCCTTGTTCAATCTTAGCTGGGAACTTGTGTTTTGGATGATTCAAATATTTTGCTTCTCTACCCACGTTGTAAATGACTATGAAAGTGCCAGTAACATTGATTTGGGGGTTAAAATAAATTTTAGGAGTAAGAGAACTCACAAATACAGAATCCATGCATAATGAGGATTGACTGTACTTACAACTTATTATGTACAGCAGCATAGACAGAAATTAGACTGGAAGTCACCACATGGGTCTTCGCCATGATTCTCTTCCTAAATTGTTGTGTGGCCTGGGATGAGTTACAATTCTTCTGTGCCTCTCCTTCCTTAATTGTTAAATAAAGGCATTTTTTTTTTTTTTTTTTTGAGACGGAGTCTCGCTCTGTCGCCCAGGCTGGAGTGCTGTGGCCGGATCTCAGCTCACTGCAAGCTCCGCCTCCCGGGTTCACACCATTCTCCTGCCTCAGCCTCCCAGGTAGCTGGGACTACAGGCGCCGCCACCTCGCCCAGCTAGTTTTTTGTAGTTTTTAGTAGAGATGGGGTTTCACCGTGTTAGCTAGGATGGTCTCGATCTCCTGACCTCGTGATCCGCCCGTCTCGGCCTCCCAAAGTGCTGGGATTACAGGCTTGAGCCACCACGCCCGGCCAATAAAGGCATTATTAATGAGATTTTTGTTCATGGAGAATTGTAATGCTTGTACTTTCACCAACAGACAAAAATGTAATTTAAGTCTGGCCTTAGAAAAAGGGGTTACATAATAATATATAAGGGGACTTCAAAAAGTTCATGAAAAATGGAATTAAAAGATAAAATTTTTAAAATATAAACTTTATTTCTTAACAAAAGCTCCATTAAGGTCAAGACAGTTTTATAAGTGATGGTACCAGCAACTTAGTTCATCCCTCAAAAAACTGAGAGTCCTGGAAATTTAGATTTATCAATGCAATCTTTTTCACATTTTCAACAGAAGAAAAATGGCTTTCATTTATAGATATTTTTATGATTAGAAAACAAAAGAGTCAAAAATAGCCAAATCAGGACTGTAAGGTGGATACCTAATAATTTTTATGGAAACTCTTAGAAAACTACCCTTGTTTTGTGAGAGAAATGACCAGGAGCTTTGTGATGGTTGACAGAGACTCTCTGGTGAAGCTTTCCTAGGTGTTTTTCTGCTAAAGGTTTGGCTAACTTTCTGAAAATACTCTGATAAGAAGTAGATATTTTCATTCTTTGGTCCTCCAGAAAGTCAAGAAACAAACTGACTTGAGAATTTCAAAAACTTTTTCCACGACCTTTGTTCTTCACTTTTTCATTTTTGCTTTGATTGGGCCATCTTCACCTCTTGGTAGCCATTGCTCTCATTTTGCATTGTCTTCAGGATGGTACTGGTAAAGCCATGTTTCATCTCCCATAAGTATTCTTCAAAAATATGCTCAGGGCTGGGCACAGTGGCTCACACCTGTAATCCCAGCACTTTGGGAGGCCAAGGCGGTCAGGAGATCAAGACCATCCTGGCCAACATGGTGAAACCTCGTATCTACTAAAAACACAAAAATTAGCTGGGCATGGTGGCATGTGCCTGTCATCCCAGCTACTTGGGAGGCTGAGGCAGGAGAATCATTTGAACAAGGGAGTTGGAGGTTGCAGTGAGCTGAGATGGCACCACTGCACTCCAGCCTGGCAACAGAAAGAGACTCCCTCTCATAAAAAAAAAAAAAATGAGATTAAGGTTAGGATCTTAATCTCATCATTAAAAAAAAAAAGTCTATTGAGAGCTCTGTACTTGTCTCCAACTGATCTGTGTGCAATGATTTTGACACCCATTACATGAAATTTTGCTCAACTTAAATTTTGTAGTCAGAATTGTGTAAGCTGAACTAATGGAGATGTCTATGGTGTTTGCTATTCTTTGGGCTTCTTAATCACCAGTTCTCTTCAATTAGGGCACAAACAAAATTAATATTCTTTTTTTTTTTTTTTTTTTTGAGGCGGAGTCTCGCTGTGTCGCCCGGACTGGAGTGCAGTGGCCAGATCTCAGCTCACTGCAAGCTCCGCCTCCCGGGTTTACGCCATTCTCCTGCCTCAGCCTCCCGAGTAGCTGGGACTACAGGCGCCCACCACCTCGCCCGGCTAGTTTTTGTATTTTTAGTAGAGACGGGGTTTCACCGTGTTAGCCAGGATGGTCTCGATCTCCTGACCTTGTGATCCGCCCGTCTCGGCCTCCCAAAGTGCTGGGATTACAGGCTTGAGCCACCACGCCCGGCCACAAAATTAATATTGTTATAAATGATGTGGATGGTCTACATCATCTTATCTCATCTTCAAATGAATTATCTATATGTAAACTGCTGATTTCTTTTTGAAATTGTCCCCACAAAACTCATAAAGCATCAATAATTTCCCATTCTTTCACCCAGGTTTTACCATATATTTGATGTTTATTCTTGCTTTAATTTTAGAATTCCTGTTGCTCTGACAGGGATTCTTTTCAAACTGGTGTTTTTGTCTTTCTTAGTACCTCAAGCTAGATCCTGTTCAGATACATTGTAAGTTAGTCGAAGTTTATTTTGGTGCAAAAATTTTTAAATTCATACAAAGCTTTTTCATGACATGTATTTTTCACGAACATTTTGCAGTCCCTCATATTTGTGGAAAATTTTTCCTCAGGAGATGGTGCTTTTGATTATGGTCAGGTAATTGCTAAGTTTTAAAGGCAAACATCACTAAATGTTTTGGTGTTCTTTTGCCCAGAAAAAGTATAGCTTGACTGGGTGGGTTTTCTAAGTAGCATTCCTAAGATGATGGCTTAGTAGCATTCTCTCCACTAGAAACGAATGAAATTTGGGTAGAAATGAGAATAAATACCACATCCTACATTATATGAACCCCAAATTTATTGCATCGGTGATGTATACATCAGCTATCTTTGGCAACAAAATTGAGACTTTTAGGAGAGTTTTGTTATTGTTGTTTTAAAGTTTAGGTCACACATCTAGAACCATGTCTGCTTTTGTAGGAGTAGGCACGGATGTTCTAACACCCAGGTTTTACACAACTGAGGCAGCATGAGGAAGCTTCTGTTCATCCCATGTCATTGCCCAGCATTCTCTAGGACCTTGCTGTGCAGCAGCATAGACACCATCTGGGAACTTGTTACACACTTTTCCAGGCCCTGCCTCAGCACTACTGAATCAGGATACGCAGTTTATGAAGATTCCTAGTGATTCATATGGGCTTTAAAGGTTGAAAAGCCGGCCGGGCATGGTGGCTCATGCCTGTAATCCCAGCACTTTGGGAGATCAAGGCGAGTGGATCACCTAAGGTCAGGAGTTCAAGACCAGCCTGACCAATGTGGAGAAACCCCTTCTCTACTAAAAATACACAATAAGCCAGGTGTGGTGGCACATGTCTGTAATCCCAGCTACTAGGGAGGCTGAGGCAGGAGAATCACTTGAACCTGGGAGGCGGAAGTTGCCATGAGCCAAGATCGCCCCATTGCACTCCAGCCTGGGGGACAGGAGTGAAACTCCATCTGAAAAAAAAAGTTGAAAAGCCTTCTCTGGGTGCTCCATGCCTATTCCCCAAATTGCTGCAGTGCCCAGATTAATTCTGTCTCCTCCAATTATCAAAAAGGCATTAGAAGCGTTAAATGACAACATAAACATTTTTTCAAAATAAAGTATGGATTATCACTAGAATTAACACTGTATAAGATTCCTTACCTTTTAGAAAATGAGCTACCTTAATTCAATCTAATCTTCAGCATGTGAACTAAAAGGGTATTCAAGCAACATCAATTACAGCTCAGGAAGATATAAGAAACTACTCTTTATCTAAGGTGTTAGGAGGTGTAGGTTAACTGCAACCTTTTAAAATATTCACTCAGGCCCAAAGGGAGACCAAGAGTTCTGCTGTATTCAGAGCACTTAAGTTATAAACAGATCAGAGTTTGTAGGGCCTTCTTAGCTCCTTAAACAGCTAGGTCCATAAAGCCATCATATCTCTTTGGTTCCCTCTGTTTTAGGAAGAGAAGCAGGTCACTGAAGTCTTGTGTACAGTAGGGAGGCTAGACCCAGGGCATACTTACCATGAATAATAATAACAATGGTTAGTAATATGTTTGTTGATGCCATTCACTTTTTCTAAGCATTTCTGAAGTATCATCTTACATAAAGACCAAAACAATCTTATATGGTAGTTACTATTGTTATCATTTTCATTTGTAGCTAGAGATAATGAGACATTGAAAGATAATGTGAATTGTCCAAAGTCTCACAGGTAAGCAATGAGTGTTTGAAGGCAGATTCTAGGAACTCAACCGTTGTACTATTCTACCTTTTAAGATTGGAAGTGTATGGCTGTTACAGTCAAACAAAGACAGTGCCCAGAGTAAGCAAGAGAAAGACAGCTGGACAACTAGGCCACATATGATCAGATACTATTATTCTACTAATATAATTCAACAGAGAAATGGGCCCAACAAAAGTCAGACCACACTTTCTCATTAGCTGGACCTTGGAGATCCTCAACTTTCCTATGAAGGAGACTTATACTGGATGGAGACAGAGATGTAAGTTCCCTTTCAAGCAATTTTCCAAGAAGGTGAGGTATCTCCCTTCATAGAAATGTGAGGGTGAGAGTAAGGTATTCCTAACACATGCATCTTCCAGTTTTCCAATATTATCACACATAGCAGAAGAAGACATTACTGCTTTGTAATTTTTATGAGATAATAAAAAGATTATAGAAGCTGGGGGCAGAATTCACTGATAAGCTATGAATAATAATAGTACCAATTGAGTAAGATTCCAGTGAAAAGAACTTAGAACACTATATGGCACCCAACATACTTACTGTCATCATCATCAACATCATCAAACTAAGGATGAAAGGGCATGTTGATTGTAAATCCACTTTTGTAGGTCAGAAAATCCCATGCTAATGGCACTGGTACCAACAGATTTGGTCACATCATTTGGTTGAATGATGGTATTTCTCTTCCCAGATCAGGTCGTTGAAATTCATCCCGTTAGACTGTGGAAATTGCTCAAATCACATTATATGCGTTTCAGATTAAGTAACCTGATCCTATGAAACCACTAGGACACATAAACAGCTCCTCTCTTTTCACTGTTTGAAAGAGCAAAATATCAATCTTAATTTACTTTAAAAAAAAAGCCTATCTCTGTTAGAAATTCATGAATCTGATTCCCCCTGTGAATTCAAAATCAGTTGTTAAATTTGTTGGAAAATTTTTATAATGTGTCCAACGGCGAATATCACTTGGATTTTTGCCATATTAGAACTAACTCAGGTTTAGTGATCAAGAGAATTTTAGTTTTGTTTTTGTTTTGTTAATCAGTTGGATAAATTTGGCCCATTCTCTTTACCTCCTGGGCTTCAGTTTCCTCATCTGTAAATCAAGGGGATTGGAAGAAAATAACTACAGAGTTGCAGCGGTTCCATTATTAGAAAATTCTATAATTCTGTGAAACCTGTTCACAGTCTCTAACCTCCAATCAAATCACAATGTGTTCTAATGCCATAGTAACCCAGGTGCATTCACCGCAATTTAATCAGAGAGTGCACAATGCCCAGCCAACAAAGCTGGCTATCAACCCAACAGGTGGTTTTTAATAAGACAGATTCTACGTTCTGCATTTAAAGCTACCGTTTCATTAAAAAGAAAAAAAAATATATTTAAAGAGGCAACCTCTCTATAGAGCTAATGAAGTCAGAAAGCAAGAATGAAATATCATTATCCTTATGGACCAACATATACAGTATCCCAAGTCGATCTGAGGCTTTAGGGTTGGGAACAAAAAAGAACACTTACCGTAAGATTAAAGCCATCTGGGCAAGAGACAACATGCTCCTGATTCTCTCCCAATTCCTTACCTGACATTGAAATGCTGATGAAAGAATTGCTGCTATTTCCTTTGAGCAGGAGAAACTGTAATATTTTGCTTGAGTCTGCTACCTTGATTAATGTATCGGGCTCATCACTGAAGCAAAAATATATATTATGTTTTGCTTGATTCTAAATATATGTACTTTTAATCTCTGTATTCAGTCAATGTATTAGCTTGCCAGGGAAGGAAATCAAATTACATACTGTACACATAAACCTCAAAAAGTACTGATTACTGATTAGAGAAAGAAAAAAGAAAAGTAGGATAGAATTGCAAAATGCACCATGAAAAGGCACAGATCTGAATTGTTAAGAACTTATTACCATATTGCTTCTCTCAGGGAAACGAAATGCATCTATATATTTTAAGTAAAGTATGAAGCATTTAAGCAAATTCAGCAAAGGTCTTAGTCAGCACCTTTAAAAAATCTTTTATTTTATGTTTGTAGAAACCAAGTGCAAAATGATTTATTTGCCTGGAAATTTACGATTTGTGAGGCTGTGTAAATCAACCATTTGGGGGAAATTGCTTCAAGTGGCAACATGTTTGTATTTGATATGAAGAGTTAGGGTTTGAGGAGAAAGTCATTTGCTTTATAAGAAACTGAAATGCTTGTTGACGAATAAAATATAAATGTATGATCTGAAGCTCCGTTTTTGGAACGGACCATTTGAGGAGTTTCAACATTGTTTGAGATGTATTACAGAGAATGTGCATATCATGTTACTTTAAATACAACATAAGTGGCTGTAGTAACAAAAATTATAGCAGTCTTGCTAATTGAATAGTTTTCCTTGATATTATATTTTATTGGTGATTAAACACAACTATTTTGTAAACCTAAAGTATGTTCCTGATTAATTGCTGATTGAAATTGAAGCAAGTAAAGTCTGGTGACGTCTTCGTCTTTTAAAATATAGAAAATATTATTGGTTTGAGAGTGAAGTATCCTAGAAAACTTCACTCCAAAAAAAGGTATCCTGGCTTGATAAGCATTTGGAGTTAAAGGTCTTTGGAGACAACCAGGTACCAGAAGAGGCTTTTTCCTTATCTGCATACAGACTGGACACACCAAGGAGAACAACTGGTTTCCACCGTGCCCTGAAATCTCATTTACTGAGGCAGAAAAGAAGACTGAGGAGTGTAGATATGCCTGGGTGACCTTTTTACAAGACAATTTCAATCTCCAGGATGCATTCAACTTCCAAAGACATTCATTTACAGGCTAATTTCTGTCTCCCAGGTCCACTCATTCTCCCTAATAATCACCCATTGCCCCTCTCCCGCCTCCTTCACGAAGAAAGTTATATAAGCATCTGGACCCCATCGAGTTATTGGTTCATAAGTCTCCTAGGATTCTACCATGCTGGGCATGTTAAAGTAAATTTTGTATCACATTTCTTCTATTAATCTGCCTTTTGTCAGCTGATTTTCAGAGAATCTTCAGTGGGCAAAGAGGAAGTTTTCTCTTGGCCTGCACAAGGAACTCATCTTAAAAAACAGATGTGCCTCCTAAAAAGAGAAATGCATTACTACATATGTGAGTAGTTCAAAGATGAAAGATTAAACATTTTGAATATTTGGAAGAATTACATCATTTTACTAATCTGGAAGTTTGCTATTGTAGAATTACAAGTGAACATGTAATGTCACACTATTCACTATTGCTGTGTATATATCAAGAGCACATTAGGCTCAGACAGAGCCTTAGACTTGAGAGATTGTGGCCTCAGAGGAGATAAAGTCCTTAACTGAGAATGCTTATTTGCTGAACAGATGCATTGAGCTACTTACAGAACATATGTGGGGTGAAGATGGGGGCACAGGCCAAGAAAAGTGTCTTAGTGCACAAAGTTGTGAAAATAAGTAATTCAAATTAACGCTATTGAGACTTTAAATTATTTTGAGCCTTAAAAGAAACGTGTTGGTGGGTCCTGAGTCCTGTAGTCATGTAACAGGTGGCTGCAACCTTTGTTTCTCTGCTTACAGATTAACTTTTTCCGTACCTACATTGTTTAGTAAAATGTTGTAAAAGACTAAATAGTGCCAGAGATAGGATCCCTTCCCTATTAATTGTTGACCCTCTTTATAGATTAACTTTCTTATTTCTTGTCTTGTACCAGACTAGACCAGATAGACCAAAAGACTCTATAATTATCAAATTGCTTCAGATAGAATGTTAATTATGCATTTCCTGAAAAGGAACCAGTGGTGACCAACCAAATTGCTATAACTCATAAAACAGCCTTGTACGGAAAATATAATTCTGCTAAACTTCTTTGTTTCTACCTATCTAAGTAAAACCCTAACATTTTCACTTTGGAGCACTGACTCCATTTCTTTGGAGTCTGTGTTCCTCAGACAGCTGTCCTTTAATTTTGTGCTTGAATCATTCTTTTAAGCTGGATTCTGATCCTGTCAATTATTTCAGATTGACAAAGTATTTGAAGCAAATTTTTGCAAAACTCCAAGCATATTTTAATTTTCCAACTTTTGTTTTATCCTGTTGATACCATGTGCAAATTCTCCAGAGGTTCTAGGAAATTCAGTGTTGCCTCAGAGAGATGATTGGCCGCTGGAGCCCCAGTCGGTCTTTATGTTCCCACTCTAGGATGTCTGCAGCGTAGCCTGTTTGCAGAGCACACCCGGTTTTATTAGGACAGACACAACTGGGATCCTTTCAGCCTAGAGACCCTTTGCGTATTTAAAATTTCAGTGTTAAATTAAATTTGGCCTCATACTGCCTCCTTATGTATTTTACATTAAGCCTAAAGGTTCTTCCATACATAAGGAGCTGTAACCCAATTTGATGTGTTAAGTAAATTGTAGTCTCAGCCAATCACAGCAGCTGAACTTCATTTAGCCATAGGCAGCTGATCTAATTAGGCTTTCTTGTCCACACCAGAATCTCATCTTGAATTTGCATCCCCTTTACCACCACATGTCAAGGAAGAGACCAGGTGAAGGTAATTGAGACCAGGTGAACGTAATTGAGACCAGGTGAAGGTAATTGAGTCGTGGTGGTGGTTACTCCCATGCTGTTCTCGTAACAGTGAGTGTGTTCTCAGGAGATCTGATGGTTTTATAAGTGTTTGGTAGTTCCTCCTTCATTCATTCTCCTTCCTGCTGCCTTGTGACGAAGAGGAACCTTCCACCATGATTATAAGTTTCCTGAGGCCTCCCCAGCTCTGCTGAACTGTGAGTTAATTAAACCGCTTTCTTTTTTAAATTACCCAGTCTCCTTGTAGCAGTGTGAGAACGGACTAATATAGCAGCCAACTCTTCAAACCAGGTTGAAATAAGGCAAATGCCCCACTGATCCAATCTAGCTGTTTCTGTTCCTCACTTTTGTTTTCTGTCCACCACTCTCCATTTTCTGTCCATAAATGTTATCTGTCCATGTGGCAGCCCTGGAGTCATTCTGAACGTATTCTGGTTCTAGGGGATGTCTGATCCATGAATTGTTTTTTGCTCATTTAAAATCTGTTAAATTTAATTTGTCTGAAGATTTTTTTTAACAAGAAATAGAGAAGCTTTCAAATAGATTTCTATTTCTTCCATGCCAGAAATGTCTGATGAGAGAATTTAGCGATCATGTATAAAAACGTTATACCTTCACCCAAACATGTACTTAATTGGAGTGTTCATCCTGAACACTAGAAGCTTCAAAAATTTTAACAATATATTTTGTCAATTATCTTAAGTTTACTTTGGCTTATTACTTTCTTGTTTAATGCTACTAGTGAAATATTCCATGGTTTAAGTTTGGAACTGCAATACACCTGTGTTCTTTCTTCAATTTAATGTAATAAAAGCCTGCAGGCCTGCTATCATAGCTGCAGATTCTGAGTCAGGCGCCAGGGTAAGGCGGAAGGTCAGTCCCAGCCGAGGAAGCCTGTGAGCTAAGGGGTGAGGCCAATGGTGCATGAACAGAGTCAGTACTTCACTTAGATATGGATGAAGGACTGAAAAAGTAGAGAGAAAAGTTAAAAAGTTCTGATTTGGCAAAATGGAGATCAGAGCAACCAAAGCTCAACAAAGCTTTTGATCTAGACCTTAAAGAATATATATTTTTGGATATAATATTGCATTTGGTTTTGCTCTGGAAGTCACACAACAGTCTTTGAGCAAAAGAAGTAAAGTGTTTACCTGAATTAGATATTGTTACCATCATAATTAAAATCCATAGCATATGTATATCACATGTATAGCTGGATATTTTTGTTGAATGCTTTGCCAGAAAAGAAAAGTCATGCAGTGTTCAGCCCCTGAATATTTCCAAGTAGGAAATCTAACAAAATGTCTGAAGGTTTAGTATGTAACTCTTTTATATAATAGAGAGGCATTTATTATCTATCAGTTTTTAAAAAATATATCCTGCTGTGGCCCACCAATTACATCTTTGCAAATTTGTTTACTGACAAATATTATGTGGAAAGATAATCGTGCAAGAAGAATTACTGCAACATTATTTACAGTAAAGTGATTAGAAACAATTTGAGCTTCTAATAAATGATGACGATAATAATTTAAAATAGTTTATTGCCCACTATCTAATAGAAAACTATGTAGCCATTAAAAATAAGGCATCTATTTTATGTCATCATTTGTAACAGCTTTGGTATTGTTAAAAAAAGTGAACAAAGTGAAGTTTACATGGTATTCTACCACTTGTGTAAACAATAAATGTGTGTGTGTGTATATATATACGCACACACATGGATTATATGTACATAATTGTACATGCATAAAATATTTCTGGAAGGATACACAAGAAATAGGTAACAATGGTGTTCTCTGCTGAGAGAAGAACAGAGATGAAAAACAATTTTCTGATCATTTCCCTTACAAATTTTAAATATTATGTTATAATATTTATACTTATAAAATAATTATCTTTCAAATGAAAGTACTACAAAATGGGCAATATCCTATCAACTAAGGAAAAATACCCTTTCACTTCTCCTGCTTAGAATTCATTTATACTCATGAAATATAATTATCTTTCAAATGAAAGTACTACAAAATGGGCAGTATCCTATCACCTAAGGAAAAATACCCTTTCACTTCTCTTGTTTAGAACTCATTTTTCCTTCTCAAAGTGAGAACCCTGTCTTTCATGAATTCTGAGAAATCCTTAGCATTATCTATCATTCCTGTTACACTATCTCTCTATTCTCTTCCCTGAATTCCCATTAGCCAGGTATTGAGGGCTCTCTGTGTATCCCCTATAATCTATTATATTTTGTATTACATTGTACTTCTTCCTGAGTGGTTTTTGCAGATCCACCTTCCTGTTTACTAACACTCTCTTAAATTGTGTTTAGACTGCTATTTAAGTCATTCACTTCATTTCATTTTTATTTTGTTATTTTTATGTTTAGAGACAGAGTCTCACTCTGTTGCACAAGCTGGAGTGCAGTGGTATGCTGGATTACAGCTCACTGCAGCCTTGACCTCCTGGCTCAAGTGATCCTCTTGCCTCAGCCTCGCAAGTAGCTAGGACTGCAAGCATCTGCCACTGCACCTAGCTAATGTGTTTTTAGTTTTTGTAGAGACAGGGTGTTGCTATGTTGCCTAGCCTGGTCTTGAGCTCCTGGAGTCAAGTGATCCTCTCGCTTTGGATTAGAGGTATTCAATACCGTGCCCGGGCCTGGTTTATTTTATTTTAATTACTATGTTTTTGATTAGTAAATATTCTATTTGGTTCTTTTTTTCAAGTTTACTTAGTGATTTTGCATACCATCTTATTCTTTCCAGATGTTTTTAAAACTTCTTTTATCTTTTTAACCATTTAAATATTCTTAGTTTATGATCACCTTTAGGTTCTTTATCTACTACTTCTAGTATCTGAGACATTTGTGCTCCCCTCCTCCCTTTTTTTCATGTAACTGCTGCCTTATACTCATGATGGAAGTTTTTATTTTTGTGATTTTGTTTGTAAATTCATCTTTGTTCAGTTCTGGTCCCTGCCATCCCCTCACATTGGAATCCCATGAGGTAGAAATTGATGGATGGTTTCCCATTTATTTCTATCAAGGGTGTCAACAACCTGGACTACTGTTTTTCTCTTTTAAAACATTAATTCATAGTTTATGATTTTCTTCGTAATGAAGTAAATGCAGTTTTTAAGTTCAAATGCATGTGAAGTGCATGGTTTACTTTCTACCGGAAGTTTCTGGTGGAATACATTGTTTAGGCACTGAGCACAAGAGAATCAGTTTGTTTCCTTGCTCAGCTGTTGGACATACTTCATTAGTTTCCATTTCCCTGAATTAGTAGCACCTGGGGAGTTCTGGTTTCATGCAGGGTATCACTTAATTTTTTTTTAAGCTCTGGGGTACTTGTGCAGGATATGCAGGTTTGTGACATAGGTAAACATGTGCCATGGTGGTTTGCTGCGTTAGGAAAAATAGCTAATGCATGCTGGGCAGGGTATCACTTCTACCCCCATTTCTCATAGGTTGAGGCCTTCTCTTCCATTCATGTGTAGCCTGAAAACTCAAGGGCAAATCCTTCACTCCAAGACAAAATCTACAGTTACAGCAGCACCAACTTTGGAGCCTCACTCTCTGGCCGTCAGCTACTGCTTTACCTCTAGTAATAGAAATTTTTGTTTTCATGGCAATCCCAACTATTCCCTAAAATATATTTCAAAGCCATCTTTAAGGAAAAAAGGAAAAAACTAACCTGTAGTTGGGGGGAAGATATTGCAATATGCATATTTATCAAAGAATGACATCCAGAGTATTGAGAACTTCTTTATTTGAGGAATAACAGTAAAACCAGAGTAGCTCAAAGAAAGGCAGCAAGGGGAAGAGTGGTTGGAGATGAAGTTACAGGACAATCTGGGGTCCACATCATAACAGGCTTTTCAGGCCTATCAACTATGGCTCTATTCTGAATGAGATGGGATACCATTGAGTGGTTTTGGGTAGAAGGGTGACAAGATGTGATTTAAATTTTAAGAGGATTACTCACAATGTTGGGGCAAGGGCTGAATAAGAGAGTTCCGTTATGAGGCCATTGCAATAACCCAACCGTGAGATGAAAGTGCCTTGGGCTACAGCATTAGTGGTGGAGGCGGCATAGTAGTATTGGAGTCTGCATGCATTTTGAAAGACAGGATTTTCTGACAGATTGAATGTGTATTCTGAAAGAAATAGGGGAGTCAAGGTAACGTTTATATTTTTGGCCTGAGCATCTAAAAGAATACAGCTGCCAGCAGCCAAGATAGGGATGACTGCCCATGGGATGAATTTTGGGAGGAAGAGAAGAAATTTGAATTTGGATATGTTAACTTAGAGAAAGAGCAGGAAATGTTGGATGGGAAGTCAGATATGTGAGTCTGGAATTACAAAGAGACATGTGGGTTGGAAATGTAAATTTGAGAGTAGCCTAGCTTTTGGATAGGGTTTAAATCTTTTAGAGTAGATGATATCACTAAGGCAAAGTGATGGATAGAGAGGAGCTGTAAGTGCTGAATGCCCTCGGCATTCAATGATGAAGAGATTGGGGAGACGAAGAGTCTTGAGTAAGGGACCCTGAGAAGGCACAGCCAGTAAGGTGGGAGGAAAACCATGGCAATGTGGTATCCTGGAAATGGAATAAATATCTCCAGGGCTGGGCGCAGTGACTCACACCTGTAATCCCAGCACTTTGGGAGGCCAAGGCCGGTGGGTCACGAGGTCAGGAGATCGAGACCATCCTGGCTAACATGGTGAAACCCCATCTCTACTAAAAATACACACACACAGAAAGAATTAGCCAGGCGTGGTGGCAGGCACCTACAGTTCCAGCTACTTGGGAGGCTGAGGTAGGAGAATGGCGTGAACCCAGGAGGTGGAGCTTGCAGTGAGCCTAGATTGTGCCACTGCTCTCCAGCCTGGGTGACAGAGTGTGACTCCATCTCAGAAAAAGAAAAAATAAAAATAAATAAATAAATAAATAAATAAATAAATATCTGCTACAGGAGGAGGCAATGTCCCATGCTTTCATTAGGACACAGTTGAAGGATCTCGAGATTGAAAACTGAGCTCACAGATGTCAGTACTAAGAACTGATCTTTGGACTTAGCAATTCAGAGTTCACTGGTATCTTTTATAAGAAAAATTTCAGTGGCGTGGTAAGACCAAATTCTAATTGAAGTGTGTTCAAAACAAGAAGGGAGTTTACACACTAAACTACTATTATTCTTATTATTTTGGAAACAGGGTCTCATTTTGTCACCCGGGCTGAAGTGCAGTGGTGCCATCAGCATGGCTCACTGTAGCCTTGACTTCCCAGGTTCAAGAAATCCTCCCTTAGTCTCCCAACTAGCTGGGACTACAGGTGTATGCCACTGCACCCAGCTAATTTTTGTATTTTTTGTAGAGACAGGATTTTGCCATGTTGCTCAGGCTGGTCTCAAACTCTTGAGCTCAAGCAATCCACTTGCCTTGACCTTCCAAAGTCCTGGGATTACAAACGTAAGCCACCACACTCAGGCTGAAAAACTTTCTCAGTAAGTACTGCTGTGTATGAGATCAGAGAAGGGGATAAAGGTTGGTCAAGAGAAGGGTATCACACTTATAATCCCAGCACTTTGGGAGGCCAAGCTGGGTGGATCACTTGGGGTCAGGAGTTTGAGATCAACCTTGCCAACATGGTGAAACCTCATCTCTACTAAAAATACAAAAATTAGCCAGGCTTGGTGGCATGTGCCTGTAATCCCAGCTACTTAGGAGGCTGAGGCAGGAGAATTGCTTGAACTCAGGAGGCAGAGGTTGCCATGAGTCAAGAACACACTCCAGCCTGGGCGACAGAGCCAGACTCCATCTAAAAAAAAAAAAAAAAAAAGAAAAAAAAAGAAGGGCATTTGTTGGTTTGTTTATAAAAATGGGAAAAGTAATAGTATATTTGTATCAATGGGAATAATCAAGTAGGGTGGGAAAATATGAAGGAGAAAGGGAGAGAATTGCTTCATCAGTACCTCGGGTAGGTGAGAAGATTGGGGAAATAGTATATAAATGGGTGGGGTGGGGGTGCCCTAATAACTTGGGAAGGTTTCACTCACAGTAATGAGGAATGTCAGAGAATATACTGCTGTGGGCTAGTTGGTAGATTGGTGCTGCTGATCTTTGGAAACTGTCTTCTGATTGTTGCAGTTATAGCAATAAAATACCAAGCAGGTCAGTAGTTGACAGTAAGGATGGAAATAAAAGTGTTGGAGGTTTGAGGAGAAAGGAGAGTGTATGATATAGTAACCTAAGAAAATGGAAGAACTAACAGATTAGGAAATTACATAATGGCCAGGCAGCAACAATGGTTCACTTAGAATTCTTGGTATAAAGTTTTATTTGAGAGTGGTCAGAATGGCTGCATGCTTTTCTCCAGAAATGGTGAGATGTATGAGCACAGTAGGTAGGGCATGGAGTAGGTAGAAAGTTGAATTGACTTGGGTTGCAGTTTTGCCAAACAAGGATAATGTGATGAAAGGAGTGAGGGGTTTGGAGATGAATGGAAGAGAGCTGCTGTAGTAATTGATCATGGAGTTTAAGATAGATAAGGAGGGATGATAGGACACCAAGGAGTTGAGGGACAGTGGATAGTGATAGGATCTATGGAATGGTGGTAATTTTGGGAAGAAAAGACTATTCATGTTGAAATACTAGAGGAAGTGAGCTAGGAAGATAAGAGGCAGAGGTCAAGAATGGCTGCTTGACATTGTAAATATGAAGGAGTTCTGCTTATTGTTAATGGCAGTCTTGGGTGTAGCCATAGGAGTGAGTGGCTGGGGTCCTATGAAGGACAAGATCTGTAGAAGACAGAAGGCTAAGGAACTGAGAGGCAATGTCGATGGAATTGTCTGTGCGTGTATTGAATTCACTAGTAATTAAGCCAAGGCTATTGTGGATGAGAGTGGTAGTGGATTAGAAGCTAAAATCATCAACAAATGAGAACTATCTAGTAATTACAATTTTTAATATCTGCTTTGTTTTCTTCTTCCCTACTTCTGGGCTTTATCACCTCTCTATCCCAAGCTACTGTATGTGATTTCCTCCTGTAGGATCTGGATTACCAGGATCTGGTCTAGTAGACCTTGGTACGATCTGGTCTCAACTTTTCCTTTCTCAACCGCTTCTTCATGTAACTGTCAGAGTGGTTAATCTAAAAAAATAGATCTGATCTTACCACTGTATTGTTTGACAGCCATTTAATTGATCCCTATCACCTATAGAGATGTCTGAGCTCCTCTGCCAGGAATTCAAGGTCTTGTATGACCTACAGACTTCCTACCTTCTCATCTTCCACTCTTGGACTTCGAATTCTAGCAACAGAAAACTGTGTGCATTTCTACTTGTGCTGTAGTCTTTCCCATGTGACTTTTTATTTCCCTCAGCTGGGACTACCTCTCCTTCCTTCTCACTGTGCCCAACTCTTCATCTGACAATATTCAATTCATCATGTAAACCCCCACCCAAGAATCATATTTTCCAGAAACCCCTTGAAGCTAGAATGGTTGTACACATTAGAACAGTGGCACAATTTTTCAATTAAGCTTACCAGCATTTCATGAATATTTGTGGAATGCAAGAACAATTGAATACTTGATTTTTAATTTTTTTTTTTTTTACGCTTTTGGGGAATTTATAACTTACAGCAAATTAGGACTCTTTAAGCCACGTTTTACTTTTTTGTGCATATTTGTTTAATATTTGAAGGCAAGTAAAAAGTAACATAAGGTAACATGGTACTTTACTTAGTCCTGAATTCTTCACTTAGTCCTGAACAATTCAAGAATGCTGAAAGTTTAAAGAGGTAACCTAATCCAGTGCTACTCAAAGTACTCACCGTCTGATACTGGTCCCTAAACACTTTTCAGGCTCTTAGAAATTTCTTTTCTATCTGCTAGGAGATAAGGAATTTGAATCAGAATGCAAATCAGCCACGTTCCTAAGCACATTCCTTAGTTTGCTGAAGTGTTTTGTGTAATTAGTCTTTCTTGATGATTCTCAATGCATTGGTTCATGGCCAGGCACAAACTCCTTATCTTGGCATCTTGAACGGCATCAGCCACTCCCTTTATATTATCAGTGGGGAGACTGAGGCGCAGTGTGAGTAAAGTGTCTTGTGTAAAGTCACATCACAACTTAGTACACTGAAATCTGTGGCTCCTGGCTCCCATCCAATGCTTTCTAAGTCTCCACTTTTGCCTTTAGAACTGTTTCCTATACCCATGTTTGGTTTTAATTCTTTGACTCTTAACTTTATTAAAAAAAGAAAAGAAAAGAAAAAGCTCATTCCTATTCTATAGTAGGTTTATCTTTCCCAGAAAAGTTTTTAAAATTTAAAAATTTTTTTTTCAAAAAGGAAAAGAATCAGCATGTGTTATGGTATTATTATTTAAATGTTTATAGTCTGCCATTTTCCACACACCAAGTCCCCAGCAGCGTCGAGTCAGACGGTCTCACACAGGTATCGTCTGCTCCATCTGGTCCTTGGCTTTCTCCAGGCAGGTCCCTGTATGGTGCAGCAGCTGAAGGTCCATATGGTCTCAGGTGCAGCCCCAGGTAGAGCATATTGCAGCATGCCAGTCCGCAGGCCCTGCGGCGGGAATAACTGCCGGGAGGCACACATCTGAGTGAAGTGGCCACCGCTGTGCCAAAATCAGAGGGCAGAAGGTGTTCTTGGCTTCCACGATGATCTGGACTTCCAGGACCGGTTGGGGACTGAGAATCATACTGAATTGCAAATGTCAGTGCCCAGGCAACATCCAGAGAGTGCAAAGGAAACTTATTCTTCCTTTTACCTCTTTACCTGCTTTCAGTCACACTACGTCAGGAAAAGGATTTTGAATGGGTAAGATGATGGAAAAATACAGCTAAAAAGAAACTGATGTGGCTAAAATCACAAAGTTTTAAGTTTAGCCTTTTCTTCAAATTTGGCATTTTTGTTTTAGGAGTTTTCTTCTTTGTTTCCTTTCTAAATAACTAAGAAGAGCGTCCTAAAGGAAATCTTATTAGAATTTGGAATTCTTTCTTTATTCTATTCTATATTTTATCAATGAAGTCAACATAAAATGAGTATGTTCATTAATTTTTGAAAAATAAGAATTCCTTCTGAAATTTAAAAATTCCTTATCAACGACAGTGAAGGATACAAAAAGAGATACGGTCTTACTATATTCCAGCTGCTACAGCAAAAATACTGGGTGGCTTATAAACTACAGAAATTTATTTCTCACAGTTCTAGAGGCTGGAAGTCCAAGATCTAGGGGCCGGCAGATTTGGTGTCTGGTGAGGGACCTCTTCCTCATTCATGGATGGCTGCTTCTGGCTGTGTCCTCACACAGTGGAGGAGGCAAGGGTCTGTCTTGGGCATCTTTTATGAAAACACTAATTCTGTTCATGAGGTTGTCATCCCCATGATCTAATCACTCCCTAAAGATCTCATCTTCTAATCCATCACCTTGAGGGTCAGGATGTTAACCTATGAGTTTTGTAGGAACACAAACATTCAGAGCGACTGTGATTTTCAGTACAAGGTGGATCCTGCTGCCCTCTCCTCAGGAGCCTCTGATCATGCCCACTGCTGACTGCTGACAAAGAGGCATGTTTGGTCCTCTTTTCAATGGGATTTCTTACTGGGGACACTAGAAAGTCCTGACTATCACATTTTACCATTTCATATTAAACTCCAAATCTTTTAAAGTAGGTTTTAAAGGCCTGCGATGGGCTTTATAATGAAGCTTCCAGGGAACTGGGGTATGCAAGAAATTGGATTATATCTTTTGGTGTGAAATTGTTTTGTCTCTTTGAGAACACTTGGAACTGAGTTGAATTCCCCAAGGCAAGGAAAATATTAATGTACACCTATTGGTGAATCCTAAAAACAGAAAAAAAAAATGATTTTAATCCTCATTTTTTATGTCTCTATAAAACATGTATCAAAGGATGTAATTTATTTCCAGCTTACATAAATTCATATGGTTTTATGGGGACAAATCCATTTGCTTTATGAAACTGCACAGTCCAAATTGAACCAATAACTAATATCCAGGTGTATTAAAGGGAAGTTTTAAATTGATTTCACTTTCTATATTCTTCAATGAACAGAAAAATATGGATTAAACCACCTAAATATTTAGTGATGATGTAGTTGGAGAGTTTAACTCATGGAGTAGAAACCAGAAATGGAATGTTGACATTTTTACTAGTAATTTGCATTATAGGAAAGGAAGACATATTTTTTTTTTCTTGACAGGGTCTCACTCTGTTACTGAGGTAGAGTGCAGTGGTGCAATCATAGCTCACTGAAGCCTTGACTTCCCCAGCCTTAGGTGATCCTCAGTCTCCCAAGTAGCTGAGACTACAGGCACGTGCCACCACACCTCACTAATTTTTGTATTTTTTTTGTAGAGATAGGGTTTCACCATGTTGCCCAGGCTTGTCTTGACCTCCTGAGCTTATGCAGTCTGCCTGTCTTGGCCTCCAAAAGTGCTGGGATTACGGGCATGAGTTACCATGCCTGGCCTCAGGAATACATATTCTTTAAGTTATAAATGATGTAGGATTATGAAATAATATGAAAGTAAATAGTCATAGATAAAGCAAATAAAATAGAATAATATGAAAATACAATAGCTGCCATTTTTGTAATTATCTCCAATGTACAGAACTGAGGCTTGAAGAGAATACTTAATTTGATTGATACCATAAAACTAGTAAGTAGAAGAATAAGAATTAGAAACCAAATCTGTCTCCAATATCTGCATCCTCACCACTACACATATTGCTTTCTCCTATAAGAAACAATGGTGTCCCCTACCTGAGACAGGCAGTACTAATTAGTCAATACCTGTAAGAAAGAAAAGAAGGGTCCTCAAAGCACACCAGAATAGTCACATGAATTTTAGAATCATGAGATCACTGGCTGGATTCAGGCCAAACTAAAGGGTAAAGTTTTTTAAGAAAAAGTAGATTTATCTAAGAAAAAAAATGTATAAACTTGGGTTTTGAAGCTAGTTTTAAAAATGAATATCCAACAATTAATTACAATCTAAAAATATTTGATTTGGGTGTGCTTCTGTAGTTACTGTGCCTGTGACTGCATCCTGAGGGGTTAGCGAGCATGCGAGGGCCTGACTATACACCTGGCTCTGGCAGCTGGGAAGTTTTGGATAAAGTGGATGCAGTCCATTTTCTAAGCAGGGTACTTTATGGGATCAAAGTTAAATTTCTATGCCAAATGGTAAAACTCTGAGGTCCAGCTCACTTTGAACAAGCCCCTGTTGTCTCTAATCCTGAGTCGGCTGGCATAACCCATCTCCAGCAATCAGCTCCCTTAGAAGGTAAACCGCCTCATGTCAGTTAGTGTGGTACCCAGAAGAGAAGCATGTTCTCCTCTACTGGCTTCTGTAGGCCAAGAGGAGGAACTGCAATGGTTGAAAGGCCCTCTGGAGACGCCTTCAGAAACTGGGCACCAGGCAAGTGAGGGGTTAAAAGCAAAGTGAAAAAAATGAAGACAATTATATATATACACACACACACACATATATATAAATAAAATTATATAATCACAGCATCTGAATATATATACACAAAGATAATTATATAATAGCTTAATATATATTTATATATAATTTAAATATTAAAATAATTTATATAATCACAACATTTAATCAATTGCTGGACAAAGTGTGTTAAATAGCAGTTTTGTAGTTTTACTGAGATTAAATCAGAATTAAGGTGATTTTAAAGAAAGAAAAGTATTACAAGAAAAACTTCAGTGGAATTAAATTTAAAGGAGTTTAAATGAACAATGAATTATTTGTGAATTGGGAAGCCCCCAGAATCACAGTAGATTTAGAGAGACTCCAGTGGAGTCCTGTGGTGAAAGAAAATTTGTGGACAGTGAAATGCGAGTAACGTAGAGAAAACGGAAGTGAGGTACAGAAACAACTGGATTGGTTACAGTTTGGCGTTTGTCTTGAGCACAGTTTGAGCATTTGGTAAAGTTAAGGTTAAATATAAATATAAATAAATTTCATAATTCTGAGCAGGGGGTTTTATAATTTCAAAGGAATGCTGAGGACATCTGAGGTCCAGCTCACTGTGAACAAGCTCCTGTTGTCTCTAATCCTCAGAATCGGTTACCATAACCCATCTCCAGCAATCAGCTTCCTTAGAAGGTAAACGGCCTCATGTCAGTTAGTGTGGTACCCAGAAGAGAAGCATCTTCTCCTCCACTGGCTTCTGTAGGCCTTGGAGAAGCTATTTCAAAATGGGCTACATGATTCATTGTGAATGTCAACTTGCCAACCTGGTCAGGTGGGTATTAAATTTTTTATGACATTCTAAATAGATAACCATGATATAGCAGATCTTCCAGAGCAGGGCAGGCATCACCCCTCTAGCTACAGCATCTCTAATGCTAAAACATTTAAAGAGGAAGCTTCTTTTTCTTCTAGGAGTCATTTGCCTATGAGGTCAAAACGGAGGAAGCTCTGGAGTCATGAGTGCAGTCAAGATGCTGTTCATTATTTCTTTCGTTTTTCTTCTTTCTACCAATGGTAAATAACATGTAGGATTCGAATCCTCCAATATTTGAAAGCTTTCACTGTCTACCTACTATGTACAATCCAGAGCTTTGGGAATCTCGTTCTATGCCAAGCCTTTAGTCTTCTGTTCTCCGAGACCCTAATTATGGGATCTATTTCACTCTGAGTCCTTGGCTTTATTTATTCCCCACCATCTCTCTCCTGTTCTCACACTTCCCCAAATATCACTCACTTCAACCTGGGCCTTCCTCTCCCAGAATCAAGCATGATATTCTCAGTATTTATAGTACAGCCCACTGCACTACTAAAATATTCCTTACAATACCAAAAAAATAAAATAACATCTGCTTTCCAAGAAGCGTGTGTTTTTGAAACCCATCCCCAGAATGCCTTTTCTTTTGCACGTTTATTGCCTGTTGTTTACTCTGTTAATATTTTTAGCCCACTTGTTGCCAGGCATGGTTATGTAAGAAGGAGTTTCTGAACACCATTTGCTCAGAAGGTTCTCCTTGAGATCCGGTGCTTTACAATTTCACATGTGTCACCGAGTCTGCAATGGCTAAGGCTTAATTGGCTTTGATATGCTGCGAATGGCCAAAAAGCGGGTTGTTTGGAAAGCTTCATGCTGCCATTCCGCCTTTCCTGCAAACAAAGGACTTGGCTGAGTGGCAATGTTATCAAAAGTTCGCAGATAGGGACTGTAGAAGGGATCCTGCTCTGGGGGGCAGTGGAGAGAAGGGGTTGGCTGTAGCCTGGGATTTGGAATTGTTAATACTGAGGCTCCTAATAACGTTAGCTTCTGTGTGTTGCCCGTGGGAGTCCTCAGCGATGGTAGAGAATGGCATTTTTTCTAATACACGTTTCAGAATAGCAGCTGTAGCTATTGGACAAGAGGAGAAAATTCTAGACTGGGAACAGAAAGAAGAAAGGGGATGAAAAGCTTGGGTGGAAAGTGAAACAAGAAGAAAGGAGTAAAATATGTGTTCGGTCTTCTTGTAAATCACCAAAAGCCTTAAGAGTGGGAACTTCTTCTTTCAAATGGAGGTTCAAAATCATGTTCATGCATATGAGCACTGAGTTACAAGTGACTTTATACTACTGCTCATGCCTTTCCTGACTTATTTTTCAAGGTCCAGCTTAATTATGTGACCAGCTCCACTGATCAGGTCAAGAAAAATAAGAATAATCACTCTCTTCTACTCATTCATAAGGCAAGGTCTGCTTCTCTGGGAAGGCTGTTATTTCAATCAGAGAAACTTTGTCTCCCACATCTGATTTGGGAAACTATCTTGCAATTCATTCCAGAATGGATTTAGTTGTAAGCACAGAGTAGGTGCTCAGAAAGTGTTTGTCAGGGTGACTTTATTGTAGATATCTCGAGTGCTAGGAAGGGCAGGGATCCTGGAGACGGTGTGTTTCCATTTCCCTACCTAGAGACAGTACTTTTTTTTTTTTTTTTTTTTTTTTTTTTTGAGACGGAGTCTGGCTCTGTCGCCCAGGCTGGAGTGCAGTGGCCGGACCTCAGCTCACTGCAAACTCCGCCTTCCAGGTTCACGCCATTCTCCTGCCTCCGCCTCCCAAGTAGCTGGGACTACAGGCGCCCGCCTCGTCGCCCGGCTAGTTTTTGTATTCTTTAGTAGAGACGGGGTTTCACCGTATTAGCCAGGATGGTCTCGATCTCCTGACCTTGTGATCCGCCCGTCTTGGCCTCCCAAAGTGCTGGGATTACAGGCTTGAGCCACCACGCCCGGCCGAGACAGTACTTTTTAGGCAGAGGACAGCTAGGTGATGAAGGACATAGCCTGTGTGTGGAATACATCTCCAGGTAGGAAAATATCAAAATGTAAGCAGCAGTTTATCAGAGAAAAATCCCAAATATAATAAGAAAAGCAACCCCAAATTCCTTATAACAAGAGCCACAGATGAGATATGAGATGAACAGAAAAGTCTATATTCATGTATCAAATATTATTTTCATAGCGGAGACAAAATTTAAAAAATTCAACATGAAGAAATTAGGAACAAAATACTAAAAATGAATGTCGAAATGAGACACAGACATTTCTTTTTCCATTTACAACTATCTCAGGCTGTTTCTTAAGATTTCCTCTCGGGGATAAATATAGATATACTTGAGTAATATCTACTACTTATTATGAATTTTTTTTTTTGAGACAGTCTTGCTCTATTGCCCAGGCTGGAGTGCAGTGGTGTGATCTCAGTTCACGCAACCTCTGCTTCCAGGTTTCAAGCGATTCTCATGATTCGGCCCCCCAAGTAGCTGGAACTACAGGTGCACACCATCATGCCCAGCTAATTTGTTTTTTAGTTTTAGTAGAGATGGGGTTTTTCCAGGTTGACCAGGCTGGCCTCAAACTCTTGACCTCAGGTGATCCACCGACCTCGGCCTCCCAAAGTGCTGGGACTACAGGCGTGAGCCACTGTGCCTGCCCCTATTATGAGATTCTTATTGATCATAAGCTCCATGTGGTCAGAAGTTTTGTCCACCTTTGCAGTGCTCCCCCAGGACCCCACTTTCCCCAGCACACAGGTGTGTGCACACAAGGGTACACACACACGTGTCCTTGCCTGGCATAGTACCTGGTACAATACAGACCCTCAATAATTTTAATAAAGTGGATTATACAGTCATTTGACAAATATGATTAAAGTGTGACTCTGGGAGAGTACTTTGGTAGACACCAGCATTGTAACGTGAAGTAAGATGAAATGTTGCCTACAAGGGATTCATAATCTAGTGGATATGTTAGTTTTCTGTTTCGTAAGTTTCAGGGAAGTCTAATAGGTACATGGCATGAGGGGGTAAAAGGAAGAGATGATTATGATATGATTAAAGTGTGACTCTGGGAGAGTACTTTGGTAGACACCAGCATTGTAACGTGAAGTAAGATGAAATGTTGCCTACAAGGGATTCATAATCTAGTGGATGTGTTAGTTTTCTGTTTCGTAAGTTTCAGGGAAGTCTAATAGGTACATGGCATGAGGGGGTAAAAGGAAGAGATGGTTCAGTCTAAGTCAGATGTCAGATGTCACATATCAGAAGTCAGATGCTGCTGCACAGGTGAACTGCTCAACCGTATTTTGAAGCAAGAATTTTCTAGATAGCCTGGGGTGGGGGATGTCATCTAGTGTGGAAAGAGAAGCCTGATCCGTATGTAGATTTATAATAGAATTTCCCCTACTGTGTTATAATGGCTAATTGGTCATATCCTATGTTATCCTTTTATTTATTTATTTATTTATTTATTTATTTATCTATCTATCTATTTATCTATTTATTTATTGAGACAGAGCCTCACCCTGTCACCCAGGCTGGAGTGCAGTGGCATAATCTCGGCTCACTGCAACCTTCACCCCCTGGGTTCAAGTGATTCTCCTGCCTCAGCCTCCTGAGTAGCTGGGACTACAGGCATGCTCCACCATGCCTGGCTAATTGTTGTATTTTTAGTGGAGATGCAGTTTCACCATGTTGGCCAGGCTAGTCTCAAACTCCTGACCTCAGGTGATCCGCCTGCCTCAGCCTCCCAAAATGCTGGGATTACAGGTGTGAGCTACTGCACTCGGCCCATATCCTATATGATCTTAAACTTCTTGAAATTCAAGGGACTATATAGCCCTTATTCATCTCTGTAGCCCCAGAACTTAGAACGATGAATGCCTAGCAAATTGCCTGGTGCTCAATAAATGCTTGCTAGGTGAGTATAGAGTAACAGAGGCGTGGTCCCAAAGAGACTGTCAATCATTTGCATAATTTCTTTTACCTCTGATACAGTTTCAATGCTCATCCTCTCCACATGTCATGTTGAAATATGACACTCAGTGTTGGAGGTGGGGCCTTGAGGGAGATGTTTGGGTCACAGGGACAGATCCTTCATGAAAGGATTGATGCCATCCACACAGTATTAAGTGAGTTCTTACTCTGTTACCTGGAGATCTGGTCATTAAGAAGAATCTGCACCTCCAGCCCCCAACCTTTTGCTCCTTTTCTATGCCGGCTCCACTGCCCTTCCGCCATGAGTCAGAGCTTCCCTAGGCCTCCCCAGAAGCCCAGCAGATGCTGGTTCCATGCTTTGTGTACACCCTGCAGAACCGTGAGCCACAATAAATCTCTTCATTAATTACCCAGTCTCAGGTATTCCTTTACTACAAGCCAACATGGAATAATACAACCTCATTTTATATACCTGACACTGAACCCAAATTTCCTATGTATGTATGGCTTATCTGTGATAGGATGTAAAAATCAGGAAATTGTGCTGAATGTACTTAAATTTCCAAGATGAGAACAGATGGTGATTTTAAATAGTTATGGGAAGAAATCGATAGAAAAGAAGACAATGGTAAGAAAAATTGATGCTTTCTCTCTTAGTAGGAATCTGGGTGGAGTCATCAGAGACTCCAAAAGTCTTCCTGTTGTCGCTGTTCTGTGTTGACCCAGTTTCTCTCTGCAATTGCTCCACAAGCTGTAGCCAAGGGCTCTGTGACACTCAGTGACATCCACTCCAACTGGCAAAGAGAATGTGACAATCAGGCCTATTTTTAAGCGAAAGTTGAATGCATGTTAACAGAGTATGGGATGACAGAATGAAAGAAAGGAGCTCCTCAGGGGACCCTGCCCTGAAGGGCCCCATCATAACATCCCAGGAGTTCCTCCTGCTCTGGGACACTGACAAGGGCAAGGACGAAAGCGAAGGGCAATCCTGACGCTGCTGGAGGACTTGGTGCTTTCTCTCCTGATACTCTTCCCCAGCCCAATGCTCTGTATGGGTTTTCTTTGAAACCAGGAAGGGTTCCAGACCAGGGACAGCCTGTCAATCGTCTGACATTTCCTGGGGGCACTCAGCATCATGGCCACTTTCACACCTTTGGTGAGGACAGTCACTTTTCAGCAACTGGTGTGCGTGCGTGCATGTGCATGTGTGTGCGTGCGCGTGCGTATGTAGAGGTGAGGGGAGGCAGAAAAGACGAAGGTGAGTCATGCAGGAGAAATGTTTGAGTACAACCCTTGCCATTGGCAGTTTGAATTGACCGAGTTCTGAGTATTGATTAGGGTTTCGAGTGCAGTTTAAAACCTTAGTTTTCCTTTAGCTTCAAGAAATTCTCAAGGCTCAGGGAGCAAAATAATAAACAATAACAGATACAATTTTAATTTATTTTTAGCTACTTTGAGGAATACACCAGAAGAAAAAATGTAACCCTGTCATAGGCAACTTCACACCGAATGAGAAAGTTTTAAAAATTGTCAAAAATAGTCACAATGAGGAAACTGTGAGCCGACTTGTAACGTCAGGGTCATTCAACAGCCTTCTTTCTGATTTCCTCAGTGAGACAGGTTTTCTCCTTGTCTGTGGCCTAGTGTGAGCTGGAGGGGATGTTCTAGCTGAGCCACTTTTTACGGGAAAATTAAAAGGACAGAGGAAGTGGTTGCAGCAAAAGGTCCCTTCTTCTAGGCATCATGTTGTCTTGGCACAGAGCTCTAGTTTCTGGAGTTTTCTGAGACCCCATTCTGGGTTTGTGGGTTTAGCCTAGGTAAAAACAGACAGATAAAGTTAGCAAAACAGTGTAGCCATTGCTCAACTGAGCAGGCTAACGTCGTACTCCTTGGATGCCCCGGAGCTGCCCATGCCCCCTGGCTCTGATGATGGGACTCCTCTGTGTTGGTGGGTGAGAAACGTTGTCCTGGGCACACAGTAAAGGACATTCAGCATGGTTCTGGAGGTGGTCATATGCACAGGCACCTCAAAAAGCACAAAAGGTCACACCCGCTTCTCTCTTCTCTCTTCTGTGTGGCTCTAAGAGGTGGCTGCCCCTGTGAGAAGGGGGCCTAGGGCTCTTGATTTTCCATGGACTTCCTCTTCTGTGTTGTGTCTCAGACAGAAGGGGTCCTGCCCTCTTCCTTGCAGTCCACACATCTGCCCTGCTCTCACTATTCCATGATCAGACATCAGGGTATTCTTAATATTTCACATGCACCTGTGCAAGGGGATAGCAGTACAACGTCATACCTTGACAACTGATCTCACTGTAGTGAACCCGTGTGGTGGTGACAGTGGGCAGAAAGACAAGTGTCCAGGCAGGGATCCCCAATACTCCTTGGTTCCTTTGAGGGATGCCCTGTGGGCCCCAGCTGTGTTTGCAGATCCCCTTCCTCCTGCCGCTCTCAGGTGAAGACAGCAGAAGATAAACCTTATCTCACACCTATTAGGTGATGCAAAGCATGGCAACTTGGGCAAATGCTGGTTTTCAAATTTAGACTTTCAGCATTTTATCCTGCAATAATGTTACTGGTATTCCAATAACTTTAAAATTCATATTCTTTACTGAGATATGACCAATTCTTTTTCTGTCTCTACAATGACATTATTTATGTTAACTAGTGTTTTTTTCCCAGTTGCACTTGTCTGTTTTTTCTAGCACTCTACTGATAAATAAGTTCTATTTCAAATTACTAAATGTCAGAATGCCTTGATAATCCTAGACTCAGACACATACCATCCAATGGTTATATATGACATATGGGTTTCCTTGAATATGGTTGTCTTTTTGGGAGGACCTGATTTTAATGGCAGTGCTGCATGTGCTTCTGAAGCGTGCTCCAACCAGATTCTGCTTTATTTTTAAAATACATCCATTCTGATTGAAATTTCAGGTGAACTGGTGGAAATCCTATGCCTTGCAGGGAGAAGGGATAGGATGGATGAAGAGGTTGCCGGTTATACTTTTGTGAGTGGTCAGAATCTGAAAGGCTAAAATTAGGAGTGTTAGTAACTGATGAAGACATTCTAGCATGCAAATAGCTAACTAGTACTTATTAAATATCCTCCATGATACATGCTGTGCATGAGCGAGCCCATGGGATATGCTCTAATTGATCCTAACCCATGAGTTAGCCTTATTCTACTTATATGGGTGAGGAAATCCAAGTGTAGAGAGACAACAGGACCTGTCCAAAGTCTCCCAGCTAGGACACTGTACCTGACTACAGATTTGTTGTCATACACTGACTCCTAAGAGAAAAACACTTGGGTAAGCTTGAGGCAAAATGTTTTTAACTACAGTCAGAACTATACTGCAGAATTCAGGGTGCCAATCTGAGTTAGAAAAAATGATAACAGCCTTTAAGGAGCCAGACTAGAGCTGGGCACAGTGGCTCACGCTTGTAGTCCCAGCACTTTGGGAGACTAAGGCAGGAGGATTGCTTGAGCCAGGAGTTCAAAACCAGCCTGGGAAACAGGACCCCAGACATGGCAGTAGGACCCCATCTCTACAGATTTTTAAAATTAGCCAGGTGTGGTGTCACGTGACTGTAGACCAGCTACGCAGGAGGTTGAGTTTAGAGGATCACCTGAGCGCAGGAAGTCAAGGCTGCAATGAGCCATGATTGCACTACTGCACCCCAGCCTGGGTGACAGAGCAAGACCCTGTCTCAAAAAAGCCAGACTAACCTACTCTTTAATGAAAATCAATATTTCTGATTCAGTCTGGTAGGATTTCGCCAATATATTTGCTTTTCCTTGAGAGAGTATCTGATTATTTTTCTTTGAATGATAGTTATAAATGTAAGAAGACAAAGTCTTGTGAAATTTTTGTACACTGTGTGTGTGTGTGTGTGTATGTGTGTATTAGAGAGATCCAAACTTGGACATACACACACACACATCTATCTATCTATCTATCTATCTATCTATCTATCTATCTATCTATCTAAAGAGAGAGAGACAGAGAGACAGAGAGCGATTATCTTGGAGAAAATTAAGACATAAGGGTCAGGGGTAAATTACCTATTTTTGATTTTAAAATATTTATTTTTAACCTATTGTTTACATTCTTATACAGTTTGAACTTTTTTCCCCATGGATAGCTTTCATTCTGTAAGAAACACTTGGGTGTACATGTATCTTCCTCATAGAACAAGGTAAGTCCCATTCCTAGCCCTGAGTAGTCCATGAAGGAATTCTCTATTCTTTGATTTCGCTGGTTCTTATGGTTTATCCAGAAACTAGGCAGTAGCAAAGAGGGAGTGGGTTCTTTTCTCTGTGATTAGGGACTGCTCTTTGCAGGGCAGAACTGGGTGTCCTGGAACTTAGTGGGGTCCTGCTTTATGCCATCACCCAGCCAGTTAGCAGAGGCGAGTTCACAGTGGCTTCACTCAGGAAAATAGAGGCACACACTTAAAAAGCATCACTGACACAGTTTATTCAAATAAAGGCAGCACCGTTTTTGTATTTCACAGCACAACATGAACAACGTACAATATTGCCAGTTCCCAGCTCCTAAACCCCTCTGCTCCTAAAATCACTGCTAAAATCTTCCATGTGACATTCTGTCGGCTTAAGAGGATGTCTTCCTTTAATCTATTTCTTCTGAAATGTTCTCACCAGGTGTTTTCGTTTTCTTTTCAGCTCCCTTTAAGAGGAGTGAGCATAGGGGCCCAGGAGGCTCGGTTCAGGTGTGGGCTCGTCTCTAAGAGGGTGTTTGCCATTTCTCTCTCTGAATCTGTTTTATCTTCTGCAATAGGAGAGACATGGCCATAGCACTCTCTAAGATCTCTCCTCGGCTCGCAGAGTTGACATCTGTGTTGTAGCTCAGGAAGGAAATTCTGAGGTCGGGCCCCTCACTGTACCATCTCCCAGATCAAGGGGAGTTTCACATGACTCAAGGAAAAGAGGCCACTGCAGATTCATCAAGACATAATGCCCCCAATTTTTCCATCTAGGATGAACTCAAATGCATACGTAATCCAGAATTGTTATGGAGACATCTCATTATCATTGTTGTTATTGATTTTTTTAAGTGTGTTCATCACTCTGCTTCTAAATCCATTACAAAGAACGAATACATATTTAAATATTTATTATTATCCGAGATTGTGGCCACACACTTCCTTATCCTCCCACTTGCATCTGCTCTGTGATTGACTGAACAGATGGGTGTTGCACCCTGTTCTTAAAGCCAAAATACAAGGGCTCTGTGTTTTATACTAAAAGAAACTGTGTAGCAAAGGCAGATAAAGTATATAGTTACGTCATTCCTCTTCTTAGGCCTTTCCTTAGGAGTTGAGCAAGAATTCTGTAGTGTTTTTGACATTTAAAACTATAGTATGTCAAAGAATACAGCCAAGAGAATAATGACTATTGAATTATTTAGGTCTTCCCCTGGGTTTCTTTGCTTCATTTGGCAACACTATCCATCCAGTCTTCCAAACTAGAAATCTTGTGGTTGTCTCTTTTCTCACCCACCTTGGTAACTTAGTTGGCTATCAAGTTCTAAGCATTCTAAATCTGCAATACTGCTTGAACCTATTCTCCTCTCACCAGCCCCACTGCTTCTGTTGTCATCCAGTTCTCTGGCTTGGCTCTTCGGCATCTCTTCCTAATGTCTAACTGTCTATAAAACAGATAGAGGTATGTAGATGTGCTCTAGGAGCACAGAGGGAGAGAAAGAGCATGTAAGTGCATTGAGATCGTCAAGAAGACAAAGTAGTTTGGGGACACAGTCTGTATACATAGGTAAGGGGCAGAGAGAAGCCAACTTCTCATATCCTGCTAGAGAGTTTGGACTTAATCCAGCAAGCTAAAGCAAGCCAATAGGGGTTTACTGAAACTACAAGAATCAGAAGATTGCTTCTGTTGTAGCAAGATGGTTCCACTGAGAAAACACAGAAATAACTGAAGGGAAAAATTAATTGTTATACAAGTCCAGATGAGCCATCCTCAGATGCTAAACTACGAAGTGCTGGTGCATTTATAGAAAGGGGAATGGATGAGAAGTTCACTCAGGAAATAGCTATAAAACATGGAACGGGCCAGGTACGGTGACTCATGCCTGTTAATCCCAGCATTTTGGGAGGCCGAGGTGGGTGGATCACAAGGTCAGGAGATCGAGACCATCCTGACTCACACAATGAAACCCCGTCTCTTCTAAAAATACAAAAAATTAGCTGGGCATGGTGATGGGCGCCTGTAGTCCCAGCTACTCAGGAAGCTGAGGCAGGAGAATGGTGTGAACCCAGCAGATGGAGCTTGCAGTGAGCCAAGATCATGCCACTGCACTCCAACCTGGGCGGCAGAGAGAGACTCTGTCTCGAAAAAAAAAAAAAAAAATAAGGGAAAGCAAGACAGGACAGGAGCACTAGGCTGATGTCTAGGTTTCTCACTCGAAAGACTGGGTTGATATTGGTGCCAGAACGGGAATAAGAAATACAGAAGTCCAAGAAGAGAAGAAGTAGAATAAAAGGGGGAGGGATGATGAGTAGTTTTAAAACTGTTGGGTGTTAATTACTCGTGGAATTATCCAGGTAAAGATGTTTAGTGAGCAGTAGATAGTTGCTATAGTTTTGAATGTCCCCTCCAAGACTCTTGTTGAAACTTAACTTCTATTGTGATGGCATGAAGAGGTGAGACCATTAAGAGGTGATTTGGCCATGAGAATTCCTCCCTCATGAATGGGCTGATGCTGTTATCATGGAAATAGGTTCATTAGCACCAGAATGAGTTGTTATAAAAGGGAATTCGGCCCTCTCTATCTCATACTCATTCTTTCTTGGCCTTCCACCATCTACCATGGGAAACACAGCATGAAGGCTCCATCAGATGCCAGAGCCATACTCTTGAACTTCCCAGCCTTCAGAACCATAAGCCAAATACATTTCTATTTATTATAAATTACTCAGTGTGAGACATTCTGTTGTAACAACATAAAAAAACTAAGAAAATAATTATTGTAAGTTTTATTGATTAAGAAGTAGTAATCTTTGTTTTGGTACCAGTACCATGCTATTTTGGTTAGTGTAGCCTTGTAGAATAGTTTGAAGTCAGGTAGGGTGATGCCTCCAGCTTTGTTCTTTCGGCTTAGGATTGTCTTGGCAATGCGGGCTCTTTTTTGGTTCCATATGAACTTTAAAGCAGTTTTTTCCAATTCTGTGAAGAAAGTCATTGGTAGCTTAATGGGGATGGTATTGAATCTATAAATTACCTTGGGCAGTATGGCCATTTTCACAAGATTGATTCTTCCTATCTGTGAGCATGGTGTATTCTTCCATTTGTTTGTGTCCTCTTTTATTTCACTGAGCAGTGGTTTGTAGTTTTCCTTGAAGAGGTCCTTTACATCCCTTACAAGTTGGATTCCTAGGTATTTTATTCTCTTTGAAGCTATTGTGAATGGGAGTTCATTCATGATTTGGCTCTCTGTTTGTCTGTTACTGGTGTATAAGAATGCTTGTGATTTTTGCACATTGATTTTGTATCCTAAGACTTTGCTGAAGTTGCTTATCAGCTTAAGGAGATCTGGGGCTGAGGCAATGGGGTTTTCTAAATATACAATCATGTCATCTGCAAACAGGGACAATTTCACTTCTTCTTTTCCTAACTGAATACCCTTTATTTCTTTCTCTTGCCTGATTGCCCTGGCCAGAACTTCCAACACTATGTTAAATAGGAGTGGTGAGAGAGGGCATCCCTGTCTTGTGCCAGTTTTCAAAGGGAATGCTTCCAGTTTTTGCCCATTCAGTATGATATTGGCTGTGGGTTTGTCATAAATAGCTCTTATTATTTTGAGATACGTTCCATCAATACCGAATTTATTGAGAGTTTTTAGCATGAAGGGTTGTTGAATTTTGTCAAAGGCCTTTCCTGCATCTATTAAGATAATCATGTGGTTTTTGTCTTTTGTTCTGTTTATATGCTGGATTACATTTATTGATTTGCATATGTTGCACCAGCCTTGAATCCCAGGGATGAAGCCCATTTGATCATGATGGATAAGCTTGAGATCACTTGGACACAGGAAGTGGAACATCACACACCGGGTCCTATTGTGGGAAGGCGGTGGGGGGAGGGATAGCATTAGGAGATATACCTAACATAAATGACGAGTTAATGGGTGCAGCACACCAACATGGCACATGTATACCTATGTAACAAACCTGCACGTTGTGCTCATGTACCCTAGAACTTATAATAATAATAAAAAAAAGTAGTAATCTTATCCACTAAAATTAAAAATGTGCATATCTATTTCTTGAAAATCCACTTCTAGGCCTTCTACCCTAGAGAAATATTCTCATATGTGCAATTAAAGAAATGTCAGTTCATTTTATTGAAGCATTATTGTAGTACAGAAACTTGTAAACATTCTGACTGTTCCTGATTAAAGAAATGATTAAATAAAATGTAGTCTATTACTATGATAAAATAATATATATGGTAAAAAGGAAAACAATGGTTTGCTGGTAATTTTTTAATGATTAGCCTCCTAGAAAGGCAAACATAACCCTGATTTGTAGCCTTCCCTAATTTCAGAGGTATAAATATTCCCACCCTGGCCAATTTCAACCTACCTAAGTGACAACATTGATTTTGCAGTTGCAAAGAGATGCACACAAAAGGCCTTTACCAACCAGTGCAAACAAACTTCAGCACACTGCTAAGAATGAATCATTTTTTGTATCAGTGCAGATAGCTCTCAAAATATTGATGTTGAATAATAAATACAAATACTATACGTTCTCAAAGGACTTTGTAATAAAAGTATTCCCGATTAAAAATAAGTCCAAGTGTGGTGTCTCCCATCGGTAATCACAGCACTTTGGGAGGCCAAGGTGGAAGGATTTCTTGAGTCCTGGAGTTCAAGACCAGCCTGGGCAACACAGTTAGGCCCCATCTCTACAAACTAAAACAAAAGAAAAGCAAAACAAAAATTAGCTAGATTTGGTGGAATGTGCCTGGGGTCCCAGTTACTCAGGAGGCTGAGGTAGGAGGATCACTTGAGCCCAGGAGGTCAAGACTTGCAGTGAGCAATGATTGCGCCACTGCACTCTAGCCTGGGTGACAGAGTGAGACCCTGTCTCAAAATATTACTACTACTATTATTACTACTGCTGCTGCTGCTACTACTACTACTACTACTACTACCACCACCACCACCCTCTGGAAAGAGAAACACCAGACTTCAACACAAAAGTTTCCTCTAAGGATGCGGGTGGAAGGGAAGTGAGGAGCATAAATACTATTGGATATTGTAGTCTTTGAGGTAGAAACTTTTTCAAAGGAATGTTTTGGCACTAAAAGAAGGGACAGTTATTTTACGGAAGATATGAATTACTTTATTAAAATTATTTCTAAAGCAAAACAAATACACATCCAATGGCACACCAAAAATATAGGCAATATTTTTTGTTGTTGTTTGATTATTAAAATTCTGGAAAGGAAACCACCCCTCGTTGTGTGGTCTGCAGTGTTGAGCAGCAGTGAGGAATGAATGGGATTCCTGGATGAAGGCTTAAGAGGAGATAAAAGGGCCTAGTTTCAGCTGTTCAAATTTGATGCTTTTTACACTAAAGCATTTGCATCCTGAACCTCAAAGTTTGGCTATGTAGTTTTCTCCAAAGTCTTCTTGCTTTTTTTCTGCCATCTAACCAGAGAGTGTTTTTGTTTGCCTAGCTATCCCACAGGGGAATACAAAAATGAGTGAAGGTGATTTTAAAATTAAAATATACTTTTAAAACAATGATATTATGGACTGAATGTTTGTATTATCCCAAATTCATATGTCAAAGGCCTAACCCCCAATGTGATGGTATTTGGAAGAAGAGCCTTTGGAAAGCAATTAGGTTTAGATGAGGTTGTGAGGGTGGGGATCCAGTGATGAGATTACTGTTCTTGTAAGATGAGACCAGAGAGCTTTTCCTCTCTCTCTGCCTGTCTCTCTCTCTCTCCACTTCGTGAGGATATAGCAGGAAAATGGCAGTCTGCAAGCCAAAAAGAGTTTTCACTAGGGAATCAAGTCTCCAACCTCCAGAACTGTGAGAAATAAATGTCGATTGTTGAAGCCACCCAGTCTATGGTATTTTGTTACAGCAGCCTGAACAGGTTAAGATAAATAGCTAATGTTGAAGAAAGAAATTTGAGAGATGTCAAATGCTAAACCCTGAATACCTAAAATTAGGTGCAATCTAACCTTGACAATGTCTTCAGAAAGGCCCATTATATAGAACAGGAAATGCTGTTTTATTTTATTCTATGGGAGTACCTAGAGTTTTGCAATTCAGTTCTCTTTATTGTTTCACTAAGGGGGAGAAGGAAGAGATCATGGAATAGTATCATTGAGATCTAGGATATTGGATTATAGCAATAAGAGGAAGTTATCCTGTAGATTGGCAAATCTGAACATTTCCTTAGAAGACAACTGGACCATCTGCTTCATGGGCGAGCATGAAGAATCAGATTGGGAGAGTGAGTTCCTTAGGTAACCCCACAGTGTGGTAGCAGAAATAGGGCTAGCCTTCTCCTTACACTGGCCAAGTATGGTAGAAGGGCTAGAAGGAAGGAAATTGGATTAAAAAAGAAAAGAGGCATAAGGAGATATTTAAAAACATATCTACCTTATATAATGGGCTGAAAGTTATTTATAGTCAGGTTCCCATGCCCTTGTCACTTCCAGCTATCCTGTGTGAGTCCTCCTTTTCTACTTAGAAATCCCCATGATATTAGGTGATCCTTGTCCTGAAAAAGCTACATCTGCCTCCATAGTGCCCTCCATTTGGAAGCCTGCCCCAAGTAGAAACTCCAGATCTCTGTGTCCATGAGCAGCCATTCATCACAGCTGATGAAAATCCATTCTGTTGTGCTTTCCATCCTTCCATGTTCCTCAAGACTGGACAGATGGAGGCCCAGCACCTAAGTTTTGCTGACTGTGATGCATGAACTAAGCAGAGAAAGGGACTAAGAACTTAGGAAAGAACCAAGGGCAACTGCCTTTTCATGGATAAGCAGAGTAACTCTTTTGACTCATTGCTATTTAGCACTGTGGAATTCAATGTAATAAATAATTACTGGATGTCTATTATAAAATAAATAGCACATGGTATCTACTATGAAGAGTGGTGAACACGTGCAATTTTTATAATGTAGCTAGGATGAAATAAAGGCTTTATGAGAGGTTCATCAAACGGATTTCAGAAATAAAAGGACCTAAATAATTGTAACTTTGGGAACTGGAGAAGGTTGTTTGGTAGAAAGCAGTTGGCAGTTGAGCAAAACCAAGACAGGCAGGAATTCATCAGGTGGAGTAGAGGAAGAGATTAGGAATTCTATGCAATGGCTTCTTGTAGGGGAAGCATTCACCTTGAACTAACTCGTGAACACTGAATTGACGTACAGAAAAAGACCATTCAATCTTATCAACTTAGTGGAAAAGAACAGTTGAACCAATAGTTTGGCAAAAAAAAGACAAAAAAACCAGCTGATTTACCAAATTTTGTGCTATCTTTCGAGTTATTGCCTTCTATTTTACACATTCAGGCATAATCCATCTCAAAAGGTCTATTGTTCTGAGGAGCGACAGATTTCCCTTTGCAAAAATAAAACAAAATAGGTTTCTGTTTGTTTGTGTGGGCAGCTCGGGATATTACACAAAAAAGCAATACCATAGAGAGAAATTGCCATTCAGAGATGCGATATGGCTCATTTTGAACTGTTTTCAGTGAAGTGGATGGAAAAGTGTCGGGATTGTCTTTGCCAGCAGGGAGCACGTTATAGGGTCACTAACACCACTGTTTACCTGAGCAGATGCTGAACGCATCGCATCTTCAGGACTCTTAATCTTTTCCAACTGAGCAAAATGTTCAGCATGAACTTTTAAATATAGTGACACCTCGTGTGTCCAATCTGCTGAAATTTGCAGCAGGAAACCAGTAATGGGGAAAGCTGTGAAGGTTTGCGGTGATTAAATGCTGCCAAGAGTCCACATTTTCTTCAGGAAAGTAAAGATGGTTGACTTGGCAATTGACAAGCAGACATGATGGGGTCTATTTTGCAACGCATAATTATATCTGGATGATTTGGAAGGGGAAACCAAAGTTAAGGCTTGAAACGGTGATGTTTCCAGTGGCAAACTGAATTTTTGAAAAATCTTTTTTCAAACTAAAGATATTAATCAATACATATGCAATCATCACATTGTGATACAAACTCTATTTTAGAATTCTTTACAAATAGTATAGTGAATAGAATTCCTATTATAATTTATTTATATATTATTGAATTCCCATTATAGTTTATTTCTGTTATTCCCAGGATCTTTAATAAACCATAAATTTACATATATATGTGCATACGCACACATACTCATATATGTAAAACTGAAGTATATATATGTTCCTTGTTCCACCTGGGAGGCTGATGTGACAAAAAGTGATTGTAGTGCCCACTCACTGGTAATATTTCTGGGGACTATTAAGAGAAGGCTAGTTTGTTTCAACTGGAATATTTAAAGACTCTATCATGAGAATAATGATACAGAAAGGAACAACATTTCTTCAGTATTTTCACAGTGTAGGGAGGGGAGAAAGGATTGATAAAGCCTATTGAAGTTTGGTAGCTGCAATGATCAAATTATATCCAGAACTACGGGAACATGGAGGAGGGACAGCTGATCGGACTGGGGTTCAGGAAGGGATTTCTGTGAGGTGTGTGGTCCATATTTAGTCTTCCTCTTCCTGATTTAAGCTCTTTATATCCCTAGAGCCTGGTAACATTTTAAATAAATAAACGATTGTTGAATGGGTAAATATATGTGAAATTGGTGACTCATCCTGCTCTATAAAAATGTCAATTGTTTCTATCATGGGTAGTGGCAATATTTGTGGCTTTGCCTATCTCTTGCTGTGCAATCACTTAAAAGTGACTTTTTAACGGATTAAAAGTCATTTAATCTCTCTGTGCTTCAATTGCCCTAAATGACAAATGAAATGTTGATGTAGATAACTTGAAAAGGACTTTCATATATGTAAAATGTGGAACTTCTCATTTTAGGAAGTAAATATATAGTCAAATTCCACATAAATAAAACATAATTGTGTTTTGAAAATCACACAGGGTGAGGTCTAAATAAATTACATGAATTATGTCTGCAAATACAACTCTGCATTAGCGACATGATTAATCTGCCACTCCCTAAAACACATTTCCCATTTTCTTACAAGTAGGCCTATTTCATACGTGTTTGTATTGAAAGACAGACCCTCAGCTACACCAAATAAAGACAAAATGTTTTCAGTTATTCAAAATGACTCTTCAGCAAGATGATATTGATGCATTAATTTTATTAAGCTTATTGGAATTTGTATTTGTCCTTTTATAGAGAGGATCTCACCCTGTAACCCAGGCTGGAGTGCAGTAATGCAGTCATAGCTCACTGCAGCTTCAAGCTCTTAGACTCAAGCAATCCTCCTGCCTCAGCCTCCCAAGTAGCTGGGACTACAGGCATGGACCACCATGCCTGGCTCATTTTTTTTTTTTTTTTTTTTTTTTTGAGGCGGAGTCTCGCTCTGTCGCCCGGACTGGAGTGCAGTGGCCGGATCTCAGCTCACTGCAAGCTCCGCATCCCGGGTTCACGCCATTCTCCTGCCTCAGCCTCCCGAGAAGCTGGGACTACAGGCGCCCGCCACCTCGCCCGGCTAGTTTTTTTGTATTTTTAGTAGAGACGGGGTTTCACTGTGTTAGCCAGGATGGTCTCGATCTCCTGACCTCGTGATCCACCCGTCTCGGCCTCCCAAAGTGCTGGGATTACAGGCTTGAGCCACCGCGCCCGGCCGCCTGGCTCATTTTTTAAAATTTTTGTAGAGTGTCTTGCTATAATGCCCAGGTTGGTCTTGAACTCCTGGGCTTAAGTGATCTTTTTACCTTGGCTTCCCAAAATGCTGGAATTGTAGGCATGGGCCTCTGTGTCTGGCAGCTTCTTGGAATCTTCAGATGAAAGATGCCATGCAAATACAATTACAGATTTGATACTGAGCAATAAGTTAAGATCTGCCTGACAAAATAACCCAGAAAATATTCATGTGACCCTCCAAATATTTGGAATTTCCAAATATTCCAAAGTTTGGAAAGCTCCAACTTTGCTGGGTCTCAGAATATCTGGGCCTGGAGAAATGAACGCTCTCCTTGGAACTCTCAGTGGCACTTCTTCCCAGCAGAGTGTCCTGGGCAAGCTACTGAGCCACTCTGGTTTTTAGACATCTTCTGCAGACTGAGATAGAATCCCTTTGCCAGTTTGTTACATAGATAACATGAGAACATGTATGTTAAAATGCCACAGAATGCTTTAGACTGGTGAGGTATTACTGATAACACTAAGGAGATCAGGGGAAGGGAGGCACTGTTGGAGTTTCTCAGATGTGTCTGTTCCTATGTTAGGGGTTGTACATGGGGAATGGACATTGTTATTCTCCTTGTGTGCTGGAGAAACCAAGGCTCAGAGAAGTTACCTAACTTCTCCAAGTGTATCATCAGGATGTGGTGGAGATAGTACTTGTACCTTGTCTTTTTTATACCACCCCACTGATTTTTCCAACAGTAGTGATGCTTATCTTCAATCCAATTCAAGAGGGTTATAAATGTTAGATTTTCCTTAAGCTCACCCCCACCATCTTTAAGAAATAGTGTTATTATTTCAACTTATTCATGACTTCTCTTTGAATATAATTGATTTTTGTCAATGCCGAAAGTACCTTAGAAATCACAAAATCATCTAACACCATTAGCTTATAACAAATAAACCTGAACTTCTTGTTGTTGTTGTTTTCTCCAAGATGGTAGATCAGAGGTCTTCAGCATGCCTCTGCCACTTGGAAATAGCAAGATGGTACATAAAGATCAGCTCTGCGAGCTTTTTTTTTTTTTTTTTTTGAGACGGAGTCTCGCTCTGTCGCCCAGGCTGGAGTGCAGTGGCCAGATCTCAGCTCACTGCAAGCTCCGCCTCCCAGGTTCACGCCATTCTCCTGCCTCAGCCTCCCGAGTAGCTGGGACTACAGGCGCCCGCCACCTCGCCTGGCTAATTTTTTGTATTTTTTAGTAGAGACAGGGAGCTTTAATCCAAGAAGGAAAACAGGAGCCCACCAGAACCATGAAAGAAAACCCCGATCCCCAGGAGGAGGACCCCAGCAAACAGCTCCTGTGATGGCATCTGGCTGACGAAAGTGAGTGAAGCCTCACTATTCAGTAAGTGAGAAAGGCAGGGAGCCTCCCTCTGTGACTCACTTTTCCACTGGGCATTGGAGCAACCCAGGCCGAGGGAGAGTACTTTGTTTCTCCTAAGCCCTGGAGCTAACTGCTGGAGAGGCTTGGAGAGCTGTGAGGGACAGACACTGGGAAAATGCTGCAGACCTTTTCCCGGACCTGGACCAAGGGCAGAATACCAGTTTTCATCCAGGTACACACAAAGTTAGTTGTTCCTTGGTGGCTGGCAGTGTGGTCATGCAGGCATTTTAGTCTCGAGGCAAGGATTGCAGTGTCTGCTGTGGGATGGGGTAGGGACCTCCACAGTCAGAATTGTACAAAGCACCTCAGCAGTAGGTGCTGAAACTTTGCTCTATTCTGTTGTAAGCCTGAGGCAGGAGGAGAGCAGCTATATCTGTGGTTTCTCCTGGGTACAGCCTGGTCCAGCTTGGTGACCTGGAACTGCTCTGCCTGTGCCCCAGCCTGCTGTCCTGATATTATGGTGCAGTGGGACCCTCTCTGCTCCACCCCCAGGCAGAAATCCAGGCATGTGTAGCACCCTGGACCAGCAGCCTGAGCCACCCTACCATTCCTGGACACAGAGCTGATGCATCAGGACTCTTTCCACTTCACACCTAAGCAGATCTCCAGACATTCAGAACAACCCCTTATCTGGATCAGCAGCCTGGCACCCATTCATCCTGCGCAGAAGCCCTGGTCCAGGGAGGCCCTCTCACTCCACGCCCAGGCAGCTCTCCAGGAGTGTAGAACTCCTCCTCACCTGGATCAGCAGATGGACCCACTGCACCTGTCCTGTGCAGAGATCCTGGTGCAGGGAGACCCTCTCCACTCCATGCCCAGGCATCTAGTGGACCCACTGTCCTGGATTAGAAGCTTAGGCTGTCCTGCAGCCCTATGCTGAGGACTTGGAGGCAAGGTGGCTTCCCAGCTCCATGCCTAGGCACGCCTCTAGGCACTTGGTAGCTACCCACTGGACTCTCTCTCAGCACTCGTGCTTGTGCTTGCTAAGTGGACCTGGCTGGTCTGGCCTTGCCCATCATGGCCCCTACCCTCCAGGTGCAGAGCAAAGAGCTCAGGCCACTGCACATTCCATGGATCTGCCTTTTGGTTGAGGAAACAGAGAGCTTCTGCCTCTGTAAACAAGGATCCTCTAAAAATGATCAAATATATACCCAGCTACGTGGGCTGCAGCAGGCTCTTACCTACAAGTACCACCTACGGGCTTATAGGTTGAACTGCACAGCCCCATATAAAACCTGCCAAGAGAAGTGCACAGGGCTATAGAAGCAAAGCCAAGACCCCATCCAGCATAATCTATGTCACACCCCTTAGGGAGGCGGAAAAAGAGAAAGAAAAAAAAAAAAAGCAATAATCTTATAAGGAAAGAAAGAAAACGGGAAACTTCTACCTGCGTGAAAATGATTACAAAAACTAGAAGTGCCAGTGTTTCCAGATGAGAAGGAGCCAGCACAAGAATTCTGGCACCAGAATTATTGGTGGATAGGAGACACGATGGGCAGGGACAGACCAGCCAGGTCCACCTGGCAAAATCTTCAAGTAGTGATACCACCAAAAGATTGCACTAGCTCTGCAGCAATACACCCCAACCAAAATGGAAATTCAGAAATGACAGATAAAGAATCAAGGCATGGATTGCAAGGAAGCTCAATGAGATCCAAGACCAAGTTGAAAACCAACAAAAATAAACTTCTAAAGCAATCCAGGAAATGAAGGAAGAGATAAACATCTTAAAAAGAGATCAGTCAGAGCTTCTGGATTTGAAAAACTGACTTAAGGAATTTCAAAATACAATTAAAAATTTCATTAATAGTACCAAGCAGAAAAAAGAACTTCAGAGCTTGAAGACAGGTCTTTTGAACTAACCCAATCAGACCAGAACAAAGGAAAAACAGTTTTTTAAAAAACAGACTTTGAGAAATATGGAATTATGTAAAGTGACCAAACCTAAGAATTGTTGACATTCCTGAGAGAGGAGGCAAAGTAAACAACCTGGAAAAAATAGTTGAGGCAGTAATTCAAGAAAATTTTCCTCATCTTGCTAGACAGGTAGACATCCAGATATAAGAAATTCAGAGAACATCTCTGAGATACATATACAAAATGAACATCTCCAAGGCATATAGTCACTAGACTGTCCAAGATCAATGGTAAAGAAAACATCTCGAAGGTAGCTAGAGAAAAAGGTCAGATCACATACAAATGGAGCTCCATCAGACGAGCAGTGGAGTTCTCAGCAGAGACAGAGACTCCTAGGGCTCGTAGGCTGCCTTCTCCAGGCCAAACAGTGGGCAGGAGGGGAGAGAGAAGGGCAAGGATCTTAAAACTATTGAGTACTATGCTCAGTACCTAGTGATGGAATCACTCATACCCCAAACTCAGCATCATGCTGTATACCTTGGTAACAAACCTGCACATGTACCCTCTGAATCTAAAATAAAAGTTAAAAAGCAAACAACCAAACAAAAGGTAACCTGATAAATGGTTTTCTAAAGTTTCCTCCAGAGAGGGAACTTGCACCAGAGCTCTGTTATCTATTCTGTTGTTCATTATTTTAAAATAAAAGTCACTTTCTTTTAGTATCAATGCTGCTTCTGTGCATTATTTACTATTATTTTAATTAATCCAATTTGACCTACTGGAACTTCCAGTGAGCACACTGTGGGCCCAACTCATTTACTCTTTCCATTGATATCTATGGAATACCCAATGAGTATCATCTTGGAGATCCAAAGATGAAAGTCTCTAGTCTTCAGAGAATTTCCAGTATAAGTCAAGAAAACAGCTTTGTGATAAAGTAGATACATAAATAAAGTATCATAGATATTGTGATGGATTAGAAGGGAAGTATTAATTTTCTATTGCTGCTGTAACAAATTACTTTGAACTTAGTGGGTAAACACAACACATATCAGGCATCTGATAGTCTTGGAGGTCAAAGTGGCTCTTAGGAGCTAAAATCAACATGTCAGCAAGGTTTGGTTTCTTCAGGGGACCCTCGGGAAGAATCTGTTTTCATGCCTTCTTCCACTTTCAGAAGCCTCAGGTATTCCTTGGCTTGTGGCCGCTCCCTCCATTTTTTTTTTTTTTTTTTTTTTTGAGATGGAGTCTCACTCTGTTGCCCAGGCTGGAGTGCAGTGGTGTGATCTCGGCTGACAGCAACCTCTGCCTCCCGGGTTCAAGGAGGATTCTCCTGCCTCACCCTCCTGAGTAGCTGGGACTACAGGCACGTGTCACCACGCCTGGCTAATTTTTGTATTTTTAGTAGAAACGGGGTTTTACCTTGGTCAGGCTGGTCTCGAACTCCTGACCTCAAGTGATCCACCTACCTTGGCCTCCCAAAGTGCTGGGATTACAGACGTGAGCCACCGCGCCCAGCCCCTCCTCCATTTTTAAAGCCCATCATGACAACTGCTGTTCCATCATCTCTCTGTCTCACAAGGACTCTTGTGTTTGCACTGGGCTCACTCAAATAACCCAGAATAACAGCCATATCTAACTATCCTTAATGTAATCACATAAGAAAAATCCCTTTTTCCAGGTAAGGCAACTTGTCCCCAGGTTCCAGGGATTGAGATGTTAATGTTGGGGGACATAATTCTGCCACAGGTGCAGTGAACTATGAGGATAGCATGAAGGTGCTGAAAGTTAGGTGGTAGCATAGGAAAGAATATCCCAGAAAAAAGGAGTAGAGGGGAAGGCATAGAGGCATGAAAAAGAATAAAGTTATTTATGGCTGGACCTTGCAATTGGAGGTCAGGCCCACGCTGAGAGACGAGGATGTGGGGATGGGCATGGTCCAGCCTTGGCAAGCCCGGTGGTGATGCTGGGCATGTGTGCTGCCTTCTCCAGGCCTTTTAGAGCTGCTGCAGCTATGTGAAGCTGGGGAGAGGCAGGATCAGGGTTGATGTCAGCATGGTGACTTTGTCAGCTTGGGAAGACTTGTTGAGTGTGGGTGGGGATGAGATGATGACAGCAGATTCAAGGAGAAAAGTGACAAGAGTCTGTGTTCTGGCAGCAGCAGAGGTGAGGGAGGGATTGTTAGGAACCGGTCACCCCATCTGCTGGGGTGAGGGGAGAGTGTGTGGGAGCAGGAGGAAGCTACGATGATGCCAGAGACAGGACACAGGGCACAGTGAGAAGTGATGAGCATTTCACAGGACGAAGGCACTGCAGGAGGAAGAACGTGATGGTGGTGGGTGGAGGGTGGTGATAGTGGTGTGGGCAAAACAAGTCTGATCTTTCAAACATTGAGTCTATGGCTTCTGGGAGACATCTGGGTAGAGCTCTGCAGGAAGTCATTTCATATATTCTCCCTCCCTCCCTCCATTTCCTTCTTTCCTTCATCCATCTTTCCTTCCTTCTTTCAAGGAAGATTTATTAAGGCTTAACATACACTAAACATATGCTAAAATTCAAACGTACCCTGATAAAAAAGTGAGATATGGTTTCTACTTAGTATTCAATGTTGGATCTCAAGAGAAACGTAGGAATCAGAAAAATACATTTGGAGGTCCTCAGTGTGTGTGCATGTGTGTCTGTATAGATATATACACACAGGTATAGATACACACACACACACACGATGGAAACTTTGGAACTCTGCAAGTTTCTCCAGGGATAGCACACCATCTGATGATAGGAAAAGAGAGGCAAGGATAGATTCCTGAGGACCAGAAACCTAAAGAGAAAGAGAAACTCCTGCAAAAGAGAAGAGAGAAGGAGAGGTCAGCAGAACAGGAGAACCTTGTAGGGGAAGGAATTCAAGTTAGCTGCAGGCTGAGGCTACTGTGCGGCACATGGGCAGTCCACTGGTAAGCTTCGTTATTTCACCCACTGTGAAGATTGATGGAAAGTGAGGAAGCGCCATCATTGAACGCAGCTCCTTTTAAGGAATTCAGCAGTGAGGAGGGTAAGGCAGTGACTAGAGAAAGAGACAGTGATGATTAACTTGTCCTGGTGCAAACAAGAAAGCTGGTGCTGTAAGAAATACAACAGGGCCCAGCCTTGAGGCACCTGATCTGGCACAGAATGTTAACCTTTACAGCGCTGGCTAGGTTCTCCGGGAAGATGCTTTCCACTCTGTGCCCAGAGTTCATGGATTTAGTTCCCTCAGCTGTTGGTAGCGTCATATTCCTCACACTGTTGTTCCCATTCTCTCTATACCTTTGTCCACAGATACTGCATCTCAGTTCACTTTCTCCAACGTTTACCCTTCGCCTGGATACATGTTTCTAAATCTGCTGCTCTCCTCTGCCTCCCTCCTTCTGACATTTTCATCTTTCCACGGTGCTCAGTCTTGTTCACCAAACCTCTGTGTTATCTGCTCATGACTTAACTGAGCCTCGTGACTGCTCATGACTCAACTGCTCCTGAGTTACTCCCACTGACCTACCTCATGAAAGAGGTCAGAAAAATTTTTTAAAAAATGAAGACAACTAATTTCCTCTAGCTACAGAGACTCAGCAGTGTATTTTTATTTATTAATAATTAAATGTTTTCTTGGTAAAGGTTGTTTTTGCAAAGGGCTTCTGATGTTCCCTGTATATCAGTGAGACAGGTTTAATAGCAGCCATTATTTCTACTTTAAAGCTTTATAAAACAAGACTTAAAAAGTTACTAGGATAGCAGCCAATAGGATCCGGGGTTTCTAATTCTCAGGCCAGGATTCTTTGCTTTTTCCATAAGAGGGGCTTGTTCACCAGAGAGGAGCCAGGAGAGGGACACGATGTGTCCTGGTAGGGAGGCTCAAGGGCTCCTAGCCAGGCCCCCCGAGAAGATGTTGAATACCACCCATTTTTCCAAAGAAGATTCAACCTCCAACTGCAGCTTCGGACACGTGATGAGAGCGTAAGGATTTATTTCAGAGAAACAAGGAGATGCCAAGGGTGATTTTTGACATTTTAGAATATGTGCTAGGAGAATTTGACATCTGTGACCTCAATAATTGGAAGGTTTCACCATGCTGTGAAGGGGTGGGGGCCAGCAGGCAGCACCTGTCAGATACCATGTCAGGATTGATAAATGCGTGACTTGGTGCTCTGTCAAAATGCTCGTGTTCGCTGGGCGTGATCTCTCTTGCGCATGGAACATGGTTGCACCATCTGCTCACTTTGGAAGCACAATCTTGAGCCCATATCCCATGCCCAAGCCCGGCCTGAGACTTGCCCTAACATGGAGAGGACGTGTGCGTGTACAAAGACACCAGGCTCTGATCCCTGTGGGCACACAGCCTTAGGGCTTCGGGACATGGGCGAATTGCTCGTGTCTGGCTGTGGTCCTGAGTTCTGATTAATCACCTCTGCTGTCCCCACCATCCATTCAGGGATAGCTGTAGCCTTGGTTGACTGCTGATGTTTTTATAATGTGCCTTCCTCGTGGCAGATTGGGATCAGAAAGCAGGCTGTTAAATGCCCTTTGTTTCTCTTCAAACAAGGTTCTTTTAAAAATCATCACTCTCATCAAACCAGGGCTGGTGTCTCTGCTTGGCAGAGCCAACTGTGACCGCCGTCGGCATGGGTATTCTATCAATCCAGTCCTGCTCGCTGTCAGCCGCAGGGGTCCCAGGCTCAGTGTCAGGAGGAGGATGGGGCGAGGCTCTTGATTAATGTTTAAGTCCTTCAAGTACTCTGTCTTTGTGTCTAAGAAGCACCAGTGCATTGCGGGGATGATGAGGTGGAATCCTTGGCTGTAATTAGTTGAGGACTCAGTTCTGACCAGTGGCAGGGGGACATCTCCTGGAACGGCCTCGGGGCTCTAGAAACCCACAGACCCGGCTCCTGTGCCGCTTACGCCATTGACTTCCCAGTAACTCTGGGAATGTTATCAAATCTCTGAGCCTCAATTTCTCCCTCAAGAAAAAGGATTGTTTCCGATCTGTGGAATAATGAAAACGTTATGAAATTACCTCTCCTGATGCTTGACTTTTAATTCAATAAATGCTGTTTTCCTCTGAGTTCAGGCTCCTTAACATCAGAGGATTTCTGGTATAGTAGCAAGTATAAATTGTTAGGAGGGTGAAGTACTCTGTAATGTGACGTAAGCTTATCATATGCATATAATCGATGTGGTGACCATTTTCTTCTGTGCCCCAAATCTTATACTTGAACAATCAGGAAGTCCTTCTAGGGACAGTGGTGCAAAGTGCTTTGTAAGAGCATGACTGAGAAGACGGGGGTCCTCACCCTATATTGGAGCTTCTGTGCTGAGGTGGGGATCCTGGGTTTAGTATGTTGACCCATAGCCACCTAAACTTGAACACTTCCAATGCCAGGCAATTTACTATCGCATGATAGAGCCAAAAATATTTGTGCTGACTCGCAGAGCTCTGATGGCTCTTGCAGGTGTTGGCAAACTTTTTCTGCAAAGGGCCAGATAGTAAATATGTTTGGCTTTGAGAGCCATCTAGTCCCTGTCACAGCTACCCACTCTGCCACTGTGGCACAAATGAAGCCAGGGATGACACCGAAACCAATGAGTATGGGGGGGTCCCAGTAAAACTCCATGTGCCAAGTTCAAAGGTAGGCTGGATTTGGTCACATGGCTGTGTAGACACCAGTGAATTGTTACATATATTAGGAAGGTGCATCTTTTATTTGTCCTAGCTGCAATTTTGAGAATAAGTATATAAGGAAAACTGAGGCAGTTATTGTCTGTTTTCTGAGGCTCCCTAACCGTGTTCCTCATTCCCTCCAGATGCAGTGAGAAATCTAAGCTGTGCTGTCTTCTTTCAGCTCCAAGATACACTGTGTGGACATGTTTTCAGGTGATGAGATTCTTAGTTTTTTAAACCAACGATGATTATGATCGTTATTATCCATTTTTAGAACCAAATGTAGAAATTTGGTTAACATATTTTAAAAGACATGTCTATAACTTGGGAATGAGAAGTAGTGTGTTCTTGTACTAGTGAAAGGAGGGAGATCAGTGGGATACCATTTTTTTTTAAGACTAAGGGAAAAGATCTATGTTTGTTTAATGATATCTTAAGATATTTTGTAAAACACCCTTAAGTTTAGTAATGTAGAGCCTTTTCTTCCGAGTGGAAGTCGGAGGACGTTCCCTGCTCCATGCTGTGAGCTGGTGTCCAGTTGGATTTCTGATCTCACTCACAGCTGAGGTCGCCCTCCATGTGGTTTGCTCTGAAAACAAGGAGACCGAGGAGGCAGTCAACTTGAGTAGAGGGCGGTCCCCAGGATGGGGGGTCTAGTTTGACCCCGTGTCTCTGCATCCTACGCCTTTCACTGCCTGCGATCACCATCAGGGTTCAGCAGAGGTGGGAAGGAAACTGACAAAACTCAGGGGCAAGTCTCCCTTCACCATAAGGAAGGCCTGGCACTCAGGTGAGCCCAAGCTAGATTATGTCCTTGGTCCTCTCTTTTACTCCGTAGCCTCCTGTGGATGGGACAGGGGGCGGAGATGGGCAAGGGTGGCTTCCTCTGCTCCCTTGCTCGGGGCTGCTGTCTAGGCTCTGACTGAGTGTGCGTCTGCTGTGCCACTGCTCTGAGTGACACTCCTTCACTGCATTTTGTTCCCTTTGAGCCTTGGCTGCTGAGGATCAGGCTGCTGCTGCCTCCGTAGAAGATGTGCTCCCCTAGGAGTCCTGAGCAAAGCGTTCTCTCTCCAGTGTGGATTCCCTGAAAAGGGGTCCTGAGGGATGTCCTGGACTCCAGAGTGTAGCCACTGTCTGTGCTTCACATAGTCACCGCACACTGGTTTGGACAGTGCCTGGTTTGTCAGTCTTGGTCTTTGTTCAGAAGATAATCTTTTCCTGAGCAGTCCCTGGCCTGTCTCCAGCTCCTTTGTTCAGCTTAGTGTGCTCAGATCCTTCCCCGATCTCCACTCCACAGAACCCCCCAGCAGGGTCTCAGCCCCACTCACACACACGCCGGACTGCTTTTCTCCAGAAGTTTTTCCACTTCCCATGACACAGCCTTTGAGATAAGCAGATGGATGTAAACAGAAATGGGGAGGGGTGGTGGCCCCCTCAAGGGCCCAGTCTGGAAACCATCACTTTACAATGGGAAGGAAGCAGACCTCAAAATGCTCTGAAGATAATTCATGTCAGCATTTAATAAAGATTTTTTTCTATATTGCAATGTTATATCACTGCTAAGATTCCTTGGAAAAAGAAGGAGCGAAATACATCATAAATGAAATTGCTGTAAGTTGTTTGCACTCACTGTTTCTAAACCAGAGCCAGATGAAGGAAGCACATATTTTGTTGGACAGGTACGTGCTGGGATGAACACGAACTGAGACGGGATACGCAGAACTCATCCCTAGTACTGTGTGACAGGGAACGCTGTGGCCTCCACTCAGAATCAGACATGTTCCTATCTGCTTCATAATGAAAACCACACACTGAGCCACTGAGGGGGCAGCTTTTAGAGGTGCCGTGATGTGGAACTTGAAGCCTAGCTCAAGGGTTCTAGTCCTTCCTCTGGCTCTTCCTGGCATCCTGTGCTTGGGCACATCAGCCACTCTAACCCTCTGTTTCTTTTTCTTTCTTTTTTCTTTTCTTTTCTTTACTTTTTTTTTTTTTTTTTGATACGGAGTTTCGCTCATCGCCCCGCCTGGAGTGCAATGGCACGATCTCTGTGCAGAGTGCAACCTCTGCCTCCCGGGTTCAAGCATTTCTTCTGGGATTACAGTTGCCCCCACCATGCCTGGCTATTTTTTTTTTTTTTTTTTTTTGTATTTTTAGTAGAGACAGGGTTTCACCAGGTTAGTCAGGCTGGTCTTAAACTCCTGACGTCAGGTGATCCACCCGCTTCGGTCTCCCAAAGTGCTGGGATTACAAGTGACCCTCTGTTTCTTTATCTGTAAAATACAAATGCTTTTGTCTGAAAATTCCATTTTCTCTATCTACCTCACAGTAATAGCCTTAGGATGAAATGTAAAAAGTACTTCATAATCCTGAAGGAGTTTCCCGAGTGTAAGACATTCTTATTATTGGTGACAGAGAAAGTTGATTCTCAGGGATGACAAACACTTGTCATATATTCAGCCACCATGGAGCATGGGATGGTGATGGAGAAAGCACGTGCCCTGTTCCCAATAAGTCCAAGGTCTAGTGCAAGTGTGGGGCACAGAACACATTTCTACACAGCTAAGTGCAATCACTGTAGAGAGTGCTGTAATAAAGGTTTCCACTCAACACCATGTGAACTGAGAAAGAGGCAAAGTGGCGCATAAGACGGAACTGGTTATTGAAGCCAGATATAGAAATCCAATGCTGGTTTCACCACTTAGAAGTGAGGTGGCTTTGGATAATCCCACAAGCCTCTGTGAGGTTCATTTTCCTCAAATGTGAGATAAGAATGGCAAGTAAAATATATTTCAGCATCATTGTTATGAAAGAGAGATGACATGTACCAAGAACCCAGTAACTTCTGCAAATATAGTGGGGACAATGACTCCTGCCCATCATGGGCAGAGATGGGGGTTAAGGAGAAAATCTCTACACAGAGGCAAGAAACCTGCACTGGGCTTTGAAGTATGCCTATGAATTCACCAGGTGCAAGAAACAATGTGAACCCCTCCAAGTAATACCTAAGAATGTGAATGGCAATTGTAGGACTTGCAGCAGTTGTATGGAGTGGTGCCAGGGGAACTGGGACAGAGGCCAGGCCATGAGCCCCAGAACACCAGGTTAAGGACTTCAGTTTTATTCTTAGAAAGTCATACTTCTAGTAGGAGAGATCTGCCAGTTCAGTGATGTTTTCCTAAGATTTTGATATTCTGTTACTACTTTAACTCTTCCTCTCCTCTCTCCTAGCTTCTTGCTCAGAAGAATGTTGTCAAGAGGGCAAAAATGAGCAGCATCTATTTTCTGCCTTTGACAAGTCCTTAATACTCCTGGGGAAAAATTGGCTTCTGTGGAAATAGCTGTTGATGAACCCAGGGGTGTGTGTGCGCGCGCGAGCGCATGCACATGTATTTGCGTGGGTGTGAATGTGCCTGTATGAGTGTGTAGGAGAGTGTTTGCATGTGTGTGCATGCATACATGCTTTAGTGTGTAGGGAAAATGTAGCAGGTTCCAGCCTTTCCTGCCTGGAGATTGATGCCCGCTGTTCCCAGCTTGGAGCCTCTCAGTGGCTATGCGGGAGCAGCTGTTGATGCCTGCCTCTTTGGAAGTATCTTGTGTCACCCTTGTTGCAAGCCAGGTGGCTGCTGGCCTGCAGGGGTGGCTTTGCAGGATGGCTTTCCATTTCTGCCTTGCAAGGGCACTCCTGCTGTGCCTCTGGGGGACGTGGTCCCATTAGCCCCAATTAGTGCTGTTAAACGCCTCAAAACAATGTTGGAAAAATGATGCTTTCTTTCTTTCGAGTGGGGGGGGGCGTTAAAAAAATAAACATACACTCTCTCCTCCCTGCAAATCAAGCTGCAGGGGAAGTGACGCTGAGAGAGCTGGGATGCAACAGTGCAGGTGGGGGCTTGGGGAAGTGCCAGGTCAGGGTGGGCGCCATACGCTTTGCATGAGCGTTGGGTGGGCTGGAGAAGTTCCTCACAGAAACACCCACACAAACACTTGTTTGTCACTCCATAATAAAATTCAAAGGGGTGAGTAAACATTACTAAGATCTTCTGTACCTGGGAAGAAGACATTTTTCAGGTGAAATCTGAAATAACTTCAATAAGGCTATGTTGCACTGGGCACCAGTATGTACTATACAAGGCTTTGCTTCTTAGAGTCAGTCTCAAAATATGATTCAAAGCTACTTATCAAGCACCCATGAGTGTTTCTTGTAGAAGGCATCAAGGGAAGCAGTGAAGATTGAACCAGGAAAGGGATGCTGAGAACACATCTGCTGATCACCTTACATGTGCCAGACCCTGGCCTAGGCTTTTATTTACTGCCAGATTCTTACCATGCCAAGCTCTATAATGTAGATATTATCCCCATTTTATGGATAAGGTAAATAAAAGCTAAGAAGGGAAGGAATCTTCCTAAGGTCATAGTAAGGGGAAGACTCCAAGTACACTTAATGACTTTGGCTGACTCCCAGTCTTATTATACTTTCCTCTATGTAGAATATTGTCTCATTGAAAAATAATATTTATAGGAAACGCAGTTTTGTGGAGGGTTGATATTGTGTGCAGTACTGTTACTCATCTTCACTCCCATGAAAGCATCTAGAAATGGAAAAGTAAGATCTCATTCATTTGTTGAGAGGGTGAAATAGGTTCCATAAGGAATTTTTCCAGGTAGCCAAAGCTTTACCTTTTTAAGATCTAGATTTAAAATTTAAAAATGTCTGTAATATCATGTTTTGGAAATGGATTATATTCACCTACCCATCTGCCCATTCATCCGTTCATTATAAATACATTTACAAACATTTTATTTGTTCCCATTCATACATTGAAGGAGAAAATGAGAAAGCAAAATTATAAAGTAATGTGATTAGTGCTACAGCATTGGAACATAGCAAGAAATTTTCTTGAGCGAAATGTTATTTTAATGGGTTCTAATGTATATCACCACATAATCATGCTTGCCTTCTTCTGGGGTGTGAGACAATTGATGGCCATGCCTCAAGTTTCATAGTAAATCTCTCTAATTGTTTTTTTCCAATTCATTGCTTTAAATTTGCTTGGGTATCTCTTTCTCATATATAAAATGAAGTGATTAAATTGATCCTCAGACTGTGGCTGGCTGGCTGGGTAAAAAGCGGCTAGGCAGCTCAGAGCTTCTCAATTAGTTAATTTGGGTGAGCTCACCCCAGGGATTTGTAATTTGTTCATTATTTTCCCAAATGAGTCTGATGAGCTGTCATGTTTTGGAACCCTTTCATTTGGTGAAATCATAGCTACAGTACCATGACTGTCAGGACTGTAGTATTTATGTGTGTTTAGAGAAATCAGTTAAATAAAGAATAATGATTAAAACCAGGTGAGGTGGCTCATACCTGTAATCCTAGCACTTTGGGAAGCTGAAGCGGGCAGATCACTTGAGCCCACGAGTTTGAGACCAGCCTGGGTGACATGGCAAACCTTGTCTCTACAAAAATTACAAAAAATTAGCTGAGCGTGGTGGTGTGCACCTGTAGTCCCAGCTACTTAGGAGGCTGAGGTGGGAGAATCACCTGAGGCTGGAAAAGTCGAGGCCGCAGTGAGCCCTGATTACACCACTGTACTGGGTGACAGAGTGAGACCCTGTCTCAAAATAAATAAATAAATAGTGATGAAATAGGTGTTTAAAAATCTAATTGATTCTTAATACCTCTTTGTAATCTCTGCTGCTTGGAGAAACAGGATCATCTGTCAAAACTGTATGTGAATTACATTTCAATAAAGCAAAGAGGATGTAAGGATTACTTTCCTTGGCATTTATTCTACAGCTGAACAGCTTATAGCTGTATCAGTCAAGTTTGCTACAGTAACACACAACCACAACATATCAGTGGCTTGTGCAATAAATGCTTACTTCTCACTCATGGGTCTACATGTTTACAGTGACTCTTCTGGGCTCTGCTTGGCGCAGTTTGGCATGGCTCCAGTCTGCAGGTTGGGCTAAGTCATCCAGCACCCAGGCCAAAGATAAAGCTACTATCTGGCATACATTGTTCTCATCGTGGCTCACAGAACTTCAAGATGCTGGAGCAAAGTTGCAATGACTCAAAACGTGGGTACTTGAATTCATATAAATCATGTCTGCTCACATTCTGTTGGCCAAAGCAAGTCACTTTGCTTCATCTGTGCCTGCTTCTTCTGTAACAGGAAAGAGTGATTTGATGGTTAGTACACAGTTTACCCCAGTAGGGCATGACCCAAGTAGTACATAAGATTGGACTGCTCTGGCATCTTACCAGAATCTCTGAGTGAGTATATATTTCAAAAAAGTGCCAGGTGTTTCTTACACTCTTCTTAATCCTCCAGTGGAGATACATTTTCATTCTCTTCTCATTTAAAACTCACCAGTGCAATGTAGCATTTCACTATTTAGAATGTTCATCATTTATCTCTCCTGGTTTCAAAATATTTCGTAAATATGGTCCTTAAATCATGAATACAGAAAATTTAATAGTTTTTCTGGGTGGCAGGACAAATCACTTTATATTCTTAATTCTCTTCTTTATTTTACATACATTTAATGAAATTTTCTAATTAAAGATATATAGAAATGTAAAAAAGTACCACACTAATCAAAGATCTTAACAATGAGGGAAACAGGAGAGGAGGGAGGTAGTGAGGTAAAGAACTGTCTGTACTTTCTTGTTTCCTTTTTTTTTTTTTTTTTTTGAGATGGAGTCTTGCTCTGTTGCCCAGGCTGGAGTGCAGTGGCGCGCTCTCGGCTCACTGCAAGCTCTGCTTCCCGAGTTCAAGTCATTCTCCTGCCTCAGCCTCCCGAGTAGCTGGGACTACAAGCACTCGCCAGGGCGCCCAGCTAATTTTTTTGTATTTTTAGTAGAGAGGGGGTTTCACCATGTTAGCCAGGATGGTCTCGATCTCCTGACCTCGTGATCCACCCACCTCGGCCTCCCAAAGTGCTGGGATTACAGGCTTGAGCCACCATGCCCAGTCAAGAACTATCTGTACTTTCTATTGAATTTTTATGTAAACCTGACACTTTTTCTTCTTCTTTTTTTTTTTTTTAATTGAGACAGAGTCTTGCTCTGTCACCCAGGCTGGAGTGTAGTGACACGATCTCGGCTCACTGCAACCTTTGCCTCCCGGGTTCAAGTGATTCTCCTGCCTCAGCCTCCCAAGTAGCTGGGATTACAGGCGTGCACCACCACACCCGGCTGATTTTTGTATTTTTAGTAGAGATGGGGTTTCACCATGTTGGCCAGGCTGGTCTCAAACTCCTGACCTCAGGTAATCCACCCACTTCGGCTTCCCAAAGTGCTGGGATTACAGGCATGGGTCACTGTGACTGGCCATGAAAATGCTTAAAAAAACAACAGTCCATTAGTTTTTTAAAAAAATGAGAATGTTAAAGGGCACATAATTAATCTTCAGGGCTCCCAGTAGGTAAATCTGGGAAAATTTGAACATAAATGAATAATTAGAGGAACAAATAAATTGAATAAAATAGAAATACATGATTTCATACAAATCTAAATAAAGTAGATGAATGAATGAATAAGTGAGCAAATGGATTAACAGGAAGCTCTTCCTTACAATAGAATGCTGGATAATAAGTGCAAAGGAGTAGGAATGATGTAAACAGAAAATCTCCTTGTAGCAGCCATCACAGTGGCAGCTGATTTGGGTGAATGTTCTTTGAGGGGACTGTGCTAGTGAGTAAGGGTTTGATGAGGCACAGGGTATTGACATACTATTACCCTAGAAAAGGTTAGTCAATTAAAAAGTGGGGAAATAATGACTTTACAATGGAGAAACTTAGCAGACACCAACATGACCAGGTGACCAAAGTGAATAAGAGGGGCGAGCATCACATGCCTTTCCTGTGATACACAGAGGAGAACACAACGTCCTTCCAGTGGGATTTTTACCAAGAAAGCATGACTTGAGTCAACCCATGTATGAGGAAATGCTGGACGTGGGCTTGGGGTCATCCTTGCCATGTGGGAGAAGACTGAGGAGACGTGAGAATTAATGCAATGCACATTCCTGGATGGGATTCTGGGTCAGAGAGAAAAATGAGATATTGTAGCACAGTTGGGAAATTTGAATGGGGTCTCTAGATTGGATGGGAGTGTGGCTGCTGTGTTGGTGTTCAGACATGGGGAGTTGGAGGATGGTTACAATTTGGGCAAATACATACTGGAGCATTTAGGAATGATGGAGCTTCATGTCTCTGCCCTGCTTTCAGATGGTTTAAGAAAAACAAACCATAAATAATAGATATGTGCCGCACACGTGCACACACACACACACACACACACACACACACACTGTAGATAAAGTGAGTGAAGGAGAGGATGTGGTAAAATTTTTAAGTCCTGGGGAATCTGAGTGAAGTCAACATGGATGTGCTTTGAATATGGAGCTCTAGAACCTCCAAGGAACAGAGACAGAAGTGTCCGGACTAGCCTGGAATCCCCCATGGAGGTCAGCTTGCCTTGAGCGTGAAGAAATGGTTAGTATCAGAAAAGAGGGAAGAGAAAGGAGGAACGTTCTAGTAGAGGCAAACAATGTGAGCAAAGTCTTAGCCTTAGAGTCTGGAACAAACACGGCATGAAGAGGAAACAGTAAGAAGACTGACTTGCCGGCCGGGCGCGGTGGCTCAAGCCTGTAATCCCAGCACTTTGGGAGGCCGAGACGGGTGGATCACGAGGTCAGGAGATCGAGACCATCCTGGCTAACACGGTGAAACCCTGTCTCTACTAAAAATATAAAAAACTAGCCGGGCGAGGTGGCGGCACCTGTAGTCCCAGCTACTCGGGAGGCTGAGGCAGGAGAATGGCGTGAACCCGGGAGGCGGAGCTTGCAGTGAGCTGAGATCCGGCCACTGCACTCCAGCCTGGGTGAGAGAGCGAGACTCCGTCTGGAAAAAAAAAAAAAAAAAGGAAGACTGACTTGCCGAGGGTAAGGGTGGTGGGCTTCATGGTGGGGAGAGTGGGTAGAAAGGTGTGGGAAATCACGATCATTTGTGAGTGACCACCATTCCATTTCCTTCAAGGACCTGCCTGTCCTCCACTCCATGTGGTCCTCGGAATGTGTCTGAGACCGAGACTGAGACTGGCTTGTCTTCCCAGTCCATCTTTCTCGAAAAAGTAGTGTGTGCAGAGGCGGTTTCACGACCCAAAGAGGACACAATCGGTGCACTCCTCTGGTTTTGCTGGGAAGGTGCTAGGGCAAGACCCTGGGCCAGAAAAGATGGAAGGAAATGAATCGGAACTTCCCAGAAGCTGTTTTCCTCATTGCTGAGAATAACGTTATTCCAAACATTGCAGAACTTACAGAGATTTCAAATGTACATAAAAGTGCCTTTCCTATTTTGTAATACTATCCTTTCTTCTTCTCAGTGCAGGCTGACCTCCTTCCCGAGGAGCTCCCAGCCAGTCTGGAGACTTCATTCTCCTGTTTCTCTAAGTTCCTATAGCCTTTGTTGCTTCTGTGCCTGCTACCTTTTTAAATACTTAAGTTTATCTGGCCTTGTATTACTTTTTAGCAATTTTGTATGCACATGCCTTTGTTTTCCTAATTCTATTGTAGATTCCTAGAGAGTGGTTGGTAAATATCTTGCAATGACATATTTGAAATGCTTAATAAGAAAAAAAGAAAGTCCTTTGGCTGAGGACAAAGGTGGCTGGATTTATCAATAGGTAATATGTACAAAGCTATTTGAGAAACTCCCCATGTGTAAAACGAGCAAGTATTGCTTTCATTATTTATCCTGCCATTCTTTCTTTTCTTTTTCTCTTTCTTTTTTTTTTTTTTGGTTTTGTTTTTTTGAGACGGAGTCTCTCTCTGTCATCAGGCTGGAGTGCTGTGGTGTGATCTCCACTCACTGCAACCTCCAACTCCCTGATTCAAGCAATTCTCCTGCCTCAGCCTCCCGAGTAGCTGGGATTACATGCACACGCCACCATGCTCAGGTGATTTTTGTATTTTTAGTAGAGACAGGGTTTCACCAAGTTGCCCAGAATGGTCTCAATCTCCTAACCTCATGATCTGCCCACCTTGGCCTCCCAAAGTGCTGGGATCACAAGCGTGAGCCACCATGCCTGGCCACTGCCACTCTTAATCATGCATTTCCTTAGTCCCATGCATCTCTAAATCCTCTTATGTTGCTATTCTCTCTGATGTAGACAGCAAGCTCCTGGGAGGCAGGAGCTTGCTCAGTAGCATACTGTATTGGTGCTGAGAGGAGACTACCAGTGAAGGTGAGATGCATATGCTGGGAACGACCTAGGTAATAGCTGGGTGGAAGAAAAAGCATTCTAAGCCAACCCATGCCAAAGCTGCAAGAAGTCAAACTGCAGACACTTCACTATTCACCTTTGTTATTGATACCATATCGTTCTGCCTGGAAGCATTTCAAATTAGGAAGTGGGCTATAAAGGGAACTAGTTGTTCCTACTAATGCCATGTAGACAAGTTCCATGGCAGGGCTTTGCGCTAGCAATCACAGGTAAAATGACACGAATAGATTATTTTAGCTAGCACAGATTGTAGATAGATTCTCCCCAATGCATTAGAAAGGCCTCCTTATAATCTCATGACAGAATCATTCACTTGCTAGACACCTTGGGTCAGACAAAAGCTGAGTTAGGGTCTATTTTATTCTTTAGATGTGTTTTACATCATCGTGGCTTAAATCATAGAGAATATATGCAGATACAATTTTGAACATTCTTCAAGAGGAGGATCACAGCTCTGGATGAAGATGTTGGGGGTATAAACCTTCCTTCTTTAATACAGAGGATTTACAATTTAATATGAATCGTGAGATTAGAAAGGCCAAAATTGCATAATAAAAGGGAGTCCTCATTATAGATGTCATTTCAAGAAGAGGAGAGCAAAGTACTATATTCTAAAATGTAAAAAGATATCTAATCATCAATATCATTAGCAATGCCATTAACTGTCCTTTTTTTTCCTCAGCAGAGAGGAAAAAAACACCTTTATAAAAGAAAACATTCATAATTAATGAAATCACAACTGAAGGACATACACCATTAATTACTTAGTGATCCCAGATGAATTAAGGAAAGCATTTGATCTTCAATTGTGTGCAAAATTAAAGGGAGAATATGCCAGGTGCTTGGGGTGTGCAGACAACCTTAAATAAATACATCCTTAATAAATCTCAGGATGAAATTCACAGGCACCTTCCCAGGATCTGAGCCCAGCCTGTCTCAGGGCTTTTGGAGTGAAACTAGAACATGAGCTCCTCTACCTGGTGTGACTTCATCAGAGATTATTATTGATCACTCCTTTTTATCTCTTGGCATAAAATGCACATGAAAAATGGGGACTTGAATGTATGAGTGGATGCTCTGTAACAGGATGTGTTTATTCATTTCTTTTTCAATTTACATGCAACAAAATTCACTCTCTGTGCTGTTCCATTCTGTAAGTTTTGACGAATGAATGACCACAACCAAAACACAGAAACGTTCCATCATGCCCCCAAATTGCTTTGTGCTGGCTCTTTGTCATTAACTCCTTCTCCCATCCCCAAACTGATTTTTGCCACTCTGCATTTGTGCCTTTTGTAGACTCTTACATAAATGGAATAATATAGTCTATAGCCGTTTTACTTTTTTCACTTAGCAAAAGGCATTTGACAATCAGCCCTTTGTACTGCTGACTAATAATCTATGAATGTACTATAGCTTTTTATTCATTTACCCATAGAAAGATATTTGGTTTTCACCCCAATTTTTTTTTTCCAATTAGAGATAAGGCTGCTGTCAACATTCACTTCCTGGTTTTTGTGTGAACATCAGATGTCATTTCTCTTGGGTAAATGCCTGGGAGTGGAATTGATGGGCTATATAGCAACCCTGTGTCTATATTTTCAAAAACTGCCAAACCATTTTTAAAGTGGTTCCATAATTTTGCATTTACCCCGGCAGGCACAGGGTATAAACATTTCAGTTTTTTCTCTTCTTTTCCAGCACTCGGTAATATTAACTTAAAATCATTTTTTAATACATGAGTAGTGGTGTCTCATTGGTGTGAGAGATGTAGCTTCAGAATTAATAAAGTACTGTGTGTATGTGTGTGTACACATATTTTACTGAAATTCTGTTGCATTTTATAATTGATTATATCTTATTTCAATAAAAATGGTAATATCATTTGCACCTTTAACCATTTCTTTCTCCTTAGGAACTTGCAGAAATTAGTAACTTAAAAGTTATTGATCGGCCGAGTACGGTTGCCCATGCCTGTAATCCCAGCATGCTGAGCGGCCAAATACAGTTGCCCATGCTGGTAATCCCAGCACGTTGAGAGGCCGAGGTAGGAGGATTACTTGGGTTCAGGAGTTCAAGACCAGGCTGGGCAACATACTGAGACCCTGTCTCTACAAAAATTTTTTCAAAATTAGCTGGGTGTGCTGGCACATGCTTGTGGTCCCAGCTACTCAGAGGCTGAGGAGAGATGATTGCTTGAGCCCTGGAGGTGGAAGTTGCAGCAAGCCACTATTGTGCCACTGCACTCCAGCCTGGGCAACAGCTGAGACCATGGCTCAAAAAAAAAAAAAAAAAAAAAAAATTAAGAGAGGTGAGCAAAGAAGTCAACTTTGCCTCTCTTCCTTTACTAATCTTCAGGATCACACATCTGGCCTGTACTGGTAAATGAGAGACAAAACTTTATATTGGATGAAAGATTGAGGTTTTGATATTAAAACTGTGATTTTTAACACCTAAAAATGAGAATGTTTGTTAATATCTAAAAGTGGTAAGTTGTGGGACTATTTTATTGGTGAGTATGATGGTTAATTTTATGTGTCAACTTGACTAGGCTAAGGGATGTGCAGATACCTGGTAAAACACTATTGCTGGGTGTGTCTGGGAGGGAGTTTCTGAAGAGATTAGCGTTTCAATGAGTGGACTAAGTAAGGAAGATCCACCCTCACCAACGTGGGAGAGCATCGTCCAATCTGTTGAAAGCCCAGCTACAACAAAAAGGCTGAGGAAGTACACATTTATTCCCTCTGACCTGGGACATCCACTCTCTCCTGCCCTTAAATATTGGTGCTCTTGGTTCTTGTGCCTTCAAACTTGGACAGAATGACACCCTGGCTTCCCTGGCTCTCCAGCTTGCAGAGGGTAGATTGTGTGACTTCTCAGCCTCCATGATGATACAAGCCAATTATCATAACAAATCTATCATCTATCTGTCTATCTTTTTATCCATCTGTCTGTGTCTGTCTATCTGTCTATCTATCATCTATCTAATCTATTATCCTATCTATCTATCTACCATCTATCATCTGTCTATCTAATCTATTATCTTATCTATCATCTAATCTATTATCTATCATCTATCTATCTATCTATCTACCTATCTATCTCTATCATCAGTCATATATCATGTATCACCTATCAACTATTATCTGCTCTATTTTATCTACCTATCCATCAATCCATCCATCCATCATCATTTCTATTTATTTATCATTTCTCCTGTTGGTTTTCTTTCTTTGGAGAACCCTGCATAATGCCCGTGAAAAGAGATTACAGAGCAGGTTTGAAGGCAGTGCTGGAAAATAATTAAGTTTTACATCACGTTTCACCTAACATGGTCTTTCTTGTATGTTTAAAAAATAGGTTACTGAATAAATGCATCAATGATCTGGGGTTTGGATGGTGTTCAACAAAGACATTACGTATATCAAATTGATCCCTAAAATAAACATTGACATTCATTCATTGTAAAACATGACCTAAACTTCTGAGGAACTGCGACTGGATTTTCTTCATCTCCTAATACATGGCTGCTTTATAAACACGTTTCCCGGTAGACATCCTCTGCAAGTGGATGATAAATAAGTGAGGCAATGGAAATCTACTTCTGTGAGAGTCGAGGTTAGGCACCCAACTGTTTGCTAAAGAAGTCAGCCTGGTGGAACTCTGCTCATATCAAGCTCTTTGCCAGAGATATTGTATCCATTTCCCCTTCATGAAACTGCCTCATATTTCTTCTGTATTTATATTTTCTTGTTTTTTTGTTTTTTGTTTTTTTTAGATGGAGTCTTGCTCTGTTGCCCAGGCTGGAGTGCAGTGGCACATGATCTTGGCTCACTGCAACCTCCACCTCCCAGATTCAAGTGATTCTCCTGCCTCAGCCTCCTGAGTAGCTGGGATTACAGGCACTCGCCACCATGCCTGGCTAATTTTTGTAATTTTAGCAAAGACAGGATTTCACCATGTTGGTCAGGCTGGTCTCGAACTCCTGACCTCGTGATCTGCCCACCTTGGCCTCCCAAAGTGCTGGGATTACAGGCATGAGCCACTGCATCGGGCTTCTTCTGTATGTCTAAGCTTACCTCTTCTAAGAATATTTTTCTGTTGAGCTTAGCCCATAGAGAACAGTCCTTTGAGGCCTCATAGCACCTGCAATGAGACTCCTCTAGAACTCATAGTCTAGCACACGAGTGGGTAGATGTTGTGCTTCTTTAGCAAATTTAGGTTGGTTGAAGAACAACAAATATCTTACCTTTGGAATTCTGATACTTACAGCATGTTTTTTATAATAACAATAGTAAATGTGTGAACTAATCAGTTAATCTGGCCGTAATTTATGAATTATTAAAGAGAAAGAAAATAAAGTTTATCTAGTACCTGCCATGTGCCCGGCAGGTACTGGGTGTTTTCTTGTTTTTCCCTCATGTTAATGTTTCAAGTGTGTATGATCATCCCTTTACATATAAGTACAAAACTAAATAATAAAGCCAAAGCCATCCCCTCAGTGTGTTTATTACTTTACAAATTCATGCTCTGTACTACAAGTTGCAGATTAGAAACTAAAACAGGCCCCTACCACAAAGTCTGGTGTATGGTAAGCATTTAGAATATACTTATCAAGTCAGTGAATAAAAATTCATTAACACTTTGTTATAAATTGAGTTATATTGTCCAATTATTGGAATAGATTGTGAGATATTTTATTGTTTACTTTCTCTGTATTATCAATGTCATGTAACAACAAACCAAACCAAACCAAACCTCTTATACTATAGCTGGAATCAGGGAACACAAGAGACACACGAGAACCAGAAGAGAAGGCTGTACGAAAGTGCTATAGAAATAGAAACTATTTTAATTTCTTTTCTCATTTTTGCCCATGAGTCAGGTAGTTAGTTGTTTCTAAGGAGCCATCCAAGTGGCCCCATAAGCATACTATTTAAGGGGCTCTCACAGTGAATTATTTTGTGAAACAAAGAAACAGATCTCTCTCCTTCTCGCCTTGCCCCTCTCTCTCTCTCTCTCTCTCTCTCTCTCTCTCTCTCTCTCTCTCTCTCTCTCTCTCTTTCTCTCTCTCTCTCTCTTTCTCTCTCTCCCTCTCCACCCCCCACCACCTACTTCCTTCATTCAACATATTTTATGGACCCAAAGGCAATGTCCAGGGCTCAGGATGCTGAGATGAAAAGTCAAGATCTCCACCCTCCAGAAGTTTATACAGATAGAGCAAAGAAATCAGCAATCCCTGTTTCAGATTTTTGCATACTGGCATTTCTCAAGGCAGAGCCCAGGGAGATGAGCTGCCTTCGTGCTGTCAGTGCTCTCCCTTTCTGGCTCGCTCATTCTTTGTTTTTGGCTCCAAGTAGATGTACGTCTGTGTGTGTGTGTGTTTTAAAGTGCAGTGAACAGCACCGTGAAGTTATTTTTCTCTGCAGATTTTGTAGGTGTAACATCTCACCAACACAGCCCACCTGCTCCAATCTCTGTTTCATCTTTAACAACTGGTGTTTTTAACAGTGGTGCTGACTCTGGCTTAGCTACTGAAGCACGAAGCAACCACAGAGTTCTGAGTTACCTAGACCCTTGAGGGGAGCATGGAGCCAGCTATCCTAGAGATGGTGGCCAGACTTCCTGCCAGTCAGAAGAAAGAAAGGGCTTGGACCTAGCATGCCCCTCCTGGGGAAACAAGAAAACACAAGAAAATGATGGAACTGTGGGTGTCCTTTTGTAAAAAAGTATAAAGCAGTGAAAACCTTCTCAGTATGCAGGTGTGCATCTAACATTTCGGTTCTACTTTTGCATGTTTTCACGGGAAATTTGAGTGCTTTTTTTTTTTTTTTAAGAGAAGTAGTTTATGAGACAATGACGTGTTCCCTGGTGTCTGTGTGACCCCTTTTGAGGGATGCTGTGGGTGGCTCTCAAGCCCTAGAAGGACTCTCTGGAGCCTGAGGGGTGGTGCCACTATTCAATAACTTATGAGTTTGGTCAGATAGAAATTTGTGAGAATCTTAACTAGTGGTGATGCTGTGAATTTGGGAGACCCACGTTGCTGTGGCTGCCACCCTCCCTGCCTGGGGTGAGACCCTTCTCAGCCTTCCTGTCCTTGTTCCTTGCTTCTCTGTCCCGATCACTGAACCCTCTTCTTGTCTTTTCCTGACTCCAGCACCCACCTCTTAGATCAGCTGCCTAGTGTGCTGGGGTAGCATTGGAGTTCTTTAGAAAGATTTTGTTTCTTGTGGTCTCAATGGGCTTATGATAAATTTGATTCCACATATTATCAAAATAGTATAGCCATGGGACTTGCCTTGACCAGTGAAATGTCTCAATAATAAGGCAAAATAGAGGTCATCACTTATGGGGAGAAAACTTTAAAAGCTGGAATGTGCTTTGCCACACTCTTCCTTCTTCCACGGTAACCAGCAATGTCCCAGGTAGAAACTGTTCTTTCACCCAGAGTTCTAGAGTGAAATTGTGATGATGGAAATCAGGTCTCTGCAGAAGCAGCATGGACAATTAGCATAAAGGAGGTTTGAGTGGTTGTTGTTTAAGCCTACCCTGACGAATGCAATTACCTAATCAAACCAAGCCCATCTCCCACCAGGTGTCTGAAAATGTCAGTTACTTGTTTCCTTGCTTCTCTTGCCACTAAGCATGGGCATGTCATCCCACCTTAGCCAAAAGAATGGTGCTTCTTACAACATCCATTAATGTAGTCTTGTAGTGGTATTTCCAGCTAATGGTTAAACACTTCTGCAAAGCAAAATCATGCGGTCTATAAATCACTGTCCCCTGTTCTCCAGGTTAGTCCAGGAATAGACTTGACAGTGTTTAGAGAAGGCTTTGACAAACTATGATTGAGGCCCCATCTGGCCCATTTTACCTATTTTTGCAAATCAGGTTTTTCTGGAACATCACCATGACCATTCATTTACTGTTGGTCCATAGCTGGTTTGGTACTATGATGGCAGAGTTATGTAGTAGTGACAGAGACATAGTGCCCACAAAGCCAAAAATATTTACTACTTCCATCTTTACAGAAAATGTCACCCGGAAGAAGAATTTAAATCCTTCAAATATGTTGACCAAACTTTCAAAATGTGTTTAGTAGAGATGGTTTAAGGCTATGGGTTACGTCTCCTGAAAAGCAGTTAAAATGAAGCTATTTTATATGCAAAGTACTATAGGCCGGGCTTTAGTAACAGACATTAGGATTACTTTGAATCTGAAATTTTAATAACCCCGACCCTTTTCTTGTGCTTGGATTTCAGTGTTTTCCATGATCCGTTCTCTAGCTGAGATGAGGATCACTTTGATCTTGAAAGCTTGATAAAGACCTTTTCTTGTGCTTGGATTTCAGTGTTTTCCATGATCCGTTCTCTAGCTGAGATGAGGATCACTTTGATCTGAAAGCTTGATAAAGACCTTTTCTTGTGCTTGGATTTCAGTGTTTTCCATGATCCGTTCTCTAGCTGAGATGAGGATCACTTGATCTGGAAAGCTTGATAAAGACCTTTTCTTGTGCTTGGATTCAGTGTTTTCCATGATCCTTCTCTAGCTGAGATGAGGATCACTTTGATCTGGAAAGCTTGATAAGACCTTTTCTTGTGCTTGGATTTCAGTGTTTTCCATGATCCGTTCTCTAGCTGAGATGAGGATCACTTGATCTGGAAAGCTTGATAAAGACCTTTTCTGTGCTTGGATTTCAGTGTTTTCCATGATCTGTTCTCTAGCTGAGATGAGGATCACTTTGATCTGAAAGCTTGATAAAGACCTTTTCTTGTGCTTGGATTTCAGTGTTTTCCATGATCCGTTCTCTAGCTGAGATGAGGATCACTTTGATCTGAAAGCTTGATAAAGACCTTTTCTTGTGCTTGGATTCAGGTTTTCCATGATCTGTTCTCTAGCTGAGATGAGGATCACTTTGATCTTGAAAGCTGATAAAGACCTTTTCTTGTGCTTGGATTCAGTGTTTTCCATGATCGTTCTCTAGCTGAGATGAGGATCACTTTGATCTGGAAAGCTTGACAAAGTCCTTTCTTCCGGGGATCACCTTTTCTCTGCTTTTTGTCTGGCTCAGTCAGGTCTCAGCTTCCGTGTCACCTCCTCAGGGAGGACAAAGGGCAGTCTCCTTGCTTTACTCTCTCTCGGCGTCTTTTATTTTCTCTTTCATCACACCCATCTCACTGGTAGCTTCTCCCTTCCTCCCTAGGCTCTGGGTTTCTTGAAACCAGAATCTGAGTCTGCTTCCTTCACCTCTTGTATCCTGAGGACCTGACACAGGGCCTAATGCAAGGCAGGAGCCTAGTGAACAGGTTGGCACTGAAGACTACAAGCTGGTCCTAAGCCTGGGAGGACAACAGGCAATGGGTCATGTAGCCTGGGGAATGTGAGTCCAGCACACTCACGGGCGGAAAAATTCAACTTACTTTTTTTCTCTATAACCAAACTAGGTAGCTTATGAGCGACAGAACTTATGAGCTCCACTTTTCCTTATAACAGGATATTCATCTTACCACTTCTCACGCCTCAGGGCTTCAGTTAGAACTCAGTTGCTCCCTCTTTGGAAACAATTCAGTCAAGGTCCTTGCCATCTCACTGTTTTTTCTCTGAGTCAGGTATTGCCTTGGCTCTAGATAAGGGTCTGTAGATTAAGCACATGGTCAGCCTGGCCTCCACTTCGGTGTTCTCTTTGGATGTGTGCTTCTGTTCTCCCTGTAGACATGGCTCACTCCTTCACGACATTGCTCCGTCCATCGACCCCCACCTTCCCAGACCTGTAAGTTTTGCAACTTTCTTTTGGCATCCCTTGCTTCCTTGAGACTGCGGGCCATGTTTCAGGCATGATTGCATGGACGGTGGGTGTGGGTGGGTAGAACCCATGAACTTCCCCACACGACACATTTGCATGGATTCTGAGAGGCTGCCCTCAGACAAAATTGCCTCAACCTACGTTCCTGTGCCCTGGTGGATGGAGATGGGACTTCCTATGAGAATACAATCTCTTGGGAAACACTTTCAAAAGCTCCTCAGTGCCCCTCTGCTGGGGGATCTCCAGGTCATCTGGGGGTTCCAGCAAGGGTGCTCTTGTACCCTCTGAGGGCCTCAGGCAGAACAGGAGGATTGCAGCTCAGAGCTCTCAGACCCCCCTTTGCTTCTCAGCTGCATCTTGTCTGATCCTCCTTCCTCCAGCCAAGTGGTTGATTGTTGAGCTCCCTTTCCAGAGGTGGAAAAATTTCTTAATGCATCAACCTATGTCCTCCAAATAATGTTTTGGTATAGACTAGTGCTCTATATATCTATTTTAAAGGAAGACTTTTCCCTCTCAAGAGCCTAGCTCACAGTATTAAAAAGTTAGATGTTCACAATGATCATCTCTAAAATGATATCTGAGTTTACTTTGGAATATTGAAACCCAGTGCCATTCCTATTCTAATATTCTTAGTTCTTTCTGAGGCTTAGTATATATCTGATTTGGAAAGAAGAGGACTGAACCCCTGACCTCTAAAAGTCCACAAACGAGTGGAGGTAACAAATCTATAAACAGATGGTTCTAACATCAAAGTGACCTTTGATGATGGAGATACGCAGGTGACATCTTGTGACTAAAGAAGAGAGATCTCGATCCTTTCCCTATGCCAAATTCACTTACAATTTTATTCCATCCCATGTGGACACATACTTCCTTAGCCCTCCCGACCCCAGTTGAAGGATTTCCCCAAATTATTATTACATTGGAGGAAAAATAGCTACGAAGTGCTTCTGTTAATAGTTTGAAAAGCATTATGCTGGGTACTGAGTGCAGTGGAAGATGAATCAGACCTCAATGTGGGGCTACAAAGATACAAAGGTGAGGACACAACATAGAGAAAAGGCTTTCACAGTTCAGGGTTAATTTCCATGTGAATGGGACAGACGGTAAATTGGGGGAGCCCAAAGACAGAATCGCAACCTGGAGAAAAAGCTTTCTGGGCATCCCTGTGGAGGGAAGCCGGCTGCTTAAAACTCCTGAACTGATTCTGACAAAAGGGTACCAAATCACTCACAATTGAGATGCCTGGGTTGCTGAGATGCATCCCTTGATCAAGCCACTCTCTCACCCTTGACTCCTCCCTGGGTCTCTGTGTCTGCTCACCTGGGCTTATCTTACCCCCAACAGGGCCTACTTCTTGCCAGCTGGAGTTCATCCCATCTCTAGCTTCCTTTCGGCCCTAAATGTGTCAGGTTTTGTTTTCAGGTGTTTCTTCCCAGCTCCTGTTAAGTCTTCTTTCCCCAGCCTGGATGTTGCTCCTGTTGATTTCCTTATGAGGTTCTCCCGGCTAAGCCTCAGTGACCTCAGCCATGGCCTGGCATTCCCTGGACTTGCCTCCATCCCTGGCCTCAACCCTGGGAAGGAAAGTGCCAAAGCCGGGATGACAAGTGGGATTTGGCTGGGTAGAAAGGATGTCGACAGGCAAATTAGCAAATTATCGGTGCTTCCTCTGCTCTTCTTCTGCTTCGGAATGTCAATCTCAGCATGAGGCTAAACTCTTCACCTTCTGAAGATGTCCAAGGTACAGACACATGATATTGCTTCTTTGCTAGAGACCCTCTCAAGGAGCCATAAAACATGGACTTTTTTTTTTTTTTTTTTTTTTTTTAACCTAGGAAGTCTTAGAAATCCCTCTAACCAGCCTGGTAGCTCACGCCTGTAATCCTGACACTTTGGGAGGCCAAGGTGGGCAAATCACGAGGTCAGGAGTTCGAGACCAGCCTGGCCAACATGGTGAAAACCCGTCTCTACTAAGGATACAAAAAATTAGCCGGGCGTAGTGTTGCACGCCTGTAATCCCAGCTACTCGGGAGGGTAGGGCACGAGAATCACTTGAACCCAGGAGGCGGAGGTTGCAGTGAGCCAAGATGGTGCCACTGCACTCCAGCTTGGGCGATAGGGCGGGACTCTGTCTCAAAAAAAAAAAAAAAATCCCTCTAACTAAACATATTAATTGTCTTTTCCTTTGATAGAGCCTGACTCTGAGTTGGAAGAGATGGAAATATCTAAAACATTCCATTGTACAGATGGAAGAGGCCTAGATAAAGAGAATTGAAATGACTTATCCTGGACATAAGGTCAATACTGGTTTCAAACTTGACTACATATTGTATTCACTCAAGGAACATTACAAATGCTGCTTCGAGGGTCCTGACCCCATAGATTCTGACCTAATTGGTTTGGGGGCGCTGCAAGGGCACCGAGGCTCTCTAAAGCTTCCCAGGTGATTCTCACATGCAGACAGTGGTGAAAATCCCTGACTCAGTTAGTGGTCAGCCAAGACGTTAAAAACAGGTGTTCTGCCTGGAGCCTAGAATGAGTAATTACTTTGTAATAGGAGGGACCTGGAGCTTTCACATGTCACAGTGTCATGAAAATTGGAAGGGGACATGCAAGGCCATCCTCCCACCCCTTGGTGACTCTCAATGTTTTGTCTGTTTTTTACCATCATTCTCAAACTCTTTCCACTGCTCACAACAACATTTGAACTGCCAAACCCAGAGGGTAATGCTCTTTCAATAGCCTCTGGAGAAATCCCAGAGTTTATTCTCACAGGATAGAAAACTTTAAGGCTTCATTAACAAAATAAAGTAAAAGGTATGCTTTCTGTTACCAACAGGAAATTTTCACAGACTTTTAGGGTCGTTTAGATAAAACTCTTATTTCAACATGTAACACCTTGTAGTCAGCATGGTAGAAGAAACTGCAATAAACATGAAGTAACCAGACTAGTTAGCAAGCACCCACAGACACACACCTGTCTCCACCATACGCTGTTAGACTTCAACAGGACACAAACGAAGTCCTTGAAAACCTGTGGCCCTTTACGATTTAAGCTGCTGATGAACTTTCCCAGCAGAAACTCAGTAGATGAGATAACAAGCTGGAGATACGCTCAAAAATACAAACCAGTAATTGGTGAAGACCAAGGCATAGCTCATATGTCTGATCAAAGGTGTTAGAAGGGCTTAACCCTTTACATGTACACCCAGCAGAGAGAACTAGGATGAGAACTTCAGGATTCCTTTAAAATCAGATCTTGGGATTCATCAGACAAATGTCAGCAATCTGGCTACTTTTTCAAGATTTTCTGCAATCTTCTCATCTTCCCTGTTGATTAAAAATTCTTGTTCTTCTACTAGGCAACATTAAGGTGTTTTTAAAACATCACTAGTTGGCTGGGTGCAATGACTTAGGCCTGTAATCTCAGTACTTGAGCTGAGGCAGGATGATTGTTTGAGGCCAGGAGATTGAGAACAATCTGGGCAACACAGAAGGTCCCATCTCTACAAAAATTATTTTAAAAATTAGCTGGGTGTGGTGGCATGCACCTGTGGTCCCAGCTGTGGCTGAGGTGAACTGATTGCTTGAACCCAGGAGATCAAGACTGAGTGAGCTAGGATCACCACTGCACTCCAGCCTGGGTGACAGAGTGAGACCTTGTCTCTTAAAATAAGTAAATAAAACATTACCAGGAACAATGACTTTATTTTATTGCAGTTTTTCTTTTGCATGTACAGTATATTGTCTGTATGAAATTTTACATTAACATATCTGTGTTTAATCCTTCCACAACTGAGATAATTCTTCTCTATTCAATTATTTAAATCCTTTCAAAAATATTTGGAATAGTAGCCTATTTCCTTGCCAAAAGACTACTGTGTCTTTTCCTTATAATATGTCCCCAGCTTTTCTAAACATATCAAAGTTAATTTCTTCATTTTCTGTATTTGGGTAGCACTTCTTCTCTTTTAGTTTTACAGTTAATGTTGGTCTGCTAGTTTAAGTTCCTTGGATGCAGACACTGTGTCTTTAAAAACACTTCCTGCACATTGGGAGGCTGAGGTGGGTGGATCAAGAAGTTAGGAGTTCAAGACCAACCTGGCCAAAATAGTGAAACCCCATCTCCACTAAAAAAATACAAAAATTAGCCGAGTGTGGTGGCACGCACCTGTAGTCCCAGCTACTCAGTAGGCTGAGGCAGGAGAATTGCCTGAACTTGGGAGGCAGAGGTTGTAGTGAACCAAGACCGTGCCATTGCACTCCAGCCTGGGTGATAGAGTGAGATTCTGTCTCAAAACAAACAAACAAACACACACACACAGACACAATTAAAACATCCAGATCATCAGGCTGAAGAGAATCAGGGAAGGCTTGGCTTGTGACCTGCATGAGTCACTGAGTTCATACCACCCTTCCTGAGACACACGTTGCTGTCTGTCCTGAGCCGCTTGACACCCCCCGAGAGCATTTCACCTCAACAGGTTAAGTGACCCACTCTGGAACATGGCACCCAGTGCTGCCCTTCACCCACTGTACTAGTGCCTTGGGGTTGCCATAGCAACATACCATAAACTGAGTGACTTAAACAATGGTAGATTTTTATCTCACAGTTCTGGAGGCAAAGAATGCAGTCAAAGTATTGGCAGGGGTTTCTTCTGAGGCTGTGAGGGCTGATGGGTTCCAGGCCTCTCTTCGTGGTTTGTAGATGGCTGTCTTCATGTTTGTATGGTGTCCTTCCCGAGTGCGTGACTCTGGATTTCCCTGTCTATAAGAACACCAGGCTTATATTGGATGGAGCCCACACTAATGACCTCATTTTAACTTGATGACCTCTGGAAAGACCCGATCTGTAAGTAAGGTCACATTCTGGTGGCGGGGGATTAGGACTTCACTTGAGTTCTAGGGGACACAATTCCACCCAGTTCTCTTGGTGACCACATTCTCTATTCATGACTACAAGTCACATGCCCGTTTCTGAGCCTCCTTGCCTCTTCTCATGTGCTGCTTGTGTTGCCTGGGAGGTCCTGATTTATTTTAGAGTGTGGCCAAGACCCCATTATCTCCCTGAGTGTGGGGCTCTCCAGGCCTTCTGTCACCCCTATGGACAGAGACAGTCACTCCTTCTTGTATCCGCCACTCTTCCTTGGACTCCTGGCTGTCAGGCTATGGATAAGCACTGACATCTCTTTCACCCAGTGGCCTGTGCATTCTCTGAGGGTGGGGCCCTGTTGCTCTCTCCCAGTTCCACACCAAGCAGTTCCCCACTGATGCTTATTAGAGGAACACATGAGTGAATGAAACCATTCTTTCTGAACATCAAGTACCATTAAGACAGCTAAGGAGGCGAGGCGCAGTGGCTCACACCTGTAATCCCAGCATTTTGGGAGGCCGAGGTGGGTGGATCACCTGAGGTCAGGAGTTCAAGACCAGCCTGGCCAACATGGTGAAACCCCATCTCTACTAAAAATACAGAAATTAGCTGGGCATAGTGGTGCGTGCCTGTAATCCTGGCTACTGGGTAGGCTGAGGCAGGAGAATCGCTTGAACCCGGGAGGCGGAGGTTGCAGTGAGCCAAGATCGCATGCTGCACCCTAGCCTTGGTGACAGAGCAAATCTCCATCTCAAAAAAGACAGCTAAGGAAAGCCTCCTCACTGAGCACTCATTAGGCCTTTCAGTCTATGTGACAAAGAAAGAACATTGAACCAGGTAGGTTAACCCCAATTGTAACCAAGGGCTCTAAAGCCTATTCCCATTGGAGTGGGTTGGCCCTGACTCCACTGCCTGGCAGGCACATTTTCTGTCTTTTCATAGAGATGTTGTGCTAAAGTCGCAAGAGACACAACATTCAGATTTCAAACACGATGAATTGCGAGTGCCCTAAACTCAGAGATCTTTAACACTGCAGAATGGATGTGAGCTTATTTGTATAATGTCTTATGGATAATCAGGAATTATTTTAAGAAATAAGTCACATATGCTAATGATAAATAATGAGAAAAATAGAAAATCAAAAGGAAAAACTCTCCCAGCAGATCCCATGTTTCAATCAGAAAGTGAGGGATATTTACTAAGAACTTGGGACTTTCCTTGGAACAAAATATGGATTGCTTTACATATTTGTAGTCATGCCATGGATTTATACTTTTGTGTCTCACTTTTTACAGTTACTCCTACAATTACATTTTATTTTATATTGTGTCATACACATCTTTTGGATATTTTCAAATACTTTATAAACAGAAATTCAGCAGTTGGACTCTCAGCCTCTACCTGGGGATGCTGAGAGCCAGAAGGAGCCTTCCTACAACCCTCACAGGAAGCGAGGGCTGGCAAGCAGATGTCCAGGGACCCTCAAGGAAGGAAGTTATAAACACCTGAAAATAAGCTGATAGAAATGCTCCAAATTCAGTACAGGGATGAAAAGAGCGAAAAAGCAAAACCATATCTAAAAGATTCTTAAAAGTATCAAACATTCAGCCGGGCGCGGTGGCTCACGCTTGTAATCCCCAGCACTCTGGGAAGCTGAGGCAGACGGATCGAGAGGTCAGCAGTTCGAGACCAACCTGGCCAATATGGTGAAACCCCGTCTCTACTAAAAATACAAAAATTAGCCGGGCGTGGTGGTGCGCACCTGTAGTCCCAGCTACTCGGGAGGCTGAGGCAGGAGAATCGCTTGAACCCGGGAGGCAGAGGTTGCGGTGAGCTGAGATTGCACCACTGCAATCCAGCATGGTTGACAGAGCAAGACTCCATCCCAAGGAACAACAACAACATCAACAACAAAATCAAACATTCTAACATCTGCAAAATTGGAATCTGGGAGAAGATATCTGAAGAAATAATGGTCAAGAATTTTTCAAAAGTAATACCAGCCAACTAAACCAGAGATCTACACATTGAACTCCAATCAGGATAAATACAAAAACAAAAACAAAATAAACAGACAAAAAAAAAAAAAAAAAGCAAAACAAACCAAAAAACAAACCTCACAAAATTGCGTGTGCACACACACCCACATACCCTAGGCAGATTATATTTAAACCGATAAAAACTTAACCACCACACAGTATTGCATTTATAACCTGTAACTAATGAAATTCATTGGTTTACAATTTTTGAAGTTCTCCAACTAATGAAATTCATTTGTTTACAATTTTTCATTAGTTTAAAAAATTTTATAGACATGTTTATGTTTAAATGCTGCTTTGTATATAATTTTATTTTGCATATAAATATTTAAATATTACATATAGACTTGTACAAACTATTTTTTGTATGGATGGCAGGTAGAATAGTAAATTCTGAAATATACTGTCGAGTGATTCTTGTATCTCGGTATTTTATCAGGGCTCCAATAAAGGATGGAGCCTTCTTCATGAAACAAATTATGTACAATTTGCTAAGAGGAAAAATAAGCACACATTTAAAAAAAATTGACAAAGTATAAATAACAGATAAAAGGCAGCCTATCTATGACTTCATTGTGCCTCAGTTTTCTCACTGAAAGGAGTGGAGATAATGACGGTAACTACATGACAAGGTTGTTATGAGGAACAAGTGAGTTAATATTTATAAAGCTCTTAAAACATTGGGTGGTGACATCGTTACATGATGTGTCAAGTGAAAGTTGTGATTACAGTGTGAGTCTCCTGTTAGTTCCCAGTCGTCCTCATCAGGAGTCACTGGTGTTCGTGTCTGGGAGAGTACCCTGCTTCACGTCCTTTTTGGTCATCTTGCTTCTGTGCCTCATGCCTGTATGACGTGCGTCTTTATACCAGGCTGACGGGTTGCTTAAGGCTTCTACATATTTACAAAGTATTGTTAGTTTCTATCTGCAGCTGATTGGCATGCAGTATTTAAAATATAGAAAGATTCCACCTTAACTTACAGAGCTCTGAACTTGTCTGTGCCTTATCAATGCTTTTTACTGATTTTGTTTTCTTTGCAAAATCCATGGAAAGAAGAAACCCAGGTGACCTACATTCATGAGTGACTTCTGTAAAAGCTCTCCCTTGGTGGAACTTTCCATAGGAAACATTTTTTCTGGACTTCAGTTATTTTTAGGTATGAAAAACAATCTCTCCAGGGAACACTTACTACATCGCCCTGACACAGTTTTCTTCTGTAGTTGTTTCCAGTCTTTTCATTCCAAGCATCTTTATGCTACAGCATCTGACGTTAGCTGCCCACGAGCCTGTCTTCAAGGGTGGTGGAGTGGGACGTTGTGGAGATTCATCCTGTTCTGCACAAAGGCTTGAAGAAAGAGGAAAACAAAACAAAAACTTGAGGCAGAAATTCTAAATGGGGTTCATCTTCTTTACTGATTCCAGACGGCTGATGACGTAAGGGCGATATTGAGAAGAAGTGAGACTCCCTGGGCCTCTCTGAAAACGGTGCCCTGTTCCGGTAGCAATGTCTCCTGTGGGGAGGGCTGGGGTTTGCAGGCGCTCCTGTTATGCATTTGCAATCCTATTTGTAAGGGGTACAGGAGGTATAACTAAACTGAGAATATGAGAGGGAAGAAAAGACATGTCTATGTTTTCTACCAGAAAGTAAATAAATCTTTAAACAGCTCTCATAAGTTTGAGAAATGGCTGTAAGGAAACAAGAGGGAAACTTTAAATGCTCCCCCATGAGGAGGACCCAGAGTAGGCACTGGGCCCAATGAGAAAGACCCAGAATAGTCATTGTGTGAGAAATGCATGTATGGAAAACAAGTGGAGATAGGGTGGCAAGAGGATGAAAAGACATTCCAGCTACCTTATCCAGTGATACAGAAACCAACTTCAAATTGTAGCTGGTAGATTACCAACCAGCCAGTTGTACGTTTCTACTGAGCAGGAAAAAGAATACACATCAATATTCTCAAATATGTACTTTATTAACTTACTAAATCCTTATAGTCTATAAGCTTCTGTAAGATGAGAAACAAAATGATATCCCAAAGAGAAAAATGTAAGTAAGTACAATATAGCTGACAATTCAGTTTTCATTTATAAATATGTATGATCAGTGTGTTCATCTGTATGTAATGAATATTAGTTTTTAAAAAATGAAGAACTACATTAGGGTATATAACGTCTGCCTCAGAATGGAGATATATGAGTTTTCGATGAGATTCTGAACATCAGATACACTTGTGATAGTCTGTACTTTAACTGAGATGCCATATAAACACCTTTGAACATAAAGTTGTCTAATATTCATTATATGTCAAAAATAGATGGGGCGATGTAGTATCACATCTCACTGGGAATCAACACCAGAAAATTGAAGAGCAAATGCTTCACATACACATACAATTCCTGGTTTAGAAACAACTTGACTTCCTTTATTTTAAAAAAATGTTAAGTAAAAATAATTTCAAACATTTCCATTGGGCAACAGAACTGATGACTCACGTACCCTCTTTTCAATGGAATACCCACATTTTTCAGTGGGGTGAATATCAAGAAGTTTTTCCTGCTGAAACGTGATAATATAGTTTTAATGTCTGTAGTTCTTCAAAGGGAAACCATCTAAATGCAAGAGGAAGGGTGTGTCCTACAGCAGAGTCGTTTTGTGTGCAACTTCTCAGCGGGCATGGACACAGGTGTCTGCATTTGGGCCAGGTGGCTCCACCCTTCCAGAGACAGCTGATTACCAAGGTTTGCACCCACACAAATTTTTATCTGTCAAGCTAAGTGGCAAACAAGAATGGATCAGATGGGGTTGAGACCTGGAGTTTTACGATAAGGCAGGGTTACTGCCATGGCAGCTCAAGACACATCTGAGCAAATGCTGTGGAAAGCAAGAGTGAAGAGCCCTGGGGAGAAGCTGGGAGCCAGAGAGGGAAAATAAAGAAAGATGCCGTGGAACATCTGTGGAAAACTGCGTCATCCTGGAGAAAGGTGGAGTTATGCAGAGGAGTGTGTTCCGTGGGATTCTTCTGATGTTACCATAAGCTGGCTCCCTTTCCTTAACCCTGAATTTATGCTAGTTTGAGTTGGTACCTATTTTTTTTATAAATGTCCTTGACTGAGACAAACATAAATAATAGCCAAACTTTTAAAAGAAAGAGAAACAAAAAATATTGATCACAAGTGTCTCTACAGGAAAGAAAATAAGTGTGGGCTTCTGTCAGAGGCAGCAGCTACTGAGATCAAAAAACATTCCATTAATTTTGGATATGCCATTAGACACTTACATACATATCATGAGAGTGTTAGAGATGGGATCAGAGCTTCATATGACTTTACAAAGAGCTGCTTCTTCCAGCTTATCATTAAGCAAGACAAACATCACCATTGACAAATACCAAAGATCTATGTTTCCCATAAAAGTCAAAGCCTTCTTACTGTATCCCTGGATTCATCCTATCTTTCTAAAGGGGAAACTGTTAAGGAATACATATAAACCTGGAAAAACAATGCCTCTGGAAAAAAATCTATCTAATAAAATAGTGAGTATTGATTTGGGGATGACAGAAGAACTGATTGTCCAACTAAAGAACAAATTCTGTAGGGAAGGGTATTACAGAAACATTTTGCATCACAGCTAAATCAAAGCATTAAAGAAACTAAGATCTGGTTTTGCTTTCATTCCTCCCAGTCACTGCATCTTTCTATAATCTTGAACTTGCCTAATTTAAATATGATTTTGCTTATATCTGCTGAGATACTGACACACAGGGCTCTAACACAGAGCTGATGCCGATAAATCATATTCAGCCCGTGCAGTATGACTCAGCATGTTAAGTTGTCCTGTAACACCAGTCACTGCTTTACCTAGTATCTATCGTGGTTATTCACACATTCATCCATTTATTCAAAAATTATATTAATCATCTACTATGTGCCAACTAATTGGCTAGGTACTGGAAACACCACAGCAAACGGGAGGACATTCTTGACCTCAGGAAGCTAATAGGAGAAAGTGAGTTACAGATAAGGCTACGGGATTTTGTGGTAGTAAGTCCAACGTGCTGTAAGCACACTGAGGAAGGAAATTTAATACAGTCTCAGGAGTCTGAAAGGGGTTCTGGGAGGAAGTCACTTTTCAGCAAAATCCTGAATGTAAATACAATTTCCACAGCTGAAAGTTGGGTAGAAGAAAAATAGAAATAATACACTTGATCTTAGCTAAAAGGCTGAGAATAAATGAAAAAAATAATAAAAGGAAAATTTTATTGATGCTTTATTATGCCCAAGACTCTGCAGAGCACTTAACAAGCATTATTTTACTTAATTGTCTTCATAGTCGTAGGAGGTACATACTATTCCAATGGATGAAAAAAGAGAGTAAGAAGACAGCGAGAGATTCCTAATTAGAATTACTCAACAACAAAATGAGCAGCTTTTAGAAATAGTGAGTTTCCACTTTTTGTAAGTAGTCAGACAGTGGTTAAATAACTAAGAACCAAAACAGATTGAAACACTGGGTGGGGGATTGCACTTTATCAGATGTTTCTAAGGGCTCTTCCAACCCTGAAATCTTCTGATATTGAAAATGTATCCTAGAAGATTTATACAGCAGGATATTTATTATGATAATGTACTTGGATGATGACTAATATTGTTATAATGTGCTAAGATCTGATTAATCTGAGTAATAATCATATGTTTTGGCAACAAAATAAGATTGCAGAATTTCTAAACATTTGTTATATCAACCAATAAATTTCTATCTCCTGAGGACAGAGGATTGTAATGATTTTGACCCAGGGAGCCCATATGGTTATAATGAGCTCATATTCATTATGTATATATTCAGAAAAAAGTGTTTATTGATTGATAGCACAATCATTTGGATTTTAATAGTAGCAGTAATAATAGCAATAATATCCTATATTCAGTTGTCCAAACCTGTCACAACAGTAAGATTTTCGTGTTTCTTTTTCTTTTATCATATACTCACTAAACATTAGACTAAATTCAAGGGTCAAGTCTAAATTCTCCATATCAAAAACTGAAGTGTATTAATCAGGGTTCTCTAGAGGGACAAGACTAATAGGATAGATGTATATACGAAGGGGAGTTTACTAGGAGACTTGACTTACATGATCACGAGGTTTAGACCCACAATAGGCTGTCTGCAAGCTGAGGAGCAAGGAAGTCAGTCCGAATCCTGAAACCTCAAAAGTAGGTAGGGAAGCCAACAGTGCAAACTTCAGTCTTTGGCTGAAGGTCTGAGAGCCCCTGGCAAACCCTTCGTGTAAATCCAAGAGTCCAAAAGCTGAAGAACTTGGAGTCTGACGTTTGAGGCCAGGAAGCATGCAGCACAGGGGAAAGATGGAGGCCGGAAGACTCAGCCAGTCTCGTCTTTCCACGTTCTTCTGCCTGCTTTTATTCTGGCCGCACTGGTAGCTGATTAGATTGTGCCCACCTGGATTGAGGGCGGGTCTGCCTTTCTCAGTCCACTGACTCAAGTGCTAATCTTTGGCAGCACCTTCACAGACACACCCAGGAACAATGCTCTGCATCCTTTAATTCAATCAAATCTATACTCAATATTAATCACCACAAGCCCACGTCCTGTCAACTTGAACCCATGCACATCTCCTGAAGTCATACATAAACTTCAAATAAAGACAATAATAAGGTCATAATTATGCCTAATATAATACAGCCATCCTTCATACAACCGGAAACACACCAATCCCCAACCCAAATGCTATTATATAAAGTTAACACGTAAATGCTGACAGGAAGTCAATATATCTTATGTCACATGATAAAGAAAAAAGAAAGGAAATAAAATGAAGGTGTTTTCTTAGTACAAGTGTATATATGCACAAACATTCTTAACAAAATAAGGAGGAAATACTCCTGACAATTACAGTCCTTGTTTCTGCAACTGGTCACGTGGTCGTAGCTGGTATTGATGACTACCTTCTTCTACTACCTATTCTGTATTCCCTTTATCTTCAACAAGCACCTCAGCAGGTCATTTTTTTTTTAACCTGGTGAAGTGCCCCAAATCTTTATTTCTGAAGGGTCTGGGTGATTTGTAGTTCTGCCTGGATTGGGCTGTTATAGTTTCCCATTGATCTTAATAACAGGGCGTGGTAATACTAAGAGATGCCCTAATGGATTTCCTGTATTCCACACATACTCTTCCTTATCTCCATTGTGGAGTAGTAGATTGATTTCATCTTGATATTGCAGGTCAATCACCCCAGCCAACACTGTAACTCCCTTCTTTGCTTGTTGACTTAGAGGCAGGAGGAGCCCAAAGTGTCCAGGTGGCAATCTTAACTTCCAGTTTAATGGAATTGTTGTGTCTCCTGGTGGCAGCATTTCTCCCACTGGAACTAAGACCTCTAGGCTAGCAGGACGTAATGTCACAGGAACAGGAAGCAAAAACCTTGCTAGTGGATCACTAGGGGTGATGGGGAGTGATGCCACTTCCAATTTCACCCCTTGATTCCTGGACCTGTGAATCCTGGCTATGGGAGAAATAGTACCATATATTGGACACTGATTCAGAGCATACACAGCCTTCTGGAGAAGTTTTCCTCAGCCCTGCAAAGTATCATCACCTGGTTGGCATTGTAATTGTGACTTCAAAAGGCTATTCCGCTGTTCTATTAATCCAGTTGCTTCAGGATGATGGGGAACATGTTAAGACCAGTGAATTCCGTAAGCACGAGCCCACTGCTACACTTCTTTAGCCATAAGTGAGTGCCTTGGACAGAGACAATGCTGTGTGGAATACCATGATGGTAGATAAGGCATTCTGTCAGTCTACAGACAGTAGTCTTGGCAAAAGCATTGTATGCAAGATAGGCAAACAGATATGTGGAGTAAGTGTCTATTCCAGTGAAGACAAACCTCTGCCCTTTCCATGATGGAAGAGATCCAATATAATCAACCCTCCACCAAGTAGCTGGCTGATCACCCCGAGGAATGATGCAGTATTGAGGACTCAGTGTTAATCTCTGCTGCTGGCAAATTGGGGACTCAGCAGTGGTGTAGCCAGGTCAGCCTTGGTGAGTGGCAGTCCATGTTGCTGAGCCCTTGAATAATTTTCATCACTGCCACCATGGCCACTTTGTTCATGGGCCCATTGGGCAGTGACAGGGGTGGCATGGGAAGGAGCCTGAGTGATGTCCACAGAATGAGTCTTTCTGTCCAATTGATTATTAAAATCCTTCTCTGCTGAGGTCACATGTTGGTGAGGACTCATATGAGATACAAATATCCTCTCGGTTTTTGACCATTCGGAGAAGCCCAACCACATACCTCTTCCCCAAATTTCTTTATCACCAATTTTCCAACCATGCTTCTTCCAGGGCCCCGACCACCCAGCCAAACCATTGGCTACAACCCGTGAATCAGTATATAATCGCACATCTGGCCATTTCTCCTTCCAAGCAAAGTGCACAACAAGGTGTACTGCTCGAAGTTCTGCCCACTGGGAAGATTTCCTGTTGTCACTGTCCTTCAGGGATGTCCTAGAAAGGGGCTGTAGTGCGGCAGCTGTCCATTTTCAGGGGATGCCTGCATATTGTGCAGAGTCACCTGTAAACCAGGCCCTTGTCTTCTCTTCCTCTGTCAACTGACTGTAGGGAACTTCCCATGAGGCCATCGGTGCAGGCAGGGGGAAAGAAGTCAGGTGGCAGGATTTTGACCCATGGAGTCTATATGGTAATAATGAGCTCCTACTCATTATGTATGTGTTCAGAAAAAAATATATTTATTGATTGATAGCACAAGCATTTGGATCTTAATAGTAGCTGTAATAATAGCAATAATGTCCTATATTCAGCTGTTCAAACTTGTCTCAACAGTAAGATTTTCATGTTTCTCTTTTTCTTGTCATAAACTCATTAAACATTAAACTGAACTAAAGGGTCAAGTCTAAATTCTCCATATTTAAAACCCAAGAAATTAGCAACATGTATACCATTATCAAGAAATTTATATTTATTTATCATAAAACTTTAACTATAGGGTGCTAAACTATGAACTGTATTTAAAAGAAAGTGCCTAGATTTTTATACAAAGCTGTTTATTTCTTGCTTTTACCTGAGAGGGAGAATATGACTGGGTGACTTTAAAATTGCTGCTTTCAGGGATCAAAGAAGATTTATAGAAAACTTTGGGAATTGAAGTACATGTGCACAGAACGAAGAAAAGTTGACTATGTATTTATAAGCCAAAACTAACAAATAAACCAACTCTAAAATATAAAAATTGAAAACTTTAAAGAAAATCTTAGGTCCACAGTAAGACTAAGTTGAGTATGAATCTCTTTCAGTCTCTTGATAAGAGGCAGCTGTCGGAATCTGTCATGTATTCTATGGTTTACTGAAACCCTTAATTGACCGGGTTGCATATTTTGGAAGAGGGAAGGTAGAACTTCTCAAGATGTCTTCTACCATATTTCCTCTATTCAGAGATGAGAATTTTTTTTCATATTTTAGTAACTCTGAAATTGGGGTGCTTATTATAATTGATATTATTGGAAAATATTGTGTCATATAATTAGTAGCATTTTTATTAGTGGTACACAAAACATGTACAGAATTCATACATGGCATTATAGATTTGCTCAAAAATATTATATCCTATAATTCTGCCTTCTACTTTACTTATCTAGTTTACTTTGATTTATCTTTCATTTCAAATAAAAATATTCTCTTGTATCTTATCTCTTCCCTTTCACATTTGTGTTCTATTTCTAGATGTTACCTTCAAATGGCTTTCCCTTTTCCTAAGGTTTGCTGTAGCAGGAACGAACCTCTGGCCATTGGGGGTTCACACTCCTCTCCCCAAGTGTGCAGGTGTTTCTGAGAAGCAGCTTCCCAGCCAAGGACTGCCTGCATAGAGGTGAGCCCATGTGACTAGGTTTGGCCAATGGGGTTTGAGGAGAAGAAAGGTGGGTTACACCTGGCTATAAGGGATTACAAGGTGAGAATGGCTCCATCCTATCTTTGTCTTTCTGAGACCCTGGTTTAGCAGAACCAATATGCAAAAGTGGCCTGGACACATAAATTAGTGCATGGAAGGCCACCTGTCAAACACCTGCATTGCATTTTTACAAGAAGCAAACATACATTGCAATTTTGCTGAACCACTTTGATTTGGGTGGGGAGTTGTTACCACAGCCCAGCTCTTATAGAAGAAAGGAGATGCTGAGATCGTTCTGGTTTTTTACCGACTCTTTCTGTCTTATTCTGCACTGCTTTATATCACTTTAGACAGTTTTTAAATAAAACATTCTCTTTGTTTAGAGAAGTGTGGTGAGGTAAATATGGTCTTAAACACTGATACTTAAAGAAATAGTTTTCCAAAGTTGTTTCCATACTCTTATAGTAAATTAAACAGTCTTGTGTATTGACATTTTATGTCTTTTCTTAAAAATGGTTAATTGGTAATACAAATGACACTTCATATTTCTTTCTGAATTGTTTGTGTATATTTGAGGGTCTTATTTTTCTTTTGGTACTTTGATGTGTTTGAAGGCTACGTTTCTAGTGCATGCTTCTTTCGGAATTTAGACTCCACCCATTTCTCACTAATACCCCAGCATACTTTATTTTCCATCCCCTGTAGCATCACAATTATATGACACACTGTAAGTATTTCAGAGCAAGAATGCTTAGGTGAATCCTGGACTTACTCAGTGGATAGCGACAGCAATTTAAAAATATTTCATAGAATTACAATATTAAGTTGAATAGGTAGATGGACTCCTAGAAATCTTTTAGTTTCATCACCATGTAGAGCTGTCCTTAAAATAGACTTATAGAATGGTAGCTGTCTTTCTAAGTCATAGAGATAATTGTATTCACAAAATTCTCTCCAGTTATTTGCAAAACACACAAAGAAAATACATGACAAAATATGGTTTCACTGTGTGTTAAGTAATATAGAAAACAGGTTAGGGCAGAAATTAAACATTTAAAATAAATCAGAGTTAGTTTATAAATATGTATGTCATTAATGTTTATTCGATTGCTAGAAATATGCTAGAAATGTTATTTTAATCTGCTTAGCAGTCAGTATAGGAGGAAGCATTATTTACTATAATGTTTGAGAATGTGATAAGATACAATTTAGTTGTTCATGAGAAGTGCAGATTTTCCTGATGATAATCTATGAAATATATTTCTCTCAGGAGTTGCTGTAATTTGAACACAATCTGGTATAGTGGGCATGCCCCCAACCCCAACAACTTTTCAACTATGAATACCGTAGGGTAATTTCATAGGGTAATTACTGTCAATGTATATTATAAATCCCTTCTATTTGGGTAACTACTTAACATTCTGGCCTTTTCAATAACCCATACATCTAGTTATCTGTTACACCAAGGTTCCGATACCCACTCCAGACTTTGTTGCCCCCTGGAGCCATGAGTCTGCAATCATAAATTAATTAGCTCATTCTATTTCTCCAAATTCCTCTACTTCCTGATGATATTCGACAAATGCCTACACAATACTTCAATTTCTATCTGAAACACCAGTCCATAGATATGAATATTTCTCCCCAACCCCCAATTTCACCACATCTATCTTTTTCTTTTTAGCTTAACTTGCTTGGTTTATCCCCCAACAACTCTCTTTATCAACATATTCAACGTTTGACTCTTTATCCCATCCCGCACTCCTGGAAAATATGAAACCTGGGTACATCTCACTGGCTCCCTCTTCATGACTGCACTTGGGCATTGAGAGCTCTGGAGAATCACCCATGATCGTGTCCAGGGACCTGTGGACATGAGAAGCACTAGTCCTCCTCTTGCCATCAGACGTGCAAGTAGCTTTTGACTTGTCAACAGCCCAGTCTCTGCCCATGGTCCAGTGGGGCTGCCTCGAACATTCTCCTTCTCTTTTTCTTCCTCCTCTCCTCCCCATCCCATCAGTCACCAGAGAACTTCACCAGTCACTGAGCAAAGTTAACTAGTGTGAATGCTTCCAATTTTCTGCACAAATTCTACAAATGTAAAGCTCTTGAAACTAAATATTGCTCCAATCTCCCCTAATTTACTGGGAGAGGCATTCCTGGACGTGTGTCCAGCTGTGTCCAGTGTCTGCCTGGGTGGCCTGTGCCCCACCTTCTCAGACGCTATACTTTCTCCAGTGTCCTTTGTGACTCAAATTTTCAATTGCCTCCTCTAATGACTTTGTCTCACCTGCTCTCAAACTGGATACATTTTTTTTTTTCCATATTAAAGCTAAACTCAGGTCACTGCCTTCCGTCAATTTTTTTATCTCTTCTCTACACCCACAAACCCCAGATTCTAGCTGTGGCCATTCATATTCTTTCAAAATCCGGACTCTTGACCTCCAGGTCGTGGCATTTGGTTCTTGAATCTGTGATTATTTTCCTTGACTGTTAACATGTCCACAGCATTCCACTTTGCATTCACTTCCCACAGAAGTCTTTCTGGCTTTTTCTGGAGAGTTCCCCGAGTATAGTGGATATGTGTGACCACAGCACCTATTCCTTCATTTCTCACTTCATTGTCATTTCTTCCTTAATTGTGTTTTCCCTTCTCAATTATATGGTACAAGAAGGCAGGAATTAAGTTCCATTTTGCTATTCCCAATGCAGAGCAAGGTATCTGGTACAGATAGACCTTCAACAGCTGTGTGTTATATGAAGGAATAAATAATTAAGTTTGACTGCTTTTCCAGGATATGTGATTTCTTATTTTAGGGAGAATCTCATACCCTTCAGCTCCACCCAAAGTATATTTTGGAAACTGAAGAATGTGAAAACAGTCAGCCATAACTATTCACCAGCCTCATTGCTGCTGGAGAGATAAAGTGTTCAAGATCTGAGGCTCACTTCACAATGCCATCTGAATTTGCCAAAGAGTATCAGAACTGCGAGGTTTTGTGGTATCGTAGACTGTTCTTTTTCTTTGGCAAGAGGAAGTTTGTATTCAGTCTATTCATTTTTACCTTGTCTGCAATGCATAATCGGATGAGCACAGACACACTGCAAATACAAAGATGTGTAACACACGTGTAGTTTTCTCTCTCTGCAAGTTAGAGATGCTCTATTTGGTTCACACTCTTCTAAAATGTGTTTTGTGCATCTCTTTGTAACTCAGTTAATTGAGTACCATCATCAGACCAACTGTGAGGGGACTCTGAGTGCCCTGTTACGGAGCCTCATTCTATCCGAGGCCAGAGACTGTTCTCAGGAGCAGTTTCACCATCTGTGACCTGAAGGAACAGATAAGCAGAATGTACTTCTGTTTGTTTCTTTCATATTTACAGATGAGCCTAATAACAAGTGTTTAGTATGACAGTGGTTCAAGTGAATTGTGGAGAAAATGTATGGCGACCCTACATAATGAAAACAATAAGCATAAGGAGAGAGAATTTATTTGTATATTATGCATAAGCAAATATAAGTTGTTACATATAGGACAATGCATCTATGTTCAGTTGTGTATATTTAAACCAACAAACACATGTATATAGCACTTAACATGGCACCTGGAACATACATGTCACATTAATGTTTGGAATCTCCATCAATATTAAGCCCCAGCAAACTAAAACACTTACTCATAGATTAGGAAATTCAATATTGTTAAAACGTCAATTTTCACTAAATGATTTATTGATTCAATGCAAATGAAATTAAAATCCCAAATGACTCTTGTGGAAATAGATAAGAATTCTAGAATTTGTATTGAAAATTCAAAAGACTTCAGTGTAGATAGGACAAAATGGAGGACTTTATTTAAATTCAACACTTACTATAAAGCTACTACAAACAAGACAATCTTAAGTTAAAAAGATATATAGACTAGTAGAAAAAAAGAGAGACTACAAATAAAACCATTTATATATGGCTAATTGATTTTCAACAAAGGGGAAAAAAGATTTAAATGGATAATGGATAGATTTTTTCAATAAATGGAGTTGAAAAAATGAGATATTCATATGAAAATAAATAATCCTCACCTCTAACCATATGGTATACATAGAATATTCAAACAAAATGAATCAGTTAAATGGAAAAGTAAAAACTATAATACTTCTCTAGAAAATATAAAAAGCAAACTTCCATGACTGGGGTTTGGCAAAATTTGTTAGCTAAGACACAATAAGCAATAACCATTAAAGAAAACATGATAAAGCACATCTCATCAAAATGTAAAATTTCTGCTTTTAAAAAGGCACCTTAAGAAAATGAAAAGACAAGCCACATAGTGGCAGGAAATATCAGAAATGCATATTTGACAAAGGACTTGTATCCAGAATATGTAGCATAAACAACCCTTGCAAGTCAATAACAAGGAGACAAACAACCCAATTAAAAAAATTAAACAGGCACTAATTTATATATTAAAAAGGTGTATGAATCATCAATACACATGAATAACTGGTAGACATCATGAATCATTAAAGAAATTTAAATTAAAATCACAATGAGATATAGCTGCGTAGTCACATGAAGCTAAAACGTCAATAAGACTGATAGTACCAAGTGTTAGATGAACCAATGGATCTGTCATTCACTATTGATGAGAATATAAAGTTATTACAATCACTTTGGAAACTAACAGCAATTTCTCATAAAGTTAATCAGAAACTTACCACATGATGCAACAATTTCATTCCCAGGTATTTACACACGAGAAATGAAAATGCATATCCACACAAAGACATGCACACAAACGTTCCTAACAGCTTTATTCACTATAGTCTATAATTGGAAACAACTCAGATGTTTATCAACTTGTCTATTGATAAACAGGATGCAATATATGAATACAATGGATTATTCAGTGATTAAAAGGAATGGCACTCTATTAAATGAGCATGAGTGAATCTCAGAAATATGATACTGAAAAATAGAAGCCAGACTAAGGAAAAGGTACATACCATATAATTCCAATTATACGAAATCTAGACTAATTCAATCTATATTGCTAGAAAACATATCAGTGGTGTGTTGGGAGAGGGGTGGGTTCTGGGTGAGAATTGATGGAAAGAGTACAAGGAAAATTGTTGGCGTGGTGGAAGCATTGTCTATCTTGATCGTGATTGTTGTATGTACCCATAAAACTTACTTAATTGTATATTTAAAATACGTTTTATTGATTGCAAATTATGCCTCAGTATGTCTGATTAATTAAAAAAAAAAAAAACTCCTTGATCCACTCTTTTCACATCCTCACCAATAAGAATGATGTATTTTTCACCCTTATGGCTGACCCGGCAGTGGAATTTGTATTCTATTTAGCAGTTAAGTTATTTTTTATTTTTAAAATTGGTTGATTTATTGATGTTCCCTCATTTAGATAATAAACTTCTGGACACTTAGAGCTGCTTCTTTTATTGTTATATCTTCAGTGCCCAGTAAAATGACCGGCCCCGGGTGGATCCTCCATAAACGCATGTTGAATTGAATACAGGTACATCAGTATTTGTTGAGCTGTTAAAATGGATAGATCCTATCTTGGACGGGCAAGCTATGAGAAAAGATGGATAGCCACACAGTCTAGAGTCAGATCCATAGTTCCTTTTTATGGTTGGCAGAACCTCTCTGACCAGCAGCAGGACGTTGGCAGGGAGCACTCTATGAGGAGCCAGAGGGCCCAGTTTGTTGAGGTCTGCAGTGTATCAGGATGATGACCAGGTGAGACTGTGGCCTGAAAATCTGGCATGGAAAGGACCAGAGAAGTCATATCATGCTAGAAGTTAGAACAGGAAATAAAATGAGTAGTTCCTTACTGCAAACCAGGAACAACCTCAGTGATTTACAGCCACATCTCAGGTACCCTCCCATCATCTCTGCCAAAAGTACAGACTAGCAGGAAACTTGACCAATCTTGTAAGGAGAGACACAGGTTGAGTAGCAGTTGAGAGGTGGTCTGAGTTTTAGGAGTCTTCCCAAAGCCTGCAAGCAGATTGTCTTTGGCCCAAGCTGAATCAAAGTGAACAAAAATTTCAAAGCCAGAGCCATTGGCTGTCTAGAAGCAGCACAGAGGGGTGTACTCAGAGGCCTAGTTATACTACTTATGTTTTCTGGGCCAACCCATGGGTCCTTACCAGAGGTAATGAGCAAGAAGAAAGCTAGGCATCAGCGATTATCAAGATTGCTGTAAATCTGTTCCACCTTCTTACCCTCTGTGGCACAGAGGGCTGTGTTTATGACATTGATTCTGCATTTTGTTCCCCTCTCAGGAGAGTCATAATAAGATAATGACACACATGTCAACTGGCGTGTGTGAAACTGGCAATCAGAGGATTAAACTTGGGAGTGTCTTTGAGAAATTCTCAAAATACTACCATGGGTTGTCTGAGCTCTGCCAATTCTACCTCCTAAAGGCTCATCTTCCATCTGTCCCTTCTCTCCCAACCTCTGGTGCCAGCGCCCTGGTACGAGTCTTCAGTCCTTGCTTTGTTACTGCAGGTGCCTTATTACTGGCCTTCTTGCTCTAATGTGATACCTTTTCATCCATTTTCAGTTAATTTGAAGTAATTTACTCAAAGCCTAAAACTGACAGAGAGACTGTCCTGATTGATAATCTCAGATGGTTTTCTGGTAGACCTCTATAGGAAAAAGTTCTAAGTGTTGGGTCCCAGGAACGTTTTGCAACATGGCTCCAAGTTAGTTTCTCAAGCATCTTCCACTCTTAGCATTTAGTGTTCCTCCCACTTGGAGTCAATCAATCCTTGTCTCTCTGCTTCTCTCTCTCATTTTGATCATTTTAGAGTGTGCAGTTCAATGCCATTGATTATATTCACATTGTCGTGCAAGCATCACCACCATGTATCTCCAGAACTCTTCCGTCTTCCCCAAGTGAAACTCTATACCCATTACACAATGGCTTCCCATCCTCCCTTACCCCCAGCTCCTGGCAGCCATGATTCTAGTTTCTTTCTCAATGATTTTGGCAACTCTAGGTACACCATATGAGTGGAATCACTTACTATTTGTCCTTTTGTGTTTGCTTATTTCACTGGGTCTAATGTCTTCAAGATTGATCACGCTGTCGCATGTGCCAGAATGTCCTTTCTTTTGAAGGACGGATAACATTCTATTGTCTTTATACATTTTGTCTGTGTATCAGTGTATGGACATTTAGTTTGTTTTTACCTTTTGATTAATAGAAAAATTTCTGCTATAAACATTGATATACAAATATCTGTTAGAGTCCCTGCTTCTAAGCGTTTTAGGTTATATAACCAGAAGTAGAATTGTTAGATCATATGGTAAATCAATATTTAACTTTTTGAGAAATCACCAACATGTTTTTCAAAGTAGTTTTACATTTTAGATTCCCACCAACATGAAAAAGGGTTCCAATTTCTCCATATTTTTGCTAGCACTTATTATTTTCTTTCTCTTCTATTTGTTTTTGTATATTTGCTACTTCACTGAATGGATGTAAAGTAATATAACATCTTATTGTGGTTTTGATTTGCATTTTTTGATGCCTAGTGATATTGAACATCTTTTCATATGCTTATTGGTAATTTGTATATCTTTTTTGGAGAAAAGTTTATTCAATATATTTGCCCTTTGCCCTGTTTTTAATCAGGTTTTGTTGTTGTTGAGGAGTTCTTTGTATATTTTGAATTTTAATTCCGTTTACAGACATAGTATTTTCAAAATTCTTTTCCCCATTCTCTGGGTTGCCTTTTCACTTGGTTGATAGTGAACCTTGATGCACAAAAGTTAATTTAGGTGAAGTCATATTGATCTATTTTTTCTTTTGTTGCCTATGTTTTTGGCGTTATATTCAATAAATCATTGCCAAATCCAGTATCATGAAACTTTTCTCTATGTTCTCTTCTAAAACTTTTCTAGTTTTCATTCTTATGTTTAAGTCTTTGATCCATTTTGAGCTCATTTTTGCATATGATATAAGGTAAGGGTCCAACTTCATTCATTTGCTTGTGGATATCCAGTTTTGCCAATATCATTTGTCAAAAAGACTGTTCTTTCCCCAAAGGTAAAGGTCATGGCACACCCTTGTCAAGAGTCATTTGACCATATACGTGAGTATTTATTTCTGGGTCTCTCTCTTTTTGAATCTAATGCTTTGTTATCCTATAATATTTAAGTAAATGTTACATTTTCTATAAAATATTCTCTAGTTATCTTGTTTAGGGTTATTTGATGTCCCTTGAATTATGTTTTTCTTAAATGTTGAATATAGGTCTTTTAATCTATTCAGTGTCTTTACTTTTAGGGCTAGGAATGTGTTTTATGTTTAACCATCTGTGATGTTCAATTTTAGATGTCAATCTATATGATTGGGTTAAGGGTTACTTACCCACATGGCGGGCAAAGCATTATTCTGGGTATATGTGTGAGGATGTTTCTGGCAAAGGTTAACATTGGAATTGGTGGACTGGGTAAAGAAGGTCAGCCTTCACCAATGTAAATGGGCATTCTCTAATCTGTTGAAAGCTCAGATAGAACACAAAGAAGGAAGAAGGGAGAATTTGCTGTTGTCTCTTCGGGAGCTGGTACATTTATCTTCTTTTACCTTCAGGCATCAGAGTTTTGGACTCCTGGAATTAGACCAGTTGCCTTCCAATTTCTCAGGCCCTTGGCCTTGGACAGAATTACACTGCCAGTTTCCCTGGTTCTCCTGCTTGCAGACTGCTTATCATGAGACTTCTCAGCCTCTCTAATTGCATGAGCCAATTCCCCTAATAGATCACTTCTGTCTATCTATTCCATCTATCTATCTATCTATCTATCTATCTAATCTATCCTATCTATCTTATCTATTTATCATCTATCTATCATCTATCTATCTATCTTTCATCTTTTTGTGGATGAGAGTTCTTTTCCTTACAAAAATAAAACGTGCATTTTAATCTATTTCTATCTTTAAATAAAAGCAGCAGGTTAGTTTTCTTTCTTCTCTTTTCCTTCTCTTTCCCTTTCTTTCTTTTAAAGCTATTTCTTTATTCAGTATCCTACTAGCTTTTGGCTAGATTCCCACCAACATGTTTGAACAGAATTTTAAAAGCATTTTTGCTTCAAAAGTTTCTATTTTTTAAAGGTCTGTAGGTACATCAGCAAAATATGTGCACAGAAAAATGTCACTATGTTTATTTAGCTGCACACATGACCTTTTATTCAGTCATTTCTGAGCTGAGATAAGAGACAAAAGATTGCTTATGACAAATTCAACCCCATAGAAATTAAGATAGAGAAATGGGGAAGCACTGTCACCATTTTGACAGAATTCTCACTGAAATAAAAGTAAAAAGACAACAAGAAATTAATAGAACTAACCATAACGATTATGAAACTGGGTCTGTGTTTTAGAGCACATCACATACTTGCCTGCCCTGTAATCTTGCCATTGCCACTCCCTTATCCCTTTACTCTGACTTTCCTATCATCTTAGACCCAGCCCTCTTTCATGAACCTTGTCTGGCTCTCTCCACCATCCTCCAGACAGAAGTATTCTCCCTTCCTGTATGACTCCCTTATACTTCACATCAGTCAGAATTCTTGGATGCAAATGACAGGTAAGCTGAATAGGTATCTGAAGCAAAAATAGATACTTGCACAGAAAAGGAATTTATTAGAAGAATTCAGTGTCACTAAAAAAATCAACAGACTGTCTAGACAGAGAACCAGCTAGGAAAGTGGGCAACCAAGAACACAATGGAAAATGCAGCCAAGCTCATACCACTCTGCACTTCCATACAGAAGAAATGCTCTGGACCTGGATTAAATATGAGACCCACAACTATGTGTCCATGAATGGGGATCTGTACTCCCTCTAAATCTCCTTTTCCTAATTTACAAAATGGGTTAATCCTCACCTTCCAGAGTCTTTGCAAGGATAAATTATATTGAACAATAGGCATCTGTGAAAAAAACCTAGCTCTGCATCTGGCATGTTACAGGTACTTAAATCTCTGTATCTTCCCTGCAAAGATTTTCAACCCAGGAATGACTGACATCTTGTAACAGGCATTTGCCATCTTAAGGTTGTTCAGTCTCTGAAAGGCAGCACAGATGTAAATTTTTCTATATTGTGTTATCTACGACACTGGGGAGTGATTCTACCTTTGTGGGCTCCCACTGAAAATAAACTTGGAAAGGGAAGAAACCACATCCCTGGGGAGTAGCACATCCTTTTTGGCAACTCATTGACTATCGGCATCAACACTGGGATGATGGAACCACATGGAATAGCGATGAAAAGAGCAGGGCATCACTTTAGTTCAGGGACACCTCCCTCATCTCCCTGCCTTATTTCCAGGGAGCAAGTGATCATTTCTATGGAAGCTTCCAGGTTGAGGATTTCCAGCTCAGAAACCTAGAGAGATTGTACTGCATCCATCATGAATCAGTGGGCGGGGGTGCCATAATAGCTCAGTACCATTTTCCTGACTCCCATTTTGATGAAGAGAGTGACTTTTGAACTAGTTCTATTATTGTGCTTTGGGTAGGTGCTTTTTAAAAATCTTTTTCTTTTTTCCTTTTTTTCCCTCTCCTCTCTGACATTCCTTTCCCTTTGAAACACATATATTATCAGCATTGCTGTTGACTAACAGTCACTAAACACACCATTGTTCTTAACTGAGCTTGGCATTTCACTATAGAAATTTTCAAAAATAAATTCCCGAAAATTTAACAATGACGAAGAAAGAAGCCTCAGCTTCTGAGAGTGATGCTCACCAATTTTGTTTCCATTTTTTCCTCTTTGTTTTCATTCTGATGCCAGTGTAATTTTCATCTCCTTCTGAGCACTCCCTATTGAAAAGCTAAGTGTTTCAAATAGCATGGGCAAGATTCAATGCACTGCTCTACACCCCAGCAAGTGGAGGACACACCATCTGACCATTAGCACCCCGCTGGGCCTCCAAAGGCCTGTTTTGCCTCAGCCGAATGTCATTTCAGCCAGTAACAATTATTTACTTCTGGAAAAAATTTGCTAAGGGACATGGAGCCAACTGGTGCTTTTGATTTCAAGGCCTGCTTGGTTATTCCTAAATTTCAGCTTGGGAAAGAAATTTGCAATTACCTCTCGAGAACATGCCATTTCACAGGAATTGTAATGGCATTTCACTGTGAGAAGAGAGTGTGTTTTATTGTAAGATGCGCCACCAGGTTTCTCATCAAGCAAATGGCTTTTCTCAGACTCAATTTACCTTGGATGGTGCAAAATTCACTAATTTTCCAAATCTCAGTCTTTTCATCATGTGTAAGTTATGCTAAATTTATAGCTCTCTTATCTGCACATAAGACATTTTAAAAAGAGTACACATTTCCAATCTTCCATAATGTCAAAAATCCTTCCTAGTAAAACAAAAGTTACTTTTCCCCTGAAGCCTCCAAGCACTCTATCTACACCTTTGTTAAAGTGTTTATCTTGTCTGCTTGCATTTTCGTTTATTTGCAAACATATTTTACCTCTCCTACTGTCAGCAGAATTCCTTAGGGGCAGGAAGTATAGTCCACCCAACATTATCTTGCAGAATGCATAGTGTGAGGCACTGGTTATTGATAGAGTATTCTACATACATTTGAGGCTGTTTATTTAATATGAAGAGGTCAGACTAACAAGACTCAGTAGATTTCAGATATTTTACATAGTTCTTTCTTAACGCTGGTCTTAGATCTGTCTCATCTTATTACTATGAAATATCCCTTGTGAGCACATTAATCCCTGTGTCTCACAATTGTCACCAGCAAGGTGAGAATAATATCCACCAATCTGAGGTGCTGTGAGAATGCAGTATGAAGTAGTGTAGGAGAGTGCTTGGAAAACTCAAAAGCAGTGCATACTCTAAGATATCTTTATGATTATACCATTGTACTGCCTAGGAATACCCAATTTTCCTATGGTTGCAGCTCAGTTGTCATGAAATGGGATTATTCTAAAGAAGAAAAGAGAAAACCAAACAGGGATAAGTGTGGAAATAGCAGTAGCTGAATAAACCGTAGGCAATGCAGTGACCTGGCAACAGAGCAGAGGTGACACCAGAAACAGCTAGGATCGCATGAAAGGTCACTTGAAGGACTCAAGGGTTACTAACCTAAACAAGCACTCCAGCAGCCTGGAGTCCCATTGATGACTGAGGTATGGGCACAGGAGTTAATCTTGAAACCATGAGTACTATTTCCTAGATCAACTCTGTTTAAACCTGCTTACCTTGTAGTATCATAATGAAAGTTCAATATCCTAATTAATAAGAAACATTTTTTGGAAACTCTTAATTGCCAGACAAGTATTAGGAGGTTTAAGATTATGAACATTACTGCATGAAAGGCTGGTCTGTTTTCATGGCAGCATACGGACAGTGTTGATCAGTTCAACTTTCCAATACTCAGTTTTTCAGTTTCCCCTGAGTCCATTGCTTTCTATCAATAGATCTCTGAGAATAAATTAGCAGCTATGCAGAATTCTGACGTGTAAGACAAATAGAAAGACCGTTGACATCAGCTGTATTTAGGAAAAGGCCCAGCATCAGACCCTTTGATAAGATGGAGCATTTCTTCCCAAGAAATGCCCAAGCCAAATCTGTCTGCCTCTGTGATCTTACGGGCTTAGAGCCTCTCATTAAGAGGCTCTGTCTTTCAGTGTGCATTTTCTTTTCTGGACATAAGCCTAGACATGTGATCTCAGAGTAACCACCTCTGTGTTTCTACTTTCATGTTACGCCACCAGCAAAGTTTGCTAAATCCACTCTTTGTCTATGACACCAGCCTTCTCCTTTGTGGTTTCCATTCTGCAAAATTTTTATCATGGCTGCCAGGTTTGCTATAGCCATCAGATGTGTCTGTGTCTCATTAATCTTTCTTAGCCAAACATATTTTTTTAAAAAACTTATTTGACCAGATATAAAAGTATATTTGCAAGTATCCCAAGTGTAAATTGCCAAGCCTTGAGTGGCCCACAGTGATATCTTTGCAGTTCTTATAACTTACAAAAATAAACCCCTAAGGCTTGGAGTAAACTGAAATTATACTTGATATATTGTATCTCCACTATGCTATTCAAGATTCTCATTCTAATCCCAAAGCATCCATTGTGTATATAAATATATCTGCGTTGTGTTTCTCTTTCTCCATCACATTTCCAGAAAAGAATAATGTTCCCAAACTGATTTGTCTGTAAATAAAGGACGGCAAACTCAAGCACAATGCATAGTGCTGCAGTTGCTGGATTTGTGGCCATGATGCGCTGTTCAATCAGCAGAAATTGAGAAGTTATTCATTTCTCTATGTTGTCATTGATATGTGAAAGGCTTTATATTGGCAGACAGGGGACTGAGCTCAAAATGGTCAGATTGGCCCTACCTAAAGCAGAGTAAAAGGCTGTTCACAAACCAACTGGAGTTTTCGCTCAGTTCAAATATAGGCTATCAGTAGGCTATTAGTAATGCAAATTACCCTCAACTTTCCAAAGCTCTTCAAAGCATAGTGGCAATCAATGAGTTTTCTAACAGGACTAATTCATGAAGCTTGAACTAGGAGCACACAGAAATGATAAAGACTAATTAAAATAAAGAAAAGTTTTAAAATCACAGTTTTGGGATGTTAAGTGAGGTTGTTGAAGCAAATAACGAATCAGAAAGGGCAAAAAAATCAGTGACTTCAAATGGGCACAGCTCATTAAAATATGCCTTTAAAATAAAGGTAAAAAGAATATAAGGTAACATAGCTGCATATAAAGATGATTTTGCAAAAATAGCTTTATCAAAATGTGGATAAGAGAATATGCAAATATCTTGCATAGGTACAAATTGGAGGCCCAGTGGATATTAACTGCATGATTCTGTTTCTTCTTAACATATGGGTTGGGTCTTGGATGTCTGGTCTGCCCTGCTCATCTGATGCTTACTTGTTTCTTTTAATGACTAAACTTCAGTTTTTAAAGATATAACCCCTGTCCTCATAGACACACACAAACTCCCCTACTGTCAACATCCCATGCCATAGCAGTACAGTTTTTATGATTGATGAACCCACATTGACACATCATTATCACCCAAATTTACATGGGGGCTTCTGGTGAGGTACATTCTGTGGGCTTTCATAAATGCATAAATGATACCTGTTATCATTACAGTATCATACAAAATGGTTTAATTGCCTTAAAAATTCCCTGTGCTCTGGTTATTCACCTATTCATCCCTCTACTCTCCTCTGCCATACAATATCTGCAATCCCTGATCTTTCACTGTCTCCATAGCCATCCTTTTCCAGGATGTGGGATAGTTGGAATCACACTATATGCTCTTTTCGGATTGGCTTCTTTAACTTAGTCATACACATTTAAGTTCCCTTCCTGTCTTTTCATGACTTCTAGCTCATTTACTTTTAGCACTAAATACTATTTCGTTGTCTGGTTATACCAGAGTTTATCCATTCACCTACTGAAAGAAATCTTGGTTTCTTTCAAATTTTGGCAATTGTGAATAAAAGTACTATAAACTTCTGTGTGCAGGTTTTTGTGTGGCTATAAGTAAGTATTCAGCTCTTCTGAGTAAATACCAAAGAGCCTGATTGCTGGATCGTATGGTATGAGTACGTTTAGTTTTTATGAGAAACTGTGAAAATGTCTTCCGAAGAGGCTTTACCATCTTGTGTTCCCACCAGCAGTGAATAAGAGTTCCTGTTGCTCCACATCCTTGCCAGCATGTAGTGTTGTCAGTGTTCTGGATTTTAGCCATTCTAATGTGTGTGCTGTGATATCGTGTTGTTGTTTAATTTGTTGTCAAGAACAACCTCCCAGTAGTGGTATGACATTCTCTTGTCATCCACATTGGTGTCATGGTCTTCTTTTTCTTTAGAAAAGAATCCATCTGTTCTGTTCTGAGTGCAATATGTAATACTTTACTTTTTGGGAAAAGATATTTGTGACTCTCCAATAGTTTTTTTAAAGAGAAAAGTCAAATATAAGTAAAAGAGACAAACAATCTCAAGTGAAATAAAGTGGATTTGACTGTCCGACACTGGCTTCAACATGACACTCAAAATAAACAATTTTTCAGTCAATTTTTTATTAGACCAAGATGCAATATTTGAACTAATGTTATTTTTCAGGTTACAGCATAACCACAGCCATGATCTCTGCTTATTTTACTGAGAAGAGATTAATGATGCTTAAGGATGTCTTTTGTTTCCATATCCAGAAACTATTAAGTGCAGGTTGAAGATATTGCTGTTGTTGCTGCTGCTGATGCCACTGTTGTTATTACTATTTTGGCAAGTTCTCATATAATGCTTTGTCAAGTTCTCCTAATTATTTCAACTTCAGTTTCTCATCATTAAAATGGGAATATTTCCAACTATGTGGGGTTGCCGTAGAAATTCAATTAGATGATCCAAATACAAGCATGTATCACATTGTTTGAAAATGAGACACATTTTTGAATATACAAAAACAAAGGATCTTCTTCAGGGTCATTGCCACAGATGATTACCTTAAAAAATGAAGATACGTAATGTCTTACATGTTTTGAAATATAAAGTGATTGTAAATTGAAAAGAGTTGGTAATTTTCTGTCTGAATCAAACACATCAATTCTTTGCATAATTTTAGTTTTCTGTGTTTCAGAAAGGAGTTGCTTAGATTATGTTTTTCTCTAAGAGTGAATTTTTGTTTAGGTGCAATCTCTTCTACTAGTCCCATGTGTCGGTGAAACCCAGTGTTAGATTCAATATTGACTAGGAAAGGAAGAAAAAGAAAGATAGCAGATAATAGCTGCATAAGTGAGGTTGATTTTGCTGCAAGTAAAAACACTTTAATAAAAATGTATGGAACAATATTATAACAAAATGTATGGGACAATTTATTATCTCACATGCCAAGGAATCTGGAGGTAGAACAGAAATACAGATGCTTAGTTCGTTGGTTCAAAAATATCATCAGTGTAATAGAACTTCCCAAATTTTTTCAATGCTCTTCTTAGAATACTGGGTCTTGCCTGTAAATTTGTTTAGACATAGATCCAAAAAACTTGTCAAGGTCATTTAACTATATCATAAAGCTGAGTGTGGGGTAATTTCTTCTCAGATATCTCTTTGCACCAGTAAAGAAAAGGTTACTCACAAAAACACATATTATATTTATATGTGTATATATATATCCTTCTAATTTAAAAGCATGTGGTCAGACAGAGGCTTTTATTATATACATATTTTTAAACTATGTTGAGATTTTCATCCTAACATGTGCACTTACAAATGTTTTATATAGGCTTGAGTAAAATACATATTCTGTAGTTGGGGGTATGCACATCCACTTATATGCATATGCTAGATCATATTTATTAATTATACTGTTCAAATGCTTTCGTTCTTGCTAGTTATTTTCCCAGCTCGAGCTATCAAGCTGACACATCTGAGAAAAGATTATTAAAACATTTTTCTATGATTTATATTTTTCCTATTTATCCTTAAGATTTGGTCATATAATTTTCTTTAGAGTATTGCAGCATAAAAAATGTATATGACATATAAATATGTATTTATAGTTATGTTTTAATCCATGTATTAGTAGCTTGTTTATATAAAAATGTCTTAATTGTGATTACATAACCCAAGGATATTTACTTTGTATTTGAACTATTCTAATCCAAAGTCAACATCATAAGAATGCAAAAATGGCACGGCCACTTTAAAAGGCAGTTTGGCAGTTTCTTATAAAACTAAACATATTCTTACTATATAATCAGCCAATTTTAGTCCTTTGAATTTACTCTATTGATGTAAAAGCTTAGTTCCTCTTACAAACCTGCATGTGGATATTTATATCAGCTCTATTCATAAATGCTAAAACTTGAAAGCAACCAAGATGTCCTTCAGTAGGAGAATTTATAAATAAATTATGGTATACCCAGAAAATGAAATATTATTTGGCACTTAAATGACATGGGCTATTAAGCCATAGAAAGACCTGGTGGAACCTTAAATCCATATGGTAAGTGAAAGAAGTGAGTCTGAAAATGATACCTACTATCTTTTCCAACTACTTGACATTTTGGAAAGGAAAGGACTATGAAGACAATGAAAACATTAGTAGTTGTCAGGAGTTACAGGAGAGGGAGGGATGAAAAGGCAGCACACAGAAGGATTGTGGGGCAATGACACTCTTCTGTAGGATACTATAATGGTGGAGATGTGTCATTCCACGTTTGTCAGAGCCCAGAGAGTGCATAGCTATGGATTTTGGGTGATAATGATATATCAAAGGCAGGTTCATTGATTGTAACAAATATACCGCCGTGGTGAGAGATATCAATAGTTGGGGAGGTTGTATGTGTGTGGAGTAGTGGGAGCAGGGAGTATGTGGGAACTCTGCATTTAATGCTAACTTTTTCCGTGAACCTACGTAAAACTGCTCTAAAAAATAAATTATGTTCTTTTTAAAAAAAAAAAAAAAAAGCCAACATCAAAGTGGTTACTCTAAGTGGACTGAATTGGGTTCAAGGTGTGTAGATCGGCCTGGAATTATACAGGCCCTTCCACCCTTGCATGAGGGTGCTCTTTTGGTATATGAATCTAGCAAGACCTGTAATCCACATTCTTAAGAATTATACCTTATCGGAGTGTCCCTGCATCTTCCCACTGATAGATGAGTTTGATCATCTGGCTCCAATAGGTTGACTGAATTCTGCCATTAAGTATGTGGCTTCCATTTCCTGTAAACTTCCTCTGCAAGATGCTGTCAGTGCATTTAAAGAACAGAAAGTTTACGGGGCATATTTTATGATTTGGTACTTTTTTTTTTTTTTTTGAGATGGAGTTTTGCTCTTGTTGCCCAGGCTGGAGTGCAATGGCGTGGTCTTGGCTCACCACAACATCTGCCTCCTGGGTTCAAGTGATTCTTATGCCTCAGCCCTCCGAGTAGCTGAAATTACAGGTGCCCGCCACCGTGTCTGGCTAATTTTTTGTATTTTTACTAGAGATGGGTTTTCACCATGTTGGTCAGACTGATCTTGAACTCCTGACCTCAGGTGATCTACCTGCCTCGGCTTCTCAAAGTGCTGGGATTACAGGTGTGAGCCACCGCATCTGGCTTTTTTTTTTTTTTTTACAGAATTTCACTTTTGTCGCCTAGGCTGGAGTAGTGCGATGGCGCGATCTCGGTTCGCTGCAACATCTGCCTCCTGGGTTCAAGTGATTCTCCTGCCTCAGCCTCCCAAGTAGCTGGGATTACAGGCATTTGCCACTGCAGCCCACTAATTTTTGTATTTCTAGTAGAGATGGGGTTTTACCATGTTGGCCAGGCTGATCTCGAACTCTTGACCTCAGGTGGTCCACCTGCTTTGGCCTCCCAAAGTGCTGGGATTAATAATGATGAAACAGCTGGAATAATTTGGTTGAGACTATTTTTCACTGCAATGTCCCACCTGGTGGAAAGTTTGCCAGGAAGGAAGCTTGCAGTACTCACCTTCCTCTAATTTTTGGAGACCACCAATATTTACCTCAGAAAAGCAAATCACGTGAATAATCATATTCACTTTGGTCAGACTGCAAAATGTGAATTGTATTTTATTCTTTTTTTTTTTTTTTTTTTTTTTTATGTTCACCATACTTTAAATTTATTTTTTTTTTATTTTTTTTATTTTTTTTTATTTTTTTTTATTTTTTTTTATTTTTTTTTTTTTTTTTTTTTCTTTTTTATTTTTTATTTTTTTTCTTTTTTATTTTTTATTATACTTTAAGTTCTAGGGTACATGTGCATAACGTTTATATCATGTATAACTCCCCAATGCAATCCCTCCCTCCTCCCCCCTCCCCATGATAGGCCCCAGTGTGTGATGTTCCCCTTCCCCAGTCCAAGTGATCTCATTGTTCAGTTCCCACCTATGAGTGAGAACATGCGGTGTTTGGTTTTCTCTTCTTGTGATAGTTTGCTAAGAATGATGGTTTCCAGCTGCATCCATGTCCCTACAAAGGACGCAAACTCATCCTTTTTTATGGCTGCATAGTATTCCATGCTGTATATGTGCCACATTTTCTTAATCCAGTCTGTCACAGATGGACATTTGGGTTGATTCCAAGTCTTTGCTATTGTGAATAGTGCCGCAATAAACATACGTGTGCATGTGTCTTTGTAGTAGAGTAATTTATAATCCTTTGGGTATATACCCAGTAGTGGGATGGCTGGGTCATATGGTACATCTAGTTCTAGATCTTTGAGGAATCGCCATACTGTTTTCCATAATGGTTGAACTAGTTTACAATCCCACCAACAGTGTAAAAGTGTTCCTATTTCTCCACATCCTCTCCAACATCTATTGTTTCCTGACTTCTTAATGATTGCCATTCTAACTGGTGTGAGATGGTATCTCATTGTGGTTTTGATTTGCATTTCTCTATAACATTATGTTATTATGTTACCGAAGTTAATGATTTAAAAAATCGTATTCATTACTCTTTTATGATCTAATTGTGTCTTTCCTAATATCTATCAATACTTTCTGCCTCAAATTCTATTTTCTTCAATATCAGTATAATCACTGCCACAATTTTTTTTTTTTTTTTTTTTGCTTACTGGTTTTCTGGAGAAACATTTTTATACTTTATTTTCAATCTTTCCATATGTTTTATTTTACCCATCTCTGGTGAGCTCTACATTTAAAAAGTTCTCTAATTGGTATAGCTAGATTTACTTCCACCATATTCTTTTGTAATTCTTTAGTGTCCATTCAATTGTTATTGTTTTTTCTTTATATTCTTTCTGTACTCCTTTGGATGAATGTATATTGTATATATATGTTAACATATATTATATATACATATATAAAATCCCTTCATGCATACCTCATCCCCACTTCTTAGAAGCTTTATATAATATTTCTATTATTGCAATAATTATACCTGAACATTTAATTAAATACCAATTATGCATTTTTTCTAACACGATCAATTTACTTGTTATTTATATCCTCATGCCAGTCACATAAGGACTTCTACTGATAGTCACCAATTATCTTCATCATCAACATTGTCATTTCTCTTAATTGTTAAAGATTTTATTCGATCTTTTTATAACCTACTATTAATTACAATCAGTATATAACCAAATTTGTCAATGTATTTACCAGTTTCTGTGTTCATTTTAAGGGTCATACTTTCCCCCTCTTTTTTTTTTTTGTTTGTTTTTTGTTTTTTGCTTTGGTATGTACTTGAATGCTGCTTTCAGAGAGGATCAGTATTGGGGATCAAATTTTGTACCTCTGAGAAAGGTTCTCTTTTCACGTATCTTTGAATGATGATTTATCTGAATATAGAATTCCAGGTTTGCTTTCATTATTTAGTAAACTCAGCCGTCAAAATATATTATATTATTATATTCTAGAATGTATTGATCTTGTCAAGAAGTCTGGTGTCAGTACAATTTTCTTTTCCTTTTCTTTGAAGAAGTGTGTTTTTTCTCTCTGACACTTTTAAGATTGTGTCTTTATTCTTAATTTTATAGAATTTTAATATAGTATGTCCAGATATGTATGTATTTATATTTGTCCTGCTAGATACTAGTTGTGTCTTTAATTGGAGCATTCATGAAATATTCTAACTTATCTTTAAAATTATTTTTTACTAGTTGCTCCTGAACTCTTTCCTGTACAAATATCCTAAATATGTCTTCTGTCTTAAATGAAGTTCATATTTTTCTATCTTTGTATTTGTCATGTTTCATGTTGGATCAATTCCTCAGCCTTCAGATTTACATATCATATCTTCAAATGTGTCCAATCTAAAGTTTATTCTGTTTGTTGAGGACTTTTCCTATGTTTTAAATAATTCAATTTTAATGTCTTGTCTTCTTTATTAATATATTTTCTTATTTTTATAAATATTATTCTGTACCTTAGCTCATAAACATTGTAAACACAATCATGCCATTTATATTCTAGTTTCTTCCTTAATTTTAGTTCATCTGAAGTAAATTCACATTAAATATTGAATTTGGGGGTGTTTTTCTCAGTATTAGTTTTACACGTGGATTTCGGAATTTTGATTTGTAGAATCATCTTGATATTGAATTCCTATTAGAATCTGTGTGTGTGTGTGTGTGTGCGTGTGTGTGTGCGTGTGTGTGCGTGTGTGTGCACGTGTGCGTGCGTGTGTGTGCGTGTGTGTGCGTGTGTGTGTGTGCGTGTGTGTGTGTGTGGTGTTTCTTTCTCTTTCTCAGTGCTCTTGTTCCCCCACATCATCCCTTCTACCTCTCTCTCCCTCGATTTTTAGCTTGAGTCTATCCAATCACAAGCCCTCTGAGTTTATTCAATCCCAGGTCCTCCGTTTAGAACCAGGACACATAATAACTCCTCTACTCTTGGTCCTACGTAACATAACAAACAACGTATACTTTAGAAGGAGGTGAGCTACAAATAGTTGAAATTAGTTTTTAAATACCTCTCACATATTCCTTTTATGCTCTGTCCTCAAGTGGAAGTAACTTATCTCATCAAGAATCTAGTAAGCATAAGAAGATAAACCAAATAAAAAGGAGTTAGCACGTGAGATATATTGAAAGAAAAGTGAGTAACAACAGAAACAATTCCGAAGTGTAAACACACATATTCAGCTTTGTTTTCCAGCATTCAATGACAAGATACAGGTAATGTCTGTATAAGTCACAGAACCAGTAAAACATAAAAACAAAGTATTTTCCCCCTAAAAGCACAGTTACCTCTGATAATTAAGCTGAAGAAGACATTTTTCCTTTGAGAGCGGATTGTATGACATAAGAGGCGGCGTTCATAATACCCTCACAATAAATGCTAAGATGAGTTTCACAGGGTAACTTTTAATCATATCTTTCAATTATTCATTGTATCAGAAAAAAAAAAAGCAAAAACAGTGCATCAGAAAAAGCAACCTATGGGACACTGATGTGGAGGCAAGTGGTGTCACTCGGACAAGTGACTGCATGTCTGGCTTTAAACTGTGACAGACTTCAGAGTGCTTGGGGCAGAGATGACAAACCGGCAATTTACAGGCTGCCTTTGACACACACATAAGGCTTGTTTACTCTGTGGTATTGGTTCCCACCGTGTCTGGTTTTAAAAAAAATTAGTTGCCATCCTATAAAAAATAGGTGAGTTCACACAGAAATCCAGGTTGTCAGTCATCCTTGCGAAGTGAGACCCTGGCAACACCGGATTTTCATTTTCACAAGGCAACCCCTGGCTGGAGAGTTCCTCTGAGACCGTCAGCTGGTGTGCACCACCCGTTTGCCCAGCGTTCACTACTCTGCACCCTATTCCAGAACACTTCCATTCCACTCACCACGTCGACTACCTAGATCTCTATGCTGGCAAGCTTTCTCCAGAGGCAAAATAAGACTGACTACTTATTCTTCAAGCCCTCCCATTCATATCACTTCTTCCTGACCCGCTTTGTGAAGGTTTTAAATGGCAGTGGGTTTAAGATCATTCTTGTGGCACCTCTGGGGCAAATTCCAGCCAAATGTGAAGCTCTGTTCTTTACCATTCACTTGAGCTGCTAGTGGGATCCAGTCCTTGACATGGATAGTGTCGAATGAGCTAACAGTCATGCTCCCAAGCTGCTTCAAGAAATGACTTATTCTCACCAATAACAGTGAGTCATCAAGGCCCTGGTTTCTAATAAGAATTGGACGTGGGTTGCTGGCATTTAATGTCACTTTGGAGTTGTATATTTGAATCTTTTTCCTGGCTTAGGGGTGAGTGGTGGCCAGTTGTGCTGTATTTTGAAAAGTCCCTAAGACCTTATTTCTCACAATTCTTCCAGCCAAGAAATGCTGCCCCTCTTTGAGAACCACTGCTTTAGTGTATAGCGAGTTAAATTTTGAGGTAAAAAAATGCTAATTTAAAATGTATCTATAACTAATTATGTTTTTAAACTCATCTTCTGTTTGCTGAGACCATGGATTAGCCAAAAATATCTCTCAGAGAATAGGACTTTCAAACTGAAAGAGTGAGAGACACAAAGTCCACGAATTTTCACCCTTGATTTAATCTAGTTAATTCTTTACATAATTTAAGTTTTACATCTTACAGAAGTGTTGCCTATTTTTTCTCTAATTAGTAAATTACCATATGTCAATATTCTATACATCCTTTAGAACAGATTTTTGTCAAGTTTTATATCAGTTTAAAATAATCTACATTAAATCACTCAAGAATCGTGAATATGAATTGAGTATATCGGATCGGATCTCAGCTTTCTTCAAAAGATACTTTTTTTTAAAGCACTGCCCAATCCATTGTGATTAAAGCTCCAGACATAGCCAAGACCTTTAAAAAAAAAAAAAAAAAAAAAAACGCAAAACGCTTTAAACTCTACTTCTCACCTTTCTCCATTAGCAACATACAAAATGGAATGAAAGAAACTTCTTGGAATTATTATCATTCAACACTTTCAGAGAATGCATTTGTGCCATATTTTTTTCAAGTGTGTCTTTGTCCTTAAAATTTATTCATTCTGTTTTATCTTCCCACCGGCCTCTTGGAGGTCATTATCTTTCCATTAGTGAATTCTGCATTGGCCTTTGATCTGCCACATACCTTTAAATATTCTTCTCAGTGGTGTTTTGGGTCCGACAGAACCTCCCTCCCCATCTCCCCACATACTCGAGATTTATAAGGACATTTTTTACTGACTACTGTATGCACAAGGGTCCGTTTATTGATGGACGATGAAACAAGGGTTCACACTGCCTTGGTGCTCTTTGCTACCAGAACAACTCTCAAGTTTTATTCTGTTTTATGTAAATTGGGTCACAGATGTTTTATTGCTGCAGAATGCTTTGAAACTTTTTCATATGTTCAGTGGGAAAAGCCTCTCAAAATTCATGCTGAAATAATTAAGCTTTTTAATTTCACTGTCAATTTATCAGAACAAGTGATAAATCTCTCTTTATACTGCTGCTTCTGCAGACATGACTTTTCAGGCCATTTCCTCCCTCGGATTGTCTGAGAGTGCCTTTCTAGAGCAGCTCAGCATGCTGTATGGAAACACCAGCACTTTACTGACGTCTTTTTTTTTATTTTTATTTTTTTATTTTATTTTATTTTTTTAACTTTATTTATTTATTTTTATTATACTTTAAGTTCTAGGGTACATGTGCATAACGTGCAGGTTTGTTACATATGTATACTTGTGCCATGTTGGTGTGCTGCACCCATCAACTCGTCAGCACCCATCAATTCGTCATTTATATCAGGTATAACTCCCAATGCAATCCCTCCCCCCTCCCCCCTTCCCATGATAGGCCCCGATGTGTGATGTTCCCCTTCCCGAGTCCAAGTGATGTCATTGTTCACTTCCCACCTATGAGTGAGAACATGCGGTGTTTGGTTTTCTGTTCTTGTGATAGTTTGCTGAGAATGATGGTTTCCAGCTGCATCTTAGGCAGGCCGGGTAACCCTGGGAGGCGTCAGTTCATCCTCCCAGGAACCTGGGGGAACTGGGCCCTGGCTGCTCTGCAGGAGCTTTGCACTGTGGCAAAAGGACTTAATGAGCCTGACTCTGACTCTGTTCCCTTTATGCTCAGAATTTCTAGATATATCAACTCACCCCAGAGCAGATTCCCCACCTTTGCGGATGCGGCTAATCCGGTTTTACAGCGTATAATTCAGTAGATGCAGCATGGCAGCGCAGAAGTAAAGATCTTGGCTGGATCTAAATCAGAGTCCTCAGCTCTGCTCCTGCCTCTACAAGACCTTGGACAGTTCCTTCGTGTTTATGATGCACATTTCCTTGTGTCAAAAATGAGGAAGTGATCCCATTCTCAGTGAGCTCTCTGGTTTCATATACATATGGATTCTCCCTGAATGCCTGGCACATGCCAAATGGCCAATGAATATCAACGCCCTTCTCTTTCATGAATTTCACAACGTTTTGAATCTGTTAACTTGGGATTTGATGAACCAACATGTTGCTAATTTTTTCAAAAAGATCCGGAGTTGCTTACAAGAGTCAGTACTTATGTGTTCTCCCATTTTATTGTTTTTAGTTGACATAATTCCTACGATGAATGGTAGCTTTCTGGAGTTTAAGTAGAAGAGGCTGATCTTAGGGACTCAGACGTGTCACTTTAGAGCTTTAGAAATAAACTTGTGCTCATGTGTTCTCAGGAAAAGGCTGGCCTGCCACCTGACATCTGTGCATTGGTCTTTGTGTCAGAAAACCAACAGCAACTCATTTTTTTCCCCAGAGAGCAACCTACTCTATGATTCTCTATCTCCCCTCCCTTCTTCCTTGTTCAAACACTGAGTTCCTTCTATGTGCTAGACCAGGATTCCGGAAACGTTATCTGTAAAGAGGCAGAGAGTAAATATTGTAGGCTTGAAGAGGCAGACAGTATCTGTTACAACTTGTAAACTCTGCTGCTTTTGCAGAAAAGCAGATAGACAACAGTGAAATGAACAAACATGGTTGTGTTTTAACAAAAAGGCGGTTCTCACCAGCGAATGATTTTTGCCTTCCCGGGCACTTTTGGTAAGATATGCAGAAGTCTTTGATTGTGAGGAATGGAGAAGGGGTCCTGCTGGCCCCTACTGGATAGAGGCCAAAGATGCAGCTGAACATCAATGCACAGAACCTTCCCTCCCCACAGGAAAGAATCACGCAACCCAAAGTGTCAACAGTGCCAAACGGAACAATCAAACTTTACTTAAGGACACTAAAGTTTGAATTTTATATAATGTCATACGTAATCAATATCAGTCTTTTGATTTTTTTTCAACTATTTAAAAATGTAAGAACCCTTAGCTCCCAGTCCATACAAACACTGGCCATGGGTCATAGTTTTTCTACTCCTGTGCAAGAATCTGGAGAAACAAAGAGAAACAGGGAACAGTAAGTTTCCTTAAGATCCCCTCTCAGAGCCACAAAAGCAAGACACACTTCATGCACTTCCTTTTTTTTTTTTAATGAAAATAAGCTTTATTATGTCAAGTAATAAATAAATACAAAGATGTAAACCGTTTTAGTCATTTCCTTCCAGATGTTTTGTCTGACTTAAACGCGGAGTTGAGATCTACTTACAGTCTTAGTATGAACATGTTCTGGGGTCCTTCTTAGGTTTGGTGGGTTGCTCTTTCTTCTATATTTATAACTTGTGCATTTTTAAAATTTGACTTTGAAGCACGAATAGTCACGCAATTAGGTAAGCAAAAAAGAAGTTACATTAAGCAGAATCTACAAAGTATGCTGTCAATATGCTTTAAAAACAAAATCCCTAGAATGATATTAGCTTATGAAAAGCAAAAAGGAACACCGTGGGTAACACATGTATTCCAAAGAGAAGATTAAAGAGACAATGGTGTCTTGGAGGCAAACTACAGTTTGCTGTAAGATAACTTTAGGTGCATCTTTTAAATCAGTGCTTGAAAATAACAAACAAACAAACAAAACCTGAGCAGTTCCTAACTACTTGACATGCAAATCCTAATTAACTGCAAAATCTTTTCTCAATCTTTGACACTGTAGGTTCAGAGCCATGTGAACCACGGGAGGAAAAACTGAACTGTAACTATTTTGAAAACAAGGGTTTCATCTGAACAGGGGAGATGAACTGTTACTTCTCATCTTGTAAAAAGGTGGAAATCCTTCAAAACCAACAAGGCAGCTAGGATCTGGCATTCCGTTCCGTTTCTGCCAAGCACTCCCGAACCAGTCCTCCAGCGTGCATCACGCCGCGCGGCAGCCTCTCCACGGCGCTCTCGCTCCCCGCGTAAGTGGGTCTGATCTCCTTCCCCAGCTCTTCGATGATGGCCAGCAGCTCCGCGTATTTGCTTTGGGGCACCTGGCTTTTCCCAGCTCCCCGAGTGTAGCCTAGGGACGGTGGCCCGTAGTCACTGAGCAGTCGGCGATACTGTGAAGGCCAGTGGACACTCCCAGCGGCGTTGTGCGCGAACCTCATGCACCTCCTTTCGTTTTTTTGTTTGTTTGTTTGTTTTCTTGAGACTAAGTCTCACTCTGTCGCCCAGGCTGGAGTGCAGTGGCGCGATCTAGGCTCACTGCAACCTCCGCCTCCCAGGTTCAAGCGGTTCTCCTGCCTCAGCCTCCCGAGTAGCTGGGACTAGAGCATGCGCCACTACAGCCGGCTGATTTTTTTTTTTTTAGTAGAGACGGAGTTTCATCATGTTGGTTTTCCAGGATGGTCTCGATCTCTTGACCTCCTGATCTGCCTGCCTCGGCCTCCCAAAGTGCTGGGATCACAGGCCACCTTATCCACTTTCTTAAGGGACCATGTACTTCAGTGGTAGACACAGTCACCAGAAGAATCACACAGCATTTCCTTGGCAAAACCCACCAATTACTAAGTTAGGGCCCTTGGGTTAAGCTTCCCTGTTCCTATATTTTCTGCACAGTGCTTTGTGTTCTCTGTCCTCCATCACAGTAACTTCTTTGGTTTCCTTCTGGGAGCATTCATTACAGTGCTGTCTGTCTGGTTACGGACACAGCTGGCCCAAACTGAACACCTTCCATCCTGATATATATCTCTGGCCCATGAAAAATCACCCACAGAACAGGTGGGCAGTAGCTGCATTGAGAACTTCACAGGATTTATCAGGCTCACCTGCAATGCTGTGCTTAGTGCTGCCTGGCAATCTCAGGAGCAATCCACACAGTTGATTCTACCCTAGAGGGTGTGAAGATCTGAATGCATTTCCTGGCCTTTGAAGCCCTAACGTCTCTAGCTCACCCTGAAAAGTCCTAAAATCCTCATGGTTTATTCTTTTTTACTGGGCAAGTGACACACATTTTGTTTCTCCAAAGGGTTATGAATAGCCAAATATATGCTTCTGGTCTTTAGAGCTTCTCAGATATCTCATAGTTCTTCCATGTGTCTCCTGCTGTGTTGAAAACTTGGTGATCAATCACGCCTCCAGCTGTCCCAGCACAGAGAGCCCTAAGGAGGAGTGAGGGATTGTTTTCTTCCTCTGCTTTCATGAAACACAAGCACAGCAATTATATGAGCCTCTTTGAGCTTCAGTGACCTGGTTACTACGTGGGCTGCAACCTGATGGTCTTGCTGGTTTCACAGATAAAAGTTTGATGCGGCTGGGCGCAGTGGCTCATGCCTGTAATCCCAGCACTTTGGGAGGCCAAGGCGGGCGAATCATAAGGTCAGGAGATGGAAACCATCCTGGCTAACACCGTGAAACACCATCTCTACTAAAAATACAAAAAATCAGCTGGGTGTGGTGGTGGTAGGGGGCTGTAGTCCCAGCTACTCAGGAGGCTGAGGCAGGAGAATGGCCTGAACCTGAGAGGTGGAGGTTGCAGTGAGCTGGGATCACGCCACTGCACTCCAGCCTTGGTGACGGAGTGAGACTCCATCTCAAAAAACAGCAAACAAACAAACAAACAAAAAGTTTGATGAAAAGAACTCAGGTAATAACAAACACATAAGAACAGACACACTTCTCAAAATGTTCAAATGTTCAAAACTCAGCTGTAAGCTGCTTTGGATGCGAAAACTGTTTCTACACAGGGCGATTTCATGACTGATAGATTCTTAGATTATCTCCTGAAAGCCTGACTAATCCAGAGTGTGAGTGCAATCTCCTGCTAGCCAAACCACCATGTATAACAATGGTTTTAATAAAGTCTCATCTATGCTTACACATACAGCTTCATTGACGTCAGGTTGCTGTGGAATCCTTATTTTTCCTGCTTCCAGGTTGGAAGAAGTCTAAGCTTCTATGAGTGGCCTGCACAGCTTGCCAAGGTCTGACAATTTCTGCCTCCAGTGTCATCTCTGGTCATTCTGTGTGCTAATCCCCGATGGAGATTGTACCAGTTCAAATTCCAGCTACGGGACTGAATATGTCATTTAATTTATCTGTGCTTTGGTTTCTCCATATGTAACCTGTGTTAATAGTATCTACTGCTTAGAGTTATGATAAAGACTGAGTATATAGAGATAAGGTATTTAGTACACTGGCCCACAGTAAGTGTCCCATAAATATTTGATATTTCTGTTTGGTAATAAATGATTCCTTGAATCTAACAATCAGTACTACTAAATTTTCTTCCCCTACTTGTATATTTGTTCACATCAATTAAATGGGTCAGTAGAACACATCATTTTAATGTTGCAGGAGTGGAATGTGAAGTGCGGAGAGATTAAGTGACTTGCACAAGATCATATAGCTAGTGAGAGATGACATCTTAATTTCAATCCCTGTCTGTCTTTCCCCAAGTGTAGAAATACTCTTTCATCTGGATTCCACTGTACTCCCTTTCCTATTTTTTTTCAGTGGGAATCTGAGACACAGTCATGCAAATATTTTATATCAGACAGTCTTTTAGTTTCACATTGTATTGGTTTTCTGATGCTAAATAACAAATGATCACAAGGGGAGTGGTTCAGAATAATACATGGCTTAACTATGCCCTCTGCTTTGAGTCTTGTAAGACTGCAATAAAGGAGTCAGCCAGAGCTGAGTTCTCATCTGGAGGCTCAGCTGAGGAAGGGTCTTCATGGTTCCCATGGTTGTTTATAGCCTATTTCCTTGTAGGGTACAGAGCTTCAGTCCTGTTTTTGTTTCTGCTGGATGTTGGTCAGAGGCCACTTCTGTTATCTAGAGGCTGGCCAAAGTTCCTAGAAGATTTTCACAATTCTTTTCCATATGAGATTCTAAAACATGGCTGTTGTATCATTCAAGACAGCCAGAGGGTCTTTAGAATGAGTCCTATAGGCAAGACAGAGTCTTACAAAAAGTAACTAGGTCTCCTCTAACGTATGATCATGGGAGTGTCACCTACAGCATTGCTGTTTATAATAGCACAGCTTTGTGCAGATACACTTTGTGCATATACACTGGCAGAGTACAGGGAGTAAGAATGGACAATCATTACTTCATGACTAGCTGATGATGCTTATAGCCTTTCCTGAACAGCTGTGCTGTAGAAGTAAATTAATATTCTATGTGTTTTATTATCTCACACAAGCTTATAAAGTTTTTTGTCTCCCATGTGGACTCTGAATCGACTACCCTGAAAAATAAATTCTCCCCCCATGGATCCAGCTTGGCACCTGAGAAGAGTTCATTTTTGAATTAATTTCTAGACACAGACCTCTGTGGACTATTTTAGAAAAGCCAGGGAAACCTATCATACCTCTCCTAGGCAAAACTCTCCAGCATGTCATCATCTGCAGCATCTCTTGTGCTATTTTCTATGTGCCCCACCCTGTCTGTGCCCCTCCCTCACAGCTCTGCTCTTCCTTATGCTTGTCTTCATCCCAATCCCTACTGCCCATTGCTCTCGAGCCCTGTTGTTGCCTTTGTGGATCAGCGTCATGCACACAGCAGTGCATCTTGCTCTCTCCTGCAGCTCCTCAGCCTCTATTTGATGACCCAAGGCTGCCATCTTTGCATGGATGCATTGACGATCCTGCCAAGGAAGAGATTTTCATATTAATAATGCCTTATGGAGATGAGTTCAGTCTCAGAAAGTGTCCCACATGTCAGAACTCCCGAGGAGACTCACAGAAGAAAAATTTCTGGGTCGTTAGGCCTCACAGCATCTTTAGCTGTAAGACAGGGTTGAGGCAACTCCTTTACAGGCTTCCCATTTCTTCTTCTATAACCTCTGAGCAGAACAGCGCTGACAAAGCCTTAGGCTCCCATGGACATGACGTTAGCTTCTTTCAGTTATGGATGCTGCAGCAGAATTTCTGGCCCTTGACGAGAGGGTGATGCTAGGTTGTGAATAAGGTTATGCTTGTTTCTGCTATTCTAAAACCCTAATGCTTCAGAAAATCTCCTTGAGATTTCTGACAGCTTATTTTTCCACATGCTTTTGCTCATTGACTCACTTATTTACCCAACAAACAATTGAGTGCCCATGATATAGAAGACAGGATAGTAGGAAATGAGTGTTTCTCCTCTAGATAAGTTTATATTTCAATGACCTATATTAAAAAGTGTATATCCCGTTATGACGTATGTGATTCTTATGATAAATATATAGGGCAAAGTATGTTTTATATATATATAAAATGTTATATATGAAATTATATATATGTGTGTGTATATATATATATATATATATATGGGAGAAATTGTTATGGAAACATACATCAGGGAGCCACTAGCTGTGGCCTATTTTGGCAGAGGCCTCAGAAAAGAGAAGGCACTGAAACTGGGCCTTCTCAAATAAAATGGGCCTCATGCCATGCTAGAAATTTTCCTTTAGCACTGCAGGAGACAGGAGAGTTTACATAATTATTCATTAAAGGGTAAAACATCACTGGATACAGTACGAAAATCAAAGATTCTAGTCAGTTTTATAGCTTACTAGAAGACATAAGCAGGAAAACCACAGATTCTGGTCATTTCTATAGCTTACTAGAAGACTAGCTTACTAGTACTAGTGTGACAGCCATCAGGAATATTTCTGAATCTCAGTTTCTTTATCTATAATGGGGATGATAAAATCAGCTAGTTTCAATTCAGTTTCTTAGTTACAAACAACACTAATGTATTATAATGGCCCGAAGAAAAGATAATTTATTGGAAATATATTAGTGGGATCACAGTTTCAATATGTGGCTGGAGGACCAGGCTTGGAAGAAAGACAAGAATCCAGGGAGTTTTCAAAGACTAGAAACAGAAAGTGGACAAAGATATGCTGACCTCTGCGCTGCTGAATCAAGAGGCTTGAAGTTCAAAGATTGCTTTCTGTTTGTCCCCTTCTCACTATTGAAATTAATAGGAGCTAGTGACTGGCTGAGCTGTGGATTCCTGAACTTCTATAGTAGGAAATAAGTTGCTGGGGGATGCTAACAGAAAACAGGAAATACTAATAGAACAGGGGATGCCAATGGAACAGAAAATACTAATAGGACAGAGGATACCCACAGAACAGAAGATATCAATAGGACCGGATCTCATATTGAAATATAATCCCCAATGTTGGAGGTGGGCGTGGTGGGAGGTGATTGGATCCTGGGGGCAGATCTCTCATGAGTGGTTTACACCATCCCCTTGGTACTGTCCTTATGGTACTGAGTGAGTTCTCCTGAGACCTGGTCATTTAAAAGTGTGTAGCACCTCCCCCCACTCTCTTGCTCCTGCTTTCGTTATGTGATGTGCCTGTTTCCTGTTCACCTTCTACCATGATTGTACGCTTCCTGAAGCCGCCTTGGAAGCAAATGCTGCTATACTTCCTGTACAACCTGCACATCGTGAGCAAATTAAACCTCTTTTCTTTAAAAATTACCCAGTCTTGGGTATTTCTTTATAGCAATGCAACAACAGAAAAATACACAGAGGATGCCAATAGAAGAGGAAATACTAACAGGACAGAGAATGTCAACAGGACATTCTAATACTAGTAGGACAGGTGATGCCAATAGGACAGAAAATACTAAGAGGACAGGGAATGTTAAGAGAACAGAAAATACTAATAGAACAGGGGAGGCTAATAGGACTGATAATACCAACAGGAGAAGTGATGTCAACTGGACAGAAAATACTAATAGGACAGGAAATACTAATAGGACTGGGGATGTTAACAGAACAGAAAATACTAATAGAACAGGGGAGGCTAACAGGACTGACAATACTAACAGGACAGGAGATGCTACTGTTGTAGAACAGGAAATGCTAACAGGACAGGAGATGCCAAGAGAACAGGAAATAACCAGCAAAACAGGAAATACTAATAGGACAGAGTTTGTCAGTGGAACAGGAAATACCAATAGGATAGGGGACATTGCCCTGCACAACAGAGTGAGTTCCCTTACAGAGTCTAGTGCTATCCAAATGAGACCATGAATTTGGAAGCATTCTATAAACTGGGATCTTTTATACAATGTTAGGGACATTGCATATCCACTGTGTCTGTTTTTCTATTGTTATTACCTGATAGTGGACTTATCTAATCTGATTTCTCAGATGAGGGCAGAAGAAGGTCTCCTTTTCAATTGCTCTATTCAGTATTTGCACAAACTCTTTCTTTGGGGGAATAGCCAGATACACGCTGACCTGTTGAGCTAAGATGCCACATATACTTCCCAGTTTCATATTACAAAACCAAATTTTCTATTCATTTTCTACTATAATACCCAATAGCTGTTAAAAAAAACCCACATTTTGATGGGAGGTATAAATGATGCAGAAATATGTGGATACACTTTTCTTTAAAATAAATACAGACATTAAATCCAAAGGGACAATTGGACTGATACAATTTAGCCTGTCCAAAAGGTCAAAGTGTTTGTGCACTAAAGTAGAAACACACTCGCTTCTTTTCTACTGAATGTGGGAAAGACTGCTGACCATCCAGTGAAGCTCCTTCCTCTTCTTTCAGAATACAGGCTTATAGCCTAAGTGGAACTTTTAGCTTAATTGAATTTCACAGGTTCCCTTGGCATTGCATTGCCAATGACTAAAGTTTCCTCCTGGTTAGAAGAAGCAGAAGTGACATGTGTTGTTTCTCGGTCTGGCCTTTTCCATGTTCGTTTTTCCAGATGTAGTGGTGAGCCCAGATGTAGTGGTGACCCAGTTTCAACCAAGCAGACCATGACAGTATCCTAGGGCAGAAGTCAGCAAATCTTTTCTGTAAGAAGTCAGAGATAATAAATGTTTTAGGCTGGGTGGGGTGGTTCACGTTTGTAATCCTAGCCCTTTGCGAGGCTGAAGTGGGCAGATCACTTGAGCCCAGGAGTTCAAGCAGTCTGGGCAACATGGAGAAACCCAGTTGATATGGTTTGGCTGTGTCCCAACCCAAATCTCAACTTGGATTTTGTCTCCCAGAATTCCCACCTGTTGTGAGAGGGACCCAGCAGGAAGTAATTGAATCATGGAGGCCAGTCTTTTCCATGCTCTTCTCGTGATAGTGAATAAGTCTCATGAGATCTGATGGGTTTATCAGGGATTTCTGCTTTTGCTTCTTCCTCATTTTTCTCTTCCCACTACCATGTAAGAAGTGCCTTTTGCCTCCTGCCATGATTTTGAGGCCTCCCCACCCATGTGGAACTGTAAGTCCAATTAAACCTCATTTTCTTTCCAGTCTTGGGTATGTTTTAATCAGCAGCCTGAAAACAGAGTAATACACTGGTCTCTACAAAAAATAAAAACAAAATAGACAGGCATGATGGTGTGCACCTATAGTCCTAGCTACTCAGGAGTCTGAGGTGGGAGGATCTCCAGAGTCTGGGAATTGGAGGCTACCGTGAGTTGTGATCACACCACTGTATGACAGAGTGACAACCTGTCTCAAAAAAATAAAATAAATCAAAAGAAAATAAATGTTTTAGACTTTGTGGGCAATGTGGTTTCTGTGTTAGTACTCAATTCTGCCATTGGCATAAAAAAGCAGTCATAGATATTACATAATGAATAGTTGTGTTCCAATGAAACTTTATTTACAGAAATCAGGTGAGAGGACTGGTGTGCTGACCCCTGTGTGTGTTGATGGTAGGGAAGAAGATGAATGAGCAATGCTTTGAAAATAATCTAGTAGTTCCACGAAGTACCATAGGAAGCAAAACTGCCTTAACACCTAGTTCTGTTAATGGCAGGACTGCTATGTATAAGACAAGTAACTTTTTCTATTATTTAACCTATAGGTTTATGGAAGTCTTTGTTACAGAAACCTATTCTTCTCAAATATGTGGAAAACCAAAAAGTAAAATAAAAAATCACCTTTTAGAAAAGCTTCATGATTAACCAGATCGATTAATAAAATTCGTGCAATAAAATCTCTAAGACAGAATCTTATCTAGACCTGTTTGCACCCCCTATTGCTATGGTTTGAATGTTCCTTCCAAAGTTCATGCGTTGGAAACTTAATCCCCAATGCAACAGTATTGACAGGGGGATCCTTTAAGAGATGATTTGTCATGAGGGCTCTGCCCTCATGAGTGGGTTAATGCCATTATTATGAGAGTGGGTGAGTTATTGAGGGAATAGATTCCTGATAAAAGGATGTGTCCAACCTCTCTCTCTCTCTCTCTCTCTCTCTCTCATACACAGAAACACACTCCCTCTGTCTCTCTCTCTCTCTCGCCTTTCCTCTTTTTGCCATGGGATTATGCAGCACAAAGGCCCTCACCACATACTGGTGTCATGCTTTTGAACTTCCCAGCCTCCAGAATCATTAATGAAATAGATGTCTGTTAATTGTAAATGATTCAGTCTGTGGTATTATTAGAGAAACACAAAACAGAGGAAGACATCAATGATATCTAGAACGAGCTGTTTACATAGTGTTTAAATAATGTTTTATGCTGACTTTATTACTTTATATTATCTTCAAAACTATTATTTATTTATTTATTTTTTCTAAGATAGAGTCTCACTCTGTTGCCCAGGCTGTAGTGCAGTGGCATGATCTCGGCTCACTGCAACGTCCACCTCCCGAGATTCAAGCAATTCTCTGCTTCAGCCTTCCAAGTAGCTGGGATTACAGGCACCCACCACCACACCCAGCTAGTTTTTGTATTTTTAGTAGAGACGGGGTTTCACTATCTTAGCCAGGCTGGTCTTGAGTTCCTGACCTCGTGATCCACCTGCCTTGGCCTCCCAAAGTGCTGGGATTATAGGCATGAACCACCGCACCTGGCTCAAAGCTATTATTAATATTAGAACAGCTTGTGCTACAAGCTACATTCATACATATTATTTTTGGGAGAAAAATAATAGCTTGGACCATGTTTTGGATAGGAGATAATAATAATTCGGTTATACATCTTATGGAAAATGTGTACAAATTATAGTGTACCTAGAACAGTAGATTACAGATATGCCAGAGGCATTATGATAGAATTGAGATTGTACTCTAGAAAATAAAAATATGCCACCTCTGTTTTAGTTAGTGTATTAGTTCATTTTCATGCTGCTATGAAGAAATAACCAAGACTGGGTAAGATATGAAGAAAAGAGGTTTAATTGACTCACAGTTCCACATGGCTGGGGAGGCCTTAGGAAACTTACAATCACCGCGAAAGGGGAAGCAAACCAACCCTTCTTCACATGGTGGCAGGAGAAGTAAGTGCTGAGTAAAGAGGGAATCCTCTTATAACACCATTGGATCTTGTGAGGACTCACTCACTAATGTGAGAACAGCATGGGGGGAACCACCACCATTATTCAATTGTCTCCCACCAGGTCCCTCGCCATGATATGTGGGGATTATGGAATTACAACTCAAGATGAGATTAAGGTGGGGACACAAAGCCAAACCATATTAGTTAGTTTGGTCTGCTATAACAAATTACCATAGACGGGTGGCTTAAACAACAAACATTTATTTCCCACATCTCTGGAGGCTGGGAGTCCAGGATCAAACCACTGGCAGATCCAATGTCTGGTAGTGGGTTGCTACCTGAATTACAGATGGTCATCTTGCTATGTCCACACATGGAGGAGAACACAGAGAGAAAAAGCAAGTTATCATATGTCCTTTTATGGGGGCACTAATCCCACTTTCGGGAATTCTGCCCTTATGACCTAATCACCTCCTAATGGCTCCACCTCCTAATCCATCACCTTGGGGTTTAGGATTTCAATATATGAATCGGGGCAGGAATGTGTAAACTTTTAGTCCCTAGCAATCTCTATCTTTAGTTAGCCAAGAGGAAACATACCAAAAAAATGTACTTTGAAAATAAAAATATAAGCATGTAAAATAAAAATTTACTTTGGTCCTAACAGAAAAGGGCAAAAGCTACAGAGAAATAGATTTTACTTCCTGAACAAGTAGTTGGAATAAATGATAGTCTATATTCTCAGACATGCAAAGACACCATCTTCCTTTGTTTTGATAACAGAATTTAATTTTATTTCAGCATCCCCTCCCCACCCTCAGTGGTAGAAATGCATTCTCAGGCTACTCAGTATCTTCACCTTTTAGGAGGTGTGCCCACATTTGGTGCAGAGTTTTCCTATTTCCAAGGTGCTGAGCATGTGTGGATGGGGTTATCTGGCCTTCAATGCTGTTACCTAGCCACACTGACCAGTTGTAACATCCCAATTCCATTGACTATGTGGTCACCAGTCCTCAGGGGATACCACTTGCTCTGTGTTCACTCTCGTTCCAATGGAGGGCTTTCCAGGACAGCTCTCTGTGCCTAGAGCGGACCGATTGCCAGTCCTGGAAAATATGAAACTCAGACTCATCTTGGTTTCCTTTTGTCTTTACCCTCAGCCTAGAATTAGAATGGAGTAGGAATATAAACAAAATGATATTCTCCTCAGCAAGCATTCTCCCACTATTTTCTTTCTCATCTCATTCACTATTTTTTGGAAAGATAATGTTGAGTGTTATTCCCCCTTACCCAAATTCTGCTAAGTCAAACTTTTTCACTTAGAATAAGCCTGGCAAGCCCTGGCAGCTTTCTGAATGGGGCAGTTTTCTGCATAGAGGAAGATGTTTAATATTTCAGAATATCTTGCTTCCAGAAGGACTACCCTATTGCCAGAGCTGCAAAGTTGCCTTGCAAGGTAGTGAGTCACTCATCACTAGACATGATCAATCAAAGTCTCATCAGTCACTTATCTGGTAGGCTGTTGAAAAATTTAAGCAATACATCAAAGGCTGGCTCAGTAGAAAGTGGGATCAAACCAAGACAATGATAATAACCTCTGGTGTTTGTTAAAACATTCACTGATTTTTCTTACCCTGCTCTGAGATGCACTAAATTAAAATCTAAAGGGGCAAGAAAGATGGTTGATATTTTAAATAAAATCACGAACTTATTTTTATCCAGCCGTATTTTGAATGCACTGGCATTCCACTTGATCCTGAGATATTCTGAAAAAGATTTATTCTAATTAATACCCACAAAGGCTTACCAAATTGGGCACATTACATTGTTCCTGAAAGCAACATATAACCAGTGAAGACTCCTTTTGTTTATGTTGTTAATAACAGATGTCGCAAAGAGACATCACACATGCTTGGTTAATATTATCAAAACAATTATTCATTTATTCATCTCAGCTCAGTGTACTGCTGCAAGCTGGCTCTATAGATCTTGCAGACGTGGCCTTTATGAGTGCATAAATGGAAACCTGTGTCACATGTAATAAATCATCTCCAAACCCTCGCGACTCAGTGAGTACTGACAAGAGATATGGGGAGTCTAACGTCTGATATACTCTGCAGAAAACTGAGATTCTAATCATCTAGGAGGCAGTCATATGAAAGTCTGATCCAATTACTTATGTTTTCCACAATACCCAGAGTGGAGACAGAGTCTCGCCTTTTGTTGAACGGCAGTCTAAGATGCACCAACACACCAACATGCAGGAGCTGAAAAGACGAAAGTGAGATGCTTTGATTGGAACTGTTTTTATTCATTTAAGTAGTGAAGCTAATCTATAAAATAATATGGCATGATGTTCAAGTCTAATTCATTTTCTAGGGTTTAATGAAGAAATTAAAATGCTATAAGTAAGAACCTTAGTTCTATGTTAAATATTTAAACTGCTTTGTTAAAAATAAAATAATTTAACTAAGAGACTGTTTAATTTCATTGAGAGCCTGGATTCTACAGTCAGTCCCCTAATAGCCACTTTGTTGAGTGGCTCTGAGGATGTTACTTAAACTTTCTTTGCCTCAGTTTTCTTAACCATAAGGTGATGAGGGGAATAGTGCCTACCTCATAAGGTTGTTGAAAGGATTAAAGGAGTTAAAATGTAATGCCTTTGGAACATCCTCTGGCACTTAGTAAACCCTGTATTATCACCTACCTTTCCTTTCAACAAACGTTTATTAAGTGACTATCACGGGTCAGGTAACAGAAAATTAACAATAATTCAAATACACTTCTTCCTTCCGTTCAAGAAGAGAGTTGTTTAAAAGGTAGACTCAAGTATGTGTTAATTAAAAGTTTGCAATGCTGAGGTAGAGCCACTCATGATTCTACCAGGAGTGATGGCAGCTGCAGGTCCCAGGAACAACATGGAATGAGTGTTAGTTGAGTGCCTCCTGCTTCCCACAAGGTGTTCTACAGTTTCTATTCTGTGAATTCTCAAAGCTTTGTAGAAGATATTGTCTCATTTTATGAGAGAAATGAAGATGAGGAAAGGAAGGAAGAAAGGGAGGGAGGGAGGCAGGAAGGGAGCAAGGAAGGAAGGAAGAAAGAAAGGAAAGAGAAGGAGGAAGGGAGGAAGGAAGGGAGGAAGGGAGGAAGGAAGAGAGGAAGGAAAGAAAAAAGGAAGAAAGGACAACTCAGAAAATTCATGTAAATATTATGTTACATGACTGTTAAATAGAAAAAGGCAGAATATGTAGTTTTAAAATACATGTTTTTGACTTTTTTTCCTTGAATCTTTTAGAACAAATAGACTTTCTATGACTGACTAACCTATGTGATTTTTCAACCTGCTAGTGAACTATAAGATTGCTTTGTGCCATGGACTTGAATTCTACTTTTCTTGGGCAAGACAGATTTCAAAATTAAGTCAATTAAAGAAACCAGGCAGCTATGTTTGGGAACATTTAAAGACATAGAATTGTTTTAAGAAACCAAGGAGTATAGAAGGGTAGAAACCTAGTTCCTTCCATTAAACCCTTGCTTCTAAGGTGCCTTACATGGCCCATTGAGAATCCATTCCAAAAGCAGAGCTGGCTGGGCATCTCCTCTCTGCTGAGACTGGAGGATGTAAACATAAATTACAAATTCTCCTTGCTGTCCAGGAACGTATGGCAAGAGCATATAAAATAGGGTCTTGAAAATCCTGGACATTCAATATTTGAGGCAATCTTCCATGCCTAAGTTTAAAAAACATTGCAGGATTTAGCAAGATGAAAAAAGAAAGAAATTGGGGGAAACAGCAACCTAGGCAGAGAGAAAACAGTGTGAGCAAAGGCAGGTTTTGGGACAGGATAAAACAAACAAAAAAGCAAACAGGCAGGTGGCGGTGGTAGGGATGGTAGACAGTTCTGGACGTGATGAGAGACAAATATGAGAAGAGGGAGCAGCCATGAAGATTCTGGGTGTGTGTTTGAGTCAAGAAACAGAACTTAAGCTTTGTCTTCCAGATGATAGAAAGCCATCTAAGAGTTTTCAGCTAAAGAGTAGCATGGCTGGATGGCAAGTTGCTGGATCCTTCTGGAAGAAGAAGCAAGCATCTAAGGAAGCCAGCCCAGGAGAGACAGGGTTCCTGCAGAGGCTCAAAGGAAAGATGGAAGAGTCTGAAGGAGGAGAGGGGTCATGGGAATAGGGAGGTGAAGAGTCGTTTGAGAAGGATTTCAGAGGCAAACTTGGGAGGACCTGGCAAGTGATCATAGGGAATGAGGAATATGAGTGAAGGGGATCACAGGGAAATGTTAGTTTTCTAGCCTGGGTGGCTGGGGTGGTGGTCATGTCTACAGAGATAGAAAACATCAGGGGAATAGGCTGGTTTTTCCAGTAGAAATTTTTTAATAAAAAAAAAGCATATTATTATTCAACATAATGAACTAAAATAAAACAAGTACATGAAGATTAAAGGTTCAAAAAAATTTAAGAAGCACTCATGCTTTCTCTGAGTAAAATATATATTTCATTCTGAAAACAAACATATGTATATACAAGTTTAACAGATATAGATAAGGTATAAATGTCATATATGTATATCGCTATGTATGTATGTATTTATCTACAGAAAGAGAACATAAGCATATTAGACATAACTTTTTAAATCAATCATATTTTTAAAAATTACCTGAAACTAACAAATGACAAAAGAATTAAAGAAAAATGAAATGTAAACATTTGAAATAAACATTTCTTTGTAAGAGCTATGTTTCTATAAGAACTCTCCAATGTTTAGAAAAAAATATGTGGACCATTAGGAATATGAAGTTATTAATGTTTATTTTTAATTGCATGCTTCATTATTTTCTACACCTATTGACTTCCTGCTATGAAAAGTTTGAAAAATGAACACACTTCTTTTCACCTCCCCTTTGAGAGTAAGATTTTGAGTTCATTTCTGGACAAATTAAGTTTGTAGTGGTTGTGAAATTTTTCAAAGGAGATGGAGAGCAGATAGTTGCATAATTTTGAAATATGGGATTGTGAAGAGAGGCCCAGGGAAAGTAAGGAACAATCAAGGAAAAAGAAGGAGATCCTGAAGAGTTAGTGCTTATAGAACTCAGTGATTCGTTATGAAGAACCAAGTAATGTCTGCTCATCTGAAAGAAAGCCAGTGGAAATCCCCCGTTACATTTGGCAGTGGGAAGATAGCAGTTGCCCCATGAAGAACTATGTAGATCAGTCTCCAGGGGCAGGAAGCACTAGGTGGGGCTTGAATGGGATCGAGTTGAATGGGATTGAATGAAAGGAAATGGCCTCACCAGCCACGTGGACCACATCATTCAAGAAGTGGTGTTACACACTATGGAATAACAGAAGCTCATACAAATGGTGAGTCTAAAAGGATATTCAGTAACTTGGAAAATGTTTTCATGCGGATTGTTAAATTTTAAAAAATATGAACATTTTGTAGAGAATAAAATATATTACCCTGATGACTAGCTATGAAAATTCTTCTCTGTTATTGATTATTATCATCTTTTTTAAACATTATCTTCTCAATTTATAAATTTGTTTTTAAAAATATGTCTTTACACAAGGAAGACCTGTGTGAACTCTGAGGGTCTATCCGTGTCTTTATGAAGTAACTGAAGGGAAGGCTCACCACGTAGACCCTTTATGGGTCACTGTTAACATACATTTTTCTGTTTTTTTTTTTTCTTTTTACTTTTTGTGGGTAAATAACAGGTGTATATATTTACGGGGTGTATGAGATGTTTTGATACAGGCATGCAATATATAATAATCACATCATGGAGAATGGGGTATTCCTCAAGCATTTATTCTTTGTGTTACAAACAACCCAATTATACTCTTTTAGTTATTTTTAAATGTACAATAAAATTAGCATTGACTATAGTCACCCTGTTGTGCTATTAAATAGTAGGCCTTATTCCTTAACTATCCTCACCTCTTCTCCCCAACCAAAATCCTTCCTAGCCTCTGGCAACCATCCTTCTACTTTCTGTTTGCATGAGTTCAATTGTTTCGATTAAAATGCATTTTTTTTCTATAAGATGAGGGCTACAAAAAGAACAGGTAGTCACTCAATGAGCGACACTGGATAGGGCAACATCATGATTTATTATCCAAATAAGCTCAGTTGGTAGAGTGAAAAGAGGCAGCAACCCACGGGGCCTCTGAGCAGCCCTAAGCTGACAGGCTTGTGTGAGCCTGCAGGACATCTGGTACCCCCAGGCATGAAAGACATAGATTGGAAGTCCTCATTCCACACTTATTCTAGTGTTCTGAGGGCTTGAAATTGCCATAGATGATGATTGTTTTGGATCAAAGGTTCGAAGGTTTCTTTAAAATGAAAGTATGAGACAGACACCTCTGTAAAAGACTAATTGCAATAGTTTTACCAGATTAGTCGAATTCCCTGAAGGTGTTTGAGAAATGAGACATTGTGTTAGGCAACAGGAGGCTATGCTAATGAATGAACTAAAGTAGTCATGGCCCAATACTAGAAAACTTTCTCTCTTACTCATTGTTTTAGTTTCCTAGGGCTGCTCTAAAAAAATACCACGAGCTGAGTGGCTTTAAACAAGGGAACTTGATTCTCTCAGGATTCTGGAGGACAGAAACCCAAAATCAAGGTGTCACTAGGGCCATGCTCTTTCCCTGGGCTCTAGGGGAGAATCTGTCCCATGCTATGCTCTTAGTTTCCAGTGTTGCTTTCAGTGCTTGGTGTTCCTTGGCTTTTGAACACGTCACTCCAGTCTCTGCCTCTGTCACCGCACAGGCTTCCCTCCCTGTTCTTCTCCTCGTCTTATCAACACACCAGTCATATGGATCAGTACCATGCATTGACCTCCATCTCAACTGGATAACATCTACAAAGTCCCTATTCCCAAATAAGGTCATATTTGCAGGCACCAGAGGTTAAGGCATTGTTTAGGTGGACACAGTTCAGCTTACAGCAGAGCTTTGGGTCAAGACAGCCAAATGATTTTGAGAAATAAAATAAAATGGCACCAAAAGCCCAGTGACGTGGGTTTAAAAGCGACAAGAAGGTGATCAAATAGAGTGTGTAGGAAAAAGGTCATGAGAAGTTTATCTCTGAAAGGAAGGCAGCTGGAAGGAGGTGAAGGATTGAAAGGAGGAGATTTAAATATGCGTAAAAGCCAGTAGTAAGAATCCAATTGAGAAGGTAAGTTTTAATAGAAAAGAAAAGAAAAAGAAAAACAGTATAAACATCACATTAGGCAGGCAGCAATAAATTCAAATCCCTTGGCATAGGCCTCAGCTTTGGGGAGGAGAAACAACCCTTGCAAAAGTAGAGGAATGTAACAGGATCCTGATAGGTTTATACTGCAACTTACAAAAATTAGGAATGTGTAGGATTTTGAGCAGGAGACTGTCTCACTGGGGTGGGCTGGGGAGGAGGCGCTGGTGGGAGAGAGGAGCTTGAGGTAGGAGAGAAGGTTGGTTATGGTAGACTCTGAGTGAGTGAGTGTCCAGGGAAATGGAGTTGCCAGGTGATATGGTTTTACTGTGCCTCATCCAAGTCTCATCTTGAATTGTAGTTCCCATAATCCCCACATATCGTAAGAGGGACCCAGTGGGAGGTAGCCGAATCATGGGGGTAGTTAACTCGATGCTGTTCTCCTGATAGTGAGTTCTCATGAGATCTGATTTTTTTTATATATATATAATTTTATATGTACACATATATATATATATATTTTTTTTTTTTTGAGACAGAGTCTTGACCTGTCACCCAGGCTAAACTACAGTGGTACTATCTCAGCTCATTGCAGCCTCCACCTCCTGGGTTCAACTGATTCTCCTGCCTCAGCCTCCCAAGTAGCTGGGATTATAGGCACCCACCACCATGCCTGGCTAATTTTTGTATTTTTAGTAGAGACAGGGTTTCACCATGTTGCCCAGGCTAGTCTCGAACTCTTGACCTCAGGTGATTTGCCCACCTCGGCCTCCTAAAGTGCTGGGATAATAGGTGTGAGCCACTGCACCTGGCCAATCTGGTGGTTTTATAAGGGACTTTTCCCCTCCTTCATTCGCATTCTTCTATCTCCTGCCATCTTGGGAAGAAAGACGTGTTTGCTTCTCCTTCTGCCATGATTGTAAGTTTTTTGAGGCCTCCCCATCCCTGCAGAACTGTGAGTCAATTAAATCTCTTTTCTTCATAAATTACCCAGTCTTGGGTATGTCCTTATAGCAGTGTGAGAATGAGCTAATACACTAGGGCTGCTGAAGGCCAACTTGAAGTGGTTTCTGAGACCAGAACTTAAGACTCATATGTGGCATGGTCTTGCAAATGGGAAACCTAGAAGCTGGAGGATTGAAAAGAAAAAAATAAATTAATTGATTAATTAAAAAAATTAAATGGACAAACAAGTAATGCCTGGGTTTGTGAGCTGAGGGGCCTGGGGTCTAGTGAGATATAAGGCAGAAGTGTTGTTTCCTGGTGATCCCTCACCCTCAGCAGCTAGGACTCTCAGGAGGCTTGGTTCACCCGGCTCTGCTGCTTGACAAGCTCATTCCTACCTCCGTGATACATTTCTTCTCCCCACATTAACCATAAGGTCCACAAACATAAGAATCACGACTTTCAATTGCTTTTGGCAGCACTCATGATGATATTGTATGTTATATATATAGGAATTGATCCATACGCATTGCTAGATGGATTTTTGGACCCTATTTACATATGTGTAAATGTATATGTAGATTATATCTAATATGAAAATGTACATTCTATTCTTAATTGGTGGAAGTGTATCTTAATTATTTATACATTGTACCAAAGTTATACAAGTGAATTCTAGTTAAGAGATATGATAATTTCCCAACAATTTTGCTTTTGTATTTTTTAACATAGACTTTCCTGATGATTTTGATAATCCAATCAATGAAAATTAATTAGATAACCTTTTCTAACAATTGCCAATGTCCTAATTTTGTCTAGTATTTGGTGTTCACTTTCAATTTTTCTATTTCCAAACAAAAAAGAGTCTTCATTTTTGAATATACAGTTAAATTTCTTAATGCACAGGCATTAAATATGGAAGTGATATGGCGGTTGGATTCTTGAAAACATCACTGTAAATTGTCTCTATGAAAGATGTAATCAATAGTGTTTCATCATTTGAAATAACTTTACAGTGAGTACTCCTGTGAAGTACAACACACACGCATACAAATCCTTTCGTAGTATAAAATAATCATCCTTCAGTTTTAAACTTTCCTATTGATGACATTTCAATACGTACAATTCCTCTAAAGAAAGTTTCACCTTAAGGGGCAAAGACAGAATATTAATCTCTGTATCCTCCTTAGTGCCTGAGGCACAGTGAGCACTATTATTACTTAATTAAATTTAAGTTTAACAAGGCTGAGCTAAGCTTACCTTTGCATTAAAAACAAAAGACAATTTGCTGTGAAAGTTAATAACATCAGCCAAGGAACTCTTCAGTGCAGCATGTAGAACAGACTGCTCTCAAATACTTGAGAGGCTGCTAGTATGATGCGAATATTGATCCACTAATTGCCAACCATTCATTATGATTCCTTAAAGTAGGCCCAAAGGACCTTTCCTAGGAATTACTCACCGCTGGACATAGGATATGAAGTGAACAAATGTTTTTTCTTAGGACAAAAATCACCCTTCATCTCCTACTGCCATCACCACCACCACCATTACCACCACATACCCACAAGAACAACACTGTCTAAGAAGGTTTCTTAATGCTAGTTGATTTTTCTTTTCTTCCCTTTCCCTCCACATACTTTGTCTGGATCTTAGGTCCTTCTGTACTTTTTTGCAATACTCAAGAACCAAACTGCCTTGACAAAGATGGTTTTTCTCTCATTTTCTTATTTCCCCAAAGTAACAAACTTAGTGCTAACAAATATTTTGTCTGATTTTATAGGACAAGATATTCCAGCATTGCTTTAAACAATGGTCTCTTTTCAGTCCTTACAGATTCCCTTTGCACCAAGATGCCAGATTTAGAAACCCTCTGTGCGGACTTAGAGCAGGTTTAAATATTGAACCCCCAGGAATGGCAGTGGCTGGACAAACATTAAAAATCACACACAGGCTGGGCACGGTGACTCATGCCAGTAATCCCAGCGCTCTGGGAGGATAAGGCCGGTGGATCACGAGGTCAGGAGTTTGAGGTCAGCCTGGCCAAGGTGGTGAAACCCTGTCTTTACTAAAAATGCACACACACACACACACACACACACACACACACACACACAAATATTAGCTGGATGTGGTGGCGGGCACCTGTAATCCCAGCTACTCAGGAGGCTGAGGCAGGAGAATCACTTGAACCTGGGAGGCAGAGGTTGCAGTGAGCTGAGATCACGCCACCGAACTCCAGCCTGGGCAGCAGAGCGAGACAAAAAAGAAAGAAAGAAAAGAAAAGGAAGGAAGGAAGGAAGAAAGAAGGGAGGGAGGGAGGGAAGGATGGAAGGAAGGAAGGAAGGAAGGAAGGAAGGAAGAAGGAAGGAAGGAAGGAAGGAAGGAAGGAAGGAAGGAAGGAGAAAAGAAAGAAAGAGAAAATAACACCCACAAAAAGCCACTAGGCTATCAATCACTCACTCTTAAAGACATTGCTACAAGACCTTCCTCCAGGCACCCCTACAAAAGGGGTCAAAGGCCCCTTCCAACAGAAAGTGCTGCACTATTCTGAAAGAGCATGAGGGTGACGTCCCCTGGCCCTGTCACGGGGCAGATCTGTCCCTACTCATCCATCAGCTCCTCACCTCCTTCATCTGTGCAGTAAACAGAGATGAACTGAGTATGTGAAGAGTCCCAAAGGAGGTCATGCATCCTGTCTTAGTTTGCAAAACTGTAAAATGGAAATAGAAATACCTTCTTCCTAGAACTGATTCCAGTACCAAATAAAAACACTTGCAGGTAGCATGGCATTTGTTTTTAAGTGCTATGAAAATACAATTTTTTTTTGAGACAGTCTCGCTCTGTCGCCCAGGCTGGAGTGCAGTGGCATGATCTCGGCTCACTGCAACCTCTGCCTCCTGGGTTCAAGTTATTCTCCCACCTCAGCTTCCTGAGTAGCCGGAATTACAGGTGTGTGCCACCACACCCAGCTAATTTTTGTATTTTTAGTAGACATGGGGATTTCACCATGTGGCCCAGGCTGGTCTCCAACTCCTGACCTCAGGTGATCCACTCACCTCAGCCTCCCAAAGTGCTGGGATTACAGGTGTGAGCCATCACACCTGGCCACAAATACAAATATTTGAACCTTATTCTTAGTAAGGGACGCTTCATCACTGGGACTTGTTAGCTTTCAGTCATCAGGCGCCCAGTGACACTCACTCCTTTGGGGAAACATTTGCTTGGGCTTGTCAGTTCCTGTTTTCTAAAGTCAGATCTTTTGGAGGGGACGGGTGTCTCCTGTTCTGTTCATTAAGTGGTGGCAGAAGTGTGGCCACAGAGGCATCAAATACATGTGCTATCATAGTCTCTGGGATGAGGCCCCAAGATGGTCTCTGAGGGAACTGCTGAAACAGAGATCCGAACAAAATGAGGACAAGGGCTTAGGCCAAGAGAATCAGCACTTGGTGACATGAGACAGAGGAGTGATGGAGACCTGAACCTTGCAGGGTAACCAGGAAATACCCAGAGAGATGAGGAGAATCAGGGCACCAGACGGCTCAGGATGAATTCTGCATCAGAAGATATGCCTCAAGCTGTGCTGCTGGGTGGGCCGCTCCTATGAGCTTCCCAGAGTTATTCCAAAGCACAGAGACAGGAGATGTGCTCCATAAGGACAGGAGGGTGACCCAGGCATGCATTCACTGTCCTGGAAAATTGATGGAAAAGAAAGGAAGTAGCAGATTGTGGCTCAGTCAGAAATGAGGTGCAAAGAAGAGGGACCCGGGCATTTGTCCCTTTTGCCCCAAGAAGGGGAGAGGTCCTGCCTGGAAACACTAACAGAACTGCAGCACAAAGAGAGACCGGAAGACCACCATCCAGTGTTTCCTGGCTTTTATTCACAGAGCACATCAGTATCTACAGACAGAGCTCACCCAGGGGCAGCTTGGGCATAGCTTGAAGTGGTGATTTCATTGCATCCAACATTTCTATTTTGTCTCAAGTTTTGTTTTACAGCTTCAGGTGAAATTGACATTATTTTCATAACATGCTCATGTTTTTATTTTCAATATAAAAACATGTTTTAAATTCGTTACTCCTTACTTAGTTAGGGATTTTTCCTTATCCTCTAGGACTATTGATACTCCAGGAAGAGTCTTTTATTCATCCCATGAAGTACTTATTGGAAACCTCTATGTTTTGGATCAATGATCTCCAATAGCTCCCCAAATACGCAATTTTAAGTTTTGTAAGTTTTCTGGTAACCACAGTTAAAACATAGGATGAAACTAATTGTACTAATCTATTTTAACTAAGTGTATCTGAAATATGTCAATGTATAACCAGTACAAACATTGATAACGCGATTGTCTTCTCTCCATCAGAAGTCCTCACGTTTCAGTGTGTACTTGTACTTCCAGCACATGTCAATTCAGACTAGCCACATTGCAAGCACCAAATACCCAAATGTGCCTAGTGGCTACCATATTGGACACAGTTCTAGATACTGTGTATGTACACAAAAATGTAAATATTTACTCTTATATTGCGATATATACTACAAGGACAATCACATTTTTTTTTCAGAGAAGACCATTTTTAAGATGTAATATGAAGACTATCATCTGAAGAGTGAGGAGTCGGCCTGCAAGGAGAAGGGGAAGAACATAACAGGCAGAGCAGATGTTATCTGTGAAGATTCTAATATTGGAAAGAGCCATGTGCATTCAGGAAATTGAAAGAGGCAAGTGTGTCCCAAGCTGAGAGTGTAGGAAGGAGTGATACAAAGTGAGGCTGGAGAAATAGGAAGGGGTTTGATTATGCAGGGCCATTATACAAAGTTTGGGTTTAATTTTAAATACATTGGGAGGCAGGGGATGACACAATCTAATTTTTACCTTAAAAAATTATTCTGACTATACTAATGAGATTGGAGACAGGAATTCTGCTGGGTGTGCTGGGGTAGAATGGTGTTTTGAATAAAGTACCGGAAGTGGTGATACATAGAATTGGGAGGACCCAATGTGGCAGGGGTAAGGGTCAGATGCTAAGATTACTTCCCCATCTTTTTCTTATGCAATTGGATGGATAGAAGGAAGGACGTACAGATGGATGAATGGTGGAGGAATTTACTGTGATAGAAAACTCTGAGGGAGCATAGGGAATACCGAAACGATATTATTTGCACAGACTCTTCTAAATGCTTCACATAGATAAATTTGTTTAATTTTTACCGCCATCCTATGACTGGTATGCTATCATCACCTGTATATTCCCGAGGAAACAATTGCCAGAGTTCATGGTTAGCAAGTGGTAGAGCTAGAATGTGTACAGGTCAGTCTGACTCCAAGTCTGGACTCTTCACCCCTAGACTCCACGGCCAATTCAATACAAGTGGCCTGTGAGATGTTCTGTGTAAGTGGAAACTTTATGTAGGTTGCCCAGATGGGAGTTATGGGGACTTCAGTGGAGAAACTCTGAGACTTCTGGCTGAGAGGAAGCCCTGGTATTACGTTGTGTCTGTGCCCTCATGTAGTTCCAGGGACACGGATGGTGACGTGTGCCCAGTCGGTGCAGGGGATATTCTCCATTCTTCCCATTTAGATGTGAAGACACTGAGGCCCCAAGCATTTCAGAGACTTGCCCCAAGCCACCCTGTAAAGGGCAGGGCCAGATAAGCTCCTGATCTTCCTGGCACTTGCTCCCACATTCTCTCAGATGCACCTGAGGACATTTCTGTACAGCACATTGGAAAAAGCGTGAGAGAGAATTTGAAGATTTTCCTAGATAGCCTCAGTTGGGCAACTGCAGTTGCTCAAGTTGATCACAGCTAGCGTTCCAAAGAAGGAACTAAAAAACAATGAAACCTAAGCATGTTTTGTCTTTTTATTTTTTGGAGAAAATGCGTGCGGTGGAATTTGTGTTCCTATTTATTCAAGGGGAAGCACTCAGCCTGATACTTGTTGAGTGAAAAGCACAAAAAAGACCCCAGTATTCACCCCACCTAAATGCAACCCTAGAAACAGGGTGGGTTTGCTTCCTCGCAGAGGCCCAGCCTTGGAGCCATGACATCAGCTGCAGGTTCTAGAGAAAGAGGGGCCAGGATCAGCCAAGGACTGGGTGACCGTCCTTGCTTCTGCAGCTGCCAGCTCTGTCACTCAGGAAGGTCATTTAGCCTGTTGAGCCACAGTTTGCTCATCTGTGAAGAGGGAGACTCCTTGCACTGCCTGCCTAGTGGGCTTGTCATGAAGCTCAGATTAAAGGAGGGAAATGAAGGCAGTGGCAGAGCCCTGTAAATTGCAGAGTCTGCTGGAGATAGATGGGCACCCTGTGGTTCTGATAATGGAAGGAGGCTGTCGTCATCATTGTGGTCATCATTGTCTTTAGCTTCCTGGTTACAGCAGCTATGATTTCCTAAATTTTATGTGATGGGGACTTTACATACTATTTTATCCCATTCTTAGAATGGTCTTTCAGGCTAGGGGTTATCTCCATTTCACAGATGTAGGAGGTGAGCCCAGGGAATCATAACTTGCCTCAAGTTCCTAAGTTAAATGGTTTAAATGAAGGTTCAGGTCCAAGTCCTGTCTTTCTAAACCTGTGCATTTCTATTGAAGCACACTGGTTACTTCTCCCCAGATTACTCTCCCCAGAGGCAAACACCACCTGTGGAGGCCCTTCCCATCTGGCCTCTACTGGACTTTGCTTGCTCAGATTTCAGCCAGTCTGTAGGAACTGGGAAGCCTGGCAGGAAAGATCATCCTATTCTAGGTGACCCACTGTCCTGAGGGCATCCGCTGACTCATTGCCCTAACTACTACCTGCAGTCACTCTCAGCAGCAGATCCTCAGGGCAGACTTCAGAGGTGAAGCTCCCCCAGACCTGGCAACTGTCCTCTCTGCCCTTGGAAAGGCGGGATGGAAGCCATGCTGACTGTAGTGAGAGAGCCAGTTCTCTGTCTAAGAGCTGTTGAGGGCCTGGAGTCTATCTGGCTGAGACCTCCTTTCACTCTCATCTCCTCCTTACCCGTATGCAAGGCAGAGCCAGGGCGGCATGGACTGTGACTTCCCAGTGCTATTTACCCCAGGCCTGTCCCCACTTTCCTAGAGCTTTACTTCCAGGAAGTGGACAGAGCATGGTGTGCTTCACAGACCTTCATCCCATCCATTCATTTCTTTCTGCTCCACACACATCTGTGCAGGAGGCAAGAGGGATGGCTAAGCCAATTTGCCACCAAGGAAATCATTGTCTTCTGAGTGAGGACTTTGGGGTCAGCCTGACCTGGATAACACCCTACAGTATTAATGAACCACCTATGTGATTTGAGTAAGTTGCTTAAGCTGTCTGAGCTTTAGTTTCATCCTCTGTAAAATGGGGAGAGTAGCACCTGCCTCTCAGGACATGTGAGAGAAAAATGAGGAAATGTGGCAACTTTTGGACTTGAACTATATTTAGTGACCTCTGCTCTCTTCCTTCTACTTACCAGGTGAAAATGAGGTTTCTAGAAATGAACCCCCTGTGGAGGCCTGTGGCCCTGGGAGGTAGCAGAGTGGGTGCACATCCAGGTCTTCTGACCTCACGTCTAGGATGTGTCCAAGGGGCCCACATTTTCATCCCAGTGCCTATCAGGACTTGCAGAATTAGGCAGCTGGTTAAGAGGAAGGATAACATTTGTACTTGGATCCATTAACAGTTCTCTTCTATCTGGGACCCAGCATCCTCCAGCCTGGGGTCCAGTGGCAATCTCAGTAGCACTCGGGTAACCTTAGTACCCTTTTCCATGGTTAACTCAGGCTGCTTCCTGATGTAGTTTGACTTCTCCACGGTTGTGTTTGGCTTTATGACTTCTGATGTCATGCAGGTTTCCGTGGTGATGAGGCAGCATCGGTTGCAGATTGTGGGCGAGGTTTGCTGTTCCTGCTGATGCTGAAGCCCAGGAGCCAGAGCAGGGGGCTTTGGTCTGTGTTCCCGCAGTTGCCCGTGGCTGTGTGTGATGTGGGTACCAAGCACAGAACTTTCAATCAAATATGTTTTGTCCTCTTAGACACTTGTGTATAAAAGATAGTCAAACTGAGGACTATATTAAAAATTTTTAAAGGAAAGATTCTACTTTCAAAGGCTATGGTTCAAAGCATATTAGCAGCACCATACTCATTTCTGAAGCTTTCCTTTAGGGTTGTGACTACCCCCGCCTGGAACTGGGGATAGCCTCTTCCCAGTTCTGTTTTTTTGCCCATCCACCTTTCAGATGAGGCACATGTGTCTGAGATTTCTCTGTTTCATTTTCTTAGTCTCTTTACCCGTCTTTAAAAATCATTTCCTCTCTATTGAATCCCCAGAACACTTTTTGCCTGTGCATTTAATAAATACTATTCTGCACTTATTTTATCTTTTATTCTGTGCTAGCCTTTCCTCTCAAAAGAGGACAGATTCTGGGATTTACTCATTACTGTGTTCTTTATGAAATAATTACCTGGAATGTAGTAGGAGCTCTGTGAAATGCAGCCACGCTCTCCTTTTCAGAGGCCACCCCTGCATCTCTCCCATCAGAGCACTGGGATGCTTCCCACCGCCCTTAGGACTCAGTGCAAACTCCCCGGCACGGCCATAAATTCCACTGATCATTGCCTCTGCTGACCTTCCCACACTGGCCTCTCCTCTGGCCACTTCCTTGACCTCATCTGATGCTGCAGCCTCAAGGGAGCCACTCATGGTCACTAGACTTCTCCAAATCCCCTGTGGTCTACAGAGTAAATTGCAGTCAGCCGAGCACTGCAAGCACTGCAAAAATTCAGAGCAAAGCCTCCTTGAATCATGCACCTTTGTGTTATATCTGGATAAATACAATATGGGGTCTGCTGGTTCTACCTCATGAATCCAGACTTGTTAGATAAGCTTGGAGGGGGCAGTTTGTATAGTAAGTGAGAACATTTTGTTAATTTGGTGGCACAGATGTGAACTGGCTACTGAATGGGACTCTTCTCATCTCTTCTCTTAGATACACGCAGTCCTGCATGGTTTAGTGGATGTGGGGTCGCTGGGGTTCTGAAGGGGACAAATGCCGGGGTCCCTCTTCTTTGCACCTCATTTCTGACTGAGCCACAACCTGTTACTTCCTTTCTTTTCCGTCAATTTTCCAGGACGGTGAATGCATGCCTGGGTCACCCTCAAGTCCTCAGGGAGCATAGCTCCTGTCTCTGTGCTCTGGAATACCTCTGGGGGAAGCTCATAGGAGCGGCCCACCCAGCAGCACAGCTTGAGGCATATCTTCTGATGCAGAATTCATCCTGAGCCGTCTGGTGCCCTGATTCCCCTCATCTCTCTGGGTATTTCCTGGTTACCCTGCAAGGTTCAGGTGTCCATCATCCCCCTGCCTCAGTCACCAAGTGCTGATTCTCTTGGCCTAAACCCTTGTCCTGATTTTGTTTGGATCTCTGAGGGAGATGAGGGACAAGGGCATTTGTCCATTTTGCCAAGAAGGGGAGAGACCCTGCCTGGAAACACTAACAGAACTGTAGCACAAAGAGAGACCTGAAGACCGCCATCCAGTATTTCCCAGCTTTTATTCACAGAGCACATCAGTATCTACAGACAGATCTCACCCAGGGGCGGCCCCGACACAGTTTGAAATGGCGATTCCATTGCACCCAACATTTCTATTTTGTCTCAAGTTTTGTTTTAAAGCTTCATGTGAAATTGACATTATGTTCATAAATGGCAGGAAGCTTATCTAAAATCTCCAGCTCCATGTCATCCTGTATTCTCATAAAATTTATGTTTCTCCTCGTACTTCTATTTCTCATTTGCTACTTTCACCTAATTATTGACAACCTTGTGTCTCAGTTTTCAGCTGTTCTCTGCTGTCTTCCTAAATGTGGCAAAGATGAACCATAATGTCGTCTTGACTTTTGTTTTTTAATCCCTGCAAAATGCTACCAAAATATCTCTGCCCAAGGCATATTTTTTATTGAAGTTTGAGGATAATGATGTGGATGATGAGATGGATAATGAGATAGTCAAGGATCACTTTCAGCATAGCCTGGAAAATGACTGGCCTTTTCATACTGCATGATATGATTATTAAGAGGCCTTTCCTCTCCAGTGCTCCACACCCTGAGCTGCTTTGTTGCTATAGACCCAGTAAGGCACCATGTCCTTGGCTTCCAGATACCATCTAGCTTGCTACTGATGACATACCCATAGGACACAATATCTACCAATTATCAATGGATACTGTAAGATTCTTGTAGGTGACATCAATCCTCAAGTCCTGGGGTGTCCTCTCTACCATCACTCAAGCTAGGCTAGGAGCTCCTCCTTCTCTGCTCCTCTGGCACCTACCATGTTGTATTACACCTGCCAGTTTCCTCAACAAGCCCTCGTCAGTCACCAGCCCGGCCCCATGTTCCTGGAACTCTGAGAATGCTCAGAAAATTGACCAGAGACTCTTAATAATTTGTTATGTTACAGGTTGAAACTGTCTTCTAGCCTCACTGTCATGAAAATCACGGCATAAAAAAACAACAGTTGTTCAATAAAGTTTATGAGAATGTTTAAGGAGTGCGTGCTGGGGTAAAACAAACCAAAGTACAAGGCCAGGCCCAGTGCTTGATTGCATGATTTAAACAGTCTGCTCAATTCCTTCTTTACTTGTTGACTGATAAATTTGCTGATTAGAGTCTCACAAAATCCTTCCCACATCTGCTCCCATCACTGTGACATTGAGGTATTTCGACACCTGGAATTATATCAAAGGTGGAAGATTTAGAATGTTACGGCATTTTTTCCCACAAGTTAAATGATTACTGGTCTTTGATTAAAATACGCCGTGGAGTTTAATGGGAACCACACAGGGTGAGCCAAAAGTATGATTTTAAGTTTTCTTGTAGTCACTTAAAAAATGTAAAATTAACTGTAATTGTGTACTTTTTTATACATACTTACCTGAAATTCAAACATGTTGCCAATATAAAACTTATTAGTGATGTGTTATATGTTTCTTTCGAATTACATCTTCAAAATCTGGTTTGGATTTTACATGGACAGCACTTCTCAATTCAAGTGAGCCACATTTCAGTGTTCAGTAGTCCCATGGGTCTAGGGTCTGCCCCACTGGACAACACAGACTAGAAGCTTTGTCATATGGAATCACTGTGAGAAAGAACTTTACAAAATCAGTAGCGGTGGCTGTACCACTGCCATGCCATTAGGAAATGGGAAGTAAGCAAAGGGTGTCTATTTTCACCCGATATGGCAACTCTGTTCACAGGTTTTGGACAAGGTCACTTCTCTGGCCTGAAGAAGAAATCCTTTTGGCAGGGCAGTAACTCAATTCTGTGTTCAAGTTAGAGGTAACTTTTAGGAATTTATATCAAAGTGCAAAACATTGCTAAAACAAGGCTCCTTTACATATTTGCAGAATTTCCAGATAGCTATTCTGTTTTCTTATGAAGAGATTTTTTAGAGCTTCTGGCAGTTTTTATTTTTTTTCTTCCAGCTCTTGTTGAGATTTTTTTATAGACCCTAAGTTGTTCATAATAAGCCACCCACTTTCAAATAGGTTCTCTCTGGTGCATCTGTTCCTAGCTGGTAGCAGTGAGCAAATTCGAGTTTAGAAACACTGTGAGAAATGTTAAACACTAGCATTTGGTGGAAGCAGGTGCCACGAGACCGACGTGAATGTCAGTAGTTGCAATTGATCGGGGATTCTGGGGAAACATTCATTTGGCCTCTGCTTAAAATTCTGGGAAGGGTGGCATAATATCCATGTGATTTCCCTTCAAGTTTCAGCTTTGGAAATATATCCCAAAAGCTGTGTGAATCTCTCATGAAGGCCAAGACCATATTGGCTGTTTTTTTTTTCTTTTTTCTTTTTTTTTTAATTTAAGTCTTCTCCACCCTTTCCTCTCTTTTCTCCATGTACAGCATTTATGATTCCATTGTGCAAAATCTTACTTAGTCTCCGAGGTTAATTCTACTTCACTTGACTCTAGTGTGGACTACCGAGTTAAGAACATAGAGAGGGGAGGCAGCCATGTCTTTCCTAACCTACCGCTTGGGAAAGAGAAAGGAATGACCCAAACTACAGATCTACTGGAACCAAATGATAAGGTGCTCATCTCTGTTACACATACTTAGCCACCCACCTCAGCTTCTCTGTTAAATATCAATTTCAGACAAAAAAAATGAACATTTAAGAATATAAATATGCCCCAAATATTGCATGGGGCATCATATATACATATATATGTAATATTGCAGCTTATCTGAAACTCAAATTTAACTTTTTTTTTTTTTTTTTTTTTTTGAGATGGAGTCTCGCTCTGTCACCCAGTCTGGAGTGCAATGGTACAGTCTGCAACCTCCACCTCCCGGGTTCCAGCGATTCTCCTGCCTCAGCCTCCTGAGTAGCTGGGATTGCAGGTGACTGCCACCACCACACCCGGCTAACTTTTGTATTTTTGTTAGAGATGGAGTTTCACCATGTTGGCCAGTCTGGTCTCAAACTCCTGGCCTCAGGTGATCCACCCGCCTCAGCATCTTTATTTTTAGTTGCTAAGTTTAGCAACTCTACATAAAAGGCTAACCTGTTTTTCAAGCCTTGACTGTGAACACTCTACATGCCTACCATGGAACAAGTGCCTGCCTTTTTATGCACAGTGTTCTTTGCAACTCTAAATGGTCTTTGCATATCCATTTAGCCAACACACGTGTTGAGCATCTACTAAACATACTGGTGATACCAACCTTAGTAAATCATGGTTGCTGTTATTAAAATACTTATAATCTAATAAAGTGAGTCAGATATGCAAATAATTCAGAGAAAATAATGTGTCATATGGGCTAACAATAATTGTCTGCACAAACTAGAATGTGGGCCAACGAGGGAGTGGTTCATTCCATTTGGGGATGTCTGGGAAGATGCCATAAAGGAGGTAATCTTAAGTGAGGACTCAGAGAAATGAGAGCTACTCATTAGAAGGATGACTTTATCTGTAGCAGAAGTATCCCAAGAAAAGGCCAAGGCCTGAGAAATCTTAGGGTGTCTGATAAATTGCAAGTAGTCCAAGGGGGCTATGTGGTGGGATACCAAGTGTGAAGATCAGTAGCAAGAAATGGGTGGCTTAGAAGGAAGAGGCTCAACTATTGAGGGTCTTTTGAGCTTGCTAAGGAATTTATTTATTTATTTATTTGTGGTAGCCAGTAGAACTCTTTTTGGGGTTTCCACATGAAATTCCTTTAACATCTTCTGTCACCGACAATGCTTCCTCATTTTTTAGAGAGCAAAACACAGTCATGTTCTGTGAATCTTTTCACCATGTCCAGACCAACTGGCCATTCTTCCTTTGGCTGACCACATAATAGCCTCATTGCTCTGCCTTAACCCTAACCCTCACCCTAGCCACACTAGTGTGTAAGGTCCTAGTCACAGCTTCTGTTCTAGACTGCTGTCCTCCTTAAGGGCAGAAAAGGACTAATTTCATCTCTGTCATCACAGAGCCTGGCAGAAGACTCAGAAGTGTTAGATACTTATAGAATGAAGAAATTTGAACAGCACATTACAAAGGAATTAAAGCACTGCTTACTTCTCTAAAATTCCATAATTTAATATAAAAGAGAGATATTGACCACGACGCTCAGTCAGTATACTTGGGAGGCTACCATAACAAAATACCACCGACCGGGGGCATTAAACAACAGAAATTTATTTTCTCACAATTCTGGGGGCTGGAAGTCCAACATCAGGGCATTGGCTGGTTTGGCTTCTCCTGAAGCCTCACTCGTTGGCTTGTATAATGCCCATCTTCTTGGTGTGTCCTCACATGGTCATCCCTTTATGTGTGTCTGTGCTTTGATAAGAACACCAGGCTGGGCACGGTGGCTCATGCCTGTAATCCCAGTACTTTGGGAGGCCAAGGGGGGTGGATCACCTGACGCCAGGAGTTCGAGACCAGTCTGACCAACATGGAGAAACCTCATTTCTACTAAAAAAAAGAAATACGAAATTAGCAGGGCATGGTGGCACATGCCTGTAATTCCAGCTACTTGGGAGGCTGAGGCAGGATAATAGCTTGAACCTGAGAGGCGGAGGTTGCAGTGAGCCGAGATCACGCCATTACACTCCAGCCTGGATGACAAAAGAGTGAAACTCAGAACTCTGTCTCAAGGAAAAAAAAAAAAAAAGAACGATAGGGTCCCACCCATATGACCTCATTTTTACCGCAATTACCTCTTTAAAGGTACTTTCTCAAATACAGTCACATTTCTAAGGTACTAGGAGTTAGAACTTCAACATACAGGTTTTGAAGTTCTAACTCCTAGTACATTGGGAACCAGAGGCTCCTGCTGCAACTTCTGGAGACACCTCCTCCTGGTGCTTCAGGTCACCGAGACCACCATGCTCAAGATGTTAGGGTGCATGATTCAGCCCATAACATCTAGATAATGTGAAAAATAAAAATATGAGTCACAGCCCCTGTCCTCAAGCTTCCTACATTCCAGTTTAGCTACAAATTCACAACTCATGGATCCTTTCGAAGTGTATCTGGTATCCACTACCAGTGGAGGGGATGAATAATTGTTAAGCACTCTGTATCCTCATTTGTAAACCAGATTATAGCATTTGCTCCACAAGAGTCATTGAAAAATTAAATGAGAATAAACATATCAGTGTTTTGTGAATAGCCTTATATTATAAAATACTAATCAGGATATGATTTTGAAATATTTATTGATGTTTTTCCTTGTTTATTTTTCTTCCGTTATGTATTTCCCACTTCTCTCTGCAGGCAGCATTTAGGCTGCAGAGTCTAATTTCTGTTGGTTGTTTCAAGGATGGAACTTACAGTAAAGGAAAGTGGAGGGGAAGCATTTTATCCTAGTTTTTCTGTGTCAAGCGTAAGGCCTTTAGTAAAATGGAAATGATCCACAATAGAAAACTTTAGGCAAGAATGTGCCAAGTGTGAGGGCTCCCCCATCCCACTCTGCTTCATGGGTGACACCTAAAAGTGGGGTCAGGAGGGAGGATTATAGAGAAGTAAAAAGACAACAGAGTGGCTTTCCAACAGGCTTTCTTTTCCATACTGACAAAGAAAACAAAACCTCTGTTTTTTCTGTTTTCTGGTCGGAGACCAAAGCAGCAAACCTTAGACTCCTGTGGTCCAAGGGGCAGGGCTGCCTTGTGCTTCCTGGCCTGAGCCTGAAGATGCAGGGAGGCCCAGAGAGAGTGGGCTCTGTGTAGGGCAGGTGGGCCCCGCAGGGATCCCTGCACATGTACTGTGGAATGGAGCCCAGGCCTGCAGTGTGGCTCTGAATCAGCAGAGCAAAGCTGGCTTTGAGCAGGTTCTGCAGATGGGGTTGCAAATGTCATTTCAGCGGTCACTGTGGACCGATTCTCAGGAAACTGCGTCGCAGATTGCTGGGGGAGCATGCGGCAGCCTTTGGGACCTGCCTGCTGCTCTTGACCCCTGGATGCTGCAGAAATCATGAGAACTTAGACACAGCCTGTGAGCAATGCCGAGAGCTATACATTTTGAATTAAATCAGGTGTGTTTCTGTCTGCCCTTCCCTCAGTTCTAGGGATTAAAATGCTGAGTTCTGGAAGAGTTAAACGGGTACTTCACCCATGCTGGGTCTGTGGAAAGAGATTCAGACACCCCATGATATTTTCATATTACAGATGAAGCTGATTCAATTTGTAGGAAACCCTTCTCTATTGCACCCTCAACATGAAACACTGATTAATAGTTTCTATTGCTTTTATCAGATTGGCTCTAACTTTTCTACATGTATCCTAATTGGGACTCCAGGAGTTGAATGCAGTTCCTGACAATGGCCAGGGTCCACATGTGGCAAGAAGGTCCATGGGCTCCTCTGCTCATGCAGGAAGCCCCATGCACAGAGGCAGGGGCCAAGGAGAGCAGGAAAGTTCCAGACGGCCTGAACACAGGGCTTACCTAAGAGTGATGGAGGCAGGTCAAGCACACAGGATGAAAGCACCTTAGAAAACTTCAAGTGCTGAGTGAAATGGAAATGGAAGAGATTGCAATGCCCCTTAACTTCTTGACTCAAGTGTGCCTGCCCTAGGTGGGCTCTTTAAAGCTGTGCATCTGGCTGTGTGCATGGAGGTGGCTGGGGAGAGGGGGTTGGGGGCGCGTGGATTTGCTGCCTCGGGTCTGTTGGCCCTAGCTCCACCTGCCAGGGTCTGTGGACTGCAGGAGGCCTTCTGTAGAATGTGAGGGGACTCCCTCTGCTGAGGGACAACGTGTCCTCTGTGCAGTCTGACAAATGTTGGGCAACACGCTCACGTCTCAGTCTTCGGCTCCGGGTGGCTGGAGCGTGGGCAGCAGGCTCAGGTTCTGGGCAGCCTGTGCTGACTTTCCCTCACTGACCTTGTCCACCAGCAGGTGGACAGAGCTCCCTGCCAGGTGACCTCCCTGTGAATGTACAGCAGGTGGCCCTGGGAGCAGGGAAGAAAGGAGTTTTGTTTGTGGCTCTCGAAGAGGCCAAGCTGACAGGGCTGACTTTGTTCAGGGACTTTGTTTTCCTGCTCCAAGCTTCCAGGTTAGCCGATGATTAACTGAGTCCCTGACCTTGTGACTTGTACTCAGGGCAGGCTGGCTGGAGCCCATGGGAAGCAGGTGCTCCCCACAGTGACACCAACAAGGAACATAACAGGGCCACAGACACATCACAGACCGTAATGATGGGTCCAGACTGGGGTCCAGCACCTTCCTAGATTCTCATACTTCCTGTTCTCCAGTAAACTGTGGAGTAGAATGGCTCAAAAACACAGCCTGGGACCACTTTGCATACTCTCAGCTGCAGATGCCCAGAACTAAGGCTCCCCCTGCACCTACTGGAGTCATCGCCTTCCTGGTGCTTCAGGTAACTGAGACCACCAGGCTCAAGGGCCACCTCCTCCATGTGGCCTTGAGCATCTGAAAGCATCCCAGGGTGCACACTGGTCTCTGCTCTCATTGCCCTGGGCCTGGCCTCTCTGCTCAGTGGAGAAGCAGGGGACATTCCAGGGCCTTCACACAGCCTTAGCCCTCAGCCATTCCATCCTATCTTGAGGGCATTATTTGCCTTTTCCTTTCCTTGAATAGGATAGGAAGTCATTTGTTTCAAATCCTTCAGGGCTTGAACCTCTACTCTCCCCTCTTTTGCCTCAAGGTTTCCCCTCTGCTCCCCTGGAAGCTGCCTCTACTTTTGGTCAGATTTCTAGAGTTTGATGGCCAGATTTGGCCTAGTCCAATTTTGCATGTTTTGTTTGTTCATTTGCTTTTACTGTCTCTACTGAGATATCACTGGCATACCATACAATTCACTCTACAACTGTAGATTTAAAGTCTACAGTTCTATTTCATGATTTATTCCTAAATTTGTACAATCATCACCACAACATAATTCCAGAACGTTTTCATCAACCAAAATAAATCCAGTGCCCATCCGCAGTCACTTGCCATCACCCCCAACCACTAGGGGCTTATTCTGGATGTGTTATCTAAATATACTCATATAATAAGTAGCATTTTACGTCTGGCTTCTTTCACTTAACAAAATGTTGTCAAGTTTCATCCATATTGTATCATGTACAAATGCTTCATTTTTTATTACTAAATAGTGTTCTATTGTATGAATATGTTACATTTTATTCAGTCATTCATTGATGAACACATAAAAGTTTTCATGAACATATGTTTTTATGATTTCTGGACATATACCTAGGTGTTGATTTGCTGTCATGTAGTATCTCTGCATTTAACATTTTGAGAATTATAGTTATTAATATATAAGTTAAACAAAATAAAACCGTATTTTCAGAAAAAAAGGTAATCGTCCTTTTTTTGTATGGAACCAATCACAAATTGGCACTTCCTGGGAAATGTGAAGAATCTTGCTGTTTCTGAGCCTGCAACAGTGGGCAGGTAGTTGAGAGAGATGTGCCTCTTTTCTACCTCCCATCTGTGTGTGGACTGAGAGCCTTGGGCTTAGAGGCAGGGCAGAGGCAACAATTAGAGTTTGCTCACTAAGGCTGGGGTATTTGGATTAGCCTCAGATAGTGTTTTTCTCACCTATAAGAGTAGGGACGACATCCATCTTTCACATGGTTTTTTTGGTTTTTTTTGGTGGGGGAGTAATGACATTTGTGGATGCCATGGATTCATTTGGACATGTCTGGTCTTTGCTGAGTGAAAATCCCTGTCCTTCCAGAATAGGCTTGAGCAGGTCTACTTACCTTCGCATCAAGGCTGGCGTGAGCAATAAGGAAAGAGGTCCTGGTCTTTGTTCTTATTTCCGCATCTGCTCCTGTGGCTCTTCTTCCTCTGGTGCTGCCCCCACTGGTGACCACAGCCCTGCCCTTGTTTTCTGTGCTGGTTGTGTTGCTGTGACTAGGAGAGAACCTGGGTCTAAGTAAGTGATGATACGTGCTTTTTATTTGAGTGAACCAGTGACCCCTGTCACCCAGGCTATAGGAATCAGTTGACTTTGGATGTGCAGTAGGATACTTCAACCACAGTAAGGGCTCAGTTGAGAAAAGAGGCAGTAAGTTTATAGTGGCTCTAATCTACCATGCTGTGTGTAGCTGCTATGATTAATAGTCACCACCGGCTTTTGTGAAAACATGAGACTCCCTCTATATTTTTTAAAACTGCACTCATTCCAAGCTTCCTTCTAGCTCAACAGCAGGAAAATTAAATTTAGTTCATCTATTAAACTCAATCCAGTCCAAAAACTTTCTAGTACTTTTCTTTTGAAGTAGAGACTGTATTTCCCACTTTAAAAGAGAGGAATGTGATGAGAATTGTGTCTTATACCACTATCAGATGACTAAAAACCCTTTACTTTAGGGCCAGGTTGGACTCTGCATTCCCATTGCTGGCACAGAGCTGTGCTGAACCACACTGGAGCCTGAGATTTTGATGCTTCTTCATGTTGATTTTTGCATGAATTTGGATTAGTTGTATTGCATTCAGATATTATTCATGATGATTGGTTTCTGGCATCCTTTTGTTATATACCTGAGAAAAGTGAGGGACTTGGTTAACTTGGTATCCTCACTGGCCTAGCGTGTAATCAGCTCTCAGTAAATATTTGCTGAATCTGGGAATTAAGAAGAGACTCATGATTGTGGTTTTCATTTGTTTGTTTGTTTGTTTTACGTCTGGACAATCTCTGTAGACACCGCATTCTCCAGGTAGTCTTCAAAGTCAGTGCACAGAATCCAAAGATGCAGGTCACGCAATAGGCTCTACCCAGGAAGGCATAGTAGCACTCATGGGATCCACAGTATTCATGGAGTACAGATGTGGGGGTTGGGAGCAGTTTGGGGATTAGAATGCTCTGGAGTATACATCTTTAGGAAGCTAGGAGCTTTAACAATTCTGGGTCCCATTCCCTTGGCACAGTGAAGTTAAAAGGAGAGTGTACTTTAAAGCAAATCGTGCTTCAGAGCAGTGGAGAAATGAAGCATGGACTTGGCCCTAGAAAGAACTGGGCACAAATACTGACTATACCGCCTACTGGCTATGTCACAGGACAAGGGGTCTGACCTCCCTGAGTCTTTATTTCTCCATGTAAACAATGGACGCAATCCTATTAATTTCAGATAACTGCATGGAGAACTGCATGACCATAGGGTAAGAGGCAAGTACACACGTGTTATTGAGAAAATCTTCAGTAAGGGGTGTCTTATAGCGCTGCTAAGTTCAGTGGCCACATGAGAACTTATTTGAATGATGACTGACTGTTAACCCATCAAGTAGTGAGATCTACCCTGATGGCTCTGGGGCCAGCAGCTACCAAACTTACACCAGAGTGTATGTGAACAAAGACTAATTTGTAATTTGTGCAATTTAGTGTTCACATCCTCCAGAGACATAGCTGAGGTTTGTGCTGTGGCTGCCAAGCACTGCCATTTATTCCTGCTGCAGCTAGAGCTGGGGCAGAATCCAATCTCATCACAAGTACTTTCGATTCCTTGGAAGAAAGGGTTTCTGTTGAATATTAATATAAACTGTTATTATAGATACCCGCCAAAGTTGCCTTTTTATTTTGTATCTCATCAGAGGTTGTAAAATAAAACCTTCCAGGAAATATGCAGTTGATTGGCTTTGATTCATTCCAACAATGATTTGCAAAATTGGGACTTCAATCTTCTTGGATATGTACATTTGTATACCTGACATCATATACCAGAGGGAGGTAGGCTAGGTAAATAGGCTTCCATGTAACCCTGGGTCACCAATGCCTTTCCACTGGCATGATGCATGATGAAGGAATGAGTGGACTGAAGTCAGACATAGCTTCAAATATGTGAGCTTTGTTGGCCTGGGGATGTCTGGGCATTTGAAGGAAAGTTGGTGCAAAGGGAAAGTTCTCCTTCCAACTCCTTTCATTTCCACTGCTGGGGTTAGACTCTTTTTCTTCTTTTCTGCTGTGTTTGCACCACATTGTCTTTCCTTTGCCGTCTGGCTGTGTTCTCTACTATTGTTCCCTGGCCTGGAGATTTTCTCGGCTCTGTCGACAGCTCCTTCTTCTTGTTTGCTGTGTGTGTGTTTGTCTTTCTGGGATGAAGTTTGTTTTTCAAGCTCTGACAGACTGGCAAGGCAAACAAGGTTGCCATTTTTGTTTTGTTTTGTTTTTATGAGTATGGCAATTTTTAGCCCTTTGAAAACAATCCGGAGACTTGGGAGGTTATAATTCGGGATGCCATGTGTATAGGCATACATTCAGAGCTTATTGTGGCTGAGGGAACGAACTGAGGAAAGGAGGTGGAAGACAGATTAATGTGGATGATTTATAAATTGTAAAGGGACCAAGCTCCTGACAGAACTAAAAGATGAAACAGCAGAAAGGGGAGGAATTTTAGAGAATATTTTGAAAAGTTAATGTTGAAGAATATGTTTATGTCTGTATATACATATGTATATAGAGTGCATAAATAAACATTGCATCTCACACATATACTTACCTCCTGCTTATATATGTCAGGCTTCTGGCAACCTCATTCTTTTAGAATCCACAGGAGTAAAGACAAAAGGGTGAGAAGCAGAGTTATTCAAAAGATTGTCTTAGGACTGGGTCTAGGCAATCATTTTCTTTAAGGATGCATGCAGAGGTAGCGGTCCTTTGGGAGAGAAAATTAACAGCATACCTTAGACCTCATCTTTCTTTACAGCAGTCCTCTCTTTTTACTATATATTTCTTTCTCCGTTTAGACATGACAGCTCTTTGGGAGTATGAGATGTATTTATTTACAGTAATTTTGATTTAGGTCTTTTTACAAGTCTCATCTTTACCATCAGTTAGCTGTTTTGGCCAAGAGGCCATTCATATTTTAAAGGTGAACATCACTGAATTATCAGAGTCATATATCTTACTTGGAATCTGATCACACAGCAAGCCTTCATCTTTAGAAAAAAACAAAGAGGAAACTAGCTGTGAAAGTATATTGGGGATTTAAGAGCTAAACAAGAGAAGATTATTTTTACTATTATGAGTAAAGTACTAATTTTTGCAAAGCAATGCCAGTAATGGATCCAAACCAAGCCTGCCTCTCTGGTTATATCCTATGGTTTCCTGAATCCTCAAATGACATAAGAACATGTCTGAGCTTGAATACTCAGTCTCAGCCTTCCTAAGGACCTAGATTTGATCTGAAATTCACTAACTCCAAATGATGGAATGGTCCAAACCACACAGAAAAAAATGTATCAGAGTTATTATCTTCTGTTATAAGAGTCTACTCTATTTCTGGTAGAAATTGATGTTATGAAAACAACACATTCAAATGGCAAAAGTGAGTCAACATGTTTGTAAGCTCTTTGAAGGCAGAGGCTGTTGCCTCTCTACTGCTTACTCAGCTCACTGGGCTTCAGTAGGAGGATCTCATTGCATGAAGTCTTCTGGTTTTGTGGAAAAGTACCTCATTGGCTTGTGGCGATAGTTCTGGAGAAGGATCTCTTCCTTCCCCCCCGCCCCTCCCTGTTTTATACTTTTTAAATTTTCTTCGATATTAATGAACAAAGAACAGTTAAACACCATCAGTCAATTTATCATACTAACTGTTCCATCCTTTGGTAGCGAATATTGTAAATGACTGGTAGGAGACTAATAACAGCAGTGAAGATATTATAAAGGACCTTTTGTATTCTCGGCCATGTAGATGAAGCTACATGGTACAGAAAACTGACACTCTATTGAACACACTTATTTCCCAATGTGAATACCATACCCACAATAAAACAGGAAAAAAAAACAAAAACCCAGGGCTGTCAACTATATTTTGGAATGTGAACATGGGAAGATGCAAGCATAACATGGAGGTGTTAAATGGCAGATCTGTGATAAATATAAATATCAAATGTGTTATTTTGATACATACGAGTGATAATTGGATTTTAAATTACCCAAATATAAAGAATACAATCTATAGTGCAAGAAGTTTAGTTATGAAAATAATTATTTTAAAATGTTCTCTCGGCCTTACATGTAATTTAAAAATGCACACACATGTATATTGGGAACACCCTGAGTTTCCATTTTCCATTCACAGACTTCTCAATAAAGTATCATGACAAGTTCATAAAGGATGAAATGAAATTCCTCTTAACCTCTACCTGATTATGAAGAATGAAGATTAAACCAGAATTTCTAACCAATGAGGCAGTCTATAAATTCTTGCTGCTATTGCTTTGTACATCAGTAGCCTAATATGCCATGGAGTAGGACTATACAGCCTCCTAGGAGCATCAGAACATTATCAGAAGAGAAAAAGGCTATGTATAAAAGTATGTTATTCTTTTATTCATACTTCATTTAATCAATGGACGTTTGTTAAACATTGTTATTTACCATGCACTCTCTATGATATGGTTTGGCTCTTTGTCGCCACCCAAATCTCATCTAGAATTGTAATCCCCAAGTTTCCAGGGAGGGACCTGTAATCCCCACATGTTGAAGAAGGGAGGTGATTGGATCATAGGGACAGTCTCCCTCCTCTTGTTCTCGTGATAGTGAGTGAGTTCTTAGGGGATCTGATGGCTTTCTAAGTGTTCGACAGTTCCTCCTTCACATGCTGTCTCTACTGCCACCTTGTGAAGAAGATGCCTGCTTCCCCTTCTACCATGATTGTGAATTTCCTGAGCCGCACCCCAGACATGCAGAACTGTGAGTCAATTAAATCTCATTTGTTTATAAATTTCCCAGTCTTAGGTAGTATCTTCGTAGCAGTGTGAAAACAGACTAATACACTCTATTTCACACTTCCAATGAATTTTATTATTTAATCTTTACAATAGCTGTAGGGGAGTGATACCAGCATCATGCCCATTTCAGACTTGAGGAAACTGACATACATAATTTGAGAAACTTGGCTAAAGTCATGCAGCCTTCAAATAGCAAGCCTGAGATTATCTCCTGTGAGTGACGTGCACGTCAGGCTCACTGAAACAGAAAATGGAGGGCCTGGTCATCTCAGGAGAGGATTTGTCCTTCAAAGATTTGGCCTCTGTGTTTGGGAGAGTCTCCGGATGGTTATAACTTTGTGATAATAAATGGCTGTTGGCAAATGTGGGTGTTATGATCAAGCAAATTAAGATAGAAAGCAGAAATGTGGAAATAAATTATTTCTATCTAGATACTCCATATGGATCTCAGAAAGCTTGAATACAGATAGAGGAGTTCTTAACAATGAGAGGTTTAGAAACAGGCTTTGATCTTTTTCCCTTTCTGGTCAACTATGTATTTAATTCTTCCTAAACTTTCATTAAGGTTTATTGCATACATTACTAGTAGCATAAAGGTGAATTTGAGTAAACATAACCTCTGAATTTTTATAAATCCAATGTCAGGGTATCTTAAATGCTAACAGTGCTCTTATTCAGATATTTTGCAACCAATAAGGGCTTTATGATGGTAATGTTTCCTTCTAGTAAGATTAAAGAATCACACAATAAAACAGTCCACATTTCTGTATGGAAAAGCTATCTTCAACTATAGGTTGGTGCAAAAGTAATTGTGGCTTTTGCCACTAAAAAGTCTCTTTTGCACCAACCTAATATTATTTCAAACAATGGATGGTAACAATTTTATGCAAGCTCTCATCAATATGTGAAGATTATAAATGGAAAATAGATTTTAAAAAATACTACAGGCAGAAAGTCAAAAAAGGTTTATCTGATTTTGCACTCATGACATTTAAGATGAGAGAAGTGAAGCCGAGCGCTGTGGCTCACACCTGTAATCCCAGCACTTTGGGAGGCAGAGGCAGGTAGATCACGAGGTCAGGAGTTTGAGACCAGACTGACCAACATGGTGAAACCCCATCTCTACTAAATATTAGTCAGGCATGGTGGCACATGCCTGTGATCCCAGCTACTCAGGAGGCTGAGGCAGGAGAATTGCTTGAACTCAGGAGGTGGAGGTTGCAGTGAGCTGAGATTGTGCAGTGAGCCAAGATTGTGCCATGGCACTCCAGCCTGGGCGACAGAGAGAGACTCCGTCAAAAAAAATAAAAAATAAAAAAAAAACAATAAAAAAAGATGAGAGAAGTGAAATTAAAAAGTTTCAAAAAAAATCTGAAAATACCCAAGCCAGGCATGGCAACATGTGCCTATAGTCCCAGCTACTCAGGAGGCTGAGGCAGGAGAATTGCTTGAACTCAGGAGGTGGAGGTTGCAGTGAGCTGAGATTGTGCAGTGAGCCAAGATTGTGCCATGGCACTCCAGCCTGGGCGACAGAGAGAGACTCCGTCAAAAAAAATAAAAAATAAAAAAAAAACAATAAAAAAAGATGAGAGAAGTGAAATTAAAAAGTTTCAAAAAAAATCTGAAAATACCCAAGCCAGGCATGGCAACATGTGCCTATAGTCCCAGCTACTCAGGAGGCTGAGGCAGGAGAATTGCTTGAACTCAGGAGGTGGAGGTTGCAGTGAGCTGAGATTGTGCAGTGAGCCAAGATTGTGCCATGGCACTCCAGCCTGGGCGACAGAGAGAGACTCCGTCAAAAAAAATAAAAAATAAAAAAAAACAATAAAAAAAGATGAGAGAAGTGAAATTAAAAAGTTTCAAAAAAAATCTGAAAATACCCAAGCCAGGCATGGCAACATGTGCCTATAGTCCCAGCTACTCAGGAGGCTGAGATGGGAGGACCACTTGAGCCCAAGAGTTTGAGGCTGTGGTGAACTATTATGGTAACACTGCATTCTAGCCTGATTGACAGAGTGAGACCCTATCTCTAAAAATAAATAAATAAAAAGTAAAAAAATAAAAATAACCAAAAATATGAGATTGATGTCTGTGAGTACTTAAATTCTGGAAGAGGATCTTCTTCCAAGACATAGGGGTTTAAGACTATTGGCACATTCCTAGAAGGTGTGGCAACATGGCCCCACAGGGCACAATTAATGGAAGAAAAGTGATGCAGGGCATGAAATCCTATTCTGCAAATATTTTTAGTTTTCTATACCAATATTACACATTAGGCTGATTTGGCAACCCCTCTTTAATCTGTCATTTTAATGCGGTTGGTGGCATTGAACAGTACAAGTGAATTTAAATATTGACATAATCAATATGGTAATGTGATTTTAAACTGGAGGAAAAAGAGATAATTTCAAAGGAAGAGACTCATATGGCAAGTGTGCTGTGGCATGAGAAATACTATGGGGCTGGAAATGTGTGTCCATGGGAATCAGCCTCAAGGACAATGAGATGAAAGTCATGGATTTGGGTTGTCTACAGTTACTAGTTATCGTGGCAAGATATGATTGCAAAAGCAAACTAAAATATCAGTTATTATATAGAACATAATGAGTAGCACAAATCCATTTTGGGCTCTTATCTGATAAAAGTTAATAATTTATTAATATGAGGAGGATATCATTATTAGTGGTTACTGTCCTAATATAGCAATTGGTAGAGAATAAGGAGAAAATCAGCCTTTGCAAAAGAGTAGGAGTTGAAGTGAAAATATCTGAATCCTAGTCTTCACTTTATCATTAAGTAGCTATGTGTCATGCCTTAACCTAGAATTAATGAAAGTTCTTAAAGGTAGAATGTGAGCAAAAGTCCTTTAAAGAACTATAAACAAAACACAAGTAATTTTCACATCAAAGGTTTTTTATCTTCAAAGATTTTATATTTTATATTAACAAAAACATTTCTTTTGTCCTACATATATCTTTTTTGTTTGTTTATTTAGGATATAAAAGATGTACAGTAGTGAGGCATTGAAATGTCATTAAGCCCTGTGTTATTGTTTATATACCTTAAAGAAAAAGGATTTGAAGAATTTTTATAATCTCAGTTGCCTCTCAATTGCCCATGATGATTATCAGGTTTTGGGAGTGAACACAGTCAAGTTATCCAGTATTATACCAACCCTTATGTTAAGAAATAAATCATAAATTTTAATAAAAATAAAAACTGCACAATGACAAAAATCAAACATATCAAACTTAGAGGATTCATCATAATATTTTTAAAAAGAGTTAATAAACTTAAATGATTATATTTTTGAAAAAAGTTCAAAAATTAATAAGCTAAGCATCAAATGTATACAGAATGAATTATTTTAAAAATATAAAAAATAGAAGGAAAGACAGAAAAGGCCAGAAATGAGTGCAAAACAAGATACAATTGTCACATTAATAATACTACAATGTAATTTCCTAACAAAAATGGATAAACCTCTAATAAGTTTTAAGCATCGAGGAAAATGAATTAGTAGCTCAAAATATTTTCAGGAGGGAAATATGTAACAAGCCTAGACAGTTGAATAAGCAATCTCTAACAACCTAGGAACAAATAATTCTAATTGTAGGTGAACTTTCCTGGAGAGTAAAAGAGGAGGGAATATTTTCCAATTAATTTTGTAAAGATAGTACAACCTTGATATCAAAACTAGGCAAGTTAGTATAAGAAAAAATATTACAAGTAAATTTAATTTTTAAATATATGTGGGAAAAATCTAGAAAATATTAACAAACCAAATCTAATAATGTATAGAAAAGGTAATATAAAATGAATCATTTTGGGTTATTCCAGAAATTAATGGTTTAGTTTAACATTTAAAAATCCATTAACACAACTTACAATATTAGCACATTTAGGAAGAAAAATGATCTTAATATACATAGAGAATTTTCTTAACATTTGCCATCTCATCCACTTATGATAAAAACGATTAGTAAAATGGAAAAAGAAGAAAACTTCCTTAATATATTAGAATATTTCATTGAGTAGAGAAAAGTTAAATAGTTTCCTCTGAACTCAGTAAAAGACAGGGATGCTCACCAGGACACTGCTATGCAACATTGTACTAAATATTTCAGCCCAAGAAATAAGACAAGAAAAATTATTGATAGACTGGGAAGTCAAAAAAAATTGTCATTATTTGCTGATGCTGTGATTTTCTATAAAGAAAACACACATTTCTATATCTTCATATAGAAATCATTAGCATTATTATAAGAGCATAGTAAGACTGATGACTTTGAAATCATTATGTAAGAGTCAACCATACTTTTCCACTGCAGAAATAAACTACCCAAAAGATGGAAAGTAAAGTACCTAAAAATAAGTCTGATACTAAATAAATGCATATTGTTCATGAAAAAAATTATTAAGGTATTAAAAATATTGAAAAAGAGTTAAATTCACTGAGAGCTCATTCTAATGCATAAAAATATAGCATTGTAAAGACAACATTTGTACAGAAGGATAGAAATAGGTGAGTAGAACAGAAAATAAGAACCCAGGAACAGATCAATGGTCAAAAGATTTCAATAAATGAAGCCAGAAAAGATATATAATTGTAGGGAAACATAAAAGTCGATTTCTATTTCAGACTCTACACACAAATACACCTGATATAGCTTAAGGTTTATATGTGAAAGTAATAAATCATTTCATATCTGTATGTTTGGTACACAGAATACTCACTACTGTTGAGGTCATGGTGCAACACAGCCTGTGCAGGAATGGAGACAGGTTCAGGAATGTCCACAGCAGCACTGGTCCCCGCAGGAGACTGGAGACCACCCAAATGTCCATTGAAGGAACACAGACAATGTTTAGCAAAGAAAAAAATAAACCGTGGCTGCAATCACCATGTAAAGCAGGAAAGATCAACGAATTATCGGTGTGTAACATCAACATGGAGAGAAATGTGGAGTGAAGAAAAAAAAAAAAAACATTGTGAAGAACAAATACTACATAATTCCAGTTATATAAGTTTCAGAAGGTAATATGTTATTTAGAGAGTCACACTTTTTATGAAATAAGTCATTCTTATTTTAAATAGGAAGTGATGGTAAAATCACAGTTAAGGAGAGTGGCCAACTCCACACTGCAAAAAAGAGGACTGAGTCAAGAAAGGCACAGGTTGCTTCAAATGTTTTAACATCATTCTCATTCCCATCTGGAGAGTACATGCGTGAGACCCCATTTCAATTATACTTTCCTATCTATCCATCACATACCTATATACATATCTCTATCTATCTCTCTCTCTCTCTCTCTCTCTATATATATATATATATATCACTTTATAATTAAAACAAGGAAAGGAACAGAGTGAGGGGAGAGGGAGGAAGGAAGGTAATGGGATATTCCCTCATTCCTCCTAGCTCATCTTTCAATCTACTGCAAAGAAACTGGGACGACGTTCACAAGTTTACAAGATCACAGTGTGTCTGAGTGGAATAAAGGAACTGAGAGACAGAGCCTCTGGACTCTGTTCTGAAGAATCAGGAGGTGAGCCTGGAGGTTAAAGAGCTGAAGGAGAGAGCAGGACACTGAGTTGGGGGCCAGGGAAATGAGAACTTTGGGTCTACACCAATGAATGTATCTAGTCCAGTTGCAGGGGACTTTGAATGCATTTTGCAGGAAGGAGCTGGATCAGGAAGAAGTTGCCTTCTGGAGTGCCTGGATGAGCCTCCCAGGCAATTGATGAGAGGGAGTTTGGGCCTCAGACAGCTTCCTCTGGGGTCTGCACCTCTGGCAGGACTGGGGGCAGTCAGCAGGGGTTCCTTGGTTTGTAAGCTCTGCTGGGAAGAGGGGTCCCATAGATTGCGAGATGGCTGAAGGGGTCCTTATTCTCAGGACTCCCCACCCAACTGGCCTCTGCCGCCATCTGAAAGCCTTCCAATCTACTTCCCACAGGTGCCTGATTGCACTTTTTGGCTCAGATATCAGAATGCATTATTTCCCACCCCCGTAAGACACACATACACACATTTTAATGCTTTCAGGACCACCCTTAGCCTTCAGAATAAAATCCGGACTCAAGGTGTGGGATGTGGACTTTCCCATCTGTATGGCTCATGACATCCCCTCTGACCCTATGTCCTTTGTTACCAGAAAATCAGAACTCCTTGATTTTCCAAGCATATGCCATCCTTGCCCATGCTTGGAAAACCATGGGTGCTTGTTGTCACCCTGACTTTAGTACCTTCCTGTCAAAGCTCATTTCCCCTTTAGGGATCAGCCCAAGTGACAGAACATCCTTTCCTGGATGCTTCAGACCAATTGGGCCTCCTTCTCTCTGCCCTACTGTCCCTGAGGCAAATCTCCTGGAGAGTAGTGATTACCTGGTGCTATCATTCTCACCGCTAGGGTAGGAACCTGGTGCCTTCCAAGGATTTTACATTGAAATAATGCGTAAGCTTCACCATGAAGTCATTCCTGAAATCCAAGAGAAAGTCCTTTTCTCCCTGTCCCTCTGCTTCCATTATCTAAGGAATCAGATCTTTGGCAATGAGGGAGACCCACAGGACATCCTGGTAAAGTTTGCAGATGAAAAACCCTAATCAATGACCTTGAGCTTGAACCATTCATAAACTCAATATCCAGATTTTAGTTTTCTTAATAACAAAATGGTAAGAACAAAAAGGCCCAGGAATACAAGGAGCCTCCCTGCAAGGAAGGCTGCCTTCAGGGCCTTATAATCTGAAGACTCATTTTTTGAGAGTCACTAACCTCTACAAACTTCTAACTCTTTGCTATGGACCCCCAATAGCAACAATAGGCTACCACAGGCTCCATTTATTATGACGAAGTAAACAGCCCAGTTGATTAATGAACGACGCGTGTAAGTGAAGCAGAACAGACAATGATGGGTGAAAACAATGCGTGTTTTGGGGTTCCAAGGAGAAACAGATCAACACGGTTTCAGATAGATAAGGAGCACAAGCTAGAGGCAGGGAGTGATGAATGCGTTCCACAGTGTTCCTCAGGAGAGTAGCTTGTGGCCAAACCCAGACATGTTAATTAGTGGAAGCAGGAGGAAGTGGAATGTGCAGTGCACAAACAGTAAGAGGACAGATACAAAATGGGTGAGGGCTCTGAGGGTCAGAATGAAAGTCAAATCAATGTGTCAGCAACAGTTGTGCAGTACTTTGACACCTCGGTCGTTCTTTCCAGTTAAAATAATACAGGTTATAATGAGACTGTCATCTTCCTGACAGTTTTTTTTTTTAATCTGCTTTATTCTCAGTTTTGCAATAGCACTATTTTGATGCTGCATTTATTCATTCGTGTATCAAACACTTTAAAACACCTCCTCTGGGCTTGATGCAACACTGAGTAAAGTATACGAAGGATGAGTAAAACATGGAAAACACAACAAGAAGTTATCAGCATTCACACGTTGTGATGAGTGCTACCAGAGAGTACACAGAAATGCTCTAATGCCAAGATTGAAGCACCAGAGCCTGCAGAGTCCATCTAGTGGACAGAATCACAAAAGAACTATCCCTGGACAAGAAGCCAGACCCTGGTCTCAACTCCATACTGACCAGCTCATCAGTGGGGGCAAACCATTTCCTGCTCTGGGAAGTTAAATGGAGACGGGAAATGCGTGGAATAACTTAAGAAACATGCTGGCTCTAGGAACAGGTCAAGGCCAAAGACGGTCACAATTTGCAGTGCCTCTGAGCCGCAAAGAACAAACAGCACTTCTTGTTTGCCTTTCTACAGAAATTCAGAGCTCCTGGAACCAGATGGTGAGGCCCAGAGGTTCATGCAGACTTTCTTTGTCTACTCCTAGGCCTCACAGCATACCCGAGGCCTTACAAATGTGCAGGTGGGATTGATCACCCCAGGCTTTTGCTCCTGTGTTGCCTCTGTCTGCAACACTGTTTCCCCCACTGCACCTTCTTCTACTGGAAACCGCCCTACTTCTCCTGTAAAGCTCCTTTTATCTGCTAAGTGGTGTTATGATGATCTGTTTCATGCAGTTTGCTGTACGAACTTGTATGACTTTTCAAGTCAGGGGCTCCGTCTTTGTCATCTCTGGATTGTAATAACGTGGCACAGTGCCTGGCACCTTGTGTGTGTGTGTGTGTGTGTGTGTGTGTGTGTGTGTGTTTTGTATGTGAGAATACATGACATGACCACACTATACAGCCTAAATAAATCTCTGCTTTCTTTCATTACAGCCGTAAAGCAGTTGTAAAATGAAAAGGAGATGGCCTGGGTGTTTTGGCACAGTGGGTGGATGTCTGAAGGTGAAGGTGGGACTGATTTTAAAGGAGGTGTCTATGGGAGCTTCCAGGTCCCCTGAAATCCCACTGGCTCTGCCAGCATTTGGCCTCCAGGTCTGTGAACTTGTCTCCTGAGGACCCTAGGGTTAACTAGACTCAGGGATGCTGATCAAGACAAACCAATCCCCCAGAGACCAGTGGCCATAACCAGAATCATGATTTATTAATTTGCAGGGGGAGCTGCATCTGTTAGAAAGACCAGTTACAGACACTCCTGTGAGACTGTCACAATCTCTCCCTATAGAAAAGCCCCATTGGAGCCAAATCATAATCAGAGGGCTCCTTGTGGAGAATGCAACCCAAGCAGAGAGATGTAGTAAAGGAAAAAATTGTCCTCGGCATCAGGCTGAAACCACTGGGGGCTTCTATCTTGCAACTCGCCTCTATCTAGGCAGGGGCACAGTCCTCCTCTGGCACTGCTTGCATGAGCACCAGCAATTCAGACATGTGAAACCACGACCATAGAAAGCCACCCAGGCTTGGGATTAAGTCCCCCTACCCATGTGGTCTTTACACACTTAATTTCATCTATGAGGCTCAGCTCCTCACCTGTGAAATGAGAATAGTGGTAATACCCACCTCTAGAGTGTGCGAAGATTAGACATGGTCTGGAGAAAGCAACTGGCTCAGGGCCTGGCACATGGCAGGTGCTCTACAAATGGAATGTTTTCACATTCACCCCTGGGAGTCTCCCCTCACAGATTCCTCTTATCCATACTTGTGCTATAAATAGGCTTCCATCACGTTTAGATGGCTTGGGAGTTCTGTAGTCCCTTTGACCCGGCTTAGCCTATTGTTACACAGGAATGGTTTCCAGGGGAAGGGTTTTCCTAGCCTCTGGGTCTCATTTCTCGCTTTTATTCCCCAGCTCCTGGGAGGATGGCTTGGAGCTGCTTTTTCTGGATGTCTTCTGGTATGGGGAGGCTATGATCCATGCTTCCATGAGGGATGGTAGTTAAATGCCTAAACCTGGCATCACACTTCCTAGCAGGACCCTTGGGCTCTCACACTGCCTATGTCTGTCAACATAGACACCACAGTGATCGAGGGCTTATCTTGGCTTCTACCTGCCATTATTTTATTTTAGTTCTCAACTTGTTCTGAACCCTGGTGAAGAAAAATTTCCCTATCTACGTGGAGATCCTTCAGAAACTCAACACCGACCTAAAGTCTCTACTATTCTGCACTGTTCTAAGTGTTGAATTTGTAGAGTATAAATACATTTTCTTGATTTAAATTTCTAGAGAAAACCCTCCCACTAGCTGCCCCCACTCCCTGCACTGTCAGAGCAAGTTCGAAGTATGCACCAAGGGGTGATGGGGACCATGGCACCTACAGCTCTAGAGGAGCCCACTACCCATGCCTTTGCCACACAGCCTCCAAGACTACAGCCTTCAGGGTTAACGACTGAAGACACTAACAGGGCCCTAAGAAAGCACTGGTATTGCCTTGTGGCAATAACTAGGAGGAAACCTGGGAAGTAACCACAGCTCCTGTGCATGTGACTGTCAGCTCTATAGCTTGCCAGCTACCTGGCCCGGATAAGTCATCAGTATTATATGTTTTAGTTTTCTAATGTGCGTATTTGTAAAAATCACCTGTTATTTTTGGTGAACATTAAATTAAATAATTCATACAGAGTGTTTATCACAGTGCCTTACACATGGTTGGTGCTTTAGTACGTAGCAGTTTACTGTTCCTATTTCTCATTCTCCCACACTGACCCTGAAGCCTTTTAGGACCAGTGTTCGACTTTGTGAACCTGTGACCTTTGATTCTCCAGGCCTCACCTGTCCTTCATGCCCCCAGCTAGCTGTTGGATCCTGGAATCAGAAGAATGGCCATATCTAGGGAATAAGATTCCACTTTCTCAGTAGCTGCCCAAAGACTCAGGTGGCCTAGCCCAGAGGTTCAGGGGAGCTGACATCCTAAAAGACAAACTGTGACTCATGGGGCCTGAGAGCCTGGGGAGAGCCTGGAGGCACCTTTCTCTATTCTTCCTGTTGAATGCCTCCCAGGTGTGGTGTTACTGTACCTTTTGCCCAGAGATGTCCCATGGGATGCCCAGAACCATGATGAGTCTCTGGGAAGCAGTGGTCAGTTGGGTAATACTCACTTTGTATTTGCCCTTCATGTCTTGTCAATGCCCTGTTCCTTCATTCTGGCTTCTTTGGGATTGAAATAGCATGCAAACATTGCCTCAGACTGTATTTTCTAGAGTCTAGCCTAAGCCAGGCCCTACTCCCTTTTGTAGCTCTGGTTCTTAGAGCAACACTTTACTCAGAGTTAGTGCTCAGTGCCTGTTTATTGACTTGAAGAATAAAAGAATAACTGATCATCTGGATGCCAAATTGAATGAATGAATGAATCTTGTGTTCATGCCAGTATTTCCACTGGACAGAGTTCTGAATTTCTGAAGAGCCTCAGTCTCTCTGATTGTAACAAACAGCACAGGGAAAAAAAGAGAGGAAGAGAAGGTGGCAGGAAGAGAAAGAATCCAAAAGAAAAACTGCCTTGCAATCCCAATCTGTTTCAATTGCCTTATTTGCCGAGTTTCACTTTGGGCCAAAACAGTACTAGTTTAGCAAAAGGGAGACCAAGGCTGGAATCACTTTAGAGAACTGAGGGCACCTGGAAGATCTCTGATACAATGAATGGTGGATTATTTTTAATCTGGACAAATGTCAAAAGCATGAGCAGCTCAATGCCAACCACCCAACTTCATGCAAACCTTTAATTAGTTATAATACTTGGAAGCCTTTCCTGGGATGCTGTTTCATTGCCAGTGAACTCACCATGCTCAGTGCCTGGCAACCATCTGGTGCTGAAGTCACTGGGTTGGGAGCTGTAAGCCAGGCCTCGAGTCCTTGCCTTGCCTCCCATTCCCTGTGTGAGCCTGGTGTGTCCCTTCCCTTCAAGACCTCTGCTGCCCATTGTGCAAAGTGAGGACAAGAAGTTCTAACCTTCCATCAGTCTATGGCTGACAGTGAAGCATCTAAGTCACCCACATGTTGGTCTGTAGAACACAGTCATTATTTTGAGAGACTGTAATATGAAGGGATTTCAGTTTATTTAACATAGTCTTGAGAGGGCTTTCTGAGCAGTCCTGCTGAGCCTGCAGACCAAGGGAAGAGAGAAAAGGAGTCCAATACAAAGGCCGGGTGGTCAACAGGGCTTGAGACTCCAGAGTGTGTGAGAGACAAGGGACCTCTGGGCCTCCAGACTACACTCTAGTTACCCTGGAATAAATGGAGTGGTCCTAGCTGCCATCCAAAGCAGCCAGCATGTGTATCTTTTTCAATGTCAGACTCATCAAAGCTGACCTTGGAGTGAGCATTTCTCCATTTTTTCTATGAAACCACAGTTGGTTGAAGCTTTCAGGGCATGGGCCTCTGCAGGGTGCACGTGGGACTTCCCTGTCGTTCCTTGAATCTGCCGCAACCTTTGATATGATAACATCCAAAATGCTTTTGCCCCTTACACTGTCTTTTGGGAAATTTCTATAATATTTTTTAGCTGAAAGAGAGAATGACCCATTGCTGAAGTGGTGGTTTTGGTGTATTCTCATTAGGGAATTGGTACAAACTCTGAAAACTCACATCATTTCACAATCTGAGCCTTGAGTGGTCTTCCCTGCTCAGTGGAGAAGATACTGCTGGAAGGTGACATACTTCTTTATCTCCAGCATTTTTCACTCCTGCAAATTGGCTTCCGTATGTTGTCATCAGAAACGACCATTCTCTAATTTTTTTCTGGGCATTCTCTTCACCTGGAATGTCTTCCCTGATGGACCAAGAGATTTATCCAAAATCACCAAAAACTGTCATCAGAATCAGCATGGCTTTCAGTCAAAGACCCATCTGGCAGGGCACTCTGCCTCTCTTCCAGGCTCCCACTCCACCTGTCGGACGACACCTACCCACGACTGATCACTCCGCCACCCTGGCCTTGAGATTCGTGGGACTCAGGCCCTACCCTTGGAGTCTGCTATGCTGACTCTGTACTCTGTGTTTCTCAGAGATGATTTGGTGACTGACAACATCAGCTTCATGTCCACAGGCTTGTTGAGTTCACACCTAGGGTGCCTGGCTCTCATTGTGTTTGCTGTAACAAATAATCACCAGGTTCTTGCTGTATCCAGACCTGTTTTGGGAAATGAGGAAGCAGATCATGCTAAAACTGGACCATATCTTCAAGGAGCTCAGAGTCTACAACACTTCTATATGCAGTGGGGCATGCATAGGAGAAAGAAACATTCTATAAGGACAAAGAAAACAATTTCATTACAACACTGAAGATTTTGATCTCTCAAATAAAAATACTCCACTAAAGCAAGGTATAATTATCTGGAGTCTAAAAGAATTTCATGTCATAGAGAAATATTATGCAGCAAAGATGGGCAGCCCTGCAGAAGAATGCACACAGATGTGTACCAAGAAACATCATACATCTCTACTGTACGTGGTGCAACATTTTAATCAAGTCAAAGACTTTTATTTTCCCTCTGTGCATTTATTTGGCCATCAAAGCAACTCTATGCTTGAGATTTCATGTTAAAATTGAGAAGACAGAGGCATCAAAGGGGCAAGCCATTGAACATGGTCCCGCCATCACCCCATGAGAGAACAAGAATTTAAGTCTAAATCTCCTGACACCCAGCTCAATTACATTTCTACAGGTCCACACTGTCCGTGCAGCTATTGGATTCCCCCATATTCAGCAATAATAATATTTTATTATCTATTATCTATATTCTATTATACTAATATTATATTATTATTCAATATTATGTTATATAACATTATTATTATTATATTTTATTCTCTACAGTAAAATAGATCTGGAAAATTTGTTGTTATATATATTGGGCTGTTTAAATTGACTCTATAAATGCTTAAAGAAAATAACGTGAGAAGGAATTGTGTTTGCCATCCATTTACCAAACTGCTAGTGTAGAAATCAGTTAATGGCATGAGGATGCCGTCATTTGCAGAGAAAAAGCTGGTGAGTTCCCATTCCTTTGGAAATTATGTGGGGTTGGAGAGCTGGGAGGAAAAGAGGGACTCTCATGCTTGGGTTAGAATCTGTTGGCATCCACCCCGTGAGCATGACTTGTCATGGTCTCAACTGAAAGGAGAGCAGTCCAGGCCTGTCCGGGGATGCACTTTTTGGGTGATGGTAAATGTGCCTTTTGTGCGAGCAGATAGCACCCTTGCCCTCTGTGTGTGCTTACCTCAGACTTCTCTCTCCAGAGGGCTGGAACTTGCGGGGCATATGAGAAGACCCAGGCCCTGAGAGCAGCAGCAGCTGTCCTGGGCTCCGAGCAGAGATTAGCGAGGCTCAGGCTGCATTCCACAGCCTCCACCCCCTGTACTTCTGGCAGGGCGCAGTCCTACCTTTCAAACACACACACACTCAACTGCAGGTGAGGAACTGACATTTGCCTGGGAGTTTCTGTCTGTGTAGAGGAATATTTTGAAAACATCCACTCTTGCTTTCTCCACACTCCCATCCAGCATGCCTGGCTTCTTCGGCCCTGTGTATATTCTGGCTCTTTGCCAGAGGCCTGGAAAATCCTGCCAGGCAGCCATTCACGCAGATGCCCCCAGGGGCAGTGACTGACCAGGAGTGAGACACACCGCTCCCAGCCCAGCTGTCTGCTCAGCACAGCTCAAAGCACTTGTGCCTTGAGGGAGAGAAACCCAAGCCACACGTTCTGACAGCCTGTCACCTGAGTCCCTTGGAAAACACAATCAAGAGCTTCCTGCCCACTCATGTCCCGAGCTGGCCGGGCTCCGTAGATGCTGGGCCACAAGCTCCTGGTTTAGCCGGCCTCCCTGGTGCGTCTGCCCTCAACTCTTTGTGCAGCTGGAGTCCCAGAAGGGAGTAATAATTAAAGAAAACTTTGTAAATGTTCAAACTGAATAAAACTGTTGTTGTTGCTCATGGTTCCTTTTCTTCCTTTTTTGCCATCTGGAGCCACAACCTGTCCGGTTTGCAAGCCCAGATCCACGTCCTGTTTCCTCCCGTCACTTGTCTGTCGATCCTCTTCACTGGTGGTTCTCCGCAGAGAAGGGATTTGCTGGTTATTTTTGTCCCCTCCCCTGCACGCCAGAGCCCTGCGAAGCTCGTCACTGTCCTGGCTCCAGCGCACCTCCTCATCTCCCTGCTTTCCATATGCTTTGAAGATATTCCTGCCTCTACCACTCATTTGCAAAGCCATGTGGCATGTGTGTGTGTGCGGCTGCCTGGGTTTCTTGTCATTGCCACTGAGAAACTGCCCATCTGAAGGGCCAGAGGGCCATCAGAATCAGGCTCTGCCTACAGCTTTGGCTGCGGTCTCAACTTTAAAATATATATATTTTTTCAAGTGACAAAGGAAAATAAGTGGATGAAAAAAGAGTCACAAAATAAAATCACACTAATCTTAATGAATTAAGGCTTCAAGTTACATAGACACTGCAAGAAAGTATAAATCACCCTGTCCATGCAAGGGTAAAACCAGTGTTATGGGCTAAATCGTGTTGTCCAAAAATACATGTGGAAGTCTTAACCCCAGAAACTCAAAATGCAACCTTATTTGGAAACTAAGTCATGTTACAGGTGTAATTAGTCAAGTTAAAGTGAAGTCATCCTGGAGTGAGATAGGCCCCAAATCCAATAGAACAAGTGTCTTTATAAGAAGAAGAAAATGTGAAGGCAGGTGTCCACAGAGTGAAGACTATGTGAAGACAGCTATGTGGGGATAGAAGCTGAGATGTGAGTTGTGCATCGCAAGCCAAGGGAAGCTGGAAGAGACAAGGAAGAAGATTCCTTTAGAGATTTCAGAGGGAGTATCACTCTGCCAATGCCCTGACTTGACTTCTAGCCTCCAACGCTGTGAGAGGAGCAATTCCGGTTGTTTTACGCTACCCAGGATGTAGTACTTTGTTATGGCAGCCCTTAGGAAACTAATGCAATGAGAGTTCCAGCAGAGTACGATAGCCTGTATGTAAATAGTGGTAAAATGTATCCTCGTTAATAGAATTACATTGTTCACCCAACGCATACTTAATCAACCTATATTCTTCCAGAGTTGCTCTATTCTTTTCTATCCTTCTATCAATGGTAGTTTTTTTTTATTAGATGCTGGTCATTGTAGGCATACAACAATCAATCAAGCATCTGTGTTTCTTCTCAAGGATTGCAGTCTGGCAGTGGAGTGAGTATAAGCCTCTATATAAACTCTGCTACATGTGGGAGTATGGACATCTCTCTCAAGAGGAGCATGGGGAGGAAGTGCAGCAGAGGTGCCATCTAGAGACACTGCACAGGCTTCAGGAAAGCCATGACATTGGAGCTGCCTATGGTGGTGGTCGTGGTGGTGGTGGAGGTGGAGGTGGAGGTGGTGGAGGTGGTGGTGGAGGTGGTGGTGGTGGTGGTGGTGGTTGTGGTGGTGGAGGTGGAGGTGGTGGAGGTGGTGGTGGTGGTGGTTGTGGTGGTGGAGGTGGAGGTGGAGGTGGTGGTGGTGGTGGTGGTGGTGGAGGTGGTGGTGGTGGTGATGGTGTTGGTGGTGGTGATGGAGGTGGTGGTGGTGTTATTGTTGGTGTTGGAGGTGGTGATGGTGGTGGTGATGGTGTTGGTGGTGGTGTTGGAGGTGGTGATGGTGGTGGTGATGGTGTTGGTGGTGGTGATGGAGGTGGTGGTGGTGTTATTGTTGGTGTTGGAGGTGGTGATGGTAGTGGTGGTGGTGGTGGAGGTGTTGGTGTTGGTGGAGGTTTTGGTGGAGGAGGTGGAGGTGGTGGAGGTGGTGGTGGTAGTGGTGGTGGTGGTGGAGGTGTTGGTGTTGGTGGAGGTTTTGGTGGAGGTGGTGGTGGTGTTGGTGTTGGTGGAGGTTGTGGTGGAGGAGGTGGTGGTGAAGGTGTTGGTGGTGATGGTGGAGGTGGTGGTGGTAGTGGTGGCAGAGGTGGTGGTGGTGGTGGTTCTGTGGAGACTGGGGAAGGTAGGTGAAGAACAGCTGTGGAAGTCAATGTCCCGAGACTACACCTGGAAGAGTGAAGGATGGCTTTATACATGGGGTGAGGCTCTAGCCAATGCTTGAGAAGACATGGTGCTCGTAAGGCGAAAAGATTTTGGTAGCGGTAGTATTGGCTCACATTTCCTTTCAGATAGATTGAAAATCATGTGCAAAGGCAAAGGAGGTGAGAGAAAGCATTCTGCCCCCAAGGAAAACAGGCCGAGACCAGATCAAAAAGGTCTCTAGATGCGACATCAAATGTCTCAGCTTTCTTTTAGCTGATGTTGAGCGGTTCCAACACAATAGATGCTTTGGCAACTATTGTCACAAGCAGACCATCAACTGAGTCGCATAATGTCTTGACTTTCTTAGATTCAAAATATTTTATATCTATTTTTTTTTACTATGTATCCAAAGCACTTAGTTGAATAGTTTTATTTTATGCCTACTTCATGAATACTTGACTTCTAAGAAATAATTGTTCTTTCTCTGGCCTATTGAATTTACCCTACAGCCTAGCATAGATACACACTTGAAAATAACTTTTCTTGACTCAGCCTGGGAGTGAGGCTTAAATGGCAATTTATTCCTGCCTCCAGCTTATTACAAAAATTCCCCAACCCCCTACCATCCCCTTCATCAATTTTGATAAGAGTAATCCAGAGCCAGTGATTCAGGGACGAAACAATCACCACCTCAAGTGGTTCATTCAATCCTACAGACTAGAGCTCCAGGAAGACTGAATAGAGACACTCAGGAGAGCTTTCCTGGTTGACAGCACTCCCTGTCTATCACCACACATCGATGCCAGGAGAGTGAGGTGAACTCACTTCAAGGGGAGAGGGCCATGGAAGCTTCTGTTTGAAACCCTCTCAGACTTTGCCCTAAGCATCTCTTCCTCTGACTGGTTTTAATCTGTATCCTTTCCCTGCAATAAACCAAAGCCATGGGTGTAACTGTTCTGTGAGCCCTTCTAGCAAATTTTCAAAACTGAGGGTAGTTTGTGGATCCCTCCCCAACCTTGAGGTTCATGTCAGAAGTAAGAGAGGTCTTGGGGACTGTGTCCTCTAACTATGTCTTGGGCAAATTCTATTCCTCTAAACTCTTTTTCTTTTTTTACTTTCTACACTGATATTCTAGATTGTTTTACAATCAGTAAAGCAAACCTGATAAAGAAGTTCTAAGAATCAGGCCCTTCATACCATATATAGCGGAGGTTGCCTGGCATTCTGTATACCATTCTAGTTCTTAGTATGCACAGCTATCTCCTCTGGATTCTGTGAGGCAGAATGCATCTCAGTACCCTCTAGCACAGTGGCTAACACAGAGCAGGTACTCAGAATTGCCTATGACTAGAGCCACATATAAGACAGGGTCTGTTCTCAGGAGCTCGGCATCCACATGTGGAGGCTTCACAGGAAAACACAAGGATTTTCACATTGGTGCCATCTAGTTTCAAAGAGAATGGTGACTGTCTCAGTCAGCTAGGGCTGCCATAGTAAAATTCCACACTTCTGTTGGCGTAAGCAACAGAAATGTATTTGCTCACAGTTCTGGAGACTGGAAGTCCAAGATCATGGTGTCAGCAAGGTCACGCTCTGGTGAAGCATCTCTTCCTGTCTCATAAACAGACATCATATTATGTGTGTTCACATGACCTTTGCTTGGTGCATCTGCAGAGAAAGAGAGAGAGAGAAAGAGAAGGAGATGGAGAGAGCTTTGTCTCATAAGGGCACTAATCCCATCATGGGAACCTTACCCTCATGACCTCACCTCAACCTAATGATCCTCCCAAAACCCTGCCTCTAACTAACATCACATTGCGGGTTAGGGCTTCAACATATGAATTTTGGGGGGACAAAATTCTATTGATACCAGTGACTTAATCTGAGGTGACCCAAGAAGCTTTGAATAGGATTAGGCCTGGTGGACACAAGAGGAATGTAAAACAGGGTATGAAGGCATCTCCTGCAGGGTAACCCCAGGGCCCGGAAAGCCCATGTCTTCCACTTCTTAATCTACGTGTCCCAAGAGGTGCATGAGGGGACACTGGGGACACAGGAAAGCCACGTCTTCATCAGCAGAAGAAATACCTCAGGAAAACTCCCATGCGTTCTTTGGTTTCCCTCTTTATTAAGACCAACCATAGGAAAACGAGAAAGGAAAATCCACTCTTCCGCCTGATATGTGTGTTGTTGTGACTCCCACCTGATGGAGATGGTTGCTAGGAAACTGTGACCACAGTCTGCAGATTCTGTCAAGGAGAAAGGACCCCCTCACCCCTGAGTTCTCCTTGAAACTCACAGAGTGCTTAGCTGCAGCCTGTGGTACAGCATTCAGGAGAGTTAATGCCGGCAATTCATGGAGGAGGGAACCGAAGATTAGGGGCATCAGGTAGGCAGCTGGTCATGGTACCAGCGTGGGGCTTAGAGCAAGCTTCCCTGCTGCCCAGGGAAGTGCTGTCTCTGTTCCATTGCACTTCCCTCAAGTAGAGGGACCTGGTTCAAAACCAGAAAGGTGAGGCTGCCATGGTGTGCCCTTTTGGGGCACCTCTGGAAGAGGGTTCATCTTCACTTCCTTTGTGTGTTCTCATAGGATGGCAATCCCAGGGTCTGGATTAATGCCTGTGTCTGCTGAAAAATAGTGGGGCAGACAGTGCTGGTCCATGGCTGCCTTCAAAATGCTGCTAAATTTCAGTCTGCTCTAAAGTGGAGAGAGAAAGAGTGCAAAACTAAAATAGGAAGGTGACAGTTACATTTGCCAACTTAAAATTCATTAGTCTTAGTCTTGACATCATCAAAATGAGGTGAGAGAGGATGAGGCTCAGATGTCTGCCTAGGCTTAGGTGCATGGATAGCGTCACCATGCTTAGAGAGGGGATAGAACAAGCAGAAGGTTTAGGGAAAAAATTTCCCCAAATTTCCCACTTTTCCAACTCTGGTGTGTTGAGTGTGAGTTAATGGTCAGAAATGAGGGTGGTGAGGCCCAGGGCTGGTTGGTGGGGCCCAGAGGATCATGGGAGACACACGGAGCAGGAGTAGAGGGTACAGCTGTATGTGGTGGAATGAAGAGTAAACAGAGAAGAAGAAATGAAAGAAGCAAATGAAAACTATTCTTTTAATAATTTTGGTAAAGAAGAGAAGGGTATGAATGAAATAGTGTAAAAGTATTTTATCAGCAGTGTTGGGATTAAGATGGCCAACTCTCAATCCAGGCTGCCTGTGTTTGAATTTTGGCTTTGCCAACTTTTCACTGTGATCTTGAGCAAGTTACATAACTTCCCTGTGTTCCAGTTTCTTCATCTATAAAACAATGATGATGATGACGCTGGTGATAACCTATTTTGTACATTCTCATAAACGGTAAGTATGTTAATATATGCAGACTTATTGGAGCATTGCCTTGTCCATGATAAACTCAACTAGTGTTTGCTCATCTCAATTATCCAGAAAAAATATGGAGAAGGGAGGAGGTTGTGCAGTAGTTTTGGAGGCAGATGCAATATTGAGAGAAGATATTTTTAGGATAAGCGGAGTGAATTGTGAATTCTAACTGCTCCGGTCTGATCCTAACTTTCGCTTTTCAGCTAGGTCCCCTCACTTCATGAAATCACAGTGGGCAGGGGCCTTCACACAAAGCACCAAGGATGAATGAATGACAGGAGAGAGGGCAGATTGGCAGAGCGCACTGTGTGAGGCAGCCAAGCAGTCCCTGGTCTCATGTCTTGCCATTGCAATAGTCAGAAGAGCAGGTCTCATATCTCACCTAAAGTTTGTTAGGGTTTGAAGCAACACGAATCTCTCAAATGTGAGCACCAAGTCTGGAAACCACTAAAGGATAATGAGAAGCTGTCTGTGTGCACATATTTTGGTCTCCTTCCATCCATACTGAAAATAGCCACTTCAATATCATCAGAAGTAAGTTTGAAATCCATGTTTTTTGGTCTGTGTTTATCATTCACTGAAAATTTGCCAGATATACTACCTCACACCCATTAGGTTAGCTACTCTAAAGAGAAAAAGAAAGTAATGACTGTTGACAAGAACATGGAGAAATGGGAATATTCAGGTGCTGTTGGTGGGAATGTCAAATGCTGCAGCCTCTACAGGAAACAGTATGGAGGTTCCTCAAAATTTGAAAATAGAATCCAGCAGTTCCATTTCTGGGGACATATCCAAAAGAATTGAAATAAGAATTTTGAATAGGTATTTGTCCACAACATGTAGAGGGATGGTGCTAAACCTTTAGAAACCACTCCCATGATCCAATCACCTCCCACCAGGTCTCACCTCCAACATTCAGGAGGTGAGTGTTCATAACAGCATCACTTATAATAGCCAAAAAATGCCCACTGACTCACGATGAAAAAACAAAATGTGATATATACATAGAATAGTCATTCAGCCTTAAAAAGGAAGATCATTCTGATTCATGCTACAACACGGGTGGAACTGGAAGGCATTACTAAGTGAAATAAGCCAGTCCTGAAAGTCAGATACGATAGGATTCCACTTACATGAGGTACCTAGAGATGAAAAAATAGAATGATGGTTTCCAGCGCCGGGGGAAGGGAGAAATGGAGAGCTGTGGTTTCATGGGTGCAGAGTTTCAATTTGGAAAAGTTAAAAAAGATTCTGGAGATTGGTGACACAACAACCTGGACACACTTACCACTACTGAACTGCACACTTGACAATGGTTAAGACGATAAATTTTACGTTTTGTGTATTTTACCTCAATTAAAAATAATATATATATATATATATATTTCCAGGGATATAATGCTGGGAGACACTCTCTGGCCTCGTGGAGTTACCTGTCCAGTTGGATGGACACAAAGACAACAAGACACAGGGAGCGTGACAGCAGCTATGAGAGGCGCTGGAGACTGCGGCTGGGGTGGGCGCTGTGCCGGAAGGCTTCCTGAAGGGAAGGGCTTCTCCACCAGATCCTAAAAACCAAGTAAGAGATAGTCAAATAAAGGAGACAAAAATATGTTAGGACGTCAAAACCATATGTGCAAATTCATGGTGCTATTCGGAAACTGCACATGTTTCTGCTGGGCTGGCACATTGGGTGGGAGTTGAGGGGTGTAAAACGTGGGGTTTGTCTTGATTTATCCAGCATCTGCTGTGCCCAACCTCAGGAGAAAAAAAAACTTGTGGACATAAGGTGACCGCTTTCAGCAGATAAAGCAGAAATGTGGCTGTGCCCTAAAGTTTCTCCCCTGGGGAAACTTAACCATCAGAAACGTTGTCCTGAAAGGCACCGGAGTGAACTCTGTTTCCACTCCATAAAGGTCTACATTTGTTTGTTTCAAGCAAATACAACCTAGTCCACCACCACCCCCAAACTATGTGTTGTTATCAGTCTTTCATTGACTGATCGAAAAAGCACTTATTCAATTAACCAAGCTATGTGACTACTCCATTTCAGGACTTTACTGAACATGCGGAGGGCGAAACTACAGGCATTTGGGGTTTCTTGAAACTGCTCCAACTTCAGAGTTTGTTGTAAATAATCTTTGCAACTTCTGGATCCATCTCTATGCGTTTACTTTAAATATACATGTGTTTTATTTTTTTTTAATGTAGCATTTTGGACTTAAAATAAAGCGGAAGCTATACAATAGGTAGAGTTTTTTAATAAATGGACTATAGACAATAACTGCAAACAATGCACAGGAAAGAGGAAGAGCCAACTTGAGAGACTTCCCACTTAGACTTTTCTAAGTTTTCTTCAGGCAAGGAGGACAGCCTCATTTTTTGGTTTTCTAATCCACATTATAACCACAGAAATTGAGGGCCTGCTAGATCCAGAGCACTCTATTAAATGCTGTGGAGCAGGCAGAGGAAGGAAGGAAGAGAGAGAGAGAGAGAGACAGCAGGTGAGGGAGACAGAGGTGGAGGAGTGAGAAGCAGAGAGAGAAAGAAACAGTGAGGAGAGAGTGAGTGGGGGAAGACAGAAAGACAAAGGAGACAGAAAGAAATAAGGAGAGAGAAAAAAAGACTATTGGTTTCTAGTAGGAAATAAACAGGTACACAATACGTGTCTTTAAAAGTTTGTTATAATAAATTCCATCTTCATTAGAGATCTAAATGACTGAGTACAGAAAAAGGTAAGATAAATTCTCGGCATCAGGGGTGGAAGGTGGAAGGATGAGCTATTAAGGGAAAGAGGTGTGGGAGTGGGAGAGGAGCCTTTCCTGGGTGCCTCTGTCCTTCAGGCCTCTCATGCACATGGCAGAGGCTGGCCCACACTTTTGAGACGGCTGATAGCACAGAGGATAGCAGGGGACAAACAGGTAGATAAATGAACAAATAGGTGAGTGATTCTGAGAGCCAGACACTAGCAGCATGTGAGAATATATTTGGAAATGATTTGAGTTTGTACCTCCTTTATGTCCTGGTCACCAAAGTTTTAAGTAGAGGGAAGAAAACATTGAGCTCCTATAACAATGGCAACAGTTTTCTTAGGCCCTTTCTATCACTTATTCTTCACACCCACTCTGTGATGATCAATTTTAGGTGAGCATTTTACTGGGCTAAGGGATGCCAGATAACTGGTGGGGCATTATTTCTGGGTGTGTCTTTGAGTGCATTTCCAGGAGTGATTGGCATTGGAGTCAGTGGACAGGGGAAGATCTGCACTCACCCCATGTAGGTGGGCCTCGGATTGGCTGAGGCCTGAATAGATCGAAACAGCAGAGGAAAGACCAATTCTCTCTCTCTTCTGGAGCTAGAACAGACTTTTTCTTCCTGCTATTGGGCATCAGAAGCCCAAGTTCTCTGGCCTTTGGACTCCAGGACCTGCAACAGTGCCACGGTTTCCCTTCCGTTGAAATTCCCAGTGAATTTCAGTGCTGACTGAAAGTTACACCATCAGCTTCTTTGATTCTGAGGCCTTTGGGCATGGACTGAGCCACTCTGCCAGACATCCTGGTTCTCCATAATCATGTTAGTTCCCATAAGTCTCTTCCTGTATATCGCTCTATGTATCCTGTTGGGTCTGTCTCTCTGGAGAACCCTCACTAATACATAGCCTCTGAGTTGGATATAATTCTCTGCATGCACTGTCTACCTGCCTTGGGTGCTGTTCCCAAGGGGCAAGAGTGTTCATGGCTGGCAATGGAATCCCTAGTCCAGTTCAGTGGCGCTTACCTTTTGAAAGTTTAGAGACTTCAGGAATCTGATGTTGATTGGAAATGTGTTTTTTCCTACTTGACCCTTGCTATGGTTTAGTTCTGTGTCCCTACCCAAATCTCATGTTGAATGGTGATTCTGAGTGTTGGAGATGAGACCTGGTGGGAGGTGATTGGATCATGGGGGTGGTTTCTAAAGGTTTAGCACCATCCTTCTAGTGCTGCCTCATGGTAGAGTTACCAGGAGATCTGGTTGTTTAAAAGTGTGTAACACCCCCTACCACTGCCGTCACCCCTCTTTCTCCTGTTCTGACCATGTGAGACCTGTTTGCTTCCCCTTCACCTTCCTCCATAATTGTAAGTTTCCTGAGGCCTCCCAGTCATGCTTCCTGTACAGCCTGTGGAACTGTGAGTCAATTAAACCTATTTTCTTTATTAATTACCAAGTTTCAGGTAGTTATTTGTAGTAATGAGAGAATGGATCAATACACTCCTGAAGTCAACAGCTCTCCAAAGCCAAGGCTGGTTTGGAAGCTATCAGCCTGGTGATGGTGGGGGTGGGAAGATGGGGGAGGTTCTGATAGCAACCTTAGATTTGCCTTCATTTTTATATCAACCAATTAGGAAAGTCAATGGAGTATGGAATAAGAGATGGCTGCTACTGTTCTGCCACCTCACAGGGTCATGGGAGCCAATGAGAACTAGGGGGCATACATGCAGAAGGCTCTGCATCCTACAGACTTCCAGTTCTGACTCTTCCCAAGCAGCCCTTCCGTCAGGCAGTAAACACTGACATAGCCATAAAGGCAACTGGGTGCAACCTGTGACATCACAGAGCCTCCCAGTGACCCCCCTCCTGGGATCATCCACTCCTTATGTTGTTTAAAAACATGGACCCAGCATTCCATATGGTGCTTCTATAGGGTGGATGATTAGCCATGGAATCAATATCATAATTGACTCAAAACCATGCCCCTGGTTTCAGCTTATCTCTTACCGCTGTATAGCTACTTGGTGAAATAGATGTGCAGGAAATTTCTTCTCTTTAATCATAGATAATATTGGCGCACGATTAGTATCAAATATTGCACTAGGACAGTGGCTCACACACTTCAGTATGTGTGTTAGTCCATTGTCATGCTGCTGATAAATACATATCTGAGACTGGGAAGAAAAATAAGTTTAATTGGACTTACAGTTCCACATGGCTAGGGAGGCCTCAGAATCATGGCGGGAGGTGGAAGGCACTTCTTACATGGTGGCAGCAAGAGAGGATGAGGAAGAAACAAAAGCGGAAACCCCTGATAAACCCATCAGATCTCATGAGACTTATTCACTATCACGAGAATAGCACAGGAAAGACCATTCCCCAAGATTCAATTACCTCCCCGTGAGTTCCTCCCACAACATGTGGGAATTCTGGTAGATACAATTCAAGTTGAGATTTGGGTGGGAACCCAGCCAAACCATATCAGTATGCATCACAATCCTTTAGATATTTTGTCAAAATATATATATATATATATTTTTTTTTTCCAAACTCCTAGTGGGTACAGTTTATCTTGCCAGATATTATATTGCTAGGCCCAGCTCCAGAGTTTCTGTGTTAGTAGATCTGGTGTAGGGCCCCAGAGTCTGTATTTCTGAAAGGTTCCCTGGTGATGCTTATGCTGCTGGTCCAGGGACCACACTTTGAGAAGCACTGTGTCAGGCACTGAGCACCCCGAGAATTCTAGGACCTCTGCAGACTCCATGTCTTTTGGTATTTTTCTGGGAAGTACCAAAGTCCAGCTGTCATAGAGCAGGACATGGGCAACTGACAATCATCCTGGCAGTTTATTGTCACATCCCAATTTCTCAAGCATTGGGAAATCAGACTGCAACGTATTTGGCGTTTTGAAGTCAGTTATAGCTGAATCATCTAAATGCCTTTTGATAATTGCTAATTGACAGAAATAGACTCAGAAAGTCACACCTTTTCCACTATCAGAAGACAAAAAGCAAACATGGACATAACCTATCTTTATTGATATACATTTGTGTCTATATGTCATTATACATACTTATATACATGATATATATTTTTATCATGAAATAAAAATCTTTATTGATATATATTTATACCTATCTATATTGATATATGTTTTTATGTATCTATATGCCATTATATGTATACTCACATTGCATACAAGAAATATAAGTATGTGTTTGTAAACACACACACATATGAATGAAAGAGAAAATGCTCCATAGCAGCTGAGGATAAAACAGAAAGAATCACCCCAAGGCAGCCTCACAATTCAGGAACAGAGAACCAGTAACCCGGTGGAGGGGCAGGTGGCAGAACAGGTGCAAGGGTACCAGAGTTAAAGTTAGAGTCCGCAAGGTGCCCCAGGTGCACAGAGATAAAGACAGAAGGGTCAAGCTCAGGACAGTGTGGTTAAATTATGGCAGAGAGTGGCTGGCTGAGGCAATATTTAATGGCCCAGGCACTCACCTTCACGATTTATTGGTGCACAATCCATGAGAAAGGCGACTTAGCACACTGCTTTGCCCATTCTAGGTATCTGGAATTGTTTTTAAGGAGTTAAGAGATATTTGTGACATTTCTTTGGATCTCGTTTGCATGATTATTTAAAAAGTTCAGTAACTATTTTCAGGGCCTTCTCATGCATTAATTCAAGAACTATTTACTGATTATATACTGTGCTATAGTCATTAAGTATCCAATGGAATAAAAAAAAGCCAGGTGTCTCCCATCGTGAGGCCTATTGTCTAATCAGTGAGACTCAGTGACACAGACATTGACCAAGGAATCTCCCAAATAGAGGATAGGAAAGTCCTGCTATGGAGAATGGCTCTCGGTAAGTCTGAAGCAGAGTGTAGTACAGGAGTGAAATCCACCCGGGCAGCTGGAGACAATGCCCGTGGGATGCGCCCCCGTACACTGAAGCCTCGGCAGTGAATAGAGCTTCACTAAAGAGAAGCAGTCTTTTGCTTTCACATTTCAGCAGTATTATATCATGTCATCCTCCCAATGGCCCTGCCAGGTGGATGATGTTATCCCCAGTTTGGAGGAGGAGGTCGAAGCTAAGCAAGGGCTGTGAGCTCCACCCAAGCCCAGAGTTTCTGGTTCCGCAGGTCAGGGGCGGGCTGGCAGACGATTTGTCTCTCTTGATGAGTTTCCAGGTGAGGTGGCTGCTGCCGATCTCAGGACCACACCTGAAGAAATAACCTCTGAGCTAGAGCCGCAGGAACAGCCCATTAGGAACGTGACTCCCATTTAGAAATCTGTGGTATAAGAAAACACATCGGAGCCTGTCAGGGGATGGTCAGGCTTTGCCAGATCTCTTGCTCCTGTGCATGACTCTGTCATCCTTGATGAGCAATTCCATCCTGGCATCAAATTTCATACATCCTTTCATATCCAGTTCAAAAGACATCTTCTGCTGGAAGCTTTCATCACCCCTACCTCCCCCAATTTTAGCTACACTAAACTCGCATGTCAAATTGTTGGTATCAGCTTTGGTTTTCAGCATAGCCTTCCACTATAGTTATCAGTTTGCAGAGATGATGCCTAATTCATTTTTGCATTCTTGCATCATGACTTTTTATAATGTCTTGCATAAACAAAGCCTTCAATGTACATGGATTGGATGAAAATGTTAAGTATTTAAAGTCATTCAACTGTATATTTTCACATTTTATACACTAATAAGCTCATGAAGCAATTTGAGCAGGAATATTTCCCCCTAAGTTTTAGAAAAGGAAAAAGACGATTACAGGCACAAGTAATGTAAATGACATACCCAAGAACCGTAACTGTGCAATCATGGGTCTCTGCAAAAACACAACTGGCACATTCAAATTTGGTACGGAGGAGGGTTTAAAAACACATTGTTTACAATGACGTGTAGTATTTAGGGAAAACAACAAAGATGAAGCAGGACCGGGAGTGACAAGCTATCACCACCCTGCAGCAGAGACCGAGAGGGGACATCATGTGGAAGGAGTGCCCTGACTCTAGAAGAAAGTTAGCACCTGTGAGGCCGGGCGTGGCGGCTCAAGCCTGTAATCCCAGCACTTTGGGAGGCCGAGACGGGCGGATCACGAGGTCAGGAGATCGAGACCATCCTGGCTAACACGGTGAAACTCCATCTCTACTAAAAAATACAAAAAACTAGCCGGGCGAGGTGGCGGCGCCTGTAGTCCCAGCTACTCCGGAGGCTGAGACAGGAGAATGGCGTGAACCCGGGAGGCGGAGCTTGCAGTGAGCTGAGATCCGGCCACAGCACTCCAGCCTGGGCAACAGAGCAAGACTTCGTCTCAAAAATAAAAACAAAAACAAAAACGAAAGTTAGCACCTGTGGTCATCTGCATCAGGAGAGCTGAACATACAACCCCACCCCCATCCTTGGTCGCTTGCAGAAGGCAAAGGAGTCCGTGCCCATGGGCCTCTGGCATGCTGCAGACTGAAGGGGATGGACGGAGGATCTGGAAGGGCAAACAGGACACCCAGACATTGATTCCGGCCTCCAGTTTCTGTGCATTTTCTCCTCAACCCTGCTGCTTCAACAATCTCATAAATCTTCCTGTTAAAAATGTCTACTGTGTGGAATGGAGATGGTTTATTGATAAAGACAAGACAGTTTAGTTAAGTTTTAGATGGAATTGCTTTAAGAAAAGGCTCATTTTAGAATTCACACTTTCAAACAAACTTTCTGCTTTATGGATGTTAGTTTCTTAAAAAAAAAAAAAAAAGTCAACAAACCATAACACTGAAAACGTTGTTTCATGCTAGCTTATTACAAACTGCCTCGTTGAGCAGATTGTACATTTATACTTGATGGTAGGACTTAACATGCACTGGGATAATGATAGAAAAATGAAATGAATTTCAACAAATAATCAAGGATGCAGCTTCAAAAGACTGGTGAAATTCTTGCTATGATAATCTTTTTTTTTTTAAAGTCATGTATATTTTATGAGTCTGAAACAACTAATTCCAATAAGTCTCTGGGCTATGGAAGCAGAAAAGGAACACGATGTAATGTAGCAGAGCATAATATATGAAGCAATCACTCAAACATAGCTTGCAGTACATACGTCAATAAACTTCTACTGTATTGAAGTCAGTGAAGTATAGGAGATATTCAAGCAGAAGATGTTTATTCAATGCATTGTAAAAAATCCATTTTTCTTTGGCTTGCCAAATGTGCCTGAGAGTTACTACTAATTTATCATGAAAAAAAAAAAAAACCTGCCTCTGTGATAAAGGCAGAGAAAACTGGATAATTTCTCATGTTGCTCTTTTGAACTTTAGTAAGATGCCATGGAGTTGAGACTATAATGATCATGGTTTATTGGGTGGAATCTAGCCTTGACTCAGTGGAGGTCAAGTTAGGGTCAAGAACACTGGTCTGGGTGTCAGAAGACTTGAGTTCCTCTCTCAGCTCTTGCAGGAGCTAGCTGTGCCACCAGGAGCCTCTGGGGGTCTAATTGAGAGAATCAGATCATAAGCTTGGTGGTCTCTTACAATGATGGAGTTTGTGCTTCTCAGGTATGCTGGCAAATCTCTACTGTGTTCTGTAGGATCTCCTCTGGGCCAGCAGCTTTCTCATCTACCAGTGGGGAGTGCTCACTCTTCACAAAATCTGACTGACAGTGACTCCTTTCCCCCTGCCTCTGAAGAGTTCAGACAGCAAAGGATGCCACAGAGAACAGTGACTTGCAAAGCCCCAAATAGTAGGTGTAGGGGAGTTTTCAGGTATAAATTGGAGAATCTAGTGGAATTGTTGTTGTATTTGATTTCCACTGTTACATAAAAAATTATCACAAACTTAGCAATTCGCATTTATTATCTCATGATTTCTGTGGGACAGGAAGCGAGGCATAGCTTAGCCAGGTTCTCTGCTCAGAGTCTCACAAGACTGTGCTCAAAATATCAGCCAAAAGGCTTTTTCTTTAGAGGATTCATGGGAAAAGGTCTGCTGCCAAGCTCCCGCAGGTTGTGGGCAGAATTCGTTTCCATGTGGCTGCAGAACTCATGGTTGCTTCCTCCAGGCCAGCAGGGGAGCATCTCTCTTGAGGGAGGTGCCAGTCCCTTTGTCAAAAGCTTTCACTGATTGTGTCCTGCCCTCCCAGCATAATCTCCCATTTGATTAAGGTCCCATCTGATTTGGGCCCTTAATTACATTTGCAAAATCTCATCACCTTTGCCTTATGATAGAACTTAATCATGGGAGTGGCACCCTTTTTAATCAGAACTCCCTCCACATTCAAGGACAGGAGAGTATTTGGGGTGTAGACACCAAAGAGTAGGATGTTGGGGGACATCTTACAATTTCTATCCAAATATAAAAAAAAAAGAAAAAAGAAAGAAAAAAGGCTACTTTATATATTCCATTCATCATTGAAGGCCAGAAGCTCTAATTCTACTTCCTTGAGAAAGCAGTCATAACTGATGCTCCCATGGTCTGAACTCTCCTGACATGGCTGAACCAGCCCTTTGGTCCCCACTATATTCTGTGTTGTGTTGATAGTTTATCATTTCTCTGACTAGTTTCTCCAAAATTGTCTGCAAATTATGTAAAAGCAGAGATCAGGATGTTTAAATCTAAACTGTATTTATATTGAGCATGCCAACTTATACATGTAGTAGATAGTAATTAATGACTGATTGCTAGTATTATAAAAGTACTTGATATGTATACAGTTCTGCACAGTTTACAAATCACTTTCAAATGCTTTATTTCATTGGATAACCCGGAAAGATAAATACAGCAGAAAGTACTTACTAAAACATGCTTTAGTGGCATAAAAAAGACACACTTCAAATTAGCCATGTTGTAAAATGTGCAACGTATAAGCGAAAAATGAAGAAAATATATTTTTGCCTAAATTATACCTGTCTTTGCTTAGATTTTTTATAATTACTAAAATACTTCTAAGGGAGCAAAATTCCACTTTTTTTTTTTTTTTACTTTTTAAAACCCTCTGTTTTATTAATGTTCCACAAAAATAGGCCACATTTGTATTTAAGAAAACAACTTTGGGGAGGGATGGTCAAATAGACTGATGAATCAATCAGCATAGACTAGACCATTCTCATTTGTGAATGTATTTCCTCAGTTTTATCAGTTCCAGACCGGAATAGTTTTTTCAGGATCATTTTACTTTTATTTAAATTATTTTTGGCCTCATCAGAATTTGCTGACTACAGATTCTGCTATTGTAAGTTTTCTTTAGGGATCATTTTTTTAAAATTTAACTTTTATGTTAAGTTCAGGGGTACACGTGTAGGTTTGTTATATAGGTAAACTTATTTAATGGGAATTTGTTGCATAGATTTCATCACCCAGGCATTAAGCCTAGTACCCATTAGTTATATTTCCTGATCTTACCCTCCCCTTCCCTCCCCGCTCCGATAGGCCCCAGTGTGTGTCGTTCCCCTCTATGTGTCCATTTATTCTCATCATTTAGCTCCCACTTATAGTGAGAACATGCAGTATTTGGTTTTCTGTTGCTAAGTTAGTTTGCTAAGGATAATGGTCTCTATCTCCATTCATGTTCCTGCAAAAAACATAATCTTATTCTTTTTAATAACTGCATAGTATGTCATGGTGTATATTTACCACATTTTCTTTATCCAGTCAACCATGGATGGGCATTTAAGTTGATTTCATGTCCTTGTTGTTGTGAATAGTTCTGCAATTAACATACACATACATATATCTTTATGATAGAAAGAAGTATGTTCCTTTGGGCATATACCTAGCAAGGGGATTGTTGGATTGAATGGTTATTTCTGTTTTTAGGCCTTTAAGGAATCGTCACACTGTCTTAAACAATGGTTGAATATTTCTACCAATAGTGTATAAGCATCCCTTTTTCTCTGCAACCTTGCTAGCATCTGTTTTTTGTTGTTGTTTGTTTGTTTGTTTTTTTACTTTTTAATAATAGCTGTTATGACTGGTGTGAGATGATATCTCATGGACTCATGGGGGTTTTGATTTGCATTTCTCTAACGATCAGTGATGTTGAGATTTTTAAACGATTATTGGTAGCATGTATGTCTTCTTTTGAAAAGTCAGACTTAAGATTTTAAAGAAAAATATGCAAATTGTATAGAACTGTTAATTGTGGCAGAACTAATACCATGAGAAAAAATAAATGTAAATCTACAGATTTCATTAAAAATATATAAGGAGAATGTTAGTATAGCAAATGATTCACTTAAAAAGATTGTAAGCCATACGATGCTACACTGCTGACCAAGGTAATGTTTCACCTTTCCCTTTACATAGAGCTCATGGTTCACCAAGCATTTCCTGAGTGGCAGAAAGGCCATGGGAGGAACAAGAGGAATGTGGCAGAGTCCCTGACCTTAAGCCACTTCTACCTGCATGAGCCCCATGCAATTAGCTATAATCAGATATTATGAGGGTGAGGTCAAAGCAAGTTGCATTTTGAGCCCAAAGGCTGTAACCCCCCAAAAGGGAGAAGAGGACACTTTACTGGAAGGTTAAAGGTAAAGAATGGAGAGAACAACATTCTAAGCAGAGGGAAGAGCACTTACAAATGCACAGTGGTGCAAAAATGATCACAATCTATTGAGAAAGCCAATAGTTTGATTAGAGTAAGGGAGGTGAGAGACGGGACTGAAGAGATAGACAAAGAACAAATACCATTGCTTAGAACCCCAACATGTCATCTGATATATGATGCTTAGAATACTAAGCCATCGACTTCATTTAGAATCAGTGTACTGTATGTGAACATATAGTACACTAAGACATTTAGACATTACTATGACCATAGAGAGCTATTGAAATATTTTAATCATATTTTTAATTGTAAGTATTTACTCTGAAAGTCACAGGAAGGATACATCTTAAAGTTGTGAGTGGTGAAGATGGAGTGACTATTAAGAATATGACTGTAGTAATATGAGTCAAAAAATATCAGACTTAACTAAAGCAATGCCATCAGAGAAGGTATATTAAGTTTTTTTTTTTTTTAAGACAGAGTTTAGATCTTGTCACCTAGGCTGGAGTGCAATGGCAGGATCTCAGCTCACTGCAACCTCCACTTCCAGGGTTCAAGTGATTCTCCTGCCTCAGCCTCCTGAGTAGCTGGGATTACAGGTGCGCCACCATGCCCAGCTAATTTTTTGTGTTTTTAGTGGAGATGGGGTTCCACTATGTTGGCCAGGCTGGTCTCGAACTCCTGACCTCAGGTCATCCACCCGCCTAGGCCTCCCAAAGTGCTGGGATTACAGGCGTGAGCCACCGCGCCCAGCTAGTATTTTTTAAGAAATAAAATCTATCAGATTTGTTGGTTAATTCAATGTTTTTAGGTTACACCAAGGAAAACTGAAGGAGAAAAAGGGTAGGGCCAAGATTTCTCACTCAAATAACTTGGGAGGTTTGGGGACTTTCATTGTGATAAAAAAAAAAAAAACAGAAAGAAACAGATGTTGTAGGAAAAGAATGAAGTTATTTTTGTAAAGTTGAATTATGGGCATCTGTGAAACCCAAATGGAGATGTGGAGCAGGCAGTTAGATGTAAAGGTCTGAAACTTTGAGGAGGGTTTAGGTAGTGTTGAATTTGGTAAAGAAGGATGAGGAAAACATTTTACACAGAGGGAAGAGGACTTAGAAATGTATAGGGGTGCAAAAATGCTCATGATATATTGAGAAAGCCAAACAATTTGTTTAGAGTAAGGGGTGCGAGAAGGTGAGAGACTGGACTGAAAAGAAAGACAAAGAACATACACAATTAATATAATACATGGAAAGTTAAGTGCAGGTTTGTATTAAGTTGCCCAGAAATAATGAATGCTGTGGGAAAAGGAGAGGAAATCCAGCATTTAAACAGTATACATGAAAAGAGAAACTGAGAAAGACTTGGAAGCAATGGCCGTGAGTGTGGTCCCCAGAATGCTGCTATGGAAATTTGCACTAACCCGACATCCTCGCCTGCATTTCTGGACTCTTATGTATATTTCAAAGTGCCAATTAGATGATGTTTCTGCTCTGCTCAAAGATTTTTAGTGGCTCCCCATTGTTCTCAGAATAAGGACAAGCACCCTCATCAGTTCTCACAGAGCTGCACTGTCACACAGAGCTGCTTTCAGTCCCATCTTCTCTTACCTCTGGTGCTTAGAGGTTTATCTTTTTCTCTTTGCATCCACCATTTTCCCAAATGCAGTCCCCATCAACCATGGTCTCCCATCAACTCTCTCTCAGTTTTTATGTCTCCAGACCTCCTTTCCTAATGGAAGCCCTTCCAGAAGTATCTAGGAATGGTTTCGTGCCTCTCCTCTGTGCCCTCATGGATTTCATCAGGATGTATCATGTTATGAGTGATGTCGGTGAAGATCAATATACAGGAATGAACTGAAAATGAGATACTGAAGGCCAGATGATCCATTTGGAAGCTGCAGTGGTCCATGTCCACGGGTGGTGTGGTTCTGGACTAGAGCAGTGTTATCAGTTAGGGTTGTTTGGGTTACAAGCCACAGATATCAAAATTAGGTAACTTAAGCAAAAGGGGAAGTGAGGGAAAGATATTGACTAGCTCAGTAAATCTACAGAACAGCTGGAGAACTAAGTGTAAAATAATGAGGAGCCAGGGAATGCCTAGAGCCTCGTAAGCCACAGCAACCCTCTCTTTCATGTGAGCACTCTGCCAGATTCAAGTACCCCTCACAGTGTTTGTGCTGTCTGCTACTTGGCTCAGACTTCAAAGTCTAGGATTGGACCACAGCATTGGTCTGTGTGGAGTTGCATGTCCGATCCTTTTGGGAGAGAAGAGAAAGACACTGTTTAAAAACAGCGTCATTTGTTGACTGTTGTTTCCAGTAAAGAGAAGTGGTTCAATGAAGAAATGAAGCGATTCCCTTAAGGAATTGAAAGCAGCCTCGTATGAGAAACATGATTCTCAGAAGGAGTAATCAAGAGATAGGAAAGCTTGTGTCAAAAGGAGGTGGGATGCATGCTAAATGGTTTTTGTTTTAATCAGTAAGAAATAGTCACTCTGTGGTGTAGAAACATAGGGAAGGGATTCTTGTTGCAGCAGTTAAGAAGGAGGAACTAACAGGTCCTTGTGATGATCTCACACGAGAATGCTGTCATGCTTTGAAGGTCGTCTGCATTCAAGGAAAAATGCACCATCTTTTCCTTCAAGAGATTATATTCAAAGCCACTTGGTCATGTTTTCAAATTTCACATGATTTTTTCCTCCAAATTTTGTTTACGTAGAGATCAGACATAAGAACAGCGTGCAGTGAGTTCTGGGAGATAGGAAATACATCACAGGAGCTAATCATATCCAGCTTAATTATTAAATTCATTTCTGGAGAAAAGGATGGGTCCTCCAAATTAGAATCTATGAGATGCTCTCAGGAAAAAGACTCCATACCAGGACCACTGGCATGCAGGTGTTGGGTTTCTGATTTGGGAGTTTCTATTGGGCCATAAATTCATTGTATGTCTTAGAATAAGTTACTTAGTTTCCTTAACTGTAAAGTATTTTGAACAAAATCCAAGGACTCTTCTCAATTTTGAATAATATCACTCAACTATATAGATACTTACATATTGACCATTTTATTGCAAATTCTTCACTTCACAAACCTGTCTTCAGAAAACTGGAGAAGGTCAAGCAAAGCAATCAAGATGATTGAACTCAAACTCGGTTTCTTAACAAACACTTGATTTACAGATAAAATGTACCAGATATTGAGTTGTACATGGGTAAAAACTTATCTTTATTCTGATGAGACAATGTCAATAAAGAATATACAAAGTTCATTTAAAAATTTATAGGATGTCTGACATTAAGTGGAGGAAGTATTATTTATAGATGATAGAGAGATAGAAACTTGTAGAAAGTTTATTCATATGGCAAGCATGAATCTGTCATTTCCTTGAAAGATCTTTCCTTGGGGATGACTCATTCTTTCCAGCAAACACACTCAAGGATCAAGGACACACTTTCGATCCCCTATAAATAGTGTACTTAATAGTATGTACCTATAGAAGAAATAAATATTTGCCTCAAATTGTTTGGCTCCATATCCCAGTAATAAATGTTTTCTTTGAATTATATCACAAATTGTGCCTGATCATTCATTATTTAAGAAGTTAAACTGGCTTCCATTGAAACATAGAATCATGGTTCTATGATTCCATGACTCCATTTACAGGGACAACTTGAAGAGAAACTTAAAAGAGCTGCTCCCTGTCTCACCTCAGCAAACATCCCCTTGTGTGTGGCTGGGCCTGGCAACTAAGAGTGGAATATGCTAAAAGGTGAGAGGGACCAGATGTCTCAAAACTGTTACAGATCAAAGCCAAAGTAGCTGAAGCAAAGCTATGTGCAGAGGGTGGACAGGGAAATGGAAGTAAAGCTATGTGTAGAGGGTGGACAGGGAAACTGAAGCAAAGCTATGTGCAGAGGGTGGACAGGGGCAGATCTGAAAATAAGAGAATGCCTCTAAGAATAAGGCAGACTGGATTGCAAGCTGTGTCCTCTGTGGACACATGGAGGCCTGTGTGAGCACTGCCCACGGAACTGAAGTAGCCATGGCTTGTTGCATAGACTGTTAGCCATGTGGCATCTGGTTCAGATTAAATTAAACCGGACAGGTCTATGATAAAGTATCTTTACTTTCTTCTGTAAGGTCCCCCCAAAACTTGCTACTCATATTGACTCTTTACTTCCTAGAAATTAACACAGAGAGGAAAAAAAAGAGCAGTTATAAAATTCACAGATTCATAAAAAAAAGCAAAATGTTCTCTCTTTTCCATCCAAGAGAGGCAAATCTATATATAGCACTAAAATCGTAAGGAGGACATCATGTAATACAATGTTTAACATTTTCAACAACATTTGTAAGGTATATGCAATGTTAAGTTTTAAAGTCCTGTTTTACACAATATTCTTCTACTATGTTCCTTCTGAAGGATTTCTGATGCTGTATAGCAGACAACCTTTTTGTTTGAAACAGCACGAGAGAAACTGTACTACATGGGTTTTATGTGTGACTTCTTTTCTGGGCTCTAAGTGCTTGAGATCAAGAAGAATGTCTAATATTTAATCATTAAATAGCCATGGAATTGTAACCACATCATTAACCTAAGTCTCTTTTATATAATGTACATACAAAGTTCTTTGTGATTTATTATTATTATTATACTTTAAGTTCTAGGGTACATGTGCATAACGTGCAGGTTTGTTACATGTGTATACTTGTGCCATGTTGGTGTGCTGCACCCATCAACTTGTCAGCACCCATCAACTCGTCATTTACATCAGGTATAACTCCCAGTGCAATCCCTCCCCCCTCCCCCCTCCCCATGATAGGCCCCAGTGTGTGATGTTCCCCTTCCCAAGTCCAAGTGATCTCATTGTTCAGTTCCCACCTATGAGTGAGAACATGCGGTGTTTGGTTTTCTGTTCTTGTGATAGTTTGCTGAGAATGATGGTTTCCAGCTGCATCCATGTCCCTACAAAGGACACAAACTCATCCTTTTTTATGGCTGCATAGTATTCCATGGTGTATATGTGCCACATTTTCTTAATCCAGTCTGTCACTGATGGACATTTGGGTTGATTCCAAGTCTTTGCTATTGTGAATAGTGCCGCAATGAACATACGTGTGCATGTGTCTTTATAGCAGCATGATTTATAATCCTTTGGGTATATACCCAGTAATGGGATGGCTGGATCATATGGTACTTGTAGTTCTAGATCCTTGAGGAATAGCCACACTGTCTTCCACAATGGTTGAACTAGTTTACAGTGATTATTGAACGTATGTGTACACACAGACACACACACAGACACACACACAGCTTTTTTTATAAATTATAGAACCCTGTTAATAGGGTCCTAGTATTTGTATGTTCAGATCCTAGTTCCTGATGTCTTGAAGTGGTGTTTTCTGTGTCATGGGTCTGATGGCTGGGAGATTATCATTTTATAACTGACTCTCCCCACGGTGTCCCCACACTAACCCACACTGAAGCTCATCTGCCACTTCCCACCCCCTCAGCCAGCCTGGAGCAATCCTCCTGCTGCCGTCTATCCCTGTCAGCTTGACGTCTTTCTATTCAATGGCATTTTTAGTCTTGTCTGCAAACTTAGAAATGACACAGTGCACCCCCTCTTCCGGATTAATAAGTAAAATAAGAAATAAGATTCATCCTGACAAGTATTTTATAAAACATTCATTAGTCCTTAAACATCTTTAAAGAAACTTGTTTTTATTGTTCTTGGTAGATTTTTTTAGCAGCTTCATGATAATTGAGATTGGAGTAATTTTAGATTTGCATGTTTGTTAAAATACTTTCAAAGGAAAAATAAAACTATAGAGTGATGAAATATTGGATCTGAAGATGTAGTAGGAGGACTTTAGAGGAACACAACGCTGTGAAGTGACCATTACAGGAGTGTCCAAGACTTAAAAAGCTGCGCCAGAGAGAAACAGTGAAAGATGAGACAGAGACAGAGATGGAAAGATAGAGGAAGAGAGAGAAAGAGAGAAAGAAGAGAAGAAAGAAACAAAGATAAAGAGAGAGACAGAGACAGAGAAAGACAGAGAAAGAGATGGAGAAAGAGAGAGAGGCAAACTGAGAGAAAGAGGGAGAGAGCTTATAAAACAAACATGGAGCCGCCTTCAGCCTGGGTGCCCTGAAGGAAAAAGGCCAGCTCTGCAGTCTGTGTGGGGCTGGAGTAGAGGGGAGCAGAAGGGAATGGAAAACAAGGACTCACTCCCTTTTCCTGATTCAGCTGCTGTTCCTTTGCTGTTTCCTGTGGCCAGTACAAGCGCTCCTAAAGGGTCCCTGGGAACAGCTGTGTGGCCAGCACCTGCATAACCCATCCTCTCTTCACCTGTGCTCTGTTCAAGGCTCCTGGAAACCCTGCAGAAAATGCACTTCCTTACATGTTAGCCTCTGTCACCACCTAATTCAGGGGACTAAAAGATTTGCAACGAAATCAACATATTACCTGTAGTTGAACCTTCTTGGAGAGGAACCTACCTTCGCCCTGCGAACATATACCCAGTTGGCCCAGCGCATTTGGGGCACAGCAGGTGTCTGGGATGGCATCAGGCACACGTGTCCAATGGCTCGTCCTACATCACCTGTATCTGGGGAGGTTCCCCAATCAAAATGCATGCGAAGGCGAATATGAAGGATTAGCCAAGCACAGATGATAATGATTGCTACCATTATAGTAAATTATATATACCATTAATATATATCATTATGTTAATTCAGCTATTTACAAATATCAGAGGTTTTAACACTTCAAGTAGGACAGAAATCATACGGAAGGGCTCCTTCAATTAAATCCTCCAGGGTTGAACAGGGAACCACAGTGGTGCTAGCTCACCAATTTTTAAAGCTGTGGTTTGTTTCTGTTCCAGGATCTGAAGATGGAGCTTCTTTGATTTCAGTCTTTTATCTTCATACCAATCTAAAGTCAGTTGATAGGTATCTAGCTAAGGTTGCCTGTGTCTCCTGCATTTATAGATTGTTGGGGCCGTATTAATTTGCGTGAAGTTGGTAGTTCACAAAGGGACAGCAGGTCCTTTCTCAATGTTTTTTTTTTCTCCATCGAATCCTCCATAGGTCTCTATGTGATCAGCACATTTCCAGCTTAGTATCCAGTGAGACGTTTCTAGATTCATCATTATCTTAGTATCTGCTCCACATGTCGTCAATTTGCAGAGGGAAAGTCTTGAAACAAGTGGCTCTAATTTGTTGTATTTTTGCAAAACTTCATAGTTTATAAAGTGCTATGGAAATTTTATCATATTAGATCTAACCGATATCTCTTAGGATCTATAGTAAAATGGTACAATCCCGATTTTACTAATAAAACACTATGTTGTGAAGTATTAAATGCCCCCCCAGAGGGCAAGGACAAGCTCTGGCTTTTCCAGTTAGGTGAGTTTGCAAGATGAGCATTCTCAGCTTCTGTCAAAGTTTTAGTGTGCCCTCACTAACTCCCAAGGGAAACATATGAGCATGCAGAATCAGAAACTGGCTCTCTTTGGCTTTGTGAGTCAAGACTCTGAACTCAGTGAGTTTTCTTTATTTTTGATTTCAGCTCCAGGGTAAGATTATGTTAGTTAATGAAGGAGTTGACGAGGTGCTGCTTTCCCCTTTTGAAAGCAAAGGCTCGACAGAAAACCACGTGATGTGTGGCTACCTGACCAACACCCAGTCAGCATCTTGTCAGTTCAGAATCATTAAGTGGACGTCTTCCCTTCTGGGTCCTGCACACTTGCATTTCTCTGCCTCCTTTCAGAAGAAGGTATGTTAGTGGGAGCCACTTACAGCCACCTTTCCAGGGCTTTACAGGTGCACCTGTGTTCTCCACACTGTAGCTAAGTCCAATTCTCTGTTCCTTGTCTAGGATGAGACAGTGCAGCTGTCACCTCTCTATGTTCTAGGGCATTCATTTAGAATACATTCTCCTAGGTTTCCTACGCTCAGGAGCTTTCTAGACAGATATATTTTTTTAATGTACTCAGGTCCTCCAGACGTAAATCAAATGCTGGTTGCTTTTGTAATCACTTGTTTTCTTTTGAACCTGGAAATCACATGTGAAATTTCATCTTTCTAAAATATAAGTTTAGGGGGCTATTTTATTATCAGATTCTTTTATATACCTAATCTATAAGACTTTGTTCATCTGTAAAATGGGTTTAATGATGTCTGCCTGATTTATTCCACAGTGTTTCTGTGTCATGTCTTACTATGCCTAAATTATTGACTGGTATAAAATGTCCATTCTGAAATTGCCCTCACGGTGACTACCAGTGCAAACCTACACATGTATATTATCATGTGCCTGCATAGGTTTTATTGCCACCAATATTTTGATCAATAGGAATTTATTGAAGTGGCAAAGAATAGGTGAGGAATAAATTAAAAGTTGTAGGGTGGTCCACCTGTCCTCTGGCTGCTCGGAGTGCAGCGATGGAGCTTGAACTCTGGAGCCAGACTGGCACCCAAACCAAGGGTGCTGACTCTGCCACCCTCTCACTGAGTGATGCTGGGTGTTTTGTTTCTGTTGGCCTCAGTTACCACATCTGTGGAATGGTGACAGCAATCATCCCTAAACTACAGGGCTGCTGGGGGATTCAGTGAGCTCTTTAATGTACACCACTTTGAAGAATGGCTTGTACATGATAAATGCTACAAATGTTTCTTAAGTATATATATAAAATAGATGTTCTAGTGAAGGAAACAAACATATTTTATATAATTTTACCATAATCAAACAGCAGGCAGGGAATTTCTTAAGTACTGCCTATGTTAAAGGAAAGATGAGCTGACAGGACAAACAAAAAGGAAACTATTTGGCATGCACCCGGGATATCATCCCAGGCAGGTTGTACCTGGGGAATGGCCTGCAGTGCAGTACAACTGCATAACGGGGGCCTAAGAGAGGGTTTGAGGACTGCGCTAGAGAGGTGAGCAGGCTCATTAGCCGGGCCTGGTGGTGTGTGCCTGTAATCCCAGCTACTTAGAAGGGTGAGGCAGGAGAATCGTTTGAACCCGGGAGGCAGAGGTTGCAGTGAGCTGAGATTGCGCCATTGCACTTCAGCCTGTACGACAGAGTGAGACTCCATCTCAAAAAAAAAAAAAAAAAAGAAAAGAAAAGAAAAGAGAGGAGGGTAGGCTCTCCTGGCCACAATGAGAAATCTCTTTCTCCTCTTTCAATGATCTGACTCTTGTTTGGAATTTCTGCTCTAAAACTTGAAGTCTGAGGGGAAATGTTTGCTTGATTTGTGTTTCCTCTGAGATTGAATTTGACTGGAGATAATGCTGGCATACCCAGAAGCTGCATGTCTGCAAATATCTGCCAGTTCTATTCTTGAAAATTGACATATGTCCACATTCTACGGAGGGATGCTTTTGCGATCCAATTAGAAATAATGGAGCCCACAATGTTACCCAAAAAGTCAACTCCCAGGAGCTAACAGTGTCCCATACCTAGCACCGTGGCCCAGGGGAACCCAGAGAGCAACTCTCTTCCTCCAAATGGACATGACAAGCAGGTACTTCCAACACCAGCCAGCTTTGCTGCTCAATTTTCAAAGGATGCCTATCTCTGATAAAGGGGTGACTTCCACACTTGCTTCGACAAACCTACAGGTAGATTTAGAACAATGGCTTCTGTCTCACATAATTGCTCCTTAAACAAGTGCTCTCTTGATTGGAAAAGTGATGATTTTATTTCATTTTATTTTTAGAAAAAAAAAAGTCACTGAGCACTGGATGCCGAGGACAGCTGGAGTGCGTGGGACGTGGGACGCTATTTTTTCCTAGCTGCTTTGGGAACCAAGCAGATGGGTGGCTACTTGATGACATCAGGGGCCATGGATGGTGCATTCCAGCTGCTGACCACGTGAACACGTTTACTATGGGCAAAGAAGAGAATTTCCCTCCTGCGCTCTGCTTCTCCCTTGGTCTCAGCTTCCTTAGATTGTTTTTCTGGGCTACTGAAATCATGTCTGCCTCCTTCTCTCTGAAACAGGCAGCCATGGAGCCTCCATGGGGAAAAGAATTTCCAAGTACTCTTTGTGAAACGTGCAAAGGGGCTTTGCAGGATTCAGGTAACTTGGTCAGAGCCTGGACTTTCTAAACGAAGCAGTGCCATGAGCTTTCTCCCAAGTCGTGTAGATAAGACAAAGCAGCGCTCTCAGGAGAGCTTGGCTCACAGCAGAGGGTTGGAAGTGAGTTTTCTGCAATCACAGCGGGAAGGTCTGAGGTCTTTCTCCTAACTGTAGACATGCCTCTGCTGTTGGAATGGAAACCGGTAATGAAAAGATAACACTGTATATGCATATTTGCACTTTACAGTTTGCAAAGAGCTCTATACTTTACACATGACAAATGTGATTTCAAATACTCTCAGCTAAACACCAACTACTGGGGCCTCTTGTGTTTGCAAGACAGCCAAGCCTTCAGACATAGGCTCAATATTTCATGGCTGATGAGATGTAAAATCCTCTCCTACGATAAAAGCGTCTGTGAATGTGTGAGTGACAAGCGGCATGGCGTCGTGAAACACGTGGGCTCCAGTCCTGGCTGTCCCAAGTCCCTGTCTGAGTGACAGTCCGCTCATCTGTTAAATGGGGATTATTCCCCACATTGCCCACCTTACACGATTAGGTTGGGTCAGAAGAAAATCCATTTGAGAAACTGCCTTGGAAATTATAAAGTTTTATGTACATGTTACTAATATTACGAGTAGTCTAAGGCTGACATATTCTCAGGGATATTATGATTCTACATGGAATCTTTATCAAACAATAAACCTAGACTTCCCAAAGACCTTACCTCTTTATGAAAACAAGAACACTTTATATCACATCTTCTTTGGCATGTCCCTCAGAAAAGGCCCGGAACAAACTATGTTAGACGGAATTCGGTCTGTCTGGTGCTTTTGGCATTGCATTTTTTTTTTCCTCCCTGTATTTCTCAGTTAAGCTTTACAATATCCCTGTGAAGCAGGTAACACCTCTGAGACTTCACCTTTGATGAACCAATGCTTTGAAATTTGAGGATTTCTCCAAGACTCATCCAGCAGCAGGAGGAGCCGAGATTGGAACCCATGCCTTCCGATCCTGACAACCGAGGCATTGTCAGTGGTCGGCTTTCTTGCAAGGATCCAGCAGGCTCTGGTTCAGCCTCCCTTGGGAGTTTGCTGCTTTAGAAAATCTTTTCTCATTTCTGTTTGGTCATATAAGATTTCATCTCTGGCTTCCCAAGAGTCTCTGTGGGAAGGGGACTTGAAGCCAGTTTGGAGTTTTAGTAGAAACTTCTCCAGTACAAGGCAGGTACTCAAGGGTGGGTGCAGACTTGATTTTACAAGTACATCTGTTCTGTTTATTTTTGCTTCTTTGCAGTATTATCAACTTCTGCTCCATATGGGTGATCCATATTGTGCCTTGGTGAAATGATACCACATTATGCTTTTATGCCTTTATCATCAAACACTACTCATGAAAAAATCACCAGGTTTGCCTAGGTTCATCTGTTCAATTTATTTTTCCCAAACTTTATTTTGAATAAAACACCTACGGTAAATGTGATTTATGTAAATGAATAAAACAAAACTGTTATATAAGCTTTTTTGACATCATTCAGTCCCATCCTGTCGGGGCGCCACTATACAAAATCCTCTGGCAACATGTTTTCCATAGGATTATATTATTTCTGAAATCGCAGAGCCAAAGAGATAAAACTATAATATACTTTCAAATGCTTTAATTTAATTTTTTCTCTTCTCTCCCCAAGCTTCCCATATGGAGGAACTCCAATATTTTAAGAGAAGCTCTTACTTATGAGAATCTTGCAGCACTATTCCAAGTGCCTGTAGTTATTCCTCTCTCTCATACTCTCTGCCTTTCTCTATTTTTCTCACACCTCGCTCCCTGATTTTATTTAAAGAATGGCAATCTATCTTTCCTTCCCCCTCCCTCCTTTATTGTTATATTTTCTTACTTTCTACCCCCTGGGACCCTGAATGGAAGAATTCTCATTTTCCAAGCTGGTGCTGGGGGCCAACTCCTGTGCCCTGGATTGACACACATTATCTCATGGATTTCACACAACTCACAGCCCTGGCAGGCGTTCTTATCTCCACTGGGCAGATGGGAAATGGAGGCTCGGGAAGTTGAGGGGTCTGCCCGGCTCAAGGGCACAGCACTAGACTAACCATGGTGCCGCTGAACTTGGGGACATCCATGTGCACGCAGGCCATTTTGGAGGATAAATGCCTTTGCCCTCACTCTTCCATTGATGGAGACAACCACGTGTAGCTAATGCCCCGGGAGGCAAGCCCTGGATGCTGCTAACCGAGGCTCACCACACAGGAGACCTAATGGGTCATTTCATCCTGAGGAAGTTCTCGAGGCCCTAAATGTCAGGCTGCACTGCCTCCCTTGTTTCATAAGGCAAGGAAACTGAGTCCCAGAGAGAAGGTCAGGCCCTGCCCAAAGCAACACATCTAGCGATACGAAGTGTGTGATAATGAGATCTTTGAGCTCTGTGTCCAGCATGCATTTCTTTATCACTTAACGTTCATTTGAAGACCCACACTGGCCCCAGAATGAAGAAGAAGTAAACCACTGATTAATTCACCCAATATTAGTTTACAAGAACTTCTTAAAGTACATGTCTTATATCAAATGAGGTAATACATTTTACATTTAACATACTATGTGAAAGCTTTTTCAAATTATATATTACTTAAATACATGTTATTTTGGTTGTTGTAAATGTGAACATTTAAGAATAAAAGTGAATTAAACTTAATGTTTCCATCATAAATGTCAGCTGGTTTGGGTACCTTTGGCTCATTTTTTTCATGTTTGTCGAGAGCTCTGTCTTTTATCAAAAGTTGAATTTGCATTACTATTGGGAAATCATCTACAAGATTTCTCAAAGAGTTCTTTAAATTTTGTTGAAATTTCAGAAACAATATTCAAACACTGAACTCTTCAGCCCAGTGATTTTCTTGTGGATTACTCATCAGAAGATACACACTCACTACAGTAACTCCAGAGGCTATAAATCCCTGGAAAATTCATTCGAATGACAAATTTCTATATCCTCATTTTCCTAGTACCAGGATAGAAAGTAGTGAATATTTCTGAAAGCCTCTCTCACTGCAGAATAGCAGGCAAATTAAAAAAAAAAAAAAAGATTCTTGAGTAGAGAAGAGCTGGAGATAGGTTGGTATTTTTCATTCCATAATACCCGGTAAAATTGCTTAGCCTAAAGGTAGTCATGAGAACACTTAGTCCCAACGTATACTGTATCTCTCAAATGGCAACTGCAAAAGAGTAGTTGTACATTTGGTGGCCACTAAGCAGATATCATGAGCATTACTGTTTTAATACTTACTTCATTTGCTCATAATTCATGCTCAGCATCAGTGTTTGGGAATCTGTTTTTAATTATGAAAACTGAGGTTCTATATTGCTTTTGTACTTCTCTTTTTGCCACATTTCTGCTGCAGGGGAAAAATAAGCTCTCAACAGCCTGAAAACCTGGCTGAGGACTCCTTCCTAGCTCAGCCCCCAATGCTCATAGGGAAAGGATCAACATAAAATCATTTCCATTTCAAAGTGCAACTTACTCCTCATAATAATTGCTGTCCTAAATAAGGTGGTATTTTTTTTTTTTCTCCTACACAGTTGGTATTTGGCATTTAACAGTGCAATGCCTTACCTCATTCACTGCCTGGACAATGAGAGCTTTAAAGTGTTAGAGTCATGGAAGACTTTCTGAAACGTTTTACCTTAATTAAGAGTGAGGTGTTAAGAAAGGTTGGCCAGGAAAAGGCAGAGGAAAAATCCTGAGTCCAGAGTCATAGTCTAGCAGCAGTGGCCCCGGGATGTGCCACTGCTTTACATGCATGAGGTGCTCCACATGGATCATGTAGCAGTTGGATAAAGAAGGTGTCCTCCTTGTATTGTAGCTAATAAAGCAGAAGCTCAGAGACGCAAGTGACTTGCCCAATTCCTGCTTCCAGCACCTTCAGATATTCTCCGTCTCAAAAAAAAAAAGGTAAGTAAATAAGCAATTCAACAAGTGTCCTAAAATCTTAACAAACACCTTGCCAAAGAGGATACACAGACATCATATAAGCATATGAAAAGATACTCCACATCATATATAATTAGGGAACTGTAATTCAAACAATGAGATACCACTACACACCTATTAGAATGTCCAAAATTCAGAACATTGACAACATGAAATTCTAGTGAGGATTTGGTACTCCAAATCTCATACGTTGGGAACTCACGTATGTTGCCGATGGGAATGCAAAATGGCGCAGCCACTTTCAAAGCCAGTTTGGCAGTTTCTTACAAAACTAAACATACTTTTACCATATAATCTAGTAATCATGCTTCTTGATATTGATCCAAGTGAATCGAATGCTTATGTCCACAAAAATATTTGCACACAGGGTTTATAGCAGCTTCATTTATAATTGACAAAACTTGGAGGCAACCAAGGTGTCCTTCAGTAGGTAAATGCACAAACAAACTGGTAAGCTAGACAATAGAATGTTATTTAGTAAAAAAAAAAAAAACTTTAAGCCATGTAAAGACATGGGGGAAACATAAATGCACATTACTAAGTAAAAGAAACCAATCTGAAAAGTTTACATAAGACATGATTTGAAGTAAATGGCATTCTGGAAAAGGCAAAACTATGGAGACTGAAAAAATGTAATTGTTCCCAGAGGCTGGGGAGAGGGAAGGATGAATGGTGGATCACAGAGAATGTTTAGGGAAGTGAAACTATTCTGTATGATACTGTAATGGTGAATACAGGCCATTGTAGATTTATCCAAAGCCGTGGCATGTATGAATTTGGGGTGCTAATGATGTGTCAATGTAAGTTCATCAATTGTAACAAATTTCCCACTTTGGTGAAAGATGTTGATAGTGGGAGGTTATGTATATGTGAGGGCAGGGAAAATATGGCAAATACCTGTGCCTTCTGTTCAATTTTGCTATAAACACAAAACATAATTTTTAAAAAGGGGGGCAGAGTTGGAAAACACTGCTGGCAACTGCAACTGCACAGATGTGAAATAAAAATGAGTACCTAAAAATGGAGGCCTTTAAACTCCACAGTGAAACTGAGATCAGGGCTGGAGAGTGTGATTAGATATAGCAGTCATAGCTCAAATAGAACCCAGAGAATTTAGGCATGGAGTATAGGAAGTGGAAGGTAGAAATCAGGGTAGTTCCTGAGACTCTAGGGCTCTTTCTTGGAAGTCTGAGATTTTAAACCTACATTAACTTAGATGGCAATAGAAACAAATGTAGGAGTAGGATTGGCTCAGTTGGTGAAAGCAATGCCATGTCAAAGTACTACAATGCTCCCCATTGCACTGGTGAGAATATTGGCATTTTTGAGTGCATTAACTTAAATAGTTCTCAAAAGAATGTAGCATGTTAAGCACTAGCATACTCATTTATTAGAAGAAATATGGTTAGAGTGGTTAACTAACTCCCAAAGCCATTCTGTGCTCTTCCTTCAGACCCTAGGCTTGAAGTTATCCTTTGAAATTCACGTTTTCATTTGTTGACTTGGGTATTTTTGGGAGAGTACAAGTGTTTCTCTCTTGTTCCAAAGTCTAGGAAAACGGATTCTGCCAACTGAGGGAACCAAGCGTCAACTGGAGTCCTGAAATTGAATGTGTAATTCATTATTTGCTCATCCAGGACAGGGCTTAAGGTAGAGCTTGTTCACTAACACCTGGGTTTACAGTGAATGTTCCTGCCGGCCACAATTCTCTCTGGGAGAATATTGAGTAATAGATCAATCCAATAATCTCTATGAGTGTGACACCAAATCTGAAGCAAAATGGGCACAAATCTGGAAAGGAATTAAGACCGGGAAAGAGGAAAGAGAGAACAGATCTGGGTGTGAGAATACCTGAAGGTGCTGGAAGCAGGAATTGGGCAAGTCACTTGCGTCTCTGAGCTTCTGCTTTATTAGCTACAACACAAGGAGGACACCTTCTTTATCCAACTGCTACATGATCCATGTGGAGCACCTCATGCATGCAAAGCAGTGGCACATCCCGGGGCCACTGCTGCTAGACCATGACTCTGGACTCAGGATTTTTCCTCTGCCTTTTCCTGGCCAGCCTTTTTAAACACCTCACTCTTAATTGAGGCTTGAGCCACCGCGCCCGGCCTCTTACTTTTTACTTTTAAGAGTTTTTTGTATATTTGGGGTAGCGGTCCTTTATCAGAGATTTCTTTCTGCAAATATTTACCCCAGTTTGTGGCTTGTCTATGCATTCTCTTGACAATGTATTTCACAGAGCAAAAATATTAACTGCAATAGAGTATAGCTTATCAATTTTTCCTTTTAAAATTGTGCCTTCGGTGTTGTATCTAAAAAGTCATCACCAAACCCAATGTTATCTAGATTTTTTTCTATGTTATCTTCTAAGACTTTTATAGTCTTACATTTTATATTCAGGTGTATAATACATACTGAGTTAATTTTTGTGAAGGATATATGGTCTTTGTCTAGATTCATTTTATGATTTTTTTTGCATGTGGATATCCAATTGTTCCAGCACCACTTGTTGAAAATACTATTTCTTCTCCATTGTATTATCTTTACTCTTTGTCAAAGATCAGTTGAATGTATTTTTGTGTGTCTACTCCTAATCTCTCTGTTCTGTTCCAGTGATCTATTTGTCTATTCTTTCATCAATACTACCCTCTCTTGATTATTATAACTTTATAACAAATCTTAAAGTTAAGCAGTGTCAGTCTTGTAACTTTGTTCTTCTTTTTCAATGCCATGTTGATTGTTCTGGGTCTTTTGCTTCTCCATATAAACTTTAGAATCAGTGTCTTGATATCCACAAAATAAGTTGCTAAGATTTTGGTTAGGACTGCACTGAACCTATAAATCATGTTAAGAATGACATCTTGAAAATATTGAGTCTTCTTATCCATGAACATGGAATATCTCTCCATTTATTTAGTTCTTGTTTTTTTCATCAAGGCTTTGTAGTTTTTCTCATACGATTCTAGTATGTGTTTTCGTAAATTTATACTTAAGCACTTTATTTTGGAGGAATGCTAATATAAATGATAAGGTATTTTTAATATAAAATCCCGCTTGTTCATTGTTGTTACATGAGAAAGTTATGACTTTTGTATATTAACCTTATATTTCCTAAATTTGCTATAATTATTTGTTAGTTTCAGGAGTTTTATTTTGCTGATTCTTTTGGATTGTTTATATAGACAATCATACCACATGCAAAGAAAAATGTTGATTTCTTCCTTCCCTATTAGTATGTTTTTTTTTCTCTCCCATTTTTTGTCTCATTGCATTAGCTAAGATATTCAGTATGACATTGAAAAAACATGGTAAAAAGAAAAGATCCTTGCCTTGTACCTGATCTTAGTGGGAAAGCTTTGAGTTTCTTACTATTAAGCATGATGTTAGCTGTAGGGTTTTTGTAGATATTCTTTATCAACCTGAGAAAGTTACCTTCTATTCCCGACGTACTTAGAATGTTTATCATGAATGGGTGTTAGACTTTTTCAAATGCTTTTTCTGCATTTAGTCATGCAGTTTTCCTTCTTTAGCCTGTTTATGGATGTGATGAACTACATTAATTGATTTTTGAATGTTAACCAGTCTTTCACACCTGGAATAAATCCCACATGATTGTGATGTATAGTTTTTTTATATTGTTAAATTTGACTTGCTAATACTTTGTTAAGGATTTTTGCATATATGCTCATGAGAGATATTGGGCTGTAGTTTTCTTTGTTGTGTCTTTGTCTGGTTTTCGTATTAGGGTAATGCTGGCCCCATGGGGAATTATTTAGGAAGCATTCCCTCTGCTTGTATATTCTGAAAGATATTGTAAAGAATTGGTATTTTTTTTTTTAAATATTTGATAGAATTCACCAGTGAACCCATCTGGGCTTCATACTTTCTATTCTGGAAAGTTATTAATTGTTGATTCAACTTAAAAAAATAAATGTAGGCCTCTTTACATTGCCTATTTCTTCTTGTGTGTTTTGGCAACTTTCAAGGAGTTGGTTCTTTTCATCTAGGTTATCAAATTTGTGGTTCTAGAGTATTCATGGCATTGCTTTTGTATCATTTTAATGCCCGTGGGATCTGGAGTAATGTCACCTCTTCCATTTCTGATATTAGTAATTTTTTTCTTGTCTTTCTTACTTGGCCATAATAGAGGCTTATTAATTTTTTTTTTTTTTTAGTTTCCTACAATGCTAGTTTAAACTATTGATTTTAAATCTTTCTTTTTCTAATATATGCATTCAATGCTATAAATTTCCCTCTAAGGCATTGCTTGCACTATATTCCACAAATTTTGATAAATTTTGATTTCATTTTCATTTAGTTCAAAGTATTTTTTAAATGTTGATTGATATTTTGTCTTTGAGCTATGTATTACTTACAAGTATGTTATTTGCTCTTCAAATATTTGAGGATTTTCTAGGTATGTTTCTATTATTCATTTTCAGTTCAATATCCTTGTGTTTTGTGAGCAGACATTGTATTATTTCTATCATTTTAAATTTGTTAAGGTGTGTTGTGTAACACAGAATGTGGTCTATTTTGGTTAATGTTCCATGTGAGCTTGAGAAGTGTGTATTCTGCTATTGTTGAATGTAGTAGTCTTAAGATGTCAATTATATTCAGTTAATTAATGATGATGTTGAGTTGAACTATATCCTTACTTGTTTTCTGACTGCTGGATTTATCTATTTCTGACAGAGGGATGTTGAAGTCTCCAACTCTAATAGTTGATTTAGCTATTTTTTCTTATAGATTTATCAGTTTTTACCTAATGGTTTTTTTAATACTTAGCTGTTAGGACAATACATTTAGGAAAGTTACGTATTCTTGGCAAATTGATCTTTTGTTGCTATTGTTATGTAATGACTCTTTATCCCTGATAGCATTTCTTGCTCTGAAATTGGTCCTATCTAAAACTAATACAGGTACTCCTGCTTTCTTTTTATTAGTATTAGCATGGTATATCTTTTTCCATGAATTTACACTTAATCCATATATATATATAAGATATACATATAGTGTCTTTCTTATAGACAACAGACAGTTGGATCTTGTTTTTTGGATCCACTCTGACAATCTCTGCCTTTTAATTGATGTATTTAGACCACTGATGTTTAAAGTTATTACTGATAGAGTTAAATAAATAGCTAATATATTTGGAATGTTTTGTATGTGTTGTCCTTGTTCCTTATTTTTTTCTGTTTTTGTCTTTCAGTCTTTTTCTGCCTTTGTAATTTTAATTGTGCATTTTGTTACTCCATTTTCTCCTCCTTCTTGGAATATCAGTTACATGTTTTAAAAAAATTTCCGTTAGTGGTTGCGCTAGAATTTACAATATACATTTACAACCAATCCAAGTTCATTTTCAAATAACACTATACTGTATCATGGCTAGTGAGAAGCACCTTATAATAACAAAATAATTCTGATTTCTACCTCCTGTTTATCATTACTGTCATTCAATTTTACTTATACATAAGCATATACAAACATATATACATACATGTAATAAATAATCAAATATATTGTTGTTATTTTGAACAATCTACTGTTAGATCAATTAAGAATAAAATATAAATTTTTTTATTTTATCCTCATTTGTTCCTTCTTTAATGCTTTTCCTTTTTTCACTGTATACCTGAGTTTCCAACCTGTATTCTCTCCCTTCTCCATAAAGAATGTATTTTAATATTTCTTGAAGGCAGTTCTTTTGGCAATATATTTTCTTAATTTTTGTTTGTCTGAGAAAGTATTTATTTCTACTTTGCTCTTGGAGGATAATTTAACAGGGTACAAAATTCAAGTGGTTCTCTAAACACTTTAAATATTTCACTCCACTCTTTTTCTGCTTCCATAATTTTTGAGAAGTTGGAGGTAATATTTATCTTTGTTCCTCTATAGTTAAGCTGATTTTTTTCCTCCTGGCATCTTTCTAGAATTATTCTTTATGTTTCATTTTCTGCAACTTGAATATAATATGACTAAATGTTTTGTTGTTGTTGTTGTTGTTGTTGGATTTATCCTGCTTGAAGTTTTCTGAGCTTCTGTATTTCTGGTTTGGCATCTGACATTATTTAGGAGAAAATACCCATTGTGGTTTCAAATATTTCTCTGTCCCATTCTCTCTTCCTTTTCCTTATGGTATTACCAATATGCATATGCTACACCTTTTGTAATTGTCTCACAGTCTTACATATTTTGGTGGGTTTTCATCTTGTCTTTTTTATCTTTGCTTTTCAGTTTGCAAAGTTTCTGTCGTTACATCATCAAGCTTGGGGATTGTTTCTTTAGTCATTTCCAGTCACCTAATAAGCCTATCAAACATACTCATTTCTGTTGCAGTGTTTTTGGCCTCTGGCATTTCTTTCTGATGCTTTCTTAGAATTTCCATATCTCTGCCTACATTGCCCTTCTGTTCTTGCATGATGTCTACTTCATCCATTAGAAGCCTTGGCAAGTTAATTGCAGTTGTGTGAAATTCACAGTCCGATGACTTTAGCGTTCCCGCCATATCTGAGTCTGTTTTGGGTGCTCTGTCTCTTTAAACTGTTTTCTGCTCTTTAGTATATATTCTATAATTTGGATGTGGTTTTTCCCCACCAAAACTTATGGCAAAATTTGATTTCCAGTATGGCAGGGTTGGGAGATACAAACCAGTGGGGGTAATTTGGGTCATGGAAGTACAACTCTCATGAATAGATTAAATGCCCTCCCTCAAGGGTGAGTGAGGTTTTACTCTCAAGAGAAAGCATTAGTTTCCAAGAGAAAAGGGATGTTAAAAAGAGCCTGGATCCCTCAGTTTCTTTCTCTTACTCCCTCTTTTGCCTCTTTTGCACATACCTACTCTCCTCTGCTTTCCACCCAGACTTGAAGCAGTATAAGGTCCTCACTAGATACAGCTGCTTGATCTTGAACTTTTCAGTCACCAGAATCATGAGCCAAATAAACCTCTTTTCTTTATAAACTACCCAGCCGCAGGTATTCTCTTAAAACAACACTAAACAGACTAAGATAATGTGCCTTACAAACTTGTAACTTTGTCTTGATAGCCATACATGATATACTAGGTAAAAAGAACTTGCTGTATATAAGCCTTTAGTAATGTGGTGATAAAGTATATGGGGAAGAAAACATTCTGTAGTCCTATAATTAATTAGGTCTTAGTCTTTTAATGAGCCTGTGCCTCTGGCTCATTCACAAGTATGCTTTAGTTTAATTTTGTTTGTTTTTTTTCACTTTCTTAGGTGGTACAGAATAAATAGTGGGTCCAGAGTTAGGTATTTTCCTTCCTCCATGTGAAAGATTGCAGCTAGCTGGAGTTGGTATTTCCTTTCCTCCAGGTCAGTGAGGCTCTGATAAAGCCCCAACAGGTTAGGGTCTGGCTAAATAGTTTCTCCTGAGGGAAGATCCTATAAAAAAAAGAGCAGAATACTCTGGCATATTTTAAAATGGCTAGTTTCCCCCCCCTCTGTTGGAAACACAAGGGGATTTTTTTCTTTGATATTTACTATAAGAACCTGGGTTGAATTTCTATTGGTAAAACTCACAAAAGTGTGGAAATCCTCCTATGACTGGTTCTCCCTTTTGTTTTTAACTCTCGCAATTACTCAAACTTAGCCTTTAGCAATTTGTGAATTACAATTTGGGTTTTCCCACCCTGGCATTTGTTCCCACAGAAGCTTCTGCTCGTGGATTTTTGCTCTGGTAAGTTGTAAATCTCTATTTGCCTATCTTTCTCTCCAATTTGAGGAACAGTGGTTTGCCCTATGACCTCATTTCCCTTATAGATGTGAGAAGAGTTGTTGATTTTTTAGTTTGTTCAGTTTTTTTTGTTTGCTGCTGGGATAGGGTGTTGACTTTCAAGCCTCCTATGTGCTGGATCAAAACTGGAGCTGCTCCGTTCTTCACGCAACACGTTGAGTCACTCCCTGGCTCTCAGTTGTCTTTAAAATGAGATTCACTTTCCTAAGTAGGACACACAATCATGGTTTCATTCTCAAGCTGTCCCTACCTCTGCAGCCTCCTGTTTTCCCAGCATATTTACACCACAGCCATAGCAAACTTACAAACCTTTTGCAAACTTGGGGTCCTCCCTTCCAACTCTGTACATTAGCAAGTGCCATAGCCTATGTCTGAATGAACATTCCCTTCCTCTTTACCTGTTGCATATATACTCATTCAAGATTTTTGTGCAAAAGTCATCTCCCCCTTTTCTCCTAAAACCTAAACTAGAATAAGTGGCTTCTCCCTTGTCACCTGTAGTATTTGACAAGAGCATTCACAGCTTTTATTTTGTTATCTGCATTTTTCCTTCCCCATCAGCCTGTGCTCTCTACAGTGGAGTGTCTCTGTCTAATTCACTTCACTGAGCAAGTGAAAGAATCAACAGCTGAAAATAAGAAGGTTGAGTTTTTCTTTGCAAAAATCCTTTCCATGATTCTTAAATTGAGTTCCATAATGGTCCTTTAGAAGTATTCAATAACAAGATTTTACTTCTTAAGTTTCCTTTTGTTAAATGGATATTATAATCAATGTTGTCATTTCTCCTCTAATAATTTTATAATCATGATATTGCATAATTGCACTTGCAATTAAGACACTGGTCAACTCATTAAAAATAATTAAATGTTACTTAAAAGTTATGACCTCTATCACCATTGCTTAACTTATCACATACTTCCACTTCTGGTTTTGCTAGCTGCAGTTTTTAATCACAATGTTTGAGACATTAAACAATATACTATCCATATCTCGTATAAAAACCCATGAGGTAGATACTACTATAATTATAATTTTATGAATAAGGAAGTTTAAGATCAAAAGATTGAAAAGATTTGTACAGGTCATAGAGCTAGTGAGTGGCAAATTCAGGACTGGGATTTATTGTTTTTCAGTCCTCCTGAGCAACAGACATACTGCTTCATGTTTTATGGGAACTTTTTGGATGGCCCTCTTTTGCCTTTATTCAACTTTCTTGTTTTCAATAAGCAGATTTAGATTTAGATCTCTATATTTATATTTCCAACTTTCTATAATCTGCTCACAGTGATATTTTCCCTCTTTAATCTGTTACCTTTAGTCATTTTTAGTTTTATTTTCTTATTTATCAAAGTCTTCTGACAATTTTCTCTAGCATTTTTGTCTTCTTTTCCCTCTACTTCCCTATTTTTGTGTCTGATTACAAAATGAATTATGTAAAGTCATGATAAAAAGTAGCAGCTTTTCCATTTTGACCTCAATGTAGGAAAGTGAGTTACACACTTAAACCATTTAATCAAGTAACATAAACTGTCCTGAAATACCATGTTGCAAAATACTATGCTACATAAAGTCATCTAGTCTCATTTTAGTTTCTTGCACAATTTCAGTGTATTTGTCTCATGAGAGGATAGTGCTCAGTGAGGTGTGAGAGTTTACCTTGACAAGAGAGTGAAGCTATGTATAAACAGGTAACCTGCACCCCAGGTGCTGCAGGGGAGGCTTTTGAAGCAATATAAAGGGGAATTTAAAATGGCCACATCACCACTGCACTCCAGCCTGGGGGACAGAGCGAGACTCCGTCTCAAAAAAAAAAAAAAAAAAAAAGACCACATCTAAAAGTACACAGGAGCTTAATTCCCCTTAGTAATTTGAACTTCCCTTCTATTTTGGGAGATCATGAGATTTACTCTTGTTCTATTCCTGAGGTGTGCATAAAATGAGTTCTCTTATCAATTCTGCCTGCCCAGTACAGATAATTTTGTGACAGAACAGAGAGCTTCTTTGTGTGTATTCTATCCAGTTGCCTTTGCAAATGCAGCATGTGATTTCATGAACTTTTTACTTTTTTATTAGAAGTTACTGCATTTGAATTAGCTACAATCTCTCTTTTTAATAGACTGTATCAAAAATGTCTAAGTTCCATAGCATTGGGTGAACCATGCGTATGTCTGAGGACAAGGACGGGAACCTTCCGTGGCATGCTATCAGCAGCTTTAAATAGGCATTGAGTTTGAAGATAGAGCACATGATGAAGGAAAGTCAGACCCCAGCCAGCTATTTCACTTTCAGTTCTGAGGAACCTGTCATTGCTTGCTTCTGTAAACCCAGCTAATGTGATTTATCTGATCCATTTCAACGCCAGAGAATGAAATGGCTCCGGTATAACAACCAATACAGAAACAGCAGTTACAAACTTACAGGGCTGCTGCTGCTTAAATATCTAGGCTAAGTACTTTTAAAATTAGCACTTTAATCTTGTTAGTGGTCTGTAAACGAGAACCCCTCTAAGCAATCAGATGTTCACAAATAGGGCCATTTCCCACGGACCAATAATGTTCAAAAGACTAAAGCTGTCTTGCTAAGGACTTTGTAGCAGGGTTTTAACAGATATCCAAATACACCACAGAGACTCTTCTGGGAGCGTGGGGTGTATAACTCTACTCTGATAGTCTTGTAGGAACTGATGTCACTGCCCCACACCCCTCTTGTCCTATTCTAATGTCACGTCTTTCCCTATGTCTTTCTACCACTGCCTGTGGTCACCTGAAGGAAAGGAGAGATGAGATCATTATGGGCAGAACTTAGAACCTCAGGGTGGTTAGAAATGAGGTAAAATTCTGGCACCTATCCACAGCCTGAACCTTGGAGAGCACCTCCCTTGCATATAACTTCTGCAAAGGGCATGTTTCAGCTCACAGGGACAAAGAGCCACTGCACCAGAGAACCAGAAAGAGGAGAGGAGGAGCATGTGCTTTCAACCATTCCTAGTGTCTCCCACATGTCATATAGCCACCTTGTTGCTGTCTTTCACTGCAATGTCTCTTATGATCATGTTTTTAATATTTTAATGTGTTTCTATTTAATCATGAGCCATGTTTACAAAATTTTTATTGGCTTGAAGCATGTGTATCCCCCATCCCCTGCCTTCTCTCCATTAGTATTTATGTCAGTCATTTACTTAAACCTAAGAATTGATCGGCAGTAGGCAGAGTGCGGTACACATTGATATGTTGCCCTCGTCCCCTTTCAGCAAAGAAATGTTTGTCCCAGGTGCTGAGAATTCCATCAGATGATCTTTCCGCCCAGAGCCACTATCTGTCTCTAAATGTCAGAGTTATAAATGCCTGGCCATCTCTTTTCAACTGGGGAAAACTTCCAGGGACCACTAGCTAGCTCCAGCATTCCTCAAGGATGGAAGCTGTCCCTGGGTCTACATCACATCTGGCTTCTTCTTTCCAATGATGCTTCTTCTCCCACCTCCACTTTCACCAGTGAGCTCCTCAAAGGAGCTCCTTTGGTAAATGGTCTGTACCTAAATGTCATCCCACAGTCTGCTTCTTAGGGGAACCCAAAATTCAACACACAGCAAGCCCTGGTCCTTGCTCTTCAGAATTTCTAAGTAAGGATGGTGAACTGGCCTCCACAAAACCAAGGACAATGTGACAAACATATAAAAAGAAGCACAGGAAATGGGCTGAGTGAGCCAATGGAGAGTGTGAGGGAGTAGGGTGGGAGGGCAGGAGGGCTTCATAAATGCAGTGATTAAAATGTGTCTTGAAGAGTAAAGAAAAATACCTAACATTAGGTGAATAAAAGCAGAGAGGGGATAGATTATTTCAGATCAAAATCACAGGCAAAATTCAAGAGTGACTGCATTTTAAGGGACATAGAGATGGTAGCAAAAATAGTAAACGGCAGAGAGTAAACAATTAGATAGGAACCCAAACAGAATTTTGTGAGCCAAACTAAGAAAATTTGTCTTTTTTCTGCAGACCAGGTTTAAAAAAAGTAGAAGTTGATGCCTTTCAAAATAAAATCTGAGCCAGAATCCAAATGTATAAAACGGATACCAGCAGAGCTACCTGACTGCTGATGGCAGGGTCTTAGAACTCAACCCAGTCCCTTCTCTCTTCTTCAGATGTTTCCGGAAACTGCCACAACTTTGTAGAGCACAGTTTGAAAGCTCCTGCTGAAGAAATAGGCCATCTTGAAGGATTTTTAAACATGGGATTTGCAAGATAAGGTTCGCATTTTAGAAACATTATTCTGCTTGCTACAGTACTGAGTTTGGATGAGGGAGACTTGAAGGCAAGGGAGCTCTGTTAGGAAATAACTACACTTTTCTTGTAGAAGAAGATGAAGGGCAGTTACAGCAGAGCTGGAGAAGGCAGAACAGTTGATGGGGCTTGGTGATCAACTGATTTGGAGAGTAAAGCAACGAGAAGAAGGGCATTCATGATTTAGTATGAATTAAGGGTTTATTGGACAGAAGAAATGATGGGCGAGAGCAGGCATGGTGTAGGCGTGGAGGTGGAAACTTCCTTTCATATGGTCAATACCTCAGCAACCTCATTTAGACATAGGACCTGTGCATAGTAGACACAGGACATAGGACCTCATTAGACATAGGACCTTTTGTCTTGGAGGTGATCTGTTGATTTATTTTTTATTTTTTATTTTTATTTTTATTTTTTAGTTCCTTGGCACTTCTTTCTAAGGTTAGGGATCAGAAAGAAACATAATTGAGTTACTGCCAAATCGAATATGCAGAAAGAGCACTGATAGGGGAATCAATTCCTTATTTCTACCATGAGACAGGCAAGGTAAGGAAGAGTTGATAATTTCTGCACCCATCTTACTTCCTGCCTACCACAGAGCAGTTCACCCGGTGGCCTGGCTGGATGTTAGCCATTGGCAGGGCAAGAAATCCAACAATTGGCTATAGAAGAATTCCAGAGAATCAGTCTCGGTATCTTTCACACACACAGTCTTGTTCCAGCTAATCTTAGGCTCCTATGTGGGAGGAAAGATGCTGGGAGGCCAGCACGGTGGCTCATACCCATGATCCCAGCACTTTGCGGGGCCAAGGAGGGCAGATCCCTCGAGCTCAGGAATTCAAGACTAGCCTGGACAACATAGTAATAACCCCCATCTCTACAAAAAATTAAAAAAAAAAAAAAAGCCAGATGTGTTGGTGCATGCGTTAGTCCTAACTACTCCGCAAGCGGAGCCGGGAGGATCACTTGAGCCCAGGAGGTCAAGGTTGCAAAGAGCCGTGATCCTGTGCCTAGACAACAGAATGAAAAAGATGTGAGAAATACTCAAAGCCTTGGTCTTTACCCAGAAGAATCAGAGCAAGGAAAAGAAAGATCTCTTTCCCCAGTTCGACATCCATCTTCCTAAATTCTGGACAAAAGGATCTTAAACCACAGCATCCTACAGTGAGTCAAAATGCCCAGACACTGATTCTCATCTCACTGGAGGTAAGTGCTGGGTCCGAAGTAACCTTCGCTTTATCAGGTATGGTTACCCTTTATGTGAAGCTTGAATTGTTGCCTACTGTCCTGGCTTTGTTTCGCTCCCTAGCCTGCTTTGATGGAACCCTACATCCCACTCTTCTGCCAGGCCATTTGGTTAAGGATCTGGGAATTTTCTACGTATCTTCATATCATGGTTATTTCTGTTCCCTCAGATAGACCCCATAGGCCACATAGGCCCCATAGGCCTCATAGGCCCCATATGTCTTTTGTAAAAAGCCAGTTTCTTTGAACTCGAACCTTCCTACACGTCATGCAGTTCACAGCATCATTTGGTTCTTAAACTTGACTGCCCTTCAGTGTCACCTGCCCTGGGAAACATTCCAAAAATATTGATTCTGGAGTCTTCGTTTAACTGAATTTGAATGGAAGATTGAACATTGGAATGTGTACTTTATTTTTTTAGAAAAACTTTCCAAATCATTCCTACAGCTCTGAGTGATTGGAGAACTAGCGACTGGGGTTCGTTTTCTTAAAATCTCGTTGTCCAAGTCTAGCTTTTGATACACACAAGAGAGAAGGTATCTGAAAGGAAGCTCTGGAAGAGCTCAGGGTTCTGATCTAGTATTGGAAGGAAGACCTATGCACGTTTTCTACTGGGCGAGCAGATGGCAAAGTTGGCATGGTGTCTGGAAGGCTTCAAATGCCAACTGCTTTCATTTCTAGTCCAGCTTTTGGGAGAGGGGTACACAACCTCCACCTTCACAAGCTGCCTCAAACCTGCTGAAGGACCTCGGAAAGTTGCTCAGCAGAGACCCGGTATCCCACATCAGAGAGGGAACATAACACTCATTTGTTTATAGATCTGAAATAAGCAACTTCCAGATATATAGAGGAATAAAGATTTCCTTCCATCTCAATTCATCTCACTCTCCTAGATTAACTAGTTAACTGACTAAAAGGTTGCTACCTTCGGGGCCAGGCATGGTGGCTCATGTCTGTAATCCTAGCACTTTGGGAGGCCGAAGCAGGCCTGAGGTCGGGAGTTCAAGACCAGACTGATCGACATGGAGAAACCCTGTCTCTACTAAAAACACAAAAATCAGCCAGGCGTGGTGGCGCACACCTGTAATCCCAGCTACTTGGGAGGCGGAGGTAGGAGAATCGCTTGAATCCGGGCGGCAGTGGTTGTGGTGAGCTGAGATCACGCCATTGCACTTCAGCCTGGGCAACAAGAACAAAACTCCATTTTGAAAAAGAAAAGAAAAGAAAAAAAAAGATTGCTACCTATGTAAACACCATTGCATATGTGAATGTGGAAGTAGAGACAGAGATAGGAAGAGGGACAGCGAGAGGAACAAAGAGAGAGAGAGAGAGTTACATTTGGCAAGTTATTTCACATTTCCCCATCAGTTTCCTTATCTGGAGGATTAATAATAGCTCCCTCTTCATAGTGCTATTATGACAATTAAATGAGTTAATATTTGTAAACTTCTAAGACCAATATCTGGAACATAATAATCACTGTGGTTAACACACATGCACATATGCTTTCAATATAGAGGTTTGCAACTTGCAGGTTTTCACCGAAGATTATGTCTTAGATATCCTTATATGACAGTACACACAAATATAGCGTAATTTTGTAACCGTTACATAGATCACATGGTATGATATGGATGGACTCTACATTATTTTATAATATTCTTTGGCTGGGCAATCGCACTGTCTTCAAAGTTAGTATTTTAAATACTGCAATATGTAATGCAATAAATAAATGTATTTGTACTTGCATGAGTAGAAAAAAATGTAGAATAAAAAGTCAAACTGTTGAGACGGGATGAAGATTTGCAGACACAAACAATCACGTCAGATTTCTACTCTTGGGCTACTCCACTTATACCCACAGCAGCAGCACACGAGAAGACCCATTGCCCCCACAGTCACAAAAGCTGGATGGTACAAACTCTTAGAAATCTTTACTAACGTGAGGTCTTGAAGAATAACAGCTTGATTTGGTTTTAATTCCAGACAGAATTCTATCACAGGAAAGTTAGAGAGCAGGTATTATCAGCCTTTTACCTGGACAGTAGTAAAGATCAATATCTCAACTATAAGGTTGCCGTGAGCTGAAACATGAAATGGGGTATTTAAAACAAGTTCTTAAGATTAGCATTCCTTTGAGGAGACTGCCAAACCCAAATCATCTAATGTTGGCCTCACTATTAATAACATATTTTTCCTTGAACCAATTACTTCTTGGGGATAGCTAGCTAGCTAGATGAATAGATAAGCAGATAAACGGATTGATAGTTAGATAGTACAGTTATAGCATATAAACAAATAGATAGATGAATGTGGACAGAGATAATAAGTAGATAGGTAGGTGCCTAGATTGATAAAGGATAATCAACAGAAATAGATGAAGATAGAGATACAGAAATAGACATAGATAGGGTTAGATCTATGAAATCCTCTTAACCTTTGCTTCTGTGAAGAAACTTTCAGTCTCTACTGAATGGTGTTTTACTGTACCCCGAATTTAAATGATGCTCGATGTATGTGATATCTGTGATGCATACAAAGACAGGGTCCCCTTTCACACAGGTCACTCTGGCTCACCCCACCGGGTCTGTCATGGACAAGCTGACTGCCTACATATTTACTTTCCCCTCTCTGAATTTTACTTTCTTCATTTATAAAACAAGGAAAATAACATGTATAGCAAAGTGAAGTAGTGAAGATTGACAAAATAAAATAAAGGAAGCATATTGTCAAGTTTATGATAAGCACGTGAGAAAGATCAGCCTGTTTTGTACCTCAGATACAGACACGGCTCACAGGCTTAAGTGTCTTGCTGTAGGTCACACGGCAGGTTGATGACAACGTTGGAGCAAGAACACAGGTTACCCTAGTCCTGCAGAAGGCTCCAACCACCAAGCTACACACTTTTGCAGTGCTGCTCCACATGTGAAAATCCACTAAGACAAATAGGTACGTTTCTTGCCTCTGCCCTTCTGAGTCTAGCAGTTGAGAACACATCTATCTGCAGACCAATCTTGCAATTTCAAGCCAACATAATATTTGGCGTAATTATATTTACATGAAAATTTTTAATGACTATAACTAAAATGGATAATCCAAGTTCTAATAATTATATTATAATTAACTAAAAATCTTATTCAAAAGCAAATATGCCAGGAAGACTTTCATCAGATCAGGAAGGTGCATGGCTCTAGTTTAAAAGCACAACTTCCGAATCAAACTTGATGAACACATGTGCTTCTTTATGTCTAAACACATAGAGAGCATCACCACCCACCAGAAGGAAGACTAGACAATGAGACTTTGCTCTTCATCTGAAACTTGTCCTTTAACACCCAGGTCAGGTTTTAAGTCAATGAGCTTCAATGCATCCCTGGGGAATTGTCTCTTGGTATTAGTCAGATTGAACACTAGATGGCACTGTGTTGCAACAAAATTTGGATTTTGAATACATTTTTGTGTGCCTCTAAATAAGGTGTTCCTTGGGGTGGCGAGAGGTGAAATATCTTTAGAAATAATCAGTCTTTCTCAGTGGTCTCTTAAATATTCATTTGGACCAAATATTATAAGGTTTATCTATCATCTATGCGGCTTTATTTCAAATAAGCATGCACATAAGAGATGTGTATATTTTATGCATCAGTGGTTTCAAAAGTCATATTGGAATACCCATTTTTTCATAGCTTTGTGTCATGAGATGGAGAGCAAAGCAAACTGAAAGCAGTGAGGCAATATGCCTGGCTCTCCTTTCAGCCTGGGCTCTCACTGGACTTCTGGACTGATGCTGAATGTCTCTACCCACGGGCCCCACAGGCATCACGAACCCATTGTCTGGGACATCTTCTTATCATCGTCCTTCTAATCTCCCTAATATTCAACCATTGGTAAGGCTACAAAGTCAATTTTGTGATATAAAATATTTCAGTGATTTATTTGACTTCTTTTGCCCCTCAATTATCATACCCAGTGAGTCACCAAGACTTGATTTTAGTTCATCCCTGCCTCCAAAACCCAAACAAGCTGCTTGGTATATATGACCAAGTGCAGCGGACTCACTATCATATTTCTTCTTTGCCTTTGACATCCTCTATTTTACATCACCAAGTCATTGTAGGTACTCCCGCCCCTGCTTGGAAAGACAGGGACGTAGCTCTTTCTCCAGTCAGCAGATTTGTTGTTCAAAACCTAACTCCAGAGTTCCTTCATCTGTGCATTCTTCCACATAGCTCCTCCTAACTTCACGCATCCTGCATTCTAATGATTTCCTTGTATTTCTATTTTCCTTTTAGGTCACTCAAACACCATGGGAGACGTTGATGTCTTTTCCTTTTTGTTATCTTGATAAAGCTTCATACATGGTAAGGAAGCGAAGGTATAAATGATATTTTGATAAGACATATAATATTTTCCTCTAATTTGGAATTTATTAATTAAAATTAAACAATGATAAAATGGAAATTTCAGCTGAGGAACTGACAAATCGACAGATGTCTTACTCCACAACGAGGTGCAAGATCCTGAGGCTGGATTTCAGAAAGAGGAAGAGAAGACCAATTGCATGGCTCATCACCCCTCACCCATCTGGTGATATGAAAGGTTTGAAGGAAGCCAGAGCTGGAGCCAGATTTTCCTCGGATGAGTTTTGATGAACTACAAGAATGAAGATGCCCTCCCTTGCCATCCCCAGTCAAAGAAAAGGCACTTTAAAGAAATCACTCATGAGCCAGATATTGTGGTTGTATTTTGGTGGACACAGTGAAGTCATGTCTGGCTCCCTCCTCAAATACTGGGAGGGTGAGAAGTGGGAGGCAGCCGTGGGACCGCTGCGTGGAGGAAGCTTACCTTTGAGCAAGGACATGGGATTTTTCCCCACGGAACAGACGTGAGCCATGACCATGGGAACAAAAGTGTGTTAGAGTAACTCCCGTCAAAGAGAGACCCTTACTAGGGCAAGAAGACCTTGATCAAAGAGTACCTAGATGCAGAGGTTCTGAGGAACCAAATATAAGTGACCACCAGGCATGGTGCTATGATTATTAAGCTAGTTTCTCAGCTCCAAACTCAGCCTTCACTGCTTAGCTTTGTGGTGGTGGGAAGGCTGGGGGAGGCCAAACGACATTTCCCCTTTGCCAGGGCTCCCTGATCCGTTCTGCCCGTGTGCTACTAAGGGAAATGGCAAGGCTGGAGGAGGGAGAGGGGACACCACTCTTCTCTTTCCGCGCTGCTTATGCCAGCAGCATCCGAGCAATACTGCTTGCCCTGTAGTGCTTCTTGAGTCGGATTTCAGTTCAGTGACTGGGTTTTTGCACAGTTCTATGACCATTCTCCCTCCCTCAATAGCACTCCCCCAACGGAAGCTGAGTCCAAGCTCCCTGACTTCTTCAGACCCTAGAACTATCAGCACCAGCTGTAGCACACACTCCACTCCTGTAGGGCTTGGCTCTGGCTCTGGCTCGCTCTGGCTCTGTGAGTCTCCTCTAACACAATTCTTTCCTTTGTTCCCCAAACTTCAGGGCAGGTCATTTCTTCCTATGCCTGTCTAACCCCTTCGTTAAATTCAGTTCTCTCTGTTAAGATAACCCGTACGTTTCTGCTTCCCAGTCTGGATTCTGATTGATACACATAAGCTGCATTCCCACATCAAGGGAACTGCGAGTGTTCATCCTCCGTGGTAAGGGGAGATTGTGAGACCCCACAAAAACATCCCAAGAGAGGAAGAGTCCCTTTACACACCTACTGCCCCATGTATGGATGCCCACTGAGCACCGAAGTTGTCAAGTAAGACGTTTCAACTCCCTAGTGTCCCAAATGCCAATTCCTGGTGGAGTCAGGTATTACAATTACAGCAGGCAGAGGACCGGTAGCACCCCTAGGTAGACAGGGGCTGAAGAAGCCAGCCAAGGCTTCAGGTGTCATTGCAGAAGGAAGTCCCAGCTTCAGTCAAGTTTTCAGGTTGGATTACTACATGGGAATGTACTGTTACTTATCTGCTATATTGTTTTTATGATATCAAGTAACCTGATTTTTTACATGACCAAAAAGACAACAAAAAAAAGTGTGAAGCCTACCTTACATTTCATCTAGGGACAAAAGGAAGAACTAGCCCACCAAGTAGGTTTAAAGGGAGTGTCGGACACAAAAATAACATGCTCCATATTGCAGTGGAGAAGTAACAACATAGTGAATTGTCCATTGCAGGTAAGCCAAGGGGTTTATAGGCATTCTTAAAGGCATACAGCGCCGAGTGCTGGAACCAGGCAGGAAAACAGTTGGATTTCTCTTTCCTCCACTCTCCTGAAGACATTGCCCTGCGTGACTCCTGCCTCGATTAGGTCACCAGATAGCTCCATTTTCTCTCCCCTGCCAACTCCCTAAGGTCAGGGTGGTGATAGGCAGATTCCTAGCAGATGGCGCAAGGTCTGAGGAAGGCCGGGTGGTGGATGCACAGTTGATTAGTGGTAGGAACCATGGTGGAGGCTTGTCAAAAGTCATGAGAAAGAGAGAGAAGCAGGGACCGCCTGATTTTTTCTGGAGCCCTGGGGCCAGGACTCGGCAAGAGTGGCAGGAGGGGATTGGGTTTGCTTTTAAGGACTGTTCAGAGAGCAAGGGAACCCAAAAGGAGAAGGAAGTGCATACCCTGACACAGAGTGAGGTGGAGACCCCAGCTGTGTCACAGAGCAGCGTGGGTGGAGACTAAGCGCGGGGTGCAAGACAATGCGCCTTAGGGAGGAGGTCACTGTGGGCAAGAAGTGGAGTGGAGTGTATGGAACAGCCAGGCACCCTCATTGAGTCCATCTCTCAGTTCACCCCGGTCAGCCCTAGACTTCTGGGCTAGCCCAGCCGCTCCCTGCGTCCTGGGATGGGCTGCCTGTCGCAGGCCTGCGAATGACAGGCGCAGCCCGGCTGCAGGAGCGCGGCTGGGGCTGGCCGCTCTCGCTGCCCTCTCTCCGGAACTGTTTTTTTCTGTCCTGGGCTCTGAAAGCCTTATTGATTGCTCAGAGTGAACTTCTCAGCCCACGGTTTCCTCACCCCCGGGGCAGCTTGCATTTCCTCTGCCGCGGCCTCTGTCGCCTCCCCTCCCGCGCGCCTCGGCCTTTTACATTTCAAATACCCGACAGCTGGGCCAACTTCTGCTTCCGCCCAAAGAAGGGCTCTTTGCCGCTCACAATGGCCGGCCAGTGGCGCGGGGGCTCTTTTCTCTCCAGCTGTGAGAGAGGCTTTTTCAAAGGCCGGGGTGAAGCTGCCGTCCAGCTGCGCGCCTGGCCGCGGGGGCCCTGCATGCTAATCAGCGGCGCGCAGAGCTGGGCTCCGTGAGGCCGCGCAGATGCGCCCTCCCCGCCCGCAGAGGCTTCCGGGCAGGTGAGGCCGGCCAGGCGTCACCGCAGGTGTGCACTCCGCGCGCGCACCCAGCTCGCTTTGGTGTTTTCTCCCGGCTCCCGGGGCCCACAGCTCCTGAGTCCCACAGCTCGGCCCGAGTCTCCGCCCAGGAATGTGGTCCTGGCGCAGGGTGCTGGAAGCCAGGCTTGTGTATGCGCTGGAGAAATGCCCTCGGTTCTATGATGGTGACCAAAGAACCTGGACACACTGGGTGGGGGCGGGGGCGGGGGACGGGGGTGGTGGTGGAGTCCTGATCCTGGCCAGAGTCAGATGATGTTTGGAATAACCCAGCTTCAACTTGTTCATCCCAGTTTGTTTCCAGTTGAGTGCTTTTGTTCACCCTGGTCTTTGTTTTGGGAGAACCTTCTGCTTTGTACCATGAGCGTCACTGCCTGTGGAAACCCTATCCATCCGTGAAGCCCTCTTTTATATGGGCTGGTTTCCCAGCCCACAGGCATTCTAAACGTCTTCTCTTTGGAACACCGTGTTATTTCACCGTGGTATTTTGCTTGTCTTTAATAAGAATACCAAAGATTCATAGGAATTGAGGCTTCACTAAGTTCCAGGTGCTAAAACCTGTCACATGCATTAATCTCATTGGGGTTGGTACAGTCCCTCAACACTGGAATTGTACAAAAGTCATTTTATATGCAGGGGACCAGGGCACAGAAACTGAGTGCTGGCGGGGCCATGGCTACCGCGGCTAGATGCCCCGCAGCCTCCCCACCCCCACCCCACACTACCTTGTGTAGGTGTCCTCTCTGTGTGTCTGATGGCTTTCCTGGGATTGGGATCTCCTTTAGGACTGGACTCCAGCGTCTTTCCTCTTGGTGATCCCTAAAGGGCCCACCTTGCAGACATAAGGGATAAAGGAGATAGAAAAGAGGCATCCAGAAATGTCCTGAGCACCTACACTGCCACCTGCAATAGGGTCATCCTTGTCACACACGTGACTTAACCCACATGGCCACCCACAAGGAGAGTTCTTAACTTCGCCATTTTTAAAAAAATGGTAAAACAGTAGATTTGGGAAGTACTGGACAGTAGGAAACAAAAATGTATATAACAGCTCCCATTACTTACTATGGCTACTGTGGCTCATGGACTGCTCTCAGAGTGGATTTCTTCAAGGCCTGATGGACGTGAGCTCCATGTTCCCTCTCCCACTCCTCTCCCTTCCTCTAGTGTGATGTCTTCACCGGTTGGAAGTCATAATGAACTTCCTTCTTTTCAACATTGCTTTAATGTTTATGATACTTATTTACAAACCACAGGCTGGGCATGGTGGCTCACGCCTGTAATCCCAGCACTTTGGGAGGCCAAGGAGTTTGAGACCAGCCTGGCTAACATGGCGAAACCTTGTCTCTGCTGATACAAAAATTAGCCAGGAGTGGTGGTGTGTGCCTGTAATCCCAGGAGACTGAGGCGTGAGAATCGCTTGAACCCAGGAGACAGAGGTTGCAGTGAGCCAAGATTGTACCACTGCACTCCAGCCTGGGAGACAGAGTGAGACTCTTTCTAAAAAAAAAAACAAAAAACAAAAAACACAACTCAGTGAGACAATTACTGTTAGCCATAATTCACAAGTGAAGAAATCTAGATAAAAGAATTAAAATGCCTATTAAAATCAGAAAATGTCATACACTCATTCTTGTACACTGGAAGTCTCAAACTCAGAATTCTTACTTGGCTTAGAGATGAATTTTGTTTGGACCACATGATGTCTTCTTGTATAAATTTGAATTTATTAAAAGGTGCTTAAAAATTAGAATATTTTACATTTTAAATATCCAGATTTCCAGTCTCTCTGGACAAATAGCAGATGACCTGGCCACACTGGGCCTTCATTTTCACATGGCAGCAGTCGGTACTGATTTTCCTCTGAAACCGTGTATGAAGGTGGCGCCTCCCACGTGCCCGTCTTCACCCTCAGCCTGTTTCCCTGATTTATAGCCTCTGTCTGGCTCCTGAAGACATTAACTTTGCCTGGTTACGCTTCAGAGCACCACCTCTGTCTGTGGAATAGTCTGTCATAGAAAAACAGCTCTCTCTGTGATCAGAAGGTCTTATTGCCATCAGAATCTGTGGTCAATATCTCTCAAGCTCTGCATTTTGACATAGATTTCAAAGATCAAGAAGGTTATCACAGAGACCTAAGTATGGTTAGACATTGGAAACTCCATTAATTATTAGCTACATCACCATTTCCATTCACACAGAATAATAACTGGATAAAATTTAGTTCTTTTCTTATAGTAAAAACAATCCTCAAGAATGGTCCTAGCCATTGCAATATGAAAAGAAAAAAAAGAGAAAGAAATGAAAACTATAAACATTTAAGTAATAGATAAAATTGCTATTATATGCAAATAAAATATTTTTAATAGGAAACTCAAAAGAATCCCCAAACCATTAACACTAATGCCTACTATATTCAATTCATTTATTCAACAAACATTCATTGAATGCAGTGGCTATTCCAGTTGCAGCAGGTGAGAAGTGCAGACAGTTATGCTTAGATGGGGCTAGTCTTTTATTTGTTTAAAAACAAATTTGTAACGTGTCTTATGGTGACATGAATGCTCTGGAAAATAATTTAAAAAATAAATTTGTTCACATATATTTTTTGAAATAGATGATGATCAGAGAAGAACTCATAACAATGAGATGACATCTGAGCAGTGCCTTGAAAGAAGCAAGGGAATTAGTGAATAGCTGAGCGGGGTGGGGGGGTCATTCTACCCTGGAGAACAGTAAGTATGAATGGTTCAAGATGAGGTTGGAGAAATGATGCAGGTTCAGATGACATGAGCCCTTGTAGCTCCTTGAAGGATTTGAGGTGGGGGCCATTCATGGTCTTCACACTTATTGCTGAAGGAAGTACAAGATTGAAAACTGAGCAGGCTCAGCTCACACCGGTAATCCCAGCACTTTGGGAGGCCGAGGTGGGCAGATCACAAGGTCAGGAGATAGAGACCATCCTAGATAACATGGTGAAACCCCATCTCTACTAAAAATGCAAAAAATTAGACTAGTATGGCAGTGTGCACCTGTAGTCCTAGCTGTTGGGGAGGCTGAGGCAGGACAATGGCTTGAACCCAGGAGGCGGAGCTTGCAGTGAGCCGAGATCATGCCACTGCTTTCCAGCCTGGGTGACAGAGTGAGACTCTGTCTCAAAAAAAAAAAAAAAAGAAAAGAAAAGAAAAGTGAGCAGGCTCTTTTATACCACCTCAGCAGCTTAGGAGTGTGCAGTGGATGTGGGGTGTGTTGCCCAGAACTCCCCCTGAGGTCTGAGGTATTTATTATCCCTGTTGTTGAAGTGTGCGGTGGCTCCCCAGAACATCCTTTCCCATACATTTCTCAGATAAAGAAAGCCATCTAGCACAAGGAAATGTCCTCTCCCCAGAAGCAGCCCACTTCCAATGATGGCTGACATGGGAGGATAAAGACACAGCTCATGCCTCCATCTGAACAATTCTGAGAGGCAATTTCACCTCCAGGGCCCTTGTGGGATCAGCTAAGCCTCTGCTGTAAACGAAGCACAGTTCAAGTCTTCCCTGTGCCCAGATCTCCGCCTCTAACTCCCCTGTAGGTTGATTTCCTGAAGGGCTGGCCCTATAGCCTCCCATACCAAATCTGTGACTCAGTTTCCCAGGGAACTGAAGACAAGTGGTACATTCTTAATTTTTTCAACAAGAAGTAGTCACATTCTCCCATGTTGGTGAAAGTGCGATGTGAAATGCAGTCTGTGTTCCTGGAAGAGAAATCCCATGGGTGAGCATTTACGATGTCCATCGTATGTCCCTTTAGATATCTACAACGATACTAAGTGAGCAAGTTGATGTATGAATCCAGACTTCAGGAACTATGTCCAGACTAGAGATAGTAATCCTTGATGGTATTTAAAGACATGGAACCAGGTGATATTACCTGAATGCAGGTAGAGAAGAGAAGAGATGCAAGAACCAAGCTGCGGGGCACACACCAATACTTACAAATTCAGGAGATAACAACAAGCCCAGAAAGGAGACTGAGAATTTAAAGATGGGCGTATTCTGTGTATTAAAGCTCCTAAGTAAACACCCTAAGAGACTCCCACACTTGTACACAAGGAAACACAGAAAATGGACATTGAAAAATTTCTTTTTTTGTAATACAGAATAATGGAAATGATCCAAATATTCAGCCACATAAGAAAGGATAAATAAATCATGGCAAAATCATAAAGTGACATAAAATACAGCAGTTAGAACCTATGGGTTTGGCCGGGCGCGGTGGCTCAAGCCTGTAATCCCAGCACTTTGGGAGGCCGAGACGGGCGGATCACAAGGTCAGGAGATCGAGACCATCCTGGCTAACACGGTGAAACCCGTCTCTACTAAAAAAAAAAAAAAATACAAAAAACTAGCCGGGCGAGGTGGCGGGCGCCTGTAGTCCCAGCTACTTGGGAGGTTGAGGCAGGAGAATGGCGTAAACCCGGGAGGCGGAGCTTGCAGTGAGCTGACATCCGGCCACTGCACTCCAGTCCGGGCGACAGAGCGAGAGTCCGCCTCAAAAAAAAAAAAAAAAAAAAAGAAAAGAACCTATGGGTTTGCATGGCATGTGTTGATATGGATAAATCTCAAAAACATAATGTTGAGCAAAAACCCAGGTTTCACCAGCATCCATTTAATATGCTACTATTTATAGGAAGCTTAAAAACATTCAAAAGATATCATAGGTTGCTTATGGACACACACTTGTGCAATAATGATCTGCACATGGGATGCTTTTAGTTCTGCAGTGGAGGAGGGAATGGGAGTTAGTGTGCACCCTGCCTGTCACACATGCTCTCCTCTGCTAGTCTTGTTGTTGCTGCTGTTGTTTTGTTTTGTTTTGAGATAGAGTTTACTCCTTTACCCAGACCAGAGTGCAGTGGCATGATGTCAGCTCACTGCAACCTCCGCCTCCTGAGTTCAAGTGATTCTTCTGCCTCAGCCTCCCCAGTAGCTGGGACTACAGGCATGTACCACCATGCCTGGCTAATTTTTGTATTTTTAGAAACAGGGTTTCACCATGTTGGCCAGGCTGGTCTCAAACTCCTGACCACAAGTGATTCACCCACCTTGGCCTCCCAAAGTGCTAGGATTATAGGTGTGAGCCACTAGGCCTGGCTCCCTCTGCTACTCTTGTAAATGTCTGAAGTATTTTATACAGAAAGACACCTTCCCATCTTACTGTTATAAAGTCCCTCAAATATTAACAAAGTCAGCCCTATTAGGTGTCATTTGTAACCACAAATTGAAAATCATTGGTAGCCAGTACCTTTCATTCACTTGTGTATTGCCAATGCATCATGATGATTATAGTAATAATAATGAAAATGATTGTAATGATGATATACCCCTTGTTTAGCCTACATTGTGGTGGACACTTTGCCAAGCCTTCTGATGCATTATTTTATTTAATCCTCTGTCGGATCCTAGAATAGAGAGATGATTATTACTCTTATTGTGTAATGAGATGAGAAAACTGATGTCTAGAGAGAATGAATAAATCCCATTTTTCACAGCTAGTAAGCAGCAGAACCAGAATCTATCCCACCATTGTTTTCCTCTAGAGAAAATATTCACCCTTGAGAAGCTTCACCCTCTCTCTACACAGTGTGAGCCTCAGACCATGTGTTCGCTTATTGTCTGTTAACTAAAAGTGAACTACCAGAACTGGAGGTGCCTGCAAAGGCCAGCAGGAGTAACAGCATGTGTCTGACACAGGTCCTAGAGAAGTTCTGGCTTCTCTTCTTTCTGAAGTATTGAACCACAGAGTAGTAGCAGAAATACCATCAAGTCTTCTTTCCCATGTTCCCATGGCAGTGAACCCATTCATGCTCTGAACTGTTTCCATTCCATGTATTTCTTCATAACAGAAGGTGTCAAAATGCTCCATGCTTCCTCTTCTGGGGAAATTGACTTAATTCAATTGAACTGCACTTATAATCACAGATGGGAAGGACCTCAGAGAACTTCATTTCAACCCTCTCATTTTACAGATGGAAAGGAAAACCCCCAAATTTAAGTGACGTCCTTGTTCCATATAGCACCCTTCCTCACTGGAACCCAGGAACTCTCAGTTCTGTTTGCAACGGAGAATCACCTGGGGAATTTTCAAACATTCTGCTGCTCTGGTTGCATTTCCACATACTCTGATTTAATTGTTCTGGGGAGGGACTTTGCTTTCGAACTGCCTTCATCTCCCAGGTGCTTCCAATATGCAGCCATGGTGGAGAACCTCTGCTTTTTGTCTCCTTCCCTGGCACATTCACATAAACACATCTTTGATCTTGCTGGCCCAAGGAGTAATGACTGAAGCCGTGTGCTTATTTTGCCAACAGAAATGGGACTGGGTGGGAACAAATTGGGCAGTGTTTGCTCTTCTAAAGACCCTCTGAGGTTGTTCTTAGGGGACTTTTCACTCTGTTTTTCCATAGACAGTTTTTCTGATATGCTAGGTTTTCTTCAGTGCATTTTTTGAGAGGTAAAAAACATTTAAAAAAGCATTGTTTTTAGCAGCCACAAATGGAATACATTTGGGAGTAATGGCAGCTCAGAAAGTTAAGAATTGGATTTAGTTATATTTTAATAATCTGTAAAAGCCTAGCTCCAGTGAATAGAATGTATACTTTATTTAAAGCAGGCATTGTCAAACTTCTTCTGTAAAGGGCCAGATAGTAAATATTTTCAGCTCCGCAGGCCATATGGTCTCTGTTGCAACTACTCAACTCTGCCATTGAGGTGTGAAAAGCAGCCACAGATAAGACATAAACAAATGGGTGTGGTTGTGCTCCAATAAAACTGTCTTTAGAAAAACGGACAGTGGGCTGAATGTGGCTCATGGTTATTATTTGCCAACCTCTGAAATGTCAGATTAGAAAAAGTACCATTTGATGATGCTCCAACTCTAACAAAGGCCAAAATAGAATTGAAATGTTTTGCTTAGATGATGGGGAGGTTTCTGAACTGAAGAAAAAATCCCTAATGTTGTTTTATTATTTGACTCGTGTATCCAAAAGCTTGTAAGACCCCAGTAGAAATTAAACACAGAGTTTATTTCAGTGCCTTTTGAGCATCTCTGTATCTTTTGAGTACATCCTACCTGTGGTGCTATTTACAAATGTTTCTATTTTCATCTTAATAAAAAAATTAGCAGAAAACTCTGCTAAACCCCAGAAGCGTCAGATAATTACTTGGAAAATGGAAAGGCAGTGAACACGAGTCATTTCCTAATTTCAATTTTATGATTACTTTATTACAGAAAACCTTTCATAATAGTTGCATCATTTGAATCAGTTTTCGGTTTCAGCCCAAACCACGGGCACTCATGAAAACCTACTCTAACTTGATTTAGGTCTTCGAGCAAACCTAGAAAAATACTTGCTAGAATGAAAAGAATCCTTAATGTGTTCTAATCATTGCTATGAGAGGTTGGAAGGCAGGCAAACGCTTTTCCTTTGCTATTTTCTCAGTTTCTAACATCCTGTCTAAATTCTAATAGCATCTCATGGCTCTACAGGGCTCTTTCAGGAATAGAGTAAGGTGGTATTGAAATTTAGGTATGACTTTCCAGTGCAACTCAGCAATGACCACTCACTTTTGCAATAATAATGAACCAATATCTAAAGGTTAGTGAGCAAATGTAGCAGAACCAGCCAGAGGGAGTCATCAGGAGGCATTCTAGCTGAAATATACTGTGTAATCCTGGGAGGAAAGAGGTTCCCCTGAAAGGCTCTATCTGGACTCAGGGATTTTTGGGGAGCCAGTCATTCACTAAACCCATATAGGCTGGGAAGCAGATAAAGAGCTGAGGCTGCAATGTAATCAGATGGGATCTGGGAACAGAAAGTCAGATAATGCCATGCCTGTCTGGACCTTAGACCAGAGCTCTAGAGAGTTCTCTGAGTAAAAGGGCAAACTTCGAGACTTTTGCAGGACACATTCAACTCTCAGTTGCCTTCAGCTCCTTATTGTCACTTTTGCTTTGTTTATATCACTGCAGTTTTCACTTATGTTTGCTCACACCTGTAATCCCAGCACTTTGGGAGGGTGAGGTGTGTGGATTACCTGAGGTCAGAAGTTTGATGCCAGCCTGGCCAACATGGTGACCAAGTCTCTGCTAAAAGTACAAAAATTAGCCGGGCATGGTGGCAGCCACCTTTAATCCCAGCTACTCAGGAGGCTGAAACAGGATACTTGTTTGAACACAGGAGGCAGAGGTTGCAGTGAGCCGAGATCGTACCATGGCACTCCAACCTGGCCAACAGAGCGAGACCCTGTTTCAAAAAATAACAAATAAATAAATAAACTAATTAATTAATTTTAGGCAGCAAGAGTAGGAGGTTTGATTGTGTATCTGTTGCTTTAGTCTCAGGAGCCTAATCAGCCAGCCATGAACTCATGGTTATAGGGTTACAGCATTCCTATGACTTTTAAAGTCCTATGATTAGTTCAGTCAACAACTCCAAAAGACTAATCATAGTGTGAAATATCTACTTCCTGTGAACTGTACATTGTCATATTTCCACTTCAGTACTGCAGAGTGCTAAAAAAAACCATGTTGGTGCTAAAGAAAATACCTGCTTTATCATGTCAGCAGGAAAAGTTTGAAAATTAGCTTTGTTTTCTACCAGCAAACTCTATTCATTTGTTCTTTCATTAAACCCAATTATTGAAATTCTGCTGGGTGTCACCACTGTAGTGGGCATGAGGAATACAGTGGTTAGGAAGATCCTGTACCTCTCCCAAGGAGTTCCTAGATACGTATGGAAGGATGACAAGAAATAAATAGCTACCACTATTATGAGTGGCATGGTAAACACAGGGTGCTAGGACAATTCATAGCAGTGAGTTTCTCCCAAATCTAGGAGTCAGGGAAAATTTTCTGGGCAAGTGATATCTATCTCAAGACTAAGAGGATGAAGATGTCTTTGTTTTACATCTGAAAATTTATGTCAATTTTACCAGCTGATTTGAATTTTTGAATAAGGATTGCAATTACTATTAGAAAAGATTATTAGAATAGATTATTGGTTTTCACATTACCTCTTTCTCTAATAAGGTTGCCATTTTTGTCCCATCACAAATAATGTATATTAAGTAACATTATATAATTTTTAAAAACTCATATGTGATTAAGTAACATTATACAATTTTTTGTTCAAGAAAGGACAAAAACATTACTGGTGAAACTCAGCATCTGATTCATTTGATGTCATTAGACACTAAGGCCTACAGGTAAGTAAATGATGATGAAGAAATGGCAGAATTTCCCTTGATGATGGGAGGCTTGGTCAAGGCCAGGAAGACCATTATGTAAAAACTTCATTGAAGAGAACTTCAATGCTCTGACTCACTCACCCACTAACATAACTGCTACTGACCGCTGGTACCGTATTTTAATCAAACTTTTTCAAGATTCATCCATTCATTCATTCAAAAATATTTTTAATGAAATATTTCAATAACAACTGAAGTGAAAATGCCCTTTAAGTGGAAGAGCTCATTTTTTGTGAATGAAGCAAACAGGAGAGTCATTCCCATCAGGGTGTCAGGACCATTCATGGTTGACATATGTCAAGTGTTGAGACTCAGAGGTGGGCAGAACTAACTCCACCTGAAAAAACAGAAAAAAGTTCCAGATTCAAGCAGGTGGGGAAGAGAAAGAAGAGCATTCTATTCAGTCCGTTTATGTTAAGCCAAGTGAAAGGACAGGATGTGCTTCAGAAAGAGTGAGCAGTTTGGTTTCTTTAAAACATTAACCTTCTGGGAATAAGGATGGAAGGATAATTTGAACAGAATGTGGGGACACTTTTTGCTTTTGGGGATTTTATGCTTTGATCAATTTGCAATTACTAAAGGACTTTGACCAAGGCAGTGGTTCAATTAGTCTGTTATGTAGAAGATCCTTCTGGCAGTACATCAGTGAAGGGCTGAGCACAAAGACAATAGAGACGAGTGTGTATGCATATGTTGGGGTGGGTGGAGAATAAAATTCAATTGCCTGTTGAGAGACGGTACATTGAAAGGACGCATTGAAGACAGTTTGGGGAATTAAAATGTTCAACATTAGTTGAACAGTGAAATGTGGAGGTGAGCATGAGTAATCAAGAATTATTACAATTTTCTCACAGAATACATGCTACCGTACAGGGAAAGCCAAGAGAAGCGTGTTTAGGGGGATGATATGTCGTGAGATACAATAATCTTAGGTGATGGGCTTCTTGATGTGCCTCAGCTTTCATCATGTATTTCTTCTTATTTCCTTCACTCAGAAGCTGTAATTTATGTAAGCTTTGACTGACTGTAATTCACTTACTGCTGAATGCATATTCCTCTGAATGACCTGTAAAAGCCGATTCTGTCCAAAAGCTGTGTCTGGGACAAATGTGATGATGCCAAGGGATTTCATCCTGGGCAAATGCATATAAGAAAAAAATTTTTTAAAGCTGAACACACCAAATTTCCTATGATAAAATATTTCTTTAAAAAATAGGAGAAAAAAGTACAAAGGCTTTAGAAATACCAGGTGAGGGATGTGTGAACTGATGAGTCTGTGGCCGTCACTTGCCCGTTATCACACAATAAAGTGTCAGCAATGCCTCCACACCAAGCTAGACAAAGACAGCCTTTAGAGCCTATTCTGATTACTCTAGAGATGCCCACAGAAGGCTGACTCTGCACTCTGTTGATTTGTTTGAGTAAAAAAATTAAGTGGTTCAGACATAGGATGGATATCTAAGATCGGTCTGGGATTAGCTCACTGCATTGTATTCATTTTCCTGTTTCCAAGGGTCCTTTGAGCCAGTGGAGTTCTGTCTATAAGAAGACCTTTGTGCCTAGGGCTGAAGCATGGGGAAATATAACATGTTCTCCTGTTTTTGATCATCGCATCCCATCTTAACTGCAGAATGAGTGTTGGAAAGAAATTCTGACTTTGAATTTATCACAAAATGCCCTTCAGTGTAGGATCCCAAATACTCTCTGAATGATTAAATAAATAAGTGAATGGATGTCTTTCCTCCTGGAATGAAAACAGTATTTAAAGCAGACCTGGGTTTACCTCCCAGCTCTGACCCTGATTAGGTATAAAACCAGGTGCAACCTATTTGGCCCATCTCAGCCCCAACTTCCTCCCTTACCCGAGAAACTGGTAGAGATACGCATTTCATACACTAGTACGTAAGGAGCAGGGGTAATATAAGCAATGGACTTTACTCATTGTTTCAACAGTTGGCTTTCAATGCATGGTAGTTCTCACTAGGGTTATAAAGATTCTTTCCCAAGTGTCTGATTCTCTAAGCTTGATAATGGTTTGGCTGTGTCCCCACCCAAATCTCACCTTGAATTGTAATAATCCCCACAAAGGAAGGGTGACGCTAGGTGGAGATAATTGAATCATGGGGGCAATTTCCCCCATACTGTTCTCATGGTAATGATTAAGTCTCGCAAGATCTGATGGTTTTATAAATGGGAATTCCCCTACCCAAGCTTCTTGCCTGCCACCATGTAAGATGTACCTTGCTCTTCTGCCATGATTGTGAGGCCTTCCCAGCCATGTGGAACTGTGAATCAATTAAAACGCTTTCCTTTTTACAGAGCTTGCAGTGAGCCGAGATTGCACCACTGCACTCCAGCCTGGGTGACAGAGCAAGACTCCGTTTCAAAAAAAAAAAGAAAAAAAAATACACAAAAGCTCTTTCCTTTATAAATTACCCAGTCTAAGGTATGTCTTTATTGGCAGCATGAAAACAGACTAATACAAAGCTCTATCATGTACCCACCTTGTCAAAAAACAGGAAGAGAGGGGAAGAGGGTGAAAATTCTTGAAGGTAAGAATATTGAAGGAGAACCGTGGTTGAGAATACATGCTGAGGGAATCTAGAATATTCAAAAGAGAATTGGCACTAGGGATACATGTATCATAGCACTCCTTTTGTGGTTTATCCCAGAAATAAAAGCTCTTTTGGATAAAGGATTATTTGTACAACCATTGATGAGGAGAGGAGCTGACAACAGACTGCAGCATAGGTAATGTGACACTTCCTCTTGCCAAACTTTCAACACAGCTTGTCGTGGTTCAGCAGCATCAGTGGGATTTATTGGTTTGTCGAAAGTGACAAAAGTTTTCTCAATAGGCAATGATAAACAAAGGAGACTGTTACAATAAGAATAATTTTGGAGTTCTAAATCAGATATAATTTCACCAGAGAGAATGAAAGTATGGAATTTTACAAGTTGTGTGTGCGTGTGTGTTTACACCATTATGCTGTGGTCAGGCAGCTGCTTTTCCTTCTTTTTAATTAACATTTTTAGAAACATTTCACATTCATTGTTTGTTTTTATATCCCCTAGTTTTCTTTTTTTTTTTTGTAATCATTAGAGTCTCTGTTTTATGTGTATTTCACACACACACACACACACATACACACACTCTTTCAAAACCCCAAAACACTATTTTTTGTTGCCCTATGCCTCTAAGTTAAAGGAAACTAACATTTTCACCTCTCCTCGTTTCAAGTAATATTGTTTATCAGCACTGAACTTTTCCTTTCTCCAGATGCATATGTTTGATTGTGAGTTTGATGATCATTCCCCCACATGCCTACATGAAACCTGTAATTAAAGACATTTTATGAAAGACACTGTAGTCGTCACTAAGCTAAAAGACCTTGCTTTCAAGTGGTGAAGCTGAGGCTCCAAGTGCTTAAGTTGAAATATTGGTTATATAATTGACACATGCGCTTGTCAACTAAATGAATTTTTTTGTTTCCTCTCCAATATTAAATATTTAGCAGAAAGAGATAAGTGCCAAAAGGCAAGCATATAACATGATCATTGTTTTGTTTTATTTCCTTTTTAATCTTTGATTTTTGAAGATCTTAATTCAAAAATTAAAGGGCACTTAATGCTACCATTGTCCTCCATCTCACTCCCTCATGGAGCAACTACAGACTTCAATTTCTTTCAGTCCTAGTGAGATAGCTGTAGAACAGGGAAACTTCAATATGCACGAAGGCTAAAGGGTAATAGAGCTTAATTTCTTACTCTCATAGAGTATAAAGGAGGTGTTCATGTTGGTGGGTGTCCCTCTTCCAAGCAGGGATGTAAGGTGCAGCTCTTTTCTTTTCTTCTTCTTATTTTTACTTTCTTGAGATGGAGTCTCGCTCTGTTGCCCAGGCTGGAGTGCAGTGGTGTGATCTCTGCTCACTGCAACCTTCGCCTCCCAGATTCAAGCAATTCTTCTGCCTCAGCCTCCCAAGTAGCTGGGACCACAGGCGTGTGCCACTGTGTCCAGCGAATTTTTGTAGTTTTAGTAGAGACAGGGTTTCACTGTGTTAGCCAGGATGGTCTCGATTTCCTGACCCCGTGATCTTCTCACCTCGGCCTCCGAAAGTGCTGGGATTACAGGCGTGAGCCACCGTGCCCCGCCCAGCCTTTGTCATATTGAGTAGAAGCCCAAGTAGAAGAGTAACTTGTGGAAGATGGCTAGAGCAGGGTTTATGGGCCAAGCTGGAAATTGTAAAACAGTATACAGCTATTTTGCTCATAGTTTATTGGCTAGAACTCTGTTACCTGGACACACCTAACTGCAAGAGATCCTGGAAAATGAAGACCAACCATGCATGTGTGTACACATGAATGCATGCACAGAAATGGAATCATACTCTTCCCATGTTTTGCTGCATATTGCGTTTACCATATCAGCCCATACAGCTCTATTGCATTATCCTTAGTGTTTGTATAGCGTTTTAATAGAAGAGTGTTTCATTTAACCAGTTTATAAGCCCTCATTTTTAAAACCACATCAACTTTCACAACAGAGTAAAACCTTGCTTATTAATTCTATGTCATGACATGTTTTGGAGATTTGAATTTTGTTGGTACTTAAGCCTTTGTCACACTAAGCACCACTTTTCATCTAAATTTTAAGAAATATTTGCACGAAGCTCTTTCCAAATGCATTGCACAGTTAGGTGCTGTCTTAGAAAAAAATCATCCACAGACAAAAATATAACAATTTCATTTAAGAGAATGGGGATCCTCCGCAAGCACTCAGTTTATCTCTCCTATTTCCTGCTCTTCTTGACTAGTTAGCTGTTGCCCTAGGCTGTGGATGTAAGCAAAGTATGCTTATTTGGGGCCAACATATACCAGATTGGCTGCAAACTTCAAGCTGTCTTCCCCTGTCATGGTGATCAAGGATGCCTCACATTGAAGTGGTGGATGCACTAGATCAGAGTAATAAGAACCATTGAATTACTACATGGAGGACTACCCTGAAAAATTGCCAAGAATTGCAGTGGAATTTTCATGACTCAAAAATGCAAACCATTATTGCATCAACCTTCTGAGAAACAGGTGTTATTACCAGAGCATATTCTAGCCTAAGAAAATGCTTATGCAATGTCATTTATTATATTAATCTTGTTACTTTGCATTATTAATTATATTAATTTACATGTTTAGATGGATTCATAGCTTGCTTAAGGCTTTCCTAATCATTAGCTTAGGAAGTATTTTATGACTTCTACAACAATGCAACTGTGGGCACAGACGGTTTTGAGATGTGTTCTCAACATTTATGAGTTCATACTATTTCACTTTTGAGTTTGCATATCTTCTTTTAATAACATGTTTCTGCTTTTGTGTATGTCTTCTATCCTATTGGCACTTTTTATGTCATGTGATTTTAGTAGGCAACATTCAAATTTAGTTTTACCTGTAATAGCAAAAGTAAATTGTCTCAGAATGAGAACCTGAGAACCACTTTTCTGAGTAAGCCATTTTACTCTTAGTCCGTAGAATTTGAAGCCTTTGTTTTCTATCAGAAATATTATCTCAATAATACTTCAAATTGCTTCCTGTCTATTTTTATTTATTTATTTATTTTAAGACAGAGTCTCTGTCTGTCTCTGTCACCCAGGCTGGAGTGCAGTGGCATGATCTCGGCTCACTGCACCTCCGCCCCCTAGATTCAAGCGATTCTCGTGCCTCAGCCTCACAAGCAGCAGGGACTACAGGTGTATGCTACCACGCCTGGCTATTTCTTGTGTTTTTAGTAGAGAAGGGGCTTCTGCATGTCGGCGAGGCTGGTCTCGAACTCCTGACCTCAAGTGATCTGCCCACCTTGGCTTCTCAAAGTGCTAAGATTACAGGTGTGAGCCACCGCACCCAGCCTCTGTCTGTCTAGTTTTAAGAGTAGTCCCAGAGCAATCCTTAGCTTCTCTACATGTTTTTAAACTTAATTCCATCTTGTCTCTCCTTGCTTCCTATCTACACAACACTTCACTCAGTGTAGATTACTACAGGGTGAATTGAAGTTCCAGGAGAGAAGGAATTAAGCTGATACTGAGGAGGTCTGTATGCTAATCCTGCCCGGTACTAAATTGGTGTCCAGTTTAGCAGAAGGCAAGACACTGCGTTCCTTTTTTCAATCAGTAAAATTATAAGGCTGGGTTTGATTACCAATTAAGATTTTTCTGTGTACCAAATTATCTGGTCTTTGGAGGCTGAAAAGCTGTTCAAATCTTATAATCAAGAAGCAAAGAAGTACTAGTTAACATATTTTCAGTATATGCTATGAGCCAGTTCACAATGCCGTGCACTTCACTATATCATCTCATTAAACAAATTTGTGAGATCCTCTTATGATTTCTGTTTCATACATGGGAACTGAAGCTCAGAGAGTCATGGAAAGAGTAAGCACTGAAACCAGCAGTTACATCGGAGTGTGTCTGACTCCTGGGTCTCAGGTATTCTACAAGCAAACAGGAGTAGTGGCTATATAGGCCCTCAGAAAATTACCAAAATAAATAATAGGTGCTGTAGTTTGTACCAGAAGCCAGACCACTGTCCTGCCCTTGGTTGCAGCCTCTTCTGCACAGACATTGTCGGTCCATACTTCCACAGCCTGTTGTCTCATGGTTAAGGAATCCCTCAGGAGCAGCAGCCACTGCAGCTTCTGGGCTGTCTACCCACCCTTCTGTAGACTCCATGGGTGAGGAATGGATCTAGATAGACTTTTAGTCACAGCACAACAGGAAGCATGAGCTTCTTGTTGCATCAGTTCCATATGTTCCCAGGGTAGGCTCAGGTGATTGCCATGTACAGTGGAGTCTGCATCACAGCTGAGAAACACGGAGTGCCAAACCCCTAACCTTAATGGGGCTGCTAGCAAACCTGCCCAAACTTTGTTTCTGCAGGAGACACTATCCTTATTATCTTGATCACAAAATAAGTCTGCCGTTTGCCCTTAAGAGAGACACTAGCTTCTAAAGCTGCTAGACAAATGTAGTCTGAGATGCAGAGACGCCATAGAGAACTGCATCCTGACAATTCCTAAAGGTGAAAATGTGGCCAGAAGCAAACTCTATTCATATATGTGTCCATCTGCTGGGCTTCCATAGCATCATAGCATTTGCATTGCTCAGACTTCTCTGCACAGCCAAGAAGGATGATACAACGTAGAACGTGGACTGTGGATGAGAAGTCCCCACAAATTCTCCAGAAGGCTATTTGTCTCTGGAGCAGATAGTCTGAAGTGTAGACTGGTATAATCCATTTGGAAAACATTTTGGTAAAATGAAGAAAAACACATATTAGTGCATTGATACACCTTCAATGGAAATCACAGATCTTGGAATCAATCCCTAAAGGAATAATTCAAAACTCTTGAGAAGACCCACAAAAATAGATCCTTTATGTAGCAAAAAGTGATCATAATTTAAGAACAGGAGAATAGATATGTTATAGTGTATTTTCTTGATGAATTATTATCTTTTTACTTAAAATGATGGCTATGGACTCCAATAATAAGAAAAATATCTATGACATAATGTTATATGAAAAACTGGGTTTAAACTGTGTGTATAATAGAGTACAAATGTGGTAAAACACTCCTAAGGGGAAAAGGTTTGAAGAAAATTCATTAACCCCTAAGCATTTGTTGAGTTAGACTGGGAGAATGAAGAATGACTTTTTTTTCTCTTTTTATAATTCCCTGCTAACTTTAGGCACATAGTTAGATTTTACAAGGAAAAATATGTATAAGGCTAAAAAAATTGTAGTGATGTATTAATGTCCTCTCTAGACCTAAATCAGAAACCACCAAGCATTTTTCTTCTTTTTAATGTTAAGTCTTTTCATTTGTTAGGTTTATTCATTAAAATCTCTCCGTTAAAACAATTTGTCTGCCAAGCATAAAACAGCATCTGGGCCTCTAAAGAGAAGTCATGGGACAAATTCCCTGCCCAGGGCTCACTGTTGAGGTGAAGGTACACTTCATCGGACAGGATTCCATTTTTTATCTCCTGGATCTTTCCCTTTCCCTTTCCCTTTCCCTTTCTCTTTCCCTTTCCCTTCCCTTTCCCTTTCCTTTTCTTTTCTTTTTTTTTTTTTTGAGACGGAGTCTCGCTCTATCGCCCAGGCTGGAGTGCAGTGGCGCGATCTCCACTCACTGCAAGCTCCGCCTCCCGGGTTCACTCGGTTCTCCTGCCTCTGCCTCCCACGTAGCTGGGACTACAGGCACCCGCCGCCACGCCCGGCTGATTTTTCATATTTTTTTTTAGTAGAGACGGGGTTTCACCGTGTCAGCCAGCATGGTCTCGATCTCCTGACCTCGTGATCCACACCCCTCGGCCTCCCAAAGTGTTGGGATTACACGCTTGAGCCACCGTGCAGGGTCGATCTTTCCTTTTTCTACAGGAATCCCCCCAGGAATAAAACGCAAATTTGCATGGGTATTGCGAGGTCCTTAGAAGTTAGCATTGACTCCTTCATAATTCTCTGGCCCCACCCATCATTAATAGAGCCTTCCATTAACAGCATCTCCCTGCCTAAGCATGCTGGGTCCTACCTCGTGACCACCCCTTACTCTAACTGGACCCACACTGAAATTTTTCAAGCTCCTAAAATGCTCCAGGGTCTCTGGCTTCACGATCTATCACCTACAGTTCTATCTGCCCAGAGTTCTCTGCCTCCCCAATTACTCTCACCAAACTAGCTGTTTCCTGATTAAAATTACTTTCTTCATGACAAAAACCTGTACTCTGGATCCCCCAGTCTGGATCAGGCACCCCTGCTGGGTCTCCTCCCTGGGAGCCCTCACCTTTGTCCCTACCGTGACCGAGTCGCATCGCCCTCGTGGTGCTCTCAAACGCTCCCTCCACAGTCTGGGAGGTTTCCACTGGGGACTGTCCTGGAAAAGGCGTAACATGTGATTGGAAGAGGTGACAGGGAGCACCCACACGTCATCTCAAACTGCTGAGAACAAGGAAGGCAAGTGAAGGTCCCGCTCCTATTGTTTTGTAACAACATAAAAGCACAGTTTATTTCCTACATAAATTTTATTTTCCAAAGAGGCCTGATCTTGGGTACTGAGATGTGAGATGGACTTCACGGAGAGCTGGCTGCATCACAAGTCCCGAAGGGTAAGAATCAAGCCTGGAACAGAGCACTCACGCGCATACCGTGTGCTCCCAGGTAAGGGCAGGGGTGGGCAGTGAAGAAAGCTTTGGTGGCTCCCATGTAACCCGACTTACGTCTCTGCTTTCACAGAATGAGGCATGAAACTACCAGCGAGGCACTCGCCTTCCTTTCTATTTAAATTTGCTCTCTTGGAATGTGTTTCTATGTCTCATCTAAGTTATTGTCTCATAGTGTTTGGATAAACTTTGTTTTCCATTATCTTCCTAAAAATAAACTTCTTGAAATACTATGTGTGAAATCATCTCAACTCGCATCTGAGGTAATCAGGCTTTTGGTAAATTCATGAAGAATTTATTCCAAGTGTTGGAAATTCACCCTTGAAGTCTCATCTCTGAGTGAAATGTCGCCTTAGAGAATAACAATGATCACAGCACCCCAGGACTTCTCCTGTGTGAGTGGTTCTCCTCACCATCTAAGGGGAGGGGCAGAGAAACCCCTGCCCTGTCATGGCAGCTCCACGCCCCTCCCCACATCTGATTTCCTCCTTGGAGAATTGCTGACCATTCCTGTCAAGGATACAGCACATCTGACAAATAGATTGAATTGAAAAATGTATAAAATCATCTAATTGTTAGGGAACTAGGTAAAATCCTTAATATGTAGAGAAATTAAAACATATTTTTATAGGTTTCTATGTATTTGAACAAAGTTTTTTTTTTGTTTTTCTCCAGGCTAAAACACCTATAACCATCATCTTAGGTGACGAGAAAAGACAGATATTTAAAAAAAATTTTGTGATGAGAAATTATTTATTCAAATATTGTTTTTTCTTATTTTTAATCTTCACTTTTTTCTCTAAAGATCAATACCCATCATTGTATGCATCTATTTCTTGGAACTTGCAAGGAAACCAGTCAAGAGATTTTTCAAGCCTTTTAAGTTTATCCACCTGAGCGGTTCACCGGCTACATAATGTTCTGAACTCTGGAGTCCAAGAGATGTGTAGTTTCCATTTTGGAGCCATTTTCTTTAATAAATAAGTAGTGAGGCTGCCATTCTTGTCAAAACTGAGGACCACAACCCTACTCTTGAAACTAAAAGATTGTTTGTTATGAGGAGTTCTGTTTGAGACAGTTCTGTTTGAGCTACACAAGCAATGTATCCTTTCTAAAGAAATGTATCCAGAATCGTAGGTGTTCATTGCTCCAAGCCACGTGCAGAATAAAAAGAAAAAAAACAACAAACAAACAAACACCAAGTTGTTAATATTTTTGGCCAATACAGTGATTACACTGCATTCCCCAAAGGATTGTCTACAAACTTATCTAAGCTAGAAATCATCTACAGTCAATACGGTGGGGTGGATCAATGGCGATTTCATCAGCGCCAGCCCAGCTGCTCCATGACAGAGGCCTGCCTGCAGCCCTCCATCTTCCACCTGTCCACGGCTGACACAGGGTGGGAGAGGGTTTTGCTGACATCAGTGATCTGAGCTGAAAAAGTGAAGCCACCTTTTGGAATATAATTCATATTGGTTTTTCAATCATTTGTGTCTGTGTGTTTTCTTTTTGTTGCAGTTTTTTCCCTTCTGAAGAAACTCGTCATGCGGTATTGAAGGTGACCTGACTATGGCAAAGAGCATGTTCTGTGTGGTTTGCCTTTCCACCCACGTACAACACACTTTGCAGACTTGACAGGGATGGATCAGCCCCATAGAAGAGAAAACAAAAAACCAAAAATACCCCTCCTCTGAAAAATACCCCCGGTGTGAAACTCTTTCTGAGAAAGACTGGCCCTTTTCTTTAGTGTAAAAACATATATATAACAAAAATAGATTTCTTCTCAAGACTCTTGTTTATTCAGATCATATCAATCCTGTTTCCAGCACAACATGTTGTAGCTGCTACTCAGAGATTTTTAGAAAGTGAAATCGACGCGACTGCAACGGGTTTTTGCCGTCAGTGAGCCGTGCTTCTCACTTGCTTACTAGAAGGTAAATGCGTAATTATATAGCACGCTCATGGAAGAGCAGAGAACTTTATGGGCGTATTTCTAAAACAGTCTGTTTACATCCACGGTGCTATACAAGTAACAAATAATAATAACAGTGTGAAGAAAATTAGCTCCTTACAAGCATAACAGTTAATATGTAGCTCTGTATAATTAATATCCTGCAATTTAATGTGTTACTCATTTTCTTTTTTCCCCTCCCCTTTACTAGGAATAAAGAATTTGTTTAATTAAATATGGCATTTTAACAGTAGTATCGAGCCAGAATAGATCAGGCTGAATTAATCTGATTTCCTACCCCATCAGCTTGACATTGGGCATCAGTTTATGCCCGACTTCCATTCTGCCCACTTAGAATATGTAAATGTTGTCAGCTCCTCATTGTTATTTTTATCTCCATGCCTAACAAACGTGTAGAGAGTTCTCTCCACTTTCAAATAATTGTATATAAATTTAATCAGTGGTTTGCAGCTGGGGCCAATTTTGCTCTTCCAGGGGACATTTGACGAAGTCTGGAGACATCTTTGGCTGCTATAACTAGGGAAGGAAGGAGTTCTACTAGTGTCTGGTGGGGAAAGGCCAGGGACCCCTGCAGTGCCCAGGCACACCTCCACAGCAACTATTCAGCTCAAAATGTCAGTAGCACTGAGGCTGAGATCCCCTGCCTTAGCTCCTTGATCTTTAAAACCATCCTCCAAGATAGGGATTGTTATCAGTCTCCTCATTTTATGCATCAAACAAAACAAAACAAAACTTAGGCCCAGATGAGCCAGGAGATTTGTATCCAGGATAATCACAGGGCAAAAAGTGAAGGACTTGGGTCTTGAATTCAGGACTCTATAGTCTAAATCCCTCCACACTCACTCCAGCCACTTTTTTTTTTTTTTTTTTTTTTTTTTTTTTGCATGAGTCCTGCTTGCATAAGGCACTTTTGTTTACTGTAGCTGACAGCATATGTGCTCCACAGAAGTGTGCGGGGGCACATGAATTTTCCTGACATCCACACTCTTATTCCAGCAGACAGTTTCTAGGAGGCAAACAAGTCTGACTTGAGGCAAAATTGTGAGAAGAAGCCAAGGCCACTTTGTGCTTGTGTCCTCCTGTGTTTGTCAGTGATGTCTCCGGCAAAGTGGCCACCCTAGAGAGTCCACTGCTGTGTGCTCTCATTCCTTCCTGGCCAGGGATGCTTAACCCCACCCTTCAATGCATCTCACTCGTAAAATATATACCAGACCCATAGAGCCGCTAATCAACAAACCAGGTGGAAAGATGGTATGCTCAGAATGTGGGCATTTCCTGGTAAGCAGGAAAGGCTTCCTGGCCTCTTCAAAGTAGATCAGATTCCCATCAAAGCCTGTCCTCTTTTCTAGGGTGTCAGGGCCACTCGTGTTGCGGCTTTTCAGTGGAAACATGGTGCCTGTCAGATTCAGGAAAATGTTTTCCTACTGCCAAACGAGCTCTCCATGCTCCCCAAAACAACACTCACGAAAAGCTGCCCAAAGCTAGGGATACAGAGGAGAGGGTTACTTACCAAAGTGACTTCTAACAAACCATTTTTACACAAGACAAAAGAGCAGAGAGATTCAGCTGTGTGTTCATCCTGTGGTCTACAGTAACAGCAACCCCTCCGCCGTCAGCACCGCCCATGCTATCATGCCTCTGCCTTCTCTCTAGAGTAGTGCATTCCTGGAACACACTGGGAAGGGGCACTTCCTCTAAACTATCTAGGTGTCACTGTCACCACTTAATAAACAGTTAAAATGCAGTGACTCAGATAGCAGGTGTCAATTTGGCCTGGGTGATTGTCATATGGACCCATCTCAGCTAATTTAGGTCTTCCGTGGCTCCACTCAGATGCCTAAAGGCAGGCCTGATGTCAACACACCCTGGCAAATTCCAGGAGTGAGGGGGGCAGGAAAAGTGCATAGAGAGTACATCTGGGCATGGTGGCATCCAGGTGTGAGGGATGTGGAAGAAAGACTTGGGAAGGAGGAGCCTCATGCTGTGAATCAGTAAGTAATTTATGGTCTGTGCTCCGAACATAGCAGCAGTCCCCCTTCTCCTACAACCCCTGGAGGCAGAATCCCTGGCTCTGCCGTGTTAGGTCTCTCCACACCTGCTGTGAGGAGCAGGAGAGGAAAGAGTGTTTGTCACTCAAGGGAGTTCTTCATGGATGGCTCAAACTTGCCGTCGTGAGCCAGCTAGTCCCATCACTCCTTGTACAAAGGGCTTCTTTCCTACACTCACTTAATTCAGTCAAATAACATCCATGTGTGGTTCTGGGCCACATTCTATCATCCAGAGTGGCTCATTAAGGATGCCCAAGTAGGGTGAAGAGCGTCTGCAAGTAATTTTGTAAATTTTAACAAACTTAACAAGAAATATTCTAAAGCATTCAAAACACAAAATCGACCAAGTGCCTGCTACAGGCCAGGCACTGTGCTGGGCTCAGAGGATGCTCCCGCATAATCTTCGAGCTCAGGAGTTTCAGAGGAAGCAACCGGTTGCCAAATAACTCTATGTACATAATAATAAGACACATGGGATACTGAAACGAAGAGGAAAAAGAATTCCCATCACTGAATACTGGAGACAGATTTGGAGTTGGTAACAGAGAGTATCAACCACAAAGTGCACATGACCTACTGACTTCAAGGTGTGTGGCCAGCCAACAGGTATTCTTGACATCCTTAGCGTGGAACATTTTGGGAACATTGTGCTTCTTATCCCCATCACCAGCCTTTGCATTGATGTTTATTTCTTAATTCCACATTTATTCATCCTTCCACCTTGATTTATCTTTCCACATTTATTCATCAAGCTTATTCATGTTTCTAGACTATTTTAGGGCAAAACGTTACCCTGAATTTTGTATTTCATGGATGTTCTGATATGGTTTTTTTCTGTTCTTTAGACCCAATTGAAATACTGTCTGTTCCAGGAAGTTCCCACTGAATGCTTCCAGCATCCAAGAATCTACACAGAGTGCCTACTCTTTATTTGTGGGATTTAAATGCACACTTCACTTTTTATTTTTTTTCATAAGAATTAGGTTTACTGTTGTGCAAATTGCTTTATCCAGTTCACATTCTTACAATCATGAGAAGAATATTTATATCCAGAAGAATGCTAAACATGTACAAGTTAGTCTTTGGATTCATTGTCACTGAAATCTCACCAGCGCTTTCCATGATCCCTGTACAACACCGCCCTTCCTCCATCCCCACCAAAGTCAGGCCCTCCCCACCCTGTGCTGGCATAGAATCCTGACTATGTCCCTTCCAGTGCCCTTAGAAACGACACTGCCACTTGCATGTTTGTGGTTCTCTTTCTCTCTGATGAAACTTGAGTCCTAAAGAACAGAGACTGAATCTTTTTTGCTCAGCATCTTGTTTAGGGGCAGATAAACAGGAGGAACTTTGTGTTCATGTTGACTGGGCGTAGGTGTCTGTATGTGGGCATCTGCATGTGAGCATCATCTGCCTGTGTGTATCTGCCTGTGGGTATCTGCATGTAGGTGTCTGTGTGTGGGCATCTGCATCTGGACATCTGCACGTGGGTATCTACATGTAGGCATTTGCATATGGACAGCTGCATGTGGATATCTTCATTCTGCATATGGACAGCTGCATGTGGGTATCTGCATGTGAACATTGGCATGTGGACATCTGCATGTGGATATCTGCTTCTAGGTATCTGCATGCAGGTATCTGTTACTCATCTGGGCATTAGCTCTGAGGAACCAGCACATAGTCCTGAGGCTGGAAGCCTCGGACATCCCACTATTTATGTTATACAGAAAAGTAGTAAGATGCTCGAAACAAATCGTTCAAATCATTCATCACACTGGAACTGTCTTACCATGAGTAAATTCCACCTGTACATAAACAATTTTTGTTTTGTTCTTTAACCCAAACTTATGGACTCACCTTCAAGTGGCAATCTGAGTTTTACCCTTGAACTGTCTCCATTAGGTGTTGAAAGCCAGCTGAGCAATCAGCAATTGAGGAAGTTCGTGTCAGGAGTGACCTGTGAATACCTATGTCCAGAGCTTCGAAATCCTGTCTTCCTATTAGGCTAAACCCTTGAATAACACACAGACCTTATTAGTGAGTCTTGGTAAACTATCATCCCCGAGTTACCTCTGAAACTCATGACGGCTACATTTTTAGAATATTTTTGCAAATGATTACCATATAGAATACGTATCTGTCTGTTTTATACAGTTTCGTGATAGGCATCTCTGTTGTAACCAAGAAAGGTAGTATAAAATCACGGCTGGGAACAACGTATCACTGTCTCGGAACCCATGCCCATGGGTACTTCCTCTTTGACTAGCTGTGCATGAACTTGACTAGGCACTTACCCGCGCAAAGTTTCCGTGCCTTCTTTACCCAAAAAATGATAATAGGAATGATCTCTGTGATTGTGAAAATGAGTAAAATTAATATATAAAATGGCATACGTGGCTAGGACATAATTAAAAATCACTTTTTATTATACTTTGGTTCAGTGTCAATGTACATTATCCTTTTAGTCACTCTTTAGTAACAGATCATAAAGTAAAATGAAAGATGCCAGTTTTTCTTTCGGCTGCTGTGAAGCTCAGAGGAAATGTTTAATCCTCAGTCACAGTAGTCATGTGAACCTGGACGTTCATTACATGGCTTTTCTCTTCCTCTCATGTTATTTTTGTTTTTATTTGACATTTAGATTTCTGAAGTCCATATTTTATCCAAGCAACACATTTTCAGAGTAGATGAGATAGGTTCTATAAATAAGTAAATACGTAGATTTTTATTTATATAAACAGAAAATATAGGCTCCCTGTCATGTAGGACTTACAATATTGTTAGGGTAGGAAAATACACAAAAAGTAGAAGTCAAATTATAGATGTCTGTGTGTACACGCACACACAGACACACGCAGAGTGCTGTGACAGCAGCTTTCACAGCTGGCTCTCCAAAAACAACAACAAAACCCCTCATTTGTAGGGTTTGCCCATTTCCATGGTGTAAATATTCTTACCATGGCTAATTTTAAGCTCCCACTCATTTAAGAACTGGCTCATACAATTCCACAAGTACGAGTTGGCTCTGCAGAAAGATGCCAAAGTGGCCTAGTCTCAAAGTGGGAACTCAATTCAGAAAAGAAGGGCTACATGTCTGTGGACCAAGAGAGTCTAAGAAGGTCTTAGGGAGCACAGACAACCTGAGGTGCATCTTAACAGACTCATACCATTTGGAAATAAATAAAGACAGATGAAAAACTTCTAGCACCTGTGTGTAGCTAGCTCACTCATTCATTGTGTATCATTGCTTTGTTTATTCAAACCATTTTAAAAAAATTATAACCAGACACCAGGCACTTGCCGTAGAGTTTTAAAACATGGAATTTTAATCCCTGCCCTCAAGGGCAGGAGGTCAGGGAGATGTAAAGTGTAAAATAATGTGGACACAGAGGGAGAGCCACGTGACACTCTCCAGGTGATATCCGAGGAGAGTGGTTAACCTGCCTGGTGGGGAAGGGACGGAGGCTGAGAGGCAGGCCAGTGAAGGGCATTCCAGCTCGAGAGTCTTTGAGCGAAATAAAAAGTAGAGAAAGCATGGAGTGTGGACAGCTGCAAGCATGGCCCTGTTGTGACATGACATGCATGCTAGGTACAGGCAGGAGCAAGAAATGTGTCAGGGAGGCGGGATGCGGGAGACGCAGATTCTGAAGGATCTCAGGGCCCCAGAAAAGAGAACGGCGTTTCAGCAAGTCTCAAGGTACCACTGCTGCGATTGAGCCGTGATCAGAACTGCCTTTTAGGTAAGTCATGTGAATGGATTCGCTGTCCGTGTTGCGTCTGAAGGGCTGAGCGCAGAGGTAATGAGACCCTGCGAAGGCCATTTCCAGTGTCCAGGCAAGAGCTGCTGAGAGCTCAAACAGAGTAACAGAATCAGGGATGGAGAGGAATCTACAGACTGTGCGGTTCATAGCTTGTCTCTCAGTTTGACCTTTTTAATCAGCTTATACTGTAAGCCAAGCAATATCATTATCCATTAATATAGGTTTACATTTTAAAAGAAAATAACACGGGTTTTTATTAGCTAGTTTTGAACCGTCTTATTTTGTTAACTTTCTTTTATTCATGCAACAGACTCTCTGACAGATACATTAACCTGGAAGGCATTTTACATACATCGTATTCCTGTTTTGATACAACATATAATAATAATTTTCAAATTTTCTTTTGCATTAAAAATAACATATTTTTACTAGATTAGTTTTATGTCAGTCGGGCAAGATAATAATTAAACATTTTCCTGAGTAATCATTAATCTTAACTGGGTGGGTTGTGCTAGAGTTTTGATCAGTAAAAGGTAAAGTTAATTATGAAATTAATGTAGCTCTAGGAAACTTGAAAGGTCTGGAGCTTAGAAGATTGAACTATAGCTCTTTTGATGACCAATGATCAGATGTATTTTTTCTGTCACTGAAAATAGAATAACCGAGATACAAAATAACAAATTAAAAGATCACCATTGCTACGATCCGAAGAGAAAAAAATAGTAAGTTTGTTTTCTTAAAAATAAAGTATTAACAAATCCATATCTCTGGGTTAATTTTACCACTAGAAGTTCCTACGAGCCAGGCGCCATGGCTTATACCTGTAATCCCAGCACTTTGGGAGGCCGAGGTGGGCGGATCACGAGGTCAGGAGACAGAGACCATCCTGGCTAACACGGTGAAACCTCGTCTCTACTAAAAACACAAAAACTTAGCCGGGCGTGGTGACGGGTGGCTGTAGTCCCAGCTACTTGAGAGGCTGAGGCAGGAGAATGGGGTGAATCCAGGAGGCGGAGGTTGCAGTGAGCCGAGATCGTACCACTGCACTCCAGCCTGGGCGACAGAGTGAGGCTCCATCTCAAAAAAAAAAAACAAAAAAAAAAAAGAAAGAAAGAAATTCCTATGATTAATGCACCAGCTTTTCATTGAACATTGCCTTAACATTTAAATTAAAACATATTTAAAGAATATTGAAAACACTTGAGAGCCATTTGAATTTGTATTTACTATACAATAATTCGAATTTCTAGTCCAAAGTACATTTTTTCTCCTAATGCTTTCTGGGATGCATGATTTATTTTCTTTCTGTTAACATAATCAAATAATTTTGTTTTAAAATGTGTTTTTCATTATAAAACCAGTGTAACCACATTACAGAATATTTGTGGACAGCAAAAAATAATTTCTACTTTAATGTTTATTGCAGAATTTTGTAATAGCAAACAATGGAAGCAACTAAATGTTCATCGATAGAAAAATGGTTCAATAATCTAGCATGGGATATAATCTGACAATTAAAATAATGAGGTAGATATTGACATACAGAGATATGTAGGCATAGAACGCCCACAAAGGCACAGTATTGAGTGCAAACATTAAAGAACCAAACAATCATAGAACATGATGTCGTTTGTATAAACATACACATAACAATAGGTGCTATAAATGCATAGAAAAGGGACTTCAAGACTAAGTACATGAAATTGATGAGCTAAATCACCTCTAGAATGTTTGCGCTTATTTGTGCATTTGGTAAGACATAGGAATAGATTTGGGGTGGCAATCAAAAGGGATTTAACCTTATTTGTTATGTTTACAATTTTTATCACAATATTATGTATGTTTATTAGTGCATTAATTGCAAAATTAATAATAAATAAAATAAAACAGAAAAGTGGGGTGTTTGGAAGCTCATGGTTCCATTCCTGTAGCACAAAACTGGTTAATGTTTGGTATATTCTTTTCAATACACACACACACACACACGTATATGTATGTATGCATGTATAAACAGAGTACATGTAAAAATTCCCTCATTTTTTCATCCAATGTTTCAGCATATTGTTATATGGACTGCAAAATTGGGGGTTGGTTTAATTTATGTAACAGTTCTGATACAGTTAGATATTTGTTCTCACTCAAATCTCATGTCAGACTGTAATCCCTAGTGTTGGAGGTGGGGCTGGGTGGGAGATGGCTGGATCATTGGAGCAGATCCCTCAAGAAAGGCTTGGTCCATCCCTTTGGTGATAAGGGAGCTCTCGCTCCAAGTCCTTGCAGGATCCAGTCATTTGAAAATATGTAACACCTCTCCCTACCCAGCCTCTCTCTCTTGCTCCTGCTTTCACCAGTGAGATGCCTGCTCCCACCACCCTGTGCACCATAAGTCAAAGCTCTCTGAGACCCTCCCAGAAGCCCAGCAGATGCAGGTGCCATGCTTTCTGCACAGCCTGCAGAACCGTGAGCCAATTAAACTTCTTTTCTTTATAAATTATTCAGTCTCATGTATTTCTTTCTTCTTTCTTTCTTTTCTTTTTGTTTGAGACAGTCTGGCTCTATCACCCAGGCTGGAGTGCCTGGTGTGATCTTGGCTCACTGCAACCTCCGCCTCCTGGGTTCAAGTGATTCTCGTGCTTTAGCCACCCAAGGAGCTGGGATTACAGGTATTCACCACCATACCCAGCTAATTTTTGCATGTTTTCATAGGGATGGTGTTTCAATATGTTGACTAAGCTGGTCTCGAACTCCTGGCTTCATGTGATCCACCCTCCTTGGCCTCTCAAAATGCTGGGATTATAGGCAGGTGTCACTGCACCTGGCCTCAAGTATTTCTTTATAACAATGCAAGAACAGCCTAAAGCAAGTTCTCTTTGGAGGTAGTTTACATGTTACATTTTAATGCTAATAATGAACATCTTGCATATACTTTCATCCCATATTTTGAAGTGTTTCCATAGGAAAGATTTTTAGGAACATTTACTGGTCAAAAGATATGCACATTTTTGTGGTTTTTATTTTATCTTTCATGAGGAATGTTACCTGTGCTCAAGAATCTACACCAGCATGTTTGGAGTTTTGGCTTATTTTAGATCCTTAAGCAGATTCAGTTAACTCATTTATTTTATTGTGTTTTGTTTTAGGAGACACTAGTTAGAGCCTGGCCAAATTCCAGTAAAATAGGAAAATATCAACTGAGACAGAAGAGAGTCAGAGTCAAGATCCCACATTAATCTACTTATTCCATCTGCAAGGGACCATTTGGGCACTGGGGGCCTTGACAGTGCTTGGCTGAGTTGGTGCTCAATAACTACGCATTACGTTAAAGATAAATGAGAAATCTGAGTTGTACCCCAGATAAAACCAAAAGGTGATGGAATACACAGCAGCTCAGGAAGTCTGGAGTTATTAGTTGACAGCAGTTTTACTCCTACAAGTATCTTCCGGGTAGACTGAAAGGCTGGGTAATCTCAGTGTGCATCTGGCCATGGTTCTGATGCACTAAAGTGTGAAGGTCGAGGCCCATTTAGGTCAAGTCACAATGAGCTCACAAATCCATAAATCGATGAGAGATTGTCTGTAAGCAGACAGAGAGAAGATGTATATCCTGCCTTAGAACATGTGATGAATCCATTCTACTGTTCATGAGCCAGTAGCACCTGTTTTAGGCTTTTTTGTTTTGAAATAATTACAAATTCACAGGTAGCTGAAAACTTACTACAGAGTGATCCTATGTACCTTATATTCAATGATTTTTCCCAATGTTTACATCTTACATAATTACGGTACAATGACAAACACAGGATCTGACATGTCTACCATGTGTATATATAGTTCTGCTACTTTATCACATGTCAATTTGTACAATCATCACTGCAATTAAGATAGAGAACTATTCCATCACCACAGAGATCTCCCTATGCTGCTTTTTAATAGTCACATTCCCTCATCCAACCCACCTACATACACTATCCCTAAACCCTGGCAACAACTAATGTTTCCCATATCTATAATTTTGTCATTGTGAGGATGTTATATATGTAGAGTTATATAGTGTGTGACTTTTGAGATTTACTTTTTAACCTCAGCTTAAGTCCCCTGAGATCTGTCCAAGTTGATTCATGTATACATATATTACTTCACCTTTTTATTGCTAAGTAGTATTTCATGGTATACTTGGTATACTACGGTAAACAAAATACCACATTTTGTTTAACCATTCAGATTTCTCATTTATTTGTAATGTAATCAAAGGCCTTTGGGCTGTTTCTTAGTTTGGGCTATTACAAACAAAAGTGAAGGACTTTTGGGCTATTTCTTAGTTTGGACGATTACAGAAAAAACTGCTGTGGACAATCTTGTTCAGATTTTTGTGCCAAAATAAGTTTTCCTTTCTCAAGAATAAATACCCATGAGTGCAACTGCTGAGTCAAATGGTAATTGCATGTTTGGTGTTATTTTTAAAAAGCCAATTTTTTTTCTAGAGTTACTGCATCATTTTACATTCCTACCAGCCATATAGGAAACATTCTGTTTCTCTGTATCCTTGTCAGCACTTGATATTATCACCCTTTTAAATTTTATGTGTTTTAATAGGTGTGTAATAATATCATAGTCTTGGTTTGCATTTCTCTAATGGCTATTGTTCAGAAGATGTTCTAAAGATGCTGATCATCTTTTCATCTTATCTGCCATCCTTATACTCCCCTCAATGACAGATATCTTCACATCTCTTGCCCATTTTCTCCCTGGATTGCTTGTTTTTGCCATTGTGTTTTGAGAGTTCCTAATATATTCTATATATGATTGCCTTTGTCAAATATGTGGCTTTCACACATTTTCACCCAGTCTGTAGCTTTCCTTTTTATCTTCTTTACGGGATCTTTCACCAAAAAGATAATTTTAATTTTGATAAAGTCAAACTATTTTCTCTTTTATGGATCATGCATTTGTTGTCATGTCTAAGAATGCCTTGTCACGTGTTAAATCTTGAAGATTTTTCCTCTGTTACCTTTCAAAAGATTTGTAGTTTTATAATAAATATTTAAATTTATGATCCATTTTAAGTTAATTATAGTAAGTTATAAGGTTTAAATTAAGGTTTAGTTTTTAACCTACAGATGTTCAGCACCATTTATTGCAAAGTCTATTCTTCCTCCATTGAATTCTTTTCACCTTCATCAAAAAGCAGTTGGCCACACCTGTGAAAGACTATTTTTAAATTCTCTATTCAGTTTCACTGATCTTTGTTCCATTATACTCCATCAATACCACACAGTTTTGTTTAGTGTAGCTTGATAAGCCTTGGAAATTTGAAGAGTGTTTTCTCCAACTTTATTCTTCTCTTTCAGAATTATTTTAGCTGTTCTAGCGCCTTTGTAGTTCCATATAAATTTTGTAATAATCATCTGTATGTCAACAAATCATCTTGCTTGAATTACGATAGGAATTGCATTAAATTGATGTGTCAATTTGAGGAGATTTGATAGTTCACTATGTTAAGGTTTCCAATTCATGAACGTCATATGCCTCTTCATTTATCTAGATATTTTTATTTCTTTAATTAGAATTTTGTAGTTTTAGCACACAATTTATTGCATATTTTGTTAGATTGACACCTGTGTATTTTGTCATCTTTGAGTAATTGTAAGCAGTATTGTAATTTTAATTTTAACACCTTCACTGCTAATATACAACAATACAATTAATTTTTGTTGATTTTATATCATGTGACATTGCTAAAATCATGTATTAGTTTTAACAGTTTTTACAGATTACTTGGGATTTTCTCTGTACACCATACTGTCACATGCAAATAAAATCAGTTTTGTTTCATCATTTCTAGTATATATGCCTTTTATCTCTTTCCTGACTTATTTCACTAGCTAGAGTTTCCAGTAACATGTTGAATAGCAGTGGTGAGGGTGGACAACCTTTGCTTTTTTGTAGTCTTAGGGGCAAAGTTTTCAGTCTTTCATCATTGAGGTATAATGTTTGCCATAGGTTTTGGTTGATGCTCGTTAGCCAATGGAGAAATTCTCCTCTGTTTCTAGTTTTCTGAAACTTAGAAACTTAAAAAAAAAAAAAAAAAGAATGATTATTCATTAGGAAAATGCTCTTTCTACATCCTTTGATTTAATCATCTGGTTTCTCTTTTATAGTTGTTAACATTAAATACATCAATTGATTTTCAAAAGTATTGAACACACCTTCCATCCCTGGAATGAGCCTCACTTAGTTACGTTTTTAGTTTTTTAAATGTTTTGTGAAATTCTATTTGCTAATATTTTATTAAGAATTTTTGCATCAAAGAAACTATCATTAGATTGAACAGACAACCTACAGAATGAAAGAAAAATTTTGCAATCTATCCATCTGATAAAGGTCTAATATCCAGAATCTATGAGACACTTAAACAAATTTATAAGAAAAAAACAAACAACTCCATTAAAAAATGGACAAAGGACATGAACAGACACTTCTCAAAAGAAGACATTTGTGGGACCAACAAACATATGAAAAAAAGCTCAACATCACTGATCATTAGAGAAATGCAAGTCAAAACCACAATGAGATACTCACACCAGTCAGAATGGCAATTATTAAAAAGCTAAGAAGCAAGAGATGCTGGTGAGGCTGCAGAGAAATAGTAATGCTTTTATACTGTTGTTCAATCATTGTGGAAGACAGTGTGGCGATTCCTCAAAGACCTAGAACCAGAAATACCATTTGACCCAGCAATCCCATTACTGAGTAGATACCCAAAGGAATGTAAATCATTCTATTATGAAGATACATGCATGCATGCATATGTTCATTGCAGCACTATTCACAATAGTGAAGACATGGAATCAACCCAAATGCCCAAGAATGACAGACTGGATAAAGAAAATGTGGTACATATGCATCATGGAATACTATGCAGCCATAAAAAGGAATGAGTTCCTGTCCTTTGGAGGGACGTGGATGGAGATGGAATCCATTATCCTCAGCAAACTAACACAGTACAGAAAACCAAACATCATGTATGCTCACTTATAAGTGGGAGTTAAACAATGTGAACATATAGATACAGGGAGGGAACAACACACACTGGTGCCTGTGGCAAGGTGGGAGGAAGAAGAGTATCAGGAAAAATAACTGATGCTTGTTGGACTTAATACCTAGGTGATGGGTTTATAGGAGCAGCATATCACCATGGCACATGTTTACCAATGTAACATGTTTACCAATCTGCACATCCTGCATATGTATCCCAGAACTTAAAATAAATAAGTAATTTTTGCATCTACATTCCTGAGGGACATTAGTCGGTAGGTTTCATTTTTTGTACTGTCATTGTCTGCTTTTTGGTATCAAGATAATCCTACCTGGCTTTGTAAGATAAGTGGGAAGTATTGCCTCCTCTTCTATTTTGTGTAAAATGAGTGTTTTTTTTTTTGTTGTTAACTTTCAGTAGAATTCGCCAGTGAAGCCATCCAGGCCTTGAAATTCATTTTTAGAAGGGTTTAAATTATGGGCTCTTCCTTAAAAGTGATAGGGCTATTCAAATGATTAGGTTCTTATTGAAAGAGTTGTAGTAGTTTTGCTTTTCAATTAATTGTTATATTTTATCTAATTTAATCAAGTTTACATGTGCAGAATTTTCCATAATATTCACTTAGTGTACTTTTGCTGTCATCAGGGTCTGTAATGATGTACTTTGTTTTATTACACATATTCATAATTTGTGTCTTTTCTCTTGTTTTCTTTGTCAACTTTGATAGGGATATATAAATCTTATTGATCATCCTAAAGAACCAACTTTTTATTTCATAATTCTCTCTACTTTTCAGTTTTGTGTATCTGCTTTCTACGTTGTGTTTTTGTTTTCAATTTCATTGATTTCTAATGTTATCTTTATTACTTTCTTCTACTTGCCTTGATTTTCTTTTTGGTTTGGTTCTTTTTGCCTTGGTTTCCTGATATGGGAGCTTAGATTACTGATTTTAAATGTTCTCTTCTTTAATACAAGCCTTAGGATCACCATTTTTCTTCTTATTACAGTTTTAGCTGCATGTCAGAAACTTTGGTATCTTCTATTTTTATTTTAATTCAGCTCATTGTATTATTTTATTTTCCTTGAGACTTCTGTTTTCTGCGTAGGGATTATTTAGAAGTGCATTATTTAATTTCTGAGGTTTGGGAGATTATCCTGCTGGATTTCTGTTATTGACTTCTTGTTTGATCCCACTATAGTCAGACAACATGCTCTGAGTAATTTCGAGTTTTAAAAATTGATTGTGGTTTGTTTTGTGGTCCAGAATTTGGTCTATCTTTGTTTATGCTCTATGGGTACTTGGAATGAATGTGTAGTCTACAGTAGTAGTTGGGTGGAATGTTCTATAAATATCAATTAGATACTAATTGTTGGTGATGTTGTTGGGTTTTATATCCTTGCTGATTTTCTGTCTAGTTGTTCTATCAATTACTGAGTGAGGGTTGTTGAATTCTTTAACTGCAGATTCATCTATTTCTATTTTCAATTCTGTTACTGTTTGCCTCAAATTATTTTACAGTGCTTTTGTATGGCACATGCACATTAAGGTTGTTTTTCTTCTTGGTGAATTGGCCCTTTTGTGATTATGAACTGTTCCTCTTTATATACGGTAATTTATTTTGATGTCTATTTTATTTGATATTGATATAACCACCTCTGTACTCTTTTGATTAATGTTTCTCTGGTATATCTTATTTTAAACATTTTTGTTCAACTTACCTATATTATTATATTGAAGTGACTTTCTTGTAGAAAATATATAGTTAGATCATCTTTTGTTTGACTTTAAAAATCTACTTTGCCATTCTCTGTCTTTTGTTTTCAGCCCATTTACAGTTAATGAAATGATCAATTTGTTTTGTTTTTTCATTTCTTCATTTTTGTCTTTCCACCTTCCAGGAGGTTTCTTGAATATATTTTAAATTTCAATTTATCTGTAGTGACAGTAACTGTATCTCTATTTAAAGTGCTTTTAACCATATATATATAAATTTTACTAAGCAAAATATAATACTGTTACCCCCTTTAATCTCCATTTACCCTTCCTCATTTATAATATGGATCTTAAATATTTTCTCTACATAGATTGCTTCAACAGTCATACATAAGTTAGAAAATTCCAGAAGAGAAAGGAATTCTATTACACTTTACCCATGTTTTAGTTTTCTTTTTGATGTTCCAATATTCTTGCTCTTAATATATTCTTTTTATTTAGAGAACTTCTTTTAACTATTATTTAGAGTAGGTACACTGGTGATAAATTTTCTTATTCTTTGAGAATGTTTGGATTTTCCTGAATTCATGAAGGATATTTTCAATTAATATAGAATTATGGGTTAATAGTTCTCTCAGTACTTGGGAAATTGTGTGCCATTTCCTTCCTACCATTTTTGTAAGGAAAAAAAAACCAAAAAACTCTTGTGGGTACACAGTAGTACCATTTCCTTTTGGTTTCCATAGTTTCTGATGAAAAATCTACTGAGGGCTGGGCATGGTGGCTCATGCCTGTAATCCCAGCACTTTGGGAGGCCGAGGTGGGTGGATCACAAGGTCAGGAGATGGAGACCATCCTGGCTATCACAGTGAAACCCCCATCTCTACGAAAAATACAAAAAATTAGCCGGGCATGGTGGTGGGCACTTGCTCAACCATAGAAAGCTTTCACTCCTCCAAAATCTGAAGTCATTATTAGCATATTCTAGCAAGTCCCATGGTGCATTGCAGGTGTTTTTGTTTGTTTATATGTGTCCTGGTACCCAGATTATATTGTAAAACCTTTGAGGAAATGTTGGGAGAGTATGTAGTCCCAGCTACTTGGGAGGCTGAGGCAGGAGAATGGTGTGAACCTGGGAGGCAGAGCTTGCAGTGAGCCGAGATCACGCCACTGCACTCCAGCCTAGGTGACAGAGCAAGACTCCGTCTGAAAAATAAAAATAAAAAAATCTACTGAGTTGTTTCTACCCTGTAGGTAATGTGCCATTTCTCACTGGAAGTTTCCATGTTTTTCTTTGTTATTTATTTAATTTTTTACTTTAGTTTTCAAAGGTTAATTTTGATGATGTGTTTGGATTTCTTTGTGTTTATCTTGTTATTTGCTCAGCTTCTTGAATTTATACATTTATGCTTATTTGTGAATTTGAAAAGCGTTCAGTCGTTATTTCTTTGACTACTCACCTGCTCCAAGAATATTTGATCTTCTGTTACATTTGATCTTCTGTTATAATCACACATATCTCAGAGGTGCTCTCTCTCTCTCTCTATTGTATTTTTTCTGTTGTCTGGTTGAGTAATTTGTGTCGTCCCACATTCGAATTCATTGATACTTTCTCCTGTCTTCCCTAGTGTGCTGGTGAGCCCAAACAGTGAGTTTTGTTTTTGTCTTCATTTTGGCTAATGCTAATGCATTTTGTTTTAGTTCTGTAATTTCAATTTAGTTCCTATCTTCCATTTATTTGATAACTTTCTATATTTTTATTTGTGTTTGTGTTTGATCATTGAAACATTTTTATAATAGCTGTTTTAAAATCCTAATCAGATTATTCTAATATCTGTGTCATCATGGTTTTGCTGTCTAATAATTATCTTTTCATATTCAATTTGAGATCTTCTTGGATCTTAGCACGATAAATAATATTTTATTGATGTGTGGACATTTGCAGAATTATGGTTTGAGACTTAGGATTTTATTTAAATCTTGTCTATCAGTGGGCCTCCCCTTATAGTCCTCTGGCTGGTGAAAGGTGATCTCCCTCATTACAGTGAGGTGAAGTTGACACTCAGTGTTGCTGTTGGGTGAGGATGGAGGTTTATTCTCTCCACTTGGCCTCTGCTGATACCACCCTGGCTGGAAGGATGAGAGGCACATTGCTCCTCCTTATGCAGCCTCTAACAACACAGTGCATGTGGAGTAGCCTGGTTAATTCTGGGTGACGGTGAAAGTCCAGACTCTTCACTAGGTTCAGATGAGTCTACCCTAGGCAGAGGGGAAGGATGTCTCATTACTGGTGGGGGTGAGATTTCAGGTTCCTTAAATGGTTCACATTTACCCCCAAATGTCTGTAGAATAGTGATCCCAGTAAGATTGTGTTCATTTTAGATAAAAATATAATATTGGTATTGCGAGGTGAAGACTAAGTGTTCATTGTAAGAAAGCTAAGTGATTTATCAGAGTCTCACTATATACAGCACATTCAAAACATAGGTCATACAGAGTCTATTCCCCTAAATTTACTACCCGTGGTCCATCCTAATCTGTGTCCAATATAGCTTTCCTACCCTCCTCTACTCCTCCTCACTACTCACCCTGCACTCCAAACAAATCAGTGGTTTATGGATATCCACCCACATCCAACCTGTGCCCTCTCTTTCCTGAGACTGCTTTCTTCTGCCTAGAAAACGCTCTCATCTCTTTGGTTACTTTTAACACCCTACAAGCCTTGTTTGAATACCCCTTCACTCAAAGGTCTTGTTCAAGCACAGAAAGCTTCACTCCTCCAAAATCTGAAGTCATTATCAGCATATTCTGGCAAGTCCCACGGTGCGTTGCAGGTGTTTTTTGTTTGTTTGTTTGTGTCCTGGTACCAAGAGTATCTTGTAAAACCTTTGAGGAAATGTTGGGAGAGTATGTTGCTCAGAAAAAAGCTTTTTAAATTATTATTATTATTTTTTCTATTTGAATGATGGTGAGGAATTAAAGAAAACCAAATTAGGAGGTGATGGACCAAAAAAAAAAAGGAGAGATCAGATAATTACTGAAAATGATTTCTAAAACTGTAGGCATTAGTGAAAATAATGCAAAAAGAAAATTGTATAGGTGCTTGGTAAACATAAAAATATCCCAAAGTTTATTTTTTATACAATTACAAAGAAGTATTCGCTGTAAGACAGAGTTTTAGTTCACTTCATTTTTTCTACTATTATTTACCAAACAGTAACGTCTGATCGAACTCTAATGAATCAAAATAGAATCATAATATTCTTTTATAATTATATTTTAGATGGTAATTTATGTGTCATCACTTGTAAAAATGATTTCTTGCACTTTGACAGATTGAGTAGTTTTGGTGGAGTTTCTCGTTTTGTTCTCCATGTTCATGCCATTATTTACTTCCATTATGTGTGGAAATGTCCCACAAGAGTTGCATATTCTTAAAATTGTTAAGAAGGTATTTGAATTTGAAATGTAACTGAGGACCTCTGAGACAAAATTTATCTTGTTGACTTTACAGTTTGTTTTTTGGTTGCTGTTGTTGTTGTTTGAAATGGAGTCTCTCTCTGTCGCCTGGAGTCGGCTGGAGTGCGGTGGCGCCATCTGGGCTCACTGCAACCTCCGCCTCCCGGGTTCACGCCATTGGGACTATAGGCGCCCGCCACCACGCCCGGCTAATTTTTTGTATTTTTAGTAGAGACAGGGTTTCACCGTGTTAGCCAGCACGGTCTCGATTTCCTGACCTCGTGATCCGCCCGCCTCGGCCTCGCAAAGTGCTGGGATTACAGGCATGAGCCAGGGAGAAAGTCCGCACTCTCATTAATGCCCTAGGCTTTTTCTAGCTTTGTGCTTTATCCTCTTAAATATATGGTTTTGCCTGCCTCTTTGCCTCTTGATCACAAAAGCAATGCTCTCTCTCGAACCTCAGCCCTCATTCCAGGAAGAAAGAATATGAAAGTTACCCAAAAAAGAGGTGGCCATCTTTTGCAGAAAAGCAGACTTTCCCAGAAATTCCCAGCTGACTTACATTTGCATCTCCTTGGCCATAACCGTGTGACCCAAGCTGCAAAGAAAGGGTGATAAAAGTTCTGCTTTTACTCTCCTATCCCAGCACATTGCCACCCTGAGAAGCATAAGTGCTGAGTCTGTGAAGAAGGGGAGAATAGATTTGGGGTAATGAATTAGTAATGTTTGCCGCACTAGGTTAGAGCTCTCTTCCTAAGAGCAGATAATTTACCTAGTCCTTTAAAAGTTAAGTTCACAGTGCCCTGGAGCAAAGGTAAAAATGCTTCAAGAGGAGGAGCCATTCTGAAACACTCTGAGACTCAGCTAAGTAACCCCAGGGCCCATGAGGGCTCCTGTTCTGCGTGCCTCCTTCTGACAGGGCCCTTGGTGTTTGCTGATGTCCACTTGTTCTTGGTCATCATCCTGACGTCTGCATGGCCTTTTCATGTCAACCACCAGGATAAAAGTCATAATTTCCATCTGTGGTTTGTTGCCACATTTCAAAAAAATAGTATTTTTAATTTTTGTGTGTACATAGTAGGCATATCTATTTTTGGGGTACACAGAATATTTTGATACACACATACAATGTGTGATAATCACATCATGGTAAATGGGGTATCCATCACCTCAAGCATTTATCCTTCTCTTTTATTTCAGAAGTGGCTAATATCCTCATTATTGATATACTGTAAGAAATTACTTATGCATTTTTTACCACCCATTCAACACTAAACAGTCTCCCTTCACTACATACCATTACATGCAAACAAATGTTCACTGTAGTTAATGCGTTTTAAGATAACCACAGATAAGAGAGAGAAAGACAAAAACAGAAAATACAATCAAACTTTGATCTGCTTGAACCATTTAAAGTTATGTGGTTGTAGTTGATAACTTATTTGCATTAAAAATGTATCCTGTTGTCAGCACTGTGGCTTTTGTTAATTTTTTTTTCTTAAGAAGAGAAAAAGTTTCTCAACTTAGTGTAGCAAAACCCTTTTCTAAAGGGCCTATAAATAATTTTGAGTCCCTGGTGCTGCCTGGAAATGCAGCTCTTCTGAGCTGCAATGTCGGCTATTTCTCTGAAACTGGAGTAGTCATTCAAAAATAGTTTCACTCAATTTAACTGCCTATTGAACCCTCTAAATTACAGATATTAAGCCTTTGGTTTCACAACAAACTTAATGAACAGTTCTGACAATCTATAAGCAAGGCCACTGGAAATTCATGGGCCAGATGGAATCACAGATTACACCATTTTCCTACTGGCCTGCAATTTTCTGGCACCTGGATCTACATTCCAGGGATACATATTATGTCTGGTGCAATAGTCCCTGCCCCTAATAACTGAATTTGTGTTTTAGAAAGCTCAATCCTAGCAGAGAAAAGGCTTCAAACTTTCAATCCTGATTCTTCGAAATATCAGGACAGAGACCAACCATTGATATTTAGAATGCAAGGTGCTATGAGGAGACCCCTTAAGAGGAAATTTGCCTAGAATGGGGAGGGACTACGGGAACAGGTGGGGAAGCAAGAGTGAAGGAATGAAGAAAGAAATCTGTAATATCAGGTGTGGGATAAGGAAGAAAATACATAAATTGGCAAAGGAAGAAAAGAAGACAGCTTGAAAGTCAGAACATTCCCCTGAGAATCTCTCAATTATCCATGGGAAAATGAGCACTGGTGATATATATTTTGCTGTAAAGATTCAGCATATCTGCAGTATAGTGATTTTAAGGAGAATGCGCTTAATCACTGAGAGATTCCTTTTCACATCCCGAAAAGTGGCCAAGTGTCAATGACATGATTGAGTATGAGGGAATCAGATCTTGTGAATCCATTTTCTCATTCAGAACGTTCATAAACCGCAGTCCCTGTGCTCCAGCATGTTACAAATTTCCTGTTTTCAAAGAACATGTATCACTCTTCCCCCCATCTTTATATTTATCATGCTGTATTCTAATTGTTTATTTATTTACCAATTTGTTTTTCTCAGAGTAGGTAATGTGGTCACTGAGGAAGAGATTCATCTTATTTACCTCCATATCTCTTGAGTCAATAGGAGGCCTGAAAAATAGTCAAATCTTGGCTGACAAGATGCATGCTCAAATTTCCTGGGGCAAATTCAATGATTTAAACATGGATTTGTATTTGAAGTGGAGAAAAGCATCCTAGGGAGAAGCCAAAACCTGACTTGAAATATTCAAACATATGAAAGGTAAAGAATAATGCCTGATTAGTCAGCAGCACTTAAAGAAATCTGTGGATGTGATTTCATCTCGATGCTTCTCACTTGACCCACTGCGGATATCAAGAGAGATGGTTTCTCTGGCAGGAAGCAGTGACTCTGTCTCCTGAGTGCCCATAGGATAGAATGCCTTTGGTGGAAAGCAGAGGACATTTTATTGGCATTATACATTCCACATTTTTTATTAAAAATTTTTTTGTTATAAAAAAAACACTATAGAATGGTTTGATATCAGGGGCTGAAAGTTCCCGGAGAATTGACAATACAACTTATTTTACAGTTGTGGAGGTGAAGCCCACCTGAGAGAAGGAAGTCACCTGCAGCAGGTCGCTGGGTCACCGCATGATTACTTTTATGCTGCACAACATAGGGTCCCTGTCCCCCCCGGAATACCAAAAATTGGCAAATGCCTTATAAGGACATTTGTCATATTTTTAAAAACATCTGGCCGGGCATAGTGGCTCATGCCTGTAATCCCAGCACTTTGGGAGCCCGAGTCAGGTGGATCACAAGGTCAAGAGTTGGAGACCAGGCTGGCCAACATGGTGAAACCCCGTCTCTACTACACATACAAAAATTAGTCAGGCGTGGTGGAGTGCACCTGTAGTCTTTGCTACTTGGGAGACTGAGGCAGAAGAATCGCTTGAACCTGGGAGGCGGAGATTGCAGTGAGCCAAGATTGCGCCACTGCACTCTAGCCTGGGCCACAGAGTGAGACTCTGTTTTAAAAAATAATAATAATAAAATACAATAATTTAAAAAAAGAATGAAAATCAGATTTCTGTTATCCATTGAGTTGCCAAAATAGTAAAAATTAAGTTGTTTTGTAGGTGAGGAGGAGATAATATTTCTTTATTTTTGGCTGAAATGATGGTGACAATTTAGTCAAATTTGTTATTTGTTGATAGATCACTAGGAAGATGTGCCAATAACGCCCAAACTATGACAAATGCTGTGCATTATTTATTAACCATACTTTGTTTTGGTTTTTAGGTGATCTTTAAAATATTGTTGAAGTGCCTGAAAAAGTGTTTTTAGTGGGAGAGAGACAGAACTATATCTGAGAGAGGATGCTCACCAAATATCCCATCTTCTTCCCTGACACATCTTGAGCTCCTGAATGTTAGGCAGGGCCAAGTGACTATAGCTTTCCTATAAAATGTGAGCAAAACTAACATGCATCATTTCTGGTCTGAAGTGGTAGAAAACTCTTATGCAATTTGCTCATTTTTCTCTGCTACAGGGACAAATGCATGTACCAAACAGAGGAGACTTGTCTTCATCTCCCTCAGCACCCGCTGACAACCCTTTCAGCACAAAGAGCATCAGGAAGGAATAAACTCATCTGCTGCTTATTATGGAAGAATGAGGTCATGTGTTACTTTAGCATACACTGAATTAGCCTGACTAGGTCAAGATCTAACATTTCTCTGATACCTACTTACTCTGTCAGGTGCTTTTGAATCACAATTTCACTTAATTCTTACAGAAGTCTATGATGGAGCTGAAATCTCTACTATATAGATTTTACAGTTGGGGGAATAGCTGAGACTCAGTGAGCCTCCATCCACTTCTAAGGTCCCACATTCAATAACTAGCTGCACAACTGGACTGGAATCCAATCATTCTGGGTCCCACTGTCCATGCACTCCCCACTGTTCCATGTCACCAGATGAACAGTTAAAATCTTGTGATAGTAGCAGAGTACTCCTGAGTTCAAATCCACTAATCCATGATTTTTTGCACTATGAACCAACTATATCGTTTGGTTCATGCAGGTTCCAAAAGAACCCGCTGTGGTCATCACAACCACTGCCATCACAGTAAATGCAGTATTTTTATTTTCTAAAAATAACAAATGGCCGTGTGCAGTGGCTCATGCCTGCATTCCCAGCACTTTGGGAGGCCAAGGCGGGCAGATCACAAGGTCAGGAGATCGAGACCATCCTGGCTAACACGGTGAAACCCCATCTCTACTAAAAATACAAAAAATTAGCCAGGCATGGTGACAGGCACCTGTAGTCCCAGCTACTTGGGAGGCTGAGGCAGGAGAATGGCATGAACCCGGGAGGCGGAGCTTGCAGTGAGCCGAGATTGCGCCACTGCACTCCAGCCTGGGTGACTCTATCTCAAAAAACAAACAAACAAAAACAAATTGCAGATCGACTTTCTTAATCAAGCTTAAATTGTGTGTCAAATATAGAAATCACAGTGCTCTTACAAAGGAATTCTAAAGTTGTTTATTATGGCAACTCCAATGACATGCATCACATCAGGTGCAAAGAGTCAGATTTACATATGTCTCACTGATTATCTAAAGGAATGTTTCTCCCCCTCCTCCATCTCCTGCTCAGTTGTGTATCTATTTCCTTTCCTTCAAGTAGGTCATGTGTTGCCAGAAAGGTTAAATGTAAAAGTCAGCAGTATCTGGCAGAGACGCATGTGGAGATGGAGATGTTCTGTGCTGCTCTCAGACTGATTAAATAAAGGATGCCGGGGGAGTAGAATGAGGCTGGATGCACACTTTACTAAATGAAAGTAATGCATTAGAATGCAGCTTTAGGGTCTCATTTAAAAATATAATTCAGGCACCAGCAGAAGCCTTTAAAATATCGGCAGATGTCTTTATGCCACATTTCATATAGAGGACAAAGTGGATTAAAAGACAAATGCAATCCGCAGAATGGTTCAGCTTCCCTTATAGTCCCTAGTGCTAATTTCTTTTACATGTATTTCATTTAAAGAGAATTTTTAAATCTATTTTTTCATATACTATTGCAAAATTACTCAAAATCTACCTGAGATCGTTCCAAACTATTAATTTCTGTATACATTTTTCACTTGCACTTCCCTTCATCCAGCATGTATTTAGAACTTACTATTTGCAGAGTGAAAAACGAAGACTGTTACCTTCGGGGGGAGAAAATGGAAATATCTCAGGGAAGCTGATTGGAACTGACTTTCCGTTTTGAATCTCACAGGCTTTGTCAAGGGGGTTACCCCAGGGGATCGTTTCTCAGATAAACGCTTGCATTTTCCTTTTCACGTTATGAGGAGGTGATGAAGGACAAAAGAGCTATTGTTCTCTCACTTCTACTTTAATTTCCCCCAGTGGTGTTTTATCAGGTTCTGCATTTCGGAATCTGTTTTCCCTTTTCCTGATCCTCCTGTTTTTAAGTCAGTAATGAGGAGTTCAAATGTCAGGCAAAGTGCTGACGCAAGCATTGTGCTCTCTGTTTGGGGATGAACTTGGAAGATTTATCGATTAGGGAGGCGTTTGCAATACTCAAGTGGGGAAGTAGTTTCCAAAGCTACCTATTTTGTAGACGGAGATAAAAGAATTGCCAGCCTCTTTACCGTAGAGTGCGATTCCAGCTGACTGAAGTGAAAAAGTCAGAAATGAGAATGCTGCTGACCTGAGAATTTAGGGGAATCACAACACCCCTTGGACCCATTACTTTTGACTCGTGATGAGATTTTCTTTTTGAGAGGTTTACAGCAAGGGGCATCTTAAGGGATTTTGCCTCTAGACAAATCCGACTGGGCATGGCATTCATTCGAAATCTAAAACCGCTATTCACATATTTAGGAGCCAGATAAAACTAAAAATTCATTTTGTAAATGTATTTCCTCTTAAACTCTAGTGTCTTATGTATAAGAAATATCCTTAAAAGTGAATCAGCAAAGCTTCAAGAAAATCACTGAATCTAATTCTTAACAAAATTTTGGTTCTACATAGAAAAAGTATTTTTTAAATGATGTGTTAGTTAATTTAAAAGACAAAAATAAGTTAAAAATTAGAGCCAGCCTCACCACACAACTAGCTGTAAACTTAGGATGAGCTGAAATACGGTCATCCCTGTATTGTTTTCAGTTTGAAGAGGCTCAGAAAAGAGAAGTGCTAGGACCGCTGGAAGCCACCGAAGTAGAAGCATACGTCGTATCTCCTGGTCTCCCAATTCCTTCCCTCTACTCTGTTCAGATTTCATTATTGCTTGAGATTTGTGTTTGTTTTTAATACAATCCAGGTATTCCTCCAAGTTTACTTTGGTCACAATAAGAGTGGTTATGTGCTTCTTTTGAACACATTTGGATCTCACCCCCTTGATTTGGAGGTTATCTATACAAGTTTTAACACACATAAAATTTATACTTCCTTAAATCAGAAAATATTTATTTATTTTGTATAGATTTTGTCATCTCCAGGGGAGCACGTAATAAATATTCGATGTTCCTCAAATTGGCACATAAGAAATGCTTTGATGATAAATTGGACTTGCCTTCTGAGATTTATTTACAAATATATATCTGAGAATAAAGCTACTATGAAAGTGAACAGACTTTTAATATTTCTTCTGGAAGCCTTAATTTGGAGACCACAGCTTTTCAAAAAGTTCTTGAATTTTCAGTGCTCAATACTTCTACTCTGGACTTTTGTGACATGTTAAGTCAGGCAATAAAGCATCTGCATCTCAGATAAAGTTTCTTATTAATTTTTATGTAAATTAGGGGCCCACTACTTTATTGGCTCCTACTGCAAAAAAGAGAGAATATGCCTTTTTAAAAAAGATAAATTTCAATAGATCCGTCTGTCAAAGATGCAAAATAAATCTTCGTTTTCAAACTTCTGCTGCTGAGAGGGAGAAAATACCTCTTTTTTAAAAATGTGTTTTCATATTTGCATGGGAAAAACGAAACTTCAAGAATTAAAGCAAGAAAAACAAGTATATAAAATGTGAAAAACAGAGACCTTTCGGCGGAGCACGTTTGGAGCGGCACTGTGCACAGGACAGAGCAGGGGTCTGCTTCTAGAAGCCCCAAGCAAGCCTGACATTAATGAGCCACAGGATGTCAGAAGGAGAAGGGTGAATGGGTGAATTCATTCTTATGGATAGGCCAGAAGCCAAGCAAATTTGTAAGTTGTGTAGACTTTCCAATGTTTCTGTAAAATCAGAACCCCCCAAATTTCTTTTACTTCTATTTTCTTGTACTCTTCTGCATTAAAGTTGAAAATAGATAAAACAACTCTTATGGGTGGAATTGCATCCCCTCCCAGTGCATAAACTGAAGTCCTAAGCCTCATAGCTTCTGATTGCAACCACAACAGGATCATTGCAGATGTAATTCACTAAAATGAGGTCATACTGGAGTAGGGTGGACCCCTAGTCCAGTATAATCAGTGTCCTTAAGAAAAGAAAAACTCTGTACTAGACACACATGCATGCACCCTGGTGCGTACGCGTGGGCGTGCACGCGCACACACACACACTGAGGGAGGATGGCATGTGAAAATGAAGGCTGAGATCAGGTTGAGACTTCCACAAGCCAAGGAACACTAAGGATTGCCAGGAAACCACCAGGAGCTCAGAAGAGACTTGGGACAGATTCTTCCTCATAGTCTTCAGACGGAACCAGCCCTGCCAACACCTTGATTTCGGACTTCCGGTCTCCAGAACTGTGAGACAATAAATTTGTGTTGTTTTAAGTCACCCTGTTGAAGGTACTTTTTTACAGCAACCTTGAAAACTAATATTACTCCTAAAAATTCTCATCATCTTGAATTTTTTTTACTCTATGGCAAAACTTTTTTAAAGAACTAACGAAAACAGCACTGGAAGATGTCATGGGAAGGTTGAGGTGCCCTGCTTAGCTGCATCTCACAGGGCAAGGGAAAACAGAATAACAGATGCGGGTGGTGTATAGGGCTTTTCAACATTTCAAAGCATTGCACAAATGATAACTACTACACAGCTTCAATAGGGCTCCCTTTCTCCAGCTTTAGGGCAAGACAGATAAAGAACGGGAAGCAAATGGCTCCAAACCACCGAAAGAGACGTATGGATTAAAGTAGGCTACGGTTTCTTTGTACTGTTTCTACTTGTACTTCTTCCATTTGTGTCTGGAGGATGCAGGCCTCTTTCACCCACAAGATGAGGTTGCTTCTAGTGTTCTATGTGTTTCAACTGCACAGCAAACACAATGTTGAATCACAACCCTTCTTGCTTCGGTTGGGGAATCTTCTCCATTCTTATGGAATCCTGTCTATTCTACATCTAAGAATTCTCACCTATTGCACACACTTTTAATTTCTTTCCCCTTTCATGGGAAAGCTTTTCTTAGCTTGCATTTCATAGCACTGTCCTTGACATGTGAAGAAACATTTTTGGAGTTTAGAACCACTCTTTTACCTGGTTTTTTGGAATAAAGCCTACCTTTCAATGAATCTTTTGTTTTAGGTTATCTCTGCTCCTCTCCTAAATTAGTGAATGCCATTTATTCCATGAGTGGTGAAACTCAGGGCTAGAAATATCTATATGAATTTAAAAAATGCACCAGAAAAGAGTTGAACAACATTATCCCCATTGCGTCGTGTTTTCTTTTGCAGAGGAAAGTGAAAGCAGTGGATACAGTATCGCCCTGGGAACCCTAAGCCTGGAAACACTGCAGAGCTCAGGACACTTATAAACATGTGTGATCATTCTTGGGGGTTGTTTGAATTAGGCATTCTCTCGTCAAAGTGATGAGCCTAATGTGTGTGTAATCTCCCCCACAGAGCCTGAGTCTCCCTGGAGGAAGGCACAGAGTTGCGCAACCCATGAAGGGACCCCTTAAAGCAATGGGGAGCTCACCTGAGCCCAGGTATGGTGGGCTGACCTGTGACCTACCTCAGAGCCCAGAATAAAGGAGCCAAGAGCTGGTCGGGGGGGAGCTCCGCCTGAGCCCAGGTATGGCGGGCTGACCTGTGACCTACCTCAGAGCCCAGAATAAAGGAGCCAAGAGCTGGCCAGGGTTGAAACAGATACTGTGCTCTGCCTCTGGAGTCACACAGACCTACTTCCCTCTTCCCTCCTTCCTGAGGGAGCCATGATAGAAGAAAGCCCAGATAAGGAAACTCTCAGGACTGAATTTGCATTTTAGACTTGACCTCTCGGCAAAAGGACTCATGGGTTTCTAGAAAGTGTAAGAGATGATCATATAGGTTCTCCGTGCTTGGCATCTGTGTCTAGGAGTATTTGAAAGAAATGTTTAAGGCTTTTGGTTACTGCTTATTTTTTGTTAGAGTAAACATTGAAAGCTATGTGTAGAAGCCTGGAATATCATCAAAAATAGGTTACAATAAAATACAATTCTACTTGTTTCTGGGTTTTGAACTTTCCACATCAAGTATGGAAATAGATGTATAGAAAACCCTTCTTCTATTATTTCTGGCATATAATCTCAGGATTGAAGAGTTAATACCAACTTGTTACCCTCTCACAAATAGAGATGGAGTGCAGTTCCAGGAAATGATTCTTCTATAGAAGGGGCTTGGTTTGTTGTTGTTATTGTTTTGTTTTATTTTTCAGATTGATTCCGAGTGTTGGAAGCCCAAAAATTACTGTAGGTAGGTAAGAAAAAGAAAACATACCAGTTCTTTTTCCTTTGGCTCATAAATATTGAAGTTACTTTTCTTTATTTTTATTCCATATTTATACATGTTCTGACTTGATTATCTCTGCCTTATTTTCACAAAAGCAGCTTACAATTAAAGAACAAGTAGGATTAAAACCCGTAGAGGCTGAGAAAGAGAAAGAGAAAGAAAAAGAAGAAAAGAGCAAGGAGAGAAAAAGATGATACAGAAATAGAGTATTGAGCTTCCTACCAACCATAACACATGCTGTGTCATTCTATGAATGCTATGAGTGACATAACATAAATGACTCAGCATTCACTACTTAATAATGGAATTCATTACATTTCATAGGAGAGCAAAATCATTTCCAGCCTCAAAGTTCTGAGATAAATACCTAAAAACCTTTATGTATGTGACATTTGGAATATGATAGAACAAGTCTTCACTAATCATACTTTACAAATGCAGAGAAATTTTATGGACTTGTTTTTTCAAACTGGCTTCCAGGGTAAGCCAGTAGAGAGTTTAAGTTCATAGTAATTCTTTAAGAAAATCCTGGTGCTGGGGCTGATGGCTGTAGAGACAGCAAAAGATATTGGTCCCAGGTATGTAGTTTTTTTAAAATTTGACTTAATTTATGGGGAAAAAAAAACACATATAAGGCTGGGTGCAGTGGCTCACGCCTGTAATCCCAACATTTTGGGAGGCCAAGGCAGGTGATCACTTGAGGTCAGGAGTTCAAGACCAGCCTGGTCAACATGATGAAACCCTGTCTCCACTAAAAGTACAAAAATTAGCCAGGTGTGGTGGCATGCACCTGTAATCCCTACTACTCAGGGGGCTGAGACAGGAGAGTCACTTGAACCCAGGAAGCAGAGGTTACAGTGAGCCGAGATTGTGCAACTGTATTCCAGCCTGGGTGACAGAACAAGACTCCATCACAAAAATAAATAAATAAATAAATAAAATCAGGTAAAATAAATAATAATAATAATAAAAACTAGAAAATCCTGCAAAGTAAATAGTTTACAGAATTCTTAGCTCATTCCTTTCAGATCCCAGTTGTCTCAGATGGCCTTGTGGTAAGACCTCCCGCCAGACCACCCCAATGACTGTCATCTGGGAGGACCAGAAGTGCAGACATTTTGTGTTATCGACTGAAAAAGATCAATATGCTCTAGCAAGGTCAGAGAAAAGTGTTCCTTCTTTTTGTGAAAAATGAAAGATTCTGACAGAAAGTCTTCCTTGATGAAAGATTTCCCCAGATTTGTGGTGAGAAGGAGGAGGGGTGTCTCCAGACTGAGCCGGCGTCTCCTGCCCGTCATCAGAGCATCTGAATTAAAGGAGAGTGTGAGAATGAACACACACCAACACCAGAAGTAAAAGAAGTAGAGAAAAATACACCAAAGGAAAGTACGTAAGAATTAATAAGGACTGAAACTGAGATTATTCCACTAGAAAACAGAGCAAACCAAAATGCCAACGCAACAATGAGTAAAAGGAGATATTATTTTTTAATGAAAAGTCTAATAAAAACAAAGAAAATATAAGCATGGGGTAAAAGTATTTATCAAAAACCAGGAGCAAATATTATATTGAAAGAATAATTGCTTAAAAAATGTTTTACTACAATCAAGAAAAAAATACAAGGATATCAGTTATTTAAAATGGTTTTATAGGGACTATGTGATATAACTTTAAAAAATAAAATTAGTGGTATATCTAAAATAGAGATATTATCCTTACTTGCAGATATTTTTATATATTTAGAAAATAAAAGAGCTTAAATTAAAATAGTTAGAACTGATAGTTTTCATATGTAGCAGGATATAGGAGGTTTGTAGTAACATCTATTAATTGTCAGAGAATGAAATGAAACAATAACTAATGGACTTCATCCATATAGTGACATAACTACAAAGTCCATAATACTAAATGCAAAAATAAATATGTAAGTTCCATGTGCAATAAACTGTATTTTATGGAAAAATATTAAGAATACAATTAAGAATCACAAGCCCTATTCCTAGTTAAAATGTCAGTCCTCCAAAATAAATAATTAAACCCAGTAATATTTCTGTCATGCACTTAACAGGGGCATATTTGGGAAGTGGACAAATTGAATATAAAGTTTATATAGAAGAATAAATGTGTGAGGATTGCCAAGAACAATGTGAAATCTTTACATAATTGAGGTGGTTTTGTCTTATCAGATATTAAAACATTCTAAGAAGTTACTATTATAACAAAATATGGCTATCCCAGAAGAACAAAACATAAGAATGATAAATATATCCAAGAATGCATGAAATTTAATCCATAGTGCATTTGGTATTGCAAATATGTAAGAAAAAAACTGGGTTTCTCCCAAATTATGTTGAGAAGATTGAGCAAACATTTGGAGAAAAAATAAGTTTGATCACTACTTTACAGCATACATAAATTACAAAAAGTAAAGTATTCAAAAAATGCAAGCTTATTCAAAGTAATATGAGATTATTTTAAAGCATTTGTGGAGGAGGTCTTCCTAAGTACAATAGGAAAGCTTAAAGCTACTGAAAAAATAATGACCAATTTAATATTTAAACATTCAAACTTCTATAAATCAAACATGACAGAAACTTAGTCAAAGAGTAATCTACAGAGACAATATGTGTAACATACGTGACAAAGTTTTGTATCTCTAAAATATGTAAGTTCTTAAAATTTGTTTTAAAGACACAAACATAATTAGAAAAATATTGAGAAGATAGGAAAGGTTGATTGATGAAGAAAAGAAATCAAAAGGTCAATAAGTGGGAAAAACAAGTTATATAATAGATTCAAGGCAACATCTAATGGGAGCATAAGAAATTCACATTTTCATACATTGTAGATAAGAGTGTAAATATCCTCATATTCTCACTTCTCTCTTTCTCCAGCTTAGAGTAAGAGCTGTCATTATAACACAACTGCAAAAGGCCTAATCCAAACCCTTGTGAAATTCAAATATCTGCCTTCTCTATGGCTGCCCCTGAGCAGCTAGATTTTACTGATGACACAAATGTGCACACACACAGACACATTCAGGCACATGTACACTCATGCACACATGCAACCACAGGCACACAATTTGATCAATCACGTTCTTGTTCTCTCTTCCCTCCCATCCTATTATTCTGACACACTGACTTCAGCACTCTTCTAAGACTTTCCTTTTACCTGTAAAATTAAACATCATTCAACTATATATAAATATGTTGCCTACAAGAAAAATCACCTTACCCATAAAGACACATATAGACTGAAAGTCAAGGAATGAGAGAAGATATTCCATATATATAGAAATCAAAGGTGAGCAGGAGTAGTTCTTTATATATCAGATAAAACAGATGTTCTATCACAAACATTAAAAAAAGAAAACAAAGAAGGTAATTGTGTAATGATAAAGGGATCATTTAGCAAGAGGATATAACAATCCTAAATATATATGCATCCAAATGGGAGCACCCTAATTCACAAAACAAGTATCAGTATGCCTAAAGAGATAGACAGCAATACAATAATATTGGGATATTTCAACAGCCCACTCACAGCACTAGACAGATCAGCAAAACAGAGAATTAACAAATAAATATTGGATTTACATTGGACTTTAGAACAAATTGGACTTAACAAACATTTACAGAACATTCTACATAATAATTACAGAATATGCATTCTTTTCATCAGCACATGGAACATTCTCAAAGACAGACCACATGTTATAGCACAAAGCAATTCTTAACAAATTCAAAAAAATCAAAATCATATCACATATTTTCTTAGAATTCAGTGGAGCAAAGCTAGAAATCAATACCAAGAGTAACTTTGGAAACTATACAAATACATGGAAATTCAACATTATGATCCTGAATGATCAGTAGGTAAATGAAGAAATTAAAACAGAAATTACAAAACATTTGAAGTGACTGAAAGTGAAAACACAACATACTAAAACCTGTGGGATAAAATATAAGCAGCACTAAGAGGGAAGTTTACAGCATTAAGTTCCTACATCAAAAAAAGGTGGATCACAAATTAGCAATGTAACATCACACCTCAAGGAACTAGAAAAACAAGAACAAACCAAAACCAAAGTTAGCAGAAGAAAATAAATAATAAAGCTCAGAGCAGAACTAAATGAAATAAAGACACACACACACAAAAACCCAAAAAACCGAAGGAATTAACAAAACAAAAATCAATTATTCCATAAGATAAACAAAACCGATAAACCACTAGCTACACTAATTGTAAAAAAGAAGAGAGAAAATGCAAATAAACACAATTAGAAATGAAAAAGGAGACATTGCAAATGATAACACAGTAATAGAAAAAATTATCAGAAGCCGCACGCAGTGGCTGTAATCCCAGCACTCTGGGAGGCAAAGGCGGGCAAATAGCTTGAGCACAGGAGTTGAACACCAGCCTGCACAACATGGCTAAACCTATCTCTACGGAAAAAAAAAATTAGCTGTGTGGTGATACGTGCCAAGTAGCCTCAGCTACTTGGGAGAATGAGGTGGCAGGACTGCTTCAGTGCCAGAGGAGGAGGCTGCAGTGAGCCAAGATCATGCCACTGCACTCCAGCCTGGGTGACAGAGTGAGACCCTGTCTCAAAAACAAAAAAAAAAAACTAGAAAATTTAGAGGAAATGGATAAATTCATGTAAACATACAACTTCCTGATATTGCACCAGATAGAAACAAAACTCTTGAAAAGATCAATAATGAGTGATGAGATTGAATCAGTAATAGAAAATTTCCTCCCTTCCCCCTAAAAAAAAAAAAAAAAAAAAAAGCCCAGGTCCAGGTGCATTCACAGTCAAGTTCTACCAAACACACAATGAAGAACGAATACCAATCCTCCTAAAACGATTTTTAAAAATTGAAGAGGAGAGAATACACCCCAACTCATTCCATGAGGTATCATCATGACACTAAAACCAGATGACACAACACAACAAAGAAAACTATAGAATAATATCTCTGATGAACATAGACAAAAAAATCCTCAATAAAATGCTAGCAAATCAAATCTGACATCACACCAAAAAAATTAGAATTCACCTTGATCAGATGGGATTCATCCCATAGATTCAAGAATGTTTCAATATATGCAAATCAATAAAGTGATATATCACATAAACAGAATTAAGGATAAAAACTATATGATTATCTCAATAGACACAGAAAAAGCTTTTGATCAAATTCAGCATCCCTTTATGATAAAAATTTTCAACAAACTGACATGAAGCATTCCCTCAAAGAACTGGAACAAAGCAAGAATGCCCACTTTCACCACTCTTACTCAAAATAGTCCTGGAAGTTCCTGCCAGAACAATCAGGCAAGAGAGTAAAATAAAAGACAACAAAACTGGAAAAGAGGAAATCAAAGTATCCCTGTTCACTTATGGTAATCTTAAAGACTTCACCAAAAACTATCTTTGTTTTGAAAAAAATGAATTCAGTAAAGTTTCAGATACAAAATCAATGTGCAGAAATTGGTAGCATTTCTATACATCAATAATTGTCTAGCGGAGGACCAAATCAAGAAGGCAATCCCATTTATAATAACTATAAAAATAAAATACTTAAGGAATATATTTAACCAAGGATGGCAAATATCCTTATAAGGAGAACTATAAAATTGTAATGAAAGTAATCATAGATGACACAAACAAATGGGAAAACATCCCATGCTCATGGATTAGAAGAATAATATTATTAAAATGGCCATATTGCCCAAAGCAATCTACAGGTTGAATGCAATCTCTATCAAACTACCAATGTCACTTTCCACAGAATTAAAAAAAAAATTGAAAAAGTCATATGGAACCAAAAAAATAGCCTGAATAGACAAAGCAATTCTAAGCAAAAGAACAACGCTGGAGGCATCAGATTTCTTGACTTCAAATTATACTACAAAGCTATAGTAACTGAAACAGCATGGTACTGGTACAAAAATCGACACATAGTTCAATGGGACACCCTAACTCATTCTACAAAGCCAGCATCCTTCTGATACCAAAACCAGACAAGGTCATAACAGAAAAAGAAAGCTACAGAACAATATCCCTGATGAACACAGATGCAAACATCATCAACAAAATATTAGGAAACCAAGAATAGAGAACCCAGAAATAAAGTGCTGGGAATACAGGTGTGAGCCACTGCTGTCAGCCTCACTTTGGCATTTTCTTGAAGAAACTAAACCTGGAATCACCATGTGACTGGCAATTGTACTTTTGAACACTTATCATAGAGAAATGAAAAAGTATATTTACATGAAAAGTTGTACATTAATTTCCATGACAGCTTTATTCACAACAACCACAACTGGAAACAGACAAAATGTCCTTCAATGAATGAAGGGTTAAGCAAACTGTGGTATATTTATGTTATAGAATACTACTTAGCAATAAAAAGTGAACCATTGGTACATACAACAATCAGACTCAATCTCTACAAAATTTTGCTGAGTGAAGAAATCTCTCAAAGATTACACCATTTATGATTCAATTTAGATAAAGTTCTCAAAATAAAACAATTATAGAAATAAGAAACAGATTAGTAGATGCCAAGGGTTAGGAATTGAGGGATATGAATATGGTTATAAAAGGGTAACTTGTGGAATTAGCTGAGGAGGGAGCTGTTCTGTACCTTGACTTTAGTGATAAATTCATGTACTACAAATGTGATGAAATTAATTTATAGAGCTAAATACACACACAGTAATAAATCCAAGCAAAACAGAAACACAACAAAGTTGAGCTACAAATCAATAACAGAAAAATACAGAATCCACAAAATGAAATTAAATAATAAAATTCTAAATCATCCATGGGTCAAAAAAAATCACGTAAGAAATTTTAAATTTTTGATTTTAACAAAAATAAAAATGCAATAAGATTACTGAATCACGGCCGGGTGCGGTGGCTCAAGCCTGTAATCCCAGCACTTTGGGAGGCCGAGACGGGCAGATCACGAGGTCAGGAGATCAAGACTATCCTGGCTAACACGATGAAACCCCGTCTCTACTAAACAAACAAACAAACAAACAAACAAAAAACTAGCCGGGCGAGGTGACAGGCGCCTGTAGTCCCAGCTACTCGGGAGGCTGAGGCAGGAGAATAGTGTGAACCCGGGAGGCGGAGCTTGCAGTGAGCTGAGATCCGGCCACTGTGCTCCAGCCTGGGCGACAGAGTGAAACTCCGTCGCAAAAAAAAAAAAAAAAAAAAAGATTACTGAATCACGTCAATGTCACTTCCTGGTTGTGATAGTGTACTGTATGTGCAGGATGTTATCATTTAGGGAAACTTGGTAAAGAGTGCATAGATCTCCTCATATTACTTCTTACAACTGCTTGAAAATCCACAATTATCTCAAAATAAATGTGTAATTAAAATTATGTTAGATATTATTAATTATTTAAATAGGAAAAACCAGTGATATTTCTTCTAAACACTGATCAAAAGAAAGCTTGCATAGCTATACTAATGCTAGAGAAGTATTAGAATTCAAAGAAAGGCATATTAGAGAAAAGGAAAAATATTGTGTAGCAATATATTAGTCAATTCTCCAAGAGACCATAATAGCACTATGTGTATCTATAACAAGATCGCTTCAAAATTCATTAAGCAAAGTTATGGAAAAAATATGTATATATGAATACTAGGTATATAACAGACCTGTAAAACACTTTTGAACAATCTAACTTAATTGACATTTATGAAATACTCTATCCAGAACAGCCCTATATACATTCTTTTCAAATACACATGGGCACTCAACAAGATAGAAGATATTCCAGGCCATAAAATAAACCAAAAAGCATTTTAAAAATTAAAATTTTACAAAATATCCTTTTAGAACACAACAAAGTTGAGCTACAAATCAGTAACAGAAAAATACAGAATCCACAAAATGAAATTAAATAATAAAATTCTAAATCATCCACGGGTCAAAAAAATCACATGAGAAATTTTAAAAATTTGATTTTAATGAAAATAAAAATGCAATATATTGAAATTAGAATGTCAATGCTGAAACGAAAGCATTGTTTAAAGGGAAATTTATAGCATCACATACTTACAATTGAAAAGAATGATTTTGTGTTAATAATCTAAACTTGTGCCCTAAGAAACTAAAAATGTTAGAGCAAATTAAAAACTAAAGCAGTGAAAGGAACAGCATAATAACAGCAGCCATTAATGACATTTTACAAAAAGAAAGTTAATAAAGAAAACCAATGAACCAAAATGTTCAGGTGTTTCAAAATTATAAATAAAATTGATGTTTCTAACCAAACTTCTAACTGAAAAAAAGATGCAACTTACAACGATTTGGAATTTAAAGAGGGGACATGACCTACAGATTCTAATAAATATTAAAATAATCAGATATAATTGCTTATTATTTCAATTTAAATAAAATGGAAAAATTCCTTGAAAAATAAAAGCTACCAAACCTCACTCAAGAAAAAATAGAAAATTGAATAGTCTAATATCTATCAAAGGAATTGCATATTATTTAAAACCTCCCCTTGAAACCCCAGAATAAAAAATTCTCCAACACAGAAAAATCCAAGTGGAGATGCCTCCCCTAGCAATTTCTACCAAAGACAAAGAAGAAATATAAATTATACACAAATTTGCATATAAAAGCAGAAGAGGAAGGAACACTTCTCAACACAACTTATTTACAATATAACCTTGATATCAAAGTAAGAAAAGACATTAAGAAAAAACTAACTAGAGATCAGTAGTACTCAAGCCCACAGGCACAAAAATATTTCGACAAAACATTAGCAATTCAAATCCAACCTTATAGAGAAAATATCAGGCAGGCTCAGTTTAGGAATGCAAGGCTGGGACAACAGCAGAAAAACCAATCAGTATAATTCATCATATGAAAGACTAAATAAGGCAAAATATAGATTCATCTCAACAGATGTAGAAAAATTTGTTGGCAAAACTTAGTATCAACTCATGGTAAAAGCCTCAACAGACTAGCTATAAAGGACACATCCTTAACCTGATAAATGGCATCTATAAAAAGCTACAACTAATATTACAATTAGTGGTGATATATTGAATGATTTTTCTTTCTGCTCTTAACTCTTCTATTTAATATCACAGCAGAGGTCTTACACATTGCAAAAAGTAAAGGAAAATAAGCATACATCTTAGAGATAAAATCATAAAATAACCTCTATTTGTATATTACATGATTGTCTATGTAGCAAATGTCAAAAAATGTGCAAAATAGTTCCTAGTGCTAATTAGTAACTTTGGCAATGTCAAATGATACAAGGGCAATATACAAAAGGCATTTGTATTTCTAAATATTGACTCCTACTAAACTTTAACTACAGAGTTACAGTAGTGAAGACAGTATGGCAATGGAGAAGTAAACTTTAACTACAGAGTTACAGTAGTGAAGACAGTATGGCAACGGAGAAAGAATAGACAAGTAGATAAATGGGACAGAATGTAGCCACATAGTTAATTGGGTTTTGAGAAATATGCAAAGGTAATTCAATGGAATAAAAACAGTCTTTTCAACAAATGTTGCCAGAATAATTTAATATCCATGTGAAATTGAATGAATTTCAGTGTATACCTTGCATCTGATAAAAATTAATTAATGGGTAATAGGCCTACATGTAAACTATAGAACTCTGAAAGAAATAATAGGAGAAAAATATTTGTGACCTTGAGTAAGATATGAATATTTTAGATACAACATCAAAATCAAGATCTATGAAAAGAAGGACTGATTATTTCAATGTGACCAAAATTAAGAATATCTGCTCTTCACAGGACACTGTTAAGAGAATAAAATGCAAGCCCCTCACTATCTCTCTCTCTCTCAAGTCTCAAAAATAGTAACATAACCCAGTTTATAAATGAACAAAAGCTTTGAACAGACATTTCACCAACAAAGATAGATGGAAATTAGCAAATAAAAACATGCTGAATATCTTTAGTCATTAGGGAACTGCAAATTAAACCACAATGACACAGCACTATATACCTATTAGAATACATAAGAAGTACAACTACAAAAAAAAAGGAATAAACAAACAAAACCTAACAGTAAGGAGTCAGCAAGGATGAAGACCAACTGCAACTGTCACGCCATGCTGGTGGGAATTTGAAACGGTATACCAACTTGGGAAAACAGTTTACAATTTCTTCTAAAGTTGAACAGACACTTAGTATACAACCCAGCAGTTTCACTCTTCAATAGCTACACAAATGGTGAAAACCTACATTTACGCAAAAACCTGTATAGAATGTTTATATAGGCTTTATTCATATTCATAAAAAACTAGAAACAACCTAAATTCCCTCACGTAGGAAGTGGACAAAGTACAAGACATCTTTGCATTTGAAATATGATACAGTTTGGCTGTGTCCCCACCCAAATCTCACCTTGAATTTTAATAATCCCCATTATTACAAGGGCAGAGCCAGGTGCAGATAATTGCATCATGGGGGTGGTCGTCCCCAGACTGTTCTCTTGGTAGTGAATAAGTCTCATGAGATCCTAAGGATTCTATAAATGGGAGTTCCCCTGTACGAGCTCTCTTACCTGCCACTGTGTAAGACGTGACTTTGCTCCTCATTCGCCTTCCACCATGATTGTGAAGCCTCCTCAGTCACGTGGAACTGTGAGTCAATTAAATCTCTTTCCTTTGTAAATGATCCAGTCTTAAGTAGGTCTTTATTAGCAGCATGGGAACAGACTAATAAAAATTACTGTGAATAATGAAAAGAAACAAACTATTAATACACATAACATGGGTGAATCTCAAATGCATTATACTAATTGTAAAAAGCCAGCTCTGAAAGGTTACTTGCGTATCATAACCTTTATATGACATTCTCGCAAAAAGAAAACCACAGAGACAGAGGACACATTTATGGTCAAGGGAATGGAGACGAGATGATAACAGAAGGAGCCAGGGTTAATTTTGGGGGGTGATGAAGTTATTTTTTATCTTGATTGTAACAGTAGTTATAAAACTGTATGCGCTTGTCAAAATTCACAGAACTGTAAAAAGATGAATTTTACTGTATGTAAATTATATCATAATTTCAAAAATAAAAAGGAAGCATGAGTGATTGAATAAGCTAAAATGATAAAATCCAAAATAAAAATGTTTCTAGTTAAAATCAGTTGACAAAAATTAGAAAGACAGAGAGAGAGGGAGAGAAAGAAAGGGAGGAAGAGAGGGAGGGAGGGAGGAAGAAAGAAGGAAGGGAGGAAGGAAGGAAGGAAGGAAGGAAGGAAGGAAGGAAAAGGAAAGGAAAGGAAAGGAAGGAGGGAGGGAAGGAAAGAGGAAGGAAGGAGGGAAGGAAGGAAGAAAGAAAGGAAAGGAAGGAAGGAAGGAAGGAAGGAAAGGGAAAGAGAAAGGGAAGAAAAGAAGGAAGAAAAGAAAAGAAAAGGAAAAAATTACCTTCGTCCAAAACTTGGCCAGACCTCTACACTATGTAAGAACCATTCCTCTATGAAGCCTCAGGGACTTGGTGTTGTTTTAAATCTCTAATGTCTATGATATAACTGATGTATTTACTGTGTGATGTGCGCTTACCTTTGTAAACATGCTTTCCAACCAGTGAGGTCATGTTTTGTTCAGCTGCTGCTTGTCCTGGGACCACCATTCATGTGCTCTGACCTGGTAACAGTAGTATATACTGGGCACCACGTGGTTACTTACCTCAGTCTACCTGATACCCAGCTTTCCTATGGGGTATGCCACAGCAATTTAATTCGGTCCAGGTCAGCCTGTTAATCTGGGCAAAGGTCGTATGGGGTGAGATTTGGACCAATATTCCCTGACATGTTACAGCCCATATCAGGAGGATCTAGACAAACCAAATTAAGGCCAGACAAATATTAACGGCAAACATCTGGTCAGAGCGTCCCTTTGGTGGCTGCAAAATCACCACCCAGGGAAATACTTCTCTCTCAGTCTCCCTCTTTCTCTCTCAATGTGTGCGTGTTTGTAGTTCGTTTTATTTGTTACCATATTTAGTACAAATTTATTCAATTGTATTGGGCCCTGGGCTGAGATCTCATTTGAATGGGAATCTGCAGAGTTACATAAACAGTGACCACAAACAAGAGAAGGATCATCCTGAGTGGCTTATCTGACCTTTGAAAATCATTTCGTGTGGAGATAATGGCAGCACCAGAAGAACAAATGCTGAGCTCTTCAAGCTAAAGATTTGAAAGGCAATACTCATGTTTAGGTGCATCAATACCCCATCTGCATCTGCAGAACTCATCCTTCAATGTGCAGCTCAAATACCACCTCCTCCCTGAACAGTGACTGTCACCTTTGGTGGGTGAGCCCTCCCTCCACTGACATCGTCCTGTGCTTTGCTCAAACCTTGTTGAATCAATAAACGGGGAAGATGGCCCATATTTATTCTCCAACCATTTAGTATTTTATAGATTTCTATTCACATTGAACTTATCCATTTGAATGGTTTTACTTTTCCCAAATGAAATCTACTCTCAGTAATTTCTTACACTTTGCCATCATTGTTTATGGACAATTCTTAAAGATTAATTACTTTTAAAGCAGTGGCAGCATCACTAGAATAGGATACCTCCCAATGTTTGATGTGTTTCATATGTTTAGTCTTCATTAATGTTGTTCCTTCTTTCTGGAATTCCTCACCCCATTCTTTTTCCTATTACATTTTAACGAATAATTTAAGGTGGGACTTAAATCTCCGGTGATTTGCTCAGCATTTCTTACTTTCCTTTTCTTAGGATCGGAACTTATATAGTTTACTCATTTTTTTCCCTCATGTCTTTATGAATACCGTCATTATTTGACAGAGGATCACATCGTGTTAGACCCGTTTGTTTATGTGTCATTTAACTGTATTTCACGACAAGGACCATTTTTTTCACTCCTATGTATTCCCAATGCCTAGCAGATTGACAAGTACAGAGGATGCACACCATAAATATTTACTGAGCTGAGTACTCTGAGAGTGAGTACACCAAAAGGGAGTCTCTCTCTCTCCTCTCATATATGTGAGTGTATTTATATATATGTGTTTGTGTGTGTTTGTGTGTGTGCACACACATACATACAGAGACATGTAGTTTTCGGTATGTGTTTGAAAACATGTCACTCAATTTTGCATTTATGCCTAAAATAATAGAGCAATATTTACTGTGAATGTATCTCATATGCTTATTTTCCAATTTGACTATTACTCCTAGGGTATTCATTTTAAGCATAAGATTAAAGCCTCTATGCAAAGATAACTTGGCAAGACCTAGAGGATGTGTATTTTTTTATACTAATTGTCTGAAACAGCTTTTCTTTTAGACCTTTTCTAGAAAAAAAAATTAGGAGTATATTCACTCACTCAAGACTATCTCTAAAATAAAGAAGATATTTGAGAAGTTGCAAAGAACTTCTAAGTGTAAAAATAAAATGAGTTGATACATCAGAAACTAAGTTTGGTCAAACTGAAAAACAATCGTAGTTTTCTATGCACGTGAGTGATTGTTTAATTTCTATTTTTTAAAATAACTTTACTTATCTTTGATGGTGAGCCTGTATTAACCGTGCAATAATAAACTTTCAGATTATGTTTATGCAATGTAATACAAACAGATATATTAGCAAAATCTACATACAGAGTTTTTAGTAAAAATAACAGCTAACAACAATGATTAGATAAGGTATATAGCAAATGGCATTGTGTTCACCATGTCCTGAACCTTAAAGCTGAATGTATCAGCCCAGTTTCTCTGTTTCCTAAGATGATAATAATATCATTGACATTAATAATAATACATCCAAACACTTAATGTTTAATAGATGATTTTCTGAATGTTTATATATATCACCTAACTTAATTTAACCCTGCCATATCTAAGAAGTTTGCACTATTATTATTTCCATTTTGGAGGAGGAAACAGAGGCCTTGAGAGGTGAGATAAATTGCCCAAGGCCGAACAGTTCCTAAGTGTCAGAGCTCCAACTTCAACTTTTCTCTGAAAATAATTATGTTATTTTAATTGTTTTTTGGTATTCTCTGTTGTCATTGGAATTGTAGGGAATTAAACAAATCCCATCTTCTTTTCTGGAAGAAAGAGAATATCTTTTCTGTAACCAAAGATTATTCTCCATGCATAATAACCACAACTTCTTCAGATGATATAGAAATTTAATTTTTTTTTGGTCTTATCCTTTCAACATTGAGGTTTATCTTCACAAATAAATATGTTGTAAACACCAATGTTCCAGCCAAGAAGTATCTAGAGTAGACATAGTTGTTGCTTTCAGAGTCTTAAAGATTTTCTAGAGTACTTATCAAACTGTAAGAAAACAGAACATTTTATAGAGCCCCTCCATTTATTTCATTTTTTTTTTTTTTTTTTTTTGTGAATGCTCTCACCTTTATTTCTCTCAACGTACCCGTGATACAGGCATTTCGTATGTAACAAAGTTAAGGACGTGTGCACGTGTAAAACAGAGGCAGAACCATGGCTGAAACATCTAGCCTAGCAGTGAACTCATTATCCCTGAGGAGTGGGGGCGGGGGAGAAGAGGAGTCACAGGCAGTTCACCAACACCTGGAAGATCAACAACTTCATGGAGAATGAGTGACTCGTGCCCTCCATTTATTTCTATAGCACCCATACTTACTTCCCCTTTATTCTCTGTGACTTTCTCTCACTCAGAGCAAAAGTCTGCAAAGTCCTGCATGATCTCTGCTCCCCACTGGGTCTCTGATTTAGTTTTTGCCTACCTTCTTCCATGCTCTTCTTCCAGATATCTACATGACTTTCTTCCTTATCGCCTTAGATCTTTTCTCAAATGTCTTTCTTATCCATGAGCTTTATCGAATTATATTAAACATCACAAAATCACAACCAAATGAGTTCTTCTTCTTTCCTATACTTTATCTCTGTAGCATTTACCAGTGCCTAATATTTATTATAGTCATTTTATTTATTTTGTCTATGGTATGTTCTATCCCATTAGAATATAGGCTCCCTGAGGATAGCAATTTTTGTTTGCTTAGTGGGCTACTATATCTCTAGGGCCTAGAAAATGAGACTCCAGGGCTCTTGCACAGGGAACAAACTTAGTAAATATTTCTTAAATGAATGTTGCATAAAATCATCACTGTATAAAAATACTTTTATCTGTAAGTTCAGAGTTACTCAGGGCTAACCAGTATGTGGATCAATACTAGTAACTACACTGTGACTGACTGGAATTTCTTATTTACTTTAGAGATTGTGTTTACTTTGGAACCATTAGGAAAATATTCGTTTGCCTGTGCATTGGTACATTATTTTCATAATTTGACTTTGACCAAGAAATTTACTCAAAATGGATTGTAGACCTAAATGTAAACCTCAAAACTATAAAAGTCCTAAAAATTAACAGAAAAGAAAATTTAGATGGCTTTGGGTTTAGTGTTAACTTTTTAGATATAACACCAAAGGCACTATCCATTAAATAAATAATTGATAAGCTGAACTTCATTAAATTTAAAAATGTCTCACGCCTGTAATCCCAGCACTTTGGGAGGCTGAGGCAGGCAGATCACTTGAGGTCAGGAATTCGAGACCAGCCTGGCCAATGTGGTGAAATCTCACTTCCACTAAAAACATAAAAATTAGCAGGGCATGGTGGCAGGCACCAATAATCCCAGCTACTTGGGAGGCTGAGGTAGGAGAATCACTTGAATCTGGGAGGCAGAGACTGCAGTGAACCACTGCATTCCAACCTGGGTGACAGAGTGAGACTCCATCTCAAAAAACAAAAACAAATAAACAAAAAATTAAAAATGTCTGCTCAGTGAAAGACACTTTCAAGAGAAGAAATAGACAAGCCAACAAACACCTCTCCAAAGAAGACACACAGGTGGCAAACAGGCATTTAAAAAGGTGTTTCCCATCATATGTCATTAGTGAAATGCAAATTAAAATGACAATGAGATACCATGGCATACCTATTAAAATGGCTGAAATCCAGAATGCCAACAACATCAAATGCTAATCAGAATGCAAACAAGCAAGAACCTCATTCAGCATTGCTAGGAATGCAAAAGGGCACGATTATAATGAAAGACAATTTGACAGTTTCTTTCCAAGCTAACCACACTCTTACCATATAATCCAGCAATCATGCTCCTTGGTGTTGACGAATGAGTTCAACCGTTTTGTCCATGCAAAACGTTGTACATAGTATTTATGGCAATTCTATTTATAATTGCTAAAACTTGAAAACCACTAAAGTATCCTTAGTAGGTGAATAGACAAATGCATACCCATTGTATATCATTGTGATACATCCAGGCAATGGAATATTATTCAACACTGGAAATAAATGCACTATCAAATTATGAAGACATGGGGGAACATTCAATGCTTAGTATTAAGTGAAAAAAGCCAACCAAAATGGCTACATACTATATGATTAAGTACATACATGTGACTTCACCGTGATTCTTGGCTTTCTCACAACATAGTCACTTTATAGAAGTTAACTTTTTTACACGGTAAGTCAGGTCTTCAAATATGGGTGTTTCAGTGAACAGGAGAGAAGCTGCATCACGTTTTATAAACCAAACCGAGACGTCATAAAAAGTCATTTCTATGATACTCTAATTACAAATTCATCTACATTTATAAGGAGGGTAATCTGACTCCATCTATTAATGAATGAAGTCAATGTCAGTCACCTTGTAGAAGAATACGGGAGAAGGAGAATATGGTTGCAACCATCTTTGGAGAATACAATCTGCCACAAAACTTATGTGAACCTGTATATGTAGTTACTTTGATATCTTAAATTGAAATAAATATGAAGTTATCTTATCTCCAGGATGTTGTACTTTATTACATTTTGATAATTATTTAGAAACAACATGCTTAGGATGTAGCTAATTCAGCACTTTGAGGAAAATTTATAGCATTGAATGTTCACATAAAACAGAAACAATAGTATATTCTTAAATAATTACGTATCTTCCACATTAGACATTTTTTGAAATAAAAACAAAAAGCAAATTAAGCCCAAACCAAGCAAGGAAGCAAACATTATAAAGGTCAGAGCAGAAATCAATAAGACTAAAACCAGCAAAATAATAGAGAAAAATCAGTGAAACTAAAACCTACTCATTTAAAATATTAATAAAGCTGTTAAACCTTTAGTCTACTGATGAAGCAAACAAAAAGAGAATATGCAACTTACCAGTGTCAAGAATTAAAGAATGAACATAACCATAGATCCTGTGGATGTTAAAGGATGATAAGATAATTTTATGCAAAACTTTAAGATAACACAGATTTAAGAGACAAATTCCTTGAAAGATACAAACTATCAAATCTCACTCACAATGAAATAGAAAACCTAAATAATCTCATGTCTAATAAGAATTTGAAGTCACATTTTAAAAGCTTCTTACAAGGAAATCTCCAGGACTGAATGACTTTACCAGCAAATGTTTAAGAAAGAACTAATATTAATTGTACACATACTCTTCTAATATATATAAATATATAACACATATATGTATATATACATATACGTATACATATACATATACATATGTATATATACTTGGAAGGCTGAGGTGGGTGGATCACAAGGTCAGGAGATCGAGACCATCCTGGCTAACACAGTGAAACCCTGTCTCAACTAAAAATACAAAAAATTAGCCGGGCGTAGTGGCGGGCGCCTGTAGTCCCAGCTACTCGGGAGGCTGAGGCAGGAGAATGGTGTGAACCCGGGAGGCGGAGCTTGCAGTGAGCCAAGACTGCACCACTGTGCTCCAGCCTGGGTGGCAGAGCGAGACTCCACCTCAAAAAAAAAAAAAAAAAAAAAAAAAAAATATATATATATATATATATATATATGTATGTGTGTGTGTGTGTATATATATATATGATATGGCCATTATTATCTTAGTACCAAAAGCAGTAAAGACGAACTTCCTCAGGATTTGCCTTTGACAAGAGGCATCTGAATGGACTCATACAGTGTATAGCCTTAAGTTTCTGTGTTCTTTTGTTTAACATTGTATTTGAGATTTCTTCATATTGTTGCATGTGTCTGTAGTTTGCTTCATTCTATTGCTAAGTTGTATTCCGTTTTATAGGTCAACCACAATTTGTTTATTCACTCACCAGATGATGGAAATTTAAATTCCAGGATTGATACAAATGACCGTTTAAAATATACTTATGTCCTTATTAAGATATATGACTAATAGAAAAGAGATGCTGATGTACAATGTAGCCTGCCTGCAATCTGTAATCTGTACACTATATTCAAAAGAGCTAAAATTACAATAAAGACAGGGTGAGGATAGAAAACTACCTATTAGGTACTATGCTGATTACCTGGGTAACAAAATAATCTGTATACCAACTCCCTGACACATGAAATTTACCTGTATAAAAAACCTGCAAATGTACCCCTGAACCTAAAATAAAAGTTAAATAAAAAGAGACTCTAATAGTTTATACTATAATGAACAGAAGCCAGACGAAAGAAGCTTCTGAGGGCATGCTATTTCTGCTGATTATTTTCAAGGTGATTGACATTCCTATAAGGGTATATAACAAATTGCCTTAGACGGTAAATTATTTATATCACTGCAAAGTCATTTTCAAAGCTCAGATGTTTAAGTGCCTCATCTGCTGTCCCTCTTCCCCAAGTCACCTGCAAGTCATCGGAGAGTCAGCTGATCTTCTCAGGGTGGCTCCGTGTTGTCTAATAACTATCCCTCTAGATCATCTCCCAGTTGAAATCCGTGAAAACTCCTTTAGTCCTTAATATAAAGTTAAAAGGTATCATGTAACCAGGATACACATTACGTTTCTGGATTTACTCTCTGTGTGTTTCACTTACATCTTTAGTGTTCTGTTTCAGACAAATGATTTTGCTCATTTAAGAATATACTTTCACATTTTAAAATGTAAAACCATTGTCCATACGGTTTGTCCCACCTTGGAAGCCTTGACTTCCTCTGTCCCTGTTTGTCTGAATCTTACCTGTTCTTAATCTCAACACAAAATTATATTTCTAAACAATCTGTTCCTAACCTCCACCACCTGGGAATTATTTGTATTTATTCTTTTCTTATTCTGTATAATAATATTTAAATAATATATTTAGACCATATGATACTGCAGAAAGTAATAGATTATTGTGGACATAGTGAAATTTTGTTGTTTGTTGATTTGTTTCTTAATTCTTTTCTTAGTTGCAAAATTCCCTACCACATGAACCCGTCCTGAAAGTAGAGTTGGCCTCCTCCTACAGAAAGTGAAAAGTCAAATACTCACTTTCCCAGACTCCGCTCTTGCAAGAGTGGTAGATCAGATGCAACCACCTAGGAATTTAAATCAAGACATAGTAAAGCAAAGAAGCCTGGGGAGGGGAGATTGTGTTCCTTCAGCAATGACATCAGCAGTGGTAACAGCAACATTCAGGTTCAAAAAACTACAGAGGCAACAATTTTAGCAATTGCCATTACTGTCTACAGTCACAGCTCTGCCCTAGAAAGCCTCAGGTTCGCCTGCTCATGGTGACAGCTGCTCTCTTTTCACCTAACTGGTTTTGCAGAGCAGTTTTTGTTGTTGTTGTTGTTGTTTTGTTTTGTTTTGTTTTGTTTTGCTGTGATTCTCTCTGTCTGTCCTTCATTTGATATTACCTATTTTCTCCACAGGTTTTTCGCCTTCTGATGTTTTGTTAACTACTCATCCATTCAATAAATCCCTTGTTCTGATGAAATCAGCTTGCTGACAATGGAGAACTACTAATCCAGCACTTTCACACATATCACTGCGTCCTTGCAACATTGCTTAGGTGGATATTAATATTCTCAGCTGCATATGAAGAAACTGAAGCTCAGAGAGGACATGTAACTTGTCTAAGTCACTCCTTTGGCATGTATTATTTATTAAACATTATAGCACATAAACATCAAGTTTATCCTTCAGTAAGAAGACAATATTCAGAGAAAGTCACAAAATAGCAGGTTGTGTTGCATTTCGAAGGGAAATCAAATAATTAAATTAGAAAAGAGAAGTCCAAAGCAGAATGAAGTTCAAGGCCAATAACTTTGATGATACATCTGATGTTCTTTTGTTTCCTAATGCAGATGTTATTTTGGGCTGGTGAACTTTCTATTTTCTCTGCTGTAAACGGTGGCAAGGTAGGAAGGAGAAGTGAGAAGAGGTGAACAGTAACTACATGGAGATTGCCATTAGAACAGGTAGTGGGCACACAGCATTGACTCAGTGGCCAGTAAACAACAGCTCTCCATACCAGATTTACTGAGGACCCACTCGTCTTATAACAGCACTGTATAGCCCACATCTTAAGGCCACATCATTTCATTATGACTTGTTTAAAAAAAAAAAAAAACAACTCACAAATCTTATGCACCAAAATTTGGAGATCACCTTAAAAAAAATTTTAAAAGCACTCACTTCTTCTCAAACAGTAGGAGGTAGCAGGATCTGATGAATATTTGGGAGCCACGTGCTTCTTTCATTTTATTAAAATCCTCATGGCAATGTCCAGTTCAGCATGTATGCCAGAATGCAAATGTTTTCCTGGCACTTTCTAAGAAATCCAGAAAGATCCAAATGAACATAAGAACTGGTGGGTGATAAGTGTGTCACAACCAGAATTATAGATTTTAGAGCTGGGAGGAAACAAAAGTTGCCTATTTTTAAAACATAAATTCCAACTGCTCAAAACCCTGTACTTTCCAGGATTTAATTAGTGCTGTCTTTGAGGGCCTGTTAATGAGGTACAGAGACTTCTGGGTTAGCCTTTATTGGCATTCTAATAACATGTAGTACATATTTAAAGACTGTTTTGAGTGGGTCATTCCTGCTGATTTTTACGAAAGTGCAAATTCAATCAAAGGAGACAGTCAGCTATTATGGATGACCCCACGGAGGGCTCTTTCCAACACGAGTCCCCAAAGGAAGTACATATTTTGGGTAAGGGGCCCCTCCATTCATTCTGGTGTGCAGTTTCCTAGAGCTGAGGTGACAAAGTACCACAGACTTAGTTGCTTAAACAACAGGAATGCTTCGTCTCACAGTTCTGCAGACCACAAGTTTGAGATCAAGGTGTCTGTGAGATTGGTTCCTTCTGAGGCTGTGAGGGAGAATCTGTTCCAGGAACCTCTCCTAGCTTCCAGGGGTTTGTGGATAATCTCTTCCGGTAGTTTGTGTCCCTCGTCATACAGAACTGTCACTCTAGTCTCTGCTTTCATCTTCGCCTGGTGTTCTCTCTGTGTGCATGTCTGTGCTCACAATCTTTCTTTGTAAGAGCACCGATCATACTGGATTATGGCTCTACCCTACTCTAGTATGACCTCATCTTAACTAATCACATTTGCAGCAACTCTATTCCTAAAAATGATCCCAATCTGAGGTACAGGGCCAGGACTTTGACATGTAAGAGAGGGGTCACAATTCAACCCATAAAAATCCCCTCATTACAAACAAGTCAATCTCTGCTTATTTGCCACTGGACATTTCAGTGTCTCCAACTTCACTTCCTTCTCTACACTTTCTTTCTGTTTCCTCTCTGCTTAGTACAGTACAGAAAATTCATGACCCCTCTCAAGTAGATTTTTTTATACTGTTCTTTTGAAGCCTTCCTAGAAAACTACAGCCTAATATTAGTCTCTCCCTTTCCTGTCCACTCATTTCATTAATGAATTTAGCAGCTCTTGATCACTAGCCATTTTTGATTCTTTATCTCAAAAATTTTCTTAACTCTTGAGAGTGGCAAACACTATGTACTTAATTTGTTGTGCCTCATAATGTGTTCAGTAGGCTGTTGGATTCACAGTTCTGGAGCTCAGCAAAAATATGGCTGTCTCCCAGGCATATAGCAGGCCTTTGCTGTCTTGATTAAAGAGAAAAAACAGCAGAAGAGAAGAGAGGGAAAAGAAAAGAATAGAAAAAGAAACACACAAACTGTTTCTTAAGCTAAAGCTAAAGAAGTTGCTGGACATATGTTCTTTTGGAACATTTTGCATTTCAATTGAGAAAGTGGCTGCATTACAAATTAACATGGATATATTTAGCACAAAGAATATACTCCTGTACAAGAAGACTTTCATGACAATTGCAGCTATTAGACATTAAACTAGTTTGCAGGGAAGATGTGTTGCTACCTTTAACCGTGCTAAAGTTGTTTGATTGCTAACTGACTTCGTGTTTCTTGTTATATTTATGAACCTGAATTCTCCAAAAAAAAAAAAAAATCTCTTCATAGTAAATAAGGCATCATGAGCCATTAAATTCTAGATAGTATTGTCACAAACTTCCAAGAGCAGCACCTGAAAAAATGTGTCACTATGATTTCAGCAATTCCAGAGATCTTATCCCCTCTAAGCTCTCCTTTGTCTTTATTGGCCTTCTTTGCAAATGTGGAATTTAATAATTCTTTTTCTTTCTAGTACTAATTGTTATGGAAAATGCTTTACTAAATGTTTTCTGTCTATAAAATAATTTCATTGACTTTACAAGAATATGAATTTCAAAGAAGATTATCCTTAGACAACCAGGATTTCTATGAGGGCAGCAACTTTGTCTTGCACACTTCAGCACTTAACACCTGGCACACAATATTCCAATAATTTTCAAAAACATATGGAAATTTTGAAGAAATTAATGGATGGAAGAATTCTTAGGTCCAAGGATAGATGAACGAATGGAAGAATGAATGAATGGAAGAATACATGAATGAATCTATTAATCAATTTTCTAAGGAAAATACTGCTTAGATTTGAAAGTTCCATAGCAAAGGATACAAGTGTTCTATTTACATTTTATGTATAATTAAATTGGAGCCAAACATGCACCAGGAGAACCCCTAAAGAGTCCTAGTTAGAATAACTAAAATAAACGAATTAAAAAAAAAAAAAAAAAAGCTGGAGGTATCACACTACCTGACTTCAAAATATACTACAAATATATAGTAATGTAAACGCATAAAAATGGACACATAGACCAGGAACAGAGTAGGTAACCTAGAAATAAATCTACATATTATAGCCAACTTATTTTTTTAAAAGGTGTCAATAACTTATATTAGGGAAAGGGCAGTTTCTTTAATAAGTGGTTCTGGGAAAAGTAAGTATCTATAGGCAGAAGATTAAAACTAGACCCCTAGTCCTCACCATACACAAAAATTAACTCAAAATGGATTAAAGACTTAAATGGAAGACCCAAAACTATGAAACAACTAGAAGAAAACATAGGGGGAATGTTTCTGGATACTTGTCTGGGCAAAGATTTTATGGTAAAGACCACAAAAGCACAGTAACAAAAGCAAAAATAAAGAAATGAGCCATATCAAACTAAAAAGCTTCTGCACAGCAAGGGAAAGATGAACAGAGTGAAATGACAACCGTCAATTAGAGATTAATATCCAGAATATAGAAGGAACTTAAACAACAGCAATAAAACAAATAACGAGATTTTAAAATGGACAAGGAATCTGAATAGCAGTTTGTCAAAAGAAGACACACAAATGGCCAAGAAATACATGAAAAAATATTCAACATCACTAATCATCACAGAAATGCAAATTAAAACCACAGTGGGACATCATCTTACCCAGTTAGAATGGCTGTTCTCAAAACACCAAGGGCCGGGGGGCAGGTAGGGGAGATGAAACAAGGAAAAAAGAACATGCTGGCAAAAATGAAGGAAAAAAAAACAAAAACAGTTGTCCCAAATTCTGGCATTCTGTGAAGTTACACTTTATATTGGAATTTTTTTTTATCAAGAAAGAGAGTTAAGAAGAAAGGAAGGAAGAGATGGAAGGAAACAGGAAGGAAGGTAGAAAATGAGAGAAAGAAAAGAAATAAAAAAAGAAGGAGGGAAGGAGGGAAGGAGAGAAGGAAGGAAGGAAAAGAGAAAGAAACTAGGGAGGAAGGCACAGTGGGAGGTTTGGAAGTAAGAGGACAGTCAAGAACTCAAGCTCTCAAGAACAATGCAACTATTGTATCAATATGAGTACATATTAGCTTAGCTTTATTTTTTTATATTTATACTGCTTAATTTTAAAGTTTAAAAAAATTGAGCCTGGAAAAATAATATTGATTCATTCTTATTAATATAGAATAATTCCAACACTGGTAGAGAACAGTACCTTTGTAAATATAAAACAAATAATTGGTATCACATTATTGCATTATTCTAGTGCAGCCCATTCTCAAAATCTGTGAAGTTGTCAGTCATTTTCTACCTTAATGCAAAAATATAGCCCGAGTTTTCAAGAGAATCAGAGTCATCTGAACACAAGAGTAGAATATTTAAGATACTACCAGAAGACATTGGAAGCATCATTATTAACAAAAAAGAAAACACGCTGAGTGTCACTTAAATTAATATTAATAGCAATAGCTGATATTTGCTAAGCACTGACTATAGATAGCCTGGACTTCCTGTCTCTAGGCTGACGTGATTTTCATAGCAAGTTGCACATGAAGGTTCTGTTTGTATCCCCCTTGCTGCTGTACTTCCTCCACTGTGGAGTTTACAGAACTGGAATTGCCCCCTGTTTGTGCAATATACCATAATCTTCATTTAATTCCAGAATGGTTAAATTAAAAAAGAATTAACTTCAGTTTGTCTTAATTTTATAAACTTAAATACAGGACTTTTAAGAGCAGATGCAGGTTCTGGGAATTCAAACAGCTATGGAATTAATACCTTCAAATAGTGACTGGTGTCTGCTGGGATTTTTTTTTCTTACTTTTTAGTTGAGAGAAAAGGGATTTTATAAACAGCACTGGAAATGTTGCAGAGTTTCATGAGGTAGTGGATAACATATGGAAATAAATCTAACTTTACCTCATCAATACAAATCATGAACAACTCCTTCCATGTCTTGTAGGGTGATGGTCTGTGTTGCTAGCTAGTCTTCTCCAGCTGTTGGCTTTGAGAGCTGCAGAATACATGGCTGATGTGTAGTTAAAAGCATTAAATTTAGATACAGAGACTTTTGGTAGTGGATCCATTTGTTCTTATTGACCACGTGATGCAGAATATATTACGTAAATCTATTTCTTGGGACTTCAGTCTATAAAAAGATGTTGGTAACACCCAGCGAGGCTGAAGTTGAATACCAGATGAGACGATGCATGTGAGAAATCATAAATAATAAGGTGATCCACAAACTTAAGATGCTCTGTTTCCCATGGAAATGTTCTTGACTCACACTTTGTAAAAAGTCATTATTTACAGTTCCGATAGCCTTGGGCTACTCTGACTTGGAATTGATCTACTTGGCATCAGCCAAGAAATTCTGAACCCGAAGAAGGTTGTTCAGATGCAGTGAAAATGTCTGACTGGCCACGATCATTTTTTAAGTTCTTTCATAAGGGAGAGTTTGCATAAACGAAGGCTTAGTCCACTTTAAAGACCTTAGTTCTGAATTTCATTATAGTTGGGACTATAATGAAAGAAAAGCCAAAGTAGATGAGCACATTAAGTTTGAAAATAGTGTTGTCATCTTTCCATGTTTTTGTTTTCAGCTTTCCTGTGATCTGATGACCCCAGACATTTTTGTCTTTATAAATAGTAATAGCTGAATTTTATGTTTCATAGAGTCAGCTAAACTATCTCTACCTTAGAATGTTCAGTCCCTTTATATGGGTTGTAATTACTGACGTATTTGTGTTTATTTCTACCATTTTTTTTTTGCTTTTACTTTTCAATTTTTTGTATTTCCCCTCTTTCTTCTCCCCCTTTGTATTGTTTGTGCCTTTTTATTTTTTTTCATTTTTTACTTATACTTCTATAAACTTAATTATCGAAGTAAACTCAATCAGAGTTGTTACCTTCCTCCAGGACAATGCAAATCTCTATAACTTACAAGGCTTGAGTTTCATTTGCCTTGCTCCTACCTCAGGACTCAACACTGTTTTGTCCAGAATTATAGCTTTAAATATCTTTATATTTTAGTCATAATTAAATCAGCTTTTATTATTTTATCTAATTAGTTTTTGTTTCTTTTTTGCCTTTTATTTTTGATTTAAAAACTTTTACCAATGATAATTTAATTTCTTACTAAAATGCCTTCTTTAGGATTTCTTTAATAAAATAGTGAATATTATCAATTCTTTTAATCTAAAAATCTTATTCAATTTTTGAATTTTTTGAAACTTTCTTTTATTTGAAACACAGTTCATCTTTGAATAACACAGAGGTTGAGGTACTGATCTACCACATAATCGAAAATCACCATCTAACTTTTGGCTTTCCAAAAACTTAACTACTAATAGCCTGCTGCTGATCAGAAGCCTTATTGATAATATAAAATATCGATTCACAGAGATTTTGTATGTTCTGTGAATTACATACAGCATTCTTACCATAAAGTAAGCCAAAGAAAAGAAAATGTTATTAAGAAAATCATCAGGAAGGGAAAATATATTTACTACTCATTAAATGAAAGTGGATCATCATAAAGATCTTCATTTTCATCTTCACATTGAGTAGGCTGAGGAGGAGGAGGTAGAGGAGGGCTTGGTCTTGCTGTCTTAGGATGGCAGAGGCAGAAGAAAATCTGCCCTTAAGAGGACTCCTGTAGCTTAAATCCATTATTTGAAGTTCCATTATATCTCTTCATATTTTTACATGCTGATCTACTCCTTAGTTTATTGTGTATATTATTTTGATAATCAGATATTTTTATTTTAGTCCACTTTAAAGATAAGTATTCTCGAACACTTATCTGTCAGTGTCAGACAACTGTTGGTCTAATTATTATTCCCGCTGGTTGCCTTGTCTTTTTATTTGACTATGTTCTAAATAATAAATAACCATATAATCTCTTTGCAACAATTCTTTCACAATTTGACTAAGATTCATTTTAATAGTTTTTTTTTCTTTAATCTTGCTTAATACATGATGGACTTCTGCCCCTGGAGAATTAATGGCATTTTGTTGTTTTATTCTTAATTGACAAATAATAATTGTATATATTTATGGGGTACAATGTGATGTTTTGATCATATATACATTGTAGAAATATTCAACCAGCCCAGTTAAGGTAGCTATCACCTCACCAATTTATTTTTTCTTGTGGCGAAAACATTAAAATCTATTCCTTTAGCAGTTCTGAAATCTAAGTCTGAGAATTTTCACTCTTTGTCAATTTCAGCAAATTGCCTTCTCCACTCTCTATTAGCTTCTTACAGGTGTTGCAGTATGCCACTCTCTTGTCAATTCTTTTCTCACTGTATTCTGCATTTTGTCACACTGTGCTAAATTCTATACAATTCCAGCATTCTATCTTCAAGTTCATTAATTATCTCTCCTGTGTCCAATGAACTAACCCTTTCTTTTAGTCTAAATTTCAATTACTTGTTTCTATGCAGTCTATTTGATTCTTTTTCAAAACTGCTGGTTCTTACTTTTGAAATATCTTTTCCTTTGTTTGTGAGTTCAATTATTTTTAAAGTTTTGGAAGTCTGGTTCCAGTTTTCCCTGCTAAAGGTGCATTTTTTACAGGGAGGAATCTCATTTGATAATGTCTAGTTCCTGAGGGCACTCTGTTGTCTTGGTATTTTTGAATTAAGAGTCTCAGCTTGCTATTTTATGAAACATATAAATAGTATTAATCCAAAATTCCATTCCTGATGCTATTTGGCCAGCGAACACAAATTTTTAGACAAGATACCTCACTCTCCAAGGCTAAGACAGACAAACTTCTAACTAGTTATCTGTGTAAGTTGGATTTTTAGCTTTCCCTATGTTAAAGAAGGTAAATTATTATTCAACCTGATCAGAAGATTCCCCTTCCCAATCTTATCGCAACTCTGGCGTTACTGTACTCCATATGTGGCTCCTAAAACCAAATATGCAGACTATCAGAGTTCTATTCACTAGATTTAAATTCTGCCTTTATTCTTGGTCCTGAACATTTTTATTATTTCTCCTATTTAAGTTCTTCCTTTATTCTTGGTCCTGAAAATTTTTATTATTTCTCATAAACTCATCCAAGTGTCGACAAATCTTTAAGAATTTTAATTGGTTATATTTAAGTGTCTTGCAATGGTGGGGTTCCAGTATATGTTGAGTCCTAGTGATTGGAAATACACACACACACACACACACACACACACACACAGAGAGAGAGAGAGAGAGAGAGAGAGAGAGGAGAGAGAGAGAGAGAGAGAGAGAGAGAGAGAGACGGAGACGGAGACAGAGAGAGAAATTTCTATTACTACTCTCTGGTTGATTTATGTTTTTGACTGTCAGTGATTTTGTTCCTTAACAACTCCTTTTAGACCCAAAACCGACTAAACTGACCATTGTCCAAATCTCTATCACATAAGAGGTTGAGAAATAAGTATTTTAGATTCAGTGTTTTTCATGAAAATCTCTCCAAGAATATCTCAAACAACTAAGACGAGTCAACCTCTACTGTCAGATGATCTAAAATCAATAAAAATATATCAGATGATACATTCAGTTCTATGGATTTCACTTCCTGACTCAAATAAATCTCAAGTAATTGGTCTCCCAGCGAGAAGTGACTATCCACTAAAGCACTTTAACATACAAGAAATAGTTTTCACCTTTGCAGATGTGTTCCTTGTTCATCATATGCATGAGTTATCTTTCAGCCAAATCAGCTCTGACTTCTGAATCCTGGACATGTCATCATTTATGTGGTCTGATTAGTCATTCAGCAATGTTAATACTTATGTATTTGTCTTAAGTATTAACATGAAGTGTTATAGGACTTGATGGTGCAGGCCATGTTTCTTTAACAAAGAGACACAAATGTCAGTGGCTTAAATAAGATAGAGGTTTATTTCTCTTTTATGTGAGAGATCAGAGGCAGGCAGAGAGCTCAGGTTGTCAGTGTGGCTCAAAAACATGAGATCATTCAGGGACCTCGATTCCTTCCATTGTTTTGCTCCTGTATTCCTCTATGATATTGTTGCTATCCATGTGGTTGGAGCCTGGCCATGGGTCCATCCACATGGAACAATGTGGAAGAAGAGTGAAATAGAAAGGGAGGATTTCCTTTCAAGCAAGCACACATCATTTTCATTTGCAATTTTGGGTGCCAATTATTTGCCAGTCACTCTAAGATCCAAGAGAGGCTGACAAATATGTAACCTCCAGTCTGTGACCTGGGTCTGGCCACCGCTTTCTTACGAGGAAAGAAAGGCATGGAACTCTGGGGCCAACTAGTAGTGTCCCATGGCTTTTCTGGTGGCTTCCTATGGTGAGGGGACATGTGTGAGTCTTCTGCCCTGTGAAGCATCCGCACTTCTGGGGGTGCGCTTGAGAGCCTGTGATTAGAGTGCATGTCCAGGCTCTTTCCACAGAGTCTCTTTCTGGGTGCTAGTATCCTGCACACTTCCTCAGACACAGCGGGCACTACTGCCTCAGTCCTCCAGAAGTAATTGCTTTGTTCTCTTCTGAGACCCTGGCCTTGTGACACATCTCAGCCTGACAGATGATGGGATCTGGAGTCAGATGGTTTGAATTCAATTCCCTGGTCTGCCCATTGGTCGTGGTGTACTGCACGATCCTGGACGTGTGCTTCAGTTTCCACATATGTGGTAAGATAAGAATGGTGATGATACCTGTCTCATACTGTGGTCAGGAGAGGTTGGTTATGAGGAACAAATTAGACACTCTCAGGAAACTGGTGGAACAACAACAAGGGAGTATTAGTTGGACTCCCTAGGATGCGGAAATGCATTTTACTCTTGCCAATCCTTCTCCTTACAAACTACTCTGTCATTTTACCCCCCAAATCTTTCAGTGCAATCTCTGGGAAATATAATATATTTTCTTCTGATCTTTATTCTCAATTAAAACTCATTTTAGTTTAAAAAAACACATTTAAAAACTGGTCTTTCAATATTAGCCTTATTAGACTTGGTGTTATGTTTAATGAAAGAAATTGTTTTTAATGGCCACCTTTAAAACACTTTGTCAATGTATAGTGTCTTGTTTCAGTTGGTGAGCAGCCTAGACTCCTTTTATTCTCTGCCTTGGAAGTCTAAACCAACCAGTCTGACTTAACATTATTTTGCATGGTAATCATTATACGTGTCCCCCTTAAAAGCTCCTTGAAGGCAGGGGGAAAATATTTTTCTTCTTGTTATCTCTATAGTTCAGCATATTCTTGGCATGCACAAGTGTTCAATAACATTGTGAACAAGTGAATGAGAAAAGCTTGTAACCAGATTTAAGTAACATTTTTCAACTCAACACCAATATACACTAAACCATGTTGAAGAGGACAATATTTTGCTAGGCAAGGTCTTTTAAGAATGTATGTGTTCAAAGATGAAAACCCAAATGACATTAAAGGGCACTCCACTGGCAAGTCCCAGGAGGCAATAGGTGAGCCGTCGCTAGTTAAATTGTACTAACGCAAAACATTATAGCATTAGACTGCAGCCTGTAATCAATCCCAGCTGGAAGCCTGTATCAACAGTTTTGTGTTTCTTGCCAGTTCCTTGTCAATCCCCTAAAAGGGAAGGTAAAAACAAGGCCAATAGCTTTTATTACGTAGGATGGTTTATCGATCCCAGCTATTCAAACATTTCACTTCACCCAGTGTGCATGCCAGAAATGTTTATTTCAGAAATGCTTGATTAATTATGCCATGTAACATAGATGGCTGATGAGTAAAAAGGAAATCTTGTCTATAGCTGTTGTATATCATCTTTCATTTTTAAGATAAAATAGATTTATCTTCCATTGAGCCTAGTGACAAAGGTTTTTAGGAGTAGAAGAATGAACACTGTAAGCCTGTAACTTCCCCCCATGTCTTCCAGTTATGACTGGTCAAATGAATATGAGCTGAAGCATTAACTCCCAAGTGTAGATTTTGAGATAAGCTTTGAACTCTTCTTCCTTGAAGGTCACCTGGTAGCGTTTATAGATCTTCCAAATTGAGGTGTGGCAATGCAACTTTCACATTAACTAAAAATATAACACAACTTTCTAAAATTATTAGAACAACTATAAAAAATGTTGCAAAGCCTCTAGCACCAAATAAAACAATGTATTCTCTCTTTAGCACTAAAAATAAAACCCTAGACCTTTGAAATAGAATTTCTAATGAGTTGTCCATGAGCTGAGTAGAGGATGGGGCACTGAAAGAGTGATTTTTGTTTTCATCATTGATAAAAATAACAATACATTCTTCCATTCATTTTATGTGGTCAAATAATTTCCATATAATAAGAATTTATTGAGCTACTTGTATGTACTATAATTCTAGGAATGCTTTCTTCAGAGCGCTGTAATCTTTTGGGAAAGAAAGGGAAAAACAGAGATGAGGTGAAACATGTTTTTGTTTTTTTGTTTTTTTTTTTGTTTTTTTTTGAGACGGAGGAGTCTCGCTTTGTCGCCCAGGCTGGAGTGCAGTGGCACCATCTTGGCTCACTGCAAGCTCCGCCTCCTGGGTTCACGCCATTCTCCTGCCTCAGCCTCCGAGTAGCTGGGACTACAGGCGCCCGCCACCACGCCCGGCTATTTTTTGTATTTTTAGTAGAGACGGGGTTTCACCGTGTTAGCCAGGATGGTCTCGATCTCCTGACCTCGTGATCCGCCCGCCTCGGCCTCCCAAAGTGCTGGGATTACAGGCGTGAGCCACCGCGCCCGGCTGAAACATGTTTTAAATAAGTCTTAATTTTTTTATTTTAAAACCTAGTGTCCATTAAAGAAAATTTATCAAAATATGTATAAATATAAAGAAGAAAATTCAACATTCTTACTATGGAAATAGTTGCTATTAATGCATTATGTTGGTTATATAGGTGTGTATAAGATACATCTGGTTTTTTTTGTTTTTTGTTTTTTGTTTTTGTGACAGAGTCTTACTCTGTCATCCAGGCTGGAGTGCAGTGGCACGATCTCAGCTCACTGCAACCTCCGCCTCCCAGGTTCAAACAATTCTCCTGCCTCAGCCTCCCAAGTAGCTGGAATTATAGGTTTATGCCACCACTCCTGACTGATTTTTGTATTTTTAGTAGAGACAAGGTTTCACCATGTTGGCCAGGCTGTCTTCAACCCTTAGCCTCAAGTGATTCACCCACCTCAGCATCCCAAAATGCTGGGATTACAGGCATGAGCTACTGTGCCTGGCCTACATTCTGATTTTTTAACTTCAATTTATATTGTGGATGTTTTACATGTTATTACATATTCATGAATGTTTCCTCATGATTGCTTACCAATCTATTTAACAGACATACCATAAGATACTTAATAGTAGCTGGGCTTTTACGTTTGAATCTAAGTTAGAATTCAGATATGTTTTTGCAGTGTAACACTCTGGTGGGTTGAGCTCACCAGAAGCCGATTGGTAACATGTACCATGACAAAGTTTTGGTAGAGAGATGTGCATGCTCCCTTAATACGCTGTGACACAATTCTCTGATTCATCATAAGGAGAACTGTCAATGCCTTGCATAAGACATAGGGGTTTAGATGTTCCCTGGGACATGGAGGGGCTGGCTGGTCAATGGCAAGGCATGGTAGAAGACTGTGGGTGAGCTGCATAATTCGTGTAGAGAAACTGCCTCATCATTCACAGCAGAATTTCCCAAAGGGTTGGCAGTATTGCCCAATGGGCCATTAAAACAATATGGTACAGAATCACCAAGAGATTCTGAAAATGTATTTACTTCAAGTTGACAAGATACAGAAAACATAGGCACCATGTGTAAAACAAAAGATGTGATGGAAAATGAGTATGTTCACTACTGATTTATTGCTAATCAGCCCCAAATGCATCCTTTTTGTCTGCTTTGTGGAAGTGAATCTGGGCCTTTCATTTATTTATTTTTTCTCTGCTGACTGTCACGACGTTAAACTTTGTCAGTAGAGGGTGGTAGAGACATTGCAGGAAGCATGGATTTTGTATACTGGTTTTGGTGCTTGCCTGGCAGGCAGCCTGCAGGGCGCTCATCCTCTCTAGTGTCTGGCTTCTACAGTGTGCAGGGTTAGATGCCTATCCTGGGATTGCCCATGGGCATGCTTTTAGCACTGAGTCTCTAGTGAGCACCCCACTACAAATGGCTTTCCCCTGCAGTTGAGAGGGTCCATTTACTGCAAATCCCTGAGGGTGGATTTCCATCAGGTTCTGCCAGTGCAGTACCACAGTGACTTACCTGCCATGTGGTGGCCAATAGCTGTGCCCTCCTCAACAAAGTCTGCACCTCAGCCTTGGGGGAGGAGGTGCACTTTCTTAGGGACTCTTTCTCCGCTCTAGGGCTGGTGGTGCCTCCTTATATCTTCTATTTCTAGATCCCTTAGAGTTCTCTTTTTTTCTGCCAGCCTTAGTCCAATCCCCTGTTATGTTTAATAAATTCTTTATATTAAGCTTCCTCTGTTCAAGTTAACATGCAGCTTATCTCTATATTGAATCTTTAAGGATACAATGAATCACCAGGGATTCAGGCAGAGATGTAAGAAGAGTGGGCAAAAATATGAAGACAATGCATGAAAGAGGAAAATGAAATAATAAAAGTATATCTTCTTATATGACATTAAAGAACAGAACAGCGTGGCACAACATCAAGTCAGGAAGACAGATCGCACATAAGGAAGCCAACAGTCAAGTGCCTACAGAAAGCAAAGTGGCTCAGTTTCTGCTCAGTGGTTGAACAACCCAATGAAGACATTAAATGGCAAAGTTACTTTTATATTAGTTTTTCAGAAATTATCTTACACATAGTAAAAATATTTTTAAAAAATCCTATAGTACTGGCTACTTAAATAAGTTTATTTGATAAAATTCCATATTAAGAGGCATATTTAAGGAACACTACAGCATGATTTTAAAAAGTATGTTTCTCCAGAAAAAATGGATAGAAGAGCTGCTCGATTTTTTAATTTGCTATCCTGGAACAGGGGTCTGCCTGTTTTTGTATATAAAGTATTATTAGAATACAGTGTCACACATCTGTTATCTTATTGTGTATTGTTGCTTTCATTCTTCCACAACAGAGCTGACTAGTTGGAAAGAGAAACAGTGTGATGTGCAAAGCTTGAAATGTTTGCTTGTTGGTTCTTTACAGATAAGCTTGCCAGTCCCTGCCCTAGAAACCAGCATGTAGCACCATGCTGGATCATTGCCCTACATTAGCTTAATTTGTCTTCATCGCAACCCTGGTAGGAGTGCTCACTGTACCAGGTTTGTTAAGGCAGCTGAAGCTTAGAGACCATTACAGGTAGTGGTAAAGTCTGAAGGCTTGGAAGTCACATGGGCAGGGTTTAAATCGCCTCCAGTGTTTAATGTGCTGTGTCAAGCTACATCATCTCCCCAAGCCTCAGTGCCCATGTGATAAATAATTATCACATAGAACTGCTATGACTATTAATTTAATTCACTTAGATAAAGAACTTAGCTTAGTACCTATGACCCAGGAAATGCTCAGTGAATGCTTATGCATCATTTGAGAAGTTCAAACTCTTGGTCAAGACATCATGTTCTGTAGTGGCACTGTCATTCCAGTGCGATATGTCTGAGTCCAGAACTTGAGTTCATAACCACTATAGGAAATTACCAGATGCTAAATGCACAACTGAAATATACTCTTCTCCTCCCTGAGTTTCCAGTTTTCCCCTTTTTAGAAACAAGAGATCTCTTTCTGAGTTACACAACTGAGCTGTGTCCAGTAAATCTGCTAATACCAGATGGTCTTTGTCTGCAACCCTTGGTTATTTTATTCTGTAGGGGTTCTTATTGCTCAGGATGCATTGTTTCTTTCCAGCCCTTCTCCTCAGCTTGGTTTGAGGAAGGTGTAGTTGGCAAAATTTTAAGATGGGCCACAGACCCTGCCCTCTGGTGTACTTCCTCTGCAGGTGGAGCTTGTGAAGATGGTGAGCTTTCACTTTCCTGGTTAAGGGAAGGGATTTTGCAAAAGCAATCAAGGTTCCTATTCAGGTGTCCTTGAGTTAATCAAAGGCCATGATCCTGGGTAGACCTGATCAATGCAAGTAAGCCCTTAATAAGAGATTTGAAGCAAGAGAGATTACGCTCCTGGTCTTTAAGAAGTGAGTGGCCACATTAGAGGAGGGTCTTTAGGAAGGGCTATGAGAGGATTGCATGGCAGGATCTCCAGCTGAGTATATTCTCTGGATGACAGCCAGTAAGAAAAAGAGAATCTCAGACTCAAAGCTGCATGAAAGTTAATTGAATCTTTCTCCAGTCAAGACTGTAATGAGAACTCAGCCCCAGCCAATACCTGGATTGCACCCTGGTAAGATCCTAAAGTAGAGAATCCAGCCAAGCCACGCCTGGACTTCTAACCCAGAAAAACTGTAAGATCATAAATATGTGTTGTGGAATGCTGCTAAGTTTGTAGTAATTTGCTCCATAGCAATAGAAAACTATTACAGAAGGATAAGCTGCAGCAAAATCAAGGAACATATTTCTCAACAGGTCTTTGGAGGGAAGAAAGAAAGAAGCAAAATATTTGCTAAAATCAGACTCACTCTGTTTTTTTGGAAAGTGACTGCCTCATCCGTTGCTGCTGTGTGCATGTCCAGGAAGCAGCACAGTCATACAGAGGAGGACTTCGAGGTTCCAGTCACACTGCTGTGTGGCCCCTATTAACACCACTGCCTAATAAATTATGCCAAGTGCTTATGACACCATAGGCACTTTAAACATAAGAATACACTAATTTATAGTAAAATACAAATTGTTAGAATGACTAGATTTGTTTATTATTGGTTATAACTGAATATATAGGAATTATCAGTTCATGAATTAATTTTATACAATCTTTAAAACTAGTCATGGTGAGTTTGGCTCAAGAGTAGTATTTTGGGATGGAGATACTTCGTTAAAAACAAGGAAAGAGGAAGGAAGGGTGGCCTCTGAGGACCCTTATTGAGTTGAATTTTGTAACTAAATATACAATGTTCTAATGGTGGCAGATGCAGCTCTGAAGTAATGAAACAGATAAACACTGGGAGAGGGAGGAGGGAAGAAAAGAACAAGGCTGACCACAGCTAGGGCTACTGACCAGGTGGTAGGCTGCTACATTTGTTTCCTTTGCTGCCGTAACACATTATCACGCACTTGGTTTTTTTTTTTTTTTTTTTTTTTTTTTTTTTGAGACGGAGTCTCGCTCTGTCGCCCAGGCTGGAGTGCAGTGGCCGGATCTCAGCTCACTGCAAGCTCCACCTCCCGGGTTCATGCCATTCTCCTGCCTCAGCCTCCCGAGTAGCTGGGGCTACAGGCGCCCGCCACGTCGCCTGGCTAGTTTTTTGTATTTTTTAGTAGAGACGGGGTTTCACCGTATTAGGATGGTCTTGATCTCCTGACCTCGTGATCCGCCCGTCTCGGCCTCCCAAAGTGCTGGGATTACAGGCTTGAGCCACCGCGCCCGGCTACACTTGGTTTTTTTAAACATGTATTTCTTATTTCATGGTTTTGTAGGTTGAAATGTGGATCATCTCATTCCTGTGCTTCTGGTTTCACTAGGCTGGAATCAAGGTGTCCCTCGGCTAAGCTCTAATCAACAGTTCTGGCAAGAATCTACTCCCAATGCCATTCACATTGCTGGCAGAATCCACTTTCTTTTGATTTCACTACTGAGGTTCTCATTTGCTGCCTGACAGCCAGCTTTAAGTTCCAGAGGCCTCTCTCAGGTTTTTGTGTGTGAGCATCTAGACCTCAGAGCCAGCAGTGGTGCACTGAAACGTTCTCACTCGTGGAATCACTTTGACTTCCCTTTTTGCTGCATCTGTCTGACTCCATTCAGAGAAAGCGCTCCACTTTTAAGGGTTTATGTGATTATATTAGACCCACTCAGTCTAGGATAATCTTCCAACTGTAAAAACTGTAACCTTAATTATATCTGCATTGTCTTTTTTACCATGTAATGTAACATATTTTTAGATTCCAGGGACTGGCCATATTTATCTTTGGTGGTCTTTATTCTGGCCACCACAGACACACTCACTCTTCGGATGCTAGTGGTCAAGACTGGTACAAGGTTTTTAATGTGTTTGGCATGATTTAGCCACTTTCTATATCCAGGCAGAGACATGGGTGATGGCCTATAATCCTTAACAGCATCAATAAAAGGGCAGTACGAACAGTGTCATTTATCTTGTGGTTAAAAGTCACAATAAGGTTCAACTTCTGGGATGGCTATATACTGACCATGTGTGCATGTGGACATGGGGCGCCCCTTGAATATGTGGATCTTGGGAAAATGACTCTCATATTTGCTTTGATAAAATGGGACTAATAAAACCCAGTGGGAGATAATCTAAAGGAGAATGATGTACTCACCTACTAACATCTTATGGAGATGAAATATGCTAATCCCTGTACAGACATTTGCTCATGGCGGTTGCTAAACAAATGTTAGTTCCCTTCTCACCTTCTCCTGTTCTATTTTTCCAGTATTGTTACAAGAATCCAGTGATTATTTATTTTCATTAAATTTAAGAAACAGAAAAAATAATGTAGGTATCTATATTGCCTACTACTGAGCTTCCACCTAGTGATTCCCGAAGGGTTTGAATCCACTTGCGGGCACCAATAAAGATACGCAATGGAAATATCTAATTGTTAAGCATCTAGACAACTAAAACGTTGTAATTTGTACATGTGAAATGCTATGTTGAAGTAAATCAATGAATTGTAAGTAAGTCATGTGAAAAGATGTCTGATAATGTTTTTCTGGCTATGGATGGAATGGTTAAAGTGGTTTATTCTACGAGTTTACAGATGTGTAAAAGTTCATAAATAAGTCACACAATAGGACAATTGAGAATAATTTGAAGTCTGTTACATCAAGCACCATTGTTTGTTATAAATATTTACATGACATTGTAACTCCAATTTCTTCTACAACCAAACGTTAGAATTATTACTTGGCAATGAAGTCCGTGCCTCGATGATATTTATTCAGACAATACATTTAAGAAAGGATTTCATGAAAGCCAATATTCTCAATGGCAGCTGGAGATCTCCTGGTTCATAAAATATTGTACTTTAGGGTAGAACATGGAAAGTTAAACTTGCAAACTCTCTCTGATACCTGCTGTCCCCTGTAAAGCTGTTTTTTAATCCCCTCTTTCCAAAGGCTGGGATCATTCCCCTTTCATCAGTGTTCTTATTATTCATTTAAAACCTCTGTTGAAGCTTTCTTCAGTGTAGTTTTGGGGGTTTTTTGTTCACTTTTTCTGTTTCCTTCATTGGGCTGTGAACTCTTCAAATGTAAAAACCACATATTGTTGACTTCTATTTCTAGATCTAGTTTGGTTTTCTGGGTTAGAACTGGCTCCCAGTAAAGCACTTCATTAAAAGCCCTGAAGAACTTCAGCTATAAGCATATAATAAGAAAAATATTTAAGACAATCTGGGTAAATATGAGCTGATTTAAGACAGAGAACAAGCTAACGTATGGGGAATGATGAAAAAGAAACCTTGGAGAAAGAATAGAAGAGAAGTATTTTTAATATCAAATATTATGCTTTGATCTCTGGGTTTTATTTCTTTTTCAAATGTAATCGGACTATTGAGTCTAGAATATATTTTACCATTATAGTTATGGAAATACTTTTCAGTTGCTTAACAATTCAAATCAGCAATGGTCATATGAATCTGAGAAATAAGAAAAAAATATTAAATATGAAAAATAAAAAGGAAAGGCTTTTGTGCTAAGGATCCACCAATTTGATGCTTTGAGATTACGATCAGGGTACTGAAGTTGAGAGCTGGGCAGCCAACAAGGCAGTTACTTGCGTTGTGCATCATCTTCTTAAAACGTGGAATTTTCCCAGAGTAATCATTCAATAAGCCTAAGTACACACATTAGGTGTTGGTCCTTGGCTCTGAAAATGTGAAAACCTAATGCTTAGAATTAAAAGGCACGAGTTTTCCAACTTCTTCATACCATGCGGATGGAATATGCAGACCAGGGCCACCTTCACACTTGGTTCTAATGCAGATGATATGATTATGCACAGACAGGCAGTGGGAAAGATGTTTATTTAGGGTTGTACAGAGCAAGTGCTATGATGTTTACCCTTCATAAACACCTATGAGACTTTAGAATTCCTCCTACTAACTGAGGTTTTTCTAAATATCCAACAGACAGTGCCTGGTGATGATCAGGAACCACTGTTTCAATCAATTACATTCTCACCCACATTTCACTCAACCTAATGAACTGCAATGACTCAGCATTAATAAATTCCTAAGCATATGTTTTGTCCAACTGATCATCTTGCTACTAGTTCTGGACTCTTTCACTACGTACAATTTATAACATAAGCCTTTATTTCTTTTGTTGACATAATTCACTTTCTTGAAATTTCCAAGACTAGACCTATTAAACCATAATAAAAAGCAAAGCTTTAGATTCCTTATTGTAATTCCCAGTTAACTACATCTTCCACCAGCAAACATAGTCAAGATGTTGCTTAGTCGCTCATAAAATATTAAAATGTTCAATATTAGTCATTTTATGAAACCATCAGAGATTAGATAAGTTTATTGGTTCAACTTTGGTTAAATCTATAAAAAACCCATGCTCTATAATAGCTAAATTCTTAATAAAGACGTTTGCAGAAGAACACAAATGTTCTTTCAAAACCAGACATGACTTTATGCCCTAACTCACTGTGACTCATGGTAAGAATTTAGGTTCTCATAAAATCTATTTTCTATTTTACAACTAGAGTGGTCACTTGATTTTCCAGAATAAATTCTGATCTCAGGTTTAGCAAGATTCACATTCACACATGCTGTAGAGCAAGTAAATAGTTTTCCCTATCAAAATCAAAATATGATTGTGACTTCTTTAGGGGCATAGGAATGTCCTACTGCACTAGGTATCAGTGCATGTCTCAAGCTACGTAATAAAGAGATGCGGTTATTCACTATGCAGAGCTTCCTGTCACTATGTGTCAGATCCTGCCACTTGACAAACGCCACGCACAAACAGAAGCACAGCTCCTTCCCGCAAGAATCTCACTGTAAACCAACATGAACATACGTACTCGCTTTGCATGTGATCAGTGTCCTAGGAGGTGTATGTGGAAAGTCTTTCGGGAACCCAGGGTGTGGGAAACTAGTTCTGCCTAGAGAGAGCGCAAGGCATTTTCAGAATTGACATTTCAACAAATGTTCATGGGGAGATAGGAAAACAGTGAGGGTGTGAGCTTTGGATTTGCTTTTCTCTTACTCCAATGTGACTTTGAATGACCGAGGCCAATTGTCAGACAATTTTGTGTACATTTATTTTCTTATTTGTAAAATGGAATAATGGAAAGATCAGAGAGGCTATACCAACTCACACAGCTGATGCAATTATTAAAGGAACTAATGTTTGAAAAAGTGCATTATAGACTACAACAATAAGCTCACTAAAGAGTAGATTAGGCAGGCAAACTGAGGACAGATTTGGGGGACAGTTAGTACCCATCTGAGAAATACATGCTTTTTCCTGGAGGAGGTCTTATTTTGTAGATCTCTTTTGAGGTAGACAATGAACCTGGAAGTAATGTAGAAAAGAGAGTAATCTGAAAATAAAAGTCCAGGAACCAATTGAAGATGATTATGAAAGTATGGATCAGAGATAATAATTGCCTAAATTGAGTAATAATAGAATAAAATGAAAAAGAGGGTGAACCTCAGATGAATAAAAGAAGGAGAAACAATAACCAGGACAACTGATTTAATGTGGGTGACAAGAGTGAGAGAGGAATAAAGGTGACCATATTTTTAGCCCAAGTGACTAAAAGGATGCCATGGTCATTAACCAAAGAAAGACACCTGTGATATTTGGGGAAGACAAGTATTATACCAAGATGTTGTCTGGATTCCTAAGTGAACATGTTTTGACATCACAGGAATAGGGCTCGGGAGAGAGGTCAGAGGTGGAGGAATTGTTCAGAGATTCATCAACATAGATTTTATGTCTTATAGAAAATAAATTAAATGGCATTAAAAATAATAAGACTCAAGCCCCGGTCTTCTGGTCATAATTGGGGAGCCCCAGTACAGATCATAGCATCTTTCTGAATGCCATCCCTTTAGAGAAAGTGCTTTGTGTTTAAGTCTGCTTAGAAAAATTAATTTGAAGTCTCAGGCAAAATGACACTTCTTTGGGGAGGGGAATTTTATAATTGTAGAGCATGACTGAGATGCTTTACTTTCTTAGAACCTGTTCCCTAGGGAACATTTGTGATGAGGAGGGCTCTCCAAAATAACTTGTAATGAGTGACACTTGAAACTTCCAAAAGCATCCAGAGTCGGGGACACCAAGGCAGGTGCATGACAGGAAGATGGTAGATCCAGCAGCAAGTCTGGTTGGGAGATGTGGCCACACAGCATTCATTCAGCCTCAGGGCAGGGGCAGGTGGTGTCACAGCCCCACACATTATGGTGGGGATTCAAGAGCATTACTCTTATTTTAAGACAATTTTTACGGTGTGATTTGGGATGTCCTCCCTGAAAAAAGACTGAATACTATTCATGAGTGACATTTAATCTTCAGGTAAAAGGAATAGGATAGCCAGAACGAAACCTGGGCGCGTTTAAGGGCCTGAATTTCAGGATGAAGCAGAAAGATTCATTTATCACATTAGAAGCCAGGACAACTGGTGCCAAGGCACAGAGTGTTGAGTTTTAAAGTCTTGGCTGCTACTCAAAGTGTAGTTCTCAGAGAAGCAAAACGGCCATCCCCAGGAGCTTGTGAGACGGGGGAGAAAGGTGCAGGGACTAAGACGTCCTTGGTGATTCCTTCCACTGGTGACCTTGCTGCACATGAATTGGTTTGGAGTTCACATTAGGAAATAAGGATAGGTAAAAAGTGGGTTCAATTTTTTTAAAGGATGAAGAATGGAGACGTTAAAAGCAATAAAAGAAATCAGAGAATATTTGATGATGTATTCCATACAGCAGGCTAGGCCTAAGAGATGAGGCAGAGTAAAGGTCAATTCTGAGCTTAGATCAGTGGGAAATGGTTGTATCATTAATTTTAAAAAATGCACTTTCAGAAGGAGGAATTTTTTTTTTTTTGGTTGAGGGAAGATTGTGATCTTACAAACCATGACTTTGAAAATATCACAAACACATTTGTAATCAATCCTTTGCCATAATTTATAGTGACATATTATTAGATGGTGACCTAAACATTTTGCATAATTTTATAAAATAATGTTTTTTTTAAAAAAATCCTCTTCAGAAGCCCCCAGAGAAATATTATACCCATATAACATTATACATCATACAACATTTAAAATGTTAGTCCCTTAGAAAACATTAAGAAGAACTTCATTGAAAAGTGTTCCTTTCTATGTGGAATGGATGAGGATTAAATATCACTTATGGAAATACGGATGATTTCTAATTTTTAAATGTTTTATTTGTCTGTGCAATTTCATTGGAATAAGGAGCAGACTTCCAATATAACTGCCATTGCCCTTCAGACGGTAGAGCCAGTGAAAAGCATTAAAATATATATATATATATATCTGTGGAAAACAGTTTGGATGCTTCCACCCTCTCCTTTGTTCAGGTTCTGGAAGCAGCACCACATCCCAAAATTTTCAGCAACTCGTTGAAGAAATTTCAAGTCAGATTTCCTAGGCTCTTGCAAAATCTCTTTGTCCACTCTTGAGGTTCTTTAGCACAGACTAATATTTCCCTTTGTATGATTGAGAGCATGAATCTTATTTCTGAGCTACCTGAAGACCTTCAAATTACTCTCATGGCAAAGTGCATGAAGGCAGGCATGTTACTGCACAAGACCCCCTGAACCTCTTCTTCACAGTCAGAATTGGGAGAATTAGGCTCTGCAGGGCGGTCACACTGTCAGATGCGAAAAAACAATGAGTTTGTGGAAGTGCAAAGGAAGCAAGAAGCCCACTGCCACTGCCACTTACACAGACACTGGCTCATCATTTACTGTGGAAAACTAGTGATTAGACTACAATAGCAGCTATAGCTTAGTGATTTGCCTTTAAAAATTTTTTTAAAGCAGTTCCCAGAAACCAGCACCTGGACAATGCATTTTCCACCTAATCATCCTCAAAGGATGTTCCGTCTGACAGGTCAAAGATACCCTTCCCAGGAATTACGCGGTTTTATTTTACGGATGCTTAACGGTAGCTAATGTGTTGGAGAGGGACTTGGTTGCTGAGTTTCCAATCACAAAGCTGGGTCTCAGACACTTCTCTTTTTCCTGGTAAGTCCCTCACAGCACTGTTTTTCACTACAGACACAGAGTGAGGACATGACGACCTGCGGGGCACAGGTGTAAGTGAGGACAGTCCCATTGTGAACACCTGAGGTGTTCTTCTGCCTTGTAACTATTTCTATTTTCTTTGATACTATGACAATGTAATAATATTTAAACATGCTTACTCTGGAGAGTTTCATTAAACAAAACAAAGCAGAAAACCAAACCAAACCTGACTGATTGCAAAATGCGAGGAAATGATTACTACAGAAATACCTAGTAGTTCCACGCAAAGGGAAAAACAGGTCTGCAAAACTAAAACTTGATAACATTTGCAAAATAAGTCATGCAATCAAAGACCCTCATCTTACCGGGAAGAAATGGAGACTCAGAGAACTGATTTTCCTAGGTAAAAATGTCAGTAAGTGACGGCTTGGCACCACAAACATTTGAATATCTTCCACTCAGTATATCCTGGGCAAGGCTGTAGGGATTCAAAGACGACAATACCCATTGATGTTCTCCACATGGTTCCCAGTCCAGGCAACAGGGCTGCATGCACAGAGGCAGTGTAAGGAGGAATGGAGTGATGCCAGCTGCCCTCTTTCCGTTGCACCATGTGGCCCTCCCTCATACGACTACTCTGCTTATGGAATCTCATCAAATCCACTACCACATATTTATTTGCGTTAATAAATATCTATTAACAGTTACTAAGAACAAGACATTGAGCTATGGGATATAGAGAGTATCAACATAAGGAATCCATAATCCCTTTCTTTAAAGCATTTATCATTCAGCAAAGCGAATGACACTGTTGAAGGGCAGTTGGAATGCAGAACAGAGGTGGTAGAGAGTTCTAGAAGGCACACATGGAAAATCCAGACTGGGACAGACAGAAGGAGGTGTCTGATGGAGGAAGGTCATAACTAAAGTATATGCAAAGGCACGCAGGGGCAGAAAAGCCCAAGCTATGTTCTGGGGACACCAGGTTTGGTGCAGGACATTTGGCTGTGGGATGCAGGAGGATGGAAGTGGGAACAGAGGATGAATGGCAGTTGTTCTCTGCTGTGGCTGGAGGGAAAAGGCAAGGCTGGGAAGCTGGGCTCATTTTTAGACATTAATATAATCTTTTGATATTTTTAAACTCAGAGAAATTGGTATTTTTACTTTTGTGTTTTAGAAATTTTGGCCAGACAGTAGTAGAAAGAGCAAACTGGATGAAGCTGAATATGTCAATCTTCTGGTCTTTGGGTCATGGCACCTCATCTTCTCTTTGACTGCATAAATAACACACTTCTGCTTCCATGGGTCCTTTAAACGACCAGTTCTGCATATTCCAAGGATTACAGCCTCATGTCTGATGATACAAAGGTACTTCACATATAATTCAAGCCAAATCTCTCATATTCACAATAAGAAAATTGAGACAAAGATAAGTGAAGTGACTTTTAATGGTATTCCCTCTGATACCTGTGAAATGAAAGCCTTTACCATACAGCACACTCACTTAGGAGTCTGTGTCCACTGGTAGCTGCTTCTCAGCTTCATCCACACTGTGGTCATGGAAAGGCTGCCTTCCTGTTCGTTTCCTTAGAAAATTAATTTCTTGAGCCTACTTTGGTGGAAACATGGATCTACTGCATATTCTGAGCAGGTTTAAAAAAAAACATTTAATTGCTAATTGCCACTCATCCTTTTGGGTCCTCTGGCATATGCAATATTTCAGAGCTTATCTAAACTCACCAACGATCAAATGTTCAAGCTAAATGCATAAGGTCAATAGACTGACTTCCAGATTCCAGGTACATTTTGTTTTAGTGTATTATCCATGCTGTAGGCATCTACTTCAATACTTTTCTTTTACACTTCAATACCACAGGGGAAACTGAGGCTGTGATTTGTCCTTGACTGAAGGAGTCCTCTGAAAACCAGGGAAGGCAGAGGCAGACTTAAGGTCATAGTATGTATATGACATGTAATTTCTTGTGTTAAAATACACACTTACCATCTCTGCCCCCACCAACAAACAAAAAAACACACAAACAAAACTATATGAACCACTGATTGTCTGGAGGTAAAGGCAGAATCTATGTTCGGGTCAGAAACAAACAACATGATGGTGCTTAAAATTAATGCATCAAATGTGAAGTGTGCAAATATTTATTCAGATAGACGTGAGAAGCAAAGAAAAATAAGTGGCTTCCTTTAAAAAGATCTACCACTGGTGTCCAGATTGTACTCTTGGATCTGAATCTCACTCCTGAATTCTCATGTGCTTTTCCACATCTCTTCCCAAGTCTGCTCTGGGAAAGTTAACAAGAGATGAGTTCAGTGCTAAGGAAATGAAGGGTCCTATTTACTTGGAAGATCATTAGAGGTAGAATGCAAGATGATGCTTCAATCTCTGAGCCTAAAATGGAAGCCTGCTCACCTGGACTTTGAATCAATGTGCTTACTGTTGAGAAATGCACACTGTGCATGTTGCTTTGGCAGCGAAGCACGTCACCATCCCCACCTTCCTTTCTCTAGTTCATCTACTATAACATTTCAAAGGCTCACGAGGTACTGAAACAAACACGGGAATCCAACATCTAATTCAGGGTTGGAAACATAAAGAGTGGTGTACAAGAGGCACTGTGATCCCAACTACCCACCAGTCAGCTGCCTTCTGCTTGAGCAATTTATTTGGAGTACCACAGTCAAGCTTATCTTTACTCTCACATACTAGGCAGGAATAATATTAAGAATAAATTATTTTAAACCCCTTCCCTGAAGGAAAAAAAAAGAAAAGAAAAATATTATGAAAAAGCAACATCTTGTTGCCAGAACTGTTCTGAGACATTAAGAGTGGGCAATAGCTGCCTATTTTTAACTCCACATAGTAGTTATTAAAAGTAATTCAAATGGTCTGCAGCAGAGATTATGCTCCTGAGTTTGGGGAAGACGTAAATGCAAACGCCAAGAAAAAACTTCAGTTCGCTCGTTGGTACTCTCCTGTAACACTCCATGACCTTGTTGGGCTGGGGCTAGAGAGAAGGACATAGACGGGAACCATTTGGTCAGTCCATGGTCTAAGTTCAGGAAGAATGCAGCACACAGAGAATGCTTTGTGGATATTTTAATTTGAGCCATATTTCTTTGGATTCTGTCCACAGCGTTTTTGTTTCATCAATTTGTAATTTATTATAGTGACAATATGAGTTGTCATATTTCTGCTTTTACTCATTGCAAACAAAAAGGCTTCCACAGAGTCAGCTTTCTCCAGAAGTGGGGTTGAGTCATCTGTGCCCTCATTTTCATCAGCTTCCTTAGATTTCCTTGAAAAAAAAAAAAAGGTCAACGATGAATTTTTATAGAGTTTCAAAAAGGTGTCAAAATTGCATTCTCAAATGCTACAGTACATTAAGGAACATAGACACTGTACTTGTCCAAATATCTTTCTGCTGGGGAGAATAAATGGGAGCAGAGCAGGTGTGTTTAAGCTGGGACTGCACGACTGTCATCCTCCCAGCTGAGCTTGCCTGGGCAGAAGAGTCATCTTCCCCCTCCTCTGTCAGTTGAGTGGCTGCCTTCTACCTCCTGCATCCTGAATGTCCTACCTGCATTTCTTCTCAATGTTCGTTCCCACCGGCTGGGGCCTCTCTCGTTATTTATCTCTTCTCAGTCTTCTACTACCTAGTGCTCCGTTCTCTACTCCATCGTCTTCTTTGACAGTCAAAGTAATTTTATAAAGTAAATGTCGAATGATGTTCATCCTCTTACTCAGCAGAATTAAGCTCCCACTCATAGGCATGGCTCATACACATCTCTGCTAAACTTAGATGGGCCATCACCTCACTTCCTCTGTGTCCATTTCCTTCAAATACCTCTTCCCTGTTCCCAAACACATGACATAGTTCACACCTTTAGACCATTGCTTTTACTATGTTTTCTGCTTGCTGTTTTCTCTCCCTCAACCCAGAGGTTCTTCCTTTACCCATGTGGTAAATTGTTGTTAACCTTAAAGACCCAATTGTCAAGATACAAACGTCCCCCCCCCCTTTTTTTTTTTTTTTTTTTTTTTTTGAGACAGAGTTTCACTCTTGTTGCCCAGGCTGGAGTGCAATGGCCTAATCTCACCTCACTGCAACCTCCGCCTCCCAGGTTCAAGCGATCCTCCTGCCTCAGTCCGCCGAGTAGCTGGGATTACAGGTGCCTTCCACCACGCCTGGCTAATTGTTTGTATTTTTAGTAGAGAGGATTTTTTTCACCATGTTGGCAGGCTGGTCTTGAACTCCTGACCTCAGGTGATCCACCCACCTTGGCTTCCCAAAGTGCTGGGATTACAGGCGTGAGCCAACACGCTTGGCCTCTTCTGTCTTTTTATGTCAACCCATGTCCAGCTGGCTTAGCCAGCTGTCTTTCTGTAGCCTTTGTGGGCATGACAGTGTGTGTGGTTCCAAGGCAAGCAGCTGCCGACAGGACCGTGTCTGAAACCCACTTCAGCCCTAGTCAGATAATCTTAGCAATTCATTTATCCTCACATGGTTTCATTCCTCACCTACAAAGAAGTATAAGAATAATGAAGGCTATTTCCAAGGTGCTGTGAGACTTGAGGGAGATCATATGCAAAAGACGTGGCTCATGACAGACAGAGCCCATTAATATTACCTGTGTCAATTATTGCAGTTTTATTTCACATTATTATGTCAGTTCAACATAATCTCTTTCCCTGCTAGATTATGTATTTTCTAATGGAGAGAATGAGCCTTACTGGCTTTTCCAGTAAGGCACTTTCTTTACATCCACATGGCATGAGACAAGTATACAGTTGGCCTGAGGATTACCAGATATGGTGCAGGGTGTTTAGCTCAATTTTTCAGGTTAGTAACAAAAGTTGTTAGTATACATCCAAAATATGAAATGTGACATACTTTTACTTAAAATATATTTTTAGATATTTGAAATTCAAATTTAATTGGATGTCCTGAATTTTTATTTGCTAAATCTAGCAACCCCAATTGATGTTTATTATCTAAATTATTTTCTACCTCAATTTTTTGAGATTAGGATTCATAAAAGACTCTCCTATGGAGGTGAAGTTATTAGTCACTTATTGCAATTATTTGAGACATCAACACTTATTTCCCTGGGACTCTGCACAGGATTATGAATGTCTCAGGGGAAACCTCACCATTGTGAAACTGACACAAATAAGCACACTAGAAAAAAAATGTCATCACTACAGTTTTTCCCTTTACTAAGCAGGGGAAATCACCAAGTGAGGTGAAAGGACACAGTGCCATTTCCTTGGAATTTCAGAATTCCCAGGGATCAACGACCCCTTTCATTCTGCTGCCTGCAGAAGGGAGTGAGTGAGTCAGAAAGTGAGCCTCAACCCCAGCCATTCCAGCACAGTTTTCTAACTCATTCCCTCCTAGCTCTTCTCCCACCTGCAGTGTTTCTGCCTCTAAAACCTAAAGATGATCAGGAAATGAGGTGAGAGCATGAGTGTTGTTGAAATCGGGTGTCTGGGGAAGCCAATATTCTTAAACCTACAGTATTAGTCCATTTTCACACTGCTATAAAGAACTGCCAAAGACTGGATAATTTATAAAGGAAAGAGATTTAATTGACTCATAGCTCAGCATGGCTAGAGAGGCCACAGAAAACTTACAATTATGGCAGAAGGGGAAGGGGAAGGAAGGTACCTTCTTTACAAAGCGGTAGGAAGGAGAATGAACGCAGGAGGAACTACCAAACACTTATAAAACCATCGGAACTTGTGACAACTCACTCACTATCATAAGAATGGCATGGAGGAAACTGCATCCATGATTCCATTACCTCCGCCTGGTCTCTCCCTTGACATGTGGGGATTATGGAGATTATGGGGATGACAATTCAAGATGAGATTTCGGGTGGGGACACAGCCAAATTATATCACCTACCAAGGAGGATTAGTACATTTTCTATGACTCAAGAAGATGATGATGAGGGTAGCCATCACCACCAAGGGACCCGCTCATCAGGATCCAGGGCACTCCTATAGCTGGAACTATGGATTAGAGGGCTTGCTGGGGATGCAGGGGCTTAGGAGGAGAGGGCAGCAAGGGAGAGTTGCCCGCAGGCTCCCATTACAAAGAAGAGCCTAGGTAAGAGAACCACATTGATTCAAGCAGCTCAGGGGAAGTCAACTACTGGCCCCTGTTAGATATGGAAATAATGGATATCACTAGAGGTGGTAGCAGAAATTCAACTCAACCAATGTGGGCAACCAGTCACAGGGTAAGGAGGAGGGAGGCCGAGGGCAGGCAGAACTCCTGCCTTTTCCAGGGCCTACAGTAGCTGAATAGAACTCTGCGAAGACTCAGAGAGGGGGACAGTGAACCGAAAAGAATACCCAGAGGCAGGCGATGACCAGATAGCAGAGCCACTATCAGTTAAAAAGTTAAAAGAAGTCCGGGTGCAGTGGCTCATGCTTGTAATCCCAGTACTTTGGGAGGCCAAGGTGGGCAGTTCACTTGAGGGAAGGAGTTCAAGACCAGCCTGGCCAACATGGTGAAACCCTGTTTTTACTAAAAAATACAAAAATTAGCTGAGCATGATGGCATGTGCCTTTAATCCCAGCTACCTGAGGGGCTGAGACAGGAGAATTGCTTGAACCTGGGCAGTGGAGGTTGCAGTGAGCCGAGATCGTGCTACTGCTCTCCAGCCTGGGTGACAGAGAGAGACTCCACCTCAAAAAAAAAAAAAAAGTTATAGGAAAAAGGTGCATGGCTATACATAGTGTGGTTGCGTTTTCTCATTTCTACCCACAACAATGGAAATTGTTGTTAACTTTTATGCCACATTATTAGTCAGTTTAACATATCTCTTTTCCTGTTGGATTGCATGTTTTCTAAGGGAAAACATGCCTTTCCAGTAAGGCACATTCTTTTCACCCACATGACATAGGGCAAGTATACAGTAGGTGTGGACACTCTTGTGTAGTGGATTTCTGAGTTGCTCACATCACTATGGGTCTCTTACCTTGGCTCTTTTTCGTAATGGGAGCCTGCAGACAATGCTCCCTTGCTTTCCTCTCTCCCTCGGCCCGTGTGTCCCCAGCAAGCTCTCTAATTCATAGATCCAGCTGTGGAATAAAGGAAGTCATAGGATCCACAGTAGAAAAATAAGTGTTCTTCATCGTTCAGAAGAAACTCATAAACATGAAACTCATCCGTCCTTTGTAGAAATGAATGTTCTAGTCAAGTCTTTTTTTGGCTATACATTTTTAAAAAAAATTTCCTTCCTTCCTTCCCTTCTTTCTTTCCTCTTATTCTCTCTCTTTCTCTCTCTCTTGCTTTATGTTTTGTGTCAAAAGCAGCTCAAGAAATAAAACAGAAAAACCGACCTGGATTGGAAGGTATATTAGTCAGGGTTCTCTAGAACTCCTATATATGCATATAGGAGTTTATTAAGTGTTAACTCACAGGATCACAAAGTCCCACATAGGTCATCTGCAAGCTGGGGAGCAAGGAGAGCCAGTTGGAGTCCCAAAACTGAAGAACTTGGAGTCCAATGTTAGAGGGCAGGAAGCATCCAGCATGGGAGAAAGATGTTGACTGAGAGGCTAGGACAGTCTAGTCTTTTCACATTTTTCTGCCTGTTTTATATTCTAGCCACACTGGCAGCTGATTAGATGATGCCCACCCAGATTAAGGGTGGGTTCACCCTTCTCAGCCCACTGACTCAAATGTTCATCTCCTTTGGCAACTCCCTCACAGACACATCCAGGATCAATACTTTGCATCCTTCAATCCAATCAAGTTGGCACTCAGTATTAACCTTCACAGAGGCTTTTTTATTTTTATAAAATGAGATGCATTAGTTTTCTGTTACCACTATATCAAATTGTTTAGTGGCTTAAAACAACAATAATTTATCTTCATACAGTTCTGGCAGGTGAATTCCTCCACAGAAAATTTATTTTTTCTTTTTTACCGTGTGGCCAGGCTTCAAATTTTCCAAACCTCTATACTCTGCTTCCCTTTTAAACGTAAGTTCTAATTTCAAACCATCTCTTTATGAATGCATGTAACTGAATACTTTCAGAATAAGTCAGGTCACCTCTTGACCTGCGTAACAACTGACCTTTAGAAATTTCTTCTGCCAGATACTCTAAATCATCTCTTTCAAGTTCAAAGTTACACAGATCTCTAGTGCAGGAACAAAATGCTGCCAATCTCTTTGCTAAACCATGGCCAGAGTGACCGTTACTCCAGTTCTCAATAAATTGCTCATCTCCATCTGAGACCACCTCAGCCTGGATGTTACTACCGGTATCACTAACAACCTTTTGGTCAAAACCGTTTAACAAGTCTCTACAAAGTTTCAAACTTCCTCACATCTTCCTGTCTTCTTCTGAGGCCTCCAAACTGTTCCAACCTCTAACTGTTACCAATTCCAAAGTCGTTTTCACGTCTTCTGGTTATCTTCATGGTAGTATTCCTCTCCTGCTACCAATTATCTGTATTAGTCCATTTTCACACTGCTATAAAGATACTGCCTGAGACTGATCATTCATAAACAAAAGAGTTTTAAATCACGCACAGTTCCTCATGGCGGAGAGGTCTCAGGAAACTCACAGTCATGGTGGAAGGTGAATGGAAAGTCTTCACAAGGCAGAAGGGAAAGCGAGAGCATAGGAAACTGCCATGTCTAAAACCATCAGATCTCCTGAGAATTCCCTCACTATCATGAGAATAGCATGGGGGAAACTGTCCACATGATTCAATCACATCCCACCAGGTTCCTCCCTTGACACATAGGGATTACAATTTGAGATGATATTTGGGTAGGGACACAGAGCCAAACCATATCAGTTGTGATATAACCTTTTAGGAGTCAAAAGATCAATTATCAAGAGTTGTATACTCTAAGCTTCTTGAACTTCAGTACTCTCATCTGTGAAATGGTTCTAATTATAATATCTGATGAATATTTAGCACTGGTAAAGAAGTCAGTTAATATAAAGATAACAGAAATAAAATAACATGTATATGTAAAATGCATTTTTGTGTTTAATACTGACACTGATTTCAGCCATGTCATTCTTGCAGATGTGTGTAAATATTCATATTTTTCTATCTACATAAGATTTGCACATTACATGGCAAATAATCACCATGGTGTAGTGGAGATAACCCTGATCCTGGCACTTGAGAAGACAAAATGGAATTAGAAAGAGACAGGAATAAAGATTCGGGCAAGTTGGATTAAATTTCACCCGCCCCTAAACTCCATTAACTGAGATCTTGGGAATGTGTCTTAACATGATCATCAGTTTTGCCAGTGGTACAATGAAGATAGTAGTGCTGACCTCAAAGAATTGCCAGGAATTAAAATTTTTAAATGAGATAATATTGGAAGTGTCCAGAATGATGCCTGGCCCTATGCAGGCACTCAACGTTGGCTAATTCTGGTACTTCTTAGAGTTCAAAGATGTGTAGATTGTATTATTTTCACTTCCTGTAACACCCATTTATTGGCTCACAGTTTTGTAGGTCAGAAGCCCAACAAGGTGAGACTGGGTCCTCAGGCTTTTACAAGATCAAGGTGCTGGCCACGCCAAGTTTCTGGCTGGAGGCTCTGGGAAAAAAAAAAAAAAAAAAATCATTTCTGAGTTCATTCTAGTTGGCAAAATTCAGTTTCTTCCAGATGTTGGTTTGGGGTCCCACTTTCTTGCTAGCTGCCTACTGTAGGGTGTTCTTAGCTCTTAGAGGCTACCTGCATTCCTTCCTCTCTGGCTCCTTCTTCAAGCCAGCAAAAGAACATCAGAGCTTCATGTGCTTTTTGTCTCTGACTTCCTTTTCTGCAACCAGACAGAGAAAACCCTCTTCTTTTAAGGGGCTCTTATCATTAGGCCAGACCCACCCAGATCATCACTTTGTCTTAAGGTCAACTGTGTCATATAACAAAACCTGATCCTGGGAGGTATAACTCACCCTATTTATAGTACTGAGGACCTGCAGGCTTACACACCTGGGAGATGGGAAAACTTGGTCCTCATCTCAGAATTCTGCCAACTATAGTTGCTGTTTTATTCACGCTACTTCCTAGCTTTGTGAACTTGGCCAAAAGGACCCTTCAACTCTCAATATCCCTGCCTTCTGCCACACATTCATAAACATAAAGCAGGGTAGAGTAGGGAAATCAGTCTACTCCAAAGGATTATTATCAGTTTCACATAAGACAGAGAAAGCAGATCATTTGTAAGCTGTAAAGTGCCTTTTCTTAATCACAAATTTATCCTCCATAGCATTTTTAAAATTCTTACATTGCATTGCATTTATTACAAATGTATCATTTTCTCTAGAATTCTAAAATGGATGGCAATAGATATGTTATTTATTTTATCTTTTTTTAAATTTCAATAGGTTTTTGGAGAACAGGTTGTGTTTGATTACACGAATAAGTTCTTTAGTGGTGATTTCCAAATTTTGGTGCACCCATAACCCAAGCAATGTACACCATACCAATGTGTAGTCTTTTATTTCTCACCTCCCTCCCAATCTTTCCTCCAAGACCCCAAAGTCCATTGTATCATTCTTATGCGTTTGTGTCCTTATAACTTAGCTCCCAACATATGATGTTTGGTTTTCCATTCCTGAGTTACTTCATTTAGAATAATAGTCTCCAATTCCATCCAGGTTGTTGCAAATGCCATTATTTCATTCCTTTTTATGACTGAGTAGTATTTCATGGTGTGTGTGTGTGTGTGTATATGTATATATATCACATTTTCTTTATCCATTTGGTGATTGATAGGCATTTGGGCTAGTTGTGCTGATATAAACATGTGTGTGCAAGTATCTTTTTCATATAAATGACTTCTTTTCCTCTAGGTAGATACCTAGTAGTGGGATGGCTGGATCAAACAGTAGATCTACTTTTAGTTCTTTAACGCATCTCCACACCATTTTCCATAGTGTTTGTACTAGTTTACATTCCTACCAACAGTGTAGAAGTGTTCTCTTTTCACTACATCCACACCAACATTTATTATCTTTTTTTTTTTATTATGGCCATTCTTGCAGGAGTGAGGTGGTATTGAATTGTAGTTTTGATTTGCATTTGCCTGATAATTAGTGATGTTAAGCATTTTTCCGTATCTTTGTTGGCCATTTGTATATCTTTTTTCGAGAATTGTCTATTTATGTCCTTAGCCCCCTTTTTGATCAGATTGATTTATTTTCTTACTAATTCGCATGAATTCTTTTTAGATTCTGGATATTAGTCCTTTGTCAGATATACAGACTGTGAAGATTTTTCTCCCACTCTGTAGGTTGTCTTTTAACTCTGCTGATAATTTGTTTTGCTGTTCAGAAGCTTTCTAGTTAAATTAAGTTCCATTTATTCATCTTCGTTTTTGTTGTATTTGCTTTTGGGTTCTGTGTCACAAAGTCTTTGCCTAAGAAATGTCTGGGGTGAGGGGGTTTCTGATGTCATTTTCTAGAGATTTTATGGTTTCTGGTCTTATATTTAAGTCTTTGATCTATCTTGAGTTGATTTTTGTATAAGGTGAGAGATGAGGATCCAGTTTCATTCTTCTACATGTGGCTTGTCAATTATCCCAGCACCATTTGTTGAATAGGGTGTCCTTTCCCACTTTATGTTTTTATTGGTTTTGTCAAAAATCAGTTGGCAGTAACTATCTGGCTTTATTTTTGGATTATCTATTCTGTTACATTGGTCTATGTACCTCTTTTTATACTGGTACCATGTTGTTTGGGTGACTATGGCCTTAAAGTATAGTTTGAAGTCAGGTAATGTGATGCCTCCAGATTTGTTATTTTTCCTTAGTCTTCCTTTGGTTTTGCAGGCTCTTTTTTCATTTTACATGAATTTTAAGATTTTTTTTCTAGTTCTGTGAAGAATTATGGTGGTATTTTGATGGGAATTGTATTGAATTTGTAGATTGCTTTGGCAGTATGATCATTTTCACAATATTGATTCTACCCTTCCATGAGCATGGAAGGTGTTTCTGTTTGTTTGTGTTGTTTATGATTTCTTTCAGCAGTGTTTTGTAGTTTTCCTTGTAGAGGTCTTTCACCTCCTTGATTAGGTGTATTCCTAAGTATTTTATTTTTTTGTTGCAGCTATTGTAACAGAGGCTGAGTTCTTGATTTGATTCTCACCTTTGTCACTGTTGGTGTATAACAGAGCTACTGATTTATGTACTTTGATTTTGTATCCTGAAACTTCGCTTAATTCATTTACCAGTTCTAGGGGATTTTTGAGTGAGTCTTTAGGGTTTCCTAGGTATACAATCATGGCATCAGCAAACAGCAGCACTTTGACTTCCTCTCTACCAGTTTGGATGCCCTTTATTTTTTTCTCCTGATTGCTGTGGCTAGAACTTCCAGTGCCATGTTGAATAGAAGTGGTGAAAGTGGACATCCTTGTCTTTTTCCAGTTCTCAGGGGGAATGCTTTCAACTTTCTCCTGTTCGGTATAATGTTGGCTGTGGGTTTGTCATAGAAGGCTTTTTTTTTTTTTTTTTTTTTTTTTTTTTTTTTTTGAGGCGGAGTCTCACTCTGTCGCCCGGACTGGAGTGCAGTGGCCAGATTTCAGCTCACTGCAAGCTCCGCCTCCCGGGTTTACGCCATTCTCCTGCCTCAGCCTCCTGAGTAGCTGGGACTACAGGCGCCCGCCACCTCGCCCGGCTAGTTTTTGTATTTTTAGTAGAGACGGGGTTTCACCGTGTTAACCAGGATGGTCTCGATCTCCTGACCTCGTGATCCACCCGTCTCGGCCTCCCAAAGTGCTGGGATTACAGGCTTGAGCCACCGCGCCCGGCCAGAAGGCTTTTGTTAACTTAAGGTTTGTCCCTACCATCCAGATTTTGCTGAGGGTTTTAATCATAAAGCAATGCTGGATTTTGTCAAATGTGTTTTCTGCATCTATTGAGATGGTCATGTGATTTATGTTTTTAATTCTGTTTATGTGGTGTATAACATTTATTGACTTGTGGTTGTTAAACCATTTCTGCATCACTAGTATGAAACTCACTTGATCATGGTGGATTATCTTTTTGATGATATGCTGTTGGACTCAGCTAGTATTTTGTTGAGGATTTTTGCATCTATGTTTATCAGGCATATTGGTCTATAGTTTCTTTTTTTGTTATGTCCTTCCCTGGTTTTGGAATTAGGGTGATATTGGCTTTATAGAATGATTTAGGGAGAATTCCCTCCTTCTCTATTCTGTAGAATAGTGTCAATAGGATTGGGACCAATTCTTCTTTGAATGTCTGATAGAATTCAGCTGTGAATCTGTCTTGTCCTGGACTTTTTTTGTTGAAAATGTTTGAATTCCCATTTCAATCTTGCTGCTTGTTATTGGTCTGTTCAGAGTTTCTATATCTTCCTGGTTTAATGTAGGAGGGTTGTGTATTTCCAGGAATTTATCCATCTCCTCTAGATTTTCTAGTTTATGCATGTGAAGGTGTTTACAGTAGCCTTGAATAACCTTTTGTATTTCTTTGGTATCAGTAGTAATATCTCTTATTTCATTTCTAATTGAGCTTATTTGGATCTTTTCTCTTCTTTTCTTGGTTAATCTTGCTAACGATCTATCAATGTTATTTATAGTTTCAAAGAACCAGGTTTTTGTTTGTTTATCTTTTGTATTTTTTTTTTTGTTTGTTTCAATTACATTTAGTTCTGCTCTGATCTTTGTTATTTATTTTCTTCTGCTAGGTTTGGGTTTGGATTGTTCTTGTTTCTTCAGGTCTGTGAGGTGTGACCTTAGATTGTCTATTTGTGCTCTTTCAGACTTTTTGATGTAGGCATTTAACGCTATGAATTTTCTTCTTAGCACTACTTTTGCTATATCTCAGAGGTTTTGACAAGTTGTGTCACTATTATTCAGTTCAAGAATTTTTTAATTTCCATACTTATTTCATTGTTGACCCAATGATCATTCCGGAGGAAGCTATTTTATTTCCATGTGTTTGCATGGTTTTGAAGGTTCTTTTTGGAGTTAATTTCCAATTTTATTCTACTGTGGTCTGAGAGAGTAATTGATATAATTTTAATTTTCTTAAATTTACTGAGAGTCATTTTTCTGCCCTATCATATGGTCTATCTTGGAGAATTTTCCATGTGCTGATGAGTGGAATGTATATTTTGCAGTTGTTGGCTAGAATATCCTGTAAATGTCTGTTAAGTCCGTTTTTTCTGGATACAGTTTAATTCAATTTTTTTTGTTAACTTTCTGTCTTGACGACATGTCTAGTGCTGTTAGTGGAGTATTAAAATCCCCTACTATTATTGTGCTGCCATCTATAGCCATCTACCTAATTTCTTAGGTCTAGTAGTAACTTTTTTTTATAAATTTGAGAGCTTCAGTGTTAGATGCATATATATTTAGTATTGTGATAGTTTCCTGTTGCACTAGTAGTTTCATCATGCTATAACATCCCTCTTTGTCTTTTTTAACTGCTGTTGCTATAAAGTCTGTTTTGTCTGATATAAGAATAGCTACTTCTGCTCATTTTTGGTGTCCATTTGCATGGAATATATTTTTCCACCCCTTTACCTTAAGTCTATGTGGATCCTTATGTGTTGTATGAGTCTCCTGAAGACAACAGAAACTTGGTTGGTGGATTCTTATACATTCTGCCATTCAATATATTTTTAAGTGGGGCATTAGGCCATTTATATTCAATGTTAATATTGAGATGTGAGGTACTATTCTATTTGTCATACTATTTCTTGCCTGAATACCTTGTTTTATGTTCATTGTGTTATTATTATATAGGTCCTGTGAGATTTATGCTGTAAAGAGGTTCTATTTTGATGTATTTTGAGGATTTATTTCAAGATTTGGAGCTCCTTTTAGCAGTTCTTATAGTGCTGACTTGGTAGTGGCGAATTCTCTCAGCATCTGTTTGTCTGAAAATTACTGTATCTTTCTCATTGATGAAGCTTAGTTTCATTGGATACAAAATTCTTGGCTGATAATTGTTTTGTTTAAGGAGGCTAAAAATGGGACCCCAATCACTTCTAGATTATAGGGTTTCTGTGGAGAAAACTGTCATTACTTTGATAGGTTTTCTTTTATAGGTAACCCGATGCTTTTGCCTCACAGCTCTTAAGATTATTTGCTTTGTCTTGACTTTAGATAACCTGATGACTACGTGCTTAGGCGATGATCTATTTGTGATCAATTTCCCAGGTGTTTTTTGAGCTTCTTGGATTTGGATGTCTAGATCTCTAGCAAAGCTGGGGAAGTTTTCCTTGATTATTCCCTCGAATACATTTTTCAGACTTTTAGATTTCTCTTTGTCCTCAGGAACACCAATTATTCTTAGGTTTAGATGCTTAACGTATTCCCAACCTTCTTGAAGGCTTTGTTCATTTAAAAAATTTTTTTTTCACAGTCTTTGATGGATGGGGTTAATTTGAAAGCTTTATTTTGAGCTCTGAACTTCTTTATTTTGCTTGTTTGATTCCATTGTTAACACATTTCAGTACATTTTACATTTCTCTGTGTCCTTGATTTCCAGAAATTGTGATTGTTTTTATTTATGCTATCTGTTTCATTGAGGAATTTTCCTTTCATATTCTGTGTCATGTTTTTTATTTCTTCAAGTTAGAGTTCACCTTTCTCTGGTGAACTCTAACTTGATTAGCTTAATAATCCACCTTCTGAATTCTTTTTCTGGCAATTCAGGGATTTTTGTCTTGGTTTGGATCTATTGCTGATAAGCTGATGTGATCTTTTGGGGGTATTAAAGAACCTTGCTCTGTCATATTGCCAGAAGTGTTTCTCTGGTTTCTTCTCATTTCGGTAGACTGTATCAGAGGGATGATCTGGAACTCAAGGGCTGCTATTCAGATTATTTTGTCCCACAGGGTGCTCCCTTGATGTGGTGTTCTCTCCCTTCCCCTAGAGATGGGGCTTCCTGAGAACTGAACTGCAGTGAGTGTTTTTGCTCTTCCAGGTCTAGCCAGCCAGCAGAGCTACTGGGATGCGGGCTGGTACTGGGGAGTGTCTTCAGAGTCTGGTGATGTAATCTGTCTTCAGGTCTTGCAGTCATCGATAGTAGCACCTGCTCCGGTGGAGGTAGCAGGGGGGTGAAGTGGACTCTGTAAGGGTTTTTAGCTGTGTTTTCGTTTAGTGCACTGGTTTTGTGTTGATTAGTCTCCAGCCAGGATGTGGCACTTTCAAGAGCGCATCAGCTGTGGTCCTACAGGGAAGAAACAAGCTTGCCCTAGGGACGCCTGGTTAAGTATTCAGGTTACTCAGGTGGTGAGCAGGTCCATAGAGCTCCCAGGAGATTATGTCCTTTGTCTTCAGCAACCAGGGCAGGTAGAGAAAGACCACCAGGTGGGGGCAGGGATAGGGTGCTGAGCTCAGTCTCTCCTCGTGCGGGGCTTGCCGCAGCTGCTGTGAGGGATGGGGGTGTGGTTCCCAGTCCAATGGAGTTATGTTCCCAAAAGGATTATGGCTGCCTCTGCTGAGTCACAAGGGTAACCAGAGAAGTGGAAGAAAGTCAGCAGTCACAGGCCTCACCCCACTCCCATGCAGCCCCCAGTCCTAAAGGCCAGTCTCACTCCCACCATGCCTCTACAACAGCACTGAGTCTATTTCCAGGCAGCTGGTCACAAGGACTGAAAACTTGCCCCAGCCCACCAGCCTCCCTGCGGAGAAAGCAAGCTGACTCACAGTTTTTCAGTGTCTCAAGGAGCCTGCAGCGGTGATCCAGTTCCTGCAAAGGGTCTGCGGGTTCTCCCAGCTTTCCCGGTATGTTGCCGTGGTAGTTCTTGGAGCAAAAGTTCAGTATGTAAGTTTCCACACACTGCTCTGTCTGTCTGAGTGGGAGCTGCAAGCTAGGCCTGCCTCCTATCTGCCATCTTAAATTAATCACAATCTCTGATTTTAACCTCATGATTCTCATTATATAAAATTGATCATATTGTGGCAAGTGCTCAGTAGATTTTATTCTGACATTTTTGAGCACACAAGAGATTCAAGATGTGTGTGTATTGAGGAAAGTAATTTATATATAATTCTTTCTTGTATTAAAAAGAAAAGTATATTTAGTGTAGAGCAATGCAGTTTTTTTAATTAAATACATTGGTAAAGATCCTAGCAGGTGTTATTCACCTTGTAACTAACCAATCAATATATTTGAGGCAGGTACAACATTCTACATTACCAGTAAATTTACATTTAAAATCCTGCTTTCCTCATTCTTTATTTTTCAGGGCATCTCACACATTGATGATATCAAATGTGTCTCTTAAAGTATTTATGAATGCCATGGATTATAACAGCATTATGGCCAAATACCTCAAGCGAATTTTTTCTTCAATTCATCCATTGTATGTTTCAAGAACTTAAGGTAAAGATAAATCCAAGACTTAACAAAGATACACAACAAAGTGCAATAAAGAAAGCATGAATTTTGGATCCGGACAGAATTGATTTCAAATTCCATCTCTCTCACTTGAAAGTGACATTTCTTCATCTATTTCTTTACATAAAAAAAAAAAAATATATATATGTATGGCTACTTATGCCCATCCACAGCCCTATAGTGTGGAGTAGATATCAAATTGGCAATCTTAATTGTGTTCAAATTGAACAGTAGGTTGTTTATAAATAATAGCTGATATTATTATAAACACTAGAAGTAAGAGTATTTTTAGAGGGGTTACATCTAGATGTGTTTCAATTTAGTATATTCAATGCTTCGTAGAAAAATAACACTTATTTTTAATGTAAATCCATTAACTATCCCTGAGTTCTCAAGCAAAAGTCTAATCAAGACTTCGAAAGATGAAATGACTTGTTCAAAGCCACAAATCAGTGGCCCATCCTGCTTCAGATCCAGAGAAGTGTGGCCCCCAAGCCTGTAGGATCTCTTAGCTCCCCTCCTTAATGCCCAGTCAATGTGGGAATCCCACTGGCTGTGGCTTGCTTCCCTGCAATCAGGGTGAAACCATCATCTTTGCAGACATAAACTTTCTTACAAGTTTAAAAATGTACTTTGGAAAACTAGAACATAGACTCTTTTTAAAAGATCTTTATTTTCCCCTGAAGCATCTTCCCGAACAGCCAGCTAGAAGAGACACATCCCCCTACACAAAACCTACACAAGAATATCAAAATCTGTTTGATAATGAATTTAAATTTTAAAAAAATCCATACGCTAAAATCATTTTTATTTTTAATTTTTCCCTCTTTTTTCAAATTCATGGACATAATGTTTCTTATTGCAACTCAGAAACATCTCAAAATAGCTGCCAGAATTTTACAAATAAACATAAAACCAAGGCTTCGGCAGTACAAAAATAGTCCTCACTTCTGCTCTAAAGGTTGGTTGCCCTTCTAAATCTTTGTTAGGGTTGGGACTACTTTGGTAGCTTAGGCAGGCAGCCACATTCAAGTAAGACCAATTTTTCTAACTGGAGATATTCATACATACAGGAGTTTATGTCTTTACTCTCAAATATGTATGTGCATTAATTTTTTTTAAAAAAGAGAAGCAGAATATGACTAGAAAGTTAAAAAATACGGATGAAATCGATTCAATTGCAATGTAATAACCCTTTATGTTACGGCACAGATTATTGCCCAAAAAGTTTGCTATAATAAGTGTTATTTAAAAAGTGCCAGCAGAAATAATGATTACTCTGTTATTTAAACTGCTTTCACAATTAAGTAGGGGGAGCCAATGGTTTCACTTTTTCGTCACAAGGAACATTTATGATCAGTGCTATGAGTATCCCTTCCAGTCCCTTTCCTTGGGGTGCTGGACTTTTCTTTCTAACTGATTAATTTTCTAAAATAAAAAGACAGGTGTTTCCATCAGCAGGTTATCAAACTCAAGTCCTGCAATGTCCATGTTGGTGGCTCTATAATTTTTCCTCTCACATAATAGGGAGAGGAATACCCCGGTTTTGATTTGGGTAGATAAAGTAAAACATGAATTCAATCAAGAGTTAAATTAATGGCATTTTGCTTAAGAGAGTAAATCTTTTTCTTTAATTCCTATACCTTACAAAATTAAAAGCAGAAAATTGAATTTCTCTTTTTTGTCATGGTTCACTGCAGAGCTGTTGACGCTCAGTGGCGTGACCCCTGCCTCACCTCTTCTCGCCCTCTCTGCAGCTCTGGAAACATTGACTCCCCTCTATGGTTGCAAACTTGGCAAGTTTCTTCCATCCTTTAGCATTCAACTGCTTGTGCTTGCTGTATCTTCTGACCAAAAGGTTTGGTGAAGACAATTTTCCATGGTGCTTTTGTGTTTCTGCCTATTTTATGAGCAAGACACTTGGTTATCTGTTTTGGACTATCATTTCAAACAACTTAAGAAGATACAGGTAGTGTCTCTTTCTGGAGAAAGGGACAGCTGGCTTACTGCCCATTATAAAAGATTTAGGTTCCCTAAGCTCAGAGTTGCTCTTCTGTGATGTCAACCACTGCATTTGCAGGCAACACTCACCCCTCTCTGCGTTGCTGCATGAGAACTAGGGCCTCAACAACTGGCAAAAAATTCTGATATTCTGACACTGCTACTGGATAAGAACTACACTCCCTCTCTGACCCAGGAGCATCCTGTTTTTTTACAGCATCAGTGAAACCATGGCAGGGTAACATGTTAGTCTGCCAGGAGAATAAGATCTCAAATCCCTTACCATCCTTGCCAGTGTTGGTTTCAATAATAGGATGTTGACAGAAATAGAACTTTTTGCAAGAGGAAGGATAGTAGCTCAACAGGTTTTGCATGTCACATGAAAATGGTATATTAAAGAAACAACTGGCCTGGCCCCAGCTGTTAATGTAAAGGTAGCAGTTCTCACTGGCAGGAAGCCTGTTCCCTTGTCTTCTTATAGATGATTACCCTAAAGGCCTGGTCTCTGTTGAGATTGGCTGGAATGTTTTAGCTACTGGATCAGGATATGCAGATTTTTTATGGTGAAGTGAGAATAGCAACCTCAGCACCCAAGGCGAGAATACTTCAACCCCTATGGAAATGGGGGAGAGAAGGACAGGAATGGCCTTTGTCTTCCGTACTTGTCCTTGGAGCCTTCCTTGCAGAGTTAAATGCCTTGATGAAGCTCTCCCAACTGTCACCTGTGCCTGACATAATTTGAATGCCATCTCCCTTACCCTTTCCTAGGAAATATTCTAGAAATAACAAAGGTAACCCTAACACCTGTACCTCCCAACAAAACATCTGTAAACACCTTTGAATGTTTCCTACTCCCATTCTCCAGCCATTGCTCAGTTGATTTGAGGTCATAAAAACACCACCTTTCTGGCAGTATGGCAAACAGTATGTGTTAGACTGACTTCCATCGTGCTTTGCTCCAAAAATGAACAGTAAGAGTAATTATCTGAACTGAACTGGGCAGCCTGAGGCCTACAGGCTAAGAGGGAGATCATTATGGAATCGCTTTTATCTTATGCCCCCTAACTAATGAAAGCCTTGTTTGGGATTCCAATAAGTTTAAATAATTCTTTCCAGGGCACTATATGCACTCCTCGATTTTATTTTTGTGGATCCCAGGTATTAACTTGCCTTCTTCATGGAAATATGGTGACTTGCAGTCGGTCGTAAGAGACCTCCAAGTGTCTCAGGAAACACTTCCATAGATTAGTATTCCTCAGGTAACTGCAGGTTGGACACTTCTAGAGGGATAACGGATTCATTATGTGACCCTGTAGGCAGTTGTTCTAGAATGGGAGTCATTCAATCAGAAAACATGGTAGACAATGTGTCTCTCGCTTTGGTTAAAGTGGCTGATAATATTACTTCAGCCCTGGAAGATGTTCCAGTCAGCTTCATTCAAGGAGTAGAGTTGCTATGAATGATAAATCTTCCATAGCCTTCTTCCTTGCAGACCAAGGCAAAGTCTACGCAATTATTGATATGTTCTGCTATACTTGCATTAATGCCTCAGGTTAAACAGAAAGGTCAATACTGAAATTTAGGAAGAAAGCCACATGGAATTTTTTAGATAAACCTTGACAGTTTATAGAATTTGTTTTGTTGGTTAGATTTGAGGTGTTTGGAGGTATGTTTGAGCGTAATACTTTCTGTAGGTTGACCTCATTATGTTACTTAGAATTCTGTTGATAGTAGTCTTAAATAAATAAACTATAGAACATATTGAGTGGATTTTGTCCCACACTCTGCTAGTCAGATTAATCAGGGTGGTGGGCAGAGTGTCATATTCATGGAAAAACTGGCCAGAATTCAAGACTGTAGAAGTGAGTATGGATACAGTTGGAGTCAATTCTCCATGGATTTTCCCATTTCTACACATCTTGTGAGCAAGGAACTGCCTGCACTTTGTTCAAAAGTATATGCTCAAGAACATCTGCATAGTTAACACTTGGAAGATAGAGATAATAGCATCAGGCCTGCTTACTGCCTGTTATAAAAGATCCAGGTTCTCTGAACTCAGAGTTTCTGACCTATAATGCGTCTCATTGATTATTCAGATATCATATGGCCTTCTTTGCATCTCTCTGTGGGAATCGTTGCCTGGGTGACTGCCTAATAAATGTTAATCTTTTGCTATTGCTACTGTTGTGAATAACGTACTGTCCTTCACCTCTGACCTTGGAGTAACATGCTGTTTTCTAGCACCCATGAAATCATGGGAGGCTAACATGTTGGTTTGTAAGTAAGGTTATTTCCAGGCTTCCACCAGCAGCTCCTTATTACTCAGGCTATACTTAAATGTCACCTCCCTAGAGTGGCAATATCCCCTCATCCTCAGTCATCCTCTATCCCATGAACATTTTTCTTTTCCCTGTAGCCTTTGTTGTTTCCTTATATTAGTTCTTGGGTATGCATTTATCTTCTGTCTCTCTCCAATTGAATGTATGCTTTGAGAGCATAATGGCTGTGAATACCTATGAATGACTAGAATGACTATGTGTATTCTATTTTCCATGCCTAAAATAGTGCCTGGCATTAAGTAGGGACTCAATATATGTTTGTTACATTCACTGGGTTTTTTAGGGAAATCACAGTGATTTATAAAACAAAAATTTCATATGCTCTCCCTTTTATGTAAGGCCGAATCATAGAAGACATATATCACATAGAGAAACATCTTCTGCTGCAGATATTTGCATATTTGTATTCAGTAACAGTTAGCTTGCTGCAGAAGGAGGTGTTTTTATTAAAGGAGGTTTAGCTGAAATATGGAACATTTTTTATATCATGCTATCATGCAATGTTTAAACAATTGTAACAATCCACTCATAAAAGAGATCATTATTCCATAACTTTATCCCCAATCCTACAAATCCACACGGATCACCAAGAACAACATAACTTTTCTATTATAATGACTTTTACTAGGAAAACATAAATTTTCATTGAAGTAAAAATCCCTATTGACAAAATAACTTGCTGGGATACAATTACATAGTGTAATCAGAAGCAGAATTTTGGATCATTTCAATGGAAACAGTGGATAAAATCAGAGATCAATCCACCACATCAAAAACAAGCGAAACAAAATATTTGATCAAAATTAGATTTATAGTAAGCACATGAAACATAACAGTCAATAATATGATTAAATGCAAGAGGCAGAAATGCAGATAGAGTTTGGATACAGACCATTCTGATTTGATTGGCTCTATATTTCATTGTTTTTATCTCATTTTGACATTCTTAGCAATTGTAGTAGTATTGTACTTTGAAGAAGCAAAAAGGCACAGTAAAAATCACAAAGAGCTCATAATTGGGCATAATGCTAACATTTTAAGAAAGATAAGACCCAAATCATTATGCTTTTCTAACCAATAAAGAAGGTGACAGAGGCCCGCCTTCCCATTCCCCAAAGGGACTCCCACAGGGTCACTTCAAACAATCTCAAAGAAACAATTATTATCATCAGGTTAATAATTCTTCGGGTCACTCACTGTTTTTTGATTTTTGTTTGTTTGTTGTTTTAGGGATTTACGTTATTTCTTAGAGTAGTTTTAGGCTTAGAGAAAAATTAAGCAGGAAAAACAGAGAGTTTTCATACACTCCATCCTCTCCTCTCCCCACAACTTTCCCTATTACTAACATCTTGCATTGGCATGTTATATTTCTCACATTTGATGAACTAGTATCAATACATGATTATTAAAGTTTGTATTTTACATCAAGGCCCCCTTTTTGTGTTGCATATTCTATGTGTTTGCCAAATTCTATGATATCATGTGGCTAGCATTTCTGCATCTTACAGAGTATTTTCACTGCAAGAAAAAGGTCTTGCATTCATCCACTCAACCCTTGATGACAAGCAATCTTTTTATAGGCTTTAGTTTTGCCTTGTCCAGAACGTCATACAATTGAAATCATACAGGATATAGCTTTTCAGACTGACTTCTTTCACTTAGTGATACGGATTTAAGGTTCCTTGACATCTTTTCATGGCTTGATTGCCATGATGGTCTTTTAACTTTTGTAATAGGGTTATTTGGTGCACAACAGTTTTTAATTTTCATGAAATCCAAGTTATCTGTTTTTTTCTTTTGTTGCTCATGCTTTTGGTGTTATAGATAAGAATCCATTACCAAAGCCAAGGTTATGAAGATTTACCCTACATTTTCTTTTAAGAGTTTTATACTTTTAGCTCTTATACTTAGGTCACTGATCTACTTTGAGTTAATTTTGTATATGAAGGGAGGAAAGGGTTCAACTTTGTTCTTTGCATGGGAATTCCACTTGTTCTAATGTTTTATTCTTTCTGCATTGTATGGACTTGGCATCCTTATCAAAAATCAGTTGGTCACAGATGTATGTATTTATTTATGGACTCTCAGTTATATTCCCATTGGTCTACATGTCTATCCATATACCAGGACCACATTGTTTTGATTATTGCAAATTCATAATAAGTCTTGCAATTGGAAAGTGTGAGTCCCCCCACTTGGTTCTTTTTCAAGATTGTTTGGCTGTTGGTAGTCTCTTGAGATTCCATATGAATTTGAGGATTGGCTTCCCCATTTCTGTAAAACAGACTTAGAATTTTCATAGGGATTCTGTTGAATTTTAGATCACTTTGGCTACTAATGACATCTTAAATATATATTATACTGTAAGTTCTAGGGTACATGTGACAGCATGCAGGTTTGTTACATATGTATACCAGCCAACAGACATGTGAAAAAATGCTCATTATAACTGGCCATCAGAGAAATGCAAATCAAAACCACAATGAGATACCATCTCACACCAGTTAAAATGGAGATCATTAGCAAGAAGGAAACAACAGGTGCTGGAGAGGCTATGGAGCAATAGGCACACTTTTACACTGTTGATGGGACCGTAAACTAGTTCAACCATTGTGGAAGACAGTATGGTCATTCCTTATGGATCTAGAACTAGAAATACCATCTTAACAATATTAAGTCTTCCAATACATGAATATGCATGTCTTTCCATTTGTTTAGATCCTTAATTTCTTTCAGCAATGTTTTGTAATTTTCAATGTACAACTCTTCCACCTCCCTGGTTAAGGTTATTTCTGGGTATTTTATTCCTTTAGATGCTATTGTAAGTGGAATTGTTTTTTTTTCTTATTTATTTAATTTTCTTTTCAATTGTTTGCTGGAATATAAAAATGTAGCTGATTTTTGCCTATTTATTTTGTATGCTGCAACTTTGTTATTTAATTAATACATGTATTAATTCTAACTGATTTTTTGGAGTTTTCTAAATGTAGGATCAAGTCCTTTGTAAACAGAGATATTTTTACCTCATCTGTTCTAATTCTAATGCCTTATATCTATGTTTTGTGTTTAATTGCTTCGACTAGAACTTAAGTACCATGTCGAATAGGAGTGATGAAAGCCTTCATCCTTGTCCTGTTCTCGTTGTGGGGAGCTTCAGCCTTTCACTCCTGAGTATGGAGTTGTCTGCATTTTTCCACAAATGTATTTTATCTTATTGAGGAAGTTCACTTCTATTCCTACTTTTCTGACTGTTTTTCTATCATGGAAGGATATTAGATTTTGTCAAATGACTTTCATTTGTTATTTGAAATAATCATGTTTCTCTTTTTGTTTCTTTGTTCTAATATTGTGATGTATTACATTGATTAATTTTCTTGTGTTAAACCACCTTTGCATTCCTGAAATGAAACCCACCTGATCATGATATATAACCCTTTTAATATGCTATTGCATTTCATTTGCAAGTATTTTGTTAAGGATTTTTATATCTGTATTACTAAGGGGTAATGATCTATACTTTTCTGGCCTATGACGTTTTTACCTGGCTTTGGTATCAGGGTAATTTTGTTCTCATAGAATGAGATTGGAAGTATTCATACATTTTCTATATTTTGAAAGAGTTTGAGAATGATCAATGTTATTTGTATTTTAATGTTTGAAAGAACTTACAAATGAAGTCATTTTGTCTTGGACTTTTCTTTGTCAGGATATTTTTGATCACTGATTCAATCTCCTTACTTGTTATGAGCCTGTGAGATTTTCTGTTTATTCTTGAGTTATTGTAGGTAATTTGTATGTTTTTTGGAATTTGTCCACCTTGTCTAGATGGTAGAATTTTTTGACACTCAATAGTATTCTTCCATCATCATTATTATTTCTGTAAGATCAATAGTAATGTTTCCACTTTGTTTTACTATTTTGGTTATTTGTGTCTTCTATTTTATTTTGTTTATTCTTTGTCAGTCTAGTTAGAGATTTTTTCCATTTTGTTGTGTTTTCAAGGATCCAGCTTTTGGTTTTGTTGGTTTCTCTGTTGTTTTTCTATTCTCTATTTCATTTATTTCCACTTTCATCCTTATTATTTCATTTATTCTGCTATCTGTGGCTATGTTTTGCTTTTTGGTTTTTAGTTTCCTTAGGGTATAAAGTTAGGTTGCTGTTTTGAGATATTTCATCTTTTATAGTATAGATGTGCATATTTATAGCTATGAGTCTCTGAGTAATTCCTTCACTAGATCTTATAAAATTTAGTATGTTTCGGTTTTGTTTCATTTGTCTCTAATATTTTTCCATTTCTCTTGGGATTTCTTCTTTAATATTTTACTTAAGAGTGCACCATTTAATTTCCACATATTTGTGAAGTTTTAGTTTTTCTCCTATTATTAATATACAGACCTAGCTTTATTCAATTACAGTCAGGAAAGATATTTTATATCATTTTAATCTTTATACTTTTATTAAGAATTGTTTTATAGCCTAATAAATGGCCTACCCTAGAGAATGTTCCATGTCCACTTAAGAAAAATGTGTATTCTGTTGACATAGGGTACAGTGTTATATTTCTGTTTGTTCTAGTTGGTTTATAGTCCTGTTACATTCATCTATTTTCCTATTGATCTGTCTAGATGGTCTGTCTATCATTCAAAGTAGCTAACTGAAGTCTGCAACTATTATTGTAGAACGTATACAGGTTAGCATAACATTTTGCAACATCCTTCCCCTTGAGATGATACATTTGGCTACTGTAGGTTTTATCTAGGGCTTGGAGGCTAATAAACTGAGAAGAATGTACTATCTAAGCATTTGGAAAATTGAGAT